>NC_136470.1:140096384-142496384 GCF_902686455.1 Sciurus vulgaris
TCCTCTCAGAGAACCTGCAGAGGGAACACGGCCCTGCCAGCGCCTTGATGCAAACTTCCAATCGTTCTCTGCAAACTTGAGAGAATAATGTCTGTTGTTTTAAGTCACCAGGTTTGTGGTGATTTGTTATAATAGTCTTAGGAAACTAATATAAGCATCTGAATTACATCTCAAGAAAGTTAATATATGTGATATTCCTGAAGAAGAAAGCAGATTGTCCAAAAGTAAATTCTGAGGTGCAAGAAGGATTGATAAGGAAGAAAGCTGGAAAAATCATAGGTAAATCTGGGAAAAAATGACTGATAAAAATGTGATTTGGATGATTAAGATAGAACATAAATATTTAACAAAAATTAGCATGTGAGAATAAGAGGTGTGATAGGAGCTAAAGGTAAAACTTTTGTGTTTGTGAGGAAGATTAAAATAGTGAACATTTTAAGAGTTAAAATAAGTTTTCATGTGAAGATCTTAAGGTTAATCATTAAGTGAATAGAAATGAGTATGCAAGTTTCAGAACTATAACAACGGTAAGAGAAATAAAAATTCAAACTTACAAAGGAAGAGGAAAAATGTCTAAATGCTCCAGTTAGATGACAATCAGTTTGAATTTTTTAAAAAAAGAGTATATTCTTTTCAGGAGAAATCTCAAAAATGAAAAGCACAAAGATCCAAAATGAAAAGATGGAAATCGCCGTAGAATGACTTGATGCGCTAGTTTTAAGCGTTTGATTATGTTTGGAAATGTCCATGATAAAATGCCATGTCAAGGTAGAGCAACATCACTGCAGAGTTGATAGATACTTAAATCATAGCAAGATTCTCTGTGAACACATTTAGGCCAGGGAATAAACAGCCACAGACGATTTTCTAGAAAAACATAACTTGGCGAAACTCAAGTGTGGGAATTCTCAGGACTCACATGGCTACTGAAGAAATTACAGCAAGACAAAATATCCTCACAAACACTAGCCACCAACCCATTTATTAGTGAGTCCCATCAAACCTTTATGGAGGACGTGGTTCCAATATTTAAAAACTTTTCTGGAGAATACATAAAAAATGATTACTTTTCAACTTATTATGTAAGACCAATAAACTCTGAAACTCAAATCAGACTTGGATACTACAACAAAAGGAAATGATAGGGCAATCTCACACAAGGACACAGACTCAAAATATCCCAAACAAAATACTAACCAACAGAATCCAACAAAGTAAAAATGGAAGTGTAGAGATACAAGAGCAGATTCAAGCTGTGTGTGTCCCAGAGAATATCCTGTGCTAAAAATTGGGCTCCTGTGTTTTTAATCTGTCGTCGGAGCCCTCAAGGCTACCAAAACTGTTTTTTCTCTCTGCTTGTTCCTTTGCTGGAAAAATCCCTCGGCTTGGGTGAGGCTTTGTGCCCAGTTTATGTCAGGAAGTAGAAATGCAGCGTAGAAAACAGCTGGACGGGGCAGTCAGCATCTCCTGAGTCTCTGAGATTCCAGCTGATGCAGTGGTTTCTACAGTTCTCCATTTGCACTGCTTCTTGGTATTCAGCTGGACGAGAGCATTACTACTTACCCATGCATGCATTCAAAATGCGCACAGGTTGTTTCAGTATTCAGCCATTATAAACAATGTCACTGAATACTTGGTGCCAGTCTCCTAATGCACACACGGGGAACACACCTGGGAATGGAATTTCTGAGTGATAGGATGTGTGTATTTCAACTTTGGTGATGTCAAACGACTTTCCAAATTGCTGACAAATTTACATTCCCACTGGCAGAATGTGACAATTTTTGTTGTTTTAATTTTAGCCATTCCTATAAATGCTCTGAGAACTCATGGTGGCTTTAATTTGCATTTCCTTGAGTACTAGCAATGTTGGGAATCTTTTCTATTTACCGGGTATTAGGATTTCTCTTTTCTGAACTTCCTGATCATGTCTCCTTTTCACTTTTTCTTCTGTAGCCATCTCTCTCAAATGTTGAGAGAGGAAGTTGTTCATGTAGTCTTATGAGCCCTTGGTTAGATTTGTATTTTCTTGTGTTCTATAACTTGTACTTTTATTCTTTGATGGTGTTTTTTGATTAAGTGAAGTTCTTCATTTTAATGTGGTTCAACTTATCAGTTTTAACCTCTTTAGTTTTTCCTTCTTTATTTAACTAGTTCAAAAATGTTGAATAGAGGCAGCAACAGCAGATATCCTTGTCTTGCTCTCAGCTTCTGAAGGAAAACTTAATATTCCACTGTTACATACAATGTTCATTCTATCCAACGTTTGCTATGAGAGATCAAGAGTCCTGGGCAGACCCTTTCTCCAGAGATACAAAGTCAGCAAGGATGCCGTGATGCATCTGAAAACTTGAGGAAATGTGGATCTAAAGAACCACAGTTTGCTCCCCGAAGCATGGACATGCATGGTTAGTATCCAAGCTTGCAAAAGCACTTCCACTCTGACCTCGCAGATTTGCTGCCCTGTGAAGATTCTCCTTCAGCCAGCAGTTTCTAGGCCCACCTTCCTCATGCCCCATTTCCCTCCCTCTGTCTTGGCGATGGGCTCGTTCACATTCACTATTTCTTTTTCACAAAGCTCCAGAAATGCATGCTGAAGTAGAAGTGAATGTATTCAAACCTCTGATCCCAAGTAGAGATTACCCCGGGCAGGGCTCATGGGCTTGCTTCTCTGGTGCTTGTGATATTGCATTGCTCTCCAGCTGTGTTCAATCAGCATTTCTTTCATTTCACATTTGAATGTAGTCCCAACTTGGAAACAAAAGGCTAAGAAGTATTTTCTAAAATTGAGCTGGGGAGAGAATCTGCTAACTAATCTCATACCTCCTGTCTTTGGACCTGTTTTCTTCAGGCCATTTCAGTAATCCACAAATTCTTGCTACCACCTGATACTCAAGTATAAAGCAGTGAAGTGTTGATGGCAGTTTCTGTTTCGAAGGGTCACGGAAGGGTCAGGACCTCCTGGATCTGGAGTCCATTCTTTCCTGGACTTCCTGTGTAACTCTATGCTCCTCCATCTGCACTGGGGCCCTCCTAGGATAAAGGCGAGATTTCAGCGGCTTCCTTTCATTGATAGGAGGCCTGTGTTCCTCACAGCCGTCTAACCTATGTGGAGACGGTTCCTTCCCACCTGACCAGCACGGGTTTGGAACAAGGTGTTCAGGAGAGCAAGCTTTGCCAGCAAGCACTCCTTTAACCTAGAAACAAGCAAGTCTTCCCCCGAGCTTCTGGGACACTCACTCTGCGAATATATTGATTGAAGTGTCTGCTTTTAGAGACCAAGGATGGGACTGGCGGCCTTGTTTCTAACTGTACACCAAGTGCTCCCGTGTGCCCCTCCCCGCTTCATTCATCCCAGTATCTGCGAATGGGAATGAGGCTCCGTCCTGGCCAACAGAAGCCCCCTGCCCCTGAACCCACTCCTCCATGTTCCCCTGAACAGAGATCGGTGCAGAGGTAGCCTAGGACCCCAGCCAATGAACGGGGCTCCTGGGATATTCCGACTGAAAGCCGTCTTTTGCCTTTGTGGTCCCCCTGCTGGAAGGACAGGACGTAAGCTCTGTGATGTCTTCTTCCAGGGAAACGCTGGAGGTGGGGGAGATGCTCAGAGGGTGGGAAGGGTCTCAACGCCCTGACCCTCGGCACACCATGCTCAAGGATGGGACCGCTCCTCTCCTTCCCAGGCACACCTCAACACATTTGTTTACTTGTTGGTTTTACCTTTAGCTAGTTGAATTTGGATCTGTGTTATTTGCAGCTGAAAACTTCCTGATTAAAACAAGCATCAGCAACAACAAATAGAAATAAAGATTTTATAAATAATGCAAAAACTTAGTTATCCTTTGAATTACATTGGGGAGTTCTCTGGGCATGCTGCAGGCAGGGCAATTCCCATCTCACTGGTGTCCTGTCAACACCCCTTCACTCCGGATGGAGCCAACGTTCATGGATTGTTATTTCTTGAACAGGGAAACAGGGGAGTCACCATACTGTTCAGGGAGATCCCAGAAAGACAAGTCTTTCCAGAGTCTTTCGTAACTCGGCTCCACTGTTATGTTAAACTTAGGAACCCAAAAATCAGTATGGAGATGAAAAGATCTTTTTTTCTTAAGGGGTCAAATAGCTTTATTTGGTTTTGGACACCATGACTTCTACCTCTAATTTTTTAACACTTCAGGAGGAATTTTGCATTTGACATCAGAGACGTTATTTCAGTAACTATATGTCGGTGATGAAGGGCAGGATGTTACTTGTCACATGTCCTGGGACACTGTTGGGAATGAAAAGGGGCTTCCATTAGTTGCTAGACCTGGGACCACAGACTCCACCAGAACCTGGTGCGGAGAGGCGATGCCTGGTCAGCTAGCCAGAGATGACTGGTTGTTTTTGGACTTGTGTTTTTAAAATTGCTTTCATATTAAGTTGCCTGGGAAAGGAAACTTTCTTAAAACGCAGAAACTGGGTCTCCCCATTCAGAGATTATGATCAAATTGTCTGGTATGGGATCTGGGGATGATTTTCCTTAAAAAAAAAAAAAATGCCTCTGGTGATTCTAATGCTTGCACAGGTTTGAGGACACTGACGTCCTCTGTTGAGTTTAACTGGTTCAGTCTTGTACAAAAGTATGAAAACCTGAGACTCAAAGGGTAGAGTCTGGTCTCTCTTCTTTCATGAGTGAAGTTTGTGATTTTGGACAAAAAAAAAAAAAAATTCTGATTTTCAGTAGCTTCATCTTTAAAAAGAGGGGCTTAGTCTAAAATAGCTCTAAGACCTATTGAACTCCAATATTCACTAAACCCGATCCTTTTGAAGAATTCTTCTTTCAAGGGATTAAAAACTCTTGGAACAGAACCCACTTCCCCTGCATTAGGTCATGCCAGAACATTGCTCGGAGGAAGGATAAATCAAGTTCCTTTCTTAAAAGCCAAGGTTTGTGGTGTAAAAGAAGTGACAGAGCACACCCACGCACTAATCCCAGTGCCCCGGAGAGTAGCTGGGTGCTGGCAGGCCAGCTGGGAGGTTGGGAGGCCGCAGCCCACAGAGGGATTATGTCACCGTCCAGTGGAATCCGGCCCAGCTCCTACCACCAGAATGCTGAAGGACAGGGTTACTTTTCCCAGAAAGAATTTTTATGGCAGCTTACACTGAGGAGGCACCGCATGGGTGTGTCTTGGTAGTGACCTAATTCAGTGTGCGCCTCTGTCTATAGAAGGAGACATGCGGCTGGTCTAAAACAGACGGCTCAGGCAGCCTGGGGAGGAATTTTGTTAGGCCATTTTAGGATGTGATTTCTCATTCCCTTTAAGGACAAGCTCCTTTAAGGCCTTGATGCTGGCATTTAATTACCTTAAGGAATGTAAACCAGGGCACCCCCCTCTCTTCTGTGTGCTCCTCTTGCTCCTGCAAGGGTGTGTGTGTGTGTGTATGTGTGTATGTGTGTGTGTTTGTGTGTGTTTGTGTGTGTGCGTGCGTGTGTGTGCGTGTGTATGTGTGTGTATGTGTGTGTGTGTGTATGTGTGTGTGCATGTGTGTGTATGTGTGTGTTTGTGTGCGTGCGTGTGTGTGCGTGTGTATGTGTGTGTGTATGTGTGTGTGTGCGTGTGTGCGTGTGTATGTGTGTGTGTGTGTTTGTGTGTGTGTATGTGCATGTGTGCGTGCGCGTGTGTGTGTGCGTCCTGGACCTGCCCTTCCACACCACTCCACGAACCTTCTCCTCAGGCTCACTAGGTAGCAATCCTGCCCTCCCCTTCCTCCCCGAGAAGTCCCCAAGGAATAAAGATGGGTGAGGCCGCCTTTGACTCAGAGCTAATCATGGTAGCCCCTCTGCCCTAAAACGAGTTTTAGTTCCTACGGGGTCTTCGGCAATCCTTCATGATTCATAGCGACCACGTTTTCCTTGCCTCTGTGTCTCAGCCTGTGAGACCCCTCCAGAGTGATCCGTGTTCAAAATAATGTTCTTCTGCCGGAGCCATGGCTGGAATAAGAGCTGTTTCTCCTGGCAGGAGGGGTATCACTAAGAATTAGAGGAGAACAATCCTGGGTTAGCTCATTGGCCTTACCACTGTGAATGCCCAAGTACTGTTTCAGTCAAGCAATCAAACATCTGCATTTTATTAGCTACTTATAATGCCTTCCCTCCCTTTTTCTGTATGATTTTGAAAAAGATCCCAAGTTATTTCTTTTTCAGAAGAAATCGATTTGACATGTTGGGATTCTTGGTGCACCTTTCCCCCTAAAACTCGTTTGGAAGAATAAGAGACCCAGAATAGCCAAAGCAGTCCTGAACAAGAAGACTGAGGCTGGAGACATTTCAATACCTGCTATGAAATTATACAGCACATTTGTAGTAACAAAAACAACACGCTACTGACATCAAAACAGACGTGAGAACCCATGGAACAGAATAGAAGACAGAGACAAATCCATATAGACACATTTTATCCTTGACAAAGGTGAGAAAAACTTACGTTGAAGAAAACATAGCGCTTTTAGCAAATGGTGCTGGGAAAACTGGCTAGCCATATGTAGATAAAACTAGAGCCCCATCTCTTACCCTGCTCAAAAGTGGATTCACCAGAATCACTTCAACTGCTAGAAGAAAATATAAAATATTCATCTCCAACATAGAGGCACAGGCACGACTTCCTTCATAAGAATCCTAAAGCTCAAGAAATAAAATCAATCAATAGTTAGGATGGCATCAAATTAAAAAACTGCATAGCAGAGAAAATAGTAATGTGAAGAGAGAGCCTAGAGAACAGGAGAAGATCTTCACCAGATCCTCTTCTAGCAGGGAATTATTATCAAGAAACATATAAAGAACTCAAAACACTTAGCACCAAACCAAATCAAACAAACCAACAAACCCTGAAACAACAAAACATAAAAAAGCAAATAACTCAAATAACATGATCAACAAATGGGCAATTGATCTAAACAGACACTTCTCAAAAAATAATACTAAAAAGTTTTAACATCCTTAGCAATCAGGAAAATGCAAATCAAATCTCACTCTACTTAGAACGCCAATCAGCAAGAATACAAATGACAATAGTTGCTGGTGAAGATGTGGGTAGAGTGGAGCACTTGTACATTGTTGTCGGGAACTGCTAATCTCAACGCTGTTAAAAGGAGAATGAAGTTTCCTCAAAAGGCTGGGAATAGAACCATATGACCCAACTATCCCATTCCTGCATATTTATCCCAAATATCTAAAATCAGCATATTATAGTGGCATAGCCACATCAGTGTTCATAGCATCTCAATTCACAATATCTGAACTGTGGAACCAACCCAGGTGTCCTCAACAGATGAGTGGATAAAGCAAATGTGGTCTATGAACATAAGGGAATATTATTCAGTGTTATGGTTTTGATGTGAGGTGTCCCTCAAAAGCTCGTGTGTGAGATAGTGCAAGAAAGTTTAGAGAAGAAATGATAGGATTGTGGGCACCTTAATCCAATCAGCAAATCAACCCCCCCGCCATGGGATTAACTGAGTGGCAACTGGAGGGGATGGGACATTGGGTGCGTGACTTTGGGTTATGTATTTGTATCTGGTGAGTGGAGTCTCTTTCTGCCTTCTGATCATCATGTGAGCTTCTTCATTCTGCCACACTCTTCTGCCATGATGTTCAGCCTCACCTTGAGCCTGAGGAATGGAATCTGCTGTCTATGGATTGAGACCTTTGAAACCATGAGTCCCCAAATAACCTTATCCTCCTTCACAGTTGTTCGGGTTGGGTCCTTTAGCCACAGCAACGAAACAGTTGGCTAAAACACTCAACCATAAAGAAGAATGAAATTATGGCATTTACTGGTCAAGGGATGGGACTGGAGACTACCATGCTAAATGAAATAAGCCAGTCCCAAAAAAGCAAAGGCTGATTAATATTCCATTGTGTATACATAACACACCTTGTGTATATATACACCACAGTTTCTTTATCCATTCATCTACTGAAGGGCATCTAGGTTGGTTCCACAATCTAGCTATTGTGAACTGAGTTGCTATGAACATTAACGTGGCTGTGTCACTGTAGTATGCTGATTTTAAGTCCTTTGGGTATAAATCAAGGAGTGGGATAGCTGGGTCAAATGGTGGGTCCATTCCAAGTTTTCTAAAGAATCTGCATACTGCTTTCCAGAGTGTCTGCACCAATTTGCAACTCCACCAGCAATGTATGAGTATTTTTCCTCACGTCCTCACCGATACCTATTGTTGCTTGTATTTTAGATAATAGCCATTCTAATTGGGGTGAGATGAAATCTTAGGATAGTTTCGATTTGCATTCCTCTTATTACTAGAGATGTTGAACATTTTTTCATGTATGTGTTGATTGCTTGTAGATCTTCTGTGATGTACCTGCTTAGTCTTTTAGCCCATTTATTTATTGGATTATTTGTATTCTTAGTGTATAAAGAAGAATAAAATTATGGCATTTGCAGGTAAATGGATGGAGTTGGAGAATATCATGCTAAGTGAGATAAGCCAATCTAAAAAAACCAAAGGCTGAATGTTTTCTCTGATATGTGGATGATGATACATAAGGAGGGAGAGTGGGTAAGGGAAGAATGGAGGAAGGATGGATTGTGTAGAGGGAAATAAGGCAGGGAGTGGACTGGGGGAAAGAAAGATAATGGAATGTGACAAACATTACCCTATGTACATGTATGATTACACAAATGGTGTGACTCTACTAAGTGTACAACCAGAGAAATGATGAGTTGTACCCCATTTGTGTACAATGAATAGAAAAAAAAGAATAAACTCCAAACCAACAAGAAAAGAAAGTGTACTCTTCAAACATTATTAAAAAACCCACCAAAGATTGAATGTTCTCTCTGCTATGTGGATGCTAACATACAATAATGGGTAGGAGGAGAGAAGAATAGAAGTTCACTGGATAGACAAAGGGGAATGAAGGACAGAGAGGCGGAATGGTATAGAAAGGACAGTGCATGGACCGGACATCACTTTCCTACGTTCACACATGAACACTTGACCAGTGAAACTCCATCATGTGCAACACAGGAATGGGAAGTTACCCTCCGGGTATGTACGATAGATCAAAACACACTCTACTGTCGTGTGAAACTAAAAAGAGCAAGGAAAATGACATTTTAAAAAGAGGCCATTTGATGAAATACAGGTGGTTTACAATGAGCCAGAGTTTTCCCAGTAGACGAAGCCAAAGGGACATTTCCTGGGCACGGGCGGAGAGCTGATGGACGTTGGCACCGCTCCGCCAGCTCCTAAGGCTCCTGCAGGTGCCGCATCTGCCCTCCTGCCGCTCATGAGTGACACACGCAGCTGCTCATCGGCAGAGTCCCCGAGGTGTGCACTTCACAGGGTTTCAGCAGCTCTGACCCTTTTTTTGTCAGTACCTTTTTTTTTTCCTTTAAATAAAGTGCATATTTTGATTTGTTGTTGCTGGAAGAAATGATAAAGTGCATCTGTTGTAATCTCGTGAGTAAACGTTCAGCTTTGTGAAATTATTTTTTGCACATGTACTGGGATGGTTTCACTTGAAGCAAGATGGTTCGGGAATCCGGTAACTCCCAGCCCACTCCCATTCTCCCACCCACCCCACCTTGTCTACCACCGCTTCCAGACAGGAGAGGTGGCGAGGGTCCAGCGGAGGCCCCATCTCAGCACACCAGGGACGGGGGCAGAGAGAGAAGCAGTTCTGGACTGCGGGTGAGGGGACGAGATTCATTGATTTACTTTTTCTTTTGTTTCCCCTTTCCCTTGGTTTGGGAAATGGAAGGCTCTAGTGGGTGTGGAATCTGAGAGGACCAGAGAGGAGAGAGGAAAGCGAGGCAGGCTCACCGAGGGCTGGAAACAGCTGCTCCTCCCTGTCTGGGCACAGGTTTAACCAGCGAGTGGCCATGCCAACCCTTTCTTCCCACTGGGACGGCGCATCTCTTTCTCTTTCTTCCTTGCAGTGCTGGGGAGTGAATCTGGGGCCTGGTACGTGCTGGGCAAGGGGCTCTGCACTGAGCTCCACCCCAGCCCCTGATGATGCGTCTGTGACAGGGGTGATTTCCTGGGTGGAAATCTCCTGGGCCACAGCCCAGCAGGTCAGGCTTCATCTCATCTGGTCACATGAAAAACTGCATTAAATAAAAACGTGAAGACGTGAAGGACTTTGGTGTTATATTTTTCTTGCCAGTTTTTCTATCTCCTGGAATCTCTCTTTAAAGCTCTAAAATATCTTCCCTTCCCTTAATATTACTTTTTTGTCTAAACTCCAAACATTTTGTGAACATCAACAACTTGAAGTCTCCGAACATTCCGGAAAACAATTGTGTGTTCTAAAAGTAACATTATCGTGTTAGGGAAGGTGGAAACCCCAACACAGGCCACTACTGCCCAGCACCATGCTCCTCCTCCCTGCACCATGCCCAGCACCACCCAGGACACACACGCGGAGCCCCAACCAGGGCCCTGGGCTTCTGGACGGAGTGCAGGACCCTTGGCAGCCAGCCATTTGTCTACTCCGGGAGTTTGTGTGTCAGGATCAGCCTGTCAAGTGGGTTCATGTTAATAGCTGTTAAATTCTTAAAAAGAACTTTTTTGAACGCAGGGGTACTCACCACTGAGCCACATCCTCAATCCTTGATTGATTAGTCAATTGATTGATTTTTACTTTGGGACTGGGCCTTGCTAAGTTGCCGACCATGGTCACTAATCTCAGACCCTCCTGCCTCAGTCTCTTGAGTCACTGGGATTACAGGCATGAGCTGCTACACTTGGCTAATATCTGTGAAATTCTGAAAGTTCAGGGACAAAATCTACATTTATCACTAGGAACAAAAGTGCTGAGTTGGAGGGAATTAAGTAAAAATGTTAAATGAAGTTCCATGATAATGTTCCCATTTAACCTTAAGTTGCTGTCTCTCTGTCCCATACATTCCCATCAGAACGGCAGGCTGGGGTGCCCCTTCACCTTGTCAACAGGCCTCGGTATCGTGATGTAGGCAAAGGTGTTGGAGAAGACAGAGGAGCCTTTTTTTTTTTTTTTTTTAACACTTTCTGGGGCAAATCTCCTCATTTTGTAAAAACGTGACTGCGGTAGATGATCTCTTAGGCTTGTGTTCCGGCGTCCCATTCTGTAGAGTTAGGAATTTCTGGTTTCCTTCACGTAGCATGGAGTTCTTCTTAGAAGTGCCTTTGGGGCTCCTAAGATACATCGTGTGTGACAGTGGTCTTATAATAGCTTTTCGTACACATTTGTGGAAAAGAATCTTGAAAAACTATATGTCCTCTTGCATGTTTAAATGCACATTTAAAACTTCTCATCATAATTATACTAATTATAAAGAATTTAACCCTCAATATAATGTAAATATTGCTGTTTTGAAGAAAAGCTTTAAAAAATGCATTCAGTATAAGCTGAAAGCCACAGCATTAAGTTACTTCCTATACTTCATTCAAAAATAGGCAAATTTTTCCAACTAGGTATTTCACTGGTATTTTTCTTTACTTTTGCATTTTAACTACAAAAATGTATCCTAAATTGACCCATTTTATGTTTAAGATCATTTATTAATTATCTTATTACTTAGTAATAAAATATGTGTACCCTTTGGGACAATAATCTTGAATATTTATATCTGTAGGATCTACTATTCAAACTTCTCTTTTAGATTGAGTTCATTGGAGCCATAAGTACTAAAATGATTGAAATGGCATACATATAAATTTTGATAAGTAATCATCAAGCGAATGCATTTTGCGGGGGATAGATGGAAATCTAGCAATGAGCTTGCGTCACGTGAATGAAGGCTTACTGCTAGACGGGCTGGGCATAAGTTCTGCTTCACCTCTCATCTTACAATCAGAAGATTGTGTTCACTTAAGTAAGTGTCTAGGAGTGGAAGATCTGTGAGAGCTGCATCACAGTTCTTTGGCTCTCTTGAGTCACATGTAAGACAGCATATATTTTCTCTGTCATGGTTGGGTTGTATGTCAACTTGACCAGGCTGTGGTGCTGTCTTTTGGTCAATCACTAGCACAGACGCTGCTGTGAACATACCTGTGGCGTGATTAACACACCAATAGCCTTTGGGTTGAGCAGGTCACCCTCCATAACGTGAGTGGCCTCATTCATCATGTGAGGGCTTTAAGGCCAGTGACAGGCTCCTGAAGAAGCAGCAATTCTCCTGGAGACTGCAAGATCAAATCAGCAGTCTCTCCTGGGTTTCCAGCCTGCTGACCCCTTCTACAGGCTTTGCATTACAGTCTGCAGTCTCAGCCCTTACCTGAATTTCCAGTCTACCAGCCAGCATTGCAGAACTTGACCTTATCAGCACCATTGCTTGAGCCAATTCCTTACGATAAATCTCTAGGTCTCCGTGGACGTCAATGTTTATGTCTATGTCTATCTTGTTCTAGATCTAGCTCCTATCAGCTCCATGGCTCTGTAGGAACCTGACCAACACCATCTGTTATTGAAAGTATTTTGAATAATGTATCATTAGAAACTGAATTACTCTTCAGTTTTTTAAGGAAAGAGATAGAGCACTCCCTGATTGCAGAAAATGATGTGCTACCTAGTATTAACTTTCTTAACACCTACTCCAACATTTCAAGTAGTGTCATTGACCCTCCAGCAGTTTTTACACAACTAAGGCAATTTTCTTTCTTTTGTGAAGCAGAAAGAGGACAATTGTGAAAGGGAACCAATTTAAATGGATTTATTTCCTTAAAAAAACTTTGCCTCTATAGCCCTTGTTAAGTGTTAGGGAGCCTCAGGGTTGTAACCCTGTTTGAAAACTGCTGTTACAAATCATCTAGCTACACAAACCTAAATATTTTGGATTGCCATTTATTTAAAGTGCTAAATTATCTTGCTGTATAGACCTAAATATTTTTGATTGTCATTTGCTTATGAGTGCGTTTTGACTATGGGAAAAATAAAATGCTCTAAATGATTGAGCTCAAAAATGAGGAAAACTGTCAATGATCACTAATCTGAACACTGTAATATTTCAATAATACTAAAATATTGATTGATGCTATTGTCATTCAGTCAAATACATTTCAACAAAACTGCAGCACTTTGGTCCTTAGGGTGCATTTACAGCTAAATTATACATGTGTATATATTTCTAGCTAATCTATCAATCTCAACAGAGTGATGCTCAGCATTTATGGTTACTAAGAGATTGTACGAAGTTTTGCTTTGGACTTAGTGATTTGGTGCGGTATCTAATACTCTCTTCTAGGTCTGACCCTTGAAAAAAGGGGTAAAAATATTTCATGACACTTAACCTAAGTACTTCTGTGCCCAGAACTCCTTCTAAACTAGGCATAGGGCTTGGTGTATGATAGAGACCTTGTTATTGTTTGTTGAATTGATTGAATAAGTTCTTAAGTATTAGTGCCCGAAACTGTGGTTATATTTAAAAGTGAGCAATATTGGCATCAAAATAAATATTTTTACAGATTGTCAAGAAGGACGCTAGAACACTATGCAACACAGGTTGAACAGAAGGCCCCCCCATTAGCAGAAGATTGACACCCATCACCTATTTCATTCAGACCATTGATTGTAGCGGTGCAGTACTGCGGGTGTCCTACCGCTAAAACATAGAATTCATCAAATGTAAGAAGTGAAATTCGGAGACTCTGCATCAATGAGTTGGTGTGCTCAACAGGCCCCAGTCCAAAGTATGCTGGCCCCCCCTTTGCTCCATTTGCTCTTCCGGGAGGAGGAGGAATACTGTCCTCTTACAAAATTCAGTGCAGCATCAGCACAGTTGACTGTGCCAGTTAACGTTTAAGGCAGCAGCTGACATTTCCTCATCCTAAAATTCTACAAGTAAAACTGAAAATTCTTTTGAGGTTTGGTGTGGTGAGTAGACAATTTCTAGCTTTGTGTGTGTGTGTGTGTGTTGTTTGGTACAGTGTCTAAAACCAAAAAGGAGGAAATTGCCAGCTTTGGGAAAACACTATCTATTTCACAGACTTGAACAGCAATGAGGCAGTAGGAGAGGTTGGGAAGGAATGAGGTTTCGTGGCCTCTAGTTGCGTCATGAAAAGGAGCCCATTTCTAGGTTGAGAGAAAATGCCAGTAAAATCTTTTCTCCTATTCAAAAGTCAGACAAAGCTCTTTGGGGTCATCCTGGTTGGAAGGGCAGCAGAATGACATTCCTCACATCTGTACAGGCTGCCACCTGCTTTAAAAGGGAAAAAACTCTCATAATGATGTTACTTTTGTGCTTCTGGAACACAGCCTGACAAACTCTTCTGGGGCTGAGCAGCGCAGGCAGGCACGGCTTACTATGTCACATTAAAACCAGACCATACCAACACAGAGACCCACTCCTGTCTCTAGGCTCTGCTTTCAAAAGAGCCCTTGAAATATGTCTTTAAAATCCGTCTTTATGCTTTGATTGCCCACACTGTGTGGTTGATGTCTTCCTGGGTAATCATATCCAACATCTCTGTCTCTGAGATTTGGTGGTAAAACAGGATGACTTTGGTGTAGATAAAGGACAACTCACAGAATATGAAGAATCATTTCCTGTAAATCACACACCTTAAGCTGCACAATCAGATTAGCAAGACACAGATGCTGCTATCAGTTCCTGGCCGTTGACTTAAAAGCATTGCTCCAACCCACGTGCAGAAACTGACTGGCACCGGCTCCAGAGGACAGGCTAGGAATGCTTAGAAATCACGATGGCAGCTGGAAGTCAGGCGTGGAGGGAGTGAGGCCACTGTGGGAGCCAGCTCGCCTCTCAGCCAGAGCTCTGTCTTTCTCCAGAGAGACCAGTTCAACGTCAACCAGCCCCACTACCTGTGTGTTCTTCCTCTGGGGAAGTGTGTATGGTTTGGGGTGAAAAACCCAGTGATTAATGTCCAAATGGCTATTAAAATTCTCTATCAAGTTGCTGTAAATCAAATACTCTAGATTTTTGGAAGGAGAAGATGAAGGTTAGACAAAGGAATGTTTTGTGGAAAATTTATGAATTGGTTTTAGAACATCCAGTTCTAGATTTCTTCTCCAATAGGAAACATGTTCTGCGAAAACCAATCACTGGCTAAGATCTCAAAAGAGGCTGTATCTACCACTGAGCAGCTGTCTTTTTTTTAAGGGGGAATTTTCTTTTAAGATTTTTCCTCACGCTTCAAAAAAGTGACCCAAGTGGACTTAATTCCTGGTTGACAACACGAGGTCGTTTCCTGACAGAGCAAGAGAACTGTAGTGCTACTCTGCCAGTCCGGGATGAGCTGCGGGTCACTCTGCTGTCACTGATGCTACAAGGTTCTCCATCGCACCGAATGCATACCCGCATGCAGGGAAGTCGAGTCACGGTCCCCAGGGTTTCTGTGATTCGCACACCGTTGTCTTCTGGTGGTTCTGTGCAGCAGGACCAAGTAAGGTATGAGTGAGCAGAAGTTAGCCTCTTTTTCCCTAAATAGCATTAAAATGCAATACTGAGATTTCTCTCTTCTTGCCCAAAGTTCATGTTAAAAGTTACTGAATTTGGAGATTCCTAAAGTTGAAATGCAGAACAAGGGAGTCCAGGAGTCTCCCACAAGGCCACCTGAAGGACGCTGCGTGAGAACTAGGCCACTTTTCTTCTCAGTTACATAATATTCCCCCACACGTCAACCACGCACCCGGTGCTGTGAAACACCCCACAGCAGGGACGTCCTCTCGTCCATGGGGCCGGGTGGCGGGATGTAATTCCTCAGTCAACTCATATAATTTCACTGTCTAACACACCACTTTGCAGCTTTGGCTGGAAGCCCATGTATCATAGCAACGAACTGTTGGCTCGTGACTGCAGCATGTCCTTACAATCTCAAGTGTCGCATTGGCTACACCTCGTTCTTATCAACCAGAAGGTCCGCGTCCTGTCAATCACTGCTGCTCAGAGCGAAGGTCTTTTCTCCTCTCTGTAGGACTTCCAGATTCTTTTACTGTCCTGAAACGTCACAGTGATGAAGCCCAGGGATGGATCTTTTTCATTTACCCTCCTGCACGCTTTAAATAGTTTTGTCTCTTTCAAGTTCTGAAATAAAATAGAAATTTGTAGTATTTCCCCTTCTCTTTTCTTTGGCGCTCTATTTGCCATCCAAGTGAAGTTTTGAACTATTTCAATCTAGTCTTTTTCTTGGGCCTTTGTTGCTATGTTCCAAGTGAGATATTAAAGCTGTGTGTGTGTGTGTGTTTAATTAAACCACAAGTGATGTCATCCGATCTCAAGAACTACCGTTTTCTATTTGCTGTATCTGTTTCTACACACTGTCTAGCCATCTCTCTATATATGTGTGATATATATGTGCAGGTATTTGTGTGTGTTTTTTTATGTGTGTTTAAATCTCTATTCTTTAGCCAGTGAAAATCTGTCTTTACTGGAATGTGCAGTTGTCCTGATGGCTTCCGTGCTCCCCAGCACAGCAATGTGTTCCCAGCTGGCTGAGTATCGTCCTACAACTGGACACTTTGACAGGAAACCTGATTCCTTTGGTGAGAACAGTTACTTAGAGAACATACTCTGAGACTAAGAATCTTTCTTGCCATTGAGTTGGCATTGCTTCTGTGCCTTTTAAATAGACAGAGCTCGGAAATACTACTGATATTTCCAATTCAAAGGAGCTTTTTGAGTGGACTTTTTTTTGCAAAATATTATAAGGTACTTATTTGATTTTATTTTCTATTCTAATATCTTAACTGTTAATGACACTTGCATAATTTATTTGCTTTTCCTATTATAAATGTACAATTATTCCAAAATGCAAATATTATATTGCTAAAATATGTATATTTGTATTGTTATTTTGGAAAAAATTATATTGTATAATGAATCTGCTATTTTTCATAAAAGTACTATGCTTTCATATCATCTAAGAATGCTATACTTCATTTAAAATTCTCTTCTTTGTCCTATTAACTCACTTCATCACGTTATTTATCCTTTATTTTACCTTCCCTTGGTGCCTGACTTCCCTGACTGTTTTCTCTTTAAGTTGCGGACTTTGGACTTGAGACTTCCCTTTCCCTGGAGTTCTAAGGCCCTGCTGCTGAGGTCAGCCTGCCTTGGGTCATTAGGAGGCAGAGGCAGGGCACCCTGCAGGGCCTGACGTGCTCTTAGATACCAAGGCTTCCGTGCTCCTCCTGACCTGGCAGACACTGGGCTTCTGCATTTTGCCTCCATCACCTGCAGGCTCTGTGCCTGCTGTGCTCTGGAGTTTACAGTCCTGTTTGTGGTACGAGCAGGGGCCAGGTGGAGGCTGGCTATCCATCTGCAGCCTCCCAGCCTCCACTGTGGGCTCTGACCAGAGCTTGCCCACAGCTGGGTGCACGGAGCTTGTTTGCAGGGGTCTCTTGCAGACCAGCAAAGGCCTTCTGGAGGTCGCGTTCCCTGTCAATCACACTTACCTTCTGCCTTTTGGGAACTCACGATTTTTGGCCCTTCAGCATTTCTCAGCACTGTTTGGACATTTTAAAACACAATTTGAAGTCCATATTGTATTTAAACACAGGGGCCATCACAGAGAAGTACACACGACGTAGAAATACATAGTGGAATGTGGAAAACACTGTGCTCTCTCTCATGGAAACATTGACATATGTTTTAAAACTATCAAAATTTTGTCAGTCTTATTCCACTCCTCCTTCAACTTTCTTTCTGGATTATTTTCCATAAAATTGTATGTAGAGCCATTCACCTTTTCTGTCTACATCAGTCTAACCTAGATCAAATAACGGAGTTGGCAGTTATTGTTACCCAAAATATCCTCCTCTTTTCCACAGGATTTAAACATGAGTCCAGACACTCATTTGGGCTGAGAGACAAACTCCAGTGACAATCCCCTGTCATCCTTTTTGGTAAAGGACACTTTTCCATTAGGTCTGTGCACAAGTTTCACTAGAGGTGTAACAAATTAGGACAACCTTAGCAGCCTGAAGCAACCCATTTAATATCTTACAGTCTTAAGACTTGGGCCGGCTTGACTGGGTTCTCTGTTTGGGTCTCTCAGGGCGAAAACAAGGTGTCCGCCTCGCTGGCCTCTCAGCTGAAGGTGAGCAAGAGCCACTTTCCAAGATCAGCCAGGTTGAAGGCAGAGTCCACTCCTCCATGACTGCAGGACCCAGGCCCACATTTCCTTGGTGGCTGTAGGACCCAGATGTGCATTCCCTTGGGTGACTGTCATCCTCCTCCTGAGCATATGTTCAGAACAGTGTTTTCTAAACCCCTCCTTTAGAAAATGCCAACAATTCTTGATAAATGAAAGGCCATGTTAATGCTTTTGGCATTTAAATCAGCACCTTGAATGTGATTAATCGACTTGGCATTTAATACATGAGTGTACTCACATTCCACCATTATTATATGGAAGTACCGATTTGGATGCAGAATATTAAAACAATTATTAATTGATTCTAATTGTGCTAATCTGCATTTAATTCTGTCTCATTAGTTTAATGGCACGAGGTAACTTTGCTTTTGTAAAATGTGACCCACTTTGCATTTCCGCTTGTACTGTTATCAGCTAAAGTTCACAGATAATCTTCTGATAGAGATGATGTCAGAATCCTAACCATTTCCAGCATGAAAGGTATATGACCATTTTATGTTCAAAGGAAGGCAGTTTCACAAGGAAATGCTTTCAGTGCAGGAACTTCACGTTTATCTCACTGCTCTCTAGAGATGGTTTGTGCTCTTACGTGTCTTGATTCCCGTTCTTCTTACCAGGAGGAGTAAAGCAGGTGACCCTTGGGTAGAACGCTGGCCCTGCGCTGACCCTGGCTCTACCTAGGGCTCCCCCTCCCTTGCCCTTGGTCTTGGGGTAACGCTCCTCAGGAGGTGAGAACATCACTACATGAACGTGGCTGGGCTTTGCCCAGCATTTGGGCCATTGCCGTTGCTCTGGGCCCTGCTCAGTGCCTTTGCTGGAACTCAGCTTCCCCCAGCCAACGGACGCCCTCTTCCATTGCAGTCTGATTTGCCCTTGGCCCAGAGACTCTCAAGAGACAGTCTATTGATTTCCACTGCTAAGAATTCTAGAGATTTCCAGGTGCCTGTGCTTCCCGAAGCCTGTTCTGCAGCTTCCCTTTCAATGTTTTGACATTACAGATGTCTAGTATGTAGGGTTTCCCTCCAAGTTACCAAGAATTACGTCCTGTTCCCTGCAGCCAAAGAAACCTAATGAAAGCCATCCTTAAATGTATAGAAATTCAATTCTGAATTGAAATCCTGGACTTTGGTTTTAACAACAAAAGGATATGAAGATCAGAGCTATGATTTTTTTGGTACGTTAACCGTGTTTGGAGGGGACTTATGAAATCATCTGGTAGGTTGAAGAACTTTTGAGAGTCAGGGTGCCTAGCTACACCAGGCCAGGAAAGGGGTTTGGCAAAGGGGACAGGTAGGGCTGCACACTGTGACATCTCTCAGATATTTGCCCCTGTGTGACTTTAATTTTCACATATTCACACCACACTGGTGATTTCCTAAGACTACTTTAGGAAACTCATAACTACTCCTTTGTGCTATAAATTGTAGAGAGATTTCATGTGAAATTTCAGCCAGTTTTAGAGGGAAGAAATCTTTTCTTTGGTTACTCTGAGATACTCATAATTTATCATAAATACATTCTGTGCTATTTTTTCTATGCTCTATGAATTATATTTGTAAGACGTAGATTGATAGCACAAAGGGATGTAGCAAGGGGATGTGAACAGGGCTTGTAGCTAAGAAAGAATGGCATGAAGCAAGGCCAATGCAAAGGGTGCAGATCATGAAAGAGACAGGGAAAGAGGCGCTTTAGAAAGAAAAAGTAACAAATGGCACTGGGAAAGATGTCAAGTAGGCAGTGCACGGCACTGCCATCGTCACTGCCTACCCTTGTTGTGGCCGCTCTCAGATCTCTTGCCTGTCTGGGGTTTCCCGTTTTGTTTTGTCTTTTTACACCTGAATTTTTTTCTTGCTCCTGAAACCTTAATACCAAACTTTACCTACTCGACAAACTTCCCACTCATCCTGCCCCCGCGATGTCATCTCTCCCCCTCTGCCAGGAGCCGGCCTAATGGCCTTCTGGGAATCCAGGAGTCTACATTCTACTCATTTCCAATGAGCGAATTCAATTTTGACAAATATTAAGTAAAACAAAAATTGAAAGAAAAAGGCAATGATATTTTTGTGGCTGTGAAAGACTGATGTTCATAATTTTAATTTCATGGGACTAGAGGTGATAATCAAGGAATAAGATTAGATGAAAGATCCAGAGCAGATGAATGGAGGTTGAAGACGTGGAGTCCAGCAGAAGGAGCCTGGGGTCAGCAGCTGGAGCTGAGAGGCAAAGACGTGTGTAGGGTCCTGGGTGCGAGGATACTGACGAAATCAGCAGAGGAAGTCCAGGGGAGGGTGAGGGCGGATGATGCCCTGGAGAGGCCAGGCGGGAAACTGCACTGTGAAGCCCAGGTAGCCAGCAAGGTTGGGCAACAAGGTCTGTTTCCCACACCTTAGGAACATTTTGGGGGCAACTTAGAAACTTGTTTAGTGAACTAGGCTTTGATGTTGTTTGTGTCACTTATAAAATCAAAGCTATAAATACTACATTCCTCATTATCAACTCCATGCTGTCCCCACTATCTTGGAGTATTTCAGATATAAATATGATTATTAAATCCAAAGACGGTTTTCAGTCCTCAAAGGCAGCATCGTAAAAACATGAACTCAAAACAACTTTCAAAACAGATCTGAACGTTCCCTTCTTCCGTTTTCAGAATTAAGATTGTGGCTGTGTCTCCCTGGGTGCGATGGTGTTCAGAGTACCCGTTCTGAGTAAAAGGTGTAGACATAAAGCAAAGCTGACACCACAAGACCTTAACGGGGAGACCTGGGTTCTACCGTTGGCTCAGCACTGACATGACATTGGAATTGTCACTTTATGTCTCAAGGCTCAGCTTACACATCTTAAAGCCTAATTGTAGAGCAATCATTTTATTAACTTCTCTGTAAGAAATGATGATTATAAACTATGACTAAGTTATATACGCTCATAATAATAAAATCAAATAGTAGCAGAGGTCGCCAAGGCAGGTTTGATTCTTTCCTCTGATCCCAGGTGCTCACCGTGATGTTCCTTCTCACCGGGACTTTGCCCACTCTCCGCAGTTTGCAGCCCATGCGGGGACTGGAGCTGGGCGTCTGACAGGAGACGGAGCGGGCGCCCATGCAGCGCCAGCGCCCGCAGGCACCCGGCCCCGCAGAGGACCTGTGCACCGCCGGCCCGCAGCGCTGGGCACCCGCTCAGCCCACCCCACGCCCTGCCCTGGGCACCGGTCCTGGCCCGGTTTCTTTTCCTCCTGTCCTGGCTGTGTCCCCTCGCCTGGGTCGGGGCTCTGCTGACCCCTGACGGATTTCCCTCCGCAGCTAGGCGCTGCTTTCGCGTGGTGGCCCCGCGGGCACCTCCAGGCCCCAGCTCTCCCGCCCACCTCCTCCGCGCTGGGCTGCCTCCTCCGGCGCGGGGACTGTCAAACCAGAAAACCCGCCACGGCGCAGCTAGCTTTCGGTCTGCGGTGCTTTCTCCTCTGCCTGTCGTTCACGTGGACCTTCAATGAGGACCCGAGCCAGGACAATCATCTGGACAGCAGGGCAGACGTACAGCGGGGCTGCCAACGATTGGCTCTGAGTTTTCCCAGCAGGACCTCAAACTGTTACCTGGGTCTTTGTAAAAGCAAACAGAAGGCAGTCCGCCTGCAGTTCCAGGGCAGATGACTCAGGGCGGTGAGCCGCTGCGGATTAACCGCGGGGGGACGCTGTACCCACCGCCCGCCCAACCAGCCTGGACGGAATCCGATAGAGACGAAAGGGCGTGGCCAGGTGTTCCACTCCAAAAGCAATGACACGTAGAAAAGTCTCCAAGACGACGACAGTCTTCTTTGTGGACCAATCTGTGGATTATTTAAATTCATATCTCAGATTGGAAATATTATCCCAGGTTGAACTGAATCTTCTAGAATGCACTGAATAGCAGCTCAATGTTTTTTGTTTGTTTGCTTTTGGGAAGCTAAAAATCAAAACAACCGTAAGCCCGAATGACTTTCTAATTTTATCTAAAGAGGTTTTATATACTTACTAATTATAAATATTTATTATAACAACAACCATGGAAATTAAGATTTCAGACATATTTTTTCCGGGGAAGGGGATGTACCTCAGTGTAAGAGCATTTGCCTAGCAAGTGTGAGGTCCTGGGTTTGCAACAAACAAACAAGAGTAAAATACTATAATCAAATCCTCACTGAAGAAGGAAATGTTTTCTCAGTAACTGTTCACATTTTCTTATAGACTTTGAAAATTCTAACTAATATTTCAATTTTAGGGTATGGCCACATATGATTTTTTTTCTTTTTGATATTAGAAAGTATTTCTGATATAGAGAATAATAATACTTATTGATATGTACACATAAATAAACTTTAGCAAATCTTAAGATAGTGCCATATTTTTTTCAGCTGTCTTCCCTTAAATACAAAAAGAAAGACATAATACATCATAGGTGAGTCCCTTTCCCCCTAAAATTAGATCTTCTGATTTCATTTTCCTTCCTCCTTCTTCACAGTGACCAGTCTTAAATTTATTGTTTATTTCCTTCATGCATGACTTTGTGTTTTACTGTGTATTTGGTCTTAATCTGAAATATTAGTTTTCCATGGTTTTATACTTCATATAAATGGCATGATGCTTAATGCTATTCTTTGTAACTTGTTTATTTCCATCTGCATTGAGTGTGAGTGTTAGAGACTTGTTTTGATGCAGACAGCTTCAGTTCATTCCTAGATTGCCTTCTGCAGTCCATTAGGTGAATACACTGCAGCATTTATCCACTTTCTCACTGAGCTGTGAGCGGAGTTATTGCTTTAGACCACTGGCTATTGGAGTGTTTTGTTACGCAGTCGTATCACAGTAATAACCAACTAGTACACACAGCGTGGAAAGTGCCAACTTTATTAGATCTTGCCAAGTGGCTCCTCAAGGTGTGTGTATCAGTTTTATAGTCCAGTGTTTGCTTTTCAATTTACCACACCTCAGAACTGACAGATTAGCATATATTTGTTAATTTGGTGGGTGGAGAATGGTATTGTACTATTTTATTTGTGTTCTTGTTCTTTTTGGTCAGTTTAATCAACTTTTCACATATTTGTCAGCCACTTAGATTTTCTGTCTTATGACTTGCCTATTTTACAATGCTTTACCTATTTTTAAATTTAATTCTTAATATTTCTTATTAGCTTTAGGAATTCTGGTATTTATTCTAGTTACTAACCCTTTACCAGTAATACATGTTGCCTAGAACTCCTCCTCATCTTCAGCCTTTGCTGTACTGAAGGTTCTGTGAAAACTTTATCAATAACTTCCTTTGCAACTTGTGCAATTTGTATTGTATTTAAGGCCATAAAAATATTCTATTTCCTTTTTCAAATGCCTACAGATTTCATTTTTAACTTTTTGGTTTTATTCCCTTGGAATTTATTTTGGTGTGTGGTGTAGGGGCATACGGTCTGACTTGTTACCCCTTGGGACCCAGGTCCCTATTTCCATCCACGGAGCTGTGGCTGTGCTGCCTGTCACACCCAGCAAGTCCACGTGGCCCTCTGTTTTCCGGGTGCTGTTCTGTCCCTAGTCTGCTAGTTTATGCTTGTCAATGTTCTCCCAGCTTAAATGGTGATAACTTTTTATTTTATTTTTAAAATTTTTATAGACTGCATTTTGATTCATTGTAACAAATGGGGTACATCTTTTTGTTTCTATGGTTGTGCACGATATAGATTCATACCATTCATATAATCAACACGTACACAGGGTAATGATGTCTTAGTCCACCATTTTTTATAGCCCCCTCATTTCCCTCTACGTAATCTAAAGTTCCTCCATTCTTCTCTCACTCGCCCCCAACCCCCATTATATATCATCATCCACTTATCAGAGAAAACATTCAGCCTTTGGTTTTTTGGAACTGGCTTATTTCACTTAGTGTGATATTCTCCATCCATTTTTCTGCAAATGCCATAATATTATTCTTCTTTATGGCTGAATAATATTCCATCGCTTCTTTATCCATTCATCTGTTGAAGGACATCTAGGTCGGTTCCACAATCTAGCTATTGTGAATTGAGCTGCTATAAACATTGATGCTGCTGCATTACTGTAGTATGATGATTTTAAGGCCCTTGGGTATAAACCAAGGAGTGGGATTACTGGGTCAAAAGGTGGGTCCATTCCAAGTTTTTTGAGGAATTTCCACACTGCTTTCCAGA
This sequence comes from Sciurus vulgaris, assembly GCF_902686455.1. Classification (NCBI taxonomy): domain Eukaryota; kingdom Metazoa; phylum Chordata; class Mammalia; order Rodentia; family Sciuridae; genus Sciurus; species Sciurus vulgaris. The sequence goes on from NC_136470.1 coordinate 140,120,674, forward strand.
GTGGCTGCACCAATTTGCAACTCTACCAGCAATGTAAAAGTGTCCCTTTTAAATGGTAATAACTTAAATGCCTTAGCATCTGGTCTTTAGTGTTTGTTCTTTAATTTTTATTTGTTATTCTTGCCTTGAGATCTTTCATATGATTTTAGGATTTGTGTGTCAAGTTGGATGAAAGATTCTGTTGTGAATTTGATTGTGATTGCATAAATTTATGTATTGTTTCAGACATTTGACATTTTTCAAGTTTGAGTCCTGTTACGCCCAAATATAATGTCACTGCTTTTCATCAGATCTTTAATAATGCCTTCCAAACTTCTCCATAATGTTCTCACAGTTTTTGTGAGTTTTATTTTTGGTTGCTGTTTAGATTTTGTTGCTATAGTGAATGGTATCTTTTCCATTACATTTTCTACTTCCTCTTTCATGGTAATAAAAAGGCATTTTTATCTACTGAGTCCACGTTCGGCAACCCGTCTGAAGTCTCTTATTAACTTGAGTGACATGTCTGAGGATTCCCCTGGCTTTTCTGTGAACACTTGTGCTGTCGGCAGTAGGGATGGTTTGTGTATTGCTTTCCTTCCCACTTGTTTCGCTGGGTCTTCCAGCACGTGTTGAACAGAAGTGGGCATGTGTACGCTAGTCTGCTCTGGCTTGTCTGGCTCCTTGCTAAGTGTCCTTCAGCAGGTCTGCAGCTCTCTGTCTCTTTGCTCTCAGATCTTTGCTATTTTCCTGCCGACTACATTTCCCAGACACTCCCGCTGGGTTTCGGCTGTGTTTAGGGATGCGGCACATCTCGAGGAGACTGGAGCAGAAAAAGGGAGCCGTCCGCGGGCTTCCACTGGTCTTGGTGTTTCAGGTGGCTGTCTAGCTCCTCCTCCTCCGGGACACCAGCTCCTACTAGACGGTCCCCTGTGTCATGGTCCTAGCCATAGCAAGCAGCCTCTGTCTTCATCCAGCACCTGCCTGGTGGCCTTGAGTCTGTCTCCTGCTCTCATTCCTCTAAAGGGACAAAGAGCTGCACTGCTGTTACCTTTTGACTTTAAGCTCCCTTTACACCTTTTAAACTAGTTTCCTATGCTCAGTTCATTCAACAGAATTCTGGTAGGGGCGCCATTTCCCGGAGTGGACCCTCAATAATATACCAGGTTAGAAAAGTTCCAGTCCATTCTTTGCTCACAGTTTTTTTGCTTTAATACAGTGAATTACATCTGTCATGTGATTTTTAGTCTTCAGTCACTATATGTAACTGTTGATGAATTTCCCTTCTAGTCTATTAAAGTGGGACTTTCATAGACTTCCTGAAGACAAACCATTTTTGCATTCCTCGGGTGAAACATTTGCTTGTGATCTACTTTTTTAATCAGAGTGCTGAATCTGTTTTGCTTTATTTTAAGGAGCATTTTTGTGTCCACAAGTGTAATTGTTCTATGGTTTTTTTTTTTTTTTTTCTGTATTGCCCTTTTTTAATTTAGTAATGCAATTTCTGTGCTTACTGTGAGTTTAACTTGTATTCCTTTGAAAGGCAATCTGTTATTTGCTTTAGATATACATCTTCCTCCTGATGGCTGCTGTGTCACTGTGATTTCACTCCATTGCATTATTCTCTTTAAAGATCACTTCTGCATTGTTTCTTTCCATGGTTTTCCTCTACTCTCTTCCTATGAGATTGACACTGGGCACGTGCTCACTCGTCTTTCTAAAATTTAATTTCTCTGTTTATTCTAAAACCATATTTTTATTTTTCTAGTTTAATTTCTTAATGTTTAATTATTTTTGTGGATATGATTTATCAGTTTAAATGCCTTACTACGTTGATTATAATTTTTGTCAATTTATAAAATTAATCTTGAGCAAATTGATATTCTGATTGCATGTTCTTCTGACTGTCTCCGAGGGGATTAGGTGCTGTCACAGCGTTTGGGTCTGCAGCTTGGCTGCCTGGCAGCTTTTCCCTTCCTTCCTTCTGTGCTTGCTCCTCTCTGACGAGGGGTCTTTTCCCTTCACCTAGAGCCATGTCCTCGGGGAGAACCAGCTGGCTGATGCATCTGGTGCCTCTGCTGATAACATGGTGGTGCTATTGCGGATGCAGCTCCTCAGGCCATGTCTGGCTTCCCTCTCCTTCCAGACTTGAAAGGCCTGCCTTTGTGTGCTGCTGGTCTGCCAGGTGTGGGGACAGGAACCGGCTCTCAAAGAGGTTTGCGTCCAAACCCTCAGAGCTTGTTAATTCTCTGTCCTGTGTGGAAAAGAGACTCTGCAGATGCCACGAAGGTTCAGGGCCTTCACGTAAGAACGTTGTCCAGGTGGTCAAATCGAATCTCATCAGTCCTCAAGCCAGAGACTCTTCCCCAGCTGTGATCAGAGAGAAAGAGATGGTGGAGAAGAGGACCAGGGAGCCGCTGGCATTGAGGACGGAGGAAGGGGCCCAGGGTGGCAGACGCTCTCGAGGAGATGAGAAGGGGAAGTGGCTTCTCCCCTGGGCCCTTCAGGGAGGGATGTGGCTCTGGGACTTCGTAGCCCTGTGAGACTGTGTCAGCCTCCAGAAGGGAAAGATCCTGCGTTTGTCCTGTTAAGCCCCTCTGTGGGATTTGTGATAATAATGATGGAAAACTAACGTATTGCAGTTTACAACCCAGTCGTAAGCTATGTCCTCAGTAGAAGTTTGATTTCATTCTTGTCAAGCATTTTTTGAAGTTTCATTTTATTTATTCTAGAACATTTTTAATGTGACCTATTTCCTATTTATTAATGGTTTCCTTAGATATTACAATACGTATCTTTAACATGGTCCACCTTGAATTAAAATTAGCTACTTCACCCAGGATGTGAGAACCTGCATATACCTCCTCCTCTCCTGTTTCATTATCATATATTATCATATATTATATATTATATATAATCATATATTATATATCATATATTATCTTCCCACATTAACATGTGGGAGCTTATAACTAAGCTCCACAATGCAGTCTTATCATTTTGACTTTGCATAATTATTTTTAAAAGAGTATTTTTATTTTCCTACATATTGACATTTCTACTGCTTTTAACTTTTCCTTATAAATCCAAGTTTCTAAATCATGACATTTCCCTTCAAACTGAAGAATTGCATCAACTACTTATAGGATGAAATTCTCTCAGCTCTCATTTATCTGAAAATGTTTTATTTACTTTGATTTTTATATGACTTTTTGATGGATGTGGAGTTTTAGGCAGAGTATTTTTTCCAGGACTTTTCAGGTTTTTCTGACTGGCATTGTCTCTTATGAAAAGTCCTGAGTTATTCTTATCATTGTTCCTATGGATGTACTGTGACTTTCTTCTCTGGCTCCTCTTAAACTTCATCTTTGATACTTGGAAATTTAACTATGTGGCTTCTGTTAAAATGTTTTTTTTTTTTTTTTTTTTTGTTCTTGGAATTTTCTGAGCCTCCTGCATCTTAAGGTTTTGTCTATCAAATCTGCACAATAGTTGTGATTTTCTCCAAATATTTTTCTACTCTATTTTATTTCTCTTCTGCAACTTTGTGTGTGTGGTACACCACTTAAATCTTTCTTAAAGAGTACATATGCTTTATTTTGTTTTCAAACTATCTTCATTTTCTTCTTCAGTTCACATAGTTTTTATCAGCTAAAGTTCAAGTTCATGTGTTCTTTCATGGATAGTGTGTAATTTGCTCTTAGTTTCTTCCAATGAATTCTGAGATTTAAAATGTATTTTGTTTGATTATACGATTTTATGTAGTACTTCTTTCTTAAAATAGTTTACCTGTTTACATACGGTGTTATTCTTTAATATGTTTACATTCATTATTTTAAAATCCTGTCTTTTCTTCAGTTAACTGGGTCACCTTTAGTTCTGCTTCTGTTGAATGTTTGTGTTCTAGACACAGACAGAAATAACAGTGAGGGCCTTTGTCTCTCAGAGGTGGTTGATTGCTCAGATTCCTCCTAGAGTTGAGTTGTTCCTGACTGAGCATGGCTTTAATTAGATTGAGTTCACCCTTGACTACCCATTTCCCAGCATCTAATTCAATTGCCCTTTTGATCTTATCTGGGTTTGAGCTGGAAGGGGTTGAGTTGTGGTTTTTGAATTTTTTTCACTTTATCTTTAGATTAAGCACAACTAGGTTTAAGGAAGTTTATTGTTCAAGGAGATTGTGCAGGACCGTGGTTCCAGACCTCCTTCCACTCCTCCTATGATTGAGTGAAAGAAGCGGGGCAGGTACATTTTTTTCTATGTGGCCATTAAATTATGATTGAAATTTTATTTTCTAAAATTTCTGAAGACTGCTTATCCCTATCAGATTCCCCGCTTCTTTCTCTTGACAAAATCTCTACTGTCCTTGATTTATTGTTCTCCTTGTGAGGGATTTGGCTGAAATTTCTTCATCAGATCACAGATAAGCCATGATTAATTTGTTCTAATTATTTTAATTGTTACTTGAGTTTTCACTGTGCAGATTGTCTTTATTGCTCTTTTAGAAATTTTACTAACTTTCCATAAAACATAGAGTGAGCTCATCTTGTTGATACAGAGTTAAAATTCAGTTGTGTTCAGACATCTTGCCCTCTGTTTTATCATTGCTTAGAAAGTAAGATACTTCCTCAAATGACTCCATAGCTTTTATTGGTGTGAAAAATTTTAGAATGGTTATTTTATTAAATAGCTCAAAGACTCAGTATACATTATAGGAATTCTATAGGCAAGTAACAGTGAAATTTATTAAAATTTTTTTATCATCAAAAAAATTCCCTGAATACAACTAACTGTATTAAGAGTACAGTGGGGTTCCTGTTTTCCTAGAACTCTTACTGAACTGACTAAAATGAAGATAATTCATGACGTGCACTGCTTCCTGCATCACACACTGAATGCCAGGCAGGAAGGGAACCATCTCTGTTTCTTGCTCCATTTGTCTCTCTGCCAGGTGTGTCCAGGTATGTGTTCACCTTAGACTGTCCTACTTAGGAATCGGTATGTACACTGCATGCAGGGGTCACCTTTTCTGCATTGTAGGAAGATCATTGGCACCGTAATTCCACCTGCCCCTTCTGAAGGTCCTCCTCCATGTCTGAAGGCTGGTTGGCCTCTTGAGGGAGCCTCTCTCCTCTCCCTGCTGCTTCTGCCAGTCTCAGTCGGGCCTCCCATTCATGGACTCTTATGCTGCTGGACCTCAGGACTTGTTTGAAGAGATATTGCAGATCCAGAAGCTAGCAGTTCAGTCTGGTCCTAAGGCTCTCCCTGCCCACTGCAGGGGACGGCTCCACAGAGGCCTCCACCATGTTACTACCCTGACTTTGGCAAATGGGTGGGAAAGCCCTGGCAGGACAGTCGGGGTAGTCTCCGTGGGCCTGTCTGCTGACTGAGACTGCCATCCCTGCCACTACAGTAGAGGTGGACACTGTCCACCTCATGAGGACCTCAGAGCGACTGGGGATATCCCTGTCCATCCGCCATATTGTTTCCTCCCGCTGGGGTCACTGGTGAGGAGGAATACGAGCTTGCCTACTTTTTTCCCACCCTATCTTTGCTATTCTATGGTGGAGGCAAGAGGTGGAGGGTTAGTCTTCCACGTGAAACCAGACACCAGCCTGACCAGATGTCCAGATTCATATTGTGGGAAGACAAACTGGGAAAAGTGTGTGGCGGGTCAGAGGCATGGAGGCTTGAGGTGTGAGTTCCGTTCTGGAAGATTCCAGGAAGAAAGATTAAGAGTGGTCTGTGTAGGAATAATGGAAGAAAGAGATAAATATGGGTTTTAGGAACTGCATCCCGTGGAGTGGGAACAGAGGTTCTCTACAGGACTGTGCTGCCCCCAGGGGGTGTTTCTGAAATCGATGGCAGGAGCTCTGGTTGACAGAATGGCCTGGCCATTCTCCTAGGCCATGCAGGGTGGTCTCATTCCAGAGTTTTCTATGTCCTGAATAAGTCTCAAACATTCCATGCAGATGACACTCAGGTAGGTGAAACACCTATTTAAAACCCTATAGGTGAGGAAGCTATTTTACATATTAATACTAAGAATTTTTCACAAGATTTTATTATATACCAAGTTTTTCAGGAATACAGCTACCATATTAATACAGTGAAGATTATACTTTTGGAGCCTCAACAAGAATTAGTCACCATTCTGGAAAATTTATTCATGGATAGCAACAGGGTTCAAGGTGTGTAAATCACCAAAATCACAGTCCGTGTCACTGTAACGTTCATGTGCAATAGAGAAAACCAGAGATTTTTTGAACAGCCTTAGAATGGAATGTCACTGAGTGGAGTCACATGGAACATGAAGATCTCACTGAATTTCAAATAACTGTTCGCGACATCCATGTGTGTCTGCGAGCGTGTGGCATCGTGGTAAATGCTACGCACACCCTGAAGACCTCTGGTGGAGTCGGTCCTGTTTCTGGGCCGCCTGCTGCTGTTCACCACTACCCGGAGGCCGTCTCTGGACGTCTAGCATGTTGGTTCTCTTCTCTCTCTGATATTGAGGTGCCTTTGAGAAACCATTCTGTATTCTCCACCTCCCTCTTCAAGCCTTTGATTTCTAGAGGATTGTAAAATCTGAGACACACTGTGCTTCTCCACGTGGGAGGTCTGGGGAGGGATGATGGCACCTTTACTACATCATCCCGCGTCACAGCGGAAGGCTTGTCCCTGCCCTGCGCGCATCAGTACAGTGCAGCTTGCTCGTGACAGCAGCCTGCTCCCCTCACTTCTCCACACTGAACGGGTGTGACTAACCCTGGCATTCGCTCCTTTTTTTGCTCCAGTTTGTTTGCGTTAGGCACGGTCTGGCCTCCACTTACCCTAATGGGTTTTTCTAGTATTATTCATGCTTCTGCCTTTTTTTTTTTTTTTTCTTTTTCAACTTGATTGGTATCTCATCTTCTTTCTTTTCTGAAATCTAAATGTTTTGTTGTAAACAGATGCAAGCATCTGACCTCAAGCTGTCTTCTGTTGAAGAGGTGTCCACAACTTAGCATACAGCAACACAGGGGATTTCGTCATTAATTTGCTTATTTTTCTTTCACATAGTGGCTAGGACATTAAACTGATTATTTTGAAATTGCCATAGACGGAATCATGCACCTTTCTCAAAGTCACCTGTTGAAGTTCTAACCTCAGTATAAACCCAAATGTGACTGTACTTGGGGCCTTTCATGAGGTCATCAGGGTTAAATGATATCATAAAGGTGGAGCGCTAGTCCAGTATGACTAATGATCCTCCTAAGGAGAAGAAGGGCCCACACAGAGAGACGGACACGATGAGAGGCGGCCCACTGTGAGCCACAGGAGGGGCCTCCAGAGAAACCAGACTTGCTAATGCCTAGAACTTGGACTTCAGACTAAAGGACTGTAACACAATACATTTCTGCTGTTTAAGCCAACCGTCTGTGGTATTTTGCTATAGCAGCTCCAGGAAGTGAATATAGAGATCCTGTGTGTAGGCAGGTAAAATTGTGATCGCCTCTTTCAGGAGACTGCTGCAAACATTTGTTATTAGGGGGTTTTGGAAGCCATTGAGTGATCCCAGAGAGCTGCATGCTTCATAGTCTCTGTCTGCGGGCTCCCTGGGGCCATGGGGCTGGTGTGGACTGTGGACTGAAGCTCACTGTCCCTTCTGAGCCAAGCAGAGATGAGCAGGGAGCAGCTTCAGGTCCACTTGCTGCCGCAGTCGGCCGTGCCCTGAGGTGGTGGCGCACCCTCTCTGAGACAGGTGAGCGAGAGGTGCAGCGGTCTCTTGGCCGTGTGGCTAATGTGTGGAGACAGTAGAACTCATGGCGGCCCTGGGTGTCTACAGGTGGTGCGGGCACGGGGAGGCTGCCCTGGCAAAAGCCTAAAAAGTGTGCCTTGGCTGCAGAGTCAGGGCAGGGAGACCCAAACAGACCCGGCCTCCTTGGTGAGATGAAAGGCCGTGAGCCTAAGAGGAAGGGAGGCGCTGGGGACAGGGACACTGACTCTGTGTGTGGGCGCCATGGTGCCATCCAGCATGACACCGTCGAGAGACAGCTGAGGATCGCAGTCGGGTGCACGGAGGCTCCACGGCCTGGTGGTGTTGGAGAAGCCAGCTGCCTCGCAGTCCCAAACACACGAGGTAGTTAACAAGGTGTGGGGGACGAGGCCCTGGAGGCCCCCAGGGAGCTGTTCCAGCACTCCCGGGAGACCATGGCGAGCACGGGGCCTTCCCGCCAGCTGCAGCCACCAAGTTGGGGGCAGCAAGTAGGCAGCAGCAAGTACAGGGACACCGGCCCTCGGGGAGGAGAGGCTGGACGTGCGCTTGAGGCGGTCTCCAACGGAGCTGAGGCTGCGGCTCCTCAAAAGCAGCAGGTAGTCGAAAAACCCCAGGAACTGTTTGAAACACGAATCTGGGGTGAAGAAGTTGTGGGCAGTTGGAGACTCTTCCAAGCTCCAGGGCTTGACAGGACGATGCTTTAAATCCCCTTCTTCTCATGAGCCCCTCATCTGAGGCACATCAGCAGATCTCCAAGGGCGTGTCCCGTGTGGCCTCTGCCGTCCAGGCTGCTTCCACTCTGAGCACAGGCTCCGCGTCTGGGCTCGGGAGAGGAGCAAGAGGCTCAGCCAGGACCTCAGTGCCCGGCCAGGAAGCCACACGGCAGCCTACGTGGTGTGCTGGAAGCCAGGGTTGAGGATTTATTTTCCTGTGTTTCCCTGACTGCTGGTGAGGCTGAGCATCTCTGTATTTATTGGCTACTTGAATTTCCTCTTTTGTATATGAGCTGGTGTTTTTCCTCTTTTCACTCACTTTTCTCCTTGGGGATTTGATTTTGTGACCTTTAGTCTTTACGTGGGCTGCACACATTTCCCAGTGCCTACTTCTTTCCTTTGTTCTCATTTTTTTTTTAAATATAGAAGTTTTGCTTTTTCCTATTCTTCAAATCTATCATAAAAGCATTTCCAGGGGTTTCTTTCTTACGTAAAGCACTGGTTTTCTTTCTCATTGCGTTGGGCCCTCTGGAAGGATGTCGGAGGGCAGTGATAACAGGAGCCACTGCCTCCTTTCTGATTCTGCTGGAACGTCCTCAGTGTTTCTCCGTGAACTCGCATATTGACTGTAGGACCCGACGGCCGTGAGTCCTGATCTGCTTCTCGACACGTGTCTGTAAGCAGTGGCTCTTATTGACTCGCTGGCCGAGTGCTCAGACCCTTTCTTCCAAGCCTTCCTCCCTGTCAACGTGGACTTGAGACTGGATCTTTCCAGCACAGTAAGTGGTGAAATTCCAAGACAAATTTGCAAAATCTCATCTTTTCATCAGATGATAATCTTACCTGGGAATTAAAATGCATCTGTGCCAAGACGCAGGAACACACAGCCCCAGGAAGTCCAGTCATCTCAGGACCTCGTATCTATATATGTAAAGTAGACGGTGCAAAGGATGATATTGATTCTGGCAAGTTCCTAGTCACTCAATAAAGGTGTTTGGCAATTTTGATTACAGGAAAAAAATAGAGTTAACAGGAAATTAAAGTGGAGCAGGGGTTGGGAAATCACCAGGGACTAAGGCGACACCCAACCTCCAAAGCGGGTCGTAGCCGAATCAGGGTTGGAGTAAAGGGAGTGTTGCTGCTCCTGCCGTCTCCCCACGTGTGGGGTAGAATTCAATGCCTGGGAGGCGCAGGAAGAGAGAGCTGGACGTGGGGAACAGAGGGGGCCCTGTCTTCACAACAAGACACAAGCTGGGGAGAAGGGGCAGATGCTGCAGGGGCCGAGCAATTGGAGGGACGGGAGAATGAGAAGCGAGAAGCCGCCAGAAGCTGCTGTGTGCAGGAGCGAAGGTTCAGGCATGTGGGGGGGTGGTCAGAAGAGGTGCAGCCCCCTGGGAACACAGAGAGGGCCTGGCAGGAGTCAGGAGTCTCGGCAGAGGGAGCAAGAGGGTCTGACCGCCAGCTCCCACCCAGGATGGGTGGGAGTGGAGAACAAGGAGAGGCTGAAACCCAGAGGCGTTAAGACACACTTCTAAAGCTGGCGGAGCCACCAGGGACTCGGGGCTGGCAAGCAGGGTTTCAGAGAGCAGGCGTGGGTGAAAAATGCCCAGCTCATTGGAATGCAGGTCATCACGTAAAACTCCACCAGAGCCACTGCCAGATACAGCGGAGTTCAGAGCAGAAGCGCCTCTGAGCCAGAGGAGGCAACAGGGCAGGTGGCGGGGAGCAAGGAAAGCAGCTCCCACAGTATCCCTTGTGGAGATGGAGCAAGATCACAAGTGGACACCCATGTCCAGTGTGGTGAGACACTTGAAAAGTAGTGAACCAGGCTAGGAAACCGTCAGATAGAGCGCCGCCCTGTCTAGCTTGACAGCATGCCCTCTTAAGGACCTAGAAGGCCAGGGACTCAGGTGCACTTCCCAGGTTTCTTGGAGTTAGCCAGAGGTGGCCGTGTCTGGAGAGCCGGCCTGGGTTCGCAGGGCCTTGGCGTCTCCCTCCCTCACCCTCCCTTTGTCTTCCTTGCTCTGTCCTGCTCCGGGACCATCTGGCTCTCGACGCGTGGGTGCCCCCCACCCCATGCCCACTCCGGTCCCACTCCCTCCCCCCGCACCACGTACGAGTGGCTGCCCTACACTCAGCAGGCCTGGGGGCCCGTTGGGAAGAGGAGCAGACCCGGAAAGGCGTGCACATCCTTGGAAGCGGGCCTGGGGCTGTTGGGCAGGTGGGCCTCCTACTGGCCCTCTTGGCTCCTCATCCCTCAGAGTGGGACCATCAGAGGAGGGCAGTGGACGCCTCCCAAACTTGGGCATCAGGGAGAGGCCTTCTGGCCTGTGTCTAAAGGTCACTCTTAGTTCTGAACCCTGTAAAATGAAACCAGGGGGTTTATTACTGAGAGGGAATAAAGAGCTTTTTATTAGAGCAAAGCTCTTCTGTGGAAAGCACAGTGACCGCTTGTTAACTCCCAAGTGACCAGTTTTGGCCTGCGTTAGCTCCCTGGGCTTGCTTTACCAGTGTCCACACACGCGCCATCAGGTTCAGCGTTGTGTCCAGAGGTAAGAAGGGCCAATTATGGGCAAGTCACCAGGCCTTTGGAAAGGGACACCGAGTGCACTCTGACAGGCACAGAGCCTGGGGCAGTGCTGTCCGGCGCACGAAGGCGTGACTGGAACTCTTGAACACAGGGTGGGTCATTTTCCTGGGGCTCATCCCTGTTTCTTCTTTCGGCTCTCTGCTCTTAGTGTGGACACGCTGCTTCCCTCCCTGGGGACGTTCTCATTTCAGAAACACTTCTCAGCTCAGGATGACGTATGCTCTGGGTGCCGGGCAGCAGCGGCCTGAGGATTGTGTCCATCAGCTGGTTGTGCACGCCCGGCTGAGGCAGAGGAAGGGCAGGTGCACTCAGAAATTGGTCCTTCACCAGCCACATCTGGACGTGACAGCGTTATTCAGGTCGCCCCAAGAGTCCCCGGGGTGTGTGTCTTCCTGGATCAAGAGCCTGCATTAAACGGAGAGTTTCGCTCTTCTGCACATTTGCAGAAAGCTCACGGTTTGGATGCCGGTCACCGTCCGCCCTTAGCACACAGGTGGATTGGTTTACAGGTGTTTCAGGACTCGCGAGGGGAAGGCGAGGCGCAGGATAGAGTCAAGCTCCGTTTGGCAGAGTTCTATTTTAAACACCTTTTCAAGTGGGCTTCTCATTTCTGAACACAATCAGAACTGAGGAGAGGCTTTGAACTGGTTTTCAACTAGCTCGAGTTTAAATATGGGCCCACAAAGCTCAGGAGGGCCTACAGCCTGACACAGAAGAAAGGCCTGCTGCCCCGCTCAGCCGGCTGGGGCCTCTCCTTCGAGGGTCGCCAGGGGCCGTTACTTACAGCTCCAGGCTGTGTGGCCTAGCACGACGGCATTTTAGGCTGAGTGATTCTTCGTTGTGGGATCTCTTCTGTGCAGGGGGAGCTGAGTCCCACTCCCGGCCTTTGTGCCCAAGACGCCATTATCCTGCTGTCTCCTGTGACAATAAAAGATGTCCCCAGACCTTGCCAAGTGTGCAGGGACCAGGGGTCAAACAGCCCCTGATGGAGAACTTGCCAGCAGCCTGCTCATCCTCTGCCGCCTCGTCTGCATCTCAGGCAAGAGGCTGGAGACAAAGCCCTGGACAGGAAGGCCGGGGGGCACGAAGCTCTCTTATGAGCATCTGGCGTCAATAGATATGCCGACTTTGTGCTTTTACATATATTTGGGTTTCTCAAGCTAGAATGTGAACCAGAAGGTAAACATTATTGCCTCAGTTTTATTCCATAGGAAACACTTGAAAACCTTTATTTTTATTTAAACTATATGCATAAGGAGTATAATGAACAATGTATATTAATAATTAATATTGAAATTAAAGTAAAAACCTGCAAATAAGTTTTGCACATGGGTTGAGGCACAGAGGCCCTGTCCCCAGTTTTCTATAGGCAAGGAATGCATGCTCAGGTGCTGTTGGGCCTTTGGTGGAAGACCTGGGGACACCTAGATGCTAACAAGGTTACCTTTCTGTGAACTAGGTGAGGACACTCTTTCTTATTCTGCTTTTCTGTTTTTATTATATTTCACTGATAAAGAAATAAGTCCTAGAGAGGTCAAGTAACCTACCCTAGCTCATACAGTTACTGTACAGCTACCACTTGAATTTTTTAAAGACTTCTTTCAAATTTTATTCTCTTTTTATTATTTTCTGATGCTTTAAAAAGGTGAACTCTGGGAAAATTTTTTAAAAAGGCGAAATTTTGTCTTTTCTTTCTGGCCTATCTTTATCCTCTCCTTGTAACCCTCTTCCCAGAAACAAAAAGGTCAGGCTCTTGCTTTGTTAAGACAGGAACACCCAGGAGGGCACCTGCTGACCTCCCAGTCCTGTTTACTTGTTAGCTAGAGGAAATGGCTGATACCTCAGGCAGCGCCAGGGGCTGTCCCTGGTGGTGGAGCTGGACAGTGGAGACGCGGGCAGCAGCAGGCCTAAAAGAGGGAGTCGGTTTATGCCACAGGCTCAGCTGAAGCTGTGGTGTCGAGGCTAGCCTTGAGTGGAGGCTGCGGAGGGCGGAAGGGAACCAGCCAGGCAGCCCCTCTGGTGGCTGAAGACTTTCCTGTCTCCAACCCTGGACTCTATAATTAAGGCATTCTATTACTTCTCTGGTAGGGAACAGCAAGTTGTCTTGAATTTTCTAGAAACCTTCAGGGGGGAATAAATGGACAAGTCACTGGGGACCCCACACTGTCCTCCCCTGGAGCCAAGCCCTCCTCTGCTTGGGCCGTGTCCCCGCTTCTCCAGCATCATGTCCTCGCCTGGGAACATGGAGACCCAGCTGCCTGGCTGCCTGGTTTGGTTCTGTCGTTCTGGTGTTTTGGGTGGTCTCTAAGCAGGGTGTCTTGCTGTCCTTCTCCTTGGCTGACACCCCAAATACATAATTTGAGCAAAAGTAAAGATAATACTTTGGAGAAAGGTTGGCACTGGGGACACTTGGAGGGGACACTTCTCTTTCCTTCCAGCCTCAGTGTAACCATGACAGGGACAGAGTTTGTGTCACCCCCGTCTTTCAGGCCTCTAATTACCTTTTTTATCTCACGAGGTGGATTGTCTCCACACATTCATCCTTCTGATGTATTTAAAAAATAATCTGTTTTAAATTGTGCTTTAAAAAAGGGCTGTGTGATTTTCCCATTGAGTCGGCCTTTCCCCGCTCCGCTCTCCGTGAGTTGGTTTATGCATAATACTGATGCACATGGTATTACGTGCATATAAATCTGATTATTCTTTATCAGCTATTGAAATCTTCCTGATAATGAGTAAAAACCTGAGAACAGAGTTTCAGCTCCCCAAGTGACAACAACGCTGACAATTAAGCTTCTTTTTCTCAGTTTCTTTTTCCATAGGAATAAAATCTGAAAGAATATACACTAAATACTAGCAGTGATTTTTCTGTAGATCTTGCAATAGGGTTCTTTTTAAAAACTGCTTTATATTTATCCACACTGCAAAAACCAAAATTTTTTTTTGGACAGCAAGCATGTTATGATGTTAGACTCATTTTCAGAAAGTAAATATTCTCTTATGTTGAAATGTTTCTTGAATATATGTTAATTTTAACTGACTTCTTGATTGGTATCTTCAGCAAACACATGAAATGCTTGAGTTTTTGATCATTTTATTTTGGGGATACAACCATAATATACCTTGTAACTGTTGTGTATTGAAAACAGCCAAGCTGCGGGCTGTAGGTCCGTGGCAGAGCACTTGCCTGGTGAGCGGGAGGCCCTGGGTTCCATCCTTAGCACTGCAGGGGTGGGGTAATTCTTCTTCTCCCTATCAATCAGCTTTAATTTAATTCAGCAAATATCTTCTCCAGTCCATATACACAGAAGTGCAGAAGTACCATGTGCTATTGCATGTATTTCTTAAAAATAGGTGTTATCAATTTTGATATATAAAAAAGCACGCATTTTAAGAATTTAATGTAAGAATTTTAACATTTTGACAAATAACTAGGCCTATGTAATCATCACCATAATAAAATTTCCTTTTCTCTCTTTTTTTAAAGCTCAATTTTTCTTTGCTGTTTATAATGTGTTGTAAGATGCTGTATATCATTTTATGGAAGTGGAAAAGCATGGAAAACAGTAAATCTTCGTCCTGATGGATCAGACCAGTGTTTCTGGAGGGCTTCCTGGTGGACTCAGGAGGAAATAGCCACCCTTCTTTATTGTTTTCTGCAGTGTTCTGTTCATATTTTGGACTATTTCATGGACACGATTACCAGGGTGGGGACCCAGCTGCCATGGGATGGCTTCTCTGGGCCATAGGAAGAATGACCGTTTTGACTGAGAATTCAACTCTGGATTTCTCTTAAAGGCAGGAGAAGGGAGAGAGGAAAAACAACAAGAAAAAGTGAAGCTAAAGGGGACACTGAGATTTGTGCAGATAAAGTTATTTGGAAAGCACGATTTCACAATTAAAAATATTTCTCTTTAGAGTGCGGAGCTGGGTTTTGCACCTCTCCCTTGAACTGCTGAGACCAGTCCCCAAGGGAGACGACATGAGGGGATGGCTTTAAGTGTTGATCCCTGGTGTCCGGTGAGCAGGGATTCCAACAGCCAACTCCTCTCAGGTTGGGTTTGCTTGCCAAGTTCCGGACAGGTTTTAGAACGGGGAATTTTGAGAAGTACTCACGGCTTAGGGTGCAATGACGAACTTCGCCACTAGACAGAGCTATTTGTCTTTTTTTTTGATAGTGTGGCTTTGTGGGAGAATTAGAGCCAAGGAAAAGGGAAAACCAAGTTAACGCCTTTGATGCCCTCGTACTGCTGGCGGCACATCATTTCCAGATTGGTCAGTGTCACTGTCACTTGGGAAGAGGCAACTCAATTCTCAAAGTTTTTAACCTCATCATCAGGAAGATTTCAATAGCTAATAAAGAATAATTAGGGTGCATTATGTAATTTGCTTATTCTTTTGTATTACAGTAGCTAAAGTCAGAGTGACATTCTAAGTTCTAAACTATTTCTGGAAATTTCTTGGTAATTCTTTTTTTTTTTCTATGAAAACTGTTTTCTTTTTGTTTTTTTTTTAAACCGTCTGTTTTTATAAGTGCAAATTCTGAAATGTACAGAGTGCTCTGCTATCATATGTTATGTTTCATTTGCGCAATAATTTTGTGCAAAGATATGACACATGTTGAAGAATATTAAATTACTGCCATCCAAATGGTACCTCCTGAGCCCAGTCTGCGAAGCCTTGAACTCTCTAGTCTGGTGCTCGAACCTTGGCCTGGGGCTTCCTCCGAGGAGGAGCGTGGCCAGAGACTCTGGATCCTGAAGGCTGTGCGGCCAGCCGCTTTTGCGCGCAGTGCACGACCTGCAGTTGCCCACGGGAGTCGTCCTCAGAGTCCAGTCCCTGGGAGCAGCCTCAGACGCTGGGAGCTCCTGAGCAGCTTTCTGGCCCACCCTGGACTTTCTGCATCAGCAACTGTCAGGGTGGAGTGCTGTGATCTAAGTCTTTCAGGTGATTCCCAAGCAGGCTAATATTTGAGATTCACCTCTGAATGAGAGAAATCAAATTAGGGGAGAGAAGAAAGGAGAGGTATAAAAGACACAGTCCTTGGAGCAGTAGAGGACATCAAAGGGGCCACAGTCAATAACCCCAAAGAGAGTAAAAGATCGCTGCCAAAGAAAATCACAGGGGGCTCCTGGGAATTGAATATATGCAAATACTTGGTTAAAACAATGAAATCAATTGAAATTTCATATAAAGTAAAATTCAATTGGTTAAAATAAAATTCATTAGAAAGGTCTGAGGATAAATTTGTACCAAATGCCTATAAAGAAAAAAATAATCACCAAAGAGATGGGAAGAAGGAGAGACAGATGAGAAGTGAGAAAGACCTCCAGATCTGCTCCACAGCGTTACGGAGCTGGGGTCCTCTGGGAAACGGAAGCCGGGCAAAGACCACCCCCTTCAGACCCCGATATTTGTGATCAAGACAGAAAGACTGCAAACATGTCACTCAGAGTAACAGGCATGAGTTTACTGAAGGGATGGGAAAGGGGACACTCTCAAGGGAGAGAGTGGGTCCTCTCAGACAGGAGAGGGATAGTGTGTCCCTCCTGCACTCCAGTTTTATTGGGGTCCCAGAGAAGTTTCCAGAGAGGCCTGTCCAGGTCATCTCTTGACTTTTGACTAACAGCAGGATGACAGTCGATATTCAAGACCCCATTGCCATGACAACTCTAGGTCACTTTGGCCCACTGGATTCTTGACCATAAATTCTTACGGATTTTATGGTTAGGAGGAATGATCCTTATCTCCCTGAGTGTTGGAATCTAGTCTGTGAAAAGGCACACAAAAGTCTCCCTGCTCAGGATGACTTGGGTTCCTCTTACCAACATTATTTCAGGCTGAACAGGTGGTTTGCTGAGGAATGGGACATGTCCTGTCCACTGAGGCCATTCATAACAATATGAATTTTTTTCAGGGTGAAACACATGAGTCCCTTACCTGAAATGGCCACTCAGTGCCCAGCCATGAGAAGAGGTCCCTCAACAAAGCACACTCCAGGGAATTTCAGTTTACCTGTTGAAAGACAGGATACATTGGAGCAGAGTAACTCAGGTGCCAAGAGATGTGCAGGAACCCAAGGAAGGACAAGGACACTGTGTATATCCAAAACATAAGAAGCGGAAGTCATCAGGACAGGGAGGCTACTGAGCAAAGAAAGTTAAGAGGAAAAAAGTGTAACACAGTTAGTTCAGCAATAAGTTCTAGTGTAATGTTTACCACCAGTACAAAAGTGAATTCTGTAAATCACGACATGGGTGTGATAAAGGGCAGGAGCTTCAGAACTTTCTGGTTCTGATTTGTCTTCAGAAGCCCCTGTGGGGTGAAGAGGGGCATGACTAGGCTCCTGAGTCTTAACAGTTATGTGTGGAGTGGGCCAACAAAGGTTTCCTCCATTCTAGAATAAAGCCCTGAAATTAAAAAAAATAAAGATCCCCAAAACCAGAAGGAAAAGAAAACCAACATGGCGCCCACATCTCACTAGCAACACTAGAAGTTAGAAAAGCCTTCAGAAATTACGTAAACATCAATGTCAGTCTCAAATATCTTACCCCACTCATTAAGAACACTGGGCTTCTCATACGCAGCTCCCGGTGGTCACCCCACCTCTCCTTTCTCATGAATGGCCAGAGTGTGCTTCACAAAGCAAGAGTGATCAAGAACCAGGAAGACATGGTGTCAGGGAACAGTGGGCCCAGCCCAGAACATGACTCGGGCAGTTCTAGTACAATTGTGCAGAAAACTGCCTGTCAGACTTTGGGCAGGGACATGGAGTGGACTCTCTAGGGGGAACATGGAACTATTTGACCAGCCTAAGTGCTTGATCATTTGGGAAGTTTATCAATAAACAGTTGAAGTGTCTGTGACATTAGTGACAGGTCACAGAAAACTGAGAGAGTTCAATGTGAGGCAATTGTTCCCTTTAAGAAAAAACAGTCGCATGAAAAGAAGCACAACATACACAAAACAGTGCTTGATGCCCCAAAGAACAGTGTACCCCGTCATAACAAATTAAATCCTCACTTGCACTTGAACCCAAAGTTGTAACAGCAGCAGCACCAAAAGGATGATTGACAGATTACATCGTGTCAGAATGAGATCACATTAAAAAGAGGGAGTCTTAAACGGACTTTAAATTGACTGTGCACCAGTTGGGGTTCTACATGCAGACAGTCAATTCATCCAGATTCAGTGTCGAGTCAGCAAAGAGTGGAGTAGAGATAGATGATCAAGCTGGTCAGGCACTACTTGGAGGTTTTCTTGCCTTATGATGATTCTCAAAGTGTGGTCCCTGGGTCAGTGGCATCACCACCAGCTGGGCACTGCCTAGAAATGCAAATCTGGAGACTCACCAAGACCTAGTGAAGAAGAAACTTGCGTGTGGAGCCTAGCATTCTGCTTATCACACGGCTCACTCCCAGGTGTTTCCGATGCATGCTGAAGTTTGAAAAACACAGATTTATGAAAACTTGTTCCCAACTGGGGCTGCAAAACACTAACTATCCAGAATCGATCAGGATTTCAGAATTGTTCAAGACAAAACAAAATATACCCAGGTAGCAAGAGCTGACTGGCACCTGGCCGGTATAATCTCTGTGTAGAGCCCGCCTTATTTTCCATTGGCCTTTCTCTTCCGGAGCAAATGATTTACAATTTTGGAAAAAAGTGTTAACCCCTGCTAGATGAGGACTTGGGTGGACTTCCTCAGCCCCTGAGGGCTATTTGCCAATCCTCTGCTAGGACATATGATATATCAGACTGACCTGTGGAAACCAGGGCAGCGCCCTGCCAGTGACCGAAGCCCTTGAATTCTGAATGTTCCCTTAGAGAACAGTTGGCTTTTGCTTATTTGGGAAAAGTTATAATTTTACTAACAGTTTTGATTTTCCTAACATGCCATGCTTATAATTTTAGAGTCTTTGTACTGGGCAAGGTGACTCTCCCAATGATATCCCAAAGTGAATGTGTTACCTTCTCTATGGAAACCTTCCCGGCCTCTCATCTTTCCTATCCCAGTACTCTGAACCCCATCTGACCAGTTGGTCAGCCAGACATGGGTTTCCTGCTAATTCATCCAGTACTGAACACGTGCTACAGCCCAGCCACTGCTGACGGGGTAGGGATGTGGCTGTGAGCAGAGCTGGACCACAGTCCCAGCCTGGAGGAGCTTGCGTCTGAGAAGTGGGTGGCAGAGATAACCAGAAAAAGCAAATGACTGTGTGCTGTAATTCAGAGTGACCGGTATTCAGGGGAAGATTTGGGACTACTCTCGTGGAGGTTGAATTTGTGGTGGTATGATCCGAGGAGGCCTCGCTTCAGAGGTGATGACCTAGGCAGGGTGATGGCCTGTGGCTCTGAGGCTCTCCTGGGCGGGGAGTGTGAGTTTGGGGACATCATGTGAGGGCCAGGTGGGTTCTGGCCGGAGCCATAGGGGTCACCAGGCCCTGAAGCCCACTCTAAGGACTTGGGCTTCCATGTTGAGCAAGATGACTCCATGTGGGGTTTTGAGCTGAGGTGTGACGTGGCCGGGGCCCCTGGAGAGGAGGCCGAGTCCCACTTCCTGACCCTCGGCTGACCTCTTTGGTCTGGCCCACACTGGTTCAGGAACCTCGGTTGTGATCTGAGGCGTCTGCACAGCCTCACGCCACGCCTCCTGCTTCCCGGTCACTCCCTTCTCCACTCCTCGGGGATTTGCGGCCTTAGTTCAAGTGATCATAGCCTCTCGATGTTTTGACCCTGAGAACAGATTCTAGAACCTTCTCCTTGACTTTCCATGGTCGTTCCCCAGCCTCCCACCTCCTGGGTCTCGGGTCCTTCTCTTTTACTCCAGTCCTTCTGAGCACACTGAATCCACCTTCCTCCGGTTCTTAAAGTTCTCTCTTGCTTCTGGATCTCGGAGGACCACTGAGTCCAGGGGACCTAAGGGGGAGACTTCCATCTTCTGGCCCGGCTCCCCTTCCTGCTCGGTCCACCCTCTGCGTTCCCACGAGCTTACCATTCTCTGTTCGGATCTGTGCTTTACGCCCCTCGTCTCCCGGGTCTGGGGAGGACGGACCTGTTCATCCCATGCGCAGTGTTGCGCCGTCTGACGGAGGGTCCTACGCACCCCGGGTGCATGACCAGTGGATGCCCCACTGTAGATGGCACCCTCTAAGGACACCCGTGGTTTTCTGTCACACTAGGAGACACTCCCATATTTGCCGACTTCGTGAAAGAAGGAACGCGTGAGGAAAAGACCTCATCCTTTGTGCTTTGCTCAGTCTCCGATCGCTCACCTGCTCGTCTGTGGCGGTGGTGCGGCCGCCGGGGCACGTGTGCAGCGGGCAACGCCGGTGCAGGGTGACCCCAGGCAGCCCTTCGCCGCTCCGGCCTTGGGAGCGTGTGTGGGCTGCACCGTTCCTGTCGACTCCGAGACCGCGGTCGGCTCCAGAGGTGGAGTCGGGATGACCGCGGGTGAGCAGCGGCCCGCTGGGTGCCGGTGGTCCCCACAGCCCCGGAGATGACCGCACGTGAGCCTGAGTGCACAGGAGCGGGGGCTGAGTCCAGGTGTCCTGCAAGTGAGCTGGGGCGTGGGAACGGGGTTCCCCAGCTGTAAGCCGAGGGCGCACCTAGTCCCTGTCTTTATCAGTAACTGATCAGAGGTGCTCCTTCCTCGTCCCGCTCCCAGGCCGCTGTGATCCGGAGAAACAGGTCAGATCCTTCTCACAGAGAGCCTGCCGGCCCTCCCCAGGCACCGCGCCTCTCCGTGAAGTGCAGCTGGCCTTCCTGCTGCTCCAGAAGCTGGGGCCAAGGCGTCTCCGAGGAAGGGTCAGGAGGGCTCTGGGCTCTGATTTTGTGGTGTCGGTCTGAGATCCAGGGGTTGGAGGTGGCAGGGGTTTCAAGACGGCCAGAGTGATGGTTAGGACGTGTGGACCCTGTGAAGCCAAGGTCTTGGAAGGTCCCTCATGTGTGACCTTGGTGTGGTAAGACAGTGTCTGCCCAGGGGAGCAGAGTCTTGCCTTTGAGGGCTGATGCGTGGGCAGTGGGTTTTAGGAATTTGTTTATGCTTCGTTTCTGGCAAAGCTGCCTGGACAGATGACTGACTCGTGTTCACACGGCTGGTCCAGGTTGTCAGTCCCTGCATGGCAGCTCCTTCAGTCTCAGAATTGCCTTTGTTCCTGGACTCCCCAAGGTATGCATGTGTCTGGATGGTGTCTCATCTTGGACAGAGAGAGGAGGGCAGATGGCAGGAGGAGGGAGAGCGCCACCGGAGGGGCCAGTGAGTGGCATGGAGAAAACTGAGGGCCCAAACCAACTCCTGCCCAGTCCTGCTTGAGGTCAGCCTTCCCTGCAACCATCGCACCTGGGGAACGAACTCGTCTCTCAGGCACTGCAACTGGAGTCTCCTGCCCACGCTCTACGCCACAATCTGGAGTCCATTTCGTGTTGGGAGTTGACGTCCCACTGGGCTGCAGGGTGGCTCCTCGCCTGCTCTTCTTCCACGAGCCAGGCACTGCCTTCTTGTGATGGCATGTGCAGAGCCCTGTGGGGGATGGCAACACGCTGCTTGGCCCAACAATAATGTGTGCCAATACCAAGCAGCTGTGGATGGCTGACCCAGCTGTGCTCAGCGGCTTCCTCGAGACCAGAGCTTCTGTAAACACCCTCGTCTACTGATTAGGTGCGGCTCAGTGTACAGCAACAGGGGGCATCCGCAAGGCTGGTGGAGTTGGCTGAGTCCTGGCGCTACGCTGTTTTCGCTTTGTGATCTTAGGTTCCTTGCTATAGGTGCAACCTCTGTTTTTTTATGTGCAGGTCTCAGTTGCATTTTTTTCTCATACAAAGTGGATACAGTTAATAGTTAATGGCAAAGACTGTGGCGTGTGATGCTGCCATGTGGAGCTCTCGGCGTGGCTCCTAGTGCAAAGTCAGGACCCACCGCCAGTGTTGCTGTGGGGATCCTGAGCTGGTCAGATGAGCCTCGTGCTCATTCGAAGGTGAGAAAGGGACATGGATCCAAAGAGCAGTGGAGTCAGGAGGGACCGTGGCTGGTTCAGATCTAGCACCTCTGTCTCACAGAACAGGAAACTGAACGCCAAAGGGAGCGAATAATGCTCAGAGGGGAGGTGCCAGTCAGGAGAGCCCCCATTTGTTCCCGCAGCTTCCCTGCAGGCCACGGCTGGCCTGTGAAGAGCCACGTGGGAGACCCTCCTGTGGGTCCTGCTGACGACCCCCCCAGGGCCTCAATCATCACTGTGCAGTGGTGGAGACAGTTTTTGGTGGTGAACAGGAAGTGGCCAGGCATACTTTGACTCTTGGATCCCAGATCCAGCAGACTTCCGGGCAGATAACCAGAATCTTCAGTGTGTGAAGCAAACACTTAGGAGTCATAAATCCAGGTCAGTGTCCAGCCCTCCTGTCAGCCTGCTTCCCATCCAGAGCAACTGCCCCTGGCCACTTCTCTCACCAAGGAAACACTATCACTTGTTGAAAGAAGATACAGCGACAAATATTGAAATCTTGTGTTTTAAAGAGATTTCCAAAATAAATGACTGGAACACTTAGAAGCTGATTTGGCTGTGAAGGAAAACTGACCTCTAAGAAGTTATTTTTTCTAGTTCTAAATCAATAAAACTGCAGAGCACGTACTTCGTGTTAAACATGGCTGGTGACTTCACGGACCATTTTTGCTTTCAAGGTCCTGATGACGTAGTTGGAAAGATGGGACATCAGCGAATCCACCAAAGGTAAATAGTGGCTTCCGTGACACGTGAGGACAAATGCAGCGCACTCAGTGGGCAGAGCCCCAGGACTGGACACGTGGGGCTCAAGTCCCTTTGCCAGACTTCTGTCCATGATGGATTGGCCCAGGCTGCACAGGCACCTTTCCTTGCAGGCCTGGCCTGCAAATCAAGGCAGGCCACATCTCCTTAGTCACAGAGTGATCTTGGGGACCCAGCCGCACCTGTGGTGACTTCCATAGTGGCTCAAGGATTGGGAACTCCAGCTGTAGCTGACCCATCCGCCTGGTCTGCCTACTGAGCTCCAAGTGCCTGGCGCCCTGGTTGGTTCCTGTGCTGACTCCTCTGTATTCTTGGAGGAAACTCCTTTTCTGCAAGAACTTGTTGGGTTGGTGTGCATGGTGGTAGCAGATAGAAGGGAAGGAGAGGCCCCTGCTCAGTGTGGATGTGGCTGGAGGAAGAGGGGAGGTGACACCGGAGGGGGACCTGGAAAGGGGGCTCTGGTGGCTTGCAGGACTTGCACGGTGGAACAGGAACAGTCATTTCTAGTTCTGTAGCACAATCACAGCCACATGCAGAGGGGATAAAATGGAGCTTGTTCACAGACCTGAGCAGTGAATGCTTCGCTAACGCAAAGTCAGGGCAGTGGGGCCGGAAAATATTGAAATTTTAGGTTAAAAAGATGTAAAAGACTGTAAAACAATAGGGCAACAGAGGCAGCTACAGATAAGACAGTATTTCCGCCCTGAAAGTAGCTTGGGGGTCTCTCTCTCTTCTTACGTCTTTTTTTACCTTGGCTCTGTGACAATTAATTTTGTTGTTTTGTTTTGTTTTGTTTTCAAGGATCCACTTTTAATAGATAAGTTCATTCTTGAGTCGATCAAGATTCAGCAAATGCTTTCTTCGCTAAGTAAGACAGGGTGTTTGGAAATCATATTATCCCCATTTCACAGTTCTTATTAATATCTGAACCCACATATGGTGCTTGTTGACAGCTCTTGGGCTCTAGTGAATATATTTTTGCGAATTTACTTTACATGCAAAACACTTATATTCCTTGATTAAAGAATGTGGATTAAATTCTGTCTGGAGATACACATGTGCTTCCGAAGTCACCAGGAGGTGCATACCAATGTCTTGGGCTAGTATTGGGTGGTTTCCATGCTAAGCAATTTTGCTGTTGGACAACGCATGTATGGTGGAATGCCAGGCAGGGCAACCGGGAGGTGAGAGAGCCACCTTCCTGCTTTGTTTTCTAACGGTTCCTTTTCTGGGTTAGGCTCTCTTTAAACTCCAGATGAGGAAAATGTCTTTGTCAATGTGATTCTTGAGGCAGGAGGAGGGATGTGCGTTCCTACTTCTGCTCGTGGAATTAAAGCATTTCCGACCTTGACTTTTACAGCAAACTAGAGATGCCGACATTTGGATTTCTGGCAGCCTAGAACATAACACTGTCCTTGTTTTGCATTTATTCCTTATTGGCTGGAGAAATTTTTAAGACATGAGGTAATCAAATGAGAAGATTGAAATCAGATGGTTTGGCCTGGACTACTAGTAATGAGGGGTAAAACTGGCATTTATCCATTTGCTTACTTGATTATGCATTTTATACCTGTTTTTAAATGGCAAAGTAGAAGAATTGGAGAGTATTTGCTCAAGTCCAGAATGGAAATAACTTTTTCATCATTTTTATAGTGAATATTCAAAACGCCAGGGCGTGAGCAAGTCGCTGTTTCTTTCCTCAAGGCCTCTTCAGAACGTGTGTGGCGAGCTTCTCATTTAGTGAATCTGTGGGAGAGGTCTCGCCAGTCTGTCCCGTTGCCATGGGGATGTCATCTTACGTCTGCAGAGACACTGCCACTCTTCAGGTGCTGGGGCCCAGAGACGGGGTGCAGTCCGGGCACGCGGTGCCCACCTCCGGCCTCGCCCCTGCCGGTGAGAGATGCCAGACGCAGGTTTGTTTGTTTTAATGAGCATGAGAAGCTGTAGATCATGCGCACCTACTGAGTGCCTCGGAAGGCGGGGAGGAAATCGCAGCCATTACTGTGGTTTCTGTGCTGCGATGTCCTAACACGAAGCTATTTCCCACCTGGCCTGGAGTCTCTGGAAGCTCACCCTCTGGAGCCATCTGCCATGTAAGCGTGGGCAGAAAGGCCAGGGAAGGGGGTGACCTGCGGAGCGGAAGAAAAAGGGCGGGGTGGCAGGGAGGGCTGTGGGTTCCTGCAGGTGGGGTGCAGGCAGCAGGGTCCGAGGGACTTCTGCAAGTCCAGAGTCGCTCCAGGCTGCTCTCCAGGAAGGACCACCGCTGCACAGGCCGCTGAGCTCTTGAACGCGGCTGTGACAGGAATTTTAGATCTCATTTCATCTAATTAACGGAAGTTAAATGACCGCACGTGGCGAGTGGTTACTCCTTTGGACATCACAACTCCAGGGAACTCAGAGCAGAGGAGAGACCGAGGGAAGGAAGGAAAACACAGGCGGGCTTAGCTAGTGTCGCTGTGGGTCGGGAGTTAGCCCCCCTCTGAATTTCCTAAGTACACAACTGACAGTTGGAAATTAGCCTCGATGGCTGGATTGCAAACACTGTGTGTGTGTGTGTGTGAGAGAGAGAGCGAGCGAGCTGAAGACGGGTCACATGCGCCCCTGATTACTATGACAGTCACATGGGTAGTAATAAAACCGTTCTTTCATTAAGATGGTAAAAACTGAGGAGTTTCATGAAAACAAAATTCATAGGAAAATGAGGTTCTTTATATGATTTGTTTTCATTTTAAACACACACACACAGTCATATTCCTCATCAGGAACTCAGCCTGGTGAGTCAGTATTATTCTAGACATTTGTTTGAGAAAAATGGAATTAAATTAGAACTAACCCTCGGTCCGTCTTATGTTCGAACCAGAATTTTTTCCCAACAGCTGCTGCCACCTGCAAGGCTCATTTTCTCTCTAGCAGTTCAATAGATGGACCCCCATGGTCCAAGGGCTTCCGCGCCCCCCAGAACGTGTGTGTGGTGTGTGTGTGTGTTGTGTGTGTGTGTGTTGTGTGTGTTGTGTGTGTGTTGTGTGTGTGTTGTGTGTGTTGTGTGTGTGTGCTGTGTGTGTGTTGTGTGTGTTTGTGTGTGTTGTTGTGTGTGTGTTGTGTGTGTTTGTGTGTGTTGTTGTGTGTGTGTTGTGTGTGTTGTGTGTGTGTTGTGTGTGTGTTGTGTGTGTTTGTGTGTGTTGTGTTGTGTTGTGTGTGTGTTGTGTGTGTGTTGTGTGTGTTGTGTGTGTGTTTGTGTGTGTGTTGTGTGTGTTGTGTGTGTGTTGTGTGTGTGTTGTGTGTGTTGTGTGTTGTGTGTGTGTGTTGTGTGTGTTGTGTGTGTTGTGTGTGTGTGTGTGTGTGTGTGTTGTGTGTGTGTTGTGTGTGTTGTGTGTGTGTGTGTTGTGTGTGTGTTGTGTGTGTGTGGTGTGTGTTTGTGTGTGTGTGTTGTGTGTGTGTTGTGTGTGTGTTGTGTGTGTGTGTGTTGTGTGTGTGTGTGTGTGTGTGTGTGTGTGTGTGTGTGGTGTTTTCTGGGAACTGTCTGACATGCCTTATAGGTTTTGGCCTGGATACTTATGGTTTTGCTTTCTTGGTCTGCCTGATAGCTACAGCCCTCCTATGAGTCTTGGTCCCCTCCTGCAAATGAGGGGGAAAAGCGGGTCCCCTACCCACCCCACCGGGCTGTGAACACTCATCCCTTAATTTCCCTGCATGGTACCTGGGAACTAGAGGCCCAGACATGCGGGACACCCCGATGGTAGTGAGTCAGGGGCTGAAGGAGCCGCTGGCTGAGTCTGGCGCCGTGCCAGGGATGGGAGCCCGGCCGTGAGGCCTCGGAGGGATCCTCAGCACGGCCGCAGGAGTGTCCCCCTGACTCCGACTCCGGCAAGGCCTTGGATGTGGCTCCTGCTGGCCTAGCACAAAGTGGTTCTTGGCGGTGCCGGGGACTTGATGAAGCGCCCATCTCTCCTTGGCACATCAGTGTCCTGCTTGAATTCGGCAGCATGGAGGGTCACTGCTGCAGCTAAGTCACTGGCTGTCACAGACACTCAAGGGGGCTGGAGCCCAGTAGCTCAGGACCGTCGCAGAGAGCCTCAGTTGTTAGGAGCCCATGGTCATCCCCAGGGATGTGACCAAGAACAGGAATACAAGATCCAGAGCTAAAGCTGTATGCGTCCATGACAGCATTTGATAGACCAAAAGAGAGACAGAAATGCACCTTAGACAAGAGCCTAGGTCTGGGAAGGAGAATACTGAGATCCAGAGTCCTGTCCACTGTTGTGAGCGACTTAACAAGAACAGCCTTTTCTGTCTCAAGGTTCATGAGCCTGGGTGAAAGGCCAGAGGTAGTGACACCGACCATCCTCCACCTGTTCTCCAGGGTTGATATCAGTGGTGTTGCTGGGCAACACTATGACACCATTATCTAAACATTCCAAGTATCTGCACACATATTAGCCTCTGTGCAATTTGACCATGCCTCTAAGTTTACAGAAACTAGTATAAAAATATAGTCAGAGGCCTCGTTCTTGGAAATTGACATGCAATCAGTGAATTATGAAAGTGAAGTTTGCCCTGAATGCCGTCATGAACATTTCAGTCAGAAAGAAGTTGGGCTAGAATTTTAATGATACCGGATAGTTTCATCTTGAGGCTCGAAGTCTGAGATACCATCCCTTCTTCACAAACAGCATCATGACATTTTATTAAAGGAAATGCCGTCTTCCCTCCTTTGCTCTGTATTTGCAGACATTAGCATCGCTGAGTGGCAGACATGCACGCAGGAAGGAACGATGAGGGTTTCTTTCTTCTCACACAAGGAAGGTCCCAATTGCCACATGCTTCTTAGTGAGTCATGAATAAGTTCGAAGGCGCCTGCATCTAGGAGGGAACCATTCTGTACACACTCTCATATCACAAAGCCCCTCGTGTTCCCCCTCTTTCCTGGAAAGGGAGCGAGAAGCATCAGGAAGCTTGGAACATGACTATTTAAAATATCTCCATTATGAAAATTTCCAAACGTGCAGGAGAGTCGAGCGAGGTGGGCGGCGTGCCTTTGCCCCTGGACGTGGTTTTCAGGGTCGGCGGCGTTCATCTCTACTTTTTTCATCTCTTTTCCCCACTGCTGAAACCTCACTCCTTCTTTTCTTATTTTTGCCTGGAATAATTTAAAATAAGTACAAAACAAGAAGCCATCTCATCCCTGACTACTTTAGCAGGCATTTCCAAAAGAACAAGGACCCTGTCTAACATGGAGGCAGCAGCCACATCAGCTTAATAAGACGAGCAGGTGATTTCCTCATGTCACTTAACCCCTCTTCCGTATTTGGTTTTTGCTAGTTTCCTTAAAGACACCTTTTGGGGTGCATTTAAAGGCTGTCCCACGTGTCCACGGGGCTTTCCTTCAGTCCCCCTGCCCCTCCCCACACCCCTGCACCCCAGGGGTTGTCTGGGGTGCTGGCATGTTGCACAAGTGGGATCCCCACAGGTGACCCCGCAGGTGAGCTGGGTCTCACAGGGGTCTGAGCTTCCTCTTGGTGGTTCTCTTCACGGGCCATTTCCCGCGAGTCCACGGATCTTTTCACCGCCGTTTCCCTCTGGCACTTACCCTGACCGCTCTGGCAGCCACGATGGCCCTGTCCGAACCGGATTCTTGCTGAGGGTTTGGGGATTCTTTCGTTCCGTTTGTTAGAGGGGCCTTTTCCCGGAGCCTCCCTTGGTCCGTTACTCCGTGTGGCTCCTCAGCCAGTTCACTCGGAGGCGCAGGCACATGCTGGATTCCGTCTGATGGGTTTTCAGCGGGAGGAGCCGCAGCAGAGGCTGGTGCTGGGTCCTCTCCCGGGCTGTGGGCAGCTGGAAGAGCTGCTCAGCGCTGGACCTGTCGGAATGGGGCAGGAGGATCTGGCGGGGTCCAGGTTGAGTCATCGCCTTGGGGACAGCCGGGTCCAATGGGGGCTAGTTGGATGGGGCAGGGGCCCAGTCGTGACCCCCTCACTTCCCACACATGTTGACAAACCGAAAGGCCATCTTGCTTCCCATGCGAAGAATATCTGAGCATCACAGTGAACTAAGCTCCTGATTCAACCAGGGCGATTCCACCTTTTATTTGTTTTACATATTAGCATTTCATGTGTAGTTTTATCTGCAAAAAATGCTCTAGAACTAAAATAATTTGAAAGTCACTGATAAAGGGCATAGGTGCTTATCAACGATTAACAAGAAAAATGTAATTAACAAAATATGCCCTTTATTGACTTGGAAAATAGCAAATATTTTAAAGATTTCTGACCAAAACTGGCTCTAGAATGTAATGGAATCAAACTAATTACTATTTTAAATGCAAACTAGTATATTTATAAAATATTTGACTACACCATAGTGTTTTAACATACAAGTAAAATATTTTACATAGCATTGAGTTGACAGAATATCTTGGGTTGGGAAATCACAGCAAATGGTGTGCATTGTTCTGACGGACTGTAGAAAACATGATCCGTTTCCTATTTAGCATCAGATTTCCCTTTCGCCTTTCTCAGAGAAACCGTGGCTTGGTCATGAATCCTTCCCATCCAAAACTCTAGGGACGGACCCTGGCTGGCGTAAGGGAGGATCAGCACACAGAATTACCTAACGGCTTTCACTGGTGCGTGTGTCTTGGGTTTCCCGAATTCATCAGAGGGAACATCTTTGACTGTCCAGTTGAGGGAGATCTTTGCTTTGCTTTTGCTGAACGTGGAGCCCACTGCCCGGCTTCCCACTGGACATTCGTTGGGACCCCAGGGTGGACCAGCCTCAGACAGGAAGGAAAAACAAGAGCAGAAAGACGGGAGGAGCTGGCCTCCTCGTGGGCAGCACTGGCCGGCAGAGTCGTCTAGACTCTCCTCAGGTAATGCATATTGTTTTTCCTAATGGTTTAACTCTGTTGGAGTTAGGGTTTCTTTGATTTTTAGCACCCTCCCAAAATATCCCCCCCCCCCCCCGAAGCAAACAAACAAACAAACCAAAAAGTCAAAATGGTATCACAGAACTACAGGGAAGCCGTGGAGCTGGGAACAGACATTGACACAGGACCCTGGAGCCCTCCCTGTGCCGGTCCACCCTGTTGTCTGCCCAGTTTCCTGATGTGCACGCCCTTGGCTTTCCAGTCCTCACATCTGCTCTGTTCTTTGCATCAGCTGCTCTTATTAAAATTGATCCCATCCATGGGATGCAGCTCCTTCGCACACGGGTTTTTAATTTTTTTCCACGTTTTACCTTGTTCTGATGACTCAGTGGTCTGAAGGCATGAATTGGTTTCCTGTGTCAGAGGGGTGCTGAGGACATGGGGCAGATGCAGTGTGGGAAACGGCTCGCTCGCTGTGGCTCAGTACCAACAGGGGGTACATCCCTGAGGACGGGACGCCCCGAGGGGAGAATGGGCAGCGAGTGCAGCTGGGGAGCTGAGGAAGGGCCGCGTCTCCAGGTGATTCCCCTTTTATTCTAGTCCAGACTAGGGACGTCTGCACAGTCTTGCTGAGACCAGGGGAGAGTGTGTGTGCTGCTTCCTGAGGAAGCCTGTTCGGGAAGCTGTTGGCACTCAGCGATCCTCCCAGTCTCAGGGAAGGTGTGACGTGGTGTCCCTCTGCATCCTCCCCGTGTGTCCTCGACAACTCCTTCCACTTCAAAGCCTCCCAGAGGCAGAGGGCTCCAAATCGTAGCTGTACCCACGACCATACCCCAGCTCAGGGTGTCTTGTCCACCCGCCTGCTGGCCTCCTCTCCAGAAGCTCCACCTGTCCAAACCCAATCCCTGGCCTTCTCAGAAACCTGGCTGCCTCCTAAGCAAACACTCCCTGGGGTGCAGTGTGCTAGGCTCTGCCTACAGCTCCCTGCCCTCGGCCTGTGGTGTGTGGGGAGAGGGTCGGAACCAGGACCCACTGCTGTGTCCGCGCAGGAGCAGGGCCCCTCCGACCCCGTGTCCCGGAGCCCTCACCCGCACGACAGAGACAAGAAGGTCTCCTCTGAGAGTGACGCGAGGGTTAATTGAAAGACCGTGTGGAGATCACAGATGCACTGAACATTCTAGAACTATCAGTGACTGGTCGTTATCAGTGCCAGCACCGCATGCAGAAACCTGAGGCCCAGCCTCCAGCAGCAAGCTCAGTGGTGAGCCCTGCGGCTATGCTATCAGAGCTGCCGTTGAGCACACTTCTGCAAGTGCTTGTTAATATGACTGGATAAGGAAAAGATGACCAATAAAAATTGGAAGGAAAAGGGCAAATGGCAGCTCTTTGCAGATGATTTAAATGTGTATTTGGTTGTATTAAATTATGAATTATATACTTAATATATGTTGAATGATGAATAATTAAATATTTATAAATGAAAATCACTTGGGATATATAGGTATATATATTCCAAATAATCAACTGATAAATTCATAGAAGCAACAGGCAAGAACTACTTGAAGTAGCTGACTGCACTATTAATATGCAAAAATCAATAGTGGTACAATATATGAAAAACACAATATATAATGGAAAGGCTACATTTACAATAAGAAATTTGTAGAATCTATGTGAAAATATCTTTCATTTGCTCCTCAGGGTCCAAGACAATTTGGCCAAATGTAGTGATAAGTAGGCCTTGTTCTTGGAGATAAAGACCTTATTGTAAAGGCAACAATACTACATCATTTAGTCGGTGTAGTATGAACCCTGTAAGTGTGGAGCATATTTATCTTTGAACTAACTTATTCTAAAGTTTGCATGGAAAGTAAACCGGAGGTAACCAGGGAAATTCAGAAAACAACATATAGCAAAGCAGTGAGTTTTACCTGATATCATGACATTAAAATGTGTTTATTTGGTAAACACTGGCTAGTGTTACTCTGTGCCAGAGATTTATAAATACCGAACGTATGTTAACGATGACGCAGTGACCCTCATGGCAAACCTACTGATTGGGCCTTATTGTCATCCCCATTTTACACCCAAGGAGACTGAGGCATAGACAGGAGTGTCCCAGGGTTCTGCCGGGATCTGAGCCTGGCAGCCCCATGCCTCCCCGCTGTGGGGGCGCAGCGTGTGTCAGGCCGAAAAGTCACCTTCCGGAAGTGGCAGGGGCTGGAGTGCCGCTTCAGAGCTGTGAGATTATTTGGATTGATCGACAAATGGTTGTGACAAAACAACAGAAGGCCACCAGGAAGCGTGTGCACAGCGGCCTGCCTTGGAGACACTGGATGCCGTACTCACGGTCCCTTGAATGCTCCCAAAGAGGCCCAGCTCTTGCCCAGGGGAGTCTCTGGGAAGAGGCAGAGATAGGTTGGGGAAAAGGATGTGGGTGGAGGGGGTGAGAGAAGAAAGACACCCTCCAGGGAAGACCGGCCTGGGGTTCAAGGTCAGCCTGAGGCAGGCGGCTCTGGGCTGAGCGGGGTCAGAGGGCAGGGTGGCACTGGGAGCTTTCTTCTCCATCAGGCCCTCGGGCCGGTACAGCAGCCTTGGTGTGCACAGGTGCTCTCCTCTGGTACATTTCCTTTATCCTCCAAATCTTGAGTTGTCTCCTCCAGTTCAGCTGCAGATCCGTCAGCAGACTGCCCGTCTCCGCCTCCTGGGGCTTATGGGTAGTGATTTTTATCGCTTCACCCCATTGCATCTCTTTGGACAGAGCTTTTCTTCAGCAGCTCTCAGATGCTGCAGGTTCTGGTCCACAGGTCTGATCCGTTCATAGCCCCTCAGTCGCGGGGCGGGTCAGCTCCGCTCACTCCTCCGTGTGCACCAGGTCTCTTCAATACTCGCCCGCGGCAGACACCTCCTCATGCTTCCGGCCTCCTGAAGAAGCAGGATCTAGTGCTCGGCCTTGGGAGGGTTGAGGGCCCAGCACTGGAGTCCGCCCAGCTCTTTCTCAGGCTGGGGCTCTCGCCTCCACTTCTTGGCATTGCCTCCGCTTCTCCAATTCCTTTCTTTTTGCACACCTGGAATCCAAGCGACTCAGGAGACTGAGGCAGGAGGATCGTAAGTTGGAGGCCCACCTCAGTAACTGAGTGAGACCTGGTCTCAAAATAAAACACCAAAAAGGGTTGGGAATGTCGCTTAGTGGTTCAGCACCCCCTTTTGTGTGTTTGATCCCCAAACACACACACACACACACACACACACACACACACACACAGCATTTCATTATCTTCTGTTTTTCACTGTTCTTCACAAGAAGATGGCTATCTGATCTTATGGTTCCTTTGAAAGTAATTTTTTCTTTGTCTATTATATCGGTTGCAATTGCTGTGCAAAAAATGAGTGCACACTTATTGCCTTAAAACAACATATGTGTATAATCTCACAGTTTCTGAGGGTTGCGTTCTGACACAACATAATCAAGGTTCCAGCTGGGGTGTGATCTCACTTAAGGCTTAAGGGGCCTCTCCAAGGTCAGTTAGGCTGTTTGCAGAATTCAGTTCTGAGCACTCGTAGGCCTGGGGTCCCTGTTTTCTTGTGGGCTCTTGGTGAGGGCGGTTCCCAGCTCCCAGAGACTCCTGGGTCTGCCATTGGCCATCTCCATCTGGGTGGCTTCCTTCTTCAGAACCAGCAGGAGTGTCTGCAGCTGGCTCCTAGTGAGACATGTGATTTCAAGTCATCTCAGCAGTGGCTATTCCTAGCTTTGATGTCTAACGTCACCCAGTGGAGGGAGGAATATTCCACCCCTCTCAGGTCCTATTCCAGGAGGGGGTTAGGCAGAGTCTGCTTCTGAGAGTTGAAATCTCAGGAAACTTCTCAAAATTCTGCCTGTCACAGCTACTTCAGGACTTCTTCCTTGTCTATTATTGTTGGCTTTGTTAGGATATCTCCAGATGTGAATTCTTTATTTATTCAATTTAGAGTTCATTGGTCTTTAATTGGTAGATCTAACAGTTTCATTAACTTGAGAAATTCTTGGGCATTATCTCCCTATATAGTTTTTGACTCATTCAGTTTTTGCTTTCCTTTAGTTTAATTCATTACTAATATTTGCCTGAGGGACAACTAAATTTATTATTCGATTTAAATCCCAGAGAGTCTTTATTTCTCTTTATATCTGAAAATACTTAACTAAAATGGGAATATGTTATTTAGGTTAAATGATGAATTACTACCAGAAAATAAAAAAAAACGTGCTCCCTCCTTCACAGATAGATCAATGCTTACGCCAGGGACCGAGGACCCATACATGATTTTTTACTCACTTTTTTTTTTTCAGTTTTATGAGGGAATGACGTGCTGAAGAGTATCAGAAAGTGTTCATTATGGTTTGGAGATAAGCGACCCCCACACGTGCTGAAGCTTGGTCCCCAGTGCAGCACTCTTCCTGGGGGTGACGTGGGGAGGGCTCTGCGCTCATCGGTGGGTAATCACTGGAAGCCATCACTGGGAACTGCAGGAGCTGGCACCTGGTTGAAGGAAGTGGGCTGCTGGGTGTGTCCTGGGGGTTTATATTTCTCCCTTGGCCCATTCCTCTCTCGCATCCTGGCTGCCATGAGCTGAGCAGCTTTCCTCACATGCTGTCTGCCGTGATGTCCTGCCTCGCCTCAGGCCCAGAGCAAGGGAGCAGACACCACAGACTGAACCTCTGAAGCCCAGACTCGGACTTCTCTCTTGTCCTCCGAGCGTTCTTCTCAGGCATCTGTCACCTGACGGAAAGCTGGATGATCCTGGGGCCTGGACCTGGGGGCAGCTTTCAAAATTGAGGTGCCAGGTATACAAATAAGGAACATCCAAATTTTAGCTCAATATTCTATTTAACTGATTTTCTAAATCAGAATGAGTATCTTTTTGTTTCTCCTCTATTGCTGTCTTACACATAAAATAATTTGAAGTGAAAAAATTGAGCGAGGGGGTAATAACCAAATGGGTTAAACCACTGAGGGCCAGCAGTTTTAGTGTGGGGGTAATAACCAAATAGGTTAAACCATTGAGGGCCAAGAGTTTTGCATGGCTGTCGCTGTGGGTATTTTTGTGCAAATTAAAAAAAAGCCCCATTAGTTTTCTAAAATGTCAGTGTCAAACATTCTAACCTTATTACATAAGGATTGCGATGCAACATGCCATTATGTGGTTTAAGACTTACACTAAGTAGACATGCTTCACCCAGGATTGTGTGTGTGTGCGTGTGTGTGTGTGTGTGTGTGTGTGTGTGTGTGTGTGGTGTGCACACCCACTTGAGCTTAAGTCTTCAGGAGGAGGTGGCACGCACCGTGAGGGAGATGTGCTCATGAAATAGGGCTTAGGGGCCAGGGAGAGCTGCAGACATTAAATACTCTTTGTTTCTTTGTGACTGAATGATTTGTTAACTGGAGTTGCCACTGAGATCCCGGGTTTACTGAAGGGACTGAAGCTCGCTGTGGGGGTAACGGGTTTGCTCTGCTCTCCTGAACTCCGACTTGCGCATTGTTTGTGATAGTTTAAGTCGTACCTGGATTTCCATCTTACCTCCGTTGCTTCTGCTGAACATCTCAGGAAAGTTACCGGCCGTCTCTGTGCCTGTGTTTTCTCCTCTGTAAAATGTCAATAGTAATAGTGCTCATTTCATAGAACTCTTAGAAGATTGAGTCAGGTAGTCTTTTTGTTTTTGGTCTTTTCCTGGGTGCTGGGGATTGAACTTGGGGCTTTGCACATGCTGGCCATGTGATGTCACTGAGCTACACCCCAGTTCTTAAATTTCTGGATGTGTTTTAATGGGGGGTTCTGGGCTAAGTGGTAAGATGGGCACAAAAGTGGCCTCGTACCTCAGAAGCACTGTAAGGAGTGGAAAACACCGCAGAAGGTCCTAGGGCTCCCCCGGCGGCCTCAGGCCTCTGCCTGTGTTGCTGTGATCTGTCCCCTGGGGTTTCTTCCAGGTATTGGCGGACTGCCTGACCATGGAATGTTCTCCTTCCACACATGTCGCTCTTTCCCATCTCCTACCTCAACTCAATTAAGAAAAAAAAATTCTAATTTCTTGTTACAAAGCAGCATGCAACAGGGAGATTTAAGTGAGCTATTACAAAGTAACTCTCCTGGAATTTGGCAGAATTCCATACTGTTTAATATATTTCCATAGCAGGACCTGGACTGCATCTCTTCCACCACCGACTCGTCTGCCCACCGATGCATATTTGTCCCTAACAACACCAGTGGTATAGAAAATTCTATGAAAAAAGCCTTTTATTTTCCTTTTTTCTTTTTGGTTAAGCAGTTTCCTAAAAGCACGACCTAGAATTTCTTTCCTTGCTGTTTTTTTTTTTTTTCTTCCCTCATTTACTTTGTACATTTCAACAATTTCTAAGCTGGCTGCAGACCTTGAACTAGCAATTGGCAACACTTTTATAAGTCTCACTTACAAGCTCATGAGCCATTATGCAGCTCAGCAAGGAAGCATGTGACCAAGAGGAGCAATTACCTTTCCAGAGGAGCTGCCTCTCCGTTCTCCCCACCTGCAGGTGAAGGGAAAGGGCTCTTGAGGTCATCGCACAAAAAGGGCTCTGTCTCTCAAAGAACAGGTGCACGTGTTCTCAGCAAACCAAAACATTCTGATGAGAGCGCTCGGTAAAGCTGCGGAAAATGTTGCAACCAGGTCTCCTGTTTGGTTGGGTTTGTTCTTTTTCGCAGGAGGCTGGGAGGCCGACCTGCAGAGCCGGGAAAGCGGGAACCCCTGCTGCAACCGGGCTGAAAGCCTGCCGGGTAATGACGCTGTTTTCCTTTTATTTCTGTCTGAGCTGCAATAAAGCTGGCACTTTCAAAACACAAAAGCCAGGTTCCTGCTGTGCCTTCTCAAAGTGCTTCTCAAAATACCCATGCAGCAGGTGACACATACAAACACATTCTCCAGTGTCTGCCCGGCCGCCCGGACTGTCGGGAGCACGCAGACCCAGTTTTGATGGATGATGCCCTGTGAAGGGTCGTGATTCCCCTGTGTCCTGGAGTTGCTCATGGAGCCAGGCACGTCCTTAGGAAAAGCCATGCCTGGCTTGGGTTGGCTGCCCGATCTGGAGTTAACAGCGGGGTGGGCGGTGCTCAGGAGCCACGTGAGCCCGGGGTTCCAGGACTTCGCTATTGCTAGGCTGATGTCAGCATCGATCTTTCCTAGCTGTCAGCTCCCGTCCGTGAGATGAGCAGGTGAAACAGGGTAAGTGCGGAAGTACCACGTGGATGCAGAGGCCCCGCTAGCGCCTGCCTGTTGGAGGCCAGAGCCATCTGGGCACCCCAGCTTTATTCAGGTCAAGCGTCCATCCATTGCAACAACCCGAAGGAGTCTTTCACTTGAAACCTTGGACCACATCACATGGGTGGGTTGAAAATGAGTGGCAACCACATATGTGTTACAATTCTGTTAATGAGCATATACACAATTTTTTTGACATCTTGGGAGTTTGAATAACCATTTTCAGTTTCTCCTCTACAAAGGATGGATGTAAAAGAAACTAGACTCTGATTTTTCTGATCCTTCGGAAACCTAAACCATTTCTGAGTTTCTAACAGAAGTTTTATTCAAAATTATTCCGAAAGGAGGTAGCACATTTGGAAGCTTACTTCCTGTCTTTTTATAATTCTAATTATTAGCATGAAAACAATTTCAGGCTCTACATGGTTACTCAAAATTTGCTCCAAATACCAAGTTTTGCTGTAGGAATTTTAAAATAATAAACTGCAAAATGGTGATTACCCATTTCATATTTGTAGCCCCTGAAGGCCTTTTTTTCTGCTCTGTGCTGCTGACACAGTTTCTTCTCCCAGTCAGTGTTCACTGGGCTCCTGGGTCAGGCATTGGGCAGAGTGTCTACAGCTGTCACTTTGCTTCATGATCACAATTCTGTGAAGTAAGGCTGAGAATCGTCCCCATTCCACAGTTATGCAAATGGACTCCCAGCTGCTGGGTGCCTGAGCTGAGACTCGCCACTGGAAGGTGACTGGGAGGTTCGATTCTAGACCCGGCAGGCTGAGCTCTCTTCCTGAAATACGCTGTGGACCTTTGAGCTCCCATCATTTCTGCCTGGGGGTCTGTGACCCCCGTCTTTTCTGAGGGCAGTTGTGAGGGTAATGACCTCACTCCTTTGGGCTTCCTGATTTGGGGAACAAATGGAGAGCATCTCCCCCAGGGACGGTCCATGGCGACCACGAGACTGCTGTGCAACAACACAGCTGTGGTCCCGGGACGCTACTGCTGGACCTGTCACCACGGATCGACGTGAAGGCAAAAAGGGCCTCCACACGTCACACATCCTTACAGAGTGCGCTGCTTTCGCAAAGTGGGCACAGACCCCACTAGGGGCTTTCCGTAGTATGCTGCTTTCGTTTTGCTAAGCACCAAGCGCCCTGCAATTTCTGATAAGCCCTTGAAGTAGAAACATCCTCCTGGTTGAGCGCCTGTGGCTAACAGCAGTGTTGGGTGGAGAAGGTTGGGATCCCCAGCATGCGGCGAGAATTCTCATCACCTCGGCTTGAGCCGTGGATCTCTACGTGGCCTGCAGGGGGCGTCTGCCCACTCACTGGGTGGTACGGGCAGCCCCAAGGCTCCAGGCCATTTGGAAGACCCCACAAAGTATGTTTGTGACCAGAGAGGCAACAAGAGGCTCCAGACTGTGAAAACAAACTTCAGAATGGAAGGGAATGTTTAAGCATGTGAATGCTGTAACGTGTAAGACTCATTAATTATTAAATATAGAGCTCATAGACAGCTCTTCACGGATGAAAACAATTGGTAGGCCAGATATTTTCCTTACTGCATAAAATGATGGCTGAGAAATCACATGGCCGTGCTCATTAGGGGATTCAACGATAGTGTGGAATGATCTGCTTATGTTTTTTGTGCATGCTATGGGTCTTCTGCAAGAAAGTGTACTCTACAGAAATGGGAACTTTCCTTCTTTGCTTTTTAGTCCCCTGGCCTAGACTGTGTCTGGCATGTTAATAGAGACACCCGGGAATACTTGTTGATGAAGGAAGCGTACTGTACACACCTCCAGTCACACATGACAGTCACCCTAAGGCATCCCGGGCTGGAGCTGGAGAGGCATCTGCCCGAGTGGGTTTCTCTTCTGAGAAACGTTGTGCCAACCCACAGTGGGTGCCCCACACAGGTGCCGCGGGAACCTGGCCGACAGGGAGGTTCTTTCCAGAGCTGGAAAGATGGCCCTAGGAGGAGGGTGCCTGCTCCGCGGGCCCCAGCTCCTGACCTTGGCGAGGTGGGTGACTGGGGACTCACTGCAGTTCAGCCCTGGATGGTGAAATCACCGCAGACAGAGTTGGAAACTTTGGACATAAAATACGAGATAGCACCTTAGGGGACACTAGGAGGCTGCTGAGAGGTGGGGTGGGCAGAGGGGAAGCAGTGAGACTGGCCGAGAGCCTGGGAGTGGAGAGGGTCCCCAAACTGGGGATGATGCGGGGACAGCTGCTGAGTGACGGGGCCCCACTTACCAGCTGGTGTGCAGCAGTGAGCAGGGGTGGACCCAGTCCCTCCTGTGGGCTCCAGAGCTGGCCTGTGCCTCTGTGACTGTGCCTAGGGCTTCCGGGCTGGGGGCCGAGGACAGATGGTCTCTTAGTGCCGTGTCCGTAAGAGCACTGGGAAGATGCCAGTGACCAGCCGGGCAGGTGTGTCTGCGCTGGGGGCCAACTGTGGGCCAGTCACATCCCTGAGGTCAAGGCGTGAGGCCTGCGGGGCTGGGGGCTCCTCTCCCCAGTAGTGGATTTTGTGGGGAGCCCCTGACAGATGTCCAGCAGAGATCAGCATCTGCCCAGCAACAGGGGCTGTGGGTCAAATCTCAGGTGCCCGCTGATAGGCCAGCAAGATCACACCCCGGCTCCTGGAGCCTCCAGCATAGAACGCTGGCCCAGCCTGGCTGCAGGACACACTGCGTGCCAGCGCCCCGTCCCATCTGCTGAGAGCTGGATTCTGAGAGCCACTACAGCCAACTCTGGCCCTGCCGACCACAGCTGGCAGCCTGGTGAGAAGCACAAAGCCGTGGAACCTGACAACCCCCAGCCCTTGGCACCAGGGTTACGCAGCCTGAAACAAAACAAAACAAAACATAAACAAAGAAAGGTCCCGCGGCATAAGCCATGAAGAGTCATCCTTACCACCAGTGTGACCACCCCTGGGAAAACAGGCCTTTTATTTCTCATTAAGAATTATGGGGAGGTTTCAAGATGGCGGCCTAGAGGGTGGCTGCATTTCATGTTACTCTAGGACTCAGGATTCAAAAGAGGAGATATTGAGAGACTTGGGACCAACTCAAAACAGCCAGGTGAGTCTCTCTCGTTCGGGAGGTGTCCCGGATGGGGCGGTCGTTCCGGAACGCAGGGAACTTTGTGAAGTAGAGCTGCCGGTGAGACAAGCCTCGCCCCGAGGAGCAGTGAACTCAGACAACTGGGAGCATCATTGAGGAGGCCGCTCAGCACAGCGCTGGGACTCAGAGCAACCACTGGGGCTCCGGGCGGCGGCCCAGAGGAGGAGCGGCGCGGCGAGCTGTTTGGACTCAGAGCAACCGCTCCTGAACACCGGGACCTGCTGGGAGGAGGGGGAGGAGGAGTGTGGCCACTTGGATTCGGAGTGACTGCACCAGAGCTGCAGGCGGTTGCCAGAGGAGGAGCTGCGTGGCGAGCTGTTTGGACTCAGAGCGACCGCTTCTGAACCCCAGGGCCTGCCCGGAGGAGTATGAGGAGGAGGAGGAAGAGGAGGAGGAGCGTGGCAGGTCGCTTGGACTCGCAGTGACTGCTTTGGAGCTCCAGGTGGCTGCTCAGAGGAGGAGGCGATTGGTGAGTTGTTTGGACTCAAAGCGACCGCTCCTGAACACAGGGAGGCTGCCTGGAGGAGAAGCGTGGTGGGTTGCTTGGTCTCGAGTGGCCACACCAGAGCTCCGGGTGGCTGCCCAGAGGAGGCGTGCAGCGGGTCACGTGGATTCAGAGCAACTCAGAGCGACTCAGAGTGACCGCTCCTGAACAACCGGGGGGTTAACTGGAGGAGGAGGAGGAACAGGGCAGATCACTTGGACTCGGAGTGACTGCCCAGGGCTATGGGCGGTTGGCGGGAGGAGGAGGCATGCAGTGAGTTGCTTGGACTTCTAGTGACCGCACCGGAATACTGGGCGGCTGTCTGGAGGAAGAGGCGTGTGGCGGGTCTCTGGGACTCAGAGCGATTGTACGGGACCCCAGGTGGCTGTTCAGAGGAGGGGCCGGATAGCCAGGCGATTAGGTGCAGAGCAGGGTCCAAGGATATAGGAGGCTTCTTGGTGGAAGAGCCGCACAGAGACAGGCTTAGGGGCGGAGTGAAGGTTCCAGGACTGTGGGCAGATTCTCTGAGGAGGGGCAGCCTAAGGAGATTCATCTGCGAAGGGTGAGGCTCCCAGGCCCAGGAGGTAGGGCCGGGCCCCTGAGAACTTTGCAGAGGAAGGCAGCCCAGCCCAGGCGGTAGCTGTAAATTGAAGGGAACCTCTAGGAGGGAATTGGCCAGCGAGACCTCCCCACTGGGTGAGTCTTCCCTGCCGGGTGAGGTTTCCCCACAAGGACGGTAAAACCAGAGACACAGGCCCAAACAGGCCTTGCCTCAGCCCGCAGCCTAGGTCCCCTTTGGATGACCATTGGTCAACAAGTGGAGGCACCTCTGCCCACTAGCAGGGAATATACCCCACCTGAAGGCCACCACTCCTAGAGAGGCAGATTCATTGTGGAGCACCGCATTATCAACTTCCTCCAAGACTTCAGCCTACTGAAGGCTAAGAGGGGATATACTAGAAATCTTCAGGGACATTGTAAGTGAGTGGAGGAAATCTGCAATATCTCAGTGGTCCACTGATACCTGAACAATATGAGAAAACAAGGAAAGAAAATGCCGCAAACAAATCTAGATGTTACACCAATAAAACCCAATGACAGCATGGCAGAAGAAATGACAGAAAAGGAGTTCAGAATGTACATAATTAAAATGATCAGAGAAGCAAACGATGAGATGAAAGAGCAAATGCAGGCACTGAATGATGAGATGAAAGAGCAAATGCAAGCATTGAATGATCGCACCAATCGACAGTTAAAAGAGCAAATACAGGAAGCAAAAGATCGTTTCAATAAAGAGTTAGAGATATTGAAAAAAAACCAAACAGAAATCCTTGACATGAAGGAAACAATAAACCAAATTAAGAACTCCATAGAAAGCATAACCAATAGAATAGAACACCTGGAAGACAGAACCTCAGACATTGAAGACAAAATATTTAACCTTGAAAACAAAGTTGAACAAACAGAGAAGATGGTAAGAAATCATGAACAGAATCTCCAAGAACTATGGGATATCATGAAAAGGCCAAATTTAAGAATTATTGGGATTGAGGAAGGCTTAGAGAAACAAACCAAAGGAATGAACAATCTACTCAATGAAATAATATCAGAAAATTTCCCAAATCTGAAGAATGAAATGGAAAATCAAGTTCAAGAGGCTTATAGGACTCCAAATATACAAAATTACAACAGACCCACACCAAGGCACATTATAATGAAAATACCTAACATACAAAATAAAGACAGAATTTTAAAGGCTGTGAGAGAAAAGAACAAAATTACATTCAGGGGGAAACCAATACGCATATCAGCAGATTTTTCAATCCAGACCCTAAAAGCTAGAAGGGCCTGGAACAACATTTTTCAAGCCCTGAAAGAAAATGGATGCCAACCAAGAATCTTATACCCAGCAAAACTTACCTTCAAATTTGACGATGAAATAAAATCCTTCCATGATAAACAAAAGCTAAAAGAATTTACAAAAAGAAAGCCAGCACTACAGAACATTCTCAGCAAAATATTCCATGAGGAAGAGATGAAAAACAAAGAAGCAAATCAGCAAAGGGAGGAATTATCCTAAAGGAATTGTCAAATAAAGGAGGAACCAAGTCGTGTCAAATAAATAAATAAAATTCAAAAAATGAACC
The DNA here is from genome assembly GCF_902686455.1 of Sciurus vulgaris. Lineage (NCBI taxonomy): Eukaryota > Metazoa > Chordata > Mammalia > Rodentia > Sciuridae > Sciurus > Sciurus vulgaris. The sequence continues at coordinate 140,163,361 of NC_136470.1, forward strand.
AAATGACCGGGAAACCAAATCATATCTCAATAATAACCCTGAATGTTAATGGCCTGAATTCATCAATCAAAAGACATAGACTGGCAGATTGGATTAAAAAGAAAGTTCCAACAATATGTTGCCTACAATAGACTCACCTCATAGAAAAAGATACCCTTAGACTAAAGGTGAAAGGATGGGGTCTTCCAGACAAAAATTGAACAAAGAAACCATAGATCTCAATAACACAATCAATAATTTAGACTTAACGGACATTTATAGAATATACCATCCAACCAAGAGTGAATACACTTTCTTCTCAGCAGCACATGGATCCTTCTCTAAAATAGACCATATATTATGCCACAAAGCTAATGTTAGCAAATACAAGAAGATAGAGACACTGCCTTGTATTCTATCAGATCATAATGGATTGAAGTTAGAAATAAATGAAAGAGTAAAAAACAGAAACTATTCCAACATCTGGAGATTAAACTATATGCTATTATATGATGAATGGATAACAGAAGATATTAGGAAGGAAATTAAAAAATTCTTAGAGGTAAATGAGAACAAAGAAACATCATATCAAAATCTCTGGGACACTATGAAAGCAGTACTTAGAGGGAAATTTATTTCATGGAGCGCATTTAATAAAAGAAGTAAAACTCAACAAATAAACGACCTAACACTACAGCTCAAAGCCCTAGAAAAAGAAGAACAGACCAGCACCAAAAGTAGTAGATGACAGGAAATAGTTAAACTCAGAGCTGAAATCAATGAAATTGAAACAAAAGAAACAATACAAAAAATTGGCAAAATAAATAGTTGCTTCTTCGAAAAAATAAACAAAATTGATAAACCTTTAGCCACACTAACAAAGAGAAGACGAGAGAAAACTCAAATCACTCAAATTCAGAATGAACAAGGAATTATCACAACAGACAGGATTGAAATACAAAACATAATTAGAAGCTATTTTGAAAATCTATACTCCAACAAAATAGAAAATTTCAAAGACATCAACAGGTTTCTAGAGACATACGAATTGCCTAAACTGAACGAGAAGGACATACACAATTTAAATAGACCAAGTTCAAGTACTGAAATAGATGAAGTCATCAAAAGTCTACCAACAAAAAAAAGTCCGGGACCAGATGGGTTCTCAGCCGAGTTCTACAAAACCTTTAAGGAAGAGCTCATTCCAATACTTCTCAAAGTATTCCATAAAATAGAAGAGGAGGGAACCCTCCCAAACTCATTCTATGAAGCCAATATCACACTGATACCTAAACCAGACAGAGACTCATCAAGGAAAGAAAATTTCAGACCAATATCCTTAATGAACATGGACACAAAAATTCTCAACAAAATGTTAGCAAATTGCATACAAAAACATATTAAAAAGATAGTGCACCATGATCAAGTGGGTTTCATCCCAGGGATGCAAGGTTGGTTCAATATCAGGAAATCAATAAATGTAATTCACCATATCAATAGACTTAAAGTCAAGAATCATATGATTATTTCAATAGATGCAGAAAAAGCATTTGATAAAATACAGCACCCCTTCATGCTCAAAACACTAGAAAAAATAGGGATAGTGGGAACATTCCTTAACATTGTAAAGGCCATTTATGCTAAACCCATGGCTAATATCATTCTAAATGGTGAAAAACTGAAAGCATTCCCCCTAAAAATGGAACAAGGCAGGGATGCCCTCTTTCAACACTTCTATTCAACATTGTTCTTGAGACTTTAGCCAGAGCAATTAGACAAACCAAAGAAATTAAAGGGATACGAATTGGAAAAGAAGAACTCAAACTATCCCTATTTGCTGATGACATGATTATATATTTAGAGGAACCTGGAAATTCCACCAGAAAACTCTTAGAACTCATAAGTGAATTCAGTAAAGTAGCAGGTTACAAGATCAATGCTCATAAATCCAACACATTTTTATACATAAGTGATGAATCTTCAGAAAGAGAAATTAGGAAAACTACCCCATTCACAATAGCCTCGAAAAAAATAAAATACTTGGGAATCAATCTCACAAAAGAGGTGAAAGACCTCTACAATGAGAACTATACAACACTAAAGAAAGAAATTAAAGAACACCTTAGAAGATGGAAAGATCTTCCATGTTCTTGGATAGGAAGAATTAATATTGTCAAAATGGCCATACGTCCTAAAAAATTCAATGCAATTCCAATTAAAATCCCAATAACATACCTTACAGAAATAGCGCAAGCAATTATGAAATTCATCTGGAAGAATAAGAAACCCAGAATAGCTAAAGCAATCCTTAGCAGGAAGAGTGAAATGGGGTATTGCAATACCAGATCTTCAACTCTACTACAAAGCAATAGTAACAAAAACGGCATGGTATTGGTACCAAAATAGACAGGTAGATCAATGGTACAGAATAGAGGACATGGACACAAACTCAAATAAATACAATTTTCTCATACTAGACAAAGGTGCCAAAAATATGCAATGGAGAAAAGATAGCCTCTTCAACAAATGGTGCTGGGAGAATTGGAAATCCATATGCAACAGAATGAAACTAAATCCATATCTCTCACCCTGCACGAAACTCAACTCAAAATGGATCAAAGACCTCGGAATCAGACCAGAGACCCTGCAGATTATAGAAGAAAAAGTAGGTCCAGATCTTCAGCATGTTGGCTTAGGACCAGACTTCCTTAACAGGACTCCCATAGCACAAGAAATAAAAGCAAGAATCAACAACTGGGATAGATTCAAACTAAAAATCTTTCTCTCAGCAAAGGAAACTATCAGCAATGCGAAGAAAGAGCCTACAGAGTGGGAGAATATCTTTGCCAATCATACTTCAGATAGAGCACTAATCTCCAGAATCTATAAAGAACTCAATAAACTCTACTCCAAGAAGTCAAATAATCCAGTCGACAAATGGGCTAAGGAAATAAATAGATACTTCACAGAAGAAGATCTACAAGCAATCAACAAACATATGGAAAAATATTCCACATCTTTAGTAATGAGAGAAATGCAAATCAAAACCACCCTAAGATTCCATCTCATCCCAATTAGAATGGTGATTATCAAGAATACGAGCAACAACAGGTGTTGGCGAGGATGTAGGGAGAAAGGTACACTCATACATTGCTGGTAGGGCTGCAAATTAGTGCAGCCACTCTGGAAAGCAGTGTGGAGATTCCTTAGAAAACTTGGAATGGAATCACCATCTGACCCAGCTATCCCACTCCTTGGCCTATACCCAAAGGACTTAAAATCAGCATACTACAGAGATACAGCCACATCAATGTTCATAGCTGCTCAATTCACAATAGCCAGACTGTGGAACCAACCTAGATGTCCTTCAATTGATGAATGGATAAAGAAACTGTGGTATATATATACAATGGAATATTACTCAGCCATAAAGAATGATAAAATTATGGCATTTACAGGTTAATGGATGAAATTGGAGAATATCATGCTAAGTGAGATAAGCCAATCTCAAAAAGCCAAAGGACAAATCATATCGCCAATAAGTGGATGATGACACATAATGGGAGGAGGGAAGTGTTAGTGTTAGGGTTAGAGTTAGGATTAGGGAGGGTGGCAAGAATGGAGGAAGGAAGGACTGTATAGAGGGTAAAGAGGGGTGGGAGGGGTGGGGGGGAAGGGAAAAAATAACAGAATGAATCAAACATCATTACACTATGTAAATTTAATATTACACAAATGGCATGCCTTTACTCCATGTACAAACAGAGAAGCAACATGTATCCCATTTGTTTACAATAAAAAAAGAATTATGTTTATTGCCCCTTTCCTTTTTTAAATTTTATGTTATTTTAGTTATTATATTTACTTTTTTCATTCTGCATAATCGTATGTGGGTGTGTATGTGTGTGTGTGTGTTCTCACTGGGTAGGTTCAAAAATGTATATATATCCATGTAGTTTTTCTTTAATTGTTCTCATCACCCATTTATTATTTTAGCCTTGGTTTGACTTTGGTGGGGTAAAATATTAGGTGGATTTGATTTGTGTTGATTTTATATTTACATCTTGGCTTTTGTCCCTTTGTCACTCTCTTCCCCCACTAATACTCAAATGTTCTTGTTCTGTCTTCCTCTCCTTCTTTACTTTATTACTTTCAGTTACTTTTTTTTCTCCATCTTTGTAGCCATCATCTGCTACCTCTCTCCTGCTTCTTCTCTGTTCATTCTTTAAATATTTCAGACTATCTCTGGCCTTCCTACCCTATTTTCTCTTCACTTGAGACACTGTAATTCCATTATCTGATAGAATTATGTAGTTGATGTAATTTCTGCCCATTCATGCTGTGTGTATTAATACAGTAGGCTACACAGCGGACACCTGCGGTCTGATGTCTGCTCTAGTTCATGGTGGTTTAGTGTGGGTGCCAATGTTAACTGCTGACCCCACGATTCCTCAACAGGTGTCATCGATGTTGAAGTAGACGCTGGTCACACATCTTAAGGCTATACACATCTGTGGCTAACATTTTTGCTATTTCTTACTCTCCTTTCTCTGAGAGGAGCTGGGAGGTGATAGGGGACACTTCAAGTTCACAGAGTGGAGATCCTGCTGCTGAGCAACACTCACAACTCAACCAGTAACAGTGAAGCTTCACTCCAGTGAACAACAGTGTTTCAACACATAGGAGAGATGGAAACCCCAAACCAACAACCAGATCCCAAGTACAAGCAACTAGAAGGGGGCCTCAGCTCCACCCCCTGGACATCCACTTTTACACCAATGTAAGAGGAAGAGGAATTCATTCCAAAGTATGCACAAATCCAAGACTTTTGAAAACATGTGAAAACAGGCAAACAAATCTCTCCCCCAAATTCACAATCTCCCAACAAAGGAAATTACATATATGGAAATGGATGAAATTCCAGAGAAAGACTATAGAAAACTGATTCTTAAGATGTCCATGGAACTAAAAGAAAATCAAAGGAATTGATAAAGAGAGAAAATATGGAGATGAAAGATTACCTCAATAAATAAATAGTGATACTGAAAAGAAACCAATCAGAACCCCTGGAAATGAAAGACAGAATGAATCAGATTAAAAATTCATTTTAAAGTATCACCAGTAGAATAGATTGTAGAGAAAATAGAACTTCGGTTCTCAAAGATAGAACTTCAGGTCTTAAAGAAGAGGCATGTGAATTTGAATTGTCAGTATTCAATAAAGGAGAAAAGAAATTAAAAGACCATGATAAGAATAAACAAAAACTGGGCCAACATCAAGAGCCCAAGAGAGTTATTGGATAGAAGAGAACATGGAGATGCAGACTAAAAGCATTAAGAACCTCTTCAGTGAGATCGTAGAAAACTTTCCTCATCTTAGAAATGAGAATCTATATAGGATGCATACAGAACCCCAAACAGACAAGATCAAAAAGAACCTCTCCAAGAAACATAATAATTAGAGTGACTAATCTAGAAAATAAGGAAAGATTATGAAACATGGAAAATAAAATGTCAGGTCACATTTACAGATAAACCAATAAGACTCATTTCTGACTTTTAAACTCAGACCCTAAAATCAGAGAAGGCCTGGAATAAGATATTCCAAGCTCTGAAAGAAAACAATTGCCAGCCAATATTGCTATATCCTGCAAAACTATCTTTCAGTATTGATGAAGAAAGAAAAACTTTCCACGATAAGGATAAACTAAAAGAATTCATTAACACTAAGCCAGCTCTAGAAAGAATACTTAAAGATATACTGCACAAAGAACACAAAAGCAAATGGCAAAGATTCCAAATAAATGAAGTATACTGGAAAAGCAACTGACAACATGGAAATCAAGACCAAATTAAATGAAGCACGCACAGCAAAATGTCAGAGAATAACAAACATCTATCCATAATGACACTGAATAAAAACAATCTCAAATTCCCAATTAAAAGACTGGCAGAATGGATTAAAAACAAGATCCAACTGTATACTTTTTGCAAGAGACTCATCTTGCGTAGGTGAAGACAATCATAGGTTGAAAGTGAAAGGATGGAAAAATATTTCATGCAAATGGAGTCTGAAAACCAGAAGTAGAAGCTATTCTCATATCTAATGAAGCAGATTTCAAGCAAAATTTAATCAAAAGAAACAAAAGAAAGTCACTGCATCTTGGTAAAGGGAACGATCCAACAAGAAGATACAGTGATAGAAAAAATGTATGTCTCAAACGTCCCGAGACTTTAATTACATTAAAAAATACTTCTTGACATTAAATCTCAAATAGAGCCCCAAACAATAATACTGGGGGATTTCAAGACACCATTATCACCAATAGTCAAATTGGTAGGTCGTTGAAAACATTAAGCTGGGCGTGTATGTGCATTCCTATAATTCCAGTGGCTGGGGAGGCTTAGACAGGAGGATTATGCGTTCAAAGCCAGCCTCGGCAATTGGGAGGTGCTGAGCAATTCAGTGAGACCCTGTCTGTAAATAAAATACGAACTAGGACTGGAGATGTGGCTTAATGGTTGGGTGCCCCTGAGTTCAATCCCCAGTAAACTGCCCTCCCTGCAAGAGAACAAAAAAAATCAATATTTCTAACCTAAATAATAATATGGTTCAAATGTGCCTAATAGACATCTATAGAATATTGAACCCCAAACAGCTGAATTTACCTTTTTATCAGCAGCTCATGGCAAACTTTTCAAAATAGACCATATTCTATATCACAATATAAGTCTTAGAAAATATAAAAAAAAAATCCATATAAGCCTATGCACTCTATCAGATCATCATGGAATGAAACTAGAAATTAACAGCAAGAAAAATAAAAGAAACCACATAAACATGTGGAGATTGACTAATGTAAATAATATAAATGAAGAATGATTGGAGGAGAAATGAGAGAAATTAAAGTTTTAAAAACAAAGGAGACATCAAAATCTCTGGGGCAGTATGAAAGCAATTCTAAAAGGAAAATACATAGCCTTTAGTGTCTACATTAAAAAAAATAGAATGATTTCAAATAAATAAGTTTCTGCTCCACCTCAAGACTTTAGAAAAGGAAGAGCAAAATAATTTCAAAAATTAGTAGAAGACAGGAAATAATTAAGATCAGAACTGAAATTAGTGAAATTGAGAATGAAACAAAATACTCTGGATTAATGCAATAAAGAGTTGGTTCTTCAAAAAGGGAAATAATGTTGATAAAATCTTACCCAAACTAACCAGAAGAAAGAAATAAGATCGTGATTTTGAAAAGCAGAGATAAAAAAGACATTTTTTAAAATCCAGAGAGTTATTAGAAATGATTTTGAAAACTTCTACTGTAATAAACTGGAAAATCTAGACGACACCAACAAATTTGTACACATATAACCTGCCAAAATTGAACCAGGAAGATACAGAAAACCTACACAGACCAATATCAAGTAATGAAATTGAAATAGTCATTAAAAGCCTTCCAACAAAGAAAATCTGAGGACCAGATGGATTCTCAGCTGAGTTATATCAGAACTTTAAAAAAGAACTAACACTCGTCTTGCTCAAATTATTCCACGAAATTAAAAGGGAAGAACCACTCTCAAATACATTCTTTGAAGCCAGTACAAAACCAGACAAAGACACATCAAGGAAAGAAAACTACCAATATCCTTAATGAACATAGATGCAAAAACTTCAATAAAACATCAGCAAACTGCATTCGAAAGCACATTAAGAAGATATTACACCATGATCAAATGGGTTTCACTCCAGGGAACATATGCAAATCAATAAATAAAATTCATCACAGAAATAGAATCAAGGAAAGAATCATATGACTATTTCAGTAGGTGTAGAAAAGACCTTTGATAAAATCTAGCACCCATTCATGTTTAAAATGCTGGAGAAACTAGAGATAAAAGGATCTTAACTTCAGCAGTGTAAAGACTGTATGTGACAAACCCCAAACCAACATCATACTTAATGGAGAAAAACTGAAAGCATTTCCTCTAAAATTAAGAAAAAGACAAGGATGTAGACTCTCACTATGTCTTGTCAGTATAGTTCTTGAAACTCTAATCAGAACAATCAGTCAAGAGAAGGAGATTAAAGGGGTACAAATAGAAAAAGAAGACCTCAAATGATCTCTGTTTGATGATGACATTATCCTATAAAACCCTAAAAATCTTCTAGACCCTTAAGATTGCTAGAGCTGATAAGTAAATTCAACAAAGTAGCAGGATACAAGATGAAGATCCATAAATTAATAGTTTTCCTAAACTCCGATAGTGCTTCTGCTGAGAAAGAAATCAAGAAAACTATCCATTCCATTCACAACAGCCTAAAGCCAAACCAAACCAAAACAAAACAAACAAAAGACCCCCAACAATTTGGGAATGTATCTAACCAAGGAATTGAAAGACCTCTACAATGAAAACGAAAACCTTAGAGCACTAAAGAAAGAAACTGAAGACCTTAGCAGATGGAAAGAACTTTCGTGTGCTTTGATAGGTGGAATCAATATTGTCCAAATCACCCTAGTACCAAATGAAATATACAGATTTGATGCAATTTCCATCGAAATATCAATGATGTTCTTCATAGAACTAGAGAAAACAGTCCTTAAATTCATTTGGAAGAATAAAAGACCCAGAATAGCCAAAGCAATTCTCAAGGCAGCATCACAATACCTGACGTCAAATTATGCTAAAGAACTGTAGTAATAAAGCCAGCATGGTGTTGTCATCAAAATAGGCACGAAGACAATGCAACAGAAAACACAGAAACAAACGCATGTGTGATACTTGACAAAGGTGCTAAAAATATGTGTTGGAGAAAATATCTTTTTTTCAACAAATGGTGCTGGGGAAACTGAATACCCACATGTAGAAGAATGAAACTAGATCCCTGGGTATCATCCTGCACAAAAGTCAAATAAAGGTGGAGCAAAGGCCTATCAATTAGACCAGAAACTTGGCTAGTACTAGAAGTAAGCAAAGGCTCAATGCTCCAATTTATTGATGCAGGCACGGACTTCCTAAGCAAGACCCCCAAAGCTTAAGAATTAAAACCAAGAATCAATAAATGGGAAGGTACCAAATTATAAAGCTTCTGCACAGCAAAGGAAATGATAAAGAGCATGAAGAGTGAGCCTACAGAATAGAAAATCTTTGCCAGATACTCCTCTGATAGATTAATAATCTAAAATATATAAAGAATTTAAAAAACGTAACATCAAAAAGAGAAATAACCCAATTGGCAAATGGGCAAAAGAAGTAAATAGACATTTCTCAAAAAAAGAAACACAAATAGCCAAAAAATACTTGAAATAATCTTCAACATCCCTAGCTCTCAGGGAAATGCAAATCAAAAGTAGACTGAGATTTCATCTCACCCCTGTCAGAATGGCAGTCTTCAAGAATATGAACCAATGCTGGTGAGGGTTTGAGAGAGAAGGTACAGTCACACATTCTTGGTGGGATTGTAGATTAGTACAACCACTCTGGAATGCAGTGTGGAGAGTCCTCAAAAAACTAGGAACGGGACCACCATATGACCCAGATATCCCACTCCTCTGTATTTAATGAAAAGAACTAAAATCAGCATACTTCCGTGATACAGTCACATCAATGTTTATGGCAGTGAAATTCACAGGAGCAAAGTTATTGAACCAGCCCAGGTGCCTATGGATAGGTGAATGGATTAAGAGACTGTGGTACTTTTACACAATGAAGTTTTACTCAGCCTTAAAGAAGAACGAAAGTATGGCATTTGTAGGTAAATGGATGGAACTGGAGAGCATCATGCTAAGCGAAATAAGTCAGACTCAGAAAATTGAATGTTTTCTCTTTTATGTGGAAGCTAGAGAAAAATAAGAGGGAAAAGGCTGGGGGTCAGATACCATAAACGTAGAAAGTCAGTGGAGTAGAAGGAGACTGAGGGGAGGGAGGAGGCGTGGCGGGGGAGGAAGTGAGGAATGGTTCTGGCAAAATCACGCTGCGTGCCTGTGTAGCGACACAGAAGGGAGTCCCACCTCTACGGATATGTGGGCACCACCACTGAAATACCATCGAATGCCGAGTGGAGGGAAGACCAGTGGAGTAGAGGAAGGGGAAAGTGGGACCAGGAAGGTGGGGACAGCGTGGGCCCTGGTGGTGGGAATGGAGAAGATTGAACTCCATGCCCACATGGTTATGTCCAGAGGAACCCAACTCTTTTGTACAGCTGTGGTGTTCTAATAGAACCAGCGTCTCTCCCACGGGCACGTACTCCCTCGGGCGGGGGGCCTTCTGGGCTAGCTCTGAACGTGTGGCAATTCCGTGTGGAATGTGTGTAGATGGATCTCAGAGGTGCAGAGCAACAGGATTTCGGCACAGAGCAGGCCGTCTAGATGGGGATTTGTAGGCCGTCTAGAAAAAAAAAGCATAAGTGGTTTACAGCTTGGAGGAATATCTTAGGTAAATCAACTCCAGTTGCCTATGGGTAAAGAACAGAATTGGGAAGCTGAGATTTCTCAGTGGCTAGGTGTGGAAGATCACTTAGAATTTCTGGAACCTAGCTAGGCTATGGAGAGATAATGAGAACACAAGGGTCTCGGTTACCTCCTTAAAATGTTGAGTAGGGGAGGTGGTGAGGCTGTTGGGACTGGCGTTCATGGAGTGGTGGTGTGGTCTGCGTGCTTTGTTCCCTTCTGCTGTGTTAGAATGAGCGTTTAGTGTTCAAGCTGCATCTCGGTCCAGCAGCTCTGAAAGTGACGGGCATCCTTCTCAGCTCAGGAAGAGGAGGGGAAACAACAATGGGCGGCCTACAGGACAGTCGGCAGGTGGTCCGAGTGAGCTCATGGACAAGGGGTGGTTTGACCTTGGCCTGCCAGCAAGGTTGGGGGAACTCAGAAGGACACTGACCTCCCGGGGCTTGATCTGTAAAATGGACAGGCTTCTGATCTTAGCTATGGCAATAATTCGGTGCTAAGTACACACCTCTAAAACCTACGTATGCATGAAGCCCAGTGGTATTGTGGGATTGGACCCCGGGGGAGAATTGTCCAAGGCATTTGTTCTACACAGTGTCTGAGTCATTCAGGACCATAATATAGTTTTGCAAAACTATGTATCATTATCCTCCCTGTAAAAATGGAATGATATTATGCAGAGGTCGTATCTGGGGATTTGGTAAAAACGCCTTCATATCACACAGAGGTGGAAGCATGATGGATCTACTTTGCCCTAGATCCCGTGCTAGGTACAGAGGACACAGAAACAGAGTTCTTATTTTTAGAGATTCTGGATAAGTGCCAATATCAAAATATGCCAGAAACTTCTTTCAGCCACATTGAAGATGCCTTCTTGACAGATCTGAGGTTTTAATATTAATTTGACCAGTTTGCTCGTTCCCATGGTTACTGCCTGTCCCTGAGGAGGCTCTGTCCACAGGGTGGCGTGTAGAGGGGCCCAGGGGCAGTAGATTAGATAGGTAAGGGGTGTCAGCACTGAGCCGTCTAGATGGGCGCTGCTCTCTGTGGTCATCCTGGGGACTCTCAGTGCTTTTCCAGGTTCTCCCTCCACGGTCCAGGGTGTAACCAGACCTAGACTCTCCCAGGTTCCAGGAATGAGGCCCGCGGCCTCGGTCACTGTGTAGACGTCAACTCCAGGGTGGAAATCCAGCTACTCCTGTGGCCTTTCAGTCTTCACCTGCTCTGACTGGTCAGGAAAGGGGATGCTCATGTCTTCTCATCAGTTTTCAAGGATGAGAGAAACCGGTCATAAAGCTTTACCTGCCCAGATGGCTGACTGGAGAAATTTGCCAGTTAATTGTATCGAAATGTCCACCAGCTGTCTCAATGCTTTCCTTCCTGTTCTTCCCCTGCCATCACTGAAGCCTGTATAGATTTCTAGGTGTTTATTTGATGATATAATTCTTACAGTCTTTGAAAAAAAAATCACTTTTGCAAAAAGATTTGATTCACCTGATTTATACCCACAAAGAAATGTGATAAAGGGGCTCCTATTTCTACTAAGAGGCAGAGGTTTCTAACATTCGTTCATGAGTTCACCACAGTGTGGCGCTCTAGTAATTTCTATGTCTATGAACGCTCCAGTTGATGCCTTCAAAGTTTGGGGCTATTAGAGGTCTCTGTCTGAAAATGTGAGTCATCCTGGAAGGTCCCCTCTTTGGAGCTGTGGAGGGGCCAGTTAATTACGTGTGCTCTGCTTACACGGGCGTTTTCCTGGGTTCTGCTTAAAACATAAAAACAGGAGCAAAACCCAGTTTTTAAGATTCCTTAATCATTGTTGTTTCTGTTTCTTTCTGGAAGGCAGTCCAGTGAAAATCAAAATCTTACTGTGATGACCATGAACACAAAGGTAAAAATTAGTAAGTATATGAATATGGGGTGTGGAGCAAACCTGGGGTGTGAGTGATGCCAAAATGTGTCAGAAAAGAATATTTATTTCAAGTACACGAAGAGACAACAATATGACCCTAGGAATTTGAATGGGCTCTCAACAGGCGACTCTATCTCCTGGTGCACGGGCAGGCTCAGACCAGCGGCCTGCTCATGACCCACGGACTTAGAGTCGTTAACCCTTCTAGGGAGGATTAACCCTAAGCAGCATGGCCAGACCTGCTTACTGGCACTTTGAGGGCCAGCTTGCCGCAGGAGTCTAGAATGAACGCCATCTGAACATGCGGAGCCCTGATTCTAATTCAGGACCGATTTCACTCAGGAATTAGGATTCACCCACAGCAGTGAGGAGTCAACAAGTTGATTTCCTTCACTGTGACCTTCACTGCGAAGGAATTTCCCATCCTCCCTCTGACTTATATGTTTCTGCGCAGCTAAAAATAGTAGGGAGAGAGAAGATGAGGAAGGATTTGAGAGAGTGAATTCAGAATATTTTTTCTCAGTTTGGAGAATTTCAGCTTCTTCTCCATTTGCAGTTATACATCTAAAAAGAATGAAATGTTCAGTATTTGCCAGATGAGGATGATGACTAAGCACTCCCCAAACCTGGCATTGACCGGAGGAGCCTATTACCCAAGAACTGGAAACAAATCACGGCCGCGGACCAAGATGAACGAGGTACGTGGGTTTGCAGACTGAAGGTCAGGGGGCTGAGCCTGCGGGCTGCCCTGGGTGCCCTTTCACCTTGCACCCTTGCACGTGACCCCATCACTGAAGCTTGCGACTCCTCCTTCCCACGAAGCCAGGAGCTGCTCTGAGATGGCTGGCTGCTTCTGGATTCGTCACCGCAGCCTGCGACTGATGCTGTGCCTGCGTCGCATTTCTCTCATCAGTTTAAGAACCTGCAGAGTGTGTTCTGAGCCTCTGCACAGCCAACTGCTGCCCACCACTTGGCCTTTCTCACTGCTCTTGAGTCTTCCGGCTCCGAGGCTCCAAGCCTCAATCCCAGCTGCTTCTCCCCTTCCTACTGCATCTTCTCTTCATATGCATATGGCCTCTGGTCCTCCTCTGGTCCTCTTGTTTTCCAGGTGGCCCCTTGATGGCGTTTTTTCTGTCTGAGCTGAACCTGGAAGATTGTTTGTCCCGGGTTGACTGTGGCCTTCAGTCTTCCATCCTGTCTTCTACTCCAGTGTCCCAGCCCCGGCTTTCCATTTCTTCTGGCAGAGTGTTATGGAGCGCACGTGGTCACTATTGTCAGGTGAACTTGAATCAAATTCAACTGTTAACCTAACTTTACTTTCAGACACATGGCTTCACTTCTGCACCTGTCATCTGGAACATTCTTCCCTCCTTCCGTCTCTTCTCTTCTTCCCTCCTTCCTACTTCTCTTTCTTTCTTGCTAACTTGAGGCAACATAAACAGAGCCAAGTGATGTTGAGCATATGTTTGTCCTCTGTTCAGCCTCCCAGTCAAGATGGGAATCACCTCCAGCAGCCCAGAGCCTGTTCCTGCCCTGGTCACAGTCCTCCGCTACCCACCTTCTGACCCCCATTACCAGATATCAGTTTCATCTGGTCTTGAACTTCATGACCCTGGACTCATGTGGTAAATCTTCTGCTTCTGGCTTCTGGTGCTCAACAGTGTGGGTGAGAGTCTTCCATTTGATGTATTAGTTTTCTTTTTTTAAATTTGTGTCTGGTATTCCACTGGATGAATTTATTACATTCATTTTTGTGGACGTTTTGAATTTTGGCTGTGAATAGATCTGCTATAAACATTTTTCTGTCTTTTTGTGGATTCATGTGTATTCATTTCTATTGTGTACGCACGCCCTTAAGAATGAAATTTCTGGCTCATAGGCTAGGTGTATTTTAAGCTTAGGAGGTAATCCCACTCTAGTTTAGCTAGGAAGGGATTTACTGTGGGACATTGGTTCACAGATTTCACTGGTGAAGTTTCTAAGGTGAATTTTCAGGGACATCTCCCAGAGTCACTCTGCAGAGCTGGCCTGGCAAGGCCACTGTTGCCCCAGCTGATCCAGAATCATGTTGCCTCTGGTGTCACAGGAAGCCACCATCAGGGCCGTGCACCCGGAGACCACTGCTGGGTTCAGGAGGAGGGTGGCCTTGCTGCCAGGTGGCAGAGGACCTCGGAGGCCAGCTCCTGTGTGAAGGGACTCCCAGCCAGCCTTCTTGTCTTAGTCTCTCTTCACAGTCTCGTTCCTGAGTTTAGGGTTGTTCGTGTTCCCGGGACTTGCGGTAATGAGACACTATGGTGCCTTTTATTTTTAGCATCGCGAGAGTGTGCTTCAGCTTTCTGGAGACTCCTGAGTCTGTTGCCACCATCCGTCTTCTAGCTGGCTTCCAAGTATCTGTCAAACGCCCGAATGTGCCCCATCCTCCTTTCCTTCTAACTTTGCTCCCACCTTTCCCCATTCTGTCATTGTCCGTAGGTGAGTAATCAGGACAGAAATATTTTGAACATGCTTCACGTTTTTAAAAGAGGAATCTGCTTATTGCATCCCTTCGGATGCTTCTCCCAGAGGCATCTGTTCTTTCTGAATCTCTGCCCAAGTCCTGCCCCTGCCCCAAGTCGAACAGATGCCTCATCTCTTTTATCTGGTTACCTCTTCTCCATCTCAAAACTTCCCTGTACTGGTATTTACTTTGCTGGCATGAGAACTCAGCAGGACAGGTCCTCCTGTTCAAGGGTGATTCTGTTGTTTATGCTCAGCTGGTCCTCTGGGCTCTTGCTGCACCCCACACTTTCTTTTTGGAGCCTGGGATGTGCATTCCTGGAATCGGGGTACCACTGACTCAGGGCTGGAGGGTGTCCTGGTGGTACAGTCCCTTTGGAACTGTCCATTGGTAGAAGATCTTGTTTTCTTCACAGTCTCTGAGGTTACAAATGGTCTTCTGCCAGTTTCTTCCAGCTCAAATTTCTGTAATTGGTTGTCAGTCCTCTCTGGCTGAAATGAAGTTTCTGAAGCCCTAACTCATGTCACGGCCTGCCCTCAACATCAACACCGTCCTGTCTACTGGTAATCACTCTGTGTTGACCTGGCCATTTCCTTGATGCCTTCTGGAACCATTTCAAAACCTGTGTCACATCCAGCATGCCTTTCTTGTTTCTTGATGGGGTTAAACATTGGTCATCAGAACTGCAAGCCGGTCATCTGTTGTCCTCTGGAATACAGAATAAATATCAGAGAGGGAGCTTGCAGTAAGCAAAACCTCAGCTCAGAACGGTGTAGTGGTGGAGACCACTTAGTGTGTGGACATTGAAACTTGGACTGGGAGCGTCCAGGACCGGTTGGAGCACAGAAAGCTCGTGTGTACACTGTTCTGCAACCAGGTGCCTGCAGGTGTATGTCTGTGCCCTATTGTGTGATCATAAACACACAAACACATGCATGTAAGTTTTACATACATTGTGTCCACAGTAGCAGTAGAAACTCAGGCTCTGTTGAATAGAATATGCTGGAATTAGCTTTCATTTTTCTATCTCCACTGGTTACTTTGATTTTGCTCTTGAAAGTCATCTCTATACCTAAATAAACTATTTTTTTGGGAAGGGGGTACGGGGGATTGAACTCAGGGGCACTTAACCACTCAGCCACCTCCCCAGTCCTATTTTGTATTGTACTTGGAGACAGGTTCTCACTGAGTTGCTTAGCACCTCTCTTTTGCTGAGGCTGACTTTGAACTCACCATCCTCCTGCCTCAGCCTCCCGAGCTGCTGGGATTGCAGGCATGCACCACTGCACCCAGCTCTAAATAAACTTTTTTATTCTTATATATTTTTCCTTTTTAAATTTAAACATCTCCAAATGAAAGAAAAATGGTCTTCATGTCTATCCTCATGCTCCTTGACTTGCGGAATTAGTCTTCACCTCCTCCCGCTTCTCTTGTCCCGCCTCCCTGGCCCTGATCTTGCCTGGCATGGCCGTCCTCAGCCTTGGTCTTCTTTCTGGGGGTGTCTGTCACCCTTGACCTGCCTCCCCTGGGTACAGTTCTCGCTCTGCTCATCTTCCATTGCATGTTAGTGTCTTAGTTGTCTTACTCTCTGCGTCTTTAAGGATCTATCCCTTGTTCATTTCAATGTCTTTCTCCAACTGCTGTTCCTCCTCCCTCCTGCCCCTCTCCCACGCCCCGTCCCCTTCTCTGTGGGTTCAGCCACACCCTGCCCTCTGGCCTGCACCTCCCGCGGGTTGTGAGCATCAGCGCCTGACCCCATCTCTCCTGGGAGCTCCCTTTGGTCTGTCCCCTGGTTGGTGGATCTCTTCGCTCAGTCGTCACACCCTGTACCTCCACCCTGTGTCTGAAATGTAGTCCCTTTTGAGCCTCCAGCAGATTGATCTTCTGGACTTCCTTATCAAGTGCCCGTTCTCCAAGATTCTGTTGCTCCTTCCTTTCTTGCTCTCCCATGTAACCGGTTGCCCAGGCCGCAGGGATTTCACGTTCCTAACGTCTTCGTTCATTTCCCTTCTTGCACCTTTACTGAGCTCCCATATTCTGCTCTGACTCCAATGAAAGATCATTTCTTTTTTTTAAATATATGTTTTAGATGTTGATGGATCTTTATTTTATTCATTTCTTTCTATGTGGTGCTGAGAATCAAACCCAGTGCCCCACACATGCGAGGCAAGTGCTCTACCACTAAGCCACAGCCCTGCCCCAAAAGATTGTTTCTTAACTGGTCTTCCTGCCTCCGCTAGCAGATGGATTTCAAATAGTTCAGCCAACTTTGAAATATTAAAGCGTGGTTACTTTACCTTTCCTAAAATGTCTGTGTTCGGTGAAGACATTTAAATGGCGAGTCGTAGAAGCCTTGGTACAACTGCCTTCCCCCGTGGCTTGGTCTCAACAGTCGCAGTGAAGGGAGAGAACAGTTCTGAGGCTCACTGCTTTGCATGTTTGGCGAAGGGTTTGAGAATTCCTTTTTTTTTTTTTTTTTTTATTGTAAACAAATGGGATACATGTTGTTTCTCTGTTTGTACATGGCGTAAAGGCATACCATTTGTGTAATCATACATTTACATAGAGCAATGTTGTTTGATTCATTCTGTTATTTTTTCCCTTCCCCCCACCCCTCCCGCCCCTCTTTACCCTCTATACAGTAGTTCCTTCCTCCATACTTGCCCCCCTCCCTAACCCTAACTCTAACCCTTCCCTCCCCCCCATTATGTGTCAACCTCCACTTATTAGCGATATCATTCGTCCTTTGGCTTTTTGAGATTGGCTTATCTCACTTAGCATGATATTCTCCAATTTCATCCATTTGCCTGCAAATGTCATAATTTTATCATTCTTTATGGCTGAGTAATATTCCATAGTATATATATACCACAGTTTCTTTATCCACTCATCAATTGAAGGGCATCTAGGTTGGTTCCACAGTCTGGCTATTGTGAATTGAGCAGCTATGAACATTGATGTGGCTGTATTTCTGTAGTATGCAGATTTTAAGTCCTTTGGGTATAGGCCAAGGAGTGGGATAGCTGGGTCAAATGGAGGGTCCATTCCAAGTTTTCTAAGGAATCTCCACACTGCTTTCCATAGTGGCTGCACTAATTTGCAGCCCCACCAGCAGTGTATGAGTGTACCTTTCTCCCCACATCCTCGCCAACACCTGTTGTTGCTCGTATTCTTGATAATCGCCATTCTAATTGGGGTGAGATGGAATCTTAGGGTGGTTTTGATTTGCATTTCTTTTATTACTAGAGATGTTGAACATTTTTCCATATGTTTGTTGATTGCTTGTAGATCTTCTTCTGTGAAGTGTCTATTCATTTCCTTAGCCCATTTGTTGACTGGACTGTTTGAATTCTTGGAGTAGAGTTTTTTGAGTTCTTTATAGATTCTGGAGATTAGTGCTCTATCTGAAGTATGATTGGCAAAGATATTCTCCCACTCTGTAGGCTCTTTCTTCGCATTGCTGATAGTTTCCTTTGCTGAGAGAAAGCTTTTTAGTTTGAATCTATCCCAGTGGTTGATTCTAGCTTTTATTTCTTGTGCTATGGGAGTCCTGTTAAGGAAGTCTGGTCCTAGACCAACAAGGTGAAGATTTGGACCTACTTTTTCTTCTATAATCTGCAGGGTCTCTGGTCTGATTCCGAGGTCCTTAATCCATTTTGAGTTTAGTTTCGTGCATGGTGAGAGATATGGGTTTAGTTTCATTCTGTTGCATATGGATTTCCAATTCTCCCAGCACCATTTGTTAAAGAGGCTATCTTTTCTCCATTGCATATTTTTGGCCCCTTTGTCTAGTATGAGAAAATTGTATTTATTTGGGTTTGTGTCCGTGTCCTCTATTCTGTACCATTGATCTACCTTTCTATTTTGGTACCAATACCATGCTGTTTTTGTTACTATTGCTTTGTAGTAGAGTTGAAGATCTGGTATTGCAATACCCCCTGTTTCACTCTTCCTTCTAAGGATTGCTTTAGCTATTCTGGGTTTCTTATTCTTCCAGATGAATTTCATAATTGCCTGCTCTATTTCTGTAAGGTACGTCATTGGGATTTTAATTGGAATTGCATTGAATTTGTATAGCACTTTAGGTAGTATGGCCATTTTGACAATATTAATTCTTCCTATCCAAGAACATGGAAGATCTTTCCATCTTCTAAGGTGTTCTTTAATTTCTTTCTTTAGTGTTGTATAGTTCTCATTGTAGAGGTCTTTCACCTCTTTTGTGAGATTGATTCCCAAGTATTTTATTTTTTTCGAGGCTATTGTGAATGGGGTAGTTTTCCTAATTTCTCTTTCTGAAGATTCATCACTTATGTATAAAAATGCGTTGGATTTATGGGCATTGATCTTGTAACCTGCTACTTTACTGAAATCACTTATGAGTTCTAAGAGTTTTCTGGTGGAATTTCCAGGTTCCTCTAAATATATAATCATGTCATCAGCGAACAGGGATAGTTTGAGTTCTTCTTTTCCAATTCGTATCCCTTTAATTTCTTTGGTTTGTCTAATTGCTCTGGCCAGAGTCTCAAGAACGATGTTGAATAGAAGTGGTGAAAGAGGGCATCCCTGCCTTGTTCCAGTTTTTAGGGGGGAATGCTTTCAGTTTTTCACCATTTAGAATGATATTAGCCATGGGCTTAGCATAAATGGCCTTTACAATATTAAGGAATGTTCCCACTATCCCTATTTTTTCTAGTGTTTTGAGCATGAAGGGGTGCTGTATTTTATCAAATGCTTTTTCTGCATCTATTGAAATAATCATGTGATTCTTGACTTTAAGTCTATTAATATGGTGAATTACGTTTATTGATTTCCTGATGTTGAACCAACCTTGCATCCCTGGGATGAAACCCACTTGATCATGGTGCACTATCTTTTTAATATGTTTTTGTATGCGATTTGCTAAAATTTTGTTGAGAATTTTTGTGTCCATGTTCATTAAGGATATTGGTCTGAAATTTTCTTTCCTTGATGAGTCTCTGTCTGGTTTAGGTATCAGTGTGATATTGGCTTCATAGAATGAGTTTGGGAGGGTTCCCTCCTCTTCTATTTTATGGAATACTTTGAGAAGTATTGGAATGAGCTCTTCCTTAAAGGTTTTGTAGAACTCGGCTGAGAACCCATCTGGTCCCGGACTTTTCTTTGTTGGTAGGCTTTTGATGACTTCTTCTATTTCAGTACTTGAAATTGGTCTATTTAAATTGTTTATGTCCTCCTCATTCAGTTTAGGCAATTCATATGTCTCTAGAAACCTGTTGATGTCTTCGAAATTTTCTATTTTGTTGGAGTATAGATTTTCAAAATAGCTTCTAATTATGTTTTGTATTTCCATCCTGTCTGTTGTGATATTTCCTTGTTCATTCCAAATTTTAGTGATTTGGGTTTTCTCTCGTCTTCTCTTTGTTAGTGTGGCTAAAGGTTTATCTATTTTGTTTATTTTTTCGAAGAACCAACTATTTATTTTGTCAATTTTTTGTATTGTTTCTTTTGTTTCAATTTCATTGATTTCAGCTCTGAGTTTAACTATTTCCTGTCTTCTACTACTTTTGGTGCTGTTCTGTTCTTCTTTTTCTAAGGCTTTGAGCTGTAGTGTTATGTTGTTTATTTGTTGAGTTTTACTTCTTTTATTAAATGCGCTCCATGAAATAAATTTCCCTCTAAGTACTGCTTTCATAGTGTCCCAGAGATTTTGATATGATGTTTCTTTGTTCTCATTTACCTCTAAGAATTTTTAATTTCCTTCCTAATATCTTCTGTTATCCATTCATCATATAATAGCATATTGTTTAATCTCCAGATGTTGGAATAGTTTCTGTGTTTTACTCTTTCATTTATTTCTAACTTCAATCCATTATGATCTGATAGAATACATGCTAGTGTCTCTATCTTCTTGTATTTGCTAACATTAGCTTTGTGGCATAATATATGGTCTATTTTAGAGAAGGATCCATGTGCTGCTGAGAAGAAAGTGTATTCACTCTTGGTTGGATGGAATATTCTATAAATGTCCGTTAAGTCTAAATTATTGATTGTGTTGTTGAGATCTATGGTTTCTTTGGTCAATTTTTGTCTGGAAGATCTGTCCAGTGGTGAGAGCGGCGTGTTAAAATCACCTAGTATTATTGTGTTGTGGTCTATTTGGTTTCAGAAATTGAGAAGGATTTGTTTGACATACATAGATGAGCCACTGTTTGGGGCATAGATGTTTATGATTGTTATATCTTGCTGATTTATGCTTCCCTTAAGCAGTATGAAATGACCTTCTTTATCCCTTCTGACTAACTTTGGCTTGACGTCCACATTATCGGAAATGAGGATGGATACTCCAGCTTTTTTGCTGAGTCCATGTGCATGGTATGTTTTTCCCCATCTTTTCACCTTTAATCTATGGGTATCTTTTTCTATGAGGTGAGTCTCTTGCAGGCAACATATTGTTGGATCTTTCTTTTTAATCCAGTCTGCCAGTCTATGTCTTTTGATTGATGAATTCAGGCCATTAACATTCAGGGTTATTATAGAGAAATGATTTGGTTTCCCGGTCATTTGGTTCATTTTTAAAATTTTGTTTATTTATTTGTTTGACACAACTTGTTTCCTCCTTTATTTGACAATTCCTTTAGGATAATTCCTCCCTTTGCTGATTTGCTTCTTTGTTTTTCATCTCTTCCTCATGGAATATTTTGTTGAGAATGTTCTGTAATGCTGGCTTTCTTTTTGTAAATTCTTTTAGCTTTTGTTTATCATGGAAGGATTTTATTTCATCGTCAAATTTGAAGGTAAGTTTTGCTGGGTATAAGATTCTTGGTTGGCATCCATTTTCTTTCAGGGCTTGAAAAATGTTGTTCCAGGCCCTTCTAGCTTTTAGGGTCTGGATTGAAAAATCTGCTGATATGCGTATTGGTTTCCCCCTGAATGTAATTTGGTTCTTTTCTCTCACAGCCTTTAAAATTCTGTCTTTATTTTGTATGTTAGGTATTTTCATTATAATGTGCCTTGGTGTGGGTCTGTTGTAATTTTGTGTATTTGGAGTCCTATAAGCCTCTTGAACTTGATTTTTCCATTTCATTCTTCAGATTTGGGAAATTTTCTGATATTATTTCATTGAATAGGTTGTTCATTCCTTTGGCTTGTTTCTCTAGGCCTTCCTCAATCCCAATAATTCTTAAATTTGGCCTTTTCATGATATCCCATAGTTCTTGTAGATTCTGTTCATGATTTCTTACCATCTTCTCTGTTTGTTCAGCTTTGTTTTCAAGGTTAAATATTTTGTCTTCAATGTCTGAGGTTCTGTCTTCCAGGTGTTCTATCCTATTGGATATGCTTTCTATGGAGTTCTTAATTTGGTTTATTGTTTCCTTCATGTCAAGGATTTCTGTTTGGTTTTTTTTCAATATCTCTAACTCTTTATTGAAATGATCTTTTGCTTCCTGTATTTGCTCTTTTAACTGTCGATTGGTGCGATCAATCAATGCTTGCATTTGCTCTTTCATCTCATCATTCAATGCTTGCATTTGCTCTTTCATCTCCTCGTTTGCTTCTCTGATCATTTTAATTATGTACATTCTGAACTCCTTTTCTGTCATTTCTTCTGCCATGCTGTCATTGGGTTTTATTGATGTAACATCTAGATTTGTTTGCAGCATTTTCTTTCCTTGTTTTCTCATGTTGTTCAGATATCAGTGGACCGCTGAGATATTGCAGATTTCCTCTATTGACTTACAATGTCCCTGAAGATTTCTATATATATCCCCTCTTAGCCTTCAGTAGGCTGAAGTCTTGGAGGAGGTTGATAATGCGGTGCTCCACAAGGAAGCTGCCTCTCTAGGAGTGGTGGCCTTCAGGTGGGGTATATTCCCTGCTAGTGGGCAGAGGTGCCTCCACTTGTTGACCAATGGTCATCCAAAGGGGACCTAGGCTGTGGGCTGAGGCAAGGCCTGTTTGGGCCTGTGTCTCTGGTTTTACCGTCCTTGTGGGGAAACCTCACCAGGCAGGGAGGACTCACCCAGTGGGGAGGTCTCGCTGGTCAGTTTCCTCCTAGAGGTTCCCCTCAAATTACAACTACCATCTGGGCTGGGCTGCCTTCCTCTGCAAAGTTTCCAGGGGCCTGGCCCTACCTCCTGGGCCTGGGAGCCTCACCCTTCGCAGATGAATCTCCTTAGGCTGCCCCTCCTCAGAGAATTTGCCCATAGGCCTGGAACCTTCGCTCCGCCCTAAGCCTGTCTCTGTGCGGCTCTTCCACCCAGAAGCCTCCTAGATCCTGGGACCCTGTTCTGCACCTAATCGCCTGGCTGCGTGGCCCCTCCTCTGAGCAGCCACCTGGGGCCCCGAACAATCGCTCTGAGTCCCAGAGACCCGCCACAGGCCTCTTCCTCCAGACAGCCGCCCAGTATGCCGGTGCGGTCACTAGGAGTCCAAGAAACTCACTTCGTGCCTCCTCCTCCCACCAACCACCCGTAGCCCGGGGCAATCAATCACTCCGAGTCGAAGTGACCCTCCCCGTTCCTCCTCCTTCTCCAGATAACCCCCCGGGTGTTCAGGAGCAGTCCCTCTGAGTGGCTCTGAATCCACGTGACCCCCTGCCCGGGTCCTCTGGGCACCGCCCGGAGCTCTGGTGTGGCCCCTCAAGACCAAGCGTCCCACCACGCTTCTCCTCCAGGCAGCCCCCCTGTGTTCAGGAGCTGTCACTTTAAGACCAAACAACTCACCACTCGCCTTCTCCTCTGAGCAGCCGCCTGGAGCGCTAATGCAGTCACTGCGAGTCCAAACGACCTGCCGCGCTTCTCCTCCTCCTCCTCCTACTCCTCCGGGCAGGCCCCGGGGTTCAGAAGTGGTCAGAGTCCAAACAGCTCGCCACGCAGCCCCTTCTCTGGCAACCACCTGTAGTTCCCGTGTAGTCACCCGAATCCAAGCGGCTGCTCCTCTTCCTCCTTGTCCTCAGGGCAGGCCCCGGTGTTCAGAAGCGTCGTTCTGAGTCCAAACAGCTCGCCGCGCGGCTTCTCCTCTGGCAACCGCCTGCAGCTCTGGTGCAGTCTCTCTGAATCCAAGTGGCCACGCTCCTCTCCTCCTCCTCAGGGCAGGCCCCGGAGTCCTGAGTCCAGACAGTTCTCCCCGCCACTCCTCCCCCGGGCAGCCGCCGGAGCCCCAGTGGCTGCTCCGAGTCCCAGCGCTGTGCCGAGCGGCCTCCTCTATGGCGCTCCAGCGGGGGGAGGGGCGTCTCGCCGGCAGTTCTACTTCACAAAGTTTCCTGCGTTCCGGGACCCCCGTCCCATCCGGGATGCCCCCCCAGGGGGTGGGAGTCACCCGGCTACTTTGAGTTGGTCCCAAGCGTCTCAATATCTCCTCTCTTGAATCCTGAGTTCTGGAGCAACACGTAATGCAGCCACCCTCTAGGCCGCCATCTTGAAACCCCCGAGAATTCCTTTTGCTTCCGTCCTCGACTCTGCTGTCCTCAGGCAGGATGCCCTAACCCTCACAAAATGGATGGCTCGTTCAGTTCAGCCGTGGTTTCTAGCAACGACAGCATGAGCAGAGGAACCAGACACTTCCAAGAGTTCGCTTGTTTAAAAGTGTGACGAGGCCTCCGTAAGGTTCATCCCCAGCACATTCTGCTGCCACTTCACTGGCCAGAGTGGCGTCAGAGTGGTCAGCCGAGCAG
The DNA here is from genome assembly GCF_902686455.1 of Sciurus vulgaris. Lineage (NCBI taxonomy): Eukaryota > Metazoa > Chordata > Mammalia > Rodentia > Sciuridae > Sciurus > Sciurus vulgaris. Next base: position 140,187,848 of record NC_136470.1, read on the forward strand.
CTGAGTGGCAAGGGCTGGAATTACAATAATGGTTTAGAATAATCCATAGGAATCCAAAGATTCCTATGAAATGCTAAATTATTTTTTATTTTTTTTTTTCTGCTATTGTTAAAGAGGAAGCTGAGTGTGGTGAACGCTGGACGAGAAGCCAGCCAGCCAGTCCCTGCCCTCCACCTCTGTCCTCCCTCTCCTCCTTTGCTGTACCATTGACATTACTCTCGCTTCTCATTTTGCCCTTCTCTTCCTTTACTCTGTACTTGGTAGTAACTTCTGGTGCCATCCAGGTTTTGTGAGGTTTTGGATCCATGAAGAGATCAGATCCCTCAGGCTCCTGGGCCACAGGATGCCCAGATACCTGATTCAGTGTCATTACCAGGTGTACCTGTGCAGGTGCGTCTGGAATTGGTTAGCATCTGAGTTGTGGGCTGAGTAAAGCAGAGGGCCTGTCCCAGCTCGGGTGGCCTCAGCAGACCTGCTGGGGGTGTCAGGAGAACCAAAATGTACAGAAAGGTGGAATTTGCTCTTCCTGACTACCTGAGCTGGGCACTGCTTTCTCCTGCCCTCCGCACTCTGGGTTCCCAGGTCTGCAAAGCCTGGAATCGACATCCTGGGCTCTCTGGCTGCTGGCCCTTGAACCACACCACTGGCTTTCCTGGGTCTCCATCTTGCAGACAGCTGACATGAGACTTCTCAGTCCCCATAATTGCATGAGCCAACACCTTATAATAAAACAGTCGCTCTTTCTTGGCCCATTTACATATATCTCCTGATCCCTTTTCTCTGTTTTGTTTCTACCCTTCTAGAACATATTTTTCTGTTATCACATTTTCTATGATTACTTGAGGTTGGCTGGACCACATTCTTATTGCTGGCTGTCATTGCAAGACTTTAGCCTAAGCCGTAGGAAAAGGAGAGCGGAGGACAAGGAGACCCTGAGTTTCACCTGGGAGAGGACCTACAGAGTGGAAAGCATCACCTGGGAGCACCCTTGGATGCCTTTGTAACAGTGCGGAGACACAGGTTCCTGACATCCAAATGGACTGTAGAAAATGTGCCTTTCAGAGTGGCAGTGAATGATGGCAAGGACGACCTCCGCGAGGCAGTCGATCAGGGTTCCTGCATCTCTCAGGAATAGAAGGACAGAGAATGTGAAGACTCTTCCAGGGAAAAGAGATGGTCAGGGAATTTCAAGAGGGAGATGCGGAATCAAGCGCTGCAGAGGGCGACAGAGCCTGGGCAGAAGGCGGGGTGGTGAGCCATCTGGGCAGAGGACTAAAGGTGATCAGAGACCAGGGGACTGAGCGGGTGGGGATCCGCTCCCCATATCTGAAGTACAGTCTTACGTGCGTGTTTTGTAGTGAAAACCACAGATTCCCACCTGTGGGCAAATGTGGACCAGGAGCCCTGGGTGAGGGAGGACGGACAGGGCAAGGTGCGACAGAGGGTTTCAGCCAGAGCCGGGAGCAGAAGCCAAGTCAGGGCACTGGAACATCAGGCCAGGACTGTCCTGGAGAAAACAGCCCAGAACACACTGGCCTTCTTGTGTGGGGTGGGATAAAGCGTGCTGGGAAATTTATTTCTCAGAAGGCCTCACTGATATCTGGGTTAACGAAGCACCCAATTAATTGGAAAAACGGGACCAGTCTCCAGCTGACATAAAGAAAGCATTTTGTAATGTCATTTCTCTCCTCTTTTGCTATAACCACTGAGGGGAATGTATCAAGATTCAAGCAGACAGGAAGGCCCGGCTTCTTGGGCTGAGGCACGAAACAGTCTTAGCACCGTCTCTGAGTCAGTATGCGGTGTTTGGCAAATTTCCGACCGTTCACAGCTTTATTTCCCTCCTGGGTGGAATCGTCATCATAATATCTGCCTGGCAAGGTCATGCAGGGCACAGCATCTGGAAGAGAGTAAGTGCTTAATTAATTGTAACTGTTGCCATCATTATTTCTGCTAGTAAAAGGGAATAGTTATCACGCACTTTCTATATGCTGGTATTGTGACTAGGGCTTTGATCAGTTATTACCTCATTTAATACTTACAGAGACCTCGGGAGGCAAGTGAAGATACCTCTGTTTTGCAGATGGGGAAATGGAGACAAAAATGGCTGGGGGCTTTCCCAAGGTCACTTAAGAGTCCAGCTCAGGACCTGAAAGCAGCTGGAAGCTGCTGTCCCAGCTCAGGAAGCAGTGGGAGAGGATCACAGGTCTAGGGATCCTCATCAGGGTGGACTTCCCTGCTGAGGGGCTTCAGCCTGTCACAGAAGGATCTGGAAGGTTTGCTGAGTCACACTGTACCTCTAATCAAATGTGGAGTGGCAGGAATTCCTGTGGGAATCAGTGGGAGCGAGGTGCGGAGGCAGCCTCAGGCAAGAGGTGGGTGGGTGCCCAGGTAAGGGTGGAGGAGGCTACCGGATTGAACTTATACAGCATTGTCAGGTGGTGCGCAAGTCAGGGGACATGCTGATTGACTGAAGTTAGCTAACAGCGGGCTCTCTTGGGTCTCAGGAGGACAGACCTCCGTGGCTGGACGGTTCAGACCTTATGTTGTGCAAACTGAGCTGCTTTTCCTGGGGACTTACGTGCAGCCAGCTGGAAACAATCTAGAACAAAGACCACAGTGCAAGTCGTCCCACCTGTGCCCTGGCAAGATCAGGTGAGGTCATAGTGGGAAGAGGGTGCCCAGGAGGAACAAGGTGGAGAGAGTCGGTGCAGCCAACGGGTCAGTCACAGAAGAGCTGTGCACGCCCCTGGCCTCCAGCTCTGCCTGCAAGCCGCTCGCCTTTTCTTGTTTGGCTGCCTGGGGCACCAGCTCAGATCGCTCATGCCCTCTCCACACGGTTTTGGCGGCATTGCTGGTAACAAGAAGCGTGCAGGCATATGCTGTCCACTCCTACTGTGGGCGAAGACTTGGGAGTCAAGCCCTTGAGCTGCATGAGGGAGACCACCTGTGCATCTGTCCCCATTTCCAGATGAAATCACAGAACAGGTCCAGGCTGTTTGTGTGACTTGGTGCCCCGTCCTTGATCTGACTGGCCCGATTCTGAGCTGAATCGTAATGACCAGAAACACCGTGTTTTGGTTTGTGTTGGGCTTACCTCTCAGCCTGGCTGTTTGTGCGCTGCCACTGTGGAGCTCAGCACCCTGTGACCAAGGAGGGGCCTGGTAACTTCTTCCTGAATGGGTGGATACAGTGACGCGGAAGAGGAGCTGCACACAAAATGAAGGTAGGGCGCAACCGGAAGAGTCCTTCAGGAGTGCTCCCAACCCGACCCACACCGCCTAGGTAGAGTTGTACTATTGATGGCTCAGGATTATCTTCTCCTAGCTCTCCCTCATCTCTTGATTTCGCTTATGTACTTAAAATTCATTTGCACCCAATCTCTGCTTTTTAAATTGCAAGTGGCTTTTGCCGCGTCATTACACTAGGAAATATTGGTGGCTCGGGATCCAGTAGTGTGAATCGTAGCAGTGACGAGATTTCAGAATGTGTCCTTTCGGATTAACTACTTAGAAAACAATGAAGATAGGAACTGTGACTTTTTCCTAAAAGAACTGTTTTCTTTGACAAAAGGCTCTGATCACTCAGGTGTGCCTGACACCTGTGGCTGGAGGGGACTTCAGGGTGATTTAGTCCTATGATGACAAATCCTGGTTTTCTCCTTCCTGTTAGAATTCTATTCTGGTTTTTAATTGTGAAGTTAATGCTAAGTCACTATTTCATGAAACAAGGTGACAGAATGCATTGATAAAGTACCACTGGATTAAAAATTGCATGATGGTTTTCCTTTCTCAAGAATTGCTAGAATTACTAGAAATGGCCTACTTAAGTAGAAATTATTCTTCATCCAAATGTGTCCAGCTGAACTTTTAAACACTGAATTTTTCTTTTTAAGCGTGATTATAGATGACATGATAGATGAGTGAGTTTTCTTTTTCTTCTCACTCTCTCTGACAAGCCATATACATCAAGTGCTTAGTCCTGAGCCCGTGACACCTAAAGAGAGTGTCACATCTGCTGTGGATGCTCAGGCTGGAGACCTGGAACAGGTGCACATGCAGGTGATGCCATCCCGGCCTCAGAAGGCTCCATGCTGTGGCTGCTGCCAGCTGAGCCCGGAGCACCGCCCAGCCAGCTTGGAGACTCTCCTTGCTCATTCTGTGTCCTGCAGACTGGGGACTAAACTCTGGCTTCATTCTTTCTCATGTCTGCCCTGGGGCTTCCCTTCTCTCTAAATATGCCTGTCAGGGGTCATAGTCTTGCAATCGCTTTTCTTCTTTCTTTTTTTCACTGCTGTATAAAATATAGATCTCCTAAATTTTCAACACCTTACTGTTATTTAAAAAGAAAGAGATACAGGCCACAAGTTCTCTCTCTCTCTCTCTCTCTCTCTCTCTCTCTCTCTCTCTCTCTCTCTCTCTCTCTCTCTCTCTCACACACACACGCACACACACATACACTTGGTCGTTGAGATGAATATGAGAAAGAGTAACTTTCAAGGCACCTGCCCAAACCTAGACTTTATAAAATTGTAAAGCATGACTGATTAAATTTGTTTTTCCATCTGAGGAGTGAACACCTTAGATCTAATTATCACACGAATAGGATTGATTTGGTTAAAGAGTTTATATTCAGTAATAATCGAAGGAGTTTTTAATTCTGGATTTGTAAAAGAAAAGGATTTGTTAAGAATAAATTTATACCCTGCACTGAGAATTGCATACTGTTTAATAATTATGGTCAGACTGAACTTCAAGGGTGTATTTGATAATAATAATAACTACAATTTAATATGTCCTTATTGTAGGGATTATACTAAGTGATAATGATCTTCTACATAACACCTGAGACCACAAGGTCCCCCAACTCTGAGTAGATGACCTGGTCACGTTCCACACAGAGAAAATAGAAGCCACCTGATTCCTTGCTACTGAGCTATTTATTTTTTTGTGAATCTGCATTCAAGTTTCTTTGATCCTTCTTACTGCAATTGAGAAGATGTCCCTTCTTTGAAGGCCAATCCAGTAGTATCTTAGTAAATGTTAAACAACAAGCTTTCTGACAAGAGGAAACAAAACACTCCTGTAGAATTTGCTGATCTCCATAGTGTAAGTACCAATGGGACGTCACTGAGCAATGCGTGGACATGTCTGTGCACGAGCTTTGCACGCCAGCCACACCAGCTCCAGCACGCCGCTGGGCCCATCCCTGTTTTCTCAAGAAACAGTAGGGGATTTTGTCTATGGTCAGACTTGCCCAAGTTTCTACCCTGATTTGACCCCTTTGATGACCATGGTTTCAGACAAGTCGGAACCTTTCCATTCCTCAGTTTCCAAATTGGTAAAATGATGATTAGTAAAAAAACCCTGTGAAGTATACAGCATTATCTTCCCATCCATTAGCGAAGGATAAAATGTCTTCCAGAAAGAGTAGTATTATTAACCCCCATTGTGCAAATGAGGACGTCAAGACACTCTCCGTTCCAGCTACTGATCTATTTCCTTTCATATAGCCCAATTTTACTTCGTGTCTTCCCTCCTACCTAACCTTGCGTGCACGGGAACACGTTACGTGGACAGCCATGGCTGTAGAAATAACCTTTTATCTTAGGTTGGATTTTCTGGAAACAGACACTTAAAGTTTTGTCTGTAGGAAGTTTATTGGAAGGTGCTTTCAGGAGCAATCACAGAGGCATGGGGAAGCAGGAGGGTCAAAGAGTGTAACGTGTCTGCAGCAGAGGCCCCAGGGATCTAGCAGCAGCTCTGGAGCTGGGATGGGCCGGCAGAGCTGTTCTGAACTGAGGTGACCGGCCAGGCTCTTTCTGTACTTTATTCGCCAGTCAGCGAAGCAGACGAGCCGCAGACGCATCAGTTGGTAGGGGAATGAACGTATCTTCTAGAAATGGGCCTGGCTGAACCCACTGACTGCTCAGACCATCTATCCCATCTGGTAAGTTCATCACACTGGTGAATAATTTCTTAAAAATTCACAGTGGTCTCTTCTTGGGAAAATGTGCGAGATGACTGTCAATAGGATGAACTACAGCTTCAGTTGCTGGGTCTGGTTTGAGACCACAACTTATTTTCATTATTTCCTCCTTAACACCCACGTTCCTCATCAAAGTCACTTGGCCCTTTTCAGGCTATGATTTCTGGTTACTGAACTTACCCATTTGCATTGTCCATTCAAAATCAGGCAGGTGAGATATCCCAGCCAATCACCTAGGGGACAAACCTCTTTCCCTGCCCATAGCCATGCCCCTATGAGTAGAGTCAATAACCTTGTCAGAGGGTAACTCTTCCTTACCTGTCGGTCCTTTGGTACAAAGGACCTGAATTGACAGGCAGTAGCTATAACTCAGTGTTAAGTGAAATCCTGCTATGTCTCCTCATAAAAGGGTTACTTCTTTGGGAATTAGAGCTGCTAGACCCATAATGTCTAAAGTGTGGAGACACATACCCCATGTGAGTCACTGGGAGGGATGCTAAGTGAGGCCTTTCTTCCTTGCACCCCTGAGCAGTTGGTCCTGGGTGTTCTACAACATACTGCTGGACAGCACCATGTCACCATGTGGTAGGATGCTTAGTCTGTCCTGGAGGATGGTGCCTTATCCTGACAGGGCCTCATCTCCACTTGATGCCTCAGTAGCACTTTGGAAAGACTGTTCGGTTGTTCCATCAGGCTGACAGCTACTGGGTGGTACAGCACGGTATAGGAGCGGTGAGGTGGCACTATATGGTGTTTATTGCTGGTGGCCATTGCTCTGAAATATCCAGGTATCCACGTTGGCCAAGGCCTCATGAGCAGAAAAGGCAAACCTGTGCCCAAATTATGAGCCAGGTTCAGCCGAGGTAAATTTCTGCTCATTTCAGAGTGGATGGAGTCAGCATAAGGGGCGATGCTGTACGGGGGTGCTGCTGGCAGGTTGGACTTTCCACAGAAGGATGTGCCAGATGAGTCTCCATGAACTGAAGCCCATACTGCTGAGTCCACTTAGAGGCTCTACCCCTGCTGCCGTGGCTTCTCCATGTACACAACTGGGTGGCCACTGGAGGAGGCTGGCTGGCACCAAGGAACTGGGGCACTCAGTTCTTCAGCTCCTTCTCTATGGCTCTTTGGTGGCTGTTAATACGATAAATCCCACGGCAATCGAACAGCCATTCAGTGTCTTCTGGAACCAAAAAGTTGAAAGATCTTGGAGCCAGATGGAATCTGAAATGTGGTTTTCTGAGGACCAGCACCCATATCCCGAAACAAAGTGAAGAGAGTGGGCTTGGGCTTGGAACCACATCTCAGCGCAGCCGGAGCTCACGAGGACATCTCTGCGTCCTCTCATTCTTCCAGTGCAGGAGTTACTGTCCTGTTCACTGTCGTATTGCTTTTGATTAATGACGTTGATCATTAATCCATTTTAGGAGTTTCCACATGGTCTTGGCCACTCTGACAGCTCGCAACCCCATGTGCCAATGAAGTGATGCGGGGTCTCTGCCAGCTTCCAAGTGTCCGTTCTGATCACACATTCACATGCTGGGTAAGTGATCGTGAACAGAGTGATCTGAGAGTGATCTACTCTGACCCACACGGGCCAGGATCCCACTCATTGCTGCTTTCCTGTATCCCTTCTCTAACATGCAGGGTTCCTGGAGACCACTATCAATTTAACTCTTAAAACATTCTCAAAAGATCCTGATGTGTGGCTACTCAAATAGAAGGACCTAAGTTCTTTTAGGGGAGAACAAAGGAGAATTCTTACCTTACAGTCTTGCTATAAAGTAACAGAACCCCACCTCTTTTTCCATGAATGGATTCCAAACTAAGGTCTGGCTTAGACCTGGAAACTGAGGATGGCAGCATTGCTTTTTGACTCATTTGTCCTACTCCCCCTTGTAATATCTGTGTTCTTGGTTGTATGCATTGAACAATTTTTGCTGATTTTCTGTCTATCTTTCCACTGGAACACCACATTCTATTAAACACCTCTATAGCCTTCTGTAGGTCAGGAAGCCCTGGACCTTTGTCACTCATTCCAATAATTATACCTATTTCTGACTCCTAGCTTCTGTTATTTTGGGATCCTATCATCCTCAATTTTTTTTTTTAACAGCATCTACTACCTTCAACCCTGGGTTCCACAGGACAGTGACCCCTGAACTTCTCAATCATGCCACTTCCCTCAACAGCACATTCTGTTTCCTTGGCAAGCAAGTCTCCTCTGGGCACTCCTGGGTCACAGTCAGTTGATGGGTGTCCTGGACGGAATAGTACACTCACTGTGACGTGGCTACTTCTCTGAGCCCTCCTGCCATGACCTGCTCTGCTAGGGCTAGCATTACTACTTCACTGTTTCAGCATTGTTTCTTGGGGCGTTTGCCAGCATGTTGAATTTTATATCATAAGACAGGCGGTGCTGATAAACTCTCCCCATCTGTGCTCATAATGTGTCCCCCACCTCAGCCTTGATCCAGCACCCTCAGGGCCCCACACTCTCCTGACTTGCCAGCTCATGTCGATTCATCCTGGAACTCTGGAGGGGCCCGAGCCCTTCCATCCTGTATCAGCCATCTCCCTTCTGGGGATGTTGTGAACTGATCCTAGTTATTGTCCTGGAGGACAGGAGTGGAGAGGGGGCTCACCTGAGGAACACAGATGTCGTCTTATGTGATGGCCAGTACTATGTGTCAGCCTAGCTAGGTTGTAGTCCCCAGTTGTTCAAGTGAACACAAATCCAGCTGGTGTTGTATAGCTATTTTGTAGTTGTGGTGAAAGTCAAATAGATCAATTTAGTTTACGGAAGAAAAATGATCCTAAAGTGGGTGGGCCTGTTTCAACAAGTAGACATCCATCAGAGTTAAACTGAGGCTTTCTAGAAGAAATTCTACCTTTGCACTACAGCTTCAGGATGCTCTGCTAGTTCACTCTGCCCTTTCCAAGAGCCTGCCCTGTGGATTTCAAACTTGCCTGGCCAGCCCTCACAATCACCTAAATGAAGTCCTTGCACTATCTCTTAATATGTATTTCCTACTGGTTTTGCTTCTTTGGTGGAACCCTGACTGGTGGGTGTTTCAGGCTGAGATAGTGCATCATCTTCAAGAAAGTGGAAATTGATACTCTTATCCAGAAACAACTGGCCCAACGCTGCAGGTGCTCAAGGACTTGGGGGATTCACAGTGTTCCTGTATGTGTACCCATGCGTCTTATCCCAAGTATCCAGGCAGCATCTTTTCCAAAAATGGTCCTAAACTTGGTGCGGCATGCTTGACAGATTGGAGAATTCAGTTTTCTTTGCAGTTTCTCTGCTGTTATAACCAAATTCTGCATTTGATGTTCCATTCTTTCTAGCTGCAGGGGTTATAAGCTTCTCTACATGACACCACACTACTCTTGATGTTCTAGGGATACTTTAACCTTGTCTTGCCCAAGAATAAACTTAGATTCCCCTCAAGTTTGGCTATCTTTCATTATTCCATGATCCTTCGAATGGCTCCCCTCTGTCTAATTCTGAAACCTAGGAACGTGGAAGTTGTTTTGGATAAACACCCTCCTTCACTACCCTTCTCAATTTCCTTGTCAATGTTGCCTTTCAAATATTTCTTGAATCTGTTTTCTTTCTTCTCCAACATTGGAAGGGCCCCAGTATAAGTGGTGTCATGTCTCTGCTGGAATACTGCCTCAGCCTCCCACTGAACCCTTTGTCCACTCTTACTCCCTCCAGCAACCTCACCTCATAGCAGTGTGGTCTTCAAAAAGCTTGACTCTGCTTTTGTTGCTCTCTTACTTGAAACACTTCTATGGCTTCTTATGGCTCTTTGGATACTCGCTGATCCAAAGCTTCAACCTAGCCAAGGTCTTGTGTTGATCTGCTTCATCTTGTCATGCACCTGGCTCCTACAGTGGCTGCTGATCTTCAGTTCCTGGAGATCAGTCCTCCTCCTTCTGATCACTAACCTTGTGCCTGCTAGGGTCTCTTCCTGGAGGACTTGTCCACCTGCAGCCTCCTCCTCTTAGTCTTTTATCATGTTTAAAGGTCAACACAACCTCACTCCCTCATGGAACTGTTGTCTTTGACCTTATTGATAGAAGAGGCTGGGTAGCCCTTGAAGGATGAAGAATCACTTCCTTTTGAGTTGACTGAAGATGGATCCTCTTTGGTGGGGTCTCCTCCTGGCTCTTGCTTGTGTTTTACCACTGAGCATCTCCAGGTAACCGTGCAGATGATCACTAGTAATTACAAACACACCCTACAGTGCTAGCCAAGAACCTGTTCTTACTAATATGTATTTCATATGACGAAGGCCCTGATTCTTATGTGGATAAATGTCTTACTGATGCCTATACCAAGGGAGCTGGTGAAATGGTATTGTTTTTACTACCCTTCCTGTCCTTCACAGTAAGCTCTGGTCAAACATGATCACCTCAGGTCAGGTCCCCACGCCTGAGGCAGCTTGGGTGGCCTGCTGGCTGCTCTCCTCTCTGGGCCTCTCTCCTCTTTCCAGCTGTGCACACACCCTGGGTTCTGTACCCTGTCTAGCTCTGCTCTCTTACTCCCTGCTGCAGGCGTCCTCCCGTTCCAGTAACCTCCCATCTCAGAACTCATGCTTCTTGCATCTCTCTGGGGCAGGTCTGTGCATCCCTCTCTGTAACTGAGTCTTCTGTGTGTGCCTTATCTTCATTACACTGAGAGACCCGCAGGGAGATCTGTCTGATTATTAATGATTTCCTCACTCTACCTGTTAGAGTACTTTGCTCAAAGAAGATAATTAATAAGTATTTGTTGAATAAATAATTCATTGTGTTGATTAAACATTTTGGTGGCTAGTGAGGAAACAAGGACCACACTGGAGCCAGGGCTAAATCAACCAATCTGTCAATCAATTAGTCAGCTAGTGAGTTGAAAGTCAGAAAATGGATCCAAGAGGCAGAAAGCAGAGACAGCTCTTCAGACAAGGACGCACTGGGACTAGAGCTCAGCCTTTGATGGTTCAAGTGAAGTAGCTCGAACTGCATGAATTCCAAGCCAGGGTGAGGGAGGCGACCGGCGTGTTGAGTCATGAAAACTTCGGGCTCAAAAGAAGGCTGCCAGTTGCTGTGAGTTGGTAGTTATTTTAGGTGGTTTTCCTTTCCTAATCTAAAGCCAAAGGAGGAGAGCGGCGCCTCCTTTGAGAAGGCAACCGAGAAGATCTGAGGGGGAGACATGTCAGTACTGAAAGCATCTGGGACGGAACCAAAGGGTGGCTGAGAGAACAGGCAGAGCGACAACTGCAGCTTCTCAAGGGTTAGTGGGGACATAGCTGCCCCAGAGACTCTGAGTTCCCAGAGAAAGAGAGCGTCCAAAGAAACGCGCGTCAGTCCAGCAGGACTGGACAGGAGTCAAGAGGGTGGGGAAAGCAGGAAATGAGACACAGGTTTTCTGTGAAGCTCTGGGATTTATATTTCTTATCCTTCATGTGTGTTTCTGGTGTAATGCAGTCAAAAATTTCTGGTTGACTGGATTCAATTTTCATCCTGATGCTTTGATATTATGTAGATGAGGTTTAAAAATCTGCTGAAAATAATGCCAGATATGTCTTTTAAGAGCACAGACTGATTTTTCTATGTTTTCTTTTGATTATAGCAGTCACTTTGAATGAAAGATATCAAAAGTCAGGAAATTCAGACTTCAGATGACTGTAACCACATCCCTCAGTCTTGTAGTCCTTGCATTCAGAGAGGAGGGAGATAAAGATCCTGACTTGACATCAAGGCCTTCCAGCGCTCAAGACCTCAGCTCACACTGACGCGTTTGATGCATGAGCTCATCTCTTCTTTCTTGGCATATGCATTCTTGGTGCCTGTAAAAGTTTCTCAACACAAGACTCACTGTACTCCATCAATGTTACGTTCTAGAATGCCGGCACCAAAATAGGAATGATCTCACAGTCAACGAATCAAGTCTCAGATGTAGCATGAAAGGACAGATTATTGCCAGGAGAATCAGGGACATAAAATGCAATGATATTTTGGATTTTGAATTATACATGCACAAACAAAAGAGAAGCTCAATTTTGTGCAATCTTCGTGATTGTACATTGGAATGTCGTTCCTTTGCCTTGAAGGCAGTCTTAATAGCATGCATGTTATTTACTTATCAAAGTAAAAATTAAAAGCATTAAATATAAGGTAACAGTTTCAGTGATTATTGGAAAAAGAGTATTTTAAATTGGAAAGAATTTTTCAAGAAACAAGAGAGCTTTGGTTGTGGCTCGGCATTCAGAATAGCTGGGTAGAATGATGTATGGATTTTTTTAAATGTCAGGGAAGAGTAAAAATAGCCCTAGCAAATACTTTTCTTGGTCTGTAATATGCATGCTGCTTTTGCATAGTGTTCACAAACTTCCTATTACCTAGTATCAAAGAAATTTTTTATTCATCTTTTCTCTCACTAATAATCTCTGTTTTTCTTTCTTCTTTTTTCTCTTTATTTTTCAATTCGTAGGCAGAGGAGTTGAACCAAACAGTAGATTAGAGCGCCAACACAAATAATTCCCAGAATGATCTGAGACTTCTTGGAGAAATCATTTCTCAGGGAACCTGGTAGGTTGAAGTGTTGTGGAAAAGGTGGAGCTTCACTGTCATTGACATAACAGTAAATGTTTTTCACTCGGTGCGAAGATCGCGTGGATTAGTGTCTGGATGATCGTTGTACCTGTGGGTTAGTGGGAGCACGGAATGCATGTGGGCAGTACATTGTCCAGGATCTCTGAAATGACATGTTTTATGAGCGATTTCTGTATTTTGCAGGCCAAAATCATTTCATTTTTAATTTTATTTTTATTCTTCAAAATTATACATGCTCATAATTTGAGTTCAAGGGTTGTACCAGGTTGGTTACCAAACAGCAGTGTCAACTCTTCTTTTTCACTGTCCCCTGGAGGCTGCAGTTTGACCTCCTTTAGGTGATACTTATGTGTCTTGATACGTTTTTAATCTTTACTCTCTGATGTTTATTTTTTGCCATTATCTATTGAATGCCCAATGTGCATGACAAAAATCAATCTCCTCTCACCCCACCTCCCTAAATATTGCAATTTTGCTTCAGTGAGTATTCAACATTTCTCTCATTATAACCATAAAATGTCGCTCACAGCCGAGGCATGCTGTCGACTCAACTTTTCCTTTTGGTACACGAGTTTTTCTTTCCACTGGAGTCATTTATCATCCTTTATCTTCTTTTGCACATTAGTTTTCTAATGTGCTTACTGATATTTCAACCTCAAATATTTTGGCAAACTTTTTCGAAGAAGATCTATAAATCTTCCAGACTTTGGCCCCTTCAGACCTGGGTTCCTGTCCCAGGTATTCGGCGCTGCTATCATAGACTAGGCTGCAGCTCGCAGCCCCCGATAGCAACCCCTGCTCAGGGGCGTGCATTGCTTCAGACATTCCGTAGTTTTTCCAGAAGGTCTTCCAGGCTGCTGTCTGCCTCGTCATCCTGGGTCCCCTTCCCCATGAAGGGGTTTCTCTGGGGATTTCTGCACCTCTTCTTCTGTCGGAGCTCCTGTTTCCTGCTCCCCACATCTCTCTCTCTTGGACATGAGGGGGGAAAGCTTTCCAGGGAGATTTTAGAGAAAGGGTCCCTGTAAGATCACGCAAATTCCTTCTTGATATGGTTTTCCAAGAACTCAATAAGAAGGGAGATGTTTTGTTTGCTTTTGCTTCTTGCAATTTTTTTTTTTTTTTTTTGGCCACACTTTCCACTGGACTCAGACTTTGACTAAGAAAAACTAATAAAATCTCAGTGAACTTGTGCACAAATTTATTTCTCTTATTTCTACTAAGATCTAGAAACCCAAAGAGACCATCAGAAGTCTGGGGCTTACGACTCCTCTTTAAGTAAACCCATCTAGGAGGGCAGGGGTGTGGAGTTGATAAGGTGTGAAAACTGGGGTTGACGGACTCCATGGGGGGTGTCCTCCCCTGGCCCTCTGGGAGCTCCTGAGTGGGTCTCACCTCAGCTCTGTGACAATGAGCAGTGAATGGTCCCTGGTACCCGGAGCCATCAGGTCTCGGGAATTCATAGGGACACCTTGCAAAAATGTCTCCCTGAGCAGAGTGGACTGGCTGTGCATGCTGAGGCATTTCTTAAGAAAGATGGGATTTTATAAAATCAAAATTTGTTTACTGCACAATAACTGATTATAATATTGAATACATTTTAAAGCATTTGATTTTCTACCAATAAGAGAATCAAATACTTAAAGTATAACACACTAAATGTGAACTAAATTAAAAAGTAGTTTCATAGAAATTTGCTGGAAGGTCCATGGAGATGTGTGATCTTCGGTGCCAGGGAAGCCTGGATTGTGATGTGTATTTAAGGAAGACAGCTCCGCTGTTCCAGAGACCAGGTAGGAGGCCTCTTCATGGCGTACCTGGGTCAGGCATGAATAAGCGTGCTTCTGAACCGCACGCTTGAGTATCAACACACGTGGTGGCTCATGTACATGAAGAAGCAAGGAGGGCCACAGAGCTCCTGAGGCTGATGGCTGGCTCGCTCTGACCCTCGTGGCCTTGGGAGGCGTCTTTGACTCAGGATTCCTGTTGTGAACTTCAGGTGCAATGTGAGTGTGGTGGTGTCCTGGGATTAGGGCTCGATTCTGCCAGTCGCTGGGCATCATCAAAATGGACCCCTGAGCCATTGTGCCTGTGGGTTAGACCCAGCTGTCACTAGGATTTTTCCCGATGGGTTTTGAATTCATGTACTTTTACAAGGGTTGCAGTAGAGGCCCTGGGATTGCTGAGAGCCTTGCTTTGCAGAGTAGTCCCTCCACGGTTTGATTCTCTCTGTGGAAAACTTCCTGGGGAAGACTGTTTTTAATTCTATTATTCTTTTAGATGTAAGTAATATAATCCCTTGGCTCTACTGTTGAGAGCTATTGAATGCTAGGGGTCTTCTTTTTAAAAATAATAGTTGAAATTACTCTGGGGTGAAAAACCATTCTCCTTCTGAGCAAATGATAGATAAAATTGGACCTCATTTTTTTAAGGAAGGTGTCATTGACTTACGGGGGCTAAGAGTCACATCAAATCTATTGATAATGGTCCCACATTTTAAGGCTGAGGCTTAGAGAAACGTCGCCCACTCCCAGGTGTTCGGATATGTGTGGACCCCTTGAGTCTCCAGCAGGAACAGGAAGTGGCTACTTACTCGGTGGCCAGGGAGTCAGTCTCCCCCACTGTGTCTGGCAGAACCCCACAGACAGGCGGAGGAGTGGGAAGGCTTTCAGATGGGGAAGTGGCGCTGCAGGTGGCCCTGAGCTCAGGGAGGCTGCCAGGGCTAGCAGGAGGCTGCTCACCGACAGCAGGCACCCCGTGAGGTTGGTTAGGGAAGCGTTTGTTTTTCATCTATTGACTGCTGGCTGAGAGTGGAGTTAGTCAGCTTTCCATCCCTACAACAAATGCCAGAGATGAAGGACTGACCAGGATAGAGGGTTTCCTTTGGCTCATGATCAGCTGACTCTGTGGATTAGGGACTGTGGCAAGGTAGCACCTCCTGGTAGAAGCACATGGTGGAGTCAGCTGCTCCAGGAAGAAAGAGACAAGAAGTAGGGGGGGGGGTAGAGGAAGGGGCTGGGGTCCCTCAGTCCCCTGAGAGCACATCCCAGTGACCTGACAACATTTCCCCAGGCCCCACCTCCCAAAGGTCTCACCAGCTCCCAAGGCAACATACCAAAGACCAAGCCCTCGACCCCTGGACTTTGGTGGGACATTGAAGATCCAAACTACAGGAGAATTTGGGCCCCAAATTAGCAAAGCTGTCTGTTCTTGACCAAGACCCGGCTGCTGTTGGGCCGGTAGTTCCAGACACTACAGGGCTTGGCTATGGGTGGCTGGTTTGTGGACTGGCCATCCTGTGTCTGTACGCTCAGCCTCTCACAAGGAATCAGAAACCTCAGCCTTCATATGGAAAATTACCAACAGTTCACGAGAACTACCTTAAATTCAGAGCAATTTTTCAGTCATCAGATTGTTTCAGGTGTTTTTATTCTTAAGCATGGTTGATTTGCCTCTTTATGAGTTAAGGAGGATTTTTGACAAAGATCTTAAATAATTATATAGTAGGACTCAACTTTTGATTCAGTAAAGTCATGAATCAGTGAAATGATTTAATCACAAAAGACTTTTCCTTGCTCCTGAGAAAGGATGGAGAGGACCCTTCTCTCACCTGTTCAAGGTTTGTGAACACAGCATGCTCTGAATTCCTGACAGGAAAACTATTGATGGGACCAAGCAAAAGTCATTTTATAATCCTTCTTACATTTTACCTTCTTGTTACCAACGTAGCTTTGCAAATAAGAAATATATTTGCAAACTAAATATATTCTTCAAGTGCTACATTTCCATAGCTGGATCTGAAAATATGGGCAAATGAAGAAATAGTGTAAAAGAAAATAAAAATGGTGTAGATAGGCAAAGTACCCTGCAATGGGCAATTCCACTAAAAGGGAACACCCTGACAAGGCAGTAACAGTAATTAATAAGTGATAAACACAACAATGGAACGTCAGTCTGCCAGGAACCTTGCCTGACTCCTGACATTGCTCTGACCCCATCCATCAGTCAAGTTCATTAGGAGGATCAGTCATTCGCATCTCCATCCCTGAGAGACAGTAGCATGTTGTGAATACCACAGAGTTCAAGGACAGCAGCCAGGTGAGAACAGCCTGGGCAGGAACCCACAGCCCCAGAGAAGGTGCTTCTGCAATTGTGTCCTGTGCTCTTTGCATCTCTTTATAACAACGTGCCATCCAGACTGCATCCTACTGGGGGCTCCCGGGAGACACTATATATAAATACTACAGTTACTCAATTGTATCTGTGAAACCGGAAGAATATACTAAGTATGCAACCTCTTCATGTTTTCATGAGTATTTATTTAGGCAGCCAGTGACTACAAACAGGACCAGCATCGACCTTGTGTCAGTAGCCTCGCATTTTGACCATGAAGAATGTCTATTAGTTGACTTGCCTTTCTGTCTACGTAAATCACCAGCAATGAGAAATGATCAACACATTCTGCCTAGAATGATGTGGGTGATGGATAATTAATGAGGAGGCACAACTTTCCAGTGCGTTTTTGAGACTTGGCTGAGTTAAAGTCTTCCATAGCATCCTTTCATTTTCGAATGTGGCAAATTCACATTGAAGATTCTTCTGAAGCTACCAAAAGCCTCAGCCCATGAGAATAAGAAACATTTCTGGGAGTCTGACACTGCAGATGGCTTGCTGCCTTGGGAAAGAAGTTTTGGCTTTGCAAAATTTGCCATCTTTCCCTGGAAAACTGCAGGTTGAACAGAGAAATCCTCACTGTGAGGACAACGACTTTTGCTGACGTCCTGCTCTGGCCAGGCATCAGTGTAAGTCACTGCTACAACTTTCTTTACTGCATGCATTTTCCAAGTGAGGAAACTGAGATGTCAGAGGTAATTGGTCCTCAAACACTACCATATTCAAGTGACCAGTATTAGGCATTAATCTTAGTGCCTGGGGTCCCACAGGAACCCACTGCGGTCACTTTTTTTAACTGCTCCAGATACTGTGGGTCCAGTTTTTTCAGGGCATGTTATTCAAGTCCTAGCCTCTCTCAAGGATGAAGGGAACAGCAAGCTGTCTCTATCCAGCTCCAGCACACCTGTGTGATACACTGGGCAGTCCCTGCCCCACACTGTTAAGGCAGAAGCACATTTATCATAATGAAGAAGAAAACAGCATTTTTCTCCATCTTGGGTCCTGGGATACAGATTTTCGTAAGTGGACATACTCTCCAAGTTGGTTGTTGCCTTACTCTGTTTTGCCTTGCTGTAACAGAATACCTGAGGCTGGCTAAGTTACAAAGAACAGAACATTTTTGGTCAGAACCTGAGAAGTCCAAGATAAAGGGGCTGGCATCTGATAAGAGTCACATTGCTGAGTCACATCCTGAAAGAAGGCTGCAGGGCAACATAGAGAGAGAGAAAAAGAAGATGGGAAATCAAAGGGGGAACCCACCCTTCTGTAGGGAACCCACTCCACAGCATGCGTGAATCCATCCCTGAGCGTGATGCCCCCGTAGCTCAGACGCTGCTAACGTCCTCGCCTCCCAGCATCTTCACATGGAGAACCAAGCACAGCACAGAACTCAGGGACCTCCAAGCCAGCAGTCCTCAGTGGTGACGGGAGCAGTTTGGCCATCACTGGGTCCCTGGCGAAGATTTCTGTTCTGAGGACATGGAGTAAGTTTAGGGTCTGACCGGAAATTGCTTTTTTCTGAACCTTAGCTAGAGACCATGACTTAGCAAGTTTATAGTTTATTTTCCTTATTTCTGTGTCAAAATGCCTGACTATTTAATACTACATCTTCCCCAGGAATGTCCTATTGAACAAGAACAGTCACTGGTCATCGGTCAGAGGACACGGGCCCCAACTGAGGTCTTGTTCAAATACCAACTGGAAACCAAGCAGGAGGCCAACTGGTCGAGGTATTGTGAGACCAGGGAACGTTAGACACCTTGAGGCTCACCTGGGGGAACTCCTCCTGTGTTCCCTCCCTGTCCTGGAGATGGGAAGTGGGCAGACCCAGATGGAAGCTGACAGGAAGGAGTAAACCCCAAAGGCCACAGCCTGCATAACATGGATCGTGCCCGTGCTCTGCCCCTAACCCTGTATGAGCTCCAAGCCAGCACACCAAAATGGGTTTTCCTCCTCTCAGGCCCTGTCCCACGTGGCGGAAGTTCTTTCTCTTCTCCCTTAAATAAATCCTGCTCCGTTTACACCTCCCTTCCGATATTGTCTATGGATTTTATTCTTCGAATTTTGTGAGATGAGAACCCAGAAGGAAATTAATGAAGTGGCAAAGCTACTCTCATCTCCAAGCGCGGGTTTCGCTCTGGCCTTGGGGACCCACATCCCACAGTTAGTTTCTTCTTCATTCTCTGTAGCATACTTCATGTCTGTGACACCCAGTGAAAAGAGGACGCCCGTCCAGCTGCACAGCCATAGACTCTCAGAGGAGTCAACGCTACTGGGCTGACATACTGGTGTGTGTGGCAGCTGGGTCCCGGAGCTGGCATGAGCAGCGAGGTGAGGGATGAGCAGCTTCTGCGGGTCTGCCTCCTGGCTGGTGTTGGTCAGTGTAGGACACCAGATGCTGAACCATACTTTTTCATTAGTGCTTCTTAAGTGTTGAGAATAATGGGCTTCAGGTGGCATAGCCGTGCCTGCCCACCACGTACTTGACCACATCCCCGTCTCCTGTCCCCTCCCTCTTCTCTCTCCCCTCTACTCTCAGGTCATCCTTTCCCCCTAGATTCCACATATGAAGGAGAACATTCGATATCTGCCTCAATCTGAAGCTAAAAATTCTTGTTAAATCCACGATGGGCACAAAGTCTTTTCTAGCTCATTTATTTAAAACTACATACCTACTCCAATTTTATTCAGGGTTTAGATTGAAATATATATAGTGCGATTCTTCTGGTTTCTTTTCTCAGGCTCACATAATTACTATCATAGCTTTTAGGAATTTTTCCGTATCATTTGAGATTAAGAAATCCTGTAAAAATCAATTTTCTTGAGCACCCAAACTTAAATTTTACTTTGCATTGGAATCTTGCTGAAGTGTATTTCACAATACCTCATCAACTTGAAGGTGATATACTCGACGTGACTTCCTCTGGAGAAATTAGTGTCGTCATTATCAATGTAAATGCTTTGGATTTTTAATATCTCATGGACCCCTGCGGTCTGCTGGTGCGGGGCCACTTTCCTGTGTGTAAATGGCCTGACCTTGCGATGCCCTTGAAGTGTCTGCCTGCTGCTTTGTGCTGTCCTCCCTGCATACCTCTGGGGGATGAGGCTCATCAACTCCTGTCCTTCATTTAAAGAGCTGTGCGGGTGAGGAACTGAGGGACCTCAGGTATAGACTCGGGGCGTCCACTCTGCGCCACATTCTCCTTCTGCCGCTCCAGAGACCCACCTGTGCTTCTGTGTCTGCACCTTGTTCTTGACAGGTGACTCCAGGCGTGAAGTGCTGCTCTGTCTATCATCTTGCTTCCCACGATGTGCGCCACGCAGGACACAGTTCCATAAAATGTCAGTCAACGCTTCAAGAAGGATGGACAATTTAAAGTTCGGGAGACTGTGGGTGAAAAGAATTACACCTGTAAAAAGCTGAGGTCACCTTCTCTGGAATTTTCATATGCCCACAAGGATTAAGAAGTCCTGGGTGCTGAACATAGTAAATAACAAATTTTGACCTTATTGGAACATGAAATCACGATTGTGGAAGAGCTCACTGGACACGTTGTGAAATTTGTTGTGACTTAGAGCTGCCATACAGGCATGAGAGGTGTACCCAGAAACAGAATCTTGAGCATTGCAAAAGTTCCACTCAATAAACTTAGGGGTGGAAGGAATGTGTGGCAAAATGACCTATAGTAGAGATAAATGAATGTCCTGTGTGTATTCCAGCCATTGCTCTTCGGAGACCCTTCTTTGCATAGTAGATAAAAGGGCACAAACCTGCAGGTCATCAAGTGGGGAACAGGTTTCTGCTTTAGAAGTGAAGTTTCTGAATGCTGATGCACTAAATGGAAGTAGCAAGTCAAGTTTAGGACCCATAAAATATAACAGAGTGCTTCCTGCTCTCTGGACACATCAATGAGATGATCAAATTAAAGGCTAAGTAGAATTCAGTGTCTTAAATAGAAACTTCAAGAAACAGGCCAAATGAGAACCTTTTGAAACTACCACTTCTTTATGTCCTTCTAAAAGGACATAAACTGTATTTTAGAAGAATATTAAAATCATGTTTATGATACTGCTTTGCAACTTTTGAAAGTCATTCACTAACTGTTGAAAGAAAGGAACATTACATTTGTTGAAAAGAGCACTATTTGGCTTAAATATGTATGCATTTCCTTTGCCCAGACATACACACATAAATATATTTGCATTATTTCTGCTTTAAAATATCTAATCACATGTCACAATGCCCTCTGCTCTTTGTTCTGTCTCAAGGCTTAGTTAGCATCCATGATAAATTAGAACTTGGATGTTTAACCTAATCTGTGTTTAGACACTTGTTGCAGAGATTAATCCACAACTGCCTGCACAGCTGTTTTGGTGCATGCTGGACTGTGCATCTCGGGGATCTGTGTGGCAGGTCCGTTTCAATAATAATAGCTACCATATGTCAGATGTGCTCCTGAAGTGTTTTATATGGATTACTTAATTCCCACAGCCAAGTGAGGTGGATGCAACTTTTATTGTACGGATGAAGAAACCAGGGCATGCTTGCCCCAGGTCACACAGTTGTAAGGAGTAGAGCCAAGATATGGGCCCAACTAGTCTGATTCTATAGCTGCTCTTCATAATCAGGAAGAATGGAAGGTAGCAGTGATGATCAGGATATTCCACAGAACTCTGATCCTGAACCTCCAGGAGCTTCCCATTGATTTTTATAATGCAAAGAAAACATTGAAATGAGCCTCACCTTCTTCAAGAAGATAGCGGATCAAGTGTGACATCTCCGTTAAGAATAGCGAAGGGGCCGGGCAACCTAGGGAGACCCTGCCTCAACGTGAGTCACAGAGGGCTGGGAGGTAGCTTAGTGGTTGAGCACCCCTGGGTTCAATTCCCAGTACCAGCAAAACAGAAAGAGTGAAGGGTTGTGGGTGGTACAGCCACTATGGAAACCAGCATGGAGGATCCTCAAAAGACTCAAAGTTAACTACCATGTGACCAGTTATGCCTCTCCTCCATATCTATCCAAAAGATCTGAAGCCAGTGTGTGTCAGGATGCATGCACACCCGTACTTATCTACCACAGCACCATTCACAACAGCCATGTTGTAGAATCAGCCTGGTGCTTGTCAACAGACGAAGGGTAAGGAGAGCATGGTGTGTATGCACAATGGAATCTTATTCAGCCATCAAGAAGAACAAAATTATGTCATCTGTAGGAAAGTAGCTGGAACTGGAGAACATCATGTAAGATCACTTAAGCCAGACTCAGGAAGACAGGTGTTGTGCAGGGTGCCATCCATGACTATCAAACAAAACCAGGCTTGGTGGAGCCACCAGACATGGAAATCTGGCTCTCAGGAACTGACAGTCATGAGAGATTGTTCCAGATGGCCTGGAGTTTGCGGTTTCCATGCATGGCTTACTGCAGGAATCTGCATGTCCTAGATGTGCCAAAGGACCCGCTAGAATCAAATGGCTTGCTTAACTCCACCCCATCCTGTTTCTCAAGGAAGAAACACCTACCAGCTCCCCTTTGATCTGTACCGCTATAAATAAACCAAGCGCGGGCTCCAGTTTTTGTTAGACTCAGATCCTTTAGCATGGCACAGTCTGTCACGTCCCTTGATTCAAAAGATAATTGTCTCCTGTGGTTTTTTTTTTTTTTTTCTATGAAATACATTTCTTAGCAATGAATTTATAGCCAGCGCATCCCTCTGATGAACCCTTTCCCTCGTCCATGCTGGACCTATGGCCAGATTGGTGTTGTGTTTTCTGTCATATGTGGAAGTCAGAGGGGGCAAAAAGAGGGTCTCATGGAAGTAGAAGGGAGACCCCGTTAGGACATTGGAAGGGTGTTGGGGGAGGTAGGATGGGAGTCAGGGGAAGGTGTCAGGGAGTGAAATTGACCGAATCATGTTAAATGCATATACAAATATGCCACAGTGAAACCCACCTTTCTGTATGATTGATATGCAACCCAAATACTGGGAAGAACAAGAAGAGTGAAGCGCCGACTTCTTCGCCAAAGCCTGTATTACCCGGAGCAAGACCAAATGTTCTCCTCGTGTGCTAAACTCCAGAGCCAAGTGCTTAGTAATCATTCGGCAAAGTCTTGCCAAAAGATTTTTACTTGATTGATGAAACTGCAACTCAAAGAGCTGAAAACCTTGGCCCAGGCCTCCTAGCAAGTGGCGGAAATCCCGCCGGGGCAGGCCTGCTTCTCTTTCCCCTCACCACAGGGACACTCAGTGTTCCTCTCTTGAGTTAGCATTTAATAGAAATGTTAAACCGCTGGAAGTAATGACAACCAAGTCGATGTCAAGCCCACGTCGATCACAGTGGAATGCACGTGGACACCGTCACTATATTATCTGGAAGAACTGGTCTTGCTGGTGGTTACTAAAGCCAGGAACCTACTAGGGCCATGTTTCCATTTGGCACTTTTTGATTTCCTCATGGGTCAGTCTTACCTTAACACGGACTGGACAGATACCCTTGAAGCCATCGCCAGTCACGTCTCAAGTAGCCACGGACTCCAGCTCCTCCTACTTTCCCTCGGACAAAGCTGCTCGACTGTGGAGGACCGTGCGGGTTAATGGGCCCACACACTCTACCGGCTCCCCGATGGTGGATTTTTTCAAGGTTTTTTGAAAAGTTCTTGCTTCTAAACAAGAACTGTTTACATGGGCAACTTCTATTAAAAATTAAACTGAGGAACATTAAAAGTTTCAAGGAGAGCGCAGTGTCTTATGAACTGAGCAGCTCAGAAGCACGGCTCCTGGTCTATGGCTCCACCAAAGGGAAGACTGGCACATGGTGAGCCTGGAAGCAAAGCAAAGGGAGCTGCCTGGCAGCAGGGGCGGTTTGTACCTGGGTGCCCGGTGAGCACTGCATTACAGGAGCAGAGGCAGTCTGCAGTTTTCGATTGGCTTAGCGTTCACCTCCTTCTGAGATAGTCCTTTTCCAGAAACACATTCCAGTTAGAGTTCAGTTTCCTCTCACAGGCACCCAGGACATTGCAGCCACTCCTGTCTAGCCGTCTTTTACCTGATGATTTTGAAACTTCTTACATGTCGTGTCAACCCGTCTGGTGACAGGTCTCTTTCATTTTGCTCTCCTTTGCCTACTCAGCATTCCTGATGGATATGCAGATTTCCTTCTACCTGCCTGTCACCTGCCCCTCTGTGTGACATTCACCTTTGGCTGATTTTTTAATGGGTGTCTATCCCTTTGTTTCTGAGTCCTCTTCACCTTAATCTGAAGGAGGTGAAACTGGACTCCTCACACTTTCAGACATTCTGTTATTGATAATGGAATTAGATAGGAAATTCTGGCCTTTCCCTCTTATGGGGGGAAGGTGTACATAAGAGTTTCATCACAATTTCTGGAATGGACCACGTACAATGAGAGGCTGTCACTAACTTTGCAATTAGACTGAACCTAGCTTAGAATGCTGGCTCTGATAATTACCATGTGACCTGGGACAAGTTGCCTAACTATTCTGTACCTTAGTTTCCTCGTCTGTAACCTGGTGCTTATGATCGACTTTATTTCTTAGAGCTGTGTGAGTAGGACCAAGCCTGCAAGATGCTCAGGGGGTGCCAGCTTATACTTGGAATCAGTGTCAGTCACTTACACCTCCCACACCGACTGACGGAGTGAGCAGATCTTTGCACGTCTTCTGAATGGGAAGTGTAAGGTCATGCTGAAATGTTCCCAGTACAACAGGGAAGAATACTGAAAAGCCAGTCTACAGGAATCCTGCACGTGTGCCGATAAGTGTTGGTGGCACTGAGTGGCCTGCTCTGTGTGACACACACTCACACTCACACACAGGAGAGAGGAGCGCAGCTGCCAGCTACGCGGTCACAGATGCAGTGACAGCGCTGAGAGATCACATGGAGCTCTGCCTCACTACGGGGGGACTGGTGTCCCGACCACACGTCCTCAGGTGCAGTCCGTGCCTTTCGTTCCACGTGGCATATTAAGTATGCCCGTAAGATCCTCCTAGTTCACACGGATGCAGAATCCCCTCTGTGGCTGAGGTCATATGGTCCTTTGTGAATTTCCCACCATGCGATTATATTATGAAGGCAAGCAAGGACTTTTATCAGGGCAGAGAAAGTAGCTCACAGGAGGAACACGGCCCCTCTCCTGGTGTGTGATTGACACCTAGGTGAAGGGGCACGTACCCCCTTCCACCACCAGCTTTTCTATGCTTTGCTTTCTCAGAAATACATTCCATTTTGTTCATCACGCCCACGTGCTCACCTACATTTGTAAGGCATCTTTCAGTACTAATCCCACCCCCTCAAAACAAAACAAAACAAAACAAAATAACAACAAAATAAAAATTAGGCAATTACCCAGTCAAGGAAAAAAGAAGGTGCAGTCCCTTGGCCTGTTTAGCCTGGGTCCTGGTGGCCTCGTGGAGGAGTTGGTTCTGAAAGGCCCTGAAACCCCTGGGCGTGAAGAGCCCCTTTCTCCTAGATGGGGTGACCACACTTTCCAAATCAAAATTAGGGATCATACCACATCATGGTGTTGCTTCTAGGTGTGAGGAGCAGCCTCAGAGATGGCACAGGGGACACTGGCTGCTTTTTCTCGCTTCACGGATGTGTTTCTGAACTGTGGGGGATTCTGGGGTCTGAGGCAGACCACCAAAGCCTGGGGGAGCGGAGGGGAGCCTGCCAGGCTGCCAGGGCCTTCGCCCGCCCTGTGCCTTCATCTTCTCGGAGAACAAACAGCCTTTTCTTTGTAATGCGTGCTGCGAGTGGCTGTCTGGAATCAGGAGTACCATGCAGCAGTGGTGTTTAGCGTGTTCACAGGCTGTGCTGTGACCACCTCTATCCCATCCTAGACCTTTCCATCCACCAGGAGAAACCTGTACCCAATGGCAGTGGCTTCCCATCCTCCTCCTCACCTCCCCTGGCAGCTGCGAGTGCTCCCCTGCCTCTATGATTTCCTGTTCGGGGCTTTTGGTAAACGTGGAATGACACCACGCAGTCCCATCTTTCCCGCCCAACTCCTTCCTCTCAGCCTCCCACTTCAGGCTCGCCCTCGCCGTGGCCCACGCTGTGGTGCATGGTTCCCATGCCGTCTTCTGTTTATGCAGACACCAGCTGAGGGACAGGTCAGCTCTCTCTGTGGTACCGGGAGCGCTGGTGCCACGAACACGGGTATAAACGAGCGCGTGTTCAGTTCTCCTGGGCACTGAGGACTGCGGTTGCTGGGTCGCCCGGTAACTCCCTTGGGCTTTTCCAGGAACTGCCAAACTGCTTTCCACGGTGGCTGCTCACATACATTCCTGCTCGCAATGCGTGGTGAACCGAGGTAAGCAAATCTGGGGAGAAAAGGGATCCAGTGAAGCACGTTAAAATCCCGATTCATGTGTTAAAAGAGGAAGCGTTTTGAAGCCAGGGCGACGTAGTGATAATCCCCAGGACAGTGGTGTATGGGGTCCTCTTCATCCTCTGCAGCCTCTTCAGGGTCCCCACGCCAAGTGTAAGTGCTGCCTGGGAAGGCGCTCGCTGTTCAGGTGGGAGCAGCCGGTTTCCATCCTGTGGGTTAGCTCAGAGGGCCAGCCCGTCCCGGGACGGGCCCCTCCTCTCTGCTTCTGTGAACACGGCTCGCCTCCTTTCCGTACGGGGCTCAGCCCGCTTGTCGTCAGCATAAGCACAAATAGCTGAGAACAGGAGCAGGCCTCAACGGGTCGGCAAGCCGCGGCGGAAAGGCAAAGGCCCCTTTGCAGGGGAGAAAATAGCCACAGGTTACAAGAGGGGCCTGCTTCTTACAGGGCTCAGTGGGAGTGGATCCTGCAGAATGCTCAGTGTGACCTAATCATTAGACTTGGGACTGGCCTGCTGGGCACGCGGGACACTAGTCCTGCAGGTTAAAAATCTCACTCAGGCAAACAGCTGTGAAAGCTCCAAACTCCGTGTTCCTGGGGTAAAAACCTGGAGCCCAGTGCCCACTGGTTTGCCTGCCCTCCTCCCTCCCGGCCCGGCTGTCCTCCTTTGCTCCCGGGCTGTCACTTTCCTTTCCTTGGGGATGCTATTTTCCACGTCCTTCACTCAGGGTCTCCCTGACTCTGGCCAGGCGAGGCTCTCATCACCACCCGGCACCATCTGCCCCTTGGGTGTCGCCTGCGTCCCCTGGTGTCCCCTGCTCTGCTCCCAAGCGTGAGTGCTCTGCCTGCAGTCCTGAGTCGGCAGCCCATGTGATATTCCTTTGATTTTCCAGAGTGTGCGTTCTGACACTTCGATGCTCTGTTGTTCAGTAGGTAACCCGATGATGGTAACCGGATGATGGTAACAGATGATGGTAACCCGATGATGGTAACCCGATGATGGTAACCGATGATGGTAACGGATGATGGTAACCGGATGGTGGTAACCCAATGGTGGTAACCCGATGATGGTAACGGATGATGGTAACCGGATGATGGTAACCGGATGGTGGTAGCCAGATGATGGTAACCCGATGGTGGTAACTGGATGGTGGTAACCCGATGATGGTAACTGGATGGTGGTAACCCGATGATGGTAACCGGATGATGGTAACAGATGATGGTACCGGATGATGGTAACCGGATGGTGGTAACCCGATGGTGGTAACCCGATGATGGTAATGGATGATGGTAACCCGATGGTGGTAATCCGATGATGGTAACCGGATGGTGGTAACCGGATGGTGGTAGCCAGATGATGGTAACCCGATGGTGGTAACTGGATGGTGGTAACCCGATGATGGTAACCGGATGGTGCTAACCCGATGATGGTAACCGGATGGTGGTAACCGGATGATGGTAAACAGATGATGATAACGGATGATGGTACCGGATGATGGTAACCAGATGATGGTAATGGATGATGTTACCGGATGGTGGTAACCGGATGGTGGTAACCGGATGGTGGTAGCCAGATGATGGTAACCCGATGGTGGTAACTGGATGGTGGTAACCGATGGAGGTAACGGATGATGGTAATGGATGATGGTTTACCAGGCCTCCTGGACAGTAGACAGTGAATTTTCGCTTTCTGAGTAGCTCTTACATGCTGGGTCCTCAGGTAGACACGTGATAAGTCATCCTTATGATTCTATAAACTGTGTTTTCTTGTACTTTTGGAGAAATCGCAGCTTCAGCATTAAATCGCAAGGCCCGTAAATGACAGAGGTGTGATTTCCGTCAGATCTGACTCCACCCTGTAAATTCGTTAAATGTAAAGATTCTAAGACACTGTTTAGAAAAGCTCTTTAAAAGCACAGTAAATTCTTCTGCATTTGGAATTGTTTACATATTGGCATTCCTAGAAGCAGGAGAAAGAATGTTGCCATCTTTAAGGTTCTTTGTAGTTTTTAGAATCTGATTTTAACAGGAGATGCTCAATTTTCCTTTTCTTAAACAGAAGCTACTTTAAAAATTCTGATTTAGAATACTGATATATTTTTAAATACTTTTTATTTCCCTTACAAATTTTGTCTTGGGGCGTATGAGTGTCCCTAGACACTGTGCGGTCTGCCTGCTGTCTCAGGCAGGGTGAAGGCAGTTTTCCCAGCTGCCAGGTTGATTTTCCTGTGTCACTGAAAATATGCTTGCATGTCTCACACTCCACCTTGGGTTTGCAACCACGACTCCTCCGTGTTTTGACATGTGAATACAGCACACCAACATAACTCACATATTCACAATTTTGAAAGAACCAAGAAAGCAACCTGGAGTCTTGGAAACAGCAGCGTACTTAGAGGAGGAGACCTGGGCTCTGTGCTCCCGAAGGTGTGTGGGTCTGAGCAGCCCTTCCCTCTCTCCAGAGCAAGGTTCTCCAGTTCAAAAATTGTAGGGTTGGACCACGTGACCCTTCCAATTCCAAGGTCAATGACTACCATAACGAGCTAGCCCTGGAGAACAAAAGAGGATTTACATGCTCTGAGCTGCCTTTAACAAAGCTGGCAGCAGGCATTAAATCAATAACGAACCGAGAGACGAGTTCCAGCATGCACATTGTACGGCTTCTCGGTCTTAGTTTTGGGGCGTGCTTCTGGCACTTCAAGGTTGTTTCAATGGTGTGGGGTGTCCTAATGCCCCACAAAGCTCACATCACCCTAATCATCATGAACCCTTCACAGATGTGCTCTGGAAAGATTTTCCATGCAAGTTGGAAAAATGAAGCCGTAAATGCCTTCCAGCTGGCATGCGAACACATTCTTCTCCTCACTGGAGACACGTTCAGGTTAATTTCAGTGGATGACTGATGGCTCATCCAGTGTTACACCAGATAATGTGAAGCAATTTTTCTCTTCTAGGGATGAACTCAGATAAGAGGGTGATTATTGAGAAACAAGTAACTAATGTTTCTGAATTGAAAAGAAATGGTATCATTACGAAGGTACAAAATGAAATTATATCATCTTTTAAAAAGAAGAAGAAGACTCAGGGTCAGGATGTGAAAAGCATAAGGCTAATTGCGCAGGCATATGGTGTATACTAGTGGAGGACGGAGGGAATTAACACCTTCCTGCCTGGTTGGAGGTGGTCCGACCCTTTGCTCCTGCTGTTCTCGAAGCCAGGAAGAGAGAGTGGCTGCGTGCTGTCACTCAGTGCCAGCCCCCACCCACATGGTACAAGGCAGTATTCACTTAAAACAACAGCAGCAGCATCTCGAGAGTCAGCACACTTGCTCGTGAAGATGTGTCTGCCAGGAACCTGGTCCCGATCCCTTTACGGCTGTGACCATTGCTTCTGGCTGCCTTCTAGCTGTGCGATGGGAAGGCGGGAACAATTGAAGCCTGGTGACAAAACCATGTGTCCCAGAATCTGTGCTCCTCACCTGGACGATTTCCTTCTTTAAACAATAGCTACTTTTTATAGATGGCAGGATTCCAGAAGGAATAACGGGGATGCCGAGCTACCTCACAAACGCACCCAGATAGGCTCATACAAGAGGAAGCCACTTCCAAAAAGTAGAGACAAAAATAATGGGACCAGAGCTCTTCAGACTCACCCTCTTGAGAAAAGCAACCGAGACGGAGCTGGTTGATTCACTCGCTTGCTGGAGAGCAGATGGGCTGACAGAAGGGTCCTGCAATGCCGGCCCACAGGCTTCCGTTCCCGTGCTTTGGAACATCCGTGTCGTGTGACAGTAGAGCTGAAGTAACATCCCAAAGTAAAGAGGCTCAGTGAGACATTGTCTTAGTAGGCAACAGATAAGCGGACAAGGCTGAAACACTGGGTTTTTAACAAATAAATGCATGCTTTGAGAAAAAATTGAATCCTTCTTAAATATTTTATTTTTAATTGAGTTAGTTGCCCTAACTACTCCACTCATCAGAAAACGCTGGTTTTCATTTCATAGTCAACAAACTCTTCTCCATATATAAGCTAAAAACAGCAGATCCACAGGGCCCGATGAGTGATTTCCTCTTCTATAAAATGGGCCTAAGAGACTCAAAGGTCCTTTCAAGTCCGACAGGCCCGTTCATAGTGAGACCAAGGACT
The DNA here is from genome assembly GCF_902686455.1 of Sciurus vulgaris. Lineage (NCBI taxonomy): Eukaryota > Metazoa > Chordata > Mammalia > Rodentia > Sciuridae > Sciurus > Sciurus vulgaris. Next base: position 140,218,104 of record NC_136470.1, read on the forward strand.
CTAAACAGAAGAATCCATTTCATTTTCTCCTGAAAACATTGTGTGGAATTTGGTTGGGTTTCCAGGTGCCTTTTGAAGCTGTGATCATTTGACGTCAAGGTAGTTCCAGGTTTACTTTTTGCTTATTTTAAAAAAGGACTCACCCTAGTGTTTGTTAAGATTGCCTTTTTGTTAAAGGGGGTCTTATGCCTTCATGCTATACCTAGGCATTTCAGAATACAGTCTTCAACATAAACATTCAAAAACTCCTTCCATGATGCTTCCTGCCACTCACACTCTGAAGTACGGAACGGAGGTCCTTTGGGCCACTGCTTTGGGAGGACCTTGTGTACTGCTTTTGTAGGAGTGGCATGTATTCCAGAGCATTGAAAGCTGAATCGTACTTACTGAGAATGCACTGGATAGTTCTATATTTAAACCCCATGATTAAAACCATTTCAGATAAAAGAGAAGCAGAAGGACGGAGAATAAAACTGAAGAGACGTAGCCCCAGGTAGGCAACTTCTAGTACTAAAGCAGGGTGAAAAGTTGAGCTTAGAAGCCGAACCCTAGAGTGAGAACTAACTTCACCTAGTGAGAAGTGTTTTTGGTATTCTAGTTTGACCCTGCTGTAAACTACTCAGGGGCTTCAAAAGAGAAATGATTATTAAAGAGCACAGTAGAAATTACGAAAATTTATCATTGAATTTCAGAGGTCATTGCTCATTTCAATTTTTGTAGATCCTCAAGACTGTGGTAGGACAGCTGTTCCATTTATTCCAATGAGGGTTTAGAAATACCACTGGCAATATATGAAAAAGGATTGGGTCACGAAAATAAAGGACTTTTGTTCTCTCACACCATTCTCCGATAAAAAGAACAGGGACTCTTTGAGGAAATAACTGCTTCTAGGGTTGTGACAAGGACCATGTTAGAAGAGTCTACAGTATCTGGGTGTCCTGGAAACTGAAAAGGACTCAACAAACAAAACCCCAGGGTGATCAGAGAGACACAGCAGCCAAACTCTATGGGCGAGCAGAGCCAAAAGCGAACACTCTGAGCAGTAAAGTGAATAGCAGCACTGGATTTGTAGCCCAGTGATAAAGCAAGTACCCATGAGTGACAGTCCCATAAATAAATAGTTAAGTAAATCAGACAGAGACAGATCTGGACAGAAGAATTCAAAATGATTTCTGGAGCTGCTCCCTGTCAAGCAGAGGGCTCTCAGAGGATCCCTGTCCCTTGAAGTTTTATGCTGGGCTTGCCTCCAGAGAAAAGCGGATGGGAGGGTAAAACCTGCACCTGTGCCAGGAGGAAACCTGGTGGGCGAGCACAGTCTCAGGTGAGCAGGTGGCATCACCTGGGAGCAGGAAGCTGCGGGGCAGCACAGACCTCCTGACACTATGGAAGTGGCACATCACCTCCCAGGTCTTCCTCCCCGAGACCTGCAGGAAAGCCAAGTGCAGGGAGTCTCAGGGCCCCCAAGACCAGGGGCCATGGCGGCTACGTGCAGTGTGCACCTGGGTTGGCTCCTGCCCCGCAGAGAGAAGAGGGCTGCGGATGAAGCGCGAAGTAAATGTGGCGCTCAGTCACTAAGGAGGCATCAGTGTTGTGTTGTTAGCTGTGACAAAAGAGCGGCCCTGGCCTCAGCAGCAGAGGAGGAGGGACACTGCCCGCAGGGAGCTCTTGTGCCCCCTTCTGCCGCTCTAAAGCCTTTCTAAATTGACCTGTGCTGCAGAAAGCCCCTTGGTGGTTTTCTGCTCCCAGGGTTCCGGAAGGTCCACTGCTTGATCTGTGTGGCGCGTCCTATCTTTTTAGCTCTTCTTTGCAAAGACTTTGGGTGGCTGGGCGACCGGAAGACTTGCACGATGCCGGCAGCTTATCTGAGTAGCAGAACGAGAAATAAATCACTTAGACGATTCTGCCCTCTGCCACAAAGCTCAGGGCGCTTTCCAGAGTTATGACCTTTCTCCAACGTGATGAAACAGGAGCGCACGCAGTAAATCCTAACAGACTGTAAAACCTGTGCCGCCGTTAGTTTTACTTCACAGTTACTGTCCTCATTATTCTTGAGTGCTTCAATAATCCATTGGTTGCTAGAGGGAATTTCTATAGGTTAGAGAACACGTATCCTCATAAAATATTAAAGATGATCTCATTTATGGCCATAAAATAACTCTGAATGTAATTTTAATGATGTAGATATGACCTTAGGAAAACTAGGCACGATGGTCTCATTGGATTGGTTTCTCTTGCCTTGTACAAACTAGAAGCTTCCCGTGCTGGGTGAAGTCGTTTCTCTGTGATGAGTCGCCGTAATAAAGAATGCCAGCAGACGGACAGGCCCTTCACGAGCCTGTGATTCAGCCTTGGCGTGTCCAATGCATGCTCAGATCCACCTCCATAGGGCAAAGCTGCAAAGCTAAGGTGAACTTGCCAAGTGTCTGTTTACCCAAGTACGTGCTCTCTGAGTCTGTGTGTCTTAAAACTTTATGAAAATATATTTGCGCTGTAGCCATCTTTGGAGATAAATCAGTGGTTGAGGTGAGAAGAAAACCAAAGCCAAAAGGCAAACATGCTGCTGGGAGATTGGCAGCCGCGGAAGCTGCTGCAGCTGTCACTGTGGATTACAGGAAAGCTGTGTTTAATTCATATATAATATGCCACGCAGACTAAGTGTGCAGTGTGGCAAGTTCTGACCCAACCACGGACCCAATCATCACCACCCAAACCACGAGCCTCTCCGTCACCCCAAAGTTTCCGTGCCTGGGTATAATCTCTTCCTCCCTCCCCTCTCCATGACATCTCCTTTCTTTTGATTCCCCAGACTAATTGAGGTATTGTCAAAAAACTGTAGGAGTTTAAGGTGCACGAGGTGATGATTTGAGGAACATATTCATTGTGGCCACAATTGGCTGCGGCCAACTACCCGACTGTGTCCACCGATGCTTTCTTGGTCCCGGGCAGGCAGATATGTGTTGGTTACTCTAGATCATTTGCATTTTTTAGGACTTTTAGTCACAAGGAATCAGACAGCGTTTATTCTTTTTCATTTTCTTTGGGCATCTTTCCCGTTGCCTTGTGATTTTGAGCTTCACCTGTGCTGGAGCAAGTATGGACACTTTGGTCCTTTCATCCATGCTGTGGACACTGCATGACTTGGGCATTTGCCCACCTATTTGTGGTCACCTGTGCTGTTTCCAGGTTTTACCTGCTACAGGTGAAGCTGCCATGGACATTGCTAAGTACTTGATTCATAAGCATCCTTCCCCTCTTCTCTGGGGAAAGGTTTGTGGGTTGAATCACAGGATCAGATGGCAGAGTGGAGGCTTGACTTCCTAATACATGGCCAAGCTGCATCCTTAAGTCAGATGCCCCTGTCCTGGTCCTTCACATCCTCTGCCAACACTTGCTTTGAAATCTCAGCATTCTTATGGATATATAGTGACATCTCATTGTGATTTTAATATGCTTTTACCTAACAACTTGTGCTGCTCAACATATTTTCATAAGCATGTTTGTTACCAATATGTCTTCTTTTGCCAAGTATCTATTCAAATCCTTTGGAGATTTTCTTTATTTAGTCTTTTTTTTTTTTGATACTGGGCATTGAACCCAAGGGCACTTAACCACTGACCCACATTCCCAGCCCTCCTTTTATTTCTTTTTTGATTTTGAGACAGGGTCCCACTAAGTTGCCCAGGTTGGCCTCATGTTTGTGATTCACCTGCCTCAACTTCCTGAGTCACTGGGATTATAGGTATGTGCCACTGTGCTCACCTATAATTTACAATGCTCTAATCTGCCTCTTAACTTTTCTCAAAAGAATAGAACTCTAAAACGTAATATTTATTTCAAAGTTTCCATAGAATATTTATATATTTGTTGCTCAATTTAAGTTTTTCATGGTGTCCTCTCTGTAGGAGGATGGGACACAATGGGTTAAACCTGATTAAACATATCTGTCCCCTCAGACATTTATCTTTCTCTCTGGTGAAAATATTCAGACTTCTCTCTTGTAGATTTTGAAACGTTCTGTGCATTGCTGCTCTCTCTAGCCACCTCCTGTGCCAACAGCACATCAGAACGCCTACTCTTGGTTCTCTGTAACTTAGCACCCATGAATTCCCTTCTAGCCTGCTTCCTTCCCCTCACTGTCCCCAGCTTCTGGAAACTACCGTTCTACTCTCAGCCTCCACGAGAGCAGCTTTTTCAGGTTCTATATCTGAGTAGGATCATGCTGGAGGTGCCTTTCTGTGCCTGACTAATCCCCCTTTACATCACCCCCTCCAGTTCCATCCATGTTGTTGCAGATGCCAGGATTTCGTTGCTTTTTATGACTGAATGGTATTCCATCGTGCCTCTGTGCCCATTTCCTCATCCACTCACCAGCTGATGGACACTAAGGTTGTTTCCATTTCTCGACTGTTGTGGATGGTGCTGTGAAGATTACGGGGTGCAGATGGCTCTTCCACATACCCGTTTCATTTCCTTTAGAGATATACTCAATAGTGGGATTGCTGGATCGTATGAGAGTCTGATTTTTAATGTTTTGAGGACGTTTCAAGTGAACTTTTGGTTGGGGTAGAAGAGGGAAGTTCCTGTCTGCATATGGATTTATAATTGTTCTAGTAATGCTTATAGTAAGGACTATCTGTTGTCAATTGAATTGTCTTTGTACCAAGTCAGAAACCAGTTGTCTGATCAGTCTGGGTCTGTTTCTTGTGATTTCTGTTGGATTGACCTACTTTCCTCTCTTGATTCCGACATCAAGCTGCCTCGATTAGGGTAGCTCTTGAAGGAGCCCCAAAAGCAGGTAGTGATGACCATTCCACCTTGTTTCAAAGTTGTTTTGAAACTGCGCACCCAAAATGTCTATTTTAGAGCCTTTATACTTCTGTATAATTTTACATTAACTTTCTCTATTGCTACAAAAGAATGACAAGACCATATATACTCTATAGTTTAATTGGGAGATAATGAACTTTTTGCTAATATTGAGTCTTCTTCCCTCGTGTGCACAAGTTATATCCTTGTCTGTTCAGGTCTTTGGTTTTCTTCTGTGGTGTTTCACAGGCTTGCACATCTTCATGGATATCTGCCAAATTATCGTTGATGTCGTGGGGTACACGAGCAGGCAATCCCCTTTTCTGCCATCTTGCTGATACTGTGAGTGCTGTTTGATTTTTCAGTAGTAAATCAACCTTGCATTGTCGGGATAAAACTTATTTGGTCAGAACTCATTTTCCTTTCAGTATATTGCTGGATGCAGTTTGCTGAAATACTATGTGGTATTTTTCTGTCTGTGTTCATGAAGAGTATGGATATTGGTTTGTGGTTTGTTTTTTGCCTTCTAACATTTTGTCGGGCTTTGGTATCAGGGTGATGCTGAACTCATAGAATGAGTTCGCAAATACTCTTTCCTCTACAATTTCCTGGAAGAGTTTGTATAGAATTGCTATTATTTCTCCCTTAAATATTTGCTAGAATTTACCAGAGGATATATGGGCCTGGAGTTTTCTCTATGAGAAAGTTTTCTCAAATGAGAATTTCAGACTTCCCTAATGAATGTAGAGCTATTCAGATGATCTGTTTCTTCTTGAGTGATTTTTGGTACTTATGTGTCTAAATCCTATCCACTGTGATACTTTGCTTTGACTGAAGCACATATGTAAAGGAAATTCAGGCTCATACAATATGACTTTGGAAAAGAAAGGAGCGTTTTATAGCCTATTCAGATAATAGTGGATATTCTTGTTTAAATTCTCTGCCAAATCTTAACATTATAGTTTATTAAAAGTTAAATTATTGAATTGGAAACCACATCGATGAACTTCGCATACTCTCTTAACAATAATCAAAGTGGATTATCTTGCACTTTGAGCAGACTTTCCCTCGCCAGATGTTATGAGATTGATTTTGTAATAAAACCATTTAGAAAATATCGCTTCCCGAGTCGAGCACAGCTCTTGGCATAGTTTGGATCTTTAATGTTTTCTGAAAAGCCCCCGTGTCAGTGCAGGGATGTTCGGAGGTGAGATGATTAGATTATGAGCACTATAACTCCATCAGTGGATTAATCCATTTGATGGGTTAATAATTTGAATGGACTGCTGGACGGTAATTGAAAGCTGGTGGGGCATGACTGGAGGAAGTAGATCAAGGCGGCATGCCCCCAGGGATAATGTCTTGTCTCAGGCTCCACATTCTTGGCTTCCTGCCTGCCAGGAGCTGACCACTTTCCTCCCCCACACGCTCTGCCATGGTGCTCTGTCTTGCCTCTGGCTGGAGCAAGAGTCAGCCAACCATGGGCTGAACTCCGAAACTATGAGCCACAAGTAAACTTTCCCTCCTCTAAGTGGTTCCTGGAGGTATTCTAGTCAAAGTAACAAAATGCTAACGCATCTTCTAATGTGAACATTTTTTTTTATTATGCAATGTGAAAAAAACAGTGCAGTTGCTAATACTGCCACTGATCTCCGCGGTGAAGTCTTTACCTATTGGGAAGCAGTCAAGATCACAATGGTGATTCATTTTTTATAAAATTCTAATTTTTGTTGACATTGAATGTTCAGTTTTTTTTTCATAGAGTAATTCTGTAATTTTCAGCAGATGATTGACCCATATCCCAGTACTAATAGCCATAATTTGTCCATCATTGTTGCTGACTACATGTCATTCCTTGAAAACAGTGGCTCCTTCACCTTGGGGCACAAATAATTCAGAAGTGCTTTTTCCTGAGAAAGCCATCATCTTCAGTGTTTGACAAAGTGCTCCATTGGTCCTCATTTTGTCACCACCCAGAATATGGAAGCCACGAGTGTTTGGTGGAGAGGTGTGCTCCCAGCTACACACTCGGTGCGTGTGTCCCTGCCTTTCCTTACCCTGTCAGAGCTAAGTCACCACCAGGGAATGGACAGAGACCACCTTATTATCAGAGGTATTATCGTCAGTAGTATTTCAAGTTGAGCACCTCTTATCTGAAATGCTTGGGATCGGAAGTGTTTTGGAACTCACACATCGCTGGTGGGACTGTAAATTGGTGCGACCACTCTGGAAAGAAGAGTGGAGATTCCTCAGAAAATGGAATGGAACCACCACCATTTGACCCAATTATCCAACTCCTCAGTTTATACCCAAAAGACTTAAATCAGCATACTACAGTGATGTGTCCACATCAATGTTTATACAGCTCAATTCACAATAGCTAAGCTATGGAACCAACCTAGGTGCCCTTCAACAGATCAATGGATAAAAAAAATGTGGTATGCATACACAATAGAATATTACTCAGTCATAAAGAAGAATGAAATTGTGGCATTTGCCTGTAAATTGTTGGACTGGAGACCATCATACTAACTGAAATAAGCCAATCCCAAAAAACTAAAGGCTGAATATTCTTTCTGAAATGCACATGCTAATACACAAAATAGGGAAATAAATAAATAAATAATAATAAATTTAAAAAATAAGTGTTTTGAATTTTGAATCTTCTAATTTTCTTTCAGATTTCAGTATATTTATGTAATGAGCAGAAATAGGATTCAAGTATAAACACAATTCACTTATGTTTTACCAACAGCTTCTACATGTAGTCTAAAGGTAATTTTATGCAATATTTTTTAGTAATTTTTTGCATGAAACAAAGTTTCATGGTATGGAAATTTCCACCTGTGGTATCATGTCAGCACTCAAAATTTCTCAGATTTTGGGGCATTTTGAACTTTGGTTTTTATATTAAGGATATTCAACCTGTATGAATTTAGTGTGAACTAATATTAGTATGAGTTATTAGTGTTAATATGCATTGGTATTAATAATGTTATGAAAATAGTATTGACCTAACAGATCCCTTGCCAAATCTTTGATCACCAGGGGTCTGTGGATACACTTTGGAAGCTGTTGTCCCAGGGACTGTGATAGAGACAGATGGGAGCTGCAGGGTTATTTTAGTTATCTCAAGTATGCAAATCACCCCTTTTCTCTCTGCCTTTCCTTCAGGTATTATAGGTAAATAACACTTGGTATGGGGAAAACCCAGGAATAACTCTAAAACCTTCAGATTGAACCCTTTGATGTGGATTCTGAGCATAGTTGAAGGTATTCAGTGGTTAATTCACAATAAAGAGTTTGGTGACACTCCAGCACAAGTAAAGGGGTGACACTCCAGCACAAGTAAAGGAAAGGTAAATATTTCTTTTGTGGATTTTCATGATACAGAAAGACTGCTGTGCCTGTTAATGTTACAGTTACATGTCCCAGATTCACTGAGGAAGCTTCATTTTAATAAATGAATTGTACCTGCTGCAATCTTAGCGTATAAAGATAATAACGGCCTGTGAAGTTCGTTCCTAATCCCTGACTTTGGTTCTGCTCCACTTTTCAAGTACGTCTCCAGGCCCAGGGGAATGTTAGTGGGCTCTCCTCTTTTCCATTGTGCATGATATTTTCTATTAACAAAGACTTCAAACAAGCAGGAAAATCTTCACCAACGCACTGATAGCCCTGTCTCTCTTTAGAGGTACTTCTACAAAATGGATGAAGTATTTCCAGGTTCACTCAGAAAAGATTTTTTCCAGCTCTATTGATGTACCACTGACAAAAATCATATATATTTAAAGTGCACAGTATGCGGACATAGGCATAAATCATAAAATGATTGCCACAATCCAAAAGACTATCATTAACCCTGAGCAAGTGAATGAGGCCTGGAGGCATGGTTACAAATTGTTTATCGTAATGGGTAATTAAAAGTCTAACCATGAAATAAAAACAGCTGACAGGGCATGGGGAAAGAGCATCTCATCTGTGTGCACAGGGGAGTAGGTGGACATGTCCCCATCCTAAGCACTAGTGGTGCAATGTGGGAATGGCTGAGCTAGTTCTGCTTACGACACCCTTTCAGGAAATTCTTCCCACTTGCCAGTTCCCCTGCCTTGTCCCTTCTCTGTCCCCCAGTCAGGATCCAAAGAATCGCCTTATTCTGTGATATCTGGGTCTATGACCATCAGGATTCCTAGAACAAGAAGTCATGTCACATAGTTGATATCAAGGAACACAATTGCCCCTTCTGGAGCTTAAACAATGCCTTGAGACACATAGACAATATTTCATCCATCAGTGAGCAAATACACTTCTCCTCAGCAGCACACAGCTCCTTCTCTAAAATAGACCATATCTTAGGACACAAAGCAATTCTTAGCAAATACAAAAAATAGAGATAATGCCCTGCATTCCATCAGATCATAGTGGAATGAAATTAGAAATCAATGATGAAATAAAAAACAGAAGCTACTCTAACACCTGGAGCCTAAATAATATGCTATTGAATGATAAATGAATAGCAGAAGAAATCAGGGGTCAGATAAAAAAAATAACAAAAAAATACTTGGAGGTATATGAGAATTGTGATACAACATATCAAAATTCTGGGACATTATGAATATAGTGCTAAGAGGAAAGTTCATGGTATTGAGCTCATTGACAGAAAGTCAACAAATAAATGACCTAACATTACATCTCAAAGCCCTAGAAAAAGAAGAACAAACCAACACCAAAAGCAATAGAAGACAGGAATTAATTAAAACCGGAGCTGAAATCAATAAAATCAAAACAAAAGAAACAATTCAAAAATTGACAAAACAAAAAGTTGGTTCCTTGAAAAAATAAAATTGATAAACCCTTAGCCACACTAATGAAGAGAAGGAGAGAGAAAACTCACTAAAATTCATGATAAAAAAGGAAATATTACCACAGACATTCCTGAATTACAGAAGATAACCAGAAACTATTTTGAAAATTTATACTCCAACAAAATAGGAAATCAAAGACATTGACAAATTTCTAGAGACATATGAACCACCCAAACCGAAGCAGGAGGACACACACCATTTAAACAGATCTAGTTCAAGCAATGAAATAGATGTCCTCAAAAGCCTACCAGCCAAGGAAAGCCCAGGACCAGACGGATTCTCAGCCAAGTTCTGTAAGACCTTCAAGAGGATTAACACCGATGCTCCTCAAAGTATTTCCTTTAAGTCATGGTACCGGTTTTGCTCCACCCTAGGGAAGCACAGGCAGCTGAACAAGAGTGATCTTTCTCTGTCTGGTGGTGCAGGCCTGCACATTGCCCCAGGAGGCTCACAGATGTAAGCAAGTACCCCACAAGTAAGAGCCTTGGACACAAGAGACAGCCAGCACTCCTCCACACAGGAGAGCAGAGTTGATGGAACCCAGCTCATTTAACAACCCAGGAGATTCAAAGGACATGCAGTGAAATACTTTCAACTGATCTCTTGCAGATCATAGTGCACATCTTTAGTCACTCTTTTTGGGCAATTCACTGTCTTTCATACTTCATGTGTTATTTCAAATATCTGACTATCACCTTCAGGAAATATTTGGTAACATGGTCTATAATGGAAAATAAAAATAACAAAAAATGCTTGATCGAACATTTCTGATTAGTCAAGATACATGAGGTAATCCTAATAAATTTATACCAGGTATCAAAATGAATATCAAGTAGATCAAATTAACAGTGTGCATATACATAAATATGTGTGTGTAATTGGAAACCTACTAAAATACAATCAACTGAATTTCAGTTCTTCTAAGAAGGGAAATTTTAATATATGCGACATAAAAATATTAGAAGAGAAAAATCAATAGATTTTGCTAAAACCTTAAATCGTTCCTTATAGCAAATAAAAAAAGACAAAAGATTGTTATCTATTTGTGACAGTTAATTCTATATATTAATGTGACTGGGCCACGGGGTGGCCAGACAATTGATCCAACATCAGTGAGTGTATCTCTGAGGGTGAGTCCAGATGAGATTGATGTTCCCTTTGGATGTCTTCGGAAGACTTAATGCTGCAGATTGCTCTCCCTAATTATTTTTGTACACATTTGAGAGAATATTTTGCTAGAGAGTCAGCAAAAACGTCATGTGGATATGGTGACTAGGGTTCTAGGTTGTCAGGAAGGGGTTCCTCCTTGGACTCCCTGTGTTTCCACGGAGAAGGGCTGTCTACTCCCTGTCTCAGAGGGGAAGCAGAAGAGCTCTCCTAGAAGCTTCTCTCACCATTTTCACTGCTCTTAGTGGGGAGGAGGGAGTCTTCTGACTGGAGAGTCTGAGAGATGGATCATACGTAGCTCAGTCTCTTCTTTTGCAATTCCTGAACCCATCCGTCTGCTGGCAATCTGAACTCTTTGTGGCTCCACAGAAAACTGACCCATGGTTCTGAAGGCTAACAGATCCAAGATGGAGGCCTGGCATATGGTGAGGACCTTCTTGCTGGGTTATCCCGGGGCAAAGGTGTGAAGGCAAGAGAAGGTAAGAGAGAGAGGTAGAGATAGGGGGAGAGAGAGAGGGAGGTGGGGGGAGGCATCGGTCTGCCTTGTATGAGGAACCCACTCCCATGATAACAGCCTTGATCTGTCCAACAGGACAGAGCCCGTGGCTAATGGCCTCTCCTGGGACTCCTCCGACACGTTGCATTCAGGGCTGTTTCCAGCACACGCTCACGTGCTTTCTGAGGACACATTCCAGCGCAGCGATTGGCACCCAGTCTTCGTACTCACAATATCAGTGGGATAAACACAGTAAGGACTTTTCTGAGATGCTTCTAGGAACATACCAGAGAAGACGTCATGCCGTTGAGAAATCCTGATGGCGGTGTGAGAGGAGGCAGGGAGGTAGGCGTGCTCAGCAAGGCCCCTTCTAGGTAAGGGTGTGAGGTGGAGGGTAGCATGAGCTGGAGCAGACGGTATTGACCATGGACTGGGATTTGACAGGTGGGTTGTGGGTGGGGTCCTAGGAGGCACCAGTAGGGAAGGGGAGCGAGGCCGGTGAGACAGAGACAGGCAGACGTCAGCAGGGGCCATGCTCAGGAGCAGGTTGCCATTGTGGGACACTGGGGCTCAGTCCCCATGGGGGACTCTGGGACCCCATAGGACATGCTCCTGATGGTCCCCCTTGGCTGGGAGGAGGCAGAGTGGACTGTGAGGGCTGACCTGAGCACAGCCGCCTCAGCCAGGTGCTCCTGCTGAGCAGAACAGGGACCATGCCTCTCGGGGTCATGTTCTGTCCTTGGGTACCAAAGCCGGGCAGCTGGGTCCCCCTCCACCTGGACAGTCCTCGGGAAACTCCTGTCAACCTGCAGGAACAGTCCCAGGTCAGGGGACCCCTTTCCCCAGTTTCTTTTCGAAGCACTTTCCTCCCCTTTTAATCCTTTTTGCTTTTGGAAAGGAACCCACAGCTTCATCCAGGCTTCCTCTCAAGGTGGATTGATGACACTCAGATGAATATGTTCGCATTACCTCACGTTACCTCACGTTCCTGCCTAAGTACACCCCTGAAGCTAAGAACACGTGCTGGGCTCAACTACGTGCTTAAAAATACGATCAACGACCATTTTTGAATAAAACAATCATTTGAATACAGTATTTACGATCCTCAGTGTGCTGCTTGGTTATGAGATTGTTCCCACATATAAAAGTAGTATAAAAGGGAATTTCTATTGTTTTTGAAAAAGATCTGAAATTGAATTCTATATTTTTAAATTAACACTTCACTTCCTCCCCACAAACTGGAAAAGGGGAGATGTCTGCAGGCAGAGCGGGTATTGAAAGCCAGCGACTCTGAATTCATGGCCCAGTAGAATGCCGTCCCCAGAAGGTGCCGCAAGTCCTCCAGAGGCCCACACTCTGCTCTTCCATTCAAAGCAAGTCGTGTAGGATCCGGGGATTTGTGATGGATACAGTGGAGACGTTGTCTGAGGCCCTGAGGTTGATTCCCAGAAAGTGGAGAGCTTCACAGGAACGGGAAGTCTTGGCCCAGGCTGCCTGACAGAGCACGAGGACCAGGCGGCTCGGCACCAGCTTCGTGCCCTGCCAGGTCTGGGCCTGGAATCAGGAGGGCAGTGCGCTGGGGCTCTGCCAGGAGCCTCTTGTCATAGCCGGCTCCTCCTCAGTGTCCTTGGGTGGCAGGAAGAGCGGGCGCTGGGGTGGAGAGGAGGAGAGGCGGTAAGTGTGGTTGGCTCCTCTGAGCCTCACTGCTTCCGAGGCCCATGTCCGCACAGGCGCCTGTGGACTTGGCTCAGCACTGCATTGGGGCGAGGCAGGCCATTCCCTGCAGCCCACCGCGGTGGTGGGGTGAAAGCCCAGTGGTGGGAAACATCCCTTCTGGGTGCCTCGGTCTCCTCGGGGGCAAGCCAGTGTTCAAGCAGAAGATCTTTCAGTCCCGGCCTTCAGACATGAAATAAATCTTCTCTCTGGAAATCAAGTGACACATGGTCACAGTGTGCGGATTCTGTGCTTCGGGCACCTCTTTGGCCTCGTGCTGTAAATTGCTATAGGCAGGGGAGCGTGGGTAGGGGCGGCCTTGATTTGATGTTAGGATTCCTCTGTGTATCCTCAGGTCACACGCACGTTAGGGAATGAACAGCAAGATCCGAGCAGGTCGCCCATCCACCACCAGCTTCCACGGGACCCTCCTGGTAATCGCAGCTTCCGCACCTTTAATTACAAAACCTGCATAAAACCCGCAGTCTGACTACTCTGTCTTCCTCACCAAGAGCTGATTATTTTGGGACTGGTTTCCGCGTTTTACACTTCATGTTTGTATCACTATTTTTTAAACTTACAGTTTCAGGCTTTATTAAATTGCCTTTCTGTCATGGAAGACAAAAACAGTGCCTCTCTCCTCACCAGGAGCAGAAGTCCTTCCCAGCAACCCCTTCTGCTAATTGTCAGACTGTGGTTTTGGCTGGAGGAGTGTGATGGGCTTAATTCTTTGACTTCATTATTTTGGAAAGATGCTGAAAGCCCATCCGTCCAGTCCATGTGGCTTGCTGTCCATTTCCCAGTTCTCTGCCCACTGGGGGTTGACCAGCTGGCTGCTTCAGGAAGACCCGGATCATCAACTCCAGGCATGTGACCACAGAATGACAGTCACACTGTGCTTTCACTTGCACAGGAAAGCAGCTCCTCATTACCACTATTGATTCTGTGATCATGTCACTGATGGTAACTACCTTCCTGACAATGTCGGTCTAATGAAACTCGGAGAGAAACGGCAGGCCTGTCATTAACCTTTGGAACAAGCGTTGATGTTAGAATTGAAATGGACCATTTATCAAGACTGCTTGTCAATGTTTTATGGATTATTTATCTAAGAGATAACTCTTAATGAAGTGGGTTTGAACCTTGAAGAGTTAAGCCTTTAGAAGGTAAGTTGCTAACATCATCCAGTGAACAAATCATAATTCTAATACCAGAAAAGAGGCATGAGTACTTGCAAGTGCCATTTCAAAGTCTTTCCAAGGGCCCAAAGTCTGGGACACCCAGCAACAATGAAAGTCATCCTAGCTGTGAAGAGAGACCACCAGGAGAGCGCCACGACTTTATTTATTCATTTAATATGTTATTGAGGCACTTCTCGTAAACTGGCCATTTATTACCTTCTCCAAGAGTCGCCAGAGGAGTTTACTGAGGCCCTTTTCTTGTAACATAAAAAGGAGAGAATGGCGTAAAATCTGTCACCTGGAATTCTGTTTTGCACACCTTGTTCATAACTGGAATGTAAGAAGTCCGCAATCCACTGTGAGGTCCTGAAGGCTTCTGGGCGTCCCATGCGTCCTGGAGTGTGTCTAATGGTCACAGCCTGCTCAGCCCTGACAGGACCCTCGGCGACTCGTGGCCATCTGAGACTTCCAAAGCTTGCCAGATGATAGGACACGAAGCCAGGGCTGAGGCCCAGGGCCATGTTTCCTAAGCGATCTCTGTAAACTAGGTCTGGATGGCCCGTGATCTTGTTAAACCTGTAGGTCCCTGGCCTCTGCCTTGGGCTCGCTGGCATCAGAATCTTTGGCCTGGTCCTTGAAGTCCATTTTGAAGAAGGACCCTCTGGTATGCCCAGGGTGTCTTGCGAGGCTAATGCAGTAATGAATGCTGGTGACTTTGCTTCCTGTCCAGGGACCTCTGAGCACAAATGAGAGTCCCTGCAGGTCATTTCACTTTGGTCTACAGTGATAGGCTTATTATCAAGATTCACTTGCTTGCTTATGCATAGGATTGGTCACTGCTTGTACCTCCCTTTGAGGTCACAGATCAGTGAATTTCTTAAGTGGGGAAAATGTCATTCCTACCTTTTAATTGGAGCTTGTTAAAAATTCTGGAAAATTGATTATTTGAAAAAAAAAATTTAGAGTTTAAAGGATTTAAAAATTTAGCAAAATAGTCTCACAAACAGCAAGTTGGGATATAACTTGGGACACTCATTTAGATAGCGGCCCCTTTTTGGGAAAGCCAGAAGAACGTGCCAGGTTCTAAGGCAGGGTGTGTCACCTCCCTGCCCCGTGGTAGGTGTGGGCACCAGCAGTCCCAGGTTGGGCCCTCCCCACGTGCCTGAGTCGGTGTGGGCCCTGACCGTCCCTGAGTGAGGGACTCAGTCATGTCACTGCCACCTCCTGATCCTGGTGTGAGTCCCAGGCACTGACCTGGGTCCAGAGACAGCTGCTAGGCACAGCGCTGCAGCGTGGCAGGTGGGCGGTCCCCTGACGACTCCTCATTTAGTGTACTTATGAAGGGGACATTTTTCTCTTGGAGGTTTCATGGAGATTTGGAACATAAGGAGAAGTACTTTAGGAATTTAAAACCCCACTTACTGCCTACCGACGTTCACTGTGTAACAAGTACTCTGCTGGACATATCAGATACAGCGTCTCTCCGTCTCACAAACACTCCAGATGGACGATTTTGGCTGTCGTGACCTGTGTGACGGTTCATTCAGGAACCAGCAAGGGATGATGGAGGATCAAAAACACACAAATATTTAGAGAGAAAGGTGGGATCTGGTGGGTGCTGTCCTCTGATGTGGGGACAGTGACGCAGAGCTGGCTGCACAGGTTTATTATATAGGCTTTATCATCGGAAGTTTACTTCCGAGAAGGTTTCTGGAAAACAGGCAGATGTGAAGGTCACAGCACGGGCCAGACACTATGGTTACCTTGATCTTCTACCCTAGGAGTCTGTGTCTGTGATTCAAGGTCAAGACTGGAATCTCTGGTCATTTGTCCAGGGAGACCAAGGGCTGTGTGCCATAGCACTGGGGAGTATTAACCCAGCACAAGCGCGCCACCACCACAAGGTGACCAGGCACTTGATGCACATCACTGCTCTGCATATATCTCCCTTTTTTATTTTTTATAAAGCACAAATGATGTGTTATTATTTGAAGTTGTTGGATTTCTCCTTGGGGGAAGTGGCATCCTATGGTTATAACACAAGAGAATTAGTAATAAATACATAGTTCCAAAAATGTACCATATTGTATGTTCTAACATATTTTAAGGATTAAAACCATTTAAATATCAAATATTTGTTCAGCAAGCCAAGTGGAATCCATAGGATCGATTTGAGAATTGTCAGTGTAATTGATAAAATCTAAGGTGGCTATCAAATGCCACAGATCTCCTTGCAGGTCACCACCACTGAAAGTCAGAACGTTACTTACAAATCCTCCAAGAGTCATATGTTTTTGATGTGGATGCCTCTTACCAAATCTATGAGACAGTCCAGAATAAATACACTAGTGCCAGAGACATCATGTCACACTGCACAACACTGGCACACTCCACCCATTTAGGAAAGGCATCCAATTCTGTTGTAGTATGATAGGACAGAAAGGTATGGGTGGATGCTCTGTGGAAAACTCAGTTATGTCATTGGGGAATCCCATTTGTGACACTGTGTGGAAATACTTTTAAAATCCCAGGGGCCAGTGGTAATGGTTACCCTGGCTTCCTCATATTCTTACCTTTGCTTGGGTCTACTCTTAAACAGCTAGCATTTTTATTGTGGGATCAACATATAGGTGGACTCCCACTACATCCAGTATAGTTAAATCCAATTGAATGAACAGGTGTAATATATTTATCTGAATGACCTCCCATCACTTGAGAATAATTAGTAAATACTGGGATGGATTCTCCAGTCCACACAGCTGGGTGTACTAAAGGTGGATCTGAGAAATAAGTCCATTAAGTTTCCCCACGAACCCTCCTTATCTGACAGCTTAATAAAGCCAGCACAGCCACAGACATGGTGGCTGGCGACTCATGCCTTCCTGCTGTTTGACTGTCCGGTCAGCCTGATGTATCAGGTTCCTCAAGTTGTCTGTACCGTGGCTCCAGATCCTCCATTCCTCCATGGCGATGATGGACAGTGAACTCAGGGACTCAGATGGGATGAGCTGCACCTCTGGAAAGATACAGCATGGTCTCCACCCCACATTATTACCAGATCTGGTCCATTCCATTGACCTGTTGGTAAGTCTCTCCACCAGACTAGGCCTGATGGGCCAGCAGCAGTGTGACCTTTAGTATCATAATTTTTTAAAAAATTTAAAACTGATTCAAACAATTTTATGGGGTTCTATCCCCCTTTTTATTTTTAAATTGTAAGGGACGAATGAGCTTTCTCTATAATGGCATGGCTTTAGGAATTATAAGGAATATCAGATCGGTGATCAATATGATACTGATGACCAAACTGTTGAAGAATTGGTGTACACTGGAACAAGCTCAGTAATAAAATTATGAAATGAGGTCAGTATAAGTCCTGAAAGTCAGCCTGACAGCTTGCCTGTCCTGGAAGGGATGGCCTTATTATCTGTCATATTAGAAGTTACATTTGTGAGGCATTAACAGACAATTACAAGGTTTGGAAGGAAAATACAAAACGAAATTAATAAGAATACAAATATATTTAGTTGGTACAATAGTTATGAACAAAGAAACATAATTTTTTGTAATCCCAAATCTTTATTTACCTCTATATTATATTTCCTGTTTATTTTAATACTACAGTAAGTTTTATAACAAAAATTTGCCCTTTGAAGTTAACTTTAAATGAACTTGAGTGTTTATTTGAACATGGAATAAGGTGAGAGGCAGAGTCTTAAACTCAAGTGAGGTGGTCTCTTGACAAACATTAAGTAAAGAGCTTTATTTTTGAAACTAATCTAAATTTCTTTTTAAAATATTATTTTATAAAGTTTTTATAATTATTAGTACTATTTTTAAGTCTATATGAATCATTTAACATAATTTAACATTACATCTGAAACATGAATAAAACAAAAGAGCATTTAACCCCCTTTTGTGGGAAAGTGGCAAAATGTCTTTACATCCCATATTGTTAACCTTTAAATAAACCAGGCTCTCCTAACTGTCTTTTAAAAAGTATATTAAAGTTTCCATTTCAGTGTAAAGAGTAACACAAAATTTTATAACTTATGACAGATTACTTTTATCTACTTACAAAATGCTAAATGACATAAATAAATTCCCAACTAAAATTGTTATTTTTATACAAGTTTGCAAGAGACTACTGTTATGGAGAACATGAGTTTGGGGAACACCAGCTTGGTAAAGTGTTCTCCTAAACCTTATATTTCGAAGACTTGTATATGAATGCATTTAAAATACAAAGGGACCAGTAACAGCACCATGATTACACTGATGTTCTTAACTAAGTTTAGCTTTTATTTAGATTATAATGTGGAATGTAGTATAATACTTTAGAATAACAGTTGTTATTTAACCAGACAGAGATAGACAAACAATAATTCCTTTAAGACTAGTTTTTCTAGATAATAAAACTTAATAGACACAAGAACTTATCTTGATAAGAGCAAATTAATATTTTAAGAAATCCTTATTTTAACACTTAGAGGGTTAAACCAGTTTATATTGCTACATTAATATTTGACTTATGTCTGGGGAAAGGAATTACCTTTCCTATCTCAGTCTCTTAGGGAAGCTTAATTACCCATGGGTCCTTACCTTTTGGATTGTAAATAGCTGTCCTAGGATGTGTTTTCTGTTGAAATTTAACAGATGTCTATGAAAAGAACAGTTTTCTTAAAAAAATCTGTTTTTGTAAGCATGTTTCATGCCAGAAACCTGCATAAGGCCAGCCTCATAGATTAGGAACTTTCTTTTTAAAAGAGGAAAAAATCCTTGAACAATTTTAGCTGATTATGTTAATTATATATAACCAATATAATTACTTACAAATCTTTTGAAATTTATTCTCCACATTTTTTTTTTTTGGGGAATTTACTTAGATATTTTACAACATTATATTTTACCAGGAAAAAGACTTTTTAATCCAAAAACTTTTTTTTTTACTTTTTATATTAAAATACTTTTCAATACCAAAAATGCTTTTATCTCCTTTTTTAGATGTTGATCCTCTTTTAATTTGCATTTTGAAACAATTCTTTTGAAATTTTTGAATTTGGACAAACTACTCCACTATAATAGGATGAATTGCTTTTGTTTTTATAGCACTTTAATTGAAACCTGGCTAAATCCTCTTATACTCTTAGTATATAAATCATACCTCATAGAATCTTACCTCCCAATAACGCCATTTTTAATAAAGACTCAGAAACAAAGCAGTCTCAAACTTTTTTCATTTACCAATTTATGAAAACACATACATTTAAATATCTTTCAGGTAAGAGTGCATGTTTTTATATTTAGTAGTCAATGTTTTAGCATTTAACTTTGTAAATTAGATGTTTCCTTTAACAAACACATTTATGAATATTAATCTAATTTATGTTCAATCTATTTTATTTATTTTTAACTGTAAAAACCAAGGTATCAAATAGTTGACAGTGCTAATTATCTCTTTTTTGTTGAAAAATCTTAGAAGCAATGGATAGAACGTCTTATACATTTAATAGAAACCAACCCTTTATTAATTGTCTGACCAGCTAGAAAAACTTGTGAGTTAGTAATTTTAAAGACATGTTTATTTTTATCTGTTTACCCAATCCAAACTGAAACATTTTTTGTCACATCAACTAAAAAAAATTTGAATCCATTTCTTATTTAAATATTAATTTATGAGTGCTCATTTATTCATATGCCAATTTTGGTACCGTGTACATGATATATAGACAGGAACACATATGTAGACACAATGACACAATACACATATGCACACATACACAAAATAGACAGGAAACAAAGATTTTGTAACTTTTTGTAAGTGTAGCTCTATAAGTTGGAGGCAATGTTACAGATGTTTCTTAAAGCCTCTATTAGATTTAGCTTATTAGAAATTAAACTAGAACCTATCAGACTTTTATATCATGTTAAATATAGTGGAGGTGGAAATGCCAGGTGTAAGATCTAAAAGCCATGATAGTCACTGAAAACAAATGTTCAGATAGCTTTCCATTTATCCTTGATGGATGTCAGGTCTACCCCAACATCACAATGTCTATGTCCTTTTTAGGATTTAGAAAAAAGAATTTTTTAAATGTATTGGAGAGATAACTCTAGAAGAATTGGTCTCTGAACAAAGACAGATGTAAAAAGTTTTATAGTTAGATAAAATAAGACTGCTCAGGAAAATACATTAATTTAGGAATGCAAGATCAAATGGGAATTCACCATAAAATCATGAGCTCAAGAATATAGGAGTTTAAAAAACAGAAGTTCTAGAAAAAATTACACAGCCACAATACATTAGTAAAGGAGTTGGTAGAAGATCTTAATCAAATATAAGCACTCTTTTAGCTTAGATTAAAGCCAGTTCATTCCATTCCCCCCCCTTTTTTGGGCTGTAGCATTTAGGGAGGATTTTTTTAAAGAAAGGAATGTGGCAGAGTGCCAGAGACAGACAAGATCATGGCCAAGCCAGAGTGGCTTGGATTTTAAAAGGACACTTCTTTAGTCTACACTGGTTTTTCTATTAGCCTTGTAAATCTTCCAAAATTTTCTGAAAACTTGGTGCTGTGGTTTATGTATATTTTGGAAACCTATTGTGGTGGTGATGATGTTGCTGGCCTGGGTACTTGTAATGTTAGTTTTGTCCTGGTTAGCCCTCTCCACCTCTAATTTTTGCTTACTCTCAAGAGACAAGGACTCTGTTGGGGAAGGAAGATGTGCTGTTGGCACAGGACTTATTAACTGTTTACAATTTTTAAAAATTTTTTTACATTTGTCCTAATTAGTCATACATGATAATGGAATGCATTTATGCATTTGATAAATCATACATAAATGGAGTATCATTTCTCATTTTACTGATTGCACATGTTGTAGGATCACATCAGCCATGCAGTCATACATGTACATGAGATAATGATGTCTGTTTCTCTCTACTATCCTTCCTACCTCCATATCCCTTCCCCTCCCTTTACCCCCACCACCTAATCTTAAGTAACTCTATTCTTCCCTAGCAATGCCTCCCTTATTGGAGTGAGATGAAATCTAACAGTAGTTTTGATTTGCATTTCTCTAATTGCTGGAGATGTCGAACATTGTTTCATATATTTGTAGATCAACTGTATTTCTTCTGTGAAGTGTCTGTTCAGTTCCTTAGCCCATTTATTGATTAGGTTAATTTTTTTAATGTTCTTTGAGTTCTTTATATATCTGAGAGACTAATGCTTTGTCTGAGGTGTATGTTTACAATCTTTAATGGTGTTTTTAAAGTCAGAAATCATGTCAGAAGCTGACCATTTTACACTTTTATGAGATGGTCAAGACAATCGTGTACCAAGAATCACCAAGTAAAAGTATCCATGGGGATCTGATTCAGTCCCTGGGCTGTACATCTAGCACACAGCTGTTTACCAAGACTCTCCCTTATCTCTACATTTACCACCCCCTCTTTAGGAAACTAAGTTTTAGTAACAAACTTTAGGAACTGTGACAATTGTGTCTTCCTTGATTTAAGCAAAGTCCTAAGTAAAGTAACCTAGAGATTCCTTTCTTTGGATCCTATATGTCCCATATTTTACACCTGACTAATACTTGCACTCCTAACTTTATTTAAATGGTCACATCCTCTGGGAGTGTCCCCTCATCTGATCATCAAGGAGAGGGCCCCCTGCGCCTGGGTCCTGTTCAGGCACAGCTGTCATGACCCGATGACTATTAATTCAGAAACCAGGGAGGGGCAATGGGGGATTAAGAAAAAACACACAAACATTTAGAGAGAAAAGTGGGATCCGGTGGGTGCTGTCCTCTGATGGGGAACAGTGACCCAGAGCTGGTTCCTCAGGTCTATTATATAGGCTTTATCATCTGGAAAGCAGGCAGACGTGACGGTCGTAGCACGGGCCAGACACTACGGTTTCCTTGCCGCGTTCAGGATCTTCTACCCTAGGAGTCTGTGTCTGTGAATCAAGGTCAAGACTGAAATCTCTGCTCGTTTGCCCGGGGAGACCAAGGGCCACATGCCATAGTCCCCTGGGAGTGTCAGCCCTGTAGTTCGCACAGAGGGATCCCAGCACAAGCGTCCACCTCCACAAGGTGGCCAGACGCCTTGGCTCACATCACTGCTCCCCACAATGCCCCATGTTACAGGGAGGAACCTGAGGCAGGTTAGTATGAGGCTGCCCACAAGCAGCAGGTGAAGTCGGAGGCTTGGTTCAGACGTGCACCCGTAGTTTAAAGTACAACACCTGCACACCCCTCCACCTTCTCTCTGCTTTGATTCAATGCTGTCTGCATGACCTGGTCCACACAGGAGGTGTGAGGGGGGACGCAGGGTCAGTTTGACTGGACTCTGATCACTGACAATGTGAACTTGGCCAAATTTTTAAATCACTCTGAACTTAACTTTCTTCACTTACAAAATTGGGTTCTTTGATTGAATGTGAACATAGGTGCCAGAATCCCCACCTCTGTAGGCTCTTCATTCTTGCCCAACTGTGGCACTTACCAGCCCTGTGTTTTCATTTCGCAGAAACCCAGAGCAGTGCCTAAAAGTCGCAGCTCCCTGTGCAAAGCTTCAGGTTCAATTGGGAAGGAAACGTCCGGGCTTCCTAAGAAAGCCACTAGCTATGAACCACCGTGGGAGCCTCAGCCTACAGAAGGGCAGGACGGCCCCCTGGCCTCTGTACCGCACAGCAGCTAACCACAGACCACTCCCCGCCCCATGGAGGCCCTGCTCTTTCCCTCCTGTTCTTTCAAAAATCTTGTATCTTGACTTGGCCAGAACAACCCTGGGAAACAAACACACAGGGATGAGAACAATACTCACCTGCGGTGGAGAATCCATGTCTCAGGAATTCCTCATCCAAATTTTCCTTGGCACACTCTGTTGGTTATTCAACTGTGCCATTCTGAGATTTCAGGGATGTGTCTGGAAGGCAATTCAAAGGAATGGTAGCACTGAATGAAAAAGGGAAGAAGCACATGCAAAAGTGTTTTGGTAAGTGAAGATGAAAAGGTCCAAGGCGGAAATCACAGCTGGCCTTGGGTACAGAAATCACGACCGCTTCACCTGCGAGTCTTTGCTCTTCCAATGCTCCAAGAAAATTCATATCCATACAAATGACAAGTTCTTAGTCTCCCAGTCTGGTAGTGTGTTAGGCTCCAGTTTAAACCAGCTTTGTAAGGAAGCCCTTGTTCTTGTAGAGAACAAGGCTGTGGAGCGCATTGGGCTGCTGGTCAGGCAGTGGACTCCAGAGGCAGGACACCTGGGTCAAGGCCCAGCTCTGCCCCGTGCTGTGTGGTGGTGGGGGGCTCAGCTCTCTGTGCCTCTACTTTCTCACAGGCCCACTGGGACTCCCAAGAGCAGCCTGCCTTGTGCCTTGTCCTGAGGGTGAAGACACTGGGAACAGGACCGGTGAGACCCAGGCTTGAATACTCTGAGCAGTGTTCGCTTACCACCCAGCCATCTGACCCTGACTGGGACATTTTTCTCAGTCTGATTTTTTAAGACCTTCAGATAGGAACTCCACACACCCAGCTGCAACTAGGGTTGAGCTCGCTCTGAAGCATGCCTCCCTGCAGCTGGCAGAGTTGCTGGGGCCGTGCAGGCTTGCTGTGCATTGTGCCTGCTTATCTGAACCCTCCCCACACCTTCTGGCACCTCTGCTTCAGGAGGGAACTGTGTGCCTGTATATGTGGGGATGTACGTACGTGTGCAGACCTGTGCATACGTCCTATTCTGGGTTCCTCGAGGACGGGAAGAACCTCTTTTGCAGTTCATAGCTCACCCATCAGTGTATTGATACAAAGGACACTCAAAAGTCGTTTGCTGGTGAGCAGGAAAAAACTGGTTAGACACTTGAGAACTTTAGGGTACACTGGGTTCTACCTCTGTCCTCTTAGCTTTGCATTAGGAGTCGTAAAATATTCCCCAATAACCTGGGAAATCGACACAGCAATACTTTCCCTATCACATAGATTCAGGAACAAGAGTAGAAGTTTGCAAAAACAAAAATACTGAAAATTACATTTTTCCTTGGGTGATTTGCCATTATTTTTTCCTCTCATATGCTCGTAACTCCCAGTAAACCACAGGCGCTGTACCTGCACTTCAGGTGTAACTAGTCTGTATTCATCTCAGACATTTCCTCGGGTAACTGAGCCGATGACTCAAATGAGCAGCCCTCCTCCGAGGCGTCCTGTCAGCTTCCCGTATGCAGGTCAGCCCGGGCTCTACGGCAGTACCGTCCTCACCTGCTGCCCACCTGCCTGGTTCTCTCTGTGGCACCGTTAGGCTCAGCTCCGTCCTCTAAGCCCACAAAGGAGCAGGTCTCCAGGAGTTCAGCAGGACCTCCTTTAGCACATTAGTCCCACTGTTACTGTGACAGATGGCCACAAACCCAGTGGCTGAAAACAACACAGATTTATGTATAGAGTTCTGAGGGCCGGAGTCTGAGAGAGGTCTCCCTGGGTTGAAGGTGACTCCCCAGGACCCATGTCCTTCTGGGGGCTCCAGAGGAAGGTGTGTCTTTGCCCTTCTGGTTCTGAGGCTGCCCTCAGTCCATGGCTCGCGGTCCCTCCTTCACCTTCAAGGTCAGCCGCAGGGCGCTGAGCCCTCTCTGGTCACAGCCCTCTGACCCTTCTCTGCTTCTCCTCTGCAGTTGGGCGCCCTTACGGTGATACTGGGCCAATGCAGATGATCCAGAAAAGTCTCTCTCCTTATCCATCACCTGGCAAGAAGCCTCACTTCCACCTGCAATCTTAAGTCCCCTCTGCCATGAGGGCGCAGGCTCACAGGTTCCAGAGGTTAGGACATGGGCGTCTGTAGGCGTCTGTTGTTCCGCCTACACAGATAGTCAACAAGTCAGGCATGCTTTAAGATGCCCGGGAAGCCCTGTGGGAAGACTGACTTTCTGTTTGGTGCTGGGAATCAGCCCAGGGCTTGCACATGCTGGGCAGGCACTCCTCCCCTGAGCCACATCCCCAGCGCCCAGCAGCCCACACTTTAAAACTGGGGTTCTTTAAGAGATTTTCAGAAATCAGACTTCTAGAAGGAAGAGTGGACTGCGGGATGTGGGCTCAGGCGGCAGCACGAGGAGTGGGTTGCCCCTCCCAGGAGTCGGGCTCCACGGTTTCTCAGCTGCGTCGCAGGGCACCACCTGATTCCAGCATGAGCAAAGAAGTGACAGCCTGCAGCTCTCCAGCCAGCACACTTTGTTGGTGAGTCTACCGTCTGCTGAGGTCACTGAATAATTTGGAATTCTCCGTGGTCGTCTGCATCCCACATGTTGGGCTGCATTGAAAGAGACCGTGTGTGATGGACACTTGGCTCTGATGGACAGCTCAGCTGTGAAGGGCCAGGTAAGGCAAAGAACACCTCCAGACCACCTAGGGGTCAGCCCACCCAGGGGTCAGAGTGTCCTGGGCTGTGCACGTCCACAGTCTGAAGGTGAGGACTTGCCTCGGGTGGAGCCAGCTTGGGCCTCTCAGTTTCCATCTTCAGTAAAGCTTTGGATTAGCAGCAGGGCCTTTAGATTCAGAAGCCCAGGCATGAAGCCCGGCTCTGCCCCTTACAGGGTGTGTTTCACTCTGTCCTCAGGCCTCAGACTGGTCCTCTGTAAAATGGTGGTAGTTATTGTTACCACACAGCGTGGGTTTAGGAAACACGGAGGCAGTGTGGTAGAATCTTAACGTAGTACGTGGCGCACCGTAAGGCCTCCATGCAGGGCTGCTGGGTTTGCCTCTTTCCCTTTCAGTCTATGAGATGTTATTGTCTTGGATTCCAGTTGAAATAACTGAGGGATGCAAAAGGTCATATCTTTTTTGTGACAGAAAAGCTGTTGCTTTCGTTCCATTGTTGTGCTATTGACATAGTTCATTCCACAACATCTTAATTGAACAGAATATTAAATCTATTAAGTAAAAGTGAAAATTTTAGTTGCTATGGCTTCCAAGCAACACAGAGAGGGACATTCTCTTTATTTTACGAATTCCACTATTTCTGAGTATAGATTATTCTGCTTTGCTTCCTTGTTTCTAAGATTCTGGATTTTTTATACTTGGATTCCAGTTACTATGTCTCTTATATTAACCTCTTATTTGTCTCTTTTCATGAGGTCTCAGAATCTGCTCAGGTTAGCAATTCACAATGGCTATCCAGGTTGTCCTGGGGTTATTTTATTTTTGTTATGGTGGTTATATTACAGAGGAAAGGGGTAGCTGGGGAAGATCCTCTTCAGCCTGAATGTATTCTCAGTTACCCTAGTCAAAAGGCCTACCTGTTCCTTCTGGAACCAGCAGGTGGGTTAACACAAAGCACCACATCATGTGGATTATGCTAGTTTTTCATTGTTCTAACACAACACAGGAGAAAACCAACTTTAAAAAAAGGTTCATCTGTTTGTTCACTCATGCAACTCAATTGCCTAGCACGGTACTAGGCACAGGGCAGGACACAGTATTTGCTGTGTGAACTGTGCTGGGGAACGGGAGGTGTGGTAGGATTTGGCACTGTGTGAGAGGCAGGGGAGGGGTGTAGGGGAGGGGCTGCTCTCCTGGTTGCTTAGAGAGCAAACATGAAAACGATGGTGTTCTTGGAATGCCCCCTCCGATCTCTGGTGGCCTTGTGTCCCGCTGTTCTTGCTATGGTGTTTAGTCACGCTCTCCACGCTGTGGCCCTGACGTGTGTCTGAAGCACTTCCCTCAAGCCCCACTTTTGGAAGTACGTTCAGCAGAGGGGCCTATGGTCCTTGCTACTTCCCCCGATCTGTGTGGGCCAGGTTCAGTGGGTGACCAAGGAGGTGATGTTGCCGAATGGCAAGTTACTAAAAGGATTCCTAAAGCAGCATTCATAAGAGCAGTAAAAATTAATAATAAGCAGCCATGTAATGGCCAGTTCCTAATCCGCCTTCGATGATGGTGCTAAATATGGATAAGCCATCCTGCAGAGTCCTCAGCGTCTCACTTCCTTGTCTTCTCTTTTTGTTTTCTGCTTCCTGTTTTCTTTTCTCCCTCTGTCCTGTGAATTTCACAGAGGACACCGAGTGTCCGTGGTACTGACCGGCTGGATTCTTGTCAGGGACTCTCAGTCTGTTAGAGGAGAGGACCTGCGTGCTGCGTGGAGGCAGGTGAAGGGACAGCGGGGCTGAGCCTGCGGGTTAGGAAGGCTCCCAAGAGAGATCCCGAGAGATGAGTGAGACCCTACAGGAAGCTGGGGGTGGGGCAAAGAGGTTGACAGCCCGTGTGCCCGGTGCTCCCGCACCCTGGGGGCCACGTCTAAGGTGGTAACAGCTCCACTGCCCTTGTCTTGGGTTTAGGGAAGGCCAGGTGGCCCGTTCTGGCCTCTCAGAGATGCAGGGAAGTTTGCCGCGGGCATTCAGGGCATCCCATGGGAGCGGGGCTGGTCTCTCCTGGCTTTGGTGTGCTGCTCTCTCAGGAGATGAAGGACGTTCGCCCCCACAGGAGGCAGACTGGCGGAGGAAGCCGCAGCTCTGAGAACGACGCTGGACTCTGAATCAGCCCGTCCGGGGCCACCAGCTGGAGCCGGCTCGCTTCTAGTCTAGCAGTGAGTCACTTCATCTGGTCAGTGGCTGTGTGATGAGGTGGTTCTGACCACCAGGCCCAGAGGCATGCCTACCACAGCTGCACACTCTGTGTGCTTTGTTAAGGGTCTGACCTGCGCTTTCTAGGATCGCTGTCATTTTGATGGTTTTGAAGTGAGTCGTTAAAGGTGAATAAACCACCATTTTTTCAGGGCTGAGGACACAGAGCAGGGCCACCTCTCATGTCTCGAAGAGCACACTTCTATAACGTGCCTATGGCTCTTTAACCTCTAAGAGTTCCCTTTCCAAGACCTCAGTGACATTTCGGAAGAATTCAGGACGGTTGTCTTAGAGAACGTTGCACAATTTGGATTTGGCCGAGTGAACGGATCCTCCACCGTCACATTCGTGTTGAACACTGTGGCTAACATGGTGCCGTCACTGTGGAGCATCGGGAGGCCCATGGTGCTCATGCTGGGGACACTGGGATCCTTCGGGGAAGACAGCTGCCCAGACCCTCCACCTGGAGGTGGGACTTCTGCTTTGACAGACGGTGTGTGGAGAAGCACTCCAACCAAGTCAGCATCCTGCTCTCCAGCTGTGTGACCTGCCTGCGAAGCGTCCGTGGATGCTGGCGGTCATCAGTCAGCTCACCGGCTGCTGCGGCCTTGTGAATTTTCTACCCCTGGCCTTCACTGCCTGCAGTTCTACAGCGCTGCGCCTTTCCCGCTGTGCTTGGGTACCGTGGAACCCCAGCCTCCGCTGATCTGGACCTTTGCTCTCTGTAATGCAGCCTAAGATCACAGCACATTGCTTTCCCAATCAGGCCACATGGTTTGCTCACTCAAAGAACAAGCCGTGTTCCTTCCATTTGAACATGTAGGACTTTAAATCATGCATGGGTATGTTAGTGCATCCGAGTTTGAGAATTGATTAGAAGTGTTCATGCAATTTGCAGGGGCTTGCTGTTTATTTAGCTTTCTGACTTGGTTCTTATATTTTCAAGTCTCTCTGTGGACTCCATTCATCGTGCTGGCCTCTTGGTACTTCCCACCAGAGGTTGATCTACCTTCTGTCACTGGACAGCAGATAAAAGTGATCACAAAATGCTTATGGACATGGTTGCAATACTATCCACAGGCAAAGTCATCTGCCAGTGGATCTGTGCCTCATCAGCTCTGCACGTTAACATGTCAGGGCACAAATGTTTCCATTGCATGCTAAAATTAAATGAGAATTGTAAACCCTAAACATAGGAACCAGATGATGCAATATTGCAACTTCTCTGAAGAAAACCCTTGAGATACTGTTAATATTTAAGCATATTAATTAAGCAGAAAATGGACTAAATAGTTTGAAATTAGGATCATCTGGCCTACTCTTCAAAGAATACAACACAGACTGGAGAAACTAACAATCATTTATTTTCAAGGACATGCTGATTGGTTTTTTGTTTGGTTTGGTTTGGTTCATAAAATCACATGAATTCCTGGACTGGTGTTTCTCTCATGAGCATAATTATTTCTCAAACGCACTTCTGGGTGAAGCAGCTGTGGCTTTTCTTCCCACGAAGCCTGCGCGGCCGAAGCACTTAAATGTGGATCTCAGCTGCGTCTTCAGAGTGGCAATTTGGCACTGCCTTTTAATTTATCAAATTGAAAGAAACATAAGGCAAAAATTATGAGTCATTTTTCTCGTTAGGGTACTGATTACACAGATTCAGCATGAACAAGACAGCTGCTAATTTGTGCATAACGCGTATTCCTTTTCACAGGAAAATATACATAAGCTGTGGTTGAAGAAAGACAACAGGTTCTGCTGGAAACCATTTGGGGATGTTTGTAGGAAGTTTCCAGAGAAGGCATGAGTCTCCCTTTATCACACTGACAATCATCCCCGCAGACGGAGTGTCAGTGAAGACACCCAAACAAAACTCCTTCCATGGAGCCAGGTGCCCAGCAACTGGGGTTCTCCAAAGCTGGCAAACCCAGTGCACCAAGGAGCTGGGCGTGGCAGAGAGGAAGCCGTCTGCTCCCCCGTCCCAATTCCTGGTGCCACTGCGGTTACAAAAATACCCGTGTGTCCTTCGGCAATTCCCTTGTCTTCTTCAGGCTTCAGTTTTCTCATTTCTGAACTCAAGATGTTTGGGTTCCATGATGGCTTGTGTACCTTGTAGCTATAACGTTTGATGGATGGAGTCTATTTATTGAGCTATGTAGAATGAGTTTGTGATCTAAGTGTCTATGAGTGGACATAAATTTGTGGCCAACTAACCCCCATGACAGCTGAATTTTACCCCAATCCCATTATAAACTAGAAAAGTTGGCGTTAAAAGCAACTTATTTCCTGATAACCTCCTAAGAACCTAAGTGCATAAATTCAAGACCCAGCCAGAGGAGCAGGGTGGCTGTCTTCCAAGAGTGATGGCAAAGCTGAATTTTAGAAGGGCACAAGATTAAAGTTGGAGCCAGATGATGGACTTCTCTTACTTAACCTGTAGTACAGTCACCCGCTTCCTCAACACCCAGTGGAAACCCGCTTCCCTCTACGCACAGCCCAGCTCACGGTGGCTCAGCTTACGGTGTGTTGGCATGATGGCCAGTGTGAAGGCATTATGGAAAACATAATCATGGCTTTTCATTTTAGTAAAGCACTCCATAAGTCGCATGAGATAGACAAGACTCAGCTATAACACAGGCTTTCCGTTAAATGATTCCGTCCAACTCCAGCTAGTGGGAACGGGGGCGGAGCTGGGAAGCTGGGAGGTTAGGTGAGTTCGATGAATTTTCAATTCAGGGCGTTTCCAGCTGGTGATGGGCATTAGAGGAGCCCGCTGGAGGCTGGGAAGCTGCCGCCTCGGTTCCCATTCAATTTCCTCGCCATGGTCTTCTTCCTTCCCCTTTCTGTTCTCCGTCTCAATGTTCCTGCCCAGGGTTGCCCGGGTTTCTCAAGTTCTCAGATCCTACTCGTCTACTTTGTGCCCATTCTTCTTTCCTTTATCTTCTCTATCTCCACCCCCAGCTCCCAGACCACGTGGCCTAAATTTATTTGCTAAATTGGATGTTATTTCAATAGACAATTGTGCCTACATGTATCTGAGCATCGAAATCTTTGGATCTGAACTATTTCTGGAAGCAGTGACCAAGTTTGTGGCTGTCCACTGTTCGGCAGGTGCACTGCCTGAGCACTGGCCCCATGACTCAGAGGGACTGTCCCCTCCTTTGTAGGAGCCAGCTCCTCTTGGCTGCAGTTGCTACTGATTAATAATTACTGATACGGTCTTTCCACCCTGTTCTCATTATGGTTATGAACACTTAAGTAGCAACCAGTCTCTGACACTTTCATGGTAAGGTTTATAGGACGGAGCTTCTTGAAGTCAAGGACATATCTTCTCCAGCTCTGCACTCCCAGCATCTGGCACAACATCTGTTACTCAGTACATTTTTTATCCATGCTTGTTGACCTGCGAGTTGATTAGGACTTGGTAGAAAACTGTGTAAGAAAACAATAGTTTAATATTTCCTGGATGAATTCAAAAGAGAAGAAACTTATGAGAAAACTGATAAGGGGTTACAGATCTATGAATCATAATGTTTATAGTATTTTCATGGTAACTACTAACCTGTCTCAGTTTAATAACCCATGACTTATTTATCAACTCACATCAAACCAGTATGAGACACAGTGGGGGTACAAAGGAGTCATGCATGCTGCTTTCAGAGCGAGTCATCTCCTGTGATTATTTATATTTTTTAATCTCATTTTCAGATTTTTCTGGGATGTTGAAAAATAAGTTTATAGTCCTTTTTTTCTCCTTTCTAGCAAGCAACTGAGTTTTTTCTTGTTTAATGATCCAATTTGTTAGAAGTTTGTTTCAGTATATATTTTCTAATTTATAGCATTCATTCTTAGGAGTTCCCATTAAATGCCTATAAAATAAAGAAAGAAATTTTACTTCTCCTCTCACTGCAGGAGGAAATTAGAGGACCCTAAACCTCATCACAAAAATCTGAGCAAACATTGCTGAAGTCAAGAAGTTGGGTAAAGTCAATAGTGTAAACTGATGACTAGTGTATTGTACTACCAGTCCTCCAGACTCACGGACTTTGTAGGTGGGATGATCAACTGATAGAAGAATTTCTACCAGGCTATTTTCTTTCCATAAAATGGATATCAACAGTATTCTCCACCTAAATAAGATCTAAATTGTACTTAGCACTTGAGAGGAGATGTGGTAAACTAGACTGCTGGTATACATCTACCAAAAGTGTCCAGTAGTACAATAATATTTGTGGCAATTTTTTAGATATTCAGTGCATTAAGTGCTCAGATTTTCCTACTGAGTGATCTGTGTAGAATAGATAGAATGTTATCCACTTTCTATTCTACATGATAAAATTACAGAAAACCTTCCCTGCGGATGCTCTGAGCATGACAGTAGGAAATGCTGTGTACTGTGTGTTGCTTCTGGACTTTCTTAATGCACATCAGCTGACCAAGAACCCCTGGGAAATCACTTCCCATTGCTCTCCCGCAGCTCCCGAGCTTATCTGACCATTCTGCATCCTCTCCTTCCTTCATCCTCCCCTCCCTGCCAGTCTTGCACCACCTTCTTGTTTTGGCAGAACCTTTACTATTAAGTTGACAGTTTAACTTCTGATGCGCCCTTTGGGAAAAACTCTTTCAGATAGGTTAGAATTTGTTTTGAACAAAGCCAGACTTACCAGACAACTGTGCCTGTGTGTTTGGACTGCATGTTCTTGATGGCTTGTTCTCACCGAGTTGCTTTTTGGTGTGAAATCTATTGCATATTTAATCCAGGAATGTTGTTTGAGGATGTTGCTTATTGTTCTCCTTCTGGAGTTCCACTTGAAATTCGTAAGAAAAATTTCTGTTAATTGCTAGAGAAACTTGCTTTCTCCTAGAGCACGGGTATTTCTCTCTCCTCAACTGTTAGTGTTAACTGTTACGCCATCTCCAACTATTAAAGCAGTAATAAAAGCATAGCTAAGCTAACAGGACAGCAAGCGTTTGGCTTAGAGTGTGGTTAACGTGCAGCTCAGTGACATTCATGACTTACTGTGTTTCCAGCTCTGCCACCTTCTGTGTCAAGGATATTGTCAGACTAACCTCAGGTATCGTTGTGAGAGAGCTAAGTAGTAGCAGAAGTAAAATCCTCACTCAGTGACAGAAAAGAATAAAACATGCCAATCTCTTCCAGTATGTTCTTGTTGTTTTCAAAGAAACATTTGTTCAGAGACCCCCGCCCCAGGGATTCCCCCCCATCTCACTGGCCAGGGCTACACTAGGTACCTACCCAGAAAAACCACGCTAGCATAACAACTACTAGCGGAGGGGATGAAGTTGTCATGTGTCCTAGTTGTTCCAAGCGGCTGTAACAAACACTGCAGAGTGGGTGGCTGAAACAGAATGCTGGATCCTGGGAAGTCTCCTACTGCACTGGCAGATCTGGCTCTGCTTCAGGCGTGCTTTCTGGGTACAGATGGCCGTCTTCCTGTATCTCTGCATGGCAGGGTGCAGAGAGTGAGGGAAACTTGCATCTCTCCCTATAAGGGCATTAATTCCACACATGAAGAGGAAGGACAAATTCATATCCACCATTGTGACCAAATTACCTCCCAGAGGCCCCTCCAAATGCCATCGCTTTTGGAATTAGATTTCCACAAATGAAGTTTCAAGCATTCAGTCCATCGCACCATGACTGGGTTAAATTAATCATAATTACCCCCAATCGATGTCAATGCCTGAACAAAAAAGGGCTTCATTAATTACAGAGAGAGGATAGCCAAAATTTGGAATATAAAGCAATATATAGGATCAATGCAACAAAGGGTTTGTTCTTCAAAAAGTAAATAAGATTGATAAATCTTGGCAAAACTAACCAAAAGAAAGAGAGAGAAGACCCAGATAAAAAAACAGGAGATGAAAAAGGAGATATCACCAAAGACTTTCTCAAATCCAGAGGATCATCAGAAACTATTTTGAAAATTTTTACTCAATATATGGAAAGTCTAGAATACATTGACAAATTTCTAGACACATATGTCCTGCCCAATCAAACTAGGAAGATATAGAAACCCTAACTAGATTAATATAAAATAATGAAATGCAACAACTATTAAAAGTCTTCCGACAAAGAAAAGCCTGCAACCAGATAGATTCTAAGTTGAGTTCTACAAGACTTTAAAAGAAGAACTAAGACCAGTTTTTCTCAAAATTTTTCCTTGAAATTGAAATGGAGGGTGTACCCCACTCCCAAGTTCATACTGCAAAGACAATATAACCCTGACAAAGACACATCAAGGGAAGAAACACTACAGATGAATATCCTTGATGAACATAGATGCAAAATTCCTTAATAAAATATTAGTTAATCACCTTCAAAAACACATCCCGATGATAAAACACCATAATCAAGTGGGTTTCATTGTAGGGATACCAAGTGGGTTCAACATAGGCAAATCAATGAATGTAATTCACTGCATGAATAGAATCAAGGACAAGAATCATATAATCATCTTAATAGATGGAGGAAAGGTCTTTGATAAAATCCAGCATCCATTCATGTTAAAAATACTGCAAACAGAAAGAATATATGCTATATATGACAAACCCAAAGCCAGCATCGTATCGAAGGGAGAAAGACTGAAAGTACTTCC
Source organism: Sciurus vulgaris (assembly GCF_902686455.1). Taxonomy (NCBI): domain Eukaryota; kingdom Metazoa; phylum Chordata; class Mammalia; order Rodentia; family Sciuridae; genus Sciurus; species Sciurus vulgaris. The sequence continues at coordinate 140,252,556 of NC_136470.1, forward strand.
CCTAAAATCAGGAACAAGGCAAGAGTGTCTACTGTCACTGCTCCTATGCAATATAGTTCTTGAAACTCTAGCCAGAGCAACCAGGCAAGAGAAGGAAATTAAACGGATAGAAAGAATCTGAAGAAAATCTTAGAAGATGGAAAGACCTCCCATGTTTTTGGATTGGAAGAATTAATATTGTCAGAATGACCGTAGTACCAAAATCAATCTACAGATTCAGTGCAATCTCCATTGAAATTCCAATGACATTCTTCATAGAACTAGAAAAAAACAGTCCTGAAATTCATTTGGAAAAATAAGAGTACCCAGAATAGCAGAAGCAATACTGAACAAGAAGAGAGAAATTGGAGATATCACAATGCCTGATCTCAAATTATACTACAGAGAAATAACCAAAAAACAGCATGGTGGTGGCATCAAAATGGACGTGGAGATAAATGGAATAGAATAGAAGACACAGAGACAAACCACATAAATACTGTCCTCTAACACTTGACAGAGGTGCCAAAAATGTATGTTGGGGAAAAGATAGCCTTTTCAAAAAATGTTGCTGGGAAACTGGAAATCCATAGGGAGAAGAAGGAAACTAGATCCTATTTCACTATTGAACAAAAGTGAAATCTATGTGGATCAAAAACTTAGGAATTAGACCAGAAGTTTTGCAACTGTTAGAAGAAAACATAGGGCCACACCCCATCATACAGGTGCAGCTGTTGACCTCAACAAGAACCCTATATCTGAAGAAATAAGACCAGAAGTCAGTAAGTGGGATGCCATCAAATTAAGAATCTTCTCTAAGAAAAGAGAACAATAAAAAATGTGAAGGGAGAGCCTACAGAATGGAAGAAAATCTGCTAGCTGCCCCTCTGACAGGTGATTAATACATAAGGAACTCAAAAAGCTGAACACCAAATATAAAAGTAAAACAAGCAAACAAACAAACAGAAAGCAATCCAATCACTACATGGGCAAAAGAACTGGCAAGGATGTGGGGGAAAGGTACACTTATACATTACTGTTGGGATGCAATTTAGTGCAATCATTCTGGAAAGCAATAGGGAGGTTCCTCAAAAGACGAGGAATGGAACCACCGCATGACTCAGCTATCTCACTCTTTGGTATTTACCCAAAAGAACTAAAATCAGCATACCATAGTGATATAAGAACATTAATGTTCATAGAGTGCAATTCACAATAACCAAGTTACGGAACCAGCCCAGGTGCCCTGTCAATAGATGAATGGATTAAGAGATGTGATTTACGTATACCATGGAATATTACTCAGCCCTCAAGAAGAAGGAAACTATGTCATTTGCTGGTAAATGGATGGAAATGGAGAACATCATGTCAAGTGAAATAACCCAGATTCAAAATCAAGGGACAAATGCTTTCTCTCACATGCACAAGCTGGAGAAAAATAAGGGGAAAAGGGGAGGGGGGTCAGATATGAAGTATAGGGAAGGTCAGTGGAGTAGAAGAAGGAGATGGGGAGGAAGGGAGACGATTTGGGAAAGGGGAGGAAATGTAGAGTTAATTTAACAAAATCATGCCGTGTGTATATATAAATGCACCACAGGAATTCCGCCTGTATGTATTTGTAAAAAGCATCAATCCAAAATAAATAAACAAATGAGTGAAAGGAAGATCAGTAGAGTAGAGCAAAGAGAATAGGGAGAGGGAGGAGGGGAGGGAAAGGAAGGAGAACAGTTATTGAAAGGGAGTAAATAAAATTGCATGCATGTATAATTTTGTCAAAATGAGCCCAACTGCTCTATAAAACTATAATGCTCTCATAAAAATAAAAGAAAAAGTAAATTTACTTTTACCTGCTCATTATTTTTGTATCCTATTTTGACTTGTGTTTCTGATGTCCTTATACCTCAAATGTTTTTCAGAATGATGCACAATATATGAAAATCACAGCTAATGTGTCAGGGGCTCAGGGAGGGGCTAGAAGGCAGCTAGGTACCTGCTCTCTCTGGGTTTGGACATTCAGGATGCATTGATATTCCAGAAGAATAATTAGATCTTGTCAGTTCAAAGTGACTTTGGCCCAAGCCTTCAAAAACACGACTGTAGTAATCGACTTCCCAAGCATGGTAACACTGAATATTCTCAAATAATTAACATTTCTAATTTACAGACGCGCAGTGGTGGCAGTTACTGTCACAGGTAGGATTTAATTAGCCAAGACAAATAGATGAGGTTTCACACTTCCATCAGAACGGAGGAATTGCAGAGGCTGCCCCAGAAATTTCAACCACTGAAGACACCATTCGACCTCCCATGGAAATTAGTTTTTCCCATTGCCGTTCTGAAAATTGTGGTTATATTAAGCCATATCAGTGTTGTTGACTTATTTATCACAGTGAATGCCACGTAGGCTACTTTCTTGGGATTCTTGAAGATCTTTCAATTTTCTTTTTTCTTAATGCACAACTGCCTGAGAAGGGGGCAGGAGGCATCTCAGGATGAAGATGGGGAGAAGGACATACAGGACGACGGACAGACCCAAACTGACCTCGCCCTTGTCTTAGGGGAAAACCAATCACAGAGTCTTTCATGCAAGTCTTATAGAGAATGCCTCGTTAAAAGTATCTGAAAAACTTAACCTTCGTGGTAATGGGAAATATTGAAAACGAGAATTATTGAGAAGACACATATAGTCTCTTTTTGTACAGAAATAAGTAAATGATGTAAAACATGGAACAGTCTGAGTGGTCATCGTGATCTGGAGGGAAGTGGCTGAATCACATATAAGAATACTACAAAGAGAATAAACGGAGCAAAGGGTTTGTAGCAAAGAGATACAACTAATAATGGGCTCATGGAAACCTGGGGGCAGTTTTTGTGCTCGGTAGTCTGAAACAGAACATATTGAATCATCCAATTACTTAAGCAGAGAGTAAGAAAGTGTTGGAATTGGAAAAAACCAGCAGCACAGACATGATAAAGAGGAAAAGAAACATTGGTATTTTTACATCCAGAAGAGAGGAAGGGACCAGGGGATGTGCGGGCAGAGCAGCCACTGGAGCGGGAGCCATTCCTACAGAACATGCCACGTGTTGGACCCCCAGAGGGGTGATGAAGGCTGAGTCCTACAATCAGGTTGGTACAATTGGAGGCTTGGAGGACGGGCACCAGCCAGTCTCCCTGTGAGCCTTCCTCTGTAGGCAGATGAGTTTTGCTTCCTTCTTGGAAAGGAGATGGGTTCCCTTTTCTGGTTCTCCATTGCAGGGGTCCAGAAGTCCCCGCGTCCAGCTCTGCTTTTCCTGAGCTCCAGCACAGGCTTCCCTGTCCCACAGAGCCGGTGCTGGCTCCACGGGAAGGGGCTTCCTGACTTAGGCCTGAGGGGACCTGATCCAGGTCGGGGCACCATGGGGAGTGAGGTGAGGGACAGAGCACAAATGATGGGCACCTCTGCGGTGTTCTCATGGACTTTGTCATCTGCGTTGGACTGTCCCTGATCTTGGTCGCCTCCTGTGGGCCCTTGGGGCATCCCTGGGGACTCTCAGAATGTGTGCCCTGTACCTCTGGCAGTGCTATCTGCCTGTTGCATCTGTGTATGAACGAGTGTGTGCTTTTTAAACAAGGACTCCTCTGTTTCCTTTCAGGAATTTTGCTCCTAAGAGTAATCTCCTGTTTTTTGACTCAAATTTGCTTGTTTTTATTTCAGTTGGCTTTTGAAAGGGAAGGGAAGTCCTAGTCTATGCTTACTGTGCTGGACCCTTAAAATGCTTGTGCTCAGTGTGCAGACTCAGAGCCCACCCAGGAGTCATGAGAGCGAGCGATACCACAACAGGTTATGTTTTCAAACGGCAAGCTTTTGTGGCAAGGAAAACATCCACTTGGCTCAGGAAAGCTCTGGAAATAACCCGAAGTACACCAATTTGCAGATAATCCAACTCACACGCAGTTCTTACTTTGGCTGAAGACATTAGCTTGAAAGGAACTGTGATTTTGTGAACAGCGTGCTCTCAGTTGTTGGTCACTGACTCAGGGCATGGCCAGAATCCTGGAAGTACAGAGGTCAGGAAGACTGACGGAGACCACGCTGGTGTCCACGTCATCCTCGGATCTGAGCGGGCTCCTCCTGCTGTCGCGTCTGTTCTTCTTTCAGAGTAAAACATTCCTGTGTGACTTAGTGAGTGTCACTAAGACACAATCCAGCTAATAAAAATTCCCAAATAGTCTTAGTGAGGAGTTGATCTTCGAGATGTGGAGTTAAAACAGCCGGTAGCATGGAACAGATTTTGAGCTTAGAACTAAAATACCGGGGTACAAATCTGATGATGTCACTTTTCTCTTTTAAAGTCACTGATTACAAACCAGGTGGTCCCCTGTTCTCTTGCTCTCCTTCATGTCTTCCACTATGAACTAGGGATTGTACCACACCACACTGTCCTTTCTGGTGACTGAGAGCACCCCAGCACTTAACGCGAGCTCAGTAAAAGCCCTGTAAGTCACCTGTACCTTTTTATCCTTCCTCCCTGGCCACCCCTTCCCCTGACTGCTACCGCCCAGTTGACCCCTGTGTGTTGGGACTTCATGGCCGTGTCCTTGTCCTTAGAGTGAGCCCTACCCATCTCTTCCTTGACTTACAGGTAAATACTACACGAAGTGTACAGCTGTCATTTTGTTCCTCTGAGGATTTTGATTCTGTTCTGTCCGGATCTCCAAACCGCACATTTCCTCCTCCAGCTTCTACAGCCCACGGCCCGTGGCCCAGATGGAAATGCTGGGTAACGGAGCAGCGCTCAGACAGAAACTTCCTCATGTTTAAACAGCTCTTTGAAAGACATCAGACTTAATGTTCCAAACACTCAGAAACAAATAGACATGGGAGATATTAGTTCAAATCAAAAGTCAACTCAATTGCTCATTTTAAGTTGCAGCTAAAGGCTGTTGTCTAGTGAGCCACATGTTACAAGCACATAAAATTCCAAATTTGCACAGATTCCTTCTTAAAGCCTATCCAGAGATGGATAAGGTCAACAGCTAGGAGGACAGTCCACCTGAGACTGTCTGAATTTCACACTCATGCTGGGGTGCTCAGCATCACCCTCCCTCAGTGAACTGGCTACAGATTTGGAGATTCCCATAGTCACCCTGGGGTGTAATAATCTTCTAAAGGCATTTTCAGAAATAACTGAAAGCTATTATAGTTACAGAGGGTATCCAGAGAGAGGGTACAGGTTGACATTAGCTAGGAGGAGGGACGTGTAGGGTGGTGTCTGGGGGTGGCCCAAACATGGGCCTCTGGCTGTCCTGTCCTCTCCCCGTGGCTGCAGCCATGAGTGAGATTGCATCCTCCTGGCCCCCAGCAAGCAGGACAGACATTCCAGGACCTAGGGGCTGCATCCCAGGAACTGTTGGTGGAGCTTAGACTTCTTTGTTCTCAAAGAGTATTTACCTTAGACTATTCTAAACAGTTCTAAGCTGGTTCTAAATTGTCATGGGACTGAAAGATCCTACCCGCTATGGAAGGTGGTTACTCTTCCAGCGATGGAGATTACTTTCCCGTAAGCTCTCTAGCCAGCATCAGGTCTGGAGCTGTGGATGTTCTACGCAATTGTCCCTAAAACACCTAGGATTGTTGACTCTGTCTAGAACACCCTAGACTTGGGACAAGTCTGTAGCTGGCTGGATTGATATTTGGCAGAGTACTCTGAGCTCCTCCAGTAAAGGGATCTTATTGAGAAAACTTTCCTGGATCCTGAAGGGTGGCTTATACTGCTGATCTTATGTGAGCAAGCTTCGAGAGTGCACAACGGTAGGTTTCCATTTTGCTTCGGTAACTATCTGTGTGAATTTATTCCATGCCTGTTTAGCAGTTGCACTTTGGACATAAAGAATATTAATAATGCTTTGAGGCAGTTTGCAACATAATGGGAAATCATCACTTTAGGATGCTCTGTTTTTTAAAAAGGATAGAGATTTGTTTCTAAAAGCCCTGGTGACAGCATGCAGCTGTTACCATGTGCTGAAAACAAAGGGAAATCACCAGGTTTGTGTAGCCTTTGGAAGCAACACCTAAGCATGCGTTTGGGCCAGAGTGCCAGATGGCTGCAGGACACCATTCATGGCCTTTCTTGTCAATAAGCAGAGCACACGCTGGGCTGGGGCGCCGTGCCTTCCTGTGCAGGACGCCCCTTACCCACGCGGCCCTTTACCCTTCAGAGGCCAGTCGAAGCAGAGTTCATCATGTCCCAGTGTGCACGGACCTCTCTGTCCCTAAAAAACATTTTCTAAGATGGAATGGTGAGGATTTGAGGAGGCGATCTTCCTGTTATTCATTAGTCGCAACAACTGCGACTGTCAAAGACGAGCTTGGACGTGGTGACAATTAGGGGTCATTGTCACTGTCCTGACATTTGCACATGTTGTCCAAATGGAAGAGCACCGGGGTGTGCAAAAGTGACACAGGGTTTAAATGTAAGAACAACTAGATACCCAGTAATTCTCAGATCGGTCAAGTGAAAGGCACTGCATTACAAAGGAAGCCAGTTATTTGGGAGCACACACATCAAGAGAAACACCCAATTTGTAAAAAAAAAAATATATAGTTTCTATTAACACAATTAATGAGATCAACAGTGGGTCCAGTAGTTCTCCTATTTTCTAAATAGTCATGAACATTAAACCATGTTTGCAATAATTATGAAGTGACAAAGGCAGAAATATTCCTATTAATATGATGCTAATAAATATAGAATACGTCACATTTTCCTTAGAGATCTGTGAGTATAAAGATGCAATGTTTTTTCCCATCTAAGTTCAAAGAATCCCATGATTATCCTAGCCTAAAAATTCCAAGCTTAGAAGGTGTGTGTGTGTGTGTGTGTGAGAGAGAGAGAGATGCTGTTGGCTACAGACTGATTCTAGGACATTGGATGTAGAAATTGCAAAGGAGTCTCCTTTCACAGGCTGTCTGAATGGACTTGGAGAGTGACCAGCACTTTGCAGTTTCTCCTGCTTCATCTTTCACTTCCTCTCTGTCCATTCACTTACCCACAGCCTTGGGGTGGAGAGAATCTAAGGGGTGGAAGGACAGTGGCCTCCTCACAGGGAAAAGGCTTTTACTGAAGGAAGGGAAGCCAGCTGAATGCCTGGACTCTGCAGGAGAGGAGGAAGAGACTTTGGAGACGTGGTCGTGGAAGGTGGACAGAGGGAAGGCTGAGGGGACCTGACAACCACTCAGAGTTCAGGACAACTCTTGAAGGCCAGAAAGCATCGTGCTAGGTACAGGATCGGGATCCATCATGGCAACAGTATATGTCTGAGAACATGTCTGTGGTTCTGTCCGTTCATCTGGCTGTGTGTTAATACTGTTTGATGCTTTATGAGAACCTATGCTTTGTACATTGTCCCTCCCACTTTATAGATAAGGAAACGGAAGGGCAGAGATGTTAAATGATTACCAAGGTGACATGTTTAGCAAGCAACAGAGCCAAGCTTACCATCTAAAGTTTATGTAAACACATTTACAGGGGACACAGGGGACACATGTACGGTCCCAGACTGAACATATCTGGACTGCACCAAAGTGTTAATGAGAGTCTTCCAAAATTTCCTGAAACGTATTTTTTGATCTGCTACCTTTTCTCCAGCTTAATGTTTTATGCTGTGATGCACTTAAAACCAGACTTGATATGTAAACTCTTCCTGAAGTCATCAAATGTACAATTTCCCCCTTAGCTAATATTTCACAAGCTTTTGAACTCTAAGTCTTTCCAAAACAAAGTGAGAAGATGACTCTAACTGTCCTGGGCTGCTTCAATTACCTGCTCAGCCTCACTTAGAACCAAATGTCTGAGCTAGCAGTGCATGAAGTTCATTACAGAAAGGAATTGGATTTGATTAATTTTTTCTAAACACTGATTGACTCAGACAGTCCATTTTGCTAACATTTATACTGCAGTAAAGTTTAATTATGGATTATTTTGCCATAAGGCGAACGAGACTGACATAAAACAGAGAGTTAAAATTTACAATGCAGTAGAAATATCTATTTCTAATTTTCTTCTAATTGCTTTTCTATTTTATTTATGGTTGTAGGCACATGTTTTTACAAGTAAACAGGATTGTGTTCTCCGAATAACTCATAGAAAAATTCATGAAGACGCAGAGATAGATCATAAGAAATACAAATGCAATATTCAATATACCAATTTATTTATGTTCATCTTACTTTTTCTCTATTGATTTGACTTTAATGGTCAAGTCAATAAAAAAAAATAGATAAACCAATGTGCCATCTGATGTGGCTGTTTTGGAATAATGATTTTGAGCTTATGCATCATTGGTGGGGTTGATGGTAGACCTTTTCTGACTGTGGGACACTAGCCTAATGTGTTCTGCCAGCAGAGTGGTTTATTTTTTTCTTTTTCTTTGCAAATGCCTGTACTATTTTGCTCCTTATAATGATTAAAAGATTATAGATACTTCTTTGGAATTAGTCAGGCAAGTGCAAGATAATTCCCATTAGCTAGAGACTACATTTTTAGCTCGTAAAGGAACTCTCTATGAAAAAAGAGATTGGGTGGTGAAAAGAGGTTACCAGGGGAGATACTTGGATGAAGGGGCAAAGCCCCAGTTTTAATTGTGTGTCCAGCGTCTATTGTGTTCATACTTGGCAACTGCCACATAGGTTGGTTTTGACATATGTCCATTTGGACAGATGTGCCAATCATAACAGAGGATAAGACAAGCACAGAATGGGATACCTATAGAGATTAGGAGTTAAAAAATGGTTTTGTTTTACCGACCTACTCTGCTTGCTAGACGATGCTGGTATTATTAAATTGTAAACCCAAAGTTATCAAATTTAATTAAAACCTGGATTTTACTTGTTCACCAAGAACCTCCCCCACCAAATAATTTCCTGGTTTGTGTCAATGACTTAAGACATTTGAGGACATTCAGTAGGTTCCGTTCATTCTAATTAGCAACTGGGTCTACAACTCCAGCAACAAGACTTCTGGTTGACCAAGAACAAGAAACTGAGCAACCAACCCTGGTCACAGGAGTCAGTTCACATCTATGTCATAAAGCAGCTGCAGTGAGCAGGGTGCTTGATTTCTACTGTGATTGCTAGTTAGAGCCCATCAAGCCCACAAGTATGTGTGGAACTGCACAGAGAGTTGTTCTTTACAAGATAATAAGAGGGACAACGGGAGCAATCAAACCCACACTATGGAAATTAACTACAGCAGGAAGTCCATGTACTAAACACAGGAAATGAATAGCTAAGCAGAATGCCCACACAGGAGGTGCTATGCTCAACTTCCAATCTCTTCCTTTAAGGACTGGTTAAAAAATCGGAAGAAGTCCCCTCAACCCATAAAGGATATATATGGCAATCCCAAGGCCAACAACATACTTAATGGAGAAAAACTGAAAGCATTGTTTCTAAATCAGGAACAAGATAAGGATGCCCACTCTCCCCACTCCTATTCCACAAAGTCCTTGACACTAGCCAGAGCAATCAGGCAAGAGAAAGAAGTTAAAGGGATATGAAGAGGAAGGGAAGAAGTCAAACGATCTCTGCTAATTACACGATCCTATATCAGAGATGCAAAATTCTAAAGACTTCAAGAGTTGATATTGAGCTGATACAGCAAAGTAGCAGAATGTATGCTCAATACTCTAATAGCCACACTGCTGAGAAAGAAATCAGGAAAACTATCCTATTCATAATAGTCTAAAAGGACAAATAAAACAAACAAGCAAACAAACAAACAAAAAAACACCTTGGGAATGAATCTCACCAAGGAGGTGACAGACCTCTGTAGTGGAGAAAGCAATTGCAGACCTTAGAAGATGGAAAGAACTCCCATGTTCTTGGCTGGGAAGATCAGTATTGTGAAACTGGCCATAGTACCAAAATCAATCTGCGGATTAAATGCAATCCCCATAAAACACTAATGACATCTTGCTTCACAGAACTAGGCAAAAGACAGGCTGAAATTCATTTGGAAAAATAAGAGACCCAGAAGAGACAGAGCAATTTTGAAGAAGAAGAGTGAAATTGGAGGCATCACAATACCTGATCTCAAATTGTACTGCAGAGCTATAGAAGCAAAACAAGACGGTATTGTCACCAAAAACAGATATGAAGACCAATGGAACAAAATAGAAGACACAGAGACAAGCCCACATAAACTCAGTCATCTGATACTTGACAAAGTTGCCAAAACTGTATGTTGGAGAAAGACTGCCTCTTTCACAAATGGTGCTGGGAAAGCTAGAAATCCATATGTAGAAGAATGAAAGTAGATCCCTAGCTCTCGCCCTGCACAAAAGTCAAATCGAAGTGATAAATGATTCTAAGAACTAGACCAGAAACTTTACAATTGGTAGGAAAAAACAGAAGGTCAATACTCCAACATACTGTCCACAGGCAGCAACTTCCTTAACAAGATCCTGAAAGCTCAAGAAATAAATCAAGAATCAATAAGGGAGATGACATCAAATTGAAAAGCTTTGGCACCACAAAGGAAATAATTGTGTGAAAAGACAGCCTACAGAATGGGAGAAAAATTTTGCCTGTTAATTCTTCATCAGAGCATTAATATCCAGAATAAAGAACTCAAAAAATTACTCCCTAAAATATAAAAACCCCAAAGAATAATTGAGCAAAGCAACTAAATAGACATTTCTCAAAAGGCCAACAAATACATGGAAAAATATTCAACATCTCTAGCAATCAGGGAAAGGCAAATCAAAACTAAATTCCAGTTTCTTTTTTAAAAATTTTAAAATTTTTATTGTAAACAAATGGGATACATGTTGTTTCTGTTTGTACATGGAGTAACAGCACACCATTTGCATATTCATACATTTACATAGGGTAAAGATGTTTGATTCATTCCGTTATTTTTTCCTTCCCCCCACCCTTTCACCCCTCTTTTCCCTCTATACAGGCCCTCCTTCCTCCATTCTTGCCCCCCTCCCACCCCCCATTACGTGTCATCATCTGCTTATCAGTGAGATCATTCGTTTTTTTGATTTTCGTGATTGGCTTATCTCACTTAACATGATATTCTCCAATTTCATCCATTGTATTCTTGATAATCGCCATTCTAATTGGGATGAGATGAAATCTTAGTGTAGTTTTGATTTGCATTTCTCTTATTACTAAAGATGTTGAACATTTTTTCATATGTTTGTTGATTGCTTGTAGATCTTCTTCTGTGAAGTGTCTGTTCATATCCTTAGCCCATTTGTTGATTGGGTTATTTGTATTCTTGGTGTAGAGTTTTTTGAGTTCTTTATAGATTCTGGAAATTAGTGCTCTATCTGAAGTATGAGTGGCAAAGATTTTCTCCGACTCTGTAGGCTCTTTCTTCACATTACTGATAGTTTCCTTTGCTGAGAGAATGCTTTTTAGTTTGAATCTATCCCAGTGGTTGATTCTAGCTTTTATTTCTTGTGCTATGGGAGTCCTGTTAAGGAAGTCTGATCCTAAGCCAACAAGGTGAAGATTTGGACCTACTTTTTCTTCTATAAGATGCAGGGTCTCTGGTCTGATTTCAAGGTCCTTGATTCATTGTGAGTTGATTTTTGTGCAGGGTGAGAGATAGGGGTTTAATTTCATTCTCTGGCATATGGATTTCCAGTTTTCTCAGCACCATTTGTTGAAGAGGCTATCTTTTCTCCATTGCATATTTTTGGCACCTTTGTCTAGTATTAGAAAATTGTATTTATTTGGGTTTGTGTCCATGTCCTCTATTCTGTACCATTGATCTACCTGTCTATTTTGGTGCCAATACCATGCCATTTTTGTTACTATTGCTTTGTAGTGTAGTTGAAGTTCTGGTATTGCAATACCCCCTGTTTCATTCTTCCTGCTAAGGATTGCTTTAGCTATTCTGGGTCTCTTATTCTTCCAGATGAATTTCATGATTGCTTGCTTTATTTCTGTATGGCACATCATTGGGATTTTAATTGGAATTGCATTGAATCTGTATAGCACTTTTGGTAGTATGGCCATTTTGACAATATTAATTCTGCCTATCCAAGAACATGGGAGACCTTTCCATCTTCTAAGGTCTTTCTCAATTTCTTTCTTCAGTGTTTTGTAGTTTTCATTGTAGAGATCTTTTACCTCTTTGATTAGATTGATTCCCAAGTATTTTAGTTTTTTTGAGGCTATTGCAAATGGGGTTGTTTTCCTCATTTCCCTTTCAGATGTTTTGTCGCTTGCATATAAAAATGCTTTAGATTTATACGTGTTGATTTTATAGCATGTTATTTTGCTGAATTGATTGATGAGGTCTAGAAGTTTCTGGAGGAGTGTTTTGGATCCTCTAACTATAGAATCATGACATCAGCAAATAGTGACAGCTTAAGTTCCTCTTTTCCTATTCATATCCCTTTAATTTATTTAGTCTGCCTAATTGCTCTGGCTACAGTTTTGAGGACAATGTTGAATAGAAGTGGTGAAAGAGGACATCCCTGTCTCGTTCCCGTTTTTAAAGGGAATGGTTTCAGTTTTTCTCCATTAAGAATGATGTTGGCCATGGGCTTAGCATAAATAGCCTTTACAATGTTCAGGTATGTTCCTACTATCCCTATTTTTTCTAGTGTTTTGAGCATGAAGGGGTGTTGTATTTTGTCGAACGATTTTTCTGCATCAATTGATATAACCATATGATTCTTATCCTTAGGTCTACTGACATGATGGATTACATTTATTGATTTACGGATGTTAAACAATCCTTGCATTCCAGGGATGAACTCCACTTGATCGTGGTGCACGATTTTCTTAATATGTTTTTGGATATGGTTTGCCAGGATTTTGTTAAGGATCTTTGTATCTATATTCATCAAGGATATTGGTCTAAAATTTTCTTTCCTTGATGTGTCTTTGCCTGGTTTGGGTATGAGGGCGATATTAGCTTCATAGAATGGGTTCGGTAGGGTACCCTCCTTTCCGATTTCCTGGAATACTTTGAGAAGTGTTGAAATGAGTTCTTCTTTGAAGGTCTTGTAGAACTCAGCTGAGAATCCGTCTGGTCCTGGGATTTTCTTGGATGGTAGATTTGTAAATGGCTTCTTCTGTTTCATTGCTTGATATTGATCTATTTAAATCGTGTATGTCCTCCTGCTTCAGTTTGGGAGGAGCATATGTCTCTAGAAATTTGTCAATGTCTTTGGTAGTTTCTATTTTGTTGAAATACAGATTTTCAAAGTAGCTTCTCATTATGTTCTGTATCTCAGTGGTGTCTGTCATGATATTTCCTTTTTCATCACGAATTTTAGTAATTTGAGTTTTCTCTCTCCTTCTCTTTGTTAGTGTGGCTAAGGGTTTGTCTATTTTGTTTACTTTCTCAAAGAACCAACTTTTTGTTTTGTCAAGTTTTTGAATAGTTTCTTTTGTTTCAATTTCATTGATTTCAGCTCTGATTTTAATTATTTCCTGTCTTCTACTATTTTTGCTGTTATTCTGTTCTTCTTTTTCTAGGGCTTTGAGCTGTAATGTTAGGTCATTTAGTTGTTGACTTTTCATTCTTTTCTGGAATGCACTCCATGCAGTGAATTTTTCTCTTAGTATCACTTTCATAGTGTCCCAGAGATTTTGATATGCTGTATCGCGTTGTTCTCATTGACCTCTAAGAATTATTTTATCTCCTCCCTGATGTTTTCTGTTATTCATGTTTCTTTCAATAGCATATTATTTAGTCTCCAGGTGTTGGAGTAATTTCCTTTTTTTATTTTGTCATTGATTTCTACTCTCAGTCCATTATGATCTGATAGAATACAAGGCAGTATCTCTATTTTTTGCATTTCCTAAGGGTTGCTTTGTGGCATAACACATGGTCTGTTTTCGAGAAGGTTCCATGTGCTGCTGAGAAGAAAGTGAATCCGCTCGTTGATGGATGGAATATTCTATATATGTCTATTAAGTCTAGGTTATTGATTGTGTTATTGAGTTCTATGGTTTCTTTGATTGGTTTTTGTTTGGAAGATCTATCTAGTGGTGACAGCAGTGTGTTAAAATCACCCAGAATTATTGTGTTGTGGTCTATGTGATTCCTGAAATTGAGAAGGATTTGTTTGATGTAAGGGATGCACCATTGTTTGGGGCATAAATATTTACAATCATAATGTCTTCCTGATTTATGGTTCCCTTAAGCAGAATGAAATGTCCTTCTTTATCCCTTCTGACTAACTTTGGCTTGAGTCCACCTTATCTGATATAAAAATGGAAACCCCCGCTTTTTTACTGAGTCCATGTGCATGGTAGGTTTTAACCCATTCTTTCACCTTTAGATTGTGGATGTCTTTTTCTATGAGATGAGTCTCTTGCAGGCAACATATTGTTGGGTCTTTCTTTTTAATCCATTCTGCCAGTCTATGTCTTTTGATTGATGAGTTTAGGCCACTAACGTTCAGGGTTATTATTGAGATATGATTCATATTCCCAGTCATTTTGGATTAGTTTTGGTTTTTAAGTTGGCTTGGTTTCTCCTTTGAGTGGTTTTTCTCTAAGGTAGTTCCTCCCTTTGCTGATCTCCACTGTTGTTTTTCATTTCCTCCTCATGGAATATTTTGTTGAGAACATTCTGTAGTGCAGGCTTTCTATTTGTAAATTCTTTTAACTTTTGTTTATCATGGAAGGATTTTATTTCATCTTCAAATCTGAAGGTTAGTTTTGCTGGGTATAGGATTCTTGGTTGGCAACCATGTTCTTTCAGAGCTTGAAATATGTTGGTCCAGATCCTTCTAGCTTTTAGAGTCTGGGTTGAGAAGTCAGCTGCTATCCGTATTGGTCTCCCCCTATATGTAATCTGATGCTTTTCTCTCGCAGCCTTCAAAATCCTATCTTTATTTTGAATGTTAGGCATTTTCATTATAATGTGCCTTGGTGTGGATCTGTTGTGATTTTGTGCATTTGGTGTTCTGTAAGCCTCTTGTGTTTGATTTTCCATTTCATTCTTCAGGTTTGGGAAGATTTCTGGTATTATTTCATTGAATAGGTTATACATTCCTTTGGTTTGTATCTCTGTGCCTTCCTCAATCCCAATAATTCTTAAATTTGGTCTTTTCATGGTGTCCCATAGTTCTTGGAGATTCTGTTCATGATTTCTTACATCTTCTCTGTTTGGGTAACTTTATTTTCAAGATTAAATATTTCGTCTTCATTGTCTGAGGTTCTGTCTTCCAAGTGGTCTAGTCTGTTGGTGATGCTTTCCATTGAGTTTTTTATTTGGTTTATTGTCTCCTTCATTTCAAGGATTTCCGTTTGGGTTTTTTTGAGAATCTCTATCTCTTTGTTGAAATGATCTTTTGTTTCCTGCTGTTGCTCTGTCAGCTTATCAGTATTATCATTCATTGCCTGCATTTGCTCTCTTATCTCATCCTTTGCTTCGTGAATCATCTTAATCATGTATAATCTGAAGTCCTTTTCTGACATTTCTTCTACCATACTGTCATTGGATTCTATTAATATAGAATCTAGATTTGTTTGGATCATTTTCTTCCCTTGTTTTTTTCATGTATCTTCTCCTCTAGCAGTGCAGATCTGGGGTATTGCAGATTTCCCCCTATAGGCTTATAGTGGCCCTATAGGTTTCCAAAACCCTTTCTTTAAGGGGAGATCAATATTAGCAGTGCCCAATTCAGACACTATGCAATCCTAGACCAAACAGTCCCTATGGGGACAACAATGAAATTATCATAATAAACAGAATGAGTTCAAATATTATCTTCAGTAAAACAAACAGATTTGCAATAAGGTCTGCAGTTTCTAATGTAGGACAAAGGGGATACAGAGGGATGTAGAATATGGCTGTTAATGGGATAAGAAAAGAATATACAGAAGTTCTAGATAATAGAAACGATGAGAGTGTAATCAAAAGAAATTGGATCTTAGCATGCAAAAAGGGAGAAAGAGATTCTGAGGGAACAGGCAAACAAAAGGAAAAGAGAGCAAGAAAAGTAAAGAAATAAAAACTTAAACTTTTTCAATAAGGAGAAAAAAGAAAATCTACAGTATAACAGTCATATGGTAATGAAACCTCCCAGTGTTCAGTAGTCTGATGCATGAGAAGTACCTGACAGTGAGCTTCAAGCCTCCAGCAGGCGTCTCAGGATGGGATTTGCCCCACCTAAAGATTGGAGTTGCTCAATTCACAATAGCTAGATTGTGGAACCAACCTAGATGTCCTTCAGTTGATGAATGGATAAAGAAACTGTGGTATATATATATATATATATATATATATATATATATATATATATATATATACAATGGAATATTACTAAGCCATAAAGAATGATAAAATTATGGCATTTGCAGGCAAATGGATGAAATTGGAGAATATCATGCTAAGTGAGATAAGCCAATCTCAAAAAACCAAAGGACGAATGATATCGCTAGTAAGTGGATGATGACACATAATGGGGGGTGGGAGGGGTTAGTGTCAGGGTTAGAATTAGGGTTAGGGAGGGGGCAAGAATGGAGGAAGGAAGGACTGTATAGAGGGAAAAGAGGGGTGGGAGGGGTGGGGGGAAGGGAAAAAAAACAGAATGAATCAAACAACATTACCCTATGTAAATTTATGATTACACAAATGGTATGCCTTTATGCCATGTACAAACAGAGAAACAACATGTATCCCATTTGTTTACAATTAAAAAAAATTAAAAAAAAAAAAAAAGATTGGACCTCTGGCTTCCAGGATTATCCAAGATGGCTTCTCTGGCTTCGAAATGTGTTGGCGAATGGGGAGCTGCAGCTCAGGGTGTGGTCATGGTCAGCAGGAGGTCCTGGAGGCGGGTGCGGTTGGTCAGGCAGGGATCCTGGAGGTCGGTGTGTCTGGTGTGGTTGTGGGATCCTGGAGGCCGGTTGTAGTCGGTCTAGGGTCCCGGTGATAGGGCACAGTCAGTTGGTCTGGTGGTCCTGGCGGCAGGGAGCAGTCAGTCGATGTGAGGGTCCCAGAGGCAGGGAGTGATAGGTTGAGCTGAGGGATCCTGGAGACGGGGCTCAGTCAGTCTGGCCAGGGGTCCTACGGGGTCTGGCTGTTGTCTCAAAATGGCAGGAGGCATGTGCAATCAAACCTGTAGGTACTGTGACAGTGAACTTCCAGGCAACGGCAGGCAGCTGGCACTCCACTGGCAGTTGGCGATCAGTTTGCTGACTGTTGTCGCACGATCAGGAGGTGAACCTCGTGCGTTGGGTGTTGGATAGGTGTAAGGCAGGTGATAGACAGGCGAGAGGCAGGCAAATGGCAGATGATAGGCGCCTGACAGTGAGCAATCTGCACTCAAAAAAGGTGTCGATATGCTGGCAGATTGCAGGTGATCACAGCAGACAAATGGGGTAACAGCAGGGGATCGATAAGCAGCAAATACTGCCTCACCAAGAAACAGATATTCTTTGCTTGAAACTGGAGTTACGGAGCGATAAGCTACGTTGCAATTTCATCTCACTCCATTTAGAGTGGCAATCATCAAGAATACAAGTAATAATAAATACTGGTGAGGATGTGGGGGAAAAAGGCACTCCAGACATTGTCGTTGGGACTGCAAATTAGTAAAACCACTTTGGAAAACAGGAGAATACTCAAGGTTCTATTCTAGGAATAGAACCACATATGACCCAGCTATTCTGGTCCTTGGTGTTTATCCAAAAGAACTAAAATCAGCATACTATAGGAATATAGTCACATCAATGTTTATAGCAGTGCAACTCACAATAGCCAAGTTATCAAACCAGCCCAGGTGCCCATCAGTAGCCAAATGGATAAAGAATATGTGGTTTATATACACAATGGAGTTTTACTTCAGCATAAAGAAGAATGGAATGATGGCACTTGCTGGTAAGCGGGTGGAACTGCAGAACATCATCCTAAGTGAAACAGCCAGAGTCAAAAAGCCAGGGGTTGAATGCTTCTGTCATATGTGGAAGCTAGAGCAAAATAAGGTAGAAAGTAGGTCAGATCCCACAAAAAATAGAAGGGAAATCAGTGGAATAGAGGAAGGGGTATAAGTGGGTGATAGGAAGGACAGGAAAAGGGAGGAACTGTGGAGTGAAATGGACCGAATCATGCTCTGTACCTACGGGAATCTATCACAGTGAAGCTCCACTTTGTGTACACGCACAAAGCACCAACTGAAGCAAACACAAGGAAGACCAGCGGAGGAACGGAAAGGGGGACGGGGGCAGGAAAGGGCAAGTGCTGGAGACCAAATGGAGCAAATTGTGTTCCATGCGTGTGTCGTTATGTCAAGGTGAACCCGCTGTTAGGTGTAACTAAAATGCTCTAATTAAAACATTTTTAAAAAGAAAGGAAGAACCCACGAGTTCTCTTTCATGGCTTCCATTCTTATCCTTGTAGTTGGCTCCACAGTCTCCATCTGCCACGTCTTCCTCAACAGAACGCGACTCCTGTGAATATGCCTTTACCAGCAATTGAGGTAAATTTCTAGTTTTGTGTGTAATTGCTTTCAGAACAAATGAGGTAAAATGTGTGCAAAAGTCACCCATAGTGACAGATCTCTGTGTTCTTTTTTTTTTTTTTTTTTTTTTTTGGGTGCAGAAATTGCAAATAAAATAATACTTATCTCCTTCAACGCTCTCTGCAAAATCTCTGTAACGATTCCTCACTCCCTGTAATAGGTGTTGTCTAAACTGCACAAAAACCCTGCTTCTGTATGTCCATAGCTTCAGGACAGGAGGTGAGGAGAGTCTTCGATGACCTTGGCAGGAAGACCTCAACACTAGAGTAAGAATCAGCTGTGAAAGGAGAGCGTCCCCGGGCGGGGCTCTTCGATTCTGTGGTGATGCTTCGTAGACATCTGCACAAGCCAGTTCTTGCCTGCACCAAGCAGAGTGGATTGTTTGGCCGAATCCATTACCATTTTCAGCTACAGAAAAATCTGCATGGTAGGACCGACCAAGTTGGCACAGAAGGAAAGTTGTCACTTCCATTCTCTTCCCCTCTTCTGAGGATGGATTGTCAGCGATCAAGCTAGAGTCCTTCAAACGCACCATATGCAGACTCACCAAGGAACACACACTGTTTATTCTGTTCGTCATTGTCTCATTACCCAACAAGTGCTTGTTTGCTTTAGAATAAAATTTAAATATCTAAATGAAATCAAAATGAAGAGGGAAAAATGCCTGTAACCCCACCTCCTGCCTTCTTTACCCTGAGATTACCACTGTTAACATTTGGGTCTCTGTCTTTCCAGACACTTATTTAATGTATATGTGATCCCAGATGTACACATATTATTTCTGATGCAAAAAGTACAATTTCCACAGTTTCAGAAACAAACATGAAATATTGAATCTTTTAGATCTTTAGCTCAAATACTGTCTGATTTTCTCACCATTTTTCTAAGTCTCTCATTATTTAATCTAGCCTACAATGAATTTACAATTAAACTCATTAATCATCTAATTATAGGTAAACATGTTTCCTTTTCAAAAATGATACTCATCAATTTTTCCTTACCCTGAGTTCACATTAGTTTAGATATACGCATCTAATGCTTCCAAGTCCAGAAATAAGCTAGGGACGGGGAGCAGCATCAAAGTCTAAGTAGTGACCACTCTCTTTAAGGTGAGTCTCTTTGAGATATAGTAAATAAGCAGGGGGAATGGATTGGAGAGTAAGGGCCAGGGGTCCACACTGGGAATTGAGTATGTCTCCCAAATGGTTTCAAGAGCTCCTGAGAAATTTAACAGTGGAAAGGAGGGGAAAACCATTTCAGGCAGAGAGAGCGACGTGAATCAAGCCCTAGATTTGAGAGCGAGCTTGGCAGGACCAAGCCTCATAAAGTAGAGGCTGTACAGTGGGCAGAGGTGGCAGGGAAATTTGAGGGAGGTGGCTACAGAACATTGGGAACATTACTGGTTGATGACATTTGACTTGAGTGCATCTTCTGTCCATCTAAATGATATGATCATGATCCATTGAAAGGCTTTACAATACACGTCTTAATCTGCAGCTTCTCCTCATTCCCAGATGTGAATGCTCAAGAGCCTGTTGATGGCTCT
The DNA here is from genome assembly GCF_902686455.1 of Sciurus vulgaris. NCBI lineage: Eukaryota > Metazoa > Chordata > Mammalia > Rodentia > Sciuridae > Sciurus > Sciurus vulgaris. The sequence continues at coordinate 140,272,570 of NC_136470.1, forward strand.
CAGACCTTCTGGATCAAGTGTGTCCCACACTGTCCTCATGGTCTTCCTTCAACAAACGGAAGCAAACTGAACTTGCTCACGTCACCGTGCGGGATACATCAGCCTGACGGAGGCTTACAGGGTCATAAATGAAACTCAAAGGGACAATATCCAGAATTTGGGCTTCCACATTCAAGGATGTCAATGTGGGTCCCTAATATAGTAGCTTGCTGGGACTGCACAATTCTCTTGAGGGAAGTCTGGATAACCAACTTTTATTTGGTAAGTGAGCCATTGGCCCAGGTTAGCAGACGCTCTCATGAACTTTTGGTAGAAATTTTGGTTGGTAGGATTTTCCCCTGGGCCCTGGACAAGAATTCCTGAAACAAAGACTGAAGCCCCTTGGGTGGAGGAGGTCAGCAGTCCTGCCTGAGTCCCATGGTGGAGGAGGTCAGCTCAGAGTCAGACCTCCACCATGGGACTCAGGCAGGACTGCTGACCTGCTCCACCATGGGACTCAGGCAGGACTGCTGTTCCCTCCTGTAATCCTAGGACACCATCCACACCCGGAAACAGACCTGGGTGCTCGCTCTCTCCCTCACTTCCTTGCCCATGTCACTTTCTTGGAATTGCTTAGAGCTTCCACCCCATCTCCACCTTCCACGATTGCCCTAGAACATGTTTTGTTTTCTTGCCTGAAGTTCTGTGGCAACTTCCTAAGTGTCGAATATCAAACTTTCTATTTCCAGATGAAATTCCCATGGATCCATCTGCGTTCCTAAAATGCAAAATCGCTGTCACTTCAAACCCTTCAATGAGGGAGCCCATAAATTTAAGGTCAAACTTCTGCACAGCAGTATAAACCCTTCATAAAACCTGGTACCTTGGAGTCTCTTCTGCCTTATCTGCCTTGAATTCTGCTGTTTTGCCTTCCAGTTATGATTTCTAACTGCTTGCCTTTGAGATTATGTTTATGATCTTTCCTTTAACTGCAGTTTATATATTCTCCAGTTCTCCTGAATAACTGTTGTTCTTCAAGGTCCCACAGAGACATCTTTCCAAAGTAAGCTATCTGTCTTCCTAGGAAGTCATTTTATCTCTTTCCCTTCTTTGTATTCTCACAGCACCAGTGACACGCTGTTAAATACATACAGTAAAATGTTGTTGTCACATCCCTTGTTAATTCTGCAGGACTTGGACCATGTCTTGATGTTTTTCTATTTCATTTAATTCTCACAAACATACAGCATAGTAGGTATAGTTAGTAATATTATTGCTTTGCAAGTGTGAATTTGAAATTTATGGAAGTTTACTAATTTCCTCAAGGTTACATATATTTAGCAAGTCATGGGTTCTGAACTTGAACCCAGATCTACTTGGCTTTTAACCTTTGGTGCTGCAGTGAGGTGGTATAGTGGAATTAGCTCAGTGTCTGCATAATTAGATGCTTACTGCTGTTCTCTATTACTACTAAAAAATACATTTATTTATTTTTGTATCCCTAATATATAGTCTATGTGCTGGATTCATTTGTTTCCTTGAAATGAAAGTTGTCTGTCTTATCCTGAGTTATTAATAAATCCATTAGAGTGCTTTCCAAAATCACTGTCTTTCATTTACAAAGTGCTAATTTGAGTTGCATCGTTGCAAGTTGCTTTAATGTTTTTTCCTAAAACGTTATGCGAACCATCTAGATTATTTGTCCACATACTTTCCATGTTATTTTTGTACACTGAGGTGTTCAAGAATTTTAGTGGGATTAGACATGGAGGTAAAATTTGTACAGGTAGGGAAGTGTGGATCTCGAGTGTGCAGTAAATGATGATAAATGCTCATGCCAGCCCCAGTAAGATCCAGAACATTACCACCACTTCCAAAGTGTCTTTATGCCCCTTTCTGGGCAATCCATGGCCCACCCACGATGACACTGTCTTCTGGTTTTCACCATCATAGATTAATTTTGTCTCTTTAGAACTTCTTATGAGTAGAATCACATGGTATTGTTATGGGGCACAACTTAAGAACAGACCCATCACCACTGAGAAGTCCAAATTTGAGAGTCTTTATTAGCTGGCCAGCTGACTGTCTCACACAATGCCCCAAAAAATGGCTACTGGGAGAACAGCCCCGACCACAGCGTTGTAGGGGTTTTGAAACAAAAAAATCACATTAATCACATTAACCTAAGTGTTGCTATGATTCAAAATTACACATTAACATCATGAGATCATCGACAGAAGGGCAAGTGGGTCAAAATGACCCTTACCTAGGTACAAACTAAAGAATGGTTGCTAACATCCACACAATTACTGTTCACATGGTACATTGTTTAGGAGCAATAGAATCAAAAGAGAGCAGTTTTTCTTTACATAGGAATTGCCATTCTGTATTGTTAAACATGTCACGCTAAGCAACTGATGATGGGCACAGAGGTGGGGTGGTCCCATGGGAGAAGCTTGTTTCCTACATAACATGGAGTCTCAGAGCAAAATGGAGTCTGTTTAGTCATTTCCCTTAGAGTCTGGGCTGTAACATTCTCATGAGCCAGATCTGTCAGCCCATCACAATATACATGCTTTTGTATTTGATTTTTCTTGAGTTTTGTCCATATTTGTTGTGTCAGTAGTTTGACCATTTTCATTACTGAAGAGCACTTCCTTTTAGCAATACATAACAACTTGCTTATCCTCTTACTGATGGACATTTTGGTTACTTCCATTTGGGGCTATGATTGATAAAGCCATATGAATGCTCTGTCAGTCAGTTTTTCATTGCTATGACCAAAATACCTGACAAGAACAACTTGAAGGAAAGTTCCTTTCTGCTTACTGTATCAGAGAGGTAGTCTGTAGTTGGCTGACTCCATTGTCCAAGGTGAGGCAGACCATCATGGCAGAAGGGTGTGGTAGAGGGAAGGTGCTCCCTTCCTGGCAGCAGAGGGAGGGGAAAGGGCCACAGAGAAGATAAATCCTCCCAGGGCACGCCTCCAGTGACCCACCCGCTGTGGTCACCACCCACTTAATCCAGTCAAATTAGGTCACAATCCAGTCTTGTCCCCTCTGAACATCCCTGCATTAACACAGGAGCTTTGGGGACACTCACATACAAGCCAAAACACACTCCAATCTAAGATTAACAGAAGCATACATTTGTATTTCTTTGGGATAAAAAGAAAGAGCAGATATATCTTTGAAAGTCATGTTTAATTTTATGAGAAATGCTAGACCAACTTCTAAATTGTTCGTGTACCGTGTTCTCTTCCTCTACCGCCAAGAGGGGAGGATTCCAGCAGCTTTCCATCTTTGCTGACATTTCATACTCTTGGGTTTTGTTGTTGTTTTTTTTTTGTTTGTTTGTTTTGTTTTTTAATTTTGTCCATTGTGGTGGGTGTTTGGATCTCTCACTGTGGCTTTTTTTTTTTTTTGGTGCTGGGGATTGAACCCAGGGCCTTGCTCATGCAAGGCAAGCACTCTACCAACTGAGCTATGTCCCCAACCCTCACTGTGGCTTTTGTTTAAAAATAAAATATATATATATATATATTTTTATTTTATTTGTGGCTTTTATTTTATTTTTTATTTGTGGCTTTTATTTTATTTCATTATCCCTGGTAATAAGTGGTATCAGGCATGTTTTTATGAGTTTCTTGTGCATTTGTGTATGTTTTGTAAGTGCCTGTTGAAATATGCTGCCCATTGTCCATGGGCTATTTGTCTTTCTATTATAGAAGTATAATGGCTCTGTGCATTCTGAATACAGGTCTTTAGTTGATATATGCATTGCAAATATTTTCTCATACATTATAATTTTTTCTTTTTAATTATGCCTTTGACAAACACAATTTTAGCTTTTAAGTCCATTTTATGTATTTTTTTTCTTTTGTGATTATTGTTTTGTGGATCTGTTATAAGAAATCTTTGTTTACCTCAGGTTCAAAATATCTTCCTACTCTTGCTTCCAGAGGCCTTAGAGTTGCCTTAGGTCTATGATCTACTCTAAATTACTTTTGCATGTGAATTAGAGTAGGGATTGAGGATTATTTTTTCCCATATAGATGTACAGTTATTCCAGTAGCAGTAGATAAAAAGACTCTCCTTTACACTTTGAATCACTGTGTCAAAATCAGTTTTAAAAGATTGTGTCTATTTTGGATTTTTAATTCTATTTAATTGATATAGTTCCCTAATTACATGCCAATAGTATACACTTTTTTAAAAAAAAATGTTTAGGTGTCAAAGCACTTTTATTTATTTACTTATATGTGGTGCTGAGAATCAAACCCAGTGCCTCACACATGCTAGGCAAGTGCTCTACCACTGAGCCACAACTCCAGCTCTACACTTTTGATTACTGTAGCTTTATCAGCAAATTAGATGATGATATAGTCTCATTTTTATTTCAAGTTTTCTATTTTAGATATTTACATTTCCACAGAGATTTTAGAAATTTAGCTGATTAGTTTATACAAAAGACATGCCTGATAATTTAAGAGTTCATTGAAATTAAGGATTAGGTGGGAGAGAATTGACCACGTAAAACAATATTGTCTTCATATCCATGAACATGGTTTAGTTCTCCATTTGTTAAGGTTGCAAATTTGTCTCAGAAGTGCTTTGTAGTTTTCAATGCAAAGCTCTCACACAAATATAGTTAAGTTCATTTCAAAGTGCTATGAATTTTGAGGCTATTGTAAATGATATAATTTAAAATTTTATTTTCCAGTTTCTTATTGCTAATTATATGTTGAAGCTTTTTATAGACCTTTTATTATTTTCAGAAAACTTCCTAGCTTTCTGTGTTTTTTTTTTTTTTAAATCATATAGGAATTGGATTTTTAAAAATGCTGTTCAGGCATTCTTTGGAGTTTATTATAAGATTTGGGGTCATTATTCTGTTAATGTGGCAAATTACATTGATTAATTTTTGGATTTTAAATCCAATTACTTTTCCTAAGATTCCTTCATCAAAATATATTTATTAGAAGAGAAAAAATATATATTTGTTACATTTGATTGAATTAAACTGTTGTTTTGTTAAGAAATTTTGTATTGTTAACAAGAAATGTTGGTCTGTATTGTATTCTTTTTTCCTCTCTAATCTTTTTCTGCTTTTAGTATTACAGTTATTCTGGACTCATTAATGGAGTTTGAAATCACTCCCTTCTCTCTTTTGCAAGAGTTTTCATAAGATAATTTGTGCTTTTAAGAATTTAATTTATTGCACCCATTGACAATATTGTTTGTATCCTCTAATATTTATCATTTCAAATTTTGCAAAATCTTTTATTATGTCCTCTCCTTTATTTTTGAGGGTGGTTATTTGTGTTTTATCTCTTTTTGATCAATGTAGCTACAGATTTTTTTTTAAAGTGATGTTGCTTTTATTGAAGAAATGTATTTGGTTGTATTAATTTTTTTTTTTTATTTTCTACTCCAATGATTTCCGCTTTGATTTTTTTTTTATTAATTTCTTACCTCAACTTACCATGGACTTACTTTGTCTAAATTCTTAAAAATGGATGCTTATATGATTAATTTAAACCTTGTTTTGGTTTTGTTTTAAATTAGTCTATGATCCCCTAATTAATGCCTTGTGAACTTACCAATTTATTTCAGACTCCAAATGTCACATTCTTGACACTTTCATTGTATTCTTAATTACTATTACCCCAATCATCAGTGCTATTGGAAAACTGAGGTACAGAGTATAAGTTTATCAGGTAACAGTCTGGGATAGATTTGTAATTTTTCTTATTTTGAAAATATTTTATTTTATTTTTTGTTAATGTACATTATTTTTGCAGATTAATGGAGTTCAATCTGATATATCAACACATGTACACAGCATACACTGATCAATCCAGTTTTGTTTTACCCATCCTATCAACCACTACCATTCCCAGCCCCTAGTTATTCTACTTTCTGACCAACTTTTTTAAACTTCCACATATAATACTTGTCTTTCTGTGTCTAATTTATTTTAATAAACATAATGCCCTCCAACTCCATTCATTTTGTGGTAAATTTCAGGATTTTACTCTTCCTATGGCTGACTAACGTACCACATTTTCTTTATCTGCTCATAAACAGATAAACAGGCACCTAGGTCAATTCCATAGCTTAGCTATTGTGAATACTGCTGCAATAAATATGGGCATCTTTGGTAGACTGATTTCATTTCTTTGGATATAGACCCAGAAGTGGGATAGTTGAATCAAGTAGATCTGCTTTTACCTTTTTAAAAGAACTTCCATACTGTTTTCCATAATGGTTGTAATAATTCACTTTCTTATCAAAAAGGTATGAAATTTCCTTTTTCTATACACATTGTTGGCATTGGTAATTGGCTTATTTATTTTGGGGGGGGTGACAGCATTCTCATGGGGTGAGGTCCTATCTCTTTGTAGTTTCAGTTTGCATTTGATTGATATCTAAAGATATTAAAGATTTTCAACATAGGTTTTTAGACATTTATATTTCTTTTGAGAAGTGTCTGTTGAGATCACATGCCCATTTTCTAATTGAATGTTTTTTGGAATACCCCATATATTTTGGATATGAGTCCTCTGTCAGATGAATAAATGGTAAATACTTTCTCCCAGTCTGCAGGCTGTCTCTTCACTTGGATGATTGTCCCTTGGTTGTGCAGAAGCTTTTCTTTCATTTGTCTGTTTTTGCATTTCTTTCCTCTACTTTTGGGGTTATAGCAAAAAATCATTTCCCATACCAGTATCTTAAAGTGTTTGTGCTATGTTTCCTTCTAGTTTCAGGTGTTACATTTAGGTATTTGATATATTTTGAGTTGATTTTTGTACACGGATGAGATGGGGATCAAGTGGCAGTCTTCCGCTCTTGGAAATTCAGTTTTCCCAGCACCTTTTGTCGCAGAGGCTGTCCTTTCTCCAAAGTTGGATGAGGATGCATGGTTTATTTCTGTGATCTTTATTTCCATCCCAGAGGTCCAAGTATCCATTCTTATGCCAGTACTATACTGTTTTGGTTACTTCTTGAAGTAGGTTATTATAATGACTCAGATGATTTGTTCCTTTTGTTCAAGTGTGCTTGGTTATTTGGTGTGTGTGCGTGCGTGTGTGTGTTTGTACGCCTGTGTGGATGCACACACTTTCATTGAATTTTAGGACTTTTTTCTAGCTTTGTGAAGAATGTCATTGGTATTTTAATGAGGATTGCATTGAATCTGTCAATTGCTTTGAATAATATGGACATTTTAACAATATTAATTCTTTCAACCCATGAAAATGGGAGTTCTTTTAATTTTTTGTATCTTCTCCAATGTTTTTCATCAGCAGTAGTGATGTATAAAAATGCTTCTGATGTTTGTTTTGTTTTGTGGCTTGTACACAGGACTCAACCAGGGCTAAGAAAACACTCTTGCACCAGTTACATCCCCTGTCCAGCTGCTGAGTTTTGTATGTTGATGTTGTATCCCACAACCTACTGAATTCATTTATTAGTTCTAATAGTCACTTGGGGGAGTCTTTAGGTTTTCCTACAGACAGGTTAGATCATCTATAGACAGGGATAATTTGACTTCCTGTCATCCTGTTTTTAACCTTTTATTTCTTATTCTGCCGAGTTTTAAAACCATGAATTTCCCTCTACTTAGTTAATTCCACAAATTCTGACATGTGATTTTTTTTCAATGAAATTCAATTTAAATACTTTCTAATCATTCTTGTGACTTCTTTTTTTTTTTAAGAACATGGATTGTAAACATATTTTTGATTCATTTCCAACTATTTTGATTCACAGATGTATTATTATTGATTTCTAATTTAATATTGTTTTGATCAGAGAATATGCTTTGAATAATTATAATCATTTAAATGTAATATGTTTCTATGGTCTAGAAAGATGATTTATTTGTTAAATATTTCATACACCCTTGTAAAGAATGGTACTAGGTATAACAATCCATAAGTGTCAATTTGGTCAAGTTGTTTGATAGGCATGCTTGAATCTACTACATTCTTATTTTTTCTGTCTCATCTTTTATCAATTACTGAAAAGGAGAATTGAAGTCACTAATTTAATTATAGAGTTATGAATTTCTCCATTACTGTTAGTTTTTGTTTCTTTGAAGCTTTATATTTATTTATTTTCATTAACAATTAGGATGATTCTGTATTTTTAATGGATCAACCCTATTATCATATGAAACATCCTCTTTATTTTATTTTTAATAAAATCCTTATCCTAAATTCTGCTTTCTTTGGTATTAATAGTCATTCCAGTTTTCTTATGATTAGTGCTACACAATATAACATTCACTTTTATCCTACCTACGTTTCTGTATCTCAAGATTAGATCTCATTGTTTTTAATCGAGCCTGACAGCCTCTGCCTTTCAATCTGCATATTTAGTTCATTCCTACACAAAGTAATTTTTGGTGTATTTGAGTTTGCTGTCATCTTACTATTACTTTTCTTCTTGTCCCAGATAAACCATTTTATTTTATTTTTTCATTTAAGCTGACTTCTGATCTATTGTCTATTATTTTACTTCCTCCACTGATTTTTAGCAAGGTCTCTTGATACATTTTTGAATGACTACTCTAGGATTTACATCGGGCCTCTGTAGCTTATTGTAGTCTACCTTCAACTAACATCACATGCTTACATCCAGTTTAGAGACTTTCAGGCAGACCCCTTTTGGGGTCTCTTCCGAATGCCCTAGAGGTTTGGAAGGACTCTCCCAGACTGGACAGAGCTCAAGGGTCTCGGTGTCCTGCTGCTCTGGTGGTCTCTCTCCCACCCAGGGATAGTTCTTTGCCCACTTAATTGTGGTCTGCCCTGCACAGGTGCACCTTAGTATTCAACCAGATTTAAGGGGAAGCTGGGTTGATTTCTGGAACTTTCTGTAGCTTTCTCTTTTCCCCTCAATGTTCAGATGCGTCCCCCCTCTCATCTCTCATAGTCTCCTGATCTCAGTGAGAACCCCTGCGCTCTGCTTCACTTCTGCCTTAAACTCGGTTCTAAAAACACCCTCAGGAAACACTCCACATTAATCTGGGCCAGTCCTGGGGTCTCCTCTGGTTCCTTTTCCTTTTCTGACAGGACTTGACCAAAGCCCTGTGATGCTTGTCAGTGAACATCTAAAAACATTTGTTTTATAAGCTTGGGTCAGTTTCTAGTTGTTATAGATAAATATGGAGGAAGTTGGGTTAAAATTAGTTTTTAAATCATAAAAGGGAATTAGTGCTAATGTTATAAATTTGTGGGCTAAAGAGAAATTTGCGGTGGTTTAGCAAATCAAAGTCTTATATATTAAAAGCACTAAGGAGACACTGATCACTTCTTCATTTCTATTTAGTGGGTTTTTAATAGCAGTTGGATATTTGACCTGTTCTCATTACGTGAACATTCAGCTTCCACAATGGCTAGCTTTTGCTCTTGTATGTAAGTTGTTCTTCAACACCAAAGCTACTGAAGAATGTTGCTCATTGATGAGGAGCTGGCTTCCTGCAGATTTTGTTCATGCTGAACCTACTCCTCATTATTCATGAAAAAAATAGTTCATGCATTAAAAACTATCAGAGAGTAGATTTGGGGCTATTGATGGACAGGATGGATCTTGCTAAATGCATCCAGCCCACTGAGCTGTGATCTGCATGTCCCTTCATCTGGATGAATGAGCACATGGTGTGCCTTATTTAAAACCCAAACCAATTCTCCAAAATGCAGAGCAGTGGGGAGCCATAGTTTAAGGATACCCTTTGACAATGAGCGTATCCATACGAAAGGGCCCCAGGTAGCTAAGGGAGGACCTTCTGCAGGTTTTGAAATGCCATTCCAGAGGCATCCTGGCAGGTCATTTCCCACTCTTCAGCCTCTCATCAGGCAGCCGTGAAGCCCAATGTGTGGCAGAGAAAATGAAAAACCTGTAATATTTACTGTGCACTCTGATCCTTAGCAGGGGTTTTATGATTGAGGCAAAAACCCTTTTTGACTCAGAAAAAAATGGAGCAGTAAAAATTCTGAAAACATAATTTACGAGGATAGATTTTATGGTCTGAGGTTACTTGGAAACTGGACGCCTTAGAGAGGAATAAAGTTTCGATCATACCCAGTGGGCTTGGGTGTTTGGTGGTGGACATTATGAACAGGTGGATCTATGTCTGCACAGCCCTCTGTTTACCAGAATACAGAGGTGAGATATTGGAATCGGTACCACGAGCACACTTTCTTTATTCTTCAAGTGTGCCTGTGACTCCTTTTAACAGGCTTTTGAGTAGACAAATTATTCTGATCCATTCAAAGCAAAGAGAAAGTGGAATAATTCTTGGAATCATTTTCTGCATCTAGTGGTGTGCTGGTAACTGGTTCTCCTGGGCAGTGGGAAGCAGGAGGTAGGAAGCCCTTTTTCATAGTGCTGCTGATTTCCATGGTGAAAATATTCCATGACCAAGTTCAAATGAGCACATTTTAACCACTGGCTTGCAGTATTGCGGTTACTTGCAGTTCTCCTGGGCCCGTGGGAACTGCTGCCACATATAGATGCTGCACTCTGTCTTGCAGTGCTGGAGAGGTCCCATCTGTCCTATTTTGCATCAACAGGGCCATCCTATGTGGACAGCAAGGTTGTGTTTGTCTTCCTTTAGAACCCTAACCCTACAATTGTGAAGTCTGACCTTGGGAGGATAACCTTCCTGGCTAAATCCCATAATCTGTTATTTCTTAATATTACAATGAATTGCTGTGAAAGTTAAAAGAGATAATGATTGAGTGCCTAACAATTTCTGAAGCATAATAAGTGTTCAATAATTGGTCGCTGTTTTTGGTCATATGTGGATTTAACATATTTTGCTGCAGTTACACGACAGTAATTGCTTTTTAAATCTGATAATTGAGAAAATAGATTGTAAAACTACTATGGATTCTGTATATGTTTTGGGAGCAGTACTGGGGACTGAACCCAGGGCCTCATGCATGCTAGGCAAACACTCTTATCTGTGAATTACAACCTGGAATCCTGTAATTTCTGGAAAAATAATTTCATTTTAATCATAGTAGGATTTATCCACATTTGAAGAATTATTTGGATAACAAATCACTTATTCTGACCACAAGCAATACTTGTATGCTGTGGAGATTTAGACGTATTTTAAGAAATTAATGACTTCCTTGGGTTCAAAGATCCAGAGGTCGTAGCCCTCATGCTGGTAATTTGCCATGGAAAGTGGGGTGAGCGTGATCAGTCGACACCGGCCGAGGTGGGTGAATGAGCACAGTGACAGACCCCAGGAGCCACAGCCGTTCGCAGATGCAGTCCCCCCTCCACACATCCAAGCACTTCCATGGACTTGATAATGGAATTTCAAGCCAAAGCAAATCGTATGTAAGTTAGGTGGAACCCACTGGATTGTTCAGATGTGGTCCTATGATTTTATTAAGAATAAGTGCTCCTTTATTTTTCAGAGCCCTGTTTGTTGGAGGAGGATGTTAATATATTGTGACTCATGAGGGAAATACTGATGAAATTGGGTCAGTTAACAGATTTCTTAGGATGAAAATATCTTTTGGCCAGAACCTTTCTAGAGCTTTTGAATTCTGAAATTTCCTCAGTAATTACCATAAGACACTGTGTTCGTATAAGATCCAAGTGGAAGATTTCTCTTTGAAGCTTTAACTCTAAACAGCTAATGTTTTATTCTCTTAATACTGAAAATAGCATGAAAATTTTGTACAACATGTTTGAAGAGGTATCATGAGAATATTAGATGTGTGTTTGTGTGGGTAGAATAACAAGATCCCTTTTGTATGCTGTTGTGAGAACTTATTGAAAAACATACACTACTGTGTTGTCATTCATATTTAACAAATGGGTCTGATCTGATCTGGATGCGGGCCTATCAGCGGTAATAAGACCACAGCTCCCATAATTCAAAACAATGTCCACAGCACTGGTGGATTTCTCTAGTCTTCCAGTTTGTGTAATCTTAAAGCTTCCCAATTAGACTATTGGAAAGTCAGTGGAAAATGCAAATGGTCAGAGGCTGTCAGGTGGTCAGTGACCTGGCTGGGATCATAATGTGGCCGTTCTGCAGTCACCAGGCACGCAGAAGCTGACAGGACCGGAACTTGCCTTCCACCCTCTGTCAAAGAGATGTCTAGGCCGCGTGCTTTCAACACAGGTGGGACACCACCCCCGAGCTGGCCTCTGAGCATCTCCAGACTCATCGTGGCCTGCTGACTTGCAGAAAGCAGGATGGTGGTTAATACAGAGCTCGTTATTCCCCATCTGCAGGGTCAACTCCCCTCTCAGCGAGGAGCAGGCACAGGCCAGAATCTTTCATGGAAAATGACGACGTTAGAGACAGTCTGTCCATAGCCACTGTTTGGACGTCACCCAGGGAGTCACCAGGCTGATCCCCTCAGCCAAGCCCCGACTGCCTGACGGGCCAGGTGCAGGACCTGCCGGGCTGCACACCTGGCTCATTTTTCAGGGTCCCTGACATGTTAGTGGAGCGAGTCTTACATCCGAGGGACAAAAGGGAAGAACGATCAGTGAGAGCCAGAGAAGGTTCTGCAGACTGTCCTCCCGGCTAGGCCTCCAGTTTATCTACTTCTGCATTTGATTCTTTCCCCCGAGAGGAGCTGGATCAGCTTCTCATGCTGCCATACCAGAGCACTGCAAGCTGGCGGCTCGGGACAGCAGAAATTCATTCCGCACGGTTTCAGAGGCTGGACGTCAGGCCATGCAGGGCCAGGCTCCTCCCAGGCCTCTCGGGAGGGTCCTTCTTCCTTGCCCCTTTCAGCTTCCAGTCGTCCCTGGTGTCCTTTGGCCGTGTCATATGACCCCATCCTCCGCCTCTGTCTTTACATGGCCCACATGTCGGTGTGTATTCAAATTGACCTCCATGGGAAGAAAAGTCATATTGGACAAGGACCCAGGCTAATGAGCTCATCTTGACTTGATTACATCTGCAGTTTCTACAAGGTCACATTCCTAAGTACCATGGGCTTAGGCTTCAGCACATCTTTGTTTTCAGAAGTGGGGTGGGTTAGGAGCACAATTCACTCCATTAAAGGTCCAAAGAAGACAAAGCACTTCTTCTGGCACTACTTACAGCTTCTGAGTCTTCAGGGAAGTGGGAGTTGGAATAATTGCTCGGAGTGAGAATTGGAAGGGAGCAGTTTGAGGAGACTGAGGCAGTCATTTCGGAGGGCAGGCAGGGTGCCGTGGAAATTGAGTGTGGGACAAGGTGGCTCTGAGATCTTTGTCATTTTGTCTTCTAGATTGTTCCACGTGTCCAGGTTGAACCCCGGTGTATAGCAAGTTCTCAGCGTATTGGCTGAGGGAACGGCTCAGGGACAGAGCTCCCTGTTCCTTTCTATTTGAACTTGAGTTCCTTTATACAAGTTGAAGACAGTTCTGAGCAGACTCAGAAAGGGGGACTGGATTCCGGAAGAGGAGGTGATGGGAAGGATTGTAGACTTTTCTTTATTACAACCTGTATCACCACCTTGCTTCCTCCTGGCTCCTGCAGAAGGTCGGCCCCCTCCTGTGCCTGCCCTCCTCAGGGCAACCCGGGCAGGCACACTTTGTCAGAGGGCTGTCACTGCCTTGTCACAGAGTGTCAGAGAACTGTCCCTGCCTTGTCACAGAGTGGTCTGCATTAGAAGGAGCTTTGTCATGCAACGGTGGCAGTGAGGCCAGGGGCAGGAGCAGTGCTGCCCTGGAGAGGCACAGTGTGGGACTTTGCTGAGGGGACCCAGTGGCTTCAGTCTTCTTTATGACGTTCGCCACGGGTGAGCGGAATCTGACACCTAGGCTGACAATATTCATTTTCACCCATGTTGGTAAGTTCAGCAACTCAACTTCCAGTACCGTAGCAAACAGAAGAGCATCATACTCTGGTGGTGTGCACATTTTGGTGGAACTATTTAGGCTTCATCTGGAATGAGATAAGCAGAATCTTTTGGCACTTCCATGCTTGATAATTTTTTCATAACTTACAGAAAGAAGATCCACACAAATTATTCCAGGAGCCCGGACGTACTCGCTCCATCAATTTCTGCATCCTTCCTGTTCCATTGTCCAGCTCCTTTTTGTCCCTTCTTTCTGATAGAAATTGAAGCCTTTTCGACAATGTGTTCACAGATGATAGCACTCTATTTTCCAGATAGCATTTTTAGAAAAAAGATTACAAATATTTCATGTTTTAAAAGGAAATACCAGTGCATTCCACAAACAGGAAATTCTCAGTCAGATGAAAGACCCCGTCGGTGATAAAATGCTCTGCGTCTGACTGTCCAGCATGTTCAATTATGAGACCATGTTCTCGTATCATAATAGATTTTATTTGGCAGTTTAGAAAAATGCTATTCATCACCCAGAATGATCAGCTTTTAGAAATTTCAGTTCGGTCTGTTTTCACCGAGGAATGACTTGTACATGGCACGTGTTCCGGAATAGAGTCTAATATGCCATGAATGGCTTGAATGTAAGTGGCTCATTACTGGCTGAGTGACAATTAATTCATTTTCATCATTCATCAGTTCGCTTCAACTTTGGTTAGGCAAATTAACCACCTGAGGTGCACCTGTTTGAATGCGTGTGCATGCACAGTAACTACAGGCACAGGCTGCCCTGTCTCTCCATCCCAGAGGACAAGCACAGGCCTGCAGTGTGACCAGTGCTTGGCAAACAGTGATTGGGCGAATGAAAACTTGCTCACGTTTCGCTCCTCCTCATTTTGGGTGAGGCACAGGTCTCTACTACATATTTTCCAACTTCACTTTCATGCTGTCAAATGTCTGCTGGCATTGCAACAATTTTGGCTAGAAAATTCTTCCATCAAGTGTCTGCCATGTCTTTAGTATAGATATTGTCTTCCAGTATTTCACTTAACTATACTAGCAACTTGGCTCCTTTAGCTATAGAAAATTAGACATCAGAGTTCCAAGGGCCTTAGCCTCTAGGATCCTCCATGATCTGGCCTCTGGCTGTGCATCTCCAAGGTCAGAACAGAGCTGGGCTCCTGGAATAATATTAAAAAGAGCATCAGAACAGCTATTGTAGCTACTCTTTGCATACAGGAGGGACACTACCCCCAGATTTGTTCAGATGTGAATGACATACTTACACCTGAAAGATAAGACTCGTTACTAACTTCCTACATGACTTGAGAGAACAGGGAAAGGAGACTTGCCTGGAGTTTCTACAGCAGGTAAGAGATGAGCGCAGGGTAAGTCTCCTTCGTGTTCTCCCTTGCTGCTCTTGCCAAAGGAAGAGCACCTGAGCTTTCTCATCAGCATGCAGGATTGAGGTGGGAAGGGGACGAGGGAATGGTGAAACTTAGAAGGTCCCTGTCATGTATCACAAGCACAAGAGACACTACTAAAGACCTTGTGGGAAAAATCACGTTTTATTTTCAGGGAAAAACGGAAGCTCTGTTCCTATGTTTTCTAATGATCTATTTCATGGTGCAGCAAAGTCATTTCCATGCAGTTCAGGCCTCCGAGGTTTTATCTGGCCCTGGGATGCAACTCACCTCCTTCCCTTCCTGTTGTGCTCTTCCCTTCTTGGAGCTCACCCTGTAGCCAGGGCACGCCTGGGCTCAGCTCTCCAGCTGCTCTGTGCTTGCCTGAGCCTCTTGACGTCTCCCTGCAAAGGTGCTGCATCCATTCCTGCACAGTCCTTTCGGGGCTGAAGTTCATAGCACCTAGTCTCCCCTCTGTAGCACTCTGAGAGTGCTTGTGGCCTAGAATCCAAGTGAGGAACTTTTGTATCTTCCACACTGTCTTTCCCATAGGGTGTCAGGTCCAAGGGGCAGGTTCTTTTGTACTCTTGTTCCTTTATCACTTAGAACAGAGCCCAGCAGAGAGTAGGTGCTTACTAGGTAGTTTTTGGTAAATAAATAATAGAAAAGTATTTGTTGAATGAATGAGCTACATTTAAAAAGGCAATCTGATTCAAACATCATTTCTTAAGTTTCTACTTAATATAATGCATAAGTGAAAAGTAAATGCAGATTTTATTGAGAGTTTATCATTTCAATAGGTTGATTGGCAGTTGAACTAATTTAAATTGAAATCAATCCTGGTCCAAGCATTCACAACTGGATATCTCTGATGTGGTGTGTAATAGACAATCTAGCATTTTAAGAAATTAGTACTGACTGATCAAAGCAGGGAGTATAAATAACCGGCTGATCACTGTGAGGGTACCTGGCAGGCAAAGACATTTTGCTTTTGCCTTGTTTCTGATTTTCAGAGCTTTGTGCTAAATCTGTTCTTATCACACCTGCAGCAAAATTAGCAGGTGGCGAAAGGCTGCCTTCGCCGGCCCTGCACACACCTTCCTTGGCTGAACTTGTGGACACGGCATTGACTAGAGGTCAACCTAAGACAAGATATAAAACAAAGAGTGAGGCCAGCTGCTCGTTCTTGTGAATATATCAGGTGCATCAGGCTGAATGAGGGAGGTCTCAAAAGAAAAGAGAAACTGAGGGTAAATACTTCCAGAGAAAAGATTTGCTCCTGTCCTCAAGGCATTTCTTTTCCAAGTGAATCTAAATCACATGGTCTGCAAACACCGGTAGTACCTGAGCTCAGATGTGCACTCCATAAACAGTGTCAAAACTTAGCATCAGAAAGTTTTAGCTAAACAAACTTTCAACTGATGGTTAAAATATATATTTTTAAAAAGGGGTGGTTGTTTTTCTATTTCTTTGAGTCTGTTCATATGTAAGAACTGGTCTTCATTCTTGGACTACAGATGCTGCCGGAGAAAGGACTGGGGGAGAGAGAAGGATGGATGATTAGAAAGAGATGATCCGTAAGTCGGGGAGCCTACAGTGTTGGTTACTGAGCAGCCTGAGTGGATACTTCACTAGAGTCCAGGCTGACCTGGTGATCTGAGGGGAGGGAAGTGACTGTGTCTCAGACCAGGTGTGAAAGGCCTCCCTGCTTCTACCTGTGCCCTTTTGGGTGTGCCCTGACGCTTCCATGTAGGAAGCCAGTCTAACCAGCTGGGAGGTGCGAGGCCCCTGAAGGACTGAGACACTCAGCCAACAGCCGGCCATCACCCTCTGACATTGCAGCGAGGCCACCTTGGCCTTCGGGTTCCATTGAATGGAGCTGTGTGAGCGTCTCAAGAGAGACAGTGGAGGCAGCACCAGCTAACTCACAGACATGCCAGAAATGATAAAACTGTGCTGTGAACCTCAGGTTTACGTGACTAAAGATAACCCACGCACATCTGGATGGTGAGTTCTACATTTACATAGTCTATCTGGCCAGTCCTAACTGTTCCTTCCCCTTTATAACTTTTCGAGTTTTTCCGAACAGTACAGCAGCATCTGTAACTGTTGTATCTCTGAAGTGTCTTTGATTTGTTCGTTTGTTTCTCAGTGTGCTGATGCTTGAGTATGATATCTGTTAGGAAGTAGTGAGATGAGATTTCAGAGGCAGGCCAACAGGCGACCAGAGTTTTCCAAATCAGTACGGGCTATCCAGGAAAAAATGAATAATGAAATAGAATTGAATAGAAATCAGCATAGTGCCTATTAAATGTAAGTTACTCAAAAGTGCAAAGGTGCGGGATCATTTTGTAAGTGTTTCTGGGGTGGCGGGCCCTGACTTTGGAGTACAAGAGCCACTGGACTAGTACTGAAGAGCTTGACGTGCTATCCTGAAAATGCTCAGGTTTTCCCCTACGTCTGAGTTGGAACTGGAGACTGTAGGCGTGGTCAGATGTGGTTTTTGGACGGATTGTATTGCCACTATGAGGTGGGGTCCACCTGAAGGGGGAAGGGAAGGAAGGGAAGTCTAGGCTGAAACTGGAACAAGCAGACATTTTCTTTTAATAAGGTTTTGCTAGGTTTGGAAAAAAAGGAGGCGATTTGAGAAATGTTTAACAAATAAAAGCAGAAAAACTCTGAGCTCAGAGTGTGGGGGAGGAGAGGTGGAGCAGCTGATGCCAGCAGCCCTGGCGGACTTTCTGTGGGAGGTGAGGGTCAGAGGTGGCCCTGGGGCTGGCGGGCGAGCCTCCTTTGGGTGGCATGGTCTTTACTGGGAATGCATAGTGTAGGATGAGAACAGCTTTGTGCTGGGGACGCTGCGGATCTGTCCTGGACGTGATGAGACTGCCCCTGCAGAGGGTTTGACAGACAGCGGCAGGACAGATGAGCGAAGCTGGAGGAACCCGTGGCGTCCCTGGGCCCCAGACCCCAGGCTGCAGACAAAGCCCTCACTGCCCAAGGAAAACCTTGAATGGCACAGTATACTCGGCCGCGGTGGTGGTAGAGACAAAGGCGGAACCCGCGGTCCCAGAATCAGGAGAAGGCTGTTCTCAGGGAGGCTGGGTTGAGCAGAGTCGGATGAGTCAGGGGCTGGTGCCTGGGAGGAGCAAGCGCAGCAGCAGATGAAGACCTGTCTGTTCTGGCAGGTGCAGGTGGGAGGTGGCGTGGAACCAGCCAGGGGGCTGTGTGTGCGGTGGGGGTCAGCGGGCCAGGAGCCATGGCCCTGGGGGAGAGCCCTGGAGGTTAAATGGTGAGCTGCCCTTGGGCTGCAGGGTTCTAGGAGGTTTCTGGATTTGGACCGGCATGTTAAGAGGTGACTCCTTGAACATCTAAGCCTCAGGAGAGGCCCCCAGGGGGGCGTGTGAGGCCAGGAAAGAGCAGGGCAGGAGGGATGTCTTGGAGGCCCAGCTGGGCCAGCCGCCACCAGTGGAGGCCAAGGCCTACTGCAGCTCAGCTGCGGCTTCCCTCCTGGGCATCCTCTGGGTCATGTTCAGGCCTCCATGCCTCCTGCCTGGACAGACTGGCACCGGGTAGCCACAGGCTCTGGAATGAAACGGAAACCAATCCCTGCCCGAGTGTGCTCAGTCAATAAGGAAGCCTGCGGCTTGTCCTTCCAGCTCTGTGACAAGCCTGCCGCCCTTGGCAATGCGGGGGACAATCTGGTGGCAGGAGTCCCTCACCTTTCCGGAAAGGCTCAGGAAACCTCCCAGAGAGCTGGGCATTGAACTGGATCTTGAAGGATGAGAGGTTGTTGTTGGGTTTGTGGGTGTTGTTGGTCCAGCTGAGGAGCGGGACATTGGAAGGAGCAGAGTGGCAGGTGCTGGGGAATGGTGGGCGCGTGACCAGGCTGCAGGTGGCATGGGGGCAGGAGAGGGCTTCAGAGGCAGCCTGAGGATCCGCTGTGCTCAGCCAACCCGGGAAACCCAGGGTCTCTCGGCAGGAAGCACACAGGATTGGAGTTTCTCTGGTCACCTGAAGGCCCCGCACTCTGTGCAGAGGCAGCTCTGGGTGGGGGACTCCGTTCCAGCTCGCGCCCTTAGGACAGCTGTGCATTTGGGGAGTTATCTAAGGTCTTTGCAGGTCTCAACTTTCCCATGTGCAATAGCAGTTGGGGAGGTTCTGAGTGGCCCAAATGCCATTGGGCCTGGAGTGTTTGGGACCAAGGAATTTTCCCCAGAGTTGGCTCTCCTCAATCCTTGCATATGGTCCAGATATATTAGAGTCTGCTGCCAGGGCTTACTGGCATAGGGACCACAGAACTGTAATTATATAATTATAAATATAGTTAAAGGACTAAATTTAGGGCTTTGAAACTTAATTTTACTGTTTATATAAAGGGAAGTTGATTCATAGAAGCAAGTGGATTGATTACATGTTTTATCATGAAAAATTTCAAACATAATCAACTCCCATAATTAATCATCAAATTTTCATACTTGCTATATTGATTTCTTTTTGTGAACTATTTTAAAGCAGGTAGTTATTGTGTACAACCCAGCATGCATCCCTAAAAATATGGGTATATTGCTACCTAACTGAAATGCATTATCATCCCAAATAGCACCCAGTGAATATTCATATGTCTCCAATGATGATAAAACTTCATGTACACTTAGAGTTATTCATGTTTTAAGAATTTTGTAAATCAATGCATTTAAATTAGTGCATAAAGTAATAGTTTATTATTTTCAAATGTATGTATAATTTTAACAGTATTAGAAAAATAGCATCATCCAGTGAGGTTTCCTTATGCTTTAAAAATCAGAAAACATTGTGTGAGTTAATTTGATTGACATAAAAACTCCCATCGTAGCTGATAAGGACAGCTTAAACTTGGAACATTCATACTAATGCAAAAATAGCCATTGTTTCCACAAGGTCTCAGCTTGAGGGCAGTCTTCAAAATATTATCAACAGGCTACCTTTGCTTATTTTTTGCAAAAATTTCTGTTTCATCTGAATTAAGAGCCATCGACATTGAATTCAGTGGTAGCAGAGGAGGAGGGAGGAATAGAGGAGGAGGAAGATGTGTATATCTTCTCTTTTTAGTGAAGTTACTGGAGGGCAATGGCTTTCTTCATAAATTAGACACACAAATAACAAGGGCTTATTGTTGAAATTGTTTTTATGCAAGTGTAACAAACCACTCAATTCAAAAATGTCTTTATCCTTGAAACTGACCTTATCCTAGTCATGGATTGCTGGCATTTAATATTCAAGCTTCCTAATTCTTCTTTGAAAGGCTGTCACTGGAGAATTGCATGCAGAATATATAATGATTTATTTAGTCTCACAGTCCCTTGTATCTGGAAACCAAAGAAGAGAGAGAGAAAATAAGCTGATTCTTCCCTAATAATGGCAACAATTGCCTAAGGATAGATTTTTAAGAGGTTGATAGTAGAAAATTAAAAATAACAGAGGTATGTGATTTTTTGGAAATATTTTTGCTATTCATACTACCCACCCATATTTGAGGCATCTACATTTTAAGTGCTTCAAGGTAGGATGCTTAAAGCTTTGAGCTATTTCTATGAAATTAGATTCACCCATCCAATACCGAAACCGCAGATTCATTCATTCTCCACAGTGAATTCCAGTGAGTTTATAATCTCAGGAAACCAATCACAAATGAGGAGACTGTTGTGAAATAAAAGGATAATAATAGTGCAGGACTTGCAGGTCATTTATCCCCTATAAGTCTAAGGAAGCAAAGCAAAATATCCAGCATCTACATATTTAAATATTTAAAAATTAGTCAAATGACTGATTTTTTTTTTTTTTTTTAAACAGGAAGAAAAAAACATTATTTAACTCAAGAAATTTATCACCTAAATTCCATCTCATTTGCCTGGATGTCGGTGGTCAACGAGGCAACGAGGGTGGCTCTGCCCTCCTGTGGGACGAGCAAGCTGGCCAATCAGGGGAGGCCAGGCACATTCCTTTGTTCCAAGCTTCGGCTTGGTGCCTGGGAAGCGGGTCTGAACCAGGGTGTTACCCGCCAGCCTGCTGTCTGCAGCAGCCTCCCTGGGCGGCCTGTGTCTCCAAGACCAGGGAGAGAAGGTCTGGGCGGTAGGAAGACAGCGGGCCATTCACATCGCCATCAGGAGGTCCAGGGGCATCTCCGTCCTCCTCTCCTCCACCCTTGCTCCCCCGCAACTGCTCCGGCTGTGAGTCTGACTGACTCCTCTCTGGCCCTTGCAGCCCAGAGACAGGCTACACCCTGCATCACACCCATGATCCAGCTGCCTCAGCATCTTCAAGACCCTCTCCCAGCTAAGCCCCTCCTCTCTCTGGTTTGCTGCGGCAGGTGCCTCATTCCCTGGTCTCTCCCCAGTCTGCCCTCATGAGAGGTCCGTGATGCCATGCTAATAGCTTTCTTTTCAATAATGGGGGTTCAACTGAGGGGGGCTCTACTGAGCTGCATTCCCAGCCATGTCTATTTTTTATTTTGAGACAAGACTTTGCTACGTTGCTGAGGCTGGACTTAAACTTGTGATCCTCTTGCCCCAGCCTCCAGAGTCACTGGATTATGGGGTGCACCCCTGCGCCCTGCTGGAAGTACTCAGAAGGCTTCCCTCAGGCTCTCTGGGCAGTGGTGGCTTTGTGGTGGCCTGCAAGGTGGCCTGGGCTTCCTGAAGCTCACTGCCGCTCCCCTGCACTGCTCCCCAGTCCACCTCTTTGCTGTTCCCTGGCCACCTGCACACTGCCACCCCAGGTTGTCTGCACTGCTAGCTTCTCTGCCTAGGACGCACGTCCCCAGAGGCACACACGGCCAGCTCTCTCTCCTTCCATCCTTTGCTCTATGTCACCTACGTGGGGAGGATGTCCCTGGCCGCCTCAGTTAAAATGGCCATCACCACATTCACCTTCTCAACATCCTTTGCCTCAGCTGTCCTGCGGCCACCTGCACCTGGGTATGTTTTACTTATTTATGTTTTATTGTCTGTTTCCTCAGCTGGAGTATCAGCTCCCTGAGGGCAGAGGAGCTTTGGCCAGCTGTATGCTTCACTGCTACATCCCTCGTGGGAAGAGGAGTGCGGCACGCGGGAGGAGATGACTAGGTGTCGAATAAAACGAAGTAAATGAGCAAAGGCCCCAAGGGGCTACCGAGCACAATTCTGTGTTCTGGATGTTTTAAGAACATGCTACCGTGCTACAAACTCACTCCTCGGGGACGTGAGCCTTCAGCTCCACGGTCAGTTCATGCTTCCTCCACGTCACATCCGTCTCCCTGCCCAGAGGCTCTTGGGCTTCAGCCCCACGGACACAACGCCACACAGGCTGCGCCACCAGCCCCACAGCTGTGTGAGGTCAAATCCCCAGCGTTTCATAAATATGGACCATATATACACACACACATATAAGTATGTACAGGGGTACACATAGATACTTCGTATGCACCATATGTTTTATATATACTGTATGTACACTTACGTTTGATATGTCTTTATACATACGTATATACTTTATATATCTGACATATATCTATTTATACATATACTGATGGCTCGACTTCTCTGGTGAAACACTGATTGATACAGATAGCTATTAGGAAACAAATCTGCTAGGTCATAGGAGAGATTAAAAGTTGGGTCTCCGTTTTATGAAATGTTGGGCTCCGTAGTGTGGGACTCGGATGCATTTGCTCATCCCTTAGTGACCTTGAGCAGGTAGCAGGTGTGTGTGTGCTGGGGAGGCAGCTGGAGGGACCCAGGGAAGGCAGAGAAGAGAAGCCTGAGAGCAAGCTGCTGTCCTCCACACAGCTGGCCTCCACTAAAAGGACCCTGAGAATCGATTTACATTTTAAATGCTC
Organism: Sciurus vulgaris; assembly: GCF_902686455.1. NCBI lineage: Eukaryota > Metazoa > Chordata > Mammalia > Rodentia > Sciuridae > Sciurus > Sciurus vulgaris. The sequence continues at coordinate 140,295,629 of NC_136470.1, forward strand.
CTTGTAATGCCAGAAATCAAAAACATAATTTCAACATACTAAAAGCTTATTTTTTTTTTTTTCTCTGACTGTCATGGAAGGTTATTTGTGAACAACAGCAATTTTCCCCAATGAGTGCCTTCTTCCTCTTGGCAGATGTTGGACAGATGTTGGTACCATAGACACATGGGAACACTCAGGAAAAACACCCTCCTAATCACTCAAACAGTCAAACTCTGTGTGGCATGACTCAGCCATGGAACCTTAAGAGCGTCTCACAGCTCACAACACTCACATGAAGCCCGGTCATGGCCTGCTGCTCCTTGGGGCCCTCTCCTCCTAGGAGTGAGTTCCTCAGACCTCTGCTTACAGGGGCCAGGAGGATATTTTAATCTCCTGTTAGGAATGGGTTCCAGAAGACATGGTCTTCTTTAAATTCCCTAATTTTTCTGTAACATAAGAATGTCTATCAAATCGTCCCTAAAGATGTCAATAGCAAAATAAAAAAAATTCCCTCCAGTTCTTCAGGGGGTAGGGAGCGTGTGGTGAGGGGTGCTGGAGCAGCAGCCCTGGGGGGTCGGGCTTCACATGGGAGAGGGATACGGGGGGCTCCATGCTTCTGAGGGCGCTGGATTCATCAACCAAGAGAGCAAATTCTTTTGTGATTTATAATTTGCTTTGCAGATTTAGATACCCCCAGTCTCTCAGCGGAGGGTAAACAGTTATCTCTTTGAAAGCTGAGCCCCTGCAGCAGGCCCAGGCGGGTCCTGGGCAGCTCTGCCTCTGTCCTGCCACAGCCCAGCAGCAGGATCAGTGCAGGAAGAGCGGCTCTTCAATGAGAGTTCACTCAACGTTTCTGCTTCTATTCCAGCGGGCTTCTATTGTCCTTCGAAGTCACCCTCCAGGGATTCGGTGGACATACTCCAGCCTCCTCAGTGGGCTTAGGGACGCGTGCAAGCTGTGGAAAGTCCTGGCGGGAACAATCTGCGAAAGGTCCGCCAGCTCTCGGGCCTGATAACCAGATCTTAGAAACAGCTCTTTTCATTTCTTATAAATTCTTTTTCTTTTTCAAATGACCCAAAAGCTCACTGAAGTTGAGAAATGCCTACTTTTCATAGCACTTTGGTCTGGGGGCTGAGGTTGAGACTTCTCTTCCCCTAGCATGTCTGCGAGGCGGGGTGCACCCTGCCCAGCCCTTCCCAGTGGCCCGGGCACCATCTCTCGCCGCACCCCTTTGTCCGGTTCTCCTCGTCTAGAGTCAGAGAGACGTGCACTTCCAGCCCTGAGTCTGAAACCTCTTCTTCCCCACTCCGTCCCACCAAAGCCCTCATCCTGGAAGCCAGAGCAGGCTCAGGGGGCTCACAGGCGAAGCACACCGAACGTGCAATCTGTAAGCAGCCCGGGTCCGGCATGGGCTGCGGGCCCAGGAGCTGTCTCTGCCGTCTGACATCAGCCAGCTCATTCCCCCCTACCCTCCAAACAGCACCACAAACAAACACAGCCTGGCACGGAGCTCCCTGCTGCCTTCCTCCCATGCCTGACTTCTCCTGTCGGTGTCTCCATTGGAAAGAGACAGCAGAGCGGGTTTAATGGATCCGTGGTGAACCGCAGGGATCTCCGCTGAGCGGGTCTAGGAGGGGCTCTTCATTTACAGGTTGTGTCGTCTCAGCACATTGCTTGACCTCTCTGTGTCTTGGTTCTCTCATCTGTAGAACCAGGATAAAAAGAATGTATCTACCAGACAGTTGCTGGCAGTGTCGGCTGAGCTCACACACGCCTGCTGGCCTGCGAGTGATCATGTGCTGACACATCTGAAGTGCTTCACGGCACCAGGGGGTTTTGCTTAGGAAGACACCTTGAATTCACTGATTTGGTAAAGGTCTCGTGGACGCTCGGCTCCTCAGCTCCCTCCTCCTTTCTCTCTGTGCAGCACAGGAGGCCCTGCTGCCCTCAGGCACGCGGGTCTGTGCCCACAGGCGGGGGCTGCCTCCTGAGCTGTCCCCGTGCAGCAGGGCTCACTGTGGAGTGGGTCCTGGGTCCCTGGGTAGACCTGCCGGCGTCTCCTCACACAGGTGGCCTTTACTTCTAGGAACAGGGTGGGCGATGCCTCAGGAATCAGCCTGAGCAGGGCAGGAGGAGGCGAGGAGGGCAGGGCCATGGGGGCGGGCTGTGCGGCCTACACCCTGCCCAGCGGCTGGCATCTCCGCTCCTTCTCTGGCCCTTGTCATTATCCATAGGTGTGTGTTTCTACTTCCTGGTGTCCTCCTCCAGTCTGTGTCCTCTCATGGCTCCCGGCTCCCGGGGGCGAGGACTTCTCCTCTTGCTGCTCTCCTTCACCTTGGAGTGGGCAGCGGTGCTTTTGCCTGCTGCCCTGTGCACTGACCCTACCATGCCCCCGTGGCGTCCTCAGGCACCATGGGTCTGAGCTCCACCTTTCCTCTGGATGCCTGGCGTCCCCGTGGCCCTGGCCCTCACCACAGGGCAGAGGGTGCCACCTGCTTCTCCTCTGGTGAACTTGCTTCTTGAACCCACGCCTTCCCCTGGGTCGCGGGGAACATGTGGTCAGCCAGGCCCGGGAGAGGATGTGTGAGTCAGTCCTTGAGGCCCCCCGTGTGGGCATTGTTACCTCCACTCATACCACTGGGGGGTCGTTTCATCATATTCATTTTATTAATAAGAAAAGTGAGATCTGAAGAGATTTTAAAAATCTGCCCGACTCGCACAGTGATGTTGAACTAGAACTGAGAAAGGCAACGGCAGAGCTGTGTGTGTGTGTGTGTGTGTGTCTCCAGCTGCACATCTGCCAAATGCAACTCTGCCAACACACATATAGACACATGAAACATAGACTTGGCTAGCATCACTCATCACTAATTAATTTCATCTTCACAGAAACAAATTTTAGAAAATTAACCTGAGACGGAGGATAAATTCTTCTTTCGCTCATTTAATCTTTCCCCCCTCTCTTGTTTTGCTGCCAAATTGCTTCTTCGCTCTTTTTTAATGCTAATACTAGATTTTAAAAATGTCATTTTCTGTAATTAGGTCATCAGATTGAATATCAAAAGATGGTCCTCAATGGAGAAACTTTACAGATACGAAAATTAAATGTCCCAGCATCTCAGGAGACCGAGGCAGGAGGATCACGAGTTCAAAACCAGCCTCAGCAAAAAGTGAGGCACTAAGCAACTCAGTGAGAACCTGTCTCTAAATAAAATACAAAAGAGGGCTCTGAATTCAATCCCTGATACCGCCCCCCCAGAAAGAAAATTAAATGTGACTCTAAAGTACCACATAAATGCCGGCTTGGAAACTCAAGATATTTTCCGTGGGTATGATACAGACAGCAACAGGACTAGTGTCGCTCAGGAATCATCCGGCTCACCTCAGAGCTGCTGGCTGCTTGTCTGCTGTCGGAGAAGCTGCACTTTCAGTCCTTGGTGGAGCTGTTTGACGACTGGGCCTGAAGTTTGGGCATGACCTCCATGACCCTTGGTTGTCTTCGTCACCCTGACACGTGAGAACCTCTTCACACGGACAGCGAACAGTGTGAAGGCGATGGGCGGAGGTCTAGTCTGTGTAACTGAGCCGGGCCACTCCGCGTCCCCACGCTGACGCCCTGCCCGCATGGGGCAGCATCGCAAGGAAAGCTTTCACGATGTAATCAGGTGCCCCTGAGGTCACGAGCGTCGGTCTCTCACGCTGAAGTTCATGTCCTTACATGAGAAGAGAGTCCAGAGTCATTTCTCTCTCCTTCCACCAGATGGGAACGGAGAGAAGGTGCCTTTGGAAAGAGCAGGAATGACTGACCTTCACCCTGCACTGCCCAGCCTCCCAGGCTCTGAGCGATGAGTGTCTGTTATCTAAGTCATACAGGCTATGGCAGCTCAATCAGAGTAATGCATAACACGTTTGTTACCAAAGTTTGGTAGAAAGTCCTCAGGGAGTGTCATGGAAAAAACGCTTCGTGCTGGAGTCTGGCAAGAGAGCCACACCAGGACCCCTTTCTGCTCAAGCCTCTACTGACAAGGGCTAGCATCCTGTCGGCTCGCTTGGAGAAACATTTACAAGGCCTGGTCTGTTCTCACAGAGCATGCAGAAAGGGTGGCTTGGCAGCTGAGCCGTAGTATATCGATCTACTATGTGTGATCTATCAAAATGTATAAATGCATTCTACTGTCATGTGCGACTAATTAGAACAAATAAAAAATAAGAAATACTATGTTGCAATCAGAAACATGCTAACAAAGAAATCGTCAAATTCTGACCGTTTGTCCAGCATGCCTGGTGCCACACGCCCTGGAGTGAAAGGGCATAGTGATCTCTGACGGGGTGACAGGTGCCATGGGCATGTACTTGGTACTTGGCATAAAAGGAGCAAATTAAAACCTGGTCCTCAGAGAACTTTAATTATGGCTGAAGAAGCAAGAACACAACAGGAGGAACAATCAGCAACAAACCACACATACTGTCCAGTTTAAATTGAGCACATAAACTTTTTAACAAGAAGCTATCGAGGTGACAGGTTTGTTCCATTGTATTTGTATTCTTACGGGTCCCTGACTCTCTACAGGCATTTGAATTGCTTCTATTTAAGTATTTATTCCATTCCATAATAAATTAGTATATTTCCTTACAAGCTTTAAAAAACATAAATGAACATTACTTTAAAATCATATAAAATTTTCCACATGCACTTATTCGGAATTTCTTGTTGTCTGAAGATCACTACTCTATAGATTGACCAGGAATTTTCTTTTTGGGTAAATGAATATTTTTTTCTCCATCACAGTGATTTCTTATGATTTGCCTCTTGTTTCCCTTGTTTCTCTTAAGAAGTAACCTTCGTAAGGAAAAGGATGTGGTGGTTGAAGCACTCTCTGCCGTCTGTCCATCATGGGCTTGGTCAGCATCACAATTGGATCTGGAACATCCCAGAGTCCTGTGTGTTAAAGGCTTGGTCCCCAGCTTGGGGCTCTTGGGAGGGCAGTGACACTTTGAAGAGATGGGGCTGGTGAGAGGTCTTAGGTCATTGGGGCAAGTCCTTGGAGGATTTGCCCCAATGACCTTGCCCCTGGGGTCCTTGGGACCCCAGTCTCTTCTTTTTTCTCCCTCTTTTCCTGCCAGGAGGCCAATGGCTTTGCTGTACCATCGGCTCCTGCCATGATACGCCATCACAAGTCCACAGCACCAGCACTAATTGGTCATGGACTGAAGTTGCCCAAACTGTAAGCCCTCTAACTGCATAGTTTGATTACCCCAGTATTGATTACAGTGACAGAGAACTGATTAGCACACCCAGCTTACCTGTCCTAGTGCTTCACCTTGGAAAGGAGATGAAAAATACACATGCTACCAGATTCTTATGAGGATAAAAATCATATACTTACGTGCACACATGCATGTGATTCTATGACCTTCAGCACATGTTGGCCCTGGAGATAGCAGGTCTCTTTTACAAGGTTGGCGAGTGTGAGAGCGTGAGAACCAGTGTTTGTCCTCTATTTGGTGATGTCTGTGGTGCAGGATTGAAGCAAGGCACTTGTGGCGTGTGCACCTTGAGCTCCCTGGACTCAGACGCTGTTGGCCGGTGCAGGTGAGCACACTGCACAGTGAATGTCTAAATACTGCCATTTACCCAACACACGGAAGGTTAGCTTCGCATAGATCTCGAGGATGGGAGTTATTCTCCCTCAGAACTTTATACCACTGTCTGCTGAGGATTGAGATGGTTTCTGAGGAGTCCAAGGTCACTTTAATTCCTTTGCTGTGAACACAATCTGCTTTATTGTTTTCTTTTCTGGAAGCTTTGGGATCTTTGTGCCTCTGGTGTTTTGGATTATGATGACATGCCCTGTGAGCACTTGCTCCTGGTTCTGGATACTGAGTATTTTCAAACAGAAGAGAAGGGGCTTATCCTTAAATTGGGGGATACTTTGTTTCTTTTTTCCCTTTCTCTGTGTGGAACTCCTGCCTAGAGTGGGGTTTTACGGATTGCTTTTCCTGTTCCTTCCTCTCTGTGTGCATTTTGCGTGTGTTGGCACTTTGCCCCATTGGTTCTGGGAAGTTCTTCTACTTCCTACCTTCTTTGGAAGTTCCTGTTTGTCCTCTGTATGCTTTTTAATTTTGGAGAATGCCTGTTGTTGCCTACGAGTTGTTTCTGTGTTTAACATCTTTCTCTTCCTGTAGAGTGTCCCTTTCCTGGGTGTGGCTTTGGTCTCTGCTCTGGTCTCAATGTGACCATAACCAGGTGTTGAATCCCAAAGGCCAGTGGGAAGGGATTGGCAGGGGGATCCTGAATGGGGTTGGCGCATTTAGAAAGGACCCAACAGAGGGAGGTCTCGCCTTCCGTACCAGGAGGATGCAGCATGTCCCTCCTCTGGAGGTTGGAGAATCAAGGAGATGTGAAGGAAGGAAAAGGAGCACTCGCAGGACAACCCTGCCTGCCGGCCTTGTTGGGCTTCAGCCTCCAGAGCTGTGAGAAAGTAAATTTCTGTTCTTTATAAACTGTCCAGGCTCACGGATCTTGTTACAGTAGTGCAAGGCAGACAGATACCTCATGTGAGTTGTTCCTCAAAGGTTCCAGAGTCTCACATTCCAGGAAGGAGCTCTAAAAAGTTGATTCTAAATTCAAATCGTCTGGGGCTGGGATAGTGACTCAGTGGTCTAGCGCTTCCCTAGCATGTGTGAGGCACTGGGTTCGATTCTCAGCACCATATAAATAAATAAATAAAATAGAGGTCTATCAACATCTAAAAAATAATTCAAAAAAATTCAAACCATTGCTTTGTTTTTCCTTCTGGAAGGTTTTAAGTTTTTTTTCCTCTAGTATTTTGAGTTATCCTGATAATGATCACGATGATGTCTTAGAACTGGTCTTTTTCCTTTTGCTGGTTAAGCTTGTGTGATTTTAGAGGATGTGGATTAAGTCAGCTATGGTGGTTTATGGAGGCAAATAAGTGATCGACACCTTCTGTTCTCCTTTTTTGGAGTATTGGTCTAACTCTGAGCATTCTAGGAGTTGAATGAAAAAGCCGGCTGAGGATTTCAGACTTCAGTATGTATACATTCATTTACATTTCCTCATTTAAGCCTTATATTTTAAATCACATTTTATGTTTTTCAGCCATCACATCATGCCATTGACTAAAATAAATATGGAACTTCAGTGCCTTACATATATTTTTATGCTGTTCAGATAATTTACAGTTTATATTTCACCCACAATGAGCTCAGACCATTCAACTTAATTTGACAAGTATTTATGGTGCCTTCAACATGCATCAAGCTCCATGTGAAGTATTCATTCAGGAAGATCCCCACATGCTGTAAAACATACCAGGATTTTATTTTATTTAGGTGTGATTTAAGGAGAGATCTAAAGACAATGGACTTGAAAGAAGAGTTTATTACTTACAGTTCCTGGAGGAGGGAGCATGCCATGCCTCACACGGCCACATGGGGGAGCACGAGAGTCCGTCAGCAGGCTGAATGAGTGAGGGTCAGAGGAGCCTGAGTCAGAGCCTTAATTGAGACAAATTGTGTCAAAGAAAAGGGAGGCCGGCAGCAAGTTGAGCACGATGGGATAGTGTGGATGCTTTCAGTGGCCTCTGGGCGAGGGGATGGCGCCCAGTTGTTTGCTACATGACTGTGGTGATTAGAAGAGAGTGATAGGTACTTGACTGCATTGGCCTGGTCATAGGAGTGGGTGGGGTTCAGGATTGAGACTGGTTGCTTTTCATATCCAAGGTATGCACAGGCAGGCTGTTTCCTACCTCTAGGAGTTGGTCAACCCAGGAAGGGCAGTTCTCCTAGGTCAGCAAGGCCTCAACTGCCAGAGCACCAAGAATAATACTAAAAAGAAAATGCAGTAAACATACGCCCCAAAAGGAACTTTCAGTTCGCAAGGGAGAATCAAGTATCAGCAAATGATTTAAAAGAAGTGTTAGGATGGAGTACTATGCATCCGTAACAATGGAATCCTGTCATTCGTGACAACATAGATGGAACGGGGGATCATTATGTTAAAGGACAGGCCCCCGGCACAGGCAAGTACCCCAGAGTGTGGAGTACTGAGGCGATGCCTACGCTCCCCAGATCGGACCCTTCCGCGAGGAACATGCATCGTGAAGCATCCTGTGGTCTCTGACGCGGGCATGCAATTTTATCTGTCAAATACATGAATCAATTTGGAGGAACAGGAGGTGTGAGTGATGTGATAGTAATGCAGGTTCAAGGTGAGGGAAGGGTGAGGGGAGGAAAGGGTTGGGATGGGAGAGCAGGAAGACTCCAGAGGGGACAGCACGGTGCAAGGTCGAGTGGAAGCTCGCTTTCCGAGGCTGGACTGAGGCGTGGAAGAGGCCAGAGGAGGGCCGAGCTGCGTAGAGGTGCCCGCACACGGGCAGTGCACGGTGGTCGGCAAGCCGTCGGATCCCTCCTCGTAGACCCGAAAGTGCAAGAGCGGTCGTGCTGGAATGTGGGACGATTCTTAAAAGGCCGACTCCGAAGCATCTGCCAGCCCGTATTCATTTGCAGGTTTATTTAAACATACTAGATCATTTCAAAGTTACCATCTTACCTGGAAGAAAAAAGCACACCTATAGATTAGAAGCCAGCAAGCCATAATAGCAAAGAGAAAATGTTGCAGATATTCACAGATTAATTTTTGGATATCAGTATTTGTGGCAGCCCAATTCACAATAGCCAAATTATGGAACCAGCCCAGGTGCCATTAGTAGACAAACAGATGAAGAAAATGTGGCATAAATACATAATGGAATTCTACTTCACCATAAAGAAGAAATAAATTATGTCATTTGCTGGTAAATGGGTGGAACTGGAGAACGTCATGCTAAGTGACATAAACCAGATGCAGAGAGTCAAGGGTTGAATGTTTTCTCTCGTATGCAGAAGCCAGAGGGAAATAATACATTTTAAAAAAAGAGGACCTCAAAGAAATAGAAAGGAAAACAGTGGAAGGGGATGGAGAAAAAGAGAGAGAGAGGAGATGAAAAGGGGAAGGAACGAGGAATGAAAATGAACAAATCACACTCTGTGCAGGTGTGAGTACATCACAACAAATTCCACTTTTGTAGGACTGAGGATGCAGCTCAGTGGCAGAGTGCTTGCCTAGTGTACCTGGGGCCCTGAGTTCAATCCCCAGCACCTCAGAAAGAATAAGAAAAGAATTCCACTTTTATGGATAACTATGGTGCACCAATTAGAAAATAAATTAATAGAAAGAAGACCAATAGAGTAGAGGGAGTGAGTCAGGAAGAGGGATGATGGGAAGAAAGGGGGTAGTACTGAGAATTAACATGCAGCAAATCATGTTTTATGCTTTCATGAACAAATCAAAGTAAGCCCTACAATTATGCAAAGCCATAATGCATAGTTAAAGCACAAATGGAAATAAATAAATACAAAATAACCTGTGAGCTACTGAACAATTCCAAGCAGCCAAACACGGATGCAATTAGAATCTCCTTACTAGAGGAGAAGGGGACAAGAGAGAAAATATTTGGAGAAATAAGAAAGGAATTTTGTCCAAATTTCATGGAACTACAAACCTACAAATCATTAATTATACCAAGAGCCAGAAAGATCGCAGAGTAAACAAAGAAAAACCATCTACAGAAGTCAACACCAGGTGAAAGCTACGTTAGAGTTTTCAGGGAGGGATCTCAGAACAGTCTTGGTAAAAGTGATTCCATGCACAGCAAGGAACGTACACGAGGGTCTCAGAGAAGAAACAGAAATTATTAAAAAATAGAAGATGTAAAGAAGAAGTGTATGGGAATTTTAAAACAGAAAAATAAAATGATCAGGGTCAAAAGCCCAGCAGATGGACCAAATATTATAATGGAGAAAACAGAGGGAAGAGTCGGTGAGTGGGAGGGCGACCAAGAAATCACCCATTTTGTACAAGAAAAAAAAAATCATTTAGCAAAAATCAAACAACTACAAAAGAAAAAGCCCGAACAGCTGCTCAAGGACCCCTGGGAACAGTGACAAAAGTCTCACATTCATGTCAACAGATTTTCAGAAGGAGAAAGGGGAAAGGACTGAAAAAGTATTCATAGAAGTGATGACCGAAAACTTTAAGTGTGTTAAAAGCTGAACTTACAGGTAGCCAAGTGGATCCCAAACAGGAAGAGCTTAAAGAAACCTATACCACGACATTCACAATTAAACATACGAGATCTAAAGACAAAGAAACGTTGGGGAGCTAAAGGAGAACATGACATCTCACCTCTAAAGAAAAACAGTTCAAATGAAAGCAGGTTTTTAAAATCAAAAACCATGGAGGATGGAGGAATCGTCCAAATGCAGTAGTTTTCAAATGCTAATGGAAAATAAAAGTCCGCCCAGAATCCTACGTCCAATGTGGATGTTCTTCAGAAGCAAGGGGAACTCAAGACTCTCTCAGATGAAAGGAAAACAAGGCGATCTGCCACCACCGCACCTAAGCTAAAGGAATGACCCAGGAAGTCCTTCCAGCAGAAGGAGGACCGTTGGCCCGTCCAGGAGCATCCGGCTTCCAAGGTCCCGTCCCAAACCGAGCAGGCGTCTTGTTTCCTGCTGGGGTGTTCACTGAGGGAGGCAGCGAGTGCAGGCTTGGGATTAAATGGCCAATGTCAGCTGGCCTACACAGTTGTCATTCTGCAGTTGTGCTGAAAACAGATGGGGAGGGGACAGAGGGGACTCAGGCTGAAGCAGGTCATACCAGGCTGTCACGGCAATACGGGAGCAGAGGCAAGGAGCGAAGCCAGCAAAAACGGGACACGATCAGGAGGCTTTCCTCCTCCTGCCGAGTTTCCCAGAATGTGAGCGGTGGTTGAAACCAAAGTCGGACACTGTCCACGTCATTCTCAATGCGCACAGAGGACATGTTGACGACAGTCATATGTGAGGGAGGGTAAGTGGGCCTCAGGTCAAGAAAGGCTTTCCCAGGCCACTTTCACTAGTGAAAAGGCGACTTCAGTTCTCAGCATTAAGTTCCTGACATATAATGCGATATCCAGAACAGTCATAAACAGCACAGGTAAATGGAATCAAAACACTGCGGGTAAAAGTGCAGAATTCTAAAGGTATTCAAGTAACCCAGAGGAGAGCATTTGATTAGTCAGCCTTCTGTTCCTGTGACCAAAATACATGACAAGAGCAACTTAAAGGAGGAAAGGTTTATCTGGGGCTCACGGTTTCAGAGGTTCTGTCCATGGTTGGCCGATTGCATTGCTCTGGGCCTGAGGCAGGACAGAACATCACGGCAGAAGGATGTGAAAGAGGCAAACCGCTTAGGGCCTGGCAACCAGAAGGCAGAGGGAGAGGGGAAGGTGCATAGACTAGATGAACCTTCCAGGGCAGGTCCCCAGTGCCCTACTTCCTTCAACCAGGTCCCACCTCCCAGTAGTACAATAAGCCATCAAAGCATTGATCCATCAAATGGATTAATCCACTGATGGGGTCATTGTCCTGTTCATTGTCTAAAATCGCCACCTCTGACCCTGGCTGCACTGGGGATCAGGCTTCCAACACATGAGCTGTTGGGGACATTCCAGTTCTAAACCACAGAAGTATGAAAAAGATAAGAGATGCAGACAAATGGTAAAGGAAGAAAAAATACAAGAGAAAAACAAAATGAGAGACTCCGGTCATAATATACGCATGACTACATTAAACGTCAAGGGTGTCAGTGTACCAATTAAAAGACAAATTGGCAGAGTGGACTGCAAAAGTTGATCCAACCATGATCCTGTCTACAAGAAACTCACTTCAAGGTTAGCGATAAAGGCAGAGTGAAGGGAGGAGAATGGTAAAAGCACACAAAATTAGCCAGAGCAAAGTAGGAACAGCTTTATTAATATTGTATCAAGTGACTTCAGGGGAAAGAACATTACCAGGCAGGGAAAGAGACATTAACCAGTGACAAAATAACCCATTAAGGAGATAAATGGTCTTTATTTTATGATTTTATTTTATTTTTGTGAACCCAGCACCTCATGCATGGTAGGCAAGTGCTTTCCACTGAGCTACCTCCCCAGTGCACTAGGAAGAGTAGTCTAATGTGTAAACAAAGAATTGCAAAATACTTGAAGCAAACACTGACCAAACTGAAAGGAGAAACAGAAAAGTGCACAAGTATTATCATGGTCTTCCACATCCATCTCTGGACAGCAGATAGAACAATGAACCAGATAATCAGGAAGTAGCATAATGTCATCAACCAACAGAAGCTGATCCACATTCATAGCATAATCCACAGGAAAATACTTACTTTTCAAGTGCCCATGGAACATATATTGGGACATAAAACAAGCTCCAAAAATTTAAAATAATTGAAATAGTGCAGAATGTGTTCTCTGATCAAAAGCCAGAATCAATAACAGAATGGTAGTAGAAAAATCTCTAAACTTTTGGAAATGAAATGATACACTTCTCAGTAATCCATGGGGCAGATGGGAAGTCTTAAGCGAGAAAACCCCAGCATTGAATGGGATGAAAATGAAAATACAACATATCCACATTTGTGAGATGCAGTGAAGGCAGTATTGACAGGAAGATTGAATACACTCATCAAATGCATAGAATACCAAAGAGAAAAAATTCAATAACTTATCTCCCACCTTAAGAACCCAGAAAAAGAGGAGCAAAATAAACTGAAAGCAAGCAGAACTCAGTGACATTGAAAGTGGAAAAATAACAGAGGATAGCAATGAAACAAAAAGACAATTCTTTGAAAAGATCAGTAAAACTGACAAAACGCTAGCAGGACTAACAGAAAGAGAAAAGGGGTATCCAGGTCACGAGTGTCTGGAAGGAAAAAGGGATTGAGTCCTGCCCCTGTGGACACCAGAGGAAAGGAAGGGACATCACAAACGACTCTCCACACTACATCTAACAACTTGGACAAAGTAGTCCCATCTCTGTAAAACTAACCACCACAGCCCTCCCAACACAAGCAGAACGTTTGAATAGCCCTGTAAGTTTTAAGAAAATTGAATTTATGTTTTAAAAACTTCCCGTAAGCCTGCATGTGGCTCAGCGGGAGAGCACTTGCCTCGTTGGGTGAGGCCCTGGCTCCATCCCCAGTGCCACAAGCAAACAGACCCAACAGAGATTCCAAGGGACTCTCCAGGCTGCGGTCGCCTGCCTTTCACCACCACATCAGTGGTGAAAGACTGAGCGATTCCCGCTTGAAGCCAGCAACAAAGCCAGGAGAACCACCCTTCTCTCTATTCAACACAGATCTCGAAGGAAGAATAGAGGATGAAGAAACACTCCCCATTTGTGAGACGACAGGATGGTCTGTGCATAGCATCCCAAGGAATCTACAGAAGAACACTGGCAGGCTAGTAGGTGAGTTCAGCAAGGCCGCAGTTCACAGGACACACGTGCAAATCCAAGTGTGTCCTCTAATGTAACAAGGAGCACATGACCTATACCATTAAAATCGAAATTCACCATCACTAAGACAGGGAGAGCGACAATGCCTTTTAATAGGAAGCAAGAGCAGCTCAATGGAAGAGTGGAGGGCAGTGGATTTCAAGAAGGAGGAGGAAGAGTGGGAGGAGGAGGAAAGGGAGAGGAAGAGAGAGGAGGAGGAAAGGGAGAGGGAGGAGGAGGAGGAGGAAAGGGAGAGGGAGGAGGAGGAGGAGAGGGAGAGGGAGGAGGAGGAGGAGAGGGAGAGGGAGGAGGAGAAGAAAACTGGTTAGGTGTAAAATGCAAAACTGTAAAAACTCTAAGGAAAAGATAACCTAGGGAAAGTTTTCCAGATTTAAGGATAAGTGTTCTTAAACGTTAAAGAAATTATAATAACAAACAATAATAACCCATTAAAGAAAAAACTTAAAAATTGGATTTACCATAAGGGGGCTAGGGAAAAATAGAGTGACTTTGGGTTAGGCAGAAGGGAGTGAAGGGAGGGGAGGAGGTAGGGGGTAGGAAGAATGATAGAACGAACGGGACATTATGACCCTAGGTGCATATAGGACTACACGGCTAGTGTGATTCCACATCATGTACAACCAGAAGGATGAGAAGTTACACTCCATTTATGTAGGATGTGTCAAAGTGCATTCTGCTCTCATGTATAACTACTCAGAACAAATTTAAAAAGTAAAAATATTAAATTGTTTAACTCTATAAATTATCCTGATAAGAGAACCAGAAGAGAAACCACTGACTTGGAGAACATATTTGCAAATGCCTGTTCAGTAAAGGACCACAACCTAACAATCTAAGGAACTTCCCAAGTCACCTATAAGATGGGATTAATTCAACTAGAAAATAGGCGAAAGAAGGAACAAGCATTTCATTGATGAGGATATGTATTAGCAAATCAGCACATAAATTGTGCTCAGCCTCATTGACCAATGAGATACCCTGACAAATCTATCAGAATGGTTCAAAGAAAAAAATAATAGTATCTGCAAGTGCTGGTGAGGATGTAGAGAAAATGGATCCCTCATACATCAGGACAGGGAAATGTTCAATGATCCAACCATTCCAGAAACATTTTTGGCAATTTTTCAAAGACCTAACCTTGGACCTATCATGCAAGCCAGCAACTGCATCCATAGGCATTTATCACAGAGAAATTATGAGTTATATTTATACCAAAACCTTTACATGAATATTTATAGGCCCAAACTAGAAATTGCCCAGACATCATTCAACAGCTTACTGGTTAAAGAAACCATCATAGATAACTGTGGAATATTGATCAACAATAAAAAGAATGACAGATAACACATGCAATAATCTGGTTGAATTTCTAGGAAATATCTGCTGAGCTAGAAAAGCCAATCCAAGAAGTCTGCATGATGCATAACTGCATTGATGTAACATTCAGGAAATAAAATTAAAGAAATGGAGGACAAATTGGTAGTTGACAGTGGCTAAGGAGGGTCGTTGGTTGGGAAAGGAGTGAGTGGTGGTTGCTACAAAGTTCAGCAGGAGGGACCTGCTGATCTGGGTTCTTCCAGTGTAGAACTACAGTGGTCTGGTTTCACCAGATGCTTCCATTGTGGACAACTGGGCCAAGGGTTTAGAGAATCTCTCTGTATTATTTCTCTGTATTAATTTTGTTTATGAATCTATGATTATTTCAGATTACAAACTAATTTAAATATGACTATGACTAAAATATGAGAAAATAGCAAATTTAACTTATGTTCTGTGTCTACACATAAATGCACAGTATAAGAACTGCTATGTGTGGATATAGAATATGAGTCAGCACATACATATTCATTGTGCACACATTCAGGTTTCTGTGACTAAGCCTAAGTACAGCTCTGCACCACACGGACTACCAAGCTGCCAGTCATCACAGTGCAGTGCAGTCGAGGGTGCACAGCGCTTGATAATGACTGTCAACCCCTATGTCTCTGCTTTATATATTTACCACATTTTATTTTTGATTACTCAGCATGTACTCCTTCTACTTACTGTGAAAGTGTTTGCTGTGTTCTGCTGGTGGCAGCCTCAGCCTCCTCGTTTTGGTGCTTCTGTTGACTGCTCTGAGACAGGGCAATGACTGTGCAGTCCTGCAGGTCTGTGTGCATCCACTATGCAAAAACCACCCAGCCAGGCCCTTCTCAGAACACATTCTACCATTAACATTGCAATAGTTACTATTTGGACATCGAGTTAAAAAAGACAGGTTTTTTTTTTTTTTTTTTCCTGCTATCAGAAGATTGAACATTATCCACCAGGATGTAAGATATCCAGGGCATATAGAAATTTATTTTTCTAATTTACGTATTTTATCTGTGCGTTGCAGTCCTGGGTGTGTTGGCCAGTCATCTGCCCGGTCACTGAGTACTCAGCTCAGTTCTGTGCTTGTCACTCCACATCCTTTGTATTGCACATGTTCCATATTCTATATCCCATATCCTTTACATTAGTTAATATCAAAAAGTGTATAAGCTTTCCTTCCTTCTGAAAAAATAGCCGTGGCATGAAAAAAGATGCTGATAAAAATGTGCTTCCTTTTCAGTGTCAGGATGCACGGATGAAGGGTGGATAAGGGAGAAAGTCAGGAGGTTATAAAATAGTGTTGTATTTTTTTAAATTCGAAAAATTCATCAAGGTATTGGGATATAAACTTTGAGAAAACTAATCATATAGAAGTAAGTAACTATAAAATGAGAACATTTTAATTAAAGAAATTTTAATAAAATGTAAAATAATTTTAATAGACGAACATGTAGTATATTCTATGGGGGTTTCTGCCAATGCAAAGCAAACAGATTTCAAAGTTTAAATTATTAATGCCATATTTGTTTTGTAATAGATATTATATTTTATTATTTTCCACATTTTTATGCACTGTACTTGTGCATAAGGCTGGAATCTGTTGCATATTTTTACCTGCACACGATGTAACAATGTAACTTGGTGAAAATCACTTGCCAGCACATGCTCTCCTCAGTCTTCCTATAGCACAACTAAGTGAGCCAGGGGTCCCGAGGTCAAATAAACCTAGTGCTTTTGTGTACGTTCCACCTCACTGGGAAGGCCTTGTCCAAGGCATGATTTCTGTACAGTTGCTTAACATTTCTCACTCTTTCTTTCTCTTCTGTGTAGTTCATTTGCTTATTTTGTGGGGGGAGGGCAATAGTTTTGAGTACAGAGCAAAGAATTTCTTTCAGTGGCAGGCAACCACCATGATTTTAAGCACATCGGCAATCAGAAGCCCTTATATCCCTCCTGATTCATAATGAATAGTATTTTAATACTTTGCAGTGGGAAGAAGTTGTATTGATGTATTACTAAGCAACACTGGCAAAAATACTCTATTTTTCAGTCATTAAAGTTTGAATATAATGCAGATGCTTTAAAAAGATTCACATAAATGAAAAAGGAAAATGTTATGTATTATCATACTTTCTTGTACTTTTTCAGTGTATTCAGTACCATATCCTTCTTCAGCATGTGTGGATTCCATTGAGTTTGGTTATTGTGAATATACCACTTGGAAAACCATTTTTTCAGAATACGTTTTCTTGTTTCAGAGTTCTGTGTAATTTCCTTTCACACTGAGTCTACTCTGCTCGCCTCACAGGAAAACATAGGGTCCCACCTCTTCATTCATGAGTTCTGGTGGCTTACATCGTGCTGACCCTCTGCATGAAGGGTCTATGCGTATCCAGGTACCATGTCGCACCCAGGAATGAATGAGGTGAGATTTCTACTCGACCTGACGAAACTTTTAAAATTCTCATCTGGGAGCATGTAAATTTTGGAAAACCATGAGAATGATTTCTGGAACTTTCTAGTTCCTGCAGGAAACAGTTAAATGATGGACTACTCAGAATTCCAGAGTAAAGTTCTCTGACTACAATCAGCTTTTTACACAGTTCGTAAGTGGTAATTCCCTTTTCCTTGAAGTTAATTTAGCTAATTTTTTATTTATCAGGAAAGGATTACAGTCTTTGAGGACAGTTCGAGGAAGAAGGGTGTATTGATACATACTTCAGCATTTACTTTACTTGTCTGAGTTTCAGAAACCTTGGCTGAGTTTTTTTTTTTTTTTTTTTTTTTTTTTTTTTTTTTAAATAATGTGTCCCACAGAAACACAGAGTTCCTACAGAGGCCTTTAAAGCTGTGACTGATTAACCTGTGTGCCTTTCTTACCGACCCCCTACCCCTGCCATGGAGTAGGGTAGAACAATCATTGGTTTTGTAGTTGATAAAACACAGAAGGACACCCTAGGTCTACCTGCTAGCTCTGCAGAGTTCTCAAGTTTTTGTGGTCAGTTAAAAAAGGACAACTTTACTAGTTGCAAGGCAGGAAGGCTCAGGTCTTTCTTGCCCAGTCCAGAGCTGTGCAAGCTTGTAAAATCTTTAGTCTTGTTGTCATGTCACACAGCTAGAAGACGTTCTGATTTTCATTACTTTCCCCTTGCAAGTGGCCAAAGGTGTTGTGTATACCTACAGATTATCCCAAACTAAATCTATTCATGCTTTCCTGCAGTACTTATCAGTTATTGTGAAAAGTGATCGTGATTGTGGATTAGTCTTTTCTTTCCACTTGGAAACTTGATTTTCCCCACATTCATTGGGCCGCATTGCTTGGTGCATGTAGGTTCACTATTACATCACCAAGTCATGAACGTTTGTGCAGAATAATGCCTCAGCGCTGCCTTCTCTTGGATCTTGTGGTCATAAAGCTTGCTATGTCACCCTTTCTGTGGTTGGTATCATTTTTCATTCTTCTATTTAAAAATTTCCAATGACATTAAGTCCTAAATATGTCTTTGTAAATGGCTAAATTTATTCAGTTTGAGAATCCATGCCTTTTAAACACGTTTGTTTCACCTATATTGACAGTGTTTATTTCCAATGTTTTTCTTGCTCATGTGGGTCCTTCTTTCAACTACTGTCTTTGGATTGCATTGCTGTCCCCCTTTCTTCTACTGACTTCAATTCTAGGCTGTTTATTTCAATCATCGTTTCAAAATGATGGCAGAAACGACACTTTGGGTTGGATAGTTCCTCAGTGTGAGGGCTGGCCTGTGCATTGTAAGAGAAAATGTAGCACATTCCTCCCTTCTAGGGTGGGACAACCAAAACTGTAAGCACAAAAGGACAGGAAGCATACCTCAACGAATTCAGAGAGGCCTTTATTCCTTCCCAGACTCGGTCCCATTGGGGCCCATTTTCCAGATGGAGAAAATGACCCTCAGTTACAGAGGGGATTTTGGCTTTATAGGGTACAATGGTGTAATCATTGGAAACTGTGTATTGCAGTTTTGACCGTCGGGGGCTGGTTGAACAGGTTAAAATTTTAATTTAGGAGGGTAGTTGTAAAAAGGCCGACACTCATTGTTTTCTGGGGAGATAAGAGTCTGGATCCTGAGGGATGAGTACTCAAATCTTGCCCATTGCCATTTAAAACTAATTCATGGGGGAAGGTCAAGGTTTAGGACCCAGCATTTAGTGTCACCCCTTACCCCCAGGGCCCATTGTTATCAGGAAAGAATGCTCTGGCCAATTTTCTCCTCCCTCCTCCTAAGCCACAGTATCTCTCCATTTTCTTGGGGAGGTGTCTTATGGAATATTATTTTCCATAACCCTTCAAAAACTATCTGCAGACATGGCCAAACGGAGACGGTTTTCCTGCATAGAGGAAAAGTCAGCCCTACTGGGAATCACTGTTAGAAAGATTGTCCAGACACTGCTACATGGATCTCAATGACGTTTGATGTCAAGATGCACAATATATTCTGCCCAGAGATGAGAATGGTCTTCAAACACTTTGGAACCCCTTCATTGTAGATTCAACTTCCTTTCTGGTGAACTACTTTCTTCTGAAATGGTTCTTTCTGCGAGCATGAAGTCTTTTAGGGTGTGTATCAGAAAATATGTTGGTTTTATCCTTGCTTTCAAGTGAAAATGAGTTTGGAGCTAGAAGACACTGCTCCATTTGGTTCAGCTTAGAGCACTATTCCCAGGAGCCAGCTGAGAGTCTGGTGATCATTACTGGGGTGGGATCTGAATTCTCTTAAGTCTTCACTGTTTTCTCATTGTCTTTGATATTCTGTCACTTTATTATGATATGACTAGTTCACATGTGGCTTTGTTTTTAAATTTTCCTAGTCAGGATTGGACAGGAGTTTTTAATCTGGGTATTCATGTTTTCTTCAACTCTGGAAAATTCTTCTATGTGATCTCTTCAAGGGCTGCTTTTCCCTGATTTTTTGGAATCCTTCCTAGAACAGTATTACAAATAAGTTGGAAGTTCTTGTCCTCTGTTTCTCAACTTTCTCATTTCCCATTCGTTTATCTAGCTTTGCTACATTTTCAGAGATTTCTTTGTTCTTATCTACCATTTTATCAATTTCCTCCTTAGCCAGTTCAACATAATTGCTTCCATTTTCTGAGATTTCTAATATTAATGCAATCCATTGTTTAACTCTAGAATCTGCATTTTCTTTTTCATATCTGACTCCTCATTTCACTTTTATGATTTTTTCCCTTAAATTTTGGTCATATGACCTTCAGCTCTGAATAGGTTGACCTTGGTTTTAGATAGCTCCTTCAGCTTTGTCTGAAGGGTTGGTATCTGGCTCTTCCCGGATTTGCAGCTGCAGCTCCAGCTGAGGCAGCTGATTTTCTCCATGGATGCTGCAGCTTGCATGGGGCCCTGGTGATGGCTGGGAGCTATTTTTCTGTTACAGGACTGAGTGGCCCACCTGGTGAGGGTGTGCTTCCGGTTTTTAGGTGAATGTCTTGGCTTCATGCTTCCCAGTTGAGTACACTGGCAAACTCAGGATGTCCACAGGCTTTGTCTTGTTTCCCTCTGGTCACAGTGATTCCTCCATGGGTGTCACATGCCCTTGGGCTCCGTCTCAAGGTCGCAGGCAGTCTCATCTTCCAGAACGGGCAAGAGAACACTTGCAGATTTTTCTCTCTATTCGTGGAGCTCAGATTCACCTCCACACACGAGGACTGTGACCGTCACAAGCATCTTAACAAAGTTGTCCAAACTCCAGCCATTCAGACGTGTCCACTTCAGACCCTGCAGGATATTTTAGTTCTTCCCCAGTCATTTCCTTATTTTCTGGATCTAGGCACTCTCTTGTTGTTACTTTTCAGCTTGTCTTTGAATTTAAGTGTGATTGGCTACATCTTAAAAGCATAATATTAATATAAACATTTTAAAGTGTGAGGAGAAGTTGCTCACATGCCCCAGATTTCCACATCGGCTACACATCATTTGATTTTCTAGCATGTCAATTTTACAGGCACCTACTTTGACTTCTATCTCTCCAGTTATTTTAAGGTCATTCCTTTTTTTTAATTTATTTTTATTGTAAACAAATGGGATACATGTTGTTTCTGTTTGTACATGGAGTAACAGCACACCATTTGCATAATCATACATTTACATAGGGTAATGGTGTTTGATTCATTCTGCTATTTTTTCCCTCCCCCCATCCCTCCCACCCCTCTTTTCTCTCTATACAGTCCTTCCTTCCTCCATTCTTGCCCCCCTCCCATCCCCCATTATGTGTCATCATCCACTTATCAGCAAGATCGTTCATCCTTTGGTTTTTTGAGATTGGCTTATCTCACTTAGCATGATATTCTCCAATTTCATCCATTTGCCTGCAAATGCCATAATTTTATCATTCTTTATGGCTGAATAATATTCCATTGTATATATATATATACCACAGTTTCTTTATCCATTCATCAATTGACTGTTGGTTCCACAGTCTGGCTATTGTGAATTGAGCAGCTATGAACATTGATGTGGCTGTATCTCTGTAGTATGCTGATTTTAAGTCCTTTGGGTATAGGCCAAGGAGTGGGATAGCTGGGTCAAATGGTGGTTCCATTCCAAGTTTTCTAGGGAATCTCCACACTGCTTTCCAGAGTGGCTGCACTAATTTGCAGCCCCACCAGCAAAGTAAGAGTGTACCTTTTCCCCCACATCCTCTCCAACACCTATTGTTGCTTGTATTCTTGATAATTGCCATTCTAATTGGGGTGAGATGGAATCTTACTGTAGTTTTGGTTTGCATTTCTCTTATTACTAAAGATGTTGAACATTTTTTCATATGTTTGTTGATCTTCTTCTGTGAAGCATCTGTTCATATCTGCTCTATCTGAAGTATGAGTGGCAAAGATATTCTCCCACTCTGTAGGCTCTCTCTTCGCATTGCTGATAGTTTCCTTTGCTGAGAGAAAGCTATTTAGTTTGAATTTATCCCAGTTATTGATTCTTGCTTTTATTTCTTGTGCTATGGGAGTCCTGTTAAGGAAGTCTGATCCTAAGCCAACAAGGTGAAGATTTGGACCTACTTTTTCTTCTATAATAATACTCCACAATAATAGATATTATGTTTTATTATTTTCCACATTTTTATGCACTGTAGTTGTGCATAAGGCTGGAATCTGTTGCATATTTTTACCTGCACACAATGTAACAATGTAATTTGGTCAAAAATCACTTGCCAGCACGTGCTCTCCTGTCTTCCTATAGCACAACTAAGTGAGCCAGGGGTCCCGAGGCCAAATGAACCTAGTGCTTTTGTGTACGTTCCACCTCACTGGGAAGGCCTTGTCCAAGGCATGATTTCTGTACAGTTGCTTAGCATTTTCTCACTCTTTCTTTCTCCTCTGTGTAGTTTATTTGCTTATTTTGTGGGGGGGAGCAATAGTTTCTTCTATAAAATGCAGGGTCTCTGGTTTGATTGCAAGGTCTTTGATCCATTATGAGTTGATTTTTGTGCAGGGTGAGAGATAGGGGTTTCATTCTGTTGCATATGGATTTCCAGTTTTCCCAGCACCATTTGTTGAAGAGGCTATCTTTTCTCCATTGCATATTTTTGGCACCTTTGTCTAGTATGAGAAAACTGTATTTATTTGGGTTTGTGTCTAGTGTCCTCTATTCTGTACCATTGATCTACCTGTCTATTTTGGTGCCAATACCATGCTGTTTTTGTTACTATTGCGTTGTAGTATAGTTGAAGTTCTGGTATTGCGATACCCCCTGTTTCATTCTTCCTGCTAAGGATTGCTTTAGCTATTCTGGGTTTCTTATTCTTCCAGATGAATTTCATGAGTGCTTGCTCTATTTCTGTAAGGTACATCAATGGGATTTTAACTGGAATTGCATTGAATCTGCATAGCACTTTTGGTAGTATGGCCATTTTGACAATATTAATTCTGCCTATCCAAGAACATGGGAGATCTTTCCATCTTGTAAGGAGGTCATTCTTTCTTGAGGGAGGGAGCTGTGCCTTCCTCTCGAGTTTGTTTTCCTCTAATGAGCCTCTGTCTCTGTTTCATGAAGATGGATTCTTTCGAATCTTGCTGGGAATGCCAAAGATGTTTTAGCATGTGCTTATGATTCATGTAGTAAATACTTTTCAGAAGTCTGCTCTGCCCTCGCCCAGCCCCCTTGGGATAAAGTTCTCTTCTCTGGCAGTGGAGAGGTCACTGGCTCTGTGCTGGGCCTTTTCCTGACTGACCCTCCAGAACCCACAGTGTGCCTGATGGTGATCACCCATGTGGACCCTGCCAGCAAGCAGGAGAACCTTCCAGCTCGGGGTGACTGGAAGGCAGGAGGACAGTGAGGTGGCAGCATTTACTTCCCTGAGTCCATTTCCAGCTCCCGACCTTCCCTTAAGATGGAGCCTCTCACCTGACTACCCTCTCTGAATTCCCAGAGCCAGGCTTTCTCTGTCCTTGCAGACATGGGCAGAGGGCTCCCTGCAGAGCTGGCACCATCTTCCCCGGCTTCACCTGGGTAAACATTGCCTTTATTGAAGTATTTTCTTGTATTCAGTTTGATTATTTGTTACCTGTTGCTTCTTATTATTGTTATTTAGTGAATCTTAAATAATTTAAAAATTCACTTTGAATTTTAGTTTTTCCTCATTCTGAGACCAGCCAAAGGGTGTTGGTGGGTCCTTGATCGTATCTATTAAAATGTGGGGGTCAGTTCTGTTTCTCAGGTTCCTAACTGGAATTTATTGCATTTATTTTATTTTAATTTATTAGATTCAAGTAGGAATTTCTTGCTGTCCTGTTGCCTGATTTTCCAAAACTCTTCTGGCAATACCCGTAGCTAGTTGTGAAGTACGCATTTGGCTGGCCCATGGCGTCTTACGTCAGAAGGGAACAGAGGGCATTGTGGGGTGTGCTTGGATCCAGAAAGTGTTCTTCACACGTGCACATCATGAACACCGTCACTCAGAAAGCTTCTTCGCCTGTGAGGTTAAAACCAAGAGGAGGGCTGGAGACTGAAAATGTAGACTATGGAAGGACTTGGGGCACATTCTTCCAGTAGACTGAGTAGCTCTTAGCTGACCAGCCTTCCTGGGGCTGATTAGAAAGAACTAACCCTTGAAAGAATATGAACAGAACCACCAGCTTATGATGCTGGTGAGTGAGGAACAGGAGGCAGGGGTCACTCAGACGGGGAGGGAGAGGCCCCAGAGGAAGGGCACAGTGGATGAGGTCTTCCTCCCCAACTCCCAGGCTCCAGCCTGCACCTCCAGGGGTGGTCGAAACTCTAAGGGAAAACCTGCAACTTTGCATGACTTTGAGATCCAGGAGAGGGTCCAGCAGACTGCTGCAACCACTGGAAATCGAGAGGGAAACACAAGAGCAGAGAAAGCTCCTTCAGATCAGGGGAGCCCAACTTCTGAGTCTAAATTCTGCTGAAATCTCCGAAGCAGGAGGAAGGACTGTGGAGAAGGGGGCAGGGGAGTGGTGAGGGACAGTGCTGAGCTGTCACTTTGGGGAAGACAGGCCTAGAGAGCCTGCTCCTCCCTGCTGGGCAGGCCTGGGGGACCCCCACAGACCCTGCAGTGACTGTCAAAGAACTGAGCTGAGATTGTGGTGTTGCCCACAGCAAAGGGAACTGAATTTTGCAGTTAGTATTCAAACTTACTGCTTGCTTTAAAAAGTATTATTAATAAAGTAAATAGGAGAATGCCCAGCAACCTCTCCTCATTGAACCTGGCAGCCCAGGGCAGAGCTTCCCTGGCAAGGAGGGCTTCCTGCCCTTCTCTTCTCCTCTCTCGTCTTCTCTCCAGGCCTTGAGAGGGTTTCCTGACTCCCGACTCATCTTCCACAGTTCAGATAGATCTTGTGCCTCTTCCTGCCTTGTGCCATTATCAGTCCTGACTGGCAAACAGCAAAACACACTGCAGGAAAAGTCACTGGGTCTAGAAAGGCAAGCCTTCCTCCTTTGCACTCCGTGATCTTCACTCTGCCCCTCTGCACGCGGTCCAAGCATGGCCGCCTTGAGCAGAGGCCTCCACCCCGCGTCCACATGACTGCTTGGCCTGCACAGTGAGGTGACTCATTCTCTGAGACCAGTTTCCAGGAAAAATAAAGCAGCAGAACACAAGGGAGAGCCCTCCGTGTATTGGCCGGCTTTGACCTTTGGAGATTCGGGACTGGCAGCAGGTCCTGGCAGCAGTGGCCGTGAGATGTCATGGGTGGGGCAGCTGGCGGAGGAAGGACAAGGAGTTACAAGATCCCCACAGCAGCTCAGGCTGCTCTCCTTCCAGGAAGGCGGCATGCTGCATCTGAAGTCAGTCACTCGTGATCTTTGGTCAGCACTTGTGATGGGCTGACAGATCTGACTCCATGAGAATCTTATAGGCCAGACTCTAAAAGAAATGACTAAACAGATTCCATGTTGCTCTGAGACTCCATGTTATGTAGGAAATAAGCTTCTCCCATGGAACACCCCACCTCTGTGCCCATCATCAGTTACTTGGTGTGACATGTTTAATAATATACAATGGCAACTCTTGTGTAGTAAAGAATTGCTCTCTTTTGATCCCTATTGCTCCTAAACAATGTACCATGTGAACAGTGATTGTGTGGATGTTAGCAACCATTCTTTAGTTTGTTCCTAGATAAGGGTCATTTTGACCCACTTTCCCCTCTGTCGATGATCTCATGATGTTAATGTGTAATTTCGAATCATTGCAACAGACACTTATGATTGATGTGATTTTTGGTATAAGAACCTCTACAACCCTGTGGTCTGGGCTGTTCTCCCAATAGCCATTTTTTGGGGCATCGTGTGAGACAGTCAGTCGGCCAGCTTAATAAAGACTCTCAAATTTGGACTTCTCAGTGGTGATGGGTCTGTTCTTAAGTTGCGCCCCATAACACACTTAGGAAGAATAACTGAATCATCTTCTGTGGGGGGCACTATCAGGAGACTCGTTAAACTCAGGGCTTTATTTTCCATCCTCAAAAGAAGAGTCCTATGGGCCAGGGCTGGGACTCAGTGTAGAGCACTAGCCTAGCACGCGTGAGGCACGGGGTTCGATCCTCAGCACCACGTAAAAATAAATAAAATAAAGTTACAAAACAAAAAAGAACACAATAAAAAAGAAGAGTCATATGGACCAAGGTAGTTTTGATGCCATAGGGTAAGAATTCCTTTGTTTTAGAATTCATATGCTGTGACTTGATTTATTGACTCTTTTCTAATGGGGGTAACAGACCAATAGTGGGATTTAGGATGATTAAATGAATTACTTCTTTTTTTATTATTTTCTATCTAGAACCGCTGAAAATACTTTTGTGAATTATACCAGAAAGTTAAATTGTTAAATTCACAGGCTTTGTCTTTCGGGAAAGGAGTTCACATGCAGGAAAATACTCTAAGGGCAGAAGTATTTTAGAATTTAATGGTTATTTTCAGAAATAAGTCATTTTTTTTTTCCTCTTAAAAACACATTAAGAACTGGGGTTGTGGCTCAGTGATAGACCACTCACTTAGCACACGTGAGGCCTTAGGTTCCATCTCAGAACCACATAAAAATAATATAAAGGTATGTATCCACTTACAACTAAATATATGTATTTTTAAAATGTTAAATATCCTATGATTAATTAGGAGTGATTTAAGAATAGAAAATGTAACTTTGTAAAAATGATTCTAATTGCACAAGGGAAAATATTTTTGTAAATGAAAACTGTAGGTAAAAAATGATTTAAGTTATATGTGCATCTAATTATAGATGAGAAAAACGCAGAACTCAAAATCAGACCAAGTTAAAGAGAGTGCTGGAAAACAGCAGATAAACCTGAGTTATAATAAAGAAAAAAATGTGAGAGAAGGCCGTCAGAAGAGACAGCGAAGGAAAGCGGGCGCAGACGTTGAGACGGCTTCGCACACAGACGGTCGAGGTGCGGATGCAAACTGCTTCCCACGGAGAGAGGAGAGGCTTTGCCAGGCGGAGCGTTTCTCCTCCTCGGTGATGCGCGTGTTCAGAAAGCTCTCAGTGCCTGGCGGGATCACAATGGGAGGAAAGAAGGACCATCACGATTTGATCACTTAATGATCATTCAGATATTTGTTCTACCTTTTCTCTGCAAAGGACTCAGGGCAGGAAGGAGGGCTCCAGATGAGGGTGCAGCGGTGACCTCCACACACTGGCCTACAAGGAATGGGCTGTCATTTGGCCAAGGTTTGTAGCCACCACAAGACCCCCCATGCCACGCCTCAGCATGTGCCCGAGAGAGGCAAAGCCAGCAGGCTACAGTGGTGTGGGCACATCAGTGTTTATAGCAGTGAAGCTCACGACAGCCAGGTGGTGGAACCAGCGTCACTAAGGGGTCAAGAGATGTGGCATATGCACACAATGGAGTTCTATTTGGCCATAAAGCAGATCACAGTTATGGCATTTGCCTGTAAATGGATGGAACTGGAGACCACCGTGCTCAAGGAAATGAGTTAGACTTAGAAAGTCAAAGTTCCAACGCTTTCATATGGAAGTCAGAGCGAAATAAGGGGAAAAAGGGAGGAGGAAGTCCCATGGACAGAGAAGGGAGATCAGAGGAGCAGAAGAATGGGGTCGGGGGGTGGGAGGGGTGGAAAAGGGAGGAACATTGAATAAAACTGGCCAAAGTGAGCTAAGCACGTATTTGAATATCGTATAGTGAATTCCATCTTTATGTGAATCGATAAAGCACCAATGGAAAACCCATAAATAGGAAGAAAACCGGTGCAGTAGAGGAAGAGGACGGGGAGGAGGAGGGAGGGAAGTGGAAATACCGGGGACTGAGATGGAGCAAACGCCATTGGCTGCATGTGCAATCATGTCAAAATGCGACCCACTGTTACGTGTAACTGTGATGCACTAATGAAAACATGGAGAAGGAAATACAAAAGTTGATTAGTTATTTTTAGTTAGCAAGAAAATAAAAACAATATAGTGAGCTTCATGCTAAGGCAAGTCTATCAAAAGTCCATGAGATTACATCTTTATTAGATTTCCATTGT
This sequence comes from Sciurus vulgaris, assembly GCF_902686455.1. Taxonomy (NCBI): domain Eukaryota; kingdom Metazoa; phylum Chordata; class Mammalia; order Rodentia; family Sciuridae; genus Sciurus; species Sciurus vulgaris. Next base: position 140,323,389 of record NC_136470.1, read on the forward strand.
TAAAAGTTCCTTTCCGTAGACAGAAAAGTCTCTTTACCTTATGAAATGGCACACATAGTAGATGGTTGCTTATTTTTAATGTGTTTTCAGCAAAAAGAAGAGCCGAAAATGATTTATAATCCTGAGCTCACGAATACGTCAGATCCAGGAGTCAGGACCACGGCTTCAGAGCGTGGTGGTCATGGTGCCTGTCCTGCAGGGGCAGCTCATGGAGCCGGAGACACATATCACGCAGGGCACAGTGTCACAGGAACTCCCCAGGTGGAGGCGAGACCGTCCTGGAACCTGGGCACGAGTGAGGCTGTTAAGTGGCGACCCTGGAGATGAGGTGTGCTAAGAGGATGGCGACGCAGCTGAATCCAGAGCCCTCAGGACCCGCTCAGGTCTACCAGCTGAGGAGGTGCACTACTGCACAAGGAAGGAGACTGGCCAGATGGACCGGCGTGGTCCAATTTGGGGAAAGCCGTGGCCCTGGGGGAATGTTTGGCTGTTATCTGTTGAGTGATGGCCGCCGTCAGCGGGTGTGAAGAGAGGTGGAAGGCCGGTTGCAGTTACTGTTGTAAGGTGGTTCTCCGCCCTTGCTGCTGTGCTTCAACTCTGCACCTGGGTCTGTATCTGTTATCAACTTCTGCTCAGGACATGGCGGCCTTCTTGAGCCTGCCTTTGTGTTTGTATTCAGTTTGGGATTTTCTCAGCCATTCAAACATCTTTTCCCCTTTTCTTCACACACTCCGTCTACACCTCCTTAGAGAGGTGGCTTTGAGCACGTCACTCTGGGCTTCGTGACGTTGAGGCTCTGCCTCAAAGCCTTGCTGCAGTAGAGGCTCCGCTGGGCCTCGCCGTCAGAAGTCACTGCCTTGCTGAGTCCCTCCTGCAGCCTCCAGCCCGATCCAAAGCCTCCTCCTTGGTCTGCCCTGGTGTGGTGGTGTTTTCTTTGGTTTCTTGGGGTTGCTCTCCAAGGACCATTGCCTTGTGAGATACCCCTGCCCCAAAGTGGAGCAGAACACCAGGAAATGGAAGGAGGCATGCTTTGGGAGCTCCGAGCACGGCCCAGTCTGTCACTACGGGTCCCTGGTGCCCTCAGGGGGTGGGATCTTTGATTCTTTCAACCTCGGGAGCTCTTCTCCAAGTATGGAACAGCTATTCCTTGCCTCTGCTGAGTTAGTGTTCACATTCATTCAGAGAGAGCTCCGGTAGACATCCTGTTTAAAATGGCAGTTATCATGTACGTCGATCTCTTGGTTTGACAGGTAGTCCAGCCTTGAACCCCAGACTGCGTGATGTTAGGGGCGTTGTCTCCAACCCTCCTGCTCACAGGGACGAACTTCCTTCTTATCTTCCGTTCGTGGTGGCTGGAGTTTTCTGGCCTCTCCTTTTCCAGAGAACACGCCTTTGGGGGCAGCACATTGACTTGTCAGTGTGGCCGACGGCGAGCTTACGCAGCAGGAATCTATTTTCCCACTGTTCTGGAGACGGGAAGTCCACCATGGAGGTGCTGGAGGGTTGGCTTCTCCCTAGGCCTTTCTTCTGCCTGCGGGTGCCTGCCTTTCCTCCTGTGGTCTTTCCTCTGGGTGAGCAGGCCTGGGTGTCTCTGTGTGTCTTTTTTCTTCTTGTAAAGATACCAGTCAAACTGGAGTAGGGCCACCCTGATGGCCTCATTGTCACCTCTCTGTGGACCTTGTTTCTAAATGCAGACGGACTAGACATCAGGCCCTCAGTGTTTACATCTATGGGCACATAATTCAACCCAGAAAGGGGACGGAGAGTCTCAGCTCTATCTGGAGTCGACTTCCTAACCCTGTCTCGAGTGGACCCTTTGCCCTGTTCTTGCTGAGGCCTGGGCTTAAACACTCAAGCCCACCGTTAGCACCAACCCAGCTCCCAGGCCCCTGCCCTCAGCTCTCCACCTGCCGCTCTGGTTTGCAGACAGCTCTTCATTGACGCTTCCGGGATCCTCCCTCACATTCCTAGGATTTTCCCCTGGGTATTTATAAGACTATTCACTACACACATTTCCTCACCATTCCAGGTGTTTTGTGAGAAAAATGATTTAAAAAATTCCATCTACCTCATTGCTGGAAATGAAAATGAAAATTAGTGCATTAAGATATTAATTGACGGTATTGAAAGCAGGAAAGCAGGAATGGAAAGATGAACAGTCAGCGTCCCGGTGCCGTGAGCCCTTTCTCCCCAACAGTCTTGCTGCTTAGGCAGAAATTAAGATAGAGACGTAGCCAATTTAGGAACGCTGTGAACTCACCAGGTGGGCTTGAGAGACGGTGGTGGAGGGGACGCTTCCTCCTTGCTGGAAGATGAAGCTGAACAGGAGCATGTGGGGCTGATGGAGGGGTCAGCGTGTGGCCAGCAAAGCCAGCGGGCGGGCAGAGCGAAGGAGGAGCTGGCAGGATCAAGAGATGGTTCAGATCTCCTGGGAAGACCTGCCTGGAGGGACCTGTCTCCCTCTACAGACATTAACTGGACCACACTTAATGTTTTATGGGGAAGTCCAACAAGTTACAGTTTTAAGAAAGTGCGGCAGCAGCTGGGCTAGGGAGAGCCAGGAGCCCCTGACGGGTGAGGACAGGACAGTGCCAGAGCAGAGCCCAGACTCGTGATGTGTGTTTTCACGAACACAGTTCCACGTCCATGCTGACAGCTTTGTTATGCATCCCATTCACTAGGGGACTCCAGGCCTTAAGTCACCAAGGAGATGCAGGTAACGTAGGGGTCTGTGTTTCCCAGGTGTGGACTGCACGAGGGGGTGCAGGTGATGTGACAGATGGTGGAGGCAAAGCTTTACAATTCCAGAGTCTTAAAGTGAAGTGGAAGCAATCTTATTTTCTAAAAAATGTAGCTCCTCTTGGACCACTTATTTAAAAATAGAAGCTGCTTTCATGAAACAATAAATAAATAAACACCACCATAGCAGTCACAGAAAGCCGAGAGACAAATTTCTCTCACACAGGAAATCTCGAAGTCAGGAGGGAGGTGGATTTCCCCTTGGCTTTCTTTCCTATGCTGATCAACAAGGGATTAAAATGGTTAGCATGTGACATGTGAATAAAGCCCTAAAGCCATTAAAGAGCCAGTGATTAATTAATGCCTCGCGGCGTTGGAGGAGCCCAAGCAATGTTCCCGTGTGGGCTGAGTGTGTCGGCACGTGAGTATCTATTTCAGAGTAACCGATAGGTGGTGGGAGCAGTCCTGCAATCAGTTTGCTGAGTGGCTTCAGTTCTTCAGTTTGCTCGATGTGGCTGAAGACAGTAGTACTGCCAGCAACCAGGAGCAGGGACTGCATACTGCGACCACATACCCCTATTTTCTTTACACATTTTTTGGGAAACCATCAATTTCCTCTCCTGAAATGGCCAGCTGTAGATGGGGTCAAGCAGGAGACCACTGGCCAGCGTTCTGCAGCTCTGCCAGAAGCGGAGGTGGGTGGCCTCTGCAGGATCTTCACCCAGAGCCTCTCGGAGCTGACGTTCACAGAGACTGGAATTCCTAGACCATCACCAGCGACACCAGGAAACATGTCCAAGGGGGAGAGATGGAGGGATGAGCCTCCTGCTGTTCCTGGAGACCAACCAAGGATTGCCTGCAGGTGCTGGTCCGGATGATCCAGGGAGGTGGGCACTGTACCAGAGACCTGGAATCTACAGGCAGACATAGCCGAACTAGAGGCTAAGGCAGAAGTGGGAGGATGGGTTCAATAGCACAGCAACACAGCTGGAAGGACAGGGCAGAGGAAGCTGAAGAACGGGCAGGAGGAGCCATCGTGGAGGACTAGGGCCCGGCAACACGTCCTGTGCATGTAACTGAAGTAAAGAGGAAGACAGTGATGCAGCGGAAGCCAAAGCCGCGTTTGAAGGCAACATTGTGGATCGTGTTTCAGAACCGATGAGACTCCAAGCTGCAGCCTCGGGGAGACCCGTGAACCCAAGCAGGGATAAACTAGAAATATGAGCAAACATAAAGCCGCCACCATAGTAAAACATCTCAAACCAAAGACAAGAGAATAAAATATAAAGGACAGAGCAGGCCGAGGCAACAAACACATCAACCTTCGCAACATCAGCAGTAACAATGGCTGACTTCCAGAGGTCCGCCCGAGCCAGGCAAGGGGCAGCCCGACGCCTCTCAAGTGTTGAAGAAAGCCACGCCAACCCAGAAGCCCACTAGTGAGAACCTTCAAAAGCACAGGTGGATTAAAAATGTCTGCAGGCAAAGGCCCTGCGAGGAGTTGTCTAGGAAGCCTGCGCTCTAGGAAGTTGTCCCAGGAGGAGGAGGGAGACCACTCGGACTGGCGCGCGCACGTGGAGGAGGAAAGAAGAGCTTGGATGATCCACCCACAAAGTGACAGTACCGCTTCCTGGGAAGCTTGGCGACTTTTTAATTGAAGCAGTCCTGTTTAGTCCTTTCCTTTCCAACTTCCGTGAAAATCAAGCAGAGATTTCAGCAGTCTTACTTCTTCACCGTGGAGACAGACTGATGTGAAGGATGTCCCAGGAAGAGTGGCCCTGGCGAACACCCTTGCCAGGGGGTCTGGGCCCTCAGATCTGAAACGGCAGCTGTGGATGGGGTGGAGTCGGGGACCAGCGGCCAGCCTTCTGCAGGCCTGCCAGAAGGGCAGGTGGGTGCTCCTTGTCCCTTGCTTTAAAATGTCTTCCACTTTGAGCAGAGTTTTGTGCAGCTGAGAGACGAGTGAGATTCCACTCTGCTACGTATGGATTTCCAGTTTTCCCAGCGCCATTTTCTATCTCTGCTCCAATGTATGCTCGGGGTGCCTTTGTCCAGTGTGAGGTGGCTGTATTTTACTAGGCCAGAAACCCTCTGCCTACCAGGAGAAAAGGCAGGCCCAACACTCCAACATGTCGGCTCAGGAACGGACCTCCAGATCCTCAGAAGTAAAATCAACCATCAATAAACAGGATGGCATCAAACTAAAAAGCTTCACAGCAAAGGAAACAAGAGCGTGAAGAGAGAGCCTAGAGATTGGGAGAAGGTCTTTGCCACCTGCACCTCAGATAGAGTATTAATCTTCAGGATATATAAAGAACTGAAAAAATTTAACAACAGGAAACAAAACCAAAACCAAAAGCAAGTAATCCAGTCCATCATTGGGCAAGGGAACTGAACAGACACTTCACAGAAGAAGAAATAAGAACGGTCAACAAATAGAAGGAAAAATGCTCAACATCTCTAGCAATTAGAGAAATGCAGATTAAAACTACACTGAGACTCCATCTCACTCGTCAGAATGGCAATTATCAAGAACACAAGTAACAACAAATATTGGTGAGGATGTGGGGGTAAAAGGTACACTCATACGTTGCTAGTGGGAATGCAGATTGGTGTAACCATTCTGGAAAGCAGTATGGAGATTCCTCAGAAAAGTTGAAATGGAACCACTATTTGACCCAGTCATCCCACTCATTGGCATATATCCAAAGGATTTAAAATCAGCACGCTGCAGTGATGCAGCCACATCAATGTTCATAGCAGCTCAACTTACAAGAATTAAGCTATGAAACCAACCTAGGTATCTTTCAACAGATGAATGGATACAGAAAATATGGTATGTATATATGATGGAATATTACTCAGCCATAAAGAAGAATGAAATTACAGCATTTGCTGATAAATGGATGGATCTGGAAACTGTCATGCTAAGTGAAATAAGCCAGTCTCCAAAAGCCAAAGGTCAAATGTTTTCTCTGATGTGTGGAAGCTAACCCATAATGAGGTGGAGGGTGAGGGGAAGAACAGAAGTGCAGTAGATTAGACAATGGGGAATGGAGGGAAGGGAGGGGGTAGGAAAAGCAAAGACAGTGGAATGAATCTGACATCGTTTTCCTGTGTACGTAGATGAACACAGCACAGTGAATCCCACCACCACATACACACATGAGAATAGGATTTCGACTAGAATAAGGTGTATTCCCTGCTTGGATAATTATACCAAAATAGATTCTGCTTCATGTATAACTAAAAAGAACCCCAAAATTTAAAAAAAAGCCTTCCTGCCAACAGTTGAAGGATGAGACCCCACATGAGCCGACTTTGTTTGCTAACATGTCTGACACCTGTAGGGTCCTGCCCCTGCGCTGTCCCTCTGACGCTGGGAGGGTCCCTTGGTCAGACGCACGGCTGTGAGGCTGCCGTTGTGCGTAGTGGCCCTTGGTCTCGGTGCTGGTACCCTGCTTTGTCTTTCTGCCTGGTTTTACTCTTAATGTTTGAGATGGCTTTACCCGAAGGCCACCGCTGCCAAGGCAAGCTCCGAGAACCCCCTTCTTTCTGCCCTTGCATTTCTGCTTATTTTGAAGGGACTCCATATCTCGGGATGAAATTTGCTACCACCTTTATCATGGATGAACCCAGATGTTTCCAGACTTGTAAATTCGAATGGCAAGTTGAAGAAATACTTCCCATAGAGGAAAGAGGGGTTTTATTGGATTTGCAACCAGAGCAACTTCAGGATCCCTGAACTAGAGACAGACGCTGAATGTAAAACACAGTCATAGTGCTTTATCCATCTTAGATATCTATCTCTCAATCACGTATCTGCTATCAACTTTATTCCTCCCTCCCTCCCTCCCTTCCTTCCTACTTTCCCTCCCTCTTTCCCTCCCTCCCTCCCTCCCTCCCTCCCTCCCTCCCTCCCTCCCTTCCTTCCTCTCTCCCTCCCTCCCTTCCTTCCTTCCTTCTTTCCCTGCCTCCCTCCCTTCCTCCCTTCCTTCCTTCCTTCTTTTCCTCCCTCTTTCCCTCCCTCCCTCTTTCCCTCCCTCCCTCCCTCCCTCCCTTCCTTCCTTCCTTCCTTTCCTCCCTTCCTTCCTCTCTCCCTCCCTCCCTTCCTTCCTTCCTTTCCTCCCTCCCTTCCTCCCTTCCTTCCTTCCTTCCTCCCTTCCTCCCTCCCTCCCTTCCTTCTTTCCCTCCCTCCCTCCCTTCCTCCCTTCCTTCCTTCCTTCTTTTCCTCCCTCTTTCCCTCCCTCCCTCCCTTCCTCCCTCCCTCCCTCCCTTCCTCCCTCCCTCCCTCCCTTCCTTTCCTTCCTCCCTTCCTTCTCTCATCTGTCTCCAGCCATGACCGCTGCGCTGGCTCAGCAGGTTTGGACACGCCTAGTAAAGGATACACGGAATCTGCCTGGAACGGGCTTGCTTTGCTGTCCTGACTGATGATGTATCACCATTTTAAATAGGTGTTCTTTAAATATTTATTTGACATTTATTTAGTGCAGACAGGAACAGACATAACTTTTAAATTAAAGAACTTTCTGCCTATTTATTTACACTTAAACCATGCAGTTTATCTTGGGCACTGAACTTGACGTTCTACTTACTTCTCTGTCCTGCGGCTTGTGTCTGGTGGAGCGTTAGCGCTCTCAATCGCTAAGGTACAGGATTCTTGGAATAATTACAGTCTTCTTCAAAATACATTTGAAAGTCTTTGTATTGACTTTCTTGGTGGGAAAAACCTGCCCTACTTCTCTCTGGTCACTGTTCTCTCCATTTTTTTTCAAAAGTTCCTGAACCAGCTGCCTTCCTGGAAGGGACATGAAATGTTTGAAACTTAATGATAAAACCTGCCACTCACCGGGGTCATTGCTCTGCCCTGGTGGTTTTGGTGCAGAGCTTGTGCTGACTGGACCCGGGAGTCGGCTGGCTGTCAGCCGGATGGGCCAGGTGCGGGGGGTTCGCAGCACCTGCCCTCCGACACCACGCTTGGGGTGTGATTGGAGCCACTCAAGCTAGAGAGGGGTGCCCAGGCGGGGCGTTTGGAGACCAGCATCCACTGGAGGTCACTGTCGCCTTCAGTGGGAGTATGACCAGGTTACCTCTCAGCAGTTTTGTAGGGAAGGCCAGTCGCCTGGCACCAGTGTCTAAGTGGTCCCGCTTGAGCATCCCTTACAGGTGCGGTGGTCTCGGTGGCTTCCAGTGGCCGGCGACTCCGTTGCGGTTTTCAGTTGAACCCTCCGGGCACTGCGACTGGAACCCTCCCCTCTCTGAACACAGAAAGCTTTGCCTCCTGTGGGATCCAGTGCGTTGTCGTCTAGTGTCTCCAGGAGTATTTTAAACGGATGGTAGGAGACTTGGCGCACGCCTCCACTAGGTAGACCAGGCCTGCCTGGGGTGGCATTCCCTCTACTGGGGGGGCTCCTGACGATGTCTTCAGCACAGCACTGACCCTTCCGAACGAGCAAAACTCAACAAAACTTTGAGCTGAATTTCAAGGTCTATCACCCCCAAACAAGTGGGAAAAGTTGAACGTGTGCAGATTTTAGAGTTTATAAGGATCTTTTCCGTGGTGGGACCCACCCGGCCCCATGAGTGGATGGGGGACATGGGTGTGAGCTGGCTTTCCTCTGAAGTATCTACGGTAAATCCCACTTTGCCCCACAAGGAAAAAGCGTCTGGTCCACGTAGGAAAGCTACATTCTTCTGGGGTGGGTGTGCTCTGTGTGTGTGTGTCTGACACACTCAGGGTGGCCACTTGAGCCTGTGGAGTGCAGGACCACTGTGTTGCCTTCCGCGTTGCGCGACATTTAGTGTTTCCTGGAATCCAGTGAAGACAGGTGGCGCCACCCATGCGTCCTCTTTCCAGTAATGCCCAGGTGGCTCAGGGACCACAGGAATGGCCGACCAGATGCAGAGGAATGGGCTTTGGGGAACTGCAGAAAACAACTTGTTTAGAGATTGTTGACACGCGTGCCTACCAAACGTAAAGCATTTTGTGAAGATGGAAGCCTCGTTGTTTATTTTTCTTCCATTTAACATGTTTTTGAACATTCGAAGTGTGGGGGATGGAGCTCGGGGGTAGAGCGCTTGCCTAGCAGGCAGGAGGCCCTGGGTTCCATGCCCAGTACTACAAACACAACAAAGAAATAAAGACTAATTTGAAATGTTTAATATTTGAGGGGTTGAAGAGGTTTTGGGTTTGTAGTATATCAAATGAAAGTAAAACATTTTCAATATAGCTATTTCATGGAGAAATACTTGGTCAAGAAACACAACACAATTCATGGAACAATCCATAAGTAAAAAGTATCAAGATTGCACATCCCAGAGCTGATCTACTAAGGCTCTAATAATACTGGCAGAAATTAACTAACCTTTTTAATTGAGGAAAGATTTTTTTCTGATTAATTTGATGATAACAAATTATAAATGAATAAAATATCAAGTAAAGCCAATAAAGAAAAATTATTTCTATCCTTCCCAAAGTTGATATAGAAAATTAAAAGTATCTTAAGAACTGAATAATCATTATATGTAATTTCCCCAAAGATGTAAAGAATGGATTATTTAATACATACAAACACAGTGGATGGAGTTTTGAATAGTTAGAAAACTCCTCTAGGGCAAATGGGTGTAGATGAAATACCTTTAGGAACAAAGGAAGAAAGTTCTGTTCTCTTGAATGTAATGTTAACATTTCTAAATCTAACATAAAATTTATTCACCTACATGTGAATGTTGCACATGACTATTTGGAAACACGCTCTCCCTCTCCAACGTGTTTCTAGGCATTGACACGGTGATGAACGCATGTGTTTATGGATGTGCATACCCTGTCTGAACACAGCAGCATCTAGTGCACAGTGGAATGAAGTACATGGCAGCCACAGTACTTTAAAGGCTCATGGCCGTCTGTCTGTCTGACAGTAGTTGCTCTGGGTGAGCTTCTTCTTGCATCTGCAGGCAGCTGGGGTGACTGGGTATCTAGGCCCGGCTTAGCCGGCTGGCAGCATCTTCAGGAAGGGCTGGTGCTGGCTGGGATCGGTGGGCTCAGATGCAATGGCCGCAGGGCTGCTCTAAGCGTGGTCCGCACGGCGGGCTAGCCTGGCTGCGCCCCCAGTGCAAGGAGTACGGCAGACACGCAGGCGCTCTCCTCCTGTCCCGTGTGGGTCACCATGTGGACATCCCCCTGACGAAGCAAGTCATGCAAAATGAAGGGGTCAGAAGTACATTCCCTGAGCTGGGGGAAGTCATGCAAAGTCACATGGCAGAGCAGGAATCAAGAGAGGTGAAAATGACAGACGTGATGTCATCCATCTATCATGACTTTAAACTTTGGATTCTGGAGGTTTCAAGATGGCGGCCTAGAGGGTGGCTGCATTTCATGTTGCTCCAGGACACAGGATTCAAAAGAGGAGATATTGAGAGACTTGGGACCAACTCAAAGCAGCTGGGTGAGTCTCTCCCTTTGGGGAGGCATCCCGGATGGGGTGGTCATCCTGGAACGCAGGGAACTTTGTGAAGTAGAGCTGCCAGTGAGACACTCCTCCCCCCCACTGGAGCAGTGAACTCGGACAACTGGGAACGTCGTAGAGGAGGCTGCTCAGCACAGCACTGGGACTCGGAGCAACCACTGGGGCTCCGGCGGCTGCCCAGAGGAGGAGAGGCGAGGAGAGCTGTTTGAACTCAGAGTGACCAATCCTGAACACCGGGGACCTGCCCGGAGGAGGGGGAGGAGGAGTGTGGCCGCTTGGATTTGGAGTGACTATACCAGAGCTACAGGCGGTTGCCAGAGGAGGAGCTGTGTGGCGAGCTGTTTGGACTCAGAGTGACCGCTTCTGAACCCCCGGGCCTGCCCGGAGGAGTAGGAGGAGGAGGAGGAGCGTGATGGGTCGCTTGGACTTGCAGTGACTGCATTGGAGCTCCAGGCAGCTGCTCAGAGGAGGAGGTGATTGGTGAGTTGTTTGGACTCAAAGTGACCACTCCTGAACACAGGGGGGCTGCCTGGAGGAGAAGCGCAGTGGGTCGCTTGGTCTCGAGTGGCCGCACCAGAGCTCCGGGCAGCTGCCCAGAGGACACGTGCAGCGGGTCACATGGATTCAGAGCGACTCAGAGCGACCGCTCCTGAACACCCGGGGGGTTACCTGGAGGAGGAGGAGGAACGGGGCGGGTCACTTGGACTCGGAGTGACTGCCCAGGGCTACGGGTGGATGGTGGGAGGAGGAGGCAGGAAATGAGTTGCTTGGACTCCTAGTGACCGCACTGGAACACCAGGCAGCTGTCTGGAGGAAGAGGCATGTGGCGGGTCTCTGGGACTCAGAGCGATTGTACGGGGCTCCAGGTGGCTGCTCAGAGGAGGGGCCACATAGCCAGGCGATTAGGTGCAGAGCAGGGTCCCAGGATCTAGGAAGCTTCTTGGTAGAAGAGCCGCACAGAGACACGCTTAGGGCGGAGCGAAGGTTCCAGGATTACGGGCAGATTCTCTGAGGAGGGGCAGCCTAAGGAGACCCGTCTGCGAAGGGTGAGGCTCCCAGGCCCAGGAGGTAGGGCCAGGCCCCTGGGAACTTTGCAGAGGAAGGCAGCCCAGCCCAGGCGGTAGCTGTAAATTGAGGGGAACCTCTAGGAGGGAACTGACCAGGGAGACCTCCCCACCACCTGAGTCTTCCCTGCCGGGTGAGGTTTTCCCACAAGGACGGTAAAACCAGAGACACAGGCCCAAACAGGCCTTGCCTCAGCCCACAGCCTAGTTCCCCTTTGGATGACCATTGGTCAACAAGTGGAGGCACCTCTGCCCATTAGCAGGGAATATACCCCTCCTGAAGGCCACCACCCCTAGAAAGGCAGCTTCCTTGTGCAGCACTGCACTATCAACTTCCTCCAAGACTTCATTCTACTGAAGGCTAAGAGGGGATAATATAGAAATCTTCAAGGACATTGTAAGTCGGTGGAGGAAATCTGCAATATCTCAGCGGTCCACTGATACCTGAACAATATGAGAAAACAGGGAAAGAAAATGCCACAAACAAATCTAGATGTTACATCAATAAAACCCAATGACAGCGTGGCAGAAGAAATGACAGAAAAGGAGATCAGAATGTACATAATTAAAATGATCAGGGAAGCAAACGATGAGATGAAAGAGCAAATGCACGCACTGAATGATGAGATGAAAGAGCAAATGCAGGCACTGAATGATCGCACCAATCGACAGATAAAAGAGCAAATACAGGAAGCAAAAGATCATTTCAGTAAAGAGTTAGAGATATTGAAAAAAACCAAACAGAAATCCTTGACATGAAAGAAACAATAAACCAAATTAAGAACTCCACAGAAAGCATATCCAGTAGGATAGAACACCTGGAAGACAGAACCTCAGACATAGATGACAAAATATTTAACCTTGAAAACAAAGTTGAACAAACAGAGAAGATGGTAAGAAATCATGAACAGAATCTACAAGAACTATGGGATATCATGAAAAGGCCAAATTTAAGAATTATTGGGATTGAGGAAGGTCTAGAGAAACAAACCAAAGGAATGAACAATCTACTCAATGAAATAATATCAGAAAATTTCCCAAATCTGAAGAATGAAATGGAAAATCAAATTCAAAAGGCTTATAGGACTCCAAATACACAAAATTACAACAGACCCACACCAAGTCACATTATAATGAAAATACCTAACATACAAAATAAAGACAGAATTTTAAAGGCTGTGAGAGAAAAGAACCAAATTACATTCAGGGAGAAACCAATACGCATATCAGCAGATTTTTCAATCCAGACCCTAAAAGCTAGAAGGGCCTGGAACAACATTTTTCAAGCCCTGAAAGAAAATGGAGGCCAACCAAGAATCTTATACCCAGCAAAACTTACCTTCAAATTTGACGATGAAATAAAATGCTCCCATGATAAACAAAAGCTAAAAGAATTTACAAAAAGAAAGCCAGCACTACAGAACATTCTCAGCAAAATATTCCATGAGGAAGAGATGAAAAACAAAGAAGCAAATCAGCAAAGGGAGGAATTATCCTAAAGGAATTGTCAAATAAAGGAGGAACCAAGTCGTGTCAAATAAATAAATGAATAAATAAAATTTAAAAAATGAACCAAACGACCGGGAAACCAAATCACATCTCAATAATAACCCTGAATGTTAATGGCCTGAACTCATCAATCAAAAGACATAGACTGGCAGATTGGATTAAAAAGAAAGTTCCAACAATATGTTGCCTGCAATAGACTCACCTCATAGAAAAAGATACCCATAGACTAAAGGTGAAAGGATGGGGAAAAACATACCATGCACATGGACTCAGCAAAAAAGCTGGAGTATCCATCCTCATTTCAGATAATGTGGGCTTCAAGCCAAAGTTAGTCAGATGGGACAAAGAAGGTCATTTCATACTGCTTAAGGGAAGCATAAATCAGCAAGAAATAACAATCATAAACATCTATGCACCAAACAGTGGCTCATCCATGTATGTCAAACAAATCCTTCTCAATTTCAGAAACTAAATAGACCATAACACAATAATGCTAGGTGATTTTAACACGCCTCTCTCACCACTGGACAGATCTTCCAAACGAAAATTGAACAAAGAAACCATAGATCTCAATAACACAATCAATATTTTAGACTTAACGGACATTTATAGAATATACAATCCAACCAAAAGCAAATACATTTTCTTCTCAGCAGCACATGGATCCTTCTCTAAAATACACCATATATTATGTCACAAAGCTACTGTTAGCAAATACAAGAAGATAGAGACACTACCTTGTATTCTATCAGATCATAATGGATTGAAGTTAGAAATAAATGAAAGAGTAAAAAACAGAAACTATCCCAACTTCTGGAGATTAAACAATATGCTATTATATGATGAATGGATAACAGAAGATATTAGGAAGGAAATTTAAAAATTCTTAGAGGTAAATGAGAACAAACACACATCATATCAAAATCTCTGGGACACTATGAAAGCAGTACTTAGTGGGAAATTTATTACATGGAGCGCATTTAATAAGAGAAGTAAAACTCAACAAATAAACAACCTAACACTACAGCTCAAAGCCCTAGAAAAAGAAGAACAGACCAGCACCAAAAGTAGTAGAAGACAGGAAATAGTTAAACTCAGAGCTGAAATGAATGAAATTGAAACAAAAGAAACAATACAAAAAATTGACAAAATAAATAGTTGGTTCTTCGAAAAAATAAACAAAATTGATAAACCTTTAGCCACACTAACAAAGAGAAGACGAGAGAAAACCCAAATCCCTCAAATTCAGAATGAACAAGGAAATATCACAACAGGCAGGATGGAAATACAAAACATAATTAGAAGCTATTTTGAAAATCTATACTCCAACAAAATAGAAAATTTCGAAGACATCACCAGGTTTCTAGAGACATATGAATTGCCTAAACTGAATGAGGAGGACATACATAATTTAAATAGACCAAGTTCAAGTACTGAAATAGAAGAAGTCATCAAAAGCCTACCAACAAAGAAAAGTCTGGGACCAGATGGGTTCTCAGCTGAGTTCTACAAAACCTTTAAAGAAGAGCTCATTCCAATACTTCTCAAAGTATTCCATAAAATACAAGAGGAGGGAACCCTCCCAAACCCATTCTATGAAGCCAATATCACCCTGATACCTAAACCAGACAGAGACTCATCAAGGAAAGAAAATTTCAGACCAACATCCTTAATGAACATCGACACAAAAATTCTCAACAAAATTTTAGCAAATCATATACAAAAAATATATTAAAAAGACAGTGCACCATGATCAAGTGAGTTTCATCCCAGAGATGCAAGGTTGGTTCAACATCAGGAAATCAATAAATGTAATTCACCATATCAATAGACTTAAAGTCAAGAATCACATGATTATTTCAATCGATGCAGAAAAAGCATTTGATAAAATACAGCCCCCCTTCATGCTCAAAACACTAGAAAAAATAGGGATAGTTGGAACATTCCTTAACATTGTAAAGGCCCTCTATGCTAAGCCCATGGCTAATATCATTCTAAATGGTGAAAAACTGAAAGCATTCCCCCTAAAAACTGGAACAAGGCAGGGATGCCCTCTTTCACCACTTCTATTCAACATCGTTCTTGAGACTCTGGCCAGAGCAATTAGACAAACCAAAGAAATTAAAGGGATACGAATTGGAAAAGAAGAACTCAAACTATCCCTGTTCACTGATGACATGATTATGTATTTAGAGGAACCTGGAAATTCCACCAGAAAACTCTTAGAACTCATAAGTGAATTCAGTAAAGTAGCAGGTTACAAGATCAATGCTCATAAATCCAACGCATTTTTGTACATAAGTGATGAATCTTCAGAAAGAGAAATTAGGAAAACTACCCCATTCACAATAGCCTCAAAAAAAATAAAATACTTGGGAATCAATCTCACAAAAGAGGTGAAAGACTTCTACAATAAGAACTACAGAACACTAAAGAAAGAAATTAAAGAAAACCTTAGAAGATGGAAAGATCTCCCATGTTCTTGGATAGGAAGAATTAATATTGTCAAAATGGCCATACTACCAAAAGTCTTATACAGATTCAATGCAATTCCAATTAAAATCCCAATGGTGTACCTTACAGAAATAGAGCAAGCAATCATGAAATTCATCTGGAAGAATAAGAAACCCAGAATAGCTAAAGCAATCCTTAGCAGGAAGAGTGAAACAGGGGGTATTGCAATACCAGATCTTCAACTCTACTACAAAGCAATAGTAACAAAAATGGCATGGTATTGGTACCAAAATAGAAAGGTAGATCAATGGTACAGAATAGAGGACACGGACACAAACCCAAATAAATATAATTTTCTCATACTAGACAAAGGTGCCAAAAATATGCAATGGAGAAAAGATAACCTCTTCAACAAATGGTGCTGGGAAAACTGGAAATCCATATGCAACAGAATGAAACTAAACCCATATCTCTCACCATGCATGAAACTAAACTCAAAATGGATTAAGGACCTTGGAATCAGACCAGAGACCCTGAAGATTATAGAAGAAAAAGTAGGTCCAGATCTTCAACATGTCGGCTTAGGACCAGACTTCCTTAACAGGACTCCCATAGCACAAGAAATAAAAGCAAGAATCAATAACTGGGATAGATTCAAACTAAAAAGCATTCTCTCAGCAAAGGAAACTATCAGCAATGCGAAGAAAGAGCCTACAGAGTGGGAGAAAATCTTTGCCAATCATACTTCAGATAGAGCACTAATCTCCAGAATCTATAAAGAACTCAAAAAACTCTACACCAAGAATACAAATAATCCAATCGACAAATGGGCTAAGGAAATGAATAGACACTTCACAGAAGAAGATCTACAAGCAATCAACAAACATATGGAAAAATGTTCAACATCTCTAGTAATAAGAGAAATGCAAATCAAAACTACCCTAAGATTCCATCTCACCCGAATTAGAATGGCGATTATCAAGAATACAAGCAACAACAGGTGTTGGCGAGGATGTAGGGAGAAAGGTACACTCATACATTGCTGGTGGGGCTGCAAATTAGTGCAGCCACTCTGGAAAGCAGTGTGGAGATTCCTTAGAAAACTTGGAATGGAACCACCATTTGACCCAGCTATCCCATTCCTTGGCCTATACCCAAAGGACTTAAAATCAGCATACTACAGAGATACAGCCACATCAATGTTCATAGCTGCTCAATTCACAATAGCCAGACTGTGGAACCAACAGTCAATTGATGAATGGATAAAGAAACTGTGGTATATATATACAATGGAATATTATTCAGCCATAAAGAATGATAAAATTATGGCATTTGCAGGCAAATGGATGAAATTGGAGAATATCATGCTAAGTGAGATAAGCCAATCTCAAAAAGCCAGAGGACGAATGATATTGCTAATAAGTGGATGATGACACATAATGGGGGGAGGGAAGGGTTAGTGTTAGGGTTAGAGTTAGGGTTAGGGAGGGGGCAAGAATGGAGGAAGGAAGGACTGTATAGAGGGAAAAGGGGGGTGGGAGGGGTGGGGTGAAGGGAAAAAAATAACAGAATGAATCAAACAGCATTTCTCTATGTAAATTTATGATTACACAAATGGTATGCCTTTATGCCATGTACACACAGAGAAACAACATGTATCCCATTTGTTTACAATAAAAAAAAAGATAAACTTTGGATTCTAAAACAAGACATTGATAGGATTAAGAATGTTCATAGGCTGGAACTCGAACAATTAAAACAGGTGTCTTGAAATCTCTGTGACTTGAGAGAGCGGGAGAGAGAAATTTCCCTAACTGTAAGGGAACATGGTTTTGCCACGACAGACATTTTTAATACCAATTTTAAAAAATCATAAATAAGTCAGACGCAATGATCGACGAGGGAAGTGACAACAGACTTTTGGGTGTGAAGCCCAAAGCGATGCGCGGGGTTCGGAGATTCTCTGACGCCTGGTGGCCGGTGTTTCTCCTCTTCCCAAGCTCAGACTCCAGAGGCACGTGGCCTCCAGCCTCACCAGGCCCAGGAACACGCGGGGAGCTGGGCAGGGACAGCACTCCGGCGCGCTGCAGGAGGCCGGGGCTCCTCCCCAGGCAGCCGCCACCGCCTGCTGCCTGGATTTCATGCCACTCAGATACACTGGAGGAGAGGAGGGAAAAGCGGGCCGTGGCTGCAGAGTCCAGCCATGACCTTGCGGAGTGGAATCCAGGCAGGAAAGGCTTCGTCCTGGGCCATCGGAGCCCAGGTCCCAGCCTCCGCCGCAGGTCTTTTCTCAGTGTTTGTCGCTTGTCCGGCCCTGCTGGTGTTCCCTCTGCCAGTTCTTAAATCCACCTTCATCAGTACTTTTGGAAACCTCATGGGCTGCAGCGGCCTCCCCTGGAGAGGTATGATTTCCTTAATGCTAACTTGAGAAAGAAGAAGGAAGAGACTTATAGAAGTATTCAGAATTTATCTGAAATACAAGTTTATTGTATGAAAAACGCTTTTAAAGACAGGCATTCAAAAACACAAAAATGAAAAAACAAAGGAGAGACCAGACTTGGTGGCACACACCTGTAATCCTAGCAGCTTGGGAGGCTGAGACAGGAAGATTACAAGTTCAAAGCCAGCCTTAGCAAAAGCGAGGTGCTAAGCAACTCAGTGAGACCCTGTCTCTAAATAAAATACAAAATAGGGCTGAAGATACGGCTCAGTGGTTGACTGCCCCTGAGGTCAATCACCAGTACCACCCCTCCCCCCAAAAAACCCACAAAAAACAAAGAAGATGCCTATGAATTGTAACCATGTAGAATCATTTGAAATGTTCTGTCTTAACTGCTAGAATACGTGGCACTCAAATTGTCTCCATGAGAAACAGTTTCTCATTAATTGGTCTGAATCATTTATGCTTGGCATTGCTCTTAGGTTTGATGCTGCTATTTCCGGAAAGAGGGAAAGTTCAAGGATCTAGAGATAACAGACAACATGAATCTGAATTTGCCAGCACATGCTTTTAAAGTTCATTGCTCGAATCAAATAAAAACTACCTCCAAAACCTGGGTAGGCGATCCATTCTATTATCAGAGTCCCTACAATTTTTGAGATCAAGATCTCACTAAAGTTTGATGTGAACTTCCTCCCGTGGAGACTTCAGAGATCACAGCTCTAGATACACTTTGTAGAAAGAAATGATTTTTAGAACTAATGATTTTTACTTGTATTGAAAAACAGCATAACCTTGCTGGCCTTAAAAATTTAAAAGCCATTCATCACGCTGCTAATTATAAATGAGATAACCAAATGGAGCATCTTTACTATCTAGCAATATTAATAGTAATATTAATGGGTTGGAATAATGTTTTAAAAGCATTTTTTAGGTACACTATGTAGGTTGAGTCTTAAACCAACACTGTGGTGTAGAAATGACTATTATTATTATTTTTATCATTATCATTATTGTTGCAACTATTATCACTATCATTAAAACTACTGAAACTTCAGTTTAACCTTAAATGACAAAGTAGAAATGTGAATCTAGCTTTTCTATTTTGTGGACTAGTACTTATGACTGCATAATGCTCTCTCATGGGTATGTACTTCATTTTCCTCGTTTCTAGAATGTGTTCAATATTGGTGCTACTTCATAAAGAAGAGAATCGAGACAATAGGCAAAAAGTACTCCGAATAATGCAAGGCATATAGCAAAAGCTTGACAAATATAAGTTATAGCCAACACATATTTAGTCAGAATACAATCTGCAATGGTTATATAATCACAAATTTGATACACAAAAAAAAGTACAGAGAGTAAGGTTGTTTTAAAAACCAAGAAATTTCCAGCTTGCCTAGAATTAGCCAATATTTATTCTGGTAACTTCTATATAAACATTTCTAAAGACCAACAATAATTGAGGCTTGGAATCAGCAAACATCAATTTAATTTGATGTTTGATCAAAGATTCAGTTGTATTTAAATACACTAAGTGCATTTTATGAAACCAGTGAGCCACTCCGTTTTGGAGTAAATTGGAAGTTCTTTTGCTAAAGGCTTGGAGACAATCCACAGCAGGGAGTTTTCAGAGCTGGCCGACGTGGGCTCTAGAAGACTCGAGTACGCGGCTGGCTCACCCTCCTGGCCACCTGGCACTGCGCTCGGTTTCTGAGGAAGGGACATGGGACCAGGGAGGCCCAGGCTCTGGCCCAAGGTCGGAGCCTCAGTGGGCCTGGCTTCTTCCTTTCCTGATGACCCGAGGGATCAGGATGGCCGTGACTCTACTTCACATACCACACTGCCCCTCACGCTGGTGAACACCAGACCCCCTGGGCTTCCCACAGATGAAATAGGTACTTGCACTCCCTGTGAGCAGGAGACCGCGCACGGCAAGAGTCCTGCTGGGCTCTGCAAGCTTCCCACTGCTCCTGCAACGACAGCACCTGCCGTTGTGTAGCCTGCGTCCTGGAGTCCAGGAAACCACTACGTTTTGGAATGGTGTCTCTGGTCATTTCATGGGTGGCTGAGTTCCACTTGAGACCTCTCTAGGTAGGTCCCGCAGCACAGTGAGGCCTGAGGTCTTGCATGTGCAGAAATGCTTGCTGCTTTCTCTTGTTGGGATTTGGAGGGGATCAAGCACTGTCCCGCTTGCTCTTTCCTTTGAGGACCCTGCAGGCGTCCCTCTCGTCCCCTAGTGTCCTGTGGCACTCTGGGAGACCTGCCGAGGGTCACGACTCACCAGTATCTTGACACTCAGGCTTGGCCTCCCAGGGACTTTCAGCTTGACTTTGAGATCCGTGGTTTTGTGGTTCTCAGTGCTGAAGACCCACCTCCCCTTCCCGGGGACATGCCGTGCTGTCTCTATTCCTACAGTTTCCCATTACTCGTTTTCAAAATCCTGCCAAATTCTCTTCCAACTTATGTTAAAATGTTTTTGTGACTTGCTTTTTGCCCGAGTTGGTTGGGCCGCCCTGCACCCCGGGCGATTTCCCGGGCGACTCTCCCAACCCAGCCTTACTTTCTGCGATGACTTTCCTACCTCAGTTCTTTCCTGAGCTCTTTCGGTTCATAGTTCACCCCTTCCTTAGGAAGACCCCGTTTCTGACATTCTGTACCTTTTCTTGGAGTGATCGCTTGGTACAGTCCCTCACTCAATGTTTTTTATGGGTGGTGGCATCTCGGGCCGCTGTTGGTGGCAGGCTTGTGATGCTCTTTCTTCTCTCCCTGGTCTTCCTCCCTCGGGTGACGGTGCGTCAGTCCGCAGCGGAGCCGGCGGGGTCTGACTCTGGCCAGCTGCTCCTTGCGCCTCAGCCCTCGGTGGCCGGCTGGCAGTAGGGCTGGGCCTGTGCCCTGACAGGTTGTGGTCTCCTGCGACAGAACCCAGTGGCCTCGGCTCTGCCTCCATCCACGTGGATCTCCGGGAACGCGCCCGCGCTCTGCCCCACCTGCCCTGGCTTGTGCTGCTACGGTGCTGGTGCACCTCCATGGCTGCCCACGTGCCCGGTGCCTCACCAGGAAAGGGCTTGCACCTAAGGGAGAGTGGCCCGTCCTCTGCAACCTGCATGCACAGGCACCTCCCCCGTTCCTTTTTCCATAGTGACCATCTCTGAATTTGGACCCTGATTCACATTATTTTCTTATTGACTCATAGAAGCATTTCTTAGGTTGATCAAAATCGTTTTCTTTCTATTTCTTATTCCCTTTATTTCCTGGGATAGTGTCATCTTTACTGTGTGTTTTCAAAGCCAGGGGTACTGACATGCGATTTTTTATAAACAATTTTAAAGGTAGTATCCTATAGCATTGTGAAGCCCTACAAGTCTGAATTAATTGCTTAGCATAATGACATTATTTCTACTGTTAAACTCACATGGCTTCTGTGATAGGAAATGCTATAAAGCATGTTGTAAAACATAAGCCCCCACGTAATCACTCAAATCCACTTCTTCTTTTGATGAAGGAGAAATATATCCGGAAGGCTTTGAAGAGATTATGAAATTGAAACAAATTAAGAATCTAATGTCATCTTTCCTAATATGACCAGCAATGGGAGAAGCTGCTTAGCCTTGCTGGATTCAGACGTGCAGTGTTAATGAGGTTCCTGGTTGGGGGCTCTCTTGTGATGGGTGGGTGGTGAGTCCCTGCAAATCTTTTGTGAAGGACTCGAGATCAACACTCCATTTTTGTAGGTAAGGAAATAGTGGATTTTCTTCAACATCATCCTTGCCCATGATTCTATTAAAAATTTTTTTTGAAAGAAGTTTGTAAAGATAAAGGGAGAGGCTATTAGAGACACAGACATGTCTTCAGAGGAGTGAAAAGCAAGTCTGCAACACTCCAGGAAGCTGGCCTCTGGGGTTAGACCCCACCATCCAGGTCCCCACAGCTCAGGGTTGTGACTGGTTCAAATTCTTGCTCCTCTTGGTACAAAGTAGGCAGCTGCCTATTAAATGCTTTCTCTCACACTTGGAGGTCATGAGTGTGAAACATGTTATGTGCTGTCATCTGAAAACATACCACATAACTATGCCTGGGGGTAAACTTTCCTATACCAGTCTGGCGATCATTGGTAGAGTTTTAAACTGATTAAGAAATACTTTTGCTGAGGTTAAAATGAACAATAGAGCTGTTTTTTTAAAAAGACACTTTTATAGAGGGAGACTCAGACGGACAGGGTCTTCACAGTGAATCTGTGCCTGACAGTCTGACCTCTGCATGGATCTGAAACATCTCTGGTGAATCTGTGTTTTGTGCGGCAAGATTTTTATGCTGAGTTATTTTGCTGGTCTGTATTTTTCACATTTTGTATGTCATCTTGTGTTTCAGAAAGGCAACTACAAGATTTTCTCCACTTTTCAGATATCTTTTCATTCTAAAAATACATTTTTTTAGGTTATACAGTAGCTCGCTATTGCTTTCAATGAGAGAGAGGAAAGCTGCTAAGAGTGCTAGATATTGAATAACAACAAGAACCCCGACTATTTAAATGTAAGGCCTAAAGATTTAAGAACGCTCTACCTTTCCTGGTTTTGAGTTTCATTTCTTCCTGACCTCACTTCCGCAGGATCTCTGTTTCTACTTTTATTCCTTCTTTGCAATCTGCCCTACTTCACGGTGCGTTCCTCAGAACCTCCTGCCAGCGTTAGCCTGGCCCATAGCACTGGGAGGAACAGGGCCTGCCATTTCTCTGTCCCCTGTGGCACTTGGAGTAGTGTGGGTTCCAGACAGCGCTTGCGAACACGTATGTGTTTTCCGTCACCCGGTCACAGTTTTCTAAGTGATGGAGGCCTGCACCGAGCTCATGGTTCAGGTAGGTTCTTCTAATTTATATTTATAATTTATATAAATATTTATATAACCATATACATATATAAATATAAGTTATTTCGTGATTTGTAAAATGCTGTGGACAGATGTCTGGAACCGGCCAGGCCTCCCTTCCTCTCCTCCTTTCTTCTGCCAGCGGAGATCCACCTCCACGTTGCCAACTACAAGCAGCATGGCGGCCAACCACTCCCTCTGCGGCCATGCAGGTATGCTGGGGCTGCGGGTCCAGGGTCCTGGCCTCTGTGCCCGTGGTGCTACCCCAAGCCTGGCGATGACCACTCCCTCTGCGGCCATGCAGGTATGCTGGGGCTGCGGGTCCAGGGTCCTGGCCTCTGTGCCCGTGGTGCTACCCCAAGCCTGGCGATGGCTTGCTGCAGCTTCCTTTTGTCATCCACGTGGTGGGCTGCTCCTTGGCTGCAGAAGAGGGCACCATTGTAGGGAATGGCTTGTGGTTACCCTTGGGCTTTTACTCCTTTAGGCTTCACTTGCTCCTTTATTGCAGGCCGACCTGACCCTAAGCCCAACTGCAGTCTGTCTAATTGGGATTGAAGCAGCCTCAGTGTGGATCCAGCCTCTGAAGTGTGGAACCAGCCTCTGCAATCTGGCTGAGCGACACACTGAGTAGTAAGCGCCATGCTAAGCTCAGAGCTGCCTGGACAACTGGCCACTCTCCAGTCTAATTCTGCGTCAGAATGGAACTGCACTGAAAGACTAGAGTTCACATAGAACTGGACCTTCAAGACAACTACGTGAAGGTATGAAAATAAGGAATTTACCACTCAGTTGTAGGGACAATTAGTGAAGCATCATTTTTCTCAATTATTCTTCTATTTGTAGTTCCTCCTCCTCAAGAATACAGGATGTGGGTCAAGGCATTCACCACCTTGAGGTTCACCTGTGCTCAACAGAAAACTCTTAAAACAGAGAACATGGTGCTGGGGCTGCCGATCCCATCACTTCTGCACGCACACCTTCAAAAGTCATTGGCATAGCACGGTCCCGGGGCCTGTGCCACAGTCCAGGTTTGACACATGGTGCCAGATGGATTGATGTAAATGCCTTCTGTGTGAAAGAGAACATTGAGTCACTTTGCTGATCACCAGGTGGAGGAGAAGAGGATAGCGCTCAAATGCTAGTGAGAAGGAGTGTCGACCACACGCTGATGATACTTGCAGGTGGGGGCATAAACAACCTCCGGACAAACACCGACTTTTTCTTGCCTGCCTTTCTTTAAGAATTAGATAGAGCAACAACAGTTGTCCCTGGATACGTCAGAGTAGAAGAAAGACGATTTTCAGAGGTTTTCACTTATGCCTCCTGATCACTGACGCAGCCAAGGCTGATGGAGGAGGTGGATACTAACCCTCTGAGTGGCGCCTTATGTCAGTCGTCGTCACCGGTAACCATGCTTCCTGAGACGTATGGGATTCAGGGACAATTATGGCTCTGGACATCGTCTTTTGACTTTTGATTATGTAATTATAGAAAGTTAAATGTGTATGCTATTTGATAAGGATGCTAGTTCATGGGGGAATATCAAGTACATTATGATCTAATAAGTTTGAAAAATCAGGGTTGGAGTTAAATGGGTGTCTTGTTGTGGGGTTTCTCATTGTTTCTTATATTTAAAAAGATATGAATGACTAAGAGAGAGTTTGTGAGCCAGGAGTTGGTTTTCCTGCACGTAGCAGATACCCAGTTTTTCTGGCTCAAATAAAGAGAAGTTATTTTCTCTTTCATATGAACAGAAGTCTGGGGGAAGGAAGTTGGGAGCTAGCTCACTAAGTCCTCCTGTCTTGAGCTCCTTCAGTCTTTCTGCCCAGCTGCTGTTATTAGGTGATGTTCATCCTGAAGTTCTCAGGTGGACTCTGAGGTTGCATTACAACCGTTTCCACAAGGCCTTCACCCACAGGTTTTTGCTTAAATTTCACAGCCAGAGCTAGGCCATATGCTCCTGGAAAATCAGGAGTCTATGAAAACGAGATTCTAAACCAGGAACATCTTTACTCGGACCCAAACCAGGATTCCATGGGTGAGGAGGCTGGTGGGGAGGTTGAGAGGGACTTTCAGGTTTTGTCTTGAAGCATTCTCTGGCTTGTTTTCTCCTTCACTCTCTTCTTCCCCTCTTCGTACTGTTCTTCTAAGGGGACATTAGGTTGGACTGGTTCTGTTTTAACTCTGATACACAGTAGAATAAATGAAATCCAGAATGCATAAAAAGATTCAGCTTACTAGTATGTGCTTCCATTGGTTTTATTTTCAATGGAATCACAGAGAATTTGAAGTAACTGTTCAAGAAAATAGCAAATAGTTAAAAATATTTATTTGCCTCAGAAGGTTTGTGAGGATTTTTTTCAGAGGTTGTACTGTTGGCCATTTTAGAACAATCTCTATTCTCTTTCACAATTCGGAGTTTAAAAATTATCTTAGCATTTATCTTCATTTGCAGATTGAGAGATTTAGTTATTGAGATCATCATAAAAAGGAGCAATTTTAGAACTTTGAGCAGGCCTTTTTAATGTGGGCCATTTGTCTCTGATATTAATTTTATCTGATTACTTGATTTCATATGCATGCTGCAAGTGACAGATAGTTTTAATATCACCATGATTAATGGAATATTTTTACAGGTTCTCCTGCAGAGAAGAATACCACAATGAAATATTGATAAAGTTCTTCCAAGAACAGCAAAATTGTTATTGTACTTAAGGAAGTCTTTAAAACCAAGATTGCATTTTGTCCGACTAAACAGATAAGGTATTTTACTGCTGAAGCATTAAATAGTTTATTGATTTTGTTGTGGAAAAATCATGAGATTTTCGTGTTCACCAAAAAAAAAGTCTTTAGATGACCTTGGCTCTCTGAAATTAGGTCGTAAGTGGCTGAATAAAATGAGATTTTCCAATGACATCAACTTTGGAGGTTAGCAACTTAGCAATTGGTATGACAATCACAACTTCTACAGTAAGCTGAAAAGGAAAGGCAAGTCTAGAGTCCATTCCAGAAATAAGTGGGGGCACTGGACCTGGGGGAAGACCCGACGGAAAATCAATTCCAGGTTGCCTCTGATACCATTTCTTGATTGTTCTCTATAGCTCTGTCCTCATTCTTGCAGAGAAGATGTTAAGGTGAGTCTACTTAAAGAGTGGTTTAATAAATGTCTTAGAATTGTACTCTCGTATACTCAAAACTATTTATCAAGTGACAGCTACCAATCACTGCACACATACCAGAGAAGACAGAAGTCAACAGAAAGGATGAGTCCCAGGATTTTACGTGCAACCAGGAAATGCAAGTACTAAGCAAATCAGTGTGTCAGTGGCCAGTGGTATGAAATAGAAGCAGGTGGGTAAAGAGAGCACAGACCCAGGGCCAGCCTTGGGAATGCTGGAGGAAGGTTAGCTGACCGGGCTGCCACCTCCAGCCCTCTAGCTGACCGTGACTGACCTTTCGTGCATCGATCAGCTAACAGACATCCTCTGTGTCTAGCCTAGGACATCACTGTTCTAACTGACCTTGTTCTTCCAAAAAAAAAAAAAAAAAAAACCTTAACAGAGCAGAGAGAGGTTTAGGCAGGTAGCTCAGTGGAAGAGCACTGGCCTGGCGTGCTTGGGGCTCCCATCCACCCCAACACTTCAAGACAACGTAACAAAGTAAAAAATGGCAACTCATCAAAGAAGATTAGGGTTCATTAATTATCTTAGGTTTTATCTCTAAAATTAAAATTGCAGATTTTATCAAAAATTAAGTGACAATGTGTAAAAAGCTTATAAGCTGAAAAGGTCCCATTCAAATGTATTTACCGTAATTCCCCCAGAAAAAAATGTTCCTTCACATGTCCATTCACATGCTCAGTCCCTACACACGCATCAGCATGGGTGGACACGATTCCTAATTTAAAGATTCTTCCAGGGCAAAACAAGCAAACAAACAAGCAAACCGGTGTCTTTTGTTGTAAGAGAAAAAGAAAGTATGAGTGTCAACTGGCGAGAACAGGGGACTCCCTTTCATTTCTGTCTTGGGACGCCTACCACCGGCCCTCCCCTTCAGCCCTCCCCAAAGCAAGAGCACGGCCACCCGAGCAGAAGAGCCTGTGCACAAACCTGAGGGACTTTTCCTGTCTCAGATCCCAGGGGGACTGAGCCTGCAGAGCTGGGGCTAGGAGTGGCAATTCCCAGGTTGCGGAGGGACAGAGGGACAGAGGGACACAGAAGCACCACCGTGGTCCACGCACGTGTCAGGGAAAGCATGCAGGAGAGGAGGCAGGAAAGGTGGAACTTCTGTGGATAAAAGAACTGCCCAGAATTGTGGATTAACTGTCACTCACAGTGAATTCCCTGTCTGATCTTTCCTTTAACCTGTGGGACGTTTGTCAAAGCTCTTCTGTTATTTCTCCCCAAGCATACGCGTGTGTGTGTGTGCACATACACTTTAGTTGAAATGTGGAAACTGTAACAAGAGTAAGTTTGAAATTTGGTTTCAGTTTAAGACACCTTCCCCAACCCGAGAAACGCACCATTGACCAGGAATGATCACTTCAACTCTTTAAGTCTTTACGGGGATCCTTCCTCTCTAGGGACACATTTTCTTTCTAAGTCACACATCTAGAAGAAAAAAGTGTCAGTTAAATAATGTCAACAACTAGAAAACACTTTCCAGAAAGACCCTGAGTAAACACACATCAAGCTCATCGCCTCTGCAGGGTAGCACCCACGGGACACTGTCCCCTTGAATGAAATACGTCAAGTTGAATTTTTATCTATATGCAAATATTGCTGCAATGAAATCCACCCTTCTGTATAAACAACCTGCACCAATTAAAAAAACAAGCCCCCCAACTGCCCTTCGCACATCTCTCCTGCAGGCACCTGCTCACTGGTCCACACTGAGGACCCCACGGGGAGCAAACATTTCACTTGCTTGCAGCTGAATTCATTCCTCTGCAAAACATGATCTCCATTCCGGGCTTTCTTGGCACGCTGGTCCTGGTAACGGTGCTTGGCATTGTCTTTCGCCCGGCTTTCCCTGCCATCCAGGACCAGTGTCCCCATGCTGTTCTGTTTGGTACTCTCCAGCCCTTCTGTGCATGCCGACTCACCCTCTCTGGCTATTTCCCACCTCTCTGTTTTCCCCTGTCACCTCCCAGCCGTGGCTTCTGAAGTGCACTGAATGAAACCGGCCTCAGCAGGCGTCGAAACTTTCGCGCTGTCCACAGCCGCGGTGCTCAGCATGATGCTGCACTGGGGTCAGCCGGGCACTTGGCAATAATAATAAAGAACAAAAGTGCTGAAAGCATTCAGCTCTGTTCAGATGACCTGAAACGATCTAGGGATGCCATTCACATTTACCTGTGTTCCCGTACTCGGTCTTGAGTGGGGACAGGAAGGTTTAAACACCTATGGTCACACCAGCATTGGGCACAACCCACCCACAGGGGTGTGGCAACATGATCGTCCTTGTCCATGTAGTTTGAGGTCACATTTTCTGCTCAGACTGTAAGTGTGAAGGGCCTGCACCACTGGGCCAGCCCTGAACTCACTAGCCTCACCACCAGCCTTTTGAGGGTGATGTTCCTGCAGTCCCCCTCCCTGAGCCGGGTTGCTGTGCAGAGGAGAGCGGGCACAGCATCCCCTCCAAGAGGCCTGGTTCCCAGGAAGCTCCTGGTTGCCCTGCCCACCTCCAGGTGCTGCAGTCAAGTGGCGAGGACAGATACAGGTGTTAGTGGATTGCCTCCCTTCCCTGCCCCGTCCTGGTCTACCCACTAGGGAATTTTGGAGACGATGGCACCTACTGTCTTAGGGACATCAAAATTAAGACAAATATGCTTTCATTTTAGTAGCTCCCTGTATTGAAAGCATCTCTATAAATTATGGAGGGATAGCATTTCCCTGTGATTCCTACGTGCCAGGCTGTGAACACTCATTTATAAAACTTGGGTTGCTGGGACAAGTTTTCCTCTGATCCTTGTGTCTGGTGAAGTGAGACATTCTTAGATTTATTTTCTTTTGGAGACTTTGGCTATGCCGCTATGCATCAAAAAAGCTAACTAAGCCCCTTCGAAAGTCCTGCTCCAAACATTAGCCCCTGTCAGGGAACCTGCATTTCTGGAGGGTCCTGCTGTCCCCAGAACTCCTAAGAGCGGCTCGTGAAGACTGAACTTGAACACACGTGGTGTGTACTGAATCCCCGCTTCCCTCTGGGATCCTGCTCATCGGGTCTGGACGAGGTGGAAGTGCAATCCCTTGGTGCTGAGCCTCAACCTAGCATCCCTGGTCAGTGACATTTCTGTGTCTCCCCAGCGCGTGTCTGGGGGAATCAGGCGTGTCCCGCGTGACCGCACTGAGGTGAGGCCAGTGGAAACCCGCCTGGCCTCCCGAGTTCTGCCGAGCTCCTCCTCCCGTCGTTCACCTTCATCTGCATCCTTTTGTACAACACACCTCATCCTCCGGAATTACCAGCCCTGCGTCCTGTGTGTCCTTCTGCTAAATCCCCGCACTCCCCCACATGGCCACCATTCCTTTGAAAGTGATGGTGTTGGTGTTCTTTCTGGAACACTCAGAAGTGGGCTTTATTTTTCTCAAATATTTAAAATGCATCATTCACAAAACCATAATTGAAGATGGATTAAAGCACCCAAGGTTTCACATCCCTGGCTCTGCGGTTTCCTCCACAGCATGGTGACCAACTCAGCTTCCTCTCTTGAGCTCTCTGAAGTAGTCACTGCTGGCTTCTCCCTCTGCAGTGAAGAATTTAACTTGACCCAAAGAGAGGCCTGGCTTTTGCCAGTGGCTGCTGGGAGATAATCATGGAAGCAGCCTGTTTTAGGCAGGTTCCTTCACACCAGAAGAACAAGCGTGTGATTTAGGAAGGGAGCTTTGGATCAGATGGTATCAACTGACCTGGAGGCTGAGTCCAATCTAAGGGCAATCAACCGGTCACTCAATCACCCATCATGATTATGTAAGGAAGCCCCAGTAAACACTCTGGACCCTGGAGCTTGGGTGAGCTCTGTGGCTGGCAGTGTTCTTTGGGAATGGCCTGCCTGGCTCCCAAGAGAGAATGGCAGAAGCTTCAGGTCTGAAACTCCCCTGGACTCTCCTGTGTCTCTTCCTTTGACTGATTTTGATTTGCATCCTTTCCATGTTGTAAACTGCAACTGCGCAATAACTTTCGGTGACCTCTGTGAGTTCCTCAAGCAGATAATCAAACTCTGAACCTGCAGCTGGTATCGACAGTGAGGGGAGTCTTGGGGACGGGGGTCTTAGACCTTGCAGTCAGGTCAGCTCTGATGGTTCTTCCTCCTTCCCTTGTCTTTGCTGGGCTGATTGAGTATCCCCTCCGTGTCCGTGCTGAGGCCAGCTTTGTCTGCTTACTATTATTTGAGTATTTCCCGTGTGATCAGTTCTACTGTAAGGCTAGGAAACAGTGAGGCAGACTGGGTTTGGGAAGCCATACTGACAGGCCTGTGAACATGCATCTGTAACTGGCTGCCACTGGGGGGCGCAGCATTAGCCAGCCTGGGATCCCAGGCGGTCTGGCTTCCGTAGACCAGCCCTGGGATGGAAACGGCTCTGGAAACACTGCCCCAAACGCTGTACTGCATCCGACTTTTTTTTTTTCTGGCAGGCCAATGTTTTAATAAAAGTGGACTCTCATGTTCCTGGCAGATTTTGATTTATCTATGGCAGAGGGAAATCCAAAATCCCAAGGGTAAACTTCTGAATATTCCATATTACCCCACTAACGGCAGTTGCTTCCCTTCCCCCTGGTCTCCTTAGAGAGAGCCACGGCAGCCTCCAGGGCGCCGAGCCCACTCGGGCAGCAGCCCCTTCCCACACTGACTGAGGACATCAGGGAAGCAGTCTTACTAATGCCATGTCTTGGATAAAAATCGTTTTAAGTCGTGTGGGATAGAAAGAATAGAAGCCCTTTCTCCTGAAGAGAGTTCTTCTTGTCCCAAATCTAAATACACTTATGAGTATTGTATTTTCTACAGAAAATACCCAAGCAGGATTTCTTACAAAAAAGTGCACAGAAGTATAGTATGTGAGACCTATAACTTACTTCCCCATCGTCTCTCCAAATATTTGGAGAGAGAGGAGTTTCATGAACTGTTTTCATAAACAAGGAAGGACTTTAAATCTAGAACCCATAAGAAATAAGCAGGAGAATGTATGTCTCCCTCCGAGGTGACACGTTGGGCTCTGAGTGAACAGCAGGGCGCCATCATGCCCAAGCCCCTCTGTTGACACTGTGCTCCTGCTGGCCGTGGCTCCCTCCAGCGTCCGCGCCACATTGGACACTCTTAGGAGGCATGGCTGAGTGTACAGGGGTGATCAGAGGATGAGCTCAAGGGAGAGATGACTTCCCATTCTGGATTTTCAGAAGCGAGGTTTATGGGCAGGAGAGAGACAGGGACAACGTGAGGAGCCACTTTTCCTAACCTGTATAGCCGGGAGCGCTTCCTTCCGTCCAGGTCTGTCGACCTCTAGATGAGCAACACCATGTTTCTGACAAGCCCGCTGGGCCGACGTGATCCATCAGTTCCCTTCATCTTCTGGGTGGGCCTGGTTCCGTGAGATGACTGGCATTGCAGACGCCTTCCTCCGCCCTGCCACTGGGCCCTCGCCGTCTCGGCAGGGCTGGAGCGGCGGGTGCAGGCAGGTGTGCGTGAGCCCATGCCACTCCTCTGGGCGCCTGGCCCTGGCTCTCAGGAAAGCTCCCTTCCTCCCCTGGCTTCCCCAGACTTGCCACGTCTCCCTCAGTCTGCACTGCCGGCCAGCAGACCCCTGCACGTCCGCCTCCTCACCCCAAGCTTGCCATGCCAGGCCAGGCCAGCACCACACAGGCTCCCGGAGAGCTCCCCGTGTTGGCAGTGCCTAGAAGTCTGCAGCATGTGGCAGAAACCCAGCTTTTGATTTTGCTGAAATTATGAGTTTTTCCATCATAGCTAAAAAAATAATAAGGCTAACGTCTCTGATCTTCAGGTGAGAGGCCAAGAGATGATCACCACGGCCACTGCATAGCATGAGGGTCGGATGTCAGGGACGGGGCTCTGGAGACTCTTATGAGTGTGACTTTACAACAGCACCTGGACTGAGTGGACGTGATGATGTAAAGCTAATTAGTGAGGCATAGGCATCCCGAAGAGAGACTTTCTCCAAGACGTGCAGTTTCCAGAAGCATTTTTCAAAACCACTTCTTTGACTTACAGTTCTCCCACGCATGAAGACAACTTCTTACCTCACCGCTGAAAAGCTGGATGGATCAAACGAAGTGTCAGATCTTTTCGGTACGTTCTCATAGACTAGCAAACAATGAACATATATATACTTTAAATATACCTGTGTAGGATCACCAGCCAGGATCAGCGCCTTGGCATGGTGGACACCCCCTAGACTTGGGGCATCATGAGGCTGCAGAACTTCCCTTTCTCTTGGGAAGAATATGGTATTAATAAGCTGTGACTAATAACCAAGCTGCAAAAAGGCTGCTGGCCCTCTTCCCATTCATTTCCCACAAGATAAATTATACATACTGCAACAAGGACAGAAGACAAATTATACACATTGCAAATTCCTGTGAGAAATACCTTTGTCTAGCAATTACATGTATTTGCTGCTTGAAGTTTCTTTTATAGAATAGGAAAAAAAAAGTGTTGTCCTTTGGTTCTCAAATGAGGTTAAGAATGTTGTGATTCAATGTCACCACCGAGCCTGCCTCAAATGAACTAAGGACCCCAGTCGGATGTCACCTGGCAACCTCCTTTTCTGCTTCAGGCAAAGTAATAAAATAAACTAGGACTTATTTACCATTGAAATAATTGCCTGGTAATGCCCCATAAGCTTGTCTGTGGATGACAAGCAAAGTCCTCTGTGTGTGCCCAAGGACCACATGATCTAGATGAACTCAGCTGTCCCAGAGGCTTGGACTTTTTTCCCCCACATTTTAAAAGTTAATGCATTACTATGTACATAATGGTGGGATTTGTCGTTACCTCTTCATACATGCACACAATATAATGACATTATTTGGCCACGATCACTCCCCAGTTCATTCCCTGCCCCTCCTGCCTCCGCCTCTTGGTCCCTTTCCTCTGTAGATCTCCCTTTGATTTTCATGCTATCCCTGACCCCACCATTCTTCCTTTCTTGTCCTCTTTCCTCTGTCGCTTCCACACATGAGAGAAAACAAATGACCCTGGACCTTTTGAGTCTGGCCTATATCACTTAACGTAAGTTTCTCAAGTTCCATTTTCTTGCAAAGGACATAATTGCATTTTTTCCTTATGGCTGAATAAAACTCCATTGTGTATACATACCACCTTTCCTTTATGCATTCATTCACTGATGGACACCTAGACTGGACACCATAGCCTGGCTATTGTGAGTCATGCTGCATAAATATGGGTGTGCGTGTATTACGGTAGTGTGATGACGTTAATTCCTTAGGGTAAATACTGTGCCTAGTCTCTAGGCAACGCCATACTGATTGCCACAGTGGTCGTGCTGATTGCGATCCCTCCAACAGTGCCAGAATGCTCCTTTTCCTGCACGTCCTCCCCAGCGTCCATCACTGCTTGAATTCTGATGACTGCCATCCTCACTAGAACGAGTGAGATCTTGGTGTAGTTTTGATTTGCATTTCTCTTGCTATAGAGGTTGAACATTTTTTCCCATATATTTATTTGCCATTTGCATTTCTTCCTTGAAAAGTGTCAGTTTAGTTCATTTGTTGGCTTATTAATTGACCTTGTTGGGGTTTATTCTTTTTGTATTTTTTGAGTCCTTTATCTATTCTAGATATTGATCCACTCTCAGAAGAATAGAAAGCAAAGATTTTCTCCCATCATGATCGACTCTCTCTTCAATTCCTAATTATTTCCTTTGCGGTGCTGAAAATGTTTCATTTGATTCCATCCCATTTATTAACTTTTGTCATTATTTCCTGAACCGTCGGGGTCCTATTGAGAAGGTCATTTCCTGTGCCCATATGCTGGAGCATTGACCCTATGTTCTCTTCTAGTTTCTGGTCCAATTCCTACATTTTGATTCATTTTGAGTTGATTTGTGCAGGGTGAGAGATAGGGGTCTAGTTTTATTCTTCTATAGATGGATAACCAAATTTTCCAGCCCATTTTTTAAAAAAGCAGACTTTCCTCCAATGTATTTTTTGGGCCACTTTTCAAGGATCTGATGACTGTAGATGTGAGGGTTACTCGGTGTCCTCTGTTCTGTACCATTGTTCTATGTGTCTGTTTTTATGCCAGCACCACACAGTTTTTGTTACTGTAGCTCTGTAGTATAATTTGAAGACAGCTATTGTGATGACTCCTGCATTTGCTTTTTTGGCTTAGAATTACTCTATTTGAGGTCTTTTACTCTTCCAAATGAATTTTAGGACTTTTTTTTTCTAGTCCTGTGAAGAATGTTATTGGTATTTTGATAGGTATTGCATTGAATCTGTATATGGCTTTTGGTAGTATGGACATTTTTTTTTCTTTTGCGGTGCTGGGGATTGAACCCAGGACCTTGTGCATGTGAGGCAAGCACTCTACCAGCTGAGCTGTACCCCCAGCCCATTATGGCCATGTTGACAATATTAATTCTGCCCATCCATGAACATGAACATGGGGGGTCCTTTCTTCTGAGGTCTTCGATTTCTTTGTTTAATGTTCTATAGTTTTTATTGTAGAGGTCTTCTCTCCTTGGTTAGATGTATTCCTGGTGTTTGGTTGTTTGTTTGTTTTGAGGCTATTATAAATGGAATTATTTTCCTGATTTCTTTCTTAGCGGCTTCATTGTTGAGATGTAAGAAAGCTATTGATTTTCACACGTTAATTTTGCAACTTGGTATTCTGCCAAGTTTTTTTTTTATTAGCTCTAGGAGTCTTTTGGCGGAGCTTTTGAATCTTCTAGGTATAGGATCGTATCTGCAAACAGTCATAATTTGACTTCTTCCTTTCCTATTTTTAACCCTTTTATTTCCTTCTCTTGCCTAATTGTTGTGACTAGAAATTCTAACACTATGTTATATAGGAATGGTAAGAGTGAATATCCTTGTCTTATTCCAGATTCTGAAGAAAATTCTCTGTTTTCCCCCAACTTCTTATGAGTTTGGCTTGGGGTTTTCATGTGTAGCCTTTACAATGCTGAGGTGGGTTCCTTCAGTCCCTAGTTCCTTCAGTGGTTTTATGATAAATATGTGCTGAATTTTGTTGACACCTTCTTTGCATCTATTGAGATGACTAAGTGATTTTTTTCTTTTTTCTATTTGTGTGATGAATTGCATGTATTGATTTGCATATATTAAACCATTCTTGTATTTCTGGAATAAAATCAAATGTGTAATGGTGCAATCTTCTTAATATGTTGTTGAACACAATTTGCTAAAATTTGTTGAGTAATTTTGCACTTAAGTTTATCAGTGATATTGGTCTGTAGCTTTCTTTTCTTGATTTTATCCTTACCTGGTTTTGGTATGAGTGTGATACTGGATTCATAGAATGGATTGGGAAGTATTTCATTCCTTTCTATTTCATGGAATAATTTGAGGAGTATTGGCATTAGTTCTTCTTTAAAGGTCTGGTAGAATTCAGTGGAGAATCCATCTCATCCTGGACTTTTCTTTGTTGAAAGACTTTATTTCTGCTTCTATTTCAGAGGTAGTTATTGATATATTAAGGTTTTCTGTCTCTTCTTAATTCAGTTTTGGCACACTGTATTTGTCTAGAAATGTATCCATTTCTCCTTGGTTTCTCAATTTTTTGGATTATAAGTTTTCAAAATAATCCTTAATGATCCCATGGATTTCTGTGATTTTTTGGTCATTTCTCTTTTTTTCTCTAATTTTATTAATTGACATTTTCTCTTATTTTCTTTTGGTTAGCTTAGCTAAGGGGTTATCAATTTCTTTTTATCTTTTCAAAGAACCAACTCTGTTTCATTGATCCTTTGTATATTTTTAATTCTCAGTTTCATTGATTTTAGCTCTCATCTTAAATGTTTTCTTCTTTTTACTGGCTTTGGAATTCATTTGTTCTTCTCTTTCAAGGGCCTTGAGATGCGTCATTAAGTTGTATATTTGGGATATTTCTGATATTCTTATGTAGGTGCTCGTATTTATAAACTTTCCTCTTAAAACTCCATCATAGTGTCCTGGGGTTCTGGTATGTCGTATCATCATTTTCATTTGAGCCTAAAAAGTTTCAAATTTCTCTCTTGATTTCTTTTATCACCCATTCATCATTCAAAAGTGTATCATTCAATCTCTAGATGTTCATATATAGTTTCTGTAGGATTTTGTCATATTGATTTCCAATGTCATTCCATTATGACCTGATAAGATTCAATAAATTATATAATTTTTTTGTTTTTGTTTTGTGATCAAAAATATGATCTATTATGGAAAAGATTCCATCAGCCATTGAGAAAAAAGTGCATTCATCTGTTATTAGATGAAAAAGTCTATGGATATCTGTTCAGTCCATTTGATTCATAATATTTTTCAATTCCAAAATATCTTTAATGGGTTTATGTCTGGATGACCTATCTAATGGTGAGAGAAGTGTGTTGACATCACCCAGTATTATTGTATTGTGGTCTATCTGAGGCCTATCAAGTAATTTCTCTATTATATAATTAGTTGCCTTCTTGTTTGGGGCATAAATACTTATTATTATTACATTGTTATATTATTGTTATATTGTTGGATTGTTCCTCTTACCAGTAAGAAGAAACCTCTCTGTCTCTTCTGATAAATTTTAATTTGAAGTCAGTTTTGTCAGATATGAGAGTAGATACCCCTGAACATTTTCAGCCTCTGTTTGCATAGGGTATCAATTTTCATTCTTTCTTTCAGCCTGTGGCTGTCTTTGCCTATAAGGTATATCTCTTGCAAACAACACATAGTTGGGTCTTGTTTTTAAATCCATTCTCCCAGTCTAGGTCTTTTAATCAGAAAGTTTAAACCATTTATATCCAACAATATTATCCATTCCCGCCATTTTGATTTGTTTCTAATGCTTAATTTGGTCATGTTTCTCATTTGCTTAGTTACTCTTTAAATAAGATTTGTTCATTTGTGAGCTCTGGGGTTTGTTTTTGATTTTTTTTGCATGGAATATTTATTTAAATTCTGTAGTGCTCATTTAGGAGTCATGAATTCTTTACATTTCTACTTATCTTGGAAGGTTCTTATTTCTTCATCAATTTTGAAGGATAGCTTTGCTGGATATAGCCATCTTGGTTGACAGTTATTTTCTTTCAGGACTTGGAACATATCATTCCAAGTCCTTCTGACTTTTAAGAGTTTGTGCTTAGAAATTGGAAGTAATTTTTGGTAGGCTTGCCTCTAAATGAAACCTAAAATTTTCTCTTGAGGCTTTTAAAATTCTATCTTTGTTCTGTATGCTAGGCATTTTCATTATACTGTGTCATGGAGAGGTTCTTTTTTGATCTTGTCTACTTGGGTTTCTGAATGCATCCTGAATGTGGATGTCCATCTCATTCTCGATGTTGGGAAAATTTTTTGCTATTATTAAAAACCTGAAGAGGTTATCAATTCCATTAGCCCACATCTCACAACCCTCCTCAATTTCAATGATTCTTAAATTTGTTTCCTTGTTGACCCAGAGTTTTTGCATATTCTGATGATGGTTACTTATTTTCTTTTCTTTAATGCTGTCTGAATATTCAAGGCTAGCCACTTTGTCTTCTAGTTCTGAGATTCTGTTTTCAGCATGGTCTACTCTATTAGACTTTCAACTGAATGTTTTATTTGATCTATTGTATCATTCATTTGCTAGATTTCTGTTTGGTTCATTTTTAATATTTCTATCCTCTTATTAAATTTCTCATTCATATCCTGTAACTGACTTCCTTAATTCATTCAGCTGTTTTTCTGTGTTCTCCTGGAATTCATTGATCAATTTTATAATGATTCTTCTGAATTCTTTATCTGATAATTCACCCACTTCAATAACTTTGGGGTCAGTTGTTGGTGACTTATGAAGTTTGGGAGATGTTATTTTTTCACATTTCTTTTATTCCTGTGTTGGGTTTTATGCACCTCTTGGGAGAAATTTCTCTTGCTGTTATGATAGGGCTTGCCGAGGGAGGGCCAAGACTTCATTTGCCAAAGTGTCCTAGAATGATTTAGATTGAGACTCCTCATAGGTGTGGTAATCACAGCCTTTGTGTTAATTTTCTGTTTTTCATTTTCTTTTTTCTTTTTTCTTTTTCTTTTTTTTTTTTTTTTGCTATATTAGTGACTGTTTATAGGTGGGACCTGGGGGTCCACCATGTACATTTCTATTTGGTGCCTGGTCATTTGGGTTTTTGTCTCTTGTATTCTTTGTATTAAAGTATAGCTAAAGATTGTCATTAATTTGTGTGTGGAGCAAGGTGTGTTCTCTTTTGGTTGAGTTTAGTCCAGAAACAGAGTCTCAACCCTGTGAACTTGTAGTATACCTGTAGGTTCCCAACAACTCACAGATTATGGTGAAGCAAACAATAGCTATACTCAAAGCAAACAATACACAGTATTAAAGTAAATACCCCATTTCTACTATGACATGTACAATGTTAATTACCACAAAAAACAGGAATGGTGAGGTCAACCATTATCGACAGTAAAAACAATAACCACAGATTAAATCTGGCTTTAAAGCAAACAGCAGGTATCACCTATACCATCCACAGTAGTTATAATTGATCAGCATTAATGTTGGTGGCAGGAGTTATATAAACCAATTAGTTCTACAAGATGGTAAAAATGCAACTAATAAAGAGAAAAGAAAATATGCTACAAGGCAGAAAAGAGTTTAAAATTCCAAAAAGTGAACAGAGAGAAGGTAGAAGAGATGAAGCTGGTTATGTTATAAGAAAGGATGCTAAAAATAGTAGAAACCAAGTAAAGGGAGAGAGGAAAACAATGGAAATTGGCTATTAGGAAGAGAGGAAAAAGAGAAAAGGAGAAACAAATAAAAAGAATAAGAAAGAAAACCAAAATATGCAAACCAAAAAACCCTAATCTTCATAATGCAAGGTGAGGGAAAATAAATAGAAAATGCTAAAATTGAGAAAAAAGAAGCAAGTATGTATGTATGTGTGTGTGTGTATGTGTGTGTGTGTGTGTGTGTATATATATACATACACATATATATATAGCATATATATTATATATAGTTTATATGCCCATAAACCAATCAGCATGGCAAACTCTTCTCTCTCTCTCTCTCTCTCTCTCTCTCACACACACACACACACACATGCACACACAAGAAAGAAAAGAAAGAAAAAGTTTTTTAATGAACAATGAAGGATTTTCTGCACTGAAGTGGTCAAAATAGTCTATGAGAATGGGTAGTCACTGTCTATGCTCTACCGTCTTGTTTCGCATTTGCTCTTCAGCTATGTGCTAAGAGTGAGAGCAAGGCTGGGTGTCATTAGCCCCTTCTTCTTGCATTTCTCCTCCACAATGCCAGTTGGATGGTCTAAGACTGCAGCTGGTTGAAACAA
Organism: Sciurus vulgaris; assembly: GCF_902686455.1. Taxonomy (NCBI): domain Eukaryota; kingdom Metazoa; phylum Chordata; class Mammalia; order Rodentia; family Sciuridae; genus Sciurus; species Sciurus vulgaris. Next base: position 140,362,456 of record NC_136470.1, read on the forward strand.
GTCTCGGCTTCCCTTCTCCCCTGTATGAAGTAGGATGGAGTGGGAAGTACTGTCAGCTGGAGTTTTCTGCAGACTAGATCGATGCACTCCCATGTGGAACCACTGCAGAATTCTATAAGTGAAGTTCTGGCAGGCAGGACTTAGGTCTAATCAGGCCTCAGGGGCTTTGCTGGGTGGCATCTGCTCTGGAGGGATTAGATCAATCCACTCCTAGTGCCTGGCAGTTGCCGATCTCTTCTGGGAGTCTGAACTCAGGATCCCCCCAAGGATTCTACTCATGGAGCAGAGGATCCATTCTCCACACTGTGTTTCCCAGGAACCCAGGCTTTCCAGGCTCAGTGCCTGAGTGTCTTCATACCTGCCTATTCTGAATCCCAGCCCACTTCAGCTGCTCATGCGAGTTGCCAGACTCAAAGAAGAAGTGAGTTGGGCTCCTTTTGCTTTCCTGACTTGAATCCCTCTGGGTATAACATTTTCTGTGCTTGCTTCACTTCTGTTCTGTAGGTACACCCTTGGCCACATGGTAGGTGCTTGCTGGGATAGTATGTCAGTGTTGTCTGTGACCTCCCGGCTCTGAAGCAGCAGTCGCAGCAAGGCCACCTCAAGATGGCTCCGTCTCAGCTCTCCACAGCCAGTTGGAAAACACAGGGCACTTTTTAGGCAGCAGTTCACAGTGAAGCCTCTGTATCAACAAAGTTTAGGATTCTTCTCTGGGCTCAGGTGTTTCCATAACAGATCTGTGATTCTCTGCATGAACCGACAGTGATATAGCTGCTGCTGCCCCAACTGGCTTGGTTCTAATGTCATCTTTTTTTTTTTTTTTTTTTTTCAATGCATCCAAGTTTCTGAGTCTCTAAGGGAGTATGGCTGTCCAGTATTGAATTGTAGTGAAATCCTTCTTTCACCCATCTTGCTGAGAAGCAACACAGTACTTCCACTGCTCAATCCTGAGGCATGGAGCCACTAGGAATGGAGGCTTCCTCTTGCCCACCATCTTGAATCTTCTACAGTTGGTCTCTGAAGCAACAGCACATTTACCTATTGGCTAGGATTTTCTTGACTGGGAAAGTGAAACTTTTTTGAATGGTCTGTCTGTTAACGTCCTACCAGTTTTGTTCTACTATATTGAAGCTAAACAAAGCAAGGTCTGGCTGAAAAATGTCAACTCCTGTGTGTTCCTCAGATGCCAAAGAAGTCATCCCATTGCCTGGCACATCAGGTGTGTACAGGGGAGCAGTACCTGTGCAGTAGGCACTGTGTGCTTTCCTGGGTCCTGGGCTGCCTGTTCAATATATCTACATGGAGACATCTCAGTTGTATCACATCTAAAGTGAAAGGCTTTAATAGCATTCTTCATTAATAATTGACAGCACTCATTTGTCTTATAGATGTTGGATTCTGAAGACACAGTAAAATTTCCCAATGGAAAGGCATAAAGGTATTTTGTTGTATTTTCTTACTAGATATTGCTAATTGTATTTTTAACCTGAGTTTAGTTCCCATATAGTTTGGTGCTTGGGGTTATGGTACTGTATTTGCTTCATAATTATGCCTTTTATTATAGCATACTGTGTCTCTGTCCTCTTTAGTTGCTTATCCCTATATTTCATCTGAAATAATATTACTACCTCTCCTGATATTTTAATTTAAATCTCTTTGCCTCCCTCTGGTCATCTATATATTAAACAGGTCTATTCATCACATTATGTACGCTTATTTTAAATAACAGGTAACTCTTTTTTAGCCCAATTTGACATCCTGTCCTTCTGTAAGGAAATTAATTTATAGTTACTGTATACACTTATATACTTGATTTTACCCCTTTAAACTTTTTTAATAATTCTATTTAGTTTCTTAAGTTTTTAAAAATATTTTGTCTTTTAGGGGTGTGATAAAGCATTGCAGAACAGGTCACAGATGTGTCTGAGCCGTGCTGGGGTGATACCTGTCCCAGTGTCGATACATATGATTGGGAAAGGGAGTCTTACAAGAAAACTTATGGCTAAAACCTTTCTTTTTAATAGAAGAAAAGGCAATATTACCTAACACTTAAAAGATTTATCACTTGAGAAGTAGTTGACTTTACACTTAATGTAGTTAATGAAAAATTGAGAAATAACACAACACGATGAGAAAAGACCGAAGTTTGACTTACAGATAATGTGTGTCTAACTCTCTTCTGTTTCCTGCCAACAAAAAGTAAGAGGAAAAGTCAAATATTTAGCAATCTGGTACCCTTTTAATTAGAGGGGGGCTGCATGGCAGTTTTAGCAGATAAAACTAAAGTGTAAATCTGCTGGGTGATTTTGGGAATGCATTATTTTCTGATAAAAATATCGGTCACCAGCAGCGAATGGTAGAAGCCTAAGCCTGCCATGGGGTGGACTGTAGCCTGGGGCAGTGGACGCTGTCTTGTGTTTGTCAGGCAGGACTGAAAACCACTGGCCCTGGAGGACCACCAAATGAGCCCGGCACCTGCCTCTCTCCAGAAGCCTTGTTATTTGGAAATAAAGCTCATGATTTTAAGGCACATTTCTTCTCCTTTTATGTGCAGCCAAAGCCATTCTTACTGTAACATGAGACTGCAAGTGAAATGAGATCCAATAGATGGATCTCGACAGTCAGATGCAGGTTCAACTTCATACTTATTGATCCATTTCTATTTAGCACACTCCGAATATTCCAGGGTGACTTTAAAGTTTAATGTAAGTACTGAAAGCTCACAAATAAGAAAACTTGAGAAGGTAGGTTACTTTTATTTCTTCCTGTCTTATTTGATTTTTTTGAGTTTTAAATAAATGTATTTTAATTCTTTTAATATTATTTCAATGCTTACCACCTTTAATCAGAAGAACTAAAGCAAAAACTTAAAATGAGAAGTCTATTAATGAAAAGCCATAGATGCATAGACATATGTGGAACTGAAATGTAGTTAAGGTTTCAAATGCTTTTGTAAATCAGCCTTGCATATGCTTCTGAAGCTCTCGGAGCACAGAGAGCTTCAAGACTTGGGTTAGCTCATCTCCTTGAGGTTCTTTCCTGTGTCGCCTTATGTGATGGAGAAGGAAATACAAAGGCAGGGGTTCGAAAGCCCTTTGTGTTTAGTCTTTCTTCTCAAGTTATTTAGAAATGAGCAAGAACTGTGCGTGGGGATGCTAATCGTGTAGGTGTTTTACGTGAGGAGCGTTGTTCCAGCAACGAGTGCCCTTGAGTATCTCTCTAGCTGGGGACATGCGGGACAGTCCACAAGGGCTCCTTCTCACACAGTCTAACCGAGCAATTCTGTTCTGTTGGTATGGTTTGCTTTTAAAATACATAATTTCTCAATAATAATTATATTTTATAGAGTCCTTAGATTTTTAATGAGCAGGTTTTCTCAGACAAAACTTTTGTTTCAAGCAAGGATTTGTTTTGCTTTTGAGGCAAAGTGGGCTATACTTTCTTATTGTTAAAGAAAAGTCAAAACACCAGTAAGCAGAAACACAAGTTAAAATTGAAAAAAATCCAAGTCTCAAAATCAATGATGGGTAATGTTTTGGAATGTTTTCCAGAAATGTTTCTATACACATAAACATTGCAGAAAATGAAATCTATTTCTATAAAGTAGGTTAACACATTTGTAATTTTAAGTATGCATTCAGTAGTCAAGTACTATTTTTGGTCCAACAAAGTATATCAAGCAATTTTAAAAAGAAAACTCTTTAAAGCAACATCCATGTGAGGAGGACCAGAAATGAACCCAGGCTACAGTTAAAGTTAAGAATTTATTTGAGAAAGTAGTGTGGCGGTAAGAACCAGAAACCCCTGTGCTTAGGAGCTGAAGATGGTAAGGTTTCAGCCTCACTTCACGGATGAGGAATTCGACAGTCCTTCAGGTCTGTGGATCTCTCCCTGCTGCTTCAGGGTGACTCAGATTCCCTTGCCTTGACCTCCGTCCTGGTCTTTTTCCCATCCCTTCCTGTTTCTAACACAACTGTTCTTCCCCTAAACACACACACTTGTTGTAACACGGCCCATCCACCTGATGACACCACAGAGATTAAGTCATTCACACCCGCTTCCCCTCCATGTGGTCACACTCTTGTGTTCTCAGTCAGTGGAAGCTAGTTCTGTTCTGCAGACGGGACCTTCAACCTTTGGCCAATGTGTTTTTTTCTTCCTGGGACCCTCATAATAAGAATAGGTGGATTCTGCAAAATGTGGTCTCTAACCTTTGTTGTGAGAATTGGAAATTGCTGTTCGTATTTGTGTTCATAGTTCAATCCTTAATGGCTGATAAGGTAGGCGTGAAAAGAGAATGAAAGCTTGCAGACTGCTTGAGACTCCTTCAAGGGCATGGCCAAGAAGCAAGAGATCATCTGGAGCTAGGGGCCGGTGGCTGGATGCTTCTCGTCTTAGGGCTCCAGATGCATCTTGTCACGGCCGCTGGAGGAACTTACAGGAGGAGGCAGGTCATGAGATCAGGCTATTGCCAACGTTCGATGTGAGCAACGCTGAGATGAATTATATCCATGCTCTTCAAACTAGGGGATCTTTACCACTGGACCGTCAACAGACTTCCCTGGGGCACAGTTCTAGAGGGACTCAGGGTTCGGAGTCTCTGTTCCATGGGAACGGGTTTCTGCAACTGGAGTCTGAGCAATGTTGAGAAATGGGGGTCAATTCTTTTTCTTTTGCAATTGTCCTTGTGTGACTTTGTTTCCCAAAACGGAATCTCTTTAAGGAGTTTAACAGACCCAAATAACTGGAAAACAAAAGCAGTATCTTTTGTTTAGCTGAGACCCTGAGGAAAACCTTATTCTCTTCTCAGCAGAGTTCTAGGTTGACCCCAGGGTCCCCTCCTCTGAGGTTCAGTCCTCACCCTGAGTCCAATGTGACGGGGCAGCCAGACTGGAGGGAGAGAGTCTCACCTGACCTCCGGACTTAAGCTGCCACGTCGTGAGAGGGTCAGGGATGAGAAACTGTGGGGGCCTTCAGCATTGAGAGTAGGTCCTGGTTGGTGGCCAGAAACCAAGTTGTAAAGCTGCGAGGAACTGAAATCTGGCAGTGACCACCTGGGAACAGGAGGCGGAGGTGCAGAAAGTCACATGGCTGATACTCAGTGGGATTCCTGCAGCCCTGCGATCAGAGGACACGGCTGAACCAGACAGGGCTTCTGAGTCAGAACCTGAGAGGGGACGAAGAACTGGCTCCCAGATACCACGCCTGAGCCGCTTTGCTGTGCAGCACAGAAAACCAATGCCATGTTCAGCCAGTGTCCACTGAGCACGGCTGTCCTCAGCTCCAGACGCAGCGTTTACTGACACATCGCAAAACCGCTGCCTTCGAGGGGCTGACCTTTCTGTACACTGACTGTAAAGGAGATTCAAATGTAAGATATTTAGCACGTGTGTGCTCTTTGCTGAGCAGAAAAAGTTAAGTAGGACAGTGGGAAATGGATTATGGGAGCGGCAGGACTGCAGAGAGGGAGGGACTGAGACTTCAGCCTTCCGGAGAAAGAGCCACCCCTGGGAAGAAAGAAGGCAGCTGGGTGCCCAGGGAAGAGTGGTCCAGGCAGAGGGGAAGCAGCACACAGGCCCTAAGAGAGGGGGCGCCACTCCAGAGGACGATGGCAGAGGGCAGGAGAGCGGAGGAGAACCCCAGCAGGGGCTGAGGCCAGAGCCACCACAGAGCAGAGCCTGCCGCACGTCCAAGGCCTTGGTGAGGTTTGGGGCGTTCCCTGGTGAGAGGGGAAGCCCAGGGAGAATTTCAAACCGGGGAGCGATTTGATTTGACATTTAACAGATCACCACCCTGTGACCTAATGTGGGGTACAGATGGAAGGGTCGCAAGGGTGGAAACAGGGACTCCGCCTAAGACCCCCTGAATCATCCAGGCACGAGGGGAGGGTGGCTGGATCCGGGTGCCGGCAGGTGGGAGAAGCAGCTAAGGCCCAGTCTTCTCGACAAAGTCGGAGCCAGATATTGCTGACGGGGAGTAAGACTCTCCTTCCATTCCTTCTGTTTGTTTTGCAAAGAATGTTCCATGTTCCCAATATCTTAATCACTAAAAATTGAATGAGTAAAATAGAATGGATGCTGAAATCCAATCCTATTCTAACAAAAAGCAATATCCATGAAGTAATTAAAACAGGTCCAGGTATCTCAGTAGGAGAGGTTTTTTTTTTTGTACTTCATGTTTTTATCAAAAAATTAATAGATTTTATTATATATTAGTATGTTAATAATAGTTATAATAAAATCAGTTCATAATTTTTTGACATACAAAGCATTACAGTCACAGAATATTTAAATCTCAATTTACATTTTTTTTTGCAAAAAAGAATGAGACTAACTAGTAAGAGGTCTCCAAGTACATGTATCCTCACTAGGAATATTATATTAAAATATATATCTGTGGGGAAGTAGAACAGAACTTTGAGTACAAAGACTGAAAGGAATAATAAGTTTTTTACTCTAAGAAAAATGTGATCTTAACAAGTGGGTAATGTGCTCAATTTAGCCTTCACACAATGTGTACATAATTCTAAACATGAGAAATATATACGAATTTTATTTGTCATATAAGTAAGTAAAATGTTTAAAAGTGGAAAAGGGTGAGCATCAACTCACTCTGGTGTTGAAACTTATGAGATGCCTCCAGACTGGGCTGAGCCCAGGCATGAGTGGGCTTAGGCCAGGGACCTGGATAAGCCTAAATGCTTGAGTCACGTGTCAGGACAACAAATTGGTAAGTAAATGTGCCCTATTTTATCGTGAAGAATATTCTCAGTGTTTTCAGAAAAAAATGTGAAAAGTTTTGAATTTTTTATATCTGAAAATTGGCAAAATATTAATGAACCAAAACTATTTATTAGCATGTATGTTTGGTGAACTGTGAGGAATGCACCCCAAAATAAAGACATACCTGCTTTATTTTTGTTCTTCCACAAATTCAACTTTTGCCTCTACTTGGTGAATAATTATGCTGTCATGACCAAAAACGTGTATTTTGTTAACAATAATAACTAATAAGATTAAAAGCAAATTAGAATTGTAATCAAAGCATCAAATTTATAAATATTTTTAAAAGATTTACAGAATATGCAAAAACAATAAAAAGACCTTTTTAGTGTTTTTGAACAAAGCTATTTTTACTAAAACATTCAAAATTGTTCTTTAAAATTGGAGTGTATATACGCCATGAGCTTTAAACTTTTACAAGAAAACCACTAAATTGTGTAATACTGGATAAAACATTACTCTATATATTTATAAAAGGAAAATTACTTCCAATTCTATTGTTCAATTTCCATCTAGTTGCCAGTGCATGAATGGTCTAGCTATATCTGAGTTTTGTGTATTATCACCGATGCGTGATCTTTAGCCACTATGCACACATCTTGCAAATGCTACTCTAATCAGAGTTCAGAGAGGCAGGAAAGGAGGCGTTCAGCTCAGGACCTGCTACTTGGCTCCTGCAAGTATGCTCTGGACCCAGGCCAACCGGTACAGGGATTTGACGAGTTAATTAATTGGTCCATCTCTTCAGCACTTCAAATCTGCTCTTCCCTCTGAAGCAGTGTCCCACTCAGACCTCAGCGACAGCACATCCTGGAAGCATTAATGACATTTAAATGTAGGGGTGTGTGTGTGTGTGTGTGTGTGTGTGTGTGTATAGGGCAGGAGCGGGGGATGTGGGAAAACGATCACCTGGGATTTGAATGGTGTTGGTAATGAGAACAGATGTTTAGAGTTATAGGTCTTCCTCTACGAGTGTTCACTGCCAGATGCTGAGTGAGAGAGGTGCCCTCAGTGTTTATAGAACAAACTTATACATTGGAGCTTCAGAACATGCAGGTTCCTCTTGAGGAATTGCATGATTCTATTTTATTTAAAAGATTTTTAAATTTCAAATCTCAATATTTATTAATGTTAGAAAATACATCCTTTGCAAATATTTAAATTTACGATGAAAATTGTAAGTTCTATTTTAAATTGAGCCATAGGATACAAAATTATTTTATATAAAAATTATTTTAGAACTACTGGAGTAAAAAAAAAAAAAAAAGTTTGAGGAGGGACACAGTAGCACATACCTGTAATCCCAGTGACATGGGAGGCTGAGGCAGGAGGATCACAAGTTAAAGGTCAACTATAGCAAATTAAAGAATCTCTATCTTAAAGTTAAAAACAAAACAAAACAAAAAAAGGCTGAAGATGTAGTTGAGCAGCAGAGCACTTGCCTACCATGCTGTGGTCCAGGGTTCAATCCTCAGTACTGTGGGGAATAAGGACTCAGACTCTCTGGCCTCCCTCTGCCACCAACTCTCCAAGTGACCCTGAACAAGTTACTCAGTCTGACAGTCTATCTCATTGGCTCAGGATATATCAGGGAGTCACTATTATCATTACTGATAGTAGTGTGAAGAATCAGTAAGATGGTTGTTGGCAGTCACTTCAAAAAGTGCCTGATACAAGTTAGAGTTGCCGGTCTAATCTATGATTTGATTTAAAATTTCTAACTTCTAGAAAGCTTTTCTAATTACTAGACTTTCTGATTTCCAGTTTTCTCTAATTTTTAATTTTCTTAAAACTAGCTAGTATGATGATTAAGAGGCTTACCACAATCATCTCACGTGAGGGTGTATTTTTTGATGTAGCATATAGGCAGCATAATTCTGAATTAATCTGCATCTCTGGAGGGAAAGGGAGGTGTTCACAGCATACACAATCAGAAACTGAACAAAAGATGCCTCAGCTTATCTGTCCATCACTTCTGGAAACAATTATCTATTTTTTTTTAATAATTTTGTATATCTTATACTGTTTTACCTTTTAAAAAGAATTTTTATTAAGACGACAGAAAAGCAATAAACACACAGTGCAATTTGTTCCTAAAATGGCCACAACTCCACCCTCCTTTGCCAACACCACCACCGACTCCTAACCCCCAGGACTCTTCTGCGGATGCACGCAGTTAGAAATGAATGGCGGCCTCAGTTCCGCTCCACAGTTGCGTGATATTCCTACTGCGCCCTATTGAAGACAGAAGCAGTGTGCGTGCTGTGCAGCACAACGGAGCAACTCTCACGTTTAAATTTAAAGCGAAAAGACGTGCATGTTAACAGAGTAATACTGGGAACTGCATGGGCTCATTTATTAGCAATAATTTCCAAGAGTGCCTCGGTAGAATTATTATTCAATAGGCTTATTTTATGGCCCAAAGAGGGAAATTAAACATACTTGAGTCCTGCTAGGCTGTTATTTTAATTTGTGAGAACAAAAACCCCCTCATATTTCTAAACTATGGAAGACATTACATATTTTTGTGCCTGTATGCACACACACGCACACACACACACACACACTTTAAAAGCCAGGTTGTAATTTGTTACTTTCTACTATAAATCTAATAGGATATTTTTTTTCTAAAAAGGTTTGTAAAATGACTGATTATGAAATATTACTCTGTTAAAACTCAAACAATTACTAGACCTTTTTTTTATTATTAAAATCCAATCAAGTGAGATAGGAGAAAATTAGTTTGAAAATCTGCTTGAGTTGTAGCTCCTACACAGCCACTGTACTCCTTTGCTAAAAATTTGGTTTATAAATGTAGATATTTAAGATAGCTTTTAGCTCTCTATGTAAAAGCTTTTGTCCAGTTGTTGCATTTCAAATCCATATCAAATAATATAATAATTTTCAGTTAGAAGTACACAGGAAGGCGGGCAGATAATCCTTTAGGAAATGGGCAGAGAGAAAATTTGATTTATCTTGACACAATGTAACACAGCATACTGAGATGCTATTTCAGAATTTGGAACAACTAGATTTGATGCTGATTTTTGAGCAACAAAAGCAAGATTGCTTCTTACCCTGCAGTTGGCAATCCCATGTCTCTTGAAATGAACATGATGTTTGAAGAATGTGGATCTACAGTGCACTGGGAAGAGTGGAATCCTAACACAAAGGCAGATTCTTGATTGCTGGGGTCATCTAATTATTATTATTATTATTATTATTATCACTATCATTATTTACACAGCATCTTCCCTTTGGAACTCCTAGCTCATGAGGGAGGACTGCCTTTCAGCCACCTGTGTAGCAGTATGAAAGGAGCCCACTACAGGAGACCCATATCCATGCACTGAGCGAGTGAATGCGCACAGCTACCTGGAGCACATCACCCAGGGTCCAGGAGTGCTGGAGACTGCAGCTTGCGGTTCTATCTGGGCCACGGCTTGTTTGGTAAATAACATTTGCTTGGGTGTGGCCGTTCCCCCTCGTTTATGTTCTGTCTGTGTCTGCTTTTGTGTTAGGCGGGAGGGTTGAGCCGTTCCAATAGAGGCTGTGTAGTATGCAGAGCCTGAAATCCCTTCAGCCTTTGCAGAGTCCTCGATGTGCCTGCTGTCAGGAGAATTCACCTTCCGTGCCTGTGGGTCAGACTGCCGCCCAGTCCAGCCCAGGACCAGCTGGATTCAGAAGGAGGAGCCCAGTGAACTGAGAGTTTCCCAGCCTCTCTGGTGATGTGAATGTTTGGGAAAGGGCATTTTCACTTGGAAGGAGCTCCACGTGTTGCTCTGGATTACTGAGGTCGAGGACTGGTGAGGCCACAGGACCTTTGTGTGTGACATTTATACGTGGAGAGGCGGGATGGGTGGGAACATGGGTGGGGAGTTCAGGGAGGGCTGCCCGAGGAGGAAGGTGGAGGAAGGTGACCCACCAGACAAGCCTTCCTGCTCACGGTGCTGCCCGGGCTGACCCTCCTGCCCCTCGTAGGGCTTAGACACCCTGGGCTGGCTCTGGAGGCCGCATTCCACCTGCTGGTGTCCTGACTGTCCCAGGACGTGGGACAGATGAGCACAACGTCAGGGAAGCGCTCCTGGAGATAACCAGGCCAGCAGGCAGTGTGTCCTGGTAAACTGGAAGGAGTGCTGCATGCCATCGTGTAAGAAAAAGTATGAGGAAACGTGCTCGGGTAATAAAAAGAACACACGCTTCCAAAAACAAGTGCTTCCCTTGGAAAACATAAACCCCCCTTCTAGGATTCTAGGAATGCAAATTTGTGAAAAAACTTTTTTTTTTAACAAAAATTCCAAATGTCTTCCCATGTCAAATAGTAGGGGCCTTACAGAATGAACGAGCTTTGGCATTTTTGAGAAATTAAAACTGAGCAAAAAGCAAAAACAACAATAAAAACCAAATATTCCAAAATCGACATCCACGAAAATGCAGGGCGAGCTCTACAGGGAAAGAGGGAGCTGAACGCAGGTTTGTTCTCGCTCTCTTCACGGGAAGGCTGAGTGGGAGTAGCCTGGGGACCAGTTTGGACCAGATCTGCTCAACCTTTAGTCTGCCAGCAGAACACTCAGGCTAAACCCACACAGGGCTTCAGGATGGGGTCCTGGCAGGAAGCTTTGTCTCCGCACCTCTCCTTCTCTTGCACTTGGTATGTTAATGTGCCCTTTTCGCACTGACGGAATACATTTGTTTTAGAAAGAGACTTAGCACAACTTGAAATCTAAAATAATTTCCCCAAATTAGCTAATTTAGAAAGCTTTGCAAAGAGCCCCTATTCCATCAACCTCCAAGGCTATTGTTGCTTTTTCTGAAGCAGAGGAAATTAAAGCTGATCTAGTGTAGGCTGATTGTTTTAACTTTGTTACTTATGTTCACTGCACCACGTACCTGACCAAAGAAGGGAAATTTCCCCTCAGGCTTCAAATCATCTCAAGTTGAAGGGTCTATTTTTGCCTATAAATGAGGAAAAGATCTAATGGTAGGGATACTTACCTGCAGTGATTTTCAGTCTTAATGATCATGAACACCTAAACCTAAGAATAGATGATAGCAAAAATTTATAAGAGAAAACCGAATTACCTGCACTGTGTATAAAGGGAGTCATATTCGGAATTTATAAAAGAAAAAAAAAAATCCTGGTCAACAATCTACAGGAAAAGGAAACAAGATGATGGAAAATGGACCCAGAGAAAAGTCAATTCCCTGAGAGGGAAGCACCTAACCCTGGAGTCACTGGCAGATGTTCATCCTTCCTGGCAGGTCAAGAAATGGAAGGTGGAACACCAGACACTTCACAGAAGATATACCATTGATCAACAAATAGATGAAAAATGTTCAACATCTCTAGCAATTAGAGAAATGCAAATCGAACTAAGATTTCATCTACTCCAATCAGAATGGCAATTATCAAGAAAAGAAGCAATGATAAATGTTGGCGAAGATGTGGGGGAAAAAGCACACTCATACATTGTGCCGGTGGGACTGCAAATTGGTGCAACCATTATGGAAAGTGGCATGGAGATTTCTCAGAAAACTTGGAATAGAACCAACATTTGACCCAGTTATCTCACTCCTAGGTTTATACCCAAAGGACTTAAAATCAGTATATTAAAGTGATGTAGTCACATCAATGTTTATCCCGCAGCTCAACTTACAATAGCTAAGCTGTGGAACCAATCTAGGTGTCCTTCAACAGATGAATGAATAAAGAAAATGTGATGTATATACACACACACACACACACACACACACACACACATATATATATATATATGATGGAATATTACTCAGCTTTAAAGAAGAATGAAATTATGTCATTTGCTGATAAATGGATGGAGTTAGATAATATCATGCTAAGTGAAATAAGCCAAACTCAAAAAACCAAAGGTTGAATATTTTCTCTGATATGTGGATGCAAACTCACAATAAGATGTGGGGAGATAGGGAAGAATAGCGTTACTTTATATTAGGTAGAAGGGAGTGAAGGGAGGGAAGGGGACAGGGGTAGGAAGGGTAGTAGACTGAAACAGACATTATTACCTCATGGACACGTGTGACTGCATGACTGATGTGATCCTGCAACATGTACAATCAGAGAAATGAGAGATTACACTTCATTTATTTACGATCTATCAAAATGTATAAATGCATTCTACTGTCATGTACAACTAATTAGAAAAAATAAAAAAATTTTTAAAAAGCCAATTACATAAAAGTAGCATAGTAACATTTGTGTCTCCCAAGTAATATGCTATTTATTACAGTACTTCCTTAATACTTCTATTATTTTTTTCTCCTTTTATTGAAAAATCAATGCATGCTGGTTGGAAAAATTCAAGGAACAACTTCTGAACTTTCAGATCTTATGAAGGTAGGGAATAAGACCAGACTGCTTATTCCTCAGCATCTATCCTGGAAAAATGGTAGAAAAGTAGAGAAAGCATGGGTTTTAGGAATAGGCAGACCACAGAAAGTATCAACAATTATTTTGAATTCAATGATCACCAGAAGTGTCCGCCATAGCCTATCATTAACTGAATTATTTCTTCTGTTTATTTCTTCTTTGGTTATATTTCATCTCTAAGTAGCCATTATTATCTTTGGTGTTTGGTTACTAACAGGTTTATTGGTGCTGTGTCTTTTGGTTCGGGCACCTTTGAAGCTAGCTGTTTGTCACCCTTGTACTTGAAAGACAGGTTGCCTGGGTGTGAAATTCGTGGGTGCAGTGGCTACTCTCTTTGTGCGTCCCATCCGCTGATGTCCCTTCCCAATTCCTCCACCCTTACCTTGCCCTGGAGGCAGGCCTGCGTAGACAGCAGCACCCAGCTCTTTGCTTTGTGCCTTCTGGTTGGATCTGTCTAGTGAGAGTTTCCAGAAGAATGCAGGAGGCAGGAAAAGAAAGGAGTCGAGGGTCTGCTCCCTCCCCAGCCCTTCATCTGCTACCTGCGGAACGGTCCGTGTCCTTCCGTGGCCATGGCGCCTCCCAGGGGTCCTGCTTACTGGGCTGAGTGGCCTCTTCCTCTTTTGTCCTGTTGAATTACAGACAGCCATGGCTTCCCACTGCACATATTCTTGTGGGCCACTTTAACCCCCTGGGCACCTCTCTAAGGAACACTCTCATTACAATTTTTGACCGAATTCTTGTGTTTCCTGGTTTTCTACAGGTTCTCCTCTGCCACACTGGAGACTGACAAAAGCCCGGCTCTTTCTTTACTTACCCTCAGCACTTGGCCGATGTTCTTCTAGTGCCTTCTGACTTGAACACCGCGGTGAGGAGACTTTCTGCCGGCCTACTCCCCTTTGTTCTGCCTCCTCCCTCAGACTTCGTTAGTACTGGAATATTTCTAAGTGCCTAAGTAATAGATTATTCTAGAACTCCACTCACTCAGAGATATGCCCCGGCGCTGAGACTTTAGATCGGTATTTACTGCAATGCTTTTTAAATATTCAAATGGATCTTCCTTTAGGAAAAATTGCTGTCCTGTGAAAACATCGCATACATTTGCCATCCTGTTAATGATGCCAACTTCAGGTCGTCACTCTCATAGTCTCTATTATTGTTGCTCCTTCCCCACATTTCACGTTTCTCAAGGGAAGTTGGCGACCGCTGTTTTCCTCTCCCTGACCACACCTGTCTCGAGCCTTTCCTCCATCCTTCCAGAGAGGTTCAGCCACGACCCGCCTCTTCTGATTTATACCTTGGTCTCCTGGTAGCACCACTTTGTCCTCAGTCGACTTACTTGGCTCTGCGTTAGTCACCACATTCTATTGGTATGACGTCTCATTCTGTTTCGTCAATTTCCTTTTCTTTTTTCTGTAAAAAATAGAGGCTATGAAATATAGAGCTTCTTTCCTCCAATTTTTTTATCTGAAAGTTTCCATAGTCATGATGTTTTTTCTTTTTGTCTTACAACCTTTAACAAGGTCAGATCTATTCAAACCTTTTATTTGCTCAGGTTGAGACTGGGTGACCTTTTCTAGACCCCTTCTTCCTTATCCGGGATCAGTTACTATTCCTGTTAGTGCCCCTTGTGTGTTATTTGAGGGCGTGGGGGAGGAGGGGGACTCAGGTGGGCTGTGGGTGCTAGCGAGGTGGACAGGTCTGCAGTGCGTCTGGTGACTATGCAAATAGCCCTGGGCTGGTTTTGTCCCCCAGGTAGGTGTCCCCCTGTTCTGCAGGGCTGCTGGGCCACTCAGGCTGCAGACACCAGGAGACATGTCTATCTACGGATGTGGCCTCGTGCCGGTGGCTGCGTGCTCCCCGAGCCTGCTTTCTTCCCACCTGGTGCCCGAGCTTCAGTACCATCCTCTGGGAAGGAAAGGTGCCTGTAAGTTGGGGGAGAGTAACAGCGAGTCGGAACTCAAAAGCGTGAGCTGAAACTCTACAGGAAAAGAACTAAAACGTACGCAAACTCGTTTGCTGCGGGTGTGGGTGACATGGATGTCTTGCAGAAAACCAGGGCCTTCCTCCAAGAACTGAGCACATGCCTACAGCCCAGGTAAGAGAAACTGGGGACAACAGAGGGGAAGAGGGAGCAGCTGTGTCCTCTGCTGCTGCTTTGAGTCCTGATGGGTCAGCAAACCAGCAACGGCATGTAATGCTGTGTCCCTTGCGCCCTCAGAATCTGAAGACTCTCCCTGGGGGACCATCCCAACTGTAACCACTCAGGAAGGGGTTCTAGGAAGCTCAGTTCGGCCTGGCCAAGGGCGCGAGGCCCTTGGATTTTGGATTACTAGTCTCAGAGAGTGCAGAGCTTTTCCCTAAGACTCTAATCTTGGTTAGAGTCAAGTTTAACTTCCTGTTTTATTCTATTCTTTTCTGAAGCCCTCAAAAAAGTGAGAAAAACTAAGCAACGGCATTACAAATAAAAGTCGTATTTGCATTTGCAATGAGAAAGAGAATAGCAGTACTTATCATTCATTGCACACTGTACTTTAATCAGATATTCACATTCATATAATTTCTGTCCAATAATATTTCATTCAAGACTTTGCAAAACCAGCCTTGGAATAGCGTCTTTCCCTTGTGCAAAGCTAAGTGAAGCAAAAAGGAGGGAGTTAGCCGAGCTTGGCTTTCCTGAACCTCTTTCCCTTTCACCTTTTAAACTGCAAAGTTCCCCTCAAAGAGCTTCCCTGGAATTTCCTTAGCACCCCTACTCAACGAAGAACTTGGAAATGACACAGCTTCACTAGACGCCACTTCCAAAGCCACAATTAACACCCAACATGGGAAAACACAGTAGTGACTTACAACGAAATTCAACTCATGATGTGAAAACATCAGCAAAACCTCATAATGAAGCACAGAACTGCTTCCAAATGGCCAGGCCATAAAGCCGCCCCAGCTCCTCACCGAGTTGACAGCTGAACAACGTTCGTACTCCTCTCAAGAGCCAAGAACTCGCTCCATGGCAAATCTACAAATTGGAAATCCAAGTCCACAAACTGAGCATCTACAATTGCCCAATGTTTTCTCTGTTTGCTAGATTTGGCAGTTATACGTCGTTAGTAGGATACGCACAGAAAATAAAACGATCTAGGATTTAACGTTCACTTAAGTCTTGGTCTTGTGATTGTGGTGCTTGTCTGCAAATGAGTTGCGTAGTTCCTAACTCGACAATGGCGTGGAACTTCTCTCTATTAACTTAGAGCAGCCTCGTTATGTTTTCTGCATTCTTTGCCATGTGCGGTAGCCAAGTCACACAGGAACCACCCCATACACGTGAAGTTTCCAGAGAAGGCATCTGGTCTCTGTTTTCTTCCTTGTTCTAAAATGAGGATGATATCGTCCATCTCTGACTGTCTCTGAAGAGTGTTAGAGTTCCCCAAAGTGATATACGCTAAACAGCTCTGGAAGAACGAAGGGGGATGTTAGTGGAACACCAAGAGTACGTCTGAGTTGAAGAAATTCTGGACCCTC
Organism: Sciurus vulgaris; assembly: GCF_902686455.1. Lineage (NCBI taxonomy): Eukaryota > Metazoa > Chordata > Mammalia > Rodentia > Sciuridae > Sciurus > Sciurus vulgaris. The sequence continues at coordinate 140,379,160 of NC_136470.1, forward strand.
TAAGAGACAGACCCTCAAGGCTCATCTCTTCTGAGAATTGAAGGTTTGAATTTAGATCTTCAGGGACTCAATTGAATTAATAGATGAAATCCTAAGAGATAGCTAGGAATACACTGAAAACAGTAATCTCCTGGCAATCATTCCATACTTTAAAAGGAAATGAGACCTTACTTTATGAAGTCCAGTTGATGAACTTCGGACATTCAAGTACTGTTCAGTATGGGAGTCGTATTTTATTTTGCATATTCTTCCTCTTTCACTGAGGTAAACTGTCACAATCGTAACCCTTTAGATTGTCATCTCAGAGCAAGCCCCATCAAACTAGAGCCTGTATGTGTCCCAGTGACTGAAAAGCAAATCCTTCTCTCTTGTAATTGACTGGTGGTTAAACAATTCTTGTTAAGGGGAACTGGTATCAACTGTTCAAATATAACCTTCAAAAGTTTTTGAAACATAGTGTTTATAAAAATATAAAGTGAGCACGTGTAAAAAGAATTTTAAATCACCCACTTTATTTAACTCCTCAATTAATAAGGGAACCAATAAAACTGATTCAACTGAGCTGAGGACATGACTCAGAGCTGAGGACGTGACGTGCTAGGCCTGGGTCAGAGACTCAGCATCAAGAATGAGAACAAAACAAAACAAACAAGACAAAACACTTGTTCAACTGGTCACCCTGGAAACAAACTGGCTTCGTCAGCTCTGTATCACTGTGACCAAAAGACAGTACAAGAATAACTGAGGAGAGAACAGTGTATTTTGGCTCTTAGTGTCTGGGTTCAGTTCATGGTTGGTCCACCACGTAGCTCTGGACCCAAGGTGAGTGTTATGAGACAAGGAAATAATTGCTATAGTTGTGTGTTATGCAGTAATAATAAGCTGTATTTGGTATTTGCCTGAACTTGTAAAACTAAAATAAAGGTGCCTGGTGACAAACTTGCTGTGTGGCAGGATGACACTCTGAACAATGCCGATATGAACCTTGATCTATGATTTGAGTGGGGGCTCCTGGTATAGTCGTGTTCTGGTCTTGATCAATGAAGACCAGAGCGTGACTGGGTGAAAATCACTATTAAACCCCTGGACTTTGGGAGCAAACTGTCAGCAGCACTGTGACCAGAGGACTCCACGTCGCTCTGTCTCTTGACTGTCCCGGCTGCTGTCCGCCCCATCGCTGATTGCTGATCGACCATGGTCACAGAGGCCAGACGACTGACCACCTCTTCTGTGAAGACTGCCACCCAGCCTCCGGCTTATGGGACACCAGAGGACATCTAAGACACCTGAGGAGCTGAGAGAGGCTACGGCTCAGAAGAATCCCCTCGGTCTTGCTGACTGACTTCTTGGCTAAGAGACGTTGCATTGAGTAAGTCCAGGGGGACTGGACTCTAGGGAGTGAATCTTCAATGTATTTGTGACTTGCTGTCATTAGGAATGTTAAGGTGAGTGTGCACTGCATGAGTAAATCCACTTGTTGGAACCAAACTCGATTCCTCTCTTACTCACTGCTTGTGACAGGGAGGCAGACCATCTTGGCAGAGGGGACAGAGGAAGGCTCCCCAGTTCACAACGGTCATAGCAGAGAGCAAGCTCCACTCATCCAGGACATAACCATACCCCAACTGACCCCCCGAGTGATCTGCTTCCTCTGGCCACACCCTACCTGCCTACCATTACCACTCAATTAATCCATCAGTGGGTGAATCCATTGAGTAGGTCAGACCTCTCATAGTCTGATCTTCTTACTTCTGAATATTCCTACATTTGTCTCACATATGAGTTTTGGGGACCCCACATACCCAACCCATAACATAGACCAAAGCCCTCATTTATAGCATCTCCTGATTTTAGCACCAGCACTGCCACCATGGTTGGTTTTAAGCTGCCAACGTAAAAACAATTGGTCCTCATGCGTCACTCTGTGCTGGGTGGCACACCCCCGTTCACAGTGCGAGCATTTAGAGGAAGGGACTTAGGGTGAGCTCTATTGATATGAGGCAGCTCAGGGTCTCAGGGAGAAACCAATGCTTAGAGAGCTCTGTTCACCAGACAGGAATCAGCATGTGTCTGCTACACAGGGTCCATGGGAACTTCTGCCACTCTTAAGTTTCCAACAGCCCAGTCAATAGGGTGATGTCCAGCACTGAGCTGACAGACTCTAAAGTAATTGCCTGTGTCTCTTCCAAATTATGGATCATTTTCTGACACAATGGATTGTCAAATTTGTAATGACTTTCATGTTCCACTGACTCATTTTTAAAAACTGAAGTGCCCCTATTAATCTTTGAGGTACTTAAAGGTAGGGATTATTTTTAGTCTTTGTTTCCTTAGCCTTCTGCCAGTATCCAGGACACAGTAGGTACTCAATAAACGTCGGGCAAATTTTGTATGAGGAAAGTATAAGCTCATTTTTCAGAATGGACTATTTCTTTCCTCGATTTTCTCTCCATTTTTAGGTGTCTGAAAAGAAAACTATCCAAGCTCACTTACAGGCAATTCACAGTCCTCCACCTCCAGGGAAACTTGGAGGCAGTGGAAACAGAAACTCTGAAGGCAGAAAAAGTCATGGACTCCCGGAGGAGACCATGCAGGTCACAGAGGATGTGACACTTTTCTGAAACAGCTCTCCGAATTCTGACCTTCGTTTATTCCAAGAATATCATGGAGAGTGAGACTAAAGTAGACATTGCCATTCCTAGTGGCTAAGGTAGCTGAGGATGAAATTGAAAAGACCACTTCTAGCCCCAGTGTTGTGCCCGAATGGCCAGGAGGCTCATGGTGACTGACACTAACACATGGACAGAAAGGGGAGGAAAGCGGAGCAGGGGGCTGAGCGGAGGGAAGACGTGACCAGGCAGCTCAGTCCAAGGCAGTTAGAAAGTGGGATGAGGAAGGACTGGAAATGGAGAGGTGGTCTTCAGCACCCTGGGCTCCGTGGTGAACTGACCAGGGCCTTCAGTGGCAGAGTGGTGAACGCGCTTGGGAATGAGTCCAAGAGAAGTGGAAGGAGAAGCGAGCCGGAAACTTGGACCACCCTGCAAGTTGGCTTGAACTGAGGCGGAGAAGCTGAAGGTGCCTGGTTGCTGTGGGCAGCTCTGACGGTAGCCTGGGGGCTGGCGGGACGAAGCTTCCATCTCAGTTCCAGAGGCTGGGCGTGCGGGGCCAGGGTGCCGGGAGAGCCGGAGTCTGCTCAGGGCCTGCTCCTCCTAGCCCTGCCTTCCGTGTCCTCCACGGCAGGAGGGAAGCACCTCCCTCACCTTCTTTAACAAGCGCACTGATCCCACTTGCAGGTGGGCCCCTCGTGACGTAATCAAAGCCCTTCATCACCCTGTCCCGGGGGCGTTAAGTCCCAACACGCATCATAGAAAAACCCAACATTCAGACCATTCCAGTGAGTTTGTTTTCTTGTTTTATTTATTTATTTTTTCATAAAAGGAGGAAATGTTACATGTTTGGATCATCAGGGAGAATGACCCACTCTACAGAGAGAAGCAAGGCCCGGGAAAGGCGGGAGGGGCGTGGACATGGCGCCCTGCTCAGGTCCTGGGCCTCCAGTGCTGTGGCCACTGGGATCCGGAAAGACCAGGGTACATACAAGACGCGCGTCTGGCAAACGACAGGTCAGGACCCAGAGCACCGGGGGCACTAGAGACCCCAGGGCGCCCCTCCCAGCCCGCTCCTCGCTGGCCCCCTTCCCAGGAGGCTCTCCCGGGTCAGGGGAGACCCTCATGGTCCCTGGTAGTTCTGCCGCCACATCTGAATCACCGGACATTCTGAGTTGGTTTTGAGTTTTTTGTTTTAAATAAGCGGAATCTTATGCATGTTTGGACGTAAGGTTTCTCGGGCTGGCGTTAGGTTTCCGAACTTCATCTTCTGTTTCTGCAGATGGCCCATCCTCGCCGCCCTCCGGTGCCCGTTGTGCTGTGGACCACTGTCGCCTACTCACGAAGGCCGGAGGGGTTCCTTTTCAGGAACGGTCGTGCCCTTGCGTCCGGAGGCAGGTGTGGTGTTGGGGCAGCGCACGCCTCAGCGCAGGACTGCTGGGTCCTAGGACTGGCCTTTCTACTTTGGTGGGCAAGGCCTGGAGCCGCCTAGAATGCTTCCACCGCGCTGGCCTGCGAGACGGACCCCGCTTCACACCTTCACGAAGCTTTGTGTTGGGACTCCCTCAAAAGCAAGAGGGTCCTGGTGGGTGGATTCTGTGGGCTCCGCGTGAGTTTGATTTTCACTCTCCTGGCGACTGGGGAGCATCTTTCCCTGTATCTATTGTCCTGTCCCACGTGGTGAGTGGATTTTCTCTCTTAGAAGTCGTGTGTATACGCTTGGAGTTCAATGTCCTCCAGTCCATCAGCCTTTGTTCCCTGAGGAACTCTCCTGTGCCTTGGGCAGCCTACTCCCACCCAGATGCCTGGTGGCCTCCTTTGCACTGTCCTCCAGAGCCTCCGTTCTGCCCCTCCCTCCTCAGCCTCCGGTCCCTCTGGGCAGCACTCTGTGAGCAGTGCTAGCGGGCTTCCCTTTGCTTTCTCTGCGGACATTCATCAGCTGAGTATGGTCTGTTATCTTTCCTGCTGATCTTTACGTTCTGCAGGGACGTTTTGTCACACACTGAGGAGTCCTTAGTCCTTCTACAGCGTGGACACGCTTCCAGGTTTCCTACCTCCTTCACCCGTCGGTGCATTCGTTCTTCCACAGAAGTCATGAGCAGGCAGTCACTGAAGTGTCACAGGTACTCTTGATGCTTACCATGGACCTTCCGTCAACTTTCTCCACTTCTAAGAATGTCTGATCTATACTGTGTATTTATTTATTTAAGTATCTTGACTATCGCTTACTAATAAAGAATGCCTTAATTCTCTGCCATCCTGATAGGCCACTGACCACTGCAACCATCTGAGCACATATATCCACGGCTCCTTTTCTGGTTGTTGTCAGCAAAAAGATTGATCAGCATTTCTGCCTCAATCGTTTATTGCACTATGAGCAGTAATGAGTCCGCCTCTGACGTTGTAGAAAACACTAAAACCAATGCTCTATCCAACAGACAGCCCTCAACTGATATGTCTCTGACCGTGCACGTGGACTTTTTATTTAGCAAATAGTACTATTTTAGACCTGTACTTATATCTTTACCTCTATCCCAGAGTCTAGGAGCCAAATTAATCACTTTCAATGTTCTGAGGATTCAGATAAACTGATTTAAAAATCACCACTACAAACATCTTTGTACGAACTCCCCTTTGCTTAAAATTACTACATATGGACCCAAGATCCCCACAGAAAGAATCTTAAAGGTCCAGCTCTTTAGTTGCCATGCTGTGTTACCATGCTGCCACTCAGAAATGCCAACCACGCTTCTCCCGTCCAAGAGCTTCGGGGAGGCCATCCTTCCACTGGCCCCCTGCCCCAGGCAGGCGCCGCAGGCAAGACCCAACCACCAGCAGAATCCCTGATGCCAAGGGAAGTAAGCCCGTCCCAAGACAGACCAGTTTTTGGAATCAGAGAGGTGCAGCAACTTATGGGGAAGAGCCCAGTCCTGGGAGTCAGAATGAGACAGAAAATCCCTTGGCTTCACCCCTTGTGAGGAAAGAGACCGGGAGGGGCTTGAGGGCACTGGTGCCCATTTTTTATTGTTCTGTTTTACTTGTTCCCACCTTTCAAAAGTCATTCCCAGCAGACCACCAGGAGCACTTGACAGAGTGAGGTATCCCCTGATTTCAGAGTCACAGATAAAAGCCAATCAGACCTGTATGCTAAATTCGTTGTAATTTTGTTTTTGACACTGACATTTGGGATTGGTTAGGATGCTGGAATGTAGAAGGAAAAACATTATTATTAATAATTTTGACAGAAACCATGCACTTCTAGTACTAATATGTTAGCTAAATGGTACAGAGACATTTTCTCTCACACTTGAGGTGTCTGAAGGCTATGTACATTGTTGGCATGATAGTCTTTATTTGAAGGGAATCTCTTGATTTCTTTTTTTTTCTGGAGCAAAATCTACTGCCTTCATGCCTATTTTCATGACAATTGGTTTTTTGTTTTATTTGCTATAGTCTCCATGACATAGATCAGATTTTAAAACATATGAAAATTCTGCATGGTAAAGATCACAAGGCTAAGTTAATTTATAATGAAGTGCTGTAATTTATGTCTCCTGTCTCGCCTATGGTCTCCTGTCTAATCACACAGCCTTTCTGGCTAACCTCAAACTCCCCCCTTCCCTTCAGTACACTATAATTTTCTCATATAGTTCTTTCTTCTGTCAGTAAATACAAAGCAAAGCTCTTTCCAAACAATACAGACCCCAGAGGTCATCCGCTTCAGACACTTATTTTGCATGTTATCAAATTGGTCCAAACACCCATAGCCAATGACAGGCACTGCTGGGATTTGAGCTATTTTGACTTTTGGAGAAAAGTCAAACCATTTACAGTGCAACTAAGTTTTTTATTAATAGGACGCATCACTTGGAAAATCTAGTGTTTTGGGACTGAGCGTGAAGCATGAGCATTAAGAAGCAAAATGAGATACCCCCATCTCCCTTACACTGGCGGTACTCTGCCTTTCATGCAGATGTAAAAATAGCAAAATTGGAGAGGGTCCCTACTGCATGCCCGCCGTCATCTCCTTCAACAGTCAGGTCCCCTCTTGGTCTTCTATGTTTTCAATGGAACTGGATGAGGGTTATGGTACTGTGCCAACCAGCAGCAGTGACCTGTGTGAGGCATACAGGTCAAACTGATGACTTAGGTCCCTCCTGTGCTTTCTGGGAAATCTTGTGTGCACTCAGCTGAGCATAGAAGATTCTGCTTGACCAGGCGACCCTGCATCCTTCCTAGCTCCCAGGAAACCAGCTTGCATATTCAAAAGTTATTTCTCAAGACTGAGTGCATCTTGCAAAGAGTTTATGTCTAACATTTGGCAAATTTTATGAGACACTAATCTGGAGAATAGTCCTAATTGAGTCTTTTCAAATCTCAATGCTGTTTGCAATTCTAGTCTTCTAATACTCAAAGCCGAATTGTCAAAATAGAAGGTCTGTGATAGGAGGCAATCTTCTGACTGAAAGGAGAACTGACTCTATAGTGTGGGGTTGTTAGCTTTATAATACATTGTTAGGAACTTCAGCTTACATTGTTAAATAATTGAGAAACCTGCTGTCCTCAAGTAAAATATTTCCCAACATTTAAAGAAGCAGATATTCATTAGCAACAAATCAAGCTACATATCTGAGTTCAATATTGGCAGAAAGGTTTTATTTAAATACGGTAATGCACTCTGGCAATATGAAACACAAATGGTACATTAAAAAATGCAACATTATTTACCTCCCATGAGGATCCTTTTGTAACAAAATATTTTTTCACAGTGATTTTACATCCATTTATTGTTCTAACATAATCTAGAAAAAAGTTACATCATTTAAAATGTCAGGAAGAGATAAATGTAAAGTCAGCTCTGTCTCCCAAGCTATCCTACTGGTTTTAACATGGCAAGCCAGGCTTATGACCTGCAGGAAGAAAGACACCTTCTGTCACAGCGCACACACACCCAGCTCTCCTGCTGCGGCCAAAACAAAATATCAGGAAATGGACACTTTTGCTATTTCAAATGTTTCCATTTTGTTTCATTTAAAAATGGTGGGTGTCCTAAACATTCACATTACCTGCACTTTCAGTGAGACAGGAGCGTTCAGCCCCTGGGTAATGGCAAGGAGCATGATCGCTGGGTCATGTCATGGCGGGTTTAGTTGTGTAAGAAACCTCCAAACTCGTCCACAGTGGCTGCACCTTCTTGCATTCTGAGCAGCAATGAGGGATGGAGGGTCTCTGCTGCCCCCGCTCCTTGACGTCATTTCCCATTTGTTGATGTTCTGGATTATGGCCCTTCTTAGAGGTATATGGAAACCTCACACTGTTTCCATTTGTGTTTCTCCAATAGCACGTGATGTGCTCTGTGTTTGCATATAATTTTTTGCCACTTAAGTATCTTCTTCGAGAGGCATCTTTTGAGTTTTTTGGTTCACTTTTTTAAATTAGGTTTCTTTCTTATTAAATTTTAAGAGTTCTTTGTATATTTTGGATAATAGTTTTTATCAGATATGGCTTTTGAAAACATTTCCTCCAAGTCTGTGGCTTGTCTTTTCATTGTCTTTACAGTGTCTCTCACACAGCAGAATATTTTAGTTGCAGTGAAGTCCATCCATGTGTCAATCTTTTCTTTCATGGATCACACCTCTGGTATGATCATCAGCCATCAGCAAAACCAACGTCCACTAGATAGTCTGCTGTGTTATCTCTAGGGCTTTATAATTTAGCATCTTCCTTTTAGGCCTCTGGCCCTCTGGTTGAATGCTTGTGGAGGGTGTGAGTCTGTGTCTGGGTTTACTTTTGCAAGGGGATGTCTGGTTTTCCTAGCACCATTTTTCTTTTCTCAGGTGTATTGTCTTGGTGGTTTTTGCATCGTTGTCAGAGATCAGTTGACTACATTTATATGGGTCTGTTCCTCTCCATTCCTGTCCATTTATCTGCGTACTCTTTTCCAATTCAGCTGTCTTAATTACCATACAATTTATTTACAGCAGCTTTATTCATAATTACCAAAAGTTGAAAGCAATCAAGATGTCCTTTAGTAGGTGAATGGATAAATAAACTGTGGTATGTCCAGGCAGTGGAATATTATTCAGCATTAAAAAGAATGGCTCTCCAGCTCATAAAGAAAACTATATAAAAAGTCACTAAGGGCGAGAAACCAATCTGAAAGGCTACATACTCCATGATTCCTTCAACATGACGTTCCAGAAAAGGCAAAACTACGGGGACAGTCAAGTGCTCAGTGATGGTGAAGGGTTAATGGAGAGGGCATGGTGGGAACATGGAGCACGGAGGAGCTCTGGGGCAGTGAAGTCCCTCCTATGATACTGAGGTGGTGCGCACAGACAGACACTCACCCAGACTTGGAGAACACACAAAGCCAAGCGAGAGGATAATGCCCCGCAGTGCAGGCTCACAGTTATAGAAAATGTCCTCTCTGGGGCAGGGTTTTGACAGTGGGAGAGGCTAGACATAACTGGACTTGGGGGTATAAAAAATGTCTTCACATCCCCAATTTTACTGTAAACCTAAAACTGCTTTAAAAATAAAAATAAAATTAGTTTTAATGTTAGTTGTGACACATTAAATAAATTTATTGATCCATATTATGAAACATGTTTATTGAAAGAATTTTATTTAAGAAAAATATTCACTTAGGTACTAATTACCCCAATTTATTAATTAAAACTCATACTGCTGATAGTCAAATGTAAGATGAATGGTGCAGGACACTGAAGTGCTGACTCTCAAACCAAATGTTCCGTTTTCATTTCTTATGCTCTGTGACATGATACAATCACCCACCCCAAACTTGCTCTGTAGACTCCAGGTTTGAAGTATTTTCCTGAAGGTTGTGGGTGAACCTGAAGGAATTTCTTGTAACTGGAAAAAAATGTCTTTACCCAACCTTTATAGGGTACTCATTGCTTTGTACGCCTCGTCTGATGTTTCTGACGTTCAGCTACAAGTCACAGAAGGAGGAAAAGAAGTCAGCACAGGAAAAGCCTTTAAAAACAAGATAAATTTCCTGGCATTTATGTTGTAGTAGCTCCCTAGGCTACAAGCAAGAAGATAACACAAATCCATCCTGTGTGTTTTTCAAAGAGCGATCGCTGGTAGTTTAACACTAGAGGGACTACCACCAGACAATCTGCCATGATCTGAACATGGAAGCTGGATCTCCATGTAGGAGCTAAAAGGTAATGGGTTCTTCAGGAGAGGGGCTTAGTGGGAAGTTGTTACTGGTCCCTGCTGTCTCTCTGGCTTCCCATGATCCCTTTTTCTCACACACACTCCCACCATTGGGATGTATCTATCATCAGGTTTTCTCCAGAGTTGAGCCTATGCAGACCTGGTGCCTTTGAGCCTTCAGAAGTGTGAGCAACATAAACCTCTTTTTTTTTTTTTTTTTTTTTTTTTTTAAAGTTCCTGCCATCAGATGTTTTGTTACAGGTACAGAAAAATGACTAATATGAGTCAGGCTCAGCTACTAGCTGTTTCATGTAAATTTTCTGCTAGAAAAGACGAAACTGACATTAGGGACAAGGATTTCTTCTTACAGTTAGTGCATGGTGTTGGAAAAAAGAGGGAGAAGGCTATGTTACAACCTCCCACCTCAATTTGACGTAGCGTTCTCACTCATTTTTCTCATTTTCATTTTAACTTTTTCAGGAAATAAAAAATGGTTTTAAATGTATAAGAGATCGAAAGCTTAAAAGCAAGTTACATTACTTAAACTTTTATCCAAAATAACTCCATACAATTATTGATGAAAATTAAAGAAACAGATGGAAAGAATTTTCTAGTCATAAGAAGGGACAGAGGTGATATCACATGGAGTCTTTAGATATTTGAGTCCCGAAGGAGTAACCACTACTGACTCTTCAGTAATTATATCTCAGACCAATTTATCTGAAGAACTTCAGTTTTGAATATATGGAAATAAAAGTAGTAACAATGCTTAAACTTCATTGAAACAGTGTCCTAATTATGTGCAGTATTGGTCAAGAAACGGCATACCCTGGTTTTGGAGGGCTTTCTTTCCAAAGCACCATTTAAGGGCTGACATATTTGATGAAGAGATTCCTCACGTGGCTCAGCTGAACCTATGGAATATAATGTCATGTGATATATGAAACATGGACAATTTCCCTGCTACTAAAATGGGCTGATTTTCTTGAGAGTCAAAACTTATTCTTATGCAAGAAAATAGGCGTTCTTTCAATATTCAAATTTTATGAAGTTTGTCATAAAATGGAATATTTTTTCTTATGTATGAAAATCAATGAAAATTATTGAAAAAAAGACAACTAATCCCCTCTGAGGCATTGCAAGTTTATTTTGCTGATTTAAGCCCATAGTGTAAAGCCAGCCATTTTGCCTGGAAGCTTCCTTTACAGATGCCTGTTGCCGAATGTCTTGTCCCTCTGTTCTATGAGGGGATCCATCCTAACCTAGGAGATCTAATCCGCCTGGAGCCCAGAGAGTTCGGCATTTCTGTCAGTCATTGTCACCACCTGCAATGGACTGAGCTGCCTTCCTCCAAAACTGGTATGCTGAGCCCTCGCCCCAGGGTTCGGAGAGGGGAACCCTGGGAGGTAGTGAGGTTTCAGCAAGATCATGAGGGAGAGCTCTCAGAAGGGGATTAGTGCCCTTGAAGGAAGAGACACCAGAGGGCTTGCTTCCCATCCCTCCTGCTATCCCAGGACAAACACAAACAGACAGACATCTGTGATTCAAGAGGAGGACCACACTGGGGAATGGAATCAGCCAGAACCCGATTCTCTGGCCTGTGGAACTGTGAAAAACAAAACGCCTGTTACTGAAGCCCCTGTCTGTGGTCCTCGCTATGGAAGGCTGAGCTGATGGAGACACCAGCTGACACCCCTGTCTCCCCTCAAGCTCTTGATCCCGCGATGCTCCGACCTAACCTACTCTCTCTTCACTCCCTTCTCCACCAATGCTTTCCACTCTAGCTCCTAGACCCCCTATTCCACTCCAAACAGAGTCCCCTAATTGCTAAACCCTTTTCCATAGAACACACTTTTCCTTTCTTGCCCTGACTAAATTCTGTGGGGGACACCAAGGCTTCAGAGGACTCTGGGCAGAAGAGCTCATTCCCTCAACTGTGGCTTTGGGGGCTGATCAGTGGTCCTTCTGCAATAAAGAAGTTCTTGGCCTCATCCCCAGAATCTGTGGATATTTCACTTCACGTGGTAAAAGAGACTTTGCAGATGTATGAAGTTATGGATCTTGGCTGGGAGACCATCCTGGCTTTTTCTGGTAGGTCTGGTGTAGTAACAGGGTCCTTATGTAAGAGGCACCTAGGAGGAGAAGCACAAGCAAGGAAAGTAGCAGAGGTCAGAGCGGAGGAAAGATGGAGGACAGGCCTCGCGCTGAGGAAGGCAGGAGGCTTCCAGGAAGTGGAACAGGCCAGGGACAGATTTCCCGAAAGCCTTCAGAAGAACTTCAGACCCGTTGACACCTTCATTTTATCCCAGTGAGGCAGACCCTGAATTTCTGATCACAGCACTGTGACGTGAATCTGTGTTGTCCTGCCCCCACACTTTGTGACTGGCAACAGCATGAACAGAAAGCATCGCTGCATTCCCCATCCGTCCCCACGGATCAAACGTCCGGCTCACCTTCCCGATCTTCCAGCCACCACAGGAAGCACCGGCACCTGGCTGCTCTCTACCTCCACTCTTCCATCATCCAAAGTCCCCGCTTTTGTTTGACTCTGGATTTTGTCTCCAAAATGACTTTGCTTCTCTCTTGCTTTTCCTTACTACTCATCCTAACTTCCCCAGAAGGCTCCTAGAGCTGACGAGTAGTTTAGCAAAGTAGCAGGCTATAAGGTCAACACTCAGAAATCAGTAGCTTTTCTGTACTCCAACAGCAAGCCAGTTGAGAAAGAAAGCAGAAAACCCCTTCCCTTCACAATAGGCTCAATAAAGTACATACCTGGGAATTAATCTAACCCAAGGAAGTAAAAGATCTCTACAGTGAAAACTATAGAACACCAAAGAAAGAAATTGAAGACCTCAGAAGATGGAAAGGCCTCCCATGTTTTTGGAAAGGCAGAATTAATATTGTCAAAATGGCCATAGTACCAAAATCAATATAAAGATTCCATTCAATACCCATCAAAATACCAATGACATTCTTCACAGAACTAGAAAAATAAAATCTTTAAATTTATTTGGAAGAATGAAAGATCTAGCCAGAATTCCCAAAATAATTTTTAGTAAGTGAAGCAGGAGGCATCACAACACCTGATGTCAAATTTTTCTATAGAGCGATAATAACAAAAACAGCATGGTATTGGCATCAAGGTAGGCTAGTGGAACAGAACAGAAGATGCAGAGACAAAGCCACCTACTTACAGGGATCTGAGACTTGACGAGTGTGCCAGAAATACATGCTGGAGAAAAAGTAAGCTTCTTAACAAACGGTGCTGGGAAAAGTGGATATCTACATGTCAAAGAATGAAAGCAGACCTCTGTCTTTTACTCTGCACAAAATTAAGGTGGATCAAAGACTTAGGAATTAGACCAGAAACCTTGCAATTACTAGAAGAAAATACTGGGTCAACACTCCATCATACAGGTGCAGACACTGGCTTTCTCAATGAGACCCCTAAACTCAAGAAATAAAATCAACAATTCACACATGAGACGCCATCAAATTAAAAGCTTCTACACAGCGATGGAAATGATAAAGAGAGTAAAGAGAGAGCTTACAGAAAGGGAGAAAATATTTGCCAGCTACTCCTCTGACAGTGGGTTAATATTCAGAATAAATATAAAGAAAGACACTTAATACCAAAAAAGCAAATAAACTAACAGGAAAAAAAATGGGCAAAGGAACTAAACAGAAATTTCTCAAAAGAAGAAACACAAAAAGTCAACAAATATGTGAACGAATGTTCAATGTCTCTAGCGATTAGGGAAATGAAAATCAAAAATACATTAAGATTTCATCTCATGCCAGTCAGAATGGCAATTCTCAAAACTACAGACAGTAGTAAATGCTGGCAAGTTGTGGGTGAAAAGGTCCACTCTGCATTGCTGGTGGCACTGCACACTCGGGCAACCACTGTGGAGAGCAGTATGGACATTCCTCAAAATCTAGGGATGGCACCACCATGTGACCCAGCTATCTTGCTCTTGGGTATTTTCCTCCAAGATCTAAAATTAGAACACTACAGCGTTTGTAGCAGCTCAATTCATCGTCGCTAAACTGTGGAACCAGCCCAGATCAATAGATGAATGAACTAAGAAAATGTGGTATACGTACGCAATGGAGTTTTACTCAGCCACAGAGAATGAAATGATGGCGTTTGCCAGTGAATGGATGGGAATGTGGACCCTCAGGCTAGGTGAAATAAGCCAGATCAGAGAACCAAGGATGGAAGGTTTTCTCTCATATGTGGACCCTAAAGCAAAATTAAGGGGAAAGGGCAGTGTGGGAGGGGATCAGGTGTCATAAGGTTATAGGGAAGATCAGTGGAGCAGAAGTAAGAGAATGGGAGGGAGAGGGGAGGGGAGGGAGGGTAAAGAAACGTGGGAGAGATCCGGCAGAAGCACTCGTGTGCAGAAGGAAATGTACCAGAGGGAGCGGCTCCTCTATGCATATGTGGAAAGTACCAATCAGAAATAAAAGAAAAAAGGGTTTTAGAGAAAGACTGGTAGGGGAGAGGAGGGAGGAAGGGGAGGGAGGAGAGGAGGGAGATTGAAATCAACCTCTTGTGTGTATGATTATGTCAAGCGGATTCCAGATTCTATGTATAAATACAAAGGATAAGTAAAAACAATATTTCATTATTTTTTCTAATGAAAAAGAGAAAATAACAATGGTGCTTGTTAGGCACTGCGATTACAACGACTTAGAACCGTAGGTGGAGACAGGCATCGGTGTGTTTGTTTACTGCACACCGTGCGTGAGGAGATTCTCGCAGGGCTCAGCACCGTTTTCTCCTGCCGTGCTACAGTCTCCCGTAGGTCTGGGTCTTCAGGCTCTTTGTTACCTAAGGAACCATTTCTGGATGCCACATCTCCAACCACTGGGTGAAAGTATCAGTTCAGGCATTACAATGTGCATATTAAACAATCGATATCTCTTTGCCTTGAAGAGCCTGATTTCACTTATTAATGCTGGGCAGACGTTATGTCACCTGCTTTACACCCCCACCCCCCGATAGGAGCTTCCAAAGACTCTCTTAATGGTTATAACTGTGGGGATAATGACCACAAATCCCGTCTTAGAGTAGTTTCCTGATGCTATGCTTGGAATGTGTCACCTACACAATTCAGGTGTTGGAACTTAATGGCCAGTGTCTGGCACTATGAGATGAGAAATTGAAGCAGGGATTAACGTATGGGGGTTGCTGCGTCGTTACAGGATTGAGGCTCGGAAACTATGGAAACTACGGAGGAATCATACCCAGGTGTGATTCACACTTGACTTTCCACATCTTGCCACATGAAGGCACAGAATTCTTCCTGTCTAGAAGAGGTGGCAATAGGTGACATATAGGCAGAAGGTAGTAGCCCTCACCAGACTGAACCTGCAATCCGTCTTCCTCTTAGACTTCTCAGCTTTCAGAACACTGATAAGATGAACATCAGGGTTGTTTTGTTAGTTTTTTTTTTTAAATTACCCAGGCTTTGGAATTTTGTTATAGTAGGAAAGACAAAACAAGATATCTGTTCGTGTTAAATGTGCTGTTCAGAACCTTTTAACACAGAGAACTAGACATCTCCCAGGACAGCCTTACCTTGAACTTCCTAAGTCTGTAATCCATGCATTCCAAGGACATGAACATCTTCAGTGATGACCACTCCCCTGTCTCCAGTCACCAACACGTGGGGAGGACACATGGTGACTTGTACCAGGCGAGGAGAACTTTCCATTTCATGTAGGGACACTCCGACCCTCTCTCAGTACAGCCGAATGCCAATCAAGGTGTGTCAGTCAGTTTTCATCTCTGTGGCCAAAATACCTGGCACCAACCAAGGAAGAAAGGTTTATCTTGGCTCATGGTTCCCAAGGTTCAGTCCAGCACAGGAATATCAGGTCGGAAGGGTGTGGAACTGCTCAGCTCATGGCAGTTGGGGGGGGTGAGAGAGAGAGAGAGAGAGAGAGAGAGAGAGAGAGGAGAAGAAGGAGGAGGAGGAGGAAGAGGAAGAGGAGGGAGGAGAGTGGAAGAGGAGGGGAGAGGAGAGGAGAGGAGAAGACAGAGAGGCCAGAGAGCAGATAAACCCTTCTTTCAGGACACACTGTGAATGACCTCCTTCCTTCAACTCGCCCCACCTCCCAGTAGTCCAACCAACCATCAGTGGATCAATCCACTGATGAGGTCAGAGGCCTCGTGATTCGCTCATTGCCTAGACTCCCCACCTCTGAACCTTGCTGCACTGGGGAACATGCTTCCAGATCCAAACTATAACACAAGGAGATCACAATGTCTCCATGTCAATGAGAGCAAGAGAAGCACTGAGTGGAAGTCCCTCTGTTGCCCAGGAGCGAGGACCATGAAGTCTGGAGAGGTGGGAGTAGTCCTCTCCCGAGACTTCCTGAAACATGGCACAGATCCTGTGGAGAGGGGTGCCTCCTCTGAGAGTCACCCACGTGAGACGTAGAGTCCAGTGCACCTCTGCTGCCACCCCACAGCCCTGTGTTGCTACCTGCTGAGCTATAGGGAGAATCCTGCAGGACATCAAAGGTCCACGGTTCAGCTGACGTCTGATGGTCCCTGACTGTGAGTAGCCCAGAGCCCTGAGCTTGCCCTGTGTCTGATGCAGCGTCACCAGAAATCATCTGGACGGTGCTGTTCTTGCAGCCCATTCTGACATGGTCCCGTGAGAGAAGCAGAGTGCCAGTTGGCAAGAGCAGCCTGCTCACTCAGCCACTCTCCTGAACCTGGGACCCAGTGACAGGCCCAGGACGTCACTGCAGGCATGAGTCCCTGAGCTCTCAGGGCCGTTTGGGTCGACCCATGGAAACAGTCTAGTGTCAGAGAGTGTCCTGAGGGGAGAAACCAGGCCCAGGATCACATCCTCTCAGGTAGGCCTGTAGCCCCAACCCCAGGCATCCAAGGGGACTCAATTCCCTGTTGGCCAGAAATGGAGTGGAATTTGGTCCCACTGTACTCTGCTGTCCCTGGTCAATTCCAAGTATTTGAGGAGGACTCAGGAATATTGAGACACACCTGCCCAAGCTGGGACCTGCAGAGACCCAGCTTGGTACCTCCCCCTGGCTCAGGTGTCATCTGCTACTTCTTCCGATGCCCATTTCCTCCTTTCCACCCTCATCACTGTCCCATGAAGGTCAGGAGGTGAGGCGTCCTTTCCCCTCTGCGGCTGACTGCTCCGTTTGCTCAGCTCCAGGACCCACTCCAGCTGGCCTCCTCCGCTGTGACCCCACCCGCCCTTCACCTTGCTGTGCCAAGTTCCCTCCAGTATCCCGACATGGCTCAGCACGTCCCTCCTCTTCTCTCTTCCTAAACCCTTTTCAGGAAAGAGAAGTCCACACCCCGTCTTCCAGCACAACCCACACCTCCCTCCATGGGCTGCAGTGTGCGCCTCTTCTACCCGAGCGGCTGGGCGAGACACCGGTGACGAGGGACCCGCACAGCCCTCGTCCTGCTTCTCAGACATGGTGTTGTGGCAGCCTCCTGGAGAATCTCTCCCCACCGCTGCTGCTTCGCTGCCTCACCTCTGTTTGCTTTACCAGGTTCTTTTTTACCCAAACTTTGAACATCTGCATTTCCTCCATTGGCTACCTGAGTTTTCTCTTCCTGCCTGAGAAATGAACACAAAGTTAGTTAAAAATGACTGCGGTTTATGACCTCGCAGCTAATCAGAGTGGGGCGTGGGTTGGCTGGGTCCTCTCGGGTCCTCCTGGGCTAGAATCAAGGCGTTTCCTTATTCCCCTGGGACGGTCTCGGGAAGGCTCTGCCTGCCTTCTTCAGGTTGTGGCAGAATTCAGTTCTGGTGGCCGTAGGAAGGGGCTTCCTGTGCCCTGCCTGAGGTCAACTGGGCCAGGCGCAGCTCCCAGAGGAGGTCTGCTCCTTGTGCGGTGGCCCTTCTATCTCAAATCCAGCATTAGAGAACCTCCCTCCTGCTGGATCTCTCGAAGGGATCGCCAGATTCAGTTACGAGCTACTTGCAGAATCTTACCGTTTTAAAAGCAGATGCCTCTGTGAGATCCATTTCCCCCTGTGACGTGATCACTCGAGTTGCAGGCCATCATGGCCACAGGCCCCTGCCGCCCTCAGTGGGAGAGGGTCACCATGCCACACTGCACTTCCTCATGCACATGTTCTCAAGAAGTTCCAGTTAATGCTCACAAACAGGAGTCCAAGTCTGTGTTCCCAGCGCTGAGGTCCCCGCTAATCTTCAGGCGTCCGGATGCCTTCAGATGCCAGCTGTATCATAACCACCTTGACTCCCACCTGCTCTAAAACCAGTGCCCCCTGCTTCTCTCTGATCATCTGATTCTATATTTGGTGCCTCATTTAATTGGTCAAATCACTGAAGCCAGAAATCTTAGTGTAGTGGAGACACTTGGTTTCCATTTACCCCACACACTCCATTAAGGCGGTGTTGTTAAAAACACATTTGACCTTTGCTGTTTTCCTCCACCCACCCCTTTCACGTATCTACAAGCATCGTCCCTGTCCGGCTCTCCTTACCTCTTACTTGAATCTTACGGTCCATTTTCAGTAAACCTGGTTGCCATCCACAGCTTTGTGCCCGTGGACTTTAGGGTCGACCATTTTAACCTGCCCCTTCCTCTGTGCAGTCCTGGGCTGACGCTCCTTTCACGATTTATGGTAGTTGTAATCTCTCCTCTCTCTTCTCTTCCTCCTTGTTTTCCTTCCTTCTTTCTTTGCCTCCTTTGTTTCCTCCTCTCTTCCTTCTTTCCTTTCTTCTTCTTATTTCCTACTTTTGCAAAGAAAATTTATTTTATCGAGATGACATTTATATGCAAAAAAATATATCACATCTTTACTGTGCCTGTTGGCTGTATTTCACAAGTGAATTAATCCACATAAGTACCACTGCAACCAAGATGCCAAGTATGTCCAGCACCCCTATAAGGCCTCTTGTTTGGGGCAGCAAATCCTTATTCACTCCTGGCCCAGGAAAGCCTCCTGTACCCTCTTCCATTATGTCTTTCTTCCCTGTGTCTGTTCTAGAATCTCATGAAGATCGACTCATACGGTGTGTGCTCTTTTGTGTTTGACTTCTTTCCGTGATTAAAAATGAGGGATCTATCCATGTTTTTCACTTGCTAATAGTTGGTTTCTTTTTATTACTGAGGAGTATCCATTGAATAAGTGTGCAAAAAAATTGTGTATGTGCGTACTGATGGACATTGGATATCAAGTCCTCTATATAAAAAATAGAATGAAAGGAAGGAAGGAGGAGGGGTAAGAAAGGTAATAGAATAACATGGTTTCTCTATACCCACTCATGAAATCACCTAATGTGCCCCACCATCATGCCCACCCACAAGAATGGGGTCCTATTAGAATACCCTGTGCTGGTACAATTCTATTAAAATGGATTCTACTGTCATGTACAACTAAGAAGAACTGATACAATTAAATTAAAAGAGAAAAAAAAGTATAGCATTTGCATATAACCTACATACAACTCCCCATATGTTTTAAACAATCTCTAGATTACTTATAATAACTCATACAATGTAAATGTCATAAAAATAGTTGTGCTCTATTTTTGGGACAATGACAATGAAAAATTATGTATTTGTTTGGCACAGAAGCATTTAAAAAATATTTTCCATCAGCAGCTGGTTAAATACTTGGAAGTAGAACCTGTGGGTACTGAGGGTTGCCTGTACCTGTTGAATTTCATGAGGCACAGGGACACTCTTTTCTGAGTGTCTGCATTGTTTTATGTTCCCAGTAGCAATGTATGAGATTTCTGATTATCTTCACCAGTGACTGGTTCTGTCAGTTTTTTTAAATTTCTCTCCCTCCAGCCTGCAGAAATCTGTAACTCGGCTTCCCTTCTCTACTTCCCTAACGAGCAGGGAGGCTGCCCATGTTCTTCATGCTTCTTAGCCTTCTCTTTATCTTATTTTGTGAACTATTCCTTAAAAATCATTTGACAATTTTTAAAAGTTAAGTTTCTTGCCTGTTTATTATTGAGTTGTAAGAATTCTGGATATCCATCCCTTGTCGGTAACATTCATTGTAAATACTTTTTCCCCAATCTGCGCTTAATTTTTAATGTTCTAAATGATGTATTTACAGAAGCAGATATTGAGTTTCCTAATCCACCTGCAGGATACTTTTATTCATTTACGTAGGTCTGCTTTTATTTCTCTCAGCAGCGTTTGACACTTCGCACATATTTTGTTAAAAATTCCTGGGCATTTTGTGGTTTTGATGCCTGTGTCAGGTAACTTGTCATATCCACTTATCAGTTCCAGTAGTTTCTTTTTTCCTTTGTATTCCTTGGGATTTTCTACATAAGAGATCATATCACCTGTAATTAAAGATTGCTTTGCTGATGTGTTCCAGACTGCATGCCTGGCCTGCTGGTCTTGCCTCCCTGCACTGGAAAGGACTTTTAGTACCGTATTAATTAGAAGTGATTAAGGCAGTCCTTGCCCATTTCCCGATCTCAGAGGAAAGAGGTTCAGATTTTTAAATGTGGGCCCAGCTCTGGTTTTTCCAGGTGCTGTATGAGGTCTTCGGGGCTGCTGGTGCATGTCACCACAAACTGGGTGGCTTAAACCGAAGAACTGCTGCCCAGGAGCCTGGGGCCTGGAAGCTTGGGCCACACTCTCTCTGAGAGCCCCCAGAGTATCTCTGCAGCCACTGCTGGGGGGGATCGTCCCTCAGGACACCAGCACTGGGCTGAGGCCCAGTCAATCACAACCTCATCCTGGCTTCACTGCTATCACACACAAACACCCTATTTTAAAATAAGGTCACATCACAGGCACCAGGGTGGCAGCATGACTTTGCTGCAACAAGTGCTGTTTACTAGGTCCAGGGAGTTCCTTTGCATCCACAGTGTGCAGAGATTTTATATTATAAATAGCTACTGAATTTAGTTAAATACATTATCTGAAGTGGTTATATCAATTTTCCTTTATTTTTAATATACAGTACATTGATTAATATTTTATTGTACCTTGTGATATTTTTTAAAGCAATCAGCAGAGTTGAAATCATTTTACAGTGAACGAAGTTATACCCACTACCTCTATTCTGCCATTACTATTGTACTGTATTTGCATATTCAGTCTACGACCAATCCCTTTTGTTCCCATCAATTCATCTTTTCGGTGCATTTCAAAGTAGATTTCAGATACCAGTATGCTTTTTCATAAGTAATCCAGCATGCATTTCTTTCCTAAATTTCAATATTTATTTAAGTTTTTGCTTTTGTGGAAGAATTTTAATGTGCAAATATCAATTCCAAGAAGATTAGAGGTCTAAAGGTGAAAGGCAAATGTATCATTTCTAAAAGTAACATGAAAATATCTTTATTATACTTAAGGAATGATGTCTTCAACCTGACACAGAGAGCCTTACATTTAATAGAAAAAGATCATATTTATTAGTAAAGATTTTATTCTAACCATTAACAGATGCTATGAGAGAAATTAAAAACAAGAGAGTGGAAGAAGATGTTTGTGATATATACATGCTCAATAAAGACTGTCTCACAACATTATCAGACTTTCTCCCAGCAAATAAGGAAAGAAACACAGGCTTAGGACAGCCCTTGAACTAAATGGAAGATCCAATGACAAATGTAAATATTGAAACATTCCCAACATCACTAATAATTAAAACCACATGGAAAAGTTGATGAAAACTCCTTGGCACGGCAAGAATTTAAAATAATGACTATACTAAAAACTGTAAAGATGTAAGAACAATGAGAACTTGCACATACTGCTAATTATAGTATACATTTTTATAAACACTTTGGAAAACTATTTGGCATTATCCAACAACATTGAACCATGTGTATGAACCCTGTGACACGGATGTTTTACTATTTGGTTCATATTGAACAAAATGTGTGCTAAAGTTATATTAAAAATGTTCACATGAGCAAATAACGTGACATGAAGAACTTGAATGTTCTTTGACAACAAGAAACTGCGTAGTTTCATGCAATAGAATACTAAACATCAACGAAAGTGATGTAACTAGAGCTGTCGGAAGGACTGTGGCTTAGAGAAAGGGGTCTATGCAAAATAATGCTTAGTGTGTGATTCCTAAGGCAGAGGTGCTCAGGGGTGTTGGAGAAGTGGGAGGAGTCAGGACCTGGAGCCAGGACACCACTGAGCAGCCTTCCCCCATGTGGGCACGTTACCTTCTTCACCCTGGTGGTGCTCCCTTGTGAACCTCCTGATAGTTCACTGAGCTTTCCCAGGTGACTAAGGCAGCTCTTTGTAGCTATTTAATTCTACAAACAAGAGTTTTTATTTTCTAAATTACAAGTTCTGTAATTCCATTACTTCCTGTCCACCACCCTGCATGTCCCAACGTCCACCGTGATGACCCTGTCTCTCAATACTTCTTTCTGTCCCCTGTGCTCCAGCTACAGCGTTTTCTATTGGTCATTATATTTTATTTTTAATGATAGCAGTTTGAGTATCTGCCCTGCTTTTATTATCTATCCAAACCCAATTAAAGTTGAAAGAGTAGAAAAATGTATGAAATTAAAAATATGTATGGATTTGGGATTTATAACTGTATTTTAATGGAAATTTATTATGGACAGTTTGAATCGCAGAACAAAGCAGAAAGTAGTTTAGCAAGTCAGTATGCGCACACAGCCCCTCCTTAGCAATGACGCAGCCCCTTAGTTACTGAGGGATCACGAGACTGTGAGATGCAAACTGAGGTGCTGCCCATAGGAGGGATAGAAAACATGGAGCAACAGCAAAACTTAGACCTGGGTGTGGGTGCAGGCTCAGCAACAGCTCCTTAGCTGTATATGTGAATTTTCACTCTGTGTATTTCTTCCTTTAATGTTATTGTGTTAACAGTTTGTTCTTGAATTTTCCAGTCCTCCCTCACATGTGAGAACCCAAATGGTTCAACCAAGACTCAGGGGGATGCAGCAAGGGGATGCAGCAGCAGTGATCTGGTGCTGTCTTAGGGTCAGGTAAGTTTCGGGCTCCTCTACCTTACGCTTTCCTACACCTCACTGCCTGCCTGCCTGCTGGATGGAGCGTTTTGTGGGGGTGTATTTATAACACTCAGTTCTGAGAAACAGAACATCTAAGGAATTTAACCAACATTAGAGGTATTTGGATTCCAGAACTATAATGAGTTTCCTGCTCCCATCTTCTCCTGTTAAACGTAGTTACACTTTGAACAGCAGATACTAAATACATATTTTAAGTGCAGAAGAGAGCCATTGGGGATCATTAGCCCAAAGACACAAATGGTAAAATGTCTATGAAAATATGATTTTGCTTCTTCACCATATTGAAGACTCTTTCCAGTGTAGATTAGCAATTAAAATACGTATGAGTTTAGCTCTAAGGAGTTCAGAACATACCAGAGTGGACAGAGACCACTCAGTCGGTGGCGGTTCTCAAAGTTTTCCACATCTTTAAATGTACCTATTCAGGAAGTTAAAACACACTCTGGAAAATGAGACTTTTGATAAATTAGCAATGTTAGTTCTTAATTCTTCCTATCTAAGAAATAAACGATCTTAAATCTTCTAAAAATGAAAAGAGAAAATGAAACAGACATCAATCATCCTCTACCACATCTATTACTGAAAAAATGCACAAAAACATCATTTTCATGTTTCCTGCAGTGAGAGCTTTTCCATTAGGGTGGGACAATTACACCCACACAAACACAAACTGTGGAAGAAATGTAAGTCAACAGCAAGCTATCTCGCAAACTCCTTGGGTAATAAATAGGCTTAATTTGAAGTGATTAGCTCCTTTTAGAATCTGAGAGTGAATTTTCTGGAGTTTTGTGGGGGAGGGGGAGGGAATGTCTGAATAAAGAGCTAATACTGTACGTTCCACCATCTGTACACTACCCCGCCGAATGCTGGTCTGCAAAAGTGCTAAATCACATTCCAGGCGAGTCAGGGCCGCACAGAAATACAGAGGAGAAAGGACGCTCCCAGAAGCCTCGTTGCTGCCATTCAGTTCACACAGTGAGGCTGCCCTTCAGGGCACAACGTGTATTTTTTTCCTTCAAGTTATTTCCATTTTCTGCTGAACCGTACTGAGGAAGGTGACATTTCTGCCACCCAGTCGGCCCCTCATTCACACATTCTGACTGTCCACGGGTTTGGTGCCTCCTGCCCGGCCCCTGCGGTTGTTGCTCTGGCTGCCACTTACAGGAACAACAGTCGCCTGCCCCCTTCCATCTGCAGCTCAGCCAAGGCATTTGCCAAATCATGTTGGCAACCAAATTGCAGATCATAAAGAAGGAACCCAAGTATGAAGGTGATGTTTGTTCCAGAGCAGCAAAGGATCTTAATGTTACATTGTTGCTAGGCAAAGACAAGGGAGGGGGCGGCTGGGGGTGAGAACTAGCTGGTGCCTAGCAAAGCTTTGTGAAGAGTAGCTTTGAAACATGAAATAGGGTCCTTCTTGCATTGCACTGCTCCTGGCTTGGGCTCATCACTCCGGTGGCCCTATGGAACCCCAATGTTTCTTGACTGGATTGCATGCTAATTAAATGAAAATGTAGTCCTGCCATCTTTGGCAGAAAATAAAATACTTAAGACGACATGCAAACAAAAGCGGCTTATTTTAATATTACATTATAGGCCTATGCATGCTTCCCCTAGAAATTTATATTCAATTTGTACAATTTCTCCTCCTCACTTTGTTATGAAGATGGGTTTGAATTCATTGTTTATCCCAGACTTTTCAACAGTACAATCATTATCTAAGTGAACTTCCAACTTTTTGAGTCAGGAATTCATGATTTTTTTGCTTTCTAGTCCCCTGGTCTAACAAAGCAAGATGCATACTACATTGGCCTTGACTCTGGCTCACCCCTCCAGGCCCCTCTCTGTTTTGGCATTAGCAAGTTTTTAGAACACATCATGCTTGTGATGGCTTCCTATGTAAACTACCCATTTTGATCACTATAATTCATTTCTGCTTTATTTTATGGCTTTATTGAATGCAACCAGTAGAGTCCATCCATTGCATGCTCATTTTATTTTGCTAATACCTATTATTTAGTGGGTACGTGCTACATCTCCTTTCAGGTATTCATAGCATTTTAAGCAAGCACTTTCATTAGCAAGTCCTTAAGTAAGTCATAATGGCAATCCTTCTTATAAGATTATAGAGGACAGTTTATTGGGCTTATTTTTCCCCACAAATAATAGCAACATACTGTCACTTCCAAAATGAGGAAATTCAATCATCTGCCACATTCTTCTTGAAATGAAATACTTATCCAAAAAATGTACACCTTCAGATTGCTGTTGAGTTTGACTGACTGTGTGGTGAATGCCCATTCAGGAGGAGCTGTGACGGGGACAGTTTCCTGTTTGATACTCTCTGCTTATAAGAAGTCCTGGTGATCTTGAGCGGGGAAAATAAGAACTGTATCCCTGTTCTTGTAACCCCAGTCCTGAGCACATTGCAGAAGCACAATACGACTGAATAGTGCATGATGGACCTTATTATCTTCATAATATTTCATTTAAGGAGCTCCTGGATAAGTGATGCATCGCTTCCGGTCATTTTGACAGAAGATAAAGTTCACCATTCAAGGCCATTTTATTTCAACAGTGCAGAACGCTACAGGCTAATTTTACCATTCTCCCACCCCCTCTATTTTTGTCAACTTGTCTTCTCAAGTACAGGAAGTTAACACAATATTACACCTACCTAGTATTAATTGCTATTCATCAGTGTAGATAAGTAAGGTAGGATTCGTAAGACTATAGTTAAGATGATAGATTCATTTGATATTCTTATCACTCCTATTCCTCTAAACAAAGGGCAATGAAACTTTCCACTAAAATAAGTCCCAGTAGTATCCCAACTCAAGCTGGAAAAGATGCACCTTCCATTCCAACGAAGCACAGGCAGCCGGGGGGCCAAAGGTGAAATGAGAAGGTTAACCCCTTGTGAGACAGCTCCCGGTCACCCACAATATGATGCACAAGAATAACATCAGGCCGTTCAAAATGCGATAAAATGAACCCTAAATACTCCAGCCTGCCTGGGAAGTGTAGATGTTGACGAGAGAGGAAATTTGGGTGGAGGATTGCCCTTGGAAAAGGAACAAACAATAAGAGTGTAAATTGCATCTAGAAAGAGACCGCCAAGTGAGGCTGGCCTCCTCCAGCTACCCTGGTGACAGGTGCTCATTTCTTCATTAGCGCAATCGGTTTATATCATTTTCAATATATTCATTCATACTCTAACCATAAGCAAAAGTGCTATTCATTATTGCAACTGTCCTGAGAGATTGCTATCCAATTAGCCAGCTCTCTCCATATTTCAGAGAAGCTTTGAAAATGCTGTTCTTGCTTCATAAGGGCTTTCTGGTGAGCAAAAGGTGAATTGCAAGCTTAGCCCCAGATGGGGACCTGTTCCAGATGTTTTGTACCAAATTCAGGCAACCGTATTTTATAATTTATTCGACAAGAAATATGATTTTGACTATTAATGGAATATTTTTGCTATCAGGTAGGGTTGGTGAGACTAGTCAGTAAAGATGAGGAAAATGAATGGGAACCAACACCGTGAGAAGAAAATGAAGTTAGTGAAGTGTGAATAGACAAGGGTCACTCTATGTCCTTAAGCTGTATTTCCAAGTGTTCAGTGTTGCATTTCTCTCTTGATTTCTATTGTGCATTAGAATATTAAACGCTCCAACAATAATTTCGTTTTGCTTAGACCTTCCCAAATTCACCTGGCCACAAAAAGCTTGTGTGTGTGTGTGCACTTGCGAATGGTGTGTGCGTGTACGTGTGTGTGCATGTGTGTGTGTGCATGCACTTATTATTAACAAATCTGAGACTTCGTGTTCTCCATACATTTCAGGACACAGGACACATCATCACTTCTGGGAGGAAGTGACAAAGAGCAGGAGGCTCAGGGTGGAAGCAGAGGAGAGCAGCCATCTGGCTGAGCAATGCCACCCCGCCGTGGCCTGGGGCACAGACTTCAGGGGTGCAAATAGTCGTGCCAGAAGAGGGAGCTCCCGTTCTGGCAGAGTGAGGAACAGCCAGCAGTTGGACTCTGTTGTCCCGGCTGTCACTTTTCACTCTTGCTTAGGATGCAGGCCTGTGGAGAAGAGGTGGGGCAAGGGCAGGAGAGCCTGCTGCAGAAATTCGTCTCTAATCAGAGTCAGGAGGGATACAAAAACCCCCAAGATAAATAGGCTTCTTGCGCAATTCATGCTCTTCTATTGGGAGAGCCAACTGGTACAAAAAGACCAGAGGCTTTGAGATCAGGCTGTCCTGGGTTTGAATTCCAGATCACAGTTCACTAGGGGATTTCATTTCTCTAACTTAGTTTTTACACTTTCCCTGCACTATCCTTGATTCCTATTTTCTTATCCCCAACTAAAGCATGTTTCACACTTGCCTTATGCTGAACATTTAAAGCCTATGCCCTCATTTAAATCTTACAATAAGCCTATGAGATAGATATTATCATTATCTCCGTTTATAGAGGAGAAGACTTATACCCAGAGAAGTGTCTCAAGGTCACATAGATGCTAAGGGGTGCAATTGGGATTTTAATCTGACTCCACACTCTTAAGCCCTCTGTGTACATACGATTGTGGGAACCAGATGACGTGATGTAAATGACCCGTATGCTCCTGTTCACTGTTCAGCGGCATCGGAATTGCCCTAAGTCCCCAACTCCCTCCTCTGGGACTCCAGTTCCTACCAAGCCCTTGCTAAGAACTCTTGGCCTTTCCAGCCTACACTTCTGATTCCTAGCTCTCTTCACTGTGGAGCCTGCAGTGTAGCTGTTATTGAATGCACTGATGTCAACTGTGTAGCATATGATTCTGTCCCGTCACTGCCTTGGTACAGGTGGGCTGGGTCTAAATGACTCCCAATTCTGAAGTCAGCTAATCGCATCAGCGGCTTTTCTCCACCCTCAGGTTCCTCGCCCAGTCCAGCTCTTCACATAAGCCCTTCCCTTTGATGGTACCTCTCTTAAAGACGCCCTTTTCCCTCTGAGTTAAACCCACGTATCTTATACTTCTGAATCCCAGTCATGGATAAAACATAGTGCAAGGAAATCCTCAACTAGGTAAAGTTCTGCCAGCTCACTGCAAACCAAAATTTTCAAACTGATCCGTGTAGGGAGACAGGCCAAGCAATACGCTGGATGTCACTAACTCTCAATTCTTGGCAAGCCAGGACTCTGATACACAAGTGTATTAATAAAGTCACAGCAAAGTGCTGGAATTGGCTTATACTGGCTCAGGAAATTGCTGAACTTTCCAAATGTTTGCAAGCTAGTTGTTAAACCATCGATAGTTTGACAGCAACCATGGGGAGTAAACCTTCCACGGAAACGGGCAACTCTGCAGATCAGGGCTTCCGCACGCACCCTTCTCAGCCCAGAGGCGCCGGTTATTAAGCGAGGTCGTTAAGCGCTTCCCAGCATGCCCCTGTGCATTCGTCTTATTTCAGGAGTGTCAGTGGAGGTGAAGGGTGGGAGCTGCTTCAGATGCTCCGCAGAGGGCTGCAGACATGTAGAGGAGGGGCAAGTGAGGGGAAAAGAGAGGAGACAACCTGTGTGCGAATCCAGCTGAGAAACTTCTGAGCAACTGCCTCCTCGTCTTCTGTTAGCTGCTGAGTGTCCTCTGCCTTCTGATTCTGGCCATTAAAAGGTAAAAATGTAGATGAGTGTTTTCTGATTCATTTTACAAGTCAGTTGACAAAAAAAA
Organism: Sciurus vulgaris; assembly: GCF_902686455.1. Taxonomy (NCBI): domain Eukaryota; kingdom Metazoa; phylum Chordata; class Mammalia; order Rodentia; family Sciuridae; genus Sciurus; species Sciurus vulgaris. The sequence continues at coordinate 140,407,687 of NC_136470.1, forward strand.
AAAAAGAAAGCAGAAAGAAAGGGAAAAAGTCTGAAGTCAAGGCGATCATTGCACTTTTGTGGTTTGATTTCAGTGGCTAAAACTTTACAAGCTTTTTTCCTACGTAAAAATTATCAGTTCCTGTTAGAGAAATTAAAAGCCCCACATGCCTGATTTAGTTTCATTGCTTTGTGGGTTTGGAGCCGTGGTTCTCAGCCCTGACCACATTTCAGAATCACCAGGGGCTCTTTAAAAATGTTCCCTTGTAAGGGTCCCCTCCCCAGATCAAGCAGTCCAGACTCTGGACCCTTCACCGCTACAGTTTGTATCCGAAATGGCGTCCAAAGGCTCATGTGCCAAAGGCTTCGTTGCCAGCCCCTGGTGCCATCAGGATGTGTGGAGCCTTTAAAAGTGGGGCCTGAGTGGAGGAAGTCAGGTCACTGGGGGTACACTCATGAAGGGGCTTCAGGAACCCAGCCCCTCACCATGTACTCCCACTACAATGTTCCACAGGCCCAAAGCAACTGGTCCAGCTGACCATGGACTGAAACTTCTGAAACTCTTGAGCTAAAATAAACCTTTCCTTGTTTTAAGCTGACTACCTCAGGCATTTTCCCACAGTGACAGAAAACTGACTAACATTAACAGTCACTGGTTACTTTTTGAAAAGTTCTCCTGGCGATTCCAGGGGGTATCCAAGGGCCTTGGGATTCTCCCGTGTGATTAAAGACCATAAGCAACTTAAAGCAGTGCAGGGTAGTTTCTCTGAAGTGTTTTCATTTTTTGAAGAGGATCACAGAACCATTAAGTGGTTTGGATTTGATTTTGTTGCTTTTGCATATTTTTATAATAGGCTGCTTCTAGCACTGCCTGAAGTTGTGGTAATGACATTCATGTAAAACACTGGGGAGTGACTGGAAAATTTAGGGAATCATTTGCCTTGCATATTTACTTGTTGACTACAGAAATAAATTCCAAGTAAGGAGGGAATGCAGTGCATCCTGAGTATTTGTCCTTTTCCATGCTTCCATTCATTGACAGAGACTGCTCATGGAGACTGATAGTTACGCCTAGCTTTGTGTCTGCTAGGTGCGCAGCTTCTCTTTGTAAGTGTCTTTTCTACTTGTAAAGGTACCTCCATACGCTGTCATTGGGAAGTACAGGTAAGCAGACCTGAATGGCCCCCTCTTGGCCCTAAAAGTAGTGGTGGTGGGGAGATGTGGTATTCTCACCCCAAATAAATATGTTTACATTTTTAAGTAACCTAAACTTTAAGATAAGTGTGAAAACATCCAAAGAACTTCTGATTTTTCCATAATGTGTTGAACCCCCTTTTAGGAATAAATTTAAAACCCTTTCAAGAGCATGTTCATGCCCAACCGTGGTGCACAGGCTGCCCACAGGTACAGAGCAACACAGTTCAAATTGGTGCTTTTGTTTTGGTTAACATCTTTCTCAGATATTTATTAACCTTGAAGTCCTAACTTTCTATATGGTGATGCAGCGATTGAGATTACAGTCTGAATGTGACAAATGATCACATAAATATGATGGATTTTGAAAGGAAAAGCATGAAAAGCCAGAATAATATTAGAAATCTGGTCCAGATGACAAATGATGAAATAAGAAACAGCTTTTACTGTTAATCATATTTATTGGAAAACCCATGGAAACGTTAAAATTCACTTCATTACAAAAACAATCTATTTTGTATCTAAAACAATTACATGCCATTAATTTACATGAGAGCTCAGCAATTTTATTTCCAAGAATAGGCTGAATTTCTATTTGATGAGCTTTCCCTAGAACTGACCCTTGCTTCCATTTTTCTCATATATTGAAGAATACCAGTTAATTGGCAAAAAAATAAGATGCTCACAATAATGCTCCATTATAAAAGCAAATGTATTTTAGTGCAATTATCACATTCATTTCATACAGACTAAAGGGGATAAAGCCAATTTAGCTTAATAGTTTCTAAGATTAAGTGGGTTTCTGTTAAGAAATTGGAAAGTCACATTAAAATTTGTCACATTGAGAGGAGAAATGGGTCAAGAGTGCGGTTTTCTAGAAACATCGAAAAATGTGATTTTCAAACCTTTTTATAAGGAATATTAACAATCCTAAGTGATGTGTTGAAAGGACCTGGGAGATAGCTTTAATAACTGCAGATTTCTTTCAGTCTCCTTTCCTGAAGTCATCTTGAATGTGAATAACTAGTTTATTCAAGAATCCCAAAGTCTGAGAAATAATCAAGAGCACTCGGGTTTCTTTGAAAGATGTTCACAGGCAGTATGGAAACACATTTGGATGCTTGAACTGTTTAAGAATCTGTTCTGTAAGTTTTAAGTATTTTAGTTCACGTATAACATAAGCACAAATGATGAGTAAGTCACATGTGCATGTAGCGTAATGAAACTGTATGGAACAGACATACCACCAGCTTGGTCTGTGTGACTACCACCCAGACTGAGGGAAGGAACTTTACTGGTATCCAGAAGTGTCACTCATCCCCAAAAGATAATGGCTGCTGACTTCTCTTGCCACAAACTTGATCTGCCAGATCGGGGCCTTTATTTAAATGAAAACATACTGCCTGTGGTTGTCTGTGTTTACACCTTTGCTGAACATTTTGTCTATGAGATGCATCTGAATTCATGCACCAGTGGCCTGTTCTGTTTGGATACCGTACAGTATGCTACCGGAGGAACAGACCGCAGATTTATTTATCACTTCTAACTATAGACACGTGGGTTGCTTCCAGCTTTTTGCGGGGATTGTTAATGCTGCTGTGAGCATTTTTGTCTGCATTTGGTGCACATATATACGCACTGCTATTGAGTACTTACCTAGAAGTGGAATACTGAGCTGTCAGATAGGTAGGTATACATCCAACTTTTAAAGATACTGACACAACTTTCCCAAATGAATTGTATAAATTTATACTCACACCACCAGTGTGGGTGAGTTCCAGGAATAAAGTCAGCATGAACCAGTGTGTAGATGGCCAGAGTCAGTCTTTCTTGTTTCACTAAAGTAAATGTGAGGTAATGGGTATAGTATCGGGACTGGAAACGCAGATTGGAGATGCGGATACTCCTTGGGTGGAAGTCAGGAAGGTACAGAAGCCTGTTGGAAATGCTCAAAATTTAGAGAGAAGTAGAAGAAAGGCAGAGAAGACAGAGAAATGCCAGGGTTAGATCAGAGAGACCTGAGTGTGGAAATGGCCCACAGAGTAAATCGCCAGCTCCATTTTGATGAGGAGCAGACTGAAATGAGAGCGTACGCTGATCTAGAATTGACAGTCAGGGGCTCCTGGGTGCATTAAAAGAAACAACAGAAAAAAAGAAAGGGGTCAGAAGCCTGTTGCCAAGGAACAGAGTGAGGGCAATGGAAAGAAGAGGTGTAGTTCCAGAAAGAGTGAGGAGCTGGAGAGACTGGGAGAGGGCCTCAGATTACCTGACCGGTGAAGAGGAGAGGGAGGCAGGGGACACAGGAAGTCAGGCCTTGAAAACCACAGTTCAGGTCATTCTGGGGAGACTTGACAGGCAACCAACATGTCTAGTCCATTGCTGCCCCTGGGGCCTAAGGGGTTCCGAACGGGGTGGGATGAAAAATATACTGTGCTCTGCAGAGTGTAGTGAAGACCCTCCTCCTGCTCTTAAGGCTATTTTAGGAAGCTAGTCTTTAAGAAGGGACTTATTTGCAGTTCAGTGAACATGCAGATCAGCTGGTTAGGAGAGCACTAGGGGTCCCAGCCTCCCTTCAAGACGCTGCCTTCCTTGCTCGAATCTCCCTCTGCAGCCTTTGGCCAGGGTCTCTCAACAGCAGAATCACGGACATTTTGTGCCCCTGGAGGGCGGGCCTGTCCTGGGCACTTAGGCTGTTGGCAGCATCCTCAGCCTGGATTCCCCAGGTGCCCTGTACCGTCCTTTCCCTTCCCTGTCACTCAGAAAAGCAGAAGGCTGAGTTTACACAGGGCTCTCGGGGAAGCGCGAGGCCCCAGGCAGATTTCAGAAGCAGCAAGTGTCCAGAGAGAAGCTGGCCTTGCCGTGGTCACCTGGGCTGCTGCTGGGGAGCCCTGCTTGCTGAAGCGAGCGGGGCGGGTCCTTGGGACTGGCCTGTAGCTGGTTCTGCTGGTCACTTGTTACAGTCAAAGGACATCCCCATTTCCCAAGAGTGTAGGGATTTTTTATTTTCTGTGGTGTGATGTCCTCACATTCGTGAAGAAACTTCAAAGGATAGAACTCTTGTTTCACTACATAACCTCCCGGGTTCTGAAGGCCGCTCTGCGTGACGTGGATGGCCCAGTGACTCCCAAAGTCACTCCTGCATTTTCATTTTAAATAAATGTAGCAGTTTTTCAGTGGCAGCCTTATCAAACCACTCATGGGTTACTCGATATATAGAGACATTATCGAATTACTTATAAATAGAGTATCCGACCATCTCGGTGGTCTAACTACGTGAAACCTGTGCTGAATTCACTTCTGATTCAAGTCAGGGTTACCTGCTCAAGGCAACAGAATGAGATGAATTTTCTTCTTTCCTTTTTTTCTTCTTTGATGTTGACTATTTTATCTTATGACATGCCTGGAGTATTGAAAGAGTCAGATGGAAGGATGTTTCATGTTTTCTAGTCCTCTGACTTATCTTTGCTGGGCTGCATCACATTTTAATGATAAGGAATATTTTCATTTTTAAGTAGAAGTGGACTCCATGGTGCAGGTGGGGAGAGTGTGGGTCAAATTCTCTCCTGGGCAACAAGGGGCACTTAGACATCATTTTTTAGCACAGACTTTTCTCAGACAAAAGTGATCGAGTGCTCTTTGCTTCTGCTGGCATTTCTTAAGATGTGGTGCTACTCCCAGCAGCATCAGCCTCCCCTGGCCACTGCTCCAGTGGATTCCCAGGTGACCTGCTCCCTCATATCCCCCCCCTCCCAGAAACTCCAGGCAGATGATCCTGATGCATGTGAACGTCTTGAAGACTACTGCCTGAGACTGTGCAGAAGCCAAAGGTGTTTGTCTCGTCCTTGGCCGGTTCACTTTTGCTAGTTTAGGAATCATTACAACTCTGGAAAATAAAGTGAGGTACACAGAAAGCACTTCCCGCTTCCCTGTAAACTCACCCTGTGGGGCTGCGATGCTTTGCTGTACTGGATGACTCTCAGTGATTTGGACGGTGGCTTATTGGGCTGGTGACTTTATTGCCTGTCCCACAGAGCCAGCTCTTGCTGGCAGTGTGGCTGGTGCAGTGTCCTTAGAGGAGAACGGAGATGGGCGTGTTGGCTGGTGCCCCCCTCTGCCAGCCACGGTGAAGCAAAGAAGCATCACCTGTCTCCATCCCCTTGGGCTTATTTCCCATTGTTCTTTAGCTTTGTCTACACGTGGCCCAAAGGGTTGGGGATTCAGCTTCATAACAATACCAGACTCACCCCTACTGCCTATCTCCATCCCTGTTCATGTTCCATAAAGCTTGATTTAATTTAATTAATTTCTTCCCATCCCCACAGGAGCTCCGGATGAAGCTTCCCATCTCAAGGAGAAAACCAAGTCTCAGAAGGATGATCATAGTAAAGTCCAAGTGTGAGACCCAGCCAGCAGGGGAAAACATGACCAGACAGCAGCCTCCTGGCCCAGGACCTCCATGGCCATAGACCAGTTAGAAAGCAGCAGACCTCATGTCGGCCTTGCTGCTGGTCAGGCTCCCTTGTGGTCAGGGTGGGCATGGGGCTGGCAGCACTGAGCCTTCAGTTGGAAGACATCAGTGAGCACAGAGGAGAGGATCAGACCCAGGCCAAATCCTCCAAAACTCATACCTGGTTTTCCTATTGTCCTTATTTCTACTCTCTTCTTATCAAAGCATGTTATGTCCCATAATTTAGGACTTTGTTAGTGTCCTTATTTTCTTAGGTTGTCATTTTATTGGTCAGCTTACTTGCTACAGAAAATTACCACAGACCAGTGGCTATAGTAACAGCAATTTATTTTTCAAGGTTGAGGCTGGAAGTCCAAGATGGAGGTGCTGGCCAGTTTGGTTTCCTGGCAAGAGCTCTCTGGTTGCAGGCAGAGACCTTCTTGCTGAATCTTATGTGGGGTGTGGAGGGTGGAGGGAGGACAGGATGGGGAGGGACAAAGCAGGAGAGGGAAGAAGAGAGGAAGAAAGGAGAGAACAGGAGAAGAGGGATGGGGTTCTCTTAAGGGCACTAATTCCATCAGGAGGGCCCCACCCTCATGATATCATCTAAATACCATCAAATTAGGTACAGAAAGAACTTCAATATATGAATTTGGGGGAAGACACTTTGTAGCAATTGTTTTAAGGAGATACATCTAATTTTTTTAAACTTTACTGAGTAAAGATTAAAAATCCTAGATTTAAAAATCCTAACTACAGAATGGGCAGTCAATTAAATCTGTGGGTTAATTGATATCCTTATACTATGCACAGAAGATGGCCGTAGACTTAAAACACTGGACAAAAGCTTTTCTGTAAGTTCGGACACGTTGCCTCTTTAAGTCTCTGCTGTGTTCGTTGACATTTGCTTACCTGCCTTTCAGTTCATGGTGCTCAGGTAAGTCCAGAAATGGTACTCCACCCAGAGCAGTTTTGTCCTGCAGACAGGGATCATGACACCTCTCTAAGCTGCTGGCATTCCTGAAATCGAAGTGGGTACCTGGAGGTTTACTGACTTAATCCAAAATAGTGGCTCTTTCCCAAAATTCATTCATTCAGGGTCTGACCCTATTCCTGGTAACGTGCTCAAAATCTAAAACAAAGGTCAATCAAAGATCATTTGCTTAGAAACCCTATGCGCCAGGTCAGCCTCACTACACTGATAACTAACTGGAATTGCCTCTTTCAGGACAACTAGTAAAAAAAAAAAAAAAAAAAAAAAAACCTCTATTTGACAGGGTTAGGTAAAGATGGAGTTATTTTTGGCATATGGACTGATCTATATTAAATTGAAAGAAAACCACAAAAGTCAAAATGAAAAAAAGAAATGTCTACAAAGACTCCTCCCCTTTATTCAAAAGCACATAAACTTCTCTGCTTCCTGCTTCTGTATTGCAGGAAGAAAACACAAGCTCCTTCTTTCTGCTCCAGCTCCTCATGTCATGAACTACTCTACTTTCCCTTTAGAGACAAGCTACGGATCTCTGGACAAAAGTCTTTAAAAATCCTACCAGGTTAATACAGAATTTTGGCATTTTCCCAAAAGTCTTTGCCAGATTTCTTTATTTATTTCCTTCCTTTCTTATATGTATCCATCCATCCATTGCCTTTTTTTTTTTAATTTGTGGTCCTGATGACTGAACCCAGGGTGCTTCACCCCTGAGCTACAGCCCCAGACCTTTCTATTTTTTTGTTTTGAGACAGGGCCTTGCTACATTGCCCAGGCTGGCCTGAACTTGCCTCCCTGGTGTCTGGGATAGCAGGCGTGCACACCGTGCCCAGTCTGACTTATTGTTCAGTGTGAAAGCTTCTGAGACCGGGGTGATTCCCGTTTCCTCAGGGAGACACCACCGCGGCCTGTGGTCTGGCCGCATTTCCACACCCGCCACCCACGGTGCTGGATTTTACGTTGTTTTCCTGATGCAACAAGACCAGAGATTTATAACAGCCGTCACATCCAAGTTTCTTCTGGAATCATCAGCTACATATCTCAGTGTTGCATCTTATTTTTCTGCTGTTTTTCTCCCTGTATGAGCATTTTATTTTAAAATAAATTTAGATTTACAGAAGTGTTACAAAGATAGTATCAACATATTTCTGTATTTGCTTCATCCAGTTTCCCATAATGTCCAAGTTTTGCATTACTATGGGATATTTTCCAATTTTAAGGGATTAGCATCGGTGCTACGAACTAAGCTCCAGATTTGTCTGGCTGCTTCGGTCGGCTTTCCTTTCCTACGTGGTACCTGAAGCCATCAACTCATAAAGAGAGGACATATTTTCAGCTCACAGTTCTGGAGTTTCCAGTTCAAAATCAGGTGGCCCCAGAGCTTTGGGCCTGTGGCAGGGGTGGCCCATCATGGGGGAGCACGTGACAGAGTGAGCCACTTACATCATCAGCCAGGAAGCAGAGGGAGACTGTGAGACCGGAGTCCCACGGCCCCCCGCCAGGGCACACTCTCTAGGTATTGAGTGGAGAAGGTGACCCCAACTGAGAAGACATAAGCTTTCACAAGTACTCCACAATGAGACTCATTATTCTGTATGTTTAAATACACTAATAAAAATGAGGCAAGCTCTGATCTATGGAGAAGACTGATGTTTGGTACTAACTAGATGGTGTGTCCCAGGGAGCTCAGAGAGGAGAGTTATATAGCTCAGCACCGAGAATCTCTTCTCCCAAGCCGAAGTGCATATTCCAGAAGATACATATTACTGTAAAATGCTTATGGACTACCTTATTCATGCAGGAGCAAAAGTCCCTGAGTGTCAGAGGAATGGATTAGAAACCAGAGGGGCTGTCCACCTGAATTCACAAGTCAGCGTGGCCTCCATGCTTGGATCGCTCCTTCTCTTCTCCCAGACCACCCTCTTCCTCCAGAGGGTAAAACTGACCCTCCTTCCACTGGTCCCGGCCAAGCCTGCTGAGTAGCACCCCTCACACAGCATTGAAGAGGTCCGTGTCGGGCCTTTCCCTCTCGCCTCTGAGGGACGGAGCCCCAGGCCCTGGCCTCACAGGGTTTGCTTGGTGTCCTTGTGGAGTCTCTGGCTGTCCTTGTGGTTATAACTAACCACAAGAGTCACTTTCTCCGTGTCACAGACACGTGCAGTCTCCATGGGCCCTGGATTGTAAGAACGCTATTGCAGACTTCCTTCTCACTCTGCACCTGACCCCACGCCTCTCAGGCCTCCGTCAGAACTCCAGCTGGGCGAGTGGAAGAGGGAGGGGCTGGACCTAAGGGTGAATCTCAGCAGCACACATGATGCCTTGAGCAGATCTTTCATTTTCACCACGAAGACACACTGCGAAGTGTTTTGGGCCTGATGTCCTTTACTCAGGGACTCCTCCTGAAGGCAGTCCTCTGGTGAGCTGACCCAATAATCTCAGGGATGACCAGACTCCTCTTGGTTGAGGACATGGCTTGGACCTGAGCTGGGACTCAGCTACACTGTCCTGTGTCAGAATAAAGGATACCACACTGGGAGGGAGTTGTGTAGCACAAGTAGGGATAGAGCCACTGAATGCCAGGGGAATATTCTCTGCACCTTGAGCCCACAAAGGGAGATGGTCTGCACGAACTCTGCAGTCACACCTGATCACCTTTGCTGGGTGTCATTTCACCCTCAGTTACATGTGATTGTATGGATAGAACCATTTAAAAGTGAGGAGAGAGGACGCAATTACAACTGCTAAAATATCAATTTTTTAAATGATTTCAGCGAGGTCTGCAAATGTTTAGACTAGTGAAGAAGGGGGGTCAGCTAGGAAATTGCTGAATGCAGGTGTGGAGTGCACAGCAGTTTGCCTGATCTCCTCGCCTGCCACGAAACTCGGTTTTGTGTTGACTTGCTGTAGCTATCATTTGTCTACATTTTCAGCATGATTACTTTTCATCTGCATTTTGAAAGTAGAATGCTTCCTTCCTTTGTCTTACTGGTCTTCAAGTGTCATTTTACTTGATTTCCTTATAAGTCTCCACATCTTAGTTTCTAGAATTCCATATTAAAGAACTGGAAATGCATTGGAAATGCATGCATGAAATGGTTTACTGAGGATAACGGGGAGGCCAGAGAAATGCTCTTTGTCTGACATAAAGATTTTCTAAAGAGCTGAGGATTTTACAAAGCACTGGGTGCGAGGTGGCACCCAGCAGATGACTGTGGGGTGACTGGCAGATGGAGATGAGGTCAAGGTGACACAGCAACTTGTGAGCTTCAGATGGAATCGTTGGTGAACATTAAGGACCTTCTGCGTCTCCACACCCATTTAAGGAGCAGGGACAAAACCGGACAAAGGCTCTGTCTCCTTGCAAGGCAGGTGGGTGGAGGGGCCGGCGGATGGAGGGGCAGGAAGGGCGGCACCTGAGGCCACTGCGCACTCCAATGGCATGCCCTCACCTGTCACAGACAGGGGAACACAACCATGTGATTAGTGAGGACTCTTGTTCTTCAAAAGCTTAAGAGGAAAGCACAACACAAAGATTTTCAAACAGAGGAAGGTCTAATACCAAATCCTGGATTGTGTAGCTCAGAAGCCTGTAAACCCAAATGCCAAGTTCATCCGGGTGAGTGAGCTGGACAGTCTGGGACCCAAGAGGAGCAGCAGGCACCCCTGCAGACTGGCAGCACTCGGTCAAAGATCAACTCCAGCTCATGTGGGAAAGTGCTTTCCATGCTCCCATGGATGCCGGTTACTCTAGAGAAGCCAGCAAATCAAACTTTTGCTAGAACAGTATTTTCTAAAAAAAAATTCCAGCTTAATTTTGCAATACAGTAAACAGACCACAACAAGACGCTTCTGTGACTGCATTAAGCCTGTGACTGTTGGGTTGGGCCTAGGGAAAGGGCCAAGGAGGAGCCAGACACCTGAGTAGATTCCACCTCTGGTGGCCAGGGTCAGGAGGGAGGGGCGGGGGTGCCTGCCTGAATCAGTCCCTCTTTCCTGTGAAAATCTACCAGCCCTAATGGAAAGATTTTGACAGAGGCCACTCCTCGGTCCATGCAGAGCTGAGGGCAGGGTGGGGACGAGGGTCAGGAGTCTGGATTCACTACAAAGACAGGAGTAGGACTTGTGGCCCAAGGCCCCAGACCAGACCAACAAAAAAGTGACTCCCAAGGCCTTACATGACCCTTGGTCTCCAAGTAGGGGACAAACGTTCAGTCATTCCACATCTATGAGGCATGGGGCAACGGATCATTTAAAAAATATTCCAAAGTCTGGATTATGGGATGTGAATTCTGTTTTGGGTTTCCCACTCATTTTATTTTGTTTCTCTAATAAAAATAAAGACGATATTTATGTAGTTACTGAATTCCCTGCGTGAGCCATCTTGATTGGTCCTCGTCTTCTGCAGATTCCAGGGTAGCTGGACAGTTGGCAGCTGAAGTCACTAGCCCAGGGCTGCATGCTGGGAAGTGGCAAGGTCACACGCTGGGGCCAGCCTGGGTCACTGCATGGCTCTGCAGATCTCCTCCTTTGATTTGACCATGGCACTTCCCCAAGTGTGAGGTGTGAAAATCAAATGTGGTAATACACGTGATGGATATGTTTATAAACTGTGAGGCGGTTGCTTTACTTGGTAGTTACCAACTACTACAAAGTTCTAGAAGTTTCACTCTCAATGGCTGCAACTATCATTTTGTACAGCTGCAACTCATATGAAAATTTCCCTATTAATGGGTTCCCCCTTCACACAAAAGGAAAGTTCCCTTGCCTGATTGTCTCTGCTCAGACCCTGTTTTCATCTTTCTGTGCCCGTCCTGGACCAGCTGGCCTGGAGGTGGGAAGAGAATCAGCCCACTTGAGGCTCCTGTTTGCTGAATGACTATTCTCTGCTGCTTCATGAGCCCACCACCGGAGAACTTTTCCTTCCAGCATTTTCCCCTCTGGCTCTTAAGGTAAAAAAATCATGACCCACTGCTGAGAGCATATCCAGACGCCATTAGCCAAAACCCCAGGAAGAACTATTGCAGAATGTGAAAAACTCTGTCCTGACACAACTTCATGTGAGATTTTATATTCTTTGACTCTCTGGGGGAGAAATAGAACAGCAACAGAAACAAACAAGGGAGGATGTGAGGAGGAAACGGCCACGCACTGGTCACACAGAAAGGGACGCCACCTCCCAGACCAACAGAAGCCTGCCGTGGGCCCAGGAATGGTAGAGCTGGGCCCGGGGACAAGCACTGGCGTCACGGAGGATGAATCAAGTGAGGGGGAGAAAGTAGGCCATATATTCTACGTCGGGCAGCCAAAGAAAATTGCTTCTTTGTGTCGTTCTGTACAGTGACAGCGGGTGACCATGAACACTTACCTCCTCCTCTCCATCCTTTCTCAGATGTTCAGGAAGAAAAATAGACACCAGGGAATAAAGAAGCAGCAGAGAGCATCGCCTCCAGCCGCAAAGAGCTATTTCTTTTGAGTCTGATTTTGTGCTGGACTATTAAGTGGCCTAGAAATTACTTGGCAGATTTACACCTGAGTGATGAAAACGGTTCAGGACATCAGACTCAGGCCCGGCTGGTCCTTGGGTGGATCTCATAATTAATAACGTGCAGCCAGAAGAAATATAAATTATTTAAGTATCGCGGGTCGCATTTCTTGATCATATCGCTTTGCGTCCATTAGCCATGTCTTTAAAACAGAGGGCATCTTGAACGTAAAATATACAGGAATCAAATACGGAGTCCTTTCTCCCGTGCTTACTACACGTAAGGCACAGTGTTGAGCGTGGACTTCAGGCTGGGCCGGCTGTTTTCTGAGTGTCAGTGACTCTCCGCTGAAGGCAGAGTGAAGGGCACCCTCTTGTCCCTGTCGCCTGGGCCCACACACCGTGGCCTCCCCTCCTCTCCAGCCTCCTCTGGGCTACTCTCCCTTCCGCCTGGGCCTTCCAGTCGGGCTCCATCCAGTGCCTCAAAGGCTCCAAGCTGCTCTCCAGAACCAAGCTTCCCCTGCTGTCCTTCTGCCCCAGATGCCGGCTTCCTAACGCTGGTATTGGGGAGTGGCTGGCATGGCTCCCTAGGGCCCTCAGACCTCAGCTTCATGTCCACTCCTCATTCCGTCCCTGGTCCTTCTTTTAAATTAGCACCCACATGTCACCCAGCATCGCTGGCGGCCTTCCCCAGCGTCCTGAGCTGCCTCCTGGGAATCGTCGCAGGCTGTCATCCTCTTGCTTACGGGTTTGTTCCCTCCCCTGGGTTATGCATAGGCTCCATGAGGGCAGGGACCTGGTCACTCTTAATCTCCGCGGTGCCAAGTCCTGTACGGGTGCCAGACACATTGCTAGGTGACGGAAAGACTGCGGGCACACGGGAGCGGACGTGACTCGCGCGGAGCCCACTCTGTGCCGGTGCTGTGCTGAGTGTCACTGTGACCGTGAGCTCGACATGCTGTCTTCACCTCACTGCTGAGGGAATGGGAACCTGGGTCTCCGATGCTGCGCAGCCTGAAGATGCCCCGTCTCGTTGCGGCAGTGGACGGTGCGCTTGCCACGTCACCTGTCCAGACTGGGTATTCTCCCGGGACAGCGTTAGAAAGCCCCTCTGGCACACGTAAGCTAAGTGGGGGGATTCGCTCCGCTCTACGCACCTGTGGTGACGTGCGCTTGCCTCTGCGGGTGTGAACACGTCTGTGAAATAAACATGCTTTGGAGAGTAGACGCTGCCTCGTCTTCATGAAAGTGAAATGTCCACTCTGTCGACACGTGTGGTCCTTCACTTAGGATGCTCTACCTTTGCGTGGCTCTGTTGCGGTTTCCAGACAGGTGGGCTCCTTACCTCCCCGTGGTGTCTCCAGCAGATGCTGCTGCTGAGCAGCTGCCAGGCCAGCAGACTGGCCAAGGGCACACAGCTGGTCGGTGGTGCTGAGCCTCCTGACCCTGACAATGCCCGCGCCCCACCCCTCCCGATTGCCGCCCAGCCTCCCCCACGCCCCTCCCTTTCTCTCCTCAGAGTATTTCCTGACCTGCCCAAAGCTCTGCAGGGGTGAGGAGGAGGGCTGCTTGGCTGGGAGAGCAGGGGAGTGCACAGAGATTTCCTGCGGTCTCTGCCACTTCCCAGTCCCTTTCCTTCTAAAGAAACACAGAGAGGACGCCTCCCAGGGGCTTCCGAGTACTGCTCCTTGGTGATATTTCAATAGGTGACCTGAGACACCAATATTCGTTCCCTGATCATTTGACTAGATGTGCTGATGAAGCAACCCCAACACCTCTGCCGTGGTCCCCACTCCTCCATTCCCGGTGGCCTGGTCTGGCTTGTCACCACCACTCTTCCCCTGGGTTTTCCAACATCCCTCTGACTTGCTGTTTCCCAGCCTGGCTGTCACCCCACAGTCCACACTGCAGAGGGAGCTTCTGCTCCAGGATGAGGTCCGTCCTCCTGCTCTTCTCCCCACAAGCCGTCGGGGGAAGTCCCACACTGGGGACCTGTCCCCCAGAGTCCTTACAGCTGAGTCCTGCGCTGTCCCTCCTGCCACACGCCAGGCCCTGCTCTCAGCAGACCTGCCGCATCCTTGCATGGCTGCACGCTCACGCCCTGCGCCCTGCGTGGAGTACCTCCTCCTGCTGCGGCACCCTCTCTGTGTCCCCCCCCCCCCCCCCGATTCAGATCCAAGACGACTCCCCACCTGAAGCTTTCCTGGATTCTCCTCTAGTGCCCCCTCCGCAGTGAAGATCGCTTTCTGCCCTCCTTGCTCCCATGGTGATTTGCTCAGGCATCCATCAGGCCCAGAGCGACGACTGTTTTGACACGGTGGAACGTGGTTTGGCATCAGAACAGAATAGCATGGGTGCAGACAATACCTAAGCCTGGCGTAGAGTAGTGGTTTGGGGTGTTTGCTGGATCCCAGGTTTCCTCGCACTCTGTTCTTCTACTGCGGTCCTCGGGGCAGCGACAAAGCTGCTATTTTGCAGATAAGGAAACTGAGGTTGAAAGGAATTTCCCCCACGTGGGTAGGATTGTCATCAATGCCTGAGCCTGACTCCTGAAGTGAGCTGTTTTCCATTACACGAGGCATCTCCTCGTACAACTTGATCACATATGAAATGTCATTTTCCTTTAACATGTAGAAAATGTTAGCCCACTTTGCATCTTGTAAGAACTATCAAAGGTTCAGCAGATTTAAATAAAATGATTGAACATGAAAGCCAGGAAAGGAGATTGGAGGAAAGGAGTCTGCTTGGGGGCAGTGAGATTGGCAGAGACTACATGGCAGGTTAGCAGAGCTGTGCGTGGGGCGGGAAGCTAAGTCCCCGGCTTGCTGATGCTGCTTACGTTGTCTAAGGGAAAACTCCTCAGGGAAGACACCTGGGTTGAGACGCCTTCGGGAGGACACAGATGCAGAGCATGCCTAACGTGCTTCACCACCGTGTCGCCCTTTGACGTTCTCATCCTGGTGGCAGGGCTGGTAGAGATGGTTGACTTCCGGTCTCCTGACTTTGCCTGGTTTTATTCATTCTCTACAACCTCCCAATCATGCACTCTTCAGCAAAGTCGGCCAGAAAACACGTGCACAATTGTGGCATTTCCTACCGAACATCTGGATGGATCTTCTTTGGCGGTAGGAAGTGCAAGAAAGATCAGATGAGACCTGGGCGGAGAGGTCACAAAAAGCCCCTGATAAATTCTCCGAGACAGTGTCATTGTTAGAACTGGTTATTGTGAGGTACTGCCGGGTTGCCTGGAGGCTTTTCAGAATTTTCAATATTTCAAAGGGAACAATACATTTCCTTTTTGCAGGAAGGACCTTTTTGCCCAAGGAAGCTGTGGTGACACACTCTTCCGGAGATGAGAAAGTGTGCACACACGTTTCCCGATCATCTCAGGAATATGGATGAGCCGTGCAGGCCAGTGCCAAGGCCCCCTTGAGAACGGTCACAAAGGCAGTGGGAAAGCCCTGTGTCTTGAAAGGAAGCAAATTAGCAGCCTCAGACTAGTTGAAGAAACATCTGGATAGGCCGATAATAACTGGCTTCCGGAAACCTGGGTCTGACTATGGAGTCTTCAGACAGGAAGCTCAAGCTTCTTATTGCAATGCTGGAAAAATATGTAAAATTACAAATAAAAGTGTTTCATTGCACCAGAAACATTATTTTCTAATAAACAGTAAATTTTATGGAGTTACTAAGGTTTAAAATTGTTATCTTCAGGAAGATCTAAAAGCTGTTAAACATTTTAATCTACTCTATTTCAAGGGAAGACTTTAAAGAGAAATACATGCACATACATTGAGTCCCTCGAAGAGACTCTCTTCTTCAAATTACTATATCCTGGAGGCAATGTCATTATTAAAAGTGACATTTCGGAGGCTGGGGTTGTGGCTCAGTGGCAGAGCGCTTGCCTAGCATGTGTGAGCCCTGGGTTTGATCCTCAGCACTACATAAAAATAAAATAAAGGTATTGTGTCCACTACAACTGAAAAATAAAGAAAAAAAAAAAGCAAAAAGTTTTTTGAAAAGGACATTTCATTTCTCCAAACCAGAATATTGATGTGGGGAAAGTTTTGACTATGCTCAAACTGAAAACACTAACAAAGGGAAAAAAAATCACTAACCAGCAAAGAAATCAACCACATTACTAGCTGCTGGCATTTCTTAGTCTCTAAGGCAGGACTATAAGAATAATCCTGGGAGTTATCGAATGTATGTGAAATACTTTTAGATCTTAAATATGATGGAAATGACAATTAAACACATTCATAAATATGTCATATAAGTCAGGCCAGCCTCTCAGGGGGTAAAGGAAATCCTTCAGCTCCACCTTTGTCCCTCTTACTCCCTACAGCCAACATGTGGCAAGTCCCCATTATTTTAACCAGTGCCCAACTTAGGAGAAAGCGGTTTTCTTTTGGGTTCAAAAGAACGTAAATATCATAAATGCCTCCACCTGAGTATTCTTGGGGAGGGCCTTTGTGTAGGCCATTCCGATTGTTAAACAGCTTAATGTTCATGTGCTTCTGTCAGGCAGGACACACAGATGTTGAGTTGAGGGAAATCACAGTTCTTTATTCCAGAGTTAATGGGGAAGCGTGCTTCTCCATGGATGCCTCGAGGGTAATGTCCACTTAAATATGCTTGTGCACACTTGCTTTTGAGACCAGTACAAAATTCATTCTTACCTTCAGCAACTGGGTTTTGTCACATTTGCAAAAGAAAACCTAACCCTTCAGTTTTCAGCCACATGTGACTGTTCTACATTTGTCCTACACCGGCTTTCCTACATGCACATTCCGTCCAGCTAAGGGAACTTCCCAACTGTCTGCTGACAGGGCCTAGTTTCTGGATGAGTGTCTTTCCCTGTGCTGCTTACTCTCCCCAGAAGGGGAGTTTCCCATCCTCCATCGTTCCCATCTTTGCAGGACTGACCTGCTCACAGGCAGCCTCCTGCTGGAAGATGCACCTGACATCTCCAGAGTAATGGATGTTCCTTCCCTTCAGTTGAGCTTCTCTTATTTCACTCAGTGCACTTAATTCAGAAAACACTCATTGTTAGGCTTGCGGGGTGCGAGCCTACGTCCTGAGGGGGTTGGGTAGTAAGATAAGGAGCTGTCCTCCAAGAGTGGAGGAGGAAATAAGGTACATACAGCAGGACCCTGTGCTGCCAACTGATCTTAATATCTGCATCTTCCTCGTTGGAGGTGAGAGATCTGAAGCTCACACACGTGCACACAGATGCACGCATGCGCTTACAGAGACTGCAGCCGGCCTGGAGTGGTGACATGGGGGCCCGACAGCTTCTCGGACTTTATGGTGTCTGTGTTTTTTCCCAGCAGCGCGGCAATTCACTTGTTTACATCCGAAGTGATTCTTTGGCTCTAAGGGAATTTTTACAAAATGTTTGACATGTCCCTTATGACAATGAAAAGTAACAAATATTTATTGTAAAATGGTTTAAATAGTGGAGGTTTTTAATTTAGAAGGTGAAAGTTATTTTATTCTCACCTCTATTCTTCAAAGGTTTCGTGTACCTCTGCATGTGTACATAAAACAGTGTGTGTTGTATGCAGGAGAGTTCACAAAATATTAGCGTGCACGTACACACACAATACACCCCCCCCACACACACACGTGTGTTTCAGTGTGCAGGGATGGACTTAAACCCAGAAGTCTGGCTCCAGGGGCACACTCCTAATGGCTATTTTAACTGCCTCCCTGTGTAACGGCTCCTGAAATTCCTGCTTAGCATTTAGACAGTGCTCATTAACAAATTTCTATCATTGAGAAATCCTTTGGTCCCTTCAATGAAATTCTGAGATGCTTTACCTAAAAAACAAACAAAAATAATCTGTCTTTTGAGAAATTCACCTTGTATTTTTGCCTCATTATGTTCAATATAAGTAAATATTTTATATTTAAACTTCCACACACAAAATCTGCCACCAGGCAGAAATAGATAATGAAGGCTGCAGGTGGCCTCTGCACCTCCCCTGGCTGGCACACGCTCCAGCCACGCTGCCACCTAAGTGCCAAGGTCCTCCCGCCGGAGCCGCAGGCAATGCCCCATGAGGGACCCTCCCCTGGGGTCTTTGCCTGCCCTGCTCTAGAAGGGAAGCCTGAGGGAGCCTGGCTCTGCTCTGAATTATTGGATGCAGAATCACGTCTCGTGCAGCTTCCCTCCCCTGTGGAGGGGGCAGAAGGTGTCAGAGACTGGGGGCAGGGCTTGTGCTGGAATGGAGACTCTTCCCAGGGGTGAACCTGCCCCCAGGTGGTTAGTACCCTGGGGCTGTGGGGGCCCGAGCTCACAGGTGGCTGTGCGATGGGCTTTGGCAGACTGCTGAAGAACTTCACAAGTACGGGCGCTTTCTGTCTCTGGCCACTGTGCTTCAAGGTCCACACAAGGGGCCTCACACAAAGCTGTGGAATCTGCCCACATCTGCAAGAGCCTGTGACCAGATAAGGCTCACTATACGTAATAGACACACAAATTAAGCGAAGGCACACATTAGAGACACAGCTTCATTTTACAAAGATTTTCACAGTCAAAGGAATGTAAACAAACATTGGATTTCATATTCAAATACCCCCAAACGTATTCGTAGAGGAAGTTCTTGAATTCTGATGGATTTTTAGGTGGAGCGGAAGGAAAGGGTTTTGCAGTTCAGCGGTAACAGAGAACACCAAATGCCAGGTGGGTAAAGTAGTAAAAAAGGAAAGAAAACTTCTTAGGCACCTGACCTCACGCCTCAGGGTCTTCATCTCTAAAACCAGGATGGCGGTAGTCCTGACCTTACAGAATTGTCCTGTGGATTTTGTGAGTCAAGTCCCTGACGTCTTAAAGCACCAGGCGCACGGTAAGTAAGCGCCTGCTCATGGTCATTACAGACACACTGTCCAGGAAGGAGGCGCTTCAGGCACCAGAGGTCATCTCCGTCCACCCCCCAAAAGTGCATTTGTCACTTTAACTGCCTAGTCAGTTGGAGGTTTCTTTTTGGAGGTGGAGAATAATTTCTAAAAGTGGCCTGTGCCCGGAGTTGCACAACCTGATCAGATACTAAAACCAGCAAGCTAATCCTTGAAATGGATGAGTGTGTGCAGCGTGAATTAATTCTCAATAAAGGCCTTAATGCAGAAGGTCTGCGATTCGAAAGTTCTGTCCTGACACTTGGGAATTTGCCATTCGCAAAGACAAATCAAGATAAGACTGTCAGAGACTTTTCAAAGACATGTTCTTTTGTTATTTGTAAAACAATACATGCAAATTATAGCATCTGTGCCTAATAGCAAGAAGATCCTGTACCAACTTCTTAAATCAGTTAAGCAATCATGTATCTGTATAACGTTAGTGTTAGGCACTTAAAAATCAAGGACGTCACTAAGAGCACTCAGCTTGCGTTTCCCGTGTTAACGGTGTAGGGAAGTTCCCATTTGTCTGAGTGCTTAGTTTAATAGTCACTACTCAACACTTACATCACTCATATCTGAAGGCATAGACAGGAAGACTGTCCTCTGGCCACCAGAAGAAGAATGGAGGAACTGTCCATTGGACAGAGGGGAGTGAGGGGAGGGGAGGGTGTGGGGGTGGAAGGACGGTGGGACGAGACAGACATTATTACCCTCAACGTGTAAGAGTACGCAACCCGTGTGACTGCACGTGTACAGCCAGAGGAATGAGCGGCTGGGCTGCATTTGTGTACAATGTGTTGAAATGCATTCTACTGCATGAATAATTAATGTGTGACCAATTAGAACAAATTTTTTTTAAATTAAAAAATGCTATTAAACAAACAAAAAGGAGACTTCATTTGGTGAAGGTCCTCCGACAGGGCTCCTCAGCACAGTCATGGGGTTGAGAAAACACAGTGTGACATTTCAGAGGACCGTAATGCTGAGTCTGGGGACAAAAGCTCCCAGTGGTGGCTGCAGTGGACGTTCAGTCTTTCTTATCATCTACTGGTAACCACTGGTGCAAAATGCCCTCCCACCCCGAAGGTTGCTCATCAGCCTTGTGACAGCAGGGAGGTTGGCGCTGTCCCTGGGGACAGATTCCATGGCTCTCCTTTCTCCACGTTGTGAGACTGAGCACCAGAAAGGCGAGTCTTCTGTGAGGGAACTTGTGGAAAAGCAGACTTCAGACTATTTTCTGTTTTTAACCTTTATAGATCTTTAGCAGTTCCTCAGTTTCTAAGTCCTCCAGAAACCCAACATTGTTTCCTGTAAAAACAGCTCATTGTACATTTTTAAAGTCAAGGATGATGGAGCCTAAGTAATAATAAGAGAATAGAGTGGCAGCCCATTAAATCCATTGAATGATTTCAGAATATCTCAAGGGTGCAGGTGATGACATACTGGTCAGCTTATGGTTACAAATCAAGACAACTGGCTATGGAAGTACCATTAGTCAGCCTGTATCCAAACCAACCCCTTCGTCTGATTTATCTCAAACAACAACTACGACTTATCTTACCAAACAAGCTACTTCTTACCACAATGCAGTCACTGCCTGTGAGAAAGAGACACCTGTCTAGGTTCATTCCACTGAAGACAATGTTCATCAATTAGTGTTTAGATCAGTGTTTAGTTCATATTATTGTGGATTTTAAATATTACCCATGACAAAATCATGAAACCATGATTGCTAGGGTAATTCTTCCTTTTGAGTCTATATTTATATTTTTCCTGGAGTTAATAATCGCCTTTGATTTAAGTTGCTTATTTATCTTTCCATTTACCTGATTCTCAAATTTACTTTTTGATTAAAACTGAAACTATGATTATAGAAGGTTCAGATATCATGTGTGCCATTCTTGTTAACTGTGCCTTGTTTTTAACTCTCTTATGGCATCTCCTAGGATCTTTCCATTATTCTTATAATCTTTGGAAATTTTGTAGTGAAATGAGTCTTAAGATTATCTCCCTTTAAACTGGAAATTTACATATTCTGATTTTTTGGGTAACATTTTCTCATCTTATTGGATGAAATCTACCATGTATTTCTTACAGTAGTTACTGGATGAAATCTTCACTTTCACAGTTTTGCAATTTCTTTTTCTGAAGAGAATGCTATTTCTGTGTCTGCCTCTTGGGCTGCCCCTCCTTGCCCTTTGTGTGTTTTCAGGGGGATTCTCTCTACCTCCCTCCTCTCCTCCTGGATGTATTTCTACAATCATAATTTTAATTTCAAGAGCTTTTCCTAAACGGTCTAACTCCCCTTCCTTAGCGGCTTCTTCAGTACTTCCTCTTGCCTCTTGGGCAAGCACATTCCCCCTTCCTTCCTGAGCACCTCAGTGACAGGGTACAGTTTCCTGTTTCTTGCCTTACTACTCCAACTATTATTTTTTCTTCTTTCTCCTCTTTTTATTTTGAAGTTTTCTCAGATGCCTGGTGAGTTTTCTCTAGAGGGCTGCATTTACGAGGAGGCTTTCAAATCCTGGGTAGACTCTCTGTGTCCCCAGACAGGGTGGCGATGGTGGCTGCCCGGATGGGTGATCAGCTGAGGCCGCGCCAGTTCATATTTGGGAAATTCTCAGACATCCGTATCTGACTGGTTTTACTATTGGATGAGGTCTGTTTCCCCAGAACCTCTCAGTATCTTTTCTTCCGGGTGAAAACCTGGTTTCCTCCACTTTGGGGACTTGAGGGAGGGAAGGCATTCACCATGCCTGGATGGCCGCATCCTGTGCAGCGTCTGGTCTTCACGCTGGTCTACACCTCCAGGACGTAAGCACACACTCTTTTGCTGGGTGGAGAGACCCAGCAGAGGGGTGCCACACTTCCTGTGTTTGCAGCCTCAGTTCACACCCCACTTTCAGAAGCAAGAGATGGCTGCAGTTCCTGCATCTCTGGGGCGTTCTGAGTAATGGATTAGCTGGTTTCTATTTTATTTCATTTCCTGTTCATCTCAGCAACAGTCAGCTCCTACTCCTGCATCTCCTTTTTTGCATCCCAAATTTCATTCCTGTCTCACTTGTGATCTTGTCCCCCATACTGTTTGATCTTGTAAATGTATGTCTCTGTAAAATCCCCTGTCATTACAGTGGAGTTTGGGGGGACAGTGGAAACAGAGGCAGGGGTTCAAACTGCCACCTGTAACAGGAAGCTCAGAACTCAGTTCTACTAGATGAGCTCTTGGTGCTGCTAGCCACCAGTCTAAGTTGTCAAGATCTTCCAAGTCCCAGTACTGTGGTCCATCACATTTGCACTAAACTTTGTGCAAATCTGTCCTTCCCAAGAGTCTAGGGAGCTCAGATAGCAATTTCTAAAGTTTCCAGCACAGCACATCTGCAGTTCTGTCCCCTCACACCGTGTGGCTGCCCTGCATGCCCAGGCTGGAGCGTAGCTGAGTGGTAGAGCCCTCACTGGGTTGCCAGTGGTCCTGGCTTTAATCCTCAGCACAGCAGACATTGAACTCCATCGGTCAGTGGAGACCCTCTTGTGTTCTCAAGCTGCGGCCAGTGCCTCTTAGAGGTTCATCAGGTGCCACGCCCCCATCTCCTGCCCATGCCCGTTGGTCATCATCCACTGCGACTGGAGATCCCTTCCACGGCTGGATTCTGAACAGCACCAGCGAGCTGTGGTCCTGTTGTGATGCCTGATCAGAATGTGAGCAGCTGGTGACTTGACAGAGGGTCTCACCTCGCTCTTGGAGACCCTTGTCCTTCTGATGATAGCTGTTCACCAGGCGTGAAGTGATCCTGTAAGGTGTGCGGAGTTTCTAGTGTTCGTTTAAATC
This sequence comes from Sciurus vulgaris, assembly GCF_902686455.1. Lineage (NCBI taxonomy): Eukaryota > Metazoa > Chordata > Mammalia > Rodentia > Sciuridae > Sciurus > Sciurus vulgaris. Next base: position 140,430,508 of record NC_136470.1, read on the forward strand.
TTACGGGGAAGGGAACTCAAATCAATTGGATGAAAGATGACAGAATATTCTGGAGAGACTCATGATGTCCCTATGAGTGCAAGAAAGACCAAACGGGAACAGAAAGGGCAAAGGTGATGTCCATTCCCCACTGTTCAAACATGTAAGATGGAATTACTGGAGATCCAAAAGCTTCGTCTCGAGAACTTAACTTTATGTTTGCCACTTTAAAGACAAAATATTTCCCTAATTTGTTTACTTGTAAGCAATTAGTTTCCCTACTAAGGTTTAGTTTTGAGTTATCCCAACCTGTACCTGTTTCAGCGTTAGTACTTTGAGTTCTCTTGCTCGTCCTTGAGCCCAGCAGGGTACATGTTGTATCTGCTTTCCCCCTTTTGCTTTTACTTTCAAATTACAAAGGAAAATACCATTTAAATTATATACTGAAAGATTAAACAGGTCTCCTTTTTGAATCATCTACTTTTTTAATCCATCCAAGCTAGTTTGGTTTTTAAACAGCAATTATGCATCTTTGCTTTCATTCAGGAACTCATACTTTTTTTAAAAATAATAAATAAACTGATTTGGATAAAAACAAGAGTTGGAAAAAAAAAAAAAAATCCAGAAAGACCCACAGCAGTCTTGTGGTAGAAGCAGAGGTCTTGCAGGGGGAATGGCAGGTACCACGTGAGCTGAACAGCTGTGCACGCAGCTGCACCAACACACAGAGGACTTTGGACTTCCTCAGTTTGGGTAAGTCTTTACTAAAATAGAGTCCCCAAGGCCCGCCAGCCCACTGCCTGCTCTCAGTCCCCAGGAGGGCAGCCTGCCCTGCTGACCACAGGGCTTCTCTGAGCAGGCACTCTCCCTCGGGACAGGAGCTCATTTCTCGTCTCAGACTTCAACAGAGACGGCCTACCTGCGTGGCACTGGGTCAGAGCAGATGCAGATGCTTCTGTAGCGCAGCGCAGGACCGCGAGTCGCCAGGAGGCTTGGCAGGGCACAGGAGACGCAGCCTGGCCGGCACTGCTGCTGTTGTGGAGGCTTGCCTCGGGGCTCTTATGAGAGGAAGAAAGAAATACCATACTCCTGTGAAACCCCAGGAGAGACACTAGGTGCTTAGAGCCATATGGCATTATTAAAATGAAACAATTCTAATTGTACAGCGGCCTGTAGTTACATATTGCAAGTAGGTAGGGCAGCTCCGTTCAGCTGTTATTCATTATTTCACTAATACAGCTTTGTTTTACATATATATGTTATATATATGTTTGTGTGTATATATAAGTTGTGTGTGTGTGTGTCATGGTGAAAACTCTTCAATAGTTGCAGGGTGACGGGAAGAAATCTCTGACAATTTTTCTTTGACAAAACAATTTAAATACACAAAACATTTTTGCAACAAAACTTAAGATGAGAGTTAGTCCTGCTGTGTTAGGCTGATCTGCATAGAAATACTTATGCAGCACATGAAATTCATGTATTATTAGCAGCGCACTAAGTAGTAACAGCCAGTACTTAGGGAATGCAGTAAATATGCACTGTACTTTGCAATGTTAATATCTTTGAAAGATGAATAGGTATTATGAGTACAGCCCCTCCTTGTGTGCCACAATGACTGGGTTATGTTAAAGGGTACAATGTCACATTTCAGAAACAGTCCAAAGAGGTGACATTGTACTTTTAAAGGCCTGGAGGCTGAGGACAGAGGAGGGACTAAGTGCAGGAGGTCTTGGGGTAGACCTGCCTTGGGAGGGAGGTGGGTCACCTTGGAAGGGAGCCGGATGGCTGTGGTGCCCTAGGGTCCTTGCATCGGGCGAGTCCCTGCCTGCTCTCCCTCAGGGAGTGGGTATTCACAAGTGCACCCCAGATGCGACCACACCGACTGTGCAGCTCTTACTCAGTGTTGTCCGTGTGACTGTTCTTCTGCTCCTCGAAGTTTCCAATGCAGAACTGGACCCCAGCACCAAGTGCTTCTGCCTTGAGTCCAGTGGAGTTTCGTGTAGCTGCAGAACCATTTTGAAGCACCTGCTTTTTGTTTTTATTTTTTTCTTTTGTATCATTGTTGCTTTTGTTTCTCAAAAGAAGTTTTGAACATAAACAACAGCAGATAATGAAGCATTTCTGTCCCGTGAAACTCTGATTCAGGTCATTTTTACAGAGATTCTGTTTTCCTGCAGCAGGAAGATCTCCTGCTCCCTGGCCTTTTCTAGTCAGACGGGAAAAACTGAAATGTACACGTTTTCTAAATACAGGGGAAGTTTTAGTTTTAACTTCTTTTAGCATCTCTTATGAATCACCATCCGAGTCACTGAATTATATGTTTATTTCTTTGGAGTTGCAGGATCATTTGACATCTGTATTTAATCAGAAAGTTAGGCATCTGTGATGCTGGGCCTCAAGGTGGAAGGTAAAAGCGACTTCCCAGAAAACAGAGCACAGAGCAGGTGGAACTGCAGGCGGGAGAGGTTCCCACTGTGGGCTGAGGGAGCAGGCCACCCTGCAACCACTGGGGTGTGAAGCCAGTGCTAAAGAGAGTGGTCACTCCTTCACCGGCCGGGATTCTAGGAGGGTCTCCAGGGGAAGGGGCTGCCTCATGTGTCTTACTGGGCATCTCCAAGGGACTCTGAGAGCAGTGTCACTAAGGATGCTTTCTCCGTATTTAGATTCTGTATTGAAAGAATGACACCATTGAATCAGTTACCTTTCATTTCACTGTCATTGCTTAAATTCTTATCAAGCTGCCCCTGAAACATTTTCAAGAAATAGGAACATCGGTGCATACTTTATCAAAAGTCAACCATCATTAATTACTCCTGTGATCTATGTGCTCTTGTGATACTTGCTCTGAGAAGTGTACTCAACCCGAGAGCCATTGTACTAGGAAAGAAGGGCGGGGAGGAGAGGGAGCAGGCAGGAGGTGGGAAGGCCTGAACAGAGACTCTTTGAAATTTAATGTAATAAATGCTGGCTTCTCTCTGTTATGGGAAATGCCAGATGGGCCTTCCACGCCCTGCTTCCAGAGCTCCTTCCAAGATCACAACTGCTCTCTTCTGTCCTCCTCTGCCACAGTCCTCCCCTTCGGTTGTAGGGACGCCCCAGTTGGGTGACATCCAGAGTACTTTCTCCATCTGAATCAGAAATGATTTTGGGTATTTCCTTCCTAGGTTATTGGTATTCTTGACTCTACTAGGTCTTCAGTGATGGAGGTTCCCAGGATGTCAGTGGGTTTGGAAAACCGCATGACCCGAAGCAATTTCTGTTTGATGCTTCAGATGGTGGCAACTTTGATCTGGCTTCCCTCCTTCATCTGCTCATGGATTAGTCTTTAAAAGCCAAGAACTCGGAGATCCTACATCATTTTCCTCCCAGATATAGTGTTCCTAGCTTTTAATTTTCTCTTTTACAGTTATAACAGAAAACCTTGAGGAAAACTGTCGCTATTGCAAATCTATGGATTTATACAACTTTGTATTTTTCTATTTTCCTCGCAAATACATTGACATGACTCTTCTCTTACTTTTTCATGAGGTATCATTCATACAGCCAAGTTTACAGACTCAGGTGTGACTTGTTCACAAATACCACCAGACGATTTTCTCGTTGCTTCCTCTAATTCGCTCATGAGCAGGGCGTTGTCCTGCTCCCGTATCCTTAGGCCCAGACACTGCCCCAGGAGTGCTTACGAAGACTTTTAAAGTTGAAATGTGAATGCCTTTAAGCAAAACCAAGTGGACTCTTTACCTTGAAAGTAGTTCCAGCACTGATTCCTCCCAGTGTCCCGGGAGAGGACTGGCCTGTCCATCTTTGATTACACCATAGCCCCGTGGAATCTGCTGGAATCAGGAGTGAATCCCAGCACTCCTCAAGCGCCCCACTACTGCACCACGGAGTAGATTTCAGTTCTGCAACGTGGAGAAAGCGCACATCTAGAGTCCGGGCGATCAAGGTAGGTGGCATCTTTTGTGTTGGTTTCCTCCGGTCTTCAGGTGACTTGACTGTGGTACATTGGAGCAGGTGGTGGCTGTTCTGATGAGCCCTGCAGTGGTGATACTTGGAAGTTGCAGGTCAAGTTCCCTCTATGTCAAACCTCATTAAATAGAAGTGTCAACAATGTCGACAGCCAAGACAGTGAAGTCCAGAGCCGGAAGGAGCCCCGTCCTTCCCTTCCCCTTCCTCCCACCGCCTCAACCTATTTAGAAGCGGCCCACACTGAGACATCCGCTACCGATCTGCGCCGGTAGATATCATCTACCTCTCCGTAGTCAGGCTGACTCGAATCCCAGTTCCATGACTTTCTAACAATGCGACTTAGAAATTTGGCTCACTTCTGACAGCCAGCTGTCTTCTCTGTCACATGGGAGGGATACTCAACTCCGTGGACTACCGTGGAACAAACGTGGATCTTCCAGTAAGTTCCTGTCAAGGTACACTCCTTTTAAATATTTGATTTTCCCCTCCTTAATCACACCTGCTATTGTTCTTACAACTCACGGAGTTCAAAATTAAGATGGGGAAGGAAATGAAAACTTCATCTATTTTTTGTTGATCTTTGATGAATTATTTAAAATGCTATGCATGTGAAGTAATTTGACATCTAGAAGTTTAAAGTAAATAAAAGTGAGAACTTTGTTCAGGAGCAATCATGGTAGGATGGTGAGGAAACGTCTGTGGGCGTCAGAAGCCCTGTGCTCTTGCTCCATCTCACCCCAACAGTGGAGCAGACGCAACATCCCTCTTTCACTCTCCCCGTTAGGCAATCTTGCCCCATCAGACACCACGCGGTTGTTTTCCTCCCGCTGTCTGAGTCTCATGAGTCATTACTTTTTGCTTCGTCATGGCTTTGGCATGCACTGTGCCTTCATGTGCCGAGCTAGACCCTTCTCCAGCCTCTTATTCACACACGATCACGGCATCCCCTGGTTCATCTTCCTATTCTATACTTACATGCAAATAAAAAGGAAAAAAACTGATTTCTCCAAATAATTTTTTACCTAGATTGCAAAAAATAGAATATCTTTATAACTAGGTGCTCATTTCCCCAGATATCTGAGTAGAACAACCGTATTAATACCTCCAGCAGGAACCATGGACTGCAGTATGACTGGCATCTTCTGGAGTCGGAACACACAGCCTGTGTGGCTTTCCATTAGAGTCCTGTCTGTAATATGCCTAAATCAATCATTTAAACGGTTCTTGGGACTTTTGACCCTTCTCTGACTTTCCCTGTCCACACCATGAAATCTAGGGAATCCGTGACAAGCCTGAGGTCTGCCATCACACTGTGTGCACCTGACATGCTTCCTGCCCTGTTCCCCACCTTGTCCTGATAAGAATCTGCCAGGCTGGCCTTCCATGGCCCCCACCCAGAGAGACCAATGGAGGGGCATCCATGGAATAAGGATGGGAACCGGCAACAAAGGAGGTATCTAGAAATGGTTAGGGACAGGATACATGGTTTGAGGATGTGCCAAAGGAGGAAAAAAGTTACAGCTGTTACTAACTGGGGACTAAGGGCCTAATGCCAAAAATTTGATGGAGTTATCAACCATAACTCCATTAGCTCAGAAGGGCCAATGACAGTCAGGTTCTTTCAGCATTTTGATGAGACTCTCCTTAGACATGAGAGGGGAAACTGGCATTTTTACTGTTCAATACGTCAGGAAAGAAAGTCAAACCATCGCCCCATGATGAAAGTCCTGTAAATGGCCATCAAGCTTACACAGGCACATTAAGTAAAATAAGAACCACATTTTCACAAGGATGAGAAAAAAATAACTCGTTGACTTGGTTGCCAGGGTCACTGTAATTAATGCAGCCTGTTTGTCGTCACAGAAAAAGAAAGTTATCATTGCAATTAAAGCACCGGAGCTGGGCGATCCCGCGGGAGGCTCTCCGCTAACCTGACTCTCTCGTGTCCTGCTATTCCTCTGCTGCCTTCTGCTCGCCTTCATATTCTTGTCAAAATGAAGGCAAAAGGATTTCAAGTCTCAGACGGTGTGCTGGGAGATTAATGAAACACATTCTGGAACAGAGGGAGGGCAGAAAAAATCACAAGCAAGCTTCTGCATCTGTTATGTGAGCAGACGCAGATCTTCATCCTGCAGCGAGACTCCCCTCCCCACTCTCGGATGACTCCATCCTGGGGCACAGCCTCTGCCTCTGGCGGGCGGACCCCTGAGGACGCAGGCGTATGCGGTATAGAAGGGTGGGGCCCTCGCCGCGCGTACAGAGCCCACTGAGGACCTCCCTGCGCACTGCAGGCTTCTTACTAAAATTTCACTAGACGTCAGTCGTGCGCTGAGTGGTGGTGCTAGCTCTGACTTTAACTCAGACCGCAAGAGGGAGGAGACAAGCAAGACATGGGTCCAAAAGAAAAGGAAAGACCATCAAACCTTTAGGAAACAGACAAAGGGGTGGTATTGGAGCCACTGCTACTGCACGGGGGTGGATAATTGCCAGGTTGACTCAGAGAGGATTCAGAGAACAGGTGGGGCCACCTCTCAGTGCGCGCTCCCGCTCAGGTTAGCAGAGATGTTTATGAAGCTCACACCATGACCGAAGCACAAAGATCAAAGGATTCCCCCAGTTGCAGTTGGCTACGGCGAATGCCGCGTGAAATTAGAGCCTCATCTGTGCAGCCTGTGCACAGATGTGCCACGTGGTAAAGAGCAGAAGAAGCTTCCAGGACGGAAGCATCCACGAGGAAGCTCCCGTAATGTAGAGCTTCAGGGTCTCTCTCCTTTCCATCGTCAGCGCTGAGCAAGGGGGAGCAGTGCAGTCTGCACTGACAATGGGTTTCGGAAGGGGAGAAAGTTGGGGAGGAAGCCAAGAGTCTCTGGAAGCCAGCGAGGGTGCTTCTCTCTGGCTGGTGGGGTTTTAAACACCGTAATGCCATGGGGTTGAGGAGCAGCGGTGAGCTCATCCGGAAGGACTGTAGAATTTTGTGTTGTTAGTAAGCTTTTTTCTTTTTTCACTTTGAGTTTTCATGAACAAAGTTCTGGTGACAAAGAATTCCTTTATTTGTCTGCATTTGATCTATAACCACCTGGGATTGTTGTCTTGGGATTTCACTTGAGGATGGGCAGAGCAGACAGAGAGCTCACCTCACAGAATGTGGAGTTTATTCCTTCCAGACACAGTAGCAGCCTGAGGTTCCCCCAGCTGCAGATCCTCACAATAAATAGTAGGGGGCGGGTGAAAGGAATTATATTACGTGACAATCTAACCCTTGTCTGTACAGCAATATAGCCTAGATTGACACCTACATCTAAGTATGAAAATATGTGTGTTTTACATATACAAGGATGCATTCATATGCAAATGCATCCAGTAGAGACCGGCGTACCATGTTAATAGCACTCTGACGTATCCATCTTGCCTTTTGGGGACACCTCTTTAATTTTCTCTCAGAATAACCTTTAAGAGCTCGTTGCTCTTTGCTCCTGCCCCATCTGAGCAGCTGAGCAACTGGTGGATCTATCTTTTGGGGATATAGACGATCACTGTATTTCCTTATGTGAAAACTTAGAAAGAAAAACGTGCGGTCGGCTAAAGGTAACATGGATGATGTGGACATCATGAAGGATTCCATTTGTTCATTCATTCATTCTTAGAATAGCTGTGAAGTGCCTACACCAGCCAGGCTGTCTTCTAGTTCTGGAGACAGGTGCGGAGAGACGATGCATAGGTGAGGTCTTGGAAGGGGTGCGTCCCCTACAGGTGAGGTCTTGGAGGGGGTGTGTCCCCTACAGGTGAGGTCTTGGAGGGGGTGTGTCCCCTACAGGTGAGGTCTTGGAGGGGGTGTGTCCCCTACAGGTGAGGTCTTGGAGGGGGTGTGTCCCCTACAGGTGAGGTCTTGGTGGGGTGTGTCCCCTACAGGTGAGGTCTTGGTGGGGTGTGTCCCCTAGGTGAGGTCTTGGAGGGAGGTGTGTCTCCTACAGGTGAGGTCTTGGAGGGGATTGTGTCCCCTACAGATGAGGTCTTGGAGGGGGTGCGCCCCCTACAGGTGAGGTCTTGGTGGGGTGTGTCCCTTAGGTGAGGTCTTGGAGGGGTGTGTCCCCTACAGGTGAGGTCTTGGAGGGGGTGTGTCCCCTACAGGTGAGGTCTTGGAGGGGGTGTGTCCCCTACAGGTGAGGTCTTGGTGGGGTGTGTCCCCTAGGTGAGGTCTTGGAGGGAGGTGTGTCTCCTACAGGTGAGGTCTTGGAGGGGATTGTGTCCCCTACAGGTGAGGTCTTGGTGGGGTGTGTCCCCTAGGTGAGGTCTTGGAGGGGTGTGTCCCCTAGGTGAGGTCTTGGAGGGGTGTGTCCCCTACAGGTGAGGTCTTGGAGGGGTGTGTCCCCTAGGTGAGGTCTTGGAGGGGGTGTGTCCCCTACAGGTGAGGTCTTGGAGGGGGTGTGTCCCCTACAGGTGAGGTCTTGGTGGGGTGTGTCCCCTAGGTGAGGTCTTGGAGGGAGGTGTGTCTCCTACAGGTGAGGTCTTGGAGGGAATTGTGTCCCCTACAGGTGAGGTCTTGGTGGGGTGTGTCCCCTAGGTGAGGTCTTGGAGGGGTGTGTCCCCTAGGTGAGGTCTTGGAGGGGTGTGTCCCCTAGGTGAGGTCTTGGAGGGAGGTGCATGCCCTACTGGTGAGGTCTTGGAGGGGTGTGTCCCCTAGGTGAGGTCTTGGAGGGAGGTGTGTCTCCTACAGGTGAGGTCTTGGAGGGGGTGCGTCCCCTACAGGTGAGATCTTGGAGGGGGTGTGTCCCTTGGAGAAAAGACTGAGAAATGGGTAGGAAGGACTTGTTATTTTATGAGCCACCAGGAAGACCTATCCGTGAAGTTTGTGGAGGCAAGGGCTGGGCGCGAGGAAGGACAGCGCGGCCGGGCCCAGTACGAAGGCCTGCGGAGGCTGGCCAGGTGGGCCTGGCCCTGAACTAGGTACCAGAGGCACAATGCTGCACGTTTCTTTTAAAATAGTCGCTCACAGCGGAGCTTTGTTCTCACACAGCCGAGACTGTCTGTGCTGTGTGGGAGGCAGTGGAGAGCAGCAGTAGAACTGAATTAAGATCTGGCTTGTACTCCCAACTTTTGCCAACGACATGCTGTAATTTTGGAAAAAGTCCAGAATTCCTATTCTGGTGAATCTGTCTACTATTTTTTTCTTTTTCTTTAATTTTAATCACATGTCTTTCAAAAACTCATATATAAAACATACACTTGTGCCTGCTCTCGGGGCACCCCATGATGTTTTGGTGCATGTCTGTACTGTGAATGCTCAAATCAAGTTAGACATACCTATCTGCTCATCTACCATTTCTTCACGGCAAAACATCTTTAATTCTTTCAGTTAGCTTTTTGAAATGGATGATAAACAGTTATTCTCCACAGTCGCCCTGCTGGGCTGTAGCTCACCAGAGCTGTGTCACCTTAACTTGGCCAAAGGGATGGACCTGCAGCCCTCCCCGCCCCCTGGGTCCCGCCTCTGCTGACCACCCCCTGCTCCCAGCATCTAGGGGCTGACTTTTTGGCAGTCCACGTGTCCATGTGGGTGAGGTTGTGCACTGCTCATTTCGCTCAGCCAGGCTTCTCCAGTCCGTCCAGGGTGTCATGGAAGACGGGGTTTCACTCTGCTCAGGGCCGAGGGGCATTCAATTGTGCACAAGCACCACAGTTTCCTTGTCCGCCATCAGCTCACGGACACTCAGGTCGTTTGCTTTCCTTGGCTCTCACGAGGAGTGAGGGTGTCTCTTTGACACACCTGTTTCATTTCCCTTGGGTGCACACACCCCGCAGCGGATTGCTGGCTCACAGGGTCCTTCTATTCTATTTAGGAGGAAGCTCTGGGTTTTCCAGGACCACAGTCCTAACCGCACATTCCCACCAGCAGGGCGGGGCCCTCTCACATCCTGGACAGCACTTGCTCGTCCTGTCTGTTATCTCTTGTAGCAGTTCTTGCTGGAATGAGATGATATCTCATTATGGTTTGAGTTTGCATTTCTCCGAAGGTTTGCAAGCTTATTAACCACATTCTTCCAAATTTTGTGTCTCCTTAACATGTCAATAATTGAGATTTGTATTTAAAAAAAAAAAACACTGTCTTGAGGAATGTATCAATATATCCTTGCATGTAGATTAAAATAAAACCTATAACTATTTGTACATACAACTTAATATTTGGGGTGCTGTGGCAACTTACTATCTAATTAAAATTGAAATTTTATAATCCACCATTTTATCACAGTTAGCCTTATCTCTTGTGATGAGTTTTGCCTTAAAGTCTATTTTGTCTGATACAGCAAGGCCAAAGGCAATCTTCCCATTGTTGTTTTTCTTAATAGTTTTTTAAAAACATCTTTATAGAGGTGTAATTGGCATCCAGTAAAAGGCACACATTACAAGTGCACAGCTGGACAGGGCTTGTGCCTGTGCACACTGTGGGATCATTTGCACAATCAGAATGATAACACATCACTGTCCCTGCATTTCCTGATGCATTTCTCCATCTTTCTCTCTCAACAGTTACATCCCGTATCTTATTTAGGCTCAGAAACAGCACATGGCCACCTTTCCTAGGTTGACCTGTCTACTCTCTCTCTCTCTTTTCATAGATTACCGTTCTTTCTGGAGTACTTATATCCTAAAGTGCCTCCTCCCCATCAGCGTATGTTAGTGGAAACCCCTCTGTTTTGCTTGTATGAAATGGATTTATTTCGTTCTCGTTTCTGAGATTTTCAAGGAGTGTAGGACGGATAACCCGAGGCTGATGGTGCTTTTGCCTCCATTTTGATCACAGTGCTTCGTTCTGACTTCCCTTCTTCCACGGGGCCTGGTTCCTTCAATGCGATTGTCCCCTTGCCCTCTGTCTCCTTTTGCAGATCTCATTTGACCTTATGTGAGGACTCGCGCTGGATTTCCTATCTCTTAACCTGTCAGTTCATCCTTTCAGGATTCTAATCTGCCATTTTGCTGTTTTCTTCTTTTCAAAGTTCATGTTTGTAATTTCTAAAAGTTCTATTTTGTCATTTTCTAAGTCTACGTGGACGATTTTAATACACGCCTGTCTTTGCTCACGATAGTATTTTGCCCTCATTCAAGTGTCATAAATAGTTATTCTGAATTCTGCATTCGGTGTCTTCTAGCATAACAACTGGCGTGAACGCAGGCCAGCCTGCTGGGTGGACTTTGTTCATGGCTGTTTGTTGAAGGCTTCGTACCCACAGGGCTTCTCGCGCTTCTGCTTGCAGCCTGGCAGGGCTGAGATCTGGCACCTCTGAGCTTAACGTGGTCATTTCAGGGCCAGCTTCTCCAGGGCTGCAGGCCGAGCACCCCTCTGTAAATCCCAGAGCGAGAGTCTTTCCTGGCCCCTCGTTTCCTCCTGGGGAAAATGGGGATTCGCATTTGCTCACCATCAAGGTTTGGTGTCCGTCCAGAGATTGGCTTGTTTTCACTTTCCCTCCCTGGAGGGGTCACAGGCTACCTCAGGACCCCAGTAACTCTGGAAAACCAACAAGATCCTGAAGCATCCATCTGCTGAGTCACCCAGGATTCAATTCTGTTCTGAGAGGAAACTGAAGCCTGTATAATTATCCATATTTTAGATGTGGAGACCCCATCACTTTACGTTTAATCTCTCTTCCCTTAATTATAGAAATGTATTTCAGCAACAGCACATAGCAGTACTGATTTTTTAAATGTAATATGTAAATGTAGTTTTAAAGGAATGATTTAATCTATTTCTAGGTATTTATTATATCTGGATTTGGTTCCACTGCCTGTTAGAGTTTTCTATTTACCTTTTTTGGCTTCTTTTTCTTCTATATCTTCTAGACAATTGGTTTGAGTTATTTATTATTTAATGGTTGCTTCTGGTTTGGATTTAATTGTATTTTATTTTATTGGTGTTTACTAAATTTATAATAGATACCTTAAGTCTTAAATTGGTGTCTCTACTTTCCTCTTGAATATCTTCAGAAACTACATAGCTTTTGCTCTTACCTATGGTCTCCAAGTTTCTGTTATTGTTCACCAGGGACACTTATTGCTGCATACCAAGCTACCCCAAATGCAGTGGCTTTGAATGATAATCCTTCATTGGCATCTTAAGAACTGTCTATCAGGGGTGGTCTGGGCCACGCGGGGCTGACAGGGGACTCCTTCAGGTGCCTGCCTGCAGCCGCCAGTCATCTGAGCAGCTCCTCTGGCAGCTGGCTGGTTGCTCAGCCTCAGCCACATCCTGGCAGCTGGCCCAGCAGACGGGGCTGGAGGCTGTTCCACAGGGCCAGCATGTTGCAGTCCAGACGAGCTGGCTCACGCGGCAGCAGCAGAGCTGCCTGGGAACAGTGAACCCAGGCATGTCCTGTGGTGGGAGCCGACGCCTATCACCACACCCCGTGTCCCAACAAGGGACAAGGCAGCCCAGAGTCAAGGGAAGCCAAAAGCACTCCCGGGCAGGTGACCAGCTGCTGTTCTCAAAATCACACTCCTCTTCCAGTTCCGCCTTATCTCAAGACCAGCTCAAGGATTAAACTCTAAAAGTACTGAACGGATAATACGGGACAATACCTTCTCGCGCTCTGTCACTTCTTGGTTTATCATCGTCACATTTTCATTCTTTCAGAAGCACCTCTTCTGTGGATTCTCTCAGGGTCTTCGGACAGTACACTCTAGATTTCCATAAATAATTCCTGTGTTTTACTTTAAAATGTCAATTTAGTTGTGTAAAAAATTCTCCGTTGTATTTGTTTCCCAGATATTTTAAAGGTGTTCTATTGTGTTCTGGTATCTCCTTCTGCTAACAGTCAAGCTCATTCTTCAGGGGTAATCGAAATTTTTCTTTTGGTTGGATGCTTTTAATACCTTTCCATTAGCTTTTTATGGTATATTGTTTCCCTACAATGTTTCCAGGCATGGATTTATTTGTGCATGTATGCTCTGTTTTGCTCTGCAATTATTGAGCTTTATTAATATGACTGCTCACATTTTAATACTTGCCTTGATGATTGAATCTTCATGGTCTCATTTAGCAAGTTCATCTCTCCCCTGTATTTTCTATAAATTGCAATTAGATTGTAATTTATGTGCCATCAAATAAAGATTCCATTATTGGAGAAGCAAATCTACTTTATAGAATATGATACATATTTCATTAGAAATTCATAATGTTTGGTTACCTATAATTTTTATGATTCTAGCAGCCATTGAGGGTCAACCTAGATGCATGAACTCACCAGGAATCACAAAATATTCTAGTTCTATCATTCCTAATTTTTAATTGAATAGCGTGTTTCTGTCAAGAGAATCTGTTCATCAACTGCCTGGTTGCCTTGAGACACTGTTGGCATAGGAAAGGTGACTTATTTTTTGCTTACAGATTTGCTTTTGTTTTTAAGATGGGGTATTGCTGTCTTACCCTGGCTGACCTGGTACTGCGCCCCAGACCCCCAAACAGCTGGCTCTCCCCACTGTTCCCAGCTGGAAAGACAGTTTAAATGCCCCTTATTTTTCTAAATGATTGATTCGTTTTCTAGCATCTTTCAAAATTCACAAGGCAGCCTTTGTTTCCCTTCAGTTTGGCCCAAGCTGTTCTGTGAAAGCCGTTCTTGAGCGGGGGCCCCACCACCCCAAGATATAATTGTCTTTCCCAGTGTTTTTGAAATGGCAAGAGGTTTCAGAAGCAACTTTCAGTTTCTCCTTCCATTTCAGGAATTAGCTCATTTCCCAAGTGTTAGGGGACAGACAGGCGAGGATGCTGGGAATGCAAGTTAAGGGAATAATTCTATAAAGCGGGCACACCGTGCTAACCCCCACATGCTTTCTGTTCCAAGAAGCAATTTACCTGCAGCCTTGCCTCAGCGGACAGGATGTCACATTCCTCAGCAAACTACCTGTTATTTGTAGGAGAAAAGCAGGCCTGAAATAATGTCAATAAGAGAAACCCAATTTTCCCTTTCCCCATCTCTTTAATGAACACATGCCTGTTCTTCTGAGGGACACGACTGAAATCTTTCTGACATGATCATGAGAGAAAGGATTTGAAGGGGGTCTTCATGCTGTCTCAGTTTCCCAGAAGGCCTCAGCCCTGCAAGACAAGGAGCCCTATTTCCTTCACTTCAAGATCACAATCTAAACGCTAAACATATGCAATTGCTATGGGTTTATCCATTGTCTTCAGATTTTCTCCATGTGCAGAGCTGGGAATTTTTTAACATAAAATGCATATACATTTATACTAATAATTTAAATTCAAATTAAAGCAATCTGCAGTTTTAAACATAAATTCATGATCCTACATTTGCATATCCGTCTCATATTGAAAATCTCCATTTTCAAAACAATTGCTCATTTCCTTTATCTTCAGTTCACATACAATAATTACAGAATAACAATACAGACACTAGCACCAACAAAATGAGTCTTGAAAATTTTGAAACAATTTTTTCAGTTCGTTGGCTTCTTTAAGTATATGCCTCCAGAGACACAGACAAATTGCTGTAATTTAAAGTCATCCAGAAAACTTACTTTATGTAATACTTATGTTATCCAAGCATGCCTATTTAAGGTCAATTTGTTTTTCTATTTTACTCTCTCCTTTAGGAGTCACTGTGTTCCACATTCAAGCTGCTCTCTGGCTACCTCTCCACACTCCCGCATGACCGCCTCTTGGTGATTTTGGTCCCTCCTGTTTTGAGGTTACCGCACAGCCATGCTCCTGCCCGCAATTTTTTTCTGTGGAAATGCTTGTTCCGCACACATCTCTGTGTGTGTGTGTGTGTGTGTGTGTGTGTGTGTGTGTGTGCGCGCGCTCAACTGAGTGCACTGTCTTGGTTTGTCTTGTTATGCTGGGGTAGGTAACCATACCATCTCCTGGGTTAGTATAAATGTGTAATTTCCAAGCTCTGTCTAGGCTTAGCAGCCTGGAGTTGGTGACCCCCCAACAGTGACGAGGACATGGGGACCTACCCTGTGGCTTCTGATCACTGTTCTCCAATAGAACAGCCACGGGTGCTCTGGGAAGGGGTGCATGCTACGGAAGGCTCAGAGGATGGGGAGGTCAACAAGGACCTGCAGCTAATACCAACGAGGGACAGTGACCAATCGAGGAAGGATTTAAGAAGCAATGAATAATAATAGCATTGCACTATGGCCACAGAACAATATCCTATCATACCCATGAGCTCATACTGGTATAAAATAAATGGTTAGCTGGTCATGGTAGAGCACACCTGTAATATAGCAACACGGGAGGCTGAGGCAGGAGGATCACAGGAGACTCAGCAACTTAGCGAGGCCCTAAGCAACCCAGAGAGACCCTTCTCAACATAAAAAATAAAACGGGCTGGGAATGTGGCTTGGTGGTTAAGCACCCCTGGTGCAAAATTAATTAATTAATTAGATAGTTGAATAAATAAATGTGAGCAGAGAAGAAGCACCTCTTCCTTACAGAAGAATTCTAGTTAATAAATGATAACAATCAACATTGAATGAAGGACAGGAATTTTATAAAAATCACCATTACAACAGCAAAGTCAATATCATGGTAGATAACACCAATTCACGTTAAAATTAATGTTAGTAATTAGAAGAGAAGCAGGATAATAACATAAGCTCAAAGGATCTTCCCTAAGATGTTCATTGGGAAGGAAAAATAGTGACTTTGTAACAAAAATCGCATCTCAGCCAGCCGTTTGAAGTTGGTGTTACCAGCGAGAAGGTGGAGAGAAGGCTGCACCCTGATAGGAGAAGTCCACTACTTCTGTGGTCTTCTCACCAGACCTGCTCAAGCTCACCCCAGTGTGAGGTGACCCCAGCAGATGCACGTGGAGGAATATCCCCGAAGCTCTCTGGGTCTCGGCCTTAAAGCGGGAGGCCCTACAGACCTGCTGTAGACCAGAGGAGACCAACAGGAGACTAAGCACTGAGTGGCTCTGGATCCCAGAACAGAGAGAGGGTGCTAGTGGAAAAATGGCTGACATTTTGGAAAATGTGTACATTAATTGTAATCCACAAGAGCAGATTTAGTCTCTGGGATGCTATTGCAGCCATGTGATGTGTGAACACGGGAGGGAGGCAGGTGGGAATTCCCTGCAGTTTTCTCTACCAGTGAAGTTATGTCAAAGTACAAAGTGAAAGGGCAGCATACAGCGAACCTGGGCCCCCTGCAGCCCACACCCGGGCGTGGTTCTTACTCAGTTGCTCTTAGTTCTCACTTCGCCAAGTGCGTTGGACGTGCTGGAAGCTGCTCCCCACCCCTAGGTTGGCGTTTTGGTCTTTGGAGCTGCTTCTCCGGGCCTTGCTGGTGCCTGCCCACACGGTCCCTTCCCTGCTCCCCTAGGTTTCCATCTGCGCTGTTGGGTCGACCTCACTCCTGCCCTGCCTGCTGTTCTTTTTAGCTTCCTCTCCAGGTTGCACTCGGGGTATCTTAAGCTCACGCTCCCTTCCAAGTCCATGGGAATCAACGGTCCCCCAGTGCTGGTGGGTAGGGGAGCTGGTTTGGCTTTGCTGTGGGCCCTGGGGCTTCAGTGCTTCCTGTTCCTATTGAATTGCCCGGCTCGTGTTGCAAGCCCTGCTTGGCATTTTTGTGCACTTAGCCCTGGCCGCTAGAGGAACAGCCCGTGGGGGGAGTTTCCTGCTCCCTGCTGGCAGGGCAGCATGGGGCTTTCTGATCCAGCCCTCCACCTTCCAGGGCCTGAGATGAAGGGCGCTGAGCCCCGCAGACCGTCCCTGTGCTGATGGCAGAAGCCCGGTGGTGGCTGCAGCCTCAGGCTGGTTGCCCGTCGGGCTTGTCTTCATTGCTGTCACCTGAGGGCTTCCCTCTGCTTCAAGGTTCGTTCACTCTAGCGGGTGACTGGGGGAGGACAGGTGTGAACCAGCACTTTCGTGTTCAGAGGTGAAGGCTGGGTTTGTGACCTCATCCTTGCTAAATCGCTAGGAATCTTTCAACTAACTTCTTAGCTTGGCCTCCCTGTGTTTTCTGAAGTTCTAAACACATGTTCATATGTTCTTGCATTGGTGCGTTCCGGAGCTGAGGATGGAACTCGGCGTCCCGCACGGGCTGGCCGAGCGCTGTGCTGCTGGTCTACATCCCTGACCCAACACGGGATCCCAGAAAAAATAACCGGGTGTGCCGCTCGGGACCCTGGAACGCCTCTGTGCCGCACAGTAAGTCACAAAGCACATCTGCGACCGCAGCAAAATGTGAATTCCCTGGAAACCTTCCCAGGGAATATTCAGGAGGTGATCTTAGCAGGGCTCGTTGTCGCCTCGAGCGCTGTGAGCGCGAGGTTCTGCGTCCTCGGGTCCCTTCCTGCGGTTTGGGGCAGAGGCCAGCACGGCTCCTCTGTCGCAGAGCCTCCCGCTTCCATCGCAGATTTAAAATTCCTTCTAGCTAATGGAAAATGGCCCTTTTTCTATAGCCAGGCAAGTCAGGAAATGCACCATTGAATTCAAACAAGCAGTCACAGCAGGTCACCTGCTCACAAGTAGATTTCCTCAGAGCTTTCCTGCAGTGGGAATGCTTCCCATGTGTGGTGTGTGTGTGTGGGGTGTGGTGTGTGTGCAGTGTGGTATGTGTGTGTGTGGGGTGTGGTGTGTGTGTGTGTGGTGTGTGTGTGTGTGTGTGGGGTGTGGTGTGTGTGCATGTGTGGTGTGTGTGTGCATGTGTGGTGTGTGTGTGGGGTGTGGTGTGTGTGCATGTGTGGTGTGTGTGTGTGTGTGTGGTGTGTTGCAGTGTGGTGTGTGTGTGTTTTGTGAATGTATGTGTGCACATGTGGGGTGTATGTGTGTGTGTATGTGTCTTTGTGTGGTGTGTGTGTGTATGGTATGTGTATGTGTGTACGGTGTGGTATATGTATGTGTGTTTGTGTGGAGTATGTGTGTCATGTGTATGTGTGTGTGGTGTGTATGTGTGTGTCATGTGTATGTGTGTGTCATGTGAATGTGTGTGTGGTGTGTGGTGTGTGTGGCATGCGTGGTGTGTGGAGGGGGTGTATGTGTGTGGTATGTGTGGCATGTGTTGTGTGTGTGGGGGGGGTGTATGTGTGTGGTGTGTGTGGCATGTGTTGTGTGTGGGGGGGATTATGTGTATGGTGTGTGTGGGGTGTATGTGTGTGGTATGTGTGGCATGTGTTGTGTGTGTGGGGGGGTGTATGTGTGTGGTATGTGTGGCATGTGTTGTGTGTGTGGGGGGTGTATGTATGTGGTGTGTGTGGCATGTGTTGTGTGTGTGTGGGGGTGTATGTGTATGGTGTGGGGGGGTGTATGTGTGTGGTGTGTGTATGTGTGTGGTGTGTGTGGCATGTGTGTGGTGTGTGTGTGTGGGTGTATGTGTGTGGTGTGTGTGTGTGGCACGTGTCTGGTGTGCGTTGGGGAGGTGGCTTCCTTTGGGGACTGTGGTTTTGGTGCACCGCACACCCCAGGTGGGAATTCTGCTCCCTGTTCCTGGGAGGCCTGGCGGTCTCCCCGGCAGGTGGGCGGGCTGTCACTGGACTCCCGCGGAGCGAGCACATCTCACCAAGAGCCTCCTGCGTCCTGGCCCCGCTGTGGGCTGGGGCTGGGCCTGGCCCCACAGGCAGAGATGCAGGGGCCTCGGCTCTTCGGGCTGCTGGGCTGCTGGTTGGCGCTGGGGTGTGCCTGCAGCACATGTCTGGGCGCCAGGGCTGAGTGCCACCTTTCACTGTCTCTGCGGGAATATCCCTGGCGCTGGTCTCGGGAAACTTTTCTTCTTATCAATGGAAAACACATGTCCTCAAGGCACCTGCAATTGAGCCTGCCAGACCCAGCTTGAGAGCAAAGTCAGCCATGGGAAAGGACTTTGCGGGTCTCAAAGAGTTCCAGGGGCAGGACCTGAAATTATGTCCTCGGTCCCAGGAGATGCTGAAGAAGTGCCACACAGCGCTGGCATTAGAGCAGAGCTTCTGCGTGGAAGAGTGCGTGAGTCCACAGTGACTTGTTTAGATCCACCCGGTGAAATATCACCCCAAGATCCAAACTGGAAAGCTGTTTTACAAAGACGGTTTTGTACTTGTAAATGGACTGTGTGCCTTTACTTTATTTGTTTATTTTTTTGTGGTGCTGAGGATCCAACCAGTGCCTCACAGGAGAGGCAAGCGCTCTGCCACTGAGCCCCAGCCCAGCCCCTAAACTAATAAGCTACTTTTATTTGCACATTTCAAATTTAAAAATACAGACACTGGGAGAAATAAAGTCAGATTCTTAACTACCAAGGAATAATTCTGAAAAGGATCCTTATTCACTTAAATGGCAAAAGAAATTAGAATATAGATTAGTTTTTGTTTTCTCATCCTTCGTGTAAGTTAAGTGAGCAAAGGTGCAGAGGCTTGAGTTAAAGGGGTTCATGTATTGGGACAGTAAAGAGGGACAGAGAGTCTTGTATTTTATATGCGTGTGCATGCACACATACACATGAATACTCACACATACGGCTTTAATTCAACTGTGCAAAGAAGGAACTACCACTGTTGTCCCGTTTTACAGATGTAGGGACACTGAGGCACAGAGTGGTATGAGTGCCAGTTCTCTGGTGCAATTCTGGTGTCCACGGCAGGGGCAGAGCGAGGGCGGGCCGATCAAGTCACGCAGCTTCCTGAGCGGCCCCTGTAAGTTGCAGCCAGGGATTTTCCCAGTGAGTATGAAGATGCCAATGCAGAGCGGACGTTTCTCTCCCCCGACTTGGTGTCCCCCTCCCGCTTCTCCTGTTGGCGGGTCCCAGAGACTGCCCAGGGGAAGCGTGAGGGGCGCTCACGTGTCCTTCCAGGCTGGCCGGCCCTCTCAGAGCCGGGGTCATTGAAAACTGAGCCGGTCATGATGCAAAACACAACTCCGGTGTCGAGGCTTTGATCCGCCTCCCTCGGCCTCTCTGTGAGGCAAAGGTTTCTTCAGGGTCAAAGCCACTTTTAAATCATATGTGCGTTCGATGTGTTGCCCTGATGAGAACTAGGAACGATCCTCCCGATTCGCTGCTCAGTGCCTTTCCATCCATCAGCTCTGGCTTTTCATTTCCTCCGTCACAAGAGCAGAAGGGCAGCTCCTGGCTGGTCTCCTCTCTTTCTCGGCAGGGGCACCACGCAGTGGCTGTAGTCGAGCCTGGGGTTTGGTTACAGGCACCCCCCCGTCCAAGGTTCCTTTCCTCTTTCACAGCTGTGCTTGGGCCACCGTTGGATCCCATTTTCACATGGAGCAGAACGTTCTCAGCCCTTCCCATTCTGTGGGCAGCGTGGCCTCCGCACCACCGTCGGGTGGGGGCGGCCCTTTCCAGCCCAGGTCGGGGTTCTGAGTCTCCTGTCAGGGAGCCTGTCCCTGCTCAGCTCCTCATTTTCAAAAGAATTCCCAGCTTCTTCCAGTCACTCTTCCAGATGCGGTTTTCCTGCCCTGCTTGCTCCCTCTTCTTCCTCCTCGTCCATCCTACTTACCAGCAGCCCGTGAAGGCTTCTGGGTGCCCTGTGCTTCTGCAGGCCGGGTCTGAGAGATGGAACCGTCCACTGTGTCTTCTTCCTCCTGGGGCATCTAACACAGGACGGCCACTTGGGCCATTTCTGCAAGGAAAACGTGCTCAGGAGAGCTCGTGGGCAGCTGGGGTTATGGAATTGGCTTCGATATAATATTTTTCTTTTCCCTTTTCTTACTAGATGAGGAGGCCAGAATGAAGAAATCGGTCATCTGGGGACCAGATGTCGAGCACACACGTTTCTGTGATCCCCTCTGCATGGAGCAGCTCTTCCTCACTCATCAACTCGGCCGACACCTTCATCCTTCTGGCTCCTCCTGTGTGACACCTGCTCCCCCCACTGTTAAGTGAGTCTCCCTGCACAGAGCACTGAGGGGAGGGGTCGCTCTGCCTGTGGCCCCGGCAGTGGGGCCGAGGTGGACACCTACCTCAAGATGTGTCCGTGTGACCACTCGTCAGGCCTGGTGAACGTCTCTGAGAGACTAAGCCATAGACTCGCCAGGTCGAGGGCTAGGTGGGTCTGCAGGGCTCTCCTGTGCCAGGCAAGCTGAGTCCCCGGGGAGGAGACCAGATGCACAGGCAGAACCAAAGTCTCTATGAGCAGCAGACCACTGGTCTGGATGGCCGCCTGGCTTCCTTGTGGCTCTCTGGTTGCTTCGTTTCTGGTCCCTGAGTCTATTACCAGGAAGCCCCACTTTGCGTGAGTCACTTAGCACCTCCCATCCTTTCAAACAGAAGGGCCCTCGCCAAGGCATCTTCCATATGGATCGTCGCCGCCCACCCAGATAGTCCCGCTGTGCCTGATGTGTACCTCCCTGAACACACCCACTACCCCTCCTGGCCCCTGCAAGATTGCAAAGCGTCCTGTTGATGCTTATTTCTTGGTATGACAGACCTTCGTTTTGTTCATTTGTTATTAAATAAAAGAGTGTCATAGAATTGTGGATCTAGGTTATGATTTGTTCCCTGCATTTATTGGGTATTGGGTTTGTTGTTTGCATTCCTACAAAAATCACTGGGCTTTGTTCTGGAAGGTGGCACATGGACACAGTCTTATCCTCCAGAACCTTACATTTAGGTGGAAGGACAACAGTGCTTAGCGCAGGGTTGATTATTCCCCATTCTGAGTGTTTGTTGCCTGCAAATGATGAGACTGTTCCAACCTGACTGTGAGGGATGTTGGCCAACCCAGGCCTGGGTGTGAAATGAGATCATAAAACTGTGATGGTAAGAAACCAGTGCCTGGGAAGGGTCATCCCCTCTCCTCTCTCAGCCTTTCTCCAGGAAGCCTGATGGACCCTGGGCCCGACCTTTTGGCCTGTGGGTAACTTCCCCTGGAAGTCTGACCACTCCCCTTTGGAGTGTAAATGCACCTGTGGAGGCTGCGGGCCAAGGCTAGAGATTTACTCAAGGCCTTGCAGGAGGAGGCGGTTCTTCCCGTTATCACACTCTGCTTCTGTAAACATGCTTCCTGCTAGAAACCCGTGCACAGCGCTGTGTCGGGCAGACTCGAACATTTCTGACACTAGCTAGCCTATACATGTTGTTAGACACGGTGGGTGGGGGCTCAGGATGTGGGCTTGCCGTGGTAAATTAAGGTTTGGAGACCCCTCTCCAAGTGCTGCTCGCCACCTCTTGGTGTCTGTTTCCTGCAACAGAAGCAGGCACTAAGGTAGCCCTGTGTGTCTGTCCCTGATTCCTCCCTCTGTCCTTTCAGATGGTTCTGTTCTTGGTGCACAGTTCTGTCTTCCGCACATGCACGTGCTGCTCTGAAGATCGCAGATGCTCCGCCCACGCCCCTCTCCTCTTCAGTGTCCTGGGCTGCAAACGTCAGCCGCCTTACTCTCCCTGTGCTGTCGGGCAGCGTGCGGGCCCTACGCACAGCCACCCCCCTCAGCAGCCTGGCCACCGCTCCCCCGCAGAACTGGAACAGTCCTTGAACTCGTCTTGCTTGTTGCCGTCTCTGGGCTCACTGTCCAGCTTTGCCTCCTATTCAGTGCCTTTATTTTTTAAAAGAAAGCCTTTCCAAATGCACGTTTGTCTAATCGTTATTTTAATGTTTGAGGTGAAACGATAAATCTGGTCTTTGTTATTCTATCTTGGCTGGAAGCTAAGGTTTGACTTGCTGTTTCTTTAGGAAAGTTTGGTGAGGAATGTGGTTGGGATACCTGTCTACATTCCATCCCTCTGAAGGATCTTCTTTCACTTGCCCGGCGTGGTAAGCAAAGGGAAGCATGTCTGCTCCCAGGTCACAGCGGGCCCCTGGGGCCGTACCTCCGAGCTGAACCTGACTTGTGTTCAGTCTGTGGGTCT
The DNA here is from genome assembly GCF_902686455.1 of Sciurus vulgaris. Classification (NCBI taxonomy): domain Eukaryota; kingdom Metazoa; phylum Chordata; class Mammalia; order Rodentia; family Sciuridae; genus Sciurus; species Sciurus vulgaris. Next base: position 140,453,240 of record NC_136470.1, read on the forward strand.
CATTGCTGCTCAAGGTAAAGGCAATGAATTAATGATGGATGAAGACGTTCTCAGTTTCTTGAGAAGAAATCCATTCCAGTGAACCAGTTGAGTAAAAATAGTTTCCCCAGAGGAACTTAATTCTAGAAAGATAATTATCTGCTGGAGATGCCTGTAATTTTCAATTACGTTTGCTTAGCTTCTGAATTGTAAGTACGGGGAGTGTTGCAGGACTTAGAAGTTTGGTTGATGAGGAATTCAAGCAGCTCCTTTCTAAAGCTCAGGAGAGCCAAACCTGTTTGGGAAGAGCGCCAGGGCAGCCTGTGGTCAAGAAAGCCATGCAGACATTGCCCGGGGGCTCTCAGCGCGTGGGGCTGCCCAGGAAGGACGGTGATCCTCTTATGGGTACCAGTGTTGCGTCTGCGCTTTCTTCAAAGACAAGGGGGTGATGACAAAGTCATGTTTACCTTTGCCAAGATGATCGCCCACTGATCTGTGAGGTGCCAAAGGAAAGGGATTCTCTTGCCTTTGGTTTATGCCCATGGAGTGAACCGCAAAGCCTCGCAGAGGCCGGTCACAGAAGTCCTTCCAGGCAGGAGCAGCCGCGAGGCTCTCCTGTGGATGAAGCAGGGGCTCCCCACTCCCCGCACCCCTGCCCGAAGGCACATGTGTGCCATGGGCAGGGACTGGCAAATGACAAATAAAAACTACTTCTGAAAATGAGCAGGGCATTTGGTGACAGGTGACCCAGCTCTTCCTGAGGATGGTGTTGGTGACGATTCTGAGTCATCAGCCTCGGCGGAGTGTCTCTCCCTATCCTGCGGCAGGTCTCTGCCCTGACCATCACGGACGCAGCAGCTTTCCCTAGAGTGACCAGATTTAAAATGCAAAACACAACACAAACACTAAAACTTTTGGAAATATGACATTCTTTTATTAACTCTAAAACTACAAAGTGACTACTGCTTGCAAAATATTTCAGTTATATCACCTTCTTTCTTGAGGCTCAGTAACAAAAACCTAAGTCATTTAATATAAAAAAGTACAGGGTAGGTAGGGTTGAGTTAGAGGCCCCAGCGTAGCCTCAGACACCAGCATGTGTGCTTATTTATGATCTGGGAGCCATGAAGGCCAGCCACATAAGGGCCTGGGACATGTTCCTTCCTGTGGACTCAGAGGAGTGACAGAAGCCAAGGAATACTTTGCTCACGGGGAGCAGAATCAAAGGGATCGGTGAGGACCTTTGTGGTTGGCCTGGGGGCTGTGCTAACCACAGTGTGCACTTGGACTTGAAGAAATCTGGCAGGAGAACGGGGGCAGGGTCACAAACTGGGAGTGAGACGGTGAGAGAATCCTGCTTTTTCTGTCAGCTTGTAAGATTGACAGTGTATGTTGCAAAACATATTGGTGTGTCCTGAAGGCAACCCGGAGCCCCCGGTCTGTCTGGGGCTGTCGTGATGAAGGTCGTGTCTTCGCTGTGCACCAGCAGGGAAGGGCCAGGTTGTCAGTCTCCCCTGAGGGCGAGACGTGGTTCTCCACAGTTGGTGGTGTCGTCATGTGGTCGACTCGGGTGTCTCTGGTCAAGGTGGCTCTCACCTTGCTTCTCTGCTTCTCACTGCTCAGTCTTCAGGTGTGGATGCCCAAATTTCCCATTTGGAGGACCCTTCTGAACTTGAACGTTATTGTGATGGACTGACAGACCTGACTCCATGAGAATGTTCTAGGCCAGACTCTAAGGAAAATGACTAAACAGACTCCATGTTGCTCTGAGACTCCATGTTATGTAGGAAATAAGCTTCTCCCATGGGAACAGCCCACCTCTGTGCCCATCATCAGTTACTTGGTGTGACATGTTTAATAATATACAATGACAACTCCTATGTAGTAAAGAATTGCTCTCTTTTGATCCCTATTGCTCCTAAACAATGTACCATGTGAACAGTGATTGTGTGGATGTTAGCAACCATTCTTTAGTTTGTTCCTAGGTAAGGGTCATTTTGACCCAGTTCCCCCTCTGTCGATGATCTCAAGATGTTAATGTGTAATTTTGAATCATAGCAACAGACACTTATGATTGATGTGATTTTTGGTATAAGAATCCCTACAACTCTGTGGTCAGGGCTGTTCTCCTAATAGCCGTCTTTTGGGGCATTGTGTGAGACAGTCAGCTGGTCAGCTTAATAAAGACTCTCAAATGTGGACTTCTCAGTGGTGATCGGTCTGTTCTTAAGTTGCGCCCCATAACAGTTATTACCATGCCAACCTTCAAAACTTGCCTTATCCTGCTAGTGCTTCGTAGAAGGAGTCCTGTGGTCACACTGACTGGGGCAGTTCTGTGGTGAATAGGACGGACAGAGCTCAACTTGTGACACCCCCGGTCTCCTGCCACAGAAGGCCAGTGTCCCCTGACCTTGTGAGAGCAGACACATCCTCATGTTTACACATCCTGTGCCCATCAAGGGCAGTACCCTGTGGTACTCAACCTGCACCTGGCATCCACGGCCAGTCCTATGACTTCCACCCCCTGGAGGAGTGGTCACTGGTTTTCATCCTGAACCCCGGGACCTTTCCTTGGGTGGACGATTTTCTCTCCCTGAACTTGCTGTCCTGCCACAGGTACCCTGTTGGCTAAATCTACTATTTGCTGTCATATAGGACTTCACAACAACGTTGTTTTTGATTTTTATGAAAATTCAGAAGGGACGAACACTCACTGTATCATGTGGCTTGTTTAATTTATTTATGTGAAGTCAGAACTGGTAACCCTCATGATTTTGAAGGACTCTAAATATTTCTCTGAACTTGGTCAGCACTGTTATATTGAAAATACTTTTTTTGGGAAAAAAAATTTTATGTGTGTGTGTGTGTGTGTGTGTGCACATGTGTGCATGTTAGTATATAAAGAAATAGATGCAAATAAAATAAAGAGACATATTGGCTTACAATAAAGAGTCTAGAGTCTAGAGTGTAATGGACTCATTCTCAAGAGGAAGGAAAGGAGTTAGAACCTGAATTTCATGAAGAAAATGTCCACAGGAGGATACAGTCTTTTCCTTGGGGCTTTCTGTGGAAGAAACGTCGCTTGCAGCAATTGTGAAGTGGTGGACTTCACAGAACTTGAAACAGATGGTGAAGAGCCTTGGTCTCTTTCTGTGCCCAGTGCACCCCTAGCCCTGATCTGCAGTCCACGTCAGGAGGTCCAGGCAGGCAGGGACACAGCTACACATGGGGGAACACTGTTGGTCCCAAGATGTCCTAAGTAGACCAAGGACACGCTCTTCAAATTGATTAGCTGATTCCACCGATGCCGTATTTCATAACTTCCTTTTCTCTTAACCTTTGTGTATCCTATTCAAAAGATTAAAAACTCTTGGTAGTGAGTGAAAAATAAAGATGGGGTCCAGTAATCTACCCAACCCCTGGTTATATCCTAGATGAAAGGCCCAGTGAGAGAAGGATTTTTTTTTTTAAAGAAATGATAGTAATTTAATTGCACTTGCCACCCAGTTGTAACACTTCCCAAGTCTCCCTTCCCAGGCTGCCCCTTGATTCACGTTCAGAAGGCTCCGATCGTGAGCAGGCTGTTCTTGGTGAGCGAGCTTCCCGCGTCAGCGCTGGCTGTATGCTCTCCAGGGCGAGGCAGAGCAGACTGCTGTTACACTGCGCACTCGACTCCCACCCAAGTCACCTACTTGCCACGTTAATTTCAGTTAGACTTTTAAAGATGTATTTCACAAGGAAATACTGATTGGATGCTGTATTTTCATCAGTTTTCTGCAACAAACTAGTTCACATTCCTGAAGTTTCCTAAAAAGTCCTAAAATGATTAATATCCTTAAGCAACACAAATTTAAGAATAGAGCCTTTCATTAAAAGCTTTTCGTTTCATGTGTGTTTTGTGAGACATGGTAAAGAACAACTTTTATAGTGTGAATTTCTGGAAGGTGAGGGAATTCTCAACTTCTGAAACAAATCTCTTGTCTGAACTTTATTATGCAGTATTGCATAATACCGTTTGAACAATAGTTAAAACCATGAACTATTTGATTGCTTCAGAAATTGAGACTGAAGGATTTATTCACGGCCCTTCAGCAGAACAATAATTTATCTCCACAAAAGGAAAGGTTTTATAGTAACTAATGAAGATAGGAATAGACCAGGACGGTGAGCCTGACCAAACAAAGTTTAGGTACCTTTCAGGGCAGCTTCAATCTAACAAAGCTGAAGGATGACTTTGAATGTGTTTTCAGTATCTCATTTTGGATTTCAAGGAATGGCAGATGCACAGTGTCTTAGCCAGGCTAACGTTCGTATTCCATAGACGTGCTCATATTGTCTGCGTCCTCTGGGTTACCTGAGTAGGAAAGTTTGCAGAGCACTGAGCTAGAAGATTCAGAAGTGCATTTCCTGGTAAACAATAAATGCTTCTACACAGAGCCGGAGGGGTGAGGTGAGAGACTTTCTTTCATCTAATCAAATCCATTTCATCTTGCAGAATGAAAAAGCTACAACAAAACCAAAATAAAATCAATAAAAACAATCATGGCATTTTATCTATAAACAATTATGTTCAAGCAGTAGAGCTTTTGATTACATCTATTTAAAAATCTCCTGATCACTGTGATAGAATGCTACCTCAAGTGCCTGTCTTGTTATCTTGACTCCTCTGTCATCCTGCCAAAGGGTCACCTTGAGATAATGGATGCTCTGGTTCCAACTTTTCATCTGTAACACTAAAAGTGACATTTTTTGCCCACCTGTCTCATCAAGATACTGTGAACAGTAAACTTATCCCATGTTGGGCTTTGACCTATAACAGCAGCAGAATTATTTGCTTAGCGCACGTAACAACTGACAAGATGCAAGTTGTAAACGTGTGAGCATTTTATTATGTACAGCACTCCACAGAGGAGGAGCTGTTTACAAGTTTATGTGCCCTTTCAATTTTCTGTTGTTATTTATAAAGACACTCTTGTTTACAAAAATTGACGAATAAATGTTTTAACATTTGGGAATATGTGACTGAAATTAAATGAATGCTGAAGTGCAGTGTTCCTTTTTATTTAATTAGAATATGTCAGTAGAAATTTTAATTTTTTTTCACTAATTTTCAGAAGCATTCTAAGATGTGATTGTATGTCAAAGACGCTTTTGTTACTTCTGAGTAGATCAAAGTTCTCTTGTTGTCCCCCAGACAGGAAGTGATTTCATCTCCTGATTTCTGCTAATTTTAATTGCTACTAATAAAGATAAAAATCTGTTGCATTTTGGAAGCAAACCTAAAGCAGAAGGTGGAGTATACTACGTGTGGACTTTCCTTCTCTCAGATATTAACTCAAGAGCTAAATTTTTATATTATTTATGCATAGACTTAGGCTTAAACCTTTGAATTATATAAGTTGTCTGTAAATGCATTTATGTGATTATTTTGATTGTGTAAAATATCTTGCTTTTATTCCTTTAGTATTAAAGTTTCCTACAGCAACACTCCCATAGACCCATTTTCATCTTGTAATGACTTAAGGAAATTAAGCCACATAAAATTAAGTCTATGTGATTGTTTTTGAAAACACCAAAGTTTCTCTCAGAAATTTGGTTCTTGCTTTCCTTGAATGCTGTGTCTCTGAAACTGAGCATCAGATTTTCCTCCAATGACTGCTGTTTGACATTCATTTCAGGATAGCACATTTCTGAAACTGACTAGAAAGATCTTCTAGCAAATTCTGTCACAAAGGAACGCCTCCCTTTGTGGAACTAGAGCATTCCCTTTTGACTCTGGTTGCAGGAAAGGTCACAGGATGCAGCGTACTGAGTTTAACTTTGAAGGCCTAGTGCAAAGTCACAGATGCAGACTATCCAGATAAATCACGCAGCAATGACCCTGTGGAAAATGGCTCCTTTAAATGACGAGGTTGCATGGCTACCAGGTCCTAGAGGCCTTCAGAAGCTCGTGTAAAAGCTGCCAGTGCGTTCAGGTCACTAACGTATTATGTGAGTTGCTGAACTACAAGGGAAGACTAAGGTCTATAGCCATAAAGTATCTTGCATCGGCAACCAGCACGCACGGGTAGACGGCTGGAGTCCGGAGGGGCTGTGCTTAGGGTCCTTTGATCGGATGTGAGCAACACTTCCATGGTTTCAGTGCCTGGTTAGCCCTCCCTGAGGTTACTCCCCGGATCTGTGCACCCCACGGTGTATTCTGTCCTGCAGGGATTCTCAACCTCAGTGCTCCCCACATTTGGGGTTGGAGAATTCTTTGTTTTGGGGGCTGCACTGTGGAATCTTAACGTCTCTGGGCTCTGTCAGCAGAGCCCAGTAACTGACCGCCCACCCCAACCCGGGAGAAAACCAAAGCCCCGGTGAACATGGCCAGCTTCCCCTGGGAAGCAACGTGGTCTCTCCCACAGCTCCAGGGGGAAGGGAGCGTTTTCTTCCCCCTCCTTCTCTTTCAGTCCTCTTGGCAGAAACCCATCACGATCACATGGCACCCCACATAGTTACCCAGAGGGATCACAATGCATGCTTCTGGAAAAAGATGACTGAATTTACTGTGGGCTCAGGAACAAAAAATTTCCCTCCTGGGATAACATCTAACACTTTCGCATTGAAACTATTAATGCATTTATAGTTTTGATTTTACGCAAGAACGAAATTTTCCGAAGGAGAATAGTACTTCTCTTTATCTGTACAGAGGGAAAATGGATTACTGCTCACATGTTTAACTGTTTGAGTTTGAAATATTGGGACATTAGGAACAATGCGTGTGTGTTTAAATTTCTTCTCCTGCTGGATATTCTGGAACACATCGTGAGCAACTATTTGTTTTGCAGTTTCTTAGCTTTCAGTGTGTGTCAGATAGGAATGTGGGGTGGCAGGGGGTGGAGCTGCCAGCTCGGCAATCAGAAGTCAAGGCCAGCTTGGCTGTGGTGTGACTCCATGCAGCGGGTAGCAAGCTGCCAGACCCTTTCCTGAGCAGGGGTAGAACAGCGGCCAGACCCCGATCTCCAGGCTTACCTGTGCGGGGAGGAAGGTGTGGTGCTGGTGTCTTTCCAGACAGGCTTTCCATCCCCCTTGCCAGAGGACTGTAACTGAATGAAGGTCCTAAGTTCCTCTGACTCCAGCTCTCGCAGGCAGAGGAGCAGCTGAGTCTAGCGCTGGTCCACCTAATCCAGGTGACAGGAGTCATCCTCCGAGAGCCTCAGTGGCCCTTAGCTTGCTGGAGGAAAGTTCAGAGGTTTTCAAGCACAAAATTGGCACGTGCTCATGTCTAGGGGTGACCTCTGGGCAGCTGCTGAGAGCAGACACCCCATCTTACACCTTAGCTGAGTCCCTGTGGGACCTTCATGCTTTGAACTCAGCAGACATACAATAAGGAATTTGTAAGTTAATAGGGGCTTGTAAATCATACACTTTTTGGTCACAAAGAGATCAAAGGATTTTTTTTTTTATGTTTAAAAGTAAGGCACACTTCTCATCTGGGGAGTAGGAATACTGGAATGGACACCCCCTATTTTAAGGAGATTGCATGGTGCCGTAATCATCCCAGTGGCTTACCTGAGGTCATAGATAACAAGCTGGTAACATTTCCCGCACGTAATGTCTCTCCGAGGCATGGCAGATCAAAGAGTAGCTTCGAAGTAAGGGGCCAACATAATGTAATATGTATTATTATTGCTGAAGTTTCTTTCCATTAAGTTGAATTCTATGTGCTACAAAACCAAAAAGGGAGACTCGGTGAATTTTGAAATGCTAAGATACAGAACAAAAAGATTGATGTATCTGTAATCAGACTAAGTAAAGAAAAAATAGAGCTGATTTACTACATCACATTTGCTTTGAGGTTTATTTAGCTGAAAAAATTAAGCCTAGGAAATGTTCACCCTAACTTCATATCCATTTAGATAAATCTGGAAGCAACATTATTTTGATATGGTCCCCAAAATAAGTAAATAAAAACAAGCAGTTAATGCTTCATCAAGAGTCCTGGTTTTGATCAAGACCACGCTTCATTCACTCCAAAGAGTGACAGCACGGTGCCCCATCGAGTTTCCTAATGGCACATCTCTGTACGTGGGAAATCATTATCATTTCTCAAAATGCAGAGCACATTATGTTAGATGAGCTCTGATATTTCCACATATTTTAGGGAAAGCAAGAGCAATCTCATTTGCACAACAAATGTGTTTAGTTTTAAAAAACAATGATTTCTTCTAGGGCACTGAAGATGGAATTTAAAGTAATTAATACTGAAAGCTGCAGGTTTTTTTTATTTGTGGAAAAACAGCATAATTCTAAATTACTTATGTAAATATGTTCAGATGTCTCTCTACACACATATCCAATGTGATTCATTGAAAACAATACACTAAATTTTTTGCCAAGTCAAACAACAATAAATCCAATTCTGTAATATTTCACAAGTCTTTCTTTTTCAAGTTGAAGATGATTGCATGTTTATAACTTGGAGAAGTAGGAACTAATTTACATACACAAACAATTTAAGGAACAAACACCTATCAGAAATGTCAGCAGCAAGCATTGTAGAAGTACCTCTTGTACCTTGTAAATAGATTAGATTTTTGTTGAATAAAATGTGTTCCCGTCCACCATTTTGTAGCAGATATTGTTAATGATCTGAAGAAGCTTTATTTGCAAAGGTTATCCCTGCATTGAATTTAGGTTTATACAATCTGGGTTATGTGCATAATCAATAAAACAGTCACAGGCTCATTGAGGAAGTATATAGCATTTACTTTCTGAGCAAAGTTGTTTGTCTCCAAGTGTTTACTGCCTGGGAAATGTTCTTCTGGCTATTAGCTACTTTTATTTCAATTATTAAAAATTCATTTATTTTCAAACGAGATCAAATAAAGGGGCAGTATGTTATTATTTGAAGTTTTTGATACTTATAAACAATTGAAAGTTATTTGAGTTCTGATCCTTGGTTCCTAGACCTGTAAAGTCAAAGTAGTGATCGCTACTTATGGATTGTTCAGGGGACTGTATGAGAAAAGGAATACAAAGGAGTGAAGCTCAGTGCCTGGGACACTGGAACCTCTGTTCTCCTTTCCCCTCTTAGCCTCTAACCCATCCCCACACCCGCTTGTTATGGACAACTTCTGCCCTGAATTTGCTCCCTCCAGCCCAAACCTTCCTAGACCTCTTCTCGGAGTTATCTCTGATTCTGCTTTGGACCCAAGAGCTCAACTAAAGATGTGAAACTCTCTGAGGCGAACCACAGGGATTAGAATCGAGATAGGGAGAGATGTTGGGCTGTCCTTTACCTTCCTATTAAGTAAAATAAGAAGACTAGATCCTGGCCAGATTTCCTTGGATTTAGTCTGCCTGTTGAGGGTTCCTACTGCAGTAACTATGCTCAGGTCCCTGAGAACACTGCAGACAGAACCACAGCTTAAGATGACCTTGAAGAAACCACCCAGGCCTCGAGAGAGCACATGCTTGCTACACTAGGTTCATGGAATTTTTGTGTTGGCCATAAACCAAATTCGATCTCCCACCTGGAAACCCCCAAGCTGCGCTGGCAGTGCAGGACAGCCTTGGCTGTGTGTCTTTCTCTCCTCCTCCTCCTCAGGACACTGGAGGCTGAGGGCAGGAAACTTCCCATCCTCACTCCCGGGTTTCCATCAGACTCTCCACTAAAGGGAAGGACCTGCTGCCTCACCCTGCTGCTCCCTCCCATGTGCTTTTCTGGGAGTGGACCCGACGCTGGTCAGCAGCTTGGCGTCCTATGACCCCCACTGGTAAGAAAGAGCTTCATTTCCTCTGAGGTTACCTCTGCCACCAGAAAACTCACCCCGAATCTGTAGGTTTTCCTTCATCAAATCCTATTCCAAAAGCCCCTTGGGATGCATTCCACCAATAGGAGGGATTTAGAAAAGCACCCCAGGAAGGGACTGTGGTGGAATCAGTATGGACTTTGAAATCAACTAGACCTCCCTTGACTTCTTGTATTGCTTGGTTCTGAAGGTTTGCAGACCCACCACTTTAGACAAATCATTTAATCACTCTTGAGAGTTTCTTTGTTTATTGCTACAGTTGGGAAAGGTATACAGTCAATTTCTTTGCAACAATTGAATAAATAATGTGTACAGACGCTTGGACAAAGGTAGAATTTCAGTAGGTGATAATTGACCCCTTGAGTCATTTTCGATACAGTAAAAGCTACATCATTAGATTCTCTCATTGTAAAAATCCCAGGTCTCTTTTTCTTTTTTCTCTTCCGTGTTGACCAAACTCAATTTCTAATGAACATCTTCCTTTTCCATATTTTGTGGCCCTAAGGGGAATAGAGTAAGGATGAAGGGTCTTACAGAGAAATTCCATATTCCTGTCTTTCTCCCACCATCTCCTCAGGCAGTCTTGATTTTCAATTCCAGCTTCAGGGACATCAGACATTGAGGACTACTATGAAGCTCTTGTCCCTAAGGGAGAAAAATAAAATCTCCAATGCCCTTACACTTTCATTTCTTCCCATTAATTTCTCCATGGTTGGTACTGCTCTGATTACTGAATGTAATTGTTTTAAATCACCAGAAGCAAGGATTTCAGGGATACATAAATTAAGCAATATTTTCTCAATCTTTAGTTTTTTATTTCTTTGAGCGAAATTTTGCATAATACTAATTAACTTTGATTCATGCATTATATTAGATTCTGTATTAGAGGAATTTATTAGTTGATCCTAGCTCATGAAAACTTTTCAAGGCCCCTCCGTCTTCCTCCCCAGCCCTTCTCCCTGACCTTGACCCTTCCATCCTCTCCATCCTCCTCCCCAGTCTTTGTCCCTGACCTTGACCCTTCCATCCTCTCCATCCTCCTCCCCAGCCCTTCTCCCTGACCTTGACCCTTCCATCCTCTTCATCCTCCTCCCCAACCCTTCTCCCTGACCTCACACTTCCATCCCTCCTACCACCTTCCCCTGTTTACATTTTGGATATGGTGATTTTGCACAGGTTTTATCTTCCTGAAGAGGCTGTGAGCTCTTCAGGACCATACCTTGTTTTGTGTTCCGGATCTCCCATGAGTTTGAGCTACTACACAACAGTAGAGACTGACTAGATGCATGTAAGATGAGGACATCCAAATTTCCTAGAACATTCACATATTATAAACTTAAAATTCTTACAGCAGCCTTTCCTGAAACATAGCAAACTCTTCTTGTCTGTAAGAGGGTTTTTTAAGGAGACTGCTTCTTTTCTTATTGCAAGAATATTAAAAATGGTGTTTATAGTCTCAAAACATCCCTTTACAATCCAGCTGTTGCATAACATAGGTGGAGCAGGAGAGCCGACTCCTCCGCACGGGCCTTCTGAGGCTCGCTCAGAGCTCCTCTGCTTCCTCGCCTTTCCACTGCCTCAGGGAAGAAGGAAGTGCCAGTATCAGTCTGAGTGGGTACAGGGCATCAGTGATGTGCTAGTTCCATGTATTTCCTAAAAAAAAAGCCATCCTAATTGAATTACTTAGTTCTCCAAAAGAAGGAGGTTATGGGGAAAGATAGAAAGGAAGAAAGATATGTACCTATGTATATAACTTGGGAAATGCTCATGGGATTTCTGTAAATCGTAACACTCCATAAATGTTTTCTTTGGCTAGTTTATAAGAGTATTCATAATATTTTCTGATGCGATCACAACAATGATCAGAAGGCTGCCTAATTCAAAGCTTCTTATTATTGAAAAGGAAGGAAACCCCACAGGATTAGCTGCTGTTTAGCTCTTGAAAATGATCTTCAGGGGTTTTCAAGATGGCGGCCTAGAGGGTGGCTGCATTTCATGTTGCTCCAGGACTCAGGATTCAAAAGAGGAGATATTGAGACGCTTGGGACCAACTCAAAGCAGCCGGGTGACTCTCACCCCCTGGGGAGGCATCCCGGATGGGACGGTGGTCCCGGAACGCAGGAAACGTTGTGAAGTAGAGCTGCCGGCGAGACGCCCCTCCCCCCGCTGGAGCAGTGACTCGGACAGCTGGGAGCGCCGTAAAGGAGGCCGCTCGGCACAGCGCTGGGACTCGGAGCAACCACTGGGGCTCCGGCGGCTGCCCAGGGGAGGAGTGGCGAGGAGAGCTGTGTGGACTCAGGACACCGGGGCCTGCCCTGAGGAGGAGGAGGAGGAGCGTGGCCACTTGGATTCGGAGTGACTGCACCAGAGCTACAGGCGGTTGCCAGAGGAGAAGCCGCGCGGCGAGCTGTTTGGACTCAGAACGACGCTTCTGAACCCCGGGGCCTGCCCTGAGGACGAGGAGGAGGAAGAGGAGCGCGGCCGCTTGGATTCGGGGTGACTACACCAGAGCTACAGGCGGTTGCCAGAGAAGGGGCGGCGTGGCGAGCTGTTTGGACTCAGACCACTTCTGAACCCCGGGGCCTGCCCAGAGGAGTAGGAGGAGGAGGAGGAGGAGCACGGCGGGTCGTGTGGACTCGCAGTGACTGCATTAGCGCTCCAGGCGGCTGCTCAGAGGAGAAGGCGAGTGGTGAGTTGTTTGGTCTTAAAGTGACAGCTCCTGAACACAGGGGGGCTGCCTGGAGGAGAAGCGTGGTGGGACGCTTGCTCTTGAGTGGCCGCACCAGAGCTCCGGGCGGTTGCCCAGAGGACCCGTGCAGCGGGTCACATGGATTCAGAGCCACTCAGAGCGACTGCTCCTGAACACCCGGGGGATATCTGGAGAAGGAGGAGGAACGGGGAGGGTCACTTCGACTCGGAGTGATTGATTGCCCCGGGCAACGGGTGGTTGGTGGGAGGAGGAGGCACGAAGTGAGTTTCTTGGACTCCTAGTGACCGCACCGGAATACTGGGCAGCTGTCTGGAGGAAGAGGCCCGTGGCGGGTCTCTGGGACTCAGAGCGATTGTTCGGGGCCCCAGGTGGCTGCTCAGAGGAGGGGCCGCACAGCCAGGCGATTAGGTGCAGAGCAGGGACCCAGGATCTAGGAGGCTTCTGGGTGGAAGAGCCGCACAGAGACAGGCTTAGGGCGGAGCGAAGGTTCCAGGCCTGTGGGCAGATTCTCTGAGGAGGGGCGGCCTAAGGAGATTCATCTGCGAAGGGTGAGGCTCCCAGGCCCAGGAGGTAGGGCCGGGCCCCTGGGAACTTTGCAGAGGAAGGCAGCCCAGCCCAGGCGGTAGCTGTAAATTGAGGGGAACCTCTAGGAGGGAACTGAGCAGCGAGACCTCCCCACCGGGTGAGTCTTCCCTGCTGGGTGAGGTTTCCCCACAAGGACGGTAAAACCAGAGAGACTCAGGCCCAAACAGGCCTTGCCTCAGCCCGCAGCCTAGGTCCCCTTTGGATGACCATTGGTTAACAAGTGGAGGCACCTCTGCCCACTAGCAGGGATTATACCCCACCTGAAGGCCACCACTCCTAGAGAGGCAGCTTCCTTGTGGAGCACCGCATTATCAACTTCCTCCAAGACTTCAGCCTACTAAAGGCTAAGGGGGGATATATATAGAAATCTCCAGGGACATTGTAAGTCAATAGAGGAAATCTGCAATATCTCAGTGGTCCACTGATACCTGAACAATATGAGAAAACAAGGAAAGAAAATGCTGCAAACAAATCTAGATGTTACATCAATAAAACCCAATGACAGCATGGCAGAAGAAATGACAGAAAAGGAGTTCAGAATGTACATAATTAAAATGATCAGAGAAGCAAACGATGAGATGAAAGAGCAAATGCAAGCATTGAATGATCGCACCAATCGACAGTTAAAAGAGCAAATACAGGAAGCAAAAGATCATTTCAATAAAGAGTTAGAGATATTGAAAAAAAAAAACAAACAGAAATCCTTGACATGAAGGAAACAATAAACCAAATTAAGAACTCCATAGAAAGCATATCCAATAGGATTGAACACCTGGAAGACAGAACCTCAGACATTGAAGACAAAATATTTAACCTTGAAAACAAAGTTGAACAAACAGAGAAGATGGTAAGAAATCATGAACAGAATCTACAAGAACTATGGGACATCATGAAAAGGCCAAATTTAAGAATTATTGGGATTGAGGAAGGCCTAGAGAAACAAGCCAACGGAATGAACAATTTATTCAATGAAATAATATCAGAAAATTTCCCAAATCTGAAGAATGAAATGGAAAATCAAGTTCAAGAGGCTTATAGGACTCCAAATACACAAAATTACAACAGACCCACACCAAGGCACATTATAATGAAAATACCTAACATACAAAATAAAGACAGAATTTTAAAGGCTGTGAGAGAAAAGAACCAAATTACATTCAGGGGGAAACCAATACGCATATCAGCAGATTTTTCAATCCAGACCCTAAAAGCTAGAAGGGTCTGGAACAACATTTTTCAAGCCCTGAAAGAAAATGGATGCCAACCAAGAATCTCATACCCAGCAAAACTTACCTTCAAATTAGACGATGAAATAAAATCCTTCCATGATAAACAAAAGCTAAAAGAATTTACAAAAAGAAAGCCAGCATTACAGAACATTCTCAGCAAAATATTCCATGAGGAAGAGATGAAAAACAAAGAAGCAAATCAGCAAAGGGAGGAATTATCCTAAAGGAATTGTCAAATAAAGGAGGAAACAAGTTGTGTCAAACAAATAAATAAACAAAATTTAAAAAATGAACCAAATGACCGGGAAACCAAATCATTTCTCTATAATAACCCTGAATGTTAATGGCCTGAATTCATCAATCAAAAGACATAGACTGGCAGACTGGATTAAAAAGAAAGATCCAACAATATGTTGCCTGCAAGAGACTCACCTCATAGAAAAAGATACCCATAGACTAAAGGTGAAAGGATGGGGAAAAACATACCATGCACATGGACTCAGCAAAAAAGCTGGAGTATCCATCCTCATTTCCGATAGTGTGGACTTCAAGCCAAAGTTAGTCAGAAGGGATAAAGAAGGTCATTTCATACTGCTTAAGGGAAGCATGAATCAGCAAGATATAACAATCATAAACATCTATGCCGCAAACAGTGGCTCATCCATGTATGTCAAACAAATCCTTCTCAATTTCAGAAACCAAATAGACCATAACACAATAATACTAGGTGATTTTAACATGCCTCTCTCACCACTGGACAGATCTTCCAGACAAAAATTGAACAAAGAAACCATAGATCTCAATAACACAATCAATAATTTAGACTTAACGGACATTTATAGAATATACCATCCAACCAAGAGCGAATACACTTTCTTCTCAGCAGCACAGGGATCCTTCTCTAAAATAGACCATATATTATGCCACAAAGCTAATGTTAGCAAATACAAGAAGATAGAGACACTACCATGTATTCTATCAGATCATAATGGATTGAAGTTAGAAATAAATGAAAGAGTAAAACACAGAAACTATTCCAACATCTGGAGATTAAACAATATGCTATTATATGATGAATGGATAACAGAAGATATTAGGAAGGAAATTAAAAAATTCTTAGAGGTAAATGAGAACAAAGAAACATCATATCAAAATCTCTGGGACACTATGAAAGCAGTACTTAGAGGGAAATTTATTTCATGGAGCGCATTTAATAAAAGAAGTAAAACTCAACAAATAAACGACCTAACGCTACAGCTCAAAGCCCTAGAAAAAGAAGAACAGAACAGCACCAAAAGTAGTAGAAGACAGGAAATAGTTAAACTCAGAGCTGAAATCAATGAAATTGAAACAAAAGAAACAATACAAAAAATTGACAAAATAAATAGTTGGTTCTTCGAAAAAATAAACAAAATTGATAAACCTTTAGCCACACTAACAAAGAGAAGACGAGAGAAAACCCAAATCACTCAAATTCGGAATGAACAAGGAAATATCACAACAGACAGGATTGAAATACAAAACATAATTAGAAGCTATTTTGAAAATCTATACTCCAACAAAATAGAAAATTTCGAAGACATCAACAGGTTTCTAGAGACATATGAATTGCCTAAACTGAACGAGGAGGACATAAACAATTTAAATAGACCAATTTCAAGTACTGAAATAGAAGAAGTCATCAAAAGCCTACCAACAAAGAAAAGTCCGGGACCAGATGGGTTCTCAGCCGAGTTCTACAAAACCTTTAAAGAAGAGCTCATTCCAATACTTCTCAAAGTATTCCATAAAATAGAAGAGGAGGGAACCCTCCCAAACTCATTCTATGAAGCCAATATCACACTGATACCTAAATCAGACAGAGACTCATCAAGGAAAGAAAATTTCAGACCAATATCCTTAATGAACATCGACGCAAAAATTCTCAACAAAATTTTAGCAAATCGTATACAAAAACATATTAAAAAGATAGTGCACCATGATCAAGTGGGTTTCATCCCGGGGATGCAAGGTTGGTTCAACGTCAGGAAATCAATAAACGTAATTCACAATATTAATAGACTTAAAGTCAGGAATCACATGATTATTTCAATAGATGCAGAAAAAGCATTTGATAAAATACAGCACCCCTTCATGCTCAAAACACTAGAAAAAATAGGGATAGTGGGAACATTCCTTAACATTGTAAAGGCCATCTATGCTAAGCCCATGGCTAATATCATTCTAAATGGTGAAAAACTGAAAGCATTCCCCCTAAAAACTGGAACAAGACAGGGATGCCCTCTTTCACCACTTCTATTCAACATCGTTCTTGAGATTCTGGCCAGAGCAATTAGACAAACCAAAGAAATTAAAGGGATACGAATTGGAAAAGAAGAACTCAAACTATCCCTGTTCGCTGATGACATGATTATATATTTAGAGGAACCTGGAAATTCCACCAGAAAACTCTTAGAACTCATAAGTGAATTCAGTAAAGTAGCAGGTTACAAGATCAATGCCCATAAATCCAACGCATTTTTATACATAAGTGATGAATCTTCAGAAAGAGAAATTAGGAAAACTACCGCATTCAAAATAGCCTCGAAAAAAATAAAATACTTGGGAATCAATCTCACAAAAGAGGTGAAAGACCTCTACAATGAGAACTACAGAACACTAAAGAAAGAAATTAAAGAACACCTTAGAAGATGGAAAGATCTTCCATGTTCTTGGATAGAAAGGATTAATATTGTCAAAATGGCCATACTACCTAAAGTGCTGTACAAATTCAAGGCAATTCCAATTAAAATCCCAATGACGTACCTTACAGAAATAGAGCAAGCAATTATGAAATTCATCTGGAAGAATAAGAAACCCAGAATAGCTAAAGCAATCCTTAGCAGGAAGAGTGAAACAGGGGGTATTGCAATACCAGATCTTCAACTCTACTACAAAGCAATAGTAACAAAAACGGCATGGTATTGGTACCAAAATAGAAAGGTAGATCAATGGTACAGAATAGAGGACACGGACACAAACCCAAATAAATACAACTTTCTCATACTAGACAAAGGTGCCAAAAATATGCAATGGAGAAAAGATAGCCTCTTCAACAAATGGTGCTGGGAGAATTGGAAATCCATATGCAACAGAATGAAACTAAACCCATATCTCTCACCATGCACGAAACTAAACTCAAAATGGATTAAGGACCTCGGAATCAGACCAGAGACCCTGTAGATTATAGAAGAAAAAGTAGGTCCAACTCTTCACCTTGTTGGTCTAGGACCAGACTTCCTTAACAGGACTCCCATAGCACAAGAAATAAAAGCTAGAATCAACCACTGGGATAGATTCAAACTAAAAAGCTTTCTCTCAGCAAAGGAAACTATCAGCAATGCGAAGAAAGAGCCTACAGAGTGGGAGAATATCTTTGCCAATCATACTTCAGATAGAGCACTAATCTCCAGAATCTATAAAGAACTCAAAAAACTCTACTCCAAGAATTCAAATAATCCAGTCAACAAATGGGGGTTGAATAAGGAAATGAATAGACACTTCACAGAAGAGGATCTACAAGCAATCAACAAACATATGGAAAAATGCTCAACATCTCTAGTAATAAGAAAAATGCAAATCAAAACCACCCTACGGATTCCATCTCACCCCAATTAGAATGGTGATTATCAAGAATACGAGCAACAACAGGTATTGGCGAGGATGTGGGGAGAAAGGTACACTCATACATTGCTGGTGGGGCTGCAAATTAGGGCAGCCACTCTGGAAAGCAGTGTGGAGATTCCTTAGAAAACTTGGAATGGACCCTCCATTTGACCCAGCTATCCCACTCCTTGGCCTATACCCAAAGGACTTAAAATCAGCATACTACAGAGATACAGCCACATCAATGTTCATAGCTGCTCAATTCACAATAGGTAGACTGTGGAACCAACCTAGATGCCCTTCAATTGATGAGTGGATAAAGAAACTGTGGTATATATATACAATGGAATATTACTCAGCCATAAAGAATGATAAAATTATGGCATTTGTAGCAAATGGATGAAATTGGAGAATATCATGCTAAGTGAGATAAGCCAATCTCAAAAAGCCAAAGGACGAATGATATCACTAATAAGTGGAGGATGACACATAATGGGGGGAGGGAAAGGTTAGTGTTAGGGTTAGAGTTAGGGTTAGGGAGGGGGGCAAGTACGGAGGAAGGAACTTCTGTATAGAGGGTAGAAGGGTGGAAGGGGTGGGGGGAAGGGAAAAAATAACAGAATGAATCAAACAACATTACTGTATGTAAATTTATGATTACACAAATGATACGCCTTTACGCCATGTACAAACAGAGAAACAACATGTATCCCATTTGTTTACAATAAAAAAAAAAAAAAAAAGAAAATGATCTTCAGCATGGAGAACACAAATAGAATACCTACAGCTGCTTATACAGTTTTTACAGGTAGGTGGCCATGACCTTCAGCAGGAATTAGTAAAAAATATATTAGAGTCATAATGAATTTTCAACAGCCAAAGAAATTTAGAATGAGTAGTATATACTGATTGCTTAATGACAAATGATTTCATGTAATAAGGTGCCATAACTATTTTAAATTATCTAAACATAAAGTATAAATGAAATGTAAATATGGGAAAATACTCATTTGACCTCAGATAGAAACTCTTTGTTAGATACAGACTTATTCTTTTCAGTGAATTTGGTAACAAGTTTTGCTTCTCTAATTACTAAATGTTATGGCATACCATTAACAATTATGCATGTGTTTCATGGATGGACTGTCACAGAGGCAAATTAACATATAACCGGACAGAAGAAAACTCTACATAGTGATTGCACAGAAGGTGCAGCTGAAAAGAGTCTTGGAAAAATCTCTCTGTCCACTTACTTCTTGTCCGAGACCCTATGAGGCATCATCAGAGAAAGATTGATATTAGCCAGGGTCAGTGTGAGCCTGAGGCCCAAAGTTTGACCTGTGGGTGTCTCTGTATTTCCAACTTCTGTGAGCAGAGCAAGGGAGAAAGCAAGACTTCCAAGATGAAAGGACACGGGAAAACTGAAACTCTGAAGACCGTCTTTATTACCTCTGCCTAACGAAACTGACTGCCAAATTCTTAAAAATACACGTATGTGTATTGACAACCAAGGAAACAAACGGTGCAAAGTAGAAGACGGGAAAACCGTAATGTTGGAAAGAAAGGAGGCCAGAAGAGAGCTCTCAGGTAGAAGAGAGCCAGCCCTGCCACCTTTGGGATTTCACCAAATGAGATTCAGAATGACTGTTTGTTTATAAAGAAGGTAAAAGCAGAGGTAAGGTGGAAATAAATGCTCCAGGCTGACTAGGAGAAGATTATTCACACACATGTGAAACTGGCCAGAGAGGAAGATACACTGTGGCCTCCTCAAGAGGTTGCTTCTCCCCTCACAGGAAAACAGGTGAGCAGGATGGATGTAAAGGTAACCTGTTCAGGTTCCAGAAGATTGATGCTGGGAGGAGCAGCCTTCTCCCCAGGCCCCTCAGCCGCTCAGAGCACGCCCCGGCGGGGCAGTGTCCCTGTGAGCCGGAGGGGCAAGGACGTGGGGCAGGCAGCCACTGTGAGGCCCAGAGGTCACCAGCTCTTCTGCTCGGTGGTGAGCATGAGGGAAAGGAAGTGAGAGGATGGGTTGACGGGCACTTAGAAAGTCGTCACCTGAATTTAGCTAATAGATGGGGAGGGGGACAAAAAGGTGGATGGAGTCTAGACGACACCTTGGCTGCTGGTCTGAGCAGGAACCGGCTCTGCCGCTTGCACTGACAGCAGTCACTCTGCAACATGCAGGGTGCTGTCTGGGGACAATGTCAGCCCCCACCTGTGCAAGGTGGGGAGCCGCGAGATGCTCCCCGCTTCGTCGCTTGGCATACGTGACGCACATTTGACACAGGGGATATTTCCCGGGGCTCTCGCCAGTTTCCGAACTCTTTCATTCCTAAAGGCAATACTCACCAGGGAAGGGAGGAGGGGAAGGCGCAACACAGGACCCCCAGAGTGGCGGAACAGCCTGGCCAGGAGCGCACACCACCATGGCAGATGCAGGTCATCGTGCATTGTCAAGTCCACAGAAGGCACTCCCCCAGGAGCAGCACAACGTGAATGGTGCCCTTGAGGTGCCAGGGATGTGGGTCCATCCTTGTTACGGTGTCCTCACGTGCATGGCTGTGCAGGCTGTGCACGGAGTGTGGGCCGGGGGCATTGTCCTCCCCACTCCATTTTGCACAGCACCTAAAAATAAACCCAGGCAGGAAAGTGCACACTGCTCAGCTGGAGCTGGCATGAGTGGCATCCACGGAAGCTCATGAAGCTGGTGTCTTCAACTCATGTAAGGGGGAGACATAGGGAAGTGGCATGGGGGAACAGTTTGTGGTGTGTACTGGGAACCGAAATGATCGCTCCACATTCGGAGCAAAAATCTGCTCAGGATCAGAGAAAACAGAGATGTTTAAGAAGCATCCCAGGGAAAATCTGGAGAGCATGAGTTGCTCTCGTGTCTCTGTGAATCCAAGATCTGCAGCTGTTCCCCAGAGGCATCTAGTCCCACGTTCCAGGGAATCTCAAGAGCCTGCGAGTGACTGATAATTCCAGGGCATTTAGGATTTGACAACTTTTTCTGAAGGTGTTTTTCTAAATCCTCAGAACATTTTGCATATAGGCTGGAACATGTGTATGAAGAACAGATTCTCTATTTTGAATCCCTGGGGAAGAATCTCTAGAACTGAAAGCAATTCATTCAACTCCCTTTTAACTGAGCACCTATGGTGCTCCAGGCCCTGGTTTTGTAGTGGATCCATTCGTAAACAAAATAGCATCTCTGCCTTTGTGGACTTGACATTCAGGTTAAGGAAGAGAGAAAGTAAAGACGCCACTGACCAAGAAAACAGTGCATCCCTCAGATCATGGTCAGTGAGGCCTAGAAGGAAGAATGAAGCAGGAGAGGAGGAGGGTGGTCGGAGAGGGAGGGGCTGGCGTCTTCCACGGATGGGAATGGGACGGGCGGGTGAATGTGGCTGTGCGAACCCTGGGGGAGGGCTCCTGGCTCAGTCAACAGCAGTGTGAGTGTGGCCGGCTGAGGAGGGAAAGCCACAGAGGCGAGGAGGTGCTCAGCGCTGAGGTCACCGAGCGCTCTCGGGCTCTGTCATCCGCGGGCGCTAACCCATCACTGAAGCCTGGTGGGCCAAGACAACAACTTGCTCCCCACAGACCTGCGGGCTGAGTGGGCGGCTTGCTGGTCTCACCTGGCTTCCTCTCGGGGCAGCCACTGGTGGCTCAGGCAGGGCACGTGGTCCGGGACGTCCTCGCTCACTCGCCCAGGGCCTCAGCAGAGATGGCGTCCACTTTGGGCTGCTTCACGTGGTGGCACAAGACCTCCAGGGGAGAGAGTCCGAGTCCAGGCTCCTGAGACCCGGGTTCATTCAGAGCTCACTCCAGTCCCTTGGGACACCTCGTAATCAAAGGAAGCCGCCATGCCGGCCCAGATTCCAGGGGTGAGGAAAGAGTCTTCCTCTTTGATGGACTGAGCACTTAAGCGCTTGGTCCCCTCAAAAACCACTTTCTGGGGCTGGGATGCAGCTCAGCCACAAAGCACTTGTCTAGCGGTCACGAGGGCCTCCGTTCAATCCCCAGCACCACAAAAATAAATGAACAATTAAATAATGAAAAATAATAAAAATCAAAGTCCAGCTTGCAGGCTGGCTCAAAGGCTCAGAATCACACCACAAGAGTCCGAGAAGCCAGCGAGGATTTAAAGTAGGGAAGACACTGAGCAGATAGGTGTTTCAAGATGGCGCTGGTGCTGTATGCGGAATGAATGAGACCGGTTAGGAGACCCACCCTGCAGAGTCCCCTCTGCCACCGCTCCAGCTCAGGAAGAGGCGGACAGCTTTTCATGGACAGAGTTGTTTTGGTCCAAATCCATGGCTTCTCTCTGATCTCACTTGCAGCAAAGGGGTCTGAATCAATTAGGAGGTAAAAATAAATGTAAAAAGAAAGGTTGTTTTTCCTTTTTTTCTCCAGGAAGATAAACACCTTCACGTCTAAGTTTCCGCCATACAGAGCTTGCAGTCCGTTCTCCCTGCTGCCCGGGGCCACTGTCACTTAAAACACGGTCATCACAGGGGTCTCGAGAAGGAGTTGGATTGGTCTTTCTGCAGAGCCCTGGCGCTGGGAAATCCTGGGTGGCGGAAAGGACGGTTTGGTCACTAGCCAAGGAAGTCCTTGCCTGAGGTCAGCTGAGTCTCAGGAACATGTCATCCATGTGGGTCCTCACCTGACACGTCTCCTCACAGGTCCAAGTTGAAAACGGTTGTGGTTTCCTGACTTGTCTTCATCCCTGTGCTGCCTCAGGACAGAAGTTATCCCTCTCTGGTCAGGGGACCGGGCTGGGTGCCGAGTGACATTTCTAAGTCTGACAGAGGAGCCAGCAGGCGCTGGTTTGGAGAGAGGGAAGACTGTGACCTCTGGAGCTGCGCCCAGCCCGGGGCTGTCGGAGCTGAGAGACCTCGCTGACCGTCTGCTCGTCCTACTTTACCTCTTAGGCATCTTACTTTTTGATGAGTTCAGCCTTCAGCATTCCAGAAGCCAGCAGATGCCCGCGCGTCTGTTTCCTGGCCTCCCTGGAAACGCAGGTCATCCTGGGACGCTGCCTCTTCCCCACCCTGGCCCACCGGGCTGCCACCCCGATTCCCAACTCCAACTTGAAATCGGATAACGCTTTCTTGCGCCCTCTGGGCCACAGGACCTCGTGGAGGACGAGACCAGCAGCTCTCCTCACCTGTTCCTTCTCGTCCTTTCTTCTTCGCCTTCTCTGTGATGCGAGTTTTACTGATGCTTTTTCAGGCAATAAATATCCATTAAAATCCTGCCTCGTCCTCCAAGTGGAATAGAGACATTTGTGAAGAGTTAGCTTAATAAAGCCGCTTCCTACCTCTTTAATTAAAAAAAAAAAGAATTCTATGACTCATGAACAGAAGGCAGGCAGGCCAAGTGCGGGTGGGGACGAGGGGGCCTCCTGCACGCGGAGGTGAGCTGGCCATGCTGAGGAGTTAGGCTCCCCTGCCAAGCAACCGGGGTGCCAAATGGGAGCCGCCGGAGGGTCTGAACAGGCCTCCCCGAAACCCAGGATGGCAAACGTCAGCGACCGCGTCCCATGCACACTGGGCTCACCGCGAGCTTGCAAACGGAGTCTCTGGGAAGTCCCCATCGCAGGGCATCAAGACTGTCTCAGATGTGTTGACACGGGATGCCCGTCACTGACTCGTTTGAACTTTCTTACTTTTTTTAAAGGAAGTGCTTTTTATGTAGGTGGACCTTTATTTTATTCATTTATTTATAGGCGGTGCTGAGAATTGAACCCAGTGCCCCACACATGCCAGGCCAGCCTGAGGGTTCTTATGTTACCTTCCTCTCAGCCGGGCGCCCGGCAAGGCTGGTGGGTCGCCGGGCTGCATCTTTGCCTGGGGCCGGTGAGGAACAGAGGAAAGCTGCAGCGTTCCTGCGGGCACGAGGGCGGGAGTGTGCACGCCACGCAGCCCACGTGGGCACGAAGCCTCCTGCCCGCCTCCCGGATGGATGTGTGAGCGGCATGCGCACCACACAGGCTCCTGGTGACTGTCTCCTGGTTCTCCAGAAAAATCTCTCCAGCACTTAAGAACCATTAAGGTCACATTGTTGACCAAAGAGTCGTCAGTGCGCGAGAGATGCAGTCAGCATGCATTCCGGCCACAACGCTGTCACTTCACTGAGATTCATATCCCTGCAAGTGAGGTTGGAATTAAATGCTGTCGAGCTTTGCTGGTCCTGCTGGAATCGAGGGATTAATGGTTCCTAGAATCTGCCCCGGAGGACGCCTGAGAGGCCTTTGGCCAGTTCCTTCTTTTAATTGAACTCCTAAGTGGCATGTAATCAGACGAGATTTCCCGGGAGACGGCACCTTGGGGCTTCCCTTGCCGACCCTCCCTGTCCAGCCAGATATGAAGCCTGCAGTCACCTTCTGAGATCTGCTGTCCGGTTCTCCTCCAAAGTACTGGTCACTAAATCACTGTACACGTCGCGAGTCCTCCAACGGCTCTGAGACGCAGGAAGCGTCCCTGAGTATCAGCGAGTGGAGGAGAGACAGGTCTCCAAGGGAAGCAGCCTGCGCTCCTGTGCGGCTCCAACGGCCTCCGGACCCCAACCCTTCTGCCGTTATTTATTTATCTACTTATTTAATTGATTTTTTTATTTTTACAGACTGCATTTTGATTCATTGTACACAAATGGGGTACTACTTTCATTTCTGTGGTTGTGCACAATGTAGATTCACACCATTCATTAATCATACATATACTATTTCATTCTACTATCTTTCTGTCCCCACCCCTCCCACCCCATTTTCCTTGCCACCATTCAACATTCCTTCATTCTACTCTTCCCCTGCCACCCCCAGCCCCTTGATATATTGTCATCCACTTATCAGAGAAAACATTCGGCCTTTGGTTTTTTGGGGCTTGGTCTATTTCACTTAGCATGATATTTTCCAGCTTCAGCCATTTACCAGTAATATTTATGGCCAAGTAATATTCCATCATGTATATATACCACTGTTTCTTTAACCATTCATCAATTGAAGGGCATCACGGTTGGTTCCGCACTCTAGCAATTGTGAATTCAGCTACTATGAACATCGATGTGGCTGTGTCACTGTAGTACGTTGATTTTAAGTCCTTCGAGTATAGACCTAGGAGTGGGATAGCTGGGTCAAATGGCGGGTCCGTTCCAAGTTTTCTGAGGAATCTCCATACTGCTTTCTGAGTGGCTGCACCAATTTGCAACTCCACCAGCAATGCACGAGTGTGCCTTTTTCCCCACATCCACACCAACACTTATTATTGCTTGTGTTATTGATAATAGCTATTCTAATAGGAGTTAGATGAAATCTTAGGGTGGTTTAAATTTGCATTTCTCTAATTGCTAGAGATGATGAGCACTTTTTCATATATTTGTTGATCACCTGTATATCTTCTTCTGTGACGTGCCTGCCCATTTCCTTAGCCCATTTATTGATTGGGTTCTTTGTATTTTGGGTGTAAAATTTTTTAAGTTCTTTATAAACTTTGGAGATGAGTGCTCTGTCTCAAGTGTGTGTGGAAAAGATTTTCTCCCACTTTGTAGGCTCTCTTTTCACATTATTGATTGTGTCCTTTGCTGAGAAAAACTTTTTAGTTTGAATCTATCCCATTTATTGATTCTTGCTTTTATTTCTTGCACTATAGGGGTCTTATTAAGGAAGTCTAGTCCTAAAGGCAACATGATGGAGATTTGGATCTACTCTTTCTTCTATTTGGTGAAGAGTCTTGGGCCTAATTCCTAGATGCTTCATCTATTTTGAGTTGAGTTTTGTACAGGGTGAGAGAGAGGGGTTTAATTTCACTTTACTGCATATCGATTTCCAGTTTTGCCAGCACCATTTGTTGAAGAGGCTGTCTTTTCTCCATTGTATGTTTTTGGCACCTTTGTCTAGTATGAGATAACTGTACTTATGTGGGTATGTCTCCATGTCTTCTATCCTGAATCATTGGTCTACCTGTTTATTTTGGTGCCAAGACCATGCCATTTTTGTTACTAAGCTCTATAGTAGAGTTTAAGGTCTGGTATTGTGATACCTCCTGCATCACTCTTCCTGCTCAGGATTGCTTTGGTTATTCTGTGTCTTTTGTTCTTCCAGATGAAAAAAGTAACCAAATAGACAAACCCTTAGCCACACTAACAAAGAGAAGGAGAGAGAAAATTCAAATTACTAAAATTCGTGATGAAAAAGGTGTCGACAGACACCACTGAAATACATAACATAATGAGAAGCTACTTTGAAAATATATATTCCAACAAAATAGAAAATATTGAAGACATCAACAAATTTCTAGAGACATATGCTCCTCCCAAACTGAACAAGGAGGACATACACATATAAACAGATCAATTTCAAGCAATGAAATAGAAGAAGCCATCAAAAGCCTACCATCCAAGAGAAGCCCAGGACCAGACGATTCTCAGTTGAGTTCTTCAAGACCTTCAAAGAAGAACTCATTCCAAATACTTCTCAAAGTATTCCAGGAAATAGAAAAAAAGGGAACCCTTCCAAACTCATTCTGTGAAGCTAGTATCACCCTCATACCCAAACCAGACAAAGACACATCAAGGAAAGAAAATTTTAGACATATCTCTGATGAATATAGACACAAAATTCTTAACAAAATCCTGACAAATCGCACACAAAAAAATTTTAAGATGATAGTGCACCACAATCAAGTGGGTTCATTCCAGGAATACAAGGTTGGTTCAACATCTGGAAATCAATAAATGTAATTCATCACATCAATAGACTTAAGGTTAAGAATCATATGATTGTTTCAGTTGACGCAGAGAAAGCGTTTGATAAAGTACAGCACCTCTTCATGCTCAAAACACTAGAAAAAATAGGGATAGTAGGAACCTACCTCAACATTGTAAAGGCTCTCTATGCTAAGCCCATGGCCAACATCATTCTTAATGGAGAAAAACTGAAAGCACTCCCTTGAAAATCTGGAACAAGACAGAGATGCCCTCTTTCACCACTTCTATTCAACATTGTACTTGAAATACTAGCCAGAGCAATTAGACAGACTTTAATTTAAAGAAATTAAAGGGATATGAATAGGAAAAGAGGAACTTAAGCTGTCACTACTTGTTAATGACATGATTCTCTATTTAGAGGATCCAAAAACTCCTCCAGAAAACTTCTAAATCTCATAAATGAATTCAGCAAAATAGCAGGATATAAAATCCACATGCATAAATCTAAAGCATTTTTTATTCATAAGCGATGAAACATCTGAACGGGAAATGAGGAAAACAACTTCGTTCACAATAGTCTCAAAAAAAAAAAAAAAAAAAAAAAAAAAAAAACCTTGGGAATCAATCTAACCAAAGAGGTGAAAGATCTCTACGATGAAAACTACAGAACACTAAAGAAATAAATTGAGGAAGACCTTAGAAGATGGAAAGGTCTCCCACATTCTCGGATAGGAAGAATTAATATTGTCAAAATGGCCATACTTCCAGAGGCGCTATACGGATTTAACGCAATTCCAGTGAAAACCCCAATGACGTTCCTCATAGAAACAGGTAGCGCTCATGAACGTCATGTGGAAGACACAAGACCTTCTGCCTTTTAAAGCTTTTCTGCATTTCACTCTCTGCCCCAACCAGGCTGCTCGGCCCACCACACCCTGAGTCTGTCTCAGGGCCCCCTGAGTCCCCACCCCATCACCTGCGCTCTGCCTCTGCCCCTAGTTGGAGATGTGCTGGTGGCCCTCACGTCTTATTTATGGGATCTGTCTCTGGGCAATCAAGCAGCTCTCTGCAGAGTCGGTTCTATGCTTGGGCTAAATGCTGGGCCCGCAGGCGGGGTGCCCGATTCCTGCTCTCAGGGAGCTGTATTCCAGTGGAGAGGCCATGGCCACGCTGAGTTTGCTGTATGGACAATGGAAGGCCTGGAGGACGGTGTGCATGTGACAAGGGGGCTCTATCCCCAAAGACAAGGTGAGTGGAGGTGAAGCAGGGTGGCTGGAGGCTGTCAGAGGAGTGGGTGCATGACGCAGAGTAGAGTGGACAGGTGGCACAGGCTTGGGGATCAGCAAGCATGGTATGCTCCTGGCCAAGTGCAGGTCCCAAAGTGGGAGGGGCAACGTGCTGGGAGCTTCAGCTGGGAGTCCATGGGCTCTATCCTTGGTCAGCAGGGAACGTGGCACTGGCCATCATGTCCAGTGCCTCTGCCAGCCTGGAATTTTGATTCTCTGACCCCCGGTCCACCATGCTGCTCATATGCCTTAAAATACTTTCCAGAAATTAACTGGAATGGGCCGCACGTGCGTTTGTACTCTGTCCTTCGTCCTCTGTCCTCCGTGTGACTTTGGGAGCAGCAGGTGCTAGAATGCCGGATCCATTTTCTCTGTTGTTCTTTCAAGTCTGTTCTGGGAAAGCGGAGGTCACATCCCCTCTGAGTCTCACGCCCACCGTGCCCAGCACCACAAAAACGTGTTGCTTGGTGAGTGGGCGGCGTGGTGGCCCAGGCTGCCCGGCAGGCAGCCCCGCCCTGTCCTCCTGGGTTCCCCTCCACGGGTTCCTTTTCTCCCCACCCTTTTCCCCCAAATTAAAAAGGGTCAAGACGATTAGAAGATATTTCTCCCACATGGAAAAAAATTGAAAACAGCTGGGAACCCTGCTGGGCATGTCCTTCCTTTGAATGTGTGTGCCTTCTGAATCTTTTATCATGATTGGCAGCACTCACTAATCGTGCGAACAGTGGGCTCTGTGCCCGTTTCCGTGTACGCATGGAATGTACCGTGCTGGCCTCTGGCGCCTATTACCCTCTCCCACGCCTGCTTCCTTTGCCATCCCTGATATGCCACCTTCAGCCCTTCAACATGTATCGGACTTATTTTTGTGGCACTGGGGATGGAACCCAGGGCTTCTCACGTGCGAGGCAAGCATTCTATAGCTGAGCTGCGGTCTTCAGCTCCCACCTGTTTACTTCAAGGTCATTCCCCCCACCTGGAGTCCACATATAGGAGAAAACATGTGACATGTAGCTTTCTGAATTTGATTTATTTTGCTGAACACGATGAGCTGGTTCATTCATTTTTCAGTAAATGACAGGTTTCATTCTTTTTAATGGCTGAGTAATACTCCATTGTGCATACATAGCACGTGTTCTTTATCCGTTCAACTGCCGATGGGCACCGAGGCTGGCTCCATAACTTGGCTATTGTGACTCCATAATTTGGCTATTATGATAAGCATGGTGTGCAGTTGCCTCTGTTTTACACTGTCTTTGAGTCCCTCAGGGATATACCCACGAGTGGTATAGCTGGGTCCATGGTAGTCCTAGTTTTAGCTTTTTGAGGAACCCCGTGCTGATTTGCATAATGATTGTACTCATTTGCATTCCTACCAATGTTACGTAAGTGTTTCTTTCCCCACATCCTGACCAGCATTTGTTATTTTTGTTCCCTTGGTCATTGCCACTCTGTCCGGGGTGAGGCGGAATCATGGGGTAGTTTGAGTTGCATTTCCCTGAAGGTAAAGATGTTGAACATTGTTCATTTAACTATTGGCACTTGTACCTCTGCTTTCAAGAATCGTCTGTTCAGCTCATTTGCCTGTTTTGATTGGATTACTTGCTCTTTGGGCATTGACTTTTTTGTGTTCTTTTTTTACGCTGATATTAATACACTGTCAGATGAACAGCTGGAAAGTACTTCCCCCATCCCACCGCTTGTCTCCTTCTATTGATTGCAGTCTTCGCTGTGCTGAAGAGTTTCATTTAACCTGATGTGATTCCATTTGTCAATTCCTGCCATTATTTCCTGAGTTATCGGAGTACCATTTGGGATATCATTGATTATACTGATATCTTGTGTCATTTCCCTTAGTAGTTTCTAAGTTTTAGCTATTACATAAAGGCTGTTGGTCCATTTTGAGTTGCATTTTGTGCAGGGTGAGAGACGGGTGCAGTGTGAGTCTTCTGCAGGCAGACGTCCAGTTTTCCCACCACCACGTGCTGAAGAGGCTGTCTTTTCTCCAGGGTATGTTTTTGGCTCCTTAGTTGAGAGTCAGGTGGCTGTAGGTGCTTGAGTGTATTCCTGGGTCCTCGGTTCTACTGCACTGGTCTGTGTGCCTGTCTTAGGCTGTTTTGTTACTCTGGCTAAGAGTATATATATCATGATGCCTCTAGCCACTCTTCTACCTCAGGATTAATCAGCTTTTCAGAAGCTTTGTTCTTCCATATGAATTTTAGGATTGTTTCTTCTAGTTCTGTGAAGATTGTCATTGGCACTTTGATGATATCACATTGAATTTGTTGATTGCATTCAGTAATATGGCCATTTTAACAATCTTCATTCTGATCTTATCAGTATTTAGTTGCACGTCATGTTACTTGTTTTCATTGTTGTTACCGAGACCCTTGGTACTGTGGAAGGAACAGAGATTGCAGTCATGGACTGAACCTCTGTGTCCTTCCCAACGTCTTGTCCCACCCCCACTGTGATGGCCCTAGAGGTGGGCCTTGGAAGGTGACCAGGTGTTGAGAGCGGAGGCTTCAAGAGTGCCTTAATTAGTGACCTTATTAAAAGAGAAACCAGCTTTTCACCAAGATGGTGCCAAAAGCTAAGAAGGACGCTCCCAAAGCTGAAGCCAAAGCAAAAGCTTTGAAGGCCAAGCAGGCAGTGAAGGAGGGTGTGCACAGGCATGGAAAGAAGGCCCACACAGCACCTGGCTTTCGGAGGCCCAAGACATGGCGGCTCTGGAGGCAGCCCAGATACCCTCAGAAGAGCGTCCACAGGAGAAACAAGCGTGACCACTGTACCGTCATCCAGTCCCCCCTGACCACCGAGTCCACCATGAAGAAGATGGGAGACAACCGCACCCTTGTGTTCACTGTGGACGTCAAGGCCAACAAACACCAGATCAAACAGGCTGTAAAGGAGCTCTGTGACGCTGATGTGGCCAGGGCTAACACCCTGATCAGGCCGGCTGGAGAGAAGAAGGCGTACGTTCAACTGTCTCTTGATCATGATGCTTTGGATGTTGCCAACAAAATTGGGATCATCTAAACAGAGTTCAGCTGTCTGATTCTAAATATACCCTTTTTTTCAACCTGAAAAAGAGAGAGAGAGAGAGAGAGAGAGAGAGAAAACCCGGAGAGCTTCCTCCTTCTCCAGCCACACAGGGATTCACTGAGAAAATGGCCTCCTGCAAGCCAGAGGCGCCCTCGCAGGACACAGCACCTGACCTTAGACTTCTCAGCCTCCGGAATGGTGAGAAAGAAGAGTGTCAGCCCCAGGCTGCTTATTCTGTTGCCACGGCCTGAACTGAAGAGCATAAGCAGCCGGACGTGGATGTGACCTTCGGTCTGCCACTGACACACACTTTCCTTCCTGCACACCCCACCTCTCTTCTCTAAACTGCCAGAAGAGTGCAGCTCACAGATGTGGTGCGTGGCATGGGTTGGGCGTCTGGTAGGCGTGCTGGCACATACTTCTAGGTTATTCCCTTTATAGTGACCGTGGCTTAGTCATGGATGTAGGTTGATGGAAGCCCTTGATAAGGCCATTCCAGGTCCTTCCAGGTTCAGAGGTCAGTGTGATAGAGTCACACCAGGCCAGCTCTACTCTGCACAGTGACGAGGAAATGCTCCCACTCGTGGCCAAGGTTGCATCTCTGACTTTATCTGGTTTGTTGCAGGTGTCCTAGGATAAGCCCCAGAGGCTGATCCAGTAAGGTGGATTAGGCTAAGGTCCCTGTTTTATGGGTGAGAATTTGAGCCCCAGGAAAACACCTTGTTAAAAGTCATGCAGCTAGTAATGATCAAGCTGGGGTTCGACTGAAAGCATATTTGACATCAAAGGCCTCTGGAAAAAAGAACCGGAGCCGGTGCACCGTGTGGATCACAAGCAGGAAAGTGTCCCTACCTGCTCTGGTCAGCTACCGACTGCAGAGGTGACCGGCAGACACCCGTCTCCAAGAGCCAAAGGACGTGTCTCAGAAGCAAGCTGTGCCACAGAAATTACGCCCCAAATAAGGACTGAAAGGCTGAACTCTGGCCAAGCAAACACCCCGAGTGGTTGTGTGAGGGGCCTGGGTGTTCCAATGATGTGGTCAGAACGCTTGCCTGAACCCTTGACACACTGTTTCAGAAGCAAAGATCCAACTGGCTTCTCCTATGAAATTGCATGTCACAAACATTTTCCAGTCTCATATTTTGAATTCTAGCACGCAAAGTAAAATAAATTATCTTTCCTAACTGTCTTCCTTGCTATTACCTACCTATTGAAACGTTGACATGGGCCCATTCTTTATCAAATTACGGAGAAAATGAACTTGGAATTTGGTTCCTTTGCTCTTATGGAGGATCCTGCCCACCTCCTGCCACTTCCTCTCCTTCCCTTATCCCACCTGCCCACAGAGGCCCACACCCCAGAATTGATGTCTGTTCCCACCTTCTCTGGAGCTGATGTGGCCTGCTCCATGCGAAGAAAGTAATTTATGTTCAGATTCATCTAATTAACTCGATGGTGTGAACGACAGACAGAAACCAGGCTGGGTCTCCCAAGCACATTTGCAACCAAAGGAGAAAGGTCAGGGTGTTTGGAATGATCTTCAGACACCTTGTTACAGTTTAGAGGTGAGGTGTTCCCCAAAGAACGCATATGTGAGAGAAAATGAAAGGAGGTTTAGAGGTGGAAGGATTGGGCTGTGACAGCCCTAAACTAACCCACTGTAAGGGACTCACTGAGCCATAACTGCAGGCAGGAAGCGGCGGCTGGAGGAGGTGGGTTGCTAGGGACACGCTTTTGCTCTTGGGGTATTTATTTGCCCTGGGTGAGCCGCGCTGAGTCTCTCTCTGCTTCCTGATGGCCACGTGCTGAGCTGCTTTCCTCCTTCACCTCCTTCTGCATGGAGTGCTGCCTCACCTCTGGTCCAGAGCACTGAGCTGGTCGTCCATGGACTGAGACCTCTGAAGCCGTGAGCCCCCAAAAATTCTCCTCCTCTAAAGTTGTTCTTGTCAGTCTTTTGTCACAGCAGCAAAAAAAAACCTGACTAGATCTCACCCCTTGAGCGTGTGTCCACTGTGGTAGGAGAGGGATGCTCGCATGGGCAGTGGGTGGTCCATGGATCACAAAGAGGAAGAGAGGAGGTGGAAGCCACGGATGGGATTTTGCTAGTGCTAGGTGTGAGGGGGGAGGGCTTTGGCGATCCGAGATGTGTGCACCAGCGAACTCGTTGTTCTCAAACCCGAAGGAGAACAGCTACTCTCTAGAGGCATACGGTGCGTGATAGCAATATTTGGGGCTGTTTTGCTTGCTTGTTTTCCAGCTGCAGCAGGGAGAGAACACTCCTCTGCTCCAGGTAACGTGTCTCCAAAGAAGAGCTGGGAGGCTGACAGCTGCTCCTTGGCCCCTGCTGGTTTTCCCTCCACAGCCCCTCTGCCTGGGAGGATCTTCCCACGCTAGGAGCTCTGCTCACCACCCAGCTGCCTGAGTCCATCTTTCAGAAATCCACCTTTGTCCTGCAGCACCTGGTTCGTTGGGGCCTCATCATAGGAACTGTGTTCTTGTTACTGTAAAGTGGTGTCTTCCGGAGCCTAAGAGGCCTAATTTCAAAGCCAGTGAATATCAGAACTCCAGGATGATTTTACAGAAACAGCAGGGACTTTAAAGGATGCTGTCCATGCTTCCTCGTGGCTGTGCCAGAAGCCAGGACCTCACGGGCTGTCTCATTGTGCTGTTGGTGGAGGAAAGGCATCCACTTGATGGGCTTACCCGAATCTGCCTCTCATTTTAAAGCCTCTTGCAAGGTCAAATACTTAAATGTGCAGAAAACCCCAAATGCCTCACTAGGCACTTAGACTCTTCTGTATGCACAGCCCATGACGCACCCAGACTCAGGAAGATGTTACATCTGTCATCTGCTCTTCTCACGCCACGCGCACTACCTTAAGAAACACCCGCCGTCTGCAGGCTCTGACAGGCAGCCATTCCTGAGCCTCCCAGGACGCTCCTGGCTTGGGGATGCGTTGGAATTTTCTGTCAGCGGGGTTCATTGACATTCTAACTGACAAGGTTCTGGTCTCAGAGTCTTTGTTTTATGCTGGGTTGTCTGTTCGAATTAACAGTGAGCTCAGTTGTGCTCTTCTGACCGAGGGTCACATTCTCCTCTGGTGACTTGCTCTGAGTGAGTACAAATTGTATTGCAACAAAAGCCATGGCAGTTAATGCCCTGTCATTACACGAGAAAACCATAAAAACGCTTCCACTGCTGTGAGTTTGTGGACATCGACTTTATTCCATGTTCATCATTATGGACTTTCCTCTTGTTTTCTTATTGTTCCAGTGAAAATTTTCTACAAAGGCATGGGACCATTAGGAGCTGAATGTTTTTTGTGGTTTCTTTAAAAGATAAAGCTTTGCATTGTATTTTACCTGATCCACTGTAACTTGAGAATTATTGTGGCTTCAATGCAGACGATTTTGATTCGCCTTGTGAAATAATGGCTCTGAGATTCTCTGGTCTCTGGCCTTATAACTTGTGCCACCTTGTATGGAGAATGGGCATAGGTAACAGACATGGGTCAGTCAGAGAACTTGATCATTCTGGGTTCTTGGGGAGGAGGGCTGAGAGGGCAAGGGATACTGAGACATCACATGGGTGAATTAACAGCCTTTCCAATCACTGATATTGATGAGACTTTTAAGTCCCTTCAACACCAAAACCTACACTGGACTTCAAATGTATAACTTGATCCTTTTGAAAAGGGTCAAATCATTTTCATATTAACAAGAAATTTTTCAAGTTTAAGAATTTTTTACTTGCAATAAAAAGAATATTAAACCTAGAAACCTTTTAGAATTTTAGAGCTTTCAACAATATTTTATTTTTAAAATTTTCTTTGTTAAACAGTGTTGTTATATTCATCCCATGTCCACAAATCTATTTTTGAAATCTTTATTATCTTTTTAATCCAACCATTTCTTTTGCCAAGACACTGTGTCTTAAGGGCCAAATTTGCAAACATGGTGTTCATTTGAAAGGGGCCAGTGGGTAAGATGGATATGGACGTAACTACAGAGGTCACGTCAGACCAAAGCTCTCAGTGGTTGTATCAATTAGTAAGTGGGTTACGCAAGCCATGTTCCTATTCTTTTTCTTCCTTGGACAAACTGCCAGGCCATGTACCTGAACATTCCTTGTTCAGGAATTAATGGAGTGGGGGTGGGTCCTCTTTGCTACCCAGATACACCATCTTGGACTGTTAGATGAAGGAGAAATTACTTTCTATTGCATTTAAACTACTACATGTTTTGGAATTTGTCCCATACGCCAGGCAATTTTTATAAATTCTCTCAGTTAATCTTCTTCTAGAGCTCTTTTGACATTGATACTCTTATTAGTCCCAGTTTTTAGCTGACCAGGGATTTTCAGTGACAATAAGTAAGAGCTATAATTTTGTCTTTTTATAGCATGTAACAACTTTATACTTCAAACCTTTGAGCATTAAAATCTGAAAATGTTTCCATACTTAGAATCCTGTTTAATGTTTGTTGAAGGTTTTCATAGACTATGGGATTCTGCTTTGCTGAGTAACTTCCTTTGGCAAAAATTACTAAAATTTAAAAAATGATAAATTTCCAGTCAACATTATTATAATAGAACTTCTTTGTTTTATGTAATATTTCAATTTTTTTTTTTGTATTTCACAGAATTCTGAATGTCCATAAAAAGGCATAGTATGGGTTAATTCCTCTTTGTTCCACTCATCTCCAGTTCAGTAATCATTAAAACCACCAGGTTTGGTTAAGTTTAATAAGGCATAAGGGGAAAAAACTGTACTTTCACAAAGCATGGGGAGGTCATTTCTTTCTTTCTTTGGTAAGCTTAGAGCATTTAGGGAGGCTGTTCTGAGGGCTATTTCATGCACACTCTGTACTCCTGAGGTAATGCCAACCCGCCCTCTCATCTCTGAGTTCGCCTGCCTGTGTGGACTGATATTTGCTGGCACCCCATCCTTATAGACCTCAGGAGTCTGTGGTTGGGTTGAGGGCTTGAGACCAAGTCTGGGGAACCAGTGTGCTCCATCCCACTGATCATGGAGATGAGTTCACAGAGAACCAGGGACTCTGCCAGACCCGATGGCACATGGTCTGAGGTCTGGTGGCACTACTGGGACAGAGTTCTCTTGCTGCCAGTCTGTATGTCTGCAGTTGCTAGGGACCATGTGTAAAGTGTGCTTACTATGTGCAAAGTTGGCACAGCTTTTCAGCAGAACTGAAAGACCACTAGAAGACCAGCCTGGGTGGCGTGTTTGCACCTTGTCTGAAGCCAAGGGTGTCCCCAGACTAGACGTGTACTTTAGTCACTTTGGATCAGATTCTTGGAGCTCACAAGAATTTGCAAATAATCGAATGTTAGCAATATGAGCACATGCTGGATAAGGCATCCTGTCTCTAGTACCATGATCACAATTCTAAATGCTCATCATAAATATTTAACTTCTGCAAAGTGACTTCCCCAAAGGAGACAGAAGGATTTAGAAAACCCAGAAATAGCCCAACACAGGATTTCTGAGATAAAGTATTTCCCTGGCATCTCTCAACTCCTTCCAATTCCAATTACTGGGGTGCAACATTTCTTCTTTCCCCAAACTTTCCCCTGAGTTGATCTCTGACTTTACCTGTATGTAAAAAATAAATCTATAATACAGCACATATTTAGAACCCAGAATCCTACGGCTACTGATGTGGGAGATGACAACATACAATCTCTCGGTACAAATGCAGAAATTATAAAAGAGCTTATAAACATAAGTTCACTATAAGGTAATAGAGAAATAGCTACTAAAATTAAAATGTCATTTTTGAGTATACTTGGATAGTCTCCAACATTCAGCATATCATTGAATAAATGGGAAAAAAGCAGCCTTCTGGGTGTTTCGAAAAACTTAATTGTTTTTAGTCAGCTTTATTTTAGTCAAACAAAAAGTTCACTGTAGGCATGAATATGATAAAGATTTTATTTATTTATTTACCGTGTTAGAGGCTCATCAAAAGAATAAAATCACACATAATTCAGCATTGTAACTTTGCACATTTCATACTTTTTATGAATGAATAAAGATTTATAAGAGTTAAAATTTTCAAATTTATTATTTGCCATTAGAACTTCTAAAGGTTTTGGGTTGGGTGGTCTCAGTGGTAAAGCACTTACCTACCGTGTGTGAGGCACTGGGTTTGATCCTCCGCATCACATATAAATAAATACAACAAAGGTCCATGATCAACTAAAAAAAAATTTTTTAAAAAA
Source organism: Sciurus vulgaris (assembly GCF_902686455.1). NCBI lineage: Eukaryota > Metazoa > Chordata > Mammalia > Rodentia > Sciuridae > Sciurus > Sciurus vulgaris. The sequence continues at coordinate 140,490,460 of NC_136470.1, forward strand.
TAATTTCTAATGTTTTCAAAATAACTTTAAATTAAGAACTAAATGCTCTTGGAATTATATTTGAGGGTAATAGTCTAAATGATTATATCAGAAAATGTTATTGAAAAACTTCTTAAATGTTAAGAGAGGAAAAGTAGGAAGACAAGTACGTATTTAAAAATACAAAATATGGAATAACATTTTTAAGTAACTAGGAAAAATCCAACTTTTGGAAATAATAGTACAGTATCTTAGAACTGCCTGATCAGATATTTGCTATCTTCTGTTAGTGACTATAATGATCTTATTGTCAATGTACATGATCTTCCTTGTTAAATATCAATATATTAAAGTGCATGGGTAATTTCCAAGCAGAGATTCTAACATCACAGGAGCACATATTTTGTATTAACGTATAAAAAAAAGTATGTATCTGATTTAATCAAGTCTTAAGATGTAAGGAGCCAAAATTCACTTAAAACAAGATTCCGTGAAAGAGTTCACTAGCTTATTAGACCTAGATGATGATAAAACTATTGAGTTGGAAAATCGATCTTGAGAAGCATGCTTGAAGCGGCTCACAGCAGAGGTAGCAATGATGTCGGGAAACACAGAGGACAGAGCCAGGCCACCTAAGGCACACCTGGACCCAACGAAGGAAGGAGAAACCGTGGCGCGGGGAGACATTTGGAAATGCAATGCCTCAGGCTAGTGCAGAACCAAGGAAGCAATATTTGAAAAATCTATATCAAGAGAGAATAGTGAGAATATAAAGCAACCAGGAGCAGGTCTTAAGGGGCTGGAAGGGGATGGCTGCACCACCCAAGTCACCCATTCATTCCATCACGAAGCCAGTGTGCAGACCCTTCCGCCCGCCTAGGCTTGGCATGTTCAGACAGTCCCACCAGAAGTCCGAGGGGTCTCACAGAAGTGCAGGCTTCCCTTTGTGAGAGAATTGCCAGGTGCTTAAAGACAGTAACAATTACCACCGTTATCCTCCCCCTATAAAACTTGTCAGATCTTTCAATCATCCCACGAATGGCACGCTTCTGAGGACTGGCATTCATCGGTGTCGCCTTTAGACTGAATACTTTTTGTCCTCCTGACCTCCAGCGTCTTGGTGAGCCCTGAGCAGGAGGGGGACAGTCTCCTTTGCTCTTACCTCTTCACGTCTATTAAAGCCACCCAAAAAAGGGAGCTGTGTTGTGGCAACACCTCGCACTGTGACTAACGTTTAGTCACAGACAATAAAAGTTTAAAAACATGTTCCATGTCAGCTACTAAGTGATACTTTAGGCATTTGGCATTCCCTCTGGGGTACAAGTGGAAACTCTAGGTTAATCTCTGTTCAATATTCTTTTGTTCTATTTGATCTTGTTTAACACAAACCACTTTGGATTCTAGTTTCTTGACATGAATGCACTCATATTTTTCACAAGGGATTTAAAGGACATAACTCAGTGACAGATTTATGGAAATTACTGTTATAGACATTATTACTGCTGATTAAATTTATGCTATTGGCACTCTGCTTGTTGATTTTTGTAATGCTGCTTCACTTCCATGCATAGTAGGTAATTGCTATGGTTTGGATGTGAGGTGTCCGGCAATGTAAGACTGTTCACAGATGAAATGATTAGATTTTGAGAGCTGTGACCTCATCTGTGGATTAATCCATTTGATGGATTAAGCATCTGCATGGATTACTGGGTGGTAACTGTAGGCAGGTGGGACATGGCTGGAAGAAGTGGGTCACGGGAGTGTCCCCTTAGGGGTTCTGTTTCGTACTTCACTCTCTCTCTGTGCTTCCTGGGTGTCATGTCCTGAGCCATTTCCTCCACATCCTTCCACCATGATGCTCTGCCTCACCTCAGTCCCAGAGCAATAGACTCGGCTGACCTAGACAGAGACCTCTGAAACCGTGAGGCCCCTGAAAGTTTTTCCCCCTCAGGTATCACAGTCACAGAAACAAGAAGTTGACAAATACAGAAATGTCCCCTTAGCTTCATAGATGGGGGAAGTGGAGCTCAGAAAGTCTAAGAGAACATACCAGTGAGTGGTCAACGTGGATTGGAAAGCTACCACCTGCTGTGGTTTCAGTACGGTGTGTCCCCTCTGAAACTCGTGTTGAAGTGTTATCCCCATTATGAGGTATTAAGATCTGGGACCAGGTGTCTTTAAGAGGTGATTGTGCTCTTCCCTCACAAATGGATTAATCCTCTCCTGTGATTAATGGATTAATGTGTAAATGGCTTATCTTGAGAGTGGATCTGCCATCAAAAGCCAGTTTACATAGGTCTCTCACATATTCCATGTCTCTCACCATGTGGTCCCTGTGCCTCAAAGTGAAGTCAGCATGAAGGTCATTACCAGATGCAGTCCCTGGACCAGAACTATGAGCTGAAATAAGCCTCTTTTATTTATAAATTACCCGGTCTCTCGTATTACATCATTACCAACAGAAAATGGACAAAGATGCCACCCTGACCCTTCTGATATATTCTCTGTCATCTAGACTACTGATTATTCCTTTCAGTTTTATGCTGAACTTATTTGACAAACAAGATTTTTTAAATATCAGTTATTAATTATCAGTTATTAAACTACTTTGAAAATTCCCAACGTAGAGAACAGGATCCCAACCTTTCTGCTACTACCCATTGCCATGCTTCCTGTCGGGTCTGAGTGTATCACCACATGCTGGAGTGAAGGATGGTACACAGATAACACAGCTGAACTTCAGCATGGCGTGGCCCACAGTATTTCACAGCATTCTTGAAAACTGTCACTCCAAATGACAATCAGAGAAAGATTCTCCAAAGAATAGTGAAATTTATTTGGGAACAGCAGAACATTGCCCTGGGAATTCTTGTTTCATAGTAAACTCTGAGTGTATTCAAGGAGGTTGTGTCAAAGCGAGGGATTTAAAGGTACAAGAGGCAGAAATTCATGTCAGGTGCTTGGACACAGAGTTCATTGGCTTGGAGCTGAGCCAGGAATGGGCATGGATACATTGGTGGAGATGTCCTTGCTGGGCAAGCATTCTGTAGAGGGCATCTGCTGAGAATCGCTGCCATCTTAAAGAATGTTAGAGAGAAGCTTTGTGGCAGAAATCTGTGCACAGGTGCAGACACACGAAGTGTGGAATGCTTGCCCATCTAGAAAATATTTCTTTGGAATCTTCAGAAAGTCCTTGGGAACCTGGTTCTCTCAGGCAGCTGAGTCCTCTTCCCTCATAACTTCCTGGCTCTCATTTTATCAGGATTGCAAGTTGGCATCATCAACTTTCACACGGACACTTTAAAATCTTCTCTGAGAGCAAGTTCACTGGTTGGCAGTTGATGGAAGTTCACTATCCTCCACGATCTCTAAAAATTTCTCTAATACCTTAACATGCTCAGCTGAAGGTTCCCTTTTACTGCAATGAGACAGGAAAGGAGACTCAAACTCACTAAAATCTTAGCTTGTAACATGTCTTTTGTGATTCTTAACACTATAGATTGGAGAGTTTTCTCAGAATGAACTAAGGAGAGATTGAAAAAATGAAGCAAAATACTCGTATAGTTAAGAAAGTGTTCCCCATGGGCGTGGTAGCAGGCTTGCCACCCGCTGTGGCAGACCCGGGATGATGCCCACCACCCCGTCTCCTAATGCCCTGTACAGTTCTCCCCCCTGGAGTGTGACTTGGTTCAGACCCTAGGGTGCAGCGAGGGTGATGGAAGTCACTTCGGCAATGACATTACGAGGATCATAGCTTCGCTCTGGCAAGGACAGTTGTCCTTTGCTTGTACTTAGGAGACAAGCTCCCTCCATGTGCAGTCTTTTTTTTTATTTTTTTATTTTTTTATTTTATTGTAAACAAATGGGATACATGTTGCTTCTCTGTTTGTACATGGCGTAAAGGCATACCATTTGTGTAATCATAAATTTACATAGAGTAATGTTGTTTGATTCATTCTGTTATTTTTTCCCTTCCCCCCACCCCTCCCATCCCTCTTTTCCCTCTATACAGTCCTTTCTTCCTCCATTCTTGCCCCCCTCCCTAACCCTAACTCTAACCCTAACACTAACCCTTCCCTCCCCCCATTATGTGTCATCATCCACTTATTAGCGATATCATTCGTCCTTTGGCTTTTTGAGATTGGCTTATCTCACTTAGCATGATATTCTCCAATTTCATCCATTTGCTGCAAATGCCATAATTTTATCATTCTTTATGGCTGAGTAATATTCCATTGTATATATATACCACATTTTCTTTATCCACTCATCAATTGAAGGGCATCTAGGTTGGTTCCACAGTCTGGCTATTGTGAATTGAGCAGCTATGAACATTGATGTGGCTGTATCTCTGTAGTATGCTGATTTGAAGTCCTTTGGGTATAGGCCAAGGAGTGGGATAGCTGGGTCAAATGGAGGGTCCATTCCAAGTTTTCTAAGGAATCTCCACACTGCTTTCCAGAGTGGCTGCACTAATTTGCAGCCCCACCAGCAATGTATGAGTGTACCTTTCTCCCCACATCCTCGCCAACACCTGCTGTTGCTCGTATTCTTGATAATCGCCATTCTAATTGGGGTGAGATGGAATCCTAGGGTGGTTTTGATTTGCATTTCTCTTATTACTAGAGATGTTGAACATTTTTCCATATGTTTGTTGATTGCTTGTAGATCTTCTTCTGTGAAGTGTCTGTTCATTTCCTTAGCCCATTTGTCAACTGGATTATTTGTATACTTGGAGTAGAGTTTTTTGAGTTCTTTATAGATTCTGGAGATTAGTGCTCTATCTGAAGTATGATTGGCAAAGATATTCTCCCACTCTGTAGGCTCTTTTTTCGCATTGCTGATAGTTTCCTTTGCTGAGAGAAAGCTTTTTAGTTTGAATCTATCCCAGTTATTGATTCTTGCTTTTATTTCTTGTGCTATGGGAGTCCTGTTAAGGAAGTCTGGTCCGAAGCCAACATGTTGAAGATCTGGACCTACTTTTTCTTCTATAAGATGCAGGGTCTCTGGTCTGATTCCGAGGTCCTTAATCCATTTTGAGTTTAGTTTCGTGCATGGTGAGAGATAGGGGTTTAGTTTCATTCTGTTGCATATGGATTTCCAATTCTCCCAGCACCATTTGTTGAAGAGGCTATCTTTTCTGAATTGCATATTTTTGGCACCTTTGTCTAGTATGAGAAAATTGTGTTTACTTGGGTTTGTGTCCGTGTCCTCTATTCTGTACCATTGATCTACCTGATGGAGAGGGTTGCGTGGCAAGAAATCCAGGTGGCTTCAGCCTGAGAGCCCACCAGCAACTCAGTGCTGCCCACGCCAGGCACACCTGGGAGCATATCTGCGGAGTGGCAGGTGTGACCGCAGTTGTTGCTGACATTGATTGACAAGGAACTGCTCAGGAGATCCTGAAAGCCACGCCCAACGCACGCCTCCTCCAGCCACACCCACCACTTCAGTTACCACTCAGTTGATCCCATCAGGGATTAAATCACTGTTGGTTAAGACTCTTACACCCCAGTCATTGCTCCTCTGAACCTCCTTGCATGTCTCACACGTGAGCCTCTGGGGGCCACCTCACGTCCAAACCATAACATCAATGCATTCTGACCTCCGGAATGTCATGTCCCTACACTTTCCTCTTAGGATAGGTGTATTCAAGGTTAGGATTCCATACGTGAGATTCCTAACAAGCCGTCTCGCTTTTCCAGATACGGTGTAGAAACAGAAGGAATTGGATGCCTATTTCAAAATGTGCCACATCCTGCAAATTAGTCGGGATCAGTCGGGCTCAAAGTTCAAGGCAACATCATGGTCAAAGATGCTCTGTCCTTTACTCAGTGGGCCACGGTCACTCGGGAGGCACTGATCTCTCAGAGTCACCAGTGACAACTCTATACATACACTAAGTGTGGAAGGATGGAATTTTCAAAACTGGTCCATTTAGTGAGGTCTCAAAACTTGATCCTGTGAAAGAAGATCTGCTGAATTTTTGTTCAGTTATTATGATCCATCGAACTGTTTTAAGACTCAGATGGATCCGTAGTTGGCATGCACAGGGCCACAGCCTAGTCAAATGAGACTTTAAAATCACACGTATTAGTTCTTCAATGTAGTTCATTAAAGGATTTTAACAGTTTCTAGATAGTAGGGCACAAGGTTTTCCAGAACTCATTTTAAAAATGCAACAGGCACACAAAATGGGTCTATTCACCCTCGGATCGTGTTTCTAATTCCTGATTCTAATTAAACCAGAAGAGACCTGTCCCCATGTGGAGGCGGCCGATTTGCACGGGTTGCTTCCCAGCACGGGTGTCAGCAGCCAGGTCGGTATCCAGGGATTCATGGAAAAAGGAGGGAGTGCTGCCTCAGGTGCGGAGATACTTATTACTGTGAAATTAATCAGAGAGAGGAGTGATTTTTCTGAAATAACAGTGTTGTCAATTATTTCTAGGCCAAGAGGAAAAGTAAGGGAGGAAAGGTGGAATCAGTGGAAAAGAAGAGCCTTTCCGGGGTGGCCGATGGTCCGCATCTGCTGCAGAGCCTCAGGGGAGACGGAGCAGCCACCGGGTGCTGCCCCCTTCATTTCCTTGGGGGCCGAGTCCCCAAGGCATTTGGGTCAAAACAGGCAACCCCAGCTTCGTTGTCGCCTGCGGGGGCAGGAGTCGCGCCGCCTCCCAGGACCCTTGCCTTGATCTCAGGGTGACTGCTCACCTGTTTCTCCTTTAAGCCTCCTGAGAAAGAACGTCTGTAGGCGACTGTACTGCACAGAAGGCTCTAGGTCAAGTATCTATCTTTTATAATAGCGAGTCCTTCACAAAGCAGAACTCATACTGCAGAAAACCACACAACTAAAGCTTGGCCTGGGCACGGCAGCTCCTTGTGGAGACCAGAGTCCCCGTCGTCCCTGAAGTTGCGACAGGGTCCCTCCCATCTTCATTTAACTTTCTGATTTCTCAAGGTGCCCTCACTTGCCCTCCCTTTCTGTACCAATCTCCTGATACATGGCATTGGCCCCTCCCCAGATCAACTCTGACCCTCCATGTAGAGTCAGCCTGGGAAACTTTGGGCTCCCGTTCACCTCAGCAGCAAGAACTATGGGGATGAGAAGTGCGTGAAAAGGGCCCAGAAAAATGCCACTGATGGCGCCAGCCACCAGCGCATCACAATCACCTAGGAAACCACCTCTGGAAGCCAGCTGCTTCCACCCGCTCTGTTCACACACCACTACCACTGTATGCCACCCACACCCGATCCTGCTAGGCTACCAATTTACGACGACTCTACCTACGAGCAAAGAATCTTCAATAATTATGACTTATTCAGGAAAAATATATAATTATTACCTTATGTTATAATAAAGTAACGCCACTATTAAATCCTGTGAGAGAATTTGCTAAGGGAAGGGAAAGGAGAAGTGGTCCCCTGGAAGAAGCCTAACTATGAACCATTATTGATACAAGCCTCCCACACCTCCTTCCCAGATGAACAAGACCCAAATGAGTGGGGCTTATTTCCTTGCATCCTGGGGAAAGTGGCCTTTGAGCTGGAGCTTCCGATGAAGAGTACATTGTTTTGTAACACCTAAAGAATCAACTCTGAGGCTAAGAACATACTTCTCAATTTTTAAGGAGAATACTCTGCACGGTTTTGTGATTTGTTTTTCTGAACATATACTCATTTTTATTTTCCTGCACTCTACAGAATTATTTGGAAAAAAAAAAAACCAACGTCCCCACAGTCAGCAACCATCACCTCTGTTTTTTTCTCAGGAGACAAGAAACGCATATGATTACCGTTCCATCTGGATCCATGTAGCATGTTTGCACTGTTGCAGAAAGCGGGGGCGGGGGCTTTCCATCAGATTTCGTTGACGTCTTGTCCAAAATCATCTGCTGTTGGCAGCAAAGAGATACCATGTGAATGATCTGCAACAAACTTTGAGACACATACTCCTGAAAAAAAGAACAAATTCATTATGGCAAATAACTAAGACTTACTCATTGATTTTAGATCATTTTTAGTTTCATCCTAATTGTGACAATCTCGAAAGTAAGACTATGTGCCCTTGATGTGTGAAGAAGTCTCTAATAACTGTCCTGCTACTTTTCCTTCTATTTTGTTGGCTAAATGGTGACACCGAGTGAAAACCTGAGGTCATCAAAATGATTTCCTATCTATTTTCACTGTCTCGCCTCTGCCGTGCTGTGGATCTGATGGTTGTGACAGGTTCATAGTTTGAGATATTAGTTGTTAAGAGCCGATGTCTGAGTTATTATTCATGAAGCCTTATTATTGTTCAGATTTTGGATTAATAATACATACTTCTCAAAAAATAATATAATGAAAATTGGGCTATCTAGAATGGAAATGCGGATTAATTCATGATTCGTGATTCTAAAAGAATTTGACAATATATTCATCCCAGGCTTAGTGATTTATACAAAGTTCAATAAAGGGTGTAATAGATGCTGTTAAGCACTGAATTCTGCACTTACCTGCCTTCCGAAGGAAAATTGACGGACATCAGGTGACCGTTCTCTTGCTGAGTCTGTTCAGCACATTGGGACACAGGGACACGAAGGTGATGGTCTCAGGTGTGATCACTGCTGAGAGTCAGGGGACTTGAGGTTAGTGATTTGCCAGGACCTACCCAGTACACTCTGCACCCCTAGTCAAGGTTTCCCCCAGTTGCCACCTAAAAGATCTGCTGACGCCCGTGAACGTCCGTCATTTCCAGTGGCCCTAGACTCTCTGCCCAACACTTTGACCATGAACCTGGGCCGCCAGGTTGGGTCTGAGCTACACTCTGCTCCCGTCAACCACAGTTAGGCTGATGCAAGTTAGCACAGAGGACAACTAGAGGTCACCTGAGTGCTTCCTTCCTGGTGAAGGTTCCAAGACGAAAATCACACCTCGGAGAGCAGAACCAAGTGTCTTAGGCCTTGGATCCTGGAAACAGGCCCTGGGTGATTAAAACCCTAGCATGACTTCTTCCCACCAGAGCTGATGTGAGGTTTTCAAGTCTCAGCTTCCTTCTCTTTAAAGGCAAATATGACAATGGTAAAAATAAAGACAACATAAATGATTAACAGATACAAATCTCAGAGAGACAATGAATAATGGCTCGGTATACGTGTTCTATGGGTCATCCTTTATTGCATGATCACGTTGGACATATTTAAGCTGAAACTTTATCTGAAGTTCAAATTGAACTGAGTGTCTTAATTATTCACTTGCTAAATCTGGCAGACCTGCTTCTCAAACGTGTGTAATTTGTCCTAGTGGTGGAAGAGTGTGAACTACTTGTGAAACCAGGCATCTGCCCTGGAAAAACCATTGCAAAGCAACCCGGGAGTTTGGAAGCACGGTGGCTTCTGCATCTGCAGTGCAGTGTCCAGCAGGAACTTCACAGTCGGCCATGGCTTTTCCATGCACTGTGAATTTTGTAAGCCAATGAAACATCTTTTTGACAATTTGGACTCTATTCTTGATTGTCTGGGTCACTATTTTAATGCAGTAGTTTTATATGGGTGATTATGCATAAAGAAATGACAGTAAAAACATTAAAATTTACATAATGATTTAAAAAGCTATGTTCTGAATTCATCAAGCATTTCAAACAATTTTCCACTATTTATATAACAAACCTCAAATATTTTGCAAATTGATATCCTTTTGATTATAAAATATCTCTAAGTAAATGTAAGCCTTCTACCTATTTCAAACATATATCTTGAAAACATGAGCGATGTTCATATAAAAGTTATTTATATAAAAGTTATTTCATGCTTCTAAAACTTTTGAGTCTTTTTATGTATTCCCAATGTCTCACTTTTTAAATCATACTGTATTTCATATATTGCAACAAAAGAGGTGTTTTATTTTCACAGCATGGCAGAGCACTGCACACCAGAAAGAATTCTGACTTTCACACTTAAGAGACATTTCTGCCCCTCTTTCTCTATCACACGTTAAGCTAAAGATAAGACATGCCTCACACACCATGTGGAAGTTATTCTCCAAAATGTCATAGTTGAACATTAACATTCTGTGTCTTTATCTGCGAAATCACCCACGAGCATGCATATCAGTCTAGTTATAACCTTTTCAACATTATTTTATTATCGTGGGGTGACTGTTGTAATATTTCATTCATTTGGCAAAGAAAACTAATTGTAAATCACATGAAAATTTATTTTTCTAAATAGTGATAAACTTTTACATCTTAAAAAAATGACAATATGACGTTTGCTATTATCACTCCCAAGTGTCCCTTTCTGAAAACAAGTAGCATTTATGGAGTTCTCAAATCAGTTCTGTCCTCAGGTCCAGAGGGTGAGCTGGCGACACCCTACCCTCCACACATCCACAGCCTCACTCATCTTCTCTGACACCATCCTGGACGCCCGGGGAAGAATGGACAAGGTGTTTGTAAGCAATCAGGAGGTCGCAACAGAAACTGTGAGTTTCCAAGTGACTGTCCATACACAACTATTCCTTTGCCATGACAACCGTCCAGGATGAACCAAGGGGAAGCAGCCGACTATTCATAACTGTGACATCTTTGGTCACCTTTCAAAACTGTTCTCCAAATATGGTCAGCTCTGTTTAGATTTATTATTTTTTAAATTACTTTATTGATGTTTGAGGAAATCTCGTGGCAGCCATGACAGTTATCCTGCCTACCAATAGTTTGCAATTTTGTGGTTCATAAAAATTTTTATAAATTAATTTGGAAGAAATTATTAGCCCAAGCTCAAGAAAAACTGTCCTCTCCTGGTGAGACCATGACTTAATCACCTTTTGGTTTGGCTCTGTTTTTACGATTATTTAACATAAGATAGAAAATGAAAGATCTAGAATTCCAAGGAACATGCAGGCAGCTTGAAAAGTGTTTTGTTAGTTTTATAACCTGAGTTTATACTTTCCATAAGGTATTACTTATTGGTAATCGGGCATTATCTTCAGCCTTCTCCTGGGTTCTCTTGCTTTTATTTCAAAAAATGTGAATGGTGAAAAACTCCTCTTCCTTGGCCTAATTGGGAAAGGGGAGGAAAGCGTGGAGCAAGAGGGTCCCAGCCAGAGGCACCATCTCTTTGGATCACACCTATTAATTTGATTTTGCAAAATCAAATTAGGCAAACAAAACAAAACAAAAGGCTCTGGAACACAGGAGTATTTGAAACCAGAAATGGTTCAGAATACCTCCCCGCTCTCATTACTCCATGTCTACCCTAAATGTGCCACCAGAAAAGGAAAAGTGACATACAGAATCTACCCGGTTGACTGTAGTCAGCCAGTGTGCCTTATGTGGCTGTGGTCTGATGAGTTGGCAGGCTGTGATTGGTTGAGACTTGGCTTCTTGGTTACAGGAAGTACACTTTGGATTCAGTTATAATCTGTTTACAAATCAAGCTAGGTAGGCTTTGGGTCGCTATGTATGGAAGCTACTTTGGGTCAAACTTCATCACTCACGGGCAAAAATGGTTTTAGGGCAAGTTTATTTCAGTTTAATGCACCTGGTCACCATTTCAAGGGGAAAATGGAAAATGGTGGCCAAAACTTCCATCTCTCATGTCCTTATGGTCAACCCATAAGGAGTCTATTCAATTATAATTTTCCTATGTGTGAATCATTTAGAAATGATTTCCTTCATTTTCTAACAGGAAAATTGCAAAGGAGTGCTTAACTTCTCAAATAAAAAGATAAAAAAAAAGTTTATTAAACATCTCAAAGCTCTTCTATTTTTTAAATGCATAAAATATCTTAGGATAGTGGAATAGCCCAGTCAGTGCAGAACTCTGCCATAGTACGCTAATGACATTTAGCAAGGTCAGCTTTGCACAATACAGAAGAATTTGTCACATAAAAGTAGCCTAAAAGCATTTGAACTAAAAATATAAATTTTCCAGAAATTTCCTAGAACACTTGCTGTGGTCCCTGAACCAACAAAATCGACAGCACCTAGGAACTTGTTAGAAATGTGTAGATTTCTTTATCGAAAAGTCCTACCCGAGACTTACAGAATTTCGAACTGCATTTTAAGGAATATGGAAGTGATTCATATGTGTGTTAAATTTAGAGAAGTATTGTCCATGCAAAACCTAGTGTTTAATTAAGGCTTTGCAACAAGCCCATCAGACATTTTGTTATTGTCTTCTGTACAATTAAGAAGAAACAGAGACATTGAGATGTTAATTAAAATAATCTCTAAAACAAACTTCTCAAGAGTGCAGCCTTTGTCATAATAATCATAACTATGTAACAATAATCAAGAAAAAAAATTAGCAGCAGCATGGGGTGGTTGGGGATGCTGGCTCTGGATGGAAGAGGCTGAGTTCAAATCCCAGCCTTACCACTCACACAGCGTAAAGGGCTGGGCAACTTGCTTACTGTCTCTGGGCTGCAGTTTTCAGGACAGTTGAGCACAGGTTTGGAAGGACCGGTGCCGTAGCATGGGGGAGGGGAGATTAAATGAGTAGTTCAGCTAAAATGCTGAGAGCCTCGCAGGCGGTGGGGACCGACTGCCGAGGCGGAGGGGCTGCGTCATGCGTCACGTTAGGTGCTAGCTAGCAAAGGTAGGAGGAATGGCAATTGTTCTAGCAGCACTTTTCCAGCACTGCTGCACCCGAGCCCATGGTCTGACTCAGTCTTCCCTCTTCCGCCTCTGTCTTGAGGAGTGTGGACTCCGGAGACCTGTAGCTGTGCCCAGGGTCGCTCAGGGGCGATGACGAGGCTGACTTTCAAACCTCCAGGCTCCAGCTGCACACCGCCCGGCCCGGCTCGGTGGAGTGCTCCAGGCGGGGCCTTCTGACTGCAAGAGCTCGTTTTCCTGCAGGACCTCGCTTCCCGCCACCCATGACCGAGGAGAGCCTTTTCAGATGACAGATGACTCATTAATGCTCTCTGAGTCAGAGCACAATCACCCAAGCTTTTGATCTGCTTCTCCGTGCTGCTTGGTCCGTTCCTTTCCTCTTCGCTCTGGCCCCAGAGAGCACTCTGTCATTCTCTGCTTGCCTCCAAGCCAGGAGACTTTCAAATCAGCATCGAAATACTCGCAGGATGTACTGGAGCCCAGCCATCCAGCTTCCCAAGATTCTGCCTAATAAATAGTCTTTTAGCCTGTCTGGGCTTTCGCCCTCTGAGGCCCATTTGCATTTTGATGGAGAATTTGTGAAGATGAAAAGCCTGAACTTACAGAATGACATCTAATGACAGCATATCAGGTGCATGAAGGTGATGCACTCCATGGTGAAGCAGAATTCAGGGGAAGACAGGCTCCCTGGGGAGCCCCTTCTGTAAGCCCCTGAGCAGGTGGTGTCCCTAATAGTAGCACCCTGCATTCTTGTCTCTACCAAGCAGCAAAGAAGGACCGGATCATCTGTGTTTTAGGAGATGGAGATTCTGAGCCTCGATCCAACCTCATGAGTGGCTTTTCATAACTAAACTTTGAAAAATCACCTGTGATACTTTATTAAGATGAAACCCCCTGTCCTGCATGGGTTTGAACATGGAGGGTCTGGAGTGTAACCGGGTGGTCAGTGGGTGGAGGACACAGAGACACTTTTAATCTTCTTTGTCTCAGAGGAAAGACTATTGTCCCAGTAGTTTAGTTGAGAAAGGCAGTTTTCCAGTACCTAATGTGGTTTCAGGGCAAGAATGTCCCACTCTGGAAAATCTGGACCAGTTGGCGTGGTGGAAACATACGCACCTAGAAGCTCTTTTCCACTGTTTCATAGTAGGAGGGCTGCTAGGTCCAGGGAAGTAGCGTCTGATTGTAGTGGGTACATGTGTGAAGGATGCTAGGATGGTTGGAAGATCGGCTCAAGGACGGATGGAGTACCAGTGAAGTGCGAGCATGCTATTATCCCAAATCATCAAGATCTTTGACAAGAATGAATTCTAAGTCCTTGAACAAAATAGAAAAATATCAATTTAATCTTGAAAAGGAAAAGCCATCCACTACCCAATCTTTTGTTGCTTGAAATGCTGAGAAGTGGATCAGACCAGAGGCTTATGTTTTGTAATTGTCCCCGTCCAAGCATTAGAAGTCTCTCCCCTCCTGTTGCATTAAGGCAAAAGAGATATTGCAGGTTGGTTCATAATGGAAAGACATTGGCCTGAGATGAAAAAGACAACAGTCTGTGTGGTTAGGAGCCAGTGTTCAGCAAGGTCTGCGGTAGGAAGGTCTGCACGATTTCTATAGAAACAAAGAAAAAGAGGAGAAAACCCTACAATCCACCCAGACCAAAAGAAAACAGCACAGTGAGTTCACGAGAAGGTGTTGAAGGGACGTCCCTCTTTGTGCACGAGATCAAAATTTGGAACACCCAAGTAGCTCGCCTGGTTTTGCTTCTACTCTCTTGTTTTTAACTCAGCATATTCTGTCATTATTTCTTTTGCAGAAGTGAGTGGGATGTGACATGGAAGTTGCTATAGTTACTCATTTTTAATGAGTTTGGAGACTGTTACCCAACCAAACAAACAACTCTCGCTTGCTTGCTCAAAAATGTTAGAGGGTAATGGAGAGGAAATCTGTGACTGAAAAAAAGAGATAAAAAGTAGTTCAGGAATAGAATTAGGGTTTATTAGCACAGGCTTTTGCTTAGAGCCTCTCTCCTCAAGTGTATGATGGGAGGGCATGTAGGAAACACGTGGTTGGGTAAAATCTGACTAATTATCTGCAAACTGATTTTGTTTCTTTGTGAATTCATGACACAGGAGACCTGTTAATAGTGGGGAAACTATGATAGCAAAAATATCACATACAAGTTAAAAAATCAAAAGGTACTGTCACCGCGAAAATAGAGAAATTATTAGGTAATACTGAGTCCTAACATGTTTAAAGCCACCTTTCATAGTACAAAGAAATAATAATGACCTAAGCATTCTGTGCTTACAAAGGGGGAATTTTAGTGCAGAGGAAGATGAAGGATGTCAGGAGAAAGTGCCCAAACCTCATTCTTTGGACAAGATAAAGGGGACACAATTCCAGCTAAGGGCGATTTAAAATCTGTTCCTTGCTAGTGATGAGGACATTCAGCATTGGGGACCTGCAGAAACTTTACCTAGAAAAACGAACAGGAAATGTGACCAGGCATGGTGGAAATATCCCTGACCTTAGACAGGAGTTTTGAGGCTGTACTTTCAATTCAACCAGCAAAACTCCTTTGGATTATCCCTCCTGTGAACACGGCAACCTACAGCTTAGGTGGAGGACATTTCCTTGTCTTTATCAGTGTGACTTAGAAATACATAAATATGATATTGCTTCAAATGGTTCTGAAAATATGGAAAGGCTAAAAATGACCGTTAGGCTCTTAGTAAAGAATACACTCTAAAACAAATTTAGGTATATGAACATCTAACTTAGGAGTTAAAAATTACAGGGAAAAAAAAGAAGACTTGATAACTTAATGCTAATAGCCCAAGCCAAATAATAATAATTAATAATAATAATAGTAATATCATCTAAAGTTCTCCTGTATTTTGATATAATAAAGGCTAGAGAGAAAAGTTTAGCTTTTATAGGAGAGAATGCAATTTGCTGAGTGAGAATGTTAATTTGAAATGTACCTTTTTCCTGCCTCAGGAAGATCAACTTACTTGTGAGGCCAGAACTGTCCAACCCTGCAGCCACACACTGCAGTGGTGGGCTGGTCTGAACTACAGGGTGCTCTAAGTGTAAGCTCCACACCAGATTTCAGTGGCTTAACATGAATAATGATAATGATAATATAAAAATCTCATTAACAGTTTTGATATTAATTCATTTTGATTTAGTAATATTTTGGAAGTTTTGGATTAAATAGCATTACTATTATCTATTTTAGCAGGGTCCTTTTGTCTTTTTAAATAAGCTACTAAAATTTGAAATTGCATATGTTGATCATTTTATAAATTTATTGGGCAGTGACAACTTGGAAGATGGAGGTCCTTGAATAAAAAATTACTTGTTGGCAAGGTTAGCTATTTAAACTTTAGTTTCCTCTGAGAAAAACAGTATTATATTACTTTATGAAGTTTCTAAGTGTTGGCAGATTAATTTGCCCACATTGCACCTGAATTACAGTATTCCACGTAAGCACCATAGTACAGTTTACAAAATTGTTTCTATTGGGAAAAAAACATGCAGCTAGCAACACCAGCACACACGGTCCCAGGCTGGGTGATGGAGTTGTGTGTGCATGCATGTGCACATGTGGTCATGCATGTGTGATAGGCATGACTAGAAAAATAATGTGTGAAAAGAGGCTTGTACCTAAATCATAAAAGAGTAGCTTTCACCTTTACGAGCTTTGTGAGAAAGCACATCTTCAGGTTTTGCTGATGCACATTCAATCTCCTATAAAGGAAGCAATGGTATATCCCATAGGACAGGATCCACTGGCAGAATGATACTAGATCCCCTCTTCCTAATGTTTGAAAATATTTGACTCACCCACAATTTATCATTACTTATGCGTTACCTGCCCTGGGCTGATGAAGAATCACTTAGAAACCATTTTCGAGTTGGCAACTATTTACTCAAGTTCTTTGACCCATAGGTGAATAGCCAGAGTAAAAACTTCCAGGGATTACAAAATGCTGATTGGGTTAAATGCAATATAATATTTAAAACAGGAAATTTACATTTCTACTTTTACCTATAGGAGACAGTAATTAAAGTTCACTAACAGTCTCGAATCAAAGGGCAATCTCTGAATTGGTGTTCTCCAGAATCATCGCCTGTCAGTATTGGCTGAGGACTTCTTAAAGCCCTGAATGCTGGGACTCATTTCCAAAGCTTCTGGTTCATAGGAACCAGGTGGGCCTGAGAAACTGCATTTCTTATCTTCCCATATGATGCTGCCCTTGGTGCTGTTTTTGTTACAGGAACCTTGTTTTGGGAACCACTGGACTAATTTTTTCTCCGTGATCCAGAAACATTGCAATAAAAAGAGTTTTACCAGATTTTGCAATTTCACATAAAAGAATTATGTTCACAAATCTTAATGTAAACCTTGTTCATTCTAAAGCTAAGCATTAGTCCAATCTAATGTACAAGCATTAGATTGTAAAGAATCTCTCAAAGTATATGTCAATCTTTTTCTCAGTGATCAACTTGATTTTTTTTCTTTAAAAGCTTCTTTTTATTTCTAACATAATGAACATAACAGATTAATTCTTTTTACTTTTCACACAAAGTAGTTTGGAGTGTTCCATACCAAGTCAACTTATGATTATATCATCATTTGAAGGGATGAAATTTCCTAGAGAAAAAGAAAAAAAATCAATATATTTCAGTGCCTTTTTCTCAATTTATAAGTAAGACTAATGACACTTTTCCCTTCAGGACTATATTACCACTTCCCCATCAGAAACTAAAAGTTTTGCGTTAGCTTGATAGTCACGTGGTAAAGATCTTTAGGTCTCTAAAACACATGAACAAAATAAATTTGTCATCTTTAACATCAAATAGATGGAAGTTCCAACAGTATGCATTGTAAATGCATTTCCTCTGAATAAAGTTTATTTTCTTTGTACAAAATGCTATCAGGAAACAATTTTGGATTCCTTCTAGTTCAGACCACTAATAAAGACCATTTGGGCAATTACTCCATCAATACCTAGTTTTGTTGTTCAATATGTATCATGCATCTTTTTAGGCCTCCAGCTGTAATATCTGAGCTATTTACTGTCTAACATATAATTTAAACTCCAAATCCTTTGTTGTTTCAAGTTTCATACCATCTAAACCTAATCCATTTGTTCATAGTTATTTCCTCAACACAAACTTTGGTAAAACTTTCTTCTTAGAGACCCCGCATTTCCTGTTTTTCTGTCAAGACCTCCACCTGGGATTCCTTACTTTCTCCTCTCTTGCCATGTCAATCCTACTTACCTACCTCTAGAAAGTCTTTACTAAATCACCTTTCATTCAACACTTGACTCTCTCTACTGAGCTGCTGCTAACATTGCCTGTTTAATAACTGACCACCAGTTGTGCTAACTCTATTTACAAAGATCTAAAACAAGTCACATAACGGTAGTCATCAAAAGGAGGTAGGTGCTGTTGCCCGTCACATGATAAGAAGGACTCAAACTCAGTCCTGTAGCCACTCAGTAGCAGAGGGGAAGTACTTTTCCAGACTCCACATCTTGTAGAGTTATGGATGAAGAGGCAGCCATTACCTTGATCTGCATGGCGTCCCTCAAGTCATTAATAGGTTGTGCTATTTTCATGCCTAAGGAGTGTTTGAGCATACAGAAATGAACACTGTGGATACTTGCACTTTGATTAGAATTCAGCTTCAGTTGCATATTTAGAAGAAGTACTTAATTTTTCTTAAGCCTTAAAACTTAATTCACTAAGCCCTATTTTGCTTCTTATGAATCTAGTCATTTTGTTTAAATAAAAAAATCACTTTTGCTTCAGTAAATGCCTGATTAATTAATAAACTAGACAGATTTAATTTCCCTAGATATTTAACACATTTATGAGCAAGACTAATTTCTTTAGACTTTTCAAATTACAGTCCAGATTTATCTGTCTCCCCCGCCCCCAGGCTCTTTAGACAATCAACAAGGCAGATTTGTAAATCGATGGGCTTATATCTTTCTAAGCATGGAAACAACACTTGTAAATAAAACAAACTTGGAACTTCAGTAAATCATATTCCTCCAAGTGTAAGTAACATATTTGTTTAAGACCATAAACAAAACGTTAAAATTTAAAATTATTACTACACGAACTTCACCACCCTCATATTCAATCTTTCACTATTCCATCTTCTCATCGTTATTAATTTTCAAGCTTTTAGAAGCTTTTTGAAGCTTTTTATTCATAGAGATAGCAATTTATCAAAAAGTTGGGAATGAGAAGTCAAAATTACTGCCTTGGCAGGTCTGAGGTGACTTGGTCAATACTCAGGACTGGGAGAGCATCATTTATCCTTCAGAAATTAATGACTGACACTTGGGATGCCTGAGCACCTTTCAGGGTTATTTGGCTTGAGCCAGCATGTATTGAATCAGATCTCTTTATCTCTTTTTAATAAATAAGGTTCTTAAGCCTCCCTCCCTGCTGACTCTCCCCATGTTATTTTCTCATGTTATTCACCGCTCTTGTCTATTCTTTCAACCATCATACCTTTGATAGGTTTTTATTATGCAATTTGAATGAAGATTCTGTATCACCAAACCACATTGCAATACTGCTCCCGACTTTTCTGAGATTTTGCCTTAGAGTGGTCTGCAGCCTAGGTGTTGCAATGGTTAGAAACTCATTTCTGCCTTTCTTTGGCACATCTCCTAGAATTTGCCATGGATTGCACAAAATCAACTTCAGGTTATCACAAAGTGGCTGAAGAGAATCTGGTTAGCTCATCTTGTTATTGTTGTATGGCAGCAAAATGTTCTGAAACTCTTTTGATTTTTATTGCATGAAATCAGCTTTTCCCAAAGCTCTGATTCTTTTTCTAATGAAGAAGACCATTTAAGAACAGCAAGTGGCCACTGCAAGGGACAGCCATGAGTCTGGTTCTAAACCAGGTAATACCAGAGAGAGTCCACATTAGTATCAGAGCTAAAGAAAGGCAAGCATTTCACTCTTTATATGTTCATGTCAAATTTCCCAGACTTTTTTCAAATCATGTATTATATTAAAAGCACATTTTACTTTTCCTCTCTTAGAGCTAGGATCTTCTTCATTTTTTAACAACTTTAATATATCATGCCAATTAACTATCACATGAAAGTACTCGCTTGGTTTAAACTATTGTCCAGCCTGCCTGTGACATGTACTAACCGGTCACACTCATCTTGTCCTGCTTCAAGGACTTCTTTCTGTCTTTGTAACTCTTATGTGTCATAAACACCATTCTTCAGAAACTTTATTGGCATGATAATTCAAATAAAGTATTTTTAAGTCAGTTGTCCATAGTCGATCTGATTTTTACAAAGAAAGAAATTGCTATAGATGGGGAGGTTTCAGATGGATTTTGGAAGTCTATTTTGGAAGTCTAACCTGCAGTGCTGCTCACTGGTCCCTGGAAATGGAAGAGTTTCTCTCCCTTCTTTCAGGTGAAGCAATGATCTTGAACACAGTTTTACATTCTACCAACGCTTTGGCATTGTTGAACTTTCCATAACTTACTTACTCATTCAACACGTATTTGTTAAGCCTCTTCCTCAACAACTCCAGGTATTGACATAGACCATCGCCAACTCACTTTCTTCTCTACTGTCTCCCTTGAGTGTATTGCTCTCTCCCTTCCCCCAAATTAACCATTATCCTGAATTTGGAATTTAATATTTTACCGTTCATATGTATATGTCCCTAAACCATATTTCATTTTGAATATTTTTATTTTATATTAATGGAACACTATCTATGTGTTCTATGGCGATTTACTTTTATTGCCTAACATTGCATATTTGTGAAATTGATCCACGTTGACCCTTGTAACTACTTTATTTATATTCCCCATTGTATAATTTCCTATTATGTGATTAAAGCATAATTTGTCCACTCTTCCATTGGTAGATATTTTGTCCAATTTTGTTTTATCATATTATTTTTTCCATTTAAGCGATGCTCATGCAGACATTCTTGAAGCCCCTGGAGACATGCACGGGGTTTCTTCAGAAGACAGATTGAAGGGTGTGGTTTCTGGGATGGGAAGACCTGTCTCCATCTGACTGCACCACAGCCAGGCCTTCCCTGGTCTTCAGCCCATTTTTCTGCTTGTTTGTTCATTATTTTTTCTTTCGTGTTGATTTCTTTGTATAATCTGTATACTAATCTTTTCAACATGATTATGTATTGAAAATACTTTTTCTAGTTTTTAACACACCTGTTCACTTTCTTCACCAGTCTTTTGATTGACAAAGTTATTAATTTTAATAACATCAGCTTTAGCAAGGGTTTATTTTGTGGTTTGTAGTTAATGGCTGGTATTTTTATTGTTTGTTTGTATTGCTTTTCGTAAGAGCACATTCCCTATCCTAAGGTCATTAACATATCCTCTTTCTTTTTAAGTTATAAAAGTTTGAGTTTCACGTTTAGTTCTTAATCCAACTGGAACTAATTTTTTGCCTATGTTTATAAGTAGAAATTCACTTTCTTTATTTTTCCATTTTGATAGCTAATTGGTTTCATAAAATGTGTTGAATAGTCATGTGTTTTTCCACTGATCTTCTCTCATATGTTAAACTCTAGATGTATGAAACTCTTGCTATTTTATATTTGCTTTTCCTGACTATTCTACTCAATTGGGGTCTCTCTCTCTAATTTTACAGCCTATATAAATTTTAGTATCTGGTAGTATAAATTCCTCACCTCATTCTTTTACAGGAGAATCTTGTAAATTTTTTAATTACCTTGTCGGGTTATCATGAAACAACACTGCATTTTTACTGGATATAATTTACAGACCCATTGGTGGAGAATTGGCTTCTCAGTACTATAGAATCCTCCTACTAGATGTCATCCAAAACAGTTTACAATCACCAGAGCATAAACAAGAACCCATCTATTGACGCCAGAACAATCAAGACGGAGAGTGCAGGTGAGGGACTGCTCTGATCATGCCAGGCACACTGGATGAGTGTCATCCCTGTTCTTGTCCATAGTCAAGGTAAATTTGTGAGGCCCTCAAAAATAGATTTTGGGCTTGACCAAGATTATTGGTATCTTTACATTGATTTTCAACTTTTGAAAAACTCAATTCTCCATTCTGTAGCTATGTATATGCATTTATCCTCTGAATGTTAATCTAAATTTCTTGGTTAGTGTATGACCTCTTCTACTAAACTTAAGCAAATTCCTAAAAACATTCCAAGTAAGTCTGTATGTATATGTGTGTACTATTCAACAACAAATATTGTTTAGTACTTAAGTAATTCTTATACATCTAACAAATACGATTATCCTTAATTCTCTGATATGTTTCAATGCTTTATATACGCATTTCAAATTAAACTCTTAAGTTTAAAAACAATTGCATTAGAGTCATGATGTTAACTTGTCACTGAAAGATGATCTTAAAACATCAAAAATATATAAAACAACAGACATAAGTCTATAGTATAAAATATTAATATAATGGTTTTGATTCACTGAAAAGTTTATTAATTGTAATTGTTCAGATATTAACAGATGCTGACACCCTAGGGACACTGGTTGAGGTTACATCAGAACCACAATGTAGCTTAGTATAAAGGTCCCCCTTTTTGTCCTATGTGATGTGGCATTGAGACTATGTTCACCTTGGACATAAGGGAGGACAAGTTGGGGGACACCATGAAAATGGAGGGGAGATCAGTGGAGTGGAGGAGGGTGGTTGGGGGAGTGGGGAGGAACAGGAAAGGGCAGGTTGATCAATTTCTGCTGTGTGCATGTGGGAAGGTACCGTGGTGACCTCCCTCTCAAGGGACACCTGTAAAGTACCAATTCATGAAAACAGTAAGTAGAAGAGGGGAGTCCAGTGGAGCAACGGAGGGAAGGTGGGGAGGAACGAGGTACTAGGGCTTGAAAGGGAGCAAATTCTGTTCTATGAGTGTGTGGTCATGTCAAAATTCACCCCAGTTATGTACAGCTATTAGTCCTCTAATAAAAGCACTTAACAGCATGCACATCTTGGAAAAGGAGGTTGGAGGTTAATCTCTTTCTCTTCTTTGAAACATTTTATATAATATTAGTATTATCTGTTTTTTAAAAATATTTGGTAGAAGTCTAGACCCGGTATTTCTTCTTATGAAGATTTTAAGTTACTGGATGACTCAGTCATTTCATGATCTTTATGAGAAATACTCAGACTGGATCTACTCTATCAGATGTAAGTTCTTCTTCATGTTCCTGATATGAACGACTTTTTTTTCCTTAGGCAATATTTCTAGTTGATAACAATGATCAATTTATCAATTGCTTCTTTTTCAAACTACCAACTTCCAGATTTGTTACCCTCTGTTTTACTTTGCTTTTCTAATTCATTGGCTCTTACTCTGCTACTTCCTTCTGTCATACTTTCTTGGGGATTATTTTGTTCTTTTTCTCAACTTTTAAAGTTGGAACATTAACTCATTAAATTTTACCTTTTTGTTCTTGCTAATTGTTATGGTTTAGATCTCGAGTGTTCCCACAAAATCTCTGTGTTGAGACGTGGTCCCCGTGCAGCAAGGTCCAGAGGTGGGGTCTTTAGGCCATGAGTCATCAGGGCCCTGACCTCACCAGTAGGTCAGTCCACTGAGAGCCAAATGCACTACTGGGAGGTATGACCAGGTCACTGGGCCCTGCAAGGGTTTGTCTTCTCCCCGGCCCCTTTCTCTCTCTCTCTCTCTCTCTGCTTCCCGGCTGCCATGAGCTGACAGCTCTCTCCTCTGCCAAGCCCTTCCACCATGATGCTCTGCCTCACCGCAGGCCCAGATCAATGGAGCCAGTCAACCAAGGACTGAAACCTCTGGCACCATGAGCCAAAATAAACTTTTTATCTTCTAAGCTGTTCTTTCTGGTAATTTGGTCTGTGTCACAAAGCTAATACACTAATACGTGCCATGAAGGTGACGCATTTCTATCTAAACATCTGTTTAATTATATTTGATGGATTTCAATATTATTTATTATGTTATTTTATACTGCATGAAGTTCATGGTAGCTTCTTTGAGGCATGGGTTATATGGAAGCATTCCTTTTTCAAAACAACCAAATACCTGTACTTTCTTATTTTTTTGTCACAGGTTTCTAACTGAATCATATATAGATAGAAAACATGTTCTATAATTTTCTGTAACTTTTATGCCATATGGACAATTATTTCATAACCCTGTACACAGTCACTTTTCAAAGATTTTCCACACCTGGTGACAAATAATGCTTATTCAATGATGGGAAACCGAAGTCTCTGGATGTCCATTAGAATAGGACTGTAAAAGATGATGGTGTGTGCTTTTATTTGGGCAGAGAAAGACTGGTAACTTTTTATATCCATATTTATTTTATCCTGACTGTAGTCACAAAGTTTCTGGACTGATTATTTACTAATATGCAGCCAAAGATAAACACAGCCAGCTATGTCTTAGAACAGCGAGAAGACTGTAGTCCGTAGCCATGGCCATGGGCAGGGAACCCAGCTGCCTCCCGGTTTGTGCTGATGTGAAGGAGTTTTAAAGGGAGCCCTGGGGAGAGTGGGGGCGGGCTCTGCAGAGCAGCGGGGCCCAGGTGGAGGGTGGGCTCAGTCAGGCCAGCTGTGCTTGCTCCCCGCAGTGACCAAAGTCGGGCCTGGGTCCTCCCACAGACCTGGGAGAGGGGCCCTGCCCTTCCCCGGGGTTCCAGTGGAAAGGAATGGCTCTCAGGTGCTTGGGAAACACACCTCTGAGTTGGAAGGGAAACATTGTCACAATTTTAAGTCCCTTAAAATAAAAGAATACAAGCAGGGGACATCAGGGACCTTTGTTGGATGTGACTAAAACCGGCAGTGAGTTCTTCTGGAGGTGCTGAATTTTCTCAGGGGGCATTTTAACAGGGGCTGAGGTCATCCTGGGACTCAGCCCGCGATGCGGCAAGCGGTGCTGGGTTCGGTCACCGCAGCGCGGTGGTCTGCGCTGTCCTTGGGTGCCCGGGTCTGCAGTTATCACCAGCAGTGCTGGTTCCCATGACCCGTCTTCCTCCCCAGAACACTATGGTCAAGTCCCGTGTCACCCTGAGGGTGAAGGGAGGGGGCACTGTACCCTAGGAAAGGACCTACAACCAGGAGTCTTAGAGCTTGCTGGGGAAGCGCACAGAGACGCGCTCCCCTCCCACCAGAAGAGAGGAGCCTTCGCTCCTGTGTGGATACATCCATTCTGAGAAGGGAAGAGGAAGGTCCCCGAGCCTCGCCATGCGTTGTGAGCAAGGGGCCCGAGGAGAGGGATCTGCAAACACTGCAAGACCCTGACCATCCGAAGCCTGTTTCCCTTCACTTACCCTAACCCAGCTGCCCCTGCCGTGTGCCCACGACACCCTGGCAGCACAGAAAAGGCGACAACAGGTCTCCCAACCAGGGGACCGGCCCTCCCTTCTGTCCGCTGTGACACCTGAAGTCAGGTGGAGCGGTGGCCCCAATTCCGAGCCGTGGGCAATGTCGCTGCCCCTGTCATTGGTGACTGCTGAACGGTGCCACCTGGGGGCTCAAGTCCCGCCGGGGTGGAGGCCGGAACTCCTCTCTCCTGCCCCTGGTCACTCACAGCGCCATGCTTCCGGCCTCCCCGCTGTTGGTGGCGGTAACCAGGGGCAGTGGTTCTTCCCGCCACAGTGCATTTGGCTACACTCACACCATTTCCTGCCAGGACGCCTCAGGACTTCAGGTAGCCACCAAAACTGTGAAAAATGAAAACAGAGTTTAATGATTCATCTGACTTTAACTACGCCAAGTAAAATTAAATGAGCCGCATAAATATTTGAATTGAGAAAGCCCCATTTTATATTAGCATTTCCTTTTATGACACCTTTTTAATGTGTGTGTCTTCCCCTCTGTGGACACTAGCGTAATAAATGCAAACTCCATACAAACTGAACGGGAATGCACAGACTTACACAAGGAGACCGGGATATTCAGTGATGAATGTTCTAGACAAGGAAGCTACAACTCGGAGAAGCAAAGAAAATGAATATTCTAGGAAGGAAACAAAAGCAACCAAACATGATTTTATTACATGAAGACAAAATTGACTTTCCTCTGTTGTCTACATTCACGACAATAGCAATAAAGATGCAAAAATACTCTAATTTCATAGTATTCCAAGCTACACAAATACAACTCCAAGTGATCTACCCAATTGACTTGTTTAAATTAAATTTATGTACTATAAATGCTTCAAAACAACTTGGATAGTTTTATATTTTCATTTTTTCTACTATATATTCATGGAATAAATATTTAAAATAAGTAAACTAAGATGCTTGAGATTTTAATGATCATTTTCAAATTATAAAAAAATTATACTTTGAAAATCATAGCAGCTCAATTACAGTTTAGATTTTTCTTTATTGGGGGAAATATGAAATTGATTTATTTTTGGTTTTGTTTTTAAAAAATACATTGATGGTCATTGATATATAAATAATCTAATCATTTTAGTTTTAAATTAGGTATATTTGATGTTTTTGCTTAATGTATCTTTTCTCCTATATTTTTATTGGTGCATCATAGTTGAATAAATGGTGGAATTTGTGGTTACGCATTCAAATGTATACACAGTGTAACAATATTACTTCTCCAGACTTTATACTGGCTTTTGGCACAAGGCATTCATTTGCAATTAATGTTTTTGTATGTATTAAATTAAATTTTAGCTTGAGTTCAATAGATCTCTAATTATTAAGCCAAAGTCTGTTATGAGCTTGAGGCAATTAGCAATACTTCTTCCAGTCTGCAGGGAAATTCCTGCTGCCTTAGGTTAGGACTTTATGAAAGTTAATTCTGCAAAATTTGGGGTGTAATTGGTGTCTTTTTTTTTTTTTTTTTTTTTTTGCCAGCCAGTTTAGAATTCTTAGACTTCCCTATTTCTGATATTGTTAAGTTAAAATAATTTATGATCCTACACTTAGAAGACTCTAGAAGTTCCACCAGAAGACCTTATAAAATCAACACCCCAAAACCAATAGCTCTTTGGTAAACCAATAATGAATCTGCTGTATAAGAAATCAGGAAAACAATTCCATTCACAATAACTTAAAAAAAATAAATAAAATAAAACTAACCAAGGAGATGAAAAACTTCTATAATAAAAATGACAGAACTCTAAAG
Source organism: Sciurus vulgaris (assembly GCF_902686455.1). NCBI lineage: Eukaryota > Metazoa > Chordata > Mammalia > Rodentia > Sciuridae > Sciurus > Sciurus vulgaris. The sequence continues at coordinate 140,517,201 of NC_136470.1, forward strand.
AAAGAAACTGAAGAAGATACTAAATGAGGGGAAGTCCTCCCATGTCCACAGAAAGGCGCAGGGAGCTGCTGTCTACACTTAAAATGACCACGCTACTAAAATAAACCTACAGATTCAATACAATTGCCATCGAAATAGCAACGACATTCTTCACAGAGCTAGAAAAAAGAAAAGTTCTAAAATTCATATGGAAGGAGAAAAGACCCAGAATAGCCAGAACAAGGCCGAACAAAAGGCAATGGTGGAGGTATCATAATATACAATTTCACTTTACAGGACAGAGTCGCAGTGACTAACGCAGCACAGTACTGACAGACGGGCGGACCAAAGGTACAGAACAGAAGACACATACAGACCCACACAGGTACAGACATCTGATCCTTGACAAAGAAGCCCAAAACATAATTTGGAGGAACAGACAACCTTTTTAACAAATGATGTTGGGAAAACTGAATATTCTTATGCAGAAGAAAGAAATCAGATTCCTGTCCATTGCCCTTCTTAAAGGTCAGCTCAAAGTGAATCAAAGACCTAACTGTATGACCAGGAACACTACGACTGTTAGAAGAAAAAGTAGGGAAAACCCTTCTGCGGATAGGTACAGGGAGGACTTCCTGAATAGCCACCCATCACTCAGGAAATAAGAGCAAGAATCAATAATTGTGATGGCATCAAATTACACAGCAAGAGCAGAGGGAAGAGACAACCTAGAGAATGGGAGAATTATTGGCCAATTACTCCTTCAACAGAGGACTAGTATCCAGGATAGGTAAAGAACTCAAAACACTCAACATTACAAAAACAAATAACCCAATATAAATGGCAAATGAACTGAACAGGCATTTTTCCTAAAAAAAGGTACAAATGGCCAGCAATTATATGAAAAAAGGCTTGACATCTTAGGCCAGCAAGGAAACGCAAATCAAAACTACACTCAAATTCTGTCCCACTCCACCAAGAATACAAATTAGGATCCACGCCAGTGAGGATGAGGGGCAAAAGGAACTTACACACTCTAGGTGGAAATGCACAATAGCATAGCAACCTCGAAATCAGAATGGGGTTTCCTCAAAAAGCTAAAAATAATAAGGCTGGGGTTGTGACTCAGTGGTAGAGTGTTCGCCTAGTACTCGATCCTCAGCACCACATAAAAATAAAGGTATTGAGTTCCCTAAACTAAAACATAGATATTTTTAAAACAGCTGAAAATAGATCTACCATATAAGCCATCTAGTTAACTCTTTGGTATTTATGCAAAACTAAAATCAACATATTTCTGAGATACCTGCATACCCATGTTTGTTGTAACATAATTCATAAAAGTCAAGTTATGGAATCAGCTTAGCTACCCATCAGCAGATGAATGGATAAAGAAAATATGGTAGATATACACAGTGGAGTTTTACATAGCTTATAAAGGAGAATGAAAACCGGGGCTGGGCTCAGGGTAGAGGCTTGCCTAGCAGGTAAGAAGCACTGGGTTCCATCCTCAGCACCATATAAAAATAAACAAAATAAAAGGATTATGTCCATCTACAACCAAAAATATTTTTTAAAAAAGAATGAAGTTATGTTATTAGCAGGAAAATGGATGGAACTAGAGATCTTAAATTTTGAGCAAAATAAGTCAAACTTAGAAAAGAATATTATGTTTTTTCTTGTATGTGAAAGAAAGAAGTAAAAATAGTCATGGGGGGACTTATGAAATAAGAAGGGAGAACAGTAGATAGAGGAAGGGATCGAGGGAGTGTGGGTGGAGAGGTTTTGAGAAGTAAAATTGACCAAATTATGGTTTCTGTGTGCATAAATATACCACAATGAAGCCCACCGTTCTGGGCAATTACTATGCACCCAAAGTAATTTATCCCACAGTAGGCAGTAGAACTGTTGCTACCCCTCCCCAATTTTCTTTGCTTGTGTAATAATGTCTTAATAACACAGTCCGTGGTCAGGCATGGTGGGCACGCTCCTGTAATCTCAGTGACTCCAAAGGCTGAGGCAGGAGGATCACAAAGTTAAAACCAGCCTCAGCAACTTAGTGAGGCCCTAAGCAACTCAGCAAGACTCTGTCTCTGGATAAAATATAAAAAGGGCTGGGGATGCAACTCAGCAGTTAGGTGCCCCTGAGTTCAATCCCCTGCACCACGCCCCCTGCAAAAAATGTAGCATGTAATCATGCCCTTCATATACATTCAGAATGTATACAAATATTCAAGATATCAACTATGTCAGAGGTTTATTACAGAGCAAAGTAATTATTCTCAAGCCTGCATGAGAATCATCTGAAAGGTTCTTGTAGAGCCCCTATGAGATATTATTTTAACTTAATTTTCTGTGTGTGGAAGGATGGTATGAACTGACAAATATGCCTGTGTAAAAGTATTAGAATCATCCATAAACAATTAGGTGCTAATCACACTCTAGAATTAAAGGTGTGGGGAGCCAGTGTTAATAAGCTGTGGAACAGTTCCACAGACCTAAGGGCTGCTTCGTTTTCCCATTGGCGTGTGTTTTGTTTGAGAAGCCTGCACCTGTCAGTGTTGGTTAATCTCTGACGAGTCTTGAGAAATATTTTCCTTCCGTTCCATTTCGATCAACTTTGTACCTATAAGAGCATCTGAGGATGGCAGATGTTGATTTTTCATTGATAAACCGATTGCTCTGTCACTGATGTGCTGCACAGTTGGCCTGGTTCTTCCGAACCCTCTCCTGTGCTTCCTGTAGTTGTGATGGATCTTTTGGGTGTGTGTAAACATCATCTAATAAGGTTCTTTTCCCCCCTCTTGTTCTTCTGAGGGTAAATTATGACAGAGCAAGTATATTGGTGAATTTCCAAATTATTTAATAAGATAATTTTAAAATCATATCAGTATCAACTGTCATTTTATAATTAGCCTTATAAAAATATGCTGTCTATGGCTTGCTGCAGATCAGATACAACATTGTGAAAGAACTGAACAAGCATAATAATGAGAAAAGATGGCAAAATAATGAAGATGGAAAACAAATAATTCTTGCATTGATATGTAAATTTAATCTATGTTCTTTTCATACTTCAGCCTAAAGTTACCATAGCAATCTGATAATTATAAATGGATTCTGAAGAAGCAATTGGAAAGCCGATCAACTAGCAGTGGTCTACATGGGAAAAGTGTGCCTGCGTTTACATCAGATAAAGGCCTGGGCTTGGAAACAGGATGGGTGTAAGAAATAAAAATGGATGAGTGGAAAGGTTTCTTGGAAGGAGGTTTGTCAGAACTTGCAATGGTGATGCTGTGAAAAATGTCCCTGAGATGACCTCAGCTCAACAGAGTTCTGTCAAGGACAGTTTACTGCTCATTTCCCTAGAGGCACAAGGTCGGAACGTCCCATTGGGAGTCCTGGTGCACCTCAGGGCATCAGATGGTTATGGATGCACCTCGACATTGCTCTCTTTAGCCCAGGAAGGGTTGTATGTAACGTGGACACCTTGATTCAGAAGCCATCTCTGTCAATATTGAGCAGACCCTGCCATTTATCTCAAGATACCAAGCACTTCCATTTTCTATGTCTGGATAAAAGATGGGGGACGAGGTGGTTCCTTGAAGTCCTTTTCTTGCAGCCACGCCAGTATCCAGCTGTTTTCCACCTTGCCTGTTCCTGCTTGTCTGGCTCTCGTGTCTAGAACACCCTCCTCTTTCACAGAGCTATGCAGAGTGCTTCACAAGAAACGTGATCTGCAATGGAAAAATCTCCTAGAATGGCAACTGTAACTTACCACAGACACCGGGGACAGTGGGAGATAAACTGGACGGTGGGACCAGTCTATGAGACTCTCTTTAAAAAAATAATTTTCTAAAAGTGGACAAACAGGGGCTCTCTGGCATTTAAAATGAAATATATTCAAATGAGCAGATAAATACTGAAACAATGAAAAATAAAAAGGTCAGCAAGAAATTTTATGTTCTGCATGATACTATTTCTGCAAAATTTTGAAACTCCCCAAATGTATAGTTTAGGAATACAGCACATGGACTAAAGCTCAGTCACATGTGGGACAGACACGGGCTTCACGCTGGTGCTCCCTTGGGAGGAAGGGCTGCCGAGAGGGGCTGGACGGCAGCATTTAGTTTCATTTCTTTTAAAGAAATATAAAACAAATATGCAAAAAGTCAACATCTATTTACACTCCCTGGTAGCATATTATGGCTCTATTGTATTCTTTGACATTTCATGCTTAAAATGTTTCAGAATGTACACATCTGAATTGGACGAGAGAAACCCAAAGCCATTCTCAACACATAAAATCATGGTTGGTTTTTTACACGCATAGCATTTTATAATTTCCTCAATTTGATTAGTATTTGTTAGTTTAATTTCCCCACCAAATTATATGTCAAATTATATTTAAGGGGATGGATGTGCTTTCCATTTTTTTCTGTCCTCTTCAGCAAAAGGAACCGTGCTAAGTGTCTAGGATATAGAGAACCCATGACTGTACCCTGATTGTGCGAAGCATGTTTACCAGGCTGGGTGTCCTCATGTGTTAACAGATTAGTTACCTGGCACTGTAAACTCGCCAGGTCCCAAGGACGCGGATGTGTTTCTGTAGAGCACAGGTTCGTTCTAATCCCTACCTGGGCCTCTCTTCCCCACCTCAGTCTTCCCAGTCCACCTGAATCAATATAACAGGTTCCTCACAAAAAAGATGAGTTATTCCACTTCAGAAATCCTCTGCCTCACCCTCAGCCTAGTGAGGCCTTTAACGCCCTTGGGATGAGCCGGGAGGTTTTGCTCAGGGTTGTCAGGTCCTACCAGAGGCCTTCACCAGAGGGAGATCGTAGTTAGGAAATACACCTCCAGTTAAGCACCTTATTTTCTGTATGTAGAAGTCCAACAGTTGGGGCTTATCTAAGAAAAACAATTTTTGAAATAAAAATAAATACAGAAGGTCAAAGGTATCTATACAGATTTAACATCTGGCTGATTGATTTTCAAACCTTCATGTATAATCCATCGATGTTCTCATGGGTTTTATTTCAAATTAATTTTTATTGGCAACAGTTGATTCTATTTTATTTTAAATAATTTTATTCACTTACATTTTATTATTATCTTAAATACTTGATAAGTTTACCCAGAGCAGGCTAAAACTTTTGATAGACTAAGAGTCAGTTTGAGAGTCCTCCAGTTTCTCTGGATGTTATCTCCAGAATAACCTACAGAGAGACACATACACAAATGTTCCTTTAATTTCAGGGAGGTGGGTGGCCTGTGAAGCTCTTCTGTGGGTCCCTCATAATTGCACAGATTCCAGGTTAAAATAATTGTCTAAAACAGTTCCAAATTTTCCCTAAAGAGTTCCAGTTCCTAGCAGCCAAATAAAATTATAATTTCTTATTATGAGATAAGAACTTTTTAAATGGGATTTAAATGAATTTGTTGATGGTTATTTCAAAAAGATGAATTTATTGATGGTTATTTCAGAAATGATTCTCATTCTTTTCAAATTAGCCTGAAGTTAGAAACTATATACGTTCCTATACACAAAGTTCTGCACAATTTAAATGGAGAAGAAGCATGGATTCTTTCAACTACACTTCTGATTTCTAACACTTCGTTTTTGTTTACTATTAAGGCAATTTTGCCAAAACAAATGTAGGTGCTGAATTCTTTTAGGCTTATTGCCTGCTTTTACTTAGACTTGAGATGCATGATAATTAGTAATGATGAATTTTAATGGAACCAGCATAAAGGAAAATAAGTGCTTTTGAATCATAATGCCGCTGCTTCCTTGGTTGAGATCTCTAATTAATGCAACTGTAGTATCTCTCTCTGTACTGGAAACAAACAGCTCTTCCTGGGCTCGGACACCTTCGGGTCTCCCCTGGCTCACCATCCTCCAGAAAACTTCTCTGACTCTCTGCCTTCCTCCAGCTCCACCTCCGGCTAAGAGGGAGACCCTGAGCTTCACTCTTCTCCACCGGTTTCTCTGGCTTCCCAGTCACTTGACCGCACACTTGCAGCTCCCTGGGCTCTTATTCAACTAAATCTAAGGACCGATGTGCCTGGTTTGCCCCATTGCATTAGCTCAGGTGGCTTTTGACCAGTGAGTGGTTAGGCACATCTCTCACCTTGGATTTGTACATGTAGCACAATCCATTTAAAAGTCCTGGTCTTTTCTGCTATTACAATACATGCAGCAAGATTGAAGCAAAAGATCAAGAATTTAACACGGGGAGAAATACAGACCTGTGGCTGGTGTCTGTCAGCAACCGGCGTCTGCATCATAGAAAGTGTGAAAAGGTCATAGAAACTGTGGCCACTGTGAAGGTCACAGAAACTTGCAGGGCTGACGTTTCTCTCAGCCTCTGAAGACTATTATCATGGGTGTCACCACATCAGCACCAGGTGTCACTTCCTCAGCAACTGCTGCCTGACCAGCACGGGGCGACAGGAGTGATGACTAACCTTTACTGGGCACTGCATGCTAAGTGCTTTCTGAGCAGGTCCTCTTCCCGCCTTCTCAACAGTTCTGTAGGAAACTGTGAAATCCTCCCTTTGCCCATGTTCAAGGTCAACAAATCGACTCAGGCAGGAATTCCGATGTGCATCAAACATCCTAGCCACGAGTTCATGTTCTTAGTCACTCGGCCTATCGAATCCCTCTGGGAATCAAAGCCAATGTGCCCTCACTCTGTCCTCTCCCATTTGCCATGTGCCACGGCCTCTTGAATAGTCTCCTCCAGTCTTTTGGATCTGAATTCCATCTCTACTTCCACGATCCCAAGATGGCTTCTTCAATGTGGATCCTTCTCCTTGAGCTCTAGACTCCTGCACTGAAAATTCCAATAGAATTTCTAAGAGACATTTCCTATTGTTCATATGTAAAACCAAACTATTGTTTATTCCTTCAAACCCTCTTCTGCGGGTTTCCCAGCCTGATCAAATAGCAACGCTGTTCATTTAGTTATTTGAGCTAAAAATATTAGGATCGTATGTGGCCAAGCCCTTCTTTGACGCTCTACCGGGTAATTCATCAGATGCATCTAGAATCTAACCACTCCCCACCTCCAGGGCTACCTGCTTGTCCCGGTACCATTGTCTCTTGCTGGATTAGCTGTAGTGGCCTCCCGAGCCATCTCACTGCCGTCGATGATGCCCGACACTGGTGTACAGAAGCAGAGAGGGTCTTTAAAACAGATACCCAATCCTCTTAGAAACAATGCAGGGGTCCCGTTCACTCAGACCTGGACCCGGGCACCTGGCTGTTCCTGCGCTCACTACATCGTGCTCACTGACTCCAGCCTGGTGCCTTCTCTCTTGAGTGTCCTCTCTCCAAATAACTGCATGGCTGTTTTCTCTGCCTCCTTCTCAGCTCTGCCTAGTGTCAGGCTGCCTAATACAATCATGTAAGAAAACTCCCGCCCCACACTGACACCCTTCATTTCCTTTATGCTCTTTTTCTTCGTTCCCCCACAGCATAAAATACCACCGGCTACTCTACATGAACTTCCTTCTCCTTAATGCCAATGCAGGTTCGGGGCATGTGGGGATTTCACTGGGTTCACTTTGCATCCCCAGTGCCGCCATCATGCTAGGCTCATGTTCGTGGGATGAATTAATAGTCTTACACTTCAGAGTAGCATATGTAAGTGTCTTTATCACCAATGCCTCCCCAGGAACATGCACTTTTATATCATATTTTTAAAAACTTATTTTTTATTTGTTCTGATTAGTTAGACATGACAGTAGAATGCATTTTGACACATCCTACATAAATGGAGTATAACTTCTCATTTGTCTGGCTATACATGATGTAGAATTACACAGGTCATGTAATCATATTTCCATATAGGGTAATAACATTTGATTCATTCTACTATCATTCCCTCCCCTCCCACCTTTCCCCTCTGTCTAGTCCAAAATACCTCTATTCTCCCCCTCCTATTGTGAATTAGCATCCACATATCAGAGAAAACATTGGGCCTTTGGTTCTTTGGGATTGGCTTATTCCGTTTAGCATAATATTCTCTGTTTTCATCTATTTACTGGCAAATACCATAATTTCATTCCACTTTAAGGCTGAGTACCATTCCATTGTGTGTATATATATATCACAGTTTCTTTATCCATTGGTTGAAGGACACCTAGATTGGTTCCATAGTTTAGCTATTGTGAATTGAGCTGCTATAAACATTGATGTTGCTGCCTTACTATAGCATGCTGATTTTAAGTCCTTTGGGTCTAAATGTAGGAGTGGGATGATTGGGTCAAATGGTGGCTCCATTCCAAGTTTTCTTAGGAATCTTCATACTGCTTTCCATAGTTGTTGCACCAATTTGCAGTCCCAACAAAAATATATATGGCATGGTATTGACACCAGAACAAATACATAGATCAGTGATACAGAATAGAAGATATAGAGACAAACCCACATAAATACAGTTATCTCATACTAAACAAAGGTTCCCAAAACATATATTGGAGAAAAGATAGCCTCTTTAACAAATGGTGCTGGGAAAACTGGAAATCCATATGTAGCAAAATGAAATTAAGCCCCTATCTCTCACCCTGTACAAAAATCAACTCAGAGTGGATCAAGGACTTAGGAACTAGAACAGAGACCTTGCACCAAATAGAAGAAAAAGTAGGCCCAAATTTCCACCAGGTCATCTTAGGAACTGACTTCCTTAACAAGACTCCTAAAGTGTAAGAAGTGAAAACAAGAATCAGTAAAAAACTAAAAAGCTTCACAAAAAAGGAAACAATCAATAATGTGACAGGAGACCATACAGAATGGGAGAAAATCTGTACCACATGCACCTCAGACAGCATTAACCTCAAGGATACATAAAGAACTCAAAAAACTTAACATCAGAAAAAAAACCCAATCAATAAATGGGTAAAGGAACTGAACAGACACTTCACAGAAGAAGAAATATAATCGATCTACACATATATGAAAAAATGTTCAACATCTCTAGCAATCAGAGAAATGCAGATCAAAACTACGCTGAGATTCCATCTCACTCCAGACAGAATGGCAATCAAGAATATAAGCAGCAATGAATGTTGGCAAGGATGTGGGGAAAAGGTACACTCATACATTTCTGTACCATCTTTATTTAAAACAAGAAAAGTAATTCCCCACAGAGAGCAATGCTCTGCATGGAAGCGGTGCAGTCAGATAAATATTTAAAATGACTTGCTTTTATCTTTGACCCAGCAGCACACACACACAACTCTCGCGGTCAGTACAGTTACCTAAAATGTGGAGAAAGGCAGGCACACAATCCTCTTCCAAAACCCAGCAGTGCCTCTAGCCTCTGATGGCATCACCAGCTGCTCTTCACGCTCCTCTGTCTGGGCCACCTGGGCCTCCCAGTGCTGCCATGGCCCCAGCAGGCAGCTCTCTCCAGGGACTGGATCTGCCTGTCTGATACTGATCTGCAAAGGAGCCTCAATTTCTGTTCCTCCTGGAGTCTCCTCTCCTCCTCAGTAAAACAGGAGCCTTCCTCGGGACGGTCAAGGGAACCGATGAAGCTGAGGGCAGATGAAGCTACGCGCTGGTGTTCAGGGAGATTTCACCCATCGCCAACCCTGTGGCAAGGGAAGATCAGAGAAATTGATCTTGCTTTCTTTTTGAACTCTCCAGCCTTGGTGGTTGTGAAGCAGGAGGGAAGGCTGCCAGTCGAGTAGAAAGAGTTTACTATCTGCAAAGTCAGGCCCTATTGGAAAAACGGTCAGTGTGGTAACGACCAGACGGCTCTGCTAGTGTTCCTACTTCATCAGCCCTGTGCCAGGTGGTGGGGTGGAACTGCAGTCCAGCAGGAGAGAGAAAGCAAACCACAAACCTACGCATTAGACTCAAATTAAAACTGGCCATGTTAAGACCCCGGAGGGTAAATAATGTCACCACACCCTCTTGGTTTGGTTCATGATGCTGATCATATTTGTCACAATCGTCTATTAAGATACATTAGATGGACATAAAACTCCCCACCCAGGAGCTACTTTGTTCATTTGCTTTGACTAGTGCCAGCACCCGCCTCTTGCAGGCTGGTAGGTGTACTGGCTCTCTTGTCCCCTTGTCTCTCCTCCACTGAGAACAGGGCTTGCAGTCGATATTTAAGGAGTGTCTGTTCAATAGGTGAATTATGATAAAATTATAAAACCAGCTTCTTATGTCAGTTTCCATTGTGCATATATTTTAGTGAACACGTGCCAAATATTAAGTGCTTGGTGACTTCAAGCTATTCTTTTCTTATAAAACATGATGCACAAAAGGCATTCACAGAGCATCCACCAAGTAAATGCCTGTCTCCCACCCTTGGTCAGTACTTGAGATCAGTCAGTACCTGTATAGCATCTATTGGTGAAAGTGATTCTTTGTGTTTTAAACAGCACATAAGGGAAATGAAATTCACCTTTGCAGAATTATCAGCCACAGTCCTTATAAACAGATTTTATGTTTATCAAATTGTTGTCTTCATTGCAAATCATCTTGAAAGCAGTAGCTTTGGCCACTGTGCCTCATACAAAAGAGGACGCCAAAGTGAGAGAGAGGAATGAGTTGAAACTCTGATTTACTGCTTCCTGTAGAGAATGCACACCCTGGAGGTGAGGTGTGCAGCTGGAAAATCACAGGAGCATAGGGGGTCCATTAGAAAATGCCATGGGGTTGGGCTCAGTGGCACTGGATCCTTTCTCTGGGTGTTGGGATTATGCAAGACGCTCCCAACCTTCTGTCCCCAAACACACGGCAGGCTCAGGAGGGTGAGCCTCAAGGTGTGCCCTTGATGAAGCACTGGGAAGCCACACGTGGATACGCAACCACTAGAGCGTTGTATCCTCAAGAAAAGTCACCTGTGCCTGGCTCAGGGGCACGGTGACATGGCCTCAGTAAGGTGAGGTGAGGTGCAGAGGTGAAGAGAAGATTGCTATTGTTTGTACCTTTGATACAGCTTCAGAAATAGCCTATAAACCCAACTTGGATTATTCGTTTTATAAAAAGATGTCTTTATTCAGAGTGACTTATCTAAGGATTCTCTTATATCGGCAGTTTGCCTAGCTTATGCTTAAAGAAATGCCCACAGTCATTTAAAAATAAGATTATATCCATGTTGGTTTCCAAGACCCCTCCCCCACCCCATTGTGTACACTTGTTTGTAAGAGTAAAATAATAACTGCATTATTTTTTAATGTCATGGACCTAATTTTGGTCCAAAGCATCTGCATCACTTTTTGCCCATTGTCATAAAAAATGTTTTGTTTTAAAATAACTTTAAACAAGTTCAGAAATGTTTTCAGCAGCTTCTTCATGGCAGCCTATAAAACAAACCAACCTCACCTAAATTAGCTCAACTATTCATCATCGGAGCTATGATGTACTCACATAATCTGATATTCTACAACAGTGACAATCAGGGAGCATTCTCATCAACATTTTTAAGGAAAAATTCACAGAGCATGACATATTTTAAAGCCATACTGTAAGTACAGTGCACACCCAGATAGCAACAGGACATTGCATAATGGCGCAGAGCCATGTGGTGGCAGGACAGAGGAAGAAAAGGACCGAGGGACACACTGTGCTGGACAGTGCCCCCTGGGAGAGGAAAAGGGGGTTTCTGTGACCTGGGGCTGTCCCGCTGCATAAGCTCAGAGGCAGGTACCAGGCTGCATATTCCTTCACCATCCTTAATACACCATCTCTACGTCAGGGTTCCTGGAAATTGATGCTATAATTCGCAATGAGAAATAAAAAGAAAGAAACATGCAGCAAAGGCAAACTAAAAACCATGGAAGCAAAAGTGAACTTGACACTCTGAACTTCAACAAATGATGGAAAGTTCTCAGGACAACAGGACCATGGAACACAGTGTTCCACAGAACGCTGCTCGTTGGCTGGTTCACGTGGGCTAAGCCACCAGAATAAACAGCACCAAGCTGCCAGGTGAGGCAAGGTGCAGGGCAACTTATTTGCAAGTTTGAAAAGTGGAACTAAGTCCTTGACACCTCCCACCTGGCTGCAGAGATGGAGGAGTCTGCCCACATCCTGGCCTTCCAGTTCATAGGCAAGGCTGCTAGGAGGTAGCAAAGATGGAAGACAGACCCACTTGCAAATCCATTGCTCCTGATGCTTACAAATTCCTGCAATCCTAGACGCCCTTTAATTATTGTGTCCAGTGTAAGGAAAAGTGACAAGCAGATCTAGCTTCCATGTCCCCTTCTGCAGCTCAGCAGTGGAAAAGAACAGAGAATTTTTCAGAATCATTCAGTGAGTGCTCTGGCGATGCTGATAATTGTTTTCAAATTGCTCAGCATGTAAACATATTCATTTAACTGTTTCCACTTCCATTAGCCTCTGTCTCTCCTACTACCCTCAGAGATTTCAGTATCCTTTCATCTTGGAGCTTCTACAATGCTTACTTGCACAGCAGTTACACACCAGAAAGATTTGCTTTTGCTTTCATAATCTTTCATTAGCAGTGAGATTTGTTTTTTGGAGGAAAGATGGCCCTGAAGCTAAGCATCCTTTCTTTTTAATGCTGAGTTTTTGGTAATGGGGTTGAAGACAGGGATGCTCTGCTACTGAGCTACTTTCGCAGCCCTTATTTTATTTTGAGACAGAGTCTGACCAAGTTGCCCAAACTGGCTTCAAACTTAAGATCCCCCTGCCTCAGCCTCACAAGTCTCTGGAATGACAGGTGTGTTCCTGGCTTGAAAATAAATTTCTGTCATTAGACCAATGGAGTGATCAATAAATTTAGAAAAACAGCTATAAACAGCTAAGTTTATAGTTCCTGCTTTACTATTTACTAGCTGCATGTTCCTGTGCAAATTTGTTTTAGCTTCCATGAAAAATCATGTTAAATATTATGAGCATTAAATGAAACACAAAAATGTATTTGTTAAACCTTTATAATTCTGAATAGCTATAAGCTAAAACTTTCTTAAGAACAACCACATTTCTCCACCCATGAGCATTCACAGATTATTTCTTATAAGAAAGATTACACTTGAGATTACCAGGGTGAGATAAAACTCTCATGCAAGAAAAATGCAAAGAACATTGACTGCAGGTCCAGATGCCTGGTTCCTTGTGAATTTCGGAAGCCGTACTGTTTGATGTTCACATTTCTTGTGTTTTTTGTTTTTGTTTGTTTGGGTTTTTTTTGTTTTGTTTTGTTTTGTTTTGTTCTGTTTTGTTTTGCGGAGCTGGTGATTAGAACCCAGGGCTGTGAGACAGGCACTCGACCAACTGAGCTACATCCCAGCCCTTTTTGCAGTCTTGTGCACAAACTTTTGAAATCTTAATAGATCTCTCCAGAGTTCTCAATGCCAATGGATGCTGACATTTTACCTCTCTTCTTCATGCTCAAACTGGTTCTTGCTGTAAGTTAGAAATTCCTGGTGTTGATGAAGAGTCACTCAGTCATGTAGGGAATGTGGTATATCCAACAGAACTCCTCAACTTTAATTTTCTTCTGACAGCATGAGCCAAGTAAATGAAATACTTCAGCCTGGGAACAATTAAAGGTTTATGGAGATCTGCTTCATTTCAGGTTAATTTTAGCTTAAGTCCTGTGATAATCGATGGTATGTGTCAACTTGAGCCACGGGATACGTAGCTATTGGTAACTGGTTTCTGGGTGTATTTGAAAGTGTTTCTGGGGGAGGGAGGCGTTTGAGCTGGGGCATGCCGAGTGCCCTCTGTGATGTGTGCACCCCGCGCAGTCAGCTGTAGGCCTGAATCAAAGACGACTCTGAAGAGAGGGGACACTGCCTTAGGGGCAGCCTGAGCCGGGACGTCATCTCTCTTGTTCTCAGGCTTCAGATTTGGACGCAACCACACACTCTCCTGAGTCTTCAGCTTGCAGATGGCGGACCCTGAACTCCTCAGGCTCCATAATCTCCTGAGCCCACACCTCATAATAAATCCCGTATGTGTTCATATATGTCCTGTCCTGTTGGCGCTGTTTCTGGAGAAACCAGACAAGTGCGACTCTTAAACCTCAGACTGTGGGATGTCGCTCTGCGAAGCCTGTGTGCTGCCTGACCCTAGGGGGTCCCTGCTCCCTGCCTGAGGCCTCCCTGAGTGACTGTCAGGACACACCTGACCTTCCAGCCACATGTCCATCCTTGACATTATGACTGTGTCCCTCTTTTCTCACCAAAGCACATCGACCCAGCATACCCTGTCTCATAGAAACATCCTCATTTTTTTTCCCAGCTAAACGTACCTCTGCCCTTTCACACTGGCCAGGGCGCATGGCACAAGGTGGTGCCGGGAATGAACGAGGGGCTGCAGAGCTTCAGGAGAGCCGTCTGGGTCCCTCTCTGTGGGCACAGGGCTCCGCTGACCCCTGCGCTTCCGTTATCTTGGGCTTTCCTTTTCCCTGTTCTTCAAACAGGTCTTGTGCTCCTTCCTGAGCCTTTGCACTGGCTGTTCTGCTGCCAACTCATTTTTTTTCTTTTCTTTTTTTTCTTTTCTGATATTTATTTCTGTATTAGTCAGTATTCTCTAGAGAAACTGAACCAACCATCCATATGTATGTATACATGGATTTACTCCTATGTATGCAGGTGTGTGCATCCTTATGTTATAGGTGGAGACACGGATGCGGATATTTATTTAAAAGGAATTGGCTCACGCAATCATTGATGGGGCTGCAAAGGCCCCCAGTCTTCAGCAGGCAAGCTGGAGACCAGAGAGTTGCTGGGACAGCTCTGGTGGGGCCTGAAGGCCTGGAGCTGGGAAAGCCAGTGTGGTTGGTCCCAGTGTGGAGGTCGCAGGCTGAACACCAAGAGGGGCCGATGTTGGGTCAAGGCAGGAAGAGGCCCAGCTCAGCCAATCAGGAGGGAGGAGCGGGCTCTCCTGCAGCCTTTTTGACTGGGCCAGACCCACCCAGAGGCAAACGCCACTTCGTCCAGAGACACCTCCATTCTCTCGGAAGGTGACAAAGTTTGGCACAGAAGGGGCCACAGCTCCTGGGTTCCCAGGCCTCCTCGGGCCTCCTCCCTGTGGTGCAGATCTGTCCACTCTCCTGCCTGATGGGATGGCTGGCAGGCTGCCTTCAGAGGGCAGCGTGTCTCAGGGCCCTCGGCACGCCTCAAAGTCAGCCTGTTCCAAAACGAATCTTCCGGAGGGAGACAGAGCCCACCACCCGGTGCTAAGGATGAAAGGGAAATGCAACCTGGCTCATGAACCACTGATCCAGCTGAACGCAACCCCTTCACATCTGAAGACAAAACACGCCAAGATGTGGATTTACGTTTGTGGGGATATTTCCAGCAATCTTTGTTTTCACATCCTTTTTCATAACTTCCATTATGTTACAATAAACTATCATTATCAACAGAAAAAGGTAAGTTATTTTTAAAGATATTTGGTTTATGTTTCATCTGTCTCTAAAATGACTTTTCTCAAATATATTTATATAAAGAAGTATTTAGGAAGCTCATAATAAGAGGCTATATCTCTGAATAAAAATTAAAGTATTGGAAACAAAAGCCTGATTCAGATAACTTCCTTTTTTTCCAAAGTAAGAGGTCTAAAAAGGCACAATTATAGTATAATATCCTTTCAGCAATTTTGAGTATAAAAAATAAAAATTGTAATTACATGAATCATTAAAACATTCACAAAGTTATATCTTACATAACTACCCTCTTCTACCAGTTCATCTACCCTCTTGAGTATTACATATTCTTACTAAAGTATTGATGTCTGTAATTTTATAAGCAAACAGATACATTTATACTTAAAAATACTAATCACCTGCTATAATAATCATAACTTGTAAGAGTTGAGTGCATGGAAAATAAATTCAGGAAAATTAATAGAAAAACTTGTGACCTACAAATAAGATCATTAAGTAAGCAAGAGTTAACACCTTCAACATTAGACTTAAATGATGGTTCCTTCATCAGTGGAAATCTTAATAAAATACTTGCATGACTAAATATGCCACGCATGGTGTACTTTATGCCATAAGATATGTTATATGTTTGATTTTAAAAACAGTTATGCGTGAAAACAAGTGAGTATTTAGAGCAAGAGGATTGTTTAGATCTTATTCCCCACAATGACTTATTGACATTTCCAGTTTGAATTTAAGTTGGACCGATATTCATCTTTTGCCCTGTGCTTTCTGGCTTTTGGTCAATAAAGAATGTAGCAGGCAGCAAGTGTTGGGGCTGTCCAGTCCTTGACCCTCAAGGCCCACGGGCCTGCTGGCCTGGCCCTCGCCGTGCTGCGGGGGTGATGGGCAGGGGAGAAACCAGACACACCAAGAGTGGTACCTCCAGCCCCCTTTAGGAAGCCCAGAGGGTCTCGAAGCCAGACAGACAAAGTCAGGGGAGTTAAGGGGCAGAGGGCTCTCCAAACTGACAGGAGGCAAGGGAGCCAGAGAGGGAGCCCAGGCTGGCCCAGCAGAAGGAGGGAGGTGCACAGGAGAGAACGGGGCGGCTGCGACGTCGGGGTGGAACTAGGACAAGCAGTCGAGGAAACGAAGCTCTGAGAACTGGGCGTGGAAGCCGAGTGCTGCCTGGGCTCTTCCCAAGAGAATCCACCAGGAGTTCGTCGTTCCTACAACGCGGCTGCGAGAACGCCCCTTGCCTTCTGGCGCCCGGCAGACTCCTCCGTGGGGCTGCTGCGGGTGCTCAGGCCCTTTGACCTTCTAGTGTCCCACCCCGCCAGGGACTCCTAGCTCTGTTTTTAAACAGCTGAAAGTGACCACTTTCCATCCCTTCTCCTTCCAACTGTGGCAAAGCTGAAGCTTTGTCTTCCTTTTCTTTCTGCACTGCGGGATCAATACAAGGTCTTGCATGTACCAGACAAGCGCTCTGCCACTGAGCCCAAGCCCTAGCCCTGTCTTCCTCTGCTCTGCTACACTCTTTTCAAAGGTGAATCATATGACATCATTTCTCCAACAGTAATGCTCCAAGGACATCTCATCCCTCCCAGAATGAAATCATCACCACGCCATCTAAGGCCTGGCTGCACCTACTTCCTTTTGAACCCTACTCTCAACCCCTCTGTTCTCTTCTCACCCCAACTCTCAGCAAGGCCCCTGCCCCATGGCTCCCTCCATCCATACTCTACATCCTATTCCTTAGAACAGTCAGCGGGACCTGAAGCCTCATTTTATATTAATCTGCTTGTTTCTCCTCTGTATCCCCTTCTAGAACATCAACCCTACAAGGGTAAGGACGTTGTGCACAGCTGTGGGTCCTTGGCTGAACCAGTACCTTTCATTCAGAAACCGAGTGGGTGAGTGAGCGGTTAACACACACCTAAGGCATCTTCTGTCCACATAATTTCACAAGCCCACCATGACCCAGGCACCGTGGTGAGGGCCAGGAAGAGAGAATTAACACAGCAGAAGGTGCCTTCATGGAGCTCACTCTGTCAGAAGAGCCAGAAGTGAGATTGAAGTCATCCACTAATCAATTACAAGTAATCAATTACATACATGTGGTGCACTAGTAAGAGTCTGAGAAAAATAAACCACTGGAGTTGAAACTCAGTTAAGTTCGTCCCTTATGTTTCAGGAACACCATTAAGCAAAGAGGTTAATATTTCTACCATGTTCACCATCTTTTTCTCTTACGGGTACTTCTGTGGGAAGGAGAATAGCGAACGTGGAGGGTATCAGAGGAAAAGCAGCATCACCCAGAGTGGAGAGGAGAGGGGAGACCTGTAGGAACAAGGAGGCAGACGAGGAAGACAACAGATCACCGCTGGCGGGTGGTCTTCAGGTCTTCACTGTCCACATGTTCCAAGCAACACCGTTCAAGGCCCTTAACTTATGAAATTCCCCAAACAGCAATCCAGGTTTTAAATGTAGTAACTAATGACCCCAAAATAGTAAGTGAACAACACCACACTGGATCATTTGGGAAATAACCTGGAAGAGGCAACATAACCATAATGAAGAAAAATGGTTCTCAAGTAATTTTAAAAGTATCAGAAATTTTACATGTAAACATGTAAGCGTGTTTAAGCAACTACTGTTGCGATTCAAAATTTTGATTCTGAACATCTCTCCCTCTCCTGAGCTTCCATTCTGAATTATAGACTTTTCCTCATACTTTGCCTATTATCAGATGGGTCTACAAAATACAGTAATTTCTTAAAATTCTTTACCAGAACTTCTAATAAGAAAGAGTGTGCTTAAGAATAATCATATGGGATTAATCCAAAGGTGGCAGAATGGAGCTAGGCAGTGAGTCCCCATCTCCTCACAGAAAGGCCGCAGCAAAGGAAAAGAAGAAGTGAGAGAGTTCTTAAGCTCACAAAGTAGCCTTTCGCTTAAAAGAAAAAGTCAGAAATATACTAATAAATAGGTAGACATATGAACAGCACATAAAAGCAAGGCAACAAACCATCCCAATTAGCCTGTAATTCTTTAACAACAGACTTCATTGACACCGCAGAGGAGGAAGT
The DNA here is from genome assembly GCF_902686455.1 of Sciurus vulgaris. NCBI lineage: Eukaryota > Metazoa > Chordata > Mammalia > Rodentia > Sciuridae > Sciurus > Sciurus vulgaris. The sequence continues at coordinate 140,535,637 of NC_136470.1, forward strand.
GTCAGAGAAGGAATTCAGAAAGTTTGTTGTTAGACTGTTCAATGAGTTAAAAGAAATGTAAGATGTGAAATGAGAGAGAAAATACAGGAAATCAAAGTATCATTTCAATAAAGAGATAGAAAATCTGAAATAGGACCAAATAGAAATGAAGGAATGCATAAACCAAGTTAAAAATTCAATGGGAAGCATCACCAATAGATTACACCACTTCAAAGATAGATTTTCAAGCTTCAAGAACAAAATATAAAATCTTAAAAATAATATTGACCATAAAGAAGAGATATTAAGACCAAAGAGACCATGACCAAAATTTTCAAGACATCTGGGATAACATTAAAAGGTCAGATTTAAGATTCATTGGGATAGATGAAAACTCCGAGGTAAAAACTAAAGGAATACATAATTTTTTCAATAAAATGATAATCAGAAAAATTTCCAAACCTTTAGAATGAGATGGAAATTCAAATACAAGAAGGACTTCAGACACACAAAATCACAAGAGATCCATTCCAAGGCACATTATTATGAAAATGCCTAACATACAGAGCAAGAACAGAATTTTAAAAGATGCAAGAGAAAAACTACTGGTCACATTAGAGGTAAGCCAATCTGGATTTCAACTGATTTCTCTACCCAGACCTAAAATCCTAGAGGGCTTGGAATAATATATACCAAGTTCTGAAAGAAAAAGGATGCCAATCAAGAATACTATATCCAGCAAAATTAAGTTTTAGAACTGAAGATGAAATAAAAACCTTCCATGATAAACAAAAGCTAAAAGAACACACAACTAGAAAGCCTGCACTACAAAATATAATCAATAAAATATCTCATGAAGAAGAAATGAAAAATTCAGTTAAATTAAAAACCAGCATAGAGAGGAATTATACTAAAGGAACAGTCAATTAAAGGTTAGTAGATTGGATTGAAAAAACAAGGCCCAACAATATGTTGTCTGAGAAAGACTCAATTCACAGTCAAAGATATCCACAGGCTGAAGGTCAAAGAATGGGAAAAACATACCATTCCCATAGGTCTCATAAACAAGCAGGGATTGCTATTCTCATAACAGATAAAGTGAACTTCACACCAAGATTAATCAGAAGAGACAAAGGAGGTCATTTTGTACTGTTTAAGGGAATCATACATCAACAAGATATAATGATCACAAATATTTAGTCCCCAAACAACAACATCTACATACATCAAACAAACTCCTATTAATATTAAGAATTAAATAGACCACATATGATATTGAGTGACTCATACAATAATACTGGGTGACTTTAACATGCCTCTCTCACTATTAGATAGATCATCCATACAAGAACTAACTAAAACTTCTAGAGAAATAAAACATACTCTTAATAATATGGACCTAACAGACATGTATGGAATATTTCATCCAGCAATGACTGAATTCACTTTTTTCTCAGGAGTGCATGGAACGTGTTCTAAAACAGGCCATCTTTTAGGTCACAAATCAAATCTTAGCAAATTAAAAAAATCCAGAGATAATACTTTGCATTTTATCAGATCATAATGGAATGAAATTACAAATCAATGATAAGAAACAGAAACCACTCTAACACCTAGAGATAAAATAAAACACTTTTGAATGACAAATTGATAGCAGAAAAAATCAGGGGAAAAATAAAAAAAAAATTCTTAGAATGTAAATGAGAATAATGATATAATATATCAAAATCTTAGGGATAGTCTGAAGGTAGTTCTAAGAGGGAAGTTCATAGTATTGAACCCTTACAGCAAAATGATAGAAAGATACCAAATAAGTAATCTAACATTACACCTCAAGGTTCTGGAAGAAGAACAAACTTACACTGAAATCAGTAGAAGACAGGAAATTATTAAAATCAGAGCTGAAATCAATGAAACTGAGCTAAAAATACAAAAGATCAACAAAACAAAAAGATGTTTTTTTCAAAAGATAAATAAATTGATAAATGTTGGGTGGAATTAACCAGAAGAAAGAGGGGAAAAAAATAAAATTTTCAAAATCTGCAATGAAAAAAAACCTATCACCACAGACACTACTGAAATCATCAAATTATTTTGACTCTAGTAAGCGAGAGACATATGACCTACCCAAATTGAACCTGAAAGATCCAACAAACTTAAACAGATAAATGTCAAGTAATGAAAATGAAACAATTATCAAAAGCTTTCCAACAAAGAAAAGAAAAACCCAGGACTGGATGGATTCTCAGCCAAACTCTACTAGAACTTTAAAGAAACTAACACTAATCCTCCTCAAAGTGTTCCATAAAATAGAGAAGGAGGCAACACTGCCAAATTCATTCCGCAAAGCAGGGATCACACTGATAGCAAAACTAGACGAAGACACATCACGGAAAGAAAACTCCAGACCAATATCCTTGATAAAGACAGATGTAAAAATTCTTAATACAACGCTGCCAAACCACATACAAAAATGCATTCAAAATCTAGTGCAACGTGATCAAGGGGGTTTTATCCCAGGGATTCAAGATTGGTTCAGTAAATGGAAATCAATAAATGTAATTCAGCACATGAATACATTTAAAGACAATAATTACATGATTATCTCAATAGATGCAGAAAAAGCATTTGACATGTGCTTAAAACACTAGAACAACTAGGGATACAAGGAACTTACCTCAACATTGTAAAGGCTATATATGACAAATCCAAGGTCAACATTATACTGAATGGAGAAAAACTTAAAGCAGTTCCTCTAAAACAGGAAGAGGAAAAGGATGCCCACTCTCACCAGTCCTATTCAATGCAGTACTTGAAACTCTAGCCAGAGCAATTAGGCAAGAAAAGGAAATTAAAGAAATAGGAAAAGAAGAGCTCAAACTATCTCTATTTGCTGATGAGATGATTCTATATTTAGAAGACCCAAAAATCTTCACTGGAAGACTTCTAAAGCTCATAAATGAATTTAGCAAAGTACAATACAAGATTCATACCCATAAGTAAATCATACTCCTATACTCCAATCTGTTAAAAGAGAAATTAGGAAAAGTACCCAATTCACAATAGCCTCAATAAAATAAAATAAAATATTTGGGAATCAATCTAACAAAAGGGACAAAGGACCTAAATAATGAAAACTATAGAATACCAAAAAAAAAAAAAAAAAAAAAAAAAAAAAAAAAAAAAAGAAAAAGAAAAAGAAATGAAGAAGACATTAGGAGGTGGAACGTCCTCTCATGTTCCTGGATAGATAGAATATTGTCCAAATGGCCATACTACCAAAAGTGCTATGCAGACTCAATGAAGTTCCCATAAAATGCCAATGACATTCTTCACAGAAGTAGAAAAAGCATATGTGAAATTCATTTGGAAGAATAAAAAACCCACAACAGCCAAAAAATCCTTAATAAGAAAAGCAAAATAGGAGTCATCACAATACTGGACCTTAAATTATACTATGGAGTGATACTAACAAAAACAGCATAGTACTGGCACCAAAACAGGCGTGAAGACCAATGGAACAGAATAGAAGACACAGAAACACACCCACATAAAAGTGTTTATCTGCTACTAGGCAAAGGTCCCAAAAACATTCACTGGAGAAAAGACAACCTTTATAACAAAGTGTGCTGGGAAACCTGGAAATACATATGTAGTAGAATGAAATTTAACCCCTATCTCTCACCCTGTACAAAGCTCAACTCAAAGTGGATCAAAAACCAAGGAATTAGGCTAGAGATCCTGTAATGGCTAATAGAGAATGTTGGCCCCACACTTTGACATGTTGGCTCAGGATCTGACTTCCTTAACAAGACTCCTAAATAAAGCACAAGAAGTAAAAGCAAAAATCAATTAGAGGGATGGCATCAAATTAAAAAGCTTCTTCAAATCAAAGGAAACATTAATCAAGTGCGTGAAGAGAAAGGCTACAGAACTGAAGAAAATCTATGCCACCTGCTCCTCAGATAGCACATCAATACCCCGGATATACAAAGAACTCAAAAACCTCAACACAAATAAAAACTAATAACCAATCAAAACTTGGGCAAAAGAACTGGATGGACATTTCTCAAAAGAAGAAAAACAAATGGTCAACAAAACTTTGAAAGAATGTTCAATGTCTCTAGCAATTTGAGAAATGCGAAGTAATACTACACTGATTTCATCATATTACAGTCAGAATGGCAACCAGCAAGAATGCAAGGGACAATAACTGTCGGCCAGGGTGTGGGGATAAGGTTCACTCATACATTGCTGGTGGGACAGCAGATTGGTGCAACCACTCTGGAAAGCGTTTTCTCTGATGTGCCCAAAGCTTATCCAGAACAAAGAGGGGCAGATAAAACAAAAATAATAAAATAAACAGCAGGAAGCAGAGGGGAACGGAGGGGAGGGAAGAGGGAAGGGAGAGGGAAGGCTGCGGAAGGAACCGACCTCACTCTGCTGTGAAGAATACCACAGTGAACCTGGCCAGAACATCCACCACAGACGCCAATCACAACTCTAAGCCACTAGCAGGAAGATCAGCAGAGGAGAGGGGAGGAACGGGGGAGGGAGGAGGGGAGGAACAGGGGGAGGGAGGAGGGGAGGAGAGGGAGGAGGGGAGAGGGAGGGGAGGGAGGTGGTCCTGCGGACTGAATCCGAACCAATTATACTCCACGCCTTTATAATTATGTCAAAATGAACTCTATTGTCAGGTGTAACTAAAGAGAACTGACAAAAAGTTACCAAAAAGAATAATCATACGGATAATTAATGTCATGTGTTAAGTTTCATTTTGATAACTAATCCCAAGTGAATTCCAGCGCTGCCTGCTTCCTGGACAGTCCCTGGGTCCCGCTGTTGACAGGCCTGGGTTGGAGAGGCTGCGGGTTCCCCGCGGTGCGCTCTCGGCGACCTGGACGGGCGCACTGCCTGCCCTGCGTCTCCGCTGCCCGAGCTGCACCAGGTTTGCACAGCTTGCTCTGGGCTGGTGGCGGTGCCTCGGGTGCAGGGTCACCACCTCTGCACCTCCTCCTCTCCTGCGGTTCCCAGCACCTGGCCGGCACCTGAGTCTGCGCTTTGTGGCTCCGCCCTGCGGTCCTCCGAGCGCACCGCCAGGCACCCGGGTGTCGCTTTCCACACAAGACCAGCAATGTTTTATCTTCTTCTGATACAGTTTCCTCCCGGATGACACCGGGAACATACTTATTTTGTATTAATTGAGAGTTTATCATATGCGAGGTGCTGCACCTTCTTAATTATTCCTCACAATACTCCTCTGAAATGAGTGCTTTTCTCAGCATTTACAAATAATTTATTTTTTTGTAACCTGTGCTAGAACTGACAGGAATCAAATGACACCAAAGACTTGGGTAACTGATGTCAGCAACCATCTGAATGAATTTTGTACCTCTTAAACTCTTTTTTCCGTAGGTTTAAAAATTTTCACTTTTGAAATTTTCAGCTATAATTCCTGAGAAATCTAAAGCTCCAAAGAAACCTATGGTCCACCAGTAAAATCAGTAATTTCAGCTACTCTATTTCAAGTTTTATTCAACAATATAGTTAAATAAGTTTTCATTAACTTAAGAAGGGCACACTTTGAACAAAATAGCAACAAATTACAGGGATAGATTCAACTTACTAAAGCAACTGAGTAATAAAACATAAAGTCAGTGTATACATAATGCTAGGCATCTGCATTGGTATGCTAATTATAAATGATTTTTATTTATTAAGTAAAAAATACAACACAAAATAAAGCAACTCAGGCACACTGGAAGCCCATTCTAGGTACGTGTGATTCCGACAGTGGGATTTTCAGAAATGCTGAATGTTCTAAAGTGTGTTCTTTTAATGCTTTGCTAATACTCCAGGTATTAGCCTTAATTAACCAGAATTATTTTTACTGTGGCAATGATTAAGTGAGATCAAACCTATAACAAAAACAACCCACAGGAAAATGCATGTAGCGCAGCGATGTTTTGACATAGTAACTGCTGTTCTGTTCTGTTCTGTTCTGTGATCTCAATGTCTTTCCTCCCTCAAGCAGGAGGAAGTGGTAGGAATACTGGGTATTCACTCTCCTCCGGGAAGGGCCAGCATGGGAGAAACCACAGCAGGTGAGGAAGCTTCCTGACTTTTCAAACGAAAACCCAGAAACAGGGTAAGATGAGACCACCTGGACCTACCAGGATCAAGCAATGGCCTTGTTACCAAGACCAAGAAAACTTGGCAAAGAAAGTGGAAAGAGAGCACACCGGTGTGGGGCGGCATCATGCTCCTGCCCCCGCTCTGGGCAGAGGGCAGGACTGGTGATGGGAGGTGGTAGAAGCTCAGGTGGGCTGGGCCCTGCGTCTCTCTTCCCAAAGCGCATCCCAGCAAGAAGGCCAGACACACAGGACCCTCAATGCAGCCAGCAGGAGGATCAGAGGAGAGGTGGCCGCCAGGGTCCCATTGGACTGCCCAAGACTGCTGGCCACCCACATGACAGGAAGAGTGGCAGAGGTCTTCCCCAGGTGCCCAGGAGCCACCCAGACACGGTCCTGCCACCAGCAAGGACAAGGAGACTGCCCGCGTGGTCCAGGAGGTACAACTATAAAGGGCCAAGTGTGTGTAGAACGGGGTACCCAGGGGTAGAATCTCTGGCTGTAGGTTTTTCTAGCAATTTCGTTTTATCAAAAAGCCAGACCAAACTCTTCTCTATCTCCTTCTGCCAACACTGTCCTCCTCCGATGCCCCAGAACTTCTAATTCTAATGAGATTTAACAAAAGAACCTCCTCAGAGGGTTTCAGAGAAAAACCAATACATGGTTCAAGAAAACACGAGAGCTTACACACTCTCCTCTGTGGTCCCGAATGCTGCGACCCAACACACTGAAAAATTAAAATTAAATTAAATTTAAAAATAGGCTTTACATGACGAATCACGGCACACTGGCTCCCTCCAATCAAGTGGCAAGTGAGCAGCAGGTGGGTGACAGCGGCAACTGCCCCTCCCTACATCTGAACAGGAGCAAGACCTCAGCCCCACGGATAGCAGATGTATATAAGGTACACTCACACGTATATGTATATGATCAACTGTGAAAAAAGCCGACTTTCCTGTTTTCACCCAGCTTACTGAAGAAATAAAAGGCTTAGCCCTTTAAATTAGCTTAAGAGGACCAGGCTAAAATAAAGATGCTATGTCAACGGCCTTAAAAATATCAGTTTACAGTAACTCGGAAAGAAGGGTTATACATCACAGAAAATTGATCTGTCCAACCACGAAGTAAAACCTTTTGCCAATTACAAGTTCTGTGGGACCATTTGATACTCAGTGCTTTATGATCAGGAATGTGCCCACAAAAAAAAACCTGGAATTATCTTACAGTGGAAAAATGAATTACATAAATAAATATTCAATTTAGATTTCTGCACATGCCCTATGGTATATAATGTGGCCACAGAAGGTGATAAGTTAATCAAATAATCTCTGAAACTTGGATAGCGCAATAATTAAGGAATCAGGATTGGAGTCTGTGTTTGCCCACTTACCCTCTGCTTCCTTGAGAGGTGTTGAATCAAGAGAAGAAAGACATGAACTTGAGACTGAAAGACGAGGCCAGCTGAGAGGCCATGCCTGCAGTGGGCTTATGTTCAAGGGCAGAGGTCTATTGTATGCTGGTGCTCTTTCTGTACACCTGGGTATATATTCTACTGCCTTGTCCCGTAGAATTCAAGACCGACAGGGGCAGGAGAGCATGGCTGAAGAGTGGCAGGACAATGTGATGTCTTCCAAACAGGGATCCAGCAGAAGGGGAGGTGCAATGGGCCCAGGCCTGCATGCTCAGAAATCCACCCCGTGACTGGTGCATTACTGACTTAGGCAGACCAGTGCCTGCAGGCAGGAAAGTAGGAGTCTACCATAATCACCCAGGTGAAAAGCTAGGGTAGAAGAGGGGCAGGAGAGGATTAGATAAGAGAGAGATGAGAAAGTAGCAAGGACTACACCAGGCAGCTGATGAACTGAAATAGGAGGCAAAGAAAAAAATGTATTTTGACAGGACTGGTGGGCAGCAGTATGGAGAGGGAGATAAGGTTTCTTTTGGAGATGTTGATTGGCAGGAGCATGAAGTACATCCAGGTGGAGCTGTCCAAGAGGGAATCATGTATGAGAGTCTGGGATTTTGTAGTATCTTTTTGGCTGCTTGATAGAAATTTGGGGCATGTTGTGGCTCAGAACAGGAATGAATTTTGACCAACTTGTATTCTGTAGACTAAATATAGTACACATGTAGTCCAGGAATTAAGAGCCCAAGCTTCAGAGTCAGAGCACCTGGCTTCTACAGCCAGTGTCAAGACTTGCCAGCTGTATGATCTGAGGAACATTCCAGAACCCCTTGGGGACTTGTTTTTGTCATCTGTAAAATGGGAAGAATTATTTTAATACTGCATAGCTGTGAGGAATACGTGGCTGAATCCATGTAAAATCCTTAGTTCTTGAAAAGTCTTAGCTACTCATGCTAAGCCACGTGAAATTGCCATTTTGAACTTCAAAAACAATCAACTATCAGCAATTTTGTATGATTTCATCTCACAGCTGTCCATGCATGCATTTAGTGGCATTTTCTATTTTCCAAATTCAGTCCCACCATAGCAAATCTGCCTTTCTACCTTGATGATGTAACAGGTGCACCATCACCCTGGAATGTGGATTGACTTAATGATGTAATTTTTGGAATATAATTTCAAGCTCATGTCTGACTTTCCCTGTATATTCTGAAATCTTTTCAATGGTGGAAGTAGAATGATCTTATTTATTTCCATTGTGAAGTAACAACAAGGACACTCTGGCAGTTATTTCTGAACCAGGTGCTTTGTGTAAGCAGTTATATGGTGAAGATAATCACTGGTTTGAGCAGTTTGGGAGGGGGTTCAGATGCACTATCTTGTGGAGGTGGGGGCTACTTTACCAAATAATCTCTGAAACTTGGATAGTGCAATAATTAAGGAATCAGGATTGGAGTCTGTGTTTGTCCACTTACCCTCTGCTTCCTTGAGAGGTGTTGAATCAAGAGAAGAAGGACATGAACTTGAGACTGAAAGACGAGGCCAGCTGAGAGGCCATGCCTGCGGTGGGCTTATGTTCAAGGGCAGAGGTCTATTGTATGCTGGTGCTCTTTCTATACACCTGGGTATTTCGACAGGACCTCACTGCAAAGCCTTCGTGTAATCAAACATGGAGGTCCTAGGTTGTACCAGAGCACAGACTGTATACATTCAACAGTCTTGTGTGAGTAGCTGCTCTGAATGCTGCCGGGGTCATCAGATGATGGTGGCAGGTGGAGTGGCAGCGCATAGGGCCACCAACTTCAGATGTGTGTGTAAAACCCTGCAGGAAAGACCCGTGGCAGGCTCTCCATAGGACACAGCCGGGACGGCAATGTACTTGCACACGGCGTGAAGAGTCCACACTGGGATACACACGGAACACCTAGCAGGTGTCTGGCTTCCGAGTTCTGGATAGTTCTACTCAGCAGGGAATGTAAGAAGCGAACATTTTGTAAAGAGCAAACAAAATATTCTGCTATTGATTCATCTTTTGAGGATTCGATATTCCCATCACTTCTTTTTTCTGAACAGTCTGTAAAGAGTGTTCCTTTTCCTCTAAAAGAAAGGCAGAACCTTCTTCAGAGGTCCCATGTGACTTGAAATTTATTTTTTATTCGTTGGTGTTCAGCCTTCATTTTTTAAAGCAAAGTACAGAAATATGTCATTAAAAATTCAATCCTGATCCTTAAAAAAACTTTCATTCATAAGAAGGGGATTTTTAAAAGCCTTGTTTCTTTTCTGTGTAGTGATACTAAGAAAAATGTAAAATGTCAATTGGAAAGGAACGCTAAAAATTCTCTGACACGGTAGTTTAGCTGTGATAACTTGACTAATATAGAGAGATTTGTTTTGTTACATATGGATTACATATGTATTATAATTGTTCCTGTTACATATTAAAGATCAAGAGAAATATTTTTAAAGACCAATAGCCTTACGTGTGTGATCACCTTATTGCGTGCTCTGATTTAGCTAAAGTCAGGTCCAATGATAACTTCTCTCTTAGTTAGAAAGGATTTTCACAAACCCTCTGTAGAAAATACCAAACATAACGGAGAAGGCTGATCGTTTCTATTATGGTTAAGAATGAGAGATCAGTGTTGTCTTGTGGGTCAAAGCAGTGTGTTATCTCAAGGAAACAGATAAGGACACAACAGTTGAAAGTGTATCCATCATGGTTGGTCTCCTCCATGCAGACAGGAAAACACCCGATGCTACCTCGAATAAGATAGAAGTTTCTCTGTCAGAAAGAGGGAGAGGGAGCATCTGGGGACAGGAGGTCAGGACCGGTGTGATCCAGGCTCTATGTTCTCTGCTTGTTGTTAAACCAGCGCTTCTTCGTGTGACCTCAGTGCCAAGGTCAAGCCCTGACCCTGGCAAAATGAGCTCACCTCTTCCCACCTGAGGAGTCTTGCCTGAGAACCACACAGGGCTTTGCTTGCATCTCAGAGACCAGCTGGAGATCATGTGATCCCATCTAGTTGCAAAATTGCCTGGGAAATGCAGTCTTTTAGAAGAGTGGCAGTGTGCCCAGTTAAGAATTGGCAGCAGTTTCTTTCTTTCTTTCTTTCTTTCTTTTTTTGATGGTGCTGGGGATTGAACCCAGGGCCTTGTGCATGCAAGGCAAGCACTCTGCCAACTGAGCTATATCACCAGTCCAATTTATTCCTTTAACCTCATGTTCCCATCACTCACTTCTGTCAGTCACAGACAGTCGGAGAATAGCAGCATGCCAGTTGGCCATAAGAGACTTTGTAGATCTCTGGCATCATCCTTTCTACCATCTTCCCATTTTACAGAGGGGGAAACTGAGGCCTAGAGAGGGGAAGATCACGCAGCTCATTTGGATCAAGAGTGGGACCAAGATGCAGATCTCCACGGATGTGGAATCTGTGCCTCTGTCCACCTACAGAGGAGGGGCCAGAGCTGGTGCTGACAGAACCAAGCACTTCCTTATTGGGGAGTGATATGGAAATACAATGTAGTATTTTCTTCATTTTCTGTGTTTCTTCCTCTGCAAGGTTATGTGGAAACGTTGTTCCAAAGAGTAAGCACAGATACCTTAAAAAAAGAAAGAAAGAAAGAAAGAAAAGAAACCACCTACCCATCCACATCTAATGATCAGAGTGTGCCCTGGTCTTTAATGTACAGAACTTATCTTGGGGGGCTAAATTGAGGTGCCATGACCTTCATTTGTCCTTATCCACATAACCAAAAGGCCAACCCACAGGGACAGATGAGAGGCATTGCGCTGGGGTGGACAGAACTGTGTGACAGAAAACCGAGGCTTCTTGCACTGGGCACCGTGCTGGTCTCCTTGGGCAAGACTTGTCCCCTCATTTGGTCCCATTTCTTCCTCTAAACAAAGAGGACAAATCTCCAGGGCCCTCTTTCCTATCTTTCTCTTCCCCCATGATCTCTCCTTCTCTACTTAGTAAAAGGAGAGAAGAGGACGGTGTGGAAGCACACTTAATTGATTCTTAAAATCTAGTTGTATTCATTCAATAAAAACTGAGTGCAAAAAAAAAAGAAAAGAAAGAAAGAAAGAAGGACAGGGAAATTTGTCCCAACTCAGTAAGCTGTTAAACGCCTGTCTCAAAATGCAATCACATGGAGGGTTAGAACGTGTACTGGAGGAGGGGGCGTAATTCAGTCCACACAAACAGAACAGACTGTAAACTAATGGACTGGCCCTGGTGCTGCACCCCATTGTATCCCTGGCTTCTTGCACATTGTAGCTAAACCACCCCCTCTCAGCTCCAGTTTAAAATGCAAGAAACTGAGATTCAGAGAGATTAATGAATTTACTCAAGGTTACACACCACAGATGAGAATCAGATCCATCCAGCCTGTTCCTAGAAACCCTAAAATAGGCAAGTCAGAAGTTGGAATTAGCTCCACCTCCAGCCACAGATCTTCCCCCTCTAACATGCCCGTCGACTGCAGCATCAATACAAAAACGGCCCTCAGACTTCCTAAACTGAATAAATCTGAAGGCCAGATAGCTCAGTAAAACCTCAGAAAGGTTAAGGACTTCAAATTTGTGAGAAATAACAGGGTTATTATAACCAGTTTGGCTAGAAATGTAAAAGGTTGGTGATTGTTGGGGGAAACAGCATTTAATAGGAAAGGTCTTTCTACAGAAGCACAGGGACAAGAGGCAGATCAAAGTGCAGATGTGAAGATGCCGTGGGACTCAGCAGGCAGAGGACACGCTGGCTGAAGGAGGAACCCACCTTTCGATCTGCAAAGCCCACCCTGTTTTCTCTTGGATGAAAGAGCTGGTGAGTAGAGAGGAGCAGCAGCTGAGGGAAACGGAGTAAATCTGGATCCCAACCAGCTTGCCTAGATCACAGACCTGCAGCTGCCCCTCTCCAGGCCTTCTCTGCACATGAGTGGAGACTGAGGCAGGCCACAGGCTGCTCCAAACCCAACAAGGCAAAATCAAACCCACAAGGCTGTAACTCGGCCACTCCAGGGCAGGACTGGGCCACACATGTCTGTTTCCCTAAGATCTGGTTCAATGCCAGGCATCAGGCAGGCTCTCGATAAATAGCTGCTTACGCCAAGGAGCCTGCCCAGGATCCGACTGTGCTCAGGCCCAGGTTGCTGACTGCTTATTGTGGTTGTGACTCAGATCAAACAGACCTTTCCATCTGGGAGGCTGACCACTCAAAGTCATCCTTGGCTTTTTCATACCCCACAGCCAATATCCGCAACAGCTAAGTCTGCTCAACTCTTCTGTCTCCCATGGACTCAAATAAACCACAGCTTACTTCAGACGGTTTTCCCCCAAATGATTATCCCATATGATTTTCCAACCTTTATCCTCTCCATCCTCCTTCATTGCACTCTGGCAGAAGGAATCTTTAGCACAAGTCTCCACGATGCCCAGTGTCCCCTAGCTAAGGTCTTCTCTCCCACACAGCTGCTTCCCGCACTTGCTGCTCTTCCGTGGAACGGCCCCTGTCCTCCAGTTAGCGAACTCCATCTGGTCTTCCCAGCTCAGAAGTGGACAGGCCCCTCCCAGCCCTCCAGATGGCCCCTTTTTCCCCAGCCACTTTATATATACTCCCATTGCCCTAGGGATCAGATCACGAACGGGCTAATTTTCAACCATTAACCACTGTGGAGGGATAAGGGAAAAAATTAAAAATGGAAGGGGGTCTACTTCCATTTAATGAGATAAGACTGAATACTGATTTGACTGACAGTTCATGGCGGAGGGGATTCTGTACCAGCTTGGACTCAGCATTTAAGGGAACAGCAACTTCCGCTTTGGTCTCTTAGAATCCTAAACCACCCTCTGAGGTGTCTGAGGACGCTGAGAGAGGCTGGGTAGAGGACATCAAGGCTCTAGATACGTGCCCACCATTACTTGAGCCTGCTCGACTGAGGTCTCAGACATAACAAACAGTTCTCACTCTATCCTGTCTAAATCCAGAATCACAGAATCACAGGCAAGAAGGGCTGTTGCTCTATGCACTAGGTTTTGGATTGCTACGGAGCAATGACTGGATGTCACTGGATAATTAGACCAACCTCCATCGTTCACAGTTTCCTCTTAGCTTCCTCCCACTTCATCCCAGTGTGGACCCACTCTCCCTTCCCATTGTCTAAACAGGCATGCTTGGGTTTCCAAGTCCTATCTATCTGCACACGGGCCCTAGAGAAGTTTCCTTCTGGGTTAAGGCTTTAAAGACCACTCTTAGGAGGCTGGGGACGTAGCCGGTGGTACAACACTTTGTCCAGCACGTGTGGCATCCTGGGTTTGATCCCTCGTACCCCAATAAACAAATAAATAAATGCATCCTTAGACTTCTGGTTCCCTAATGTTTGTCTGTGGTTCTCTCAGGAAATCCGGCCTCGTGACCCTTGGCCTCCTGGACACTTTTTATGTCTGATAAGCATCTTACACGTTCAAGCTGAAACCCTGACCTCTTACTGTGCTCCCCTCTCAGTGCAGGACGCCCAGAGGCAAGACATTGCTCAGGAAAGCATGCTGGGTGTTACCCTGGACCCGAATGTCCTCCCAGACCTTACTGCTATCCCTGGCAGGCACCGACTCTACCTTAACAACCTGTCCCCAGCTGAGTGGTCTCAGAACGTGACCGTCAGGTGAGGGCAGCGCCTGCACTCCACCTGCCCACGACTGTTGGCTGGGGCATGGCCGAGCCTGAATCCTCACTGTGAGGTGGCACGATCTGGCTCCTGGCAAGGTCACCCCACAGATTTGTCCTTCCCTGCTCACTCTGCTGCCCTCATATCTGACCTCTTATGGGGTCCAGCATCCCAAGCGGGTTCCCACCTTGGGTCCGGAGCTCTCTTTTCTGAGGGTTTTCCAGGGATCACTCGTGAAAGCCCTTTAGAGCTCCGTGGAAGCGTCACAGGGTCGGCCAGGTCCTACCTGTCAGCCTGGTTTGCAGGGCCCCTGCACCCCTCAGGCTCCCAGGTGGGGGCTCTGCTTTCTTGGTTGCGCTCCCATCGCCTGGAACAGCATGTTCCCAGGCCCGTGTCTGTGCTCAGCTCCGTCACTGTGCAAGACCCTGAGGCCGGTGCTTTATCTGCTCAGGACTGTAACTGGCCCCCGGACGGTGCCTGGGGCCTTACACCCTGGAGGGCTCCTTAAGACTGAGGAGGTTATTCGTCTTTAGATTCCTCCACCCACACCCATGGCTTTGAGCGTTTCTTGGTATAAATCAGATGGTCCAGGAATATTTGCGTACATGCCATAATCGAGTCCAGAAATCATTCATAGCAGCTTCTGAAGATGTCTTCTGTTGAGTCATGTCTTCACTCAGGCTGTTTGTGAAAACGACTCTCCATGACTCCTCTGTTTCTGACGTCTGTCATCTCAAGTGCCCAGCGATTTTGAGTGTTTGAAGCTCACATCATCCATGGGCTTCTTGAGAGAGGTTCACTTTGTTTTTAAAAGTGTGCAGAAAAAGTGATAGTTGACTATCTTGATATTTTTTTTCTTTGCAGGTCATTTGGGAAGCTGTGGGGACCGGGCCCAGCAGTGTTCCCAGGGAGCCAGTCACACATTTTAGAGGCAGGTCTGAGCTGTAAGAACAGTGGGCAGAACCTGTCCTCTTGAGACACACGTGGGGACTTCACCTACTGGCAATATGGAGCACATTTCTAACCCTCATATTGCAGTGCATTTGTGGAAAGATGTGCATTGTAAAAATCAAGAAAATAAAATTCGCAAACCTTAGCCAGGCCTCTGTGCCTCTTTGGTGCCCTATTTTTGATTTGATCTGCCGACAGAGGAACATGGTTCCAGGGATTTCCTAGCCTCCTATCACCCTGGGGAAGCGGGCAGCAGCCCCGTGCACTCAGGCCCTTGATCATTGCTCTGCACTCACGGAGCGTCATCCTGACACATCCACGTCCCCTTTCGCATTTCAGTCTTACTGCAGTATTAAACACTCTGGGAATGATGATGCTAATTTGATGCACACGTCGCTCATGCGCTTCTCTTATTTTGCCAGATAAATGAGTCACTAAATTTCGCATGGGCCTCATTAATCCTGAGTGCTGTGGCTCTAAATTTTTCCTCTTAGAGGTAAAAAATACGACATGCTTTATTTCTAAATAAAGCCCCTTCTTGCGGCTCATTGCGGCCCCTCCTGGAGGTGTATAATTGGATTCTTCAGTCAGATGTCTCAAAATATGCACCTCCAGCCGAGTTGGGAAAATGTAGCATCCCTAAGCTTAAATATAACAATTCCGTGCATTCAAATGGAATAGTCCACTGAGAAGACGCATTATCTTTGTTCACCAGAAAGCCACATCAGTGTTTCAGACAGCAAATTGCTCATGGCACATTTTCTACCCCAACCTATTCCAGAACTGAGTAAAAATAAAAGGCACAGTTTCGATGGCTGTCACTCACAATTGATTCTTTTTAAGGCACACTTTGGGTTTTCTTACTGTGGGTGATTTCATTGCACTAGGTACATTTCATCCCGAGTGACGGGTGCCTGGCCCGGCACGCGACGTGTGTGAAGATGAAGAGATGCCAAGAGAGCACCTGGGGGCTCTGCGTGCGCGGGGGCAGGGGTTGTGGTGGGAAGCTCTTCCAGGCAATGTTGCAGGTGGCACCTGCAGACGCCTGGCCACCAGACAACGCGATGTTCCCCTCAGTCTGCCGCCGACTGTGCCTCAGTTTCCACATCAGTGAAGTGGAGCAGTAACCCCACCAGGAAGCACTGAGCACTACATGACCACTAGATTCATAAAGGTGACCTTGGTTTCTGATAACTCGTTTCTCGTTCCGGATAGTACAGCCCAACGCTCACTGTCTGCTCTGAACATCGGGCCGCGACTGTGTCAGTGCAGACACGGTCTGTGTGTTTTCTAGAGGTGTGACGGGAAGAAGCACCTGGCCACCTCCCACCTCATCTTGCCTCCAAAGTGGGCGCTGCTTCCCCACTCCGTCCATTCCACCCTTGACGCAGCAACCCAAGGAGTCTGCTTGATCCCCTAGTCTGATCACACCACATCTCTGGTCAAAACCTAGGATGGCCCCCATGGAGCTCATGGTGACATTCTCCCCCCTACCCGTCCCGCTTCTGTGCTGGCCTCCCCGGCCTCCTTGCTGTGTCCCACCCACCCTCCTTGCCCCTAGCGGGTGCGTTGTACTGCCTCCTTTCTCCTCCAGCCAGCCTCACCCCCCATGGCCATGGGACTCCTCTCCTGACCTTCTCCAAATCTTTGCAATAATACTCAATTCTTAACCTTGTTGTGACTGACTTATGTTGTTGCTTATTTGTGTTCTCTCAAGTGCCCTCTGCCCTGACCAGCCTCCCCATGCTGGTCCCCTCTCCCTCCAGCACGCACCGCCTTCCAACACGACACCATCCTTAGGATCGTTCTGTTTGCTTTGTCCCCCTCACTCTCCTACCAGAAGGTAAGCCCCACAGGTAGGGGCTGGTTTTGTTCAGGGATCTGTCTCAAGAATCAGAACAACCTCTGACACCGAGCAGGTGTGCACAAATCAAAGTCTCTGGGATGCCGTTCCACCCTGAGCTCGCCCAGCCTCGCCTGATGTGCATCGGTGTTCAACAAATACGCTGGCTCAGAGTGTCCAAAATCAGCATGTGTTCTTTTCAAAATAGGGGCAGAGGAGTAAGAGAAAAGAAGGGAGCTGTATACATTCACGACAAAGCGTGCCGTTACTTACAGTGACGTTTGATTCCTCTGGGCAAACTTTCCCAGCCTGTGTTTAAACGATCTTTAGAGTGAATGAGAATTGACGCCTTTACTGAGCATGTCATTATTTTGGAATAGCCAAAAGTTAATGTGGTGAATGAACAAATGGGTTAAACAATTTTTCTTTAAGAAAAAGAAGAGATGTGACTCCATGAAACCAGTTGGCTGGGGTCACTGGGGAGACGGCAGGTGCCAAACCCTGTTGAGGGCAGAGAGAGGACCTGGGTGCCCCCCCACCAGCCCTGCACCCCCGTGGTTAGACTCAGTTCCGGTTAATCTGAGACGCAGCACCGTTCCTGCCACTGACCGGGGCCAGGGGAGTGGTAAGAAGAGGGAGCAGCTTTGTGATTTCCAGCTTCTCAGCACAATGTTCCAAGGTTTGCGCTGAAGCACCTTTGAAATGGTCTGGTCTACACTCCTCATCTTATAAATGGGAATCCTGGGTCTTAGAGAACAAAAGTGTTCTTCAAAGACCACACAGCCTGGAAGGGACAGCACAGAGGCGAAGCCACCATCCCTCCGGACTGCTTTCCTGTCCCAAGAAACTCACCCTGTGACACTTCTCAGTGAAACAGATACCTATACTTTTGGGCTCGAAAGCAGCTTGCAAGAGGCCAGAACAACAGGAGACCCATGGTGAGCGGTGTCTCTTCTGAAATGCTAGGCAAGGCCATCTTCGTTACGGGCAGGAGAAAGAACAGAGAAATTTTCTAAATTCTCCCAATACCCTGAGAAGCATCCTGGACTCTGACAATCACTGATAAGATACTCAAACCAGAAGACAAAGAACCGGCTTGGCCTCCCAGAAGTCCCCGGAAGTGAATGTCCCTGGGTGCTGCTCCTGAAAGAGGTGAAACTCAGACCACAAGTCTGACTTCCTGCTACTAAAGATCATCCAAGCAGAATCAAATGCTTTGTACCACACTTAGATTTTTTGCGCCCCGGAGGAAAGGGACTAGGAGGTTTCCTGTCCCCTCTCAAGGCCAGCACAGTCTGACCCCCCCAAGGGCCTAATGATTAACTGTGGGGTAAGGAGGAGGTGTGCTGCCTCTGATGCAGCTGGACTGCTTTAAACCATTTTCCTGGTCCTAGAGGCCAGGGTGGGACTCGAGGACACAGGGTGCTTCCCGACCACTGCCAGGTCCACCCGTCTCTAAGTTTTCTGTGACAAGGAACTCCAACATATCGAATTCCATGCTTTTAAATAATAAACTATGGGTGTGTGTGAACATAATTGTTCTCCAAATATATTTTCCAGATGATTCCTTTAAAAATCAATGTGTTTATTGTAATGATATGCGAAGGCCTAACCCTCAGAGTTAGACCCCGCAGTATCCAAATCTACATTTTTAATAAGCACCTGGGATTTCAAGAGTTATTTTCTCCTGATATTTGATTCAGTTCATCCGATGTACATATATTTAAGGAGGTGGCTGTCGTATCAAGCTCTTCACCTCTTGCTTTGTAGCATCGAGTCTTCCTTTCTAATTTAAAGCTCTCTTCCTTGACAACAATGTAATCAAAACAGCTTAAGAACTCGTAGCCAGCTGTTAGGTTTTAGAAAATAAATGCACAAATCCAAGTTCAATTACATTGAGTAAGAAAAAAAAATGGTGTGTTAACGTTTTTATTAAAATGATCGTCAGAGACAATTGACCTCAGAAGTCAGGATGTGATAAATGAAAATTGATGAATGGTCCCTCGGGAAAACACAAGAGCAACAGCAAGAGAAGCCCTGGGGTACCTGATCCCCAAGTTCAAGGGCGGTTTCCCGAAGTCGGCAATAATGTTTCCATCATGAAGAGATAATCAGGGACCAGCTCATACATTGCAGAATGAAATAATTTTCTTGGCCCACTGAGCTTTTCTGGACAAATTTATGTGTCAATAAGTGCCACTTGCAAATACTGTGGGAAGGATTGGCACAGGGCTTTTAAAACTAAATCTTACCTGTCTTGAGATTGAAAGACAAATACTTTGGTCAAAAGCAATCATTTTCTATTGTTGTTGACACTTTGGACACTGCTGATATTAATCATTGTTCCTGATAGCCTTCTGAACACCCATCTTTATATTTTTCCTGGGTACTTAAGATAATTTAGTGGACTTTTACAACTCTAGACTATCATGAAATTTGCCATAACTAATAACTTGTATTTCATGAATATAAAATACCACCCTCAAGGAGAATGAGAACAGGTGAAAGAAATACATTTGAGTTTTTAGTTCTTCAGGGGAAAAAAAAGACATTAGAATTAATTCTAAACTTTGCTGTTACAGCCACAATTATAATATATAAAATATTCTGTGAAAAATAGCACAATATAGTCAACATTAACCCTTAGTAAATTTCTACAGTCAATTTTTCAAAATAAGTTCTTTTTACTCATTATACAAGGAAAACATGCTCAGTAGGAGGCAGCTGGGGATGACATAGATGACTGTCATCTTTTTGTTTTTGCTTTTGTTGCTCATATAATCAGAGTAAAAGAAAACCGATAGCTGAAGGTGCCTTGATTTCAACTTGAAAATATTTGTCGTTTATCCATCTGAATATGACAGAGGACTGATAATAGAAGACTTGGGGGTATATTCATAACTGATTAAACAACCCCAAATTTAAGATGTTGATCAATTAGTCAATGTCAGTTCTGAAGGAAGTCTCCAGAAATAGTCCACTGGAGTCTGGTGTGGGCCAGGAAGCAAATCACAGGAAGTAGAAGTGGGTATCTCACCATTCCTCGACAGAATCCCAGGCCACCAACTCTCAACGGTGTAAAGCAACAGGCAAGATGCAATGCCTGGATGCTTCAGGGATAATAGGAAGATTTCTATTTGAAACCACAGTTGGCTCCCAGAAGAGCGAATGCAGACGTCACTTCAGCACAGTGAGCACGGGGACACAGGAGTCGCCTGAGCAGTTCACAGAAGCCAGACACCTCTGGGTAGCACTGGTGGCAGTACAGGGAGGAGGTGCTTGCCACACCTTAACGCCACGCACTCTGCTCATGGCCTACACCAACCCCAGCAGGAAGGAATCACAGCCCAGGGCCAGAAAAGGTGGACGGCAGGGTGGAGGCCAAAGCCACTTCACCCTGTGAACGCCTGGAGAACACGAGGGTACTAGGTGGGAATGGAGGAGGGTCAGTCAGCTCTGCCTCACTGAGACCCAAGTGCCCAGCAAGAACGGCCTAGAGGAGGGCAAGTTGCTTGTCGGCTCACAGTTCCATAGGTTCAGTCCATGGTCAGCTGGGTCACTACTCTGGGCCCAAGTGAGGCAGCACGCCTTGGGGAATGGGGGTGGTGGGGAGTGCTGCTTCTGTCACAGCGGCCAGGCAGCAGGGCGGGTGCGTGGAAGACGCGCCCCAGAGACCTCCAGGCACTCCCCACCTGCGCAGGCACCACACGGTCTGTGCGTTCGGAATGGAAGGACTGCTCAGTTTACAGCTTCACGGTGGATCATTCCACCTCTGAATGTCGCACCTTCTGGGAGCTCTGGGGAAGGCCTCCTCTCCAACGTGACGTGAGCCACTCAGTGAATGTGCAAGCTGACTTCTTTAACTTTGCTCTAGGGGTGTGCAGCTTCGGGCTCCAGGGAAGCTCCGATTCAACCCCGCTGGAGTCTGTAAAGGTGTACGTGCACACAGCGACAGGAGCCCAAGCAGAGACCAATCACAAAATGGGTGATGATGGTCCTGAAACACCCATGAGCAAGCTGCTCGTCTGCTCCCCGAGTTCTAACCTGGCTCTGGGGATCACTGAGGTCTCCCTTGGAAGAGGTGGAGTGGGCAGAGGCCAGAATGTGCTGACTGGGTAGCTGTTTGGGCCTCACGATCACCTTCTGTTTGTTTGGATTTGGGTTCATTGTAGAATTTGTGTATTCTCTAAGGTAAGATGTCCATGCCAAAAACAACAAGAACAAGAAAAAAATCTACAGAAACTTGTAAAAGATATTGTCTCTTAAGATAGTGTCATGAAACCATATTCTGCAGTTCATGTGTATATTTTTATAATAAATTTTCCCTCTCTCTCTCTCTCTCTCTCTCTCTCTCTCTCTCTCTCTCTCTCTCTCTCTCTCTCTCTCTCTCTCTCTCTCTCTCTCTCTCTCTCTCTCTCTCTTACACACACACACACACACACACACACACACACACATTTTAAGCACCTGCATGACTTAGTGCTAAGCTGGTGACTTTGCTGGGTTGTGTCACATATCATAACTCATGATTCTGATCCTCATAGTTTAAAGAAAATGAGTCAAAAATGTTCTCTCATAGCTTGAAGGTTGAGGTGCGCTTTATATGCAATCAAGCTAAAATTGTGGAATGCCCAATTTCGCCTTTGGATCAGTGAGGGTTTCTTCCCTACACGGTGTAGCTAGCTCCAGGTCACCTGTGTCAGCCATCCCAGAGGGACTCAGGGAAGCTCAAAGCTCTGATGAGCTCATCAAAGCTCATCTTTCAGGTGGAGAAGGTGTGTGGGTATGCACTTCCGCATTTCAGAGCTTAATACTACATTTAAATACATATTTTAGAGTTTCAAGATGGCGGACTAGAGGGTGACTGCATTCCATGTTGCTCCAGGACTCAGGATTCAAGAAGAGGAGGTATTGAGAGACTCAGGACCAGCTCAGCACCGCCAGGTGAGTCTTCCCTGCCAGGCGAGACTCCCCAGCTGGGGCAGTGGTTCTGGAGGGCAGGGAACTTCGTGGAGCAGAGCTTTCCAGTGAGACTACAGGGACTTCGAGGACAGTAGGACCAGAGACCCAGGCCCAGACCAGCTGGGCCTCAACCCACAGTCTAGTGCCCCTTTGGCTGACCATCAGTCAACAAGTGGACGTGCCTCTGCCACTAGCAGGGAATATATCCCACCTGAAGGTCACTGCCCCTAGAGGGGCAGCTTCCTTTGTGGATCACTGCATTATCAAGTTCCTCCAAGACTTCAGGCTACTGAAGGCTAGGAGGAGAGTTATTGGAAACCTGCAGGGACACTATAGCTCAATAGAGGGAAAACTCCAATATCTCAGATTTTCGCTACTATAGGGGAAGATACCTGAGCAATATGAGAAAACAAGAGAAGAAAATGTCCCAAATAAACCTAGATGCTACATCAATAAAATCCAATGACAGCATGGAAGAAGAAATGTCAGAAAGGGAGTTCAGAATGTACATAATTAAAATGATCAGGGAAGCAACGATGAGATGAGTGAGCAAATGCAGGCTTTGAATGATCGCACCAATCAACAATTGAAAGAGAAAATGTGGGGAAGCAAAAGATCATTTCAATAAAGAGTTAGAGATACTGAAAAAAAAGACAGAAATCCTTGAAATGAAGGAAACAATAAACCAAATTAAAAACTCCATAGACAGCATAACCAATAGGATAGAACACCTGGAAGACAGAACCTCAGACATTGAAGACAAAATATTTAATCTTGAAAACAAAGTTGGCCAAACAGAGAAGATGCTAAGAAATCATGAACAGAATCTACAAGATTTTTGGGGTATCATGAAAAGGCCAAATTTAAGAATTATTGGGATTGAGGAAGGCTTAGATAAACAAACCAAGGGAATGAACAATCTATTCAATGAAATAATATCAGAAAATTTCCCAAATCTGAAGAATGAAATGGAAAACCAAGTACAAGAGGCTTATAGGACTCCAAATATACAAAATTACAACAGACCAAGGCACATTATAATGAAAATACCTAACATACAAAATAAAGACAGAATTTTAAAGGCTGCGAGAGAAAAGAATCAAATTAAATTCAGGGGGAAACCAATATGGATATCAGCAGATTTTTCAACTCAAACCCCAAAAGCCAGAAGGGCCTGGAACAACATTTTTCAAGCTCTGAAAGAAAATGAATGCCAACCAAGAATCTTATACCCAGCAAAACTTACCTTCAGATTTGACAATGAAATAAAATCCTTCCATGATAAACAAAAGCTAAAAGAATTTACAAATAGAAAGCTGGCACAACAGAACATTCTCAGCAAAATATTCCATGAGAAAGAGATGAAAAACAATGATGTAAATCAGCAAAGGGAGGAACTACCCTAAAGGAATAGCCAAATAAAGGAGAAACCAAGTCATGTTAAAAACAAAAATAAGTCAAATGACCAGAAACACAAATCATATCTCAGTAATTACCCTGAACATTAATGGCCTGAACTCATCAGTCAAAAGACATAGACTGGCAGATTGGAGTCAAAAGAAAGACCCAACAGTATGCTGCCTTCAAGAGACTCATCATACAGAAAGAGATTCCCACAGACTAAAGGTGAAAGGATGGGAAAAAACATACCATGTACATGGACTCAGCAAAAAAGCCAGAGTATCCATCCTCATATGAGATAATGGAGACTTCAAGCCAAAGTTAGTCAGAAGGGATAAAGAAGGACATTTCATACTGCTTAAGGGAAGCATCAATCAGCAAGACATAACAATCATAAATATCTATGCCCCAAACATTGGCTCATCCATGTACGTCAAACAAGTCCTTCTCAATTCCAAGAACCAAATAGACCACAACACAATAATACTAGGTGATTTTAACACACCTCTCTCACCACTGGACAGAGCTTCCAAACAAAAGTTGAACAAAGAAACCATAGATCTCAATAACACAATCGATAATTTAGACTTAATGGACATATGTAGAATATTCCAACCAACAAAGAGGGAATACACTTTCTTCTCGCAGCACATGGATCCTTCTCTAAAATAGACTATATATTATGCCACAAAGCTACCGTTAGCAAATACAGGAAGATAGAGATACTACCTTGTATTCTATCAGATCTAATGGATTGAAATTAGAAATAAATGATGGAATAAAAAACAAACTAGTCCAACAACTGGAGATTAAATAATACACTATTGGATTATGAATGAATAACAGAAGACATCAGAGGGGAAATAAAAAAAATTCTTAGAGGTAAATGAGAACAAAGAAACAACATATCAAAATCTCTGGGACACTATGAAAGCAGTACTTAGAGGAAAATTTATTTCATGGAGTGCATTCAATAAAAGAAGAAAAAGATCGACAAATAAATGATCTAATACTACAGCTCAACGCCCTAGAAAAAGAAGAACAGATCGACACCAAAAGTAGTAGAAGACAGGAAATAGTTAAAATCAGAGCTGAAATCAATGAAATTGAAACAAAAGAAACAATCGAAAAAATTGACAAAATAAAAAGTTGGCTCTTGGAAAAAATAAACAAAATTGATATACCCTTAGCCACATTAATAAAGAGAAGGAGAGAGAAAACTCAAATTACTAAAATTCAGGATGAAAAAGGAAATATCACGACAGGCACTATTGATATACAAAACATAATTAGAAGTATTTTGAAAATCTGTACTCCAACAACATAGAAAATCTCAAAGACATCAACAGGTTCCTAGAGACATATGATTCACCCAAACTTTATGAGGAGGACATACACAATTTAAATAGATCAATTTCAAATAATGAAATAGAAGAGGTCATCAAAAGCCTACCAACAAAGAAAAGTCCAGGACAGATGGGTTCTCAGCTGAGTTCTACAAAACCTTTAAAGAAGAGCTCATTCCAATACTCCTCAAAGTATTCCATGAAATAGAAGAGGAGAGAACCCTTCCAAACTCATTCTATGAAGCCAATATCACCCTGATACCTAAACCAGACAGAAACACATCGAGGAAAGAAAATTTCAGACCAATATCCTTAATGAACATAGATGCAAACATTTTCAACAAAATTTTAGCAAATTCCATACAAAAACATATTAAAAAGATAGTGCACTATGATTAAGTGGGTTTTATCCCAGGGATGCAAGGTTGGTTCAACATCTGGAAATCAATAAATGTAATTCACCTTATCAACAGACTTAGAGTCAAAAATCACATAATTATTTCAATAGATGCAGAAAAAGCACTTGATAAAATACAGCATCCCTTCATGCTCAAAACACTAGAAAAAATAGGGATAGTAGGAACATTCCTTAACATTGTAAAGGCCATCTATGCTAAGCCCATGGCCAATATCATTCTAAATGGTGAAAAACTGAAAGCATTCCCGCTAAAAACTGGAATAAGGCAGGGATGCCCTCTTTCGCCACTTCTATTCAACATTGTCCTTGAAACTTTAGCCAGAGCAATTAACCATACCAAAGAAATTAAAGGGATACAAATAGGAAAAGAAGAACTCAAACTATCCCTATATGCTGATGACATGATTATATATTTAGAGAAGCCAGGAAATTCCACCAGAAAACTTCTAGAACTCATAAATGAATTCAGTAAAGTAGCAGGATATAAAATCAATGCTCATAAATCTAATGCATTTTTCTTCATAAGTGATGAATCCTCAGAAAGAGAATTTAGGAAAACTACCCCATTCACAATAGCCTCAAAAAAAATAAATAAAATAAAAATACTTGGGAATCAATCTAACAAAAGAGGTGAAAGACCTCTACAATGAGAACTACAGAACACTAAAGAAAGAAATTAAAGAAAACCTTAGAAGATGGAAAGATCTCCCATGTTCTTGGACAGGCAGAATTAATATTGTGAAAATGGCCATACTACCAAAAGTACTATACAGATTCAATGCAATTCCAATTAAAATCCCAATGACGTACCTCACAGAAATAGCGCAAGTGGTCATGAAATTCATTTGGAAACATAAGAGACCCAGAATAGCTAAAACAATCCTTAGCAGGAAGAGTGAAGCAGGGGGTATCGCAATATCAGAACCTCAACTATACTACAAAGCAATAGTAACAAAAACAGCATGGTATTGGCACCAAAATAGACAGGTAGATCAATGGTACAGAATAGAGGACACGAACACAAACCCAAATAAATACGGTTTTCTCATACTAGACAAAGGTGCCAAAAATATGCAATGGAGAAAAGACAGCCTCTTCAACAAATGGTGCTAGGAAAACTGGAAATCCATATGCAACAGAATGAAACTAAACCCCTATCTCTCACCCTGCACAAAATTCAACTCAAAATGGATCAAGGACCTTGAAATCAGACCAGAGACCCTGCATCTTATAGAAGAAAAAGTAGGTCCAAATCTTCACCTTGTTGGCTTAGGATCAGACTTCCTTAACAGGACTCCCATAGCACAAGAAATAAGAGCAAGATCAATAACTGGGATAGATTCAAACTAAAAAGCTTTCTCTCAGCAAAGGAAACTATCAGCAATGCAAAGAGAGCCTACAGAATGGGAGAAAATCTTTGCCACTCATACTTCAGATAGAGCACTAATTTCCAGAATCTATAAAGAACTCAAAAAACTCTACACCAAGTATACAAATAATCCAATCAATAAATGGGCTAAGGAAATGAATAGACACTTCACAGAAGAAGATCTACAAGTAATCAACAGATATATGAAAAATGTTCAACATCTCTAGTAATAAGAGAAATGCAAATCAAAACTACCCTAAGATTCCATCTCACCCCAATTAGAATGGTTATCAAGAATGCAAGCAACAACAGGTGTTGGCGAGGATGTGGGGGAAAAGGTACACTCATACATTGCTGGTGGGGTTGCAAATTAGTGCAGCCACTCTGGAAAGCAGTGTGGAGATTCCTTAGAAAACTTGGAACGGAAGCACCATTTGACCCAGCTATCCCACTCCTTGGCCTATACCCAAAGGACTTAAAATCAGCATACTACAGAGATACAGCCACATCAATGTTCATAGCTGCTCAATTCACAATAGCCAGATTGTGGAACCAACCTAGATGCCCTTCAATAGATGAATGGATAAAGAAACTGTGACATAAATATATACAATGGAATATTACTCAGCCATAAAGAATGGTAAAATTATGGCATTTGTAGGCAAACGGATGAAGTTGGAGAATATCATGCTAAGTGAGATAAGCCAATCTCAAAAAAACCAAAGGACGAATGATCTTGCTGATAAGTGGATGATGATACATAATGGGGGCTGGGAGGGAGGCAAGAATGGAGGAAGGATGGAGTATAAAGAGGAAAAAGAGGGGTGGGAGTGGGGGGGAAGGAAAAATAACAGAATGAATCAAACATCATTACCCTATGTAAATGTATGATTACACAAAGGGTACGCCTCTACTTCACGTACAACCAGAGAAACAAGTTGTACCCCATTTGTTTACAATAAAAATAAATAAATAAATACATACGTACATATTTTATAATATTCTGCCTATAATAACCAAACAATACACAGGATTATTAAAAACAGGAGCAAACACTTGAAGATGATATCAGCACTAAATGTGTGCTCTTTCAACAAATTCCTGCCGAACACCCCCGATTCGCTGCAGTGAGGTGGTTGTGTGGAGAGAGCGACTGTCGGTGGGACAAGGACACCCTCTGCTTCAACCACAGCTGCTTAAACAGAGAACGGATTCCTGGCAAGGGTTCTATCACGTGTGGGATGGACACTGAGGTCCATACGCAATTTTTCCAATGTTTAGACGAAGAGACTGCGCGCTCAGTCTCTCCGTCGCTCTCCTGGGCGCTCTTGTCCAGTGCTTTGACTACAGTGTCTTATTTGGATTATTAAGCATCCAAGAAAGGTGAAAGGACCAGGTTACGACCCGAAGCCTCTTAGGAGGAATCATGGGGCTTCTCGCACTGTTGCCAGGCCCGACCTGGAAGGCTTTGCAGAGTGGAGTTAAAGATCTCCAGATGGCCGTGATTTTTAAGGCTTAATTGAAATGTTTTCTGTTACTGTTGTTCGCTTTTGACTAGGCCTACTTTTACTGACACCTAAACATTTCACACTTTCAGATTCGTTCTGTGTCACCCGAAAGTGTCTTTGGTAGGTTAACACACAAAACTCTATTGTATCTTAATATAATCATATCTAAAACCATCATATCTAAGCAATGTTTCTGTGATGTCATAAATTACATATGTGTGGACCAGGCATTCTCTACGAGCCTCATACTGTCTCTGCTCATAAACTACTTGGCCTTGACCTTTATTCCAACTAAACACGGATGCAGAAAGCAGATTGGAGTGTAAAAAGATTCACTGGGTTAAAAGCCACTTGAGAAGCCAACACACTGAGGTGAAAAGAGCTCAGAAATGTTATGGGGCGCAACTTAAGAAGAGACGGATCACCACTGAGAAGTCCAAATCTGAGGGTCTTTATAGCTGACCAGCTGACTGTCTCACACAATGTCCCAAAAATGGCAATTGGGAGAACAGTCCATGGGGTTGCAGGGGTTTTTATACCATAAGTCAGTACATCAATCATAAGTGTCTGTTACTATGATTCAAAATTACAAACTAACATCATGGGATCATTAGCAGAGGGGGACGTGGGTCAAAACGACCTTACTTAGGTAAAACTATAGAATGGTCACTAACATCTGGACAATCACTGTGAACATCACTGTTGACATGGTACATTGTCTAGGAAACTAGGAACCAAAAAGAGAACATTTTTCATTATACAAGAATTGCCATTTGGTCATTTTGTGTTCCAAACAAGTCATACTAAGTAACTAATGTCGGGTACGGAGGAGAGCAATCCCATGGGAGAAGCATTTCCTAGGTAACATGGAGTCTCGTAGGAAAATGGAGTCTGTTTAGTCATGCCCACGTAGCCTGGCCTGTAGTCTTTCCATGGAGTCAAATCTGTCGGACTGTCACAAGAAAAACAGATGAAATAAAAATCGTCCCTGGAGACAGACCTGGCAGCGTCGTAGGGGTGACTCGGGCCATCCCACATCTCACTGAGACCCCAGGAGCACATGGCCTTGAGGCTGTCAATCAAGGCTGTCAGTGCAACTGCCTCCCAGCCCAGGTGCCAGTGCACCTGGACCCCAGGGAAATGGAGACTCCCGTCCTTCCCGAAGGCTTCAGTTCAGAATGTTGGAACAGTGGAAGTGCAGTTCCCCTCTCGGCACCCATACTCTGTTTGTGAGTTCTCAAAAACAACCAGCATTCACTGATTAGGTATCTATTGTGTACCACGCTGTCGTGACCTGAGAAGGACGACCTAAGAGTATGAGAAATGGCTTCGCCTGCAAGGCACACAACTGGCTAGATATAAAACAGAACACAACCGGATAAAAGTGATCGTTAAAGTACCACAGGAAACCATGCGAAGCATTCGACACACGTGGCTTTGCTTCCTCCAAAACACTGGGTGGGTCACCAAGAGCTGTAGTCATTGGGGAGCAGCAGTGGCCTCTAGCGTGAGGGACCGAGGAAAGGTTTCACTGGAGAGGAGACGCTTAAGTCCACATGCAAGTGTGGACGCTAGACTGGACCAGAGCAGGCTCCCAAGCGGAGAGTCCAGCTTCTGCCAGGTGGCGGTGAGCACGGTCACGGAGTCTGGCTTTTCGCATTGTTGTTATCCGTTTCTTAGTTTTTGTCAGTAGAGGATACTTGCTGGGAAAATTAGTAATAAAATTGCCACTTAGACTCTCCGAAGTACCCTGGATCTTTCTGGTATCAGCACAACATTCGTTTGTGCTACACATATTTAAATGTTGGAGCTGGAAGCTTGTGCACAGATTTTTTTAGTGAATAAATACTTTCATTTGATCACAACAAAATAAATCTATCACCATTGTATTTGCATTTTTATCCCTCTGAGCATCTGTTTCCCCACACTATCATCTCTAGTTATAATCTTTCTTTAGCAAAACATCTTTCATTGATGTCCCCAAATGCTAGAAAATGCAGGATGCTGCAGCAAGATGGATCCCAGTGGATGGCTTATTAACAAATGCTGGAAGGGTGGTTTTAACTTTACAAGCATTTTCACTTGTACTTCCTTTTAATATTCCAGAGTAGAGGCTTAATTATTCTTCATTATGCAGTAAAAAAAAGTTTTGAAAGAAAAGCTACTTCACTGCCCAGTATGATTAACACAGTCATAGCACACAGTAGGACTGCTACAGAAACCAGGACACTTAGACCCAGAAGCTGGCCTAGCCCATTCTCCCTGTCATTCATTTAACAGCTCCTTAGTGGGCCGACAGTGGGCCAGGCCCGGTTCTAAGTCACGAGCACACAGTAGAAAATGACAGGTTGCCCTCCACTTTTACCAAGGAGATTTGCCCACCGTTTTTGGATATGGACTCCAGTCATTTGGTTTCTGGTCTGTGTTCTTCCTACTTCCCTCTCAATCCACAGGTTTGGTTGAATATTGTAATAGTAGCTCAGGAATCTGCTTTGATCCAGAGCAGATGAAAAAATACCCTGAGAGAAGTGAAACCTCAGCAGTGCAGACATGAGGAAGGCCACCCGACGTCCACGCCAGGAAAGCATGCTCCGTTCCCATCGCCCAGAATGGATCCCGTTTGCTACCACAGCTGGGCTGCTAAGAACCGTTTTGCTCTGAGCCAGGCTCCTATTTTTTTCTCTCTTCAAGAAAGAAGAGTAGACTGATGAGTTAATGGACTGTGCTCAAGGAACCTGAAAATGTAAGAAAGGGGACCTGCCTGGACACATAGATGCAGGTATTCAGGGGGAGGATTTCCATACACACCTATACAAATGTATGTGTTTAAACACACGCATGTTCATATTTGCACACATAAATTCTCACATGATGATTCTGGACTCACCCTGTGATCATCTCATCACAGTAATGTGCTGGGCGGTAATCATCATTATTCCAAAATAAATGACTAAGTCCTGCTAAAAATAACTAAGGCTCCTTTGGGGATTATTCCTGATGACTAAGCATTAGAAGAAACACTTTGCTTCTTCAATCACTCTGGCAAGACCACACCTGCTGCTGGATGCATGGTTCGAGAACCTGGGTACCTGAGTGTGGCAGCTGGGTTATTAATCATGGGTGTCAAGTTCCGTCTGCTAATTAACCTTAGTTGAGCTCTCTGTTATGGAAGCATCGTTTCCAAAGAAGCCGATTCAGGACGATAGTAAAATAACAGCGCCTGGGAACCGTAGGGCACACGTTACTTTCTGCACCTGAGCACCAATACCTAATGCACTTTGCTGTAATGCAGAACCTCATATCTTCCATCAAAGTTTTGAAAATATGTAGAGCAAAGATTGGTAGAATCACATATAAAATTTGCATAATACAATAATCTGGGGAAGCAGTTTCGAAACATGTGTCCTCATTTCATATTTATTTAAAAGTAACTAGAATATACCCTGTATAATAAAAATATGATGAACTTTTAAAGATTCAAAGATGAAAATGTCACATTGTACACTAGTTAACATGACTCTGAACTTAGTCATCCAAATCTTTACTTCATTTATGTTCAGTATTATTTCCAACACTACTACAAAGTGTCCATTCAGAAAGAATTCTATTGAAATAGGTGGCTTTATTAATCTGCCTGGAGAAATGTAGTGCAATTAATTCTAAATTTGATAACATGGAAGTCCTTCAAATGTTCAATAGGTTATTTATTAAAAAGCAAATAGAGAAGAAATAAGTAAGGGCTGATGAACAGGATGCTTGGGTTTCAAAATGGCCACAGGGCTACTGATATTAATGAGCTTGGTCGAATTCATTTGCAGACACACATGGAGGGGTTTATACTATTTTTCTGTTCATGTCACCATTTCTGTCAAGAGGAGAGCTCAGATACCTTGGAGACAGCTTCCTGGTGTGCAAATTCCTGAAAATAAAAAGGCAAAGACAGTCATTCAGCAGGTTTGCAAGGGGAAGAAAACCGCTGAAGAATTTTTAGATGGATTTAAGTGGTAAATATGAACATATTAGGAAAAGTCTTACCCACTGTTTTAAGTCTTGGGGAAAAACACCAATATTGGGAATAAAGTACTACCCAGTGTGGAGAAGGGTTTACCTTGTATGAATGAGGTAAGATAGGCCACGTGTCCTGCGGAGGATTCATCTATGCTACATTTACACGGCCAAGTGGCCCCCACTGCGCTGGGTGAGACGCCTACTGTCAACACCCTAACTCGCAGAGATGGAAGGGAGTGTGTTATAAAGAGCATTGTCCTGGGCAGCTAAAACATGGGTCCACATACTAGTTCTGCCACTTAACAGCTGTGGGAATATGGACAAGTTACTGAAGATCCCTCCCCAATAGATCTTTCTGTGATAATGGGCATGTTATACATCTGTGCTGTCCAAAATGTAGCCACTATCCACACATGGTCACTAAGTGCTTGACCACTGCCTTGTGCAACTGAGGGACTGAAAATTTAGCTCCTTTAATCAACTGTAATTTAAATAGCAGTGTATTGAGGAGAGTAGGGGGTCAGGGGAATGGGAACAGGTACTGAGCTCCAGTTAGCTGGGAGCAGGAAGTTCTGGTGCACAGTTGCACAGCTGGGTGACTATAACTAGCAATAAGGTCCCATACATGTCAGAGAGCTGGAAGGAGGGATTTTGAAAGTTTTTACCATAAGAAAATATGTTTGTGGAGGCAGGTCTGTTTAACCAGATACAAACTTTTCACAATGTGTGCATGTGTTGAACCATCACGTGGTATCCCATTCATATGTATAAATTTTTATTTTTATGTTTATCATTTAAAATGCATTAAAAATAAAAATAATTAAATTGATCAATTAAAACAGCACTCTGTGGCTAACAGTGCCGGCTGGGCAAGGCAGCAAGAAATCTTCTAGAATGTCAGTTGCACTGGAGAGAACCCAACTCAAAATGTAAACAATAAAGGGAATGGATTAGCTCATTTTCACTCAAAAGTTCAGACTCAGGAAGTGAGGGCCTAACGCGATCAGGGCTCTCTAATTTTTCCTCTGAATTCCTGCTGCATCTTTGTTCTGGGTCTGGACTTTGTCCTTACGCTGGTTTCTCTGATGGTCACAGTCTGACTGCTGGAAGAACAGGTCCTCCTCCTTGTTGACATCTAGCAGGACTGAAGAGCAGGGCCTTGCTTCCCACCACCTCCTGACCAGAGCCTCCCACACAATCAGCAGAGAGAAGCAAGGACCAGAGGAGCTGGGACTGCGGGGCAGGTGCCTGGCTTCAGTCCCCCCTCCTGCTGATTATGTTGGCAAGTGAACGGAGGTTGTTGGCGAATGATGGAACTTAGGAGAGAAGATGTTTCCTCCGAGGAGAACCTAGAAATTGCTAAGGAGTCGAAAGATAAGGAGTGGATGCTGAGTAGGTAATTTTCATCTGCTTTTCTCAAAGGATTATGAGCATGTAGTCAATGATGTAATGTGCAGCAACACAAAAGCCCTGGGTGCTCCCTTAACAATTTGGGGCCTCTGATCTCTCACGTGGGATGCATGGGTGACCACACAGCATGGGGTCCTCTGGAACTGCTCAGAGGAAGTGGCTCTGGTGAGGGGTCTCCATGGGCAGAGAGGAGAAGTGCCAGGCCACATCCTCGGCCTCCTTTGGCCCGACCACCCTCTAGCCGAGTTCTACCACCCTCAGGCAGGTGAGCAGATAATAAAGAATAGCTCTTCTGACCTTCTGGCTCAGAGGCCTCATCCACTCACTTGAAACCCACTCCTAGTAGCTGAAGTTCAATTCTGCCATGCTCAAGCATCTGTAAAAGTGGTTTTAAGACACAGCTATAGTTGACAAGTACTGCGGAAACGATTTTTCAGATGAATAGGAAGTGCAGTGAGAAGAATATACTGCATGATTTGGTGTCAAGTAGCAGGCCATGACAGACCGTGGCACGTAGTCACAGGGGAAGACAACCCTCACAGAACAGAGGAAAGCCTCAACTCCCAGTCAAATGGCCCCATGAGCCAGGAGAAAGACATGATTTTTAACACTGAATATGAACCATACCTTTACAAATATATTGTCTCACAAGGATAACCAAAACAGGAAAGGAAGGAAAAAGGAAGTCCGTGACTGCCTGCTCTATTTATTTCCGTTCACCTGGACTTGTCAGAGAGAGAGCTGATAAAGGACTGTTGAACAGACCAACGGAACCCAGAACTTTTATTAACAAACAATCTTAAGCTAAAATATTAGGTCACTGAAGATAATCATGCATTTTTAACTTTGCTGTAAAAGGGGATTTCATTTAGAAATTATATTCAACATTTTCAAATTGGTAGGGACTCCCTAATAGAGATTCCAGAGAAGCAGATCCAGTACCTGTGTTTAGAGACAGGTGATCATGCATATAGGTATGTCTTCTAACTCTCATTTATATATATATTTCTCTCATTTATATATATATATATATATATATAAGTATATATATGTATATATATAAGTTATAAGTTATATATAAGGAAATATATGTTATATATAGTATATATATAAGTGTATATATATATATATATATATATATATATATATATATATATATATGCAATTTTTGAGGCCAAGAAGTCCCACCATCTGACTTCAAGCTGGAGATCCAGGAAAGTTGGTGGAGTAATCTAGTCCAAGTCCAAAGGCCTAAGAACCAGGAGCTCAGCTCTCCTGTCCAAGGGCAGGAAAGACTCCAGGAGAAAGGGACTTCACCCTCCCTCGCCATTTTGTTCTCCTGGTTCCCTCTGCAGACTGGATGATGTCCACCTCACTGTTCAGGGCAGATCTTCTTTATTCAATCTATTGATTTAAATGCTGATTTCTTCTGAAGGTAGGCTCACAGACATGCCCAGAAACAGTGTTTTACCAGCTATCTGAACATCCCGAGTTGACACTCAACATTAATCAACACAGACTCACATGTAATGATTATCCACACATACTTCTGTGTAAAAATCAAAGATGTACTTTGTCTAAAAAGAGAAAACTTATAAAAATATAATTATGCTTAAAATAAGTTCTTTAGTCATGGATAAGAGAAAAGATAGTTATAAGACATTTTGCATTGTTTTTTTGATAAGGCTAAAAAGTATTCCCTCTACATCAATGTTTTAAAAATATTGCCTTATTTATGTATTGACATATTTTGCCAGTTCCTCACTGACTCTCTCCTTCACTTAGGATTGTCTTGTGTTCCTTTTTAAAACTTCTTGAGCACCTTTGTTATTTTCATCATTTCTTGTTTCTTTGATGTAAACTGTTAGTCTCATCTCCAGGGTTGAATGGAATATTTTTACCATTTTTCTTTACTGGACACATTACAATGATAGTTTAATTATCCTTCGAATCTGTAATTCATTAAGGGAGAGGTTTTAAATCTTCCACTGGTTTTCTCCCCTCTTTTCTTTCTTTATTTCCACATGCATTGGTCTGTGATCTGAGAATTTGTCTCTGTTTGTGTTGACTGTATTAGAAGAACTAACTAAAAGCAACTTAAACAGGAACAACGTATGAGCTCGCTTTGGTTCAGGAGCAGAGATTTCCAGAGCTGGTTCTGTGGTTTGCTGTTGTAGCCAAGACGTCTGTTCCTTCCTAGTGTTCTGCCCACCTCCCGTGAGCACTCTCTGCCCTTGCCCACCTACCGTGGTTGGCTCAAAGCAGTCCAACTACCATTTTATCTCAAGACAACAGTTCATACCACACTGCTTTTATAGATGTTCAAATTGGTTTTCTGTCAACCAGAAAGAAGGGTGAATTATTCCTGGGTGACTGGCAACTACCAATATTTTCCTTACAACACATGTTTAAGTGAATGACTAGAAAATGTTCTGAAAAAACACACGCAAGTGTGTTAGCCATCATTACCACTGTGTGGAAGAGTGGAAATAAGGGAAGCAGTAGGGAGAGATCACATTTTATTCTACGTTGTTCTATTTACAATGGCAATATGGTCAGACAATTATTTTTTAAACATGATTTCAAAACCTCTCTGGAAGAATAATATGTAAAACCAGTGAAAAGAATTCTGAAAATAAAGAGCAATGTGGTAGAAAGGGTTTTCCCTGTTAGATTTTAAAATAGTATGCCTAACAAAGAGATTAAGTAATCGGGTTAATGTGGTCATTTAAAGACTCCACAGTCTTTAATTTATCAAATGAATAAAGGAGGAATTTAAATACTTAGGAATATATTATCTAATAAATAGCATTAGTAAAAGTAAAATCATTTTGAAAACAATCGATCCCTTTCTCTTACTACACACCTAAGCAAATTCTGGGAGTATCAAGTATTTGATAACAAAACCATAGAATCAATAGAAGGGCGTGCAGCTCATTACTGTAGTTATTTGTGGGTTTGAGCGGTTCTTCTCACATGAAATGCAAGCTAGAAAACTGAACAGCAGCCTCAAAACTGATCGGGTGCAACTACGTAATGACGAAGACATTCTGCAGGGAAGAGAATCAATATACCGGGTTTTAATTTGAAGATGTAAAAGGAAATCCTTTAAAGTACTCACAGTATGAGTTGTGAAGAATCAGCCACCAGAGGCACAAACTCTCCCCGTTAATGAAAGGCCACGGTGTGCCCAGGCTGTCCCTGGCTTCTCCTCTCTGATCGCTCTTTGAGCCCCAGGCAGAGTGATCCCCATCCCACGACCAGAGAGACCATCCTCTGCCTGCTCCCTTGCTCCCAGCCCAGCAGTCAACTTGTCCCCCGTGGGCAGAGAGAAGCCCAGCTGGCTTCTCAGGCATTTCCGTGATAGGTATGTAAATACTGATGCTACTTCCAGTTTTAAGGAAGAACCTACGACTCTGCACAGGTTTCTCCCCCAAGACAGAGATCGAGGGTCAGCACAGCTTCCTTCCTTTGCAAGGGCTGCATCATTCTCGTGGAGTGGCTGCAAGCTGCTCTTTGAATCCCCTCCCTATGGACGGACACTAGGGCATTTGCAGTTCTTGTCTCTGAAAACACTGTATCTGTATCTTTGTACACATGTGGGTATGTTTTATGAAGTATGGTCCTATAGATATGATTGCTGCTATATTGAAATTTAAATCACATTTCTCTTATTTCTAATACAAGTGTGTATGGAGATACACTTTTTTCTTCTGTGAATTGTGTGTTCATATCCTTTACTCAGTAGAATGCATTTCTAATGAGGTTTGTTTTTTTTTTTTTTTTTGGTACTGGGGATTGAATCCAGGGGTGCTCTACCACTGAGCTACATCCCGAGTCCATTTTCTTTCATTTCATTTTTTTATTTTGAGACAGGGTCTTACTAAGTTTCTCAGGCTGACCTTAAACCTGCAATCCTCCTGCATCAATCTCCCAAGTCACTGAGATTATTGGCACAGGCCACTGCACCAACTCAGAAATTTTTGCCCCTTAATGCTTATTAGAATTCTTTGTATTCTCTGGATTTTGGTCCTGTCTGTGTCCAATATGCTATAAGTACTTTTGATTCTCAAGACCTTTCATTGTAGAAAACGGCCGTGTATGATTTACTGGGTGTCAGAGAAGGTCCGAGGTACTTCACATATTAACTCGTTGACTGGTCACAAAGGTTCTGGGAGGAAGGTGCAACTGTCATCCCCATCTGAGAGATAAAATCCTAAGCGAGGCATGGAGCAATTACATCGTCGGTTCCAGGCCACATAGCCACGTGGCAAAGCAGAATTTAACTCAGGAACTCTATATCCAAAGTGCATGTTCAGCCATCAAGTGATCTCCACAATATCTATTAGAAAAATTATAAAGTATACATAAAAATAAATCCGTTCATTTTCCTTTATAGCTTCTGGGTTTTTTGTATCTTAGCAGAAAGTTTCACCACATAAAAGTGTAAAATGTTACAATATTTTTCACAAATTCTTTTCATAATTTTGGGTTATTTTATGGTTACCTATTAAAATCATCTAGAATTTAATGAATAATGTGATCTCTGGAAATTACACCCGTTTAGGTGGTTAGCTATTTGTTCAAAACAACTTATGGAATAGGCGCTCCTCTTTCTCCCACTCAGAAGTTGCTTTCATTAGTCCCATTTCTCTCTCTCCATCTGGTCCTTTGCTCTAGTCACACATTCCTGCACTAGGATTAAATGATTTTTATTACTTAGCTGATGGTACACCTGATATCTCCTAAGGAAAGACCCCTTGCCATAATTGCCTCTTTAAAAACTTTCTCGGTTTTCCTTATGTATTTTCTTTCTTAAAATTTTCTTTAAAAACTTTCTTTTTTATTCTTAGGTATTTTCTTTCTTATTTTGATGTACCTTATAAAATTCCATATGAAACATTATCACTTTCTGAATTTTGGAGAAATGCACAAACTATATGGGCTAATCCGGAAAGAATTATTACATCATCTCTTCCTGATAAAATCTAACATAATTTTTTTTCCTTTAAGTTTATGTCCTTCAGTAAAGTTTTATAAGTTGTACTCATGTAGTTTTTCACATTTTTGTTGGTTTTATTGTTTAGCATCTATGGTTATTGTTATTGTTAATGATTTGTTTCTTATTATAGTGAAATCCTTATTTTCACAAACATAATTTCAAGCTAACTTCTGTTGATATTTGGGAAAGGTATGCTTTTATGTTTGCCTATCTTATTAGCATCAAAAGTGTTAACATTTTTATTTTCGTGGATTTTCTAGATAAATTGTTATATGAAACTAATGACATTTTTGTCTTTTCCTTTCAAATGTCAAATGTATTATTTCTCTACCTTAGTTTTATCATAATAACTGGAATTGTACTAGATCATTGAAGTTTGTCAGTGATACCAAATGTTATCATGTTCTTAACCTTCATGGGGATGTTCCTAAGATGTCAAATTATTAGCAATGGAATTTCAAAGTACAAATTCTCATATAAAATTGTCTCATGCATCAAAATTAAGCATGTTCTTTCCTCTAGATTTCTAGAAAAATATCAGGTAAAGGAAGTTGCATATATATGAAACTTTATTAGACTGATTGAAGTAAACTGTTTATCAAATGCATCACAAATTTGACTATCACATATTTTCCTTAATCTCTTAATGAAAAAATTATAATGCCATGTTTCCTAATGTTGAGTTATGTTCACCTCTGGAATAAACCATGCATTCTTTACTAGGGTGCATTATTATTAGAATACCTAGATGATTAAATTTTCCCATCTTTTGTTTAGAATTTTTTTTATTAGATTACACTTTTATTTAAAGTATAAATCTACTTTTTTAGTATTAACAATAAAAGAAAGGGTATATTTTTAGAATGTAAATTGTTCTAAAAAGGGTAGTAGGCCAGGAATAAGTACTAAAATGAGTAATTTAGAGTTTGGGACCATGTACATTTTTGGAAGTGGGAAGCAGAAGAATCAGGGTTAGAATAAAGCAATGTGAGAAAGACTTCAATGTTCATTGCTGACTTTTTAAAATGGCACCCACAGCCAGGACCAGGGAGATCTATTTTGGTACTTCTGACCTCTAGAACTGTAAAATAATGACATTGTGTTGTATTAAACTATTACATGTGGCAATTTGTTACAGTAGTCATAGAAAACTAGTACAGATAACATGGGAACATAAAATCATCCAGGCTTGTGAATAATACTAACTAAACTGGAGTTAAGAAAAAATTATTCAATTTGGGAATTAACTACTTAACAATTTCATGCCATACTTTCCAGAAATAAATCAACAAACAAACCCAGCTTCTAAACAAGCACAGGAGAAGTGCTACATATCCACAGAATAGGGAATATACAGTGTTATTTTACCCTCACCTCATCCTTTCTTTACACTTCAGAAAAATTTTTTCTCCCTTTTTTTTTAAGGGCTGATATTACTTACTTACTTTACTTACTTATTTTAACATCATTCTTTATTGGTACATTATAATTAGACATAATAGTGTGGACTTTGTTGTTATATATTCATACAGGCACACAACTTTATTCTTTTACACTTCCATACTACCTATTATATATTTTTAAAAATTAACCAAACATTTTAGTTGTTTGATTATTTCAATCACTCAAAGTTGGTTGAGTTCTCATCAACCAGGTGTCTTCATAGTACTCAGTACTAACTAAAAACTAGTTATTATTATTTTTTTTATTTATTTTTATTGTAAACAAATGGGATACATGTTCTTTCTGTTTGTAGATGGAGTAACAGCACACCATTTGCATATTCATATATTTACATAGAATAATGATGTTTGATTCATTCCGTTATATTTTTCCTTCCCCCCCACCACTCCCAACTCTCTTTTCCCTCTATACAGTCCCTCCTTCCTCCATTCTTGTCCCCCTCCCACCCCCCATTAAGTGTCATCATCCGCTTATCAGTGAGATCATTCCTCACTTAAGGTTTATCTCACTTAACATGATATTCTCCAATTCATCCATTTGCCTGCAAATGCCATAATTTTATTATTCTTTATAGCTAAGTAATAGTCCATTGCATATATATATCACAGTTTCTTTATCCATTCGTCAATTGAAGGGCATCTAG
Organism: Sciurus vulgaris; assembly: GCF_902686455.1. NCBI lineage: Eukaryota > Metazoa > Chordata > Mammalia > Rodentia > Sciuridae > Sciurus > Sciurus vulgaris. The sequence goes on from NC_136470.1 coordinate 140,576,140, forward strand.
GTTGGTTCCATAGTCTGGCTATTGTGAATTGAGCCGCTATGAACATAGATGTGGCTGTATCTCTGTAGTATGCTGATTGTAAGACCTTTGGATATAGGCCGAGGAGTGGGATAGCTGGGTCAAATGGTGGGTCCATTCCAAGTTTTCTAAGGAATCTCCACACTACTTTCCAGAGTGGCTGCACTAATTTGCAGCCCCACCAGCAATGTATGAGTGTACCATTTTCCCCACATCCTCTCCAACACCTATTGTTCCTTGTATTCTTGAAGATCGCCATTCTAATTGGGGTGAGATGGAATCTTAGTGTAGTTTTGATTTGCATTTCTCTTATTACTAAAGATGGTGAACATTTTTTCATATATCTGTTGATTGCTTGTACATCTTCTGTGAAGTGTCTGTTCATATCCTTAGCCCATTTGTTGATTGGATTATTTGTATACTTGGTGCAGAGCTTTTTGAGTTCTTTTTATATTCTGGAAATCAGTGCTCTATCTGAAGTATGAGTGGCAAAGATATTCTCCCACTTTGTAGGCTCTCTCTTCGCATTGCTGATAGTTTCCTTTGCTGAGAGAAAGCTTTTTAGTTTGAATCTATCCCAGTTATTGATTCTTGCTTTTATTTCTTGTGCTATGGGAGTCCTGTTATGGAAGTCTGATCCTAAGCCAACAAGGTGAAGATTTGGACCTACTTTTTCTTCTATAAGATGAAGGTTCTCTGGTCTGATTATAAGGTCCTTGATCCATTGTGAATTGAGTTTTGTGCAGGGTGAGAGATAGGGGTTTAGTTTCATTCTCTTGCATATGGATTTCCAGTTTTACCAGCACCATTTGTTGAAGAGGCTATCTTTCTCCATTGCATATTTTTGGCACCTTTGTCTAGTATGAGAAAGTTGTATTTATTTGGGTTTGTGTCCATGTCCTCTATTCTGTACCATTGATCTACCTGTCGATTTTGGTACCAATACCATGCCGTTTTTGTTACTATTGCTTTGTAGTATAGTTGAAGTTCTGGTATTGCGATACCCCCTGTTTCAATCTTCCTGCTAAGGATTGCTTTAGCTATTCTGGGTTTCTTCTTCTTCCAGATGAATTTCATAATTGCTTGCTCTATTTCTGTGAGGTACATCATTGGGATTTTAATTGGAATTGCATTGAATCTGTATAGTACTTTTGGTAGTATGGCCATTTTGACAATATTAATTCTTCCTATCCAAAAACATGTGAGATCTTTCCATCTTCTAAGGTCTTCCTTAATTTCTTTCTTTAGTGTTCAGTAGTTCTCATTGTACAGATCTTTTACCTCTTTGGTTAGATTGATACACAAGTATTTTATTTTTTTTGAGGCTATTGGAAATGTGGTTGTTTTCCTCATTTCCCTTTCACCTGTTTCGTCGCTTGTGTATAAAAATGCTTTAGATTTATGCATGCTGATTTTATAGCCTGCTATTTTGCTGAATTCATTGATGAGGTCTAGAAGTTTTCTAGAGGAGGTTTTTGGATCCTCTAAACATAGAATCATGTCATCCACAAATAGTGACAGCTTAAGTTCTTCTTTTCCTATTCGTATCCCTTTAATTTCTTTAATCTGTCTAATTGCTGTGGGTAGAGTTTCAAGGACAATGTTGAATAGAAGTGGTGAAAGAGGACATCCCTGTCTTGTTCCCATTTTTAAACGGAATGGTGTCAGCTTTTCTCCATTAAGAATGATGTCGGCCATGGGCTTAGCATAAATAGCCTTTACAATGTTCAGATATGTTCCTACTGTCCAATTATTTCTAGTGTTTTGAGCATGAAGGAGTGTTGTATTTTGTTGAATGCTTTTTCTGTGTCAATTGAAATAACCATATGATTCTTATCCTTATGTCTATTGACATGATGGATTACATTTATTGATTTACGGATGTTAAACCATCCTTGCATTCCAGGGATGAAACCCACTTGATTGTTGTGCACAATTTTCTTAATATGTTTTTGGATACGGTTAACCAATATTTTGTTAAGGATCTTTGCATCTATATTCATCAAGGATATTGGTCTAAAATGTTCTTTCCTTGATGTGTCTTTGCCTGGTTTGGGTATGAGGGTGATATTAGCTTCATAGAATGAGTTTGGTAGGGTACTCTCCTTTTCTATTTCCTGGAATACTTTGAGAAGTATTGGAATGAGTTCTTCTTTGAAGGTCTTGTAGAACTCAGCTGAGAATCCATCTGGTCCTGGGCTTTTGTTGGATGGTAGATTTTTAATGGCTTCTTCTATTTCATTGCTTGATATTGATCTGTTTAAATCGTGTATGTCCTCCTGGTTCAGTTTGGGAGGAGCATATGTCTCTAGAAATTTGTCAATGTCTTCAGTAGTTTCTATTTTGTTGGAATACAGATTTTCAAAATAGCTTCTCATTATGTTCTGTATCTCAGTGGTGTCTGTTGTGATATTTCCTTTTTCATCACGAATTTTAGTAATTTGAGTCTTCTCTCTCCTTCTCTTTGTTAGTGTGGCTAAGGGTTTAACTATTTTGTTTACTTTCTCAAAGAACCAACTTTTTGTTTTCTCAATTTATTGAATAGTTTCTTTTGTTTCAATTTCATTGATTTCAGCTCTGATTTTAATTAATTATTTCCTGTCTTCTACTACTTTTGCTGTTATTCTGTTCTTCTTTTTCTAGGGCTTTGAGCTGTAATGTTAGGTCATTTAATTGTTGACTTTTCATCCTTTTCTGGAATGCGCTCCATGTAATGAATTTTCCTCTTAGTACCACTTTTATAGTGTTCCAGAGATTTTGATATGTTGTATCATCATTCTCATTGACCTCTAAGAAATTTTTTATCTCCTCCCTCATGTTTTTTGTTATCCATGTTTCATTCAATAGCATATTATTTAGTTTCCAAGTATTGCAGTAATTTCCTTTTTTAATTTTGTCATTGATTTCTACTCTCAGTCCATTATGATCTGATAGAACACAAGGCAGTATCTCTATTTTTTTTGCATTTCCTAAGTGCTGCTTTGTGGCATAACACATGGTCTATTTTCGAGAAGGTTCCATGTGCTGCTGAGAAGAAAGTGTATCTGCTCGTTGATGGATGAAATATTTTATATATGTCTATTAAGTCTAGGTTATTGATTGTGTTATTGAATTCTATGGTTTCTTTGGTTGGATTTTGTTTGGAGATCTATCTAGTGGTGACAGCAGTGTGTTAAAGTCACCAAGAATTATTGTGTTGTGGTCTATGTGATTCTTGAAATTGAGAAGGATTTGTTTGATGTACAGGGATGCACCATTGTTTGGGGCATAAATATTTACTATCCTTATGTGTTCATGATTTATGGTTCCCTTAAGCAGTATGAAATGTCCTTCTTTATCCCTTCTGACTAACTTTGGCTTGAAGTCCACTTTATCTGATATAAGGATGGAAACCCCCGCTTTTTTACTGAGTCCATGTGTGTGGTAGGTTTTCTCCCATCCTTTCACCTTTAGTCTGTGGATGTCTTTTTCTGTGAGATGAGTCTCTTGCAGGCAGCATATTGTTGGGTCTTTCTTTTTAATCCATTCTGCCAGTCTATGTCTTTTGATTGAGGAGTTTAGGCCATTAACCTTCAGGGTTATTATTGAGAAATGATTTGTATCCCCAGTCATTTGGCTTATTTTTGGTTTTTAAGTTGGCTTGGTTTCTCCTTTGAGTGGTTTTTCTCTAAGGTAGTTCCTCCCTTTGCTGATCTACATTGTTGTTTTTCATTTCCTCTTCATGGAATATTTTGTTGAGAACATTCTGTAGTGCAGGCCTTCTATTTTTAAATTCTTTTACCTTTTGTTTATCATGGAAGGATTTTATTTCATCTTCAAATCTGAAGGTTAGTTTTGCTGGGTATAGGATTCTTGGTTGGCAACCATGTTCTTTCAGAGCTTGAAATATGTTGTTCCAGGCCCTTCTAGCTTTTAGAGTCTGGGTTGAGAAGTCAGCTGCTATCTGTGTTGGCCTCCTCCTATATGTAATCTGATGCTTTTCTCTCACGGCCTTCAAAATCCTATCTTTATTTTGAATGATAGGCATTTTCATTATAATGTGCCTTGGTGTGGATCTGTTGTGATTCTGTGCATTTGGTGTTCTGTAAGCCTCTTGTATTTGTTTTTCCATTTCATTCTTCAGGTTTGGGAAATTTTCTGATATTATTTCATTGAATAGGTTATACATTCCTTTGGTTTGTATCTCTGTGCCTTCCTCAATCCCAATAATTCTTAAATTTGGTCTTTTCATGATGTCCCATAGTTCTTGGAGATTCTGTTCATGATTTCTTACCATCTTCTCTGTTTGGGTGACTTTATTTTCAAGATTAAATATTTTGTCTTCATTGTCCGAGGTTCTGTCCTCCAAGTGGTCTAGTCTGTTGGTGATGGTTTCCATTGAGGTTTTTATTTGGTTTATTGTCTCCTTCATTTCAAGGATTTCCATTTGGGTTTTTTTTGAGAATCTCTATCTCTTTGTTGAAATGATCTTTTGCTTCCTGCAGGTGTTCTTTCAGCTTATTGGTATTATCATTCATTGCCTGCATTTGCTCTCTTATCTCATCCTTTGCCTTGCAAATCATCTTAATCATGTATAATCTGAAGTCCTTTTCTGACATTTCTTCTAACATACTGTCATTGGATTCTATTAATATAGAATCTATTTGTTTGGATCATTTTCTTCCCTTGGTTTTTCATGTTGTTCATGTATCTTCCCCTCTAGCAGTGCAGATCTGAGGTATTGCAATTTCCCTGTATAGGCTTATAGTGGCCCTATAGGTTTCCAAAACCCTTTCTTTAAGTGGAGGATCAATATTACCAGTGCCCATATCAGACACTATGCAATCCTAGACCAAATAGCCCGTATGGGGACAATTACAAAATTGTCATAATAAACAGAATGAGTTCAAGTGTTATCTTCGGTAAAACAAACAGGTTTGCAATAAGGTCTGCAGTTTCTAATGGAGGACAAAGAGGATGCAGAGGGATGTAGAATGTGGCTGTTAATGGGATAAGAAAAGAATATACAGAAGTTCTAGAAAATAGAAAGGGTGAGAGTGTAATCAAAAGAAATCGGATGTTAGCATGCAAAAAAGGGAGAAAGAGACTCTGAGGGAACATGTAAACAAAAGGAAAAGAGAGCAAGAAAAGTAAAGAAATAAAAACTTAATTTTTTTAAAAAAGGAGAAAAAAGAAAATCTACTGTATAACAGTCATATACTAATGAAACCTCCCAGTGTTCAGTAGCCTGATGCATGAGAGGTACCTGACAATGAGCTTCAAGCCTCCAGCAGGCGTCTCAGGATGGGATTTGCCCCACCCAAAGATCAGAGCTACAGCTTCCAGGATTATCCAAGATGTCCGCTCTGGCTTCGCAATGTGTTAGCAAATGGGGAGCTGCAGCTCAGGGGTGGACGTGGTCAGCTGCAGGTCCTGGAGACGGGATGCAGTTGGTCCGGCAGTGGTCCTGGAGGTTGGGTGTGTTTGGTGTAGTTGTGGGATCTTGGAGGACCAGTGCAGTCGGTCTAGGGTCCTGGTGATAGGGTGCAGTCAGTTGGTCTTGGGGTCCTGGCGGCAGGGAGCAGTCAGTCGATGTGAGGGCCCCAGAGGCAGGGAGTGCTCGGTTGGGCTGAGGGATTCTGGAGACGGGGCTCAGTCAGTCCAGCCAGGGGTCCTACGGGGCCTGGCTGTTGTCTCAAAATGGCAGCAGCTATGTGTAACCAAACCTGCAGGTACTGTGACAGTGAACTTCCAGGCAATGGCAGGCAGCTGGTGCTCCACTGACGGTCTGCAGTCAATCTGCTGACAGCTGTTGGACGATCGGGAGGTGAACCTCGAGTGTTGAGTGATGGATAGGGGTAAGGCAGGCGATGGACAGGCCAGAGGCAGGCAAATGGCAGATGACAGATGTCTGACAGTGAGCAATCTGCACTCAAAAAAGGCCAGAATTTTTTACATTTATGTTTTTAATGAAGTTACAATATTGATTTCCATTTTCATTTACTAGGTTGGAATATTAGGTGACTTCAATTATATAGAGTTTACAAATCTCAGTTCATGGGAAGTATGTCCAAGCTTAGCATAGCTCATATTTCATTAACTTTAGTTTAATATATTTTTCTTTTTCTCTCTTCTTTCATAATCAGATTTTATTCATGTATCTGATTACTCATAAAATAAATGCCAAATTGATTGTTTTTAAATGTATATAAAGATTTCCTTTCTCTAAGTCTTTTAAAATATCTTTTGTTAAGTCTTATGATGCTATCAATTATGATGACTTATGTAACTCCTTTTTGCATAAGGAGTTTTTTTTTTTTTTTTTTTTTTTGAAGATCCATCTATCCATTTAATTCATTCCTTCTGGAATTTCACAGTAGTATATTATTTGCATTTACCATATCTTACTTATTTTATTCTACACTAACAAAAATCTGACTTGGCATGGTGGCACAAATATAATCACAACAACTCAGGAAACTGAGGCAGGAGGATAGTAAGTTGGAGGCTGGCCTTAGTAACTTAGTAAGGGCCTAAGCAACTGAGCAAGATCCTATATCAAAATTAAAAAATAAAAAGTGCTGGGGATGTGACCCAGTGGTAAAACACAACTGGATTAAATAATCCCCAGGACAGAGGAAGGAAGGAAGGAAGGGAGGGAGGGAGGGAGGGCAGGGAGGGAAGGGAGGGAGGGAGGAAGGGAGGAAGGGAGGGAGGGAGGAAGATCTCCATGCATTTGTATCATCAGCAGTTCTTCAGGGACCATGCATGTGTTCCAGAGAGTTCCCATACTATGGTTCTGCCCAGTTGATTTCTTGGGCATATTACTGTTTTGTAATGGATTTCCTCAAAATTAGTAACTTCCATCTTTTTGTTGTTGTTAATCTTGGGTTTCCATGGGTCTAGAGGCTGGTATTCGCCAGCTGGGTGACTCAGTCTGGGATCTCTGTAAAGGTGCAGTTCAGCATTAGCTGGGCCCTGGGTTGGCTAGGCGGCCGAGGAAGCACACTTGCCACGCTTCCTCACCTGGCTCTGGTCCAGAGCCTTCCGTTCTTTGGCACGTGGTCCTCTCCTTGGGGCTGCTCTCTGAAACAGCCAGATTCCCCCAAGCGAGGAGTGATCCGAGTGAGCCGTGAGGGAGTGCGGAGTCGAGCTGCAGCATCCTGGAGTCTCCTCCAGGGACAGACCAGCACTGACCAACCATCAGGACACAGGGTGTTTTAGTGGACTTTTTTGTCACTGTAACAAGACCTGATAAGAGCAGTTAGAAGAGAGGAAGTTTATTAGGGCTCAAGGTTCAGAGTTCTCAGGCCCTAGGCAGCCAACCCCAAACCTCCAGACCCAGGTGAGGAAGAAAGCAGCTCAGGACATGGCAACCAGCAAGCAGGGAAGGCTCCACTCACCAGGAACAAAATAAAACCTGAAAGGCGCCTCTCGGATGACCTACCTCCACAGCCGCACCTTACCTGCCTACAGGTACCACTTAATCCCTATCACAAGATTAGGGCACTAATCTTGTTTAAGTGAAGGCTCTCGTAGTCTCACATTTTACCTCTGAACTTTCTCGCACACCCATGAGCTTTAGGGAGATGCCTCATATCTAAATCGAATCATAGGAGAATCTGCCAGGGATTAAAGTATTCCTCAGGGTTTAAAATGTGACTTTGAATTTAGACACTTTATGTTTGGGTAAGTCCCACGCATACCTATGAAACTGGTCATCTTACCTGGCACAATGTGGGAGAAAAAAGACTAAATAATAGGGAGAAGGAATGGGGAGCCATCTTGGAGGCTGACGATCATAATAGGTCATTAATTGCGTGCAAACTCTTTCAAAACTTTCTTCCAGATTCCTCTCCAGATTGGCTACAAATCTACAGTTTCACATTTCCACCAGTTACACCTGAGGTTTCAGGACTGATACGTTATATTTTCTTTGGATTATCTCAGAAAGAATGAAACTGCGGGGTCTGTTAAATTTTATCTCACATCATTGATCTCTTTGTTCATCCAACACATTCTGGGAGAAATTCTCTTCTTTCTTTTCAAGCTTAAGAATTCACTCTTCATTTGTGTGTTTTCTGCTGTTTAGACATTCTTTTGCACAGAGATGTAGCAAAACTTAACAATTTTGACTATCAAAGTATGATATATAAAATATTTTAGCATGATTTAGAATTAGAAGCCAGACTACCTTAGTATAAACCATGGGAGAGAAACAGAGGTGGAGTGAACTTTGAAAACTTAAGTGAGCAAATAAATACTAGAAACATGGAACTTGGGCTTTTCTTTCGAGAAGTAAGAAAAAGGAAACAAATAAGCACAAGTAAACAACAAGGGAAAAACTTAAAGATAATTGAAGAAATCATTGATCTAAAGCTCGGGAATAGAGGGGAGACAGAGAGAGAGAGGGAGAGAGAGAGAGGAAAAGAGAAAGGCATGGTGGAGGAGAAAGGAGAGAGGGCGGTCTGTCTCAGAGAGAAACAGCAACAGGCTTTGTTTGTTTGCATGCCTTCCCCTTTGCACTCCTTAGACCCCTGGACTCCAACACCCATGGCAAGCATCCTGTTCTGTTCAATGTGGGTTTCTGTGTGTGTGTCTATGTATCCCTATGATTGCTGATCCTCCACATCTTATCAATCCATGTCCCCAAGTCACTCTCCTCCTCGGCAAATATCAGTGCATGGAAATCCTCCTACAGCTCACTTTGGATCCTCTATTTATCTCTCTATCAAGTATTCATCCATCCATGCATCTCCATCTCTGAGAAAAGGGAGTATACGCCCAGATGTGGAACTGCTAGATTGTGGGTACAGAAGTGCTGACTTGGTCCTCTAAGGCCACCCTGCTCTCCAGAAGGCACCCAGCCTGCACTTCCGTCCAGTGCTTGCGGTCCACATCTCTCCTTATTCTTGCCAACACTAGTGAAAGCAAATGAAAGAGAAAGTAAAAGAAATGGAGACAGACCTCAGCAATGTTAGGCAGTGGAGGGGCACATTTTCAAGAGGAAGTGACACCTGGTTACAATAGTTTCATAGGGTTCAGTGAGACTGAGTCATAGCAGAACATGTTGGTTGCACAGTGCGGGGGACGGCTGTAGATATGGGAAATGGTGACAGTCCAAGCCCATCGTTCTCTTCCTCTCCCTGGGACCTCCTCTCCCTGTTCTTTACTCCCTGGGGTTGTTGTTCCGGATCCTTCCTTGGTTTTGACCAGGTTTTGACAATGAAACAGCTGTAAATTAATAGCCCATTCTAAATTAATTTACACTTCTGTGATTTTTAGTGATGTCAAATATCTCTTTACATATTTGCTTCTTTTTTACATATTCTAATCTTTTATTTGTTTTTGAAGATACTGAACAGCACAGAACTCTGGCAAAATCGATGAGAGAAAAGAGGAGATGACAGTGAACGAAATACAGATTTTAAAGAGTGTGATCATTGGGGAGAACCCAGAAAACTCTAAAGGTTTCCAGAGAGATTTTAAAAGGAACTCATCAAAAACAAAAACAGAAATGTGCAGAAGGAGAAAAAAGATCAGAGTTTCAGAAAACTGGAAAAGAAAAAATCAAAATTTCAGATTTCTCATTATTAATGCCAAATGTTATGAGACAATGTAGGACAATATTTCGTGTATTTAGGAAAAATGACTTTGAATCTGGAATTCTATTCTTAGTCTAATTGTCTTTCAGTTTTGAAGGTGAAATGAATATATTTTCAGACATGGAAAACCTGAAGATTCATTATTCACATACCTTCACTAAAATACTTACTTATGAGTAAGCAGCTCATAGCTCCTCATGACTGAAAGGAAGGAAAGAAGAAGGAGCTAGAGAGAGAGGAAAAGAGGAAGGGAGGGAGGAAGGAGTTCCTTGTTTCAGATCTTTGACTTGCTGAATTAATTGTACTGAGTAGGTCTCACTGGAACTGAGTCTCCTCTAGGGTGTCCACAGAGCAGAACATTAATGAATGTTACAGAGTTAAAAAATTAAAAAAAAAAAAAAAAAAAGTTCTGGGTTTGGCAAAGCCAAGAGCTGTCTTACCTGCAGGACTTCTCAGCCTCTGCTGCATTCGGACACAGTGCGAATTCCTCCCCAGACCAGACTGAGATGCAGCGTTGAGCGGTGGCTTTGCGGATCACGTGCAGCCTGAGTGCTTTGAAAACTGCTGTGGGGCGGGATTGGGGCTGGGCTGTGGCTCAGTGGCGGAGTGCTTGTCGAGCATGTGTGAGGCACTGGGTTTGATCTTCAGCACCATGCATAAAAAAAAGGAAAACGAAGGCATGCTGTCCATCTACAACTACAAAAAAATTTAAAAGAAAAGAGAAAACCTCTTTGGTGCAGCAGTCATGATTCATGCACCATCAGGGCTTTGAAAACTTTTTTGGAAAACTCTGTTCTGGGACTTTGCTGCCTTCTCTTTGGCTCTTAGGATCCATAAAGTTCAATGTCAAAACATAAACTGTCCAGACTTTGTTCCTCATCCAATGCCTGGTAAACAGAATATGCACAGATAATACTTTTCAATGAAAGAACAAGTGAATGAAGGTATTTGCTATTGTAAAAATACTCTAGAAGGTGGAAGTCTCTGGAAGTCCTTACCTGTATTTATTCTGGAATGTGATTTCACCCAGAAACTGACTTCAAAAAGTTAACCCACGTCTACCTGGGTGACATGCTGCCTGTGAAACAAAATTCATCGAAACCTCTGCTCCGGCACCAGCGTCCTCAGCTGTGGGTGCAGATTCCTGTTACAACAGCCTCTGGTGCTTGTCCCCAACCAGCTTCAGTCATCCTGAGCCTGGATCCTTGTGCCTGTTCTGTGAAACAAGCCATGTTGATCTGCATTTGTGTTATGCTTCACTTCTTGAGCCCCAAATGCATTTACATTCAGGGTTTGACCTAACTCAATATTTAGATCGACGTTCTTACAGGACAGCGTCACGTCTTCCATTTGTTCTCTACCTTGATAGTCTCTTTCTCAAGTTTCAGGTGCTTTTTTTTTTTTTTTTAAATGCTCATATTTGCATTGTTTAAAGAAGGTAAATAAATGCAACGATTATATGTAAAATAGAAACATACAGTCAATAGATTGCAATCAAAGAGAAGGGATGTGGTAAGAGTTGGAGCGTGATGAGCAAAACTTCTTGCAAGATCCAGTTGGAAAAATAAAATTCCCTTGTCATATACCATCAAAATATCTATTTTGTTTTGTAAGAAATAATAATACAATTCAATTAACCAGAAAAAAGATTTCAGGAATTTTCTTTCTGCAATGTCCCCCTTTCCAAAACACCAGAAACTTTTGCCTCTTATCTGCAGGTAGTAAGGGAGCCCATGGAACTGACTTCAAGAGTTTCATACCAGCAACTTGAGAAAAAGATTCTTCTTCTTTCTTTGTGCAAATGTGCACATTGCTGCCCACCCCCTCAGGTTGATATAAATAAGGATCACACAGGATAAATTGTATAAAGCGGAGCGCACAGCCGCGTGGGAACTCTGCAATTATTCCTTCCCCCAGTTCCCCACACATCCTTCCCCATTGTGCCCCTCAAAAGCAATTTCTTGACAGAATGTCTACTATTTATTTTGAAAGGTAGCTTCCTTTCCTCTAAAGAAATCTTTATATGCATCCAACTTTCTTTTTCCACTGTAGTTTCTATTATTTGAACTATATTTAGATGGAAGAATTCTTACATAACCTACCTTGTGTTTTCCATCAGCAGACTTCAATAGAAGGCACCTCAGCCTTTTATTCTATTTTATTTGCAGTACTAACATTCTCAGTGTTCACAAAGGATTTGGCATTCTGATAATGGAGCTAAAAGTTAGACATTTGTTATTTGCAAAGAGTCTCATTTCGGACTAGCTTTCCAAAGATGATTTCTCCAGTCTTTCTTTACTGAAACAATTTAATGCTCACCAAAGTGCACTTCATCTTAGAAAGTAGACTTTGATAAGTAGAAAAAAAAAATTGTAGCTAAGAAAGTTTTTCATTTGCTTCCACGTAGTGAAAGGTTGTCACTTTGACACAAGGTTTTCTGGAGCATTCTGTCCTGGTGTTTGAATTACATTGCCCCATTTCAGTTCAACGCCTTCAGTGACTAAATATTCACAGGACAAAGACTGTCCACACCACTCTGGGACCTCGGCTGCTGACCTGCTTCCCTGCAGTTAGAATCCCTGGCACACTTACCTCTTCTGAGTCTGCATGTGCCAGGGAGGGGAGGAGAGGAGCAGGAGGTAAGTAAAGGAGGAAACGGGTGAGAGGGATGGGAGAGCTTTTCTGCTCAGAACCTCATCAATGACTGAACAGGCACCACTCTGTCCACGTAGGGAATCGAAAGGCCTCTGTGCTCTCCACACCCGAGTCTGGGTGGATGAAGACACGCCCTCTAGAAAAGCCACGAACCATTTTTTCCCGAAAGGAAATAATAAGGGTCTGTGCAACAATAATTCTCTGTGACTGTTCAGTTTTCAAAATGGAAACCTCTCGAATCTCAGTTCCTTGTTTAGTTGGAAAAAATATTGGTGAGCAAAGCCCCCTTCAAAACACTCCTCCAGTGCAGCATTTTCAATAATTTTTCAAAGGGAAGAACCGTATTCTGATCGAGCAGCATGACTTTAGGAACCGCATCTAACATAGGATTTTGCTCCCGAGTTCGACTGTGATGAAGTAAGAATCATGTAAGCTTGGAAGAAATACCTTCCCCGCCCTGGTACTCTTTATTAGCTGTGGAACTGTGCTGCTTTCTTCACCATGGCAACAGAAGCCCTCGGTAGTCAGCTCTCACCTCCCCTGCAGAAGGTGATGGGAGAAACGGCAGCAAAGAGAAAGAGGCGGCAGAGGATCCCAGGAAGGAGTTGAAGAGCCCAGGCCAGTGTGAGCTCAGGTCAGCACCAGGAGCCCTTTTCCAGCAGACTGTACTAGACCAGGTAGCAGCGCCTGGAGAAAAGACTTCCGATTTACACCTGATCACATCTCAGAGTGGGTGACTTTTCATGTCAGCCAGTCAACTGGAAAACCAACCTAAAGGGTCTCATTTTACAGTAAAGCTAATGTCAGTTAAAAACAGATTGACCAAATGAGGTTCTGAATTACTCATATACACCATCATTAAAAAGAAAAAGGAAATTTGTTCTCATCAGCACATAGTTCACTTAGTCATTTTTAAAGAATCGGTGCTGATTTGTACTAGGAAACATTTTATCCATATTTTCTTTTTCCAGAAAACAGTTGGATTTAAGATGTCAGATATTCTATATTCTGTTCGACTTACATTGTTCAAAATATTCAAGGCCATTCATCATCCCCTGACATTCTGAGGTTCGTCACAAGTTGTCTCCCACTAGGACATGCTGGTTCAGGCAAAACTACCAGATCTGGGGCTAATTGGTTATTTCCTTTCAGGGAGAAGGGAAAAGAAATCACATCAGAATTTTATTTTGTAATCTGAGAAGCAATGAAAAATTAATAAAAGAAAGAAATACTAGCTAAATAGAAATCAAATCATTTCACAACAGTCAGAAAGCCAAGAAAAAAATATAAACAACAACATGGGATCAAATCATGGGATTTGACTCATGTGGAATTTTCAAGATTAAAAAAAAAAAAAAAAAAAGAAAGAAACCAATCTGGTCATAAATCTTAAATATGAAAGTGACACATATCAAAGTTTCAAAAAAGTATACTAGAAATAGAAAAAACTACTGGGAGAACCTTTAAGAAATATGAGAACAGGAATTCTTATTTAATAAACTGCTCTCTTTGATGCCTAATAAAATTAAGGAAAACAACCCAAAATAGCAACAAATAACCTACTAATAGTAACACCATGCAATGGTGCCAACGCGGTACTCCACCAGTGCTGAAATCCAGTGACCGGTTCACGATGTAATCCGGGCAGACAGAGTGTCCACATCACGTCCAGCATCAGCACAAAGTGTGGCATCTGGGATTTAGTGAACAATGACAACCAGGGCCACTGCTCGTGGGACCCCAAGAAAAGGCTTCAGCTGTGACGCTTCTGCGATTCTGTCCCTAAACTGGTGCTGTTCCCATCTTGCCCAAAGTCACAAAGCTGCATAGCTAACAAGTGGGTGAGCTGGGAGGTTAACACAGGTTTTTTGTTTATTTGTTTTGTTGCCAGAGGCCAGAGGGGAGCCTGGCAGGTCCAGGCTGGAGAGAGGCACAGGCTCCTAGGCCAGAGCTCGCTTTTTAAGCTATAGAATGAAGCAATCTCTGCAGAGAAAACAAGACCAGAGTAACGGCAGGCACACAGGCCTGCTGGGCCTCGACCTTGAGAAGCTGGCCCTTCCCAAAGGTGGCTGGCCCGCTCAGAAGGCCAGAGGAGGCAGTTCCAGGGGAGCCCACAGACCAGCTGGATCCCCTCACCTGGGGAAGCAGCCTCAGCAGCAGAGGGAGGGCAGCTGTGGAGGAGGAGGGAACAGTCACTACACGTCGGTTGTTGCCTTAATTCAGATGCCAGGTCCAGCAGCGTCAGGTGACGTGGAGTCTCCTGCAGTTAGGTCCTTCCTTAGGAGAAGGACATGAGGGTACCAATAATTCACCTCACTGCCAGGTGCCCGTCCCTGATCCAGGCCCCGTTTCCACACTACCAATATCAGTAAGTTACTTTTAAGCTCCAAGGCTAAAGGTAGTAAGCAATCTTTCATATACCATATGCCATTTCTATTTCTTATTTTGAGAAGTGTCTGTGCAGGTCATTTGCCTGTTTATCAATAAGATTACTTGTATTGTTAAGTTCTGTTGTGTTCTTTGTATCTTCTGAATATCAGCCGTTCCTTGGGTGAAGAATTGGCAAATATTCTCCCACTTCCTGTAGGTTTTCTTTACCCTGTTGAGTGTTTCCTTTGCTGTGCAGAAACTTTTTAATTTGATGTAATAGCATTTGTCAGTTTTGCTTTTGTTTCTGTGCTTTTGGGCTCCTATCCAGAAAACCATTGCCTGTACTGACGTCTTGAAGAGTTTCCCCTCTGCTTCCTTCTGGTAGTTTCGGATTAATTAGATTTTTTTCTATAAAAGTGCCTGGATGGACTATCCTACAGCAGCCAGTAATATCAAATAAAGGCCAATTTAGGTTGACATTGACTCTGACTAAAGTAAATCTGGGTCTAGCTCCTATTTTTCTCTTGATACCTGCGATATCAGGAGATACTGGCACTGCAGCAACACCAGTGCATTGATGCCCTTGGAAGTCCTGGTGAGGACCTGGAGACCCTCACACTGAGAGCGGGACCTGAGTCGCCACAGACAACACCACACCACACACGTCTGCAAGGTGGGTATGAAACGTCTCCCCTTTTCTTCCTGAGCGACACTCCAATAGGGCTCCCTCATCTTTCATTTTTACAGTAATACAGTCTCGTGCCACATAAGGGGGTTTCAGTCAACAGACCACATATACAATGGTGGCCCCCTAAGATTATAGTGCAGTAAAATATGATCTAGCCATCTAACATCCTAGCTCACCAAACGGCTCACGTGCTTCTGGTGATGCTGGTGGAAAGGACCCAGTTCACTGCCAGGTCTGTGAAAATATGGCACATACAATCAGGTGCCATAAGACATGACAGCTGGTAATGACACAAGCAGTTGTACCTCTCCGCACTGTCGACTTAGAGTGTCATACGTATGCACATGATAACGTTCACTGAAGAGCAGCGTGTCCCATTGTGCCTGTAGCAGCCAGACACACCCTGTGTTTACTGCATTGCTTGATTGGATCAATTTTATTGATCTGATGTTGTTTTGTTCATTATGGCCCTAGGAGTCATACACTGTAATACACACACACACACACACACACACACACACACACACACACACTGTATATCACAGAGCCTAGGTGTGTAGTACACTATCCTATCTAGGTTTGTGTAAGTACACTGTGTGATATTTGTATAATGACAAAATCACCCGATGACACATTTCTCAGTCTGCATCCCCGTTGTTCAGTGACACATGACAGTACCTCTCTCTGCACCCTGCCCTTCCTGGAATCCCACCTGGTATTTCTCATAACCCCACTCTATGAAAGCGAGAAGCCCTGGCAGTTCAGTAGCACATCGATTAGCTATGCCTGGCTTAATATATGTGTGTGGAGTGAATGAATAAATGATTAACTAAATATGTAGATACACAAATAGTGAATCTGCTTCCTTTCTAAATATTGTCCCACCACATTCTGACTTTCCTCTCTTACATCAAATTTCAAGCTTATTCTACTGTCCAGACAACCCAATTATACTATAGCCGGATATGTGATTGTGTATGTATATGTGTAAGAATTATGAAACATGTGTATTACATATGTGCTATGTATACCATGCATATGCTAGTGTACTTGTGCGTACTGTGTATAAGTTGCAGACGAGCCCATAAAGAGTTTCTCCATCTCCTTCACAGACCGAGGGCAGCAAGACAGAGATGCACCAAACTATGAGGAAACCTAAACTTTGAGGCCTTGAGTTGGAGTCTGCTGTGCCCCTAATCTGTAATGTGGGCTCAAGCTCTCAAGTCCCAGAGTGCCAACTTCCTCACCTGTAGAGTAGTGATATGAAGATATACCCTCAAGAAAGCGTATTCAAGATTTTATTTATAGATCAGTCCTAAATCTGGCAACTAGTCCTGCCACAGAAGCAGGCTTAGAAGTTCCTGCCCAAAGTTATGGCAGGGGGGGTTAAAAGGATGGCCACTGGCAAATGATATCATTTTATCATGCACACATAGGAATGTGGAACAATGACCCCACCATTATGTATAATTATAGTGCACCAACAAAGACATGGGAAAAAAGTGCAGGGCATCGATATTCCTTAGAGAAATGACCTTCTGAGAGCCGGCATGGGACTGAGAATAGGGCAGGAAGCACTGCAGTTGCCTGGGAACCCTGTTCTGTGCAGGAAGAAGAATAGTCTTGGGCTGATGGGAAGATTCTCTGGCAGAACCAAAAGGGAGCCCCAAGGTCCAGCAGAGCCTGCACAACAGGAGCAGCAACTCCAACAAAGACAGAACAAACTAGTGCCTTAACCCACTTGGGAAAGTTTTTTATTGACATCTAATAAGGCGGCATAAAAATATCAGAGTACCAGTTACTGAGGCTACTTCCAGAACAGCTGTTCCTCAGGAAAGCACTAGAATTCCTCTGGATTTGCTCTGGTGTCTCCAGATGTGGCAGTCATTCCAAAGTCTCAGAGAGGATGAGTTATGTCATATGTGGACTCCTCTCTTTCTTTTGTCAAGACCAGTTTTCGTCCCAATAGGCGGGAAAGGCTCTGTTGCCACCAAGTCTATATTCAAATGAGGTGGCAGAAGCTCATTCCAACCCCATCCTTCCAGACTGCTAGCCTCAAGTACTCAAGCTACTGAGGCGATGGTAATGAACTTGCAACTTTCCACAATCGCACGCAGTGAGGCAGTTAGTCAAACTGCAGCAGCGAGTCTCAACAAGCACTGAGTTTGTTGGCTCCCTCCCAAGAATTTTCTCAATATATGGAGACATTTTTTTCCTTGGCATGACTGGGCCCTTGCTTCTCGTACGTTAGGACTGGGGCTTCATCCATACCACCTCAAAAAAGAAAAGAAAATGGTGCTTAAAATCGTGACTTCCCTACCTGCTCACATGTCACATGTATTGTATTATAGAGATTCTCAAAGACTAGATGATTCTCAGGATTTTCCCAAGTTAGAAATTTGCTTAAAATGAATTTTTTTCCTGTGGCACAGTAATTTTAACATGATCTTCTAAATGTGCAAATATTACATCGGAATGGTTTTATGATTTTCAAAAACCAACCTCAAGATTCAGCATGCAATCCCACTTTGCACAGGGCTCTGCTGTGTAATCCTGGGAAAGTCTCTCAGTATCCATGAGCTTCAGGCCTGCATTTGACATATGTAAATTCATTTACATATCTGCCAATCTTGTGAGAGATTTTAAGCAAAAAAAAAGGTAAATTGTGTCTGTAAATCACTTTTGGAAGTATAATAAAAATGAAAACACAAGAAATTACTGAAACTTTATTAATATAAAGTGCATTTAAAATAAACAAGTAATTGATTTTGTAATCTTTGATTTTCGGTGTGAAGAACAATTATACCAGTTTTTCAGATAATTGAAAATCCCTATGTCTTTCTAAATTAAATACCACATTCCTTAAGATCCCAGCCTACATCACTGATTTTACATTAATAAAAAGAAAAAGAGAAAGACAAATTTTAAACTAAATCTAATGCAGCAAATCTTTTAAGTACACTGTAATTTAAATAAATAGATGGCAACCTAGCTTTTATGCAAAATGTTATATTCATTTGCTTATTTTTTTTTAAACTTGAATCCCCCAATCATATCAAATTTAATGTACCAGAAAAGATGGATATTTTTTAAGACTTTGAGCTAAGCATCTTATCATACAATCACAAATACCAATTAGAGGATTAAATTTGAAATCATAGCATGCAGTTAAAAGAAATAATGAAAAGTAAATATTGTTCACTGAAGAGAGGTGAGTTGTTCCACCAAATTAGAAGTTGCACACTCACATGCCTACAGGGGTCAGGAAGATTCTTGAATAAAGGAAGCCCATGAAAAACAGGAGAGGCTGGTATGTTAGTCAGATTTTTGATGCTGTGACCAAAAGACCTGATGAGGACAATTTGGGGTGGGGGCTCATGGTTTCAGAGGTCTCAGCCCATAGACTGCTGACTCCATTCATTGGGGCCCAAGGTGAGGCAGAACATCATGGTGGCAGAATGTGGCAGAGAAACAGGTCATGGCCTCCGAGAGAGAGAGAGAGAGAGAGAGAGAGAGAGAGAGAGAGAGAGAGAGAGAGAGACTTCCACTCAACAAGGACAGAATATATACCCCAAAGGCACACCCCCAGGGACCCACCTCCACCAGTCTCGTGCCCTACCTGCCTCTAGTTACCACCCAGTTAATCCCTACCAAGGGATCAGTGCATGGATTCATTTAAGGCTTTCATAACCCAGTCATTTCACCCTTAAAACTTCTTGCCTTGTCCCACACGTGAGAGTTTGGGGGAGCCTCAATCTAGAGCATAACAGCTGAGGAGGGCACCCCTGTTCCCTCCAGGCCAAGCCTACCTAAACAGCTGGAAGGCAGGACTTTTACCCCACAGTCCCAAACTTTGAGAAAGAAGGAAGAAAGCTTTGACCAATGATCCTTTCTATTGTTCCTGAACAGAGATTAGAGAAAGTATGAAAATGTTCCATAGCCAATGTGACCCAGTCACCGTCTCTCCGCTTAACATTTAAACAGTGTTTGAGACATAACATCATTTTTCTGCAGTATAGGTTTTAAAATTTCCTCAAGCATGTCCATTCCATTGGCTGACTTGAGAAGTCTTCACTGGCAACTCTGCTCCTTTAAAACTCTGAGGCGACTGGATCCAAGACCCATAGAAACATGCACTTAAACAACTTAAGGATCTTCTATGTCAACCATTCTTCTCAGAGGTGAAGAAACAGAGAGTCAAGGACATTAAATGGTTTAACCAAATCCATGCAAATAATAACACATTCAGACTAGGGTATGTCTCCTGGCCTCCATGGGTCCATTTTGCCTGAAGTTCAGGGGCTTTTCACCAGAAGGTGTGGTTTCTCCCATTCTGGTGTCTCATTAACCCTCTTGGACTATCAAAGTTCTGAGGGAAGCAAGGGTCAGACCCACTTTGTCACGGAACACTTAGCATCTAGAACAGCAGACACAAGGCAGGAGCTGCAGAGCAGAGGAGCGGAGCTTGCGGACGGTTTGCCTTGGCTAATCCCCACCTTTAAATCTGAATTTGGGTGCATTAGGTGGAGCGTCCCCACTCCAAGAGCCAGCTGACACATTCATGTGCCCCAAAGGGCATTCACACTTAGAGACCCTGAATAAATGCCACGAGAGCCGTCAGCAGATCACGTCCTTCCAGGTTCCCCCTAGATGAGGCAGTAGGGGACCAATTCTCCTGGTTTTCACCAGACTGTCCTACCTTTAGAAGTGAAATCACTGTGTTCTGTGACCCCCTCACTCCTGGGCAAATTCGAAAGTTTGGTCACTCTTGACTGGCCACTTTGCCTCCAAGTAAAAAAAGAAAATCATCAAAACAGTAGTGAAGTATTTATATTCCCATCTCTCTGATATAGCAAAGAATAATTCTCAAGTAATGGCAGAACCTAGGTAGAAGTTGACAGCCCTCTCCCAGGAAACTAGAGGGCCGACAAAGCGTGACCACATTGTGCCTGGGGTTCAACTCTTCATCTTCCAGAGCGCCTAGCGCCATCTTTTCTTAGAAATGGGTGGTTATGCTTCCTTTGGCCCCAGTAGTATTTTGGTTCTTTGGATCTTGGGTACCTTAAATTATATCTGTATCTGCCACCTAGCCCCTCTCCCTGAACGAAGCCAGATTCCTCCGGAGCCCTTCTGATAAACATGTCACCCCGGCTAAGTGCTGTCCTGGGAGGAGCTGCCAGGGATTCTCTTCCAGGTCTTGCTTCCCCCAGAATCCCCTCTCAGACCCAAACCCCTACCAGTTGGTGCTGTAACTTGTCAGTTTTGTCTTGATAAAGGTACGACCGCAGTGACAACACTTCCCCCTCAAGATTCCAGAATGCCGGGCACTCATGAGTAGGCTGGGAGGACATGCAGTGGACCCTCCCTGTGGCTCCTCCAGCCCCTTCCCCTCTGCCAGCTGCCTCTACTCTTAGAGGACCTTCAGATCTACAAGTGAGTTTGCCTCTCTCTCTTTCTACATTAAGCATCTCAAAACACATTTGAGAAAACAAATTTTTTTAAACATTGCTTTTTACTCTTAAAAAATGAATACCCACTCTGAGGATGGATTTGAAAGAATAAGATATTGTGGGTAGGCTCTACCCCAGAAGGAGGCTGAGAGGAGGAGGAGGAGGAGGGAGCGGGGAGAGAGAGAGGGGCAAGAGAAGACTAGAAGGAGACCTCCTATCTCCTATATCTTCTCTCTGTCTCTGGAGCTGTCTCTGACTGTCCATCTGCTTCTCCACTTGAAATATTCTAATGTCTCCTTCCGACTTCGGCCATCTAGTCTTGCCCAATATTAATAACAGCAGTCACTTGTCTCATATCTGATATGAGGCAAAACTAGCTTTTAAAATATAATCTTTATTTTGTGCACCATACTCTACTAGGATGAGGCACAACATCAAGGATTTATATTAATTACACCTCTTTTAAATATTTGCAGATACAGCTTCCAAATCATGATATAAATTTATGCAACGTATGCAAATCAGATGTTTCTTCAGGTTTGATGTAACAAAATCTGTGACTGTGCTCTGCGCTCCTGCGATGTTCCCTCCAGCTCCACAGAAAGATGAAAGTGCCACATGCTGTCTTCTCGTTCCTCCCCTTAGAATCCCTGTCACTCTTATTCAGCATTCCTCATTTCTCTGTGGGGACAGCGGTGTTTAGTTTATTAAAAATTCATGGGACACAATTTTCTCTTGAGTACATAGGGCCTAAGGCTTTCAACCATGTCTATATTATTGCCTAAAAACTTACTTATATTTAAAAGATTCATGAATATAGAGTCATTATGGACAGTGTCTGTCAGCAATGCCTTTTTTAGAGTTATAGGAACACGGGATTCGAAGAAACCAGAAGAGGCCACTGATCCAATCTACTTGGGGAGAGATTCGCCTTGTATAATTAAAAACAAATAAATAATTGTATTCTTAAGAAATGTCGGTGCTCACCTTGGAGTAATGGGGAAGAGGCTCATTCCCTGTGGAATGGTGCCTTTGTTGAGTTGGTGCTTCCCTTTCTCCTGACCGGGTCCACAGGGCTTGGAGGTCACCTCTGGGCTTTGGAGTGCCTCCTTTCCCAGTGATCCTGGTAATACATGGCGACCATCCCCAAGGCTGCCATGTTGCTTCAAATGAGAAACCTGATAAAATCACGCTTCCCAGCTCCCAGGCTCACGGTCCACCTCGTTCCTTTGGCACTGTAGCACCATAGCCCGGGGTGGGCAAGTCTGTCAGTGCTAAAGATCACTGGCCTCAACCAACCCAAGATCCACAAAAGGAGCCCACCAGGATTCGGAGCCTGAAAGTGCTCATAGGGAGCCGAAGAGCCACAGTGCCCCAGCGGTAGCCACACTGTGTGCTCTGGATCTCTTCTGTCGTTGGTAGAGTCCAGGACCCGGCTGCTTCCTTGGGGATGCTGCTCAGTGGTCTTTACGGCCCTGGTGCTAATGAGCTAGTTGTCGTCACCTACCTCTGGGCCATCTCTCAGATTCACTGGTCTAGACTGTTCTCTCACTCACCCATCAGAGCCACAGCTGTGTGCAGGGGCACCGCTGACAAAGCGGAGATTGTCATCCAGCTCTGAAGCCCAGAGAGGAGTTGTCAGTGACCTTTTGGGCATAAGCACCTCGTCCTGCCGGTACTGATGACAGTCACAAAGAAGCACATTTAGGTGCCAGGGACTGGGTAACACACCCTGCAGACGACTGCTTCCCCTGATGTGGTCCTCGAAACCTTATCGAGGAGCGAGTCGCCTCCACTGGACCCCTGAGAAAGGTTCAGTGGTTCCCCAAATCCCCAGCTGGACAGCGGCTCAGTCAAGGTTTGATTCACCCTGATCTCAAAGCCTTGGCGTTTCCGCATTAATGACCTCTGGTTCACACGTTCACACTGATGGGAACGTGGCAATGAAAGCTAGTGAACACCTACCTCTTTAGAAACACGAGGGCAGAGAGGTATTAGTTAAGGTACAGAGGACAACTCGACTCAGAGGCCCCAGAGGCAGGGTCAGTGCGAGCCCCCACTCAGGGGAACCAGACCTGGGCCACAGAGGTCACTGTGGGTTTCTAAATGTTTCCACATTTATGTATTACCAGGTCTACTTTCTATTTTTTACATATTGTATGCTTACATTCATTTTGATAATATTAATATTTACACATATAGTTGAAAAGATTATATAACTTTCTCCCTTTTAAGAAATTGTGCTAAAGCACATGACATACGATTGCGTGTCTTAACCAACTCTAGGTGTGCCGTTCCATGGTATTGTGTGTATCTGTGTGCTGTGCAGCCACCTCAGGACCTTACCAGCTCTTGATGTGCAGTTCAGTGACACTGTGTATCTGTGTGCTGTGCAGCCACCTCAGGACCTTACCAGGTGTAGGTGTGCATTTCGGTGACACTGTGTATCTGTGTGCTGCGCAGCCACCTCAGGACCTTACCAGGTCTAGGTGTGCAGTTTGGTGACATTGTGTGTCTGTGTGCTGTCAGCTGTTCTCAGGACCTAACCAGCTCTAGGTGTGCAATTCAGTGGCATTGTGTATCTGTGTGCTATGTAGCCACTCTCCGGACCTTTGCATTTCACAAAACTGACACTGTATCCTTTAACATAACCCCACCTCCTGTGCCTGACAATCACCATTCTACTTTCTGTTTCTGTTAATTGCACTCCCTGGGTGCCTCACGTAAATGAAATCCCACAGTGTGTGCCTTTTCACGACTGATGTGGCTCACTTAGCAAACTCCCCTCCAGATCCATACATGCTGCACCACCTGTTTTCCTTTCATTTTTAAAGGTGAACAGGAATCCACTGTGTGCATGCCCCACATTTTGCTTCTGCAAAAGCCAACAGACATTTAGGTGGCTTTCACCATTTGGCTCTTTGCATAACTCTTAGAACTAGGTGTGCGCATGTCTCTCCAAAACCCTGCTTTCAATTCCATGTGCCTGGAATGGAGTTGCTGGGTCACGTGGTAACTGTTCTCAACTTCTGAAGAAGCGGCTGCCCCCTTTCACATTCCCACCAACGGTGCGCTGGGGTTCGCATTTCTCCACATTCTTGCCAGTTCCTGCTACTTTCTGCTTTGTGGTTACTTTCTAGTAGCTGTTCTGGTAGGCGTGAGATGGCACCTCACCACGGTTTTGCTTTAGATTTCATTTCCCAGTGAGTAGTGATGCTGAGTCTTTGTCAGGAGCTTATTGTCATAGGTATGTCATGTTTGAGAAATGTCTGCTCAAATCCTTTGCCCGTTTCCACATTGGGTTATTTGTTTACTGGTGGTTGGGTTATAGAAGCCATCTCTATTGTTCTCACAGCAGTTTTCTTTCCATGTCAGCATCTGGCAGCCTTCAGGTAGAAATGAGCTCCTGTACTCTAACCCAAAACGCAGAACCCCAGGGTATTTGTACCCTCTTCTCCCCTTAAATCTGAACACAAGAGCCATTTTTTAAGACTGATTCATAGTGCATAAACATTTTTTAACACTACAGAAGGGCGTACTTCATTTAATTGTTTTTAATATATTCTTGAAGTCACATGACAATGTTATTAAGACTAATTTTCAAACTAGAGTAGAGTTTAGCTATCACTTAATCCAATTCCATTTTGTGGATAAGCAAACACTGAAGAAAGGAGGCCATTTCTACACACTTAAGAAGGAAAGCTGCAGTCCCGGGAGCAGGTGCTCAGGTCTCCACCTGTACCTCTCCCACCTGCTCCACTGCTGAATCCAAGTAGAAAGGAGCTGAGGGTCTTGTCTTTGGAATTCACTGGATCTGGATCTCAAACACCCAGGTAATGTTCCTACTCTGTTACTGACTAGTTGAAGGTCCTTAGGAAGCACTTGAACCGCAATTCAGCATTCTCCATCAATAAGAGACATGAACACCCTCACTCTAAATATTAGCCTTTTTATTTTGTACCAGGGGTTGAATCCAGGGGTGCTTAACCACTGAGCCACTTCCCCAGCTGTTTTTTAGTATTTATTTTGAGACAAGGTCTTGCTGAGTTGCTTAGGGCCTTGCTGAGTTGCTGAGGTTGGCTTGGAACTTGTGATCCTCCTGCCTCAGCCTCCTGAACCACTGGGTTGATAGGCATGTGCCATGGTGCCTAGCCTAGTATTGGTCTTGATTGTGAAGTTAAAATGGGATAAAATGTCAAAGCAATCTGAAAATGCATAGTTTTAGGCAAACGTGAGGATGTATTACTGTTAACATTTAATTCTTGTGAAAACATATCAGAATGAAGAGAAGAGTTATCTGAGAATCTGGATACGTATGTGAATTTTGAACACATTTGTTTCTACATGCTTGTACCTGTGGACGACTCATTGTGTCGGATGCATATCAAACTCCAGCGACTCTCCCCTTCTCTGTTTGTGGATTCCAGCCATCACCTCTCCAAAGCCCATCAGGCCTCACTGGATGGTACGACAGCCCAGCTCAACCAAAACACCTGCGGTGCTATGATATGACCTGTCCCACCTAGGTGCATGGTCACGAACGACTCCTGAGCCTGCTATGTGTTACTCGGGGCCACATGACCACACAATAGCATCGTTCTTATGCTCCCCACCTGGGCAACAAAACAAATGCCTCTGTTCCATAAAGTTCTGCTTACTGCTTTTCTGAGCTTCAGTTTTCCTTCGGAAAAGTCACCTGCTCCCAAATCTACAGGTAAAATAGAGATTTCTCTCCTGGTCTCAATCTCCCAGGGAAGCAACTCCTCTCCCGAACATTCGAGATGGAAGTCATCTGCTTTCCTTGATGTTCGGAGAAGGACCCTCTCCTCTAGGGTCTCAGTTCTACAAGTGAATAAAATGGGAGTATCATTCCTTCCTTCTACAGTCATGGCCGGGGCTGAGTGAGATCCTGTTTGGGCAGAGCCAGATACAGACCAGACACGTTAAATCCAAATTTCCTTCCTTCTCTTTCCACATAGCTGCTATTAGGGAAACTGGTTCCCAAATAAGGCTGGACTCCTCAAGGTAGGCGTGCTCCTCACCAGGACAGCTCCAGGAGGAGGACCCGCCACGCCCAGGCCTGTTCCTACTCTCTTCTTGCAGGGCTCAAGCTTTCTTCTGACTGATGAGCCGGAGAAACTCCAAGGCCAAGGTCAAGTCACACAGATGCCCCGAGGAGGGATGTCACTGGAGAGGTGAGGAGGGAACAGAAGTGGAAGCTGAGCATTACAGCTTCTCGGAGCCTGAGAAAAATGAATGTCTGCAGACGGCGTCAAACATCTTCGAGGTCAGGTCTGCCGTCCCAGACTGAGAACCGCTGGCCCAGCAGAAAGAAAGATGTACTCGTTTCCAAGCATAAAATCTAATGACCTGAGTGTCAATTGTCATACACAAGACCTTCAATTGGAAACAAGAGATTTGTGAAAAGGAGAAAAAACAAGTTAAAGAGAGAAGGCAGGATCAGAGCTAGATCTGGATGTGACACAGATGCCAGGTTTTCAAACAGCGTCTCAGTCCCCGCCTGCTGCTGCACAGAGGGCCCTCTGTGGGTGATTTACCAACAGCACACGGTTCCCCTGCAGTGACAGAGCCTGGGAACCCTTAGGTCAAAGCACCGGCAGCTTCTGCCTCCAAAAGGCAGAAAGTAGAAACCAAGCAAATCAAATGAGTAACCTCAACAGAGAGTCCCAACTCTGGATGCCCCTGTGGAGTTCTTTCAAAGTATTGGTGCCTGAGCCTCAGTCACAAAGATGATGATTTATTTAGTGTGGAATGGATCTTGGGCACCAGTGGCTTTGAGAAGCTCCCTGGGTAGTTGTGATGTGGAGTCAAGTTTGAGAATGATTCTTCTAAGCTGACCTGTGACTGTTTAAACACAGGCGTGAATTCTCAAGCTTCAGTGCCTGGAAGATTCCTCTTTTTTTTTTCTTTCTGGTATTAGTGCATTACAGTTATGCATAATAGTTGGGTTCCTTTTGACAAAATTACACATACGTGGAATTTAATCGACTCCATTTCAATCCCCAGCCCCACTACAATTTCTCACCCACCCCTCTTCCCTCCCCCTATCCTTTTTCTTGTACTCAATTGGTCTTAATTTCAACCATTTTTAAAATTTATTTTTTGATGTTAAAAAGGAGAAATATTTAATTTTTCTTTTTCTTCCCTTTTTTCTTATTTTTACAGACTCCTTTTTGATTCATTATACACAAAGGGAGTACAACTTTTCATTATTATGGTTGCATACAATATAGAATCATGCCATTCATGTAATCTACAAATTTTTTGATTGACCCTTTATAGACAATACATAAAGGTGGAATTCACTGTCATATACTTATATACACACAAAGTATAATTTTCTCAAATTCATTCTGCATTTCCTCCCCTTTCTGCTCCTTCCTCCCTCCCAATCTCCTTCTGAACTTCCCTGAATCTTTATGATATCCAAGTCACCTGGGATTACAGGTGTGTATCACCAAGCCCAGCATTATTTGTATTCTTGACAATTGCTTTTCTAGTTGGAGTGAGGGGAAATCTTTATGTAGTTTTGATTTGCATTTCCCTGATTGGTAGACATGTTCAACTTTTTAAAAATAAATTTGTTGGCCATTTGTGTTTCTTCTTTTGAGAAGTTTCTGCTTAATTCTTTTGCCCATTTATTGATTGGATTTTTTATCATTTGGTGTTATGCTTTTTGATTTTTTTTTATGTATTCTGGATATTAATCCCATCAGAGGAGTAGCTGGCAAAGATTTTCTCCTACTTTATAAACTCTTCATACTCTTGTTTCTGCTGTGCAGAAGCTTTTTAATTTGATGTCATCCCTCTTAGGACTCATGGTTTTATTTCTTGAGCTTGAGTCTTGTTCAGGAAGCTGGTGCCTGTTCCAGTATGTTGAAGTGCTGACCCTACATTATCTTCTAGTAGTTGCAAAGTTCTGGCTTAATATATAAGTCTTCGATCCAGTATGATTTGATTTTGTGCAGGGTGAGAGATAGGGATGAAGTTTAACTCTTCTATAAATGAATATCCAGTTTCCACAGCACTACTTGTTAGAAAGTCTGTTTTTCCTTCAAAACATCTTTGTTGCCTTTGTCAAGTATCAGATGACTGTAATTATGTGGGTTTATCTGGGTGTCTTCTATTCCATTTGTCTTCATGTCTACTTTTCAGGCTGGTTTTGTTACCATAGCTCTGTGGTATAATTTGAGATCAGGTATTAGGATGTCTCCAGCATCCCTCTTCTTGCTCAAAATTGCTTTGGCTATTCTGAGTCTCTTATTTGTCCAATGAAATTTTAGGACTGTTTTGTTCTAGTTCTGTGAAGAATGCCATTGCTGTTTTGATGGGGATTGCACTGAATCTATATAGTGCTTTTGGTAGTATGACCATTTTGGCAATATGAATTCTGCCTACCCAAGAAGGAAAGAAGTCTTTCCATCTTCTTATGTTTTCTTCAATTTCTTTCTTTGTTGTTCTATAGTTTTCATTGTAGAGATCTTTCACCTCCTTGGTTAGATTAATTCCCAAGGATTTTATTTTTTTTAATTATTATGATTTAGGATAGTTTTTCTGATTTTTTGATCATCAGAATCACTATTAGGATATAGGAAAGGTATTGAATTATGAATTTTGATCTTGTATCCTGCCACTGTACTGAATTCTTTTATCAGTCTTCTGGTAGAATGTTTTGGGTCATGTCATTGGCAAACAGACAATTTGATTTCTTGTTTTCCCTTTGTACCCCTTTCATCTCCTTTAATTGTCTGATGACTTTGGTTAGAGTTTCAAAAACTATATTGAATAGGAGTGGTGAAGGTGGACATCCTGTGTCATTCCTGATTTAAAGAAATGCTCAGTAGAATAAGTTGGACATCACTTTCCCATGTTCGTTTATGAATACATGACCACTATAACTCCACATCATGTATGACCACAAGAATGGGAAGTTACACTCCATGTATGTATATCAAAATACATTCTACTCTCATCTATAACTAAAAAGAATACATTTTAAAAAATAAAGAAAGTGCTTTCTTTTCTCCATCTAATATTAAATTGGGTTTGGATTTGTTATATATAGCCTTCATACTATAGAGGTAATTTCCCTATCCCTATTTTCTCCAGTGTTTTTAACATGAATGAGTGCTAGATTTTATTAAAAGCCTTTTCTGCATCTATTGAGATCATCAAATGATTCTTGTCCTTAATGCTCATTAAGTGGTGAATTACATTTTTTATTTGTGCATATTGAACCTACCTTACATTCCTGGAATAAAATTAACTTGATTATGGTTTATTATCTTCGTGGTATATTTCTTCATGCAGTTTGCTAATATTTTATTAAGGACTTTTGAATCTATGTTCATCGGGGATATTAGTCTGCAGTTTTCTTTCCTTGATGTGTCTTTCTCTGGCTTTGGTATTAGTGTTTTACCAGCTTCAAAGAATGCATTGGGGATTGTTCACTCCCTTTCAGTTTCATGGAATAATTTGAGGAAGACTTGTGTTAGTTCTTCTTTAAAGTTCTTGTAGAACTAAGCCAAGAATCCATCTGATCCTGAGGTTTTCTTCGTTGGAAGGCTTTTAATTGCTATTTCATTACTTGGTGTTGGTCTGTTTAGGTTTTCCATACCTTACTGGTTCAATTTGGGCAGGTTATGTGTGTCTAGAAATTTGTCAGTGTATACTAGACTTTCTGGCTTATTGGAGTATACATTTTCAAAGTAGTTTCTAATGATGCTATGAATTTCAGAATTGTCTGTGGTGATACCTTCTTTAATTCTTTTCTCAATTTTTTTTTTTAATTTGGTCTTGTCTCTCTTTTCATTAGTTAGTCAAGGGTATATCAGTTTTATTTATTTTTCTGAATAATGAACTTTTTGTTGTATTTATCCTTGTAGTTTTTATTTTCAATTTCATTAATCTGAGCTCTGATCTTAATTATTTCTGTCTTTGTGGATTTGTTTGTTCTTCCTTTCTAAGGCCTTGAGATGGGGCATTAGATTATTTATTTGGAATCCTATTTTTTTAAATGTAATCACTCAATGCTATAAATTCTTTTCTGTGAACTGCATTCATACTGTCCCAGAGATTTTGATACGTTGTATCTCTGCTTTTATTTCTAAAAGTGTTTTTATTTCTTCTCACATTCTTTTTTGATCCATTCATCATTTAAAAGAGTATTCTTCAATCTCCATGTGTTTTGGTGATTTCTATTATTCTTCATGCTGTTGATTTCTAGTTTCATTCCATTTTGGTCTAAAAGGGTGCATGACATCGTATCATTTTTTTTTTGTATTTTCTATGATTTACATTATGACCTAAATTAGGTCTATTTTGGAAATGGTTCCACAAGTTACTGAGAAAGAAGTATATTAGGCTGTTTTGAGGTGAAATGTTCTCTAAATGTCTACTAGAGAAGTATTTTTTATGTAGTTAGGTACATTGACATTTGGGGCATATGTATTAACTATCTTCTTGTTAGGTCGTCCCCTTTACCAGTATGTAGTGGCCTTCTTCATCTCTTTTGAGTAATTTTTGCTTCAAAACTTGCTTTGTCCGAAATGAGAATAGCTACTTCTAATTGTTATCAGACTCCATTTGCATAGAATATTTATTTTCTATCCTTTTACTTTCAGACAATAGGTATCTATGTCTATGGGATAAATCTCTTGTAAATAGCCTATTGTTTGGATCTTGATTTTTAATCCATTCTACCATTTTGTATCTTTTAATTGAGGAGTTGAGACCATATATATTTAGTATTATTATTAGCCAATGTGTGCTATTTCCTGGCTCTCAGTTTTATTTGCTATATTTAATTAGGTCTTGATTTTCATTTACTTAGTTTCTCTTTTAGTGACCATCTTCTATTTGGGAGCTTTGGTATTTGCTTTGAGTTTGTAGTGTATCTTTAAATATTTTTTGTAGAACTACCTTAGGGGTCATGAATTCTTTTAGTTTACACTTGCCATGGAAAATTTTTATTTCTTCATTGATTCTGAAAGAGAGCTATGCCGGATATAACAATCTTGGCTGATAACTGTTTTATTTTAGAGCTTGGAATATCTCATTTCAGGCCATCCTTGATTTTAAGGTCTGAGTTGAGAAATCAAAAGTGAGCTTTTTGGTTTGTCTCTAAATGTGAATTGATATTTTTCTCTTGTATATTTTCATATTCTTTCCTTATTTTCTGTTAGGTATCATGTGTCTTGGAGAAGTTCTGTTCTGATCTTGTTTATTTGAGGTCCTATGTTCTTTCTATATGTGGATATTTATCTCATTTCTAAGGTGAGGAAAGTTTTCTACTATTATTTCTCTGAAGAGGTTCTTAATGCCTTTAGCTTGTGTCTCCATGCTCTCTTCTATTCTAGTGACTCTCAATTTTGGTCTCTTGATGTTGCCCTAGATTTCTTGTGTATTCTGATCCTAGTCTTTTGCTTTTTTCCCTCCCTTTATTACATACTGAGTATTTAAGTTCACTTACCCTTTCTTCAAGGCCTAAAATTCTATCTTCAAGTCTAAAGTTTTATTTTCTATACAATCTAATTTGTTGGTAATTGTCGCTCGCAATGACGACTCTTACACGATCTTCCTCAAGCAGTTTTATTACCCCAGGTTCTTACAGAGTTCCCGTAGATCTTCTTCCTCCCCCTACCCCAGAAACCACTCCCTTATAGAGCCCATCAGCCAATCAGCAGCCTGTCCACGTGCACATCACATGGACTCAGCCAGTCCATTGGCAGTTGCCCCGTGGCATGCGGTGTTCCCGTGCATCTCATGCTCCTGCTGTCAGGACCACCTGAAAGTTGTTTACCACCTAAGTGCTCTGAGGAACTTCCGCTCAGCACCATCTTCGCTCTCAGACTTAATGGCCGATGGGCGGGGCCCGTCACAGGTAATGCTTTCAAGCAATTTTTAATTTGATTCATTTGTCTTTCAATTGCAGGAGTTCTTATTGGTTTCTTTTCAATATCTCCATTTCTTTACTGAAATGGTCTTTCATCTCTTCAGTTTTCCCTTAATTCAGTCCTTAGCTTTTCTTTTAGTTTATTGAATATTCTAATTATCATTTTTAAGTCTTTTCTGGAATTTTTTCAACTTCCATATCTGTGGCTTCCTGTGCGGGATTTTGAATTGGGTGGGAGAGTTGTTGGCCTGTTTCCTCATGTTTTCAGAGTCTTGAACTTGCACTTGAGTTGAGATGGATTCCTCTTTCTCTGTATTACTTGTATTCTTTCCTGTGTAGTTACCTTTTTGGTTCTAAGAATTCTGTTCTTCCTGTATATGTAGCTGTCCAGGAGTGGATCTAAGGTACCCCTCTTGTTGTTTCTGCTTGGCGCCTGGATTTTGGTGTGGGGTTTTGTCCCCTTTATGCAATATGTTGACGTGTAATTGACGATCAGGTGAGGCCAGTTCCCGTGTGGAGGGAGGGTCACTGTTCCTTGGCTGAGCTGTGAGTGTTGCTCGGCAGCAGGATCTCTACTCTGTGAACTTGAAGAGTCCCACTTTCCAGGCACTCTTAGACAAAGGGAGGAGTTGGGAATAGCAGTAATGTTGGCAACAGAGATACGTCCTTAAGATAAATGTCCAGTGTTTACTGTGCCATGTATTTATAACCTGTATAGGAATGGTCAGGTCAGCATTTAACATCAGCACCGTCACCCACAGAAACAACAAAGAACATGAATTAGATCAGGTGTTAAACAGCAGGTGTCTACTACATCCTACACCATTTTTATGAGCACAACCATAAAAGTGGTGAAGACTTACCTAACCTATATGATTCTATCAGATTATGGAAATAGTTTCTCAAAATAAAATGGTCAGGAATACAAGAAAAATCTGAAATATTTAAAAAGTGAACAGAGGAG
Organism: Sciurus vulgaris; assembly: GCF_902686455.1. Lineage (NCBI taxonomy): Eukaryota > Metazoa > Chordata > Mammalia > Rodentia > Sciuridae > Sciurus > Sciurus vulgaris. The sequence goes on from NC_136470.1 coordinate 140,608,784, forward strand.
AAGCAGGAGATATGTAGCAGTTTGTGACCATAAAAAGGAACTAAAAAATAAGTAAAAGTAATAAAATAATGAGAGATAGAAATAGGTAGCAGGCAATTGGCTCTCAGTGAGTGAAGAGAGTGAAGAAGTGTGAATGGAGGAGCAAACACCAACTAAGAACGGAAGATGGAGACAACTCAACCATGTGTGATTTTGCCTAATCAAGGCTGAATCATAAATGGGTGAAGAAGGAAGCAATTAAAATGGAAGTGAAATCATATTAATATGAGTATTAATTATAATTTATATAAGAATATCAGTGATATGGACATATGTATGCATTCAAACCTATCTGTGCACATACGCACACACACACTATCCTGCAGAATGGAAAACAGTGCAAAATAGAATAAAATAAAATGAAGTGAAAAAAATTAAAATTTAAAAAGTCAAGAAATGGGTGAGAGTAGGGAAGAAAAGATAACGATTCTGAATGAGAACCGAGGGCCCCTTTCTGCTAAGGTGATCACAACTACTGGCAAGGACGTGTCTTCCATTGCTCATGTGGTCGTGCCGGTCTGTGTATGTAGTTTTTGGGGGGCGCTCGGTAACCCTAGTGTCGAGAGCTGGGGTTTTGAATCCAGGGTCTCTGTTTCTCACTGAGCTGCCAGGCTCTGTGGTCAGGAGCCAAAGCTGGCTGAACAGTGTTCAGCTTGCCTGTCCCTGGCAGGGCGGGATGGGTGGGCAGAGCTGACTGCTGACCGGTCTGCATCTTCAGCAGGGCTGTGCTGTTCTGTGTCAGATGTCCCAGCTGTCACGATTCCGTCTTGGCGATCTTTGGGACTCTTTGGGCGGCAATTGATTTGATCCACAACCTCTGTCACGGGGTGACCGGTTCTTTGTTGGATGTCTTGGCCTCAAGGGCTTCCTCGGAATTCCACTTTCAGGATTCGGAGTCCAAACCTGCCCTGTCTCACACCCACTGCTACGCGCGTGCATGGCCCAGACAGTCTAGAGGTGCAGGAGTGCTTGCTTGTCTGGCCATTCCTGGGGTCACCCCAACAGCAGCAAAGGAGCTCCGTGTCCTGGGAACCCCAAGCCTGACTCTCCCTAGGGACAGTTCTCTTGTGCCTGTTGCAGATGTGTTGGTCCCGGCACCCTCTGGGTTCCACAGTAGGTGACCACTGGGTACGCTAGTACCCTCCTTTGTGAGTCCTGGTCTCCTACCTCTGCTTGCAGTCACCTTGGTCTTATTAATGGTTCCACTACTGGCAACCCTGGTTCTGGCTAGTCTGCCCTGGACCCAGCAATCTTGATCATTTTTCACTCAACAACTTCCCGCTGGGTCAGTTAAATCAGCCTCCCTCTCTAGTCCACAGATCCCCCCAAGACTGTGTATATACACTGAGTGAGTTTCTGTGTCTCCTGGTTTAATTTACTGTCCGGTGTTGAACTTCAGTGCATCCTGTGAGGTACCCACCTCATGGAGGAGCTGCCTTCCTGCTGCTTAAATCTGGAGCTCAGGAATGGCTGAGCATCCACGGTTTGAAAAGTGCCAACTAAAGGCTCAGGTGGTCCTTCAAGAGGTGGGGTCTAGTGAAATGTCTTCTGGTCACTTGGGAATGCTCTCAAAGGGGCAGCAGGAGCTCCAGCCCTTTCTTCCTCTCTCTCATAAACCAGTCGTAGTGAGCAGCATTGCTCCATCACCCTCCCTGACACATGTGCTGCCTCACCCCAGGCCCAGAGCAATGGGACCAGCTGACTTTGGACTGAAACCTCGGAAGCCATGAGCCAAATAAAATTTACCTCTTTATACCTTGATTATCTTCCATATTTTGTTATAGCAACGGAAGGCTGACTAACAGACCTAAATTTTCTTTCAGCAATTCAGGAATAATTCTCCTTTTTTCTGACTAACTTTGTTTTGGTGTTGGAGTGCCCACATTCTTCTACTTGCCAATGGCAGGAAAAAGGTAATTTGCCACAGATTGGGCACAGCGGTGTGTGCTTATAATCCCAATGACTTGGGAGGCTGAGGCAGGAGGATCCCAGGTTCAAGGCCAGCTTCAACAACTTAGTAAGGAGGCCCTAAGAAACCTAGCAAGACCTTCTTTCAAAACAAATAAAAAGGGGATGGGATGTGGCTCAGTGGTTAAGCACCCCTGAGTTCAATGCCCAATACCAAAAAAAAAAAAAAAAAAAAAAAGATAGTCTGCATAGCTTCAAAGCTTCAAAACCTCCAGTGTTGTAAACCAGAAAGAGCGTGCCCACAAACGTTAATTTAAGTTGACATGTGATACGCACCCTGTATGCTATCTCCAAACTGGCCCCTCCCAGAAGCTCTTAAATGAAACCGGTTCATCTCAGAACCACCCTAATGACTTGCTGTGAGGCTTCTCATTTTTCAAAGGTTGTCAGTTTGTCAGGTTTTCAAGCACGGTGATACAGAAAACAGTAGTGACAATTGTAGACATAATTGCCATCGAGAAAAATACGGCAGGCATTCCTCTATACTTGCAAAGCACCAGTGTTATAACATTTTGCCATGTTTTTTTTTTTTTCAGGCTAAATGTCATGAAAGTATTCAATTTGTCACTCTTTACAGAGAGTATGAATTGTTCAAGGTCAGAAGGAAGAGAGCTGCTCTCCATGTTATTACATGTCATCACTGAGCTTAGCATTTCCCTTAGCCTCCAAGACTTTCTGAGGACGTGAGAGGGAATAGCAGCAAATCATCTTTTTTCCATTCTGCTGACGAGGACCTGGCATGGGTGTAAAGGGCTTTCACATAGCCTGCCAAACTGGAGAGTCAAATATTTTCAAGTTTTATAACAAATTACAGAAATGTTAAATTTAATGTTCAAAATCTTAAGGATATATTTCTACTAACTAAAATTCTAATTTTGTCTAAGCCAATTTTAATCACATGAACAGGAGAGCCAAAGTAAATTTAAAATTTTGAACAAAAACTTTTGCAGTGTTTAAATTAGCATTATTATGAAACATTGGAATATGCCTTACCCATCAGGAAGCATGCACTCATGTTTCACAAAACAGTATGCATTTCTTTTTAATTATAATCTACTTAACACAACAGCACATCTAATTTATTAACTCTTAATTATATCTTACAGAAGCAGCACAAAAAAACTCTTCTGTTCATTACTGGAAAATTTCCTGTGGAGAGAAGTGGAATGCAGACTGTTTTGAAAGTGTATAATTAAGAAATCAGTATCTAAAATTTCACTTAAATAAAAAGTAAGGCGGAAGCATGTGTTTGCATTTGTCCTGTGAGTTGCATAAGATCCTGGCTGGAAAGCCGTGTCTGATGCACTGCAAAGTGGGAAATCCAGATGAATCCAATTTGCATCATAATAACTAGATGAAAACAGTATTTCAGAAAAAGGTGGAAGTGATGAGAAGACGGGCACCAAGACATGGAGGAGAACGCATCTTAATTTCTAAGGACAACCTACGTTAACTGCATAAACACAGGTTTGGAAGAGAAACGCAATGCTGAGCTGCCATTCATTGATTCAAACAGTTCCAAGGGCTGCTGGCTGCCAGGCGGTGCACCAGACGCCAGAGGTACCGCAGAGAGAGTTAGAAACGAAGGTCTCTTCCCTCTCAGGCAACTCGCACGAACGAATTCAGCAGGCACAAGATCCATATGTAAGGACAAGCTGTGCTAAGATATATGAAGGTTCCGGGTGCTACAATGGTGTAGAATTAATTGGTTTATGAAGAAAGAACTCTTATAAAGATAGCAAAGATATATATTTGGTAAAAAGAATTTTGGTAAAAAATTCATATTGTCAAAATTCATCAACATATTCTGCCAATAGCATGACTTATTTTTGTAATGAATTAAGGAAGAAAAGTCTTAAAATTTTTTCAGAACTTCACCATGACCAACTGCGGTAGCATATACATTGGTGTGGAAATGGTACAAATTTAGATGTATTTGCTATGAACTCTAGAACTGGCTTCTAAAAGGATTTCTCTATCGGAAGGTGAGACTTTTAGACTTTTACACTTATTTCAATTAAAAAAAAAAAAAAAAAAAAAAACCAAGAGCTTGGTAAGGATGCAGTAATGAAAAGCAGCACATCATTTTGGCCAGGAACTCTTTTATTTATTTATTTATTTTGTTACCAGGGATTGAACCCAAAGGCACTTAACCACTGAGCAACATTCCCCAAACCCTCCCCCACCACCCACACACACCTCTTGTTTTTGGGAGACAGGATTTTGCTAAGTTGCTGAGGGCCTCACTAAGTTTCTAAGGTTGGCTTAGAACTTGTGATCTTCCTGCCTCAGTCTCTAAGCCACTGGGATTACATGCACCACCATGTCCAACTAAATTACTTTTTTACTTGAGGATTTAAAGGGTTCACATTCTCACAAACTTACTAATTCTTTGAAGGTCCAACCCCACCAAGCCTGGTGAGGAACTCTTAAAAGAGAAGTAAAAGATGACTTCGAGCTTCTGGCTAGTTGTGATAGCTATCCAGGCTGATGCATTTCTGATTAATTCATTGCCGAGATGTAAGATAAAGATGGAGTAAATGATGCCTCTCTGTTCTTCACAATAGGAGCAGGTATATGATACAAAGTGAAACTCCAAAGGACTCACATTCATCATTATTCTTTAAAGTAACATAAGTTAAATTACTGATGAATTTATTAGCATGAGCTTTTAACACTTCACTATATCATACAGACCTCTTGAAACCCACCAGAAATGAAGCTTTCAGATTAGACCAAAAGGACCAAGATATAAATTCAGTAGTAAAGCTGCTCTTTGAGGTAAAAACCTGTTTCTGAACTTATCTCTGGAACATAAAGGAAATCAGTGAACAGCTCCCCAGTCAGGCCATGCATGAATGATATAAACTAATGAATTAAAAATACATAAGGATATTATGTGAAGGTATTCGCTTCACAATTTTCTTATCAAAATTCTTAAAACACCTAGAGTTTCATTCCTTAGTTCTCAAGGCAGTGAGCAAATATCATTCTTGCCCACAAATAAAAGACCCCCTCTATATAAATTATTAAAAAGGCAAGAACAGGAACTCTTTAAAAAGTGTTCCCCCCAAAAATCATACAATGCCAATCTTTTGAATTTTCAACAGCAATTACCACCTTTGGCTAATAAGGTACAGACAAAACAGAACCTGACCTTCCTACCAAATACCCCAATTTCTTTAACCCATTATTTGCTTTATTATACTCAGAATCATAGGAATTTTGATGTGCATATATGCAATATATTTATATATCTTTTCTCATGTAGAAGGTATCAACCTGATCCAGGGGAAGTTATGAGTTATCACATCCATATGTATTTGCTTTAATATTAACAGAAAAGGTGAGATTCTGCAGTTCAGTCTGGGATTTATCTATGTTCAAATTCATGAGAATAACATTTAAATGAAAATGCAAAAGCATGAACCAGACAACATTACCAGAAACTCAGCAGGTTTGAGAATTAGAACATTAATGCTTAGAGCATTAGAAGCAAATCCACTTTTTTCCAATTAACTAAATATTACAAAAACATAATTATTGTCATTCTAATGTAGAAACAGTTCTTTGTTTTGAAAATAAAATATTTGTCTATAGTTACACAGGTAATAAATAATTAAATCAGAATATTTGCCTTGAATGATTGAAACATTTTATTAGATAAAATTCTGTGTAATATTTTCAAAATTATAAAGTATTTCAAGTCAGTATACTTACGTATCAGTTATGAATTCTCATTAAACTCTACTAAATATTCAGGCCAGCATGTCATGTTATATGAGGAACAGAGTAAATTCCATAGTTTAAGCATTAATAAACCTTATGTTTTTTACCTTATGTTTTTTTACCTTACCTTAACATCTCCCTCCAACCACTAAAAAGCATGTGATGTTAAGTGTGAAATGTATGCTTAGGACTATATTTTGGATTCTAGCTCCATATTTCTGTTTGACAGCAAATTTCTGGGAATATCCAAATGTAACCCATCCAGAAATGATGAATGATGTAACACGGAAAATAAGAAGAAATTGCTGAGTTGGAATAAGAACTTAAATTGATCAACTCTCCCAATATAAGGCTGAGAGGCTGAAAAGAGAGCAATGCCTGAAAATATCCTGATAATGATATTCTATTAAAACAAAACAATAACCATTACAAAACCAAGTAAATCACAATAGAGGATCTCAAGTGTGACAGTAAATTATACACATAGCAGAGCACACGGGAAATACCGGGGACTGAACCGGGGGCTCTGAGCCACTGAGCCCCAGTCTCAGCCCTTTTTATATTTTATTCTGAGACAGGATCTCACTAAGTTACTTATGGCCTTGCTAAATTGCTGAGGCTGGCTTTAAATTTGGGATCCTTCTACCTCAGCCTTCTGAACTCCTAGGACTACAAGCATGTGCCACATACCCAGAAGTAAAATAAAGAAATCTCATGGGGTGAATCAAAGGAAGGAAAGAGATTGGACACATATGCATCTGGAGACAGAGACAGCAAATGAACAATCATGGAAGAGGAGAGAGATGGAGAAGGGAGACTGTAACCCTGCCATGTTAGAACTCTGAAATAGGCTGGAAAAAATGAAATAGAGAGTTAGCTAAGTAAAAATGGATTCAAGAAAGAATGTTTGGGGAGCAAGAGAAATAACTAAAACACTATTTAAGTAATAAAAGAATAAAATTGAGTTCAAAAAAATCTATATACCCATTTGGAAGTAAAATGGAAAACTCTCATTCACAATATCAACAAAAAATATTTCAAAAGAAATTAAAAATAAAGTATGGCAAATCTATTCAAAGAAAAATACAAAATTTTCTGTGAAACAAGAAGCTTTTAATTAAACAGGAAGAAAATATTTCCACATGGAAAGCCTCAAAATTGTATTTATTTTTACTTTTTCAAAACTGAAAACAATATATAGCATAAAAAGATAAATTGTAGTATGATGCTAGGGAACTTGAGTGTATGAAATTAAAGTGCACCTCGATAGGGGACAGACAGACCTGAGTGGTGGGAACAAGAGGTTAGGGGAATAACTTCGTGAACAGGCCCACCTGCTGACCACCTGCCCTGCTGCTTTCTCCTTTATAAAGCAGCTCACCTGCAGCCCGCCTGCCTTTAGTGGACAGAATTCCTTACAGTCCTCAGGAAACCCCCTGGCATATGCAGGAGAAAGGCAGACCCACCCGAAGGGCTGTTAATAAGAGGAACGGTTTCCCTACGGGGCGACTTTGTGGCCCTTCTGAAAACCGGATCCCAGATCTTGGAAATACAGATGATTCCTGCTAACCATAAAATCTGTAAGAACTAGTTCCCATCAGAACCAGTCGGCCTGGGCCAACAGAACCAGAGTTGCCGTGGTAGTGGGGACTTGAGAGGGGTGGCACCCTACTGTCAGCCAAACATCAAGAGGTGACCTGCACAGGAGTCTCTGGAAACTTCCCTGGGGCCCCAATAAACTGGACAGCAGGAGGGGGCACTCTCCCTGTCCTCTCTGAGAGCACCCACTCCTCTCTTGACAGAGCCCTTCCCCCATTCCTGTCCCTTCTAATAAACTCATTGTCCAGTACTCTGAGCGACATCTCGGAAATCTTTCTGGCTTGATCACAAATATCGGGGTTTGAGGTTGTCTTGCTGCCTCAGTTTCCCTTCAGACCCCAGTGCCATGAAAATCTGAAGAAATGACAAGGGCCAAGGAAGTTTTGTGATAGAAAAGTGAGCTAAAGAGGACAGTTGTCATGTACTGTGCCACAGTATGTTATTCAGCTATGTAATTTATAGTACAGAACTTGTGGGTGAAAAATAATGCCACAATGGAAAACTCAGAATGAAAGAAATCAGAAATTCCAGAAACAGACCCAAATAAATGTAAGAATTTAGTATATCAAAGGTGTATCAATGCTCAGTGATAAATTAAGGAAAAATTAAAGTAAAACTCTACCTTATATTGCAAACCAAAATTAATTCTCTTTAAAACAAAGATTTAAACATGAAAAACAGTGTAATACTTGATAACATAGATATCCAATATTCTTCATATTAAAAACATGAAAAACTAAGCTAACAGAATTTGACATAATAGAAAAAAAAAAAAAAATACTTGCAATGAACACACCAAACTGTTATTCCTAACATACGAAAACCTCGCGCAAGCCATTCTGAAGCATGTTCAACACTCCAGCAGAAAAATGGCCCAAAAGTTCATATGTGAACTTGGAAAGGGAGCAGTGCAAATGGAGAGCCACAGGCAGCAATGGACGTGGTCCTCAGCAGTTGTCCTCATCTCTTTGGGAAATGCTCCCCCACTTCCTGAGACGTGACTGCAGCCACGTTGCCCTGACCACGTGTGGGTCCTGTCACCCGTCTATTCCAACCCCAGCCCCCAGGAATTGCCATTCTGCGTGGAGACACACAGGGCAAGGGGTCACTGAAGCCAAATCCTTTGAGGGCAGCGCCACCGGACAAGAGAGCTTGCCCTCGCAGGCTGCTTTTCTCTCAAATTCCGTGAGCTGTCCAGTGTCCTTCCCGCAATCTCCATTATTTTCGTGGATGGCATGTGTTTCTTGAAATCAAAGTATCTTCAGTGTTACAAACCACTGAATCTCACTAGTGAACAAAGAATGTATATTCAAACAATTCCATATCATTCTTTGGCCCAAAATGTAGTAAATATTAAAATAAATGGTAACAGGCATTTACCACTTTATGTATAAAAGAGCATAAAAGAACACTTTTATGAATTATGCCATGTGTATTTACTACTTTGCATTGTTGGTTTTTTTTTTTTTTTAGAAACCAAATCAAAAACAGTAAAGTGGAAAATAAAAGGAATCTGATTCTATTCACTCTTCTCAGACTGAACACTGTTTCCTTCATGAATTTTATAAGGATAACATAGTGGCCATATTTTTTAAGGCCTGGTGAAGATGACATCTCAGTCAGGTACCTGCAAGAAAGAGATGGTAACGCAAATTGGATAATTTGAGGAGACTTACAAAAATGTGCAGGGCATAGGAAAACCAATGGAGCATAACACAGTCCCCTGGGGCTCGTAGCACCTGGAAGCCATTGTCCCCATGGGCCTGGACAGACAATGGAGGGAGAGTTCTAGAAATGTGGAGAGAATGGCTATTTGGAACCGTGGCCAAACACGTTCAATGTGGTTCCATGGTGTTAGTGGTGGAAGAAGTCAAAAGCGACCCTTTACTCATGATTGGGACTCTGCAGAAGCAGAGTCTCACTGAATCCTCAAAATAACCCTAGGAGGCAGATGCTGTTGCAATTCTGCATTTTATTAAAGAGGAGACTAATGTCCATAGAGTTTAAAGAACTTACCCATGGGCTTGAGGTTAAACCTACTGGACCAGAGAGGTCAAAACCTTCATCTTCACACGCTGCATCTTGGCACAGTACATTGAATCATCAAATGTGGGGTCCACAGAGGTTGACAAAGAGCAGAACAGAAGGCGCTCACAGCAACACGAGACTGGCCTTGCCCCTGAGATCCACTGCCTCAGCTCCCAAGTCCCTGCAGTCACCTGTGGGTGCCACCACGCCTGGCACAGCAAATGACCAGGGTCCCTGGGAGGGTGGGTGATTTCTGGTCTTTACCAAGGTTACCTAGAAAGCTTCTAGTAGATATTATTCTCATTTTACAGAATTTTACAGAGATTAAATTCTTAAAATTTTACCTACATAAATATATGGGATGGAGAAACACTGATTAGCAAACTTAAGATTTAAAACACTGCATTTTAGTCAGATTTGTCTTGGTTTTCAACACTTGCTAGGTAACACTAGTAGTTATGCCTCAAATGTCATTAAAAATATTCCATTCCGGAGATGCAAGATGGTGGACCAGAGGGTGACTGCATCTCCCGTCACTCCAGAACTTAGGATTCAAGAAGGGGAGGTATTGAGAGACGTGGACCAACATAGAGCCGCGGGGTGAGTCTCTCCCACCGGTTGAAGCTCGGCCGGGGCGGCAGGCCCAGACAGGGGCGGCTTCTCAGAGCAGGACAGGGCAGCTAGAGTCTTCCCCAAGCAGCCCTGCTCTCCCTGGCAGCAGGCGTGATCTACACCCAGCTCCTCGGAGGAGGCCCACCCAGTGAGAACTTTTCCGCACAGAGCCAACCCCAAGCCCCGGACCCGGACCCAGCGGTGGGGCCAGGCCAGCAGGTGGCTTCTGGGACCAGGGCAGGGCAGCAAGAGAATTCTCCAAGCAGCCCTGCTCCCTCCTGCGGCAGGCCCAGTCCACAGCCAGGTTCTCAGAGCAGGCCCCTCAGTGAGAGCTTTTCCACACAGAGCCAACCCCAAGCCCTGAACCCAACGGTGGGCCCCGGCCAATAGGCAGCTACAGGGACCAAGGAAGATGGGGAGAGGCTTTCCCAGAGCAGCCTGGCTCCCTCAGGCAGGGGCAGGCCCTGTCTATAGCCAGCTTCTAGGAGCAGGACCGCCCAGTGAGAGGATTTCCAAGCAGAACCAGCCCCCAGCCCTGGACCCAGTAGCGGACTAGGGGCAGCTTTCTTCAGAAGCACTGCATTATCAAGTTCCTCCAAGACTTCAGGCTACTGAAGGCTGGGAGGTGATACACTGGAAATCTACAGGGACACTATTAGCCAATAGAGGAAATCTACAATGTCACAGAGTCCCACTGACATCTGATCAATATGAGAAAACAAGGGAAGAAAATGTCCCAAACAAACATAGAAACTATAACAATAAAACCCAAAGACAGCACAGCAGAAGATATGTCAGAAAGGGAGTTCAGAATGTACATAATTAAAACAATCAGGGAAGCAAACGAGGAGATGAAAGAGCAAATGCAGGCATTAAATGATCGCACCAATTGACGAAAGACCAAATATGGGAATCAAGAGATCATTTCAATAAAGAGAGATACTGAAAAGAAAAAAAAAACAGAAATCCTTGAAATGAAGGAAACAATAAACCAAGTTAAAAACACCATAGAAGCATATCCAATAGGATAGAACACCTGGAAGACAGAACTTAGGACACTGAAGACAAAATATTTAACCTTGAAAACAAAGTTGATCAAAGAGAAAATGGTAAGAAATCATGAACAGAATCTACAAGAATTATGGGAGATTATGAAAAGGCCAAATTTAAGAATTATTGGGATTGAGGAAGGCTTAGAGAAACAAACCAAAGGAATGAACAATCTATTCAATGAAATAATATCAGAAAATTTCCCAAATCTGAAGAATGAAATGGAAAACCAGGTACAAGAGGCTTATAGGACTTCAAATATACAAAATTACAACAGACCCACACCAAGGCACATTATAATGAAAATACCTAACATACAAAATAAAGACAGAATTTTAAAGGCTGTGAGAGAAAAGAATCAAATTACATTCAGGGGGAAACCAATAAGAATATCAGCAGATTTTTCAATCCAGACCCTAAAAGCTAGAAGGGCCTGGAACAACATTTACCAAGCACTGAAAGAAAACGCATGCCAACCAAGAATCTTATACCCAGCAAAACTTGCTTTCAGATTTGACGACAACATAAAATTCTTCCATGATAAACAAAAGCTAAAAGAATTTACAAAAAGAAAGCCGGCATTACAGAACATTCTCAGCAAAATATTCCATGAGGAAGAGATGAAAAACAACGATGCAAATCAGCAACAGGAGGAACTAGCCTAAAGGAATAGCCAAATAAAGTAGAAACCAAATCATGTCAAAAAACAAAAATGAGTCAAATGACTGGGAATACACAATAATCATATCACAATAATAACCATGAATGTTAATGGCCTGAACTCATCAATCAAAAGACATAGACTGGCAGATTGGATTAAAAAGAAAAATCCAACCATTTGCTGCCTGCAAGAGACTCAACTCATAGAAAGAGATACCCACAGACTAAAGGTGAAAGGATGGGAAAAAACATACTATGCACATGGACACAGCAAAAAAGCTGGAGTATCCATCCTCATTTCAGATAAGGTGAGTTCAAGCCAAAACTAGTCAGAAGGGATAAAGAAGGACATTACATACTGCTTAAGGGAAACATAAATCAGCAAGACATAACAATCATAAACATCTATGCCCCAAACAGTGGCTCATCCATGTACATCAAACAAATCCTTCTCAATTCCGGAAATCAAATAGACCAAAACACAATAATACTAGGCAGACCTTCTTTTTCCCACAGCAGAGGACGCTGGAGGCAAGCCTCTTCTGAAGCCTCAGCATACTCATGGCTGTGGCTGTGGCAGCAAAAGGCCAAAGTTTTTATATATATTAAATTATCTATTACCCCTATCCATCACCCAACACATGAGATTCACCTCCTGATCGTCCGACAACAGTCAGCAAACTGATTGCCGACCACCATGGAGCACCAGCTGCCTGCTGTTGCCTGGAAGCTCACTGTTACAGTACCTGCAGGTTTGGTACACGTGGCTGCCACCATTTTGAGACAACAGCCAGGCCCCGTAGGCCCCATGGCGGGACTGACTGAGCCCCATCTACAGGATACCTGAGCCCAACTGATCACTCCCTGCCTCTGCGGCCCTCAAAGCGAGTGACTGCTTCCTGCCGCCAGGACCCCCAGACCAACTGACTGCGCCCTATCACCGGGACCCCAGACCAACTGATTGCACCCAGCTACCAGGATCCCGCGACCACACCAAACGCACCGACACCCATGACCCCTGCCTGACCAAACGCATCCCGCCTCCAGGACTTCCTACTGACAATGTCCACACCCTGAGCTGCAGCTCCCCATTTGCCAACACATTTTGAAGCCAGAGCAGCCATCTTGGATAATCCTGGAAGCCAGAGCTCCGATCTCTGGGTGGGGCAAATCCCATCCTGAGACGCCTGCTGGAGGCTTGAAGCTCATTGTCAGGTACCTCTCATGCATCAGGCTACTGAACACTGGGAAGTTTCAATAGTATATCACTGTTATACAGTAGATGTTCTTTTTTCATCTTTTTTAAAAAGTTTAAGTTTTTATTTCTTTACTTTTCTTGCTCTCTTTTCCTTTTGTTTACCTGTTCCTTCAAAGTCTCTTTCTCCCTTTTTTGCATGCTAACATCCGATTTCTTTTGATTACACTCTCACACTTTCTATTTTCTAGAACTTCTGTATATTCTTTTCTTATCCCATTAACAGCCACATTCTACATCCCTCTGCATCCTCTTTGTCCTCCATTAGAAACTGTAGACTTTATTGCAAACCTGTTTGTTTAAAGGAAGATAATGATTGAATTCATTCTGTTTATTATGACAATTTTGTTATTGTCCTCATAGGGGCTATTTGGTCTAGGATTGCATAGTGTCTGAATTGCGCACCAGTAATATTGATCTCCCCTTAAAGAAAGGGTTTTGGAAACCTATACGGCCACTATAAGCCTATACGGGGAAATTGCAATACCCCAGATCTGCACTTCTAGAGGGGAGGATACATGAACAACATGAAAAAACAAGGGAAGAAAATGATACAATCAAATCTAGATTCTATAGTAATAGAATCCAATGACAGTATGTTAGAAGAAATGTCAGAAAAGGACTTCAGATTATACATGATTAAGATGATTCGTGAAGCAAAGGATGAGATAAGAGAGCAAATGCAAGCAATGAATGATAATACCAATAAGCTGAAAGAGCAACTGCAGGAAGCAAAAGATCATTTCAACAAAGAGATAGAGATTCTCAGAAAAAAACAAATGGAAATTCTTGAAAGGAAGGAGACAATAAGCCAAATAAAAAACTCAATGGAAACCAACACCAACAGACTAGACCACTTGGAAGACGGAACCTCAGACAATGAAGACAAAATATTTAATCTTGAAAATAAAGTGACCCAAACAGAGAAGATGGTAAGAAATCATGAACAGAATCTCCAAGAACTATGGGACATCATGAAAAGGCCAAATTTAAGAATTATTGGGATTGAGGAAGGCACAGAGATACAAACCAAAGGCATGTATAACCTATTCAATGAAATAATATCAGAAAATTTCCCAAACCTGAAGAATGAAATGGAAAAACAAATACAAGAGGCTTACAGAACATCAAATGCACAGAATCACAACAGATCCACACCAAGGCACATTATAATGAAAATGCCTAACATTCAAAATAAAGATAGGATTTTGAAGGCCGTGAGAGGAGAGCATCAGATTACATATAGGGGAAGACCAATATGGATAGCAGCCGACTTCTCAACCCAGACTCTAAAAGCTAGAAGGACCTGGAACAATATATTTCAAGCTCTGAAAGAACATGGTTGCCAACCAAGAATCCTATACCCAGCAAAACTAACCTTCAGATTTGAAGATGAAATAAAATCCTTCCATGATAAACAAAAGTAAAAGAATTTACAAATAGAAAGCCTGCACTACAGAATGTTCTCAACAAAATATTCCATGAGGAGGAAATGAAAAACAACAATGGAGGTCAGCAAAGGGAGGAACTACCTTAGAGAAAAACCACTCAAAGGAGAAACCAAGCCAACTTAAAAACCAAAAATAAGCCAAATGACTGGGGATACAAATCATATCTCAATAATAACCCTGAACGTTAATGGCCTAAACTCATCATTCAAAAGACATAGACTGGCAGAATGGATTAAAAAGAAAGACCCAACAATATGCTGCCTGCAAGAGACTCATCTTATAGAAAAAGACATCCACAGATTAAAGGTGAAAGGATGGGAAAAAACCTACCACACACATGGACTCAGCAAAAAAGCGCGGGTTTCCACCCTTATATCAGATAAAGTGGACTTCAAGCCAAAGTTAGTCAGACGGGATAAAGAAGGACATTTCAAACTGCTTAAGGGAACCATAAATCATGAACATATAAGGATAGTAAATATTTATGCCCCAAACAATGGTGCATCCCTGTACATCAAACAAATCCTTCTCAATTTCAAGAATCACATAGACCACAACACAATAATTCTTGGTGACATTAACACACTGCTGTCATCACTAGATAGATCTCCAAACAAAATCCAACCAAAGAAACCATAGAATTCAATAACACAATCAATAACCTAGACTTAATAGACATATACAGAATATCCCATCTGTCAATGAGCAGATTCACTTTCTTCTCAGCAGCACTTGGAACCTTCTTGAAAATAGACCATGTGTTATGCCACAAAGCAGCCCTTAGGAAATGCAAAAAAATAGAGATACTGCCTTGTGTTCTATCAGATCATAATGGACTGAGAGTAGAAATCAATGACAAAGTAAAAAAAGGAAATTACTCCAACACCTGGAGACTAAATAATATGCTATTGAATGAAACATGGATAACAAAAAACATCAGGGAGGAGATGAAGAAATTCTTAGAGGTCAATGAGAACAATGATAAAACATATCAAAATCTCTGGGACACTATGAAAGCGGTACTAAGAGGAAAATTCATTGCATGGAGCACGTTCCAGCAAAGAATGAAAAGTCAACAAGTAAATGACCTAACATTACAGCTCAAAGCCCTAGAAAAAGAAGAATAGAATAACAGCAAAAGTAGTAGAAGACAGGAAATAATTAAAATCAGCGCTGAAATCAATGAAATTGAAACAAAAGAAACTATTCAAAAAATTGACAAAACAAAAAGTTGATTCTTTGAGAAAGTAAACAAAACAGACAAACCCTTAGCCACACTAACAAAGAAAAGGAGAGAGAAGACTCAAATTACTGAAATACATGATGCAAAAGGAAATATCACGACAGACACCACTGAGATACAGAACATAATGAGAAGCTACTTTGAAAATCTGTATTCCAACAAAATAGAAACTACCGAAGACATTGACAAATTTCTAGAGACATATGCTCCTCCCAAACTGAACCAGGAGGACATACACAATTTAAGCAGATCAATATCAAGCAATGAAATAGTAGAAGCCATTAAAAATCTACCATCCAAGAAAAGCCCAGGACCAGACGGATTCTCAGCCGAGTTCTACAAGACCTTCAAAGAAGAACTCATTCCAATACTTCTCAAAGTATTCCAGGAAATAGAAAAGGAGGGTACCCTTCCAAACTCATTCTATGAAGCTAATATCACCCTCATACCCAAACCAGGAAAAGACACATCAAGGAAAGAAAATTTTAGACCAATATCCTTGATGAATATAGATGCAAAGATCCTTAACAAAATATTGGCAAAGCGTATCCAAACACATATTAAGAAAATTGTGTACCACAATCAAGTGGGGTTCATCCCTGGAACGCTAGGATTGTTTTACATCCATAAATTAATAAACGTGATCCATCATGTCAATAGACTTAAAGAATCATATGGTTATTTCAATAGACACAGAAAAAGCATTTGACAAAATACAACACCCCTTCATGCTCAAAACACTAGAAAAAATAGGGATAGTAGGAACATACCTGAACATTGTAAAGGCTATTTATGCTAAGCCCATAGCCAACATCATTCTTAATGGAGAAAACCTGAAACCATTCCCTTTAAAAATGGGAACAAGACAGGGATGTCCTCTTTCACCACTTCTATTCAACATTGTCCTTGAAACTCTAGCCAGAGCAATTAGGCAGACCAAAGAAATTAAAGGGATATGAATAGGAAAAGAGTAACTTAAGCTGTCACTATTTGCGGATGACATGATTCTATATTTAGAGGATCCAAAAACCTCCTCCAGAAAACTTCTAGACCTCATCAATGAATTCAGCAAAATAGCAGGCTATAAAATCAACATGCATAAATCTAAAGCATTTTTATACGCACTGGACGAAACAGCTGAAAGGGAAATGAGGAAAACAACCCCATTTGCAATAGCCTCAAAAAAAATAAAATACTTGGTAATCAATCTAACAAAAGAGGTAAAAGATCTGTACAATGAGAACTACAGAACGCTAAAGAAAGAAATTAAGGAAGACCTTAGAAGATGGAAAGATCTCCCATGTTCTTGGATAGGCAGAATTAATATTGTCAAAATGGCGATACTACCAAAAGTGCTATACAGATTCCATGCAATTCCAATTAAAATCCCAATGATGTACCTCACAGAAATAGAGCAAGCAATTATGAAATTCATCTTTAACAATAAGAACCCCAGAATAGCTAAAGCAATCCTTAGCACAAAGAGTGAAGCAGCAGGTATCGCAATACCAGAACTTCAACTATACTACAAAGCAATAGTAACAAAAACGGCATGGTATTGGTACCAAAATCGACAGGTAGATCAATGGTACAGAATACAGGACATGGACACTTACCCAAATAAATACAATTTTCTAATACTAGACAAAGGTGCCAAAAATATGCAATGGAGAAAAGATAGCCTCTTCAACAAATCATGCTGGGA
Source organism: Sciurus vulgaris (assembly GCF_902686455.1). Classification (NCBI taxonomy): domain Eukaryota; kingdom Metazoa; phylum Chordata; class Mammalia; order Rodentia; family Sciuridae; genus Sciurus; species Sciurus vulgaris. Next base: position 140,626,123 of record NC_136470.1, read on the forward strand.
AAACTGGAAATCCATATGCAACAGAATGAAACTAAGCCCCTATCTCTCACCCTGCACAAAACTCAACTCACAATGGAACAAGGACCTTGAAATCAGACCAGAGACCCTGGATCTTAAAGAAGAAAAAGTAGGTCCAAATCTTCACCTTGTTGGCTTAGGATCAGACTTCCTTAACAGGACTCCCATAGCACAAGAGATAAAAGCAAGAATCAATAACTGGGACCGATTCAAACTAAATAGCTTTCTCTCAGCAAAGGAAACTATCAGCAATGCGAAGAGAGAGCCTACAGAGTGGAAGAAAATCTTTGCCACTCATACTTCAGATAGAGCACTAATTTCCAGAATCTATAAATAACTCAAAAATCTCTACAGCAAGAATACAAATAATCCAATCAACAAATGGGCTAAGGAAATGAACAGACACTTCACAGAAGAAGATCTACAAGCAATCAACAGACATATGAAAAAGTTCAACATCTCTAGTAATAAGAAAAATGCAAATCAAAACTACCCTGAGATTCCATCTCACCACAATTAGAATGGCGATTATCAAGAATACAAGCAACAATAGGTGTTGGCGAGGATGTGGGGAAAAAGGTACACTCATACATTGCTGGTGGGGTTGCAAATTAGTGCAGCCACTCTGGAAAGCAGTGTGGAGATTCCTTAGAAAACTTGGAATGGACCCACCATTTGACCCAGCTATCCCACTCCTCGGCCTATACCCAAAGGACTTAAAATCAGCATACTACAGAGATACAGCCACATCAATGTTCATAGCTGTTCAATTCACAATAGCCAGATTGTGGAACCAAACTAGATACCCTTCAATAGATGAATGGATAAAGAAACTGTGATATACATATACAATGGAATATTACTCAGCTATAAAGAATGATAAAATTATGGCATTTGCAGGCAAATGGATGAAATTGGAGAATATAATGCTAAGTGAGATAAGCCAATCTCAAAAAACTAAAGGACGAATGATCTTGCTGATAAGCGGATGATGACACATAATGAGGGATGGGAGGGGTTAGTGTTAGGGTTAGGGTTAAGTTTAGGGTTAGGTTTAGGGAGGAGGGCAAGAATGGAGGAAGGAAGGACTGTATAGATGGAAAAGAGGGTGGGAGGGATGGGGGGAAGGGAAAAAATAACAGAATGAATCAAACAGCATTACCCTATATAAATTTATGATTACACAAATGGTGTGCCTTACTCCATGTACAAACAGAGAAACAACATGTATCCCATTTGTTTACAATAAAAAAAAAATTAAATTCCTGGCCCTGCTATTGAGACCATGCCACTAGAGTCAATGTGGCCGTTTACCCAGGCTGTCATCGCTGCAAGGCCCATCTGCCTTGCACTCGTGAGGAATGAAGAGGATGTACACGCACAACCAGCACCAGATCCACGCAGACTCCCACTCAGCCTATGAAGGAAACATCGGGCACGGGAGGCCTGGTGCTTCAGGAATCCATGACCATGCCAATCCCAAGCAGGTGTGCTCCATGATCTCCTTTCCCAGTGGGAAGGGCTTCCGAGGCTGTGCACCACTTCACAGGGGAAAACCACAGTGGAACTAGAGCTTAGTGATTGTCCAGGAATAAATGCACTAAAAGATCTGACCAGAACAATTTTAAAGGAGGAAAAGTTTATCCGAGGTCTTAGTCCACAGAAGGTCACCTCCATGCTTCTAGGCTGGAGGTGAGGCAGGACATCATGGAGGAAGAGCCTGGCAGAGGGAAGCAGCTCACCTGGTGATCAGGAAGCCCAGAGAGATCTCCAGTTGCCAGGTACAAATATGTACCCAAAGCCACGCCCCAATGCCCACCTCCTCCAGCCACACCCACCACTTCAGTTACCACTCAGTTAATTCTTTTCAGGAGATTAAATCACCGATTGGGTTAAGACTGTCCAAACCCAGTCATCCCTCCTCGGAACCTTCTTGCACTGTCTCACACGTGAGCTTTTGGGGGGCACCTCTCATCCAAATCATAACAAATATGTAATGGAAGAAGCATCAGTAATATATTCTCACAAAAATCTACAGACTTCAAATGATACTAACATCACATTGTCTTAAATCTTGTACCTTTAAAGTCTTAAAATTTGTACCAACTTATACTAGTGAGTCTTCCAGAATTTTTTTCAAAGTTCTTTTGGATATTCTGGGTCCTTCATATTTCCATATAAATTTTGGAATTAGTTTGGCAATTTTACCCTAAAATACCCTTTTGATGTTTTGAATGAAATTGCTTTGACTTCGGAGATTAATTTGTGAAGAATTGACAACTTCACATTAAGTTAAAGGACCAATGCACACATCATCTCTCTCCATCCATTTGGGTTTTAAAAATTTTTCTTAAGCACGTAATTTACTAAGACAATGTTTGTCTGCTGGTCCAGTCTGAAGCAGTTTTAAAAGGTCAGCTTTTTGGTTACTCATTCATTTTTGTTGCTTTTAACCCTTGCTAACCACCACCACCCTTTGCAAATTATCTTTGCTGTTTCAAACTAGCCAGACTTCCTGGGACCTCCCTTTGGGCTGGTCTCTTCCGAGAGGCTACCTTGAACTGCTGTTCACTCTCAGCTCTTGTTCTCCTGTTATCGTCTCATTATGAGGAGTTCTTCCCTGGAATTTTGTGAAGGGGAAACTTGAAGGAAAATGAAGGCTAGCCTCTGCAAGTTCACAGTGTGTGTGTCTAAAAGCACATTGACTTTTACATAATAGTCTCAGATCGAGCGCGTCCTCACTCCTGGGGCACTGACGTTTCTCAGTACATGAGAAGGCCAAATTTATTAAGGAATTTAAAACAAACAGGTTAGTTATGAATGCTTCAGGCCCTTTCTTAGACTTCAGTGGGCATGTGAGAATTCTAAGGCTGCGTTAAAATTAAATAGAATTTCTAGCAGTCCTGAGAAACAGAAGCCAATTTGAGCAAAATGTATACGAATCCTTTCAGTCACTGGGTGCACTAGTGATTTTTAAAAATGAAGCTCAGTTGTCCTTCATTAGTACACAACCGAACTGCTTTGTGATTCATCAAAACACATAGGCCATTTGAAGACATTTCTGTTTAGCAGAAACGCATGAGAAAGTCTAGGAGAGTCTTGCTGTTCTCATAGAGAAACTCGGTTCTTTCTTACTGGAAGATCTCATTTTTCTTTCCCACTATGTTCCAGCCGGTTCCTACTTTAAAACTTGGCCACTAGTGCTTGACGCAGAAGTTTAAAGCTGGAATCATTTCATTTTAATTTGTTTTTAATAACTCTTGTTTAACTTTCTTGTCCATAGTGTTTATCTTTTGGTTTAAAGTAAATACTGTGTGCTTTTTATTGTGCAAATGAGTAACTTTTTCATCACAACAAGCACTTTTGGCTGAGAATACTGAGAACCTGGTTCCATTTCCAAATGTAATTTTATATTATTGAGCAGAAAATTTGGAATTCAAAAGGAATATAGTTACATTTTGTACTGATCACTGATATTCTGATGTTTGTGCTGTGGAGTGTGACATTCAGCCCTTTCATATGGTTTGTGCTACAGAGCAAGGGCTCAACCTGGAGCCGAGGCAGCTTCTGTCCTTGGTACCTTGCGATCATGCTGGAGAGAGATCAGACACGTTGCTTAGAGTGGCAGACGAGAGTTTATTACGATGGATTGGAAAAAGAAAAAACCGGGACACTCTTGTGGGGAGAGTGGGTCCTTTTGGTGCCCCCACAGTCCTCCTGTTTTATTGGGGTCCCAAGGAAGTTTCCAGAGTCCTGCCCAGGTCCACCTCTTGAGTTTTGACTGACAGCAGGATTCATCAGCTTTCGGTCCCCACTGTGCATGATCTTACCCCATGGAGGGGAGGTTTTGCTGTTTGATTGACTTGTAAAGATCCAGGGCAACTCTGGGTCATTCTGACCCACACTGATCTTTCATAATTGGATCTTCTTACAGGCTTTATGGTTAGGGGGGTTGCTTTCAGTCATCACAGGGGGCCGCTTCTTAGCAGAATTGTTTCCTCCTACAGGCAGGGAGGGACCTTTCAGGGCTGCATTTCTCCTGCAGATTACAGTTCTTTTGCTCAGGAATGTAACATCCTCCATTGACTCAAGCCAGGCAGGGTTGCAGGCAAATTTGTGGGGTCCGCACAGTAGACCTCATTCACAGGAATATTCCCTCATCCTCATGTTCCCCCTACTCACGTCTGCCCGTTCTATTAAGTAAAAATATAAAGAATTTTCCTAAAAATGAATAATGATTCTATTTTTTATAAAACTTTTTCTTTTGATAGCCTGGAATGCCAGAATATTCTAAAGTATGTTACACACTCATGCATCCTAATAAAGATAAAACCAATTCATTATATGGATCCTACTTGAAGTTCTGATGATGAGCTAAATATTGAACTTCCATCTGTAGCGTTTGGATAAAAGTCCTACAAAAGAAAAACTTAGTTTTGCTGACACTTTATGATTCTGATTTTCTATGACTGGAGGGAGTTTTCTCTTTTTATAAGCTCTCTGTCGAAGGAAAAGTATTGTGAGAAGAATAAATTTCCCCACCTCACTCGTGATCTGTACTTCCGTGCAGAATTCAATCCCTGTTAATGGAAACAGTTTACTAACAGAGCAGGAAGTAATCCTCTGTAAATAAGAGTCTCCAGCCACCTCATCCTTATAGCTATCTTAACACCGTATTATAATAAGAAGGGAAAGCTAAGAATGGCAATCGGTGCTGGGGAGTCTGTGTCTTGTGTGTCCTGTGTTCCCCTTCCATGAAGAAGATAATGGTCTAAGCCAATAACTATATCATAAGAACAGTTTGAATTCAAAGATATTTTGGGAAAAGGCTAGAATTTCATAATGAGAAAGGTGACCTGTTACTAGGAAAATCCTTGGTGGGTGGTCTCCTCTATTCCACCAGCGTCCGGCTGTCAGCTGAAACATCGGGAAAAACAATCCGTGAACCAAACAAACCATATGCAGAAAATCACTTTTGTGGTGAGGCCAACAATTTAAACAGCTGAGAAGGCCACAGGCTCCAGGTTGCAGGTGCAGAGCAGGGCTTTTGTCTCCTAGGCCGAGGCACACGTGCCCTCCATCCCTGTCTGGCACTGGGCACGCAGCCCGTGGAAGACCCGGTGGGCTGTTCAGGTTCAGGGGGAGGATGTGCTTCTGCTCCCTGTAGGTCACAGTGAAAGCCGAGCCACTCAACACAGTCGGGAACAGAAAATCAAAGGTGAGCAGAAGAAGAAGTAAAAGAAATGAGTGAGAGAAGAGGAAATGGACTCCTGGGGGAAGTGGAAGAGGTGATTAGAAAAGGAAGCGACCAGGGACATCATGGCCTCCCAGGCTGGAAGAGAAGGCACGAGCAGCTGCAGTGCAGAACAAGGCTGCACAAGACGACGCCGGCTGGACGAGGGGCCAGGAGCCCAACGGCCCTAAGTAGCTGCTGGGGCTCCTGGATGATCTGAGGGCTGGGCAGGATCAGGAAGGACGCCCACCTCAGCAGCACCTGAGTCTGAGGCTGGGCAGGGTCAGGACGCCCGCTTCAGCAGCCCCAAATGCAACGCAGACAGTGTTCCTCTGGAAGGTAAGAAGGACAGTTTGCTCTGTCTGGGGCAGGTTTTCCCTCTTGCACGGTATCCTGCTGGGAACTTAAGGGTAGCCTCTGTGTCCTGAACTTTGACAGGCTTGGCCAGCTTGGAACTGCCATTCTAAGAGTGCCGCCCTTCAATGAGAGGGACAACAGAGTGAAGACAACCTGGGGACATGAGGGAGGCTGTGAATGAAGCGTTCACAGTTCCTGGTAGACGAGGTGTTCAAGAACACTGTTGTCGCGTGACTTAAGTTACAGAATCCAAATCCTAAATACCAGTTCTGAGTGTTCCAGGCAGTTGGAGTCACTCACTTGGCAGCACTGAGTGCATTTCCTTGAGGGATGTTGAGAAAAACTTAATATGTTAAGTGATTTTCTCATTTAACAATATTGTGAATATTGTTTTATGAGACTCTGGGTCCTATTAAGACTCTTTTGGAGAATATTAAATTTTTGTCTCAGCAAGTAATTAACTAGTTGGAATGGAGCTCAGTCTCGCCCTGCCTTCCGTGGCCGCAGTTCTGATACCACTTCCGTTTTCAGTCTTTGCAGGGCCATTCTGGCTGGCCTCTTGTGAGTGGCACTTCAGGGACACTCTGGAGCCTAGACAGAGGGCTGTGCTGGACATTCATTCTCAAAGCATTTGCTATGTCCTCTGCGGTCAGGTTCCCACACAGACAGCTAAGCCACAAACGTTGCAGTTCACATCATATTTAAAGATACCTTTCCTCATGTCCCTACTCTCTGTGAATTCTCTCACCCTCTCCAGACCTCAGAAACCACTTTCCCTGATGCTGTGGACTTCAAGGGCTGTCCCAGCTCTGCTGGAAATCAAAAAGTAAGATAGTAGGGGCTATCGTCATCGGGAATGGCTAGATAATTGTCAAGTCCCACCTCAAAATAAATATGTGGCACCATTTGTTCAGAAGTATTCATAGTTTCAAGACAGCAACAGCTGAGCATTTAACCAGCTGTGGGTGCTTCTGAGCATGGGGTTCTGTCCCTTCATTGACAGCACACCATGAAGTTGGCCCTGGTCAGCCCTGCGGGAGGTCACAGCCCAGCCAGAGAAGCATGCTGTTTTGGGAATGTGGACCCTTGGAGCAAATACCTTCGCTTGATGACAATACACTATAGATTCAATAGTAAAGGGAGATTTGCCAGTCTTACAATATGTCTCCAGGCGATCCAGGATGGCGGACTAGAGGGTGACTGCATCTCCAGTTGCTCCAGAACCCAGGATTCAAGACGGAGAGGCATTGAGAGACTCAGACTAAAATAGAGCCACGGGATGAGTCTCCCCCACACGGTGAAGCTCTGCCCAGGTGGCAGGCCCGGATTCAGGCGGCTTATTAGAGTAGGGTAGGGCAGCTAGAGTCTTCCCCAGGCAGCCCTGCACACTCTGGCGGTGGGCTCCTCCCACAGGGCCAGATTCTCCAGCATCTCGGAACAGGCCCCCCAGTGAGAGCCTTTCTGCACAGAACCAAGCTTCAAGTCCCTGAGCCAGTGCGGCGAGTTCCTGCCCTCAGGTTGCTTCAGGGACAAGGACAGGGCAGCCAGGGACTTCCCCAAGCAGCCCGTCTCCCTCCGGCGGAAAGAGCCTTTCCAGGCTAGCTTCTCGGAACAGGCCCCCCAGTGAGAGCCTTTCCACACAGAGACAGCTCCAAGTCCTGGAACCAGTAGCAGGCTAGGGGCAGCTTTCTTTGGAAGCACTGCATTATCAAGTTACTCCAAGACTTCAGGCTACTGAAGGCTGGGAGGTGATACACTGGAATTCTACAGGGACACTATTAGCCAATAGAAGAATTCTGCAATATCACAAAGTCCCACTGACATCTGACCAATATGAGAAAACAAGGGAAGAAAATGTCCCAAACAAACCTAGATACTATATCAATAAAACCCAATGACAGCACAGCAGAAGAAATGTCAGAAGGGAGTTCAGAATGTACATAATTAAAACAATCAGGGAAGCAAACGAGGAGATGAAAGAGCAATGCAGGCATTGAAGGAGGAGATGAAAGAGCAAATGCAAGCATTAAATGATCACACCAATCAACAGTTAAAGGACCAAATACGGGAAGGAAGAGATCATTTCAGTAAAGACTTAGAGATATTGAAAAAAAAACCAAACAGAAATCCTTGAAATGAAGGAAACAATAAACCAAGTTAAAAACTCCATAGAAAGCATAACAAATAGGATAGAACACCTGGAAGACAGAACCTCAGACATTGAAGACAAAATATTTAATCCTGAAAACAAAGTTGACCAAACAGAAAAGATGGTAAGAAATCATGAACAGAATCTACAAGAATTATGGGATATCATGAAAAGGCCAAATTTAAGAATTATTGGGATTGAGGAAGGCTTAGAGAAACAAACCAAAGGAATGAACAATCTATTCAATGAAATAATATCAGAAAATTTCCCAAATCTGAAGAATGAAATGGAAAACCAAGTACAAGAGGCTTATAGGACTCCAAATATACAAAATTACAACAGACCCACACCAAGGCACATTATTATGAAAATACCTAACATACAAAATAAAGACAGAATTTTAAAGGCCGCAGAGAAAAGAATCAAATTACATTCAGGGGGAAACCAATAAGAATATCAGCAGATTTTTCAATCCAGACCCTAAAAGCTAGAAGGGCCTGGAACAACATTTACCAAGCACTGAAAGAAAATGGATGCCAACCAAGAATCTTATAACCAGCAAAACGTACTTTCAGATTTGATGATGAAATAAGATCCTTCCATGATAAACAAAAGCTAAAGGAATTTACAAAAAGAAAGCCAGCATTGCTGAACATTCTCAGCAAAATATTCCATGAGGAAGAGATGAAAAACAATGATGCAAATCAGCAACAGGAGGAACTAGCTTAAAGGAATAGCCAAATAAAGGGGAAACCCAATCATGTCAAAAAACAAAAATGAGTCAAATGACTGGGAATACAAATCATATCACAATAATAACCCGAATGTTAATGGCCAGAACTCATCAATCAAAAGATATAGACTGGCAGATTGGATTAAAAAGAAAAATCCAACAATTTGCTGCCTGCAAGAGACTCATCTCATAGAAAGAGATACCCACAGACTAAAGGTGAAAGGATGAGAAAAAACATACTATGCACATGGACGCAGCAAAAAAGCTGGAGTATCCATCCTCATTTCAGATAATGTGGACTTCAAGCCAAAACTAGTCAGAAGGGATAAAGAAGGACATTACATACGGCTTAAGGGAAGCATAAATCAGCAAGACATAACAATCATAAATATCTATGCCCCAAACATTGGCTCATCCATGTACGTCAAACAAATCCTTCTCAATTCCAGAAATCAAATAGACCACAACACAATAATACTAGGCTATTTTAACACACCTCTCTTACTGCTGGATAGATTGTCCAAACAAAAATTGAATGAAGAAACCATAGATCTCAATAACACAATCAACAATTTAGACTTAACCGATTTATATAGAATATACCATCCAACAAAGAACGAATACACTTTCTTCTCAGCAGCACATGGATCCTTCTCGAAAATAGACCATGTCTTATGCCACAAAGATACTGTTAGCAAATACAAGAAGATAGAGATATTACCTTGTACTCTATCAGATCATGATGGATTGCAATTAGAAATAAATGACAGAATGAAAAACAGAAACTTCTCCAATACCTGGAGATTAAATAATACGCTATTATATGATGAATGGATAACAGAAGACATCAGGAGGGAAATAAAAACATTCTTAGAAGTAAACGAGAACAAAGACACATCATATCAAAATCTCTGGGACACTATGAAAACAGTACTTAGAGGAAGATTTATTTCATGGGGCGCATTCAACAAAAGAAGTAGAAATCAACAAATGAACGACTTAACACTACAGCTCAAAGCCCTAGAAAAATAAGAGCAGACCAACACCAAAAGTAGTAGAAGACAGGAAATAGTTAAAATCAGAGCCGAAATCAATGAAATTGAAACAAAAGAAACAATCAGAAAAATTAACAAAATAAAGAGTTGGTTCTTTGAAAAAATAAACAAAATTGATAAACCCTTAGCCACACTAACAAAGAGAAAGAGGGAGAAAACTCAAATTACTAAAATTCGGAATGAACAAGGAAATATCACAACAGACACAAGTGAAATACAAAACATAATTAGATGCTATTTTGAAAATCTATACTCCAACAAAACAGAAAACCTCGAAGACATCAACAAGTTTCTAGAGACATATGAATTACCTAAACTGAACGAGGAGGACATACACAACTTAAATAAATCAATTTCAAGCAATGAAATAGAAGAGGTCATCAAAAGCCTACCAACAAAGAAAAGTCCAGGACCAGATGGGTTCTCAGCCAAGTTCTACAAAACCTTTAAAGAAGAGCTCATTCCAATACTCATCAAAGTATTCCATGAAATAGAAGAGGAGGGAACCCTCTCAAACTCATTCTATGAAGCCAATATCACCCTGATACCTCAACCAGACAGAGACACTTCGAGGAAAGAAAATTTCAGACCAATATCCTTAATGAACATCGATGCAAAAATTCTCAACAAAATTTTAGCAAATCGCATACAAAAACATATAAAAAAGATAGTGCACCACGATCAAGTGGGTTATATCCCAGGGATGCAAGGTTGGTTCAACATCCGGAAATCAATAAATGTCATTCACCATATCAACAGACTAAAAGTTAAGAATCACATGATTATTTCAATAGGTGCAGAAAAAGCATTCGATAAAATACAGCACCCCTTCATGCTCAAAACACTAGAAAAAAAATCGGGGTAGTGGGAACATTCCTTAACATTGTAAAGGCCATCTATGCTAAGCCCATGGCCAATATCATTCTTAATGGTGAAAAACTGAAAGCATTCCCCCTAAAAACTGGAACAAGGCAGGGATGCCCTCTTTCACCACTTCTATTCAACATCGTTCTTGAGACTCTAGCCAGAGCAATTAGACAAACCAAAGAAATTAAAGGGATACGAATGGGAAAAGAAGAACTCAAACTATCCCTGTTCACTGATGACATGATTATATATTTAGAGGAACCTGGAAATTCCACCAGAAAACTTTTAGGACTCATAGTGAATTCAGTAAAGTAGCAGGATGTAAAATCAATGCTCATAAATCCAACGCATTTTTATACATAAGTGATGAATCTTCAGAAAGAGAAATTAGGAAAACTACCCCATTCACAATATCATCGAAAAAAATAAAATACTTGGGAATCAATCTCACAAAAGAGGTGAAAGACTTCTACAATGAGAACTACAGAACACTAAAGAAAGAAATTAAAGAAAATCTTAGAAGATGGAAAGATCTCCCATGTTCTTGGATAGGCAGAATTAATATTGTAAAAATGGCCATACTACCAAAGGTGCTATACAGATTCAATGCAATTCCAATTAAAATCCCAATGATGTACCTTACAGAAATAGAGCAAGCAATTATGAAATTCATCTGGAAGAATAAGAAACCCAGAATAGCTAAAGCAATCCTCAATAGAAAGAGCGAAGCAGGGGATATCACAATACCAGATCTTGTTACTATTGCTTTGTACTATACTACATACCAGTATATACTTTGTACTATACTACAAAGCAACAGTAACAAAAACGGCATGGTATTGGTACCAAAATAGACTGGTAGATCAATGGTACAGAATACAGGACATGGACACAAACCCAAATAAATACAATTTTCTCATACTAGACAAAGGTACCAAAAATATGCAATGGAGAAAAGATAGCCTCTTCAACAAATCATGCTGGGAAAACTGGAAATCCATATGCAACAGAATGAAACTAAACCCCTATCTCTCACCCTGCACAAAACTCAACTCAAAATGGATCAAGGACCTCGGAATCAGACCAGAGACCCTGCATCTTATAGAAGAAAAAGTAGGTCCAAACCTTCAACTTGTTGGCTTAGAATCAGACTTCCTTAACAGGACTCCCATAGCACAAGAAATAAAAGCTAGAATCAACCATTGGGATAGATTCAAACTAAAAAGCTTTCTCTCAGCAAAGGAAACTATCAGTAATGTGAAAAGAGAGCCTACAGAGTGGGAGAAAATCTTTGCCACTCATACTTCAGATAGAGCACTAATTTCTAGAATCTATAAAGAACTCAAAAAACTCTACACCAAGAATACAAATAATCCAATCAACAAATGGGCTAAGGAAATGAACAGACACTTCACAGAAGAGGATCTACAAGCAATCAACAGATACATGAAAAAATGTTCAACATCTTTAGTAATAAGAGAAATGCAAATCAAAACTACACTAAGATTCCATCTCACCCCAATTAGAATGGCGATTATCAAGAACACAAGCAACAACAGGTGTTGGAGAGGATGTGGGGAAAAAGGTACACTCATACATTGCTGATGGGGCTGCAAATTAGTGCAGCCACTCTGGAAAGCAGTATGGAGATTCCTCAGAAAGCTTGGAATGGAACCACTATTTGACTCAGCCACTCCTTGGCCTATACCCAAAGGACTTAAAATCAGCATACTACAGAGATACAGCCACATCAATGTTCATAGCTGCTCAATTCACAATAGCCATATTGTGGAACCAACCTAGATGCCCTTCAGTTGATGAATGGATAATGAAACTGTGGCATATATATACAATGGAATAATACTCCACCATGAAGAATGATAAGATTATGGCATTTGCAGGCAAATGGATGAAATTGGAGAATATAATGCTAAGTGAGATAAGCCAATCTCTAAAAACTAAAGGACGAATGACCTCGCTGATAAGCGGATGAGGACATATAATGGGGGGTGGGAGGGGTTAGCGTTAGGGTTAGGGTTAGGTTTAGGGTTAGGGATAAGGAGGGTGGTAAGAATGGAGGAAGGAAGTACTGTATAGAGGGAAAAGAGGGGTGGAGGAGTGGGGGGGAGGGAAAAAAATAACAGAATGAATCAAACAATATTGACCTATGTAAATTTATGATTTTTAATTAAAAAAAAGTCTCCAGATTTTTATAAACATAGTGAAATCTTCATTACTTGTGGATTCCATAATTGTGAATTTTCCAACTTACTAAAATTAATTCATAGGGCTGGGGATATAGCTCAATGGTAGAGTTTTTGCCTAGCATGCCCAAGGCCCTAGGTTCCATCCCCAGCACCACAAAAACAAACAAAGATAAAATAACAATAATTCATAGTCCCAACATCAATGCACGTGGGTGGTGTTTAGTGGTATTTTGCAGAAATGTGCAGAGTAGTAAACAATGTTAGCGGCCCGATGCACATTCTCAGCCGAGGTCCAGCAAGGTCACTCTGCCTTCTTCTTTCAGCTCTTGTATAGTAAATGAGCGTCCTTTTATTTTATTTGTGCTAATTTTTTTTTTGCTTTTTGTGGGTGATTTCACACACTGCTGAAGTGCTGTCTAGTGTTCCTACGCGCAGGAAGGCCGAGATGTCCTGCACAGAGGGAACGTGGTGGGTCAGCCCCATTCAGGCGTGAGTTACAGTGTGATGTTAGCGAAGCCACAGTGTTCATTCACAAAGATGTCTTTTGAAAGAAACGCACGTGCAGCCAAGCTGTTATGGTTTGGATTTGAGGTATCCCTCAAAAGCTCCCATTAATGTAGGAATATTCCGAGGTAAAATTATCAGATGATGAGAGCCCTCATCTAATCAGTCCATCTAGTCTGAATGGCCTGATGGGCGGTAGCTGAAGGCAGGAGGGGCGTGAATGGGGATGGGCCTCGGGGGTACACCCTGGAAGGGTGTGTCTGCCTGTGGACCTTCTCTGACCCCTGCCTCCTGACCCTGCCTTGAGCTGACCTCTTTGCTCTCCTGGGCCCTTCCCCCATCACGATCAGCTTCGCATAGGCCAGAGCCATGGAGTCAGCCATCTATGGACTAGACCTCTGAAACCATGAGCCCCAAATAAACTCTTCCTCCTCTAAGTTGTTCTTGTTGAGTGTTTTGGTCACAGCGACACAAAGCCGGCTCAGTTGTGTATCTATCAGTTGAACATGGCCAGAGTCCTATAGGACCCAAGGCTGTTTTCCTCGGAAGCAATGGTCCTTTTTCTTTTCTTGCTAACTCAGCGTTCACCGCAACTTTATAGACTCAACTACCATAAGTAAGAATCATCTGTACACATAAGACCTATAGATCTCGACAAGAATGTGTGCGTGGCGATGTAAACATATCTGAAGATGTCATCTTTCTACAAAAGGTAGTAAATGAACCCCATTTCTCATTACCTATTCTGTGCCAGATATTTTATATATATTTTCTGTACTTTATATTTATTGCATTAGTAAATTCTTATATAAGCATTATTATTCCTATTTTACAGCTGATGAAAGGGGTCCAGGACCTCACTTGTCTCATACCACATAGCTAGTCACAGGTAAAACCAAGATTTGAATTCTCACCTCTATGAATCTCGACTCTATGGTGTGTATGGGGTACCTGGTCATCCCTCTGTCAGTCTCTTGGTCATGTCCTTGTGTCCCTGTAGAGAGAAATCCTATGAGAGCTAATCCTCTCTAGCAGGTGAATTGGTTCTAGCAGGTGTGCAAAGAACTAAGAATAACTAGGGCCAGGATGAGCAGACAGTCCATGCTGGGGGAAGCCCTCCCCACGTGCATGGGAAAGAGTTCCATCACATTCACAACTGGTGTGAAAATCATCTGCACACTCAGTTCAGCCTGGCTTTCTCAGCCATGGGATCCCAGGTGCAGGGAGAGGTGGATCAGCATTTCTCTCTCCGGGAGGGCATGAATTATGACTTTAGACCGTTTTGTCTGAACATGATGCGATCAAGTGGATAGAGGCTTGGAAAACCATCTTCCTGCAACTCTGCAATCAAGTGTCTGACAGAGGGAAGCACAAGAAACAATTGTTTGGGTTTAGCACATAAGACCATCAAGGAATCATAAAGGATAAGATGAGGCCTTAAGATAAGGTTTGGGAGGAAGACAGAGGGATGCTGGGTGCTTATCACAGGCAACTGCTTCGGACGCCCCTGTGCCAGGGCAATTCCAGATTCTTCTTACTAGTCAGAGAAGGTATTCTCCCTCACGTAGGCTTGGTCAGGTTAGGCAACGATCCATGTGGGTCAGAACCTGGGCACTGAAGCCTGTTGTCCATCAGGCCTGGAGAAAATAGCCTCTGCAGCAGCACAGATTGCTCCAAAACCCAAGACTCGTTTTGTGAGCTACGATAAAAACATCACTAGTGAATAATAAATAGGAAGCAGCTTAGGAGGGAAGACCATCCCATCGTGAATGTTGACCCAGTGCGATGGCACCTCGCTGCCGCCTCCTTGGTCCCCCGTCTGATCACGGCAGTTAGAAAGCCCCCCCAGGATCCCTCAAAGAATGGAAAGGATCCTTCTCAAAAAAATACCATGAAAACCAGAATCTCCTCCCCTCTCGGTGGAGCACAGACTGAAGGTGAGGGCGAAGTTCTGTCCTGATCGCTGCCCGGGGTTGCTGGAGTCATGGTGGAGCCGGGCGCCGGGCACTGTGTCCTGGCCTTTAACCTGAGGCCTGTTTGGTTCCCACCACTCCAGAGTCCCCTCCGGCACGGCAGCTCTCCCAGGCAGAAGTAAAATCAATAAACATAAAGAGAGAGAGAGAGTCCAGCATGCAAATCCTCAGTTGCCAGCAGAGCACAGATGGGCTCGGGAGCAGAGACTGATCCAGATCGGCAGGACCAGAGCCGTCTGTGGGAAGCCTGGGCAGAGATGCGACGCCTGAGAGGGTGAAGGGCTATCGCATGCTCTGTGATGGATGTGCTGGTTCCTGTGCCCGCCCGCCCTTGAACACAGACATTTTGATCTCCAAAGCTCACCTGAAAAACAGAGCATTTCATCTAGTTTTGAAGGAAGTGGCCTGCCACACAAACACCGGCTCACAAAGAGGAGAAATACCGACCCATACAGCAGAAGCCTTTCCTGTCTCGTCACTTACATCCTATGTATTTAATATCTCCATTTAATTGGGCATTTTTTAATTCAGCGGAAGATGTACGGGCCCGCTGCGACAAGCCAGGGCGCATCAGAAAACACCACCTCTCGGAAGAGAGACGGGTAAATGACCGGGCTTGTTTCCTTCCTGTTTTTACCACCCTGTTGCCCAACTGAGCTTCACACCTTTCTTCCCATTTCTGTCATTTTCTCTCCTGTCTGCTGCAATTCTCTCTGATCATTACTCATTTCCTAAGCTCACTTGTTTTCCACTTTTCATAGTGAACGACTCACTAGGCCTTGGTTCCGGGAGACTGAATGTAGGGAGAAGGACAGGCAGGCCCTCCCTAGGTACGGAATTCTAGTGATCGATCTGCAGCAACTGGTCCCGGAAGCCAACCATGGCCCTGTGGTCAGGACCTGACTGAGAATACCTTCTCTAATCCTGCCCCCACCCCACATGTGGTCAACGAGGGACCAAGTGGGCAAAGCTAGTCTGCCTCCCTAGCCCCGGTCAGGTGCCCAGGGCTGGCAGGCTAGCCAGCCTCCAGCCTCCCTGCCCAGTACCCCACTGGGCTCACTTGAGCCCTGCCCTTCCCTGGAGGCTTCCCACGGCTCCGTCAGGTGTGAGTAACCGAGATGGACTCCTGACCCTGCAAGCAGTGAGTCCTGACCTTGGCTGGCTCTCATGGGGGACACTTCACTGGTTGTCACGGTTCTTCCATTGCATGAGCTTGGCGTCCACAGGCCCTTTGAGCAGGCGCCTGGCTGGGCTCTTCAGAAGCCCTGGGCTCTCATGGGCTTCTGCCTTCACGCCATGTGGTCCAGACACAGCTCCCTTCCCGGGAGCTTTAACAGGAGCCTGCTTTGCTTTGCTTTTTTTACTCCATATATTTTCTCTGACTGAAAAACATGAAGTATTATTGGAACTGAGTGCGCATCAACTGTGGCTCCTAAGTGGAATAATAAAATCATCAATTTGTTCCATAAGTATAATAGGATGTCTAATAATCCTCATAATGCCTATTAATGAACATATTCTGTGCAGCCACCTGGTCTGGTGCCAAATAGAAACTATAAAAGGCAGAGGGCTTCGTGTCTTCGGCTCTATGGAAGAACTCAAAGGTTCTCCTCGTTCAGTGCTTCTCATTCTATTCACGTTTTGGTTGAAATAAAAGGCAAAAGAAAATAACCTTGTATATGCATATTAGGACTCTAACAGGTAAGGGTTTCCATGGATACTTTTATGCAGCTGAAGAGTTTGTGTGTGGAGAAAGGCATTCATTTCTAGTTCTGAAAGATTCTATTCTGGAAAAAAAACAACTGCCAATCATTTCGTATTTCTCAACTTTCTAAAAGAAAAAAATATATTTCAGGCATGCTGTGTCGGATGTTATAGGATGGATGGTTCTATCTAAGTAACCTTTTCAATCATCTGACTTCTTGTAGTCATGTCTTGAAATTTTATTAAAGCTTGAAAAAATCTCTCAAGGTTTAATAAGAAAATACTAATGAGTTTAAAGCATTGCTTTCCAGACCTGTATGAAACGTTTTTCCTCTTGTTTTATTTTTTGACATCATTTAGGCAGCTTAAATTAGCCAATTACCAATGCTGCCATAAAGGTTTAGTTTTTACTTAAAATAGGTTTTGAAACAATTTAACCTTCAATTTTATCTTGACTTGAAACATTTCAGGTATCTTTTATTGAATATTATTTCCTGACATCCCACCCAAATAATATTCTGCAAGTTTTCTTTTTATCTTTCTGTGATATATGCCAAGAAAGATGCAAGACTTCAGATCATGATCATATCTTAAGTCATATACAGTTTTGTGAGACGCTTGAGGAGATTCTGTGACATTACAATGAATAAATTCATTCTAAACACATATTTAATATTTCTATTTTTACACTGTCATGTGCCTAAGCAATTATAAATCATGAACATGGTCCAAAGGGTTATAGTCAAATAATCTGAAAAATAAATCTATCTCATTCTATGTGGAGTCATATATCCCCATTGGTGCAAAACACAAAACCTTCAAATGATTGGTGGTTCTAGGAGACTAAATGATTGGTGGTTTCAAGTGGTGTGACGTGCTGATTGGATAGGTACTCAATAAAAGAAGCTTCAGCAATAAATGAGTCAGCAGCTACAAGCTCGCCTGCTCTTACCTGGCTCCCGGTGTCCCTGTGGTTATTGACACTGTGCCCTTCGACCCCACTACACGAGCCCCCGTGGTAAACAATAATTCTAATTTAAGACTTTAACTCTCAGATATAGTTTAACTACTTAACTGGTACATGCTGTGCAGTACCAGAGTCTAAGTCATGGTCAGAAGAGAAAAAAATCATAAAAATATCATTCAACATACAAATTGATTGAATAATGCATGTGTATGATGAAATCCCATGATTTGCGTTTTCAAGTCCATTGGTGCCACTGTTATGGCACATTGCACTATTATAGTATAAGAAATGGCTGTCAAAAATATGTGTTAGCAATATGAGAAGATAGAAGTGCAAATTGCATTCAGCCAACCTTGGTTCTGGCCTGGTCACGATCAAGATGACCTCTTAGTAACTACCCAGGACCCATTTAAGAAGATGATTCCTTAACCACTGTGCTCTGCTTGAAAGGGAGCACCTCTCAGATGCTGCTGTAAATAACTGGTACTATGTAATAAGTGTTGGTGAGGATGTGGGGAAAAAGGTACACGTATATATTGTTGGTGGAGCTTCAGATTGGGGCAGCCACTTTGGAAAGCAGTGTGGAGATGCCTACGAAAACTTGGAAGGGAACCACCATTCAACCCAGCTATCCCACTCCTCAGTTTATACCCAAAGGACTTAAAATCAACATACTACAGTGAAACAGCCACATCAACGTTTATAGCAGCTCAATTCACAACAGCCAAACTATGGAACTAACCTAGGTGCTCTTCAACAGATGAATGGATAAAGAAAATGTGATATATATATATATATATATATATATATATATATATATATATATATATATGCAATGGAATATTACTTAGCCTTAAAGAAGAATAAAGGAAGCTTTTGATGATGATTTATTTTGGCAATATAGGCTATCTCCTTCTGTATTTCCTTCCCCTTCCACCTCATTGAATATTGTTATTTTTCAAAGGTCTTCATGGATTGTTTTCCTGCTTTTACGATCTCCCTCAACAATTTGTTCATTCTGATGACCTTAAGGACAAGCTTTTCATCCCCCAAATCTGCATCCCTCACTTAGACTAGGTCCTACCCACACTTTTCTCCCAAGTTTCTGATGAAAGTATCAAACTGCTGACTTGCAAGTTCCGTCTGGGTGTGGATCCGAACCCAGTGGATTTTATCCTCAGCCCAGCAACTTGTCCAAACATCAGTTCTTCCTCCAAGATGGGCCTGGGCACTCGCAGGCCTCTGTCCTCTACCTCATTCAGGAGTCCGGAGTCCTCACCTGACGGTGTCGCTGGCCTGCTGCTGCCCCCTTCGCCTGGCTCCTTCAGGCGTCCACACACAGCAGATCTCGAGCTTTGCCCACCTCACCGGCCCCCACCCCCATACCCACCCAGGACGCGCCTGCCGAGCGAGGGAGACCGGCACTCAGCCCGTGCCGCCAACGGAGCCCGACCCTGGACTCGGCACTCACTGACCCGCTGTCGTTCGCCCGGCTCGACAGCTGGCCCGTTGCATCCTAGCATTTTCTGGCGTGATGACTGTGCACACAGAACTCAGGTCCCCTCAAGGAAAGGCCCAGGACGACGACAGGTTTCACAGCTCCCGCTGCGTCGCCGCAAAGCTGCCGGTTTGCACTCTACGGTGCGGGACCGGGTCAGAAGAGAACTACGGCGACCCCGCAGCCGTGCGGCGCTGTGAGTCCAGGCGATGCGCCAGGGCTTTGGTGGAAAGGGAAAGGCGCCGTCCCCTCCGCTCCCTGCTCGGAACGTGCCAGCCTGTAGAGAAAGCCTAGATCTGCCACCCCGCCTCGCGAGGAGTAGGTCTACTTAAAGCTGCCTTCTCCATTTAAACAGACCAAACGGTAGAGGCAGGAAAGAAGGCTTCGTCGTCTTTACGCCAGAGCGATGCAAGCCATTTCGTGTGCTGTGTCCAAAAGCCAAGCCGCGTGCTCAACCGTTCTCCCCACAGCCGAGGCCCCTGTTGCGGGCAGCGGGAGCTTCCCTGAGGCAAGCCTGCGGATTGGTTTTGTTTACTTCTCGTGCAAGATGTCTGAAGACATCTAACCAACTAACTAGTAGTCCTTGTTCAAGTGTGGCCCTTCCAACTTCCACGAAGTCCAGAGTGCGTGCGAGTGTGCGTGTGCAGGTGGGCTCCTAGTGGTGCATACCTGTGCACTCTCGTTTCGCCTTGAGCAATAATAAATTGATCTAATAAACATGTTTTATTGATTTTCTGCATAGTATTGTATTGACACTGGGAAGACAAAGTCACACAGGTTGTGAAATCTGGAGTCAGCAATCCAGGTCCCAGACAGATCAGCTCTTTCCTCTACCCACGTCTTCCCCTCATCCTGTCTCTCCTTGCACCAGGAAAAGTACTAATTCCAATAATGAT
Source organism: Sciurus vulgaris (assembly GCF_902686455.1). Taxonomy (NCBI): domain Eukaryota; kingdom Metazoa; phylum Chordata; class Mammalia; order Rodentia; family Sciuridae; genus Sciurus; species Sciurus vulgaris. The sequence goes on from NC_136470.1 coordinate 140,646,284, forward strand.
GGCAGCAGTAATAATATTCGACAGGTCACATTTGCAGTGTAACAAGTAGTTTGTGTCAATTATGGCTCATAATCGTGTCGTCATATAGTTCTCTAATGGTATGATCATGTAGTTCATGCCACTCATCAGTCAGAAAGAATTGAGCTTCAGCTCTTCCCTGGAGCCTCCTTCAGGACCCGCTCTGGCAGCTGAGCTGGCACTCTGTCATTTGGCACACCTCTGGTCCTGCAGCTGCAGCGGGTAGGTATTGTTATTTTACAGAGGAGGGAACCACGACACGGGACTGAGGAGTAAGTTGTGTGATCTTACACAACCAAGAAGTGGTGCCCCTGGAACCTGAGCCCCGGGAGTCAGAGCTCGGTGCTTCTGAAAACCACGTTAAAGGCCTGTGCTGAGGAAATCAGAGAGATCTCTAAAGGGCACAGGAGGCTCGAGAGGGGGTTTGGGTCTGCAGAGCCAGGAAAGCCCCATCTGAAAACGTGGAGATTTAGGGGCCAACCGGATGCTCACTGTTGAGCCTGGGTCCTTTTGCTCCAGTCAATGAACCTGGTTCTCTCTGCTGAGTCGCACCTGGCACCTGGAGCGACAGGCGCTTGGGATCTTGAAATGGATCAGTCCCTCTGCCGGGATCTGCCCTCGCCAGTGACGCCAACTCCACTTGCCGGGAGTGTCAAGAACTCCTGGCGATCAACGGCTACTTGCCTGGTGAGAACACAAACTAATAGAGAAACCCAGAGAAAAGTGCGTGGAAATTAAACCACGTGCAGCCAGGAGTCTGGAACACCACCGCAGGCCTGGGGGTGCCTCCATTGTTCAGGGGAGGAGAAAGCAGGCTCAGGCTGCACCCGGAATGGCTCCCGGTTTTCACTAACTGACCTGCGGCACGGAGACATTCTCAGTCAGAGACAGTGAGAGCAAAGTTGTGGCATGAGAATGTGCTCTGTGTTCTCCGTGGAGGGTTCTGGAATACGGCAGTTCAGGCAGAAGCGATGCTTCAGTCAGCGTGGTTCAAGCCTGGCTGTAAATTCTTTAATGAAAGTGCGGTGCTCTCGGTACTTCCGACGTGCAGAGCTGCTTAGAAGGAGTTCTTAACATCCAGGTTTGACAACAGGAGGCTGTCCAGATGACAGAGCTCTCAGAGCAGACATCCTCCTCCTCCCGCGACCCAAAGAGCGAGGAGGCTGCTCACCTGTCCTCAGTGAGGAGCAGCCTGTCTGTCCCTTGCTGGTAAATCATTCACTTTGAGAAAGATTTCAATCACCCTATTCACGTAGGCCTCAGGGTTCTGGAGAAGGTGCTGAAATACAAGAACAAATGTTTTTTGTTCTGAAAAAATAAGTTGGCATCTCTGGATCTTTGCTTCCATTAAAGATTACCATTGTATTTCCAATGGATAGTTCATCAATCGAAACATGTCCGAACAATGTAGGAAAACACACACATGTGCACACATAGATGTTTTTCAATTGCTCTTAGTTCCACCATGAAATAAAGGCCATCATTAATATCTTTTTTTATGCTTATTTGCCATTTGTATATCCTCTTCAGTAAAATCTGTTCATATCTTTTTCCCCTTTCCTAATTGAATAGTATTTTGCTAATGAGTTTTTTCTTTTTTTAATTTATTTTATTGTAAACAAATGGGACATGTTGTTTCAGTTTGTTCATGGAGTAACAGCATATCATTTGCATATTCATACATTTACATAGAGGAATGATATTTGATTCATTATGTTATTTTTTCCTTCCCCCCCACCCCTCCCACCCCTCCCACCTCTCTTTTCCCTCTATACAGTCCCTCCTTCCTCCATTCTTGCCGCCCTCCCACCCCCCATTATGTGTCATCATCCGCTTATCAGTGAGACCATTCACCTTTCGGATTTTTGAGATTGGCTTATCTCACTTAGCATGATATTCTCCAATTTCATCCATTTGCGTGCAAATGCCATAATTTTATTATTCTTTATAGCTGAATAATATTCCATTGTATATATACACCAAGTTTCTTTATCCATTCATCAATTGAAGGACATCTAGGTTGGTTCCGTAATCTGGCTATTGTGAAATGAGCCGCTATGAACATAGATGTGGCTGTATCTCTGTAGTATGCTGATTTTAAGTCCTTTGGGTATAGGCCAAGGAGTGGGATAGCTGGGTCAAATGGTGGTTCCATTCCAAGTTTTCTAAGGAATCTCCACACTGCTTTCCAGAGTGGCTGCACTAAATTTGCAGTCCCACCAGCAATGTATGAGTGTACCTTTTCCCCCACATCCTCGCCAACACCTGTTGTTGCTTGCGTTCTTGATAATCGCCATTCTAATTGGGGTGAGATAGAATTTTAGGGTAGTTTTGATTTGCATTTCTCTTATTACTAAAGATGGTGAACATTTTTTCATATGTTTTTTGATTGCTTGTAGATCTTCTTCTGTGAAGCATCTGTTCATATCCTTAGCCCATTTGTTGATTGGATTATTTGTATTCTTCGTGTAGAGTTTTTTGAGTTCTTTATAGATTCTGGAAATTAGTGCTCTATCTGAAGTATGAGTGGCAAAGATTTTCTCCCACTCTGTAGGCTCTCTCTTCGCATTGCTGATAGTTTCCTTTGCTGAGAGAAAGCTATTTAGTTTGAATCTGTCCCAGTTATTGATTCTTGCTTTTATTTCTTGTGTTATGGGAGTCCTGTTAAGGAAGTCTGATCCTAAGCCAACAAGGTGAAGATTTGGACCTACTTTTTCTTCTGTAAGATGCAAGGTCTCTGATCTGACTTCGAGGTCCTTGATCCATTGTGAGTTGATTTGTGTGCAGAATGAGAGATAGGGGATTAGTGTCATTCTGCTGCATATGAATTTCCAGTTTTCCCAGCACCATTTGTTGAAGAGGCTATCTTTTATCCATTGCATATTTTTGGCACCTTTGTCTAATATGAGAAAATTGTATTTATTTGGGTTTGTGTCCGTGTCCTGTATTCTGTACCATTGATCTACCAGTCTATTTTGGTGCCAATACATGCCACTTTTGTTAATATTGCTTTGTAGTATACTTGAAGTTCTGGTACTCCGATAACCCCTGCTTCATTCTTCCTGCTAAGGATTGCTTTAGCTATTCTGGGTTTCTTATTCTTCCAGATGAATTTCATGATTGTTTGCTCTATTTCTGTAAGGTACACGATTGGGATTTTAATTGGAATTGCATTGAATCTGAATAGCACTTTTGGTAGTATGTCCATTTTGACAATATTAATTCTGCCTATCCAAGAACATGTGAGATCTTTCCATGTTCTAAGGTCTTCCTTAATTTCTTTCTTTAGTGTTCTGTAGTTCTCATTGTACAGATCTTTTACCTCTTTTGTTAGATTGATTCCCAAGTATTTTATTTTTTTTGAGGCTATTGCAAATGGAGTTGTTTTCCTCATTTCCCTTTCAGCTGTTTCGTTGCTTGTGTATAAAAATGCTGTAGATTTATGCATGTTGATTTTATAGCCTGCTATTTTGCTGAATTCATTGATGAGGTCTAGAAGTTTTCTAGAGGAGGTTTTTGGATCCTCTAAATATAGAATCATGTCATCCACAAATAGTGACAGCTTAAGTTGCTCTTTTCCTATTCGTATCCCTTTAATTTCTTTAGTCTGCCTAATTGCTCTGGCTAGAGTTTCGAGGACAATGTTGAACAGAAGTGGTGAAAGAGGACATCCCTGTCTTGTTCCCGTTTTTAAAAGGAATGGTATCAGTTTTTCTCCATTGAGAGTGATGTTGGCCATGGGCTTAGCATAAATAGCCTTTACAATGTTCAGGTATGTTCCTACTATCCCTATTTTTTCTAGTGTTTCGAGCATGAAGGGGTGTTGTATTTTGTCAAACCCTTTTTCTGCGTCAATTGAAATAACCATATGATCTTATCCTTAAGTCTATTGACATGATGGATTACGTTTATTGATTTATGAATGTTAAACCATCCTTGCATTGCAGGGATGAACCCCACTTGATCGTGGTGCACGATTTTCTAAACATCCTTTTGGATACGGTTTGCCAATATTTTGTTAAGGATCTTTGCATCTATATTCATCAAGGATATTGGTCTAAAATGTTCTTTCCTTGATGTGTCTTTGCCTGGTTTGGGTATGAGGGTGATATTAGCTTCATAGAATGAGTTTGGTAGGGTACCCTCCTTTTCTATTTCCTGGAATACTTTGAGAAGTATTGGAACAAGATCTTCTTTGAAGTTCTTGTAGAACTCGGCTAAGAATCTGTCTGGTCCTGGGCTTTTCTTGGATGGTAGGTTTTTAATGGCTTCTACTATTTCATTGCTTGATATTGATCTGTTTAAATTGTGTATGTCCTCCTGGTTCAGTTTGGGAGGAGCATATGTCTCTAGAAATTTGTCAATGTCTTCGGTAGTTTTTATTTTGTTGGAATACAGATTTTCAAAGTAGCTTCTCATTATGTTCTGTATCTCAGTGGTGTTTGTCATGATATTTCCTTTTTCATCACAAATTTTAGTAATTTGAGTCTTCTCTCTCCTTCTCTTTGTTAGTGTGGCTAAGGGTTTGTCTGTTTTGTTTACTTTCTCAAAGAACCAACTTTTTGTTTTGTCAATTTTTTGAATAGTTTCTTTTGTTTCAATTTCATTGATTTCAGCTCTGATTTTAATTATTTCCTGTCTTCTACTACTTTTACTGTTATTCTGTTCTTCTTTTTCTAGGGCTTTGAGCTGTAATGTTAGGTCATTTAGTTGTTGACTTTTCATTCTTTTCTGGAATGCACTCCATGCAGTGAATTTTCCTCTTAGTACTGCTTTCATAGTGTCCCAGAGATTTTGATATGTTGTATCGTCGTTCTCATTAACCTCTAAGAATTGTTTTATCTCCTCCCTGATGTTTTCTGTTATCCATGTTTCATTCAATAGCATATTATTTAGTCTCCAGGTGTTGGAGTAATTTCTGTTTTTTATTTTGTCATTGACTTCTACTCTCAGTCCATTATGATCTGATAGAACACAAGGCAGTATCTCTATTTTTTTGCATTTCCTAAGGGCTGCTTTGTGGCATAACACATGGTCTATTTTCGAGAAGGTTCCATGTGCTGCTGAGAAGAAAGTGAGTCCGCTCGTTGATGGATGGAATATTCTGTATATGTCTATTAAGTCTAGGTTATTGATTGTGTTATTAGGTTCTATGGTTTCTTTGGTTGGATTTTGTTTGGAAGATCTATCTAGTGGTGACAGTGGTGCATTAATGTCACCCAGAATTACTGTGTTGTGGTATACGTGATTCCTGAAATTGAGAAGAATTTGTTTGATGTACAGGGATGCACCATTGTTTGGGGTATAAATATTTTCTATTGTTATGTCTTCCTGATTTATAGTTCCCTTAAGCAGTATGAAATGTCCTTATTTATCCCTTTTGACTAACTTTGGCTTAAAGTTCACTTTATCTGATATAAGGATGGAAACCCCCGCTTTTTTACTGGGTCCATGTGCATGGTAGGTTTTTTCCCATCCTTTCACCTTTAGTCTGTGGATGTCTTTTTCTGTGAGATGAGTCTCTTGCAGGCAGCATATTGTTGGGTTTTTCTTTTTAATCCATTCTGCCAGTCTATGTCTTTTGATTGAAGAATTTAGGCCATTAAAGTTCAGGGTTATTATTGAGAAATGATTTGTATCCCCAGTCATTTGGCTTATTTTGGGTTTTTAAGTTGGCTTGGTTTCTCCTTTGAGTGGTTTTTCTCTAAGGTAGTTCCTCCCTTTGCTGACCTCCATTGTTGTTTTTCATTTCCTCCTCATGGAATATTTTGTTGAGAACATTCTGTAGTGCAGGCTTTCTATTTGTAAATTCTTTTACCTTTTGTTTATCATGGAAGGATTTTATTTCATCTTCAAATCTGAAGGTAAGTTTTGCTGGGTATAGGATTCTTGGTTGGCAACCATGTTCTTTCAGAGCTTGAAATATGTTGTTCCAGGCCCTTCTAGCTTTTAGAGTCTGGGTTGAGAAGTCGGCTGCTATCTGTGTTGGTCTCCCCTTATATGTAATCTGATGCTTTTCTCTCGCGGCCTTCAAAATCCTATCTTTATTTTGAATGTTAGGAATTTTCATTATAATGTGCCTTGGTGTGGATCTGTTGTGATTCTGTGCATTTGGTGTTCTGTAAGCCTCTTGTACTTGATGTTCCATTTAATTCTTCAGGTTTGGGAAATTTTCTGATATTATTTCATTGAATAGGTTGTTCATTTCTTTGGTTTGTATCTCTGTGCCTTCCTCAATCCCAATAATTCTTAAATTTGGTCTTTTCATGATGTCCCATAATTCTTGGAGATTCTGTTCATGATTTCTGACCATCTTCTCTGTTTGGGCAACTTTATTTTCAAGATTAAATATTTTGTCTTCATTGTCTGAGGTTCTGTCTTCCAAGGTGGTCTACTCTTTTGGTGATGCTTTCCATTGAGTTTTTTATTTGGTTTATTGTTTCCTTCATTTCAAGGATTTCCATTTTTTTTTTTTTTTTTTTTGAGAAGCTCTATCTCTTTGTTGAGATCATCTTTTGCTTCCTTCACTTGCTCTTTCAGCTTATTGGTATTATCTTTCATTGCCTGCATTTGCTCTCTTATCTCATCCTTTGCTTTCAAATCATCTTAATCATGTATAATCTGAAGTCCTTTTCTGACATTTCTTCTAACATACTGTCATTGTATTCTATTAATATAAAATCTATTTTTTTTTTGTATCATTTTCTTCCCTTTTTTTTTCATGTTGTTCATGTATCTTCCCCTCTAGCGCTGCAGATCTGGGGTATGGCAGATTTCTCCCTATAGGCTTATAGTGACCCTATAGGTTTCCAAAACCCTCTCTTAAAGGGGAGATCAATATTAGCAGTGCCCAAGTCAGACACTATGCAATCTTAGACCAAATAGCCCCTATGAGGCCAATAGCAAAATTGTCATAATAAACAGAATGAGTTAAAATATTATCTTCAATGAAACAAACAGATTTGCAATAAGGTCTACAGTTTCTAATGGAGGACAAAGAGGATGCAGAGGGATGTAGAATGTGGCTGTTAATGGGATAAGAAAAGAATATACAGAAGTTCTAGGTAATAGAAAGGGTTAGAGTGTAATCAAAAGAAATTGGATGTTAGCATGCAAAGAAGGGAGAAAGAGACTCTGAGGGAACAGGTAAAGAAAAGGAAAAGAGAGCAAGAAAAGTAAAGAAATAAAAACTTAAATTTTGTCTATAAGGAGAAAAAAGAAAATCTACAGTATAACAGTCATATAGTAATGAAACCTCCCAGTGTTCAGTAGTCTGATGCAGGAAAGGTACCTGACAATGAGCTTCAAGCTTCCACCAGGCCTTTCAGGATGGGATTTGCCCCACCTGAAGATCGAAGCTCCGGCTTCCAGGATTATCCAAGATGGCCGCTCTGGCTTCAAAATGTTGGCAAATGGGGAGCTGCAGCTCAGGGTATGGATGTGGTCGGCTGGAGGTCCTGGAGGCGGGATGTGTTTGGTCAGGTGAGGGTCCTGGAGGTCCGGTGTGTTTGGTGTGGTTGTGGGATTCTGGAGGCCGGGTGCAATCAGTCAGTCTGGGGTCCCGGTGATAGGGTGCAGTCAGTTGGTCTGGGGATCCTGGCGGCAGGGAGCAGTCAGTCGATATGAGGGCCCCAGAGGCAGGGAGTGATCGGTCGGGCTGAGGTATCCTGGAGACCGGGCTAAGTCAGTGAGGCCAGGGGTCCTACCAGGCCTGGCTGTTGTCTCAAAATGGTACATGTAATCAAACCTGCAGGTACTGTGACAGAGAACTTCCAGGCAACAGCAGGCAGCTGGTGCTCTACTGGCGGTCTGCACTCAGTTTTTGCTGACTGTTTTCAGACGATCGGGAGGTGAACCTCGTGTGTTGGGTGATGGAAAGGTGTAAGGCAGGCAAGGGACCAACCAGAGGCAGGTAAATGGCGGATGATAGGCGCCTGACAGTGAGCAATCTGCACTCGAAAAAGGCGTCAATATGCTTGCAGACTGCAAGTCATCACAGCAGACAAATGGGATAAACACCAGGGAATCAATAAGCAGCAAAAACTGCCTCACCAAGAAATAGATATCCTCTGCTTGAAACCAGAGTTACGGAGCGACAAGGAACACAGCCTCCCTCTAGTCCGCCATCTTGGATCCTCCCATTCATTACTATTGAGTTTTGAGAATTCTTTATACATTCCAGACATAAATTCTTTGTCAGATGTGTGGTTTGTGAATATTTTCTCCCAGTGTATACTTTTTCTTTTAATCCTCTTAAGAAATTTTTTTCAGAGAAAGTTTAATTCTGACAAAATTCAATTTTTAACTTTTTCTTTTACTGTCTGTTTTTCTTTCGCCTAAAAACTCTTCATGAAGCCTTAAATCCTAAATATTTTCCTCTACATTATCTTCTAATAGGTTTTTGTTTTACATTGAAATCTATGGTCCATTTTGAATTATTTTTTGTAAAATATACAAGATTCAGGTAGAGATTTTTTTTTTTTCCTTATTTTTATTGGTGCTGGGGATTGAACCCAGGGCCCCACATTAATATCTTATGCACGTTATCATCCATCCTTCCTTAGGCTGATCACTGGTTGGTTGATTGGCCTGTGTACTTCGTAACAATTTGTAGAGACTGTGGAGTCCCCATGTCACTACTTCCTTTTGCTTCTTGCTGGGAGGCCAGGGCAGATTCCTTGTCTGATCCTGTACCCCAGTGACTTCTCCAACTCCTCACTGTTCTCTCCCTCAGCCCCCTCCTCCGAGGTGAGAGGTCACGCAGGTTCTAACCCCTCTTCTGAGATTCCGCTCTGTGTCCCAGACGGCACTTTCTAAGTTTGGCTGGGGGTGTCCTCATTCTCGTGGGAGTGAAGGACAGGGAAGAGAAGACCATTCTTCTTGGGACGATTTTCCAAATTCAGGATGTAACTGTGGTGATTTTGTGTCTGAGAACATCAACCTCATCTTTCATTTTCCCTACAGCTTCTTGCAGCAATTTCTACCGTGACCTTGTAAAAATGAAAAGGGGAGGTTTAATGTCCGCTTTTCTGCGTGGGGGAGAGCCTTGAGGTACCCAGACTCAGTCAGCCCCAGGCTGACCTCCCAACTGGGGAGTCCTTTGAACGCCACATGGGCTTCCCTTCCTTTCCAGAACTTTCCACGTCCTTACAGACCTTCAGCTTTGTTCCTCCATTGTGAGTCTGACACTGACACTGCAGGACTCGCTCCTCTCCTTGAGGCCTTGTTAAGGACCAAGAGCCTAAGACCTGTTCGTTGGTTAGGAGAGGAGGAGATGTACCTCACCCGGAAGTCTGAAGTCTGGTGATAGCAGGTATCCCCGACGCTCCCCGGAACTTCCGTTGTGGCAGCTCCCGCCTCCAGCTTCTCGTGTCTCTTCGTCTGTCCTCGGGTTAATATCAAAAAGGAGAAACTGTCCCTGGCTTGAGCCCTGTGCAGAAATGGGAGCAGCCTGAACTGGCACAGTTCCTAAGTCTTCAGACGTTTGGTCCAGGGATTGGTTTTCTTCTTCTTTCAAGACTCCCTAAGACATCCACTGATGGGATGGTCATCTCGCCTAAGACCCTGGACTTCAATCGTTTTTCTGGGGAGCACTTTAGAAAACATCATCCTGACAAATGTCTGTGGTCTGGCATGCCTAAGCAGAGGAGATGGTATAGCTGGTTCTCGTCTCACTTACTCTGATTAATGTATTTAAGAAATCTTAATGTCTATATCTGGAGTGATGTGATGCAGACAACCTACATCATGTGATGACACCAGCAGAGGATTATGAAGGAACATGTGTTGTAAATGAAGAGTGAGACCAGCAAAGTGACCCAGAGGCACTGCACAGAAACACATGATGATTGCTAGGGAATACAGCTTCTCATTTATAAATGCACTTAAATAGTGAAAACTAATAGAAGCAGTCTCACTGTCCAACAATAATATTTAAATAAACTTTGGAATGTCCACATAATGGATGGTATGCAGACACTAGTAGTTGGGTCTTTAAAGATGCTTATTTACGTAATAAAATGCTCCCAACATAAGTTGAGGTGCAGCTGGCTACCTAACTGTATATACATTATGGCTTCAATTAAAGAAATGACTACAAATCTGACTTCTCAAAAAACTGGAAATTTTGGTGTGTTTATTTCCAGATTGTGGGCTTAGGGTAATAGATTCATTTTTATGCTGCTATATTTGATGAGCATATATTATACCTAAAAGAAAAAGATGTATTTAATGTAAATTTCCATTAATGAAGCACTAATATTAGAAGTCATATTTATCAGAAGTTTTAAGGAAGAAAGCTGGAGGGAAAAAAAAAAATCAAGAAGCACTTTCTATGTGAAAGTGGCAAATATTTTTGCCAGGAGGTCAGGAATATGGAGAGACCAGGGAATAGAGTTTTTATGTCATGGAGGGCATCCTCCTGGATGAGAGGAAAGGAGAATTTTCCCTGTCTAGAATGCAGGGCTGAGGCTTAACTGAGCAGCAAATGGAGATGACTGAATTCTGGTGAACGAAATTTAAACTATCACAAACTTCAGCTCTAGTTAAGAGCTCATCCTACCCAGCCCTTGGGAGAGTTCCACTTTATATCCAGTGACTGGTCTCCTGCTTCTGCCTGAACCCTCCAGGAAACGTGAGACCCAACACTGCGTTGCTCCACAGTCCTATCCGCTCGGAATCCTTCCTGTGTGGCATTGAATCTGCAGCCCTGGAACTTCCATTTGTCCATCAAATCAAGACAAGAAGAGTCTTGAACAGAAGGGAAGGAGTTTTAATCAGCTCAACTATGGCTACATTTCTACAGAGGCTAGGAGAGAACATGTGGAGGATCCACACTCAGGAAGTCACTTTCCTCACCTGCCTAAAAGCGTTTCTAATATGTAATGAGACAAGGAAATAATAGGAATTGCTGTAGTCGTGTGTTATGTAGTAATAATAAGCTGTATTTGGTATTTGCCTGAACTTGTAAAACTAAAATCAAAAAGGTGCCTGGTGACAAACTTGCTGTGTGGCAGGATGACACTCTGAACAATGCCGATATGAACCTTGATCTATGATTTGAGTGGGGACTCCTGGTCTAGTCATGTTCTGGTCTTTATCAACGAAGACCAGAGCGTGACTGGGTGAAAATCACTATTAAACCCCTGGACTTTTGGAGCAAACTGTCAACAGCACCGTGACCAGAAGACTCCACATCGCTCTGTCTCTTGACTGCCCCAGCTGCTGTCCACCCCATCACTGATTGCTGATCGACCATGGTCACAGAGGCCAGATGACTGACCACCTCTTCTGTGACAACTGCCACCCAGCCTCTGGCTTATGGGACACCAGAGGACATCCAAGACACCCGAGGAACTGAGAGAGGCTACTGCTGAGAAGGATCCCCTCGGTCTTGCTGACTGACCTCTTGGCTAAGAGACGTTACATTGAGTAAGTCCATGGGGATTGGACTCTAGGGAGTGAATCTTCAATGTATTTGTGACTTGCTGTTATTAGGAATGTTAAGGTGAGTGTGCACTGCATGAGTAAAATCCACTTGTTGGAACCAAACTCGATTCCTCTCTTGCTCGCTGCTTGCGACATAATACTTGAGGAGATGCCTCCTTTAAATCCTCTCCTCCCAAGGATGGCGGCCTTCAGTTCTGCCAGCATGGCTCCCAACCCCACAGTCCAGGCAGCTGGCTCTTCAGAAGCCATGCTCAGTGAGGCTGTCCGGAAATCTGTCATCCGTCATCTCCCTTCCTCTGTGGTTCTGAGTTAGTGCTGCTGTAACAACCTTTGTAAGATCTAGAAGGACGAGAAAGAGGTCATTATCTGCAGGTCTTCACAGGCGACAAGAGTGATGTGGAGGCCCTAGGAGGACTTCAGCTTGTCCTCGCTCTGCTCTGCTCCACGTCCAGATCTCTTCCTGCCTGCTGCCTGCTTCTGAGGATCCCCCAGCCCACCCCAGCCACTGGAGGGAAGACACTGAGGTGGTCACTACATAGAGGCCACAACCATAGGCACAATATGAAATGAATATGGAAAAATTAGGTGACATGAACTTTAATAATAATATTTTGTCTAACCCATGATATTTAAACTTTTATCATTTTGACACATCAACAGTGTAAAAAGTGTTGGTGAAGCAGTAGAGAGGTCAGCATGGCCGAAACAGTGAGTGAGGAGCAGGGAGATTGGATCTGAGGTAAGCAATGCAGCAGAGAACCAGATCCTACAGGGCACAGAGATGCTGGTGACACAGGGACTTCTTGTTCTCATAGTGTGGTAGAAGCTGGAGCAGAGGAATGGCATGGCTTGACCATGCTGTAGAAAACTCTGGCTGCTCCGAGCAGGGCAAGTGACAGGGCACAGATGTGCAAGTCCAGGGTGTTGGGAGCCTCTCCATTGCCCAAGATGAGAGAGGTGGGGCTTGGATTCGGGTTTCAATGTGAAAGGGGTAAGAAATGGGAAATGGAAGACGTATTTTCAAAGTACAACTGACAAATTTGCCTGTAGTTAGGTGAATAGTGTGAGGAAAAGAAGAAAGACTCCAAGATGGTGTCCACCATTTTGGATTAGGCCACTGGGAAAGAGTGCCATTACTATGAGGAGGGAGACTAAGAGAGAGCCCTGGGTTTTGTTCAGTCCCAGCACACAGTATGATTTTAAATAATAATTCTTTCATCTTCATTGTTTCAATAAGCATATCTTCATTTAAATCACAGGTACGAATCTTGAGCTAAATAGAGTTCCTGGTTCCAGTGGACCTAATACCCAGGCATTGACATTACACTCAGTCTATAGTTAATTTACCTTACTCCATCACTTCACTTTGGAAATACATTTACACACTATTTACAAGAATAAAATTCACTTAGTCTCATGTTTCATCAATAGGATTATTTGATCTCCGAAATTAGCAGCCATTTCTTCTCTCCCTACCAGGCTGGATTACCAATTCAGTGAATTCTTGCCTGTACCCTCCTATCCTCCAACCTCTTGTCCTTCCAGCTCATCTGAGCTATCAGTCCCTAACCTGTGATTAATTCAGCCATCTGCTTTCTCAGTAGAAACTCCTAGGCTGCCAGACACTGCTGGAGAAAAACCGCATAACCGTACTGCTTGGACTACCTACATATTACCCTTTCCAACCTCCGCTTGGGCCTCAGCGCGGCTTGACTATCATGTTTCTACTCAGATAATTTTCCTTTCACTAAGGTGACCACTTTATGTTTTCCCACTTCTGGCTCAGTTTTTGCTTTCATATTCAAACAAAATAAATGTTTTTATTCAAATTACTGTATTCAGATTTCCTCCCCAGCCTCCATCACTACGTACATGAACACCCACCACATCAGCTTCTCAAGCTTTCCCCTCCGCACATCTCTTCCAGATCCTGTTCAATCATCAATGTCTCCCTCTTGGTTAATGTCTTTCTTTTTCTTGACAAGTGTGCCTAAGTCTCCTCCTGTCGTGAAGATGACCTTCTGTCCCTGGCCCCTCTTAGCTGGAAAGGCTGTCCCTGTTTCTTTGAGGGTTTCATAGCCTGGTGATCACATCCCTCTGCTGAGCCTGGTCTCTCCAAAGTCATCAGTGTCCCGATGAGTCTTAAATTCCATAACCCATTTCATGTCTTTATCCCATTACAGTCTCTGTGGTGGATCTCTCCACTGAGATTCTGGCCTGATTCCCCGGATAACTTCGAGATTGTCTTAACTGGTTGGCTTGCCTTCGATGTCATGTATATGTGGTCCTTCGAGTCCTACATACGTCCTTTCTCATTCGCATTCCTCTCCTGAGTGATATTTTTCACCCATAAATTCCATTTCACTTACGGTGGCAACCAGGAAAGTGTTCTGCTCGAATCTCCTGCTGCGAGGAGCAGAGTTGACTGACAGCGTCAGCTGCTGCCCTTATGAGTCAACCACTCCATCTGCACGGAAACCATGCCTCCCCTGGGCTGCTTCCAGCCAATGGCTGAGCAGAGTGGAGATCCTGAGACAGGCCACCTCTGTGTGCGCAGTCCTCTCCAACAAGCGGCCTTGGAGGAAATGCCGCAGTCTGAGACCCTTCCCACATGATCCTCCTTCCACCTTCCTCCTTTGACAGGCACGTGACCCACCTCGTGGTCTGAATGACCTCACTACCCACTCCTGCCTGCCCCTCCTCCTCTCCATGGGTGTCCCCCTGATAACTATCTTGCACACCTAACCCCCTCTTGATGGCTGCTTCTTGGAGCACCATTTTTAACAGATCTACATACCAACACATAAAAAGCATCTCCAATCCCTTGAGCTTGGGGTGAGCTGCTTTTTCAATAACCTTTGCTCCCTGCACCAAATGTCTTTCAGATTCAGCATACCCATACAATTTTTCTGTTGCTTGTTACTTCCAGAAATTCTTGCCTTAGATAATAGACCATCATGCATCAAGCAGCTCTCCTGCTCCATTCCCTCTGCCAAGGCCTCAGCGCAGACAAGCACTGAACTCTGGAAGTTGTGCTGTGTTGATCATCCTGCCCTCCCCCAAGAGATGCTGTATTCACAAAAGGCTCCCACATGCTGGTTCCCCCATCTCAGTGACAGTCCTCGCCTCTACCCATCAGCCCAAAGGTCCTTTACTCACTAAAAAGACCCCAGGCCCACTCATGGCTGTCAATCTTAGCAAATGCTGTTCATCTTCTGGCACCATCTTGGTCACTTCAACATTTACACTATGTTCGTGACACAACTTTAATGCCGTTTCCTCAGCAAAGCTCCTTTCTCATACCAGCAAAAATTGGAAAAAGCATCACTCATCTTTGTTGGCTTAGTAAACTGTGCAGACCCAAAATTCAACGCTGTTCTTCTTTTCCTATGATCATGTGTATAATTTATGGCTGCCTCTAAATTCTAACACTTTCAAGAAAAGATCATGTTATTCATCTATATCTGCCCGATTTCTTAGCTTCTTCCTCATAATAGATGATCAATAAATATCTGTAGGATTAACTGAAGCAGCAATGAAATTAAGTTATGTTGCTTTTACTTTTCTTCAGAAATACACTGAAAACATCTGATCAGTTGTCACTGTGGTTCTTAAATGCTTGAAAATAATCTGCTTACCTCTCTTTGCTGGGCTTACCAAAATAGATACGAAGGCATCAAGGTTTGAGGTCACCACTCAGACTTTGCCTATGACTAAATCTCTTTTACAAAAATTCTGATACAGTACAGACTTTTGGAGTCGAGTTGGTTTTGAAGTGTAATGGTGACAGAAGCAAAGCTTTGGTGATATAATTCTTAGAAACTCACTTTGTGTTGGGAGCCAAGGAGCATTTTGCACTGGTTACAGAGTGGAATGGTGTTACACCTGAGACCTGTGTTCACCTGGGTGGCGTTCAGCAGAGTGAGCCTGTCACACATCAGCTGACTTTCAAAACATGAGACTGTCACTAATTGGTTGGCTTTCCATGATTAGATACAGAAAAATTTAAATAATCCTTGTGCACCCTAAGTGCCACTTCTCGGCGTCACATAGTATCCTCAAAGGACTTTCCTTAGGCTTGGAGATCGTCATGGTCTGGATACGAGGTGTCCTCCAAAGCTCCTGTTAACGCAGGAATATTCAGAGGTGAGATGATTGGGAGCTGTAACCTCATCAGTCCGTGGTAGTTGGAGTGGACTGACTGGGTGGCATGCTGGGTGGTGGGTCACTGGGGGACTGCCCTTGAGATGCGTCTCCCTGTGGTCTCTTCCCTGCCTCTGTCTCTGCTTTCTGATCCCACCACCAGCTGAGCGGCTTTCCCCTTCCAGGCCTTCGCTCATACTGTGCTGCCCCACCTTGGGCCCAGGGCAAGGAGGTCAACTGGCCACAGACTGAGACCTCTGAAGCCATCAGCCCAAATAAACTTCCTTCTCTAAGTTGTTGATGTTGTTGGGCGTTTTGGTCACAGTGACACCAAGCTGACTAATACTGAGGTACAAAGCAATAAAATACGAACCCAGGGAACTCAAATCAGAGACTGTCCTCACCGCTACTGTGCAATTTCAGGTCTCATCGTCCTTGAGAGCCCTGGCATGGGGAGTCACGTTTGCCCCCAGTGTCTTTGACATTTGTCCTAAACGAAGCACAGAGAGCAGAAAAGATGTTAGCTGATGCTCATTTAAACTGTGTGTTCATCACTTTTTCTGTATTAATTATTCTCCAAAATGCCAGTAAGGTAGATGCTTTTATGTTCATTTAAAAAAGTCTGTAATTTAAAAGGATTAAGTACATTTTTCAGTGTCATAAAGCTACTAAGTGTCAATGCTAGAGTTCAAACCCAGATCATAGCCAATGAGGTTTGGCTCATACTTTTCCTAAGAAAAACCAGAACATTCCACTTTGAAAAAAGTCTATCTGGAAAGAGAGAGCATGTGATAGGAATTTGGGCATATCTCTACCAGTACTTCTGGCATGAAAACCAGTTGTACGTCAGTGTGTGCTATTCCTGAACCGCGTCCCCCTTGCTCAGGGTTCCTATGACTACTGACAGAACCCAGGTGCCACGTCTTCTTACGTTAGATTCCAGTCCTTCTTGTTCCGTTTCTCTGCTCATCGTATCTATGCGCAACTGTGGGGATCTCCATCCAAGTGAGGCCAATACCCAGTCTGCACAGTGCTGGCCCCTCTCGTGCAGGTGGGCTGCACAGAAACCACGGGGCAGAAGAGTGCAGGGTGATGAGGTTCTTGTGGGATGCACAGTCACGTCATCCTACTTCCATGGACACAAGAGTGTATGACTCAATTGTTCTACCACCCCTATGTTTTTTCAAAATGACTGACATAAACATGTAAGCCTCCACAAAACATCCCAAACCAACCAAGTGCAGCCAGCTTGCATGCACGGAGGCTTCTGGGAGCCCTGTGCACTACCAACCCCTTAACTCAAAACAGGGATGGTGTCAGATGGAGAGAAGGTCAGTCACTTATTTTTTAAATGCACATCATGAAGTCCTGTTCACTGACTTCGGACAGATGGCAAATTTGATGCTAGTTATTTTAGAGTCTCTTTAAGAACAAACACTTTGTTTTGCTTTTAACACAGTAAAAATTCAGACCTTCTTTTCTTATATTACAAAGGTTTAATTGCCAAAGAGGAGAGAATAAGTAGATAAATTAATATATATATAAGTTGCAAGAAGTCAGATCATCAGGAGAAGCAGAGCTTCTCCTTGATACTAAGCCAACAAATCAATGCTGTTTGTAAATATTCAGAAATGTAGCATCCAGTGGGCCTTAAAAGTGACCCGGAGAAGACTGATGCCCTACTGTCATTAAGCTGCTCCCCAGAGCTTCTGCCCAACACCCAGGTGCTCAAAGTACTTCACAAGTGTGTCAGTGAGTGACAGACCCTGCATGGCACATTCAGAATATTAAATAAGAACTCCAGTTCCAGGTGGTTTTCTTCATTTTTGAAAAGGTAACATGACAGGCCGAAGGTGTCTCAGACACTGTCCTCCAGCCGCCCAGACCCCAGTGGGCAGGAGCCCAACTTTAAAACCATGGCTCACTGAGAGTTCTATGAAAGAGAGGGAGGCCTGGGAAAGTTCTATGGGTCTATATATTGAGTAGATCCATCTTTTATGTCAAAAAAAAAAAAAAAAAATCAATACAGGACAGTCGATTGGGATACACATCCCCATAAAATTATAGAACTTTAAAAGTAAAGAAAAGATCCCTCTGGGTTTCCAGGCAGAATAAAAAGGTTATTTACAAAAGAAAAGAAAATCAGGTTAGCATCCTACTTCTCGTAAGCAGCCATCAAAGCCAGACAGCGATGCGATAGCACCGTCCACACTTAAGGAAGCCTTAGGTCCAGCCTGGCTGCTTCTCAAGGCTGGGGTGCCCTGGAGTCCATCCTGCAGAATCCACCAGAGCGTGAGCTTCACAGAGCAGAGAGACAACTAAGGCACTCAATAACATAGCTAGTCAAAAGAATTAAGTATACTGTTAGCTCTCTGGCTGTTACCTCGGTGGGATTGGGAAAGAAAAAATAGTAGACAAATATCCTTTGCTCTGTCAAAGGCAAAATAACAAAACAAAACAAAAAAGACAAGTAAAGCAGAGAATCAGGATACCCTCACTGATGGCTGCAAAAGAAAAGTTGAAAAAATCATTGATGCCAAATGACTAAGAACATTAATTGAAAGCACTAAACTATAATAAATGGTTAAACACATCTTCCAAATCACAGGAAGTATTACAAAATAAAAGAAGTTACTAAAAAAAAAAAAAGAAAAAAGACTACCAAATTAAAGACACTGAAAATATAATTCCATATTATTTTTTAAACCTCAAATTTATCCATAAAATTGATAAATATAGATAGATTCAATTTACCCATTTAAGAAACTTATATTGACTTACAAATATAGTAAAATATTCTCTCAGACAATTGATGTAATTTCTTCCAAGTCACTATCATTGGTCTGAATTTTCCTGTCTGACCCATTTGTCAATAACAGATTTGTTCCTGTTTATATTATTTATTAGTAGAACAAATTTTTATTCCTGAAATCTTGCTGTTCCAGATTCAGGTCTTCTGAAGCACTTTAGTATTGGTTTATTAATGCTGAGAAAAAAAGTGAGCAAAAAAAAAAAAAAATCCATTCTATTATGTATTTTATTTTTAAATGCTCAATGACTCCATGCTTTTTTTTTTCCATTTCTTACTGAATTGCTTCAGCTTTTTAAGACTGAGTACAAAAGAACAACACACCACCACCAACAACAATAACAACTGAACAATTCAAGGCAAGGTATTTACTTAACAATAATCATGCAAGAGTCCCTGTGTTTCCTTGTGATGCCATCATGGGGAAATCATCACTCACAGCCTCTCCTAAGACCTTTTGTAACCCTGCCACATTGCAGATGGTAAAAATTAAGTTATTTTAAGAGACAGGTATAAGTCATGTAGAATGCAGCTACTTTCAAACCTTTTTACTGACTTTAAATTAAATATGTGAAAAAATTATAATATATAAATGACAAAAAGAAACAATATGAGCGACTAAAATCCTACCAGCTTAGCTATGCACCACCTTGGGAAGGAACCATGCACCCTGATCACCTGCCTGTGCCAAGCCTGTCGTCCCTTCCCTCGCCCTGGAGTGTGTGTGGACATGAGCAGTGGGTGGAAAGGACCACAGGTGGGTGGACCAGTCAAAGCCCACCTTGTAAGTGCTGGCACCTGGGTACACGGTCCAGCTGTCACCAGGCCAGAGAGTGGAACAGGAGGTGAGAGCAGAAAGGGAGCAGTGTCATCAGATAAACTCTGCCACCTAGACTCTTAAGAGGAAGTCACATGTCGTCTCTCAGTTTTCTTTTGTGTCAGAGAATCGGAAGCAAAAGACATGACTCCCCCAAAATACTAATATGTATGATTTTCAGTTTACGATAATTTATGTTCAATTTAAAAATAGGTGATGTGAAAAAGTACAAAGAAAAAGAAATTAAAGAACTTGTACCTACTTATCACCAAACATTGTAAATATGACTTTTTTTATGTTAACAAGGCTTTTCAATATTTTTTTGTTACCCAACAGAACCAACACTTGGCTGTGACGCTCAGGCTATTCCTGTAGAGGCAATGGACCTGTCATTTTTCCCTCTGTCCTCTTCTTAGTGACACCCAGTCACTCTTGGTCTGTGGTCACAGCTCAGTCACAATTATATCCTATAATTTAGTACTAAGAGGTTTAATTGTCCCAATTAAGAATAAATGCTGATTAACATAAAAATCAATTGGAGTGTTAAATATCTAGCTTTCACAATTCTAAATCTTTCCTACCTCCACACATCTCTGTTCAGATCAGATTGGATGATCCTTTAGTTCCCTTCCAGCACTAAAATATGGTAATTCTCTGAAAAGCAATATAGAAAGAAACTAGGGCATGCATTTGTAAGTTACTTTTTGATGAAAATTTCTTAAAGTTATCTAAAAACCAATCCAAACCATCTCATCTAATGCATTTTGACATCTGCCTTTCCAGCATGAAGTTAGTGGCCAGGCAAAAGCAGGTTCTTCATAATTTATGTTGTTTACATTGACTGATTGCTTTATGGAGGCTGGAAAAATAAATCAATACTTGCTTAGCTTCCCCCAAATAAATCGGAGATAATTATTAAAGTAATACACGTTAATTTAGCCTGTCAAATTAATTTTCTAACACTCCTTATACTACAAGAGTCTTAATTAAGAAACAACTAAGATTGCCTTTTCTTTTTATAGACACTGCTGAGCCACTGGC
This sequence comes from Sciurus vulgaris, assembly GCF_902686455.1. Taxonomy (NCBI): domain Eukaryota; kingdom Metazoa; phylum Chordata; class Mammalia; order Rodentia; family Sciuridae; genus Sciurus; species Sciurus vulgaris. The sequence continues at coordinate 140,666,560 of NC_136470.1, forward strand.
TCTGAACAAAGCCATTTAACTCCTCTGATGTATGTGATTTAAGGAACAGAGAAAATCTACAAAGCATTAGCCATAGCTTGTATTGTAAAAGGGTTTTACAGTTTGCAAAGCGATTCCATGTTCTGCTCTGCAAACTATTTTCTGCTCTGCAAGATGTCATGGAGATCTCCTGTGACATCTTTTCAATACTGTGAGGAGTCTCCCGTCCTAGCACCATGCTTTCAGAGGCTGTATCATGAATCAGTGGCTCAATGAGAGAAAAATGAGTAATAAAGTCTGTTGAAGTTATAGTAAGAGGAAGGTTTGAAGGATCTGAAAATATTTAACCAAAACCCCAGATGAAATATCATAATTTAGGGGACTCTCTTTGTTCCATGTGTGTCATGTTGGATAGGCCTCATTTCATCTCCAGATGGCAGAGTCAGCCCAAGGAGGGAGAGAGTTTCACCTCAGAGTCGAATGATGACGGAAACGTCTCCCTGGTACGAAGGCATTCCACGTGATGGGGTGAGGGACAGATCTCCAAGGACACAGTCTCCAAGGACACAGTCTCAGGTTTTCAATGAGTCAAAGCTTCAATGATTAAAACTCATTCAAGGAACAACCACGTCTCCCTGGTCCAGCCCCCATCGTGACCCTTGTTACAACCATATGAACATTCCAAAACGTAAAGGTCAGGAAATTGTCAGAAGGCCTGGCCCTGCCCTGACATGCCACGTCATACTTCAGTGTTACCAATTACCGTCCTACAGAGCGGCCACGGTGAAGGAAGAAGCTGGATTGCGTGAGACCAAGGGCATTGCTCATCCTTCCAGAAGCTTGAGGAGAGCACTGCTGTTCATGGACAGACTGCTAGCCTGTCAATCAATCCCCCAGCACTTACTTTATGATACTTAGTTACAAGACACTGATATGCTGAGCTCTTTAAGAGCAGAAACCATTCAATTTATCTCTCTAACTCCATGGCTTATCCCAATGTTGGCATTTATAAGATATTCAGCACATGCTTAGTGGAGAAATAAATGCATTCCATTCCAAATAAGCATGACATCAATGCAGACACTCAATCAACAGCAAGATCAAATTAAAATAAGACACTGTCCCCACCCTTACGGGGTGAGAGAGAGTGAGGGCACCTGTATGGGGAAGTTCTGCCTTTTAAGATTTCTTTCAACTTGAAGGATCTATAAATCCATGTTTCTTTCATCAATTAAAATATCCTAGATTCAAAGGCAGGAGAAATGGCCATGCTGCCTTAAGATTTTCCCAGGTTTTTAATCTACTAGGGGCAATGTTGATGAGCTTCTAGCAAATCAAATAATTTGAGGAATTAATCTATATGGGGTTCTTTTAGTTAATATGGTTTTCTTTTAATTAAAGAGGGAAGATACCTTGATAGAAATTTGTGTCAAACCCATACAAAGTATACTTTTCTCATATTAAGAGAAAAGGGCCCTAGAATTTAAAATGTGGTGATTTTCTCTACATATTAATTTGAAGAATTCACACTGTTAAATTTCTATTAAAAATAACAAGTACTGACAAGGTTTACTCCCCCTCAAACACAGGTCTCAGATTATACCTCTTGATTCAGATGTGCTGACCTTTACTATGAGTCTTCTTCTATAGCAAATGAGACCAGACCTAGAGGCTACCATTTTCCCTCTATCAGGAATAGAAAGCAGTGGGCCCAGCAAGTCAAGAACCCAGGTCCGGGTTCGCAATTCCCTTCATTAGATTGCCTTGTAGAATTATTTGCTCTTACGTCATGATAGGAATTTTATTTCTTACATTGTATTACCATTCTTTTTTCACGTGTCACATAAAATAAGTCAGTGGTCCATGATTAGTCTTGTTTCTGATGCAGTAGAGGCCAAAGCCAAGCCCAGGATCTGACCCAGCTGTGCAAAACAATATGGTACCCTTCAGCAGGAAAACAGCCAGGGCCCCAGGCCTGCACACCACCGCCCCGTATCAGCCATACCAATCAAGTTGGTGCTATCCTTCCAGCCCCATCCCTCATGTTCATGTCCAAAAGGACTCAGTTGCATTAAATAACTGATTATTGATTAAATGAAAACACATTCCTCTACACATTCACATTTGTGCCAGACAAGAGGTCAACTTTTCCAAAAGCATTTGGACTCACTGAGAGTTAAGACACTTGCTCTGTAAAGCAATGTGTATTTTATTTTGGAGCTGAATGATCTTTTCTTGACTTAGTTTCGAATATATTCTGTTTTTCACTTTGTGCTCTAAATAGTTAGTTAATTGGGACTATTACGCAGATTGCCGATGCTGCTGCTGAGAGGAATTGTATGCCAACAATACCTGAAGGAATTTTTACTTAATGTGCTCGTTGGTCCCAGGTTTGCTAGAGAATGACCTGGTCCCCAACAGTTGGATTCAAAGAGTTCGGCAGAAGCCGAGGTGCTCTGGCTGCAGGAGGCCATTCATTTCATGTGCAAGTCATTCATATTCCTTTGTAAACAAATTAATGGAGAGTTGCCAGCGTGTTTTCATCCCACAAAATCACCTTAGCAACATGGTTATAAAAGCAGCAGGAAACTGCCTTCAGAAGCTCTAGTCGTTCTGAGCACTGGGGTTCAACAACAAATGGGGTAGCAAAAGCCTCCATTTATTTTAATCCTTAAAGAGAGTGAAATAGGAAGGGGCCGCGTTTCTCGTATGCGCTATATAAAGTGATCAGCAAATTCTCAACTGGCTGTATTGGACTATCTTTCCTGACGTGGCAGAAAATAGCAGGTACCTTTTACTGCACCAAGTTTGATTTTAGCCCCCCTGCAAAAAATGGAAGCTATAACTGCAAGAACTAGGTGAGGCCGGTATAAAGACCAGACCCTCTGGTGGCCAGTTACACTGCTTTACTCCTCTGCACGTGAGGAATGTGGCCTCTGGACCCTGAGGGAGCTGAAGCCATGCTCTAGTCCTGGAGCCCTGGGGTGCCTGGGCTGGGGCCACCTGGAATCTCCACGGGGCCTCCTTTCCATCCTGACCACCTCCAAGCCCCACCTGGGTCTGTGGGGACGTGGTCCCACCTTCTTCCTGGGATGCAGCGTTAGTTTTGACTTATGATGCTGGTGGAGGAGGGCGAGCCACTCGCAGAGCTCGGGGGCACAGGCCGAGGACTCGGTCCTGGGGCTCCCGCACTTGCCCTGTGTGTTCCTTTTGTGGCTGGAGGACATCACCAGAGTGGCGTGTGGCTCCAGAGTGTGAAGCGGATCTGTTTTAGGACACACCTGCTCCTTGGCCCCTCTGCACCCCTACGCTGACACTGGGCCAGGGTACCTCTTTAGGTCCCTGGCCACCAGGCCTGTGGTCAGGAGGCATTAAATGTCGGGGTTTCCCTCTCCTCCCATGTGAGGCCACCCAACAGGCTGTCACAGGCCCTTTGAGGGAGAAACCAGGGACCCCTCACCACTCCCACTGACTGTCTTTCAGTCCGTGACTTCTGGGTCAGAAAACCAATTCCAGTTTGAAAAGAGGGCAGGATGCACGGCCTTTCACTGGAACAGCTTCCGGCTTCGAGCACCTGATCTTCCACCTCGACTTCATCCATGGGACACATTCAGTGCTGCCTCGCTGGCCGCCCATCCCTCTTGCCCCTAGAGACACATGTCCCATGAACCACTCCACAGCTCTGTGCTGGCCAGGCCCCCCAAGATCACCCCACCGCAGTGATGATGCCCATATTCATACTTTTCCACCATTAGATGCCACCACTGGCCTTTCTCATGTTGGGGCCCAATCGTGCCCATTACGGTCAGGGTGCCAGCCAGGAGCACGTCTCCACTGCGTTCCCCAGGGAGCCAGCCGGACTCTCACGGCATGGGGAAACGGCGTGTCTCTGACCTCACCCACACACACCTCAGCATGACCACTGAATCCCTGTTCGCATGGAAATCCCAGAATGTCTAACTTCGTAAAGACCATCACTTCTAAACGCCAATAGCTGGCATATCGGAACCTTCCAGCATGTGACACACATCCTGGAGGATGTAAGGAACTCTGATCAATACATTCCCTCTCCCTGCCAGTTCAGTGTTTTCAGGATCCAGGCCCCCACACTGTCCCGACTCCGGACAGTACGTGCTTGCTAGGTCCTACCCTACGAGTCCCTTCCTCCCTCATAGATTGTATCGGGTGGCCAGGAGAGAAGGTGGAGGTAGATCCTCACGGGAGAAGGTGATGTCGCTTTGTAAAACGAAGACTTCCGAGTTGTTTCCAAGGAAGAAGGAAATGCGAACTCTTACCAGAGAGAATCAGGCCACTTGTGCAGGATCAGAGAATCCAGAAGAGCCTGCTGAGGGCTCTTGAGCAGGTCACAGCAGATGTCCCCATCTCAAGTCTTGGGGTCTCACTCTGTGCCCCCAGGCCCTGGCCTCAGCATGACAGACTTGATGCTGGGGTAGAGCATTCAACTTTTCAAATGATCCGCTACTTTTTAAATTAAGTCTTGAAAAGTTTCTACTCTTTGGCAACAAGAAGAAAAGTTGTTGTTTTTTAACCTTTTTTACTCTGAAAACTAACTTTCATACTTTGACTTAAATTGATGATTTATCTCCCTTGGTTTTTCACTTTCCTTCCCCAATGCAGTGATGAAGAAGCCATCAGACCCCCTCTTCTTATCCCTGCTACTCCTTCTCACCTTTCCCATGTCTGTTCTAGTTCACCTGCCTGCTCCTGACAGGGTATCCCCTAGCAGAGTTTTGACGATCACAGGCTGGGCACTATCCACATCTACTGACCACTGACAAGACCCCTCTTCCCAGCTAGCTGGTGGGTGACACAGCTCCAAAACCATCAGAGTCCCCTGCCTGGGACCTCTCCTGGCATCCATTAGTGGTCTTAGACTGGATTCCAAAGAAAGAGACCCCCAACTAGAGAAGGGCATCCAGTGCCCCAGCAGCAACACTCCAAGGGACGGCTGGGAGAGAAGGGAATGGGGCTGGGGGCAGGGGTTAAACTGAAACGCCTCCACTGATCACCTGAGGATCCTGAGGCTAGCATGCCTCCTGGGGAAGAGAGGAGGGGCCTTATGATTTCCTTCCTTGGGGCCCTTGGCAGTCGGTGGCTGAGGGGCATGGCTGAGAGCATTGGGCATGGCAGCTCCTTTTAGACAAGGGCAATTCCTGGGGACACTCAGCTGTGACCTGTCAGCTAGCCACAGCCCTTGCAGCTAGAGGCGAATGCCCATCCTGGGGCTCTGAACCATGCACCAGATGCCCTCCTTCTGGTCTGGGCCACCTGTGACCTGGAGGTGCCATAGTGAACTCCCCATCTCTTTGGCTCAGTTGGTATTTGTAATGCTTGTGTCTACCTAAACAACCCAAATGACGTGAGGGGAGATGATCTAGAACTCCTTGGGCAAAAGGAAAAAATAAAACTCACTTAACACTTAAACTACGGAAAACTCAGAAGTGCAGCACCCACACACCTGAGTAACCAGGAACCAGGTGATGGGGAGTCTGCAAGTGCCCTTGTGTTGAGAGCAGAGCTTCTTATTCCATGCGTGTCCAGAAACTCGGATCTCTACAGCAAGACGGAAAGGAGCCATCTTCTCATATGACATTCTTTAGAGGCTCGTGTGAGGTAGGAGCTCACAGTGACTTTATTTTGCAGTGAAGAAAAAGAAAAAGCTAGACTACTAGGGAGTAGCTATTAAGTGACCTGGAGATGTCAGATAAGCAAAAACAGTATTTGGAGAGTTCATTGTGGTTTATTTAAATACAAAAAGTGCCTGGGAAGTTGTGTTTAAAGCAATAACAAGTTTCCATAGTCTCGGTACCACACTTCAGTGTGTGTGTGTTTGTGTGTTTGTTTGTGTGTACGCATGTGTTACTATCGGTCAATGGTCAGCAGTAAGTAAACTGCTGTCATGAATGAGGGAGGCTGGAGTTGTGACTCTTGGTTATAATAACTAGACAAAAACACAAAGCAGGTTATCCTAAAGAGAACCAGCTTGTGACCAAACAAATGACCCAAGTGACAAAGACAAGGTAGATTTGAGAATGAGAACTGGGGTCTGTGCTTGATTGGCTAGCTCCAATTTTCTCAAGTGCCTTGAAGGCAATGCAGGGGGAGATCATCCATCCTCTCACCAGAAATCATCTAATTAGATTTTTCTTAATGAAGTGAATTAAATGTGGGCTAAAAATAATTATCAAGATTCATTTGATAGTAAAATAATTCAGAACTTCTTGAGCTGGCCATGTGACTAGCCTTCTTACTCAGACATCCACTTATCCACCACACTAATAATACTTAAATGCATAAAACCGAACCGTGTCACCAGGCATTCATTTCCTTCATCCTTCTCTCATACATGCCGTGTTTCAGACATTGCCAGGTAGAAGGGATAAAAGGTGACCGAGAAGCAGTTCCTGTCCTCAAGAGCTCACAGTTTAGCAGGGCAGATGGACATGGAAGTATACAGACACATCTACAAAACACGCAGAAGAGACGAGTCGTTACAAGGGACACTTAGACTACATGTCCCACCGGGTTCCGATATTCAGAGTGTAGGAACAAAGCACACCCTGTTCTCAGTGCTCTTGGGTGGGGGGACGCTCCCCCTGGGTCGACTTCCTTGAGCAGTAGGCAGCCACCTGGTGTCCCCAGTGGGGCTGAGACACTCAGCCCTGCAGGTGGGAGGGCGGCGTGAGGGCAGAGAGGCAGAGAAGGGCACGTGAGCCGAGCTTCTCAGCTTCACAGGTGGCCACGTTTCTGTAGCAGAGAGCCACGCACCATAGAGGCCACACAAGGGAAGGAAGACGGGGAGGACGCAGCCACCTCGGTGAACTGGCAGGAAACCCAGTGGTCATTGGAATTGCCTCCCAAGAGGCTGCGGAGCTGGGGCAGGGGATGGAGTGAAATCGGGAATGAGGTGGGGTCCCAGCTTGAGGGAGAGTCCCTGAGGTGCCATATTTCGAAGGAGGAGCCAGCCTGCTAAATGGGAAAGTCAGCCGAGTTCAGCAGTCAGTGGACTGCGAAGGTCAAGAGCCCAAGGGTGGTCCACCTGCGGCTGCCCTTGGGCAGGTGGTGGAGGAACTGGGCGGGGGGAACTGGAGCCGCTTAATCCCTGTGGAAGGGTGACCTCTCCACTCAGGAGCGCAGGGCCCTGCCCCTCGGAAGTGCCTCTCCCTGCCCAGAGGGATGAGAAGGGAGTGGGAATCACTCCAGGCCCTCGCACCCTGATCCCTACATCCCTGTCAGAAGGAGCTCAGGTTTCCGCTGGGGGGACCCGGAGGGAGGGGTGATTTACCTCCGACACAAGGACTGGGAGTCAGCAACCCTAAGGGTCTTTTGACTTTATTGCATTAAATTTCTCCTTACAAAGAATATTCTGCCTGACTGCTTCCTAATTAGAAGGATGTGGGTAGCAGAAATCGCCCGGTTCTGGGTCTCAGAAAATCTTCATCGACCTAGTTCTTCATCCTGGACTAGTTGTCTTTTATGTCTTACCTTCAGTTCGGGAAGAAGGGCATCTGGGAATAACCAGAGATGGAAAGAAATGAACTTGCTGGAGAAATGGAAAGGAAACGACTGAAGTCAGAAGAGACGTTGGCTGAGACAGTCCAGCGAGGGCCGGAAGGAAGACCCTGGTGCCAAGGCACCTGCCAGACGGCTTCACTGTGGCCTTATTTTTTCTCTTTAGGTAAAGAGAAGTTGAGTCACTTCAAGTTTTCCATCATTCAGGATCCAGCCAGGAAAATACAAACTGCTCCAACACTTCACTTTCAAAAGGACGATCTGGTTACACAATCCCCTCCTCAGGGCTCCCTGCAGAGGGGGGTGAGACCAGGACCCCTGTGCGTCTGAAGGTGGCATTTTTAGGGAGGGAGCAAAGCAAGGCTGTGGCTCAGGTGAAGCTCTGTTTTTGCTTGATCCACAGGGGAAAGGATATGGGATGCATCACCAAATAGTCCCCTCCCTGGTGGGAGAGAACCAGCACTTTCTAATCTGCCCGATAGTCATCCTTCCAGAGCCCGCAGGCAGGTCTTGGAGGAGGAGCCAGGTCTGTGCTCTTGCCAGCCTAAGTCAAGGCAGCCGCCATTGAGCACCCGGGTCCAGTAGGACGATCTGGGCAGCTAGAGGGAAGAACGGAGACGACGTGAGTGGGTGGTGAGGCCACCCGAGGAACACCTCCGCCACCAGCAGCGAGTATGCCCAGGCCTTGGGGAGACAATTAGATGACCCCATGGGACCTTGGCACTGATCAGAGGGACCGCAGAAAGAGGGTGTTTCGCAGAAATGGGAACTATGGAAGAAAGGCGGCTGGAAATGTCCTGAAAACCTACGGAAGAGGAGGAGGAGAAACACCACTGCCATCTTCCCATCCCCTGACCTCAACCCTGCCTCCCATGGGTGCAGCCTCCAGAGAGCACGGGGGCTGGGGAAGACAGCGACCCGCCAGGCAGAGCCCGGGGAAGGCGTGGGGTAGACCAGAAGCCAACAGCAAGTTGAGGAGCGCCCCCTAGAGGCTGAGGCGGCTGCCCCGGAGGTGAGCTCCATCGGGACAACAGCATCGGTGTGCGATTTTCAGGTCAACAGAGGTCTGAGTCCCGTGGCTCTTAGAGTTTGGGAAAGGAAATCTGTGTCTCTGAAGGGGCAGCTGCCCGAGGCATTCCTAACCCAGGGCTCCGTGACCACTTGCAGCCCCAAGGGTTGCTGCATATAAGGAGTAGGCCTCATTTGCATTTTGAAGTGTATAAGGTGCGATTCTTACTAGGACGCCCGGTGCACGCTCTGGAGATCTATGTGTGCATATATATACACACGCCTGTCCTGAGGCTCTGTACCTTTCCCACTTCCTAAAGGAGTAAAATTCTGTTCGCAGCCAGCGGGGTGGGCCAGGACTCACAGTGCTCAGTCAGCTTTAGGGAGCGGAGCCTTGCCGTGCCACTCTTGGCCCCGCAGTGCACTGTGAGCTCCGGACTGCGACGCCTGCGTAGACGATTCCTGGGAGATGAAAACGGGGCTGACAGTGGGGTTGAGGCTCTCTAAAGAGCAAAGCAGGACCAGAGCACACAGGCTTCGGAAAGAAATTACCTTTTCATCCTTCGCTCGCCTTTTATAATGGGTTTCTGTATTTTACACCTATTAGTTTCCCTTTGTTTTATTGATCACCCAGATTGCTGATATTGATCATGCTTTTCAGTGTGACCATGAGATGCCCACTGTGAGACCCGTAGGACACCCTACAAGGACTCCTACAAGTGACCCAGGAACATTTTGATGACATGCTTCCTCCCAATCCCCTGCTTGGGTCCTGGTATTTTACAGGATCATTTCCAGGAAGGTTTGTGTGTTTAACCTGCGTGTCATGGTGGGGTAATTTATAGTTTGACAATATCATATTCAGGCCTTTCATTGTCTTGGGATTCAGGTATCTTAATTGAATTTAGAACATCTCGATTTGAGTCTCCGAAAGTATTTGTAAGGAGGCATTTCTCTGCCTGTGGATGAGGATTCAAGGCTCTGGAGAGTTCTGACGCCTGCAGAAGACACATCCCGTCCCCGCGAGGAACCCACGGGAGCAAGCCTGAGATTTCGTGCAAGAACTTGAACTGCCAGGCATCTGGGAGGCCAGCTGGCGTCAACGGTCCTTTTTGGGCAATCCTGAATGTCAGCTTGCTAAAAATGTGTGATCAGAGGAGAAATGGGGAGTCCACGTGCTGGCGAGCTCTGGAGGAGGGCAGGTGCCTTACCTGCAGGGAGAAGCTGCTCTGCTTTTCATTTTACCTCCAGAAATTCCTCTTCTGTACCCCCCAGTGTCATTTCATCTTCGTGTCTTGATATTGCTTAATGGGGAAGGGACGGGGAGAGGGTGCTGGAAGTGAGCGGCCAGAGGGGAAGGGGCCAAGCCCCAGCTTGCTGGTCATGGGCAGGAAGTAGTGTATGTGGTGAGGTCTTGTGAGGATGGCCTCCCTCCATCCTTTAACAATAGATGTCAATAGAACTCAGGAAACGTGTAAGAAGTCCCTTCAAATATTCCATAAACTAATGACCTGTTCAGCATAACTTCACCCCGACTCCACCCTCACAGTCGCTGCAAGTCGACCAAAAAAAAACAGGGTGGCTTGGACGTGTCATCCTCCCAGTGAGATGGAGGTTTTCCCGAGAGACCTTATTCTAGGTTCTGTGACTTCTGTCCACTTTCCTAGGTATTTCCCCTCCCTCATTGAGCCCCTGAGTTCCAATGGTGTCATGGACCACACCTATTTATCGGCCTCCACCCAGAGGGACAGACACTGTGTTGTTCTGTAGAGGGTCCAGAAGGGAGGGAGCAAAGACCCAGGGCGTGTTCTGGTGGAACCACGGTGGAAAGACCCTTTAGGAAAACTGAAGGGCACAAATCAGTGGCTCTCCAACTTCAAATCAGTTCTGTCCGGTGGAAATGAAAGCAAGCCAAAGACAATTTCAAAATTTCTAGCAGAGGGGTTAAATAAGTAAAAGCTATAGGTGACATTCATTTTAATAGTGTATTTTGTTTAACCCGATATATCATCATTTAGCATGGAACTAATTTAAAATGTCACTCGTGTGATTTGGGAATTTCTACTTTTGAGCTGCAGTGAGCACTCTATATTAGAGCACGTCTCAGGTTGACTTAGATGTGCTATGATAAAGCTACATGCAGCTAAGGGCTACCATGATCAGCAGCGCAGCTGGAAATACTGCTTATATGCCAAGGAGCAAATCGAGCTGATTTCTTTATGAAAATAAAATACCAAACACACACTAACAGGCCTACAATTTTTTTTGCCTTGGGAGAAAGGTAGCCAAAGCTGGGTGAGGAGGAAAGAACGAGCTATAAATTCATAAGTACACACTGTCTGGTTCGTGAGACTGCACTGATTACGTTTGTCAGGCCTGATCTGTCAATCCTGTCCTGCTATTGTCCCCACTTTGTGTCCCCTCCTCTTACTCCTAAACTACCCCACCCCCGGCAGGCCAGACTGGGTACTTTCTTCAAGACCCTTATCCCTTAGGGTGTACCTTGAAACTCTGGCAGATGAGTTCTCTGGATCCTGGGGTCAGGTAAAACCAGGAACCGAGCCAGCAAAGATCAGCGGCTTATGAAGAAGCTGCCCCCAGTCTTCAGGTAGAACACCGAGGCCTGCCTGGGGGGCCAGCAGGCCCAAAAGCATGAGGAGCACAGGGATTTCAAGACCCTCGGTCACAGTGTCTATCAAGTACCACGGCACATGCTGAGGGCAGAGGTGGGTTGGTGCCAACCGGCCAGAGAACACAGGCCATATCAAGGCGATGGTGAAGAGCCACAATAATTACCCGAACTCCTGGTGGGTGTGTCTGCTCCCCCTCACCTGGTCTATGAAGTTTGCCCTTCATGCCAATCAGCCAACAGAAATGGCTGAGAAGTCACTGCAGGTATCAGCCGGCAGACGTTTAAATCAGCTCTTCATGTTGCTGGCCACTTCTTTCTGTCAGGGTTTGGACAGAGCCTTCGGAGCCCACTCCTGGAAACCTTGATAAGATTCCTCAACAAGTTTTTACCCTAAGTCGCCATTACTGTTGGCACGGGAAGAGATGTCTCTAGAAGGGTCCCAGCTGTTCCCAGAGGGGAGGGGACATTGGCCTCAGGACCAACTGGGTTCTGACAATCTCAGCTCACACCAGGCGAAGGCATAGATGGAGGTTTATTTAGGGACTAGATACACAATGAAGGGAGGATGGTAACCATCCCAACAGAGCCGCCTTTGGGGGAGCGCGAGGACTGAGCATTCAAGGGAGAGCGGAGTCATTGCAAGGGGAGACAGCAGCTGCTGGTGTGGGGTGTTGACACGGGGGCTGGAGAGAGCTGCAGCCAGGAGGAGGGCAGGGTTTCAGGCCGGTCTTCCCCTGTTAAGGTCTTCCCTGTGCAGGCTCACCGTCCTCCTACTCTCCGTGCAAGCTCATTGCCCTTCTGTTTGTTAAAGGCACAGCCAAGCTGCTTCTGCACCCTCTGCATCTCAGTGGCTCTGGGCACTTCCCTTGGGACTGGCGCACCTCTTTGTCCTAAACCCCCTCGCCTTCACTCCACCCTGTATTCCTTTTCTCTGTCCTGTATTTTCTTCCTGTTCCCTCGGCATCTCCTTTTTTAAAACTCCATATTCATTCCAACATTCCCACTGAGTCCATTAACAAATTTCTGAGCCACACTGGCAATTAAATTGCACCCATGAGTCTAATTTTAAATCTGAAGAGTCTCATTTCTTTTTACAACATGCCCTTTGAATTTGCTCAATCAAATCTTACTCTCAGCCCGAGATTCTATTTTCCCAAAATAAGTGCATCCCATTCGCAGACCCATTCTCGGTGTGCTACCAAGCACCAGCACCGTCCCCCGGGCTGTCCCCATGGTTTCCACACTTGCTCACCACACTTCCGACACTGAACGTGTGGATTTTCCCCACACCAGCAACCTGGTCTCCATCTCTCTGGACATCAACGGGGCATCCGGGACTTCATTCAATACTGACCCTGATCACCTGGAGTTAGAACAGACTTCACAGATCAGAGTCAACCTCACACGCCTGCCCCACACAGGCAGGTAGACTTTGCAAGGGGTGAGTCCCCAGATTATCCACATTGGGGCTCAACTTGGCTGCAAAGTGAGGAAGTCTCCTATTTTGATAATTTCCCGTGGCAGCTCACGGAGTTCCAGGAAACATTGTACCTACATTTATGGGTTTATCATAAAGAAATAAAATGAATGAACAGGTGGAGAGATACATAGGGTGACATCCAGGAGGTCTGGAGTACAGGAGCTTCTGTCCCTGTGGGGTGGGGGTGGGGGATACATTCTCTAAGCTGAGAGCTCCCCAAGCCCCCGAGTGAGGGTTTCCCAGGGGCTTCCATTTTCAACGCTCTTATGGAAGCACAATTGATTTAATCACTGACTCCTGGTGGCTGACTCGAACTTCACTCTTCCCACTACCTGCAGATCCAGGGATAGGGCTGAAAATTGCCATCCCTAATCATTACTTGGTCTTTCTGGGGCTCAGCCCCAACTTGAAGCTCTTTAGGGGTCCCCAGCCAGCTGTCATCTGTTAGCATTGAAAGTGATACTCCTCACTCTGGAGATTCTGAGGATCTAGAAGTTCCTATGTTGGGAACCAAGAAACAAGATCAAATATTATTTTTTAATAGTATAGGCAATGATTTTATTTCTAAAATTTTAAAAGGTAAATTAGGTTCAAGACAGTGAAGAAAACAATTTCAAAAAGTAGTGAAAGTATACAAAGTGAGTGTTTTATCATTTTTAAATTCACCTAAGAATCCAAGTTCTAGCACAAGAATCAATTTTATTTTATTTTTGTTAGTTTTTTGATTCATTGTCACATGGGGTATAATTTCTCATTTCTCTGGTTGTACACCAAGTAGAGTCACACCGTTTGTGTAATCATACATGTACATAGGGTAATGACGTTTGTCTCATTCCATTACCTTTCCTTCCCCCTACCCCTTCCCAGCCCTCATTTCCCTCTACACAATCCATCCTTCCTCCATTCTTCCCTTATATTCCATGTGTGTACATACCAGTTTCTTTATCCATTCATCATCTAATGAAGGGCATCTAGTTGGTTCCACAATCTAGCTATTGTGAATTGAGCAGCTATAAACCTTGATACGGTGTGTCACTGTAGCATGCTGACTTTAAGTCCTTTGGGTATAGGCCAAGGAGTATTATTTTTTAAAGTGCTTCAAGTACCTCTATCAGTGTGGGAATTACAAGCTATGTTAGAAACTGAACAGAGACCAAGCATATATTTCTTACTATACCATGCCTAGTTTGGTGATTGAGAAGAGGTGATTGCTATATTATAATTTCAGATTCTTCACAGTCATTGAATCTTGGCTCAAAACAAAAGGCCATGAGATACTCATTATCAGTGTTATCCTAACTTTTTGAAAGAAAGAAAGTAAAAGGTTATTTGGATTTAAAGCTTAAAACACACAGTTAACGAACAAGTTCACTATTTGGACTGGTGTGAATAAAAATGGTTCATCAAGCCTTGCCAGGCAGTGTGATTCAGAACATTTAAATTGAGAAATTAATGAATGTCGAGTTGCGAAGCCCTCCTTTCTGAGACCCAGGAATAGAATAGAGTCGGCATCTATTTGAAGGATGTCTTCAGATGTTCATGTTCTTATTATCACTCACATAAATCTTATGGTTCTTGTGCATTGAAACTCAGCAAATATTTCTCAAAATGAGGAGGGCCTGATTGGATTTATTCGCGGTGCTGTGCTGTGCGAGCTTGGAAAATGCTTTCATCAGAGCTTGAATTTCTGGAAAGATTGCTCTTGCTAGTGTGCTGAGTAGGCGTCAGAACATTCATCCTGGGTAAACTGCCTTACAATGGAATCTGCCAGAAAACAGCCACAGCGGATACAATACCCATAGTCTCATTTAATTAACATCTTTGGAACCTTCTAGGAGAATGCTCCGGATCAGACCTCATGAACATTAAACATCAGGGATAAAAATCTCACAAGCAGCCGCTGCCCGCTAAGTGCTCACTTGGTTAAGCAAATTTTTTGTATGTATCCACTGATTCTCCATTGGATCTTAATTCTTTCCAAATGAGCTAGCTTCCTACTTGGTTCTCGTGCAGATCACAGCTTGGCTGTGAACCTACCCAGCAAAATCAAACCACACAAATATCAGGCCACCACATGGCGCCTTCAAAAAGGCCTTGGCTCTCGATGCAGTACAGGAACGGGGCCGGAAGCCCTGGGTGGACTGCCCTTCCGAACTGTGCAGCAAGTCTTGGCCAATATGTGGGGGGAAAAGAGACAGGAAAGCATATGGTGAAGAAAATTCTGATTCAAAAGGTAGAGAACTCTTACTAACAGAGGTGGATCCACATCAGAAGCCTAATTGCAACACTCATTATTTAGGTCTCCACGCACAAAGGATAATCATAACAAATAATTTTTGAATATTTTTGCCAGTCAAGTAATGATTCTATTCTATCAGTTATTGAGGAAGAAAAATATGTCACCCTACAGTGAGTAACTGACTTTTAACACTAAGCTTGAAAGTCACATCTAATTGTCGGTATTAAAATGTCTAGCGTGTAGTTATGTGCTTAGTAAAAAATGTGTTTGTATAGAATTTAACTTCGGCAAGTTGCATGGCTGTACATGTAATGAATTAACGGAGGTTTTAAACAATATCCCCAAAGCCAAGATTTCTAAGTTGGCTTGTGGACCTTCAATGTTCAAATAACCTCTTTAGACAGAAGATAACCTCTTTAGACAAAAGTTGAGTCTGCATCTGAAGAAAAAAATAAGTCTTTGGGGGGAGCTGACTACTGACTATTAAGAAATTGGAAGTTATTTATACAATGGAGAAAAATAAGTTGGAAGTGGTATATTAGTCAGTACCTGTAAACAATTTTACATAACCCTCTAACAGATTTTGATGATCTAAATATTACAAGATGGCCTAAAATCGAACCTTTTGCTTTACAGTCACCATTTTGCATCTGTGCCCTTAGAACCTGACTAGTATTATTTATTTAAATTAACAATTATTATGCATTTAAAGTATGATAACCAATGCTGGAAATTTGGAAAACACAGAAATATGTGGAAAAATTCTAGGTCACTCTCCCTCTTCCACTCAGGGACAATACTAGCATTTTATTTACCACCTTTAATTGTTTCTGAATGCAGAGACCCTCAGGGATAAGGCTGACTAGTCAGAATCCCTGCAGGGAGGCCTCATAGGGACATCTCAGGACCTCGCTGTCACCTAAGAAAAATTCAAGGACAGGTGTGCTCTGGGAGCACGTGGTTCTGACAGGAAGAGTGTAGCTTATAATGTGTGTGGGGGTACGGTGTGGAGTGGGTGTGAACCATGCTTCTGTGATATTTAAATGAAGTGTATTTGTGTGTTGTTACAAAGGAAAAACTTCTTAAATGGCAATAAACCAAAACTGGGAACGATTTCACCTAATAAGGTAAAAGTATCGTACAGCCTATCATTTGTTTCTCTTTGCCTTGGCTACTATAAAACTCAAGACTTATTTTTTTAATAGTTAAGAGACTTTATTCTAATAACCATAATTACAGTGCTTGTCAAAATGAAAACTGAAAACAAGTATACAAAACAGTCGATTATGAATTGTGTACCGAAAGCATTAAGAGGTTCCATGGCACCCAATACACCAGTTCTGAGGTTTCCCCAGGATAAATTTAACAGCCCCAGCTTCTTCAGTGTTTATCAAAATACAAAAGAAAAAAGTAGAGGTCGTCTTTTTTCTATGGCAAATCGGACCCTTATAGCTGACTGTAGTATCACACCCAAATTCAAGTCTCCTCGTTTTTTTAAAATATTTAACCGTGATTTTGCTCTTCAGTCCCTACTTAGCTATTGCCTTTACGTTAGTTTTTGGCATGTATTACACTTATTCTTTGTTATAATTTGCTTTGATAATTACTTTTTCAATTTTGTGTTGGTTTTGAGAAATAAATGGAACATAAATTGATCAAACAAAGCCCTGGGGGAGAGGGAAGCCCCAACTTCCTACAGCTTGCAAAAATAAAACCCCCAAACCATCGCTCAGACGATAACTCTGAGGACTCAGTGCAAGAGTTAAAGTCGTTTCACCTGCTGGGCTAACCCAGCCACCTGCTCACTTTCCCTTGCCAGTCCTCCTCCCTCTCCATCCCTCCGCGTCCCCGGCCCAGGGAGCTGGGCTCCTCCAGGAACTGCGCTCTGACAGGTGGGTGCTGGGCAGGCGGCTTCCATGTCTACCGGGGCCTTGGCCACTGTGCTCCACCACCCCTCCTGGGCACTCTGGCTTCTTCTGGCAGACGCAGGGCTTCCTCTAAGAATGTCCCTTTGTCCTCTTCCCAGCAGGAAGAGGTCTGGCCCGGGCCGGCTGCTATGTCCTGTGTCCACTTCCTCACCTGCAAAGGCCTGTGTGCAGAGCTGCCTGCAGGCCCAGGGTGAAGACTAGGGGGCTCCACCGTATTCCCACAGGTGTGTGTGCCCCCTGAGGGGCACACCTCAGGAGTACCGGTGGGACCCCGCGTCTAAGCAGCTTCTGGGATCACAGCACCTCCCTCTGATTTCTAAGCCTCTCCTCCAGCTATTTCTCTCCTTTCCCACCTTTTTCACTGGTGCACAGTAGGTGTGCACAATGCTGGGGTTCGTTGTCGCCTGTCCATGCCTGCACACGATAGGGCTGCATGGTGTGGCCACCTCTGCTCCCGGCCCTGCCCTCCCACTCTGTGGTCCCTGTCCTTCTCTGAGCTCCCTTGGATTTTCACGAGATTGGCCTTCCTTCCTTTTCCCTTTCCTCTCCAGCTTCTGCATGTGAGAGAAAGCACACATCCCTGACCTTCCGGGTGTGACTTATTTCACATGATGGTTTCTAGTTCCATCCATTTTCCTGCAAATGTCAGAATTTCTTTTTCCTCTAGGGTATGGAGATGGGAATGAGGAATGGCGTGAGGGCAGCTTTGCCAATGTCCTCTCCGGGGCCCTGGGCCTCCTGCGCCCCGAGACCATTTACGCGGCACAGATGTGCTTGTCGCTGCCGCCCTCTTTCCCAAATGCGCCCTTCTCTCCTGCAGCAAAGCCTCGGGGGCTGCCTCCACTGACCCCCAGACACGGCCACTCCTGCAGATTCCCAGATGCACCTGGCTGCGGCTCGGCTGAGGAATAATTAGCTGACTTAAACAGAGGAATCCTGTCGGATGCCTGCGCCAGAAGACAAATGTTATTCACAAGATCAAAGTTTATTTTAATTAAAATAATTCTAGCCAATCAGTCAGGCTTCATCAGTTTAGGAGGCATTCAATAAATTCACCACACTTTTTAAAAATCTTACATTTATTATTTTAACTGATGAACTAAAAAAATACATTTACATTCATTATTTTAACAAAAACCTCAAAATTCTGCATGCTTATGGTGTGTCATGTGATGCTTCTGTGCCATGATGCATTCATTGCGTAGTCTTCAAATGTTTCTGTCTCCTATTTCTTCAGGGTGAAAGCATTCAGAACTCTTTCTCCTAGCTGTTTGAAATGTGTAGCACATTACTGTTATCTGTAGTCGCCCAGTTGTGCAAGGGCACACCAGAACTTTTTGCTTCTATCTAACTCTTTACACATTGAGCAGCATCTCTTCATTTCTCACCCGCCCCCACACACCCTCTCCACAGCTTCCGGGAACCACCATCTACTCTTGACGCCTGAGGAACCAGCTGTTTGATACTCCACATGCGAGTGAGATCGTGCAGTTCTTGTCTGTCTGTGCCTGACGTATTTTACCTACCATGACGATCTCCAGTTCCAGCCACCTTGCCACAGCTGGCAGGGTATCATTTCACTTTATGGCTGAGTAGTATTCCACTACGTAATTGTATCACGTCTTCTTATTCATTGGTTGGCAGACACAGAGGTTGTGTCCATTCACTTGGCGATTGTGGACAGTGCCACTGTAAACACGGGAATAGGAGTCTCCATACTGTTTTCCAAATGGCTGACCTAATTTACACTCCCACCCGCAGCGTGCAAGCCTTCCCTGTTCTCCGCCTCCTCACCAGCACTGGTTGTCTCTAGTCTTTTGGGGAGTCGCCCTTATCGTTGGGGGAGGTGATTTCGCACTGTGGTTTGATCTGCATCCCCTAATGACTAGTGATGTCGAGCACTATCGTCTACTTCTTGGTCATCTGAGTGCCCTCCTCTGTGCTAGGTCTGCGTAGGTCTATTTCCCCTTCTCAAGCAGGTTATTTGGATTTTTTTTCCTATTGAATTTTTTGAGTTCCTGTGGTATTTTTTTAGATCATCAGTTCAAATATCGCCATTGAAGATAACTTGCTTAGAAAAGAAAGGAGTGGATGGTTTTCTGATTCTGAAAAGGATCTTTCGCAATCTTTTTAAAAGTCAAAGAAGAAGTAACGCTTTGGAGAAATAAAATCTGCTTAAACTTATCAGAAAGCTGTGGGGTAAACCCATATTTATGTCCTTTTGGAAATACCCTAAACCATGTAGAATCCAAACTCATTAACACGCTAATGAAAAGGTGTTAAAATGTCGAAGAGGGACATACTGGTTTTGTAAGTTTTTACGGATGGGGAATTGATCTTTCCCAATAATTCACTGAAATAATATGCTCACTTTTTCGTGGTAAGAAAATGCCTTCAAAAAGAAAAAAATCAACTGCTGATTTCATATTTAAAAATGCAGAATTAAAATATAGCATGTATAACCTTTTTAAAACTTATCAGAAGCACTGTGCTTGATGTTAGCCTGACATTTTCCTTTTTGGTTGGTCAAAAAACAACATCAAGGACCAACAGATACTTTCTTGCAAAGAAACCGAGGAAGTGGCCCCGTGAGAAATCGCCCATCTCCAGTTCCCTCTGAGGGATAAGGGTGGAGGGTTCGTGGGCTTCTGGTGAGCAGAGCACTGTGCAGGGTACAAGACGAGCCCAAGGCCACCTGCGCCCAGCCCTCGGCTCCACACGCTCCTGCTTCCCGTCCCCACATCCTGCAAGCCCTCCCGTCTCTTAATAGGCCACAGCAAAATTTAAATTCAGCCACCAACCAGCAGCCCTGTGGCAAAGCCATGCTGGTCAGCAGCTGCACAGGTCACAGATCCCGAGAAACTCTCCACCTGGGAATAAGAACTGGGGATCTGGAGACAGTATCAGGAGTTCCTTGTTCTCACCAAGATCCTAACAAGGGAAGGAAAACTGTGTCCATTATTGTCTTGTGGAAAAAGACCAAGGACAGGACATGCACAGCTTAGGCCTTGGGGGCAGTGGCTCCCAGCCCCTCTCCCCAGGCAAACCCTTGGCAGCAGCCCTGGGCCTGTTGCTGTGGCCCCCCCTGAGGGAAGTCGGCTTTGCAGCCTTAGAGAAATCAGACCACATGAAAGGGCCTCATAACAGAGCTACTGTGCACAAAGGCTTAGAAGCTCCTCATTCTGCCTGAAAGGAGGGGGGATGTGACTTATGAACTGCTTTGTTCAAGCCCCTCATGTCCTCTTCTGTAATGATGAACCAGACCCCATAGATGCAAGCAGGTCCCTGCATCGGCTCCCGGGGCTTCATCTGAAAGCAGTAACTGGTTCCTTCAGAGACAGAGCAGCCTTTCAGAGGCCACTGGACAGGGCTGGGCAGGCAGGAGGCTGCACTAGCCCGTCTTCTCTCCTCCAGTCCTTCCGCACCAGGCCATCGCCCAAGCAGACCCACAAGCAGGGCCAACCAGTTCACGCCAATCTCCAACTCACAGCCCGCCTCCCAGGGTACCTGATCTGTGACAGATCATGAATAAGTAAAAGATGTCCATCATCTCCACTTACATTAGGCATTCTACCGAAGGTCATGGTCAATGCAAAAAGACAGGAAAGAGAAGGAAAGACACGAGCTTGCACAGGAGGAAGGAAAGCTGTATACAGCTGAATGCTCTGTTTGCATACAGACAACAGGACTATGTGCAGGGAATTATAAACGCTCTACTAAGAAAGTATCGGAATCAATTTTCAACATTAGCAAGATTTCTGGAAACTATTTTATACATTTTAGCCAAAAAATAATTTTAGTTTTTTAAAATATTTATCATAGCATTAAATAAAATAAAATTTATTATAGCATAAAATAAAACGGGTCTGTGGTGAGGGTGTGACCGGGTGAGCCGAGGCCAGATGGAGGGGACTCCAAGAAGGTCAGTTCAGGGCGCTCTGTCTGAGTTGCCAGCGACCAGTGGCTCCCAGCTGTATCCTCTCCTGTAATGAGGGAGTCAAAGCATCCAAGCCAAGTGGGCGAGCCCCTAGCAAGCTGGGTCCCACGTCACACCCGTGAACACCAGGTCACTGCCAAAGCCAGTCACGCAGCCAAGCCTCACGTCTGTAGGGCAAGAAGCGTCTCTCCTGCATAAGGGATTCTGGGGAGACTGAGCAACATTCGCCAAACCATGAGCAAAGCTTCCACGTCCGTTGAGCTGCACGTTGTTCCCTACTTCTCTGTGTGTATGCAACGGTAACAATGAAAAAGAAAAGTCGACCGAAAATATCTTAATTTGTAAGACACTGAACAATGCAGTCTACAAAGGGTTTGAGGCACACAAGCAGATCACATTTAACGGTCCATTTAATAAGCTTTTCTTGAACTCTTACTTTCCACCCCAAGCTGGTGAGCACCGTGGGTGACGCTGTACTTGCTCCAAAAAAGATCCAGAATGACTAATCTGAATAAAGACAGGGCATTTTAAACTAATACATGGGGATACTAATATATGGGAATAATTTATTTTAATATATTTTCTTTGGACACAACAAAGAAAATATCCACAAACTACAAGTACCAACTTATTATATGCCCTTCCCAAATCCTTTTTAGCATGAATATTTCTATCTTTTGAAACCTATACAACCACAGTAAATATACTATGGTGTGTTTCATTCTTTCCTTTCTCATTTATGAGTAGTCTTCCCTATATTAGTTTATTCCACATTCATGGCTCTCAAATGACAACCTAGGTTCCATTCGTACTTCTAGACCATTCAGTTTATGAAACCAGTTCTCTAGATCTGATTTATTTTCAAATTTTCCTTTTTGAGGTTTTCTGCTCTCAAAAGTATGTGCTTACATATGTGTGTTCTTGTTCTGGTTTATTTTCTCAGTGTATTTTTTAAAATAAATATTTATTTTAAAGAAGATTTAGATTTACACACAAAGGGAGTCCAGCTCCTCAGTACAGACCTCCTTCCTCCTAGCGCTGGGGACCTGGGGGTGTCACACCTAGTACAGGTGCTCCATTCTAGAATCTGGCCTCCAGAGCTTCCTGGAAACGCTAGTGTCCTAAGTAGATCTCAAGCTGTGATTTCATTACAATCTTTGCACATTCAAATGAGCTTTCCCTTCCTGCACATCATTTGAGGGATCATATTTGTTAGAATAACTAGAGTCAATGATAAAAACAAATTAAACGGTACTAGCACTTATTGAGTATCTACAAGTGTCAAGTGCTGTATTAGACAGCTTATCTGCGTTATTTAATCCCAACGATAACTCAAATAGAAGGGTTGGCACCTGACACCTCTTCAATTAACAGACTGTCCAAAGAACCTGGCTTGTTAATAAGAGAGCACATTGAGTTTGTTTAGCTGCAAAGTCCACCATAGTTCTAACCCAAACTAAAGGCAGTTTGAAACCATGTCACAGTTAAGAGTTATATTTCATGATTTCCTAAATACATGCACCACACCTTGAACATGGTTATGTATGAAACAAATTAAAAATATTGGAGGTACTATCAGTCCAAACTTGGGGGAGCCGGTGTTTGTTTGTAGCCTAAGTCCCAAAATAAGCTTAAGGCACACACACATTTTTAGCCATTATGAGCGCTAATTTGCACACCTCACATGTTTTGCTATTCTCAACAAAGACAGATCTGCTCATAAATATTTTATGAAATCTTCATGGGCTGTAGCAGAGTTTAATTTTCATATATATTAGAGTTCAACTGGAACAAAGCATTTTGATATTTGGGCTTTATATTTACAAAAGCATATGATGACTCATCTCCTTAAAATGGACCTCAATCTTTCTTGAGACTACAGACGCAGTCCACAGGATAACTGAGCATCTGTGTTAGCCAGAAAGGCAGGAATTGTCTCTTTCATCTCTTCCAGTCCATACTTGGTCTTCTAAATTGCATGGGGGAAATGCCCATCTATTCTGCTGGAGGTCTTTTTCATAAACACCCCTATTTTACAGCTTAATGTTTTAGCAAAGTCACAACTTCATCCCTGAAAACCCCCAACAAAAGAACTGAAAACACAGTTGCTAGAACTCCAGGAAGAACAACCGTGCTCCTCTGTTGACTGTGCGGCTCCAGGTTGGACCTTCCTGGGTAGGTGGGTTGGGATTGGACACAGGTCTCCCCTTTTTAACACAGAATGGGGTCTAAAGAAGTAAAGAAAGAACAAAGCCAGGATTCTCTGGATCCACATGGACTGTCTCCAAGGCCTTAATGGCCAGGTCTACCCAGGAACCCAGCCACTGTCTTTTCTGGAGGAAATTCTTCTTACTTCTTCCTACACTCGCCTCTACCCAACCAACATCTAGTCAAGGCTCAAAGGAGCCTCTTGGTTTTGAAAGTGAGATGAGTGATAATTTAACTTGGAACTTTCTAGGGCTGTTTCAGTTTAAGGTTTAGTTCAGTTTTATACACATGCAAAGACAGAAGTTCCAAGGACTTCACTTTGCGGTAAGTGGGTTCCAAAGATGACCCCTTGGTGCAAACACTTTGTTCCGCTCTTCTTGAATCAGGACTGACTGTGTGCCAGGCTTTGACCAAAAAATACCAGAAGTGACTTTGGAGGTTTTAGGTTCCATGTTTCAATACTACTGAGAGGCTTTTGGTCTCGACTCTTGAGATTCTTAGTTTTGAGACCTAGGAGTGTGCTGAACAGAAGCCCCAGCAGCCACGGGAGAGTTCCATGGAGAGCAGCTCCAAGGCCACAGGACCAGAGCTGTAGCTCAGCGTCCACCAGGTGTCCAGCGCCCACCAGCGGTCACACTGTATGAACACGTTAGAGTTTCTAGTCACCCCAGCACCTCATTGACACTGTGTGAAGCAGAATGTCATAGACTCTTAAGAATAAATTATTAATTTCAGTTACTATATTTCCATGCAGCAACAGATAGCCGAAACATACCCATACGATTGACTAATCTTCATCTACAACAGTGTTTTATGACAGAATAGTCCAGAATCATACTGGGAAAGAGTAGTAGAAATAAAGGACAAGGAATAAAGGAAATTTAAAGCCAAGGACAAAGCTTCAAATATTGTTCGATTCTTTAAAAGAGTTTCACTTATATGAACCAGAAAGTGAAAAAGACTATACTGTTACCAAAAATGGAATCATACTTTAAATATTATTTTATGACTTTATTTTATCATTAAAAATTTCCATTTCAGCAATTATAAATCATTATTGCATTTGAGGACACTGCAAACTATTGTGTGAATGAGTGCATATAAATTCCTCTATTTTTGCCTCTGTAGTCTCATTATGGATTTTCATTATTGTAAATACAATGGCAACATAATAAATAAATTATTTAATCTTTTATCTTCTTATTTCACTGAAAAATTGATGAGTCAAAGATCATGAATATTTCTCAGCTTTTGCATATGCATTTCCAAATTGCCCTTCACGGACGTGAGTCACAATTTATGCCCTCGACTTCGCTGGGTAGATATCCTATTTTCTCACTCGACATCCTTCGGTGACATAACTTAATGTGTAAATACGTAATTACCCATGATTTTTATCTGAAATGAAGCATTACCATTCTTCTTACCTCCTGTTCAAGCTGACATCCGGGAAATATGAATTGCATAAGTTTGCTCAAATATGAATGGGTTGTCGTAAATACATGCCACTCAAACTGCTTCTCCAGGCACGCACGATTCCCGGGGCTCGGTTGCTGCGGAGCCCGAGTCTGCCTGTCAGAGCGCGCAGCCTCCCACGCAGGCGCGGCTCCGAGCTTCTCCGCAAGGTGTCCTGGAAGCTGTCCTCTGGCTGCGCGCCTCCCGCTTCCATCTGCAGAATTCCTAAACCAGATCTGACGGGAAACAGATCCTCAAGGGCTGTCATGAGAGTGTTCAAAACTCGGTTGAAGGGGTATAAAGACATCGGAGGACTTGCTAACGTGCAGCTCATCCGGAAGCGGGGCTTGCAGACATCACATTTTGGGGCCTATCCTACAAGGGCAAGGTAGATGTGTGCCTAACTACCTACGCGAGCATTTTCTTTGTTGATATCCCTTGTCATAGATTTTCCACAGACCTCCTTGCCAGCAAATGAGAGTACCCTTGAGCAGGTTTTGTTCTCGAAGATTTTCTTTTGTTCCCCCCTCCCCCTCTTTACCTTTCTTTTCTTAAACACTGGGATTTTCCCAGTCTGGACTTGCTGGTGAATTTCTGTCATCTGGGTGACAGTTGAGACCTTTCTCTGACACTGAAAGAAACAAACTAGGAACTGAGAATGAACTTTGCAATAAAGGTTAGGACACAGTGATACAGAAACCAGGCCGAGGGGACAGTGAGAAAAATCAAGAACAACAAAATCCCCCAAATCTTGTGTTCATTCTTTGTGATTTCTCCCTAATGAAATAAGGTAAGCTTCTAAATGGAGCAAACACAGTTGACCTTTTATAAATCAAGAAGTGAAACGTTACCAGCAGAATGTGCTGGTCACAGGCAGAGGGAGTAAGGAACTCGAGGTTCCCTGATTCCCCAGCTCTGGAGTCCCTAGATTCTGCAAGTACGATGGCCTCCCCAGAACCAACCTGCTGCTAAGGGAAGTTCTGTAGTTCTATTCTTAAAATATAAAAGCTGGAATAAAAAGTTGGGAGAGACTGTCAGAAATACTTTTATAATGTTGGGTGGCACATGCCTGTAATTCCAGTGACTCGGGAGGCTGAGGTGGAGGATGGTGGGTTCCACGCCAGCCTCAGCAACTTAGTGAGACCCTGTCTCAAAATAAAAAATAAAAGGGGCTGGGATGTAGCTCAGTGATAGGGCATCTCTGGGTTCAATCCTTAGTGCCAAAAGAAAAAGGAAAGAGTATGTATGTACATGTGTATATGTATGTTTTCAAACATATTTGAAAAGTAGTACTTTTAGAAATAAGTATATAATAATTGATAAAAAATAAATGGGTCGTACAGCAGATCAGGCCAAACCAAAATTGGAATTAGCAAACTGGAAAACAGATTTGGTGACATAATATGATACCCATTATGAAACCAAAGCTGGATAACGGAGATCAGCAGGGAAGGAGTCTGAGTGTGATTTTTAAGAGAGGAGCCATGGTAGATGTCACTGAGGCAGAGGTGAGGGAGCTAGCTGCATGGATGACTGGGTAATCGTGTTCCAGGCTAAAGGAGCATCCATTAGTCGAAAGGAAAACCACAACACATATCACAGTGGAATAAGGATCACATAAGCTTCCAGAGAAAAAATGATTGCCACAGAATCACAATGACTTTCTCAATAGCAGCATTTGATAAAAAAAATTCTGTTTTCAAAACTCAAGAAAAGTTCTACAGCATGCTACTCAGCTAAACTAAACCAACTGGTATGAAAACATTTTGAACAAGCAAAAGTCCAGCTCGTCCCTCCCTCCCTCCCTGTCCTGAAGCCTCTGGGAGATGCGGCTCCCAGACGAGAAGCTAAACCAACAAGGAGGAAGTCCTGGCATTGAGTAGCAGTGGAGCACCCGACGGGCCCGCAAGGCTGGTGCAGGGGAAGGGACTGTGCCAAAGAGGAGGAGCCCGGTGTGGCGGAGTTGGCTTCCTGGCTCTGGAGGGGACTTCTCCCACAGGGAAACCAGATTCCAGGCACATGTCCTAAGAAGAGATCTAGGAAACTGGCAAAGGGGCTGAGCTGTATTATTTGTAAGTACATAGAAAACCCAGAAAATGAAAAGAATGAAGGAAAAAAACAGAAGGTTGTACAGAAAGGCGGTCAAAAATGGTCCCCGCCCGCCTCCCTTCTGAACAGGCCTCCTACACTCTAAGGATGCAGATACTGCCTGGAATGGGAAGTAATCCCAGGGGGCTGAGGAATGGGGGAACCAAATGTGAGGTCAAGACAGAGTGCCTGGGACTGAAATATCAAAAGTCACACAAAAGCAGGTTATTTGGGGACAAAGTTGTAATTCCTATAAAGGCAGCCTCCTAAAAGAGGTAAAGAGGCTTGTGAAGGCTGGGACCACAGGGGCCATAGAGAAGAGGAAGTCGTTTCTAACCAGCTCAAGAGCAAGGAGAGTGCTTTACAGGGGAATAAAACAAGAGTTGCATACGTAAATGCAAATTTACTAGTAGCCACATTTAAAGAAAAGTTAAACACACACACACACACACACAAACATTTATCATCTCAGAGTTCTCTGAGGGTCAGGAATGCAGATGCACCTTAGCTGGGAGCCTGCCAATCAGGTCTCTCGTGAGGCTGTGGTTGAATGTGGTTGAAGTGCTGGCCAGGTCTGCAGACATCCCCGCTGGGGGAGCCCGTAAAGCCGATCATGTGACTGTTCAGAGACATCAGCTCTGTGTTGCCTGGGCCTCTGCCTTGGGCTCCTCGTGACATGGCATCTTGCTCTCTCCAGAACGAGGGCTCAGAGAGGTAAGACCAGGTGAGCACGACAGAAGCCACAGTCTGCGTAGCCCAGTCCTCCAAGTTACATCCCATCGCACTGGTGGGACTCGGCTCACTAGAAGCCAGTCATCAGGCCCAGCCCACACTGGGAGGGGGACTGCACAGGCGTGACTGTCGGGGCAGAGGCTGTCCATCTGGGGTTGCCTCCACATGACAGTCATCAGCACCTTGCTTTCGGAAAGATGTGGTCACTTCTCCCAGCACTTGTCATCAGGCATCTTCATGGAGCACAGACTTTATGCCAGGCTCAGGAATCTTGGCAGCCAAACAGATTTTCTCATGGCCTTCATAATGCACATGGTCCAGTGTCCATTTAAGCCCTTAAATGATTTTGATCACTGGAATAAAGTACCTCAAACATCAAGAAATCGTGTCTCAGGACTTTTCTGTCTTACTAATTGGTACTCTTATAAATCAAATACGGATGACCTTTTCAGTAAAATGAGGAAAGACCCTGGTCTTCCCAGGTCACAATGCCGTCACGGGCCCTTGCTTGGGTCTTCCGACTTCCCTGCTCAGTGCGAGCCTGCGTGATTTGCTTCCATTTTTTGTACCGACAATACAGCATGAGGCCTACGGGGGAGAGGTTTGGATTCACCCGGCCATGGAAAAAAGGCTGACATGAATTTAGCCAGAAAAATCTGGAAGTCAGTAAGGCCCTAGTCAGATTCCACGACCACTCCGGGTCCTCTAATGGTAAAAGCAAGATGATTGCCATGATGTCAGTCAATAAGCAATGATTGAAGGAACCTCAAATTCTACTTCTGTAATTCCAGAAGTTCTTCCTGTTGTCATCAGACTCTCCACTTAGTGAACCTGCCACACACACACACACACACACGCGCACAGATTTTTCTGAGCAGGTTGTCGAACGTTTGCCAGGGCACTGCTGCATTAAAGGAGGTGTGAACTTCACCAGCAAACTGCTGATGTATCTGTTCAAGGGCGCTCATGCACTGTGCGTGACCTAGGGACCTGCCTGGCACAGGTGAGTGCAGAACAGAAAGAAGAGACGGCGAGAGGTCACCTTAGAAGTCAGCACACACTTTTTTAGGAGGAGCTGTTTCAAATCTATTTTACGGAGCCTATGAATAAGCATCCTTGAGAGTAGTTAATTAAAATTGCATACCTAGCTACCAAAACTGTCCTGAAAATAAGCCTGAGGAAAACAGACTGGGTTTAAAAAACAATCACAACTTATTTCATGTTAAAAGAAGTGACCTGTATTTAAATTGACTTAGGCTCAAACTTAAGAAAAAATAATTAACATAGACACTGCCATACAAAAGGTACCAGGACCCTGGAGAAACTGGGGGGAAAGAAAGGAGTCTAGTGAAGCATATTGGTATTACATGGGGATGCAAATCTGAAGTAAGGAAATGGTTGGAAGTTAGAGATTTTGTCCATTGCAGTAAAATAGTTTGGCTTTAATTTTTAGAGGTCAGATAAGTCACTATATATTTATTATCTCTTATTATTTTGTATGGTTTAACTATAGAAGAGTCTAGAAGAGAATATTTTGTCTGCTTCCAATTCAGTTTTCTTATAAACACACACACGCGCACACGTACACACACACAATGAGTGAAAGAAAATGGAGACGTGTACAATCACCAATAACAGCAGTGAAAGGGCCTGACTGCTCCTCACTTTTAACATTTTGCGTGTTATTCGGTCCAGAATCTGTGGAGACCAGCCAGTAACTTGCTCAGTGTCTCTCATCTGTCAATTCCAGAGGCTCAGCTTGAGTGGCAGGGCGAGTCAGCACTGTCACAGCTGGGCCTGCCGGTCCTTTTGCCTTTAGCTACTGTTTAACACCAGCTGCTCTTTCTGGTCCTCCCCCTTCTCTACCTCCTCCAGGTCTCATTTTAAAAAACCACCCAGCTCAATCCTTTCGGGTTGCCTTGGCAACTCTCAAAGACAGGATAGCACACAGCTTCCCAGTCTCATTCCATCACTTCCCTCGATTAGCCGCAGTAAGGTGAGCCTTTCCTGGGCAGTCCGATGTTCCTCGGAACCAGAGTCAGGACTGGGCTCACCGCCATTGTAGAGACAGGTCTCCAGGAGGCATCCCTTTGCGGATGCCCAGGGCTTCCTTCCTCAAGGTCCCTTTCTCTGATGCCAGGAAGCAGGGCCGATCCCGAACATCTCCTCTTCCTTCTTCCCTCCACAGTCAACTTTGCCTTGATTTACAGAGTGGCATTTGGCTGGCCCGGCCTTTGGTATCTCCTGAAGCTTGGCAGGGTCCCTTGGTGGGTGGTAATTCCTGGTTGTTCAAGCTTCTACCTCAGGTCCTCAGGTGAGCATCAGATGTTCATGTTCTAAGCAAAATGTGCAGTGCTCGCAACGCACTCAGAGGTAGGTCGTTCTTTGACTCTGGGTTGAGGGGAGAAAGTCACAACTGGCCACTCTTTCAACCAAGACATTCTCCCACACGGAGACAGCAGGGCCTGCCAGACAAGGTCGAGTCAAGTCACTTAGCCTGGCCGAGGGGTCTCTCCAGAGGGAGTCACCTGCCTTTTCCCCTCTGAAGAAGCTGTGTCTACTTAGAAAAAATTAGGCCCTGACAAATTCTTGTCATTAGCATTTGACAGGTTATGCTTTAGACATCAACTTGTAGCTGTAGAATCCATGTGACATAATAAGACACGGCACAACTAAAGATTTTTAAAAATTAATTGCATAAAATGTATGAATTAATTAAGCCTTTAACACTGCCCCTCTAAAGACGGCTGCCCGTAAGCAAACAGTCCCGAACTGGCTTCACTCCCTTACATAAGGAAACCGAGCTTGATTTGTAATCAGTGATTTATGGGAAATTAAGCCAATAGTTTGCTTAGTGTACATTTACGATGAATGTGAAAGCGAGCCAGTAGACATGAAATTGAGATCAAGAAATAAATCACATTGGCCTCATGATGAAGAAGGATTCTGCGAGCACTAATTCAATTTGGAGGGTCTGCTCTTGGGATCATGCACCAGCATAACAGATGAGATTGCCTCTCCCAGGCCCAGGGACTTGTGAATTCACACGTCGTAAAACAAATTTGCTTCCATACTGACCTAGCCAATGGGCACACAGGAAAACTGAAATCACCATCTGTAGCAACAGTTTCAGTTGCTGGGATCATTTTGCAGTGAAAACCTGGTTTTTCTCTTGCACTTCTCTTCCTTCAAAATATGTGTACACTACCCATTTTTACCAGACTGAGCAAAAGTGATCGGATCAATGTTTAATGCCCACAATTTCAGAGAAAAGCAGTCAAACCCACAATTGGTTAGCCTTTGAAGAACTGGACACTCCGTAATTTAGTCACACTCTTAACAACCTCGAAAGAACTGAACTAAGACGGGCTCAACGAAAGCTCTTCTCACGGAGTTGCTCACTTGTTTGCAAAGCCAGAAGCCCGCGAACAGGTAGATAATTTTTAAAAGTATGTCCTGGTCTGAGAGATGGTCGCATAGCCAGGAGTCGTGAAGCTGAGAAAAAAATTAAACGTTGACCTTGACCGTAAAGACTGTCCGGTCCCTCTGCCAGCTCACAACACTAGTCCAACTTACCGCCTTCATCCTCAAAGCCTGCCGGGGCGAGCGTGGCTGGATGGGCCTGTGCAGCCCACAGTCTGGGCCTGTGACTTCACTTTTAGGTGAGGTTTCAGGGGCGGGTAGTGCCAGGATTCTACCCAGGGCCTCGCTCCCGCTTTCTGCCATGTGCCACCTGATGGCCAGCCTGCCACCTGTCCTGGAGCCTCAGCTTTGTCAAGGAACATGGGGTTGTATTTTTTAGATAAATATAATCATCCCCGATTCCTCTATTATGCAACTGGAATTACCAGAACAGATTTCGGTGGAAATAAAAAAGTTTTTTGTTTCTTTATCAGCCGCCCCACAGATGTTTCGTCATGATCCAGTCTGTCCACTTGTCCATGACTTACTGCCCCAGACTCTCCTCGGGTCTCACCCCAGTCACTGCTTCCGAATCTCTCCCTGTTGGGCTCCTTTGAGGGGCAGGGCAGGATTTGGCCTCCTGGGCTGTGCGGCTCAGCAGGAGCAAGGCCGCCTTTCTACTGGAAGGTGCGAAGGAGCCCCAGCGCTCCTGCCCGTGGTTCTGCGAAGGAAAAGTTTTATTAAATAAAACACTAAGTAAACCCTTTGTATTTATGGAACACGCTCTCTAATTTAGCCTGTTGAGGACACACACAAAAGGCTTCGCGATCTCTCTGATGTTAAGAGATGTGAGTCCACACGGTTAGCAATTAGTCTTGTCCCCCGAAGCTCCCAGGCTAATAAAAATCCCTGAAAACAGTGGCAAAAATAGACACGCTTGTCCCACACTGCTCCAGTGAAGGCATTTGTGTAATTAAACACTGAAATTCTGGTGGGATTTCTTTTATCAGAGTAAATTAACTTTACAAAACAGTCTTCCGGGACTTGGGGGCCGCCCCAGTTCTGCTAATGAGATCATCTCTCCACATTTGCATGAACCTGCCGCCTTCCTGTCTTCCCACCTCTGCGCCTCTGTCCCGTGGCTCAGCTCCACGACAGCCACGGTCCTGGCTCCCTCTCCCTATCGGATCCCATGGGGAGACCTGACCTGCCGCCTGTCCTCCACGCAGCCTGACGGGATCCCTTCTCATTACCTCACCTCCCTTCCTGGTTGGTGCCAGCAGCTCCTGTCCTGGCTGCTGTGTGCCCAAGGCCTCCCTGAGCTGGCACTCGGAGGGATCCTGAGAAACGACAATCGGGTCATGACTCTTCCTCTGCTGGAGATAGGGCCTCCTTTCTACTGCAGAACAAACTTCAAACTCTCGCTCAAGGTCATCATGCCTGACTCCACCTGACTCTCCAACTCGCCTCTTAACCACGGGGTGCTCAGGAGGCTCAGCCACAGAGGATTTCCTCCTCTTCCTCTCCCGCTGGCATTGCCTCAGGGCCCTTACCCTACGCCTCTCTCAGCCAGGAAGGCTCTTTCCCTACAGCTTCTCATGGCCACACATCTTCATTCAGGGCTCACCTCAAATGTCACCTTCTCGGAGTTCTTGAACACCTTCTGTGTTCCCCGCCGGATCACCCCGAGGAGCTTCTCACCTAACACTGGTTATTATGAATTTTCTCTTTCTCCTTGCATGCTTCCTCACTGGAATGGACAGTTTCTGAGCTCTTGGATTTTGTTTAGTCTATGCTTTATTCTTTCTTCTTGGTGGCTGTTACATAGAAAGTTTGTTGGCTGAACACGTGAATGGAAAGTACTTACTCTTTCAGAGAGGGATTCCATTCTTAAAATCCCATTCAATAATGTTTACTGTTCACTGACTTTTCCTCTTATCTACCTTATCTTTCTTAGGGGAAGAAAAAGTTATTTCCTTTTCTCTGAAATACTTGTTGGCATAAGAGAATTCAGAAAAACCTACTTCATTCATAATGTGTTAGCAAGTTTTACAGAATCATAAATCAACCTAAAAAACTAATCATAGAATTTCTCAAGTAATAGGTTAATTTCCATGATTCAAATAAATCTCCGTTTTAGAAGTTCCCACTTAAAAGGTAGAGTTTGCAAACGTCTTCCTTTGATATTGGCTTTATAGTACTTTCTTTCTTCAGTAGTTTAAATTCAATAATTATGTAAATTGTCATCACCAAGAATATTCCTAACTAGGGCTCTATTAATCATAAGCCCATCCAAAAATTGATGAATGTCAGTCACAAACAATTCTGGTGACATTTTTCTGCAGTGCACTCACCAGGGGCCATCTACAAATCCTAAAGGTCTCAGGCAGCCCCAGATGAATACTGTATTGTCCCTAATGCCAAAAAAATCTGACCAGAATTCTAGGCAGCTGAGGGCTTGTTTTTCCTATATCCGAATCGATCAGCCTGTTATTGTGAACTTAAATCAAAGTACTTTTAATGAGGTTGCCAACACAGCCACTATTGTAGACCTAATATACAGAAAATGATTTGGGGTGGCTTAATAACTGATGTATGTATTATAGGCCTCAGATTCTTAAATTAAGCATTTAAGTTGTAGGTCTGAAGGTGTAGCTCAGTGGCAGAGGGCTTGCCTAGTATCCCAGTATGCAGGAGGCCCTGGGTTCCATCCTCAGTACTTAAAAGAAAGAAAATAATTAAATTGTGATAATATTAATAATAATAACAATGACAATAAGTGAGAGTAATAGTAGTTTACTTTGGGGGTGTTACTAAGAAGCGAATGTACTAATTTAGGGGTTGCTCAAATGCTTCCTTCCTCCTTAGCCACATTTTCACCCCTTGGTCACATTGATGAAAAAGTTTCCTTGATGAATAGAAAAAACATTTTTTTTCCACCAGTGCTTTTGGGCACGATAACATAGATGATCACTTTCTTGATTGCGTTCTGCAGCACACCAACCTCAGGAGGCAAAAGTTTCTTTGCTAATAATGATAATAATAATGGCAACAAACTGTTTTGGTCAGTAAGCTAAGGACGATCAGGCTAATAAAAATTTAGCTCCTTTAGCCTGGATTCGCAGAAGTGAATCATACACCTCCAAGAAGAATTCATGCCAGTTTCCTGAATCGTCTGACCTTGAGCCATTGTTTTAAGAAGTGTCTTTTAGACAATTATTCTGGAAAATCCTTCTGCAGTTCACGTCAGTAATGCCTATATCTACTTCTTTGCTTTCCACGGTTGGTTACCTATGCTCAACCACAAATCAAAAATGGTAAGCAGAAAATTCCAGAAGTCAACTTACTGTGTTTTAGAATGTGTGCTGTTCTGAGTGCCAGCATGAAATCTCCCCCTGCCCGTCTCTGTCCCTCCTGGGTCATGAATGGCCCCTCCATCGAGGGAACGCACACTGTGATGCCACCCACTTACCAGTTGCCCTCTGGGTCATTAAAACACAGTGTCACTGTGCTTGTGTTCAAGGAAACCTCATTTTACTTAATGATGGCCCTTGAGAGCAAGAGTAGAGAAGCTGGCAATTTGGGTGTGCCAGAGAAGCTGAGATGTGCTGCTTGCCCCAAAGTGAAAAGGGGAAAGTAAAGCAAGATTGAGGGCAGGTGAGAGACTGACTCCAGAGAATCGCAAGTTCAAGGTCAGCCTGGGAAATTCAGCAAGACTCTGTCCCCAGTACGTAGGGCAGCTCCTGTCACATAGTAAGTGCTTAATAAATGTTTGCTGAACCAGTAAATGAAGCATATGTTCTCTTAATTCCCACATAATTCCATTGGCTCCACCTGTGAATATGAATCCAATTTCTTCCACTACAAAGAACCCGTGCATTATGGAAGAGGCCGGCCTAACGTTCAGAAAGATATATTAGCAAACGCTACGTGTTTATCTTAACGGCAGCCCTTAGCATATTTGCAAATTATTGAATCCAAAGTTAATATTTTCACTTTGACTATAGAGCTTTTATATAAAATGTGATGATTTGGAGGAACCATGGCATTTTCCTGCCTTGAAGCTTTCAAATAATTATGTCTTTAACTAATTCATTATTGCAACAGGGAGTTTAGACTGGAGTGTTACAATATTGGTGTTTTAATGATGAGAGAAGGCCAGTGAGGCTCCGGTATCCATAGCAACACCAAGTTCTTCTTTTCATCTTTTAAGTGACCAAAGATGACTATTGCTTCTTGTTATGTTACCAGATCACAGCTTATCACATGGGCAAGTGTGCGTGCCAGCTTCCAAGTGCAGGGTGATAATTATCACCAAAGCACACCCAACCAACACCAAATCCCTCCAGGAAACTGCCCTAACCCTAAATAAAAGAATTCTCAGCTCCTAATACTCAGAAATACGAGGATTGTGAACAAGACCTGAAGTATAGCAACACTGTCCAAATAAAACTCTGGACCAGACTGGGAAGAATCCCAACTCTGTTGTGTGATCTCATGATTAACAGGTGCCACCAAATCTTAGGCCACTGAGTGAGTCCTGGTGAGATCTAGGCAAGTCCTGAGAAATTCAGCCCCATGGAGATAAGACAAAGTTCTTTAGGTGGCAAGATGTACAAATGGAGAGAGACAGACATGACCATGACAGAGGTGGAGAAAGACCTAAGGACAATACAGCAAAGTGCCAGCCCAGCCTGATAGTTGAGAGAAGCAGGATGCTCCCTCTTCCCTGTGTTTCTCTCTCCTCTTGCAGTATCACAGGATTAAAATAATGTTAAGGTTAAAAAGAGAGCTGTCATGAGGTGAGTTAGAGAAATGGGATGATAAACTGTGGACTTAGAGTGCTCAACAACTGGCTAATTTCTGCTTGAATCGTCTGTGTGGAATGTGATTCATTTGTTAATTACAAATGATTGGAAAAGAGTTCATCAAATAACCCAGCTTTGAGTGCTATTTCCTTCTAAAATTTATGTTTATCTATTTCTAAACTTCATGTTTCTATGACCCAACTGATTCTTTGATATTATTGGCCTTATACTGTGAACAACTAACTGATTTTCTAGGAACCAGTAGTAGACTGATTTTTATTTATGTCCAAGATAAGAGACATCAAACTTCAATTTCCTCCTGCCAAACTAATAATAGTATCAACATTCATAATTGTAATAATAGCAGCCACCACACATGCCAAGTGCCATCCTAATTACACCTCAATTTCTTTGATCTTCAGGTAGATACTATTTTTTTTTTTTTTTTTTTTTTTTTTTTTTTTGCGGTGCTGGGGATTTGAACCAGGGCCTTGTGCTTGTGAGGCAAGCACTCTACCAACTGAGCTATCTCCCCAGCCCCAGGTAGATACTATTAACATCTTCTTTTTTACCAATAAGAACACTGAGTCACAGAGATGTAAGGAATGTGTCTAGGGCCAAAGCAGCCCCGGGATTTGTACCCTTAAATGTGACGCCACGCCACCTCTTGACGGTGGCTCTGGGAAGCCTAGGAGTTTCTATCAACCGTCCATTGTTTGCTCCTGCTGTAAACGGTCTCCTGTTTCACTCTCCTGCATGTAGGGAGTTTAGGGAGGAAGGCAGGTTCCATCCCTAATCCCCAGAAGAAGAGGCAGTTGAATAACAAGGCTCAAGATAAGCAAAGGAGCTCAGGTAATTATCCAGGGTAAAAAATTAGTATGCTTCTTACTTCGTATTCAAAATACATATCTCAGAGATCATTTCCTGTAGTTTCGAGTCAATGAAGTATTTGGGTGAAGATTACATTACGTAGTGCACCTCAAGCAAAGGTGTCCAGATAGCAAGTGCATATGTGAAATGCTTTGAGATCTGAGGTCCCTTCATAATTACTTTGACATCATTGTGAAAATAAATATTTGGTGTTGTGATTTCCTGTTGCTGTGCTTTTAAAAAGGGAGCTTGTACACACTCGTGTACAGTTTACCTGAGCACAAATTTTCCAGGCTTCTATTGACGATTCAGCTTGTTCACCCCTAGCTTCTCTCCCCTGGGTTCACAGCGCAGAACTCAAGGCCGCCTGCTTCCTCTGTGCTGCACCTTGGATAGCTTCCCCTGCCTCATCCTATCCTGACTTTAAAGTATTCCCTTTGAACTCACCGTCATGAAATTCACATTCTATCTAAAGTTACCATGGAACAAAAAAAAAAAGAAGACAAAAAACAGATTTTTAAAAACCCAAGAAATTACTCTCCAAAGGACAAATAGCAAGGGTTAGTAAAAAGCGAGAAACAGATGTCAAGTAGAGTTCTTGTAACCGAGCAAGAATAAGTCACAAATTCCAAGTCTTTGGGATATGTTATCGTTTGCCACAATTATTTTCTGAACATGAACACATATGCTTCCAGCTGGACTTCTGGCTTTAATAAGGTTAGATTTTTCCCACTTACCTCTCAGAAATCACCCAAAATCGACGAGTGGAAGGGCAACCAGAACCCACGAAGGTCAAGCAGGCACGCAGACAGAGGAGAAAGTTCCTGTAGGCCCACAGGCTCAGAAAAAGATGGCGGAGGGAGGACACGCACAGAGACCAAAGTGCCTCAAACAACATGGCCAGGTCATGGCGTCAGAAGCGGGGCAGGGGTCGGGTCTGGATGCCTCTCCACCCTCGTGGGGCTGCGGGGAGCGCCTGGAGCAGGGCCCAGGGACAGGGCACATTGCAGGAGGTTCACCACCTGTGAGGCAACAACCACAGAGACACCTTGCTGCCAGGCCTGCCCTGCTGGTCCTAGTTGGTCCTCCGGAGGAAAAGCATGGAAGGAATTCACGTGCACCCATCTTGAGATGTCAGGAAAATGTCTCCGACCGTGAAATACCGAATTGTCCCCTCCCTTCCATAAACTTCTTACAAATATCAGAGGGAGGATGAAATCGCTTAATTCAAAGATAAATAAAAATTGGAAAGGATCCACCACAGACATTACACAAAATAACAGGAGAAGCCCAGAAGGACAAGAACACCAAGAATAAATACAACAGAAGGAAATCAGAAAAAAAATACATACTTGCAGGAAACAGATTAAAAATGTAACCAAACGTATTGGTGCAATTATCTTTTTAAGTTAGAGAGACGAAAGGAGATGGAAAATGAGCTGGAAGAATGCAGGATGGAAAAGAAGAAGATATCCCAGAGATAGCACCAGGAGACACAGGAAAGCAGGTGCAGACCCCGGAAGGCTTAGGAACGGGACCAAGGAAAGCAAAATGCACACAAAAGAGCAGATATTCAAAATCCTTTGGGGGAGCTGAAGAAATAGCTCCTTTGGGAGAGCGCTCGCCTGGCATGCGCAAGGACCGCGGTTCAAATCCCCGGCCCCCTGGGGTGGTGGGGGAATCCTTTGGGGTCTCAGTGGAGATGCCCTTGCCTGACGTTTGTGAGGCCCTGGGCTCCAACCCCATCATCACAGAAGCACAAAAACAAATCAACAGACAAAAATGCTTTTGAAGGAAAGTAATGACCATGGGAGCAGGCCAAGGTGCAGGCTGCGCGTGTACCTGGTGTTCTCAGAAGGAAATGAAATGACGAAAGACAAGAAGTCAGGGTTTACTTTAAGAAAAAGCCTCAAGAGGGTAAGTTTCTAACTGAAAAGAAAGACTGTACTCAAACCCAAAACAAAAGGCACAGAATAGAAAACTTTGAGATGTTCTACTCAAATATGGGGACTCTAAAATCAAGGCCCCCTTGAACCTGCAAGTACAGTAATTAATCACCTCCTCATAATGAGAAATAAGCAAGCTGGCCACACATACTCCAAAACACATTCCACTTTTAACAACAGTGGAGAAGTACCTTCAAAGGCCCCAAAGAGTGTGTGGCCCAAAAACTCTGCTCTTAGCATTCTAGAATGTTCTGCAAGTATCAAGATCCATGGGAAAAATATGAATACAAGAGAACCCACTTCCCATCCCAAGACACACCACAGCAACCCAGAGAGGTGTGGAGGCCCTGTGGCCAACTGACCAGCAACGAGTTTCAATCCTCTCATTCAAAACCAACAAAAAGTGGAGATGATGGATTCCAAAAAGAATGGAAACAAACAAACAAACAAACAGTAGGAGCTGGAAATAGAAAAAGAAGGGATGGTACAGTGAAGGTACTATAAAGCCTACAAATGTCACTTCAAGACAAGAGAACCACATGAATTCATGACCACTTCAAATTAAATGTCAAATATTTGAGATAAAAAACATTTATATTTTCTTTAGGAAAATGGCCAAGAGGGATACAGAGCAATATTTGTATTCAATTTATATTCAGATTTAGCTAATATTTATCAGACTTCCACTATGGCTAGAGACTGATGCATGATGTCCCCTGAATTCCTCTAAGATATGCAGCTTGACATCTATTGCTCAGATTGCATAACTTCCAGAAATTATATAGTTGTAGTTCATGTGATTCTCTCAGTTATATAATTTTCTTCTGAGTGTGATTCCCTTCCCCCCAGAAAAATCACCTACAGGCAACTATTTTTAACAGTTCAGTGTCTTTCTTTCCAAAACTTTTCTGTGCTTCTTTCCCATAGTTGCAACCAAACTACATCATATTCTATATTATATCATAGAAATTTGCTTTTCTATGTTATTTGGTACTCAAATCCTTTTTCATTTTTTATTTATGTTTTGGTATGGGATTGAAACCAGGGACACTTAACCACTGAGCAACATCCCCGGCCCTTTTTTATATTTTAGAGACAGGGTTTCCTAAGTTGCTTAGGGCATCTATAAGTTGCTGAAGATGTCCTTGAACTCTTGATCCTCCTGCCTTAGCCTCCCAAGCTTCTGGTATTATAAGCATGTGCCACCACGCCCAGCATTTGAATCCTTCTTAAATATCATTTAATGTTGCATAAAAGCCCATTCTATAAATGTGTTATCACATCTAAATATTTGGAGGTAATGAATACCTCTTAAATTCAAATCCCTTTTTTATTTACCCTGAGAAGAACCTCAGAGATAAGACTATTTTTGATTATTTTAATGCTTTAATAGATATTTTCAAATTGTGGGTTACTGCTAGAAGCTTATAAATCTCTATAATTATTTTGTAAAGACACTAGATTTTGATTCATCTTTGTTTTAAATACTTCCCTGTTATGAATTGTTCTATATATTTATGCATATACATGTATATACGCACAAATCCATATATAAACCCACAAATACATATATAGGGGTAGTCTCTTTTTAAATACAAAATGTTCTATTTGAATCACATCTATTGACACTTTTTTAAAATTTATTTTTATAGTAAACAAATGGGATACATGTTGATTCTCTGTTTGTACATGGAGTAAAGGCATACCATTTGTGTAATCATAAATTTACATAGAGTAATGTTGTTTGATTCATTCTGCTATTTTTTCCCTACCCTGCCACCCCTCTTTTCCCTCCATACAGTTCCTCCTTCCTCCATTCTTGCCCCCTCCCCCCCATTATGTGTCATCATCCGCTTATCAGTGAGATCATGCGTTCTTTGGCTTTTTGAGATTGGCTTATCTCACTTAGCATGATATTCTCCAGTTTCATCCATTTGCCTGCAAATGCCATAATTTTATTATTCTTTATGGCTGAGTAATATTCCATTGTATAAATATACCACAGTTTCTTTATCCATTCATCAATTGAAGGGCATCCAGATTGGTTCCACAATCTGGCTATTGTGAATTGAGCAGCTATGAACATTGATGTGGCTGCATCTTTGTAGTATTCTGCTTTTAAGTCCTTTGGGTATAGGCCAAATGGAGAAAAGCTAGCCTCTTCAACAAATGGTGCTGGAAAAACTGGAAATCCATATGCAACAGAATGAAACTAAACCCCTATCTCTCACCCCGCACAAAACTCAACTCGAAATGGATCAAGGACCTCTGAATCAGACCAGAGACCCTGCATCTTATAGAAGAAAAAGTAGGTCCAAATCTTCAACATGTCGGCCCAGGACTCCCATAGCACAAGAAATAAAAGCAAGAATCAATAACTGGGATAGATTCAAACTAAATAGCTTTCTCTCAGCAAAGGAAACTATTAGCAATGCGAAGAGAGAGCCTACAGAGTGGGAGAAAATCTTTGCCACTCATACTTCAGATAGAGCACTAACCTCCAGAATCTATAAAGAACTCAAAAACTCTACACCAAGAATACAAATAATCCAATTAACAAATGGGCTAAGGAAATGAACAGACACTTCACAGAAGAAAATCTACAAGCAATCAACAGACATATGAAAAAATGTTCAACTTCTCTAGTAATAAGAGAAATGCAAATCAAAACTACCCTAAGATTCCATCTCGCCCCAATTAGAATGGCTATTATCAAGAACCCAAGCAACAATAGGTGTTGGAGAGGATGTGGGGAAAATGGTACACTCATACATTGCTGGTGGGGCTGCAAATTAGTGCAGCCACTCTGGAAAGCAGTGTGGAGATTCCTCAGAAAGCTTGGAATGGACCCACCATTTGACCCAGCTATCCCACTCCTCGGTCTATTGACACTTTTGATTCTAATTTCTTTTAAAACTTTTCATCTAATGAAATCTTTCCCAGCTAGATAGCTAATATTGTCTCCTACTTCCTCATTTGATACTGTTAAGCCATAAGCCTTACATTGTTTTTAATGTCACATGATTTAGCTACATTTATCTCTCATTCTACTTAGGTTAATAAGATTTATGATCTAGATGAAACACTCGTTATCAAAATTAGTTCAGGATTCATCAAAATTTGGTATATATACCCCAAAGCAAAAACGTGGGAAGAAGAGGCTGCCAGCCAGAGCTGCACCTCGCCCTTGCTCTGACTCTCAGCTTTGTGTTTGTAATTTTATTTAATTATTTTTCTGGTCAGCTAAACAGTGTCCTCCAGGACCACAGGGGATGGAGTCCCAGGGTAACAGGAAGAGGTTTGGTCAGAGGCTGAGACCAACCACAGCTTGTGGGTCGCTGGAGAGGTCTTAGGGTTCCTCTGTGGGGTTGGTGAAGAAGGACCCTGATAGAGTTGGGAACTCGGAGCCACTCCCTGCTCCTGTCTCCAGCACCCACTGGTCCCCTGGAGTCGTTGGTACACAGGTCCAAGTGCATGTCGGAACCCACCCAGCAACGTCACAAAAAGGAACATTCTGCGTTTCCTAACGAAGCCACCAAGTCAGCATTTCCTGAATTAGCAGATGAGGCTGACTGACAGCCACTGTTGCTACAGGGCGACCCAACATAGCAACAGCAGAATCTGGGAGGTAAGCAGGCTGGAGGGATGTCCACCCAACCGTGGTCAGCTTGGGTTGTGCTTCATTAATGGACCTCTCAAGGGAGAGGACAAGTGGAGGTGGCCTGCGGGTCCTGCCTTACTCTCTATCACACTTTCCCCAGATGTATGGGGAACCGTGGTTAAATTACCAGGAAAGCACTTGTCTATTTCCCCCAAATCCTACATCTGAATGGAGAGTTGGCGGGCCTTAGCTTTTGGGTAGAGGCCCGGGTTCATGCGCTGGGGAGCGCATGCACGGGCACACACGCCGTCGAGTGAGCCCTCAACACAGACACACGCGTGTGCCCTTCATAACGTCAGAACGTACGGAATGACAATAAGCTCACCGGCTACGCCAGCTCCAACAGGGCCTGTCCACCGCCTTCTCGTGGGTCACCCGCAGTCCCGCGCTGGGCAGTCCCAGGTTCTTATTCCAACCTTAATCTCTAAGATCTGCAGCTCTCACCACACACCAAGTGTCACACGAGGGTTTGCACGTGTAGGTGGGGGAGAGGCTGGGAAAGGGCTGGGGAGGCTGGGCTGGGGCGCGGCAGAGCAGATCCCACCGCAGTCACTGTGGGTGGCCAGACGCCATGAGGACCAGCCGCAGGGTCAGTGCAGGAACCTACCCTAAGCCAAGGTCCAGAGGGCAGCAGCTCGGCAGCGGCAGCTTGGAGGGCAGCTTGGGGAGGGCTGCGCATGGTCGTCAGGGCCAGAGAAACCGCACTGCGCCCAACAGGGCAGAGATTCGGAGGTTCGAAGCTGTGGGGGTTTTCCTGAGCAAGGCAGGGACCAAGTGACAGAGTCCGGGCGCCACCATGCGCAGCCTCCCCTTATGGGGGAGGGTCCCGCGTGGCGGATGAGCTCGGTCCGGGTTCTGTCCAGAGTTGGCTGCGCCCACGCGTCCACGTGCCTCTGATCGGATCAGTGGGTTCCCAGTGGTCTTTCTTCTTGGACTACCACTTTCTTTACCTCTTTGTGCCTCACGGTCATGCCAGGCAGACTGTGGTTGTTTACTCATGCAAACAAGGTGTAGAGCCACGCCACCTCAGCTAGCTTGGGGCGAGCCAGTCTTACAGGATGCGGTGGCTCGGGGCGCAGCCTGAGAACCGCTGTCCTACCCAACGTGCATGTCGCAGGGCAGAGCACAGACACTCCCACGCGCAGGACGAAGAAAAGGAGTAAAGGAGAGAAGGAATATCAAGGATACTTAACATTTTTTCTATG
Source organism: Sciurus vulgaris (assembly GCF_902686455.1). Taxonomy (NCBI): domain Eukaryota; kingdom Metazoa; phylum Chordata; class Mammalia; order Rodentia; family Sciuridae; genus Sciurus; species Sciurus vulgaris. Next base: position 140,709,671 of record NC_136470.1, read on the forward strand.
CTCTCGGGCAACTGCTTTTAGAATTCATGTTAAGTCCTCTCTCTAGAAGCCATAGCACAATAGCACTTGGGAATCAATAGACACACGTGTATATTCTAGTGAATAATATGTGTGTGAATACATTTTAAATCAACCACCGAAACACTTGAGTATGGTCTCCATTACTCGAGAGCGCAGTGCTGACCATATTTTATCCACGCTCTGGTACAGGAGCCAACTTGATTTATTTATTAATCAAATACAGTGAGCACTCACTGTGTGTCACGGCTTCCAACTCCATCACAGAATAAAACAAAGATTTGGCCTTGCTCCTGGTGAAGGGGCGGCTCTGTGTTCACGGTGGTGTGGGTCACATACATGCCCATTGTGATAAAACTCCATCCAGCAAATATACACAGCCAAGGACCTGGAAAACCAGGGCGCCTGAGTACCGCGGATGGGCTCTGTCCAGGTCAGTTTTCTGTTTCTCATATTGTGCGGTAGTCCTGCAAGCTGTTACCGCAGGGGAACACGGTACTGGAAAGCAGGGCTTCGTCCCATCAAAACTGCCTGTGACTAAACCACAGGCGAATCTACCATCATCTGAAAATCACAGTTCAAGCACTATTCTCTTGGGGCTTATATTCTAATGGCTGGAAACAGACAAAACAAGTACTGAGCACAGTCAATGCGTCCGTGATGGAGTAGGTGAGAAGGTGACCCCGCGTCTCAGAAAAGAGTGGAGCAGAGTGAGGAGCAGGAGCGCCGGGTGTGTTTTGAAGGTGGCAGTGGAGCCAGGACTGAGGAGCCTGCAGCTGGCCTGTGGGAAAGCGTGAAGACCAGCGGCCATCGCGGGCCTGAGACAGAGGGGCTTGGGCGGAGGGCAGCTGCAGGTGAGGTCGCCCAGGCGTGGAAGGTGCGGGCCCACTGTGTGAGGCCGGCTTCTTCCCTGAGTGGGAAGCCACGGTGACGTGTCTGTGAAGGGTCGCTCCCGCTCCCATGCTGGAAGGACTACGGAGGAGGAAGAGAAGCTGTGGAGGCCATGGCTTCGGTCAGCGAGGAGCGCGGCCTGCCCAGGAATCGCAGCGCCGAGAACAGGACGGAGCCCAAGGGTTTCCCACCTCCGGGCGTCCCTCACTGCTGTGCCCGCGGTGGCCGTGACAGAGCCCACACCTTACAGTTATTTCAAGGAGAAGGTGCATGGATTACTGAGCAAGGGGAAACCAACCGTTCGGCCCCTTTGTAAGTGGAGCCTTTTCCGTGAAACCTGGAAGCGCTTCATGCGTATTTTTCCTACCCGATTCGCGTAGCTTCTGCTCCCCACGCTGCTGCTGCTGCTGCTGCTGCTGCTGCGTTCAGATTGCTTGGACCGAGCAGAGGCTCCCTGTCGGCCTCCCTCCCTCCGCTCTGATCTAAGCATCCGAGGTCAGGACCTCCGGCTGGGTGACTCTGGCTCCCTCTGCTGACTCCACCAGAGCCCAACAAGAACCCAGAGCTGCAGCCCCACAGCCCCACGTAATTAGAAAGAAAACGTCCAAAGATGCTCTGCCCTCTGCGGCATCCAAGTGTGGTGAGAGCCAAGATGAGCAAATGAAAACTTTGGAAGAAGATGTCTGCCTTGCCTGTTCCGTTGCCATCAACCGAAGCACAGGCCCAGGGCCTTTGGGAGCTGCAGGGACGTCACCTCCCTCTGACTTCATCACAGGTACTTCCCTGTTTCTTTGACCTTCCCCTGCAAGGCCTCTTTAAGATCACTGAAGCACATGCGCTGGCTTGCTAAAGTGAGAGGCGAAATTCTGGAATCATTCCGTCTCTTTAGTAATCAAGGCAGCGATTCTTTTGTGAATGTGGTTTATCCTGAAGTTCTGCCAGCCAGGTGGGAATGTTTTCATACAGTTTGCCAAACTGGAGCCAAAGGAGAAGGCATTGTCAACGCCCTCCAGGAAAGCAGCAGAAGCAGTAGCAGATGAAAATGTGAAGATTGCTTCTGTTTCTCCTTGGGCAGCAGGAGAGTGACCACGAAGGTGTCACTCATTCATCTGATCTTGGATATTAAAATAATGACCTCACACTATTGCTTCTGTGAAGACCTCTGCACTCACCCCCTCTGGACCCTGCATCCTTCTTCCCTGTTTCCAGACACCCCAGCAGGAAAAGCGGCCTCCTATGCCAGTGTTTTCCTCAAATAAAGGGGTGTTCTGTGTGATGGACTGTGTCTTCATGCTTTCTAGCAGCCAGAAACCTTAACAGGAAAGGTGAATGAATATTTTAAATTTTCTTCCTGTCCTGTTCACAAAATAACCTAAAGCTAGAGCATAAATCTGATTTAAGGGGATAATCACATTAGTATTTCAAAAATGCGACTCCATAAACCCTGTTTTTAGACATTAAAAAACAACTTGGATATACATCATTTGTTTCTTTAATTGCACATTAGTTTTGTAAATTATTCATTTAAAATGGCATCATATGACATCATGGTAAAAGAGGTAGAGGCTGAGGCTTTAAATTTAGAGCACAAAACCGTCCTTCACCACATTCCTTACATTATCAATATTGTCAATAAATCTTCAAACTATTTATATTGATTATTTTTTTAAATAGTATTTCAAAAAAATGTTATGGAAAAATTTACTCAGCACCAGGTATTTATGGGCAGAATTAGCCCTTTTTTGGTTCTTAAATAATCAGAAAGAGAAGAAAATAATTTTACTACTTTCTTTTTCTACTAATTCTATTTCCTACCAGTGTAGAGACCTTGCTTTTATTACACTTATATATGATAACATCTCTTACAATTAAGTGCCCCCAGCTGGGGCACACCTGTAATCCCGGCAACTCCGGAGGCAGAGGCAGAGGATTTCAAGTTTGAGGCCAGCCTCAGCAACTTAATGAGACCCTGTCTCAGAATAAAAATAAAAAGGGTGTAGTTCAGTCTTAGAGCACTTGCCAAACATGCATGAGCTGGTTCGGTTTCCAACACTGAAAGAAAAATAAAATCCCCAAACTGCAGTTTCACTCAATTGCAAAAGAAATGATGTTTTTTTATCCCCAAGATTCAAACTGTTTCCTGCTCTGCTCACACCCCCTCCCTTTTTGCTGATCTGAGTGTGGAAACTTCACAACAAACTTCCCAACGCCCCCACTGCCAGCTGCCCTTCCCTCTGCTGCTGCAGCCCTTCCTGGTGTCCTTAACATCACATGACACAAGACCCCCTGGCAGTCCCCGAAGTGACTGAGCCTTTCAAGATGCAGTTCCTCCATGGTGCTCGTAACCCGGGCTTCGTTTCCAGGTGTCCTTACTACTGCCTCCTCTCTCCCCTTCGGAGACATCTCTGACCTTGCAACCTCTTTTATGAGTTCCCCAATTTGGAAGTGTACCCACATACACTTCCCTTCTTATATCATCCGATCTAATCTCAAACCGCTTCTTATTGTCACTTTTTAGAAACACAATATTGACAATGGAGGCGATTGCTCATTGGTTTGTTATTTTTGTTTTCTGAGCAAACAACAGGTACTTTAACATCGCATTACATGTGTAAGTGCTGCTGTAACAGTATCATAACACGGGCACTGTTCCGGGTGGCGATGCCACGCTAGGAAAGAACTCCCGCTGACTCCGCTGAAACCGGAGCTCTATGGTGCCCACATGAACTTGTGCTGAAGGCTGGTGGGGGCGCGCCTGCCCGCTCGCCAGCTCCTGCCCATGTGGTTCTCGTGTGATGAGCGGCACCACGATCTACGCATGGCTCCCCTAGTCCAGAGACCGCGCACATACACACTTTTTATGACGTTTAACCTTATTTTCAAGGCCCTGCACAACCAGTTCCTTGGTGACTAATCTGACCTCATCTCTCTTCTCATCTCTACACAAATCCACGGCCCCAACAGCAGACGCAGGACAGTGGCTGTTCTCCCCTCTGAGTCCAGGTTTCAGAATTTTAAGACCTCTTTATGAACAGTAAAGCCAGGGACACAGGACAAAACAATGAGGATAAAATAGTCCAGGGTTCTTTACCCAAAGTCACTCGAGCCAAACTTAGCAAAGAAGCAACAAGTTAAGAGTGCCCAGAAATTCTCCTCTGCCTTGGACACAAACCGTCATGATGGGATTTTTATAAACTACACAGTTGCACCTAAGGCTTATTCACTCATTCACACTTAATGCTGTTGCCATAAGACAAGATCCTATTGGCCAGGCCAAGAAGTAGATGAGAGAAGCAATTTGTTTAAGACTTAACTAGTCTCAGTCAAAACCCCAGTTTCTCTTGGAAACTGCATGCTCACACTATCCTCCTGTCTCTGTGTTCCCAGGAAGGCTGGCTGACCTCCATCCAGCTTCTCCCTGAAGTCATCAGTCTGCTTCTCTTTGTTCCTGCTAGCTGAGCTGGGTGCCTTCACCTCACTTCATGCTACCCACTCACATGCTGATAACAAGACCCCACCCAGCACGTGTCAGTCTAGCTTCTCAAAGAATGCTCTCTCTCTCTCTCTCTCTCTCTCACTCACACACACACACACACACACACACACACACACACACGGACGTACTTATATAGAGAGATGGTCTGCAGTCGGCAAGCTGGAATCACCCTGTGGCTGAAAGTGAGCTCTGCTGCAGTTTCTAAGGTCTGAGAAGCAGAAGCTCCGTGGTGCAAGTTCCATCTGAGTCCGAATCTGAAGCCAGGGAAGACCCAGGTCTCAGTCAGAGACGGCAACCCCCCCAAGTCAGTGCCCATGCTGTGTCCAGGCCATCTGCAGACGGGGTGAGGCCCGCCCACAGGTGGATGAGCTGCCAGTTCCTGGTTTCCTGAGTGTTTCCCGACCACACCCAGAAGGCCTATTGGCGTTCTTTTGTCCTTTGAGGTTTTGTAGCACTGATGTGCACACACATAGTGCATTCACACAGTGAAGACTGCAGATGCACATGCACTGAACTATTGCTATGTGTGCATTCTCTAGACAGAGCCACCTGAGGACAGCAGGTGAGAACAGGTCAACATGCATATTTAAGTCACTGCCCTCGCCTCTATGTCATCTCTCAGAATCACACTTTTCCCCCAAATGTGCGGACTTTGAACGCTACACAGGCACCTGGTCTCTACACCATGACACACTCGACCAGGGCCTCTGGACCCGAGGATCACAGACTCGGTGGGCTTTGAGGCATCTGTAGGCTCATCTATCTGTCTAGCAAGTGCTGTGTCGTGAAGTTCTCAGGAGGTGGGCTCCATTCATCTTCTCAAGAGTCCACGACCCCAGCCAGTCAGGAACCACACCCTTGCTCATGTTCACAACAACATCTGTGGACGTGAAATATTTGTTTTCTAGTATATTTAATGAGTAAGTTTAAAAAAATGTAGAATTGGTGGCATTGGTATTGAATGCTTTTCTATTTTAAGGATCAGTTTCAATTGAACTCTATCTGCCGGAAGTGGCAGTTAACTGCCGTCTCCTTGGCGTTGCTGTGTCATGGCCACACAGCCTGAGAAGCTTAGGACAAGAGGCGTTTCTTGTACTCAGGAGTCTCTGAGGCCCTGGGGCAGCCCTGCTCCACAGCCTCCGGTGCCCCGGGGCCTGCTGGGGTGTGCTCCCAGGACAGCGGCAGACTGCAGGAGAGCCAGCCCTACCGTGTCCCAGACCTCCTGTTCAAGCCTCTGCCGGGCGCTCAGTTGGCCAGCAACTCATGGCCAGTCAGTCATGTGGCCAAGTTCAAAGTCCACGGGAGGTGCGAGCACACCCACCTTTGGAGGAATAGACTGCCAAGCTTTGAAGCAGATGGGCACAGGAGGGGATGAAGACTTGAGCTCTCGGACTCGGCCCCCCACGTTTTCTCACTCAGTGAGCAAAATGTGCCACAGAAAGTGATCAAAGCGGGTGCAACTTGGAGACCTAGCTCTGCTCCTTACCTCGACGTGGCATTTAACCCATGCGACTGCTCTGGAAGTGAACCCTAAGAGCCAAGCTCTCCGGTGGCAGATGGCAAGCTGGACTTGGGAGAGTTTGGGAGACTTGCTAAGGATACTTGAGCTAGCACGTGAGAGAAGAGGGTTCTAGAGATAAACTCTCGTGATACTACTACAGAGAAGTTGATTTGCAGATGACAACACTAACACCGGTTTAGGGGGAAGAGTAGCAAAGGGAGGTGATTCCTGGCTGTATTTCAAAAGGCGGGCAAGAGAGAGAAGGCACAGGTCACACAGTGGCAGGGCTCCCGCTTGTCTCCCCAGGAACCTGCGCCCTAGGCTTCCTCTCTGGGCGCTGCCTGTGCGGTGGGACTCCTTCTCCCAGACAGGCTCTTCTCAAAGGAGGGGCCCTGGTTTCCGGGAGCTTCTGATTCACACCTTGCTCACCTGTGACCGAAGAGGAAACAAATACTTCCCCACGTCGTCAACCACAGAAACACCCTGGAAGGATTGCCTCCTGGCTGCGTGGAGTCACAGCTCCACCCTAACCAATCCCTGGTGTCCGGGAGGGAGGGGACCGCCACCAGAGCAGCCTGAGAGGGCCTGAGCATCACCATGTGGCCAGGCCTCCAGGGTCAGAGGATGCTCAGACTCTGCAATCACCTCGGGGACCAGAGAGGGCGGGTGCTGTTCACAGTGATTGTTAAACTACAACGAATTCAGAATGTTCTCGAGTGTTCGATTTGTTTTTCTTCCAATTCAAAAAAATATTTTTTCTTCTTTATAAAACCTTGTTCCAACTGTTCCATTGTCTTTGTCAACAATCATAATTTCAGCTTGTTTCTGGGTGTTCCATTAATCAATTCTGTATTTGCAGAGTGAATCAAATCTTCTTTTACCTAATCTTCTTTCCTGTAATAAAACATAACATGGTCATTGAAAACAGAAAGGATGAAAATCAGTCCTGTCAGGGATGAGCCTCATCAGTGTAGTGGCAGAAAAATAAATAAACAAATAAAATAAAAGAGTAGTAGGGAAAGTAACAAATTTTTAAACAATTGTTACTTTGTCTTAACAAATTATAGGTACTCTAGAGTCTAAGACATGATTTCGGCAAAGCCAAAGGAAGATAATTTTATGTTGGAAAAAAAGTATCGGTCAGATAAGAGATCATTTTTTCTCTGGAGAGGAAGTGGCTTGGTCCCAGTGAACTCCGTGACCAGTCTTCCCAATTTTACATACTTAGTAAAAGAAGTTTATCTGCGATGCACCAAACTTCAAATTAGTCTACGTCTGAGGTGAAATAAAATTTTCAAATAATTCGCTGAGCAAAGTTTTCATTTCAAAAGTTAATGACTCAAAGGAATTCATGTAATATGTGAGTATGTATAGCAATGTGAGCTGATATTTGGGGGACACTGGTACCTCAGTACATCACCATCTGAGGGTCTCAGATTCTCTGCAAGAATGTTGCTAATGTCTTTCAAGAAAACCAGTGTCTTCAGCCAGCCAGCCAAGCTCCTCTGGGTTGGGGCCCTGCATCTGGATTCCGTGATGCCCGTATGCAATCTCTCAATGAGGGCTCAGTGCATGTTGGTGCAGACTCCTAGGGTTAGCCCAGGTTGGCATGTTCATAGGTAGAAGGGAGGGAAACTGTCAAAAAAGAAATGGCCATTTCAGGAAGAGGAGCCGTTTCCTGGAGTGAGGTGCTAGGTATGTTTTATTCACCTTACACCGATAAGCTTGTGTTGGCCCAAACTCTTGGAGGCTCAAGGGAGCAAGACAGGAAGGGAGGGGTTTAGGGGACTGAATGACAGAATGGTCTCATCCATTTGCTACTTAGTTTCTTCTTCCCATCCTCAGGCTACTTCCCCTGTGGGGGAGGCTGCTAGTTATTCCAAATTTGTAATCCAAAGGGAATCGAGACTGCTTCTCCTGGTGGTCACATACCGAGCTTCAGGAAAGGCACTGGTTGGAGTTGCTTGGCTCCCAGGCCTACCCCGAGATCCATCTACAAGCTCCATCAAATGAAGAGAGCGATGGAGGAGTTATTTCTCAGTCACGTTTGCATGCAGACAGGATCACTCTCAGCATTTTATGAGCACTTCTTCTGTGTCTGTTTCCCTGGTGGATTACAAGACAGGGTGGGAGTTGTGTTTCTATTCTGTGTTCAGTCCTAACACAGGACTTCACCCAAGTAGGGGGCAGTGATGGGGACAGAATAAAGGATGTAAGCAAATGTGTATGACTCTAGGGAGCAGAGACAGAGAAGAGAGGTCTGCGATAAGCCCTGAGGCACAAAAGAGAGTACAGGGCTCCCTGCACTGGGCGAGGGGAGGGGACCAGATGCCCAGAGAGTAAGTAGCTCTTAACCTTTAAATCACTTGGAGCCTGTTTCTAAGAGGGCAGCAGCCCACGCCGCTGACATCAGACACAGCTAGGCTTCACTTAAATCTCAATGCTTCTCTTTTAATAACAGATAAGAACACTCAGAGTGATTAAAGTCGTGACACATTCTTATGGCTTGTGTGAACTCAATCAAGGAATCCCTGAAGGTTCTGGTCCGTGATATACTAGGGACCTGGGGTCCCCCGGCTGCTATAGTCAAAGCCAGAAGCCTCGCCAGCTTCTACTTAGCCTTCAAAACATTTGACGGTGAAGTGTTCCAAGAGCAGAAAGCCCTAGAACTCCCTGTGCCATCTCTGTTACACACTAGTGTTAAGTATGTGCACAGCTGAAGTGTTGTTCTCCTACATGGTGAGCTGGAGGCAGCACGCGTGCGTCATGTTAAGCTGGGAAGAGTGGCAATGACGCTAAGAGGTCCAGCAATCATGAGCATTGCCGTGTCACAAGTGTCAAGAGAAAAAATAGTTTCAAGGAGGGGCGGGTGTGGTGGGCGCCGTCAGGAGCTCAGAGGCTGCGCGTGAGTACGTCAGAGAAGTGGCTGTTGAGACCTGAGCCATTCTGCATGGTCTGAAAGTGCGACCCTCCAAAATCACGTTGGAACCTAAGCCCCTCAGGTGGCACTAAGAGGGGTGTCCATGTGGAGAGGATTAAGTCATAAGTCACCGTCATGAGGGGGACGGCACCCTTGTGAAAGGGCGAGGAGTGGAAGGGACCCAGCTCCCCTCTGCACAGGGGGGCGGAGCAGTAAGGACCCCAATGCAGGAGACCACGCCTCCAGGGGGACTCCCACCCCAGAACTGCGGGAACACACCCTCATCACCGTAATGTAGGAGGGAGTCAGTCCATCTCAGGAGAAGGAGCGATTTCCTGCAGGAACGTCCTGGCAAGGCGAAGGCCATGTGTCACGGAGGGAAACGCAACAGGTGACCCGGTGAGGACAGCCAGCAGCCCGGGGTGCCCGGTTCTAATACTCAAATGCTGTCGTGAAGTACAGGAGTCGGGTCACCTCCTCAGCCAGCCGCATTTCAGACAGCACTCAACAAACATGTCACACAGATTCCTTTTCTTATTATTAAAAACGCTCAGATTTAGGGCAAAATTGCCAATATTAGAAATTGCTCCTCCTTAGAACATCATATGATGAAACAGGTTATATAAATCTAAAGTGCACAGTTTGGGGGGAAAAATCAAGCATAGTGACACATTAAAAAATAAAAACAGGAAATTACTCAAAAATAGAATAATTCAGAATACTTGTGTATTCTGACTCTCATACTCAAGAAACATATTTGTTAGTTATCGTGCAGTGAGGAATAGCATGCTTGAAACAACCCAGTATATGTCTGATGCACAAAAAAATTAAGAAAACAGAAAAGTACTTTTGCATAACATATTATAAGAAAACAATTCATATATACCAATTTAAAAAGCGAGAGAGAGAGGGGAGAGGAAGGGATCAGTTATTTGCCCTGAGAACTGGTACATCCTTTCTTTGAGGTCACTTGAGTCTTTTTCAAATCAACTTATTCAGGGCACCAGTTGAGACCTTTACAATGCAAACATTAAATCACGAAAAACAAGAATGAGGGCAGCAGTTGACCTTTAATCCTTATTATGATGAAGCACAAGAAGATTTAGGGTAATTCTCTGAGAACCAGCAAAATATAAAATCATCCTAGAAAAAAAAAAATAATGTAAACCTACTCATGCAGGTATCTCTCTCACCACTTCCTTCTGCGCTGGGAAAGGTTTTAGTTACATAATAAAATAAATCAGAGAGACATGATCACATTAAAGTAAGCTCAAGAGCTAATCAGCCCCAAGCTCAGGATGGTCATTTCGAAACTGGCTCCACACCTGGAGGTAAACTTAGTCTCCTTCATCCTGTCATATCCTGTCATACCCAGTGGCCACAGGACTTCAAAAGACCAAGATTCAGGCAGGTGGATTGCTGACCTCTACTATTTGATATAGGTCTCTGCATTACTTTTAGGTCCGTTTAACTTGGGGGAGCATCTTAGGGTTCCCTCTGATTGAATCTCACCCACTTCAAATTGTTGCTGAATGCATTAAACAAATAAATCCCTAGAATTCAAACATCCCTGATTTTCCACAGACACAGTTACCGTGGGAGCCCACGTTTACACTCTGGGCCTCACCAGCCTGGAGGCCAAGTGAGGTCTCCTAACAGAGGCTTCTGCCCCGTGCTCGGGCAGTCTGCTCCCAAAGGAATCAAAATCTGGCTCCCACTGCCTCCTCTTTATGACACCCCCACCCTTGACACCATCTAAGGGGACTGGTCACCACTGCCCAGATCCTCCAGGACAGTGATCAGGGGAGGGACCCTAAGGTCCCTGAGAAGTGCCAACAATATCTCTGCCTTCTCCACGGCCCCCTGGTCCCAGGCCTGCAGGCCTTCCTTGTGCACAGTGAGGCAGATCTGTCCTCGTCCTCACTCTGTATTGAGGATCAACAAGCATTTTCTTCCCTGAAGTAGTTCCGATAGTGAAAGGAATCTTGAATTAATGGCTGCTGCAAGACGGGAGGTTAAACAGGGTCCTCCAACAAACTGGGACATGCATCCGCCTGCGTGTGGCTGCTCCATTCCCCCAGGTCCCTCTGGCAGTGGCCTGTTTTCCAGGTCCTCAGCCACCCTTTGGGTAAAGTGAATGCTCCCGCTTCTTTCTTTCCTTCACTGGATTAGGCTTGTCCACAGGGCTGGGCTGAGGGACAGGCACAGTGGTCTTCTCTTTGTCCACCTGTGTGACCTGGCTGCCCACATACCAGCCTCCACTTTAGAGACCCTCCATCCTCCAAGACTCTGCCAGGCCAAGATGCCCCTAAACAAAACCTAAAATAAGACACCACAGATAGCAAGCCAGCCTCAGCTCAGAACTAACATCCCATCCCATGGCAGGAAGAAGTGGAGAGGAAAACCTTTCCTTTGCCAAGGTCATTTAATAAGTTTGCTTATTATGAATGTGTATAAATAAAGCTTGAATATACTGCCCTTCTCTTTGTCATTAAATATTGATAATTGCATCTGTCCTGTATCTCTAAATATGTATGGCAGAGCAATATTAATGAAATTGAAATCATGTCTACAAAGCATTATTGATCCCTTAGAAAAGGAAATTACATTAATAGTAATAATAGTGTTGTCTTCAAAAGAGAATAAATGGGAAATAACATATTTCTGGCAGAAAGGCATCCATGAAATTTATTTAACATAGATTATTTAAAATGAATATGTGAGCTGTACTTGTTGGCATCTATTGGCTGTGAGGAACCCACAAAGAACTATGATCACAGGCTAATTCAAGCGTGCATGTTCCGTGAGAGACACGAGGCCTTTGAAGAGAGTTTTTAATAATGGACTCAAAACAATCATCTGAAACACATCTCCAGAGAAAAATCATGGACTAATTATATGCATGACTTACAAGAAAAATACTTTTAGCGCAGGCCTTAAGAAGGAACTTTGCTTGCCATTAGCGCACAACATGAGAACAGGATATGCGATTAGGTGTTGAACACCAAGCTGCCACTCTCAGGTTTGTTCCATTCCTCTAGGTGAGCTCCAGGAGCGACGAAAGCCACAAACCGGCACACACAATGCAGCAGACTGTGCACGTGCTGCCGCACCATGGCTATTGGTTGATTTGATGACCTCGGATTGTTCCCAACCTGACAAGAAGTGTCGCAACTCTGGAGAGAGGATCTGGAAATAAGATCCGCACAGGCGAGAAGCTAATGAACAAGGAAGTGATTGAATGGTGAGCGGTGGCACAGATGGTGGGTCTTTGGATTCTAGAAATAGACGGTCGGGGAATTGAGCTGCGCCTTGAAGTTTGGGCACCTCTGACAGGCGCAGAAGGAAGGAGAGTATCGTGGGCAAGGACACAAGGAGGGCAGAGGACGAGAGGTGGGCACCAGGAGCAGCTGCCATGGCAAACCAGTCCTGCTGCTGGGGGCACAGAGACACTGCAGGGAGGGACACGGCTTGGGCTCCCCAGTCCTGCTCAGTGGACAAGAGCAGCTGTCCGGAAGCCTGCTGAGAACCAGACAGGAACCTGGTGCCAGCACACAAGCCCACGGCCGCCTCTGATCAGCCAGTGCCAAAGGAGCCAGCAGAACTGGGATCGGTAGCAAACCAGGCTCCACAAGGCTCTAGGCCTCTGGTGATTCCCTGAACCCGCCTTTGTGCTGGTCTTTGTCAAGTGGTGGCTCTGAGAACACGCTGCTCGGGTGTCCTGCTGCTGGGAGCAGGGTTGACGGAGGGCCCAGGTGCTGTCCCTCTGGGCCCGTGGCCACGCTCAGGCTCAGTGTGCCCAGCCTGCCGAGGGCGCTCTCGCCAGTACCTTCCTGACGGGGGTGGGGGCTCTTCTGGTGGGCAACTTAGGTGCACGAGTTTCCGCTGACTTGGTCAAGTGATTCTTGGAAACCCGCTGCCTCCAGACTCTTCCAACTCGCGCTTCCTTCCTTGTAGGTGTTCTGCCAGGTCCGTCCAGCTCTGAGCCTCGCCGTCCCCTCCCTCCCCAGCTCCTTCTCCTGCAACCGCTTCGGGCATTTTTCCAGCACATCTAGCGCAATCGGCCCCATTTCTCAGCAAGCTGTAGCTCAGAGTGCCACGTGTGACAGTCCATTCTGAGGTCCCGTTCTGTCTTGCTTTTAGGTGACGTCTGCCTCCCAGAAGCACCCCAGTCCTCGGTAGTGAGGCATTCAGGAGGATCCCCATTTCCCAGCGCCACTGTGGCCTCAGCATTGAGCACCAGACCCCGAGTTGTCCCTCCTCCTAATGAGGTTCAATTCAAAAAGCACAGTCATTTGATAAATGAAAAGGGAGCAAAGTAAACACTGGGAAAATGACCACCATAAATGGATTGGAGATAGCTGGGACTAAAAGGATCAAATCACACTCCAAAGAGCCCAACTGAGGGTAGTACTGATGTTTCACACGTAGTTTTGGCACATAGTTACTATCTTTCCACACATGGTATATGATATCCCTAAGGGTACCTATCAAAGTACACCAAACTAGATAGCTTCAAACATCAGAAACTGACTCTCATAGTTCTGGACCTAAAAGTCTCAAATGGAGTCATGGATGTGGCCATGCTCTGTCCACAGGACCCAGTGGAGAATCTGTTCCGTGCCTTATCAACCTCTGCTACTGTCCACAGTTCTTGGTTGTTGGCCAAAGGACACCCACATTCCATTCCTGTCTCCGACGTCACCTGGGGCTCTTCTTGAGTGCCTCTTCTCTTCCTTAGGAGACTCCAGTCCTCGAGGCTTTGGGCCACCCCGACAGCATCCTGTCAACACGATACACCCCCATTATTGACATGCACCCTTTTTCCATATATGACCACATGCATAGGCGCTGACCCTAACCCTAACCTTACCTGCTTGGAACAGTTTAAACTATCTTTAAATTGTTGGTTATGAAGACTAACCAGTAGCAAAATTCTAATATTTATTTTTTTAAAAATACTATACAAAGTTGTGAGCATCAGAATGGTTATTGCCATTTAAAAAGAAAATAAATAAGTGATGAAACCAAAGTAGTAGCTGGTGGCAGTTGTATTGAGGACTTCCCATTAAAACAAAACTCCCAAACAAAATAGGGAGTTTGTTCCTCCCTATTTTGCAAAGTTACTCAATGTGATCTGCTGTTTTCAGTTTGAATGATAATTTTAAAATAATGAATGGGAAGAAAAATTAATATATCTCATCAGTGTTTGTGGGACATTCTTTAAATTTGTTCTTAGCCTTACAAAAACACCACACAGACTATCATGAGATATTTCATGCAGTCAAATATAACCCACTTTGATTTGTCGTATCAGAAACATTCCTTTTCTAGTCTTTATACTTCCCTACGTGTGGAATTCTCAGAGTTGAACTCAGCAATTTTTTTTTCTCCAGGATTTTTGCAAAAATATCAGAATCACCTGCAAAATTAAATTGATCATGTAAAAGGTTTTTTCCTGAATCATTTATATTTGTTTGGGATTCCTGTGGCTGATGCATCAAATTATCACCCTGGGTGACTGAAAGCGACATAAATTCATCCTCTGACGGCTCGGGAGTCCTGGGGTCCACGTCAGCATCGCTGGCCCAATGCAAGGCGGCACACTCTCTGACGGCTCTGGGATCCTCCCCACCCAACCCTCTGGCTCCGGGGCAGCGGGCATTCTTTGGCTTGTGGGCCCTTTACACCAAGCTCTGCCTTGCTTCTGTGACCTTCTCTGTCTGTCTGTCACGGTCCCTCAGCCTCCCTCCTATAGAGATACACTGATGATATTCAGGGCCCATAAAACAACCCTGGATAGGTTCCCTGGATGGGTGATGACGGGTGTCAACTGACAGTGCTGGTGATTTGTGGTTATTTCTTCTCACATCACATTAGTGGTTCTCCATGCTTCAGGAGGCACTGAGCTCCTCCCTGTTCTGCTCTGGCCTTTGATTTGAATGACCGGGTTGGGCCAGGTGTGCCCTGAGGGAGATCGGCAGTCAGTGGGGAAGGCCTGCCCTCCAGGTGGCCGGCACCATGTCGTTGGCTAGGACCCAGATGGAACACACGGTGCAGGAGAGGCCGATTCTTTCTCACTCTGTCTTGTGTAGCCAGGATGCCCTTCACTTCTGGGTTGCCGTCGAAATTCCAGGCTCTCGGGTCTCTGAATTCTGGGACTTCACAGCGGCCCCCTGGGCCTCAGACTGAGAGTCCCACCGTGGGTTTGGACTGGCCTAGCCTCACAACGGCTCCTCCAGCTCCTCAGCTTGAAGACAGCCTGTGAGGGGACATGTCGGCCTCCACAGGCCATCAGTCAGTTCCTTGATTAAACCTGGCCCATCCCCAAATTCCTAACTTTTAATCACACATCCAAAGACGCTTTTTCCAAAGAAGGTAAATGGAAGACTCCAAAGAATAGGAATTGATATCTTTGGGATCCTGTCACAACACTAAAGAAAATGTACACCCGATTCCTAATCTCATCTGAAAATATGAATTTCTGTTCACACCCAGGTAAGACTTTAAGTGTGGTAGGATCATTCAGGTTCTTAACCCTGGGATGGTGGCAAGAGATGAAAGAACCTCTTAATATTTCTACTAAATAGGAGAAGCACAAAATGGTTGCCTTTGAGGAAACTAACTTTTCCAAAACACACCAATGTAAAGTGTTTTTATTTTCTTGTGAATTAAACTATAAAATGTGCTTTATCTATGTCAGAATTTGAGCACATAATGGCCCCTTCTATATAAACATAGAAAATTCAGTATTATTTTAGCATATTTCAACAGTTATGAAGTGTTCTGGAAATGAACTGGAAAATTTAACCTTAACAGCCCAGGTCAGTAAACATAAGCCTATGAAACTAAGGAAAAAGCAGGATTGTACTTATTTTACTTGAGTTGACTAAGAAGCTGAAAATATATTAATGAACTCTGCAATTAAAAGATATTTTAGGAAAATTTTAAGAGTACACAAATATTTAAAATCCTAGAGCTTTCATTTCTTTTCCAGATTTGGTTAGTTTGATTCTTCTGATTTGCTTTCAGAATAACCCTGTCAAGGGTGCAGATTCAGGGTCATCTACATATGATAACTTTTTATATTTCTATCTTTTTGATCAGAAATACTTCCAAGTCTGACACAGATTCCCGTATTACTTGGAATATACTTAACCTTGGAGTTTAAGACTCCTTAAAGTTACTTCTTTAGATGCAACTAATCGGTAAAACCCATTCCTATTATTTCCAAAGCCAATCTTTTTGGAAGTTGCCAACTGAACTTTAAACAAATCAGTAAAATCATCTCCTAATATAGACAAGCTGTAATCTAACTTTATTACTCCTGAGACTGCGACTGCCTCCTACCACCACACTCTTTACTCAAGACAACCTGACCATGAAACTCACCCCAACCCATCATTTGAGACGGAGGGTGTATTTGATATTTGCTCTCCACAAAATAAAG
Organism: Sciurus vulgaris; assembly: GCF_902686455.1. NCBI lineage: Eukaryota > Metazoa > Chordata > Mammalia > Rodentia > Sciuridae > Sciurus > Sciurus vulgaris. Next base: position 140,725,947 of record NC_136470.1, read on the forward strand.
AATAGGAATTAGAAGTTTCAGGAAGAATCTGTTAGATCTGTTAAGTGCAGTAGACAGTCAAAGCCTCGGGACTCTTCCTCCAGACTTCCTCCTCGCTGTCTGGGTGTCTCTGCAACCGGGGCTCCTTCTCATTCCAGTCTCTGAAACTCATTCCTTTCTCTGTGAAATTCCCCTGCCCGTGGTGCCCACACCGTTCTCATTTCTCCTAACTTCCTTGACGTGGTCTCCTCTCAGGCCTCTGTCCCCTGGACCTTCTCCTTCTCACAGCTTCAAAGTCTTGCTTCTGCTCTGCTCTGTGTACTGCGAACCTCCAGGAGGAACCTCATCCTCTCTGCCCTGGGCTGAACCGTGCTGCACGAAGAGAAGTGGACATCCTCATTCAGAGCGCCTGTGAGTACGACCTTATGGAAGCAGGGTCTTTGCCTATGATCAGTTAAGATGAGGTCCTTGGGGCAGATCAAAATCTAATATGGCTGTGTCCTTTAAAGGGGGGAAATTTTGACCGAGGAAATCTGGACACGTGTATGGGGAAGATGATGTGAAGACACAGGGAGAATGCCATCGTCAAGCCAAGGAATGTGTGAGGCGACCAGGCAAGTCTCACGCCCTGATGTAGGACTTTGAGCTTCCAGACTCTGAGAAGGTGCACTTCCCTACTTTAGGCTGTCCAGTTGGCTTTTTCAGTACTTTGTTACAAGATCCCCAGGAACTAAAACACTCCCTGAGAGGTGTAGACAGCTGCTCCTTGCAGTATCTAACACACTTCTGGTTCACTGTCCCTTCTCAGGTCTCTGCCTACAGCTGCAACAGCCTCCCGTGGCTGCCCACCCCCTTCCTGCCTCTCCAACAGCCTCCCGTGGCTGCCCACCCCCCTCCTGCCTCTCCAACAGCCTCCCGTGGCTGCCCAGCCCTTCCTGCCTCTCCAGAATGTTGTGCTTCTCCTATTGTTCATCCTTCTCAATTTTGACTCTGGCACTGCAACTTTGTAAGTGAAATATGTGAACCCTAACCACTCTGGAAGCCACGAAGTTCCCTTTGAGTCCTCATTTCTCACCCATTTGAAGCCATCTCCATTTCTGCAATTCAAGAACCCTGTTTGATCCATTAATTTAAGGGATGAGTTTCAAGTTCCAGTCTTGATGCTCTCTCTTATCCCAGGATCAGGGCCCCACCTACAGGTTCAGTTCTACCCATTAGCCAAAAGGACTCAAGATTCAGAGCCCAAGTCTCGGATACAGAATATGGAGCCTTTACTATTTTTCCAGCTGATGCTTGAGCCAGTACCAGGGCACCGACCTTCTTTCCTTCTTTTGAAGCCACTGAGCCTCATTCTCTAATATCCAAAAAGGTAACAGGTGAGTGCTTTTCTCCCTTCTCCAAAAGCTGGAAGTGTCTTAAGAAGTTGCAGAACAGCAAATTCAGTCCCATAAAGAAGTATGTAAGTTCCTATGTACATAGCAAACGTAACGCTCTTGCAAGGAAGACAAAATTCAGGCATTTTCAAGAATGAGATAAGACTCACATCATGCCAATGGAATGTCAAGAGGAGAGGCCAAGATATTGACTGAATGAATGACTGCTTAGGACCAATGTCCTTCCCCAGTTTTTGTCCACTTTTCCACTTCAAGATGGCGAGTGTGAATTTTTCATTGATCTTCCTTGGTAATGCCGGAAGAGGGCATGGAGCTTTTCATTACCAGGTCCTGCTCAGGGCAGTGGGGGCTGGCTCTGTGGTGAAACCGTGCCCTCTGCAGTAAGGCTGTCCTCATGGGGACCCTGGTTCCACCATCATTAGCTGTGACCTTGAGCAAGTTACTAAACCTCTCCTGATCTTCTTTTCCTCACTGTAAAATGGAGCTATGATTAGTAAACTTGTCTCAGAGGATTGTGGGAGGGACTAAATAATTGATATAAGTGAAGAGCCTAGAATAGCACTTTCCTGTAGAATCTGCTGGTCAAGCAATGGTTATTATATACATGCAGGAATGAGGAAGTGGCACATCCAAGTCCCTGGGGGAATCGTTACTGCCTGGTAGTCAGAGGAAATTCAAAAGTGAAGACTTCAGAAATCCTACTCCATCAGTTGCCATTGAATGTCTCTATGCCCTTTTCCCATTCAATGAATGTAAATAATTAGTTTTTATGTGAGACAATCTTTTCAACCTAATAAATATGTATGGCCCTCCTAGTGTTCATTGGAAGGTAACAGCACTCAGACACAGTGCAGGCAAACACTACTGCAGAAGAAGTAGTTGGTGGCTAAGAAAGAGGCGGGCAGTGGGTACAGGTTCAGAGTAGTCCACCAAGCATGATTTCTAGCACGAGGTGAAGTGAAGTCTAGTTACGGTCCACGTCCAGTGACTTAGGTGCATTTGTTAATGAGCAAAAGATCTCGGATGAGTTAGGCCTTCCTGTGCCCCCACTGTATGTTCTTAAAACTTACAGTGTGAGCTAATTAGTACAGAAGCCGAGACAGTCAAAAACAGTGATTGCACAATTGCAACGTGTCTTGTTCTAGGTTATTTTTTCACAAAGAAAAAATTGTTTCCTACTGTACTCTATAGACTTCATAGTAATATTACATACATAATTATCTTTACTGTGAATTCTAACCACTTATCAATTTTTCTAAAACCTGACTATTCTAATGAACTATAATATGTGTCTAAGTTACAATGAAACTTAGAAATTGAAAATATGAAGACTCTTCAGATAGGAAAGTAATGATATGTAAATAAAACTGACAATTATATCATCATGCAAATATGATACAGGAGCATTGTTAAAGAAAAGGAAGAACCAGAACAAATAATTCATCCACATATTTAGGAAAAGGAGAGCTGCAGTCTTTTTGATAGGACTTCAATAAGTCCATTTTACAAACTTGCAAATGAAAATGAGTTTGTCGCTATATCCAACTGCACATAGAGTTTCATTACAAGGGGAGCAACCAGATATAAATAAATAAAGATCAGTTAAAAGAATTTATTTGAAGAGAGAAAAAAGAAGACATTGACCCAAAGAAATTTCACTGTCTTAAGGAGTTCATTTCCAAGTCTTCCTCATGACTTTTAGCAACAGTGTTCAGCGCTCCTGAGTGTTCCTGGTCAACCTGGGGAAGTCTGATTTAACTTGTTCTTTTTTGATTTTAAAAAGCCAGATTAAATGTCCAATGGCAAGACTCCTGTCCTGATAAACTCTTCTTTATCTAAACACCTGCCTTTCTTCCAATGGCCATTGGCTCCAGGAGCCCTGAAGATAGCAGCTGGGCCACCCGATAGAGGATAAACCCTCCTGCCTGTTTTCCACTCTCATTGAAGGAAGCCTTTCAGTTTGTGTCTTGGGTAGAAGATGCTTATCACAACCACCTTCAGTTGCCAGAATTCAGAAAGTGGGCCATTGGCAGCCACTGCTGGAGTCTAGCCTCTCTCCTTTCCCTTGTTAAGGGGGAAGAAAAAAACAAAAGGATCAGCATGAACACTCAAGTGAATTTCAGTGCACCTAACCAGAAAAATGCCTCCATCCTTCTGCAGGGATTCATCCACACCACAGGGCAGGTTGAGCTATTCGAAGGTTCCAGATCATGTCTCAGGGCCCAGGATGGCTCTGATTCCATCCAGGCTTTTGTTGCTTGAAAGTAGCAGGTGCCAGCACAGTCTCCAAGCCCACATCATGCAAAGCAGATTTTACTTCTGAAAAATCAGTCCAAAGGAGACCCAAAGCATAGTCTCCAGTTAAACCAACCTTCTCAAATCAATCAAAAGTCTTAACACACACATTGTGTCTCAAGAATTGTTTTCCAAAACATTATTAGCTTCATAGCTAGAAGTCCTTGCGGGGATGTTTCATTCATTGTCCTCCAGTGTGTAAAAGCCCAGATTTTGTTAGGTGGGTCAGCAGCCTCCATGAGCCAACCTCGCCAAGCAGAGAACAGCCTCCAGCGCTGACCTCTGGGCCTTCTCGTCTCTGCTCCTGACGCCCCGAGATCACTGACCTGCTCCCTGTTATCCTCCCCACTCGCCATAGCCAGGCTCCCTTGGCTTGAGGCAGCAGACTGACCTACTAGAAATAAACCCACGCTGATATCCGGAGGGAACCCAGGAAATGCAAATCCAAACGGGCGCTTTCTAAACTGGATTCTTCTCCTGTGCTATGGAATCCGCCTGCTTCCTAAATAGGCACTTTCCCAGACTGAGTTAACAGGTGACCAGCCACAGTTAGTATTTTTCCCCAGCATCTTAACACCCTCCATCTCCTTCCTCTATTGATATTCAGTTAATATTCATGAAGTCTGAATAATACATAAATAATATGCAAATAGGCCAGAGTATGAAAAATGCAGGGGAGTTCTGAGGATGTTTTGTGACAGCAAGGCCCACGGCTGGCTTTCCGTGTGGCTTCGAGGCTGCCACTCTATCCAGGTCGTAAACACCTGCTTAAGACTCATTTCGAAATTGGCTGTAATTTCCGCAGTGGGAAGATGAAATTAGTCCATAATATTCGGTTTAGCAAAACGAAATAAAACCCAGTTCAGAACGTTGCTGTAATATGCATAATCGAATCCCTACTTCTCAATTTCAAGAAATCTTGTCAAAATCAAAGGAGGAATAGAGATGAAAGCACTTTGCTAAATAGCAAAAACTAAAAGCCAATTAATTAATTATTCACTAATGACTAACCATTTGTAAATATCTAACGAGATTCTCTTCTGTTTATAGTTACTCTTTCATATTTTGTTAGAAAATCAGTTTGAGCAGGTCTAGTGGGTCAAGAGTTTTCCAAGGAGAAATCAGACAATGTTTTACTTTGAAATTCTGTTTGTACATGTATTTGTTGGTTTGTTTATTTGTTGCTGTGGTCAAGATTGGATCCAGGACAGGCGTTCTACCCCTGAGCTGCACCCCAGCCCTCAGAACTTTTCATGGAATTGCTGACACTTATTTTGGAATAAAAACTATCTAATTCCTTTGCATTTGATGAGATTATTTGACTCTGACACATCGAGGAGCGTTATCTCGGGCCAGCTGTGGGAGATAAGGAAATGTGGAGGGTCAGGTGCTGCATCTCGGCCACCAACTTTCAGATGCCACAGTGCACTCAGAGTCGGGCAGCTTTCTGGCCTCCACCTCCCCCCCAGACCTGAGGCCCCCCCAGGGGGCCCTGGGAACACTGGAGATGACAGTGAGCCTGTGGGTCCAGAAGACCAAAAAACTCGCCACCCCTGAAGGATTCAATGGGGTGGTTAGGAAACTTGGGGTAAATGGTCCCACTGCTGTGGCCACATCTCTTTGGAAATGACAGCGGGTGTGGCTGGGCAGCTGTCCTCTGGTGACGGCCCCTCTGCACTGAAGTGACATCCATTTATTTTTTTTTCTGCTGAAATGCCATCACTGCTTTTAGTACAGCTGGAAACTCCACCAATTAGGAAGCCTCTTGAGCTAACAAGGAAATGTGCGCCCTGAAAGTGAAAATGCCTCTGGGGGAAGGGGGTCCCATTCAGGATGGTCCTCAGGAACCTCTATGTGGCTGACCACTCGGACCAGCAAGCAGACGAGGAAAACACAACCCTGGATCACCCCAAACCAGAAGCTGGTAGTAAAGAAAGGCAGGTAACCAAAGGGTAGGTGGCAATGTGTTGCTTAATGTAAAAAGAGGACATCGTGATCTTCTAAAGACGGAGTCCTTGGGAGTCTCGGCGGAGACCTCTCTGAAAGGGCCGTTAAGTCTTGAAAGCCAGATCGTGGAGGGTCTCCTGAAGGTCCCCAGTCTGCCCAGAGGGGTCAGAATGTTCCGCAGGATGGAGTGGCCCACACGGGTCCTGACCACAGAGCGTGTGGGTGTGTGTGGAGCCCCAGAGCTAATAGGAGCAAGATCCAGGGGGTGGTGACCGCCAGATGACCAAGGGCCTGATGAGTTCTGTGGAAGAGTTTCCGCTGTGTCTTTCTGTCAAAGGAAAGGCATGAAATGTGGGAGCAGGGTGACAGGCCCTGACCTGTGTTTCCAAAGGTGATCCTTACATCTCCATGAATCACATGTGCTTCTTTCTCAAGAACTGGCTCGAGAGCTACACCCAGAAAATAGAAAAGTAAGGAAGAGCAGGTTGTGGCCATAGGAGCCCGGACGCTAGCAGCCCCGCAGGGATGCGGTCCGGAAGACTGACAGCAGCCAGACGCACTGGCGCATGCGCAAGGTGGGTAGGCAGCACCGCGCCGCTGGCGAACTTGAACTTGAGCACCCGTGACTCTAAAGCAGCGTTGGCAAACTCCACCATGTGCAGTTATTTTACAGAACAGGACTAAAAATGTCTCTATGTTTTTAAGTGTTTTGGGGGGGGGGGAATCCAATATAAATTACTCATTACACATAAAAATTCTAAAATATTCAAATTTCAGTGACCGTTAATAACGTGTGGTTCTAACACAGTTGGGGTGCTTTGGTATCATTGGTTCATGAGTCGTTTCTTTATGGGGCCTTTTAGCTGCCTCTGCTCCCATCAGCAGAGTTGGGTGTTGGTGACAGAGTTGGTACGGCTTGGAAAGCCTCACGTTTTTACTACCTGGCCCTTTACCAAAGAAAGCATGAGTCTAGAAATGGCAAGTCAGCTCTTCCTTCCTCCTGCCGCTGGGTCAGAGAAGGTCCCCACGGCCCAGACACAATGTAACTGTGCCCTCTGCAGAGGATTTGCAAAGACCAGAAGCCTTGCTATCCCCTCTTCTTTGGGCACCTAAGGATGGAAGTCCCTCTGCCAAACCCATCACCGCTGCCCACTCTCCTGCACCAGAGATCCAAGAGCAGAATCCAGAGATTTAACTATAATTATTATAATTTGGCTATTTTTAAGATGAATTTTAAGAGGGATCTGGTGGGCTAATTTGGAAACTTTAGAGACATGTTCACGCTGATGTATGAAAGCAGACTTCTAAAACGGTCTTGGTGAATTGCAGACCTGCAATAGTGGCTTAAGGCATGGTGGAATTTTCATTCATATGGCTGAGCCTAAATTGATGTGACCTAACAGCATTAAGGCTCATAAAAGATGACTAGGCTTGGAAGCAGGCCAGCCAAGCCTTCCTGATTACGACATACTGACTACTTCAGATTATTGCTGGGAAACTCGTGAGTGAGGCAGACAGGATGTGACACTGGAGATTAATTTTATGAACTGGAATTTATCATTGACTTCAGATTATGTCTGGGAAAGAAAAGATATTAGGGTGAAGATTCAAGAGGGTACAGAAGAGTTCATAGGAATTTTAAATATATTTACTGATGACATTCATACAGACCCATTTGGCAAAATCACTTCTAGTTTTTCAGGCTCAAAGTATTATATCAAACATTTTATAGGATCTTGCTTTTCTTCCATTGTAGAAACACCCAGTACTCCATTCAAGTCCTAGGGACCCAAAGGTAGATATGATTTGATATTCAAATAGTTTGCTCTTGCAGAGAAAACAACATGCAGGTCAATCAAAAATAAATGGAAATGAAAAAAAAAAAAAAAAAAGATTGATAGATAAAATGAAAGTATTTTTTTAGGTCACATATAACACCAGAGAGGACTCATTTCAAGGTCAATATGATATCTGTGGGTACCTGTAGCTTTGTGACAGAGAGGTTTTAAACAAGCACAAAATAATCTAAAACCAAATGGTCTCCATGTTAAATTCTCTTTGCAGTGGAGAAGATTTGGATGTACATTTGGGTCACTGATCCAAATGATCACATTTGGGTTCCAAAGGCAATTTCTATTAAAGTTAAGCTACTACAGTTCAATGGTCAGAATTGTGACTTAATTAGCCCAGCATCCCCAAAAGTGGTCATCATAGGATACATACAAAAAGGCTTAACACGTGCTTGTTGAACAAGTGAATGTCACTACTTTTTGGTGATCCTGTATTTTGAATATGTTTGGAAAATCCAACTCTGAAACTGGTTTTAGGAAACCCATCTCAGGGTCACAGGGTATCATTTTGATTACATTGAGTTGTAAAACAGCGGGGCAAGAAGCTCAGCCCAGGCAGTTAGGAGCCTGCCGTGAAGAGCAGGACGGGAGGAAGGTCCCCAAGCCCAACCATGATTTGAGTTTATTATTCTTCACCACTCTGATAAGCCTAATGAGATATTCTGAGACTCTCGATCTTCTCAAAAGGAACTACTTCGAAATATTCAGCATGACCGTTACTCTCTATAAAATGGAGCTAACAGAAATAATGATTACGTTAATAACAATAGTGAATTCTCCCAAATATGATAATAAGCATAATAAGGCACCATCACAGTGACACACACCAGGAGAAGTTTAAATGTGTGCTGTTCTTCCAGGGCAATGTGTTGTAGCTTGTTGTCCAGGATTACTGCAAAGAACAATAGTGCAGATAAACCAGAACTATTTCTTTTTAATTTCAGTATTAGGTGCATAAATATTCATCCAGCAATCGACTTTCTTTTCTCTAAATCTATTCTTGCTTTGATTTTTGTTTACTCATTCGTACATAAATGTGTTCAATAAAAACCATTCATTACAGAGAACATTGAGTAGCTTAATTAAGGCTCTCATCCACCTGTTCTTTCAGAACTACACTGGAAATTCTAATACTTCTTGATTCCTACCCTCAAGATCACAGGGCAGTCAGATCAGTAAATCAGAGATGAGGATGCCTGTCCTGATACAGGCATTGGGGTTGAGGGGCGGTAAGGCAAGCTTCCAGTCCACAACTCAGTGTTAAAAAAAATCTCCCTTTGTCTGAATTAGAGCAAATTATATTCCATGCAAGAATGAACCCTAATACTATGTATAACTAAAAAGAACAACTAAACCAAAAATCACACACAACAGACACAAGCATCCTTTACGGAGGTGATCTTGGGCCTAACTTTAAGGAATCAATAAAGTTTAGTTAGGCGAGGGAGATGGAAGCCAGAGTCCTTGCAGGCAGAGGAACCAGGACAAAACATAGCACTTTTCGAAACCTGCACACAGTTCTGTTGGAGCTGACACAGAATACACAGTAGGTGTCTTGTGTGGCTTCATCAAAACCAGGAGCAGAGGCAAGGACACAAGAGAACAGTTTACTGGTGAGGAAGCCCTGGGGGAGGGGGTGTGGGAAGTGACCTGGGAAAGGAAAGGGAACTACGAAGGCCGTTTTATCCGCGGTGGAAAACGGGGCTCAGCCGCTCTGGGCGCTCTGGGGGTCGAAGCAGAATGCAGGCCTCTGAGTTATCTAACCCGGGCTGAGGGAACAGGAGGAGCTGCTTCTCCGACTTCTGTCACTCATCAGTTGAGGCCTGCTGGGAAAGCAAGACTTCCAGCAGCTGGAAGTCAGGCTCCACAACAGACAGGCCCAGGCAGGCAGGGAGGCGAGGCGGGCAGCCAGGCAGCACAGCCACCTGCAAGGCTGGACCTCAACAGGAAGGAGACAGCAACAGGGCTTTGTGTTAAGTGAAGACGAATTGTGGTTTACAGGGAGTTTTTAAAATATTTTGAAATGGATGAGAGACACGGGTTTGGTTTTATAAAGTCCGCTCTCTCTTTGGAAGATGAATTAGGAGGGGCTAGATTGGGGTAGGGGGTCTCTAATTTAGAAGATGCTGTATTTTGACAAAAGTCATGCAGCTGTGTGCTACCTCTTTGCAGTGTGTGTGTGTGTGTGTGTGTATAAGTATAAGGAAAGGGAGGGGTCAAAGGCAAATCGAGGTTTTGATCTTGGAAAACTAGGTAGAAGTAGACAATTCTTTTCACCCAGAGTGAGACTAAGAGGAGAAAATAGCACTTTCGGGGGAGGGTAGGGAGTGGGATTGAACCCAGGGGCGCTTAATCACTGAGCCACAATACCAGCCCTGCCCCCAACTTTTTTATGTATTTTAATTTTGAGACAGGGTCTTACTAAGTTGCTTAGGGCCTCCCTAAGTTGCTGAGGCTGACTTTGAACTTGCCATCCTTCTGCCTCAGCCTCCCCAGCCACTGGGATTACAGGGTACCCTGCAGAGCCTGGCAGGAAAGAGCATTTTTGAGGGAGAAGTCAGTAAGATAAAATTTGAAAATTCTGACTCTGCAGCATGCTATATAAATCCAGAAATTGAGAAACATTTCTGAGCTGGAGATGACTTGGAGAATCCTCAGTATGTGACTGGTATTCAAAGGCACGGCTGAAGAGGTTCTAGGCTCCTGGAGGATGAAGAAGTCAGACTGATAAGGAAAAGGTGGGTGAGCACGCGTGCCAGGTGGGCACAAAAAGCCAAGGGAGAGTTCAAGCTCCAGGTGAAACTAGAGGAAACTGTAACCAGGAGTCTGGGTCTTACACTTCGAGGATGCATTGATATCATTAGTGGATACATGGAGGGGGGCACGCAGCTTCCTGGTGGGAGAACTTATAAAAAGACAAAAATACAGAGGGCAGAGGGTGGAGCTGGTGCTAAGCTAACGTAACCCCTGGTTAAGCTGACTTTTCCACTGTTGTTGAAGAAAAGTGCTCCCTGAGAATTCCTGGGAGCCCCCTGGGTGCCAGAAACATCCATATGCCCAGTACCTAGGACATGTCAGGTGCTCAGTAAAAGTTGGTTGAAATGCTGGGTCTGTTGAAGTCAGTAATATAATATGACATCATATGATTTCAGAGAGACTGTTTAATAAGGGGGAGAAGAACTTGTGATCAGACTCTTTTATTCACTCGGTAACTATGTGCTCCATCTATTACCCACGTTGCAAGTTAGCATATCTGTTTTGTAAGGCTGGGCCCATAAGAATGCCCAGCAGAGCAGAGCAATATTTAACAAACTGTCCTCACTTGATAAAAACAACAGTCTGTGAATAAAAAGGCATCCTGAGTCAGGCTTTCCGTTTATTTAAAGAGGCTCTTCCCTACTCGGTCCTGATTAGGGAGGTTTTATCAAAAGCATGTCCTATGTAACCAGCCTCCTACGGCTCGCTGACCCTTGCCCTGGCTTTGGGCACTTCGGGTGTTATTTTCCTAATGCCTAACAACACCTGCCTCAGAATACTGGCAGCACAATAAATATTTGTTGACCAACTCTCAGAAATTCGTTGATTTCTAAATAAAATGATTATTTTTCCCTTCCAGTGGTTTCTAAGCTTTCCTGCATTGCTGTGAGCTTGTTTGCGGTGTAAAATGGCCCAGCTGCTTCCAGATCTACCTAGACAGAGTCCTGGTTGTAATCCTGGAGGGCATCTCTCAGTTTCACTCCCTCCTGTGGCTAAGATCTGAGCACAAGCCCAGCTAGACAAAGTTGATGCTTTTTACCTGGAATTTTAAATTGGAAGACGGTGACACACAAATCGAATCTGGCCAGAACTTGCTCCTAGCGGTATTGGAAGCTACTCTGCTGTCTTCTCCTAAGTGAATCTTCAGGTTCTCTTCTGACTCTGATCCACTCTATGCATCCTAGCACATTGGCTTCAGCTTAATTATCCAGAATTGGAATATGTTGCTTATATTCAAAGAATCGTAATGATACAGTTCTCAGATTCTAGAAAGCTTTGGGAGAAGAGCAAAAAGAAGAAAAAACAGGAAATATCACAGAAGTATGCCAAGTGTGGGCACATTATCAAAGGTGTGCTGCATACTTTTTAATTAATAAAAGTGAGCCTCAGGTCAGTGACTTTCAGTTTTAATAACCTTAATAATCACCTGAGATGCTTCTTTCAATGCACATTTCCAGGCTCTGCTCCCAGAGTTCTGATCTGGCCAGGCTGTAAATGCCTGGGGATCTGCATAGTGTCCAGCTTCTCACATAATCCCCAGCCCATGCTTTGAGAAACGCTGCTTTCAGACCTGCTAGGCACTAAAAGTGGCAATTAGTCAGATCTCTGAGAACAGCAAAGCCTGCCTTCTTCCTGCCATCTTGCAAAGCAACGCCAAACTTCTAGTGCAGTGACTGTTTAATAAATTGTCATAGCTTTGCCAATAACAGTGTGAACTCTTTAGTGAACTGTAAGATACTTACATATAAAAAACAACAAAGACTTGCTTCAACTTTTTATTTCATTGAGCAAGGGTCAATGAGATTATAAAAGGGAATATTTAGAAAACTAAGACTATCAACTGTATTTTACAAATCCAATTTTTGTAATTTTACATAAAAACTGATTTTATACGGGTGTAATTTCATTCGTTACAGGAGTTTTATATGCACTTGTGTTCATTGCAAATACCACCACCTGCATGAGAAGAGCACCTGTTTCATAAGGGTGAGGATTCATTGTGACAGCGTTTTCTTTAAGAAGGAATGGGGTGTTCCTGACATGTTACTATGTTTCTAGACCACAGGCAAGCTTATCTCCAGGACAAACACATGTCCCTGCCATGTTATTTCCTCAGATATCTGCAGAACTAACTTTACTTTTTCAAGAGACAAGGTAACAAAAAAAAAAATTAAAAAGAACCCCATATAGAGCTATCTCAACATTTTTCACAAGAAAAAATCCCAAACTCTTATCTCTTCTTTAATGTGGTTCCTGCTTTTCCAGATGCCTCTTCATGTAGAAACTATAAGACAAATATGTTCTAGGAAATCACCAAAGTTTGACTGTCAGGAGGTAGCACTCAGCACGACCCTGCTATTCTGCTTGACTGTCTGTATATGATTCAGGAATTTTTGTGCAAGATTTCCATACTGAAAACAAAGAATAGTATTTAAAATTTTTTTGAATTCCATCCAACATGAATCGATGATTGTGTATGGAGTACATTAAGACTCTCTGGACTCCACTAGACCTGGAGAAGGATGTGTGAAGTGCAAGATTTCATAATAGAACTGTAATAACAAGAGGTTAAGAGGTCAATGCTAAAAGCCAGAGACTGGTTAAAGACACCGTCTAGAGGCCCACGGCCTGGCTGCAGACGGGGCGGGAGGCAGGAGCACACCGGACTCAGGAGGGCCCAGGGAGCAGGCAGAGGACGCTGCTGTGCCTGACCTGCAGCGTGTGACATTCTCTGAGTGCAAGAGGGGAAAAGACGCAGAGGAAACCAGCGTCTCCAGGACTGAGACGGTTTTCACAAATTAGTCACAGGCTCGGAGAAGTGGCTTTCATTGTTTATACACAAGTTCACAAGAAGAAAGCAAAGAAATGGTATTGAACAGACACAGAACCGTGTTATTAGAACTTCAGGCTCCAAATAATTTATTTTTAATAACAGCTGTTTTGCACTCTGCTGCTGGTGCATGTGACCTTCACAAGAGGCCGTGTGAGCTGCAGGGTCCGCGAACACCCGCTTCCAGCCTCGGTTCCAGGGAACATCATTCTTCATCTGCTTTGCACCAGGTTTTTGGCTCTCCCTCAGCTGCAATCCTTTTTTAATAATGTTATTTTATTTTTATACCTTTATTTTAGTTAGTTATTTACATGTGGTGCTGAGGATCAAAGCCAATGCCTCCCACACGCCAGGCAAGGCTCCGCAGCTGAGCTACAGCCCAGGCCTCGTCCTTATCTTTGTTTACCTGACAATCACCACTTCTAAAGCTGGTCTCAGACTGTAGAGACTTTGCTTCCTTGATTAGCTCCAGGGATATGGAAAGTTTTAATGTAACTTAGTGACTCAGCCATTGCTTGTTTTGTATTTAATTTCATTTTTCATTATGTATTTATTTTAATTGAGAAGTAAAAATTATGTCTATATTCATGGGGTAACATGTGACATTGCAATACATGTGAACATGGTAATGCCAAAATCGGGGTAAGTGTCCATCTCCTCAATTATTTATAATTTCCTGTGGAAATGTATAATTTCCTTGAAGCAAACACTGCATTACAATCGCCTTGGTCTCCCTGCAGTGCTGTAGAACTCCAGCACTAATCTCCCCATCGAATCATGCCTTCGTATCTGTCGTCCAGCATGTCCCCGGAATTCTCTTCCTGCCATATTCCCAGTCTCCGGTAGCCACTGTTCTACCCCAGATCAGCTGTTTTGAATTCTGCACATCAGTGAGATCAGGTGGCATTTGTCCTTCTGTGCATATGTCATTTCACTTAGCATGAAGGCCTCCAATTCCATCCACGATGCCACAAACCACCATGGTTATTCTTCTGCCTAGCTGAATAGTATCTGTGTCTATTTGCCACATTTTCTTTATGCTTTCTCAGCTGAAGGACACTAAGGTTATTTCCGCTGTGTTAGTGAGCAAGGAGTGCAGATGTCCCTTTGACACATGGTCTCACTTTCTTTGGATATATACCAGTAGTGGGTTTGCTGGATCGGATGGTGGCACCTCCCTGCTCTTTCCCGTAACGCACTGCCACCAACTCTGCGTGGGGGCTCCCTCCTCTTCATGTCCCACTGGCATTTGTTCTCTCTGGTCTTTTGGGAATAGCCATTCTAATTGGAGGAAGGTGAAATCTCACTGTGGTGAGATTATTTTGCATTTCACTAAATATGATTTTGAGCATCTTTCACGCCTGTCTTTTGAGAAATGTCTATTTAGGACTCTTGTTCATTTGTTAATCAAATTATTTGTTTGCTCTGAGTTGAGATCTGTATGTAGTATGGACACGAACCCCTTGTAAAATGTGTAGTTTGTATTCTCTCCCTTTCTGTAGGTTGCTTCTCCACTCTATTGATTGTTTCCTTTGCAGGGCAGAATCTTTTTGGCTTTCTGGAATCCCATTTGTCCATTTTGGACAATTGTTAGCTGAATATCCACTTGATACTCAGTTCTCCATTAGGTACTGGGTAGCATGCGGTAAAGCAAGGTCCCTGCCCTCTAGGAGCTATAAAACCTCCTCAGAGGTAAAGTGAACAAGTGGTAGATGAAGCACCATGAGGTGACAGGGGCAGCTTTGGGGGACAACGGGACTGGTGTACATAGCAATATGTAACTATGTTCCTGTTGCCACATTCAAAGGAACACATTATGAAAGTGCTTAAGAAAACCAAGAAATTCTGCAGGGTAGCCATGTGCACAAGATTCATTAGTGGTTATGTTCCTAAGTGCTAGGAAAGTTGACTAGTAGGGAGCAGGCATGGATAGTAAAGAAGAATTCCATACCTGTTGGAATGCACATCTGGAAGAATTACCTGTTAAAGAACGTCTGTCCTCAGAGTCTTTTAAATGGAAAGGAACTTTAAATGACAATAGCATAATTGGATGCTTCAAAGTCATACCTAACCAGAGTCACATAGAATTATCAGTAATGAGGCTGGGGGTGGAGCTTAGTGCTTGCCTAGGCCCTGAGTTCGATTCTCAGTACAGGAAAAAAAAATTAAGAGAATTCTATAATGAGTAATAAAATGAGAAATTAGGTTTGAAGGCAGGTATAAAGTGGGATTGAGCTCAGATTTGGAACCCATGGTAGGATGGTCTCCACTCTGGACTTTGTTTTTTGCCATGTTGTCATTGCCCTGCTAAAAGTAATTGACTACTTAGAAGTAAACGTCCATTTGGTATTTTATGTATTACGTCGCTCTCAAGTTTTTCAGTTACTACGACAAAAATGTAGGCTTTTACAAATCAATTTTATTCATGATTGTGTGAAAACTATTTTGGCTCTGATATAAAATGCTGCAGAGCTTTGACAGAAGTTTGCCATGGTGGATAAAAGGCCGTTGGTGGAGCCCGTGGTCAGCCTGACCTGCCTTACGAGCAGCCCGTTGGACAGCGCTCGGCAAGTGAAGATCCTGCAGAAGTCCGCTGCAGAAGGGCGGGGAGGGGCACGTACATCCAGACCAGTTAGTTGTCAAGATAAGAGAAGACGGGTTTCCAAAACCCATCAGGAACCAGCTCATCTAGAAAACAAGTTGTGATGAGTTGCGAGGCAGGAGAACTGGTAAGAAAAGCAAGTCCTCTTCACCTGGAGAATCTAGAGTCTCCCTCTGCTCCTGCCATTTCCCATTTATGGCTTTTCCTGTGTGCAGCGTAATAATACAGGTTCCCAGATAGTGGACTGGTTCCCAATCATCCTGGCCAAGCCCTTGTAAAGCTATTCAAGGACTTGATCAGATCACCCACCTTGCTCCAGGATGGCCGTGGTCTCTGTGGATCTACCCGGCATCCTCTGGGTTTTCCAGTGAAGGGGAAAACCTTCTGGGCAGCTTGGCCCAGACTTGCAGGAAATTTTGAAGTCCCTCCCCAGGACCTTGCAAGGACCTTTCCTACTCCCCATCCCCTAACTCCAGCTACAGGCACAACCACAGGAGCCCCCCCTCCTGTCAATGACCTTTGACTCCTTATCATGCGTGTGACCAGGGATACAGCAGACAAGGTGGAGGGCGGCCTAGGAGAGCAGGCTCTCAGGTGACTTAGGACATCAGGACATCTTTCCCTATGAAATTGCCCTGTCAAAGTAAAATGCATCAAGACTGGTGCCAGTATCTCAGGTAACACTTTATAAACTGAATTGTCATATCACAGTCAAAGTTTTTCATACAGCTGCCCTCATTCCTAAATGACTTTGATTTGGAAAACATCAGAATTACTGAATGGACAAAGGCATGACTCCTCTAAACAGTGCTTCCCAAACCAGGTGATGTCGTGGTGCACAGAAAATGCCAGCGTGGCCCGCGTGGGTAAAAGAAGACCTGAAGATGGGTTAGCTCAGGGTCCGGGGCCTCGGGTCCAAGGGCACCTGTATCTCAGCATCCCTTAGAACCACTCTTGCAGGTCATGTGGGATGCTTGGATCTAAGAATTTGATTGTGTTTATTTCACACCCGGAAGTAACTCAGATGCTTTTTCCAGCCACCACCCCCCTTTTGCAGTTTGAAATGGCTCTAGGAATGAGTCCCTTCTACTTCTGGGACAGCACAGGTGACATGAACAGGTCAGTGAGAAACTGAGCAAGGCTTCACCTGTCCCATCTCCTTTGTTTGACAAATGAGGAAACCAGGTGCCAAGTTCACACAGGAGAGTTTGGTGGCAGGAAGTCATGAAAACAGATGAAGGCGAGATTTTGTCATTTCCACTCCAGGGGCTCTCACGCGGCGTCCTCCCATTGGCGGCATGGAGGGCATGCTGCCTGCCACCCCAGGAGTCGGCAGCTCTGGGAGCGGAGCCCCGGCCAGCTATTTCAACAGGGCCTCGACAGTTCCAGCGCGCACTAGGGCTGAGAGCCACCGCCCTGCCTGTCACTCTGCCCCAGAGGAGGCGGGGCTCACGTGGGCCAAGCCCTTACCTGTGCAGTGGCCAAGCCAAGCTGGGAGCTGCAGCATCTGCTAGTGCAACATGGCTGCCCTGTGAGGGAGCGGCAGGCTTCTGGGTTGCAGCAGTTACTAGAAAGGAGGGCCAGGGTTCAGGCTGACGTGGAAACTCCCGTTCTCCAGGTGTGTCCAGGCCCGCCGGGTCTGCCTGTGTCCCTCACTACTCCCACTCAAGAGCCAATGGCACATTTGTGGGCTTACGAGAAGTTCTACTCTTGCCAGGCACGGTGGTGCACCCCTGTAATCCAGCAACTTGGGGGTCAGAGGCAGGAGGATCAAAATTTGAGTTCAGCCTCAGCAACCTAGGGGGAACCCTAAGCAATTCAGTGAGACCCTGTCTCCAAATAAAAAATAAAAAGGGCTGGGGATGGGGCTTAGTGGTTAAGTGCCCCTGGGTTCCATCCCTAGTATCCTCCCTGCCCCCAAAATTCTATCTTTATAGTGAAAAATAAAAGTAGATTTTTTTCGTTTTGAAAATGACAAACCTCAGTAGATTTAGTTTAGGTAGTGTGTGGAAGATTAAAGAGGAAAGAGAAAAATACTTCCCGGAGACAGGCAGGGCTGGGTCTGCCCTCTCCACATCGCCACTGCCAGATTCCTCTGCCCTGACGAACACTCAAGTTTATTTTCCATATGACTCATCACCACATTTCTGTTCCTTGGAAGTGGGTCCTACCCTGCAGATCAGGGGTCTCAAATAACCAAAATATGAGAAAGAAAATGCACAGCTTATACTTTAATCCGAAAATCATTCTATCATAAGGAACTAAACAAGTAGAAATTTCTCTTTCCTGATTGAAAAACTCATGTTAAGCTTAGCAATATTAATAGCATTAAAATACTTTTGAGTGATATCCTCAGGGCATCCTTGAATAATAAATGCTGCTTCAAACATGGTGGCTATTGGTTAGAGTTGGTTCATGCGAAGATCTTACCATCATTCCTAAAGGAAAGAGGGAAGGGCTACCTGTCACTCACTCCCTCATCCTCTCTATCCTTTCTCATATTTCTGGATAATGCCTTTTAAATTCTCTATCAAATATGTACTCAGTAAATATCAACTACCACAGAGAAATGCAGCTCTCTGGACTCCTGAAACCACAATATTGAAGGTGGTCATCAGAGCCAGTTTCTCGACTTATTAGATTCACATCTTTTTACCACTGATGAGGAGGTCCAGTCCATCTGGAGAGATGTAAGTACAGATAGAGGCAGACTTTTTTTTTTTTTTCTTTTCAGTCCTGGGGCTGGGACCCAGGGATGCTTTACCGCTGAGCCACATCCCCAGCCCTACTTTTTATTTTGAGGCAGGGTCTCACTAAGTTGCTGAGACTGGCCCTGAACTTGCAATCCTCTTGCCTCAGCCTCCTAAGTGGCTGGAATGACAGGGCTGTGCCACCACACCTGGTTTAGAGTCAGATTTTTGTTAGGAGATAATGTGAAAGACAATGAAAACTTGGTGAAAAGTTAATATTATTATTTAAGAATGTTTATTTTGTTCTTCGTGTCTTGTCTTTGCAAAGTACATTTTACTTTTAGCTGTTCAGATGTAATTATAAACCCAGGATTTTAAGCTTCCAAAACTGGGGGGGAAATACCACTGTTGATTCAGCACAATAAGGTGGGGTCAGGTTTGTGACCAATTGCCCGAAAGAAACTGTAAAATCTCAGACATTGGCCAGGTGGTGACAGTGTGTTGCTGAGATAGTTCTCAAGACTTTAAAAATAAACTTTTTTTAACTCAAGTAGTCTTTTAAACGCACTAACAGCCCACATTCACAAATGTCCTGGTGGAAAGTATAGAACGTGTCAGCATGTATTGAGTGTAACCTGTACAGATATAAAAAAATGACTATTATTTTCTTCTCTACTGTGTAAAGATAGGGATTATTTTTTAAGCTGTGTGCTTAAAAAAAGTAATTACCATTTTGAGTGCTCACTCAGCTTTCATGGATAAAAGGGAGAGTTTGTGTGAACAAAATAAAAATACTATAAAACAGATTTTTATCCAATTTTCTAGTGCACCACAGTGGCCACGTCGTGGCTCGGTCTCTCGCCTCTGGTGAGCACACACCACGAGAGTCTTGGTTTTCTGAGGTACCTACACACTTACCGAGTGGCAATTCAAATCCACTCACAGCACAACGGAAATCCATTGCAACTTCCCTACCAGAGCCCTAAAGCGTGTTTATATTGTTATAATCAGGGGTGACGAGAAGAGGTGCATTTTAGGAATTTCTTTCCCATTCAACACTACAGTACGATTTTCAAGTCTCCAAAACAAACAGTTGGTCACTCTCAGACGAACTCCAGAAGCCAGGAGCCGAAGCGCCTCATGGGCAACAGGCGGCTTCCTCCACGATGCTAGCTTCCTTCTCCTAGGACCTCCACAATCACTGAAAAATGACCAGACGGTTATGACTAAGAGGTCCATCATCCCATTTTGTTATCTCTAGGGGAAAAAATGGGAAAGGGAAGGGAATCCACCTCCTTGGGGAGCCTTCACGGTCTCAGACGCAAGCTGGTTGTTTTCACACACCAGCCTCTGAGTGCTCCAGTCCCTGGGAGTGGCTGGTTTGGGGGCCATCACACACAGGAGTAAACCAGGCCCAGAAATGTCACTTGGAGGTGGACCTTCAGATAGAAAGGGACAGGACTCATATTTGAATCTGGGTCTGTGGGACTCTACAGCTCGCTGTCTTTGCAAATTAAGTGAACTATTCCCTCTGGGATGCTTACTTAGCCTATGATTCTTACCTCTGTTTAATGGCTACCTTAGGGTGTCACCGTCTGCACCCTGGTGAGACCTACCTGTATTTACAGCAGAATTTTGAACATAGTGTTAAAGTTCCTCAACAAAATCACATCACGAGCAGCAAATGATGATGACGGTGGGGAAGGCCACCCGACACCCCAAGGACAGAGCACTGTCAACTGGCGTGTAGGGCAGAGAGACGAGAAGCTGCAGCCATCCTAGCTGCCTCCTGGCCAGCGTCTGCGAGGACCCAACCCTCCCACGCTCTGAAGCCAGAACTACTTGAAGCGTTTTTATTTGCAAGGCATTTACTTACAGAAATCTCAAAACCCCCCATTCGACCTGCCTTTGTGGGCAATAGGACAGGCAGGCAGGAAGGGCCGAGGAGACAGCCCTCCTGGCACTCTTTGGTGGCCTAGAGTGCAGCACCCCATCTCTGAGGCCAGCGACCCCTCCCTGGACCTGGGCGCAGGGCAGGGAAGCTCTGGCCAAGGGTGCACGTCATATCCCACAGCAGCGTCAGGGCCTTGGCCTCTCAGGCAGGGCGAGGAGCACCCTGTCACAGTAGCAGTGTTGGGGGGGGCTCGGTGACCCCTGGTTGGTTCCGGTTGACTTCTGCGGTACATTCCTGCGCTCCTGGCAGCAGGCAGCAAGTGCCAGGGAAGAGCTCTGTACGGGTGACTCACGGTGAGACAGGAAATCTCGAGCAGGCCCGCCCTTCCTTCCTGCCCTGGTGAGGAGCTGAGCTGAGAACCACAGGCCGCAGCTGGCCTGAGACCTGGCCAGAAGAGCCAGAGGGGGCGGGGGCTGCACGGGAAAGGGTGCGCTTTGCCCTGGAGAATGGGGTTTCCATTGAGATTTCTCTTCAGCTCGCACAAGGGATTTGGCTGGCATATTCTGGACGTGGTTTTCACATTTAAAAATGATACAGATTTGACATCATTCAGCAAGAGAGTCCTCATCTAGGCTTTATTCAGCAAGCTTGCAAGAGACGCCAAAGCCACCCGTTGTCCCAGCTCCCCTGCAGGCTGAGACAGGAGCATGGCTTGAGCCCCAGGGTTGTAGGCCAGCCTGGGCAATACAGTGAAACCCAAGAGAGGGAGAGAAAGGGAAAGGAAGGAGGAAGGAATTGGCACTGGTCATCACCAGCACCACCTGCACCCTGGTGAGACCTACCTGCATTTGCAGCAGAATTTTGAACATAATGTAAAAGTTCCTCAACAAAATCACATCACGAGCAGCAAAAGATGATGACGGTGGGGAAGGCCACCCAACACTCCAAGGTCAGCTCTAAGACTGTGTGCACATGAAGTCGCTGAAGTTGGTGAATGACCTTGACAGACTTACAGATGAGGAAGCTCTGAGCGAAGGCCTCTCCACTGCCCTCCAAGTTGTTCCTGAACCTCACACATGATAACTAAAGCCCAAACGATGCAGAAGGGGCGTGTGCGTGTGTGCGCATGTGCGTGCAGCTGTTGCTTGCAGAGATTTGTCATAAGAGTCAAAAGAATAATGATACAAAACGATGCTCTGTGTTTGTGTCATTTGGCCAAGTTCAGTAATGTGTTTTAAATTCAGCCATAAAGCTGTAAAGGAATTATCCTTCCTAAGCGTCAAAGTCAAAACTCTAAAATGGGATTGAATATATTGCTATCTTTCATCAAGGCTTTTGCATTCTCTTCCTGAAGGGCACAGAAAAGAGCCCTGTATTCAAAGACATAGGACACCTAACGAGTGCGTCAGAAGCATCGGGCACGGTTGGAACACAGTGTGTGAGTCGAGTTTAGGGCTTCACCAAAGTGCCCAGACTGGCCTTGATCTTGCCATCCTCCTGCCTCAGCCTCCACAGTCTCTGGGATCACAGGCATAGCCACTGCACCCAGAAAGAGCACTGTTTTGATTCTAGTGCAGAGAGAGAGGGAAAGAAAGTTAAGAAATAAAACTAAGAGTGCAAGAGAGAAGGAAAGAAGGAAGAGAGAGGGGAAAAGGAGCAAGAAAGGAAGGGAAAGAAAAATGGAAAAAAGGAAAAGGAGGGAGGTGGACACTTCATGCTTCTATGCTCTTATTTTCTAGCTTTATGCTGGGTCACATGACATCCAGTGACTAGGCAGCTGCTTTATCAGGTGTCCAGGATCCAGCCACTTTAGCTGAGCTCTGAATAGCAAGGAGCTCATAATGCAAAGACAGGGTGAGAGACCAGCGCTCAGCTGCAGGACCCCTGTTCCACAGCTCCCAGCCAAGAGAGCAAGCAGGGCCCCCAGAGAAAGAGGAGGGGCCAGCAGGACTGAGGCAGGATGGGAGCCAGGACCTGCCGGCTCTGGGAGACCAAGTAGCAGTGTAAACAGAAAACTTAAAGCAGAGGATCGACGCGATCTCATCTGTTTCAATACACTGCTCTGGCTATTGAGTACGCACTGAATTTTTGGAGGTCAAGTGTACAAGCAAAAAGATGAGTTAGGATACAGCTGCATGAGTGAAGCCAGCTCTTCTCTTCCTTCTCCGTGCTCACGCAGAACTTAGGAAGTACTCAACATTAGCATCAGCTGTCCTTCAAAAACCATTTTTGTTGTTTCTCTTTTACTAAGACCCTTGAGAGCAGGAATGAACCATTATTACACACTAAACAATCCCTGCATGAATAAATTAAGGAAAGAATGCATGAATAAATCGAGGCCTCTGATCTTAAAAAGTCTACAGAAAACAGACATCCATGTGGATAACTGGATTGGGACATGTGTCATTTACAGTACGGAAGAGACACTGCGCTCCCAAGCAGAGCAGAAAGCCCGGTGCCTGGCTCAGGATGCTGAATTAGGGTGCTGGGGTCTGATGGTCCACCACGCAGTTCAAGTCAGAAGCAGGGCAGGGTGCGGCAGAGGACACGCCAAGAAGGCTGGGCTTCTGGGTCCCACAGTTTCAGATAATGGCTGCAAGAAGACTCCAAGTTCTGGGTCAAGAGGAAACTCAAGTGAGTCTTCAAGAAATTATCTCTGCTGGCTCATTAAATGAACAGTCAACAAGAGTGAGTGTCAGACCATGGGCATTGTGTAGGTGACCGCAGAACTCTGGCCTCGGGTACATGATTCTCCTCGGAGATGAAAGGGTCAGTTTTGAGAAGGGTGGACTTGGTTTGGGGGATTCCCCTGCTCCCTTTCTGCACTTCAGGGGCTCCCTGAGCTGCACAAATGACAACCCCCCTGCGCCCCGCAGCTGGCCCTCCCTTCCCCAGCCCACCTGAGCCAGATGCATACATTAGCTCTCTTCCACCTCAAGTGGGAAGGTCCCACCACTTGGTGCCTTTGACAGCAGTCATTCGCCGTTCCTCACAGGCCTGTGGGCGACCCAGTCAGCTCAAGTGGGGTGCTGGATCTAAAATGTCCCCTTCTCCCCAGGGCGACTCAGGCAGCTGTGCTCCACCCTTCTCCAGGGGCATACCTTCCGGAGGAGGCCAGCTCTCAGGGGGAGAAAGCAGAAGCTCACCATGTGCAACCCCTTCTCTGACCTCCGCTCACCATGTCTGACATCTCCTTGGCCAATCAGGTTGCCTGGACAACCCCAGGATTAAAAGACAAAGAAATTAACTGGACATTTTGATGGGAGTTGAGGCAAATTCTGAATCGCAAAGGAACGCATACTGGGATATAAATAATTTGCCACTATTTTATGATCCATTGCACTATAATTTTTAAGAAATCCCACAATCTCAGCTTACCCTAAAGTGACAGGGACTCCTAACAAGGTGACTGGCTTGTTAATGTGGCAAAATACCTCATCTCTGGGGAAAGGAGCTCCAGAGGCAGCATGGCAGGCCCCATGACAAATGAGGGACCCTTCTGCAGGCCTTCCAGGCCTGACCACAGGCAGCCACCTGCTGGAACACAGGCTCCTTCCCACCTACCCCATGGAAAGGAGCAGAACGATGTGCTGGGGAGACAGGATCTGACATGGGCAAGAGTGTGTCCGTCGCTTCCTTGGTATGGAACGTCTCGATTAAATACTGGTTGAGTTCGTTCCTGTGTGTGTGTAGGTAGAGGGCGGCGGAACGTTGCGCATGCACAGAGCCAGCTGCATGGTCCGAGGCATCAAGAGGCAGCATGGCAGAATGGAATTGGTATGGGCTTCAAAGTCAGAACAGTCTACTGCCTTTTAACCTCAAGCAAATTCCTCAGCCTCTGGTGACCTGGTCTTTAGAATGGGCACTACCCTTTGTCACCGCGTCCTTATGAAGCCCGAGCGGAATGACGCACACGGAACACCTGGGGACAGACGCTCAGCAGTCAGCAGGAGCCAGCAGGGCCTGGCTTCCCACCCAACCCGCTCTCCATTCCTCCTCCCTTCAGCCCAGGGCCGAGTTCCCCACCTGGTCCCCGAGGAATGAGCCGCGCGGGGACCCCAGGAAAGCAGCCGCTTCCTCAGCCAGAGGGGCTCCAGCGCCAGCGGGGCAGCCAGGGCAGGGGACAGCGCACGCGGGTCTGGGCTCCCGGCCAGCCTGCGCTGCCCATCCTCCGCCTTTAGGGTCCACGCTCGCCCACCGGCAGCTGCCCGGATCTGGACTGCAGGCTCCAAAACCGTGGGGTTCCGTGAGGCACCGAGGGAGACCAGCCCCGCTCCCCACGCTGCCCTCGCCGTGCCCGAAGGCTGGTTTAAAACCGTGTGGCGGGGAGGACGCTCGGAATCCGCCCCAGGGCCGCAGCACGGCTCTCGGTGCGCTTTCCACGGCCGCGGAGGAGGGCGCCTTGGCTTGCGGGGGCCCGACGCCAGGGGACGGCCGTGAGCCGGGCGTTGTCCGCCCTCTCCTGCCTCATCAGTGTGGGCACCGTGGAGTCCCCCTCCAAGGTTCTGGTGTGCACTGGCCAAGTACGAAAACGCTTGGACGGTTCCTGGAATACCGCTCAATAAAAATAAGATTTCAGTTTATAAAGTGGAGCCAAAAAATCTACAACCAATAAATTACATGTCCCTCAGTGTCCATGGGGGCTGGCTCCAGGACTCCCATGGACACGAAGTCTGCAGGTGTAGCGTTTACCTGCAGTCTGCACACCCCCCGCAGCTCTAAATCGTCTCTAGCTTGCTCACAGTGCCCAACGTGATGTGAGCGCTATATAAATAGGCAGTGTGCTGTTGTTCAGGGAAGAATGGCAAGAAAAACAGATGCGTCTTCGGGGCAGATATAATTGTTTTCCTAATATTTTCAGTCTGCAGTTGGATCTGCAGATGGATTCAGCCAAGTGTACACAGATGAAGGATGGAAAGTTAAAGCTGGGAATTACCAAGAACTCCAGGGGACAGTGAACCAGGGATTCAGGACATTGGTGAAGTGTTTACAGAAAAGTCACACGCAGCTCCACTCCCCAACTGCCCACGGGTGATGTGCAGGTTAAACTAAAACCAAAAAGGCATTCTTAAAAGAAGCTGAGCAACCTGCCTGTGAAGTGTGGAGGCCACACTGCGGGAGCCAGTTATACCTACAGGTGACCCCTGTTTTTTTAACAAGTGAATGGCTCAGCTGGAGGACGTCACCAAATGGTACATGGAGACAAGGAACCCAACAAAGGAATCCAAGCATAGGCATCTTCTCTATAGATTTCACTATGTCAGAAGATAAAAGTCTAAACCCTTTTTGAGAGAAGAAAAGAGCTATAAAGAATTTAGAACCAGTCTAGTGTCACTCAAATTGATTGACAGAAGGAAATGAAAAATGCAATCCAAATTTTGAGAGGAAGTTCTTTTGAAACTAGAGTTATATACCAATCTAAATGAATTTTCAAGTCCAGAATTTATTTTTAAACATGTAAGTGTATAGGTATTTTTTTTACCCCATGTGTGTACTTTCTCAAAACAAAATTTAAAAAAAAAAAGAATTCTTTGAGAATGATCTGAGGCAAAAATTAAAACCAATTCAAGACAAAGATAATGGCAGCCAAGAAAAAAGTAAACTTGACCTACAAATCTATGAAAAATAATGATTGGTTGAGATTGTCCAGTAATTTCAGAAAATCTACACTTTAAGTAGTAATAGGAAATAAGAAGATGCTGAAGAGTAAGCCCTCAAGAGCAATGTCCCCAGAGGAAAAACTCATACTGAGAAACTCGGGAATCTGTGACAAGAGGAAAACATAAATGTCTACCCACAATAAAAGTAGAACTAATTATATGGAACTAGCCTAGGTGTCCTTCAACAGATGAGTGGATAAAGAAACTGTGGTACATATACACAATGGAATATTACTTAGCCATAAAGAAGAACAAATTCTGGCATTTGCTGGTAAATGGATGGAATTATCATGCTAAATAGATAAGCTCCCCAAAAAACCAAAAGCTGAATGTTCTCTCTGATATGCAAATGCTAACACACAATAAGAGAGGGGTTAGAAACTCACTGGATTAGACAAAGGGGAATAAAGGGAAGGGAGGGGAATAGGAATGGGAAACACAGTAGAATGAACTTCCCTATGTTTTTATATGAATGCACAACCAGGGAAACTCCACATCATGTACAACCACAAGAAGGGGATCCTAATTAGAATAAGTTACACTCTATAAAAGATGTATGTATAAGATGTCAAAAATACACTCCACTGTCATGTATTTCTAAAAAGAACAAAAAAACAGGACTAATTAGAAATTTTCAAATGTCCGAAAGGATGGATAAGGAAATCATGGTCTAACGATAAAACAAACTAGGATATAGTGTGATGCTTAATACATTGGAGAAAAGAAAAATCTGACCTTGACCTGTGAAGTGTTCTTTCTTCTTCAAATCATGCAGGTCTGTGAACATGAGTTATGTGTCCTTTTAAATAGTCCAGTCATTCTATTTTATCCTTTGACAATATTCCCTTTATTATAGTCATACAAAATCTTTACTTACAAACATTTAATCGACCTATTGGCAAAGGAAAGAGTAATAATCATTGAAAACCGAGCCCAAGAGCCAGGATGGTTGAGAATGTCTGCGGCTAGGGTGGGTGGAGAGAACGGAGATGGAGAAAGGCGTGGGCCATTACTCCTCCTGGATGTGATCAGGAATCCAGATTTCTGAAACGGATAGGTGAGGAAAGAAATGCTACTTCACCATATAAAGGGAACCCCTCAGTCTTCAGTTGTTTCTTGGAGAAGTGGGTTGAAGATCTCTGCCTGTGTCTCTCACAGCGGCTTTGCTAGAAATGTCAAAGTTCAAGGTCATCTGGAAGCGAAAGCAGCATTAGAAAACAGTGTGTTGTCCTGGAAGCGAGCCAGGCATGGAAGTCTGACCACCAGAGACACATTCCCGCCGCAAACCCGCAGAGCAGATTGGATGCACCCCGCTGTTTCCCCGGGTGTCCGCCATACGCCAGTCTTGCGGAATCCATCCAGTGGGGAATCACAGGACTTCCAAGTTCAGAGGAACGTCGAGGCCTGTGGGGCTGCCCTTCTCATTCCACGGCCAGGGAAGTTGAGGGACGGGATGAAATCGACACCTTTTCAACGATAGAGGTGGTCCAGGAACCTAGGGCCGTGGTTTACACACACACACACACACACACACCTGGATCCAAAGGCCCATAATGAAACAAACGCATCCCACCTTGGATGCGTCTATTCCTGGCTTGAGGGCGTTACTTGAGTCCATAGGCGCCACATGACTGTTTTAAATGCTCCTTGGGTCTTCTCAACTCGATTTTGAAATTCTAACATGTGGTTTGAATTCCAACATGTCTCCTGGCTTTTCAGGGTAAACATGCAAAGTTTTCCTTTACCCGTATGGCCCGGCAGCTGCACAACTGGTAATACGGTCTGATTACGAAGAAAAGCTTGCCCGGGTGGCGGGGCACACCTGCCAGCCCAGCAGGTCAGAAGGCTGAAGCCAGAAGATCGCAAGTTCAAAGTCAACCTCAGCAACTTAGCGAGACCCTAAAAAACTTAGCAAGACCCTGTCTAAAAATAAAAAATAAAAAGGGCTGGGGTATGGCTCAGTGGTTAAACACCCCTGGGTTCAATCCCACATACCAAAAAAAAGAAAGACTGTACAGCTGTAAAAGAATTATCATTGCAAGGATGGTGGAAAGAACACCTGACCTGCTGTTTTACCCATACTTTAATACCTTCTGTGTATCTCATAGATTCACAGGTTTTTAAAGTAGGCACTTTTCTGAGCTATGTGAGTGTGAGTTGCACCAATCATGCCTCTTTACCCCTTAACACCCCTTTGTATTCCCTACGCTCCAGTTTGTATTTCCTACAACAAGATGTTTTTTCTTTGAGACAGTCAGGGTATAATTATCAAATCAGGAATGACACATTAATTTAACACCTTAAAGTCCATTTTAATCTCCTCTGTTGTTAAGTTTCCTAATAGGGCTTGGGACCCCCTCGATTTCCTGTCTCTCTAGTTCCACTGGTCCTGAAGCTGCTCCCGGCTGGCCCTCGCTCCCCAGGCCGGCTACCCACTGAGGGTATCTGCAAGGTGCAGCTCTCTCTGTTCTTCCTCAGCATCAGGCAGAGACGAGCCGGTCACCGCTGGTTGGGCCGCTCAGGAGTGGTGTGGCTTGCCCACATGTCCCGTCCAGAGGCCTCTGCTCCATGGTGAGGTGGGCGGTGATGGCCTCAGTTAGGTTGGACGTTGTCCCTATTGCACATTCTGCACTATTGCTCTTCTCGTGGTCATTAGCCATCTGTGGAGAAATAGTTTGAGGCTGTGCAAAGGCCCGTGTCTCATGCAACTCCTGCTTGACTGAGTATCTGTGAACTGCTAGCTCCAGGCAGTTCGCTGGGATGGCTGCAAAACGGTCATGTCCTCACTGTCCGTCTCTACGGGCCTCTTCCCACCAGCCAGCGTTCTTACTGTGCGGAGTGGCTTCTCCTCCTTCCTCGTTCATTATGATCAGCTTGGATCTAGGGATTCTGGTTTTATTCTCTTGGGACCATTCATCTCTCCCCTGCCCCTCTTGTTCTCCTGAGGCACCTTCGTAGGCTGGGCCGGCTGGGCCGGCTCAAGCTGGCTGCTGTCCTGCTGATGTCCTTGCCTTCCTCCTGGCCCTGGTCCTATGGTGTACCCCACTGCCACCACCCGGAAACCAGCTTTTCTCCAGAACCCACGGCTCCTTATTTAGGCTGACTGATCTGTAAAGCTGCCATCGTGAAAGTCAATCTCCTCTTTCTACAACACAACCACTAGTGTCAGTCGGCAACAGAATCTGGGACTAAGAAGGCCTTATTCATCATGGAAATATTCTGTGCTTATTTTTTAAACCATTTTTCCAGGATGAAGTATGTGAGAAATGAATCCATATCAATGAACTGTGCAGAATTATCCATAAAAGCAATATTTTAATTACCACATAAAATTAGCCTATGGAACAAATCTACTCAATTAAAACTCTTGTGTTTTAAGTGACTTGATAATCATAATTTCCCTTTATAGTGCAAATGAAGACATAAATTCTATCTTAGAATTTTTTAGAGATTCAAAATGGTTTCAGCTTGAAAATAGTATACAAACCTAAGTGCCAAGCATTATTTTAAATATATAAATATGAAGTACACAAGATGAAGTTCAAAACTCCTAGAGAATGGTGTATTCTAATAATGTGCTAATGTCTACTTTTAAAAAAGAGACATTTAAGGGAAAGGTAGCCACTCATCACTGTGTGTTCAAAAGAAAATATTTGCATGTCTGGTTGTCACTAATAGAACGCCACATGGGTGGCCAATTTCCACCTTAAATTTCTTCCCTTTTTTTGGGGTGCTGGGGATTGAACCCAGGGCCTTGTGCTTCCAAGGCAAGCACTCTACCAACTGAGCTATGTCCCCAGCCCCCAATTTAAATTTCTTTAAAAATTTGCCTTCTTTTTTTCTTTTAAAAGTCAGCAAAGAAAGAAGAAATACAGATGAAAGAGTGTATGGAATTCATGTCGTCTTTACCCAAAAAGAGCCGGCCAGCCTGGGCTGCTGCACCTGGTGGCGGACTTTCTTTGCGCAGTTGGTCCTGGCGATGCCTCCTCTGCAGCCCTGAGGCAATTAACTAAGACGGACAGCCCTCCAGCCTCCTCACCCGCATTCACCCCAGCACCTGAGCATGCTGCCACTCACCACGTGTCATTACACGTAGGAACACACACTTCCGAGTGGCCTTAAAGACTCCAGATTGTGGCCCGTGGCTGCTGCTACATTGGCATCTGCAGCCACCCTGAGGCCCTGGGTGGTGTGCGGAGACGCACCAGCTTCTCACGCTGACGCCCACGTCCTCACACAGTCCCCTGGTTTATTTCAGATTCCTCGGGCTGCTCAGCTGCCACATTTGTAAGAGCGAGAAAGAAACTGAGATGAAAAGAGACTGCAGAGCGGGACAGGAGTCCAGGAGCAAGACTGGACTCGAGTTTCCAGGTCCTGCTGTTTTCTTTCAAGTAATGGAATAAATGAGCACAAAAGAGGAGGCCAGGTTAGAGAACAGCAAGGAGGCTGGGCGAGAAGCAGCAATAAAACTCCAGCTGAAGGATCAAGGTCAGCGTGCAGCCCCGCTGTCTTCCTCATTTGGAGGGAGGTGTTGCCTCTTGGTGAAACTGCAGAACTTTAAGGGGAAAAAAAATTGCTCTCATGCTCAAAGAGATG
The DNA here is from genome assembly GCF_902686455.1 of Sciurus vulgaris. NCBI lineage: Eukaryota > Metazoa > Chordata > Mammalia > Rodentia > Sciuridae > Sciurus > Sciurus vulgaris. The sequence goes on from NC_136470.1 coordinate 140,756,441, forward strand.
CAGCAAACTCCAGGGAAATTACTGCAACCGATCAGAATGTTCCCCTGGCAAATGGCATCGAGTGGACATCCTGGGAGTGACGCCTCTCACCTGTCACTGGACAAGCATCACCTGAGAAGGTGGCCATGTTGGGTGCCTGTGGGCAAAGGCTAATTACATCTTGAAAGACAGAAAGAACCAGCCCGAAGGAAGCTGGCTCCCCCTCGTACCTGGTGACGTGGAGGAGGAAAACTGCCAGGCTGGCTGGCTGCCTGCTGCATTCCTAGGAGGCCAGGGTGACTCAGGATGACGAGCAGCCCTGCAGTCTGCTGTCCCTCCACAATCTGGCGGGTGCAGAGTTCTGAAGACACAGAGGGCTCCCTGTGGGTAGCAGGCAGTGGAGAGAGACCAAGCGGCCCCTCCGCTCGTGACCTGGGAGGCCAGCCTGGGAGGCTTCCACTTATTGTTTGACTTGACTCCCTAAGAAAGAGAACAAGGTGGCATTGTCCCGTCCCTGGGACCAGGTCACTAGTCTCAGTGTCCTGCTCTCTGGCCCTGCCTCTGATCACAGTCAGGGAGAGCCTGATGAAACTGTTTAACATCAGTGTTTCTTATGCAGTGTAGAATGAACATTCCAGAAACAAAGAAACACGTCCCTCACGCCACCCTCCTCTCCTTATCACCCTCGAGTTAACAAGTGATAGGAAGGATTCTTTTTATCGGATTGTTTGCTGGGTATTATAGACTGAAGGCCGTTTCAGTCCATTTCCTCTATTTTTTATAACTACAATGTCATTATCATTGATGTTTAAAATGTACTTCCATACCGCTGCAAAGTCTACGTCCTGAAGGGCTAAATTATGTTCATTGTAGATGCCTTGCTATTCATTTTATTGCATTCAAGTTTTCGACAATCCATGTGTAACATATTCGGCAGAAGTGATAATAACGTAGAAAAACCCATTCTTCAAGGAAGCTTCCGGAATCAGTTACCGACAGGAACAAGGGAGGGCTCCTTAGGGAAGGCTGTTTTCACAAACAGGATGGGTTCAGAGTAACTCTTCTTAACATGTTTATTCAGATGAGATGAAAAGAAAAGCCAGAATTCTCATTCCATTGCCGAATCTCTAATTGTACAAGAAAACTTGAGATAACTCATTGTAAAAATACCATTCAAAAGATCAGTCTTCCCTGTAACTATGAGCCTCACTTTTTGCTGGTGTTATTTATTGTTGTGCAAACTCTCAAGAGATATGAGCATGCTCAGGGATGAATATGGGCATCTGAAAATAGGTAAATAATTCTCTTTTAAAGGGAAGGGAAGGGCAAAGTTGCTGATTGGCTGCTTCAGAAGATACATGAAAACTGAATTTAATTGTAAAGATAATGATTGGCATTGGCATCCAAAAACAATGAAAGTATAAATATGAAGCCTGATTTAAAACATCATAGACCTGTTGTTTCTTTACATAGGCTGAGCTGTGGATCATATTGAAACTTTCAAAGAACCTCCAAGCCAATTTGTAATCACAAAGTCAGTACAATGACTGCGAATTCAGCTTTTAGTCTTTCTCCGAGTCTTGCGTATCTACAGACTTAATAGCAATAAAGCCTTTGGACTGTTCCGGAAGTTAGCACGTGAAGAAGCGTGAGTTCTCAGCTATCCAACCATGCTACAGCAGATTTAGAATTTCAGAGGCAAATATTTCAGTGTTGTTTAAAAGTCAATGATAAGATTTTTTCCTTCCTGCAATTTACTATTGTTAGAAAAACCATAATGTGATATTTAAAATTTAGCACTAGAACTGAGAAGAATGATTAAAATGCTAGCTCCCATCAAAGCAGCCTTCACTGCCTGGGCAGCATCTTGCATTTTGAAAGTGATGCTCTTGTTCAGCCTCAGCGCTTGTTGGCCACAGCGCTGGCAGTGGGGGAATCCCAGCCACCTCTGACCTGAGACCCCCAACGTCAGGGTCCAGGCTGACCCATGACCACCCTGCTTGTCTTCAGAGGGACTTAGAGATGCTGAAAACAAAACCCAGCCCTCAGATGAGAAAGCTCAGCACACTGTTCAACTAAATAATTCATAACAATAATAGTTCAATAAGCACACTCAGTATAGAATTGAATACATTAGAAATAAGATACCATGGCACTATTTATGACTAAATATTCAAAATTTCAAAAACAGAGGATTTAAAAAACTTTGAAATGATTTCGTAGGAACTGCATACACCTTAAAACTTCCCACAATTTCATTCTGAACATTTTTTAAACTCCATTTGCCTCCCTAATAATAAAACCTGACTTTCAAAGTACAAATTTAATGAAGGCAGCTTTAAAATATTGGTCCTAAAAGCAGTCAGTGAGAAACATGACATTATAGGTCAAATCCAATTTTGTTTAAAAATATATTCAGTATCTTTAAACAGTATCTTTTCATAATAATAAGATCTGAAAAGAATCTGAACCTTAAATGAAAAATAGGGTAAAACCAAGTTAAATGTCATATAAACCAAGTACCTGCTGGGGTCTGGATTAGTGTCCCCCAAAGTCCCCTGAGCTCGAGATTTGGTTCCCAGTCTGCAGCACTGCTGGGTGTGGGGGACCCTGCCAGGGGTGGAGCCTAGCGGGAGGTCTCCGGTCATGGGAGACACATCCTCCAACAAATTGTGGGACCTGGTCCTTGCTGTCTCTTCTGCTTCCCATTTTTGCTGTGCTATGTGCTACTGCCATGATGTCCTGCTTCACCTTAGGTCTGCAAGCAATGGGGCTGACAGTCTTGGATTGAAATCCCCAGAACTCTGAGCCTAAAGCAACCTTTTCTCTTGATGAGTTGATTCATTTCAGGCATTTCTTACAGTAATGGAAAGCTGACCAACACAGCGTCCATTATGATGCGATTTGTCTTGTCTTTTTAAAGGGAGAATTTAAGAAAAGGGAGTCATCTTTATTATCATCTCTCTGCAAAGCATTAAACATTTAATTTACAAGCTGAAATAATTGACTTTTCGCAGGAACTGTGTAGTATGTCATTCTTCATTTTTCACATGAAGCAATGGAGTCCCAGGGAGCTTAGGAAACTAGATCAAGTTACTGAACAGATGCAAGCAGAGATGGGGTTTTAATGAACTTGTTCTGACTTTTGAGACAAACTGAATCCATGAATTTCTTATAACTACTAAAACGAGCTGGCAGGATGAGATCTGAAGTAGCAATACTAGGTAAGCACCCTGACAATTCATTTTTTAACTCCATTTCATTTTTATCTCCTTTTTCCTCAATCACTTATTTTACCAAGACAACCAAGGGGAATAGAAGATACTTGAGTAACTGGCCCTGGCCTCTCTGCCCATTGGTAGGTAACATCCCTGGAGTCATTAGACTTAGAACACGTGGTGGTAGGAGGGTGCTGGGGCCAGAGCTTGCAGCTCTCTTAGAAATCAGAGGCTCCATGGGAAGAGGTAGGTGTTCTATGAGGAAACTGCATAAAGAACTGGTAAGAACTTTCCTTTCATTATTATTTCCTTTTGCCATTCACTACAACTTAAAAAGCTGAGATTTATAAGATGTTGAAACTGAAAAAAAAAAAAAAATTTGGGCTTCAACAAGTTTGCAATAATTAAAAAATATTATGTGATTAGAATTTTAAAATGCAAATAAATTCCAGATCCCTAATCCAACCCTGATCCTTTTACTCCAGTTAGCTCCATTTATTGAGAGTCAATTTCTTTTGGTTACTAAATGATTTTGGCAAAAATCTATTGCCTCGGCGGAGCCTAAATTTCTTATTTCAAAATAGGTAATTAAAAATTCTAAAAACAGCAGGTCTTTCAGTTTTACGCTGATTTTCATATAGGTTGTATGAAAAACAAGCATTTTATTTTTATTTAAGGAATTTATTCATAAAGTATTACACTGAGTGATAAAGAAACAGAGGTAAAATATCTTTTGGGATATGCAATGTATGTATAGGTAAAATATCTCCTTATAAATAAATATTTAAAAGGTGGCCTTTGTAATGATACCCTAATCAGAGCTGGCAGTGCGAGAGAGAGGGAAGAAAGGAGGAAGCCCGGTCGCCAAAGCCTCAGCCCCTCCTCCCTTCATCCATAAATCCCACAACCAGAGTCCCCTTCCCTCGAACCCCGCACTTCAGCAGTGAGATGTCACTGCTCCTTCCCCTTTGACACAGCACTTACTGCGCTCTGAGACAGGGCCCTCTCGGAGGGGCGCGGCACTAGCATCTGATGACAGGAAACCAGATGAGCACACGGCTTGCTCCAAGGTGAGGTTTTGTTACTGAAGTGGCCCTTATTGGTTGGGAAGGCACTGAACACCTGATCCTGGGGTTCTGAGAGCAAGGAGCCCCTTTCACACCTGCCCAGGTGCATCCTTGACCTGTAAGTAGACAGGGCTGCTCGGTGTCAATCACCAATTTAAGCTACCTGCTTCCTACACCACCTCGCACGCCTGAGGCCCTGGGTTCTATCCCCAGCACCGCACTAGGAAGCTGAGCCACCAGCTGAGTGGTGAGTGACTTCTGCAGACCAAGCCAGGAGTGATTAACTTTCGATTGCTCTTTCTTCATATCCAGAGAGGAATTCTGATTCAAACCCAGATGCTAAGTTACTGAACTGCTTTTTCCACAGATGAAAATGTGTTTTGTTTTGTTTTCTTTTTCTTTTTCTTTTTTTTTTTCTTTTTCTTTTTTTTTTTTTTTGCACTGGAGAGTGAACTGAGAGGCTCAACCTCTGAGCCTCATCCCCAGCTCTTTTTATTTATTTATTTATTTTATTTTGAAACATATTCTCCCTAATTTGCTTAGGGCCTTGCTAAGTTGCTGAGGCTGGCTTTGAATTTGCAATCCTCTTGCCTCAGCCTCCTGAGCTGCTGGGATTACAGGTGTGCATCACTGCACCCAGCTGAAAATGCTTTTGAGCAGAAATGTTCACCTTGACAGTGAGTCACAGGGTAGAAAAGCATGTACAATGGTAATGTTTACTTAAAGTAATTCATATCAAATATCTTAATGTGTGCATGTAAACAATATTCTGTTAGATCTGTTGTTCCCACAGTGAGACCTGTTAACCACTTGGGCAAAGATGGACAAAGTCACTTCAATAAAAACAATCGGCAGTATATGTTACCAATGATAAAATCCAAGCTTTCAAGAAAAGAAAGAAAACTTCTTAGAGTGAAGAATGTTTTCTTTCTTGTCTACATTACTACCAATTTTATTTCTATATACTTTATTCTCTGGAATACTTTTATATCTAATGAATCACAAGTATATTTCATGAGTTTGAAAAAAAAATTAAAAGCCACATTACTATGAAGCTCAATTTTTAAGAATATCAATTCATATAATTTTATTTTGTTGTATGTTTTTCTATAACACATTGTATCAGTTGATTACAGCCTATTTAAAAATAATGATTCACATTCTCAAAATACTATACATTGTCAAAATTGTAAATATTCTTCCTTTCCTATATTTTCACTGTTTCTTGCTAAATTACCTCAATTTATTAACACTGAAGAAAAACATGAAAAAAAAATTGTCTTCCTAGGCAGTACTCTTGCAAATATAGCACAAAATCACGTAACCTGTGTATCAGCAATGTGATATGCTGTTGTTAGAGATCATGTTCATTTTTCTAGATAAAAACAAAACGAAAAAAGCAAATGTAAAACTTAGTTTACAATATTTTTCTCAGGTCATCAAATGCTTCAGTATTGTGGTGGAGATTATCTGAGCTAATCTTGTTCTTCTCACATTTTTTATTCAAACGTATCGGAACACTTTCAGACGTGAACATGAGCCCTCTCTTTTGGCCACCACGCCTGTGCCATAGAAATGGTCAACTGGTTCTCAGGAGAGACTGCCACTTGGCTTCCTCGTGGATTGTGACAGCTCTGCCCTACTACCTTGCATTACAGATTAGTAATCCCTTGTCCCTACCTAGCTGATGAGCAGAGGGAAGGGAAGGTACCATCACAGTAATCAGTGGGTTAACGGGATGGTTTCTCTCTGCAGTAAGCCACCAACAGAAAGGGGACACTCCTGGGAGCTACGGAATCGCCCGCATTCATGGAGTTCAACAGAGACCTGATCACAGAAGCACAAGAGCTTCAGAGTAGCTATCGCCTGGAACACAGCATAGGCAACAGGACGTTTTACCTTTCAATTGTGTAAATGAGCATTGGAGCCAAACCCTGACCTACAGAATATATAGGTAAAATTTTTAAAATGCAAACTTTTTAAGGTTTTCATTCTTCAAACCATTTATTTTCACTAATTTTTCCTTTCCTAAGTATTCTATAGAACTCTTTAGGTAAGAATGACTTTAAGAGTAATGCGACATGTATTGCTCTATCAACATCCTAAACACTGTGGTGAAACCCTGTTCAAATACTAATATCAGCGCAGGTGAAAGAAACGTCGTCCCAGCAAATGTGGTATCAGATCCACGTGGAGACGTGATCTTGCTTGCCTGGCACCCCCCTAGGGCAACGCTCTCCCAGATCTGAGCCCATGTTCCTCTTGGTGGAGATCCAATGTGAGCCCAGGGAAGGCATGTCCCTTCCCAGTCTCAGTGGTGGTAGGAACGACTACCCAACGTGAGTGCTCAGGCTGAGCCAATCCGGATGAACCCCAGACTTAGGCCTTAACTAGCCAGACACAAGGCTGCTGTTGAATACAGCCACTCAAGAAGAGGACAGGGCTGGCCAGTGTAGGCAAAGGGAATCTGAATCCCACACGTTATTTGACACCCTGGATCTATTGCTGTCAAAATCCAGATAACCTCTGAACTATGAAACAGAAAAATAATCCTCTCTGGTTTGGAGGGGCTTCAGTTCGTGACTACTGCTTACGAGGAAAGCCTTTCTAATGTGATGCCCCTCCTTAGTTACGTAGAGAAGGAGAGAAAGAACCTCACCCTTGGCATGGGCGGACTGCGGCGAATCTGATTCCCCAGTTACCATGGGAGATTGTGAACTGTTTTAAAGGTTTGGAAAGCAAGAGGAATATGATGAATTTCACATAATGCTCTAATATTTTGCTGAAGGGTACAATGACAGGTGAAAAAGGTTAATTGCAGTGTTACACATGATCTCAGAAATTAAATGTGACTCAAGTCCTAACTATAGGACAATGGCTAAGCATGGGATAATATGTCCATATCACACTATCATACTGCCCAAGGTTATTGAAAGGCAAATATTTATGATATAATAATATTCAGAGAAGATGAAACAGTGTTGCATTTCTTATGATAGTTATAGCTACATGAAGTGATATATACATGGAGACAAGTGGTTTCAGACTCCGTTGCACATTAGAATCTCCTGGGAAGTGCTGTTAAAAAGGTAAAAACAAGGTTGATACTTCAGAAATTCTACTTTAATTCTCATTTAATTGTCTGGAGTAGAGTCCATGCATTGGTATTTTTCTAAAGCTGCCCAGGTGATGCTAATGTACAGGCATTAACCAAAGCTTTAGAATTATGAAAAAGTGAAGCCTCTCACAATAAATCAACAGATATTTCATTTTTATATATTCAAAACTTGGCATTTTAGCATATTCAAATATTCACTTATTTGGCATATTCACATAGTCCTAAATTCTTCATGTATTACAGGAAATACATCTCATCCATGGTTAAGCCTCAAAATAGTTCATGTATCAATAGTCTTATGACTGAGACAAGTCAGTCATTTATGCCCTGGAATAGAGAAGAGAATAAGGATATGAGGGCATTTTTTCAGGCATAAATTATAACTCATGAGTTCATCCAAACTTGGAATGTCCCAGGCTTTCTTGCTTTGGAGTTAATGATTCTGATATGACCGACATTTGCAACTTGAACTTTCTAGTGGGTCTCCATCTCAGGCTTCGTTGCTGGACCTTCCTTCTCTAGATGTTGGAGAAACCTGGAGCTCACACATGTACCTAGATCGTCTATGCAAACATGGATCTCAACTATCCTCCAAGCCCAATCTCTTTTCTGAGCTCCAATCATCCAGCTGCTTCCTCAACACCTCCATGTGATCTCCAGGAAGCATCTGGACTTAGACCAAAATTAACTGAGTTTTTGCACCGTCTTGATCCTTCCCAAGCGTTCCCCATCTCAGCAAATGATACCACCTGTCAGTCCTAAGAAACGTGCTGGAGTGTCAGTCTCAACCCAGGCACATTTCATCAGCAAATCTATTTACATGTACCTTCAAAGTACATCTTGGGCTCGGCTCAATGCCCATCAATTTCAATGCACTCATTATTCCAAAACACCAGGATCCCAAACAGAATCCTAAACCCAGCTTCCTAAGAGCACCTTGCTTTCACTCTTGTCCCTTAGGGTCTAAACTAGGTGGGACCATCACAGGAGCCCCGGCTGCGAAAAGTCAATTATTTCATCACAGGAGCTGGCATCTGGCTTGCGGGCAGACCTCCGTCCATGGTCCACCAGCACTCTGGACACCAGTCTCACAGCCCTCCCTGACTTCCCTCAAGAGCACCCCGCGTGTCCTCCTCCAGGGCTTTTTCTCTCCTTGATTGGTCCCCAGTGATTGCTCTCACTTTAGCTGACATGCTTCTCTCCAGAGCCTATTAAAGTGCCCCCATCAAAGATATTTCCCGGAAGTCTATTCTAAAAGAGCACGCCCCTCACTGCCCAGACCACGCCCCTTACTGCCCAGGCCACGCCCCTCGCTACCCAGACCACGCCCCCTCCCTTTAGACGTTTCCTTCTTCTTCATGGTACTTATCTCTACCTGATGTTACGGACATGCTTACCAGTTATCTGCTTCCCCCATCTCCATGGATGTAGGGTTTGATCCGTTTTGTTCATTACAGAATCTCAGCTTTAGAAACAACGCCTTTGTGTTAGTCAGCTTGTGACAACAATAACTGACAGAAACAACTTAGAGGAGGAAAAACTGATTTGGGGTTCATGGTTTCAGACGCTCAGTCCGTGGTTGGCTGGTTCCATTGATCGGTGCCTGAAATGAGCAGAACATCATGGCAGAAGGGCATGGGGGAGGCCAGCCAAGAAGCAGAGAGAGAGTACGAGCGAGCACGCGCACGGAGTCAGGGAGTATCCAAGGGCACATCCCCAGTGATCTACTTCCTCCAGTCATGTCCTTCCTTCCTGCCTGCAGTTACCACCAGAAGTCCATTCAAGCTAGCCCGTCAAATGGATTAATCCACTAATGAGGTTAAACCTCACATCATTGCCTAAAATCCCCACCTCTGAACTTTGATGTTTGGAGATAATGCTTCTGAAACATGAGGGTTTTTTGGTGTTGTTTTGGGGAGGGACATTTCTAGATCCAAACCATAATTGCCTGGGTACACAGTTGGTGGTCAGTGTCTATGGAATTTTTGAACAACTGAATCAAGTATGTAATGACTTATATACTTTGTTTTAGAGCAGTGTTAGGCTGACTGCAAATGAGTGGAAGGTGGAGATTTCCTACCTCCCCTGCCCCTACCAGTGAGGAGCCCCCAGGTGCCAACTTCCTGTGCTAACCTGGTGTTTGTTACAGCTACTGACCTGCACTGAGTCGTCGTTATCATCCAAAGTACATGATTCATGTCAGGTTCCCTCTCGGTGTGTGTCCTGTGGGCTTCGGCACACGATAGTGGAGTGGATCCACATTATAACATGACACAGGATGGTTTCACTGCCCTAAAAGTCCTCTGGGCTCCACCTCTCCATGCCTTCTTCCCTCTTAACTCCTAGCACAGACTGATCTAAAATAATCTTTCCTTTTCCAGAATGTTTCATATTTGGAATAGTCCAGTGCTATGCTTTTGATTTTGGGTTTACCTATTGTTATGGTTTGGATATGAAGTGTCCCCCCAAACTCCTGTGCTTAAGGCCTGGTCCCCAGTGTGGCAATGTTCAGAAGTGGGCTTTGGGAAGTGATTGGGTCTTGAGGGCTCAGACCTTAGTGGATTAATCCATTGATAGTTGAATGGACTACTAGGTGGTCATAGGAACTGTTGACAGGTGGGGCATGGTTGGAGGAAGTAGGTCACTGACTTTGGGGACTGTATCCCTGGACACACACACACACATACACCTCCCCCCCCCCCCCCTCCTTCTCCTTCCTGGTTGCCATGAGCTGAGCAGCTTTCCTCTACCACTCCTTCCATCACGATACTCAGGCCTACCTCAAACCCAGGACAACAGAACCAGCCAATCGTGGCCTAAAACTTCCAGCACTGTGAACCAAAATAAATCTTTCCTTCTCAAAGTTGTTCTTGTGAAAAAAAGCCGACGGACACCTATTTGTTCCTAGGTGGCTAACTTAGGTTATGGTGTTCTCCTGGTGTGCTGGGAATGTAGAAGAGGCACTCGCCTGGGAATTGGGAATTTTGTTCACTTATAAGTTAGTGATCAAAATAAAATCAATCTCAGCAAATGTATTCACTGGAAGACTGGAGAGTGGCTCTTTTCTGACCCCTCAGCTCAGGTCATTGCCTTGACTCAGAGAGGCCCTCAGCACGCAGCAGAGAGTAAGCGGCGAGGGTAACAGCTGCTAAGCGCAGTGGCCCAGAGCTCTTCTTGGCCAGCTCGAAGGCCATCTTCACAGTCTCACTCCTGTGGCTTCCACCCTCCTACCTGCCCCTTCATCAGCTTGGTGACCATCTCCCTGCCTCCAGGTGACCTCCTCAGGTCTGCCCTCCACACTAAGCAGAACGTATGACTATTTACCTCAACTGAAAACTGTCCTGAGTCCCTAACACCACAGGACACTGTTATGTGTCCCCCCATGGCCGCACACATTCCTACAGACAGTCATAGCTGACCTTCCTTCACAGAGGACGGCCTGGGCTGGGCACCTGCTCTGTAGAGCCAACGTCTTCTATCATGGCACCTCTGCAGTCCCCAAAGTGTGACGGAAGAGAATGCCAACGGAACCTTAAGATTATTCACGGTTTTCATAATATTTAATACGTATTAACAGCAGTGACCCTAGAGCTAGGGCGTTTGGGCTCAGATCGTCCCCTTAGTATCTGCATGACTTTGCACAAAGCATTCAATCTCTTTGGCCTCAGCTGCCTCCTGCGTAATTCAGACACAGCTCTGTACCCAGACCTCAGAGTGTGATGGCGAGATGCAGGATAAACATGCAAGGTTCAGAACAGGGCCTGGCACGTCACAAACACTTCCCAAGCGGTAGCGCTGCCTTTATTAAATTCCCTTCAACTTCGAGTGTATGTCTGGATTTTGACTGGGTGACATGATCGATTTTCAGTTTGTTCAAATTCCTCTTCTGTGCTTCTATACGTATCCAGTTTGGACTACTTTTCGGGTTCCAAACATGCCTCCACTCATCAGCTAGGGCTGCCACACAGTACCGCAGGCTGTGGCTTCAAGAAGCGGGGTTTGTGTGCTAACAACTCTGGAGCCTGGAAGTCCGGGGTGGGTGTCAGCAGGGCTGGCTTCCCTGAGCGCCGGCTCCTGGGCTTGCAGATGCCTGTCTTTTCTTGGTGTCTTCGCATGGTCTTCCCTCTCTGTGCCTCTGTGCCCCGATTTCTTATAAGGACATGGAATTGGATTAGGGCCTACCCCACTGACTTGATTTTAAATCAATTACCTCTGTAAAGACTCAATCTCTAAATACAGCCCATTCTGAGATACTGGGAGTTGTAACTTTAATGTATGAATTTGGGGGTGGGACATAATTCAAGCTGTAAAAATGCCACCTCATTCATTTGTAACCATCCTTCTGCAGAGCTGGGGTAAATTATTGATATATAAATATATGAGATCTATCATAATTACAAGTCGTAGTGCAATGAATGAATATTCTTGGGAAAATGTGATTATTGATAAATCCATATGGAAAGAAGTCTTCCTCAAATTAAATATAACAGAATCCCAAGTCACAGCTTAACTGTAATGATGAAAAATAGACTCAGTTATGTGTGGTGGCACATGCCTGCAGAGAGGGTAGGGGGATCGTGAGCTTCCAGTAGGCTGGGGCAATTTATAGAGGACTTGTCTCAAACAGAAAAAGCAAAAAGAAAAAGAAATACACAAAGGAATACTGTTATGATTTCTGTATTTCAAGAGAGAATGTGGTATTTAGAAAAAAAAAAAGTTAATTTGCAAACTATCAGTGAAGATGTGACTGAATGACCAAAACAACAAAGATGAAGTCAAATGTTTTCATGAAAGCTAATTTAAAAAAACAGTGACTTTAAAACTAATAAAACTTGATAATGCAATACATACAATTAACAGTAGTAAGGACACTAATTCAATTTTAAATTTTAGTTTGGTTTAAGATACATTTAAATTTTTTTAAGTTAATCTCATAACTTTATGAACCAAGTCAACTTTTCTTCTTGCAGTAATTGTCCATCTGCCAGTTCGCACATGAGCTGACCTTTAATATTTGTCTCTATCCATGCAGACCCAGGAAGCAATTGAACATGAGTTATCAATAGAACGCCAACAGTTACAGGTGTTAGCTTTAGGTTCTAATCAGACATATTCATTTAATATTTTAAATAGCCAAACAATGGGACTATGTGGAGAACAAATGAATCCAGGTGGGTATTATAAACTTTAGAAAAAATGTTTATCCAGGATTAAATAAATTGGCTTGAGAACTAGGATTGAATAACTTATCTGGTAGAAAATCATGTTAAAACAAAAAGACAGGATAGAGTGCCCCAGTTTTCTGTTGTTCTTTCCCTAACATTAAAGAACAAGGATCATCTGTTATGTATTTTTTTTTTTTTTTGCTTTATGTGATTAATATAAAATATAGATAACAAATTAGATTTTCCAAAATGCCTTACTCTCTGCCACTACAAAAATATTTACAAACAAAATGCCATAATTTCTGAAGCACAGGTGACTTAGGAAGCAAGGCTTTAAGAATTCTTGAATGAAAATGTTCAATGTGATAGGAGTTACTGATGTATTACTTAATCTGCAACTAAAGCCAAAGAGATGAATTCTGAAGTGCCAGTCCTGAGTTATTCACCATGAAATGCCTTGTTTAATGCTTCTTTAATGAAATCAAACAGTTAAGATAATGAAAATAAAGAGAAAGGTCAAGTCACCGAGGATAAGCCACTTAACCTTATTTCTTATTGCATGTAACAGCACGAAGCTAGAAACCAATCTTCATAAATTGAATTTATTTCATATTCCTAATGCTTATGAATAAATCATCTTTGGTAATTAAATAATGTGGGCTGCTTTTCTGAGAAACCTCCTATCCATTGTGCGAGTTGGCCTGTGTCTTCCAGATGTGAGAGGCGTCTGCTGGAGAGCTCCCCGGAGCCAGAGCAGGGGCCAGAGCCCCAGACACTCACTGCTTCTATCCACTGCAGAAATGATGGGAGGAAGAGACTAATGAAGACTCGGAGTAAAAGAGCTCAGCTCTCTGGGTCCGCCAGGAATGACGTCTCGCTCCTAACTGAAGACAGAGGCCCCTGCTCTGCTGCAGCCCCGGCCACAGCAGCCACTGCCCAGAAGTCTGGTTTAGAAGGTGCAGGCTGGGGTTGGCGGATACATACCCTCACAAGCACCGTTCAGAAAAGGCTCATTTCTTTGCTTTAGCTCCAGATAATTTTTTTTCCGTACTTGTAATAAAATTCTCCCCAAGTTCTAATATATATTAGAAAAAAGAAAATGTTATCCTTAGTTTTGAATTCCTTCCATCCTTTAGCACCTTGCTTAGAACACTTTTGAAAAACATCTTCATCCTTCTGGAAATCTGCTCATCTGTCATCTGAGAAATTGGTGTGTGTGCATGTGTACATGTGTGTACATGTGTATGTGTGTGTGTTTGAAGCTTTCCTTTTACTGAAGGTTCAATGTTCATCCTTTGTTTATCCAAAGCCAAATGTGGATGGTTTAAGTCTATTTAGAGTAACTAAAATAAATCAAATGGAGAAGGTAAGCATATATTTTTCCACGCAAGAATTACCCCAGTTCCTATTGTTTTCTGCAGAATAGGCCACTGTAAGTATAAAAGCAACTGTCACTGTGGCCATAAGTCCTATAAGAACAGCGGTCAGCTCTTTTCCTGCAGAAACCCCCACACAGCAGGACACACTCCCAAGAGCACCCGGGATGTCCATGCTCTATGGAGTCCTCTTTTCTAGGTGGGATGGTCCATTAGGATGCGAGGGAATGAGAACTCAGATGCTGTCATGAAGGCCAGCATTGGGGCGGTGGCTCAGTGGTGGAACACTTGCCTAGCACGTGTGAGGCACTGGGTTCCATCCTCAGCACCACATACAATAGATAAATTTTAAAAAAGGTACTGTATCCATCTACAGCTAAAAAACAAAATTTTTTTTAATAAAAAAAAATAAGCCAGCCTTGTGCACACGTCTGCTCAGTTAAGAATGTAACCTTACTCTTGGCAAATAATACACTGCATTGTATCCCTTCATTGGAGAGTCACAGTTTAGATGTTTAACAGATAAGATTTCCCTGGGTATATTTAATTTTAAAAAATAGTCCCCACTATTCCTATTAAATATGTTTTTCAGACACACTTTAGTGCTATTAAAGCTACATTCCCACAATAAAACTAGTAAGATGCATTCTATTATATTTCCCAAAATTCGGGACTGCAGCGTTCATCTGGCTGTCCCATTCCAGGTTACACACTTGGCACAACACTCTCCTAAAATCGTCTCACTTTGACACCGATGACTTAAAAATCAGAAATGCTTAAATGGATTGAGTCCTTAAGGTTAATATTTTATAAGCTTTGAAACCTAAACCATAAGTGACAGGTGCTTTGCTCTAATTAAAACACTGTAGCTTGATTCAACAGAATAAATGAAAAGTCCCCCTCCATAAAATAAAAGTCTCCATCACACTCGCAAATACCTACAAAGGACTTAGTTAGAAACAAAGCTTCCATCTGTTGACTCTGGCCAAGGAGCACATTTGCTAGACCGGGTAGGCACTCCAGGTTGCGCTAGGAAGTCGGAGTCAGCAGCATTCCCAACAGGCAGCCACGGTGCACTGAAAGTTGCAAACTAAGAGTGGCAAACTAAACGTGACCATTAATCATGGGAGGAAACAGTTTCTAAGTAGAAGGAGAAAAAGCCCTGTTAATAAAGTGCACAGGAAGTCAATTCCCATACAGCTAAGTAACTTTAGAGGTAGAGTGGAAATAAGGTCATCTTATCCAAGCAAACGGGTGACCGTGGTAACTTTCCTTCTCTGAGGGTGGGCATGCCAGATGAATGGGCGCGGGGAAACAAACCAGGTGCAGGACGTCATTGGCAGGACTGGTTCCACTCTCCCTCCTGGGCAGCCACGTGAGAGTCACTCTGTTCACAAAGCAGAAGCAACTTCTGAGGAAGGATTCTGGGCATGACTTGAGTCACGGTAGTGGAATAAGACTTACATGAGCATGCGGAAACATTTCCTGGGGTGGGGCGGGAAGGAAAGAAAAGCCTTCTTGAGTGAGGGACTTGTCTGCTCCAAAATCTATGTGAAAATTACCATTATGGGATTTATCCATAAAGTCACTGATGGCAAGACATGAATCCGTTTTCTGTTTCCCAGCTGTTGTAAAAGAGGTGGCAGAGTTTCCAGAATGTTCTGTTCACTGAAACAGTATGCGACAAGTTAGGGTTGGCTTTTAAATGGAGGCGAATGGAATGTAAGAACCCACTGGAGGCAAGCAGCTCTGCCCATGGCAAGCTCTACTCCTCTAGCCTCTCTTCTCACAACTAGTTCAGGGTTTGTTTGTTTGTTTGTTTGTTTGTTTGATTTTGGGGGGATGAGTATCAGGAATTGAACCCAGGAGCATTTAACCATTGAGCCACATCCCCAGCCCTTTTTATTTTATTTTTTAATTTAAAGACCGGGTCTCACTATGTTGCTTACAGCCTCACTAAGTTGCTGAGGCTGGCTTCGAACTTGCAATCCTCCTGCCTCAGCCTCCCAAGCCACTGGGATTACAGGTGTGTGCCACCAAACCTGGCCTCACACCTAGTTTTATAAATGACCAGGACAAAAGCACTTCATCCACAGATAGTATTGAAGAAGAAACTGCAGAAACAAACCAGCATGAAAACGTTGGCCTCGACGTAATAGTTTAATTTGCAAAATTAAGCTTTAAATAAATGTATTTACTCATAAACTAATGTTTAAATTATTTTTACACTGAACATTTATTCTTGTCATAATAAAAAGTCAGGCAATATTGTCATGAAGAAATGCTAGTAACTGTATCCAGGATGGAGAAGTAGAGAAGCTGTCATGCTTGCCTTTAATGCACTATGAACTGGATTCACATTTTTAAAACAGTTATTATGAGGGTCATCTAATGAGAAAATAGCTTATTTGTCTTTAGTTAACAAGGAAACCAACAGGAGGGGAAAGCAAAAAGGAATCACAATGTATCAACCATTTGGTATCAGAAGATCACTATTTCTGCAACAATAACAACATGAATCACAGTTGTATCTATGACAAATTTTGGAATTAGTTGGCATTTCAGAGGCAGCAGTGTAGGAGACCCATAACAGTTAAGAACGTGATCTTTAAGACAGAGTGGGTGTTAGAAAACCAGCTAAGGCTTCTTTATCTGAACAGCCTTGTAAATTACTTAAATTCTCTGTGTTTGAAAAGAAGGAAAATTATCTACATTAGGATTATGTCGAGGATTATGAGATTATATGTATAAATTGTCTGGAAAATATTAAGTGGTTACAATTGATCGCTAAAGGTGATAGATAAAGTTGTCTCTCATGGCCCCAAAATATAGCAGAAGACCTTGTGGATGATGGGGAAGGTCAGCAAGAGGAACACCCAGAATTTAAGGGACATACAAAATACCTTACCCACCAATAACAACCAAGAATCATATATGAAAGGAAGCAATACAGATGTGACAAAACACTATTCAGAGGTGTATTTTCAATTGCAAACATTCAAGTAACTAGATTTAAATACTTGAACAATCAAGACCTTTACAAATTTACCTCAAATTGAGTGCAAAATTTGTTATATACTAATGTGATTTGTTTGTCTAGTACTCTGTCAAAAGCAAATATTTTTCTGTGGGGATATAATAAAGCGTATATTGAAGGCCATCTACACCACTCCTCAATATCTGTGCAAAAGAATTACACTCAGCAGATTAGAGCAATGCACACATATCCATATTTACAGCACACAATTCACAATAGCCAAGTTTTGAAACCAGCCCAGCTGTCCATTATCAGATTAATGGGAAAAGAAAATGTAGCATATATACACAATGGAGCTTTAGTTGGTCATAAAGAAGAACAAATTGTGTCCTCTACAGGAAAAGGGATGGAACAGGAGAGTTTTAGGTTAAGCAAAATAAACCAGATGCAGAAAGACAAGTACCATGTGTTTTCTCTCTCATATGTAGAAGCTATGGAGAAGGGGGGAGAGAGAGAGAGAGAATATGAACAGAGAGAAACACCATTAGGATGAGGGAGGAGAGGTAGGGAGGGGAGATGGGGAGATAGTGGGGATTTAAATTGTTTAGATTATATTATCTGTATGTATAATATGTCACAAATTAAAGCCACTATTCTGTACAATTAACATAATTAATAAGTACCAATAAATCTTTTTAAAAGTTCATTTTTCAGACTTCATAAAATTAAGTAACTATGGAAAATAGTTATTTTTAAATAGAATTGCCTTGATGGAAATCCTAAGAACCCTATTTTAATCTTTATATATTATATACCCATACTGAATTACTGTACCTCACAAATGTGCAATTAGTATGGATCAATTAAAATATAACACAAAACAAGAAGTTAAAAATAAATAAAAATAGAAAACTTCATTAATTATAAAACATTTTAAATTTATTCTCTAAATTTCAGAGTTTATGTTAACTATGAATGGACGTCACCATACTGTACTGCCGTAAATCGTGTAATGTCACAATGATGGGGATCCTGTCTGTGGGGCTGGGGATGTAGATCAACGATAGAGCACTTGCCTGGCACACGTGATGCCCTGCATTCCATCCCCAGCATTGCAAAAAGAACAGGAAAAAAAGTAGTCTCCAGCTTTAAAGTTAAATGAGAATCTCTCTGATACTACCTCTATATAAGTGGCCACATGGATATGAAAAGGATGATTCAAATGACTGAATTTCAGCTGCCTCTTGGTCTACGATTTAATTATAAATCGAATGCAGAATGTGCCACTCTTTAACGGGGACTCCGAATTTCCTAGCCTCATTTTCCATTATGAGAAAACAAAATGCTGAGCAACTCAGCTGGAACTGACCCAGAGCATTTTTCGTTGATATTAGTCTCTTCAACTATAATATAACAACCAAAAATCACACTGATATGCGTAAAACTGGTAACTGATTTTGAATGACATTGGATTTCAAATCCCTGACATTCACTTCAAAATGAGAACTGAAGAATTCAGTAAAAAGGAATCATTATGAATTGGACATATTTTCAAACTTCTTAATTTAAGAGTTGCCAAATTTTCAACTTTAGTATCTTCTTTCACTTATTTGAAACACGCACACACACACACGCACAGCTTGAAGTTCACTTAAAGCTTTTTTTTTCTATAATGAAATCCATGAATTCCAGAGAAATTACTTAATCTTGATAAGTCGTCTGCATGTGAGTCAAAAAAAAAAAAAAAAAAAAAACTAGTGAAGAGAGCACGATGCCCCGCTGTACCCCCGGGAGCCACAGGGATCCCACGTCCCGCCATGCCCATCAGCAGCAGCACAGAGCACAGGAGAACTGTGGAATCTCAGACCTGTCAATCACAACCTGTGCTGCAACGGGATCCCGGGGGTCATACATGTGCATCAGACTTTGAGCTGCAATGGTAGAACAATTCGATGCACTAACATTAGCATCATCTGATTTTTGTGTCTTAATAATGGAATTAAATTGACTCTATGACAAAGGTGCTCGATCTACTTGAAATCCAGGGTATTCCAACCGAAAGGCACTTGGAAAGTATCATTTCCCCTAAACCTCCCCCAACAGGAGCAGTCAATGGGACCGGGAAATCTGTTAGACACCCATTCCATCCTTAGTCTAAACTCTCTTCCCTCTCTCACTCAGCCATCACTTTTCATTTCGATTTAGCGCCCAAGAAGCCAACTTCAGGAAACTGAACTAAATTGCATTAGAAAGACGCTTTCTACCAAAATGGGATCATTGGAGGCATAGAAACTCTATTTTTAAAGAGAATCATGCCATTTTTTGGCTTCCTTTCACAGACGGCAGAAAGTTTATGCTATTCCAGCAATACAATACAGGTAAACGAAACAAATGTTTTCATGTAATTCTAAGAATGCTATATTTGGGGACAAAATTTAAAAAGCGGTGTACTCAGGATGAAAGCAATAAATGGTCAAATTATTCAAGAAGGCAATACTGAGTTTTTTGTCTTTTTTTAAAGAGTAAACGATTGCTTGAAGTCCTAGAGAACCAGAAATAGTTTACACTGTGCCCCATGGGAAGTGCAGATAAGGCTCATCATGTTCTGCCCAAGAGAATCTGAACAGCTGCTCTTTGATTTGGGAGACTGGATGATGACTGTGACAAGTGGAAGTGTCGAAGATTTAACTGTGTTGCAGTCTGAATATTTTTTTAGACCCTACTTCAAGTGGGAGAAGGAGAAATGAAGTGCAAGGAAACAGGCTGGAGACAGGGCTCTTCTTCCAACTTATGGGAAAACACTGAATCAGTGGTGGGGAATTCCATGAACATGATACACATATCACATGTCCCATGTATATTCTATATGAACTAAGGCCCGAAACGCGCTCTCATCCCCCAGTGGGCCATGGCTCACTCCAGGATGAGGCAAACCAGCCCTCCCAGGTCCACAGGGAGTTACCTGTCCAGGCTAAGATCCCATCTGGCTGCTACCCCTGTTCCTCAGTGCTAACCTTCAGGTAATCAGAAGAGGTTTCTAGCAAGACTTGATTTCAAATGAGAGCAATTAAAACTACATTTTGAAACTATCAAAGGGAGTCATAATATAATTCAAAATGTATTATTTTCATTCATGTCCAATTTTTCCACATTATCATGTGAAATGCAATTATATGATTTGTGCTGAAGGGTCTGAGTTTTACATGCAATCGTTCAAGAATGCAAAGAAGATTAATTAAATTTGGGGGAAATCGATCTTTATCACCATTCAAAAAGAGATTAATGTATTTTCTCTAATTTACAGAATTAGAGAACTTAATCATGGATTTAAGGATAAAGTACACATACTTCTGAAATAGAAGTGATTATCAGCAAAAAGAGAAAAATTCACAGCATTTTATCTCCATTATTTTTCTTCCAGGATACATTTGAATTTCTTGTTCTCAACAAACATGGTAAGCTCTTTGGGAGTGCCACCATCCGTCATCTAACAGAGAGGCACTTCTATGACAAATGACCTTTAGAACTGTCTTTTAAAAATGACATTGTGATATACACATATTACTTTCCTATACAGATCAATCTCTAGACACAAAGAAGGATGTTTGGTGGCTCACAATTACTTTGTAAATTTCAGGAACATGGTTAATTTGAGACTAAGAAGTTAAAATGCAAGCTGAGCAAGAGCCAGATGAAATATCAAGCTATCCATTCTTTACTCCTACAGGTGTTAGAATCACCAGCTCAAGCAGGTATCCTTATCTCAGGGTGTCACAGGCAGACTGAAGGAGAACTGAATGGAGAACAGAGTTTTACTTCCAGCTCGGCCATTACCTCACTTCATCAAGGTGCAAATCGCATTTCTGGGTGTTAGCACTATTATCTTTAACTTGACTCTGTAAGTGGTTCTCAGACGGTGAGTGTTGGACAAATAGCATCACTACCAGCTGGAAATTTGTTAGAAATACTACTTCCCAGGCCCCAGTACTGACTGAATGAGAACTCTGGAGATCGGGTTCAACAATCTGTGTTTTATTAAGCTGCCCAAATGTTTCTGATATTCCCTCTAGTGTGCAGACTGCATGGTCTTCCAGCATCACCAGCAAGTGAACCACCTGTTCATGAGTTTGTTCATGGAGGCTTGTGCCTACCTTGTCCTGGCACCCAGAATGCCTCAGTGAGTGAACGTATGATGGGAGATATCATCTCCACAGCAGTCTCTTTCCCTCTGAATTCCCATTATCCTTTATCCATGACTATTTTATGGCACACGCCTCTCTTATCATTGTCACTCTGTCATTACTGCCATTTATGTAATAGGTCTTTATCTCATTTATGAAACAGTCACCATCCATAATAACTTTTCTTCTTATATTCCATAGAATAGTGGTCCTGAGCTTCACAAGGAATTGAAGCACCAAGAAGACCCAGATTATTGGGCACTACCATCAGTGTTTGTGACTGAATAGATCAGAGGTAACCTCTGAGAATCTGCATGTTTAACAAGGTGCTGTTCATGCTGTTGGTCCCAGGATCCTGATTTGAGAACTGCCTACACAGAACACATAGCAAATTCCAATATGGGGGATTCGAAATGGTGGGTTAGAGGCACTGGCCTGCTTTTCCACAAGATAGCATCAAAACAACTGAGAGCAGCTGCACACTGAGGTGAGTGACTGGGGAGAACACTCAAGTTCAAAAGGGATGGTGACTTGGAGGAAGCCAGAGGCTTTGGATAGTAGAACGGGGTGAACAGAGCACCTCAGCAACAATCCCAGGGCAGAGCGGTGATGGAGAGGATCCCCAGGGAGCAGGGGAATCCAGTCGGCACCTTGAAGAAATGGGGTTTAAACTGACACTAGATTTGGGATCTGTAGAGCAAATCCCAGGCCCTGGAGAAGTTCTCTGCACTTCCTGGGGTATTCTCATGGTGCAGTAAGAGGGACCATCTTGAGAAGGTCTTATCTGAGCTTACTGCTCTAGGGGCCAAAGGTCTCTGCATTTTTCTGTCTTTGGGTCCCTGTGGCAGTGTCACTGCACTGACTCAGTGGGCAGCTGTCTTGAGAAACAGTTTTGCCCCAGGGGAGAGTCTCTGACACAAACCAGTAGAAAATTCTATGCAGTTTCAAACTGGAATGTAATATACAATGGAATGGATGGCACCTCCCCTTTAAAACCAGTGGCTTGGGAAGCCAGCTGCAGGATTCTGTCATGCATTGGTTTCATGCTGGAGCTAAGTCCTGGAACACCAGAGTCATGGCCAGGAGACCCCATGGGGACCGTCATCACCTCCAGTGTTGGTGCGCCCAGTTATAAGAGAAAAAAAACACTGCTAGACAGAAATGGAGAGTTAGGGCCCCAGTTCAGTAACAGTGGGCACCTTCAATACCCTACTCTTGCCCACAGATAGATCCGTCAGACCAAAACAAAAAACATACAAAAAACCACAAAAACGAAGAAATGTCAGAGTAGCAGATATCCTCAAGATATCCTCAGAATATTTCATCCAACAGCTGCATGATACACACTGCATAATACACATTCTTTTCCAGCAACACGTGGGCATTTTTCCAAAATAGATCACATATTAGGTCATAAAACAAACCTTCACAAATATTTTTTTAAATGAAATAATTTCTTGCATCTTACCAGATCATAATGAAGTGAAATTAGAAACCAACAGCAAAAGAAGTTATAAAAGCACATAAAATGTTCCCGGAATGAAATGAAAATGGAAACACTATACGCAGTTCCTGTGGTGGGAAAAAAAAGTCAACACCAAAAGAATAAGTAATCCTATCAATAAATAGGTAAAGCATCTTAGCAGACCTCTCAAAAGGTACTTCTCCAAAAAAGGCATCACAAATGACCAATAAACATGGGGACAATGTTCCACCTCTTTAGTCATCAGGAGAGTGAAAATTAAAACCACCTTGAGATTCCCTTTCACTGCAGTCCAAATGGCTTTATCAAAAATAATGATAAAATAAATACAAAATAAATGCTTCAAGGATGTGGAGGAAAAGGAATCCTTATACACTCTTGGTGGGATTGTCACTATGAAAAGCAGTGTGGCGGTTCCTCACAAAACTAAAAGTAGGGCCACCATATGATCCAGCCATGCCACTCCCGGGTCTGTGCTCAAAGGGAAGGAAGTCAGCAAGCAGAAGACCTGCGTGCCCGTGTTCACTGTGGCACGACCACAATAGCCAGGTTGTGGATGAGACCAGGTGCCCATCTACAGTGAAGGAAGGAAGAAAATGTGGTGTAAGTACGTAATGCAGTGTTATCCAGCCACGAGAAGAATGAATAGTGTCACTTGAAGGCAAATGACTGGAACTGGAGGACATCGCGTTAAGTGAAATAAACCACAGAAGATGAGTATCGCATGCTTTCTCTCCTATGTGAGAACTAAAAACAAACAAAGTATGCCCCCCCCCCAAAAAAAAAAAACAGAAGAGGGACTGTGAAGGGTGAAGGGGGCTGGGGAGGGGCAGGGGGTGGGTGGACATGATTGAAACATGGTCTATGCGTGTGTGGAAATGTCACAGAGAAACCCAAACCCAGCAACTTGCACAATGAACATGCAGCAGTAACACGCTTTCAAAAGA
The DNA here is from genome assembly GCF_902686455.1 of Sciurus vulgaris. NCBI lineage: Eukaryota > Metazoa > Chordata > Mammalia > Rodentia > Sciuridae > Sciurus > Sciurus vulgaris. Next base: position 140,779,952 of record NC_136470.1, read on the forward strand.
GAAAAAGGAAAAAGAAATTCCAATATAACATAAATTCAAAAGGTTAGCTGAAAGGTTTTTGCTTTATAAAAGAATGTATCTGTTTTTAAATGATTCAAAGTGGGTCTATTAAATAGTAATCTTCTTAACTCTATATTAAATGATTTAATTTTTATGTACAGCTTTTCTCGGATCATTCAGCCTCTGCCCACACATACCTGCATTCAGAAAGCCAGTGTATAGAAGGCACAGGTTTATAAGACAAGGTGCTGATTTCTCCCTCTATCCTAAAACAATTCAACCTTGCTTTTGACAACTTGACATAACATTTAAGCTCATTAACACTACAATAGCACTGCCATTCCAAGCTATAATTCATCAGAATTGAAATTTTTTTTTTTTAAAAAGTGCCCACAGCTTTTTACTTTATAAGAATAGTTGCTGAAGTTGGTGTACAATTTGACATAGTCTATTTTTTTCTGCAAATTGTGGTCTATTTTTCAGCATCACATTAAAAAAAGGTTCATTTCCCTCTATAACCATTTGCTCACTTATTTGTTCAACTAATAGTACTAATTTCCACCAGGCGCTGTTCTGGGCTGTGGGGATAATGGGATGAGCTATAGTCCCTGCCAATATAGGCTTGCCTTCTACTGAGGAAATGAATAGTGAGAGTCACTTAGCATCTCTGTCTCATGACTTAATAAACCTCATGCATGCATGCGGCCCGTTAGCACAATGTTTCCTGATGAAAACATAGTAGACATGGTGGAAATCCTAAGTAAGTACTTCTACTCCTCAGCAACCCCCTGTTCTGTACCTGCAGACTCTATGAGCACCCCATTGCTCCCTACCCTCCACCTTCTCTTCTGGAAACCATACGCTAAATGTCAGGAAAGAGGAAAATTAATTAGACTTCTATTGTATATATGCACTGCGGTATGAAGCAGGAAGTTACATAAGAGAGTAAATTATGGTTGCCGTGGGAACCATGACTTACAGTGTATTTTGGACAAAAGATTTAACACCAGTCAGGCAAATTATTTTACAAAATAAATAAATAAATAAATAACACCAAGAGAAAAATATTCTGAAGGATTCAGTTTAAGATAACAAATTTCATACAGAGCTCATCCTTGCTCTAAGATGCACATGAAGATTGGCCAAGAAAATGTCTGATAAACCAACTTATATAAAAGGCAATCAGATTTCAGTGGCACTGATATCAACAGACATCATGAAGTTCACTCACTTTGCCAACGATATCCTGATTATTTTTGAGAAAATTTTCTACTTCTTAATGAATTCAGTCTATAAAAAGCTTTCATTCTAATACCAAAAAAAAAAATGTAAAAATCAGGTTCCTGTAAACTATTTAAGTTCTAATATGAAATACTTTAAATACTTCTTGGAATTTCTTGCAGACAACAAAATGTGTTGATATTCTCCGACCACAAAAAAAAAAAAAAAAAAAAAAAAAGACTTTTCCATAGTATAAGTGTCAGACTTAAGGAGTAAGAAAAAGGTGAATTTAGGTGATGCATTTCATTATCTTACTGTTACTGATCATTTTCATATGAATGTTTTTAACTGCATGTTAAGTGACTAAGTCAAAGCACTTTCTAGGAGATCCATTTTTTGTTTGCTTATTTCTGCTGTATCATCTTCTCTATTCATTATTCAAAACTGTTAACACCAAAATGTCACTCAGTCCCACTCTACGAGCAGTTTGGATACTTCCCCACAAGATAGTACAAAACAACTCTATTATTTGTAATTAAGACAATACATATCTTGCCAAAATCACCACTACCATGGTGAATCCAAATTATAACTTTGGGGTAATTAATACACATTTTTAATTCAAAAAATGCCACTCTTCTGAGTTAAAAAAAAAGTTAAATAATAAAATAATTTCGCTACAAAATATGATCGTACTTAAAAATAATTACTAATTTTTAAAATAATCAAATGGTAACTTATCACAGGGTGAATTTGTTTTCCACCAAAAGTATTGAATTGAAAGTCATTTTCATGTCATAAAATATAAATACAAATAGTAATATTGCAAAACATCCTGCACAATTAATTTATTGGTTTAAATTTATGAATACATACATTTTCTTGGCTACAGACCACAGTGGTTCATAATTCATTATTTTCCTTTGCTATAGATTTTTTTAATTCAAAAGAAAACAACACTCCCCAATGCAAATCAAACCTAGAGATAAGAAAAATGTTGTGAGATAGCACAGATAATTATAAACAGGGAAAACCAGGTATAAGAAAAATAGGAAATTTTGATACAACAAATGTTTTCTCAATATTAATTGAAATCATGTTACCAATTAAATCCAATGTTTCCATTTTCAATTCAGTACAAAGACAGTATGGAGAACAAAAATATTTTTTATCATCGCAATCCATTCTACTACAAGATTATTCTTAGATTTGAGAAGCAAGTTTCAGCTACTCAGATCACTTACTAGGCAGGTCCAGCAGTGCACGCCTATAATCCTAGCAGCTTGGAAGTCTGAGGCTGGAGGATTCCAGGTTCAAGGTCAGCCTAGCAAGTTGGCAAGACCCCTGGGTTCAATCCCCAGTAGGCCCCCAGTACACCAAATCATGCCCTCTGGTTCTTACTAAGAATGATCTCGCTTACTGCCCACCTTGCTTATGTAGAGCCTTCCAGCTTGGCAGAATCTTTCAGTGGGCTTGGAGATCACTCTCATTGCAAAATTGCGACATTCCCTGTGCATAGGAATGTCTGATTTCAAAATGTGTGTCCCATGAAATGTGCAGCATTGTCCCAACAATAACTGCCTAAAGGTCCGGTTACTTACGTGTTTACCGGTGTACTGCACCGGTTTTGAAACACCTACTTCACTTAAAACATGAGAACAAAATCACTCCTGCTTCTTCAGAGTTCAGCTCCGCTCACTGAGTTAACACCACCTTAATGAACCTGCGGTTCACGCTGCATTCCAGGTTTGGCCGCTGCAGCACGTGCACTAAGCAGAGGCTGCCAGGTTCCAGAGGCACTTCATGACCAGGCACTCACCACTGCCCCTGCTGCCCGCTTCCTGGGGCCTCCCTGAGGTGTGGGCACCCACCGGGAGGCGTGTGCAGTTCAAGTGCATTCTGAACACACTCCGTCATCTGAAGGTAGCCAAGAGAGAAGGGAGAGCGGGAAAGGGAAAGAAGAAAAGCCAAGAGGGGAGGAGCTCCTTTCTAATCCAAAGGGACGGGGCCAGGCTGGGGGTAGGGACCTGCACTGAGCCGCAGCAGGTGCCTTGTCTCCCCAAGGTCAGGTTCGTCTGCTTGGTCAGCAGCTGCCCTGAGTACCCTGCGCCTTTCCAGGTCACCACCCAACCAGAACACACTCTTCTTCTGAGTGTCCCTCCTCTCTCCAGTTACCCAGAGCCTGACAGTATGGATCCCTGAACTTGTGTGTGGACTTCCCAGATGAGCAGACGTGACGTGCGGAGCACCTGAGGAGCCATTGTGTTCCAGTAGGAAAGCGCTCACCAGTGCTCTGCAGCGAGGGGCGTCCTGACTGAGCTCCTCACGGCTAGCCTGCTCCATCCCGAGGCCTGGCTGAGAGCCGCGGTCAGGCAGGGCCTGTTCTGCTCTCGACGGGCAATGGCTGCCAACATCTCTGCTGTCATGACTGGATGGGAGGTGCTCTTAGCATTTAGGGGGTAGAGACAGGGCTGCCGTAGAGCCTCCTGAACCCCACAGACATCGTAGAAGAATTGTTTGGCCCTACCTGTTCCTTGGGCTGAGGTTACCCCAACCTTTCAGCCCCTTGGTGGCCAGCAAAGGGGCCATCCCATAGGCCTCTTTGCCCCCGGCCATGAGAACCCTAGGCCTGGTAGCTCCCAAGTGAGTCCTTCCTTAAGTGAACTGAGACTTTGCACAGGAGGAAATTCTCTGCAGTTAGAGGAACGGCAGAGTGGTGGTGTGGCCAGGTAGTGGCTCCTCCTCAGCCCTCAGTGATCCTCCTCAGCTCCCTCTGCGGCCTAGTCACAGGAGCGCTGAGGCCACCTGCTGAACGCTACCAAAAGAGAAAGAGTTCAGTCCCCTGACCACCATCTGGCTTCCTCAGTGACCCAGGAAAGCTGGGCTGCCCGGAAACACAGGGAAACAGCTCTGCCATTGGATTGCTGGAGGACCCCGGGCCCTGCCATGCAGGGCACCATGTTCTCTTCAAGCTGGAGAATGTGCTGGGGCTATTTCTAAATGTTTGGCCCCAGCACAGGCCTAGGGAGAAGGGAGAAATGGTCTGGAAATATTTTTTGGCAATTCTAAAAATGTGGAAATAAATATTCCTACAAACTAATTCGTTTAAAAAAAAGTACTTTATCAGTTTTAAAAACAAAACACAGAGGTTGTGCCCAAGGTAATGTCTGTTTAATGGGCAATCTTCTCTTGCTGGAACTGTGTCCATCTGGACCCCAAATACAGTGGGAAAATATTTTCTCCCTGTTCTATGACGTGAATACCACATTTACACAGCCATCAGTTCAACAGTGCTTGTGTCTTGTATCAATTAATGTGGATTAGTGACAGAGAAAACCATTGCATACGCTAGATGTGGATGAATGAAATGATATATGAAAGGAAAAGTAACAGGCAATACGACTCAGGAAAGCTCAAATAACTAAACTCAATTCCAGACTTTCTCTAGTAGATGAATAATGTTAAAATTGAACTTAGAAAGTTTTGTAATGCTATTACCTACTTACAATGTAAAATTTAAAATTATCTAGAACATATCTCAGGATATATACAAGTGCACATTATAATATATAAAATGTATTTCCATATATTCTTACAGAATTATGCTGGTCCAGAGAGGCTCTTTTCTTGAATGAGCTATAAACTCAATATAACATTGCCTCTAAAGAGAATTCTTAAACTATTATGTTAATATTAACGCATATAATATTAGTGTTAGACTATTTTGAGTCTGTGACTAAAACCAAAGTTTGAAAACTTTATAAATGGTCAGAGAGCATAAAAAATAATGAAATCCTTGATTTGAGCTATAAAACTAAGTAATAAATCTGTATTTCATAAATGGTCCTATAGCAATCAAGATTTTTCAAAAAAATCAGTGAAGTACCCTTACTTGAGCTATTTTGCTACTTCTATAATTTGGAATTGGTCACTCAAAAATCATTTTGCAAAGCACAGGAGATGAATGATCAACAACTCCACCCTTCAATTCCCATGGTTTTGTAGCAATTACATATTTTTACCTCTTGGTACCACATCCCCCTCTCTGAGCTGGTTTGCCTTCTTCCAATAAGCTCTAAAATCGTGACTTTTAAATAAAATATTATTAGCTTAGCAGACTTCAAATGCCAGCTTCATTCTTTGGCATACTCATTTTTAAAAGATTATCTCTTTCCAAAAAATATGCTCCCCTGAGTCTTCTTTACATGAAGAACCCCAAAAGACTGTATGCTCACCACTGTTTCTTTCTTGGAAAATAGAACCTATGTTGTTCTCTCCTTTTTTGTTTTTTCATTTTAAAAAAATAGTGAATGAATTTTGTAGATCTTTTCCCCTCTTCCCTTTGACTCCAACATACTGATTCAAGTGTTCAATTTTAGTGAAACTCAAAAAGGAAGGTAGAAGTGATGCACAACTAAATGAAACCACAGTAGTCTTATTACACAGCACCACACACAACAAAATAATTGTTACTGAAACTTCATGGATTCCAATTTTATTTACAGTATCCACATGGCTTTCTGAGGATAGGTCCAAGCTTTGATTAATCTACTCCAACGCCTGCCAGACAGACCTACAGCATTGCAAATGATGTGCTTTCCACAAACCAGTACTAATGCATGCTATTCTCATAGCCACTGGGGAAAAAGCAGAAGATTGTTGCTCTTGAAGCATTAAAGTTAAGCATTAGTCCTTGTCCACAGGTAATAGTATGTGCTCAATAAATGCTTGTGGAATAAGAAAGGAAACCATTTCAGCTATGTTGACCACAAAGAAACTGACCACACATTTTTCAAAGCTCTGACAAACTTAGCCTCACATAATCCTGCAAGAAAATTCATTTCAAAAAGTAAGAATTGAGCAAGAAACAACATAAATAGCTGTTCCCTCCAAGTTACAAAACAAAGCAACATTCAGGATTCCCAAAGCAACAAGGCCCATTTTGCTCTCCCCATCTATCCACACCAGACAGCTATTTCTGCTTCTCAGAATTAAGACTTTCACTGATTAAGACCTTAGCACTCCTCACCCCATTATTCTTTCACTCTCTTAAAACAGTTGAGACCTAATGAACAAACTACTAAATAATCCAGATTGTCTTAGACATGGTAATCAGGACGCTAGTAAAATATATTATTCCAAAGTCAATATCACCTTGAAAGTTGAACAGTTTAATAAAATCAAGTAGTAGTAATCCAAAGTAACAGCAATAAAATAAACATAAAATGAAAGTCAAGACAAAAATATTCTAACACTGCCAGACTTTCATTACCCTAGCACAAGCAGTCGCTGACGAGAGAGCTCTCTAAAGCTTCATAGGGCTCAAACGATCAGCCATAAATGTTTTAAAGTGAAATGTAGCCTCAGAATAACATATACCAATGTTCTTTTAACAGATGGCAAATTAGACTTAAAAAACAAAACTTTCATTTTATGTTCAGTTGGAAGACATAATTCCAAAGACCATGATAATCCACCTACCATCGACTGAGAAGATCAAAACCTGCCACTCTTCAGTCATGTGCAGCTTCTGCTGAGTAGTTTCACACTCTTTATTACTCCATATTCCCTTCATTCAGCAAGTAGTTACTAAGCAAAGACAGTGAGCCTGAGGCGGCCTTGCTATGGAAATGACAAGAGTCAACGAGAAGGTGAACGAAAGTATTTTGCCGGAAACATTTATTGTCATCACTAGGGCAAAAGCAAGCAAATACCCCAAGTCCAGAAAGTCCTGAAGCTGTAAAGGAGATCTGAGCAAGGTCCCTTCTTCACAGCCACATGTGAACAGCTCCTCCTTCCTCAGGGGTCAAACTCCACCCGCTCTGAAATCTGAGAAGAGCAAATCCACTTACTAGATCTCAATTCTCTATTTTGTTTTTTGTTTTTGTTTTTTTCTTTTTGGTGCTGGGGATCAAACCCAGGGTCTCAGGCAGGTAGGCCTGCACTCTACCACTGAGCTACAACCTCAGGCCTCAACCCATTCTCCCTTGAGCCCGGACACTAACTTTACCACCCAGATCTTTACGAGGGAGTCCTGGAACTTGCTTGGGTATTAAGATAAATAACAAGAGAAGATGCAGGCACAGCTGGGTGGAATAATTTCCCAGACTGGGGGACAATGGAACTGAGACTGAATTCACACCTGGATCTCTGAGAAGCGTGTTCCTGTGACCACTAGGACCTGAACAGTAAAATTCTCTAACAGCTCATTTTTAGAATCTATACTAGGAAGCATGAAAAATGAAAACTCTTACCTTTTTATTTCAAGGTAGAGAGTAGACACATATTTTATTATTTTCTATTTTATCTATATATTTATTTTACTTATTTTGCCGTGCTGGGGATGGAAGCCAGGGCGTCAAGCACCGAGCTATCTGCCTCAGTCCTGAGAAGACAAATTATTTTAAAGCATTTTGTCAAAGATTTTCTTTCCAAAAACATGGCGTGGGAATGAGATGTTGATTCTAATCATTGAAGCTACGCCCCTCTTCTAATTGTGTATAGCTTAAAGTCAACTGAGTTAACACTAAAACCACAACCGAATGGCTCACAGAAGGTGACAATGATCAAAAGCTCCACCCTGCTGCACTCACAGGGCAGTCTGAGGATTGCAGTGTGAATGGGGGGTGTCTTCCTCTAAGGACGTTTTCTACAACTGGCAGAAAGCAGTCTGTGATGGTGCCCAGGTCTTCCGATCCGTCTCTAAATATCCCAGAGGCTCTCAGGAGATAACATCTGGATTTTGGACTAGATCATTGGTTCTCAAAGTGCGGTCCCTGGACCGACAATATCACCATCACCATCACCTGAACACTTGTTAGAAATTGAAGACAAGACCCTACTAACCCAGATCCACCTAGTAAAAAAAAAAAAAAAAAACCTGAAGGAGGGATCCAACATTCCATGTTTTAACCTTCTAGTGATTTGGGTCTGTGGTCGTTTGAGAACCTCTGGTGGATCCCTGTAGCCTTCTCAAGCCACCAAACTCCTACTGTGGGTAGATCAACAGTCTCATCGAGAACTAACAGCCTGTCTGATTAAACTCGTCCAATCACTCCTATTAGCCTGAATAAAATACCATCAACAAAAATAGCTACATTTTCATAGATACAATCTATATTAGCCAGCTTTTCCCAACTAAACAGACAATGTAAGAAATGTCTGATATCATTTTAACTAAAATTAGTGATCTCCAGATACAATCCTGGTCCCCTTCACATTCTCGACGCAGGAACTCATTCTAGCTGTCGTGAAAAACAAGTCTGTTTTTATGACAGTTAAGGTGCAGGCACTTGGCGTCTATTTCCCAAGACCAGCTGCTAAATACAGCTCTTTCTCCCTTTGCCATCTCCCCTGCCCCAACCTGGGTGAGAACACCCGGATATCACTTAAAAGAGTGCCACGAGGAAACTACCTCGGCAGTTCAAACAGATGGGGCATTTTAGGGTCCCACCCACAGGAAATATGAACTCATCAGGAAGCATAGCCTCACACATACAGAGACTGCTAACATCACATAGATCTGGTTCCAGCACCTGATTCAGTGAAGTCCATGTCAGCAGCTAGCATGGAAAAGGCTTTACCTAAGATCACAAGACTCAAAGATGAAGGTGCTAGACTTCAGATGACACCTGAACTTTCCGGAGGACAGCAAGAGGAGGAGAAAAATAATCCTTTGAAATGACATAAAACTCTATGGCTGTCAGAGGCCAAAAGGGAAAGCTGTTCAAAAACAGCAGGGGTCAAGTTTAATAGCCAGGCCTGCTCCCCAAGAAGGCTCCCTTCCCAGACTCCTCCCAGCTTCACTTCCTCCAACCTCACTCAAGTCAGCCAACTTTGCCATTCAAATAAACGCTCTTATCTCCTCACACCACAATACCAGAAGGGGCTCTTCCTAGCCAAATAAACACGGTAAAAATGTTCTCAAGAAAAAAGTAGGAATGTCCCTAAATTTCTCTCAATTTCATCCAGAAAATAACAGAGAAAACCAAAAAACACCAAAGTCTTTTGCTGCTCCAGTACACGTAAGATTGCTTTGAGAATCCAAAAAGCATTTATTTTACAGTACTCAGTAAAAACATATTAAAACCTTCTGCTCTGCCACCCTAGACCTATACAGAATTTAGTCATGCAAGTGACTAAACCCTGCAGGAAGGTGATTAATGCACCCAGCAATCTATTTCATTTTCAAATTCCCTTTTTCAAACGATTTCCTGTCAGGATTATATAATTTCTTAAATTATATACCTGGCAGCATTTTTGTCAAAAGGCTTCCAAATAATAATTTTTTAAAAATAAGATGATAGAATCATCAAATACCTTTTGTTTTTTAAAAAATTCTTCAGAGAGTGCTTGACACATCTTCAGAATTTTCAACACTTTGGATCTAATTAAGTTACCAAATTTACTCAAAGACAAGAATGAATCCTTGCAGTAGCATAAATTTGAGCAGTTTCTCTCAATTTCTACAATTGCTTTCTAATTGTTTGATATCAACCTAAGTAGGATCAGCAGAAAAAAAAAAAAAAAAAAATGGCATTAGGACTATCTACCACAATCAAAATAAGCAGTTCCTCCTCCATGCAGGAATACTGACATACCTCCAAGGCAAAAGATTAAAAAAAAAGTACAACAAAAACAAACAAACAAAAACAAAACCACACATTTTAAGGCAAGATATGTTAATACAGCTTTAAAGAGACCTGTAGCCTGTAATTTCTTTTGGCTTTGTTAAGGAAATAAATCCCTTTGTTTGAAGACTCATCAGACTTCAGCTATACGTGTAAACCTAAGGTATATCAAGTACTCTGAAAATACATAGACACTTCCTCTCATTCTGTAGAGGCTACTTTACAGACTAAAGACCTCCTCAAGAAAAAGAAAAAGAAAAAAGAAGAGCTTACACTGCCTCCTACTGTTAGAAGGAAGAATTCATGAGGTCAAATATGGTCCACAAACAGCAGAGGGCAGGGAGAGCCAGGGAACTGTGGAACCATCTGTTTCCAGAGGGAACTGTTGGGACACTGTCTAGGACACATCCAAACACTGCAGAACACACCATGGGGCTGATGTCAGCATTAGAAATCATCCCCCACACAGCTTCCACTCCAGGCACATCAGCACAAGAGAATGAAATCAAAAGTGCCACCCTACTTGGCCAGTGGTGGTTTCCACATGGAAGTCAGCATTAGCAGTTGGTTTCTCCCCACCACACCCCTACCCAGAGCCAAGCCAAGGGCTCCATCTCAGAACAGCACCAAGATGCCTCCTCATCCTTCAGTCAGAAGGCCTGGCCAGGGCTTCCGAGGCCCCAGGACTTCCTCCACATTTAAGAAGTTGGAAGGAATGTCACACCCAACTCGTCAGAGAGACACATCTGTTGTCAATTTGACAACTCTTGAGGGCTTCCTGCACCTGCCTGCCCCTGTCCACCTCCGCCAGTCTTCTGCATTCTCACTGATACTGTACATGACCGAATATGAAACACAGAAACACAAACAATACTTTTGGGTTTGTTTCTTTAAAAATGACATTTGTATTAAAAGTCTTAAAATGAAGAGACAATGATTAAAGGAGTGGAATTAAAAATTACAATTAGAGCTTGGTACATCGTAACAGTGAAATTTTGCTCTTTGCTTCAGAAGGAACACCCTAACACAGAAAATCAAAACATTTCAAAAATAATATAAGGGGAGCTAAATACCTGAAATTTGAACAAAATGAAGCAAAAAAATAAAAGGGGGGGGAGGGAATAACCCATTGCAGACATAAACATTACACTTTAAAGGCTGAAAATAATAAAGAAATTCACTGAACAACAGGCCCTATTGTCCTGGCTCCTTCAGGAAGATTACTGAAAGGAAACTGGTAAGTGGTTTGGGGAAGAGCAGATTCTGGGACTGGTGGGAAGTTCACAGGTTGGCACCGGCTGGAACAGCTGAGTTTTGAAGGCACTCTGCAGACACAGGGGTGCTGGGGGCCCTGAATCACATTTACAAAGTCTTTGTATTGTATTTTTAAAAGCTAGTCATTAAAATCTGTTGCTGCCAACCAAAATTTGAAATAAAAAAAAAAAAAAAAAGCTAAACTTAAAACACACACACACACACACACACACACACAATAGTACACACAAAAATGTGCAGGATCTGTAACATTTTTTTTTTTTCACAGCTGATAAAAAAAAATACTACCATTCTCCCAAGGCTCCCCTTTGATACAGTAGGTAAACAAAATAGATTTTTTTTTTTTCCACAAATATCAGCAGACACTTTCTGGCACCCCACACTGTATTGGCATCAGTGTTAACAGTCCCAGTTCAGATGTGCAATACTTCAGATTGGATACAATGTAACAAGAATCCAACTTTGCATAGACATCCTCAGAATCACAATCAGTCACGAGGGGTAGCCCTTCCAAGCTGGCAGGAAAGGAACCCGATCTTAATTTCCAGCTACTCCTGGAAAACAAGGAAAAAACACGAGTTTCTTCCTCTCCTCCTGCTCCTTCATATGGGTTGCCCGGACTTCCTTCCATGTATTTAAAACTCGGAACTAGAAAACAGTTGTTAACAAAAGAGAGAGAGGGAGCGAGGGAGGGGGAGAAAGAGAGAGAGAAGATCCCCCCTTCCACCGTCTCCCCTCCACTTCCTCCCCCGCCCCACCCCCATTTATTTCCAGGCTGAAACTTTTGCTTGCCGGGTGTCAAGCTGCCAATACAGCACCCTAACGGCTACTTAAAACGGGGAAAAATGCGTCAATCAAAATCAATGAGGAACGTACATGCTGCAAAGAGCCACATTTCCACCAGGGTCTCGGATGGTCAGGACGGGGCGCCCCTCGGACACGGGGCGAAGGCAGGGGATGCGGGCCCCGGAAGCCAGCCGGGCTCCCGGGACGCCCTGGCCAATGCAAAGTCGTCTCCAATCTCAAAGCAAGAACAGAAATCACATTTAGAGAGTCGGATGCGTTTGGCTTTGTGCGCAGAGCGAGGGCCGGAGCCCGGCGGCGCGGGCGCCTCAGAGGATCACGCAGGCCGAGCAGCAGCCCTCGTCGCCGTTGGGCTGAGCCGCGTAGTTCATCTGCCGCACGATCTCGGCGAAGAGCTCATCCACCGAGGCTTTGTTTTTGGCCGATGTCTCCATGAAGGGGCAGCTCCACTCCTCGGCCAGGGCCTTGCCCTCGCCGTAAGAGACCTCGCGTTCGCCCTCCAGGTCCACCTTGTTGCCCACCAGGATCATGGGCACGCGCTCGTACCGCTTCACGCGGATGATCTGGTCCCGCATGGGCTTGATGTCCTGGAAGCTCTGCTGGTTCACCAGGCTGTAGACGAGGATGAAGCCCTGGCCGTTCTTGATGTACAGGTCCCGCATGGACGCGAACTGCTCGGTGCCCGCCGTGTCCAGGATCTCCAGCACGGACGGCGACGAGTCCACCTCGATCTCCTTGCGGTAGAAGTCCTCGATGGTGGGGTCGTACTTCTCGATGAAGGAGCCGGTCACGAACTGCACGGTGAGCGCGGACTTGCCCACGCCGCCCGAGCCCAGCACCACCACTTTGTACTCTCTCATGGCTCCGTCGGCGCTCTCACCACGCCTGCCGCGGCCCCGTCGGGGCTGCGCGCCTCCGAAGGCTGGGCTTGGCGGCTGAACTTCTCCCCTTCCTCAGCTCCACAGGAAAAACCCAGGAGAGCGCGGCCCGGGGCGCGGGGCGCAGGGCGCAGAGATCGGCCAGCGGGGACCGGCTCCCGGCCGGCCGGAGGCGGCGGCGCGTCCCTGCGGCGCGGGGCGCGGGACCCGGGCCCCGCAGCAGCCCGCGGCGGCGGCGGCAGCCCTGGCGGCGGACGGGAGGACAATGCCGGCAGCTGAGCGAGGCGACGGCTGGAGTTCCTCGCCGCGGCAGCCCGGGAGGGCGGGGAGGCGGCGGCGGCGGGCTGCAGAGGCGGCTGCTAATTGCGCGTCGGGTCGGGCCACGCGAGGCATGAGTCCCCGCGGAACGGGCGCCCACCGCCGAGGCCCATCGCGCTCTCTCCTGCAGCCTCCGTGGGGCGAGGGCTTCCTACTCGCCGCGCGCAGCCCGGCCCTCCCCGCGCGGGCGAGCATGCCCAGTGCGCCGCCCGCCGCCCGCCCGACTTCCGCGCCCGGTTTTCTGCTGGGTCGGGCGGAGGCGGGGCTGGGGGCGGGGCTCCCGATTGGAGTCCCGGGAAGCGGATTCGGGAGGGAGCGAGTCCAGGAACTGGAGAAGTGTGCGCTCCCGAGAAGAGGTGCTGTGTGCGTGTAAGAGGAGCCGGGGACGCTCGGACCGGAGGATGGAAGCCGCCCTCCTTTATGACTCTGGGCTGAGCGCCCCTGGGATGCAGGGTTCTTGCTCTTGACAGCCCCAGTTTTCAAAAGCCCGTAACGCGACTCCCAGAGCCTCAGGCCGCTGCACGTCTCGGGCGGCGGAAGCCACTGCCACTGCGCAGCGCCGTCTACACCGTGGGCCGGAGGAGCGCTCCCCGCCGAAGCTGGCCGTCAGTTCCTGCACTGCGGCCCCCGAACAAAGAAAACGGAAGGAATGCGGCCGGAGACCCGTCCTGACTCAGGACAGGGCAGCCAGGGGCGCCCGGGGCTGCCTTCAGCAGGGCTGGGGCGGCTCCGAGTCCCACCCTCGATCGGCGGGTCCCACCCACCTACACACACTGCAGTGGCCAAAACCCGGAAAAACGGGCCCCATCCCAATCCCGAAGCCCGGCGGCGCCCGCAGTCAGGGCATGCTCAGTCGGCCGAGCGGGTCCTAGGGCCGGGAAGTGGAGCTTCGGCACCGCCGCCCACACTCCAGCTCAAATTACCTCTCCTGGACTCGGCGCCCATTGGCCCCGGGCGCGAGTCTCACACCCCCCAGTCTCCCGCCATTGGCTGCCGCCAAGGTTTTCTCAGTTTGGGCTGCTTCATTGGCTGAAAAGTAGCCTCCCTTCGCGATTGGTTATTTATAGAGAAGGAGTTGGGGGGCGGAGGCACAGCTGTTCTTTCTCCGCTATTCCCCTGCCCCCTTCCTCCCACTTCCCCAACCCAGTCGTTTTGCAGCGAAGAGTGAAAAAAATAAGAATTTAGGCGGAGAACTCAGAACTAAATATAGTCTTTTGTTGGTGTTTTAGAGGGAGTCTGACTCTCGGTGCCCAGTCACGACTGTCCCCTGTAGGGAGCTGATAGGGTTGATTACAATTCTCGGTCTGCAAGAAACAGCCAAGTTTCCAAGTTTTTTTTTTTTTTTTTTTTTTGCAGGGAGGGGGAGGGGGCTAGGATGAGAAATGAGCCACTTGGACTTCGTTTCACCCGCAGAGGTGCGGGGAATGTCCAGGCTTGCCTGTTAGGAAACGTCTATGCTGTTGGGCAGGCAGTCGCTAGACTTGGCCCGGCTCGCCTTCACCGGAGGCGCGAGGAAGATGCCTAGGCTTGTTCTGAGTATCTCTCATGCTCGCAAGGAGAAATGTCAGGACCTGTCTGCAAACAGCACCGGCTGGCAGTGTGAGCCCGGGGCGAAGCGGGTGGGAAGGACTAGAGCTGCGTCAACCCTGACCCGGCGTCCTGTCTTGCTTATGCTTTGCCACTGCTCGCTGGTTTAACCGTCCGCATAGGAAGGATGAGCCAGGCGGGGTGCTGACGCTTGGTTTCAGTTCCTAGTCCCGCTGTGACTCACAGCCACGTTAGCAAGTTAACCTCCAAACCCGGGCTGTAGCCGCTCCAGTGCGAGTCCTAAGCAGGAAGTCCTCCTCCACCCAGGGCAGCAGCCTGGGCCTGGGGTGCAGTGACTGGCGCTCAGGCCGCGCCCTGGCCCTGCGTTTAGTGGAGAGAGGGCTTCCACCTTTGACTGTCAGTGTGCTTGCATGTAATTATGCTTATGTAAGTCTCCAGAAAAATCTCTGAAGCAGATTCTTCTAATATAACTGGATAGAATCCTGCCAGTCTTTACCCAGTGTTGAATATCTGCCAATTATTACTGTACCCTTTTTAAAGAGGAAACAGGCCATGAGATGTTGGGTAACTCGCTTTCACAGCAAGAGTGTGGCAAAGCGTAGATGCCAACCGAAGCGGCAGAGTCTGGTCTAACCACTAAGCAGCACTGCCTTCTCACAAGAGAAGAATCCTACTTTTGATCTTTCTTAGGTTAGGTTGAATTTAGAGGCAGTGTGAACAAAAGGGCTGCCCACATTTTGGTGCTGGGAAGCAAACCCAGGATCTTGCCCATGCCAGGCAGGCACTCTTCTGCTGAGCTAAGTCCCTAGGCCTTCAAACAGGCTCTTAAAGCCAGGCAAGAGGAACCTCTGCCTATGCCACACTCCATCTCTCCTCTGGCAGTGCCCCTATCCACAGGGTCAAGGTAATGATCCATCTGGATGCAGAACCCCTTTCTGGACCAGGCTGCACCTAGTCAGAACTCTGGAGTGCCCTTTCCACATGGTGCCCAAAACACTTCCAGCATCTATTTGGGACTCTGGACAATGGCTGCTTCTTGGAGTGTGCACTCCTAGGCCCCTTTCGTGTGGAAGAATGTAGTTGAGGTCAACTTTATCTTCCCTGGTTCCCTGGCACTTTCCAACCCAGCCTTGGAGAGTGTCAAGAATTCCTAATTGGCACCTGGTTGTCCAGGTCCTTGCAAAGAGGTATTTTAGCACTTTGTTGCCTGGATTTATAACTTAAATCCTTAGATTAGTGCTATGTGGGCTTCTTTGTGCACTCTTGCCCAGAAAGATTTCATTCTAAGTCTGATGTAAAAGAAAATAGTTTGTCTTTATAGGTGTGGTGTGTAATCTCTGACTGAATCTCAGTTATTACCTGGGGCCTTGTGCAAGTCCCTAACCTTCCTGACCTTAGTTCCCTTATCTATAAAATGGTGACAATAAAATGGGCCCCACCCACCTAGCTGCCCAAGGAGCCTTGCAGAGAATCTAGTTACCAAAGCCTTCCTTCTGTAGCAGAGAACTGAGCAGAATTACAGCTCCGGTGTTCTGGCTGCCCCTTCCCTGGTGCCAGGCGTTCCATAGGATAATAATTAACAGGTGGTGGATGGGAATGTGCTTTGAAAACTGAAGCACTCCATATAGGATCTAATTACTACCCAGCATGATAGCCCCATCTGGAAGAGGCCATCCACAGGATGGGTGATGGCCTCTTCAGTACCGAAAGATGGCACCGTATGAATACCTTCTTTTAGGTATTCTTCGGTAGCAATTTTTATATACCCAGACTGTTTCCCACAGAAAGATTTACATTGGGGTATGAAGATTCAAATTGGAGGAAGAAAATGCTGTTGTACAAATTTTAAGGCCTGGTTACTTCCTCCTGTGAAGTGCGTTAAGATTTTTTGTTTTTTTGATACCCCCACTGACAGTATGAATCATCACCCTATACTATAATAATTTACATAGCCAAGTCTGGTACTCCAAACACCGTGTGAATTACTTGAGGTCAGGGTCCAGGTCTGGTTTCCCTTCAGACCTCCTCTGTCTCTCATGGCATTTAGCACGGGAAGACTGTAGTAGCCATGAATATGTGAGTGGTATTTTATGCCTTTTTTGGGCTCCACTTGCGGTAAAGATAATATCAACCACTGGTGGGACGTAACATTTCCTAGATCCAAACAAAGATGTATATTCCAGTTGGAGACTCCATAAAGATGCTGGAGTAGTGAAAGTACACTGATCTGGATAGAAACTCTAAATTCATTCTGTCTTGGGGAAAGACACCAAAGCATCCCACAGATGACTGCTTTCCATGAAGGACATTTGTTAACTTGCACAGTTAACATGAGAAGGTATGTCTGGAAAACAATATAAAAGTGAAATCTAAGAGACAAGGACAGTTTACCCTTTGATGGAACAATGCAGAAACAGATCCCATCCTGGGTCTTTGTTCTCACAGAACTGTTGTTGAGCTCTGCTAAGATGCTGGGGTTGGGCCTTTAAAGAATTAGAACGTTTGTTAAAATGTAAATCTTCTAAGTCCTCAAGAAAGTAAGTTAGAGGGCTGGGCACAGTGGTATACACTGGTAATCTCAGGGGCTTGGGAGTCTGATTCAGAGAGATCCTAAGTTTGAGGCCAGCCTTAGCAATTTAGCAAGGCCCTAAGCAACTTGCTGAGACCCCATCTCAAAATAAAAAATAAAAAAGCCTTGGTTTGTGGCACAGTGGTTAAGCATCCCTGGGTTCAGACCCTAGTCCAGAAAAAAAGAGAAGGGGGGAGGGGGAGGAGGAGAGGGAGCACGAAGGAGGACAGGGGAAGGACTACTACTCACCTGTCCTCCTTTATACAAAGTAGAGGTTGATTTCAGAATGTTCATATGATCATAGTTTTAGATAAATTCTTCTAATTTTGAAAGCACCAAGCCCAAGTTGATAGTAACCATGTAGCTTTATTTTAAAGAAGTATAAGCATAACATTAACTGCGTTTCAGAGTGATCAATGAATATTTAATTTTTATGATAACATGGTTGATTGGTTCTTTTCAAATAATCTCCAACAATAACTCTAAAAATATAAATAGACCAAACCATTGTCACTGTCTCGTGCTGCTCATAGAGTTCAGATGACACTTTAGGTAGCCAACATATCACACACACACACGTGGTTTCATGCTACTTCATACTATTTATATCAAACTGCGTGCAGCTGTCTTGCAAAGGCACTGACTTGAACTATTTGCTATGAGATTTTATATCTCTATATCTTAAAAGCATCATAAAATCCAAGCAGGATAAAGAGAGACCAAGCTCTGCCTAGATTTATAATTTCAGTGTCTGCTTCTATCGCTTGTACTCTACTTTTTCATATTTTAATTATTCTTCGAAAGTGTCTGTATGGGAATGACTTAAATTTTAAATTAAATAACCTCTGAAAATTGTTCAGCTTCCTGCAATCTTTTGAGAGGCAAAAAAAAAAAAAAAATGTAGAATGGAACTAGTGATTGTCTCAAGACTGTTTGATCAGTTTAGTATGGAACAATGATGACAGCCCTGTGTTGTTTGGGTGTGAAGCCCACGCTTGACTCCGTGAGAAGCTTACCTGAGCTGAAGTGCCTCAGGAGCGTTGGCTGATACCACAGTGGTTACTCAGGGGTCGAGGTCTCTCGGAAGCTCTCACTGCTGCCTTGGCATCTTCTAGTATTTTTTTTTTTTTTTTTTTACCTGATTTTAGAAATAAACAGAAAAAGGATAAAGTCCCTCCCTCTATAAGACAAACGATCTGACCTTTCCCATGAGGTCTCCGATTTACCTGACACCTTGATCTGTAGAGAGAACAACATTGTCTGCTGATGGCCTGGCTTCTATGGGATAAATGCACCCGCACTCAAGGGACATTTCAGAGACATTTCATCGATCCCAGTTTTCTTAGTTGAAAGCTCAATTTCAAATCCAAGTCTGTTTAAAATTTCTCTCCTCAGAACCTTCTGTTCCAGAGAACCAAATATAGAAAGAATAGGAGAAATTGCTTAGCTCCATTACAAAGAGTTTGCCTCTTGCTTTCTTTTTTCTCACCAAGCACCAAAGCAGCCCTCTTCCCCTTTGGGGACAGTTGGTCCACCACTTCCCCTGAGGCACAGTTGAAGCCTGTCAGCCTCCTGCAGCTGTGGCTCCAATAGGCCTTTCAGACTCTGGTTTTGATGGAGTCTACACTGGGGGAAGGAAGTTTCCTTTGTAAATCACTGTCAGCACAGGGTCTGGCTTAAGGAATCTGCCTAAATGGAGTTCTGTTTCACTGGCAGTTACATAATCTAGCAATCAGGAGATCCAGCAAAGGATCTGTGACTGGTGGTTTGGTTCAGGGAGACACCATCCAAAACTGCAGAATTCCATGTCTTTAAATAATTTTTTGATTGTGGTATTCAATTCAAGCACAAATGGATAACTCTTTTGAAGATTTTTTGTTCAGCCTTTGTAATATGGATGTATTATAAAAACTGCATCCTTTCTGCTAAGGAATGTGTATCCTTAGAAAGTGTTTATTGCCTTGTAGAATATGATTTTAGGAAATTAAAAGGAGTGATCATGGCAAATGAATTCAGTGCGTCTGTTTCTCCTGTGAGCTAAATATTCTAACAAGCTAATTGAACTTTCTCTCTGTAAAGGGCCAGATGATACCTCTTTCAGATTTGCAGGCCCAAGCCCTTTCTTTTGCAGCTACTCAGTTCTGTTCCTGTACCATGAGAGCATCCAGAGACAGCATGCAAATAAATGAGCATGGCTGATTGCCAATAATACTTTCTTTGTGGAAACAGGTGGTAGAGTATATTTGGTCTGCAGGCCCATAGTTTGCCAATTTCTAGACCATGTATTGAGAAGGAAAAACAAAGTCATTTGTTGCTAGAATTTCTTTTAATCTATATCAACTACTGATTGTCAATAGATTGGTTGCAACTCTTGGCCATAAGTTATAGTAAAATGCCACTCAAATGGCAAATATGTGTCAAGTATGAGTAATTTTGTATAATCTCTAAAATGTTCATGTTCCTATTTATGAATAAACTACAAAATTTCTTCTCAATAGTCAAGGTATCCACCATACTTTTTTGGACTTCTCATATGTTTTCTATTGATTTGTTAACTTTTTTGATTATGGATTTTGGTTATATTTTAAGGAGACACAAGTCCTATGTCAATCATATGCCTTGAAAATAACACCATCTGTTTTTTGATTAGCCTTTGATTTGTATATGCTTTTTTAAAAATTGACATTTAAAATAAGTGTTTTCAGTCTGAATTTATTGATCTTTTCCGTCATGGACTTCCTTTGTGGATTCCATGCCACAAGTAGGAAGACTCCTCACACTCCAAGATGCTTTATGCAGCTAGGGTTTTCTTCTAGTAATTTTATGGTTTCATTTTCTAATGGTTACATTTGGGCTTGTTTTTCAACTGAAAGGAGAGTGTCAGCAAAAGTGGAGAGGCCAAAATGAGACAGTGTATGTGCATGACTGGGAGTTTCTGAGGAAAGGCCAAGAGTCTGAGAAGCCTGGTGAGGAAGAGGCAGCAACCTTCCTCTCCACCAGGAAAGAAGAACCCAGAGGCCTGAGCCCAGGGGCCACAGATGCAGGGCTCCTGCTGGCGAAGGGAAGTCACATGCAGATTGGGGCATCTAAGTAGAACTTTCTAACAGTGCAGCACCACACTCTGCACCACGTTGCCAGGCTGGTAAGTTTGGGTTCCGTAAGTTGGTGAAGATGCCAGTTCAGCTCTTATCTTCTTAAGAAGGCTATTGATATTTCTTAAAAATGTCAGATCAGATTTTGTTAAAGTTTCTGAAGGCTCTTCCTCGGTGTGTACAAATAAATAATTATGAAATGAGCAGCATATCTCCCATATGCCCATATCTATAGTGAACACACCTGTGACTTACGTAATTAAAAATTCCATTACTGATGGGAAATTAAATGAACTCAGTAAAACGCCTTACCTACCTAGTCCCTGGAGTTTCTCTTTCTAGTGCCAAGTTGGAAGGAAAAAACAAAATAGCCTTGACTACCTAAGCTCTGCGGGAGTGAGTCATTTTGAGGGTTCAGTATTTTGGACCACAAAATGTTGCTGTTGTCTGAAGGGTTTTGTCACAATAAGAAAAATATTTAGACTCCTTTCATTAGATAAGTAGTATATTTTTACTCTAACAATGGCAATGGGATGGTTACAAAAACAGATGAATAAAATAAAAATAGTTAAACCCAAAAGAGCTTTTTGAGAGGCAGTCTTTTTTCCTGTCAATCACAGAACTATTTTATATATGTTGCTGGGTTGGTTTTCTCATGAGCTCTACTTGCAGCTCAGCTTCAGGTTCTGTAAACTCCTGGTCAGAAAGTAGGACAGTGAGTGAGAGAGATCTGGAATACTTGGTGAGTAGTTTTCCTCTTACCTAATAGTTCTTGCTGAGAGTTTTTGAGTCTCTTATGTTGAGGTGGTTGTCATGCTGCTGGGATCAAACCTTGCCTGAGAGGTTGCTCTGCCCACCGATCCCTGGGGCAGCCTGGTTTGGGGCCGGGTGGTTGTGCCAGCGTGGGATAAAGCACATGCAGGTTCCTGACCTCTGGGCGGCCAACGTGGCTGCCTGTCTGCAGAGTCAGCTGGGAGTCAGGGGCTTTGGCCACGATCTCTATCCAGACATTCTCTTCCTCTTTGTGGCCCACGGTGCCCTGTGCTGCGTCAGCACCAGGCAAAGCCCAGCAGGGACTTCTTCTTCTTTTGTCAGTCTGTACCCAGCCTTGTATCTATTTTCCCTGAGTTTTTGCAGAGACTTAAAAGAAATCTGCCCCTCACTCTTTCCAAAGTGCATCCAAGTGTGTTTGGGAAACGACTTATTCTCAAATCTATGAATTCCTCATAAGAAAAAAATAAAAGATACTTTTGCTGACATGGTCAGGCCGAATTTTTTTCTAGGCTATTCTTAGAGTTTAACTAGAGTAGGATACCAGGCATAAGCAATATGTAAAATTGTAAATTCATTGCAATATTCATTTCTGAATATTACATGCCTGATAAATCTAGTTTTTCATTAAATCTTGTATGCAATGAAATTTCTTATCTCAAATAGCATTCTTTTTTTCTATAGACTGACCCAGAGAATTAATATTTTGTGACTGGAAGACACAAATAATGTTTGCAGATACCACTATGTTCCCTCTGGTGAGCTGCATAATTGTGTAGAAACAGGATAGTTATCCTCAGATAAGCCTATGGTTCTGGAAAGATCCTTCATTAAATGTAAGTAAAAATGGTGGGAAGAGGGGAGTGTGACAGTAGAGACTCTTTGACTTTTAAAGCATTATTTGTCCTCTGTAAGCCACAGGTTATGGTCCCAAATATTAAACTGTCAGCTGATTCTTATTCTGTTTAATTCAGATAAAATTTAATTATTGTTCAAAGCTACAAGTTAAATTAGACTGACTTTATATGACTTTTCCATATAAAGAATTAAAGCTGGAACCTTAAGGTGGTTTCTTTTTAAGATGCTGGTCAGCCAGAGAAAGAAGGGCTAGAACCAGTAAGTAAATCAAGCCAGGAAGTGCACCATCCTCTAAGGGTCCATGTTAGCCCCAGGAAGGTCAAAGGAGAGAGAACTAGGGCTCAAAAATGTAATTCAAGGACAGCAGAAGTCATCAGAGAAAAGGGGAGATGTTTGTCTTACAGAGTTTGCATCTTGGGTTACCCATTGGGATTGCTGTGGTGAATCTGCCTTGCGGGAGGGAGACTGCCATGGAATAGCAAGTTCTCAAGGCCCGTGAGCTCTCGAGGTACCAGCTTCCACCACGTCAGAATCTGCAAAGCCTCCAGGCGGACCTCCGCTGAGCGAGCAGTCGCTGGTACCAGCAGCCTAACACTTACTGTGGGTTTTGGCAGCTGATGCCTAAAGAGCTGATGCAGAGGCAAAGGCAATACATGGACAACCAGGAGGTCAGTCAGGAAGAGGGGAAAGGGGCACCCTGAGAGGTCCAGGTGCGAGGAATCAAGAAGTCTGGACCTCCCACACCATGCTTGGAGAGGCAAAATAAGGATAATAAGATATGGGATTGGGGTCGTCTTACCCCTGGGCCAGCAAGTAGGAAATTAATGTACATGGGAAATTGTCTAGAAATATACTACTACTCTACTTTTTGTCCCTGTAGGATTTGCTGATTTTATCTTCAATGTCTTCTACCGTTATCCCACACTGCGCTGCGCTGAGCAGGAAACCCTGAGCAGGGGACCTGGAACTAAACAAAGAAATGTTTATTTATCACAGATCGAGAAGTCTGTAAGTGGAGTGCTTCCAATTTGATTCAGCAGCTCCGTGAGGAGAAACCTTGCCCCAGAAATTGAGTCTGCTCTTGGGTCAGGAAGACGTTGGGCCGGGGAGAGGAGGGCCTGCTGTTCTAGCAAGACATGAGTCGGGGCACATTCTGCTGTTTCACAGCTAGTACTGCAGGGAGAGTCCTGGCTGCAAAGGAGGCTGAGAAAAGCCAGTTCTTAACTTTTCCTTCTTCTCTCGTGGAGGGAGACTGACAAGGGAGGAGTAAATGGAGCGGAGTGCTGGGTGACCAGCCCACAGTCTCGACCCCAAATGCCAGGCCACTCTAAGAAATTCAACAGTTTTCTGTCCATTGAATTTGCACATAATTTTTTCATGCCTATTCAAAAGTTTTAGATGACAGCTAGGTATGATTTCTTATCTCCTCATTGAAAATTACAGGTAAAAAGTCTTATTTGTTTTCGAGTTTGGTCGCATGCATCATATAAAGCCTTGCATAATCCTGCTTTTGTTTTCTTAAAGCCTGCAAAAGATTAACTTTATAAGACATTTTTTGCTTTCTTGATCTTCAACAGCTCTTACAAAGTAGAAGGAACACTGGATTTCTAGTCCGACAGACTTGCTTTTAAAATTTGACTTTCTGATGTAAAACATGGATGATTTATTCAATTCCACGCCAGCTGGTCTCTGAGACAGCCCTGCTGGCCCTCCTTCCAGTGTTCACACCCTGGGTCCTCACCCATGGCTCACCAGGCTTGGTCTGAATGATCAATGGAACAGGGCAGAAGCCATGGCAAGCCACTTTCCAGGTTGAGTTAGCAAAGTCCACAGTTTCTGTCCCTCTTGAATGTCTCACCTGGAAGGAAGCCAGCTACCACCTCTCTGGATGTCCAGGTGACCCTAGGGAGTGGATCATTGAAAGAGGTCTGCTTCCAGCTAGGGAGAGGAGCTGAGGACTCCCAACAACCCAGGAAGCTCACCCGGATGTGCATCATTGCCCACTTGTCTACACAGCCTCAGAACATCTCTGCCACTTTTCTTTTTATTGTTTTAAAATTACTTTCTTATTTTTTATTACTTATCTTATACTTCTGTACCTCCATTCTTTCGTGCCAAGAGACTATCTGAATATATGAATGTATTTCTATACACACACATTCATTTATGTGTGGGCATTCTGTCCAGTTACAACACTCTTGTTTTTCTTGGCCAACATAGCAAGCTGGGAATAGTTTTTGGTTCAGTGAACGGTCTCCACTATCATTTGCTGCTAGTTTCTCAGGACCTGCTTCTCTGCCCCAAGGCAAGGTTTTTTGTTCGCTGATGCTCTTGGTTTATTTTTACATGTTTTTCTGCATCTGCAGTAGTTCTGTCAGTCTAAGCAGTCTAAAAGACTGCTCTTTCCTCTTTTTTTTTTTTTTTTTTTTTTTTTTTTTTGTGGTGGTGGGGACTGAACCCAGGGCCTTGCACATGCAAAGCACACACTCTACCACTGCACTAAAACCTAGCCCTGAAATACCAGTTTCAGGAGAGCACTGATGTTTTCCCTGGTACTATTTATGTATCCCAGGTTCTCGAACGGTGATTGCCAATTAGTCCACTCTCACTCTTCACCTTACTCTTCCCCCTGTACTTATTAATCCTATGCAACGCTGTGGCTAAAGCTCATTATGCATGTAACTGCGAAAATGAATGAATCACAATATGGTCGGCCCTTGAAGACATAATGTTGAGTGGAAAAACCCAGACACCCCAGAATACACACTGTACGATTCCGTTGGCATACACTATTTAGCATTCATGAAAGGCAGAAGTACCCTGCTTTTTCCAGATACATGTAATTAGAGAGTAGACAGTAAAGATTCAGAGAGTAAGGGCTAGCACTAGGGAGAACTGCACATTTGGTTGCTACAGAATGAGGGTTGGGTGGGAAAGGCCACATGGTTTGTGGGGCTTGAGGTCAAAGGAAAATGCCGGATCCCTTGTTCAAACACTAGCAAGGATTTCAAGATGGCAGCCACAGAGCAAGAAGCCAGGTGGAGGGACTTCTCAGGACCAGGCTCAGGACAGCTGCTCAGGTTGCACACACAAGACGCAGGCCCCAATTTGAGGCCTTCAGGGATTACACACATGCTTTATTTTTTCACTTGCGAGGAAGGGAGTCATACAGGCATTTGCTTTAGAAAAATCCTGAAGTTGAACATTTACAATAAATTGTGCTTTTCTGTAAGTTTATCGCATTTTACAATATTTTTTAAAAATTTGAGTTTGTTTTTTTTTTTTTAAATTGCAACGGATCAGTACACTTCCTGCTCAAAACCTACGGACTGGCTTCCCGGGGATTGAAATCCCTTGCCCTGCATTGTCACCTGTTGGGGCCAGCTGGAGTGCCAGCTCCTCTGGGAGGCAGCCTGGATTCTTGCTCCCTTAGCGCTGCTGCCCTGCCCTTTCCACCGCTGTTCACGTCCCTCATTCAAACCAGAGTTCTTCGAGCTTGAATTTCTTAAAAGACATGAAATCGGGGGGGAGATACTCCAATCTTCTTTACGTCATATTTAGGGGCCTTCAGGGACTTAGGCGATAGTTAAATTTAACTGGAGTTGGTATCCAAAGATGATAACAACCATTATAAAACCTGAAAGACCCACATTCCTACACACTGCAAGTCCCTAAACTGCCGGATGTAAGGCAGCACTGTAAAGGGGTCCGTGCAAACCAAGACCGGCTTGTTCCCCTGGGGGACGTTTGAAGAAGGCACCAAATGCTTTATGACCTGGTTCGATATTTTTGATCACATATGAGATGAATCTCACAACCATCTTTCTCAAAACTCTTTTAACATCATAAATGTAATATGCCAGAAAGTGCTTTTAAGGTAACGGATATTCTAGATGCCATTTTCACCAGAAACACATTTTGAAGCACTATGACTGTTTATTTTCTCGATTTTTTTTTCCCTTGGCATATTTTAGCTCTTACTAATGCTTTGGGTTCTTTTGATAAACAAATGACTTGTACATTTTCCTACAACAGACAGATGGGTGAGTTCTCTGGGTATTCTTTCTAAAATGAAGAAAATGTTCCCCGTACCAGCATCTGGGTAAAATTTGGCGTTCTGTCACAGATTGAAAATATGGACAGAAGGAACCATCTCTCTTCGGCATAAGGTGACTCTGCAAGTCATCTTTTTCTATTTTTTTTTTTTCCTATGTCAGGCTTTGAAATCACAAATGAAGTATGGGTTTAGAAAAAACCGCTACACAAAATAGTATCTGGACATTTCTTTCCTTGGTTTTTGTGGCTGCTTCCAATCACTGCCCAGATGGCCGTTTACACGCCTGGGTAGCAAAACACCCTTCTCTCTTTATCAGTAAAGCACTGGTGTGCAGACTTCTAAATGTATATATAAATAAGAATGTTTTATTCATCTTCATACATAATTTCACTGTACAAATCCTACCCAGTAAATCGTGACATTTGGTTGGCAAACATATGGTTCCACTCTCCATGACACGGACATACAGTGAAATCATCCAACGAGAAATGTCTGCCATTTCTACAGGATAATTCATTTTAATCAACTCTGATTTTAAGTGATTCTTCTCTTACTCTGCCAAGTACCATACACAAGGGGGAAAAATATCAAGCTATCCTCCTTGCCAGCACCAATCACAGTAGAAGAATATGAAATTTCATTAAAGCATTTATGATTCGAGCCCTATTCACATCCTCTCTCTAACTCTTTCCACCTACTGGCCAGAGATCGATGCCCACACATACAGCAATCCATGCATCTTTAAATGTTTTCAGATCAAATAATCGATTCCTTAACAAGGCTTTGTACACCACAGGGGACCCGACCCCGAGGATCCTGGCTGCTCCGGGGTCTATTCCTTTGCTCTTTTTCTGCCAGCTTCCACAACTGGCTTCTTGTCCGTAAAGATGTCACACTGTCGTTGCTGCTGGAGATTGAATCTGGACTCGTGAGCGTGCTGATCACGTACTGCACCACTGAGCTCCAACGCAGCCCAAGGTTCCTCTCTAGAGAAGGAATATCAGCCTCTGAGTTAACTGCTCTTCCTTCTCCCTGAGCCTCGGAGCCAGGAACTAGTGTGAAGGGCACATCTCAGAACAAATCTGACCCTCTGTTGTCCTCTAGCCCGAGAACTAAGAATGGGTTTAAGTTCCTCCTTCTTCTCTCTCCACCTCCAGAACTGGGAGTGCTCTACTGAGCTATATTCCCCAACCTGCTTCTGGACACTGATTCTTGCCTAATTTCTGGAGTGTGGTAGTGTCAGGTCCGGCAGAAGTTGGGCGATTCCACTCTGGTTTCTCTTCCGGGTCAGGCGCAAGCTCCCCAGGAATGGCGCACCTCTTAAGTTCCAGGCCCTGCACAGTCCCTTCCCCTAGTAATGCCTTCCATTGATTCTACCCCTCTACACTCTTGGAGGCCTGATTCCCACACTTTCTCTATTATTTGGAGCAAAGTCAGAGGTCTTGAGTTCCTACCCAGTAGCAACTGAGCCCTAGCACTTGCCTGTAGTCGAGGGTACCTGTGTGCATTTGCTAACCCTAATTAAGATTCTGGAGATATCCTGCACAGACCCAGGTCTCCAGAACCCCCTTCCTCCTGTTTTTAATGGGGAAGAGGTGTCACACATGCCAGTGAGAGACTGCTCAGTGCTGTCCCATGCCCACATATGGGCTGCACCCTGACCTGGTCCTTGCTGAACACTGACCTCCGTGTAAAGGGAAATTGTTCTTCCAGAACCACAGAGCAGTGTCTCAAGGGCCACTGCTTGGGGAGAAGACCTACATTCTCAGGAGAGGAACATGGCGTTAGCCCTGCTCTGGTGAACTCTGACCTATGGGCTGCACTCTCTGATCTAGAGTCACCTTGGGGAGCATCCATGCTAAATAAAGGAAGAATAGAATCTGGCAAACCTCAGTGATTTGTTTAAATTCATTAAAACATCTGAAAACAAATCATTAAAACATCTGGAATGCCAGCTGATCTACCCGGTGCTCAAACACATTGACTATTGTTTAATAAATGAGTCCTTAGCAGCTTCTGCTGAGCTTCACTGCTTATTTCTAAAACATGTTTGCTTTCTCTGTGCACAGCAATATTTCAGTACAAAGAGCGTGTCTGCCTCTAATGTGCGATCAGGAAACAGGAGAGGGCAAGTTCACCACTGGCTAAGAGCTGACTGTCTGCGAATGATCCTTAGGAGTCCTAGTGTGGACTTCAGGTATGCATAGAAACAGAAACCAGACGACCCCAAAGAGATTCTCCATATTCTGAAAAGGAATTCTGGCCAGTCATTTTTGAATGATGAGTAACTCAGAGAAGCTTTGATTTATTTATGTGTATTCCCTGACCTGAGAGTTTTATATCCTACAGCTCATAATAAAGACAAGTGTGGACACTCGGGCTGGGGGGATTTCTACAACCCCCTCAGATGTTCGCTCACGAATTAGCTGTGTGCTTTGTGAGATGTCCAGTCCTGGGGCTCTGGGTTTGATTTTAGGGAGGGGAGGGCTGTACCCCTGCACAGTGTAACTTCTCCTTGAGGTGCTGTTTTGTTTTCCTCTTGTGGGACAGTGTGAATCATAGTTCCTCTTTTTCAGTGGCCTCCTGAATTAAATTCAGAACTTCACTTTAGTTCCAAATTTTGAAGTTGTCAAGGTATGAAGGATGGCCTATCCTATCTGGGTTTTTCCTCTCGAGTGTCCTGGACAGTGGGAAGATCCCTCTGCCTCCACAGGCCTCAGGGTTCTCAGTAATTAAATGAACACATTGGGAAACTTGATGGCTTTCTCACTGTTGTGGAGTAACACGCCATGGGCAGAGTTTCAGGCTCAGCACTGCTGTGCTCCCTGAGGGGACCGCAGCTCTTCCTCTTCCACGTAAGAGCCAGGACAATATCACTTGAGCTAGTTTGCAACCGTAGAGAAGACTTCCTTGAAACAGTGTGCTGGTAAAGTTTAAAAATTTCTGTGCTCCATAATTTCTGTGACCTCTAGCTTTACAAGCTTTTAGACACCAAGGTTAGCAGTCAAAAGACTAGAATTCTGATTCGGGCTCTTTCAGTAGCTCAGAAGTCACACTTTGGGCCTTCTTTTTAATCCACACATCCTGGGAATCAAACGCAGTGGCATGAAGTTTGCTTCTACTTTGGAATGTCACATCTGTTCTCTGTCATCAGACTTTTCCAGGTGTCTGCCATCTTAGAAAGCAGCCTCAGGTAGAGGGACAAATGAGATTTAAAGAGAAAAAAGACGACACTGCTTCCTGCTTTGTTTCATTTTCTGTCACTCTGCATCATGACCAAATCCATCTCCTGAAAGGTAAATAAAAAGAGCAAGTGAGGAGAAGAACAGCTAAGCAGAGTGTCACATTTCAATATGGCGCCCCATGAAGCTGTTGTGTTTGCTCCAGGAAAGAGTCATGGAAATAACTGAAGAGGGTTCAGTAAAGACTGAGTCAGACAGGCATTCCCTCCCAACGCTGTGATCTCAGCTGTTTATAGCTACCTCAACTGATAACCTGAGGGAACACGTTGGGGAGCTTCCTTTCTGCTAGCCTCCACCTGGGTAAGGGCCAGCCATGCTGTTCTTGCCATTGGTTTCTATAGCCCGCTGCTTTATCACAAGGAATGGGCAGGGCAGTTTCGCCAAAGTTCTGTGCAACAGCTTCCTGCAATACGGTTCATACACTGTATCCTCGGGTTACATTCTTATGAAGTGTAACATGGAACCAAATTGTTGTCCCAAATGGGATAACTTGCAACTCCATGTATTCTATTCCTACCAGTGCAAGGAGGAGGGAAATATTTTGGCTCCAGTCAGAATGTAGGGCTTAAAAGGGAAGGCTATTAATGCAAGGACTTTCCTGAGGGCCCCAGAGATGCCTGATTCACACACACTGACCCAGGTAAGTGGCCAGGTGTCCAGGAGCAAGTCTGTAATAAGGGCTCCCGTTGGCTGTCACCTGGTCTGCTCACATTCCACACCCACTGGCAAAAAGGAAGCCACACAAAGGAAAAATGGAGCAAAAAAAAAAAAAACTTTGTACATTTATTTGTAAAATATTTCCCCTTCACTGCTTACTTGAAGATTTTAACTGGGTGACACTAGCTTCTAGGTATTCAGTATGAAAATCACTTAAAACATTATGTTAAAGGATGGACATTGTATCTTTTACTTGTTTAGAGGAAAGGGGTGGAACTTCTTCTTGTTCCACAGGATTTCTCAATGGTCCTAGCATCCACCAGCAGATCCTGCTGTAGATGACAGTTTATAGTAGTGCTTCCAAAAGAGAATGTTCTGAATTGAAAGGCAAAGCTTACTTAGACAACAGATGTGGAGAGGCACTTTGAAAAGACAAGTTGCCGTGTGGTTTCTCACACACAGACATATTCCCAGGCTTAGTGCTGGTGCTGATCTTGAAAGGAACTCGATAACAATTGCTCATTAAACAGATGCTGACCAGTGAATTGGCTCATTGAAACGGGCAAGATCTATCAACTCTTAAATTGTTACATTTCCTACAATATTTCCCCCCACCCTGTAATACCCACTACTTTATTCCTCCTATCTATCTTCAACAACTGTCTCCCTAGTCCAGGTTAGCAGCCATTAATTTCCTAAGCACGCTGCTCTCCTGCATTGCTACCAACTATTCTTGGTCCTGGACCCTCTCTATATTTTCCTCTCTGACACGAAGCTCAATTCCTCTCCCCCGAAATTTTGTTAAAGTGCCTTAGAGACAGACAATAGCTGTAAGTTAAGGAGAAAGGTCAATGTATAACTAAATAGAACAATCAAAAAAAAGTTAAAAAAAAAAAAAAAAACAAAACAAAACAGAAAAAGGAAGACAAAGGTAGATAGCACTTTTTTCTTAAATTGTATTTAGTTGTTGATGGGCCTTTAGTTTTTATTCATTTATTTATATGTGGTGCTGAGAATCTAACCCACTTTTAATGCACATATTTTTTTTTCAGAGTAGGTAAAATCCACATACTATGGTTGAGCTTACCTGGTAAAGGAAAATTTCTCAGAATGATCTACTCTACAATGGAATTTGGATCTGAATAAGATTAAAGCACTTTCCTAGATGAGATCAGGTTGAGCCAATTAAAATGCAACCATCTCCTCCAGGGAGAGTTGAGACGAGGTCACTCTGGGTCAGGGATGGCCTGGAGGTGGCATGAGGAACCCTTCTGGGCCTGGCCTGCTCTACTCTCCAACCAGGCGATGGTCACGTGGGCACACAGGTGTGCAAACCCACCAACCTTCGCACTTAAGATCATAAAGATGCTATAGCACAATGAAAAGCAAATAGGAGTGGAACTGATATCACGAGTCGCGAACCCGGCATCCTGGCCAATTGTGGCAGTCCTCTGAAGAGCAATGGCTGCTGTGCGTTCGTGATGCCCGTGAGCTCCGAGAAGCACTCGCCGAGAGCGTAGGGAGGCGGCTGAGACCAGCAGTCGGTGGCGTCCCTAGCGATGCCTAAGGTGCGGCGACGGTCTGACGCCTGGAGGCCCAGAGGGAGGGGCATCCGCCAGCTTCCCTGCGGGATCTTACTGTTTTTATTGCACAAGCAACATTCTTGCCCTTTGTCCTAAATTAATAAATTAGTTTCCGGGAAGATGGGCCTCTTTTGAGTCTGACTGGCTTCCTGAGTCAGTGTTCTAAATCAGCTTCCCAATTATGAAGCAGTCATCAAGAACGGGAATTAACTGAGCCCACCAAGGTCCCACCAAGGTCCCACCAGCCTGCTGTCCCGTGTCCTCAGTCTTCTTGCTGCTAATGCTGACTCAAATTCCCTGCCTGAGGGATTGTGAGGAGTAGTAGGGGTATATATGTAATGCGGAGTCTTCCCTGGCTCAACGGGAAAAGAATAAAATTAAATCAGTATTAAGAATATAACTCACTAGCCAGGTGTGGTTTCGTACACCTGTAATCCCAGCTACTCAGGAGGCTGAAGCAGGAGAATCCCAATCTGAGGCCAGCCTGGGATGCTTAGTAAGACTGTCTCACTAGGCTGGGGTGTGGCTCAGTTGTAGAGCATCCCTGGGTGCAATCCCCAGTTCCAGATGGGAGGGGGAAAAGCAACTCTGTAAATCCACATTTTCGCTTTTACAAAATAATCTTGCTACAGATACTAAACATATCTGAAAACAGTTGCAACATTTGATAGGTTGGTGTTACTCAAGAAAGGAACACGCAGAAAGACATTGGAGTTATGTGACAAGGGACTTCATTTCAACATGTATAAGATGCAATGGTCACCAGAGGACACTTCGAAGGGATTTGTGAAAACAGTACCTTTTAAAAGACTGTGAATTCCTTCGGTGTTTTCTTTCCTAAAATTTCCTCTGCCCGAGTTTCTAGAATGGTTTCATTTAGGGAGTTCATGAGGAAAGCACATTTGAAGCATGTGACCTAGTGCCCCAAACACCGGAGAGCTCCCAACGGAGCCAGCAACACTGAACACGGCCCTGACCAGAGGCCTCAGGGAGCCGGTAGAGGGTGGGTCTCCGTTTGCCTCAGGTCCAGTAGAATCGGAACGAAATGGGAAGGCCACCCGAGGGGCCAAGGGACTTCATTGACACCACGGTGACAGCCCAGCAGACGTGGCACGGTCAGGTGAAACTGTCCTTCCCTGCTGTTTGTCACTACACCTGGAGAGACATGCTTTGTTAGCAATGGCAGTATTTTAGATTTCTTTTGTCTGTGCCTAAAATAAAATTGCCCCAATTTAATTCATTTTGTTGAATGGAACAGGCCTCTCCACGGTTTTTAGAAAACACCCAGAGGGTGTTCTAGTCACTTACTGAGTGAAAACTGGGCATGCGCAGGCACGCAAACGTATCTGCTCACTGGCTGAAGGGACACGGACTTCTGCGTGACATTGTGTCATGCCGGGGAAATGAAAACGCTCACCCCCGTGTGGCCTAGGCAGCCATCTGTATGTGAGAAGCTGCTATTCCCGAGAGTGACTGTGCCAAATTTCTTTCCTTTACTAACTCTTTGTTCGCTTGGTCTTTGGACGAGATAGTGAGACCAGGGGCGCGTTACCACTAAGCTGCATAAGCCATATCGCCAGTCCTTCTTTTTTCATTTTGAGGCAGGATCTTGTTCAGGTGCTGAGGTTGGCCTCGAACTTGCGATCCTCCTGCCTCAACCTGCAGAGTCCCTGGGATTATAGAAATGGGCCACAGCGCCTGGCTGTGCCAGATTTCACAGCCTTTGCAAAAGCCCAAATTATGAAAGCCAGATATTTGTGATTTAAAAAAATCTTCTTTGGTCTTCTCTTTTGGGAAGGACATTCTGAAA
Organism: Sciurus vulgaris; assembly: GCF_902686455.1. Taxonomy (NCBI): domain Eukaryota; kingdom Metazoa; phylum Chordata; class Mammalia; order Rodentia; family Sciuridae; genus Sciurus; species Sciurus vulgaris. The sequence goes on from NC_136470.1 coordinate 140,813,265, forward strand.
AAATATATAAGAAGCTAATAAAGAATTTATTTTTTTGTAACTTACCTCTCGAAATAAAATAGAAGCAAAACCATCAGGATATATTTTTGTCTCGCTCACTGCGATGACTTTGCAGGCATCTTGATATCCACAATAGCAGGGGTCAGAAGGAGACAGACATGCTGAAACAGCCCCCCGGCGCTGTCCTCGGTCACCGGGAAACCAGAGCTCAAGGAAGCTGCCCCAAAGGGTCTGAGCGTCCCGAGTGTGTTACAGCTTTATGCTTCCCAAAATTCATCTATGATGTCACAGGGCAAATGGAGGCTCCTCCTGAGCGGAGGCTTCTCCATTTGTGGAGTCTGACAGCCCTCGTGGGTCTAGCACACCCATTTAATATACGAGCATTTATCATGGCCGTTTTGTGGTCCTAAGAACACCCAATAGTAGCCATGGGAAAGGAAGTAAAGGGGCTGACGTGTAGCTCAGGTGGCCACGTTCCATCTTCAGCACTCGGAAAACAAATAGCTAGGAGGCCAAGTTTATGGATGCATTGAAGACCTGGGTGGGGAAGTAACACTTGGCCCCTGTGATGTCTTAATAATTGCAATCTACCCCACGCCTCTCATATTGGAGGGATATTCATGTTGAGGTACTTAGCTGTTCCTTACCAACGTGGCCGAATATCAGGTGGCTTTTATTTATGGAGTACTCCCCACCGAGTCACCAATCGTCACCTCTCTGTAAGAACGTCGTCATTCCTGGGCTAATGTCAGGGTGAGATCTGACCCTGCTCCTCACACAGCTTTTTCAACAAAGCACCACTTTTACCCGTGTCCAAACAGTATGATCTTTTCTTCAGACAAAGAGAGTTTAGACATCTTCCCATGAACCTACTGTGTTTCCACCGGGCCTTTGGAAATGCTGATTTTAAGATTTTTCAGAATGGGCAAGTGTTTCCGAGTTGTTTCTACCTAGACCTCCCAGTGGATGACAAAATACAACTTTGTAAAAGGCCTTGGAATTTTACCTCTATACAATACTGTTTAAAAAAATTTACTGTCTAAAATAAATTCTTAAGCAAGGCACCTCAGTAACAACTTCTCTAAAACGTCTCTCCCTCAATATGCCATTTTTTGGACACAGAATCCTTGAAGAAAATATGATGATGCTGGGAATTCTCATTTTTTCAGATAAATTTAAAGTTTATAATTAAAAGAAAAAAAACAAAAACCTATACCGCCAGAGTTCCATAAAGAAGAATTTCCTAAGATAAAGATGAAAATGCAGGAAGTTGAAACGCTGTAAAGCCCAGGCTTGTCACTCCTCAGGTGCTGAGCACGCTGCCTCCCAGCTAGGAGGAGATTTCAATCAGCTTGTTCACTGCCGTGTTTCTGAGATCGGAAAGGGAGTTTTCTCATGATCCACCGTAATTTAATAATCAAAGACTATGCCAAATAAATACTGTGAAGACCGGTGGAGCGATCTTTCCTAGGAGCTGAAGAAATAATAAAACACCTTGCTAACAAAGAGTAATGGGCTTGTGTCAATTGTTTCAACCAATCTTTGTCTCTCTGAACAAGGGTGTGCCTAGACATTCTTGGCCAAGGAAAAGTCAATATTTGGCCGATGTTTTGGCTCCAGGCCCAGGAGAGCAGGACTCTCACCTCACATTGCTGCCAGCTCCTTTACCTAATCTGGGCTCCACCTATTCCACTCCTTAGTCATCAGTCCGGCTCACCAGCTGTGGACCCTTTATTTTCTCTGGCAACGCTTGCTAGTCATCGATTTCACACAGGGCTACCGATTGAAATAGCAAAGAGGCTACCAATGATGAAAACTGATGAAGCAAATAAATACTCACTTCCTGTTGTTAAAAAGTAACACACAGCTCATGGGGGTGACAGTGCCATTTTAATACAGATGATGACATCAGCGTGTGTCACTTGGGAGTCAAGGCAAACGGACCTTTCAGGTAGGTGTGGACAGATGAGAAAAAGTCTACATTCTGTCTCCCATGCGTTTTGGTCGAAACTGTCCTTGTTATTTATCGTCAATTTCTTTGGCCTTTCCTGGGCACTTTTTAAGAGGACTTCTCGTGTTTTCAGGGCTGAAGAATACATTAAGCACTAAATCAAGCTGTGTTGTCCGGAGGAAGGAGCCTGGGGTGGAATCCTTCCTCTGGTTTTTTCTTAGCCACCAGCTAACGTGGGCAGGTTACAACTGCCCAGGATCCTGTTGCCCTCTTCAAGGCAAATGAGGGTGATTTGCCTGGCATGCGCTCTTCGCAGAGTAGCCAGGAGAATCTGTAGAGGTGACCCATGGGAAAGGATTCTGAAGTTAAAATCTGCAGGCTGACAATCCAAACTGACCCCCAAAATAGTGAAATGTCCAAGTAACTTCCAAAATTTTAGATAAGTATAATCATTAAGGACTTACTCTGGGCCACACAGCATGCTGACTGTTTTACAAACATTATCTCATTTAATCTTTTCAGTATCTCCATTAGGTAGGGCTGAGGCTCGGGACACTGACCTGCCTGCGGTCACAGAACCAGTAACTGGCAGGCCCTGGATTCCAAGTGCAAAAGCCCAGGTTCTTATCCACCTACTGCTAATAAGCATTGAAATCACACTTCTTTCTTCTGTCTTTGACCTTGATCAGGGAGAAGCCGCCTCACTGATAGAAAGGTGGCAGAAGGGTTTATAAGGCCATTTATGATGGACTTCACCTAGGACAGGACTATGCTGTTGGTGAAGAATGAACCACCTGCCTTAGAGAGCCCTCGCCTCAGTATTCTGAAAGATTACCTAAGTATTTTTAACAGGTATAAAAACAACATCAATTTGTTTATTTGCAATCTATGAGTCTAACATAAAACATATGCAGTTGAACCTGGGAAACTGATGGTGTAAGATCCCCCGGGGCTTCACCACTGCCGATGCTGGAGCCTGGTGCACACACCGTGTGGGTCTGACCTCCCAAAACAACGGCATGGGGTGTGGCTTCACTGCACATTCAGCCTAAGTGGGAATATCAATTCCAACATTTTCCTGGAGGATTTCCAGGGTTACTATAGACAGGCGACCCCTTTCGTGTCCCCAGGTTCCCCCTGGTTAAAGGGGAGTATCTGCAGTGGTTACCCCATGCTGGTTCCACCTTGCGTGACAGCTCTGTGTGTGGAGCAAGCCAGGAAGCTCATTTCTAGGCCTTCGGACCACGGGGAAATCCACCCGGGGAATCACACCTGTGGGCTCCAGCTGCACTTAGAGCTGACACAGATGACAAGGTCTTGGACTGTGGGCTAATGGGATGAGACACTTTGGGGTCTTAGTTGAAGTGAAGGTACTTCTGCTCGTCAGAGGAATATGAATCATTAAAGACCAGGGAGGATGGAGGTAGCCGGCCTCCGAGTCCTCCAGTGAGTCTCATAGCCTGTGACTCATGCCCCCGGGAGTCCACCTCCACCCGGAATCACGCTGACCCAAATCAACAGGTCCTGTGTAAATGGCAGACTGTAACTTTCAGGACAAGGTCATGAAAGCCGTTGCCCTTTCCACTCTGCTTTCCGTCGGGTCACTTGCTGGGGGAAGGGGTGGCTGCGTTATGAAGACTGAAGAAACCCTGAAGGGACGTCTGTGGACAGGAAGGAGGGGCTCCCCACCAACAGCAGCACTGGCCTGGGGCCGCGTCACCCAGCTGTCCTAGGAAGGTATCCCAGGCCCAGTGAAGGACACGCAGGTGCCCACAGTCAGATCCAGCAACTTATCACAGTCTTGTGAGAGACTCAGCCAGCACCTGCAGCCAAGCCACCCCTGAATTCCTGACCCTGTAGGGGATCATTCATTTTTATTGTTCTTTAAGCCTCTCGGTTTTAGAGACAATGTGTTACAGAGGAAGAGACATGGCAAGATACAGAAAATGCTTATGTCACCCTTTTCAGTCACCTCAGAGAGTTTTTCAATCCCGCTTTAGGACTGAAGAAGCTGAAGTGGAGGTGGACTGTTGGTTTCCAACGCAACGCCTGTGTAACTATGACCAACCGCCACCTGTTGATTCAACATGGACTGAATCATTATTGCGGAGGGCCTCAGGCTTCCCCTGATCTTTTCCTGCCACTTTCTCCCTGAGGTGCCCAGGAATAGAACCAGTTGCTTACCTGCCGAAGCTCTCCGCAGGGGCGCTGAGGAGGGACAGAAGTGCACCTGGAAGAAGATCAGGAGTAGCTGCTGGGCCCAAAACCCTGCAGGGGTTCTGAGCAGAGATTTTCTTTTTCACTTCCTTGTTCCTGAGTGAACTGGAGATTGAAGAAACCTCATCCCTCACCGCAGCTTTGCAGAGACAATTAAGGGAAGAAAGTCAGAGTTAACTAGTTCCGGATTTTTCTAGTGCTTACTTAGCCCTGTCCTCCAATTTTGTAAAAGATCCAGAGCATTATCCATCCCCGGCAGCATGTATTTTCAAAGCCCATGGAGCTTTGTCGGTTTTTCCTTTTGAAAACACTTTCTTGCCTCTGAAGTAGAGATCCTAAACTCTTTCGGGGAGGTCACTGACATGGGTAAGGCGAGATTAATTTTGTTTTGGGATAAAAGATCATTAAATTCATAAAATGTGCTCAACACATTTCAGAGACTCTGAGATCCCCAAGTGCTCGCAGGAAAAAGAGCAGGGTCCATGAACAAGACAGGAGGTCATGAGAATTTTTTAAACAACTGAAATAATTAAAGGGGATTTCTGATATTCTTTTCCCAGGCAGTTTCAAAAATTGCTCATAGGTGATAGTTTGTTCTTTTATTTTTTTCCAGCTTGCTGCCTATTCTATTTCTTGTATCAAAAAAAAAAAAAAAAAAAAAAAAAAACTGCCCTAAACTTTTATGTTTGCCATACATAGAGATGCACAGAATCCAAGGGTCGTCAGACTTTAAGCTCAGAGCAAAACAGAATTCAAGTTATCAGGGTCGGCGCTGGGGGTCAACCCCACCTTTTCCTTTTTAAGGAAGGGGTGAGTGACTGCCCACACCATGCAGCAGGGAGTGAGTTCTCTGTTGCGGGAGTGAGTGTGGAGAAAGGAGGAAAGGTGGGGAAGGTAGCAGACGGCGCACGATGCTAACAGTGCACAGTGCTTCCCAGGATGAGATTCAAACTAAGAAAATCAATTGCACTTTCACAGATATTACTTCATGACTGAGTAATAAATTTCTATCCAAATAGAACATAAACACTTCGTCAAATATTACTGGTGCTAAATAAAAATTGACTTTTTCGTTTTCCATTTGGTTTTTGGTACTAGGGATCCAACCAGGGCCAGGCAGGAGCTCCACCGCCCGCCCAGGTAGCTGTGAGTTGGAATAATACATGCCCGTGATTCTGCTAGTCTGATTTTCATCAAAAATCTAAAGATTTTTTTGGTTAAATTTTACAATTAATTTATCTTTGACAGGCAATAGTCATGACAGACACACATGAGGCACACTGTGATAATTTACATAGTGCCGCGGTTGGATATAAGGTGTCCCTCCAGAGCTCCTGTGTGAGTACAGGAATATTTGGGGGTGGAATGGTCAGACTGTGAGAGCCGTGACCTCCCCAGTCATCCTGGTTTGAATGGCAGGTGAGGCGGGCTGGAGGAGGGGTCCCGATGCCCTGGAAGGGATACTGCCCCCTTCCTGACCCCACCATGAGCTGAACCACTTTCCTCCTCCCCCCGGCCCTCCCCCCATGATGTGCTGCCTCACCTTGGCCCAGAGCCATGGAGTTGCTGTCTAAGGACGGAGGCCTCTGAAACCATGAGCCCCAAATAAACTATGTCTCCTCTAAGTCGTTCTTGTTGGGCTTTTTGGTCACAGTGGTGCAAAGTTGACTGGAATATAGAAAGGTTGAATTATTTATGTAAAAAGATTCAATCAAGCTAAGTAATGATACTTATCACCTCCACCAACTTACCATTCTTTCTGTGGTGAGAACATTAAGATGTATTTTTTTTCAGCAATTTTAAAATATACACTATGTTACTATTAGCTCTAGTCATCTTGCAGTGCAATAGATCAGTTAAACTTACTACTGTAGTCTAAATGAAGCTTGGTATCCTTGTGCTGATTGATTAGTCCAGCTTTCACTTATTAGTGAGATCATTTAGTATTTGTCTTGCTGGGCCTGGCTTATTTCACTTAGCATAATATCCTTTTTCTTGCATTCACATTACCATAAATGATAGAACTTCTTTCTTATTTATTTTTTATTCCATTATGCATATATACACATTTTCTTTAACTGTTGGTGGACACTTAGGTTAATTCCAAACCTTGGCTATTGCTATTACTGCTGAAATGAATATGGAGGTGCAGATATCCCTTTGACATAAGGATTTTAATTTCTTTGGGTGTATACCAGAAGTGGGATTGCTGAATCATATGGAAATTCTATTTTAAATAGGAACATATATATACATATGTATATACCCATACAGACGTACATACACATATACACATTTATTAAAATATGTAACATATAGATTAAAGGGCACACCTCTCAGGTGTACTGCTAAGAAGAAATGCACAGGCACTTCCACCCATGAAACAAGGTCTAGTGAGACCCTCCCGCTGGCTCCTTCCCAGTAACTAGCCACCTTCAGATTATATTTTTCCAGAAACAAAGACTAGTTTTCCATGGACTCTTTTAAAAATGAAATTTCAGAAACTCACAAGTAATGCTTTTTATTTGTTGCTTGGTGGGTAGGGGTCCCCTGGGGAAGCAGACTAGAAGGTCCGGTCCCTGTAGGATGCTGCTCCTGGTTGTGTCCAGGACCTGAGCAGAGCAGCAGAGACTGTGGCCGTCCATACCTGTCACAGGAGTCAAATGCACGTCTTCCTGAAGTGCCCCTTTTATGTACTTTAAGAGTTTACCCTGCCCTTACCCTGCCCATGGATGATGTTCGGACCTTATAAATCAGTTTTATTCGCTTTTCACACATGCTTGTTCAAAATCATGCTGAATCAGGGAACCATCCTGCACAACAGCTGCTGCTGCATTTCCTTCTAATAGGAACAAATCTGAAATCCCGACACAAACACCTATGAGCAGGGAGATTGAAACATTGTTTTGTTTTGTTTTGATTTTTAGAAAAATTTGAACACTATTAAGAGCTTCTGTTGGTTTGAGCTTCCTCCCATGGTTGGTGGCCCCATGTGTGACGTGGCCAGGACACACGGGGATGCCTGCTCGGGTGGGAGAACGGTCCTTGCCGGTGCAGAAAATTTATGTGGAAAAATCCACCACATAGCTCCTTCTCTCATTTCTAAAGGAGATCCATTTCGTGTTATTGCTGGGGAAAAGAAAGGTTAAAAATAACACACTTGGTGAAGGCTTGTGTTCCACCTAAGCCTTTGTGACTAGCCTGCATCTTAGAGACAGTGAATTAAGAATTCCATGTTGAATTAGAAATTAAAAATAGATGCAGTAGTGAGAGATGTATTTAAGGCCCTGCCTACACTGCAGCAAAAGTCATGTTCACAGAAACTAGGATTGATGCTTGCTAGCCTGCTGTTAACACAATTTCTCTGGCCAGGAAAAACAAAAATGTGGCAGATATTTATTTCTGGTGTAGTATTATGAGAAATTTTAATTTTCTTACTGTTTTAGGTGCTGATGCAATTAGTATATATTAACCTCTTGGTCTTGCAAAGAGCTAGGTGGAAAAGCACGTGAAGTAGTAATATTTAAAATATGTATGATATTTTAAAAGAGTATAACCTTGCATCAAATTGTTTGTGCTCAATTTTCATGACCAGCTTTATATACAGGACACCTAAAACCAATTTCTGTGAAATCATGCTTGATCAGGGCTTGATCATACTATTGTACCATTATCCAGTAAGAACATGGATACATGTATCTTGTACATGCACATGTACGTAAGCACGTATGAACTTGGAAAAACATTAAATGATACAGGGAATCGCTTCTCTTGAGAACGTGTCACCGGGAATGACAGGCGCTCCAACTCCCCAGCTTCATAAGGGTGAAAACCGTTCGCCAGCCGGAGTGTGCGCATGTTTTGCCAGGAGAGCTCAGACAGTCCACCTTTACTAGGATGGATGCAGTTCAAATCTCAGCGCATTCCAGACTGGGAGACCCCTCGACGCCACTGGAACAGATTCGGGCAGGTGTGTTCACAGTCTCCATTTCTCACGCTCTCAGGGGAGTTGTTATTAGCTCTAAGACAGTAAGGGCGACACCTCCACCATCCATCGGTGAGTCCACAGTGGAAGTTCCAAGTTTGCCGTCTCCAAAGCCGCGAAGTCTACCCCGTCTGAGTGTGACACTGTTTTCCCTGTCACACTTTCTTTCTTCTCACTGGGGTGTACCAGGCAGGAGTTGTGGCCTTCCACCTTCCCAGGGGCCGCCTGCCCCGGGGAATTCCACTCTGGTGTTCATGATGTCAATGTTGCTCCTCCCTCGGTTTTATTCCAAATCTTCTTTTTTTTACCCCAGTGATTGTTATGGCTTGGATGTGAGGTGTCCCCCAAAAGCTCACAGGTGGGACAGTGCAGGAAGGTTCAGCGGAGAAATGACTGGGTTGTAAGAGTCTTAACCCAATCAGTGAACCAACCCCTGATGGGACTCACAGAAGTGGTGGGTGTGGCTGGAGGAGGCGGGAATTGGGGCGTGGCTATGGGTATATTGTGTATCTGGAGAGTGGAGTCTCTCTCTCTCTCTGCTTCCTGATCATGTGAGCTGCCAGGCGCTCTCTCTCTCTCTCTCTCTCTCTCTCTCTCTCTCTCTCTCTCTCTCTCTCTCTCTCTCTCTCTCTCTCTCCTAATGATGGGAGCTGCTTCCCTCTCTCTCCTTCTTCTGCCAGGATGTTCTGCCTCACCTGGAACCTTGAGGAATGGAGTCAGCCTTCTATGGACTGAGACCTCTGAAACTGTGAGCCCTCAATAAACCTTTCCTTCTCTATAATTGTGCTGGTCAGATCATTTAGTCACAGCAGCGAAAAAACTGAATAAAACAATAATAACTTCTCATTTTCCTGTCTCTGATGGCCTCCTCTTCCTCTTTGAAAGATAAAGATGAGGTTAATCCTGGGTGATAAACCCACATTCCCACCGTGAAATAGTAAGTCATAAGTTTTAAAGGAAGATTAAATATAATATAGAACTCTTTCATTTGATTTCGAAAGCTCTCGATGGTACCCAGAAGTCCCCTCGGCTGGTTGACAAATCTCCACCTAACCCTAAGTCTTCTTTTAATAAAACCAGCTTTTCTCCAAATATCAGCACCAAGACTGAGGATCAGGCTGGTCTCAGTGATGCCTGTAGAACTAACCCCAGCTGCTGCAGAGGCTGGGGCAGGAGGGTCCCTGGAGTCCAGGAGTTCAAGGCCCCATCCTGGGCAGCACAGCGAGACCCTGTCTCAAAAACAAAAAGACGGCACAATGGGAAGTCAGAATGAATATTATTGCTCTTCTGTTTTATTTAATTACATTATAGAACTAATGCTGCTTATCCTTTCCTTGTCCGTCAAGCCTGTCAGTCGTGTGGTTAAAGGGGCGTCCTTGGGCTCTCCATTTACTCCTGGTCTTTTGCCCAGAGCGACAGCATGCCACCGCCGCCACCCAGCTTGCTCCCTGCTTCTGTCTTGGCCTTTCCTGAGGCTCATTTTTCACCCGGTGGTCAGACTGATCACCCAGGGCATCACCAGGAGTGGTCACTCCCATGGTCTCTGCGCTCCAAGTGTACCACAGATGCAGGGTGCAGTCCAAAGACCCAATAAAATGTATGCTTAACGACCATAAAACATGTGACCATTGCTGCTCCAGTCTTCTGTCTCGCCATCCTATCTCCACACTTCAAACGGAACTGTTTGCTCTTCTTCCAAAACGCCAAGTTTGTTCCCTTCTGCTAGACGTCTCCCTCCAGATCTGCTCAGATCTGGACTCACATGTCACTCCAATCTGGTGAAAGTGTCAGGTGAGACTTGAGTGGCCAGATGGGGAGGATGGAGTCTGTGAATGGAGTCTGATCCAAAGAAAGGGAAACTTGCAAATCGCCAGCGTGCAGATTAGACAGCACATCTCCGGGCTCTCCACGACCAGTTGACTTGCTGAGAGAACAGGTCCAGCTGGGAGCACCAGCAGGAAGCAACCTGAAAGAGAGGGAAGCGGGGGCAGGGAGAAATCCAAGAGCTGGTGTGTTAACTGTCCGCCACTCAAGAACTGCAAGACAGTGCAGGTGAGCCAGGGGTCCAACCTGACCTGTTGCGGGTTGTGACGTTCAAGAGAAAGCCACTCTTGGCGGGTTACTACATTGCTTCCTGTGGAGAAGGACTTTTGCCTTTCCAAGATCTATCTCAACTCGTGAATTTTTGACAAGTTTTATATTTAGGGAGTGAGTTCTCTGTGTGGCCCTCACTGAGCCCACTGTGATGATTTTTAGGTGGGTTATTATTTATTTATTTATATTTGTACTGTAGACTGAACCCAGAGCCACTTTACCCCTGATCCACACCCACAGCCCTTTTTATTTTGTATGTAGATACAGGGTTTCACTAAATTGCTTAGGGCCTCACTGAGCTGCTCAGGCTGGCCTCGAACTTTAATTTCTCCCTCCTCAGTCTCCCGAGTCACTGGGATTGCAGGCGTGTGCCACTCTGCCTGGTTTTATGTGTTCCTGATTGTGTGTGCATAGTAGGAGGCTGTCCAGAATTCCCTAGTCCCCTGAAGGTCTCTGTGAAATTGGTGCTTATAAAAAATAGAAACCACAATATAAAGGGATTTGGGCTAATAAGGAGATAGTCACAGAATAAGATTCGAGTCAAAAATAAACATAGTTGCCTACTTCAAGTTCCAAGATTTTATCAGTCCTTGTATGCTTTTATTGACACATTTACGAAGCTAAGTTAATGTCATCTACATGACTACAAAAGCCCTCCCAGGCCATCATTAGAGAAATGGCATACCTGTTAGTATGATCAGTAATAGAAAAGTCCTATACTCAGGCAAAGTTATAATTACGTGTAATTAACTTTCCCATTTTCAACTAAGTTAAAGGAATACCTGCAAACTATCTCCTCTGTACAACAGAGGGCACCGAGGCTGAAAGTTGAAAGATTCAACAGAAAGGCATCTATTCGAGCTTCCTCTTTTCCAAAAGCCCACCACCACAAGAAGAGAAAAGCAAGGTTCTGAAATGACATAGCGTAAGGTTGAGAATAAATATGCTGTCATATCTAACATGATTAATTTTAGATCTCAGAAGATCTAAAGCAGTACAATTTGTTCATTAAAATGATAAAAATTTTAATACAAAATGATTCAAAGAGTCCAAATAAAGCAGAAGACAAATCTTCTGAATAGCAAAGGTAGATGAAGAGGTGTTATATTCTTGCAGGTTGACAGAATGCACTCTCATATGTATGTAATACACATGCACACACACACTCACAGAGTTTACCTGTACTATGTTAAGAACCAAATTAACTTTCAAATATTACTAATGTCAGAATTATAGATGATGAAGACTATTTAAATAGAGAAACATGAAAATATTTGGAATATGACTTAACCTTTTTTAAATCCAATTCTTTAGTTAATTAGTTTCTTCGTGGTGCTGTTGATGGATCCCAGGGCTTTGCGTATTGACGAAGGTTCTGCCTCACCATTGACCTGCAGACCCAGCCCTGGGAGGCTACCACTGATATGAACATTAGCTACCAAGCACAAATTAAAGGTGGTCATGAGAGACTATGTACTGTAAGGCGTGGATTATTGCTGCAGAAGAAGCGCTTTGCTACAGAAAAGAATCGACAAAAATAACAGCTATTATTATTATCAATTGCATTTTTAATCCCTTAGAACATATGGATAAAGAATGTCATTGCTCATTTTTTTTTTTTTTTTAAACAGAAAGGAAGGGAAGCAGAATGAACCAAAATATTCACTCTATAAAAATCTATGAAGTAATGCAGAACGTGAGAAGGAGTAAGAAAAAAGAGGAACAGAAAGCACGGGTATAATCAAAGCCTTGTAAGACATATATTGAATTTGACTGTTAGGCATAGTGTGGTAGATACATTGGTATGTGACCATTTTCATTTCTGTTTCTATAGCCGTCAGAACACATTTGACCCATCAGAAAATAAAGAGCGATTTTTCTGCCCATCTCAAACACAGGAGGAATAATTATACCTCACGGACTTGATGGAAATTGGAGCAACAAGATACAGGGAAGAAAAGATGCTTTGAAGACAGAAGGTAATTACTATTTTTAACACAGGTATAATTTCTACTTCCCTACTTATCAAGTTTAATTAATTGTTGGGCTCAGTGGGCTCTCTGATATGCAGTTTGTAGGATAGGTAATGCCTGTGAAATTGCCAGTTGCTTTAAAAAAAAAAATTGCCATTTGAAGTTTTCAAGTTTTCTCCCAGCAAGTCTAGAGCTGGGAGTGAGAGTGAGGCGCAGGGCGGACTCCAGGCCTTGGGAGTCGCTCGACCTCAGTGGACGGGTGTCTTTGAAACTGTGCCCAAGTCTTCTCCCTGCTTCACCTGGCGGCTCTTAGGGAGACCCACTGTGTGCCAGAGGCTGTCCTTAGGCTGACGAATCCAATCCGAGGAGAACTGCGGTCTCACCCTGGCCCCCAGCCCACAGCTACAGAAAAGCCGGGCCGCTTGTGTGCTTGTGTGCCTCCGATTCCTCTGCCTGTGACTGTTTTCAGGGTACCATTTGTTACCATAAAACTGTAGAACGGGCACATTTCTCTGCATATCTGCATTGATCTCTATAAGGTAGATCAGGCAAATAATCCAAGGTTTGTGGGGGATTTTCTTTTAAAATTTTTACAAAAACAGAAATAAGGATTTTTATTTGTTATATTTTCCACTCTTCTTTTGGGAACTTTCCACATGGTGCTCAGTACCTGTGGGGAGGGTCCACTCAAACATGACAAAGGACACAGAACAGAGGGTATTCACCCAGGGCCGCTGTCCTGGTTGTAGAAGAGCTGCCTGTTTCCACGGCCCATACAGGGATTCCCTCAGGTACTCTGTCTTACACACACACACACACACACACACCCCAAGATGGTACATGGGTTTGCTTTTCTCCTCCAGAACAGGAGAACTTTGCCTCATTTATGATAGTCTAAAAATCCACACTGGTTTTTCATTCTTTCTACCTTGAGCTCAGTCACTGTCCTTTAAAGAAGTGCCCAGAAGCATGTTTCGGTAGGAGGTCTGTGGGTCACTGACCTTGCTCTCACCTGTGCTTAGTTTAGTTTGCTCTCTGATTCTATCAAGAGCACCTGAGAAGAGAAGTTCATCTGGCCACAGTTTTAGAGGTCCAGGAACGTGCTGCCCACATGGCCTGGGCTCTGATAAGGGCTCCCTGGAGGACATCACTGTAAGGGGTCCCTCGGAAACCACGCCGGACACAGGAAATCACATAAAGGAGTTTATTAAGCAAAGTGTCTCCCTGCAGGGTGAGAGAGAAAATGAGAGGAAAAGAGAAAGGGCGTGCACTAGAGAGAGTGGAAAGTGAGGAGGAGAGAGAAAGTGGGAAGAGAGACAGAAGGATGGAAAAGATGGCGGGAAGCTACAGTAAACAGTTGAATTCCGCTGGGCTAACAGGGGACCAATAACGGAGAAGGACACTTGCAAGCTGACTGATGAACCAATAGCTAGCTAGGATGTTCACAGATTGACAAGTGGTTGGGAGGCGGGCAAAATGGCTGCACCGGAAAGGGCCGGGGAGCAGCTTTGTACATTACAATCATGTCATGGCAGGAGCACGTGGGAGAGGGATCACATGGTGAGACAGAAAGCCAGGGAGGAGGAAGAGTCAGGGTCTCGCTTTTTCAACAACTCGCTCTTGGGGGAACTAACTGAGGTCCCACGAGTCCCCAGTCTCGTCCCAGGGCGATTCCCCAGTGACCTGACCACCCCCACCAGGCTCCACCTGGCCCAGCTTCCATCACTTCTAAGCACCATCAAACTGGGAACCAAGCTTCTGACACATCGACACTTGCAGGACACTGACACGGTTTCCAAACTAGGGTGTATACTACGGCGTGAATCCCCAAAGTGACAACTGAGCTCAGGGCCGCAAGCACCCAGGAAAGGTGGAGAGGCTCCTGACCTGTGGGACTCGGGGGTGGAGGTCCAGCACCTACTTATGAGGCTGATGAGGGTGGGCTCAGTAGTTTCTCCTCTAGCTTGAGTGAACCACACAGACTTCTGGAATTCACTCCACGCCCATACCTAGAATAAAATATAGATCTGACAAGTTCTCAGTCACTTTTCTCATTGTACGCCTCACTCCCTCTGATATACTGAGGGAGAAAAGATTTGTCCTTAACCCCTACGGAAAATGAAGATTAAGGGCACCCTATACACAGGTCAAGTGGACAGCAAGATAATAGGAATTTCAGAAAAATATGGCTGGATTGAGCAGGGTCTCAGGAAGTGAGAATGGCGTCTTCGTTAGTCAAATTCCAGCTGGGATGCTTCTGCATTCTTCATCAGATGAAAGGTCCTCCTCTTCATCTCCAGCTCCCCAACTGCCCTCTGATGTTTGGCCACCACTCCTGGACGCAAGCCTTTTATCTCCTTTAACTTAAAATAGTTTCAGCATTCTCCCAGAATCCTCCTCCGGGAGCAAGACTCACTCATTCTTAAATATCTAGATTTAACATGGGATTCGCAGTGCTGTCCCGCTGGGCATCTGTTGTGCTAGATGAACCCCTCTGTGGTGGGAGTGGGCTCTAGTCATTCTGCTGTGGCAAGCAGGGCTGCTCTGAGTGACAGGTCTCTGTGACCCTAGTCGCTACCATTCTTTACCATGACATTGGGTCAGACACTGGCGTCCAAGGCTTGCAGGACTTGCACACCTCATGCATGTCCTGGGAAGTCCTCCTCCTCCTCAGGCAACCCTCCTGGACTAAGCTCCACCAACCCAGAGCCACGTGTGATGCACGTTCTTGAACTGTTTGTTGGTTCACACCGTTTTCAGACACTCCGTGACAGACCAAGATCTCCTGTGTAAGTGACCATGCTTCGGCCAGTGGAAGCCAGAAGAAGGAGCAAGACTCAATTTTGGGTGCTGCGAGTAAATCAAAGTGCTCGGACAGTCTCTGCAGTCCCCAGGATGATGAGACGCTTGCTTGGCACCACATGAAGCTGGTATCAGATGAACACTATTTATCCTCAATGGCTCAGGGATCAAATCTCACAGCGTCACCGGAAACTGCTCTCACTATAAGATCTCCTCTTCCAGGGGCACGTGGGACCTGCCAATTTCTGGTGAAGATAGAGGAGCCACAGGCGACTAACAGAGGTGCCACCCACAGTAGTACCTGCACCACAGACGGGATCAGGCTCGAACACGAGGACTGAGAAGGGCGGGAAGGCCATGGGGTGGGAGGTGGAAGAAGGACAAAGTTACCCATCCCTAGGCCGTGCGCCTGGGGACACAGCTTCACGGTCTGGAGCTCACAGTCACACAGTGTGCTAACTTTGAAGTCCATGTCCCTACTTCCGCCGCTCTTCGCCTCCGCCTGCCCAAGGGTGTGAACTTAATGTCTGTACAAATGGATGAACCAACACAGAAGCCTTCATTGATTTGAGCAAACTAACAACCTGCTGCAAAGAAAGCCTGCCGGAGGCCAGGAACAGAGAGCACGCCCGGCACCACAGAGAGGGGCGCTGCCAATGGAGTAAGGACCTCGCCTCACTGGGTATGAGACGGCCACCCTAGCAGGTCAAAGCCTGATCCTACTGAGCTGTACGAGAAACGGACTCCCTGTCCACCGTCTGTTGTTTTCTTTTCCACTTAAAAACTGAACATCAGCTTTGTGTTAAGCTATTTCACATAAACTGGTAAATCACAACATAACGAGTTTTTACACCCAAATTGTCTTATTCTGAAAATCCCAACAACTGAGTATGTCCAAAGAGCACAGGATAATTTTCTTTTGATCTTAATGTCAATTCCCATTCTTTGTTTAGACAGGAATGAAATAGCCTATGATTTTGATCTGTGTTGTGACATCAGCCTGGCCATTTCTCTATTCATGCAACATTAAATATTAAGTATTTGAAGAGGAAATCAGACATAAAATGAATCTGGACCAACCACAGGCCCACCCAGAGTCAGCATAAATGTCTCGTGAACTCGTGAAAGGGGTTAGAATTGTTAGGCAGATTGTTCAATGATTTTATTTGTTCTGATCAGTTGTACATGACAGTAGAATGAGATTCAATACAGGAGACGGCTGCCAAGTGAAACGGTGCCTCTGCTAAAGGCGATGTCCTTTAGTAGCTTTTTGTTTATTTGCAGTGCTGGGGATGGAACTCGGGGCTCTCTGACACCCCAGCCCTGTTTTATAGTTTTCTCACATGAAACGTGAGCTTGAAGAATATTTAAATCTTTCTAGCAATTTCAGAGTGAGGCCTTGGGTTACGGGAATAAAACCCTTCGTAATGGAAGACACACCTCTGAATCTCTGCAGGAAGGACCACCCTTCCCCTGTCTTCATCCCACCCTCTGCCCACAGACCCACGAAGCTTGGTAAATCGTAGATAAATATAGCCGATGAGCCCTGGCTGGACAGATGTCGCCGTGGTCAGGTCTGTCCAGGCAAGCCCGGGGCGAGCCTCGTGTGCGAGGGCACCCTTCCATGTGACTTCAAACTGTGTGATTCACCTGCTCCAGTGAGGGAGGTTGATTCTACACGTCAGCTTGGCGTCTCACCAGGTAAGCACTCCAACACTCTTCTGGATTTTTTTTGAGGATGTTTCTGGAAAGGCGAACATTTAAATTGAAAAGTAAATGTGAGTGGGCCTCACTCAATCTGTCGGAGGCCTCGGCAGGACAAAACATTGACCAGGGGACTCTGCTTGCAGGCAGCCTTCAGACCTGAGCCACGAGGTGACCCTCCCTAGTCTCCAGCTGCTGGCCCCCCATACAGTTTTGGACTTGCCAGTCTCTATAATCACGTAAGCCAATTCCTCCCAAGAAATCTCTTTACCTATACATCGTCTGCCAGCCTCTCATCTACCCACCCCGGTGCTGGTTAGCGTCCCACTATGGTAACCACATACCAGAGCTAACTAAATTTTAAAGAGAAAGGGTTTATTTTGGCTCACAGTTTTAGACGTGCCAGTCCAAGATCAGGTGCACCCACTGCTCCGGGCCTCCGGTGGGCATGACAGATGGTGATGGTGGGCAGGCGATGGCAGAATGAACTGCTCGCCTCGTGAGAGGACAGGAGAGAGAACGGGAGCAGGGCTTCGCAGTCTCCTTCCTGAGGATGGAGAGAGAGGAAGGGTTCCTAGCCCGCTTCCTGGACCCGCCCCCAGTGACCCAGGGACATGCCAGAAGGGCCCTCCTCCTGAAGGTCACAGCACCCCAAGGCTGCACCCTCAGGACCAGGCTCCAGTATGTGGACCATGGGCACTGGACGTCCAGCGCGGCCCTGTCTGAGCCGCCTCCAGTGCACCTGTCCACACCTGTCTAGATCAAGCTCTGCGCCTCGTGCTGCAAGATGACAGTCATGACTTGGTGGCACCGGGTGAGGCAGAGGTAAGAAGTACCAGGGAAATGGGTGAACACAACAAGCGCAGTCCGCCTCCTTGTATAACAGAGGACAGGAAATGCAGGGGTGGAATTCAAACACTGCAGGTAAGCAGGGGCACGAGCGGGTCCTCACCTAGGATACTCGCGAGGCTCGGGGGTGGGAGCTGGGCTAACGCCCCTCTTCCTTCCGTCCTTCTCTCCTCCTCTCCATCTCATTCTTTTTCTCTCTCTCCTTTTTTATTTTATTTTTTTATTTTTACAGACTGCATTTTGATTCATTGTCCACAAATGGGGTACATCATCTCGTTTGTATGGTTGTGCACGGTGTAGATTCACACCATTCGTGTAATCATACATGTACACAGGGTAATGATGTCTGTCTCAGTCCACCATTTTTCATACCCCTCCTCCTCCCTCTCATTTCCCTCTGCGTAATCTAAAGTTCCTCCATTCTTCTCTCCCCCATTATATATCATCATCCACTTATCAGGGAAGACATTTGTTTTTGGGGATTGGCTTTTTTCACTTACATGATATTCTCCAAATCCACCCATTTATCTGCAAATGTCATAATACTATTCTTCTTTATGACTGAATAATATTCCATTGTGTATATATATATACCACATCTCCAAAATTTATAAAGAACTTACAAAACTTTACATCAAAAATACAAAGAACCCAATCAATAAATGAGTCAAGGAACTGGACAGACACCTTATGGAAGAAGATATACAGATGATTAATAAATATATGAAAAAGTGTTCAACATCTTTAGTAATTAGAGAAATGCAAATTAAAACAACTCTAAGCTTTCATCTTACTCCAATTAGAATGGCTGTTATCAAGAACACAAACAATAATAGATGTTGGCATGGATGTGGGGAAAAAGGCACATTCATATATTGCTGGTGAAGTTGCAACTTGGTGCAGCCACTCTGGAAAGCAGTGTGGAGAATCCTCAGAAAACAAAACTTGGGATGGACCCACCTTTTGATCCAGTTATCCCACTCCTCGGTTTATACCCAAAGGACTTAAAATTAGCTTTCTCGTTCTTATTCCTCATAGGGTGATAGTGTGCTGATCAATTTAAAAAAAAAACCCATATCTGTAGACTCTATTAGATCATCAATATTTAATCCAATTTAAAAATTTAAATATAAATTTTCAAAGGATCTTGATCTAGCGAATAAGACACAGGATTGATATAGGACATTATCAGGATGTACTTCATTAAAAAAAAATCCAACAGGAGAGCAGGGGAGGGGTCCTGGATGAGGTCCCTGGAGTCCAGATCATCGGGTGAGGGAGAAATTAAGAAAAAAAAAAAAAAATCGCATAGAAGTGATGGAATTAAACCATAGAGTTCAGGTCATAGGTTTGAAAACAAAAGTTCCCAAAGATGTCATCTTTCCCGGGTTCACGGTTTTTTTGTAAGTGTGTGGAGCAGGGTAAAGTGAACTGCGACCCTGCAGAATCTAGTTTTCTCTAAGAATTTGGTAAAAGCGCAGCCCTAGTAGACTGTGAGCTTCCTGAGAGTTTGTTTATGGACATTTAATAATTACTGCAATGTCTTGTAAAAGGTAGGTGCTTGAGAAGATCATTGTTTCAAACAGAGTATGATGATAATGAATAAGGAGTCAGCCCATTGTGTGGAAGTCGTTGTTCGTCCAGGTGTGAAGAAAAGAAGGGGCCTGGGGTGCAGCGGCAACTCTGGGGCCTGGATTCCTGAGGCATACCCCCCCACACAGTCCCATGGGCTGGGGTGGTCTGATTCAGGCTGGCCTTGAACTCCTGGGCTCAAGCATTCTGCCTCAGCCTTCCACATAGCTGGAACTGCAGTACCCACGACCATGTCTGGCTTCTTTTTGTACTTATGTGCGACTTTCTAAGGCACCCCCTTTTAAAAGCAATCAGGGCTGGGGTGTGGCTCAGTGGCAGAGTGCTTGCCTAGCATGCAGTACCTGTTCCATCACCAGCACCACCAGAAAAGAAAAGAAAGCATTTTTAGGAGCAGTGTGCCATTGGTCACCTGAAGATGAAGCAACATGATCAGGTATTCCACCTAAACATACGCTGAAGCTAGCCTCCTTTGTAAAGATAGGGGTTTTACCATGAGCTCAGGAGTGGGAATCATTTTTAGTGGCGGGATGGCAATTAGTCCAGAAAAATTCAGAGAACAGTCAGCCAAGAGGGGCCTGGACGAGGGACCCTGAACTGGAGTCTTAAGGCCAGGTAGGGTAACCTAAGATTCTGTTTTGAGTACTAGCAGCAAGGCTCCACCTGGGAGCTTGCTAGAAATGCAGAATTTCAGGCCACATTCTGAGCCTGAGGAAGCGGAATCTGCATCTGAACAAAATGCCCCATGATTTTTAAGCTCACTAAAACTCGAGGTATCCTGCTGTAAAAAACAGTTTTCATTTCCAAATTACACCCCATGGAAGCTCCATGACTAAGCAAGCTGAGAAGTACTTCTCCCCCTCCTCCTCCTGCTTCTAGGAGCCGGGATCCAGGCCTGTGCTATCAGTGTTTAAAGTGTGTTGTGGATTAAGTGGGCTTTGAAACTAGCTGAGGAGCCAAACCAGCGCACACAATATAATATCCACAAGGAAATGCCTTCCAACCTAACAGCTGACCTCTGCGTAAGCTGTTAGAACCCAATACCTTTATAAGTTTGTATTGCCTTTCCTCATCCCCAGAAAAGAACTATTCTTAGTCTGGGAAACAAAACTGAATTTTGGCACACCAACATATAAATAGCAGAGTTAATAATATAAGAATTTCCATATTCAAATATCTGTGACAGAAAAAAACCTAAGCAAAACCCAAAATAACCTCTCGATATCATAAATTTAATCACAAATCATGCTTTTAAAATCCCACTGACTGGATTTCCAGTTGAATGGACAAATCAAAACTCAACCAATGAGTGGAGAAAAGGATTTCTTTTAAGATTGCTTGGGGCCTAAACAGAGAGTCCTACCTCCGCCTGCTACCTCTAGAATCCCAAGTGCGTCTGGGATATCTAAGTCTCCTGAAGTCAGAAATGAGCTCATGAATGAACAGATCACCAGCGCAAGCCCAGGTGTAATAATCTATTCTACGAAAATGTTCGTCAAATCCACAAAAACATAAATGACACTAAATCAAAAGAATTAATTAATAGAGGAAGACGATTCAGGGGGACTAGCACATGTGTGCTAAATTAACAAGACGTGTTTTGTGTTACTGAGGAAAGAAAACTTTTAAATGACCATTAATAAGTGTGCACTGTATTTAGATACAATGAAACGTTCTAGGGAAAAAGGAGGTAAAACTTGTAAAAGGTTACTAAAGTGAATTAATTTTCTTGGCAATCCTTCAAGTCTGGATGACTCCTTTGTGACTGCTATCCATCTTCATTGGCTAACTGGTAACCTCTAAAAATGCAAGAGACTAAAAAATAACTCCCTGATTAATATGTATTTTGAGTATTTTTTCCTAAGTCATATCCTCCAGGATGTTAACTATACAATTTAAATACAACAAAGTTAACTGTTATATCTCAGCATCGGTTTTTTAAAAAATTTTAGTGAATTCTTCTTCCAATGGCAAATCACTTAAATCCCTGAAATGTAAAATGTTTCATAAACATTAAGTTTTCCCAGTCGAAACCAAGTCAAAATCTTTGCAGTGAGTAGTTTTTATGAATGAATTGAAACAACGGACTTCAGTTGTCACCACCGCATAAGGACAAGAGGGACTTTTCTGCTTAATTTTTCTTAAAATTGAATTCAGGATTGAAGCTGTACTTGTACAGAATAAGCATTTATTTTCAAAAAAGAATGCAATGCCTAAAACTTCCCAGTATTTACTTTTAGTGGCAGAATTGATCATCATGAGGGCTCAGTCGAACTGCTTTAAAGCCATGGGCTCAGAGGGTTTCTGGGCAGGTTTTTTTTTTTTTTTTTGTCTTATAACTGCTACTTAGAGGTGCTTCTCTTAAGCCTCATGCAGTGCAGTTGTGTGACTGAGGAGTTCAGAGTCATGTTCATGTGAAGGACATTTTGAAAATACAAGTTTTTGGTATCTCCCTTCAGTTTTTGTCTTTCCAAGGCATGTGGTAGTGATATTTTTCATTTTTCAACCATTTCCTGCCTTACATTTGTCATGTTACCAAGCTTCATTCTGTGGTGTGTGTGTGCATGTGCGCATGTGTGCTTGTGTGTGCACGTGTGCACAGTGACCTGCAGATGAAGGGCATCTTACATGTCCTACTCCGTGGGACACCAGGATGTTTTGCTGGTCAAGCTGGACTGGAACATGGATTGCTCTGGGCATCTTCTCCAGCCTCGACCCTCTGAGGGACTGGGCGCAGCCCGCCATCTTCCTGAAGGTAACTGCCTTCACTGGAAGTGGGGCCCCTCGGGGTGCCCACTTGCTTTTCGTGAAGAATATTTTCTTTAGGTTTTCTGAAGACTTCATTTGCTTTTTCATTCTGGGCTCTCTCAAGGTCACGGGGTCAGCTTCTGGACAGATGGCCTTGGTGTGAGCACCAGGTCCAGTGCTTGGCAGTGATCAGTCATCCAGGCCGTGTTGGTGGCCTGCAGTCTCTGCTAGTGCCAGGCTGACCAACGCCCTTGTGGGTCTTTTTGTCCGGCTGGAGGAACCTGGCTTTCCTGCCATCGTGACCTGCTTGGAGGAGGGCTGCATCACGCTTCTGTTTGATTTTGGCTCTGATGACTTTTCACGTCTCCCACGGAATCAAATCCATCCAACGAGGCCCAACAGAGCTCGTGCCTTTCTCTCCCCGGCGTTTGAATCCTGTCGTGTCTTCCCCGGGGCTTCGGTTTTATCAATAAACAATAGACGGTGCATATTCTTCAGCAACTTGAAACAATGGCTGGAGGAGTCTGAGCCCTGTGCCTTGTATTTGTAAATAAATTTGGAGCCTTCCGCTCTCAAGGGAAGGGCCGGAATCTGGGTTGCTAGGACTTGAACAAGATTTCCCCAGTGGGGGGAGCATAGCGTGCCCCGCTTTGGGACTTAAGATGGGTCTCTCATGGTATTCAGGACAGGTGGGGGAAGGCCACAGCTTCCTTCATTCCCTGGACTTGGCTTCCTGTCCCCACAGCAGCATGCTCTCCTGGGGGCCTCGTCCTCCCGCGTGGCAGAGGGATGTCCCCACCTCCCAGCACCCTCACACTGAGGCCTGTCATGGGCAGCCCGGTTCCAGCAGCTCCTCGTCCATGAGTGGAAGGTGCTGAGTTGGCGTCCGTGGCCCACAGATGTGGACACGCTGGCCTGTCAGCAGCGGTCCCTTCCAAGGTGCCTGCTGACGTAGGACTTGCCCTCGGATCCTCCACCTGTGGCCTTTCCACCTGTGACCTTTCCACCTGTGGCCTTTCCACCTGTGGCCTTTCTTCCTCTTGTTCTTCTAATGGTTTCACTGTTCCCGACTTCTAGTGGGTTCTTCCTTCACGAGAAGATAGTCACTCGCTCCCTCAACCTCAGCGATTCTAGGTGACACTGAGCATAAGATGATCCAGTGGCAGAGGGCTAGCAGTATCGGGGAACTTCGTTTTCTTCTTTCCCCCCACTCACTTTGCAGGGAGGTTCATATTTCTTTTTTTTGTCCTGTGTTCCCTCTCGGTACCTCCAGGACCTTGATGACCCCTCTGACTTTGACCCTCTTGCCCCAGCTGCCACTGCTAGAAGAGAGCATTATGCATTAAAGTCCCAATTAAAACTGCTGCCGAGTGTCCACTGCGGGCGGGCCCCTGGGACAGGCAGAGAACAGGGTGGGCAAGCTCTTGCTCTCTGCACACTTACATTGCTGAGGGGCCTGGGAGGGAGTCACAGGAAACCCAGAAAGAGATACCCACCAAGGAGCAGTGCTAAGGAAAAGGTGAAAGAAGCTGACCTATGGTACCTGGGGTGGCTTCACAAGCTAAGGGAACAGAGAAAAGAGGGCAAGAAGGTCGCACTTAGCAGCGAGGGCAGAAGGGCAAAGGTAGAAGACCTTGAATTATTTTCTAACTAAGTAGAAAATCTTTGAAATCTTTTAAACACAGGAATGGCATAATCAGATTTAGGACTTAAAAAGAGGGCACTGGCAGCCAGGTGCGGCAGGACACAGCTGTAATCCCGGGGACTCTGCAGGCTGAGGTACCTATGAAACAGAAGGCTCTGTGTCTTTTGGCAAAGGTGTGGTTTTCTGTTTCCTTTCGAATGTCACAACTAATACTATTAAAATCCTACTGACCTTTATGGACCACACGGGTTATAAAGATCGAGGTCTTCACAGTCTAGACACCTCCCATTCCTTTCTCCTATCCCTCTGGGAAAAGAGAAAACTCATAACTCACCACCTCTTGGAGCCGTTTGGAATGTTTTCATGAAATGCATGATCTGTCTTGCCTCTGAACTCCTTAAGAGCAGCGACAGTGTTAAATCTGTCTTGCTCTCACCTGAGCTCAGCGTAGAGGGCACAGCAGATTCCCGATGGCGGCACACGCAAGAAATGAATACATGCTCTGACGCTCAACTTCACGTGTCCTTTTTCTTCTTGTGTGAATGTGTATGTGCTCCTTAAAATGTGTCCCATTTGTTACTCTGCCACTTGGAAGACACTTCGTTTCAAAATGACTTACGTTAACTTCTACACTGAAGCGTTTGAAACGTTTTATTTTTAAGATCTTTAATTAATTCAGTACCATCAGTGGATAAATGTGTTTTGTATTAGTTTGCCATAACAAATACCACAGCCCCAGTGCAGCTTAGGCAATGGAAATTAATTCTCTCAGTTCTGAAGCGGCAGTCCCTGCCCTTTCCTCCATAGCTGGTCCGACGTGCCTCTTCCATGTGGCAGTTCTTGGGTTGCATTCTTATGATAAACTTGTCATAATAAGTCATAAACATTGTCGAACTTGAGGAGAGTGTCCTGGGAACCCTGATTTGCAGCCACCTTGGCAGAAGTGCAGGGAACCTGGGGACTCTGCTGCAGTGGATCAAGTGTGGCGGTCTTGTGGGACAGCAGGAGTGTAAGCCACACACTTGGTGTTAGAAATGTCGTGGACATGGGAGGAGATCTGGGGGGTGGGGTTCAGGGTGCAGCTCCATGCAGGAGTGCTTGCCTAGCATGTGTGAGGCTCTAGTCTGAACCCCAGAACTCTCAAAAACACCGTGAAAAGAAGTATGTGTTTTTCAGCCAGTCCTCAGAACACGCAGCAGCCCCATCTCGGAAAGGTAAGCGGTGTTCCTTCCTGCTGAGCAGACTGAGCGCAGGAGGAGTCCTTTGGCAATGACTGTGATGTTGTTACAGAGCAAAGGTCCTCTGGGGAGCGGAGGCAGTGTGGTGGTCCTAGGTCACTGGTTCTTGCAGTCTCGTCAAAAAGATGTCAGACGTGTTGCTCAGAGTGGCAGGCGTGCATTTATTAGAAGGGATAGGGAAAGGAAGAAGGGGACACTCACAGGACAGAGAGTCTTCTCAGAGAGGAGAAGGATGATGTGCCTCTCCTCCCTGCTTATGGAGGGCTCCAGGGAAAGGTCCAAGTCCTGCCCAGGTCTACCTCTTGACTTTGGACGGACAGCAGGATTGCCCCAGACTTCCAAGTCCCCACTGGGTATAGTCGCACCACATGGAGGGGAGACCTGACAATCACAGTGACCTGCTCAGGGCCAAGGCAGCTCTGGGTCTCCTCGAATCCTGGAATCTGGTCTGTGTTAAAGTCACAAAGGTCCCCCTTCCAGGGTAACTGGAATCTTTATTGATAGGGAGGAACCTTTGGGCCTGCATTTCTCCTGTCAGACATAGCAGGTTGTTTGCTGAGCAATGGAGCATATCCTTACCCAGGCAGAGCCACAGGTCAATTGCTTTTTAAAAGAAAGCATGTGGGATCAGCACAGCGGGGCCAGTTCATCGCACTCCCCCTCATCCACATGTTCACCCCCCCACGTCTGTGTGCTGCCTGTTGCCGGCACAGAGGGGTAAGACTGGTAAGCGCGATGACTTCATGACTCAGGCGTGGTCTTTAGCGGCTACCTACGGTTGCGTCCCGAGTGGGATTAGGGTGAAAGCCTTTAATAAAAGAGTGTATGCAGACGACTGGGCACGTGCCTGGCCACATATCGCCTCAGCAATTGTCAGGGGCTTCCCCTGACACTGGGCTTAAAGCACGGTGGTTTATAGCCACCTTCCTGGCCCTCCGAGTTTTCCTGGAGTACCAGTTAGGAAGATACTTCTTCAGAAGATTGGTCCCTGTGGTCACCTCCGAGCACACAGGGTCAAGTCCTGCTCACCATCTCAGGACATGCCTCTGTATACACAGGGATTCATAAGAGCAAGATAATGAAAGTGTTTTTAAATTTAAAAATAGATTTCACAATTCTAATGCTTAGCAACTAGCATTAAAAAGGGAAAGAACAGCACAGTGACATTCTTCTTCCTTTAAAGCTCATCTTGTTTATAAAACCAGCTCTATCTGTGAGTGCTTTATACCAGCAAGAATTAAAGGAACATGTATTAAACTCCAAGTTTAACATTATAGCAATTAACTAAGACCTCTCCCATGAATAGTATTTACCAATTCATACTGATAAAGGTCAATGGTAAAATGAAATGTGTACAGTAAAGTGAATATTAACTCTCCAAACCAGGAAAATGCCCAGCAGCTTTAGAGATACAATCAAAGATGACTCTAAACAGAGTTCCTTTTGTTATTTCACCAGTTATTGATACAAATGTAGTCTCAAATGTCTAACAGCAATAATAATCAAGTCTTGGTTGTGAAGGGTATAATCTATTTTTAAATGCTTCAGTTAAAAAATATATATATTTTTTATTTGATATATATAAAATATCAGAGTTGTGACTGTTAACTTCAGCTTTTAATCAAGGGAATTGCAGAGATGGTCAGCAAGTGATTTATTAACAAACGCCTTTGGAGGTGACCAGTATAAGTGCTTCAGCTTCCTGCATCAACACCTGAGTCTTGACTAATTAGCATAGCAAATGTCAGGAGCAGGCTTTATCTGGGGAAATTCATGGCTTATTTATAGGCATGATGTGTGTTAGAAATGGGAACTCATTGGTGACTTTGAAGGCACTCTTGGATTGCTAAGGTATTTAGAAATTTTCTATGCGTATGTGAATCTCAAGAAACCTAAATCCTATGCAGAAAGGAGGCACCCAGGCCGGACTCTTAGGTGACTGGGTACCCATTCATTGGTTCTGAGGCTTATCAGCTGACAAGGCAGACCAGGGAATCCTGCCTGTGGCTTATTGTCCTTTTATCTTGAGTAAACTGTCCTGCAGAGTACCTGCAGAGCAGAGAGCCAGCACATCATCAAGCCAACAAAGCAGGTTGTAAGATCTGTTTCTGTACACACTCCTTAATGGTTGTTTGTTAAATCAATGTCTATTTGCAGGGCAAGATCATGTCTGAGGTCTGCTTACTTCTAAGGTCTTTGTGGGGGTGGAGCCAGCTATTGTCCATCCCGAGGTATTTGAGGGCCCAATACAATTCGAGAATCATGTCTAATCAAAGGGGCTTATGTCACTACTGCAGCATCTTAGGGGATTCCTTGATTTTAATATTTAATTCTCCATGGGAATGTTAAGATGAGTCGCAGGCAAAATCAAACACATGGATCTTATTCATCAGGCAGTTCCAAATAGGTTCTTAGCAATAATAACCAGGAGATCACTCAAATGGATTCCTAATTTCTTGGTTTTCAATTAACATCCTTTTCCATCTTCCTAAGAAACAGAGGGGAAAGCACCAAAAGCCTGCATGACGATCTGAATATCATACATTGAGAAAACACTATAAAGTCTTTGTCCTTGAAGACAAAAGAGAGGCAAGCAGGAAGGAGTGCCTGGGAGTTAGTTAAATTTCGTAAACCATGTTGCCTAGCAGGCTGGGTTGGCAGAGCACAAAATGCTCTTGCCAAACTCTTTTTTCCTCATTATTTAAAGCCACGTGTTCTATGGAGGGGATTTAGTGCATATGTTGCAAACATTTTCTAAAAATAAATTTTACTAGCAGAGATTTCTGCGCTGAGGTGACCAAGCCTGAGCATTAGTCCATCAGAACACAAGCCATAGGATTGTTTTAATTAATCAGTCACTTGCCTGAGGTATGATGGAATGGAATTTACCTGCAGAGGAAATGGATTTTAGTTGAACCAGGAGGAATTGAGGTTGAATATATTTATCACCAGTGAGAGTTATTAAACCTTATAATTTATGGAAGGCTTAGGAATGTAGCATAGAATCACTAGACAAATAAAATTGCAGAGCTGGAAGGGGCTTTTGGCAAGTTGCAAACTCAACTGGACTTAGTTTCTGCTTCTGTAAAACTTAAGGGCTAGTGAGTGTTGCTGAATCCCAATCTGTTCATTTTAAGGAACACTTCTTTTATTCACTCATCCACCATGGGCCCTATATTTCATAAATTTTGCTCACCAAGCTGCATCTAATGACTAGTAATAAATCCTGTCTCGGACTTTTATTAATGAAACATATTAATCGCTGCCTTTGATCAGCATAAAATATGCAGGTTTACCACACTGGGTAGACCTAAAGTTGGCTGAAGACAAAGAAACTTGATATTTCAGTTAACCTGGGCAAGATGGCTGGTTAAATTTATTATTTCCATCAGGCATTTTAAAATGCCAGGCAATGCCGATCATGTGACAGTAATTGGTTCCAGAAAAGGGCCATTTAAAGTAAGTCTGTGTAAAACAGGGGTCACTGCCTTGAAAGTTTACATTCAGAAATAGGAAAATAAGTTCATTTCATTTATGGTTACAACCAAGGGTTTATCTGTACCTGAAGATACTGCAGAGTGTTAAAGGCTCAGAATGTTGTTTGGTTCTATTTTGGTGTATTTTTCCCACAGACTCTGATCTTGCATTTAATTTTCTGTACAAATTTGCAGAGAAGAGGTGGTGGTAGAGAGGGACACAGAATGGCCAAGGCCTGAGGACCTCTTCTGTCTGGGATAGTCACATCTGTCTCCTCTGCACCCCTGGGATGCAGGCCAAGGATCTTTGACTTCACTTGATTTTCCTGCTGTAGGGGTGTCCTGGGGTTGAAAGAGCTGAGGTGCCAAGCAACCATCAAAGGAGTTGAAGCCAGAGACGAATTTAGATCTAGTGCCAACATGGGCAAGGGTGAGGCTAGTTCCTTAACACAGTCCATTCCTAGGTGATAGGTTTTCTTCCTTTCATATTATAATTACCTTGTAATCTCATGTCTCTTGCAAGAGGTCACCACCCAAGGATTCACCTTGGGTCAAATTATGAGGCATTTCTTGAAAGAAAAATAGCTCATTGTCTACTATCTATTGAAGAAGCCTCACCAGCCTGCCTGGAACCACGTCTTCCTTAGGGCCCTCCTGTCCCAAATGGTCGGCATGTTGGGTTGCACATTTTTTTTCCTGGTATGGAAACGCCATGTCTGACTGAGAGCTTGGTGTTTTCTGGAGGTCTCATGGTCAATTGCTGGGCAAAGCGTAAGGGGACAAATAGATGAGGTTGGTGGGGGCAGGAGGCGAAGAGAGCCACTCCGTAAAATGAGCCACTGTGCCGATTCCCAAGTCTTCCTGCAGCCCCACCTGGCCTGGGGGAGAGGAAGCATCACGCTCCTCAGTGACCTGGGCAGGGGCCGCGGCCTGGCAGGCAGTGTAGATGATGATGGGGGTCCAGAGAGGAGGATGGCTGGTCACCAGGGGTGGCTAACAGCTGACCTCCTCCGGATCACACTTCCCGACACAAGCGATCACCTCCTGTGTGGCTCCTTCCCACCCCTACAGGGAGGAGAAGGGAGAAGGTGGGCGTTCTGGGGTCTATAAATGAGCAAGACACATCCACTCCTGCAGCACACAGTCCCGGGCCCCACCTTTTTCTGGAGAGGTCTGTCTCTAGCCCTTTCTTAAATAAAACTTGCTTTCCACCTTGCCTCAGTGTTTCTGGGGTGTTTAATCTTCAACGCTGGGGGAATGAAACCCATTCCTGAGTCCAAGACTAGTGTCAAAAGTAGGTGTATCTAGAATCTCTTTCAGGAGGTGGTGGCTAGGAATTGAACTCAGAACCCCACACATGCTAAATGGGTTTCTACCTGCAAGCTGCTTCCCCAGTTACAACTCTAGAATCTTGATTCTTGACCGTTTTTTTTTTTTTTTTTTTTTTTTTTGCATACTTTAATATAAGATTCTGTAGTTGCAACTGTTTATGATTTCATTAATCCAATTTAGGCTTTATCTTTAAGCTATAAGTTCTTATAATTTGATTACATAAAGATGTAACATATAAAAAACAAACCATAGTTTCTTGGGAAACCTCCTGGGTTTTACAGAGGTGTATTTTTAAAAATTTATATTCCTAATACTAATAAAATCTTTTTAGTTCAGAGATCAAAATTAAGCTGAGACTTCAGAAGAGCATAATTTAGCACAGTACATCCAAAAGAATTCTCTTGCTGAAATAGGACAAAGACATGGTGGCATGTGACCTCAGTCAAGAGAAGGTGAGTCAGGAGGAGGCGTTGCACAGTGCACTGTCAGGTGGTCTCCTGGGCTGTGGCCAAGGGAGAGGGTCCTCAGGCTCCCACACTGGAGCCAGGCAAGGGGGAGGAGATGAGCGTTAGAACTTGGAGTGAACATCGGTGTTGCTTATCTCCAAGATGTTAACTTATCAATTTGGATTCAACTTAAACTATGGACTCTTTCCCCTAAAATTGATCGATTCTATTTTATAATTAGATAGAGAAATCAGCAATATATGTACAAAGAACTAGGCTGACTGTAGTTTTATGTTAGTGGAGTCTGGTACATATATACTCTAGACCTGCTGCATTAAAAAAGCCATAACTACAAACCTGGTCTATAAAAAAGGCATAAGTGCCAATTTCTCTAAATGTGTGAAGCGTGTGAGCGCCAAATGCTAGATAGGATCTGGTGAGGCTGGGAAGAAAGTGCAGAGTTGATAGTAGATAAGAAATGACCACATCCCCAGAGTCTGGAGACTTCAGGAAATGAGCCCCTTCTCTAGTATCCTGAGGTAAAGCAGGTTCTCAAGACAGGAGTCAGCATCATCTGGGAACCAGGCAGAAATGGAGATTCTCAGGTACCAGCCAGACCTACTGAGTTAGAGACCCAGAATCTGTGTTTTACAAAGCTTCCGTGTTAACGTTTATAAACGCTGGAACAGAAAGGTTGTGTGGAGACTGGAGAAGCTCCTTATGAGAGATTCAAGATGGCGGACTGAGGAAGACAAACTTTCCAGGTGTTCACGGCTCAGAATTCAAGCAGCAGGGGTACTCCTCTCAGTGAGGTGGGCAAAGGAGGAAATTCACTGAAATTCAATATCAAACAGTCTCTTAGAGACTCAGACTCAGAAATTTGGGTGCCTTGAGCAAAAGACAAGAAAGAGTACACTGAGCCAAGCTGGTTGGGGCAGCGGCAGCCATGTTGAGTCACCACAGAGGGAGGGAGAACACAAACAGAGACACACCAGATGAATTTGGCATGGAAAAACCTGAAGAGCAGAAAATACAGGCTGAACTTAGCAGATCCAGAGGCTGCACAGCAAACTGGTAGTTGAAAAGTGCTGTTTCTCAAGTGGCAAGCGGGGGGCACCATCTCAAGGAGGGTGCTGTCACTTGGTGTTTTGGGATCCTGGGAGAGCGTGGCCAACACTGCCACCATCCTGGCCAGCACCGGGCATATGGCCTAGGGGGCACCTAGCAGGACATGAGTGAAATAGGCACAGAGATGATTGTACCCAGCAGGATTCAAATCAGAGATGGTTGGGGAGTGGGACTCGCCTTCCCTTTGAGTCTGGTGGCAAGAACATGAGGCAGGAGTGAATATACTCAGTGACTGAACCTGGCAGACTACATCTGTGGAGGATGACTTCCCTGCCCTAGGAGTAGAATTCTTGGAAGGCTCCCAAGATCCAGATTCCCAGCAGAGCTCGGCATCTTCCTGACCCTAGGGGTGTGTTGATCTAATCCCTCTAGAGCAGAAACCACAAAGTCCCTGAAGCCTGATTAGACCTGAGCCCCAGGGACCTCCCCTCATAGAACTCTGCAGCAGCCCCACCCTGCGACTGCATCGTCTGGTCTCTGCAGACAACCCTGGATCGCGCAGCTTCCACTCCGTCCTACCTCGTGCTGGTGAGAAGGGAAGCTCAGAGTCCAACCCAGCGTCAGTCTTAGGCCACTCCGGCTGGTGGCTTGGAGAGCAACACGGAAAGAGGAAGGATTCAACAACTCGCAGCCTTTGCTTTCTCCAGGGGAACAGAGTCCAGGAAGGAAAGGAAAGAAGGACAGTCAGACATAGGCAGTGACCACCCGTCCTCATCAACAGTTTTGACCACCTCAGTGAAGACAATTTTCTCATTTTTCACTAAGAATCTCTCTCTTCTCTCTTTCCCTCTCTCTTTGGTGTTCTTGCTGTGCTCCTTGGTTCACGGAGTCACACACACACACACACACACACACACACACACACACACACATGTATATATTTATATATACATATATACACACATACATGTTTGTTTCTTTTTTTCATTTCTTTGCATTTTTATGATTTCTATTTTTCTTTGTCTTGTCTTTTGAGGATTAGAGTTTTCTTGTTTATTTCAGTTTTGTTTTATTTGTTTCTCTTTCTCTCCTTTCTTCTCCCTCTTATAATCAAATTATCTTGTTTTCTTTCCTTACTATTTTTCTCCTTTATAGTCATCACTTGCTACATCTCTTCTACATTTTCTCTGCTCACATTTTGAACATTCTGAACGTTCTTCTACCTTCCTACTGCATTTATTTTTTCTCCTAACAAACTATTTCAGTACTATTTGGTGTATACGATTCCTGTCCCAACAGTTGCTATTAGTACTATGGATGGTATAGTTGACACCTGCTGATCAATTACCTAAATGTCTGACCTAGTTGATGGATATTTATTATTCTTGCTTTTCACAAAATCTTCGTCTATTTTTGTGGCAATTATTGTAGGTGTTTATTTTAATGCTGTATATTTGCTTCTGTTGTTGCTGTCGTTCATTTCCTCCTTTTCTATGAGGTGCTGGGAATCTACTGGGACACTACAAGTTTACAGGGTAGAGACCCTGCTGCTGAATTAAATCCAGTCAAGAAACAATGCACCTTGCAACAAACACAAACTAATCACATTTCAAACTTCAACAGCGCTTTAATACAAAGAATAGAAAAGTTAAAAACCCCAAACTAACAACCAGGACCCATGTGTGAATGGGTAGGGAGACTTCAGATCCCACTGATGGACATCCAATTCTACAGAAAAAACAGAGAATTAACGCAAAGAATGTGAACACCATACCTATGAGGAGTCTCAATCTAGATTACTCCCATAACCCTTTAGGACATCAACAGAGATGTTAGGTGAACAAGAGCAATCAGCAAGGGTGCACCCCATATACCCTACAGAATTCAACATATCTGCCAGATTTGCAAGAAACACTGCACTTTTAGGGGACTTGTTGGGAAAGTGGAATCTTAAAGCTCAGACACAATATACACTATTGAAATATACAAATCATTATCATCATCAGAGAACTAGCTGAGAAACCATACCACAGAACCCACCTGAAAATATATTGAAAAATTTAGAGCAACCGATATCTCAGAACACTTTGACAAGAGATGTCCATGCCCTAAAAAGGTTCACACGCATCACACGCAAGAGTGGAAGAGAATTCCATGCCAACAGATGCAAAAGACCCAATCCAAGAAAATAAGAAATATATATATATAAAGGTAACATGACACCTCCTAAAGTTCATAATTCACTAGTAACTGACTCCAAAGATATAGAAGTGAATGAAATACCAGATAAAGAATTCAAAACAAAGGCCCAGGACCAGATGGATTCTCAGCTGAATTCCACCCGACCTTTAAAAAAGAACTAGTGCCAATGCTTCTCAAATCAGTCCATGAAATAGAAAGGGATGGAATACTTCCAAATTCATTCTATGAAGTCAGTCTCACCCTCACACCCCAAACAGATAAAGAAACATCAAGGAAAGAAAATTACAGACAAATGTCCCTGATGAACTTACATGCAAAGTTCTTAATGAAATATTAGCAAAGTGTATTTAACAACATATTAAGAAGATCGTACTCATGACCAAGTTGGTTTTATTTCAGGTTTGCAAGGATGGATTAACATATGCAAATCAATAAATGTAACTAACCACATTAATAGAATTAAGGACAAAAATCATATAATCATCTAACTAGACGCAGAGAAAGCCTCTGATGTAATTTTGTGCCCATTCATTATGAAGACATGAAGAAACTAGGGCTGGAAGGAACTCACCTCAACATCACCAAGTTTCTATACAACAAACCCAAAGTCAAGATCATAATGAATGGGGAAATATGAGAGTAAATTCTTTCAAACTAAAAACAAGACAAGGATGGTCACTGGCACCACTCTTAGTCAATATAGTACTAGAAATTATCGCCAGAGCAATTAGGCAAGAGAAGGAAATTAAAGGGATAAAAATAAGAAATAAAAAGTTTAATTATATTGTTTGCAGATATATGATTCTATATAGAATTGTTTAGAATTCTATATAGAATTGTTTAGAAGGCAAAAAAAGCTCCACCAGAACTCTTTTGGAGCTAATAAGTTCAGCAAAGTAGTAGGTTACAAATTAACATACAAAGATTAATAGCTTTCCTATTCATCGATAATGAATCTTCTGAGAAAGACATCAGGAAAACAATCCCATTCACAATAGCCTAAAAAATAATACCCAGGAATAAATCTTACCAAGGAGGTGAAACACATCTTCAGTGATAACTATAACACTGAAGAAAAAGAGTGAAGAAGACACAGGAAAATGGTAAGAACTCCTATGTTCATGGATAGGCAGAGAGAATATTAAAATGGCCATACCATTAAAAGCAGTTACAGATTCAATCAAAATATCAAATGGCAGTCTTCACATAACTGGAAAAAATAGTCCTATAATTCATTTGGAAGAATCAAAGACACAGACTAGCCAAAGCAATTCTAAGCTAAAAAACTAAAAGGAATCACAATATTTGACTTCAAATCATACTACAGAGCTTTAGTAACAAAAACTACATGATATTGGTATAAACACACACATGGACCAATGGGACAGATTAGAAGGCACAGAGACAAACCCACAGAGATACAGTGATTTAATCTTTGACAAAAGTGCCAAAGACCAACAGATTGGGGAAAAGACAGTCTTTTAAACAAATGGTGCTGGGAATTCTGGCTCTTCATATATAGAAGAATGAGACTAGATCCTTACTTCTCACCCTGAATAAAAGTCAACTCAAACTGAATTAAAGACCTAGGAATTAGACCAGAAACTATGCAATTCCTAGGAGAAAATGTAGGGTCCACTCCATCATATTGGTGCAGGAAACAACTTTCTCAATAGGACCCCTAAAGCTCAGAAAATCATACCAAGAATCAATAAATGGAATGGCATCATATTAAGAAGTTTATGTGTAGCAAAAGAAACAAGAATGTGAAGAAATAATCTACAGAATGGTAGAGACTCTTTGCTAGCTACTCTTCTGACCGAGGCATAATATCCAGAATATATAAAGAACTCAAAAACCTTAACACCAAAAAACAAAATAACCCAATTAATAAATAAGCAAAACAATAACAACAACAAACCTAAACAGACCATTAAAAGAAGAAATACAAATGCCCAACAAATACATGAAAAAATGTTCAAAGTCATTAGCAATTAGGGAAATGCAAATCAAAACTACACAGAGATTTCATCTCATTGCAGTCAGAATGCAGTCATTGAGAATCAAATAATAATAGATGCTGGAGAGGATGTGGAGAAAAAGGAACACTCTTACACTGTTGATGGGATTGTAAATTTGTACAACCTCTACAGAAATCAGTATGGAGGCTCCTCAAAAGATTAGGTGTGAATCCACCATATGGCCCACCTATACCACTCCTGGGAATTTGTCTTAATGGATTAAAGTCATCATACTACAAGGAGACATGGAAATCCATGTTTACAGCAGCACAATTCACAATAGCCAAACTGTGGAACCAGCCTAGTGTCCATCAATGAAGAAATGGAAAAGAAAATGTGGTACATATACAGGGTGGAGTTTTATTCAGCCATAATGAAGAATGAAATTACGGCATTTACTGGTAAACGAACTAGACTCGAGAACATTATCTTAAGTGAAGTAAGCTTAACTTAAAATTCAAGACTCATGTGTTTTCTCTCATATGTGGAAGCCAAAGAGGAAAAAGGAAAAGAAAAGTGGGAGGTGGGTCTCCTGACGGAAGATCAGGAACCAGAGGGAGGGAGGGAGGAGGGCAGGGGACACTGGGGAGTTCTATTGACCACATTGCTACATTCTGTTCACATATGCCTGTGTGACAATGAGTCTCACCATCATGTGTAATACTAATGCAGCAATAAAAATAGGAAAAGAAAAAGGGAAAAGCTCCCTATAGAACTGGAATTCAGATAGGCATTCATTTTTCCAGAGGTCGAAAAAAATTTTCACCCTGGAGGCACGAGCGAGTGGTTTTATTTTGTCATTATTTATTTACTTCTGGACAAAAAGCCCTGGTGGTCTTGATAGATCAAATACTAAATCAGAATTGCATAGCCCTGCCTTAAAAGAGACCAAAATGCTTGAGGAACGGATACTGTTTTCTGGAGGACTTGTGCCTGTGGTTCTGCCTTTGGCTGAAGCGAAGGCCTGTGCTTTCCTGTCTGTGTTCCTACTGGCCTGCAAGCTCTGAAGAAGTTTCTGCGTCCCAGGCCTGTCTTCGTTTTGGATTCTGATCTGGTGTGAGCACTGAGAAATGTTCCTCAAATTATCCAATTAATAGAGCCACATGCTGGCTACTCAGGAATAATCAGGCACTGAATTAATACAGAAATGACAAGAACCAACATTCTAGTTTCCACGTGCGATCTGAAGGAGCTGCAAGGAGACTTGTGTTTCTGGGCAGGCGCGATCTTTGGAAGTGACAATGTGGTGTTTTGATTGGAGCGCCATTCGCAGATTTTTATGTTTAAGATGTCAGTTAAAGTCAACTGCTTTCCAAGGATGCATGTCATAATCCTTAACGAAATTATTTATATTTCCATGACATGACATGGAAAATCACGTGGAAGATACGCACTTCCCCTACAGTCTCTTGGTAAGACGGATTAAAACTTTCTATAATTAAAGAGGTATTTTATTCTTTGAATTCATCCATGTAACCTATTATTTGAAAACCTCGGAGAATGAGAATACTGAAGGAGAAAGAAATGTCACACCAGGAGTGAGTGCCAGTGGCAAGGAGCTGGGGAAATCTCCGCGCGCCCTTCCAGGCAGGATCGGCCTCAGAGGGTGCAGCTGGGGGCCAGAGGGTGAGGCTGCGGAGAGGCGGCGAGGCCGCCTGCAGATGTTCCCAGGGGCTGCGGCAGGGCGCTCGGCTGAACCAGGGGAGCCGCGTGGCTCCCTTAGGCAGAGTTCCCCTGAAGGGACTTTTCAGAGCGGGTGATGGGCTACCCGTAGCTGTACAGTGGAGGAAAGCCAGTCTGAGATCTTCGAGGTCCCAAGTCTGGAAATCCTAGTGACTGGAGTAAGGAAGGTCTTGCTTTAAGCGTCTAAGCGGAATGGAACAGAGCTGAGGGTCGCAGTGTTGCGGTGCAGATAGCAGATGTTCCCCCAAAGCTCAAAGTGAGACAGTACCAAGAAGTTTATAGGGGAAAAACTTGGGTTATGAGAACCTTGAACTAATCGGTGCGTTCATCCCCTGATAGGGATCAGTTGGGTAGTGCCTGTCTGCAGGTGGGTGTGAGGGGGGAGGTGGGTCCACGGGCTGGGCCTCCGGGGTTTGTTTGCCCTGGTGAGGGGCGCTCCCACTCTCTCTTTCTGCTTCCTGGTGCCATGTCCTCAGCCGCTTTCCTCCACCACACACTCCTGCCATGACGTCCTGCCCCACCTTGGGCCATGAGGTATGGCCATCTATGGACTGAAACCTATGAAACAGTGAGCACCACATCAACTATTCCTCCCCTAAAACTCTTCCTACCAGGTCTTTTGGTCGCAGCAGCCAAAAAGCTGAGGGGAACGCACAGAGGAGAGGAGGGGGCCTGCGGGCCGTATGCCTGGCCTCCCTGGATTCCACACCATGTGGCAGCCAAAGGCTCTCCCTGTGCTCTCTGTGAGGGGCAGGGACTGGCTGCAGCCCCTCGTCCAGGCTGCCCAAGGTCTTCTACTTGGTGCTTCTGTCCTGATGGTGCTCTTGTGTTCAAACCCTGATCTTTTTCTGCGGCTGAAAATCCTACTACTGAAGCTGAAATGTCCTGAAAAAGGAAGGGAACGCGAGAGAAGAAGACAGCATGAAAGGCAGCAGGACAGTGGTGACCAAACCTCGGGGAGAGGGAGCTAGAAGGAGCCTAGAGCTGGAAGGAAACCGCAGGAGACCCCCAGGAGAACCCCCGAGAACCGCAGGAGACCCCCAGGAAGTCTGACCTATCTCGGTTCAAGTCATTCTTCAATGATAGTCCTATGTTATGGAACTCTGTGGCCGAGAAAGGCCGTCGACTTCACTCTGATGTATAAATGTGGATTCCAACTTTTATTAAGTCACCGAATAACATCTTGTGCCGTCCAGACTGTGCCAAGGACCATGACCTCATGTTCTGAGCTTTAGAAAAGAAGGTGGCTTTCAGCCTCCTCTGGAGGCAGCATCAGAGATCTGGTGTCGGTAAGTCTAGGTCTCTGGGCAGAGGGGCTTTGTTCCTTCAAAGGACCAGCACGGAAGTGCCGTCTCTCTTGCGTTCAGAGGCACGTGGGGTTGGCAGGACTGTGGGCCATAGGGTGCACCCTGCTACCCCTTGGGTGGTGAGAAGAAATGAGAAGGAGAACGTGCTGTCTAAAGGAGACTGGGTCCGGGTGTCCTTTATCTGTAAATGTGACCTAGTGAGGAGCCTTGGACGTGCACCTCTGTCGGCACCCAGGCATCAGTAGGAAAGAATGGCAGAGCGCCGTGCGTGGGGAGCCAAGGCCAGCAGCTGTTCCATGGAGACTTCAAAAGGAAGGCCAAGCCTCTGACTGACAGCTCACATGCAGAGTTCTCCTGGTTGGGCACGCCAGGCTTTGCAGCTAGAAGCAGTACGGGGATTTGGCGTTGGCCGTCCACCACCCTTGATCTTGACCCAGAGCAGGTGCACGATTCGACCAGCTCTCAGCATCCCCATCCTTGGCAGCAGGAGCAGGGCCTCCCACACAAGGCTGAGAGCGGAGACTGAGAGCGGAGGACAGGGAACCAAGACACTCATCCTGTGTTAATTAGACGTGTCATCACTGTGACCTAAAGACCTGACAAGAACCATCTTAGGGGAGGAAATGTTCACGGGGGGCTTGTGGTTTCAGAGGTCTCAGTCCAGACAGCCAAGTCCACTGCTCTGGGCCCAGGTGAAACAGCCCATCAGGGGGATGGGTATGGAGGAGGAGAGCAGCTCATGACCTGGCAACTTGGAACCAGAGAGAGCTATAGCTTGCCAGGGAGGAAATGCAAACCCCATGCCCCAGGGACCTAGCTCTCCCAGCCACACCTACCGGCCTGCAGTTACCACCGGTTAACCAATTCAAGTGGATTAATGCACTGTTTAGGTTAAGGCTCTCATAACCCAATCGTACCACCTCCAAACTTTCTTGTGGTATGTCACACATAAGCTTTTGGGGTCCCCTAAGAGCTAAGCCATAACATATCCAAAGAACGGAGGGCCCACACTATGTGAACAGCAAGCAGGGCAGCTATGGGATGACCCCTCAGTAGGTTTTGGTCCTAATAGTCTTTCATAATGAAGCTTCTTATCTTTGCAGGCTGGAACTTTTCAACCCTGTCCCCGGACGCTATCTCATTGGCCCTCACTCTTTGCGCTGCACCTAGGACTCTTGAGAAGCCCAAAGTTGTGGCTGGTGTTCAATGCCTGTCCAACTGCACATCTGTCCTGTGGTGAGTGACTTCACCCGTTGGCAACCGCCTTGCAGGTTGCTGGGAAAAACATGTCACAGTACCTTGTACGAAACTGTCGAAAAGTCTGGACTCTTCGGAGGTAACTGGGGTTCTGAGAGGTTAAATCATCTAGAAAGGCTAAATTTCACCAAAAGGTAAGGTCACAAGAAAGACCAGAAACAGTACGTGATGGGATCGGGACTTGGTGCTGGTTTATTTATGTCGACTCTGGAACTCCTTTTTAGCACTAGAACATTATATGGGTGTATAAACACACACACACACACACACACACACACCTCTAAGAGAGTCTAAGAGAAGAGATAAAAGTTATCTGCATTTGCACTAAATTATGATGCCTCCCATGGTGTTGTGATCATGTATAAATGCTTTTGTTTGTACTCATAAGTTTTCTGGGGACAGGGACTATCATTTTTTTCCAACTGAAATCAGGTATGTAAAGAGCCTGTCCATTTGTATCGATGTTGTGGATGAACGATTATAGCATAATTAAATGAATAAAGGATCTAATGAACATGTGTGGTTAACTATTAAAGAAACATTCTAAACCTCATAAATAAAAGTAAATGGCTTGGAGAGGTTAAAGTAACAATAAATCCCAAGCTAAGTCACGTGTTACAAGTAGAGAAGCACGTTGAAGCAAGAAGCTCCCCATCCATGCAGCCCAATCTTAGAGTGCTCATTCTTGGACAATTGTAATCAAGGGACTAAAATGACCAGGTGACTATGGAATTAATAACTGTGAAATTAATGTTTCCAGCACTCCCACTCCTCCATGGTTTTAAAAAGCCAAGCCTTCTTTCCTCTGTTAGATTTTTGTCTGTTTACCGGGAATCTTGGTGGGGAATGAAGAGCTATGAGTTAATGACCATCTAACTTTTTATTCCATTTTCTAACTCCTGGATCTCTCAGATCTCTGTTCTGCCTGCTAACAGACAAGAAGGACTTCTGTGACCCAACCCCAGTGACACTCTTTGAAATAAACCACCATTTCATACCATTCTGTGGCTGCTACTTTGTGGGTTAGTCACTGGAAACAAAGATTTGAACGCTATGCAAATACGCAATCTAAAAGTAACACCTGTATGCATCCCACAGAATTCCCTAAGCGTGCGTCCCTCTATTCACTTCCTGTTGTAATTATGTGCTACCCTGAACAACATTTCTATACCAAAGAGATGGCATGGAGCCCTGAAGCATTGCACTTACGTATATTATATTACCACGAATTGTACCTTGGCTTGATTTTTCCTGATTTTAGGTTTCTAA
The DNA here is from genome assembly GCF_902686455.1 of Sciurus vulgaris. Taxonomy (NCBI): domain Eukaryota; kingdom Metazoa; phylum Chordata; class Mammalia; order Rodentia; family Sciuridae; genus Sciurus; species Sciurus vulgaris. Next base: position 140,854,122 of record NC_136470.1, read on the forward strand.
ATTAATTTCATTAGTTCTCTCCATAAACCATGATAACTGAACTTCTGCAACAATCTGCCTCAGCCTCTATGGTATATTTCTCTCCTCCTGTCCCAAATACTCTGGGGCTTAACTTTTGCCCCCTGCTTGAGAAAGCACGATTTTAAGTTATAATCAAGACTCTTATTGTCATGCACATATTTAAGTACTCATAGGACACATTTGTAAGATTTATGGTAAGGAGCATACGAATGAGCTTTTTCAAATAAAATTTAAAAAGTTGGGTTAAAATATGCAACCAACAGTCCGGGGTGTCAGCTATTTATTATATATAGGAACAACTCTAGCACAGACCTAGTGAAGATCTGAGGATTTCTCTGGTTGATAATCACAATTCAATCATTTTTTCCCTTTGCAAATTGTGATTTAGGAGGCTGACTAAATAGGCACTGGTGGCAAGAATTCAGAATAAGGAATGGGGAGGCATCAGTTGGTTCCATTATCGGCTTGCATTTGGCTTAAGGCAGCAAGGCCACCCATATTCACAGAGAGGGGGACTCTGGCAAGAGCTTCAGGGTGGGGCGCTGGCACTATTCCCACACAGGGCCACCATCCTGCCGTTCTGTTACTGAAGCTTAGTTTATGTGAGTAAGCCTTCCTTTCTCTAGGAGATCGGTGGTGCATTCGGAACCCAAGAGTATGCCCCGCCTTACTGTGGAATGCGGGACGATCTTGGGCTCTCAGCCCTAGGGCAGGAAGATCTGCAAACAGGCAAGTGGGGTGGCAGTTAGGGGTGGGGTAAGTCAGGCAGGTCAGTGGGAGAGAGCGAAAGGGCTTTTTAGGGACATTAAGGAAAGATTGCCCTTTTCAGTTTTGTAAACAATGAAATAGGAGAAAAGCTGTGAATCCATAGCATTATCCAAAGATGTCAGTGAATGGTTGATAACATGCTTAGCAAAGAATGCTTGCTGAATAAATGGTATCAGCCATCTAATGCAGGCCATTAGAAAATCCCTGTGATAGGCTTGTCCTCTAATACCCGACAATGAACAGAGCACACAGGAGTGCACACATATACACACACATGCATACGTGCTCACACAATACACACTTGTGCACACATGCGCACACACATGTGCATGCTTGTACACATACACACATGCACACACGCACACCCACATGTGTGCACACACATGCACACACATACACATGTGCACACTCAAACACATGTACACGTACACACATGCACACACACACATACACATGTGCTTACACACTTTATCATATAACAACTTTAGTTCTGAGTTGTCTATGCTACCAAGCAAACATGGCAGTTAATTTTCTTTTAAGCCAGAAGTCATTCCTCCTTCTTAGGTTTCGTACATTGATAAAATGCTCTTATTTTTCAGTCCTTCCTGTATGCCTTGTAGAAGGCAATGACAGGTTGCAATTTTAAATCCACTTAGCTTCCTCTCCTCTGAATAATCCTATTGACAGCCTCCCTTTTTCTTGACATTAAGCACAGCTCCACTGTAGTCGGAGCAGAAAGCAGATTAATCGCACAGTGCTAGGATCACAACTGCCGTGTTCCAGGAGATGAGGCGGGAATTTCAGAGCCCGGATCTGTTCATCAGGAACGCATAGACTGAGGAGCGTCTGAGCTGCGGGGTGATGGTCACTCGTCCGCACGAGGATTCGTGGAATATTGCACTTTATGACCTCATCTGGGTGAGAAATAGAGAGATTTTGTTGGAATCTTTTGGTCAGGATCTCATAAGTCCTAGAATTCTAGTTCGTGTCTCCTTTGGGGCAGCTACAAGGATAGTAAATATTTATAACCTTGAAAAGCTGCCATTTTTAATGAAGAATTTAATTTGGAACTGATAAATATTTTAAAAATTACATAATTGTGGTATGATCATTCTCAACAACTAATGTAGAAGACTGCTTCTCATAAAAAGCTTATTTTTTTCAATTTCAAATAGAAAGAATATTTTTGAAATGAATTAGTTGATTTCAACAGGTGTTTGCGTTTTAACTATTTCCTCCTAGAAGGTCCCACTGGGCATCTAGCATGTCGGGGGCTCAGGGAGAGCTGGCATTACTCCTGATGACAACTGCCAGGTACATTAAGTCAACAGGGCTTGGAGGATGGAGCGCTGCATTTCCTGCCTCCCGGAGGGTAGCAGAGTGGGGTGACCTACACGTGAGCCTTTCCAAACAGGGGTGTAGGACGATGCTTCCAGAGCAAGACCGCCATGCTCTTTCCACAGGGTGGCTGAAGCCTGTGGTCCTCTGTCTGTCCAAGAATGCGCAGGAAAATCTTCTGACTTAAACAAGACTCTCCCGGGAAATGGCTGGTGGCTTTCACCTTCGACAGCGTTGCTCACAGCAGCTTCCAGGGCCTCTGCAGGTGAGGCTGCCTGGAAAGCTCTGGGGTGGGGCAGCAGGTGGATGCCCAGGAAAGCCTGGCTGCCCTCCCTCTTGAGGACCCACCCTTAACGCCCTTGAACCTCTTCTCCGCCTCTCCTTTGGCACAAGGGAACTCTGTGGTGCAGGAGAGACGATCACAGTGCACAGAAAGAGTCGGCCACCTAGGCAGCAGCAGCTTCGGAGCCACTGGGCCCCCTTTGAACCTCGTGGCCCTCTGTGCAAAGCAGCTGAAGGCCTGCCTTGTGGCTGGAGAGTCAGGGGCGGCTGCTGTATCTCTCTCTCTCCCTGAAGTGTGTGGTCGTGACCGCGAGGCAAGAGGCTGCTGGCCTGGAAGACAGAGAACTGAGGAAGGTGGGGAGGGAAGCAGCAGGCAAGGGGACCAAGGATCGTGGGTGGTCCCACTGCTCGGCTCCAGAAGTGGCCTATAGATAGAAATCTCCGAGCTCACACAGTAACTTATGAGATATGAGCTGTCCCTGTCCTCTTCGCTTGAAGACCCAGCTCTGGTTATGCAACTTCTGTTCAGTGGCACCTCATTATCCGCCTGGTAAGGAGCTGTCTCAGGAAGAGCACCCTGGAGGGAGTCTAAAGCCCGCCCCTCTTCCCTCCACCCTCTGCTCCCTCCGCCCCTGCAGCCCCAGGGCACTTTGAGTCCTGCCCCTCTGCTCTCCTGTGCACCCCTCTCACTCGGGGCTGTCTCCCCTGAGCTTCCTTCTCTGCCTGCAAATGGCCATCTGTTCATCTTCTGAGACTCAGATGAGCTTCCCCTCCTGCAGAAAGGAGCTGTCCCACCCCACACAATTCATCCCATGGAACCCACCAGGTCATACCTGCCTGCCTGATGCCCCTCTCTCCTGGCTGGGCATCCGCCCCTGGGGTGGACCCAGGTCTTCTCTTTCAGTCTGCTGAAATGAACACAGTGTCCCAGCACTTCCCCGTATTCATTGAATGAGTAATGATCAATGTTCTCTGCTTTCTTCTGTCTGTCCTCTGACAACACATCACAGTTGCAGTTTTTTAAGCAGTGAAGAGTTTGGGAGAACAGAATGGAAATTTCTGGGAACTCAAAGTTCAACTCTATTTAGTTGTCATTTTTTTGTCACGCTGTGAAAAATTCTCTCTACTGATTATGATAAACTACATTTCAGTCAAGTCTTGGGGCTGTGCTGAATATAAACTCTTTGGAAGAAATTCTGTTTTTTTGGGGGGGGGACTCTTCTTCAATCCCCAGATAAATACATCACAGGGAAGTTTTATATTTTCATTTCTGTTTTTAGGATTTTTTGGTGTGTGTGTTACTAGGGATTAAACCTAGGACCCCTTGCATGTTAGGTAAGTGCTCTTCCCAGCCTAGGAATTTTTTTTAAAATAATACAAATGCTGGATTCATTCTAGAAATTCTGGATAAATTGGCCTAGGACACAGCCCACTTTAGGAGTTTAAGTGTCCCCTTGATTTTAGTATGTGATCAGAGTTGGAAACCACTGCTTTAAATTAATTTATCCAGAACCAGAGCTAACATGTTCTCTGTATATTGAAAACTCCCAAAAGTATAGGTCCGACTTTAACCTCAGGCCAACCCTTCAGACGCCATTCTTAAAAGCCTCTTCAGCATGGCTATCAAGCCTCTCCAGCTAGACCTCCACCTCCAGAACCAGCTGCCCCAGGTTCTGAAGCAAGTGGCTTCTCACCAAAATCCTGGGATTCATTTGCAAGTAAGGAGACACATTGAATGGTGGTGGAGGAGGAATGAGAATAGTGGGTGGGGAAGGGAGTCAGAGAGAGGGGGAGGGGACCAGCCGCGGGAAGGAAAAGGACCACGGCGGGACTAAAATTAAGGGACGCATTTATCAATCATCCTTTGTCACTTCTGAACTCCTTGGTTGACTTTGTTTAAAGGGGGATGGGAAGGAGCCAGTAAGGACCCTGGCGTGCGGCCTCCTCTCCTTTTTCTGAGTCTCTCCTTTGCCTCCTGTGCTTCTGGAGTGCACAGCTGCTAAAACAAAGTCGGTGGCTGGAGAGAGACGTCTGAAGGCACATTACAGAATTTGTATTTGGATGTGGGAGGGGGGAAGGAAGGAGTGAAGAGTGACACCAGAGCCTGCGGGGTCACTGGCGCCTGGCGATGCCCTTTGCCAAGCTGGATCTCAGGGTGATTTGGGGAAGGAAGGCGGATGTTCTGTTGTGGACGTGGTGTGGTGTTTATTATTCAGCTTCACAGGTATTTGCTGAAGCATGTGATCCCTGCTAGAGGCTACAAGGATATAATACTAACGAGTGAGCCTAGTGACTGTCTCCAAAAAGCGTGCGAAGTTTTCACAAGGGCGCAAAAATAACCACAGTGATAGAGCCATTGGAATTATGCAAAACCTAAAGGTCCTCAGACAAGGGGAAGGTTCTTTTTTCTTCCTATATTTGGGAGGTGTTGGAGGTAAGATTCAGGGAAGAATTTTAAGGAGGGGTTGAAGTTTAAGATCAGTCCTGAAGAACTAATGGTGTTTCCCCTGGCAGCAGGATGAGGATGGATATTCCAGGTGGAAACACTTCTCACAACAGCACAGAGCTGTGCTGTGGCAGGGAGATTCACAAGAGGAGCACAGGAGGCAGACACTGCAGGCAGTGTGTGTCCTGGTTGTCAGAAGTGCATCTGGAAAGCCAGGCAGCTGGGCAGCTGGACTTCGGAGCTGGGCAGGCTGGGGCTGGGACCTGGCTGCAGCCATTAAATATCTATCCCAGGGAAAGTTACTTAACCTCCTTTCTAAAACAGACCTAATCCTGTACTTCCTATGACAGTTTGGAGGTATCAGGTCTGCAGTGGGTGTTTAGTAAGAGGGGGGTGTTACTATCCCAGAGGCCTTGAACCTCAGGGTCCAGAGTCTTTATCTGCTCGGCCAACCAACAGAGGGTTTTGGTCAAGGTAACTATATTGGGATTATCTGCTGGCAACATATAGGATGGAAGTGGGGGGAGGGGAGGGCCAGCTAGGAGGCGCTTAAGCCGTCAGCTGGCAGACCAACCTCCAGTCCTCTGGCCCGTACCAGAGACCTGGTCCTGAGTTTTCAGAAAGTAGAGATCCTTTTGTTTTCCTGTTTCCATTCTGCTCTTCCACCACTGACTTTTCTTCCTGCTAGTGCCAAGAAGGAATGTCATGGACCCATCCATCAACTGACCTTGATGTTACCACTTTAGAAGGAGTGGTTAGTACGTGAAAGTAAGCAGCTTTGAAAGATTCACAGGTAGCAGACCAAAATTAAACACATGAATGCCATTTTTCTGTAGCGTCTGTTTAAATATTTCCCAATTTTCCTTTGTACCAACAATGCCCCAGAGTCACAATAGCATCCTAACAACTTGTGGATAAATGATTTCAGTTGTGGGGAAGAGGTGGGGCAGAGCTCTTCAGTGTCAGACTGGCCACTGACCAGCCACTCGGGACAGGGACAGGTCGCTAAGCGCTTCTGAACCTCAGATTCCACCTCTGTAATCTGGGGAGGTGATTTATTCTTTGCCTTATGCTCAGTAGTTGTGAGGATCAAATGAGGTAACAAATATAAAAAATTTAAGTTTTGCAAGACACAGACTCAAAGGATTATTACAAGACAAATCTCCAGCTACAAAAATAGGGTGTGATCATGACAAATTTCCTTGCTTTTGTCTCAGTCCCTGAAATTCTGCTCAAGACGTCCTTTCTCTTCGCTTTTCTTTTTAGTTGGCAATCATTTCACTCCCATGTAGACCTCCGTTTAGCTCCCATTTTTGGTGAGATTTCCAAAATACAGTTTCCAACCAAGCAGCAAGTTTGTCATTCTGCCTTTCAACGGCTTGACCTCCTCTGTGTTTGGGGTGAGTAAGGGAAGATTTGGCCTCAGATTTAAATTATTTCACAAAGGACAATTTTGTGAGAGGAAAAGTTATTTTTTATTCATTGGTTCAGAAAACTCTCTCCTGAAGGACAGTGTTGTAGACTGAGGGATGATTTAAGACTGAGTCAGCCTCTTCCTCTCCTGACTCTTTGGAAGATGCGCTAGTTCCTCCAGGCAGAGAGAAAGGAAATCGAAAATGAAATCTATTGCCCCTTTATTTGGGCTAATTTTCTGGTTTTTTTTGCCAACAAAATGAAGCAGTTACTTTGCAAATATAGACACACAGATGAGAAAATGTGTGTAATTAGCTAATAAGGGGGAGACTTGAATAATTAAACTGAGATTCAATGCATCTTTAAGGAAAGAGAAACCATTCCAACTAAGTTTCTGGCAGATAATAATGAAGAAAACAAACGGGAAACATTTGAGATTCTAAAGTCGCACTTCTGCTGGTACATATGGTGTTAACGGGTTTGAGCTCCTGCCTCCTGGAAAGCAGATGGTCTTAGAGTTCACTTGAACTAGAGGTTAGATAAATGGGTAGAAAAAAGCAATGGCCGTTCCATCTCAGGTTAGCTTGGGGTTTAATGACTCCTGGATTTAGCTCTGTAAAGGAAGGAAACAACAAACTGCTCACACACACACACATTTTCACACTTGATACCCTTTGAGATACACAAACAATGACTGGATTTGGAAAATAAAATACAATTGCTCCACACACCCCACTTCCCACCTTCCCGTGTGTGTGTGTGTGTGTGTGTGTGTGTGTGTGTGTGTGTAAGTTTTTTTCTCTCCTAGCTAAAAGGGTTTAACAAAGTTTTATAGCAGTTATTTCTCTTCTCCTGTTCAAAAAGGTAAATCAGGTAACAGCTATCTCTCACTGGATTGCCTGCTGGTGTCTACAGAGTACAAGCAATCATAGCACATTAAAGATACATCTTAGCTCTGGTGGGTTAACTAGAAAGTTATTTCCGATAAGCAATCATCCTGCTGTGGGGCTACAGCAATGCACTTCCCAACCTGTGCCTCACGTTTTATTAGAAACCTCTCTGGACTTGTTCCAGCTCCTAACAGTTTAATTTGTATGTTTTATAGGCGAGTACATATTTTTGGTCGACTAACCTGTGTCCCATTAGTTCATGTTTTTGTGTGTGGGGGGGTGGTTACCGGGAATTGAACTCAGGGGCACTCTATCACTGAGCCACAATCCTCAGCCCTGTTCTGTATTTTATTTAGAGACAGGGTCCCACTGAGTTGCTTAGTGCCTTACTTTTGCTGAGGCTGGCTCTGAACTTGAGATCCTCCTGCTTCAGCCTCTGAGCCACTGGGATTACAGGCATGGCCACCGCACCCGGCAGCTCATGCATTTTATGAATGGAAAGAGCACATCTAATGATGGTCATGGCTGCCTGCCTATAAATGTGATATAATCAACAGTAGTACTGGAGAAACGTGTAGCTGTATAGATGCTTCCCAGAAGTAGCTTGTTCAGAAAGGAGGGGAGAAATTTGCAGACCTCAGCATTCGAGATTCTTGTCTAGAAACTGAAATGTTCAGAAGACAGGAAGGAGTTGCTGACGATTTCCTTTTGGTAGGAAAAGACAGAGGTGCCAGCGGCAAAGGGAGGGGAGGGGACGGACCAGAGGCAGGAAGCTTCCATCAGTGAACACATTCTCAGCTGGTCCCCTGGGTGCCCCGACACAGGACCCAACACCAGGCCAGACCGTGTGAGCACTCCTCGTGATTCTAGAAGGGGCTCTCACCTCAGCCTGCTCCTCCTCAGGTGACTCTCGAACGTGTGGCAGTGCATGAATACCCTAATCCACGAGTGATACTGTTCTGATCAAGAGATGCTTGGATGCAAAGCGAAGACGTGTGAAGAGGAAAAAAATATAAAACAGATTGCAGAACAGCATGTTGAGTAAAATTCATTTATTTTTGTGGGAAAAAAAAAGCTATATAAATAAGGATCAGCGTGACTACAATGAGACACTAGAAACTTCCAGTGACTTCAGGTAGAGGGAATGTACATGATTTTCCTTTTCTTTTTACTTACCTGTATTTTCAAACAAACATATGTCACTTTTAGAATAACAAACATTTCTTTTTAAAAAGTCTGGTGGGAAGAAATAATTAATTTTTTATAAAAACATGGGTTGATAATTATTATTTCAATTAGTAAATCTATTGAGTTAAGGAAATAAATATAATTAAACATAATTAAAATATAAACATAAAGAATATAGTTCTTGTAGCCAGCCATGAGGGCGCCTCTCCATAGTCCTAGGTACTCCGCAGGCTGAGACAGGAGGCTCACATGTTTGAAGCCAGCCTGCGCAATTTAGTCAGATCTTGTCTCAAAATAAAAAGGGCTACAGGTTTAACTTAGAGGTACAACACTTTCCTAGCATGTGCTAGATCCTGGCTTCAGTCCCCAGTACCAAGGGGGTGAGAAAAAGAATATGGTATTTATATTTTCTTTCACATTTAGAACAATAAATATTTGACAAGTAATATATGTAGTTTGCTGAGGCTGTATATATTTAAGGAATTCCATTTCATAAAGTCTGTTACTATTTAAGAAGAATTTTAACTGAAGACTAATGCATTAAACAAAATCCAATTCATACAACTATCACATTATGAAAGAATAGGTGTAGCTTTAAAAAAGAAAACCTAATCTATAGCTGTCTGACATAATCCAAGATTGGACCTGAGAACCATTGCCATTAATAGTCAACCATCAGAAACTCCAAGGACAAAGGAAATCTGAGAGATGGGAAGATGCTGGGGCGTGGCACTCTCACATGCTACTAGTGGAAATATATTTTTGACACTCTAAAGAGCCATCTGGTAATGCTCAGCCAGGGCCTCGACATAAGAGGTATCTTTACAACAGTGAATTTCATTTCCAGTTCATCCTCCAGAATGCTTAAGAATGTGAACGATGTTACAGGGGGTTTGGGGTTGCAGCTCAGAGGGTAGAGCGCTAACTCAGCTGAGCAAGCCCTAGAGCTCCAGTTCCAGAACCAAAACCAAATAAATACCCCCCCAAAACAGCAATAAGGATGTTCACAGAGCATGAATGTGAATGTCTTACAGAAGAGGAATGATTGCTTTCAACATTGATTAAATTATAGTAATTCATTCAGCAGTGTGCTATGCAGCCATTTATAAGAACCCATGCATGGGTGAACCTAATGCACACAATATTGAACAAAAGAAGCCAGTCACAAAACAGGATATACTATACATCACACAGCGTTCAAACCTGGCAAAAATACCTAGTGCCGACTCTGGGAGGCAAGCTGGCAGGCTCCTGGAGTTCTGTGGGCTCTGTTTCCTGGGCTCAGGATGAGGAAAGATGGGGAGGAAAGATGGGCTGCTTTTCTGCATGCTTGCCATGCTCTTTACCGGCTGAGGGCGGTGGTCCACACATGCAATCCCACCTACTAGGGAGACTGAGGCAGGAGCATTGCAAAGTTCAAGAGATTTATGAGATCCTGGCTCGAAATGAAATAAAAAGGGCTGGGGTGTAACTCAGTGGTAGAGCGCCCCTGATAATGAGATTATCAGGAGAAAGGTGCTGGGGACATATTAATAACCTAGAAGGTGTTCAACTTATATTACTAAGGCAACAAACGAGCAAACCAACAGCACAATTCCATTTTTTGTTTTAAAGAATTTTGTTGGAAAATAAAGAAATGGATGTTATATCCACAAAGTGGCCTTGGTGGACATCTGTGGAGGATAGAAAAATAGGTGATTTTTAAATTTTAATGTTTTCTAAAATTGTTTACTAAATATATAGTATTTTTTTAAATCACAATACCAATGTGAAAATAAAAGCAGATATAAATTTGCTGAAATAGCCGAGTTAGTAAGAATACACAATAGTAAGGACCTCAGAAAGAGCTGACTGACCTGAGTTGTGACTGCAGAATCTGGCATTTTATAAAACTCTGGTTCGAATGGAAGCTTTTCACTCAGGGAGTATGTGGTAGTGACTTCCAAACGAAGGCAGGGTGTGACAGTTCCAAAGCCAGCTCTAATGACCGGCTGCCTTCCAGTTCACTGGCTCCCAGGAGCAGGCCCACCCTTTCTGCAGAAAGGGCTTAGTAATACCTCGGTGCCTCGTGCCAGAGGCATTTTGAGGATAAAGATGTCATGACGTTCAAACAGCTTTGAAGTTTCCAGAGATACTGGTCTCAGATGTCATTACAAGGGCCATTCATGAAAAAATATAGGATTAAATGCTCCTTGAAATTTTTTGTGAAGTTTGGGAATGATTTTATCATTAGAAGCCTTAACATAAGAAGATTTTAGGATAAGGTCGTTCATTTTTCTGAATTTTGCAGAGCAAATTTTACAAAGAAGGAAAAAAGACAAAGAACAGAAAATAACCTATTTTCATCTGAAGAAAAATGGAACAATTTAGGGATCTAAATAATTTTTAAAAAATTGGTGACAGCACTAATTCTATAATTGTTGTGAGTGACTGGTTGTTCCTACTGGGGAAGAGAAAGGGAGCCCTTGGCTCCCGGCACGTGTGTCCTGGGCTGGTGTTGGGATTGTGTCCCTCCCCGCTGTCGGGGTCTTTGATTTCACATGCCAGTCTTGAAGGGTGGCTTGGAGCCGTGCTGAGGAGCTGCCGGTGAGGACAGTTAGCATTGTCTTAGCCGGGGACCTTTCCTGTCCGGCCCATGCTGCCCCACCCTGTTTCCATACCAGAGGGACTCGGTATTGGCATGTGTGGGACATCTCACAATGAATTCTGTCTTCAGCTGCTACCTTATCTGGACATGTACTGTCTCAGGAGTTTGTTGCCCACAATTGCACCCACTGTTTGCTTCAGATCAAGGTTTGGAAGCACTGGTGGCTCCCCACCCCGTGCTACGTTAGATCTGATCATCTGCATCTGGCTTGAACACAGCTGTGCAAAGTGAGTGGCAGGGACGCCTCCACGGTTGGCTGCGCCAGTTTCAGGCCAGTGGTGAGCAGACCTGCGGTCCTGACTGAGACAAAATCAGAAAATGCGCACAGGTCATCATTTCAAATGTTCAATAGCGATCTTCCTGCAGGAGGACACACGGTGCTGCGGGGTGGGGAAAGTCACGTGCTTGCCCTGAGCCTCCCTTTTCCATCTGTAAAGTAGGAATACTTGTTTGGTCCTGGGGATGAACAAATGAATGCATTTAAACTGCTCAGACCGCTCAGCACTGAGCACTGGAAATATTAGCTACAACTGTAACTTTTGTAACTGTGTTATTCTGTCCTCAGAGGAAAGGAGTTACAGAATGTTGAAGTCAAGACAAGATTCAACAGTTTAGTAATAGAAACCTAGTGGGGTTTTATTTTACTTCTTCATATTTTCATTGGTGTTTTATAGTTGTACATAATTGTGGGGTCTGCTGGTGAATATTTATACATGACACAATATAACAATATAATTTGGCCAATGTCATTTCCCAGTTTTACCCTATTCTCTTCCCTACCTTTTTGGTTTTTTTGAAAAGGGGTCCTGCTAAGTTGCCCACGCTGGCCTCAAACCTCTGGGCTGAAGTGACCCTCCTGCCTCAGTCTCCCCAGTAGCTGGGACGATAGGCATGTGCCCCCACATCCAACCAGAGGCACTGTTTCAATAATGAAAATTGTTGCCTGATCCAAAGATTCCCCCGTTTACCCAAGGAATTCAGATAATAAAAGGCATTATTTCCTAATCAATTATCATATGCTGACAATATCCAACTTAGCTAACATTCTGATATATAAATCTCATTGGAATTTGGTTTACCTATTATGGAAATAACAAAAGCCTACTATTTTTTGTCTTAAGCCTATATTTACCATGTATGTGTTTTTAAATTCACAGATATGTTTAGGTCATACTTAAAATAGAAAAGCTGTGAAGGATTACTCCACAGGGTACATGAGCATTTATCTACCTGCCTCATGATGGAAGGAATTGTTCTCTTGTCTAGCAGAAAACCACCAAGCGGTCAATGGTCCCAGGATATAGTAGCAAAATAGCTTTTTTTCTTAGTGCACCATAATTCTGCAATAAAGTTCCTGTTATAGAAACGATGCACAAAATACATTTCAATGAGGATAGTTTTAGGCCATTTGGGGACTCAGGAACTCAGAAGGCGTCTGGACACAACATCACACCTTACAATGCTGGGTGCCCAAAGTTTAGACTGATTTCACATGCAATGCAAAACCCTTCTTTTCTTTTTTTTAAATATATGACCAAATAGAAGTTTAATACCTGCTCTTCAAAAGTCCCTGAGAGCAAATCACAAGTTGGTTTTCAGGCTTATCTTCCCTGACTTCTAATTCTAGAAAGGCCTCAAAGCACTGTGTGCTTCTGAGCCTGGAAGACTAAGGCTGAGCAACCTGGCCCACATGTTCTCATTTGGCACTTGGAAGTCCACCCTTGATGGTCATAAATCCAAGTCTTGGCTTCTCTTTTCCTGAATGGGTAATGGACAATTGCTGTGTCTATTTCAAAGCATTAATGTGAAATTCAAATGATTAGATGGAGAGGAAAATGCTCGAAGTTAGAAAATACTGAAGCGCATTTTTGTTATTGCATGTACAACCTTTAGTTCTGGGTAGGTAATGCTAGTTAGTTTCCCAGGGAAGGACTGAAAAAGGGTTGCATTTCAGACGTCAGGCAGTTTCAGTTATCTCTAGTCATCAAACAGTACACATCCAATAAAAATACCACACGGCGGTCATGCATCCGACGGTGTGATTGCCAAGCAAATATGTATTCATCCTGTCAGAGGCCCAATGGAGAGGCTCAGCCTTAGTTACAGACTAAAACTAATGTGGAAACATAACAGTGACAGATTGGCTGGCAATCCCTGCACGCTCTCGATCTGCGATTTGTTTTTGGCAGAACTTACTGGTTTTATGACCAACGAGATATTGCAGGCCAAGGGAAGAACATGGGTACCCCATGATCCGTTTCCAAGGGTTGTCTCACAAAATGCTCCCCGTGGTCACGGGACGCAGAGAACAACCCCTGGCCCATGGCACGGGGTGGGGACTGTTGTTTAAATTGTTGCCATTATCATTTTAAAGATAAGGAACAGGTGGAGTACTTCATCTTCCACAAGGGACTAGGAAAAAAAGCTGCGTGTGGCCAAATTTTGCCTTCAGAAGGAACAATGGAAGTCCCCAAAAGAAAAATTGAATTTCAGAGAGCAGCCCGGGGTTGATGATTAACAGAGGTTCATAAACACGGGCCAGGAAACTGCTGTCAGATCACTGCAGAGAAGAACTATCAAGAGGTCTCATTTTTAATTGTGAGTTTAAACTCCGGAATAATAGATGGCTTAAAATTTTTAGTTGAACTGTGGAAATGTAAGCACTGATTCTTCCCTGTTTGAATGACTTAGGCTTTAGGTTCACAAGCTATTTTTAAGATACAGCATCGCTCGTTTCACTATGTATCCGGGCACGTGATGTGGAACGTCTCTTAAATGCACACCCTTTCCACTCACGTAAGAAAGTCGAAACAAAATCGACTCCAAGACGCCCATTCTTCTGTTTTGTTTCCACTTAATTATTTTTAGTTCTCCAGTTCTATTGGAAAGAGTAGGAATAACTGCTATGGGAATGTTTTCTATGAAATAATAGAAATAATTTCTATTGGAAATTCACAAACTGATAGAACTTACTTCATTTCGAGGGAAAAATTGATCTGATTTTTTACTTAAAAGTATATGAAAAAATATGAAAGGCACAAATAAGGGCTTTAACATTCTATAAAAAAATGTCATGTAAGCAGGGCCTGGTGGCACACACCTGAAATGCCACCAGCTCGGGAGGCTGAGGCAGGAGGATCCCAGTTCAAAACCAGCCTTAACAACTTACCAAGGACCTAAGCGACTTAGTGAGACCCTGTCTCTAAATAAAAAATAAAAAAGGGTCTGGGGGATGTGGCTCAGTGGATAAGTGCATGTGGGTTCAATCCCCAGTACCAAAAAGAGAAAAAAGAAAGAAAGAAAAAAGTCATATGTAAGTCATCTAAAACTTAGACAATATAAAAAATGAGATGCTTTCTTTAATAACACAAATTATTAATCATTCTCAACTCCAAATGATTCCAAGTACCTCTTAATTTTCTTTTTAGTTATTTAGTATTAAGAAATCTAAATACCCATCCCCATCTCACTACTCATTACCAGAACACATTGCTTTATTTTCTGCTCAGCATTTACCATCCTCTGAAGTCGTCCGTGACCTCTTCCCTTGTTAATTAGCAGCTGACCTGCTGGCTGCCCTCACAAACACATCTCTTGCACTGACCTGGTTGGTACTGTCACAAAAATATGACAATATGAAAATCAGATTTAAAAGAGAAAGTATTGAGGGATTCTGTTCAGATCTCTGTCTTCCCAAAGGGTTTTACATACTGTTCTTACTTTCCGTTTCAAACTTCTGTCTTTTCGCTCATTCACTGTCTTGCTCCAGCTGGTGAGGAAGTGGACCTTTCTGTCATGAATGAAAAATGAAAAGGTTTCTGGATCTAAAGATTTAACAAGGAGATCACAGAAGCATGGGCTTTCACTTGTAGGCCTTGGAGCCTGCTAAAAATACATATTGACACATTATGTCAAGGGGAGGGGAGGGGAGGGAGGACCCAATACCTAACCCTGGGCCAGGCCACAGAGAAAAACTTCAGGATCTTCTTCATGAGTTTGAAATTCAACTACAAGTATGACTACATTTTTAAGAAGAGCTGGGTCCGCTGGCTGCTGTCTTCTGGAAGTCAGGAGAGAGGCTAAAGCACAGGCCCTGCGGGTTGGCTACCAGGGTTTGAACCATGGCTTTCCTCTTGGAAAGCTTTTCATTGAAAACTCTGGGAAAGTGTCACAAGCTCTTGGTGCCTAAGTTTTCTCTTCTGTAAAATGCAGTTGATAATAGAATCCGCTCAGTATCATTGAGCAACGAAGACAGCACGAGTCTTCCTGGCAGATGTGGCACACACGGGGTGTTTAAGAGACATCACATAAGTGTTAAGTGGCGTTTACTGTGCTTGAAGTGCCAGGCTCTGTTCTGGAACTCCCTGAGCCTCCACACTGCCCTTAGGCTGCCGAGTGTCAGCCCTCGCAATCAGAGACCTGTGGAGGGTCCATCTTAGAGGAAGCTCACTGCGGCTCTGGGGTTTTGACTGCAGCATGGGCTGGTCCAGTAAAGAGGCCGCGAGCACAGTGTTGCAAACAGAGGAAGGAAAGCACACCCAGGCCTGCGGCCAGGTGCACCAGACGGCTCTGGGAGTGCCAGGCGCGAAGGCCTGGCGCCGAGAGAGACTCTAGACTCTCACTGTGTAAATGAACCTCAAGAGGAGAAAACAAAGACCAAAAACCCACTAGAATCCTCCTAGACCCTCATGTTTTCCCTCGGTTTAGGGTAACTGGTCAGGGGTGGCGTCTCAGAGTTAGTGTGTTTAAAAGCTTACTCTGCTGAAATGCAGTGTAAGCCAACAGCTGGGGATGGACCCAGCAGAGGCCTTTATCTGAATGGCCTTGACCAGCAGCGTGACCTTGAAGTTTTCCCATGGAGTGAGACAGCAGAGATGTCCTTGAGATTCGAGAGTCCGCTCAGGAGACTACTGCAATGATCCAGTCTTTCCTGCCTTCTTGTACCTCATCTCTCAATCCCAGGACCTTCCTTTCAAGAAGCACACAGGCTGCCTTAGGTGCTCAATGTCAGGAGAAATGTGGAATAAATAGTGAATTCTCAGGAACGGCAAGGGAAGTCGTTCAAACGGATTTTTCTTGCTACAGAGGATTTCCACAACTTACAGGTACCTTGAAATTGTGCACAAGAACTGTACCTGTCTATGCAGTGCACTTTTCCAGCATGAAATTCCACACCTTTATCAGATCAGCAAAGGGCTCTAAGACCCCGCAGCACATAGGCTTTGCTGTCTGTGAAAGGGGTTTACTGAGAAACTGGGTCATGTCACCTCTATCTGTACTACAACGTGTGGATATTTTAAACCTTGTCTCTTAACTTGAATTCCCCAGTAGTTTCTGGCTCTGACAAAACATCAGAACCACCTAAGGCTATTGAAAAGGACTCAGTTCCAAATCTCATCTCAGCATTCTTAAATTAGGAGCTATAAAAGAGTACCAACCTCTGGGGCATGGTGGCCCACCTGCAACCCCAGGAACTCAGGAAGCTGAGGCTGGAGGACTGCAGGTCCCGACCAGCCTCAGCAATTCAGTGTGGCCCTAAGCAACTTAGAGAGAGCCCATCTCTGAATAAATACGTACATAAATAAACAAACAAACAAATAAATAAATACGTGAGTCAGTCAGTCTGGGGATGTGGCTCAGTGGTAAAGCGCCCCTAGGTTCCATCCTTAGTTTGAAAAAAATGTGATTTTAATTACATTCCGGTGTGGGAACCATCAATCAACTCCTTGACTTAGAAATACAGTAAAAGCATTTAGTTATCGACTCCACTATCTTGCTTTTGTTATTATACATCTTCATTATTTTTGCTGAAAATCAAGACTCAAGACTTTCTTTTAAGATCATGCGCTGTCATTAACTTGACAGTTCTCCACGGAGGGGAACACAGATGTGATCTGATTCGTGATTCTGAAGAAGGCTGCTTCTTGGGAGACCCCCACCCGCTTCTCTGCTCCCCTCTCTCCCACAAACAATTGCCGTTCTCAGCTCTTCTAAAGCGCTGTTTCCACTTAAGCTTTCTGGGCCAAGGGGAAAATCATTCTAAATTGCCTTATCTCAGCACTTGAAATGAATGGACACATATTTTTATTTTTATTTATTTATTTTTTTAAGAAAGAGGCTGCCTGGTTTGGCAAAATCATTTTCATTCTCATCCGAGAGTCTGGCCCTCCTGTGAATAGCCTCCTTATCTTCCTCCCCTTCTGTTATCTGCTCCACATCTGGCATTCAATCCAAGGCAGAAACAGCATGCCATCCACCACAGGAGAAAGGAAACGCAGGCCCTTAGAAATCTTGGGTCTCATTTGTTGTACCACTGAAGGCAAACTCTGGAGGATGCGCAGAGCTTTGGATGATTAAAAATGAAATATAAGAACGTGTTGTCCTCGACGATTACGAAGGAAGAAAGGGGAGCTTTTGTAGATTGCTGGGCTGCAGCTCTCGCCAGGGACAGCTTGGCAGAGCGGCAAGGGCATTAGGCCTGCTCAGGAGAGTTGGGCCAGTACTGGGTATTCCTTTCTTTTCTATCAGGCTGAATAACGTAAATTGGGCATAGGTAAGTGTTCTGGACAACAAAATCTCAATTGCTGTTTTGATGAAGACTTTCTAAAAGAAAAACGTTCAAATTGCCACAGAACTAATCCATGTTGAGAAAATCTTATTTTTGAAAACATGTCTTTTTGGAGGATTGAGACTCGAGTCCTTTACCTGACACCCACCTCCTCCTTCTCTGCGTCTTCTCTCCTGATTCCTCGCTTGTCACTCCTTTCCGTGTTTCCACATCTGGCTCTTGTCTGCTTCTCTTCTGTCACTTGTGGTGACGTCTCCTGTGCACCTGCAGCATTCTGCAGCTCCAGGGGGCCTGGCGTGGGAGCCAGTGTGCACCGTGGAAAGAGACATCCAGGAGGGGACTGGAGGCCAGAGCCCCGGCGTGAGCAGCCTCCAATCCCTCACTTCCCATAGACTGCTGTCCATCCCCTTCATTACGGGGTTGCCTTTCCATTTTAAAAGGTTTTTCTTGCAAAAATTTCTTATTGCTGTCGTAGTTTACAACATCTCAGGCCCTTTTAGCTGAACCCTCTGTTCACAGGCTAAAACACTACCAGGTAAAGAAATGAAGTCTGTCTGCTTTTCTCAATGCACTTTGGAGTTCAAACTAAATTATGCAATGAAAACAAGACTCTGATGCAGAGGAAGTTACTTACTGATAGAAACCACGAATGCATGAGTCAGGAAAAGTGTAGAAGCCGGACACTTTGACACGCGCACGTGTGTGTGCAGGGGGGCTGGGGATGGAACCCTGTAAACGCTCTCCCCTTGAGCTGTATCCTCTAGCGGGAAGTCCGACATCATTTAAATTTTCTTGAGAAGATGTCCTACAGTCAAGCGTCACGTGGCACATCCCGTTTTCCCCTCCCATGTCCAGGACAGCAGGACCCCTGCCTTCAGGAAAGATGGTTTCAGGACTATCCACTGCAAAAGGTTTTCCTCCAAAGCAGTGCTTCCCAAAGGGCTGAGTGTGACCCTCTTGCTCGCAGGGCCTCCCCACAGTACCTGAGAGCATTTCTAGTGGAGGGGCCCTCCTGGCACCCGGAGGCTAGGGACCCAGGAAGCGGCCAGCACACCCGCCTTCCCTCCACCTGGTCCTCCGTTGCTAAACAAAGGGTGGGTCTTCCAGCAAGAGCCCCAAGCTGGGATCTGGGCGGCCACAGCACCGAGAGGGGACCTGTGTCCGTGAGGCCAACGCTGACACACAGTGACAGTCCGGCAGCCTTTGGGAAACTGGCTGTGCTCCTTAGGTGTGGCAGGTGTTCCTGTGTCTGCCAGAGCCTGGGTGTGCAGTAGAAAGTGAAGCGTAGGCCAGGACCCAGCAGAGCCTGGATGATGAGTTAGCAGGTCTGGCTCTGCCTTCCTGGGCTCCTGCATCCCCAAAGCGCCTGCTCCCCAACCGCATAACCAAGTGAAAATACCAGTGGGCTCACTTTCAAAGGAGCCGATTGTCAATGCACACCCTGGGCTGTAGTTCTTGGACAGTTTTCTCATCAAAAATGAGCATCATCCACTTTCAAATATCTGCACCCAGACACTGCACTGTGTGATTCTCACATCCCAGGGCAGCAGAGCACCCAGGGACTGCCACGCGCTGTCCCCTGCAGCACGCTTCTCGTCTGACCACTTGCTTCACCGTCTCCCTGGAAGAAGGCCCACGTTTCACTCCCAGACATCAGCGTGGCCCATGCAAGGTTGGCACGGAGGCCCTTTAGGTCCTGACCTCATCCTTACCCTGGCCACTCCCTTCTTCGAGAACTCCCGGGACAGAATGGAGCACTGGTCTGACTCACCACTACCCAGAAGTGTGCAAGAGGACATGAGGGCAAGAAAAGGAAGCGGATTAAGTAGTTGCGGGCTGTCTCGCTCTTGCAGATGCCACCTGATTCCGGCTCGGCTGATGGCTGGTGAGGAGGGTGGTGTCTGCTCTGCGCCCTCCCGAGACCTCCTGAGATGGACCGAGCCCAGAGAGGCCCAGTTATTCCTATGTGATAAGAGTCCTGAACCAAGGGGGCTGAAATAGTGAAAGAGATGGCAAAGTGTGGAGAGCCAGGCCCAGCCTGGTCCAAGGCCTCTGATCTCCCCCTGTCCTGTCTTTGTGTTTCTGAAGTGCCCCTGACTCCTCCCGAGGATCCAGCCCCCCTTCCATCACGGGATGTTCCTCTGCACGGATCTTGGTCGCAGCGAACCTGGAGTGCACGCTCTCTCTCAGGCTGGCCTCAGGTCACATTATAACTGAACTCGCCGCTCTGCATTGGGGGGACCAGCAGGGACCAGGAAACACTGATTAGCCAGGGCCCATCTCAGGTGCCGCTGGATCAAAGGTGAAGATGGGTGGTGGATTGAATTCCTCTGGGTACTGTTGGGTGGGAAAAAAAAAAAAAAAAATTGAATGTCTAACTGTGGAGGTGGTAACTCAAAAGTCCACAATAGCTTGGAAAATGACGAGAGGCACAAAGTTTCTAGAACAGAAGTACCTTTTAAGTAAGTCAAAACAAACTTTAAGTTCAAATATCAAATAAATAGAAGGATGTTTGCCACCAATCCTTAATTCTCAGCCAGATTCAGGAAACTCTGGAGATTTTATAGCAGTAATGTAACTTAATGCTTGGTGAGATTTTGAAGCTGGCCTGGGTTAAGGCACGAAGACTAAACATGAGTTCCACCAGCCACTGCTTCTATTAGTGGGCACGTTTCTCTCACTGACTGGTGGAAGTCCTCGTAAGAAGGTGACCAGGCCAGTCCTCTTGGGATGGAATGGGAAGGAAGATCCCTGGATCCATCTGCCTCCTGGCCCCCGCCAATCTCACTGATTTCTAACAACAACTCACTGGTGTGTAACTGTGAAATATTTCTTATGATTTATGACCATTTTGAAATAATTTGAGTCAATTTTATGAGTTAAAAATAAGGAGGCCAAAACTTTTAAAAAGAAAGCAACATTATTATGCCTGATCAACAGATTTATCTCG
The DNA here is from genome assembly GCF_902686455.1 of Sciurus vulgaris. Lineage (NCBI taxonomy): Eukaryota > Metazoa > Chordata > Mammalia > Rodentia > Sciuridae > Sciurus > Sciurus vulgaris. Next base: position 140,874,633 of record NC_136470.1, read on the forward strand.
ATATAATATTCAAACACATTTGATTAGAGACTTCACATGGGCCAAAAGAAATTGCTGGAGCAGCAATATCTCACTTTGAATAAACAAAAAATATGGAATGTGGACATTAAATGGACTTGTCTTCAAGAAATAAAGAAACTCAATAAAATTTGGTATGTCAGAATAGGTTTGTATTAGTTGGATATTCTGGAATTTCTCTGTGTGTCAGGTAAGAGTAACAGGTGTTTTTTGTTTTTTGTTTTGTTTTGTTTGGTACTGAGAATTTAACCCAGAGAAGCTTTACCACTGGGTCACATCCCCAGACCTTTTTGGTTTTTATCTTGATACAGGGTCTCAATAAGTTTGCTGAGGCTGGCCTCTGAGATCCTCCTGCCTCAGCCTCCCTAGTCACTGGGATTACAGGCTGGGACCACTGCACTGGCAAAGCAGGTTTCTAATCTAGCATAGAACTACCAGTATACCAAAGTAGTCTACTTGTCAAAAGTCCAAGGAAAATCCAATTCCCCTTTTAAAAATTCCTCTTTTTTTTTTTTTTTTTGGCCTGTTCAGTATCTTCAGCAAAATATTGCTTGTAAAGAAATCAGCACAAAAATTTCAAAACTGCATTTTTGATCTCTTTCAGGCTACTAGACCACAAAGGCAGGCGTGATTAAAGCACCACAACACTGCTGCTCTGTGACATTGCCTTCTTTGGCTGGAAACAGGCGAGGGTCCTCAGGTGACAGGTGCTCTGCAGGTCTATTTAGAAGCACCCCTTCACCTGCTGGAGGTGCCACTCCTGGCCTGAGAGTCACCTTCAGCTCCTAAGGCCACAGTGCCAGTGGCCAGGACGCCCGTGGCCTAGTCACAGGTGAGGGACTTTGGTAGTGGAAGGTCTCAGAATGTGGCCATGTCGAGGAATGGCCACCAACCATGGGGGACACAGCACTTGCTGAAGGGACTTGGATGTTGAACCTAGAAACTGTAAGACTTCATTTCTTTCCCCAAATACAAAGTCAAACTTGACGGGAAGAGCGAAGCCTTCCATCCACCCCAAAGAAAGTGGAGGCAGCTGGCAGGGGCTACAGGGGCCGGGCTTTGGGCCGCTGTCAGGAGGAACCTCCAAACAGCCAGAGGAGGGGTACAAATCACAGCCTCGCACAGTCGTGGGTTTAAGTACCTGTTCCTCCCGGTGCTAATTGTAGAGGCTGGGTAGCCGTCTCACCTCCGGGCCTCAATCTCCCTGTCTGGTAAGTAAGGACGGCAGCGCCTACTTGCAGGGTGAGGCTAATGATCCGTCAGCGGAGGCCAAGTGCTGAGTCCACACTCCTCAAGGCCCCCTGCTTGCCATCAGTGTCCCAGGACACTGTCATTTGTCAGAGCACCCAGCGACAAATGCTCCTGGCTTTAGAAACAGTCATTTTAGCCATCGTTGGAGGGATTCAAGTAGCTTCTTGAGATGTAACGACATGAGCTGGGTTTGAATTTTGGTTGTGGCACTTACTTGCTCCATTACAGTGACCACGATGTGTGACCTCTTTGACCCGAGTTTTCCTGTCTAAGTTAGGGTAATAAAATCTCCCTAAATAAACAAAACTCAGTTTTCCCTGGAATCATAACATAATTTAAAGGAGAATATGATTCTTGAGCACAATAAGTTTCATGCCAGCACCGTTCGAAGTGTTTTACATGAGCTTACTTCTCTGATCCCTGAGATAAATAGGTAAAGATTGCTATTTTTCCATTTTACAGATAAGAAAACCAAGGCCAAGGCAGTCCTGTGCCCATGGCCGCCCAGCATAGGGGCAGAGCAGGAGTGGGCAGCACGCTCGCCTGGCTCCTGGGATGTGAGCATGAGCTCCCCCGCACAGTGCACGACGTGGAACAGGCACATACTGCTCATTGCTTCCCCGTGGACTGGACAGCCACCTAGGCAGGACATGGTGACAGTCCAGTTGAGATTCCAGCTTGCTCTGTGTAGTAATTCAGGAGTCCTGACTTCTCTTTCTTAAATGCAAACCCATGGATGAGGGTCAGAGAGCAGTCAAATCAAAACATGCTTTGAAAAGTACAAATTCCCAGGTTCCCCTTTACAAATTCCAAGGGAGTCATCTCGGAGAGCCTAGAAATGGGCACATGTGCGGCTGTCCAGGGGTCTTGTGGCACGGCTGGTGGATGACCCATGCTACTGTGATCCACGTCTTCTCACCGGGAGTCTCTGAATAAAGCTGGACCCTCAATTTCCTGTGTTCCAGTTTGCAGGCAGAGTCCTCCTTCCTCTCACCGACTTCGGGAAAGACATAGGATCAGTGGCCTCTACTGTGTCACATGCCTTTCTCAAGGGTGTGTCCCCAGTGAGTTCTGCAGACCCTGCCCTTGGAGGGTCAGTTCTCTAATAAATGGAAGAGGAAGATGAAGAAACCAAGTGAACAAGTTCAAAACCGGAGCACAGGCCAAACCCTCAGCCAGGGGAAATAATAGCTATCTAAGTAAACAGATGAGTAAAAATGTCAGGTGTGTTTAGCTTGTCAAAGAAATGGGCATGCAAACCCCACCTGTACCTCAAGCATGCAGCCCCGTGCTGCGTAGAAGGAGCAAGAGGAGAAATGTCTGGGTCCAAGAAGAATACTTTCTTTGAACAACATCCTAAATTATGGCTTGTGCTAATCAGGTATGTCACTGTGACAAAATACCTGAGAAAATCAAGTTAAAGAAGGAAAGATTTATTCTGGCTCAGGTCTCAGTGGTTTTAGTCCATGGTGGGCTGGTTCCCTGGTTTCTGGTCCTCAGATGAGACAGAACATCATGGCGGAAGGGTGCAGTGGAGGAAGGCTTCTAACCTCCTGGCAGTCAGGGCTCGGGCCAGAGACAGGACGTAGACTTCCAGGGCCTGCCCCCAGGGACCTCCTTCCCCAGGGAGGTCTACCTCCTGAAGGGATGCCCTCAGGGACGAATAGTCCCCGCAGGAGGCCTGAGCACTCCGTGACCATGGCTTCCCTGGAGCCTTCCTCAGACAGTGCTGCACCAAGACTCCAGCACACGCGCTTTGGGGGACATTCCAGACCCACGCTGTGACACAGTCATACACAAAAGGTGCAGATGAACTGAGCAAGTGCTGGTCAGTGTCCAGCCCTGTGCCCGGGGCCTAATCCCCGAGGAAAGCGAAACTCAGGTGGGGAAGAAGCTTCCCATACCCTGGTTCAAGTTCTGCAGAGTCTGAGGCCATCAGGAGCGCTCTTCCCAGAGATGAGCAGCCGTGAAATCAGGCAGAAGGGACAAGGGAAAAGGTCATCTATCTGTGTGCGTGTCACACGCACGCGTGTGAACTTACATGGAAACTCGTGCGCCCAGCTCACACTCGGGCCCATGTTTGACCTACAAAAATAATTTAATAAAACATCAGTCTTTTCCTTTGTATGGACAGAGGAATTTTCCTAAGTTTTAGCACAGACTTAGGAAGGAGAAAAAAGCTTTTGTGATTTTTTTTTTTAAGTTGGAATTTGACTCAGAAACAAAATAATTCCTATTTTTTTTTTCCTTCCTTCCCCACACAGAGCTTGGGAAATGACACCCCCTCTGCCTGAGAGCAATCAGACTTATTTGGGTTCCCTAGGCTTGATCGTGGTAGGAACATCTAGAGGAGACAGGCATTCCCAGTAGCGGGGAGGCGGGAGGGCAATGGGGAATTTTCTGGATGTTCTTGGATAGCAGGTTGGGGCGCAGTGCTGAGCAGGGGCAGGCGTGGCATTTGATAGCTCATTCCCAGGAGGGAATGAGTCAAGTGTTTCTAAAGAAGCAGGCAGAGTATGTATCAGAATAAGAAAAGGCAATGAATAACCCTTGTTATGTAAGAATAGAAAACGGATTTACTGTAAAGCAAGGTGTTTACAGAATCGTAGTGGACTTGAAAAACTATTTTTAAAGTCATCCTAGGAGTGTGACGCTATATTGAAAAGAAACTGTACATCTTTGCCTAAATAACAAAAAAACGCAGAAAGAACTGGAACAGAGACCCTGGTCCTGTTGCGTTAGGAAGAGTAGCTGTTCTAGTAGGTTCTTAGGGTGCCATCTAGTGCTCAGGGGGAGGAAAGCAACTAAGACGGATTTTTTTTTTTCCTTCCAGAAAAAGAGTTTTGCTATTTCCTACACAGGAAGAACTAGCACAATGAGACAGTTGGTATAATAAGTGTCAGGGATAAGGCATAGTTTGAGATTTATTAAGGAAATTGTTGCTCACTGGTATAAGCAAGGTGCTCTGGAGACGGCAGGGATACCTGCCTTAGGTTTCCCTCCATCTCCACCACTTAGAGGGGCCCCTAGTATCCTGTGTCAACTCCCAGTGGACTTGCTTGAAACAAAGTAAAATAAACGCAGACAAAATGATAGGATTCCAAAGACTCTATATCATCATACAGATAGATCACATCTACTGACAGTTTTTTTAAAAGGAAGAAACAACTTGTGTGAGTCATTTTAAATAAAAATATTAGAAGGTACCCTAAAACATTGTCCTACTGTAGATTTTTTGAAAATCACACTAGGAATTCTTTGCAGAGTTGGAAAGGGAATGTTGGGAAATCTGGGATATTTTTTGCACTTCATGTGTCTACTTATTTATTTTGCACATTTACAGGGGAAGAGGGAGGAGATTGACATACATTGCGTATCTCCGATGAGCTAGCTGTGTGTACCAGTTTGTATATTAATCTATGTAATCTTCACAAAGAAAACATTGACTGGGTTAATAACCAGAAGCTTGGAGATTTAGCTCACACAGTTGTGAAGCCGAGTCTTCTGGTTTTAAATTCCATAACCACCTGAAAGACACAGATTGATTTTGTTGGTTTATCTGTGGCATTTTTACAGTTTAATGTTCGCCATCCTCTTCCAGGACCCAGAATTGGTTTAGGGTTGGACATACAACCAATTTCTGGCCTCAAAGACAGAGATATCTTCTAAGAAGATTTTTATCATGGATGAAAAGGACCGTAGTAAGAAATGCTCCCTTTTCTGCCTGTTGATGTTGGTCTCTGATGATGTGATGCCTGGAACTGCTACAGTCATCTTTTGACCATGAGGTCGATGAACCTCACATCCAGAATCAAAAATGAGCAATGGGTAATTTTGACATTGTTCAGATGTTAACTTTACCAACCAGAGACTACCCTGCTTTGAACATATTATTATAATAGATAATAAAGTCTCCTTTTAAAAGCTATTCAAAGATCATGTTCAAAAATATCTTAGCTAAAACATTTAGGTGGAATATAAGAAATGATCAGAAATATCAGTTTAATCACTATTGGCAAGAGAATTAGCACAAAAAACAAATTTGGGGGAAATAAGAGAGACTCTTGAATTTAAACAAATCAATAAAGATGTTGAAAAAAAATTCTAGCACAATATATTTGGTTGATAATTTTAAGTTGAGATGAATTCCATCAAAAGAACAATACAGAAAGACAAGAAAATGGAAACTGACTCACATCAGCGATGCCACAATAGACTCTTAAAAAATAAACTACAGTAACTTTCTCAAATGTTTTGAATATAAATGGAAAATATCTAGCAAAACTTCTGTATTCAGAATATATGCAGTCTTTAACTTGCTGACTACTAAAGGGATATTCCGCGTTTCTTAACATGGAGGTAAAATATTAATTCAAATTTACTTCTTCTGCCTCCAGGTAGGGTTGTTGCAGCCCAAGGTGAATTTTCCATACTGAGTTGCAAACTAGACTGATGGTGTGTTTCTTCTATCTAGTATACGAATTTACTTTTTAGTTCTTTACCTTAACTTTCTGAAACCAAATCAGAATAGGTCAAAACAAAACTTCAAACTGCAGTGAAAATTAAAATGGAAATAATTTGTTATTTAATTAAAACAGGAAAATAGTGGAAACAGTTTCTCGGCGGGGAGCTGGCTTATCCTTATGAAAAGTCCTTATGAAATGATCTGGTATAAATTCACACAGAGGTTCTTGGCATCTGAACTTCACCCCTTTCCAGTGTGCACCGCGGCCAACAGCACAGGTGGAGAGTCAGCTGCTTTTAGGTCACGGTCAGATCACGCCATTTCCTCTGGGATGATTTTTTTTTTCTTCTTTTTATCTTTTTATTTTATTAATTTTTAATTTTTTTCTAATTAATCGTACATGACGGTAGAATGCATTTATTGTGGTGTAGATACGTGATGGAATGATTTTTTGATAGACCACTTTTAAAATGATCCCTTTATTGTTCTCTTCGTCTTCCTTTGGAAGTGGTGACTGAGGGTGGGGGTCCATGCGCAGGTTATAGCACCCACGTCTTCTGAGTGAAAACCATCTTTTTCTCACAGCTAAGAGACTTTCCCACAATCTTTTTCTTTTACAGACATTGTCCCTATGATAATATGGAATATGGTGTTTTCACTAATTTCAAATACATTTATTTTTACCCCTTCATAATTATGCCATGAATAACAGCAAACTAAACAAAAAAATTATGTCTTTCCAACACTCTTGTGAGATAGTTTACTATTCCCACTATATATAGAAAGAAATTGAGGCTGCATAGAATAACTCATGAGAGATTGTATAGCTATCAAGTGACAACAGTGTTTGAACCTAGACCAACCTAGCACAAAGAACTCTATCAAGTAAAGAGTCTCAATTTCCTGGCTCTGTTGAGATAATAATTACATTAACTAGCTTGTTAAAATTTATGTCAGAGGCTGGGGTTGTAGCTCAAGGGTAGAGAACTTCCCTAGCATGCATGAGGCATTGGGTTCAATTCTCAACACCACAGATAAATAAAGTTTTATCGATATCTAAAAAAAAAAAAATTGTTAAATATGTCAGAAAGTATCACTTGTCCATTACTTGTGGGAAAGTCAAATGGTATAGCCACTTTGGAAAGAGTTTGGCAATTTCTTATAAACTACACATGCAACAACTGATGGCCAAGCAATCGCACTCTTGGTATTTAGCCCAGAGAAATGAAATTTGTGTTCCTGCAAAAATCCGTATGCAAATATTCATAGTGGCTATCATATTGTATTATATTATTTATAATAGCTCTAAAGTGGAAGCAACCCTGATGTTTTCCAGTTGGTGAATGGTTAAGCCAACTGGGGTACATAAATTCCATAGATAACTACTCTGTGATAAAAAGAATGAACTGTTCATATACACAACAGCTTGAGTAGGTCTCCAAGAAGTGGTACTGAGTGCACCAAGTCATTCCCCAAAGGCTGGGCACTGTTTTTGGTTGTATAATGCTATTGAAGTGACAAAATTATAGAAATGGAAAATCTATTTTCTATTTCCATCCAGACTGTGATTAGCACCCGGGGAATCTGAGCAGGACGGAGGCAGATGGAATTGTAAAAGGGTTAGGCCAGGGATTTGTGCAGTGTAGAACAGTTCTTATCCCCATTCTGGTGGTCGATACACACATTTACACATGTGATCAATTAGAACAAATACTCACATAGACAGACTCACACACACACACACACACACACAACTAGATATAAGTAAAACTCAGGAAATCAATATAAGACCTATGGATTGTATCACTGTCAAGATACTGCTTTGGATATTATAGTGTATTTTCACAAGACGATGTTATTGGGAAAAAAACACCTAAAGGTTATAGGAGATTTTTTTTGTACTACTTCTTACAATTGCATGTAAATCTACAATTATCTCACAATTAGAAGCTTAATTTTAAAAGATTGCAGGTATTCCTGTTTGCTGATGACATAATCTTATAAAGAGAAAATCTTTTAGAACTGATAAAGGAATTCACTAATCCAAAAATCAATTGTATTTTTTTCATCAATAACGAACTAGCTGAAAGAGAAATCAAGAAAACAATCCCATTTATGATAGCTACTAAAAGATACCAATGAATAAATTAACCAAGAAGGCGGAAACTGTATGCTGAGGGAAACTGACACTGTTGAAAGAAATTGAAAGGGTACACAGAAGTGGAAAGACAGCCCATGTTCATGGACTGAAAAAATTGATACAGTTAAAATGTACATACCACCCAAAGCAAGCTACAGATGCAATGCAATCCTATCAAATGCCAGTGACATGCCTCAAGGATATAGAAAAGAAAATTCCAAAACTCACAGGGAACCACACAAGACCCCAAAGTGATCCTGAGCGAAATCGACAAAACTGGTATAAGACACCTGAATTCAAAACAAAATATAAAACTCTATAACCAAAACAAGATGGTTCTGGCACAAAATAGACATATAGCTGGAACAGAATTGAGAACCCAGAAATAAATGCACGTATTTACAGCCAACTGATTTTCAGCAAAGACACCAGAACATATATTGGAGAAGTGACAGTTTCTTTAATAAATGTTCCATATGCAGAAGAATGAAATTAGACTCAGTTGTCTCAACACATTAAAAAAAGATAAAACTTTAGAAGGAAACACAGGAAATGCTTCTCAATGTGGGTTGGCCAAGGAGTTTTTGGATATGACTGCAAAAGAACGGGCCACTAAAGCAAAATCTGACAAATGGGATTATATCAAACTAAAAGCTTCCCTGCGGCAAGTAAACAGTAAGCATAGTGAAGAGACAGCGCACAGAACTGGAGAAGATGTGCACGCTGGCAGAGGGTCACAGTGGAACACATACCATGTGACCTCACGCTACTCACATGAAAGCAAGCCAGTCTCCTGAAAGAATGGGCGTATGGCCTGTTCGGACTTTCTCAAAAGAAGATATACAAAGGGTCATCAGAAATACCAAAAATGCTCGCCAACATGAATCATAAGAAATGCAAATCAGGATCTGCTCTTCCAGGATCATCTCATCCCATTCAGCCTGACTCTTACACAGAAGGCAGTAACAGACACTGCAAGGACGGGGAGTAGGGGGATTTTCATGCCCTGTTGGGAATGCAAGTTACCAGAGGCATCATGGAAAGCAGTGTGCAGTTAAAAAAAAAAAAACCTAGAAAAAAGCTCACTGTGGGATCTGGCAATTACCGGGGTAGGCACACATCCCAAACTGAAATCAGTAGGCGCAAGGGAGATCTGTACTCCACACTTACCGTGGCACTAGTCACAGTAGCCAAGATACTAAGTCAACCTGTGTGTGTGCCGATGGGTGAACTGACAAACAAAAGGTAGATATTGCCACATGAAATATTACTCAGCCATGAAAATAGAATTCTGTCATTGCAGTAATGTAGATAAAACTGGAGGACATTGCATTAAGTAAAAAAAGTCAGACACAGAAAGATACATATGCAATTTTTACCTCCTATGTGGAGGCTGAACATTGGTCTCAGGAGAACAGAGGGTGGAATAGAGAGCTTCCCAGGGTGGAAAGGGGTGACTGAGTTGTATGGATCCCAGCCAGACAGGAGAAATGACTAATATTCTAATGCGCTGCAGTACTCTGGTTGATAGCTGTTAATTGAATATTTCAAGATGGCTGGTAGAGAGGGGTTTCAAGTTTCCCATACAAAGAAATAATCAATCTGGGGTGATGGATATACCAGTTATCTGACCTGATCATCACACACGGTATACATGGGTTGAAAGGTCATGCTGTACCCCAGAAACATACACAATTTTATGTGTTATTTTGAAATCATACTGCATATTAAATTATTGTAGTTAAAATGTTATCCAGAATAATCACAATTATAATTATTTTTCCACATATGTAGAAAAATGAACTATAATTTCTACACACATTTGTTGCCAAAAATAAAATATTAGGATAATTTAAAAAAAAATTCTGGTACTGGCGATTGAAACCCAGAGGTGCTTAACCACTGAGCCACATCCCCAGTCCCTTTTATGTTTTATTTAGAGACAGGATCTCACTGAGTTGCTTAGGGCCTCACTAAATTGCTGAGGCTGGCTTTGAACTCCTGATCCTCCTGCCTCAGCCTCCGGAGCTGCTGGGATTAAGGTGTGTGCCACCACGTCTGCCTGAGATAAAATTTTATTCACAGGTGCAGCGATGCACAGGCCATTGGTGACCAGCCTCTGAGGCCAGGGGCGCCTCTACAAGTGAGCGATGCAGGCGACCGGCCTGGGGGACGCGCCTCCGACAGCGCGGTTCTGAGTGTGCACAGAAAACCTGCAGCCCAGCTCATTTCCTGAGCCTGTGCAGACCCGCCTGCTTTTCACTTCTTTGTGTGGCTGTTGTCAAAAGTGTTGATTTAAAAAACATGCCCTGATTTGTCAAACCCACTGATTTTTTTTAACACGCCTAATTCAAGTCAAATACTTTTTATAAATATGGCATAATAACGTACCCCACCTTTGATTTGGACGGATGGGGGAAGTAATCCTGAAGATGCGCTGGCAGCGCTGTCGGCAGCGAAGGCTGTGGGAACGGGGAGGTCGGGTGGCCCAGTGGTCCGGGCGGTCTTTCCTCCCTCCCTCTCTCCATTCCACCTTCTGCTCCCGGGCCCTCTGTGTCCACCTGTCCCTGCTGCGGTGTTGACAGACGGCACCAAAGCAGCATGTGCTTCACCGTTACCATGGAGACGCTGCTCAGTAAAAATGCCTTTCTTCAGAAATGAATCACCATGCTATACATTCATCCAGGCCTGCGCACACGTTTTCATATTCTGAACCTACAGATGAATCGTGAAGTCACTCTGCAAAATTAACCTCTGCCGTTGACTGTCCACTCCTGTCCCAAGACCCAGGCCGGAGCCGGGCCTCCTGGCTTCCAGCGCAAGGCAGGGGGAGCCAGCCCGGCTGCGCCTCTGCGCCCCTCCCCACGCCTCCGCCCGCCGCGCCTGCGTCTCCGCTGGTCTCCCCTTCACCCAGACTTCCAGACTTCCGCCTGGATGCGCCTCAGGGGTTTGTCAGACACCGTGGCTCTGCGGTGCCTGGGAGCTGGGGACTCACTGTGGGTGTGCACTGTCCGGTCACCCGGGCGAGGAGCAGATCAAAGGCTGCACCGCTGTCTGGGACGCCTGCAGGTCTCCCCTGACCTGCCTCCTTGCCCCGGACCTCAGGGATGAAGAGCTGAGCACTCGAAATCAAGTGCCTACCGTGCGCCTGGCGCAGGTGAGAGCCGGGGTACAGCCGATGAGGCGTCTCCAGGGTTTCGTTTTTTTTGGAGAAAAGTAGATCTGCTTCTTGAACCGTGTTCTACCGTTTGATGAAAGCAACGCCACCAAAGCTCTATGTGGGGGGATCATTCATTATTGAGACCCTTTTACCACTCACATTCTGGACACCTGGAAGGGGATTTATAAAGAGAGAAGTTGAAAAGAATCGGAATCACGCAAAAAACAGGATGAGTGGCAGGCTGGAGAAGCAGCGCAGCGTGGGGGTCCAGGGACCCCAGACCGGGCTATGACTTTTAGCTTCAGTGTTCTAAGAACAGGGGATCAGAACCCCATTCCTTGCTGGAACAGGGTGCTCCCTCGCCATAGAAGGAAGGGTAAAGGGCCTTGATCCACAGCGGGAGCTGAACCTCATGACAGTTGCCCAACCGGGAGGCGTAAAGCAAGGGCGCTCGCTCCCAGAGTGTGGAGCCTGCCCGTCCTGAGGCCCCGCGGCACCCCAGCATCCCAGCTGGGCAAGTGGGCAGTACACGCCACCTGGCTCAGGATTGGGATCCCCAGTGTTCTGTGCATCACAAGGAGGGAAGAATGAACCAAGAGCATAAAGTAAGCAAAGAGCAAGAATGCGTGAGGGAGCCCTCTCAAAATAAGCTTGAAAATCCTGAGAGCACCTCAGGAAGGCTGGGGATACAGCTCAGTCGGTAGAGTGCTTGCCTCCCAAGCACAAGGCCCTGGGTTCAATCCCCAGCACCGAAAAAAGAAAAGGAAAAAAGTGCCTTAGAAATCTTGCAACTGAAAGGACAACCAAGAAAATTAAAGACTAGAAAACATAATCACTCTAAGTAAAATTAAGAAACTCAACTATCTCAAAAAATTAAAACAAATATGCCTAATCATTTTAGAAAGCTTTTGCAGAGAAAAAAATAGATCCTAAGAAAATAAAGTTTACAAAAAATAAAAGCACATGCATATGAAAACAAATCTAGTAAAAATTTATAAATAAAAAGATTATTACAGAAAAAAAATAGACCCATAAGAGTCGTCTAGGTCTTAATGCAGTTGACAAGAACATTTCAAAATATTAGGAAAAAATATTGAGAAGGGCAAGCACGATTCAGCCCAGGGGGCAGGAGACTGAAAAGTCTCTATGAAATGGAGTCAGGATCATGGCCACACTAAGGGTGGGCTCTGAAACCTCTGGACCAGGAACCCTTGAGAAAGAGAAGATAAGAAACAGCTGAGAAGTCATACAGATCTAACGGTTAGCATTAATCAGAACTGGAAAGAAGATAGCTTCACGTTGAAATGCCATGCTTAATGCATAGCAGGATGTATTTTACAATAAACTTCTTACTGAGAAGATTGTCTCAAATAAGGCTTTTTGTCTGTTATCAAAATATAAACTCCAAAGGGACTCGGGGACACAGTGGATTGTCTACGTGTGGACTTTCGCTAGTCACACATATTTAAACTAAATATCACCTAGTGTAGTAGTTTAGAAATGTTGTTTTTCCCCAACACCACACTCTAAAAATTCTTCAGCCTTAGCCCGTGGATCTTTGGCATCTTCGGTGCCAGTGTCTTTGGCATCATTAGAGCTGCTGGGCCACGTCCCTAGCCCTGCACCACCTTTAACTCATCATGGTGGCCTGGTTTGTGTCACAGCTGTTTTCAGAGGAAGCCCTGTGGCATCATAGGTGTGACGTCCCCACTGGGGGTTCCCATGAAGAACATCAGGGCAGTTTGCTTCCGTTTTTATTCTTCCTCGAGGTCAGATCCCCGAACTTCATAAGGCAATACCCACTATCTTCTTACAACGGCCTTCAGGAGCCTGTTCGCACTGCGCTTCGCTGCTTTGCAGAGTGAGGTGCATCCCCGGACCCATCCTGAAGTCATCAGCCTTCTGTGCATCCTTCTACACTGTCGTTAACAGGTGACTTTTATAAACACTGGAGCTAGCATTAATTATAGGAAACACATCGCAGGGGAATATCTGGCTAATGGTATTCTGAATAGTATTTCATGATTTACGAAAGTGATCTAGAATGACCAACTTTGTAAGAACTCAATGAATGTAGTTATTTCTTGTGGGAGTTTTGGAACAGTCACTTCATATTTAGTTTGTGGTAGGTTGTTTAGTAAGAGACTTTGATCAGCCCAGTTACTATCTGCCACTCGCTGATGCTGGCCTGTTGCAGTGAGCAAGATGGGCAGGGATCCTAATCTCCTGGAGTGGACAGTCTAGCTTGGTGAGGTGGCTAATAAGCACATAAGAAGTATGAGGAAGTGAAGAATGGTATGCAGACCTTAGATGTGATTTCAAGAAATTGGAGGAGGTTAGCAGGGTTCCAGAGCTTCCAGACTGCGAGAATGAAGGGCCTGTGGACTGGGCCTGGTGTACAGACTAGGGCAAAGCTGGACCCGCCACCCCCGAGTCCAAATGCCATAAGACTTCTGTATCCTAGTCACCTTTTGGTTTAATAAAAAAGAATTACAAATCCAGAAGCAAGAAGGAGAATTAAATTGCAGAAGAGTAAAAGTAAAACAAACCAGCAAAGTCCCTCTGACTGGCAGACAAGCAGGCAGCAGGACTGCCCACATGTGCAGGGCCTTGGTCACGCCTGGAGGCTTGGGGGCCCTCAAACCCCCAGTGGGCTCTGTCTCTTCTGCTCACCTGCCTGCTTCTCCTCCCTCCCTTCCTCTTTTCCTCCTTCCCTTCCTTCCTAATTTCTATGTTTTCTAAAATACATCTGTTGCATATAAAATCTGAAGTGAGTTTTTAAACTTTAAATTCGAGAACTTCTTATAAAAACATTCTAATGGGTATGTTCCTTTGTTAAATTGGTTTCTGAATTAATGGGTGGTAACCATATGAGAATATATTGAGTGTGACTTCTAAACTTTGATTTTAAATGGTTTTATATCTGTATAAGTTTATCTGCAAACTTGGTAAGAATACAAATAATATTCCCTCATTACTGGTAAGTGAATGAAATCCAAGCCATTTACTAGCACTTACTATCTCATAGTACGCATGTTATTGGGTTGATTTCAGTATGTTGAATTACTGGTGTCAATGAGATGACCCCCCAGTCTTGGAAAGAGGTACCTACCCTTCCCTGGGACTCCCGTACAGTAGAAACACATTTATTACCTTGTAAGTTTTTTGCCTTTGAGTACCTGAATGAATTCAATCTAAATATTGCAAGATCACAGGTCCATAATCCCTCTAGATAAAAGTCTGGCTCTGGCTTCCTGGGCTTACATCATCTCATTTGGCTACAGAGACTCAGCACCTTCTCTTCCCTGTGGGTGGAGAGTGGTTTCTGTTTGGAAGGTTTTGCTGACCTGACTGCTATTGATTCATGAACTGCTCCGTTTGTCCCTTCCAGTCCACTCCCGTTCTGTCTCAGGCAGGCCGTGTCCCCTACCAGGACTCGCGGAAAGACACACCCAGGCCTTCATGCCAGCCTCGTTTGTCGAGGGGCATGTATTTACATTTGAAAATGTCTCACAATACTTCTGGTCAACTTTTGTTTTGCAATCAAATGCTTCTTTAGAAGTCTATAAAATTAAAAGGGTGAAAGGAGAAAGTTTCTATTTTCATTCAACTCCAAAAATACACATTCAGTGGATCACTGTTTTGGTCTTTGAAAAAACCTGTTTTCCAGGCTGGCACACTGGACTGAGTCTTTCCTCACAAGCCTCATGCCTTCGAGTGCTTTTAAAAACAGGAGCATTTCATCCTCCACGAGTGCCCAGAGGGTGTGTAAGCAAGATGCTTTGCATTGGATGAGAAGGTTAAGTCACTGCAGGTCTCGCAGGCGGCGCACACACCACCCCCTCACTGTGCTCCTCCTGGAGAACGACCAGGCAGCTGCCACTGGGCTCACGGAGACAGCTGAGACCGCTCCTCTGTCCCACAACAGCCGCTGGCGCAAGGAGACCAGCTGGCGGGTGAGGCGCCCGGCCCTCTTGCTGCGCTTTCCCCTGACATTAGTGGCACCAGGACCACGTCTGTCCCCCTTGAAGTCAGAGTGAGAACTCAGGGGCTCAGGCAGAGCTCATGAGGCAGGTGAACACGCAGGACACGGAATTCAAGGAGGGCACTGGCTGCGGGTGCTGACCCCACTCTGGTCCAGGGAGAGGGTGTGACTGAAATTCAGTGCCCTGCTCATCCTATCCAGGCCCTTGGCAGCTTCTACAATTTTTGGTAACTTACAAGCCACCTATGAGCAGGTGATAGGGACACCTGTGAGCAGGTAACTTACAAGCCACCCATGAGCAGGTGACAGGGACACATATGAGCAGGTAACTTACAAGTCACCTATAAGCAGGTGACAAGGACATCTTGTGAGGCAGCACAAGTTGATTTCTTCCATCTGCTGCATCTGGAAGATATCTGACAATGGACTTAGGGCTCTGAACACCTACAATAACTCAACGATCACTTAAAATACGGTGCTCAGACATAAGCTTGCCCTCAGAGCAAGAGAAGTTCCAGCATGCACCAACAGTCTCTGCTGCCCTCTCGCATCCCTGGTCCTGGATTTCCGTCCTGAACGGACGCAGACTAGGCTGCTGGATCATGTCACCCGGCCTTGCCCCAGGTGTAGAGAGTTCTCTTACCCCGTCCTCAGATGGTCGGAGTGGGACTCTGACCATGCAGCCAGACCCACAGCTCCTCTGCTCACAGGCACACGGAGCTTCGAGCCCTCCTGTTCCCAATGCCCTTCTCAGAACCCAGCTCCGGCTGCCCGTTCTCCTAGTCTACGTGCTATGGGTGCTGGTGGCTTCTGGTCCCTCTGTCTCTGGGATGGCTCGTCCTGTTCTGGATTTCGACAGAGCAACTTCTAGATCATTTTAACCTGAGCAAACCTCCACTGCCTAGAACTACTCACACCCGGGTCTTCCTTCCTGCCTGGTACTACAGAAAGCCCTAGTGCAGGTCCCAGTTGGGTTCTGGTATCTATCCATCTTGTGTTGATTGTTACATGGACTCCATACCCCCCAGGACGCCTCCGCACTAGGCTCTGTGGGGCATGGGTGAGACAGAAGGGCAAGGGGGAGAGGACGCTTTCCCCCGGTGTGCTTCTGACCACGGGTGCTAAAGCCCTGTTTCACGTCCTTAGAGCCAAGCTAGCTCTCCAACTCTGGGTTAATTCTCCATTCGAGAAACCTGGCCCTCTCCTTTTTTCCCTGGACGCACTTGTGTTTCTTGCTCATTTCAGAGCCTGAGGCAGGAACCACAGCCTCCAGGCCGAGGGCAGTCGGAACCTCCAGGGAATCACAGGTGAGAGGGAGGCCTGTGGCAAGCTGCCAGCACAGGGCCTGCAGGGGCCCCAAGTTCAAGTCCAGGTGCAAATAAGCTGCAGGAGCCATGGCTGTAAAATGGAAATGCACATGTATGCTGAGAGTCTGCCCTGCTTAGAAGAGGGCTTTGTTTATGTGAAAGGGTTGCCTATTACCAAGTTGTTGTGCACAACACAAATCTCAAGACAGTCACTGAAAATAAAACTTTGGGAGCAAAAGGAAACATTTCACAGCTGATCTAGAGGGGGTGCTGGAGGGGAGCAAGGTGCAAGCCAGAGCTTTCCCAGGAGACAGAAGCAGCAGGCTTCACTTTCCAGGAGCAAGAATACACTAAATCCAAGTCCCAGCAACCAGCCCGGGAGGACAAGCCAACAGCCACGCCAGGGTCTCACTGGTGCCCACGGGGAGATAGCGAGGAAGCGCATCCTCCTACAGATATGGTCTTAGCATCTGGAGACCCCCAGTGCCAGGGTAGGCATGGCAGTGCTGACGCAGAAGCCCCAGAGCCTTGCCGTATCTGTGCCTTCCTCTCATCCTGTTGTACCCCAAATCACCTGGACTCCCCAACCCTGAGAGCAAATGCCATCAGAAAGCATTGCTGAAAAAGCCCCTACATTTCACTTATTTGGAAAGTAAGATTCAAAAGTTGAAGTGTCCTGAAACCAATCTTCTAAATGAAAGCGTAAAAGCAAAAAAAATTCCCTCATTCTATTTCCCAATATTAGATTTTTGGCCTCATTTGTAAAAAATACTAGATAGTATGAAACTTAAACGAACAAGGGCCCAAAGTAAAACTGAAGACAGTAATATCAATATTGTAAAAGTAATTTAGTGAATGAATATCACTGCAATTAAATTCTCTTTAGTGCTATGTCTGAATTTATATCCTTCAATTAAAATTGTACCTACTGTTAACAAAGACATGGGAAGAACATCGCAAACAATGAAGGACGAATTTATTTGATAGTTCCATATTTGTTTTTTAAAACAAACAAAAACACAGTTGTTCTCAGGCATTGCTTGAAAAACAGCTCTTGCCTGGAAGACGGTTAGCACTGGGTAAATACCAGAAGTGGTCTGGAGCCACCTTGTGGTCGTCACCTGTAATTAGATGTGTTTATAAAGAAGGTTCTGTAGCAGCAAAATCAGTTGCTTTCTTCCAAGCATGAACGATACATTTTTGTTGCAGAAGTGCTGAAAAAATTTATTTTAATGTTAATAATGATATAATAATAACTTATGCAGTGCTCCCGTGTTCTAGGTGCTGGGCTGTGAATCTGGATTGCTTTCCTACTGGATGGGGAGGGTGAGGGACTTGAGAGACACATTAAGACTAATTTAGCTAATTGCCCACTGTCACACAGATTTGGGGCTGGATCGGAAAGCAAGATCTCACTCCAGAGCGTAGTGACTGGCACCCTTTTCCAAATGCCTACTACAGACGGAGCGTCATGCCAAGTTCTTTATCTAGGCAAGATAACATTCTCGTGAGAGGATCATTACTTCGTCCATTATGTAAATGAGGAGATGCAGACAAAGTCCATCACCTGCCCCAGGTTACCTAGCTCCGCTAACCACATGGAATTTAAACCAGGAGCACTTAATCCTACAGCCCGTGGAAGGGTAGGTGGGAAAGGCGGGGCTCAGCCTACAGAAAGGCGTGTGGGCCCCAACATCAACGCCCTTAAAACCAAATCACATGGCATCAGATGTGAGCGGACCCTGGAATCCTAACAAGCCCCTGCTGGTTCCAAGGCAGAAGGTCTTCACCGTCCCCGTCGGCATGTGCTGTGGGGTTGGGAGGCAGGGAGGAAGGGCTGCGAGGTCAGTGGTGAGCAGGGTATGGACAGCCGGAGGGTCAGACCAGGGAATTTAAAATGCAACTCGTCCTGTTAACTGCAGCACTAAAGATCTCTGACAACGAGAAACCGCAGCTCCAGAATCTCACCCGTGGGTCCCTTGGAAAACAGTCCAACAATTTCTAAAAAAAAAAAAAAAAAAAAAAAAAAAACAACAGAATCAATGACATCGGTAGATTCCCTTGGCTCTCTAAAGGATGGCTCTCTGCACATGGTCCCAGGTGGCCGGTGCCCTGCGGGTGGAATGCTGACCCACCGGCCTTCCTGGACGCCTGGACCACATCCCCTCCTCAGAGTGTGGGTGACTTTGAGCCACCTGTCCTACCCACAGGCAGCGCTGCTTGGCCACCGAACGACAACACCTTTCCTCAGATGAAACAGAACCTATCAAAGCCAACCCAAAAAGCCAGGTCGGAACTCTCCAGATCAGCGCCTGCGGGTCGCCTGTGCCTCGCTGCCTTAGAAAATCCGCCTCTTTTCCCGTCACTGGATGATGTTGCAACGGCCCTCTTCTCATGCCTTAGACTCCTTCTTCAATCCCTTCTTCACTTACTTTAAGTAAAGCCATGACATCTATTCCAGGAAGTCATCTCTCCACGTAGCCAGCAGCCTGGCTG
Organism: Sciurus vulgaris; assembly: GCF_902686455.1. Taxonomy (NCBI): domain Eukaryota; kingdom Metazoa; phylum Chordata; class Mammalia; order Rodentia; family Sciuridae; genus Sciurus; species Sciurus vulgaris. Next base: position 140,893,455 of record NC_136470.1, read on the forward strand.
TCATTTTAAACTCAGCTGGTGTTCCCCAGAAGCACCTAGCCCCTGGCTGAACGAAAAGAGTGATATTCAGAAATGAAGCCTCGGCAGCCGGTAGCCACCCCTCTCTTGGGTTCTGTCCCTCTTCGGCCTTACCAACGCCAGCGTCCCTGACTTGTGTATTTCTACACACGCAGGTTTGCTCCCTTGGTAAATGACAATTATGTGCTTCTCTTCCTTTTGAAAGGCAGTACTATATATCATTGTGTCAATTAGGATGCTTTGGTACCAACTAATGGGAAACCTAAAACCAGTTTAAGCAATGCAAATGATTTATCTGTTCGTATTTTAAAAAATCAAGAATTAGTCCTAGTTAAGACTGGATCCAGCAGCTCAGCAATGTAATTTGCGATTTGGCGACTCTGTTGTCTTAAAGCATTTCATAGCTTTTGATCACTTCCAGTGACCACGCTCACAGCCAGCAGTAAGGTAGAAGTCCTCTTTGGATTTTTTTTTTTTTTTTTTTTCCCAGAGGTCTCGAAACATAGCGTGGCTTGCTGACCGATCTGTAGGAAGCCTGCCACTTGCCAAGTTCTCTGCCTCTAACTTGAACACAGATCTCCCAGACAGCTGCTCAGGACCTGTCTTCCCCAAGCCAAGTCACTGCACGCGTCCCTCCTACAGCCAGGGCCGCGTCCCCTCTGGAACGCCCTCACGTTTCTTCTCTGCTGGATGGAGGCCTCTCTACCCTTCGATCTCAGCTCAGTCCATCCCCTTCCTGGTTCATCCCCAAGAGGCACCTCATCTTCCGTGTCGCTGCATCGTGACTCCATTGCTCTCATTATTTGGATCCAGGCATATCACCTTTCTCCTGAGGCTGTTTACCCTCAAGGGCAGAAGCCATATTCTCTTTAGGTCTATATGCCATTAGCCCTTGGGGCGAGGGAGAGAAAGGGCTCATTATTGCAGTGTCAACTGGGTAAGATGGGAATTTATACTCTCTTGCTTGGAAGAGTTCTCTATAAAATGCAAGATGTTATCACTCCAAAATAAAAATTCAATTTCCCAAGAAATTACCAATGGGTGTGTAATGGAAGGTGCCCTGCTTGAGAATGTGGGACTCTGTCACAAGCAAACTCCAACGTGGGAAGGACCGGAGAGAAGGAGCCATCATCTCTGGAAAAGAACGTGTTTCATTCCCCACTGTTTCCTCTTCTCTTCTCCACTCTGCTCGCCCGCCCTCTTCACAGGCAGAGGCCACCTGACTGAGTCCTCTGTGCAGACGACGGTCGCCTGTATCCACGGCCCTCAGGTCTGTATATCCAAACGAGGCCGGGTCTCCTTGGCCTGCCGCTCTTGTCCTGGGGGCCTTCCAGAATAGTCTCGGGGTGGAATTCCACCGTCAAGGTCTTGTGAGTAACTTCAGGGAGTTCTCAGGGGTTGTGAGGCCACACTTCTGGGGATTTCCACGGCCTTCTTTCCGAAGAGTTCTCTCGAAGGCGTGGAGGCTCAGTCCCTGATGAGGCTGCGTTTCGTAGCTCTGGAACCACTCATTGCTCTGAACCTTCGCGTTTATTGGAGGAACAAGGCGCGGCGTAAACCTGACACAGCGAATGTAAATGGGGGCATTTCTCTGGCATGGTCTGGTGCGGGTGGGGGGTCTGGCCTCTGCTCCCATGTCTGAGTCACAGGAGCGCCAGGACAGAGCCACATGGAGAGAACTGTCAATGGGGTGCCGCCCCGGGGAGCCGACTGGTGCTGAACGTCCATCCAGCCCTTGGATACAGTGTTTTCCATCCTAGTCTAGATTTTGAGACCAATTTAATATTTTTGATTACTGCACAAATGCAAAATACCCACCTCCTTCAATGCCACCCTCAATCTGAATGATTTTTAGCATATGTTAATGCAGAAAATCTGAAATGGGACAGATAAAATGGTGCGAAAGTTTGTAAGCTATTGGCTTATAAAATGGCTTATTTCTTCGTATCAGGCAGTACGCTATTAATTTGAAAGCTGCTTTGTGCTAGAACAATTTTTTAAATGGATGTATAAAAAATATGGATGGTGTTAAGGTAATGAAAAGCAGTTTCTAAATGCTCCTGGGGCCTAACGTGTGCTTCCTGTAAATCTCTGCATCGAAAGCACACACACTCAGTTCATAGTTAAGCTGATCTACCTCACAGAACAGTGTGCTTCATTGGGCTGTTGACAGAATGGAAAATACATAGGCACCCCTGGGGCCCTGGCGTGGCTGATCCCACACAAGGAAAATCCAGCAGAGGCTGAATTCTAGTGTTCGTGATTCCTGTGGACTTCAGATACTGGTCTTCAATATTTTCTCTACAATTAAAATATTATTTGCTTGAATTTTGAACAGGTTGCCTGTTTTTATCATTCAAAATAATAAAGACCAAGAGTATCCTACAAGAAATTCCTAGCTTTCCCTCCATCCACCCCTGTGTTTCTCAGCTATCCTTTGAAGGAATTTTTCCAAGGTACACGAAAAAAATATTATTTTGCGGCCATTTTTACACAGAAGGTCACTCTCTTTACTTGACAATCTCCCCTTGCTTTTGGGGTGTTTTGTTCATTGTTGGGACAATATACCTTGGAGACTCCCCTCGGGCACCTACGAGTTCTTTCTGCGCAGACCTAGAATTCCTATATATGAAAAACCTCAGATATTTAACTGGTCTCCCATTGACTGAGCACTGCAGAAGTGTGACTTCCCAGAGCTGTAAGGAACATTGCAGACAACTTTAAAAGTCAACGCCAAACTTTCCATAAAAGAGGCACCAGTGGAGAGTCTCATGACAATGCACCGCCCAACCGTGTCAACAGACTCCAGTTCCCAACTGGGACACTTCTGCAGATAACTAGCTGGAACGTGTCTCAGCGAGTTTCAGCTTGCAAGGTCTCGTACTTTTCAGTCTTTATTATTTTGAATGATGAAAGCATGCAACCTGTTCAGAATTCAGTTACGACTGGCTTCACGAGCCAGTTGGATTTCTCTCCTGTGAAGCGCCTGCTCACCTTTCTTGTCTGTTGTCTACTTGCTTTTCTTTTGGGGATCTCAAACCTTCGTGGGACCATTTACCTACGGAGAACTACTTTCAGCAAGGGATTTGCGTGGTCACATTTTTCTTTTCTTCCATTTGTTGCATGTGTGTTTTTAAATTAAGACTTATTTTCTGGTGGTGCCGGGGACTGGACCCAGGGCCCTGTGCCTCAGGGCAAGCCCTCTACCTACCGATGCCCTTGAGGTGCGAGAACCTCTGAAGTAGGTCCTTGGAGCCTCTGTAGAGCAAGAACCAGGCCCACTTTAACAGTCAGATGGCCCTTCACAGAGTGTGAGCAAGGAGCATGGAAGCCTGGAATTCTCCAGTTCAATTAGGATCATGGACAACACATATCCTATGCCCCATCCTTCCAGGCTCTGGTTTCCATGATTCTGTTTTCTACTTCCATGAGATCGACTATTTTAGTTTCCATTTATAAGGTGAAGACAGGTCACATTTGCTTTCTGTACCTGACATCTCACTAAATGCAATATCTTCCAGCTTGGCCATGTTGCTGCAAATGACAGGATTCATTCTTTTTAATGGCTGTATAATATTTCATTTCACAACACCACACACACACACACCACACACAGAAGAGCACCTCTCTTCAGCATACATTTCCTCTCATTTGGTTAATTATCTGGTAGCAGCATTTCTGAATCACAGGGGAAGCACACACTGCCCTCCATAGTTGTGATGATTTATATTCCCACCAGCAGTGTGACAGCGTTTCCCTTTATCCACACCCTCGTGCATTTCCATGTCTGTTTATCTAGTTGTCTTTTGGGTGGTAGCCGTTCCTCCTGGAGCGAGAGGCGCCTCCTGTGGTGTAGATGTGCGTTTCCCTGTCATCAGGCACCTCAGCCATTGGAGTAGTGTCTTCAGGATCACATGCCCTGTTTTGAACAGAAGCGATTGTCCTTTCGATGTTGAGTTGTTTGAGTCGTTTGTGGATGCTGGATACCAGTCCCTTGTCAGAGGAAGAGCTGATGACATCCTACCCTTTTGGTAGGGTTCCTCTGACTCTGTTTACTGTTTCCTTTGCTGGTTTAGAGGTTTTGGGGGGCAGCATGCACCCCTCATGCCCCACCCCGTCAGGTGGCAAATTATCAAGCTGCTTTTTGCTGCCACTGTTGGGTTCACATTTTTCCCCCCAGTTTTGTGATATTTTTAGCTTTAATATTCTGCTTATATTTTGAAAATTTCGGATTTTTTTTCTAACCTTGTGGACTTACATGTTGTGTATTCTCCACCTTTTTTGCACTTATATTTTGTTAACATAAGTCTATAATCTGCTTCCATGACTTTCTTTCTGAGCAGCTCTGCTTTGATGGTTTCCTTAGGTAAATTAAAATCAAAACGTTTAATTGTAAATACTTCATAACCAGCCTTATTCTGGTTTGACTTTCTTTCTTTCTTTTCTTTGTGCTTCTGGGGATTGAAACCTGGGGTGCTGTACCCTGGGCTACATTCCCAGCCCTTTCTTATGTTCTAGGTGAGACAGTGTCCTTGCGAGTCACTGGGGCTGGATATGAACTTGAATTCTTCTGCCTCAGTCCTCCTGAGCCCTGGGCTACAGTGAGTGCCACTATTCCCGGACTGTTTTTATTTTACCTACCACCGAAGGCAGGGGCTTTAATTGTACTTTCTTTATCTTTTCTCTTTGTATTGCAAAGAGATCAGAAAGTATGGCCTGTATCATTTTCAGTCTCTGGAATTCATTGATTATTTTTGAAGTGACTCCATAGTCAATATTTCTTAAATTTCAAAGAAAAACTTATTCCCTGTTTTCAGCATGGTACAAATGCAACATTTGCGTTACCTTATTAATGATGTTATTAGACCATCTCTGTACCGACTATACGTTTGCCCAATTTGATCTGCCATGTGCTGGAAATATGCTCTAATATTTAGTCTGGATTTCTCCTTACAACTTCTATGCTTTTTCTCCATACATGAATGGTGTCCGTCAGCTTTTCACGACTGTGGTCAAATACCTGACCAGAGCAAACTTGGAGGAGGAAAGTCTGTTTTACGTTCATGGTCTCAGAGGTCTCAGGCCCGCGTTGGATGATCCACCGCTCCAGGCCCGCGTGAGGCAGAACGTCATGGCAGAGGGCTTGGCAGAGGATCGCGGCTCGGGACAGGGCAAGAGGGAAGCAGAGAGGGGGAAGGGGGCCCGGTGCTCGGCCGTCCTTCCAGGCCACGCCCCTGCAGCTTGCTTCCCTCCCAGCAGGCCTCCCTCCCAGGAGTGCATATCAGCTAACCAGGGATTAATCCGTGATGCGATTCACCCACCCGTGGCTGGAACCCTCCCCATCGCCTGGAACCCCCCACCACCCAAAACCTTGGACCACTGGGCCCATCTGCCACACCCGTGAGCTTCCGAGGACGTGCCAGATCCCAGCCATAACATCGACATTACGTTTATTTGGTTAACATGGTTTTTAGTGTTTTAAATTCAGGTATAATAAATGAGAAAATGACACCAGACATATGTGTGCAGTTTTGGTGAATTATTTCAGAAAAAGGACTACTTGTAACCATCACCGAAAATACTGGCAAAGTACACCAGGCCACGCCTGGCCCCCTGCTTCGTTCTTGGTTGCGGTCACTAGCCTCCCTGGGGGGAGGGTCGCCGCGCGACCCCCGTACTCTTCCACTCTGACATCAGGAGGTGGGCTTCCTGTGCTGGGTTCTGTTGATTTCTGTTCTACTTTGAGCAACGCAGGCCTGGGTGTGCTGGTCTCTTCCCGTCTTCCACGTTATTTTCTTTTCTAGTTCCTTCGGCGCTGTGCTTTCCGGCTTACTCCTGGTTCACTTTCCCACCTTTCTCCACTCCTCGCTATTTTCCGTGGGTCTCTCCGCCCCGTGTCTGTCTTTCCACCTTCACCTTCACTTTTTTTCTAACACCTTCCTGAAATCTGCCAGATGTATTTCTTTTCCTTAGCTTCTATCATTTCATTTTTTTTTTTTTTAAATCTAAGAACCTTCACTAAGGACCGATTCCTTAAGCTCGTCGTGCAATCCGCGCTGAGATGTGGTACCCTTAACCTCCGTCTGCTGCGTCCTTTCGGGTGGTTCCTCAGACCTCGTCTCCTCTGCCTTGGCGCAGCTTTGTGTCACCCTCCTTGCCCGCGGCTGCATTCTTGGGGCTTTTCCTGCAACTGCAGCATGTGTGGGGACACAGCAGGACGCGGCGTGCTCCCCGCCAGCCAGATGTCACTGCACAGAGGTGCCCTGGTGCCATTGCCACTGCCCTGGATGAGAGCTGAGCTTCGGATCTCTGTGCTAGGCAGGAACTCACGCCGCACTTTCACGGGGATAGAAAACAGCTGATGTTTTTCTCCTTTTAACCTCTGCTTTTCTGTCTTAAATGGGTGTGTGTGGTGTATGAGTGTGTATGAGTGTGTGTGTGTGGTTAGACAGAAACAGAGAGACCCTCCTTTGAGGTTGGAAAACGCTGAAGGGGAAGGTGGCACAGCAGACCTCTGCCCCTCCTCAGTTTCTGCCCCTGTGGTGCCAGCCCGGGGCGGGCACGCTGAGCTTTGCAGGGTCTGAACAAGATACAGCAACCGGAATGTGGACGCATTTGAACAAGCACACAGTGCTCAGAAGCAGGGCTGGGGGCCCTGCGGAGAAAACAGCCGGCCCTATGGGTCACTGACTAAGTAATGATAAAATGACTATGTATTTGACTTTATGGAATAATCTGTATGAATGAGCGATTTAAAAGTATAACTGTCTTGATTATGATGTGTTTTATGCTGTAAGCCTAGAACCAATCGTTCCAACTCAATTTTTTTCTTCTCAGGTTCCACAAGAAAGCTGAAACAAAATTATCTACTTGTTTCAAACAATAAACATTTAAACCTGATAAACATATTGTGGGTCAGTAGTTAACCAATTTTATCTGAGATTGTATTAACTGTAACACACTGTTAACTGACACACCACAAATATAAAAATGTACTGCCTTTCTTTCCTGAGTTAATTTACTAGGGACGGAACCTAAAAATTAGTTGGATGAAGCGTGGGTAAGAGTCAGTGAGAATGAGTGCTCATTAGGGTCAGAGAAGAGCTTGGTTGGGGACGTGTGGGTGGGGGAAGCAGGTATTGTAGAGTAGACTTGGGGAGAAAGTTCCCTTAAATGACTCAGTCTGGGGTCAGCTGTGGTCCACCGGGGCCTGGGCAGACACAGGACGGCCAGCCACCGGGACCTGTGTGGAGGTCTGCAGTGCAGGAGACATCGCGACAAGCCGACTCGGAGGTTCTTAACTTGAACAGAGCGTTGCACTCATTCAGATCATTTTGCGAATGAGGAAACTGAAAGGTAGATAGATTAGTTGATTCCGTAAGGTCTCGGAGTTCCTGGAGACCACCATGGACACTGACCTTAGGTTCAAGGCTTTCCCAATCCCCATGCCCCCTCTAGCCGGCCTAGGACAAACTGAAGAAGGCCTTCATGCCGGGAAAGAGGATGGAAGGGGCCTGGGAGAGCAGATCTACAACTCGGGCATTTTGGGAAAAAGGAGGCAGAAGCAAGGTCAGAGTCTGGAGGTCATGGACGGAGCCGGCCTCCATTTCGTGCTGACATCTTGCGATGTCCTGAGTAGCTGGAGGTTTGCTGGAGAGCTTTCCCACTCTTCCGCTTCAAGGAACTTTCCCGAGGTGCGGGAGGACAGGCGTATTGTGCCTCCGCGTGCTCGGTGGGGCAGGAGCGTGAGTGACAGAATGAAGACCTGCTTACCCACTGAAGGTCAGCTTGGCCATCCCGGCGCCCTGGACGGCCCCATCTGTGGCCTCTACTCTTTGGACCTTTGAATGGCCACTACTCCCAAAGTCACCTTGGAAGGGGAATACCAATCTAAAGCGAACGAGTACTTAATTCAGACATAAAATCAACACAGGTAATTTAATAATCAGATCGAAACTCAGGCCACGGCTTCGTTCAATGTCAGCACGTAAGTCCAGTCTTTCATATTCCATCATATTTTCTCCCCTATCAAGAGCTGAATGTGTTTCAAGTTCATCTTTTGTCTCGGCAATCAATTCTCAAGAAAACTGGCTGTCAAGCCTACGGCGCGAAGGAAATAAAAAGAGAAGAATATCAATAGGCTTCCTGCTGCTTTGTCCTTTATAAATGGTCAGATTTATGCTGTGTGTGCCTGCTCCCTATTTTCTGAAGCTGAGCAGTCGGCCTGAGAGGGGAGGGAAGCCCAAGAACCACCCACTGTAAGATCTTGGCATTTACCTCGAGGACTGGTTAATTGGCTTTTGAGTTTTCTCAGTTGAATTAAAGGCAGATTAGAACAAAGAAGAATGATTACATTCAGTGGCACTTTATTTCTGATTTTATTGTTGCTTTAGTTTTGCTGGCTGAGGTTGACTTCGAGTTAACAGTCAGAAAGCAGGACGCTCAATTAAGATGAGAGTGATTATGAGAAGGATAATTATTTCATAATTGGGTTTTTATATTCATTCCTAATTATCGTGTACCACAATGGCTATAGTTCAAACACAGCAAAAATAAAGTCCATGGTTAAGGCTTTCTGATGAAACACTTATGTGATTTTCTACTGGTTGTTAGCTCCGTGTTGATTCCAGCCACAGTGAATTTAGCAATAATTAAGATAACTTTGCATTACAATCAAACAATTACCTTAGGGAACTGAGACAAGCCCATAATCTGCTCAATTTTTTGTCAAGCTCTAAGTAAAAGCTTTTCAGGTTCTTTGAAGCCAAGGAATTGACTCGTACTGAGAGATCAAAATCTGAGGCTTCAGAGAGCATATGTTTTGGTTGCCACCTAATCTGAAAGTAAATCGAGTCCTTTGAATTTCAAAGTTTGATAAGCCTGAAAAAAAAATGTGAACTCCACTTTGTGATTGATTTCCCAGTAAATTGAATAAAAGAAAATAGATTGTTGTGACTGCATTATCTTCATTCAGACAGTGTAAGGCATTCAGTATGTAAATCAGCTTGTTCCATAGCAGCTGCTTCTTCCGTGGATCAATCATTGAAGAAAGTTATGGAAATGTGCATAAGAATAAATTGAGAGAGTTCAAGAAAATGTCATCTTTAAAGACTGCAGATAACCAAATACTCCCTTAACTAGTATCGCGATTTACTGAGAGTCATATGCTACTCTAAGAAGGTAGGTTCTGAACAGGAAGGACAAGGAAAGCCACATGATGGCCTCTCTCCAGTTCTCTGTCAGAGTCCTCCCTTTGCTTGACATCTGTGTTACCTTGAGTAAGTACTTTAATTTTAAGCTGGGCATGGTGCATGCCCATATTCCCAGCTACTCAGGAGGCTGAGGCAGGAGGATCCCAAGTTCAAGTTCAACCTAGGCAATTAGGGAAAGCCTCTCTCAAAATAAATTAAAAGGGCTGGGTAATGCCTTGGGGTGAAGTGGCCCTGGGTTCAATCCCCAGTATCAGTACAAAAAGGCTTAGTTTCCAAGTCTACGTCCATCTACATGCTTAACAGAGGACAGACCCTGCTTCTGTCTGGCAGTAAAGCCGGGCCACAGGGCAGAGTTCAGAGGAGGCTGCTCTGTTTTATAACAGAACGTGACGGGGCTGCGCTGTGTCCTGGCTGTGCCCACTCTAGCTCTCTCTTGCTACCCTCCATGTCAAACTCAGGTCTCCGGGTTCAGCTTCACCGCTTTGGGGTTAGGCTATGAGCATTAATTTTCTTTACAACTTCTCCACTAGGGCCCAGAAATTAGTTTTTTTACAGTTAAGCAAGAATAATTAGTTCTCTGTGCGGGAGCTGGCAAATCGCAGCCAAAGGGTCATTTCCGTCCTGATGAGTCTGCTTTATAGTTTTAAGGGTTTCAAACAAACAAAAGCAAGGAAAGAAGATGCTGCCAAGACTGCAGAGGCCTGCAGACCTCTGACCTTTACCCTGGCCCTTTACCAACTGTGCCGACCCTGTGGCAGGCTGATGGAGCCCAGACTGGACACTGGGATGGGAAATACTGAACGGCACCTTTGTTCTATAAGGTGTCAGGCCTTCATTACAAAGTCCCTCCGTCTCCTGCCACCTGGATATCAGGCTTGCAGTCACTTGTGCCTTGGGGACGCGGATGGATGCCTTGTGACAATGGCAGCTGTCTGATCACTGGATGTTCCAGACCGAGGACCCTGGTCCTCTTGTGCCTCCAGCTTCCAGCTATGAGATTGGTGCATCTACCTCCTGGGAAGCTCGTGATTCCTCAGCCCACGGCTGCCCGGGCGGTGTGAGGGGCTGGCTTCAGCCAGAGCTGCACCCCTCCTCGGTCGCCTGCTCAGCCAGCACAGCCCATCCCTCCAGCTCCGGTGTCCGCGCTGGCCGGACAGTGGAACTGCGAGACGGTTGATGAGAAATCACGGGTGAAAGCACCTTGCTGAGTTCATCCTGTGCAGACTCTCAAGACGTAGCAGTGGATGCCGAGTCAGAGCTCAGGAAAAGAGTGAGCGTCCTAGACATCTCTCCAGTGGACCAGAAACGCTCACATCCACAGAGTGTTAGTCAGCAATTGATTCTTCTTTTAATTGAGGTTAATCATTACCGTTTTTCTTATACATTTTTTTAATTGGTCAAAATGTCAAGACGTTCCAGCTTTTATGACTTCTATGTGATTGTCCATATTCTATACTGGCAGAATCTTGATTTCACAACATTAATTATTATGTACATGGCTGTCTCACCAGGCATGTTATTTTTAACTGAAAATGCACTTTGTGAAGTGAATGCTTAGGCGGATGTGTCAGTGAATATTTGTGTAAATAAAATGCTCGAAGCTGGGTTATTGAGCTTTTCCTAGAAAATCTATTTCTTTCCAGATATTTTAAAACGTGGCTTCATTTGGGAACATGCCCAAGAGCACCATAGCGATCATTGTTAATGGTTTCCCAGTGTCTATGCTCGCTCGCTGTCTTCACTCTGGGCCATATGTGGCTGAGTGACTGAGTTCTGACCAGTATGAGGTGACACAGTGAAGGCACTGTGGCTGGTATCCCAGCAGTCATGGGGGGACATGAAGGTGCAGCTTCCACTGTGGAGAAAGGAGTCGGAGAACGTCAAGGAGACTGGGTTTCTGAGTTGTTGTACTGGGGATCGAATCCAGGGCCTCACATACTCTAGGCGAATGCTTTACCACTGAGCTGTGCCCTCACCCCTGGCCCCCAATTAAAATTTTGAGACAGGGTTTCCCTGGTTGCGCAGGCTGGTCTCAGCCATCTGAGCACCTGGGATTACAGGATTGTGCGCAGTGATTTCTGAGGTTTTGAGGAATTTCCATAAACCTGTGCTCCCTCAGGCTTACATTATGTGAGATGGAAATGAAGTTCATGTTTCAGTTAGTACAATTTGTTATTTTTCTGCCATAGACGGTAGAATCCAGTCCTGATCCTACTTGTATGAACAGCATCAAACTCATTTATAGTAAAAGAGAAACATCAGCTTATAAAAAATGTATTAAATTTATTTGAAAGTGGAAGTGTATTGATTCTGTGACAAGGATCATAAAAAAATGATTCAATTTTCATTTTGGGAATGTCTGAAAAAATATCAGGAAGAACACTAAGGAAATTGTTATGTGTGAAATAGAATGTCGAAACTAGAATACCTGAAGTTCGCTAGAGCAATGGATCAGGCTGACATTCTAGCTTAGTGTCTGGTCTTGGGCTGGACTAATTAGCCCATCAGACATGTTATATCTAGGAAGCAAAAATAAAACTTTCTTTAACACAAAACAACTTTATCATTGAAAAGTTAAGAAATGCTGCACTAAGATGTGTGAATTGCATTATTTTGAAAAAAAAAAGTTATGCTTTCCATTCTATTTGCCTCTTGTTCCTCTATTTAGGATAGCATGGGAAGGAGAGTAATAATTCAATAACTCCCATTTAATAAGGACAGGATGTGTCTTCAGCAAGACACATGGTGTAGTTGTGTCTCTGTAGACAAAACCCCTTCCCTGACCACATTATAATTTTAAATATTAGTTATCTCTGAATTTTCACAACCTGACAGGGTGGGAAGATGGGAGATTCATAAATAAAATTAGAAAAATAAATGGTAGAATAATGCCCAGCAAATTTTTCTTATGCTTTGTAAAGAATAATGGCTTCCAAGATGCAATACCTAATAATTACACAGACCTAAAGTAACCAATTGCCTTACAGTTATCTCAGCACATAAGCATTTGCCTCCTGAAAATACAGAGAAACTCTTCTTTAAATATCAGGAACCAGAAGTACAGAAAGCTTAAATGTCACATTAAGACATTTAAGAGGAAGTATTCCTATTTCTTCATTTCTAAGCTGGGGCACCCTTGGATATGCTCTGAGGATTTTTAAAATAATGAATTATTGATGGATGTCACGCTGTTGTTGACTCTTCTGAGCAAGGGATTTAAAATTCAATCCCAGCTTGTACAAAAGCTGCAGAATTAATTATAGACACCTGTCAATTTCTTTGCTCTGTCCTTTGCCCAAGGAGATCATCACTAAACCTCTGTTTCTGTGTCACTATTACTTTCTGTCCCCAACTGGGTCCCACTGCACACTTATCAGAGCAGACCTATAATCCTCCGACAGCCCAGAGGCTGAGGAGACATGGAATCAAGTAGCACTCAGAAACAGGACCAAGGCTTTACCGTTACGACTGGTCTTGGTACGTCCAATCCCCTGGTTCCTTAATAGAAGCCCGTGCTTATGCTGCAGTCCTAATGCCTGTGGTACCAGAAGAGATCCAGTGCTTCCCAGAAATAACAATATCGCCCCCTAAGGAAATCATTTACAAAGCAATCGATGATTTTAAACCACAGAAAATGGAGAGAGAGAGAAGCAACTGAAAAGAAAGGTCACACTGCCAACGTTCTAGGGCTCAGTGGTGGCGCGCTCGCCTAGCACGCGTGAGGCCCTGGGTTTGATCCTCAGCACCACATAAAAATAAAGGTATTGTGTCCACCTACAACTAAAAAATTTACTTAAGAAGAAAGAACCGGATGAAACTGACCAAGTGATGTTTGGGAAACCTGCCAGGATCCAGTGTCAGGGACAGGCATGCAAATCCTGGGAAGAGTTCACGGAGGTCAGGATTGGACACACACCGTCAGTGAGTAAGAAATCACCAAACACAGCAGCGAGCCAGGCCAGCAGGAAAGCCACTTCCTGCAGTGTAGACACCCCCAGGAGGAGCTGTGCCACAGAGCCCTCTTCTGGTCCCTGGGTGTGATAAGGAGTCTTCTGCACCCACTCGAGGCTCAGGAAGACCAGGAGCCCCTGTCAGAGGAGGACAGGAGCCAGGTTCCCTGACAGAGTTTCAGAGAGGGCGACTGTAGTGCCTTCTGGAAAGTTCGAGAAGGTTCACGAGGAACAGAGACCTCTCAGTGGTGTTTCCCTTGCTGTGCCCAATTACCCAATTCAGAGAATAAGGGTGCATTTCCTCATGGTTCTGGAGGCTGAGAAGTTCAAGACCAGCGGCTGCCTCTGGGGCGGCCCTTCTCTCTGGGGCTCTGCAGCGTTCAGGGCAGCTTGCGAACTTGGTCTCTCTCCTCCTCCTTTTCTGGAGTCACTCAGGCCATCTTGACGTCCCACCCTCGTGGCCCTCTCATCTCAATCATCACGCCCAGATGCCGTTAACAGATGACGTTGGGGTTACATTTCCACCGTGTGAGTTCCAGGGTGCACACCCAGGCCACAGCAGAAGGGAACTCAGAAAGGAGCCAGGTGACCGTCACCTTCATGGCCTACGGTGGTTACTCTCCACTTAGCAAGCTCACCTCAGATGCAGGGCCAGGGAGGCTGGTGAAAGGCCCAGGACAGCTGCAGAAGTCCACCAGAGGCTGGAGAGGGAACCCCATGCTAAGGAGAGCACCCCAGTGCATGCATGCTGGGGAGCCCTGGCCCCAGGGCAAGTGTCCTTCAGTGAAGTGTTCTCACCCGTGGACACCCACGTGCACCCTGGAACGTCTCTTTGGAGGCCGCCTGGAGTCCAGGGAGCTATGGACCTAATAGCGCCCAGCTCAGACCCCTGTGCAACACGAACACAGGGGTCGCTCTCATCAGGTAGGAGTGCCTCTCGGTATCAACTCAGGTATCTAGAAATACAACGTCCGCTCTCTTCGATAGCTCCACATACTTTCTGGTTTAAATTGCCCTTTCTGACTGATTGGCAGGGGACAGAAGGGACAAAAATCTAATGATACCCTCAGTGTTGCAAGGACCCTCCTCCGCGCATGCGCACACCTGGATATTCGCAGGCTCAGGAGGGCGGGGCCCAGGGAGTCCATCTGGCCTTGGGGGTCTGGGGCCTTTTCTTTCCCTGCCCCTCTTTGTTCTCCGCCCCATCTGTGGCTCCCCATCTCGCCTTCACATCCTCATTCCCGCTGTTTCTGTGCACCCTTGGGGCCCGGGCTCTCTGCCAAGGCAGCCTCTGGTCCATCAGCCTCCGGAGGCCTGTCACTCTGCCGGCACTGGGCATGTTTGAGGGAAGGGCTGGGTGCCTCTTGTGTCTCCTCCCTCTTTCCTGCTCTCCACACCCTGTTTATATATATATATATATATATATATATATATATATATATATATATATTTTTTTTTTTTTTTTTTTTTTTTTTTTTTTCAGATTACTACTAATTCTCTTAAAGTTGTTCTAAGGGACTAATAAAATATGCTGAATGAGTTTGGGCTGTGCTCCAGGTAACAAGAAGACAGAAGTTGGCAAACTGCTTAAAATTGGGAAGGGTAGACTACAGGAAGAAAATCTCTAATCTAATCCGAAACATTATTTAGCTTCATATCCACTTTTTTCACACCACACAGTCCAGTCAGAAGCATGATTTCCATTTGCCTAAATTGTCACAATTAGTCAAGTTTCACTGGCTGACATCCTAAAGCTGACTTCCCTATCAGATGCAATGCTAAAGGTACTAGAAAGCACTTGAGTTGCTACTATGGCAAATCACAACAGGCGTGGCTTTGAAAATGTTGCATATTGAAACATGTGGTATGAGTTTTAAAAGAGAAGAAAGGGCACACTTTCTCTATGATTCCTGCAGGGCTTACTCTTCTTCCCTCGAATTAGAGGCTCAGATGGTGATGAATTTAAACTATATACTACATATTTTTTAAGTGAATTGAAACTTCTTTTATTCATCTGATTTCAAATACTTTTCCTCCTGGTCATGTGGCAGTCAAAATATCAAAATCATCTTGTTGCTCTGCTTACATCTTATATTTCAATGTTTCAGCTGGGTGACTTGATATCTATGTTTTTTCTATGAACCAACAGATTTCACTTTAAAGTAACAAAATAAAGATGCCATTCCTGCTCACACAGAATATACTAGACTGAAACTAGATTCATTTCTGTTTCCAGTTTAAAATTATTTCTTGACATAGCTTTTTTAACAAAAGCTGTACTCCAATTAAGAAATTTGTAATTTATAATTCACAAAAGATCTCAATGTGAAATTTCAGGTATGCAAAGACACAGGTGGTGGGATACTTGCCAAAATTGTTTATAATAGTGAATTATTAAAAATAATTTGCATCTGTCTTTTGAAGAACAAATAAAACATTATATGTGAATGATAGAATATAAAACAAGTTTACATAATTAGGGGAATCTGCATATCATCAAAACCACATTTCAAAAACAAAACATTGAGTTATGAATTAAGAAAATGAAATACAACACAATACCATCTATGCGAATTTAGAACACAATACCATCTATGCGAATTTAGAACACAATACCATCTATGCGAATTTAGAACCCACATTGCGGTATCTGACCACACGTCTGTGTGCATGTGCGTGTGCTTATCTGTGTGTACATAAGTGCACATATTAAATCTATACACACGTGAGTATGTATATCCAAGAGAACTCACGCAGGAGACTTGAGAAGGTTTACTTGTCGGGAGGCAGGCAGACACTGGATTAGACTTGTAAGCAGGCTCAGGGGAAATAATACACTGAAAATGTGGAGCTAAACAGGGGCAGGATGCAGGCCCCCTCAGCCTGGCTCTCAGGTCCCCTCCCTCAGCAGTGGGCCCAGCTCTCCGACCCCTGGCCTCTTTGCCCTGTGGTGTTCTTTTCCCCGTAGAAGTGATGTGATGATGAGTCAGAACCTTTTCAAAAACAGATGCCTCCAACCAGCAGGTAACTCAAGAGGGTTCCGTGGAGGGGCTGGCCTGGAGCCATGGTCAAGGCCAGGACACGGTCAAGGAACAGAGCGAGGACCTAGGGAGGCAGTGATGGGCCTGGACCCAGTAGGGGCCGGGCCTGGGAAGAGGCAGCTGCCTCCGAGGAGCTTCAGTGGGCAGGGGCCCAGGTTCTGCCTGAAATGTGGCCCCAGGTGGAGAGGAAGCAGGAAAGCAGCAGCCCCACTCTGCCCGACCCTGGCCCAGCTTGCTGGAAGCCATTGTCCAGGAAGCCTGGGTGCTTCCCACAGGGCACAGAACAGGGCTGAGGCTGGACCTGGGGAGGGAGTAGGCAATGGTTGATTTTGACTGGGTTAAGAGTTACCCAGATAGATGGTAATCATTATTTCTGGATGTTTCTGTGGGGGTGTTTCTAAAGAGGTGAGCATTTGACTCAGTAGACTCAGTGAAGAATATTGCTCCCCCCACCCCAGTGGGTGGGCACCAGCCAATCCACGGAGGGTCCGCGGAGGCAGAGGAGCATCACACCCACCCTCTTGTGCAGCTGCCCCGTCCATCTTCTCCGGCCCTGGGACATCAGACCTCTGGTTCTCAGGCCTTCAGACCCTAGGACTTATACCAGTGTTGGACCCATTTCCTGGTTCTCAGGACTCTAGTCTTGGACACTGAGTGACACCATTTTCTTCCTGGTTCTCAGGAATTTCAGGCCTTCAGAATCAGACTGAATGATTCCACCCGCTTTCAGACAACATGTTGTGGGACGTGGCTTTTAGAATCTCACCAGCAGAATCCCATAATAAACCCTGCTTACATGTCCGTAGGTATTCACGTCATATGTAAGTATACCTAATAGCATAAATGAATTTATAATAAAATGTAGTGTATTATTCATTTGTTATTCATTATCTGTCTTCCCTGATCAACTATAAGTTCCACGAGGGAAGAACCTATGTTTCACTCACTGATGACTCCCAAGTGCCCGAAGAGTACCACATACAAAGTAATCAATCAGCGTTCAGCGAGGGGTGTGCACTCATCAAGGCTTATGACCAATACTATTTAAAACTGAGATGTAAAAAGTAAAGCATGGTTAGCTTTGGGTCAGTTAGGGCATAAGGATATTCCATGACATTAGGAGAGTATCATTTCTATGCTTATGAAAATAATTTTCTGGACTGAATCAATTAGTTCTTATCATTTTTAGTCAGTACAGTGCAAACACAATCAACCAATCATCTAAGCTTCCAGATTGCTTCATGAGCACCTCGATCTTACCATCACATCTGTATGGGGGGGGGGGGAGGCAGGCCCCACAGACCAGACCTGCTTTTCTGGAACACAGCCCTTGGTAAGGACACCATCAGAGGAAGCCCCGGCCAGTGACTCCAGAGACCACAGGGTTTAAGTCCAGGTGCGTCTGCTGCTGCGAGCGCCTAAGACAGAGCTTGAAAACACCCTGGCGCCACCCTATGTCCGAGGCGGGCACGTTCCCTGGCTGTGCCTGGTTCTCGTCCTTCCCAGTTGGTCAGCGAGCATCTCCAGCACACTGCCGAATTTGGAGGAAGTGGGTCGCTTCAGACTCGTTTTAGGGTCTGACCTCCTTGGAAGATGACCGTCCTGAGGGTAGAGAATGTGCATTTTCAATCTGTTTTTGGTTACTATTCTGAATGCTCAGCCATCATGAAAACCATTGTTCTACTTGAATCGCAGCTCTGTCCAGTTCTTAATATCACAGTGGAGCTCCTCTTACAGTTTGAAAATAAAATTTAAATTTAAAAAAATTAAAAATACATGTATGGTAATTGAGCAATTGTCATCTTTTATATTAAGGATGATTACGAACATAGCATTTAACATAAAATATTCTAGAGTCTTAAACATTTCCAATAAGATACTGTTTTTACAAGCTTTGTTCCACTCTAACATTTTTCTCCCCTTGATGTTTCTTTCCTTAATTATTATTTGTTTCCAGCACTAGGGATTGAATTCAGGGCCTCACACATGCCAGCCAAGGGCTCTGCCACTGAATTACATCCCCAGCTCCTTAATTTTATCTTGAGTTAGAATTGATTCAAAAGTAAGACAGTGTCTGATATTTTTACTTTAATTAATGCCAAAAACCTACAAAGTTCTTCAGAATTTTCAAGAATGTTAAACTAGGCTTCTCTTCTTTAGACAGTAGGAAAATCATAAAACTGGAGATTTTGTTTAGCACCTTCATAAATTGAACTGTGAGGCCCTACAAGGTGAAGTGGGTTCAGCGACTTCCACCTCTGGTCTTGAAATCATTTAAACGTTAAAGAAATTTGCATAATGCTCCATCAGCTCCTCTGAACAACTTATGGAGCCCCTTAGGAGATAGTTGTAGGTTCTTCCAGGAAAATGCCAACTTGATCCTTGAGGAGATGAAGGCAGGATTGCTGTCCATGGTGGTTCTAAGAATGGACTTGAAATTCTTTGGCACTCCTGCCATTGAGAGCAGACGACATTCTGTGAGCTGGGAGGGCTTTACTAGTAAAGTACAGTGTAAGTGACCCTGTGACCGTTTGTGGTCCTAAGCCTGAAGCCTGCCTGGGAGTGGCTCCTGGCCCTCAGGATGGCAGCGCCTCACATCCAGCCACCAGGCTGTGAGAAAGCCAAGCATGGCAGGCTCCTGGCTGGCCCTCCCAGAGCCAGGATCAGCATCCAGACCGTGAGCAGATGGGGCTCTGGGTGATTTTAACCCCCAGCCACTAAACTCACCCACAACTGGGGCCATGCGTGAATTTCACGCATGCAGACGCGTGGAAACATCCAAAGGGCTTGGTTCCGTAGATTCCTGGTGGCTACAGATATTGGTCTAGCCTTCTCCCCTTGTGGATATTGGGTTTCTCTGGGTGAGAAAAGCCTCGCCGTGTGTGTCAGGGAACAAGCTAGGAGATGCTGGAAACTTCTTTTTAGATTTTCCAAGTTCATATTTGGTTAATGGAAGTATTTTATGAATTAACATACTTAGGATTAAAGGATAGAAAAAGAATCTAAAGTGCCTTCTGGAGCATTGAGCAGGTCTCCGGGGGCTCTAAGAGAGATTCAGGACCTAAGTTTTCAGATGATGCTACCACCTTGCTCCTCTGCAGAGAGAAACCTGCGGCCACTCATCAGCCTTCCCCAACAGCCCTGCATCATCCTGTTAGAATAACCCCCACTCCCACAAGCTTCCTTCTTCTCCAGGTGCCACCGCCAGGCTTTCCCACCCATCCCACGCTGCGTTTCTGGAAGCGTGTTTGGCTGGAAGCGCACAGACCGGCCCTCGAGGTTGGTTTCCAAGGAGGACTAGCTCCTGGCTGGACGCCAAAGCCCACAAGCTAACGCTGTGAACTGAGAAAGGAGGGCACATTCTCAGGAAGAGTCCGGGTGTTAATATGTGACCTGCGTCTTAGACACTAGAGTGTCAAGTATCTACTGGGATGAATCACTCACCCGCCAGCTACTCCACCATGTCATTTGCTTCCACATTTGTTGCATTCTGGAACTTATAGAAACCAAGACAATTACAATGCCAGTCTAACTAAGAGAGCAGATTAAACCTTCAAGGTTTATTATTTGTAAAGACCTGTCATACACAAAATTCCGCGAAATGGAGGGGAACTAGCAGCATTTCAGTTTTCAACTCTCCAAGTTCCTATTTTATTTGGAACAAAATGTTGCAGAGGTGACACTTTGCTTAATTATTGTTTTCCTTGGAATTCATATCTTCAGGTTTTGGTAGCCTTACTTAATTGAAAATTATACTCATTTCGTTTACTTATGTACATAATTTGCATACTACATTCTTTTTAAAAAATCTTATTTTCTTTTTAAGAAAAATTGCAAAAATCATACTGGAGGAAGCCTAAACAGTAAATAAAAATATGCTTTTAACAGAGAAGTGTTCTGATTCACTTATTACCACCACTCCACCCATGAAATCTTTTCTAATTTGTTACATTCCTTATTCCTGCTTGCTGCCTGGGCAACCACCTGCCAAATTAGATCCTCACTGTGGGAAAACTCATAATTCATGAATAATTTTACATCACCCCATTGACATTCCCTAAAAAAACAACCCATGGCCTTTAGATTCAAAGTCTATTTTATTTTCTAATTGCATACTTGCAATGCATGAAATTTATTGGCATCTCTGGGACTGGACATTGGTCTTGTGTCCTTCCTAATGTCAATGTCAACTGTCCTGCTCTGGTTTGTTTTGTGGTAAGTGCAAGAATATTGTAAAACACAAATTATGCCTCTCTATTTATTATGTTAAATTGCTTAAGTAATTTGTTTCAAAGACTAGCACTGCCATTTTGCATATGATGAATCGGGGCCTTTAAGGCCTAAGCCGGCCTTTGCATCCATACATCTAGAGCGCAAATGCCAGGGGCCCAGGGTTCGGTGTTCTCTCGAGTCTGCACCGCCAGCCGACAGCAATTAAGTGGAAGGCACCTTTGGAGAATTCAGGTAAATAACTCTGCTCCCATTCTGTCTGCTGTAATTAAATGCTGCTTCTTATTCACAGAGTAGAACCTGCCCCTATTGAACTATTTTCCCAAAGAGATGGGAGACAAATTAAAGGAAAACCTGGACTCATATTTGGTTGCAGAGAGCTTCTGCAGGAATTTACCCTTGGGCATATATTTCATGATTTCCCATATGAGGGAAAATAGGACAGAATATTTTTGTCACGACTGGCTGTGATGTGCATGATCCCATCAGAGACTGGGGACCCTGCAGGGGAGCAGCAGCCCTGCTCCTAGTGACGGGCATGTGCCATCTGCAGGGCCACAGCTGTGGTGCTTTGTGCTGGTCCAGTCAGCACATTTTTATTGAGGACCTATTATGCCAGGCACTGGGGTGCAGAGGGAACAAACTAGCCCTCGTATCAGGGGTCAGAGAGTTATCTGCCAGGGTAGGGCAGAAAAAAGAGGAGTCAGAGCAACAAACTGGATCTTATGGACAGTGAAAAGTCACGGGCGTAAATAAGCATGCACAGTCACAAACAGGGTGAGAAACAGAGAAGGGACTTGGACGTGCCTGTGCAGGAGGCTCTGGACGGCGACAGCAGAACAGTGTGCAGAGAAGAGAAGAGCCCAGGGCCCAGGGAGCAGCAGGGAGCCCTGCATGGAGCTGCTCTGGACATGGTACTGGACTCATGGCGCCCAGCTGTTGTCATGGCGCCCAGCTGTTGTCATGGCGCCCCTGTTGTCATGTGCCCCTGTTGTCAAGGGGCCCCTGTTGTCAAGGCACCACTTCCTGCCTGGAGCCACACGCTCTCTGCCTGTTCTCCATGAGCCCCTTTCTTTACCAAGTACTCATTGCCTGCCAGGGGTTCTGTAACTCACTTGCAGTGAGCAGAACTGGCTTGACCAGTAAAATGATGGCAGCTGAAGTGACTTCTTGCTGGTTGGCTCATGGGCAAATTTGGTTACTGAGCTTCCACTTTCCTTAAAAAGAAGAAAGGAATCACAAGGCAATTGATGGCAGGACGGATGTTCTGGTCAGTGCTGGAGAAGGAATGAATCAGGTTGGAACGCAAAAGAAAATCCAAATTGGCCCCAACTAAGGAGTCCCAAGATTTTCCAGGTTATCCAAGGAGGGCATGTGAAAAAGCCTATGGACTAAACTTAGACCCATCATGCAGATTAAACCATCACACATCCTATTTCTAGTTATATTCAGTAGCACGATGTGAAATAAACATGTTGAATTAACTTACAAACGAAATCGCCTCCCAAGAGCCTGTGTGTACTCCACCCCAGTGTTGATTTGGTTTCTCTCCCTTTCTCTTTGGGGTTTTCTCTTTTGTTCTGTCTCCTAGGGTTGGAAAGCATCCACTTTGTTCAGGAAGACCTCACTGGCCAGCAGGCTGGGCCCAGTGCCGCACATCCGGGCTCCTGCAGTGTCTGTGGACGCCCTTTCCTCACCACCAGCGCAGTCCCATCAGGCCACAGTACTGTGAAGACAGGCCAGGGCCTGGCCTCACCGCGGCCCACCTTCCTGACACCTGACAGGTGCTCCCGATGTGCTGAATTGGAAGCAGCTGCCATCACACCACTGCTCACCATTTCTGTGCTCCAAACCTGACATTCTCTGCAGCTTCCAGTGGAAACTTGAGAGGATCCGTTTAAAGCCACAGAGTAGGAAAGGACTGTTTAATTGTAGTTAAAAATCCAGAAATTACAAAAAGAAAACATTGATGAGTTTGACAACATATGCATGTCCCTCCAACCCTGCAAAAACCTAACTTTTACATTGTAATAATCATCATATGCAATAGCAAGATACACACTAAAACCCTGGGGAAAATATTTGTATCCCATACTTCAGACAAAAAGACTAATTTCCTTAGTTTATGAAGCTAAGACAGTGAGAAGAAAAAGATCAATATATACAATAGAAAATAGGAGACGTGGGCAGATAGTGCACAAAACATAGCATACAAATGATCCTTAATCTTAGAAGATGTTCAAAAAGGAGTACTCACTTATTAAGAAAGAAATATAAAATCCATACTGGAATCTCCTTTTTGCATATCAGATTGTCAAAAATCCAAATGTTTGAGGGCACCCTCTCTCATTGGTTGTGGGCAATGTATTCCTATATCACTGGGAGACATACAAAATAGTGCAGCTTCTGGAAGAATGATTGACAACATCTATTGGATTTGTACTTGTGCATACCTTTGCCCTACTCAACAGACAACAGACGTTGCAACATGCATATGAAATTATGCATGTGTAAGGTCACTTATTTTTACTATTAAAAGATAACAAAAATGTTAAACTAAAAATAATAAAACCTCCTTATATTTCAATAGGACACAAGTTGAATAAATCACGGTCCAACCCACACAATGGAATTTTGTGCAACTGTGCAAAAGAACAGGAGACTGACCCAGGATCTCCAGGATAGCCTGCTAAAGACGGAATGAGCAAAGGGCGCCTCGGCCTACAGAGCGTAAGACAGAAGGAAGGACCGCATGTTGCATTTGCTTGTGTTAAAGAATCACGGAAGTACAAACCAAAAACTAGCAACAGGCAGAGGAAAGAGTGTGCAAGAAGACAAGGAGCAGGGCCAGATTGCTCTGCGCTACTTCATTGTTCTGACTTGCGAATCAGTAAATGGAAGTACTGAAATCACTTGTTACAAAAAGCTCCTCCTTCCCTGAAAGAACTGGCCTGTGGATGTCAGCTATGAGCACACACCTTACATTTATTCTCAGGCAGGTGACGGCAAAGTCATAGATGCAGGAATTAATGTCCCAGTTTCTGCATGCACAACAAAGAAAGCTTGATAAAGTCGAGGAGCATAATCGTAGAACCAGAAAGCTCTGTTTCACTCTCCCGTGTAATCAGGGCTTTGACCTCGGTTCCTTTCATTTTTCTTTCTTCGCTTTCCTCTTCTACGAATGAGACTAACAACATCAGGACTCGAAAGCCATTATTAGGGTCAGCTAAAGGAAGGGATTTGCTTTAGTCAGGTATTTCACTGCTGTGACTAAAGAACAATTTTAAAGAAGGAAAGGTTCTTCTAGGGTCTCACGGTTTCAGGGGTCTCAATCCATAGAAGGCCGGCATTCCTCGGGGTCCCAGGTGAGGCTGAACATCATAGCGGGAGAGTATGGCAGAAGGAAGTAGCTCACATAGTGATTAGAAAGCGGAAAGTCTCCACCCTCCAGATTCAAAATATATACCAAAGCCACACCCCAATTCCAATCTCCTCCAGGCGCAGCTTATCACTTCAGTTACACTCAGTTATTCCCATCAGGGGATTAACTCACTCACTGGGTTAAGACTTTTACAACCCAATCATTTCTCCGCTGAACCTTCCTGCACTGTCTCACATCCAAACCATAACAGTACTTAAGTTCCTACTGGGTGCTCAAGAACACAGCTACCGGTGCGCCCTCTGGAGCTTGAGCCAGCCCGCCTGCGCTCTGCCGCTCTCCTCTCGCACACACGCTTACTGGCTGACAATTCTGACACTAGGGATGGTCAATTTCAGTTTATGGTTAGCAGTGAAAACTTAATGAGTTTTCTATTTTATGTATTAATTTTGTCTCCTAAAAACCAGAAAATTCCCTTTATTCCTTTCTGCATTCTAAAGCAATAGCTAATGCTCCATCTACTTTGGCTTCTCTATAGGACAGAAAGCTTACATATTAAGAAGTTAGCCTAAGTCTAGAATACCAAGTATTACATTTTTTGATCTGTGCACCTTTTAATTCATACCCTCCAACAGTCTGCTAAATGTAATTAGGTTTCTCTGGATATCTAATTCTTGCAATTATTAGATCATTTTAAATCAAAAATAGTTTCCAGGCACAGTATCATTTAGACATTTTCCAATCTGGTGTTCTCGATCATAAGTCAGGTAACATCACTGGCAAAACTGACATTTAATTATAAAAATGGCAATCTTCCACAATTTTATGTGATTGCTCTTTAACATATATTTGTTATACCTTAACATTTGTCATTTCTAATTTTTTTAGAGTAATACTTAAACTTTCTGCTGAAAAGTAGTTCAATATCAAAACTAAGTCAGGGGCAGGTGGATCCCTTGCTGCCTAAGAATATCTGTCCTGTGACCAGTTCCCAGCCTTGATCCTCCTTCTTAGTGGGAATTTAGAACTATCATAACTTCTTCTTTGGAAAATTGTGGTTTTGTTGTTATTTCTTCTAGGGTAAAACCATAGTGCAATTGAGAAAATGGCTCAGGAACAATTTTAAAAACCAAATTATTATTCATTTTGTGTAGAAATGACTTAATTTTTGCTTGATGTACCCAAGATCAGGGTGAAAACTGGCAAATGACAGAGGGACCCAGACTTAAAGCTACATCCCAGGACTCCTGTATTTAATCATGCATTCACATGTCAGAAATACTGTTATGGGCGCAACTTAAGAACAGACCCATCACCACTGAGAAGTCCAAATTTGAGAGTCTTTATTAAGCTGGCCAGCTGACTGTCTCACACAATGCCCCCAAAAATGGCTATTAGGAGAACAGCCCCGACCACAGGGTTGTAGGGGTTCTTATACCAAAAATCACATTAATCATAAGTGTTGCGATGATTCGAAATTACAAACTAACATCATGAGATCATCGACAGAGGAGGAAGTGGGTCAGAATGACCTTTATCTAGGGACAAACTAAAGAATGGTCGCTAACATCCACACAATCACTGTTCACATGGTACACTGTTTAGGAGCAATAGGGATCAAAAGAGAGCAATTCTTTACTACATAGGCGTTGTCATTGTATATTATTAAACATGTCACACCAAGTAACTGATGATGGGCACAGAGGTGGGGTGTTCCCATGGGAGAAGCTTATTTCCTACATAACATGGAGTCTCAGAGCAACATGGAGTCTGTTTAGTCATTTCCCTTAGAGTCTGGCCTATAACATTCTCATGGAGTCAGATCTGTCAGCCCATCACAATACATAAATATTTTATGTGTTTATACATGGAGCTGACTAAACTAGTAGCTACCTTATTTGTTATAATAAAACTTGTAGCTATTTTGGACTGTTAATAGAGATACAGTTATATTTATCTGTATGAAAGATTCTGTGCTAAACTTGGTCCCACATGATCTCAACTGAATTTCATATCCACCCAGCACCCAATAAAATAAGTGCTAATATTATTTTCATTTTTAGAGATGAGAAAATTAAAGTGTAGACAGATTAGAAACTAGGCCAAGGTGTCCCACATTTAACAAGTGATGGGGATAACCCAGTCATCTAGCTCTGAGGCCTGGGATCCAGCCAGCCAGCTACACTGCCTGATTGAAAGCTGAATATGTGGAGGTTAAAAATATCAAAATCCTAACACTGGCTGCCAGATAGCAGGTGCCTTTAAGGGTCCAGGCAGAAGGTGAAGAGGCCAGTTAGGAGCGGCCCAGTTACCAGGCTGGAGCTGTGCAGGCTTGAGCTGAGGAATCCAGGGCCGGGAGGGTCTGGCGGGCTCTGCAGTGTTTTCCAGGCAGAGACCACAGTTCTCACTTCCAGGTAGTCACTGTGCTGAGAAAGAGAAAGGGATAAATAAACACTGGGCAGGTATCGGTGAAGGCTCCTGCAGGGTAGGTCTGGAGGGAAACAGGAGCTCTGCCTCGGCTGTGCCATTTTGGAACTCTCAGTTCGGCAGCTAGGAGAGTCTGGGCCTGAATTTCTGGAATGCCTCAGGGCTGGTGGCAGGAAGGTGGAAGTCACTGCTACAGACATAGTACTTACAGCCTGGGGACTGTAGGGACTCACCCGAAGAGACGGGGAGTAGAGAAGAGAAGACAGCTTGCCCCACCAGACGCGGGCACCTGGAGCGGCCACTGTGGACAGAACTCGGCATAAGCCTCAAAGTATTTTTCAAAATAAATGGTGCTTTTGGGCTGGGGATGTAATGAGAGCACTTGCCGAGCAGGCGAAAGGCCTGGTGTGATAATAATAATGATAATAATAACAATAGTAATGATAAATAATGGTGCTTTTGAGGCTTGGGTAGTGTTAAGCCTGATGTAGGAGGAAGGAGACTGTCTTGTGTTGGTGCTGGGGTGTTCCAGACCCCTCAGTGAGAGGTGGCAAGATGAGCTGTAAAAATCAAGGGTTTTAGGGAGGCTGGGCAAAGGCCAGTGATCGAGTGCTTCCAGCACTCAAGAGCAAAAAAGGTCAAACAACCTTGGATACCCCTCTTTACCTCCTCAAGAATGTTTTCATTCCAAACCCTCCTAACACACTCAGAGGTTTCTTCTTTGGCTCTCTGATGCTTTTTGTGCCCATTACTCCTAAAAAAAATTCATGAAAACATTGAAAAGAAAATGGAAGTCGAACCTCG
Organism: Sciurus vulgaris; assembly: GCF_902686455.1. Classification (NCBI taxonomy): domain Eukaryota; kingdom Metazoa; phylum Chordata; class Mammalia; order Rodentia; family Sciuridae; genus Sciurus; species Sciurus vulgaris. The sequence continues at coordinate 140,920,516 of NC_136470.1, forward strand.
TGAGTGAACAGGTTACAGCTACCTCCTCTTAACGTCATCCAGTTAGTTATAATTGGCTACTCAATTGAGGACAGAAGCAGTGCTCTATGACTCACACCAGTTCTATGAAGATGTCCTAAAATCAAAGGAAATTCAGAATGTGGTCGTCACATCTAGAAGTGGCTCAAGGAAAGGGTATTTTCATGACTACAAGCCAGTCTCTTCCTCTACTCATTCATTCACAATTCACCAGTTCCACATCATTGAGAAGACCATGGGCTAAGCACTCCCTGGTAGCCAGGGTGGTAAGGGGACAAGACAAGGCCCCAACGACTATGTGCTCCTACCTGGGCTTCCTGTTCTAGTGGTCCCTGAAAGTTGTTCACACGTTCTTCTTCATTCCAGGACGCTGTCATGACTCATTCTCTCAGTTTCCATCCACGTCCTTCATCTCCAGGAGAGCAGAACCAGAAGCTCAAGCCCTATCACCACGCTCAGTGACCCACAGAACCAGGCGGGGTCTGTTCCGTGTCCTACGCCTCCAGGAGCATGGCGACCATGGCCTGCCCTTGCCCAGGGCACCTGAGGGGAGTCGTCCATGGACTTGGGACCAAGCTGCTGGCGACCAAGTTCTGGCGTCACTTGTGCTTGTGCCTTGGGAGCGGAAGAAGGCATCATCCAGGTCTCATGGCGCCAGGAGGTGGCTACCAGCCCTACCAGCCCCAGTGCGCCCTCAAGTGCCTCATGGCACCCAGGGAAGATTCCCTTGGCCTCTCACAGCCTCTAGTTTGCTACCAGTGATGTAGGTCCCATGTGACCTCTGTTCCCCACGCAGCCTGGGAGGTCCATCTCACCTGTAGCTGCAGATCGCGCCCCCCGCCCCCCGTCGCCTCCGCCCGGCACCTCCTGCATTCACCCTGAGAGTCCTTGGGGGGGCTTCGCATCCTGGGGCTCAGGGACCATGGCTGCTGGTACTACTGCTCTCGCTGTGTCTGTCATCCCTGCGTTGCCCGGGGACAGTCCCTCCACGTCCCGCACCACCAGGACTACGCAGCTGTGGCCACAAGCCCTGTGCCACCAGTGCTGGATCCTAAGACAGGCAGCTCTGAGAGTCGACATCCTCTGCAGTCAAAAAACCATCTCATGTCCATCTGCAACCAAAAAATATTAAAAACAAAAAACAAAAGTCTAACTCACGAACTGCCTCAGTGTAGACGATCGAGATGCTGGGCTACTGCTGACATGGGACAAAGTCCAAGGGATCACACAGACCAAACCGTTGAGCCCTCGAAGCACCGAAGCCAAAGTACCCGCCCCACAGACATGCTGTACCCCATCTAAACAAAGCACTCCTTTGCTACCAAAGCTGCTCTGTAAAACTGGAAGAGGCGACGGTCCCAGCAGATGCCACCCAGGGACCCAGGAAACATGAAAGGAAACCCACACCTTAGTTCCTAAATTTTGCTCTCGGGTCTGCCACTGATGCTGTACTTCTGATAAATCCCTCGCCTGCTCCAGAGAGCCAGGTTAATATCTGTCACTTGCAAATAAGTGTTCAGGTTGCTACATGTTATAATTGGAGAACTACAAAGACTTAAGTCACACGTACAAAGACTCACTGTATGTACATCTCGAAGGGCTATGTATCCAGAACTTCTTTTCAAGCTCATGCGCTATCGAATGAAGGCCAACTTCTCTCATTAAATCCTGTACCAACTCAAGAATAGATGGGAGAAAAACTCAGCTCAGTATCCAATTATTTCTTAGCTGGGTTCTATTTTCCTGGATCCTAAAATAGCTAATTCTTTCTTACTGTCCATCTTACCCCAGTTGAAGAATGGAAAGCTGGGCTAAAAGATGGGGACATTCATAGAACTAATTGCTAGGTCGAGCAAAGTAAATTAGATGCAATGTCTCGGTGCTATTCATAGAAACGCTCCCCAGAACCTGGAGGTTAGAGAGGTAAGTGCCAAGAAGAATAAAATGTCGAATTGGTCCAATCATTTTCAATTGGACGACAGAGAAATGAGAACACTGGGGGATCTGTTCACAAACTCAGGCTGCTTCCAGTTCTCTGTCCCTGTCAGATCTTCAGGGTAGACTCGGGGCTTTGAAAGCCAGAAGTGATAGCAAGTCATTCCGCAGTGTGCAGACGGGGAAGCAGGATGAAGCCTGGCGCCCGGGTTCCTCGTTAGCCTTCTGGGTGGAAAAGATAAAGAAAACAGCGGGAAGACAGCGGTATCTTTTCTCCTGCAGCCATAGGCGCCTAAGCCTTTTTACTTTTCTTAAAAGAAATGTCACTAGAAGGCATTTGCTCAAGGAGGGGAAAGAGGCGTGTTTGTAACTTTCACTGGAAGTTAGAAATAGAGAAAAGAGTTGGTCCACAGCTTACCCTGCGTGCCAGCAATGACCCCGGCCGTGGCACACATTCACGCGTTGATTTACAGCTTTTAGCACTCCTTTCCAGCCGTGATCGTATGTGAAATATTAGTTAGTCTCGAGGGATTCAGTAAAGTTAGCGTTATCTCGATTTTGCAGGTGAAGATGCTCAAATTAGAAAAATCAACTTGCCCTTAATAATAAATCCATCTAAAGAATTCTGAAACCCAGATCAGAAGGAGACTCTTTATGATGATAAGGATTTCATAAACTAACGATAGTAGTTTAGTTTGCACTTTCGAGCACAAAGCATTTTGATTAAATGTAGAGATGCATTACAATAACTGTCAAAGAGAACAAGTGCAACATGGCAGCCGTGAATCCCCGCTTCTGGCTTAACCGCACGTGCATGGCGGAGTCATGACAAAGTGTGGCGCTCGGTCGAAAGAGTTCTGGTGAGCCCAAGAACAGTTCCTCAAAGACCTTCTCTTTGGAGGTAACTAGTTAGTTTGAAATTTACAGGAAGAGAGATTTGAGAAAATTAGGTGGTATCTTTTTGAGGCCACCACTATTCATTTGTTTCTAAAACTATCAAATTGTCAAAATTATTTCTTTCTTAAGGTTGAAATGATTTTGAAAAGTCAGTAAATGGAATTTGGAACTGAAATTGCATATCATTGTATTATAGATGAATATACATTGCTAAAATATCAACAAAACTTCAAAATGCTTCGCTCTGTGATTTGCCAAGAGAAGCAAATATTGATGCCTAGTCATTAAGAACGTCTGTAGCAGTGCAGTTCCCAGCTATTGTGACAATCAGGGACAACCGTAACAGCTCGTGTTCACTGAGTGTTTAATGCAGACAACTGAGTTTAATCCCTAAGCACCTTATTAGACTGTACTATTGAGATTTCCATTTTACAGTCGAGAGAACTGAGTCACAGAAAAGCCAAGCCAGTCGCCTGAGGTCCAGCAGGTCCTGGTGAGGTCCTCTGCCCCAGCCTCCAGCTCCCCGTGGCTCTCACCAGGCAGACTGTCAATGAGGGCACCTTGGACATTTCCAGAGAAAGGGCTGGGCTCTGGTGAGCTGTTTGCATGTGTGATGATACAATCCAAGGTTCCTAAGGACTGTGCACCACCAGGTGCTGCTCCAGAGACCGCCCCCTCTCCTCCGGAGGCCTGGATTTTGTTTCTCAGCCTCTTATGCAGGCAGGTGGCCAAGGCCAGGCATGCAGGCAGCCGCTGTGATGACAGAGGCAGAGATTCACAACCCCTACTTCTGAGGAGAAACGTATGAGAAGACTACAAACATTGTGGTTTTCAAATTAAGATTTAGTTATTATTGTTAAGAAAAACGGAGCCCCAGGAAGATCATGCAAAAGCAATGTGGCTGAGAAGGAGCAGAGGCTCCAGAGCCCTTGCTCTCAAAGGCCCACCCTCCCCTTCACGATGGCCCTCCCCCACCGTCAGTAAGATCTACAAGCTATTCACAGCAGGAACGGCATTCACTGACCACTTGTTATCTGTGCCCAAATGATACCTTGGTCATTCAGTATCTGGTCTGGTCAGTGCTGTCTTTAAGGAATACTTTGCAGAACACACGTTCAGGTGACCTCTGTCTCCGAGGGAGCTGACCTCCTTTACTTATTAATGTTTATGAATTTGATGAAGGGCTGGGGAAGTTGGAGCAGGGGCAGAAGAGCCGGGGAAGAGGAGGCGCAGCTCTCTAGGAATCGCGGCTGGAGCGCAGAGGCAGCTGAGCAGCTGGATGGAAAAGCAGGTGGCTCCCTGATCCACTGAGGGCCTCCGGGTCGTCCCCGAGGCCACCACTGGGGCCGGGCACTCATCTGTGTACCTGCCACGTTTTCCTTAACTGTCCATCAGTGGATGGGCCCTTAGGTCGCTGAGAAGCAGAGAGGGGAGGATGCGTCAGCAGGGTGACAGAAGCAAATGCCCGCGGACACCGAAGCCTGAGATCGCAGATGCCGATGGCATGCGAGTCGGGAGCTGGGAGTTGACGTGAGGAGCAAGGGGCGCCGCGCAGTCAGGTTCCCGCAGAACCCAGTGGCCTCCGGGCGGAGGTAGGTGAGCCTCAAGGTTGGAGAGACTCTCATGAGCATGGTGGACCTTGGGGGAAAGTTTTCTGCATTTGAGGAACTCACAGCCATCTTCCCTCCCGTGTCACATAAAAGTTTCTCTCAACTTTGGAAAGCGCTGACACAGGGGTCCATACAGACATGCAGGCGTGGCCACAGTGCACAGGTACGAGCACATGAGCCGCACCAGCCCGTCGGCAGCATGTCCATCAAGGACTCAGGGGAACGCGAGCTGTGGTGACAGGAAAGAACTGGGCACTGCTCACTGCCACCACATGTGGCAAGGAGCCATCCTGCAGGCCACAGGAGCTCTGTAACGGCCGAGCGAGAGGGACGCTCCTTCCTGCTTTCAAAACAGATCCTCTGCTCTTTAAAAAATTCTTTCTTGTGCATGCGTGTGTGTGCATGTGTGCATGTGAGTGCATGTATGTGTGTATGCATGTGTGTACATGTGTGTGTGCATTAATGATGTGTGTATGCATGTGTGTGCATGTGTGTGCGTTCATATGCATGTGTGCATTCATGTGTGTATGCATGTGTGTGCATGTGTGCGTGTGCATGTGTATACATGTGTTCGTGTGTGTGCACGTGTGCATGTGGGCATGTGTGTGTGCATGTGTGCACACGCACACACTGCTGGGGATCTAACCCAGGGCCTGTGCAGCCTACACAAGCCTCTCTGCTGTTGAGTTATATCCTCAGTTCAAATCCTCTAATTTTCTAAAGTAGAGATCAGAACTCTAGTTTCAGCATGCAAGGGGAAATTTAATTTTGAACTGTAACCTTCCTTGGGAATAGTGAAAAATAAATGTACATTTTGATTTATGAAGAGAAAAATCTCAGTACTCGGTAATTCTCTTTCCTGTATACGTAGGTTGTGGTGTTATTATGATCTGTGTTAAAAAATGGCTGAGACCCAGCTACTGGGAAAACGATTACATCTGTTCAGAATATATAGAGTTGATTATAAACTTTTAAACACAATTCTTTGTAAGCCAAAGCTTTATGAAAGCCACTTTTATAAATTCACAAGATTCAAAGCTCAGTTAAATAAGGACACAAATGAAAACCAACTTTTAGAAATTAATATTGAAATGTCACTAATGTCAGTTCAGCACTGGTAGGAGATATTAAAAGCTTCTCAAAACTGACATTTTTAATCAAAGTAATATTTTTAATAATAGTTTCTCTGTGATCGTGGCAGTCACTCATGTTATTTAAAATCTATTTTTGATACACGTACACAGGTTTGGCTCTAGATGTGGGTGGCGTAGGCAGCACACAGACAGTGTGATTTCAAGGTCACCTGAAGGACCGTGTTCGGCCAGTCCACCGGCCAGTCAGCAGTGCGAGCTTAGGTCCGTGGAGGACTCTCATTTGAATACATGCTTCTGTTAGTCCGTCTCCACCGCACCAGGCAGGGTGTGTCGCCCAGATGCTTGAAGATTCGAAGTGACTTTCTCATGACCTTGTAGCTAACGGAGCTGGGACTCGGGCCTCTGCAGTCTCCTCATGATCAATGTCCCTTCTCGCTGTAGCAAAGCCATTCGGGGCATCTGCAACCTTCCCCGGGGGACGTTCTTTGTGGTGAGTACTGTGGTCCTGAGAATCCTCGTTGGGGTTTATCTGACTTCGGTTTGATGGATTCGGCCAAAAGAAGCATTCACTCTTGGAATGAAAAATGGGTAAGTTTTGATGATGAAAGTGTAGCGGTCCCTGGGCGGAGCACTGAGGCCCTTGACAGTCGGGTCAGCGGGGGTGGAGGCACCGGGCCTCGGAGGTGAGGCCGGAGTGGAAGGATCTGGGTGGAGCGGAGGCGGGGGGCAGGAGGAGGAGGGCTGGGCCCGAGGTCAGCATTTCTTGATTAGAAGCTTTGAAGTCACAATCATTGTAGCAACGCGTGGGGCGTAAACACAGTGTGCAATGGTCAAATGAAGGGAGGCCACACTCCCGGCTTAGACATTTTTTATAAATTTTTAAATAATGTGCAATAATGATTGTACATGTTTATTATGCTCAGCGTGCTGTTTCTTTCTATTTTTGTGTGTATATGTGTGTGTGTGTGTGTGTGTGTGTGTGTGTGTGTGTGTGTGTGTGGTACTGGGGATTGAACCCAGGGTCCCTCTACCACTGAATCACATCCTTAATCCTTTTTATTTTTTTTATTTCTAGATGGTCTTACTAAGTTGCCCAGGCTGGCCTCAAACTCAAAATCCTCTTGCCTCAGCTTCCAGAGTAGCTGAGATTATAGGCATGCACCACTGTGCCCGGCTTGATACTTCCATACATGTATAAAATACATACTGATAAAATCACAGTAATTAAGGCTTCTAACTCCTTATCATTACTTAATGTATGGAGACTTCAAGTTCTTCTTTAGTTATTCACAGAATGTAAAATGAGCTATTATAAATTATCATCACTTCACTGTTATGCAGGAGGCTAGAAATTATTCCTGCTACCTTATCGTGTTTGGGGACAGGGTCCTATTATCTAGCTTCCTGCTATCTCCTTTTCTCCCAGTCTCTAGAAATCATTATTGTACATTCTGGTGGACTTTTTAAATATATGCACATATGAGAGACTATGCAGAATTTTTTTCATGTTTGACTTCATTCATTTAACATAATGTCCTTGTTTCCATCCATCTTGCTGCAGATGATAGGAGATTACTCTTTTCATGGCTGAGTAATATTCCATCATGGTAGGTGACACTCTCTCCTTGGGCAATGAACATTTCCTTCCAAAAGTTCTAATTTTCTGGTGTTAGATTTCTAACCTCGATGGTGATGATGATGATGATGATCTGTATGATTGGACACTTCCACCCAGGGAATGGAAAGGAAAGACTGCTTTACACATACATCCCTCCCTGCACCAGCACCCAATCCTCCAGACACATACAGATCTGGAGGTTAAAAGTGAGTGCCTTTCTGGGTGGAGGAGAGCAGGCAGGAAGACCCAGACCTGACCCCATCCCTTCCTGAGGACCAAAGCTGCACCATAAACGACTGCTGTGGACCTGGACATCAGCAGAACTTTCTGTAGATCCCTCCTGGAGGAGCCTGCAAAGGAGACCTGAGTCCAAAGGCAGACTCACAAGGTTTCAGACCCTGTCACTTAGGTGACCAAGAGCTCATATGGAAGCAAAAGAAGAGCTTGAATGTAGTGCTTTGCAACTGTGTGGTCATTTTATCTCCCTCCTATGGCTTGATATTGAAACCTGTCCCCAGCAAGATTCTAGCAGTCAGTCAACAGTCCAGACTAGGTTTTGCTCAAAGATAATCTGAGATAATGACTCTTGATTCTTTGTGTCATTATTTTTAAGAAGTTCTCCTGAGATAAAGTGTAAGTGCATGAAAAAACTATTTTCAAGTTTTATGCATGTAAAGTATTTTAAAGACTGGTTGATTAAAAAATGTCACAGGGTTAATGTTTTAATTCCAGTTGAACAATTTTATTTTTATTTCTTTTTAAAGCAATTTCCAACTCAGCTCATCTAATTTCCAGTAATGAATTTGACATTTTGTATGAAACTAAGACTGATTTGAGAACTAAGACTTTTAATTTATATGAATTTGTGCCTATTTTTTCCTGATATTTTCTTGAGAAACCAGTAGAGGGATAAATTTCATGAATAAGGCAGAAGAGGAGATAGGGGACTTTTGGTAAGATGGACTGTGCATCCATTTAACAGATTTTATTGATCATTGTAATACCTAAGGATTGTCCTATGCGGTAGGGTTACATTACTGAAAGAAACAATCCAGAAATCTCCACTCTTGTGGATCTTCTCTTCTACCTGTAGGAGATGGAGAGATAAGGAAAAAATGGGGACATTTTTCCCCAAGTGTTAGGTGCTGTTGAGAAAAGGAAAGCATGGAGGGTCGTGAGTGTCAGGAGTGGTGCGGGTTAGCTGCAGTAAGGAACAGGACCGCAGCGGAAGCCGCTCGGAGACGGGGTGACTGAGCAAAGACTTGAAGGAACAAAGAACAGCTTAGGTGGGGCCTGGGGAGGGTGGGCGTTCCACATACTGGAGGCAGAAGCGCACGGAAATGAGGCAGTTTAGGAGCGAGGCCGGCCGGCCACTGAGGTGCCCTACTGGGGACAGAGGGTGGGCACCGTCAACAGGGCGCCCAGAACCTCCGGGACCATGAGGGCCGTTGCAAAGGTCTTCCTGCCAGTGAAGGGCGGAGCGGGGACGGGTTTGAAAGAGGACTGGTGCGCGGTGACTAGGCTTAGCCGCCGCCCTGGCTGCTGTGTTGACAATGGACCGTGGGGCAGCGGGCGGGGGGCAGGGCCCATTTGGAGAGCCGCCGCAGTCCCTCAGCGCGGCAAAGCTGCCGGCCTGCACGCAGCGTCCGATCTGCATGCGTTCCCAACCGAGAGGCGACCAGAGGTGCTCCGGAATTCCATGCGAGCTCGGAAGCCATCCAGATGACCAGGGGCTGTGTGCTGAGTGGCGGCAGGGGGATGACTGTCATTCACTGATGCTGGAAGGACAGTGTGAGGGAGGGATGAGGAGCTCGGCTTGGGACGTCGAGCCAGGCGCTGCAGGGCCTTGTGGAGTCCAGCAGTAGGACCCTCGGTCAGGCTGGCAGGGGTCTGTGCGGGAGACTCGCAGTACCTTGGGGACTGTGGGCCTTTCTGCGTTCAAAGCAGCTCGCTGAGTGAGCTCACAGGAAATCTGGTAGGAAGGCCGCGTCTGAGTCCTGAATCACTTCGACACCAAGACTCTGGGCAAGGACAGAAGCCAGGCCTTGAGCCTGAGATGGACAACTGAGGACCAGTCCCGAGCAACTGAGGAGACGGCGTGACCTCCAGGATGGAGGAGGAGGAGCTCCGGGGAGGGCGTGGCCTCTGGGAAGGAGGGAGGAGGAGAAGGAGCTCCTGGGAGGGAGGAGGGGAGGAGCTCTGGAGGAGGGCGTGGCCCCTGAGAGAGAGGAGGAGGAGCTCCAGGGGGGGCGTGGCCTCTGGGAAGGAGGGAGGAGGAGAAGGAGCCCCTGGGAGGTAGGAGGGGAGGAGTTCTGGAGGAGGGCGTGGTGCCTGGAGGGAGGAGGAGGAGCTCCGGGGAGGGCGTGGCCCCTGGGAGGGAGGAGGAGGAGTTCCGGGGAGGGCGTGGCCTCCTGGGAGCGAGGCTGACTTCAGCAAGGTGGAAGCTGACCCTTGGTTCAGTGCCGTGAAGTCATGTTCTGGGTTAGAGTCGCGCTTTCTTTTTCTTTGGCTTTTGCTGAGCTAATTTTTTGGCAGGTAGTCCTGCTTCTGAAACCAGGTGAGTCATCCTGGAAATAGATGCTGTCAAATTTCTGGCCCGGGGCCAGGGCCAGGGTCTATTTTTCCTGCCTCTTGGAATTCTGAAGCAGCCAGTCTTTCCATAGGGTTTGACCCAAACCCTCCCCAGTCCTGTGGGTGTTAGAGAGAAAAGGCCAGGCAGCGTCGCCTCTCCTCCAGAGCGTTCCGCTGTGGCTTACCTAGAAGGCAGGCTGTGGAAGGACTTAAGGACCGTCACTCCGCTTCACTGTGACAGAGCAGCGCCTTCCGTTACTGTTTTAGGAAACAAAAAATTTTAGAAAGATGTGAAAATGAAGCAGTCCTGAGATCATGCTTTAAATTATAACTTTGCTCATCATTTATTAGGGCATGCATATCCTAATCTAGCCTAATTCTTAATCAGGTACACAATAGGCCCAATTCTCAGAACAATACAAGTGTGTAAACTTAAGGCCAAAACACGCTTTAAAGATATAAAGCAACTTAGCACTTCTTTAAAAATAAAATTCCCTCAGGAGAATAAAATGCTGTTTCTATTATAGTGCAAACATCAGACAGCTTCAATCTAATAAATTAGTTCATCTACTATTTAGAGAAAGTTTTAATGTATGTTTGATCAAAAAATAAGATGGAATATGCATTTCACAAATCATTTTATTATATTTCCATTTTTGTGCTAGTTTTTCTAATTAAGGTTTTGCTTCATGCAGGGTTTCATAAAAGAAAATGAATACATATTTTAAGTATATTTGAATTTCACAAACCTCTATGGAAAACCCAATACCAGAATACATTTTCTTAAAATATTGCTACATAAAAAAAATCAGTTAGTAATCTGAAAAACTCAATTCATAGCAATCTTAATATATGAGAGCTTCTGTAGGTTTTCTGGGTTCCTCTGGGTGTTTGCCTGTGCTCAGCTGAGTGTCTTTTCTGGCCCTGGGGGTGGCCAAGGACCAGTCTTCAGGATGCTGACTGCTGGTCCTTGCTGGGAGCTCGGCGTGGGCATCCTGTGCTCCGTTCCTCTGTGGGGCCGCCAGCGTGTTGTGGGTCCCTGCAGCCAGCCAGCGGGTTCCAGAGGCTGAGGGCGGAAATCGTCAGTGCTCTGAAGGCCTGGGCCAGGAAGGGTCAGAGTGTCCGCTCTGCCGCATTCTCTTGGTCAAAACTAGGCATGTTTTGTGTGTATTCAGGGGACGGGAAATAGACTGCCCCTCTTGCCAGGGAATGGTATTTGTATCTAAGAAACTTGATAAAGACCGTGATTTTAGGCTGCCACAGTTTGATTTCTGATCCTACGATACATGAGCCCTATATGAAAAATACTCATCCCATCCCCCCAAGTCCTCCAAACCCCCATCCCACATGACAGAGCCCAAAGACCATAGTGTTCTCATCTTAGGTCTGGTGGGGCTGCTCAGGTGCCGTTCTTTGGGGACAGAGACCTGTGAGCTAAATAATAACTCATCTAACATCCACGCCCCTAACTCAGTTTTGGATTGGGACCATTGAACTGCAATTATAAGGGCGAAGCAGGAGGTCCGTAGAAGTTACCAGTTCAGGGAAACTCCCAAGTCCAGCTGGGAACATGTCACGTTTTCTCTGACCCTTGAGGTGAGCACTATTCCTTGTTAGGACAGTTCCGCCTCCTGGGAATGAGTCTGTGCTTCTTGGATCCACCCTGGTCCTTGAATTCTTGCTTCTGCCTCTCAGTCACCTTTCCTTCTCTTTAACGGCCCACCTGTGGCATTCAGTAGCTTTCTCAGTCTGCATCCTACCCACAGGAGTTTGGGGGCCCAGAGGCCACTTAATGTGTACCTGTAAGCTCAAGTTGGCATAATAATTTTTGAAATGTGGGGTTTCTAAGCATAAAATTAAATTCTACTCCATTAGATGAAAGCCACACCTATAGATTTATTTCAGGCAGGCCTCCTTGTGTAATGGGACATCTTAAAGGTCCCTAGAAACTCTTTTACAGGGCCAAGGGTATCAGAATCATGCCTGTCTGATTCTTGGAGGCCCAATTTTCTTAACCAAAAGGGTCTACAAGACTTCAAGCTTCTTAGAAATTCTGTTGTCTAGCTGAGTGTCTCCAAAGGGTTGAAGCACATTTCTCTGATTCCCCACAAAGAGACCTAAAGTCACAGCCTGAATCACTCTTGGCTGTGAGGCTGTGCCTTACTGGCAGTGCCCGGGCATCAGGTCCAAACTGTGATGAGCTCAAGCTGGGAGTTTGGGCTCCCAACCAGTAATGTCAGAGTTGGAAATGTTTCCTCTGTATTCTATTTGAACACAGAAAAATTCTTTCTTCAGTTCATCTTCGGTTTATCTTACCATACAGTTAAAAAAGAAAACAAACAAATGTTCAGCTCATTGAAAAAATACTGCCTGGTAATATTCTTAGTCATATCTACAGTTTCATTGAGTACATTTTCAACATTACTGCAGGTAAAGATTTCACAACTTCTTGTTGCTGCATGACACGATGACCTCCAGTCTTGGAAAGCAGTCTTCCCCATCTGTCCAGCCTTCAATTACAGTCCCTCTGACACCCTCTGTCCTGTGCCACACTCATCCTAGAGCTAGTGACACCTTTTTAGGGTTTAGTTATGGAAAACACCTTCTTCCAAGCATCAGTTTTAATTTCACTTATAACAGTACCACTAACAAAACAAAAGCAGAATATTTAGGGAAAACACTTCTCCTTAAAAGTAGTAGCATCCACAATCTAAGACTCATGAATTTTCTGGTAGTTCCCTATGGCCAACTGTATCTGCGTTGGTATATACCCTGGTATACAGCCCCAGTGGGAACTTGGGTCCCGTCATGGATTGTCCTTTAATACTTGGTTGGTCTAAATCAAGACATTAAAAATAAAAATTCTCTTTAGGGACTTTTGTAAGATTTTCTATAAAAGGCTCTGCATCCTCCTCTGTCCCCCCTACCCCTTTTCAGTCCTCCAGCTGGTCACACTATGAGCCCTAGATTCTATCTTTGAAGGGACTTTGCTCTGAGAGGGGACTCCCAAGTGTGCACACCGTGACGAACTGTGGATGCTCACAGATGACACCGATGTGGACCCTTCTCTGAGGAGCTTAGCCCTATTGACAAGAGAATCTTATCTCGGGACAGATCCAATCAGGTCATCCACAGTTCGACACAGTAGGAACCCATCAGGTCCCATTGCCCGAGCCCTCCAGCCCCCACCTGGCATTGGCTCGAGTGTGTTCTTAGTGAGAGTCTCGCCGTCCTGTCTTGAGCAACTTGGCTGTTGATGGGCACATTAGTTCTTTGCAGACTCTCCCTCCATTGTTCGATGATCTCTCACAGTTGGACAGGGCTCTGCATTTTTGGCAAGATGAGCAGGAGCCCAAGAATCCTGCTCCTGGCTTCCTGTCAGGGGCTCAGGATGGGACAGGTCTTACACCTGAGGGGTGACCTTCAACACGCAAGTGACAACTTCACCTTCCACAGTGGGAAAACACCTTGGAAGAGTTACTTCAGGACCCTGTTAATATGCTGCTTCTCCCCAAGACTCACCATTGATTTGTTGTCCTCACAGATCTTGCCTGACACAGTCATTTCTGTGATGTTTGCCTAATGCTGAATTTCTGTTCTTCATTCCTCCACATTAATTCAAATGACTTTTTTTTTTTTTTTTTTTTGGGTCCTGGGAATTCAAATGACTTTTAATCATGTTTTAACGTATCCACTTAGATACATATTGATGTATGGGTGGGACTATGGATATTTATTATATGAATTATAATAAAGTAACACTTATTTTGTTGCTTTAATTCCAATAGTCCCTTTTTATGAAGGAGTTTTCTCCTTGAATCACTCCGACTGGATACTCCCTGTGTTCTCTCTGAGCCTGAGGGTCCTCTGTAGCCTTTTCATGTTACTCTCCATGCTCTGCCTTATCCTGTTGGTACTGAGTGTGTCCGTTCTCATAACCCCCAGCTATTCCATGCACTGAATTATTGAAGTTAGGCATTAGCTGCTATGAATATCATTCATGCACGTCATAGAGAATCAGGAAGTTCTGAACTAAATTCAAGTGGCTAAAACCTTCCTAGTCAATTTAACAATCCGACAAAGGGCCTGATGCTGTTACCTTAGGCATTTTTACATCTGCTTTTTCAATCCCAAGATTTCTTTATCCTAAAATTATGGCACATTTCATTTGTGTCCTAATCTCTCAATGTTCTGAAATAGCTATTCTTCAGAAAGAGAAAAAAATCTTTTCGATGGATACTTTATAATTCTACGTATTTATGGGGTACACTTTGATGTTTCCATACACATATGCACTGTATATGTATAAACCCAGGCTGGTTAGCATGCCCATCACCTCACGCACTTACCATTTCTGTGTGGTGAACACCCGAAGTGTCCCTCCCAGCCATGTTGAATCACACAACACCTACCGTCAACGCAGTCACTGTGCCGTGCAGTGCGCACCTGGACTTGCTCCTTCGACCTGCTGCACCTGCTGGTGCACCTGCTGACTGCCTGCCCCCCACCTGCCTCCTCCAGCCCCTTCCACTCTGGTTCACACTGCTCTTCTCTCCACTTCCATAAGGTCACCTCTTTCTAGATTCCACCACGAGTAAGCTTATGCTGCCTGCATCTAGCTTATTTCACATGACAGAATGTTCTCTACTTGTGTTCATCCTGTGTCAAACAGCAGGATTTCTTTTAATGGCTGAGTAGCACTCCATTGTGTAGTTGAATCACATTCTATTTATCCAATTGCCTAACGTTGGGCATTTGGGTTGATGGCAATGAACTTGGGAAGTCAGATTTAAAGCCTCTTTAACGTACTGCTTTCATTTCCTTTGGAAATATTCCCAGGTGGGTTAGCTGGACCATCCAGTAGTTCTATTTATGGTTCTTGAGGAACCTCTGCACTGCTTTTCACATGGCTGTGCTGGTTTACAGTCCCACCCACAGTGGGTAAGCGTTCCCTTTCCTCTGCCTCCTCGCCAGCCCTGTTTCTTTCTAGAGCGAGGTGGTGTCTCACTGTGGCTCCCCGTTGCTTTTCCCTGGTAATTTATGATACTGAGTACTTTTTGTGTACGTATGTGTGTACCCTATCATGTCCATTTGGGTCTTTTGCCTATTTTTGACTCGTGTCTGTCTTGCTATTAAATTCCTTATGCATTCTAGATATTAGCCCCTCATCAGATGCATAGTTTGCAAATGTTTTCTACCACTCTGTAGGCTGTCTCTACATTCTGTTGATTTTTTTCCTTTGTTGTGCAAAAACAATTTTCATTCAATGCAATACCATCCGTTTATTTTGGGTTTGGTGCCTGTGTTTTGTGGTCTTATCTAAAAAGTCCTCACCTCTTCCAACGACCTGAAGCCTTTCCCTGGATTTTCCTGTGTTAGTTTCATAGGGCAGGCTCCATCTTTGTCTTTAGTACATGTTGAGTTTTGTATCTGGTAAGGGAGGGTCCTAGTCTTATTCTTTTGGAAGGAGATACTCAGTTTTCCCAGCACCATTTATTAAAGCCACTGTCCTTTCCTCAGTGGGAATTTTGTGTGTGCCTTTGTTGAAAATCGGCAGGCTGTGAACACATGGGTTTATTTTGGCTCATGGGTTATTCCGTTCTAGTGTTTGGTGTGTGTGTAGGTTTTTATGCCGCTACCAGGCTATCTGGGACACTCTTGCTTTCTTGTATATTTGAACTCAAGTAGCATGATGTCTCCAGTTTTGTTGTTTTTGCTTAGGATCTCCTAGGCTGTTTTTGATCTCATATGAATTTTTGAGTGATTTTTTTCTATTTCTTTGAAGAATGGCATTGGTATTTTGATAGAGATTGTCCTGAATCTCTAAATTGTTTTGGGTCGTGTAGTCATAACATGCCTTCCTAAAAAACACTTTAAAACGTTAATATAAAGATGGGAATACAAACAGGAACACAAAAGTTTAAAACAATAAGCAAAAACAAAAACTGAAGGTGTAACGGCAAGGGACTGGGAATGGGAATAACCAGAATCCAGCTTGGAAGGAGTCAGACAGTCGTAAAAACAGGGACCCGACTGCTCGTTTCTCTTCAAATAGAACAATTTGCTTTGGATGTTGTCAATTTTTAATCTGATTCTCTTGATTCTTCTGTTTATTGATTGTACCAGATTCAATGTGAGAATTGTGTCTAAGTCAAGTGTGTGTCTGTCACAGGCTTGTGTGGTAAGAGGGAGCCAGATGGGTGTGGATGCAACCTGTAACGCAGACTGCGTGTGTGTGGCGCGTGGCGTGTGCTGCGCAGACACTGGACGCGTGTGTATGCAGGATCATTCTCCATTCCCTGTGTCATCATTTCAGAAAAAGACGATCTTATTAACTTATCTAAAAGTATACATTAGACATCCATTAGGAGCAAAGTTCAAGCTCCTGACGTTGAGGAAATCCAAAGCCGAGGCACCGCCTGCTACTCGCGTGTCATCTTAAAGGCTGCGGAGCTGGTTACTGGTGGATCTGGGTTCAACATGGGCAGTCTGACTCCAGAGACTAACACTGACCTAAACTGACTCTGACATGATCCTTCATCTGATAATGACTCACTGTGTTCAGATAGTAACGGAAGGATCTGGATGCATGACTAAAACCTAGAAAAGTACTCCCCAAAGTGTTTTGAGTTTGGCAATGTGTTTTAGAATATAGATTGAGAGTTGTATTGCTTAAGCTATTTCTTAAATATGCAAGGAAGTGCAACCTTGGAATTTGGGTAAACTGCCACCAGGTGGTAGCAGATACGCTGACTTCGTGGTCCAGAGGACTGGACTGCGAGAGAGCCAGCTCAGAAGTGCAGCTCCATGGGGGAATCGGCTTGTGGGGACCCTGTGGAGTTACATCACGTCCAGGTCTACGGAGGACGCCACACTCTGAAAGCACAGCAGAATCCCTGTGTACAGCAACAGCGCAAGGTTTGCCTGTCAGACATCTTCCCAGAAGTAGAATGCACACACACGGCTTTCCTCTCATCATTTCAAATCACTAGCAAACATCATGTTTATTTGGAAATCCTGCAATTCAGGAGTGAAGCTAGTGATTAGATTAAGGTTCAGAGGGGCTAGAAGAGGCCCACATTTGGCTTATTCACAGAGAGTGGGTGGAATTTATAAGGACTTCAGGCTGCAGGCAGATTTGCCTCCCAGATCCACCATCCTTTTATGATCTAATTAAATCCTGTCGACATCCCTATGAAATATCAAGTATTATATCCATTTAACTATGAGGAAACTGCAGCTCAAAGAGCTTAGGCAATTCTGTAATTTATTTACACAAGTAAGTGACATCTGGAATTTGAACTTATGTTTGGCTCCAACCTCAGTATCTTTTTTAAAATTTTGTTCTCAGTGAAAGTTCGCATTTCCTTCAGTTTTGCATGCAGGTATGATTACAAACAGAATGCACGTGTGTTTTGATATCAGATTACAGTTGGTGTGTGTATACTGAAATCTTACATACACCCACAACTGATTTCAAATAAGGCTGGGCCTCTGTATGTGTGGATTCCACATCTGTGAGTTCAACTAACTGGAACTGCAGATATTCAGAAGAAAATTGCATTTGTACTGATCATGTATAAAAGACTATGGAATAGTTTTATTTTTTAATGTGTCCATACATATACCCAGTTGATCTTCCATACCTGTGGGTTTTGAATCTGTAGATTCAACCAAGTGTGAATTGAAATATTTGAAAAAAGAAAGTGCCTTGGGAATGAACATGTGTAGATGTTTTGCTCTTTAACATGATCCACTAAATAGTATGACTCTTTACAGGGCACATATACTATTAGACATCATAAGCAATCTAGAGATGATTGAAAGTGTACAGGATGATGTGTGTACATTGTATGAAAATACTATGCTATTTTATATAAAGGACTGGAACAGCCATGGATTTTGGTATCTTCAGGGGGCCCGGAGCCAATTCCACACGGAAGCCAACTGTACGTACACACAGTTAGTGTGAGTGTATGCATATTATGTATACACACAAGTCCACACTGGTTGATGCATACTGAATATGGATGTACTGAACACCCAGCATATATATTAAACACATGTACTGATTCATCTTTGTGTGTTCAGGTGAATGCAGGTGCACCCCACGAACATACAGGTGTGGCGTATGAATGGCACACATGAGGCCTCCTCTTCCCTCTCACAGCCAACCGTCATTCAGAGATAATCACTGTTCTGATCTCTATTTTGATCCAACTTTGTATGTTTTTGAAACTAACCTGTATGAAGCACATAACATTTACCTTTCATATCTGGCTTCTTTGCTCAACTGAAGTGTAAGTGATCCATCCGGTATTTATTCATCAGAGGCCAAGTTCTCTGAAAACAGGGTCACGGGGCCCCTTGGCAAGCCTTGCCTGCCATGTTGAGTTGAAATGGCTTCGCCTGTACTCCAGCCTTTCCAGGCCCCAAATGGGGGTCTCTGAGAACCGCAGACCCCAGGCAAGGCGACGTGCCAGGAGGCAGGCTGCGGGAGACAGGCCTGGTGGCGGCTGCTGCTGACTGTGCCACCTGGGACTGGTCATTCCATCCTAGGGTCCGATTAAAAAAAGAAAGAAATGAAACTAAATTATATGACAGTGACATTAATATCCCACAACACGGAGATAAGTGAAAGTTTCTCTTTAAAGTCTTTCTTTATAAAATGTATTTTTTTCTTTTGTGTAATCTGATCTTTGGGGCCCATCTTGGTGATACATTATCACATTTTTTGCTGTGTGATATTACATTGTCTAAATATAGCTTTATAATACATGGGTCTTGATTTCTGATAGTTTAAGGCCACGGTTTTATACTTCTTCAAGATTGCCTTGGCTATTTTTATCTTTGTCTAGCTCCACATGCATTTTAGAACTGTGTTGACTTCCACACACACAATATACTGGGAGCAGAAGCCAGCGTCTAGAAAGGGCTAAGCCTCCAGGGACCATGTGGGCAGCTGAGGCCAGCGATTCCCTGGGCCCAGGGGGCCTGGACACCTCTCCGGTGCCTCTCACTTCTCTCAATGACCTCCAGGGCTGAACATTTTCACTGATTTGCCTTAGTGGGTCATTACAACAAGATTTGGTTTGTATAGTGAATATTTTGAAAGTTTAGTTTGGATAGGGCTGTTTTCATGAATAGAAGTTTGCAGATAATGAGAACTCGTATTCTGAAGGAATCTGTGTTCTACATGACTGCACGCATACGCACATGCTTCTATCTCAGAGTTTGTACCTTGTGAACTACTCTTTGGGCGACTATGTGGCTGTATTACGTGTATTCTGTTAAGGTAACTCTGGTGGAAATTAGGAACAGAAGCCATCAGGACCCAAAACAATGATGAATGTAGTTAGCATCTCATGGCCCAGGGCCTACTGCTAAGCATGTGGCAAGGAAAGTCAATGATGGAGTAGACTTCCCATCTACTCTGTCATTTCCTGCTGGGAATGTCATTTTTGTTTAATTGAGTTGAAGCACATTATTACATAAATGCATGCCTCTCAATTGCAAATAATAACCCTGTGATATTTTAATACAGTGAGAAAAATGCCCTTGATCTGGACAGAGTAAAAATCGACATGGCCGCCAGTATTTTTTAGTCCCAGTTACAGAAGGGAAACATCTTGGGTGTTGTTAGAAGCATCCCTGGTAAGTGATTAACACATATACCAGTTAAATACAAAGTGTCTGGGAGGCCCATAGACATTGTGGGTGATGATGAGGAAAACACAGGCACATCTTGGCTCAGCTCTGCCCCTGGACATGCTGGTTACACGCGCCCTTGCTCAGCGTCTCCGCGGAGGCTGGCCTCCTGGCTTCGCGCTGTTCCAGGTTTTGGTTGCCCGCATTAATGGTTCTCCCGTTTGTAACTAATATTGCTACTGCTTTGAGTTGACTTTTGGTCCCAGTTGTAATTTGGGGGGCAACTGGCTTTAAGGTCATGTTAAAAAGAATTCTGAAGCCTCCTCTGGGTTGGGTAGGAATGAGCAAGGTCATGGCTAGGTGGTGTCTGCTTTGGAGCTGGAACCAAGAGGTGGCAAAGGGCCAGCCTTACTGCCTTTCCTATTTCAGAAGAGATATGATGTGAGAGCTATGATTTTTGAAGTGGCAAGTTTAATTACATAAACCAGAGGAAAATAAAACTTATTATTTGCTGGATGACATCAATATATAAATGGCATTAAAAATCATTGGTTCCCCCTCTTTCCTCTGCCATGGCTCTGTACCAGAAGACAGGTTCATAATGAGGGTAACGCTGTATCTACCCCTACCTCAAGTGAGAGCCCTAGACACATTAACTTAGTTGTACAATTTCCTAATAAATATTTTTAGCCTGATACATTCAGATTTTCGATTTTCTTCCCAACAGGGCTAATGTTCCAAGAGTCTAATTGTTTTCTATGTATCAAAACAACCAAACCAAAACAAAAGACCCACAAAACTCTAAATAGAATCTAGCACTTCTTTAATGTCTCTCTAAGCACCAATTGTTACTTTTAAAGTAGTTACCAAAATACACAGGTGTAAAGAGCCAGGATCTCACCGCTGAAGTAGAAGATGCAATTTCATTAGGCTGGGCAAATACATTTCTTCTCTGAAATGCAAACAAAATCTACATTTTTCAAACCTTCGTCCCTTAATCCAAAGACGATTTTCCCTTTCTAACTGTCAAGGCACAGCACACGTTCCTCAGAATGGAGATTGGGCATAGGGACCGGGAGAGCCTCCTGACGCTCAGATCACAACGTGAGAAAGAGCAAAGCAGGAGGAAATTCAACAACACGCCACCCCTGGGGGCTTGCTTTGAGCCTAGGATGTGTATGCCAACGTGGTCACATCCATGTGGCATTGCAGTTTCACCGGGTGTACAAATGTATACCCTGAGTTATTGGAGAAGAATTAAAGAATCACAAGTCCATGAAGAAGGGAAGAAATAGGCTAGACTTGACATTGTACAAGGAGGTTGCTGTAAATAGTTGCAAATAACTTATAAATAACAGTGTGTTAAAAGCCCCCTGGTGCTTTCAAGGATCCACCAATGGCTGACACGGCGGGTGAAATCATACCATGGTACATGGAAGCCCAAGGCACACGCCTTGGAAACAAATCCCATCCTCAAGGTATGGCTCCACCAACCAAGAGCTTCTTGAGCATTTTCCATCATTTATAAGACAGGTGTAATAATAACATCAAATATTGCAGAGTTTTATGTGTATTAAATGAGCTATTTACTAAAACTAGCATTTACCAAGGGTCCACTGTATGCAAGACACTACTCTGAGACTTTATGCATGACAAATGACAACAGCAGTAACAAAAAGACAGAGCCTGCTAGAGGGAATATTCCAGTGGAGATTCATTAACAACCATTCAATCCACAAATATTCACTAAATGTGCGTCACGTCCCTAGAACTGTCTCTGCTTTTGGGATGTTTACTTGGGAGGACACACAACATGCAAAGAAGCACAAGTGCTTAAGGACAGTGTCGCGGAGGATGAGAACAGTTTTTGGGTGTTTTAGCTCAGCAGTTAAAAAATGGCTTTCCCAACAGGTGACGTTTACACTGAGTCATTTAAAAAATATTGTTAAGGGTCAAACCATGAAAAAAGTAGAAGGAAGGAATCCCAGCAGGAGGAAGAAGCTGTTGGTCCCTAACTGAGGAAGAGCTTGGTCGTCTCGGGAGCTGGCGGGAGAACTGTGTGTGGATGAGACGCTGTGAACGAGGGAGGGGAAAGTCTGTCGAGATGGCAGCAGCCGGAGGGACGTTTTTCCTATCCTGTGTTCAGAGGTCTGGCTTTTATTTGAAATCCCACTGAAGCTACTAGAAGTTCCAAGCAAGAGAGCGATGTGACCCAGTTCTCTATCAGGAATGCCAGTCTGGCTGCTCTTGGAGGCTCCACCGAGGAAGACGGGTCATAGGGATGCAGAAGGAGCTGTTCTGAATCCTAGGTAGGCAGCTGTGGTCTACGTGTGGTGGTGGCAGATTCAAGATGAAGAAGAAGGATGGCTGAGATGTGCTTTGGAAGTAGACTTCCACGGAGGGTGGTGTCACGCGGGTGACATGGAGTCAGGTGTGAAGAGTGGAACAAGGTGGCTGGAACAAGGTGGGTGGTGGTTTCATTCAAATATTTTTTCTTAATTTGGATACAAACTGCTTGCCACAATGTCTGGCAGATGTTAACTGCCTGATAAGTGTCAGGTGTGGGAAGATAATTGGGAGAATGGCTCTTTCATTCAGTTGGTTCTGAGAAGTCCTGCTTTCCCTGGCAGCGTGGCACAGCAGCCCAGAAAGTGCTACTCAAAGTGAGGCCCATGGCCGCACAGATGCCGGGAGGAGGGAACTCAGAGTCTCGGGTCTCTCCCCAGGCGTATGAACTAGTTCTGTACTTTCATAAGACTCCCGGGTGATGCCCGTGACGGTCAAGTTTGAACAGTGCTGACCTAGAGCAGAGACCAGCACACCAGGCTGAGCAGGCCAGTCTGAGCCACTGCCCGTGTTTGTGACTGACATTTTATTGGAACATGGCCACACCTGTTAAGCTATGTTGTCTCCTGCTTCTGCATGACAGTGGCAGAGTGGAGTAGTCATGCAGAGGCTTTGTGGCCTGATAAGTAAAACTACTATCTAGGCTTTTCTAGAAAATGTTTGCCAACCCTGGGTCTAGCACAGAGCTTCTAAATTGCTCTAGATGTTGGACAATGAACAAACTAATTGGCCTGTATCTTAGTTTCAGACCTAGTAGCACTTCCCATGTAAGGTGGCTACTATAAGGAATAAGTCGTGTAACTCAAGTAAGTTGTCAGGTGTAGAGAGAACAGTCACCAAGGGTTAGCTGGCCTATTTTTTCTTGGTGAGAAACTTAACTTGTGCATAAGAATCTCGCAGGATGAGAGGCCCTAATGGAACACCAACTTGAAAAGCCATCTGGTACTTGCTGCACTTTCTAGAGAACTGCTGTGATTGTACATGTGAACTTTGGGAGGGGGAAGATCATAGAGCAATTCTGCAGATTGAATTTCCCCTGTCCATGGATCCAGAAAAGTTTTCTAGACTGTGTTTGCATGTTGGCATGCTAGAGTCAGCAAGCAAATGCAGCATCCTCCACGGCTGTGGAGCTAAGGACGGTGCTCACTTTTTTAAAAGGTTATAGACCCAAAATAACAAAGTCCAGGTGACACAGATTGATTGTGGTACAAAGTTACTATCTTGTCCTTTACAGGAAAAGTTTGGCAAACCTTGTTCAAGATCAAAGAAAGTTCTTTAAGTTTTTCTTTTGTATGTTTACAAGATAAGATTAAGTTATATGTTTGAAAGATAGGGTTAAAGAAGTAAGCACAAACTGGGTGTGGTGGCACACACCTGTAATCCTAGTGACTCAGGGGGCTGAGGCAGGAGGATCACAGATTCAAAGTCAGCCTCTGCAACTTAGCAAGGCCCTAAGCAACTTAGTGAGACCCTGTGTCAAAAAAATAAAAAGGGCTGAGGATGTGGTTCAGTGGTTAAGTGCCCCTGGATTTGTCCCCAGCACTAAAATTTCTTTTAAAAAAAGGATTCACACAGCAAAAAAACTATTTCTGTGCCGGTGACTATCTTTTCTTTTCCAGGTTAGTGCATTTCTGAGATTTGTTTTTGTCGCCATGTGCATGTGAGAGTCTGAACATCAGTCTCCTTCTGCAGGTCCTTGTCTTTTTCTTAGTAGCATCTCACGTACTGAGAACCTGTCTCGGTCTCAAGCTACACCATTTCTCTGGTCATTACTGTATGGGTGAAATCCATGGCTGGTAAAGTCATTGACCTGTGACGCAAATGGGTTGTATCTGGGTGACACCAGCAGGTTCTGAAGTGGCACTCCACTGAGTTTTCATTTCCTAATTAACCCTTCTTGGGATTTTCCAACCCAGAAAAGTGGCTAGAATTCCCAGCAACTCCTTGATAGACAGAAAGGGAAGGGAGGGCAGTGGGCAGGAGCGGAGAAGGAGGACGCAGCGGCCACCTTAGGTGCCTCGCTAATGCTGCAGCCATCTGCAGAATCCCATGCTGACCTCCTTTTAAATCTCTCAGGGCTTTGGGTTCAGCTCAAGAAGGGCTCCCAAAGGACAGTTTGCTGGAGCCTTGGAAAACTGGCTGAGGCTTTTGTGGAGATGAAAGAACACCAGTCTTCTCGATACCTGCGGGCCTTTCAGCGACAGGCCTCCAGGGGCCTGCATGCACATCAGGCCTGGTCTCATTCTTCCTAAGTTCCTGGCTTTGTGCTTATCTGAAGCCCTCTGTTCGTAGAGATGTACATGCTTGATTTCCGAAATCAACAGCATTTAGTAAGTAACTGTGAATTTAGAATCATCTGTAAGGAAGTCTGTATTTCCTGAGGTTAACTTGTGATAAATATCTGGGATTTTTTAAAAGTCTCCCAAATATCACAATAATTGTCAACATTTGATAGATACTTCTAGAATAACTGTTTTAATCAGCTGAAAGACCTGGCAAGAGCAATTGTAGAGGAGGAAAAGTTAATTTGTGGGTTCACAGTTTCAGAGGTCTCAGTCCTTAGATAGCTGGCTCCATTCCTCGGGGCTCCAGGTGAGGCAGAGCATCATGGTGGAAGGGTGTGGTGGAGGGAGGCGGCTCCCAGGATGATCAGAAAGCAGAGATGCTACTCACCAGATACAAATATATACCCCAAAGCAAGGCCCCAGTGACCCACCTCCTCCAAACACACCCTGCCCACCTTCACTTACCACTCAGTTAATCCCTTGGGATGGGGGATTAATTCACTGATTGGGTTAAGGCTCTCAAAGCCCAATTATTTCTCCTTTGAACCTTTTTGCATTGTCTCACACAAGAGATTTGGGGAACACCTCGCAGCCAAACCATAACCATAAACAAATGATATTTTAATCAAATATATACAAATTTTATTTTAAAATATTTCTCATTTGTTCTTCACAAATTGCTTGTTTATGCAAGTAAGTTGAAGATGCAGTTTTGTCCCAGAGTACAATGACAAATAAGAATGAAACACAGGGTGAGGGAGACTTGCCTTATGAGAAAGAACTTCTAGAACTGCATTGTCTAAAATGGTAGCCACAGCCAGGCGTGGTGGCTGTCACCTGTAATCCCCGCGGCTGGGGAGGCTGAGGCAGAAGGATCGCAGGTTCAAAGACAGCTTCAGCAATTCGGCAAGGCCTAGGCAACTGAGTGAGACCCTGTCTTAAAATTAAAAAAAAAAAAAAGGTCTGGGGATGTGCCTCAGTAGTAAGTACCCCTGGGTTCAATCCCTAGTACCAATAAAATAAAATAAAATAAAATAAATAGAATAAAATGGTAGCCATGAGCACATGCCATTATTAACCTCTTGCATGTGACCAGGTAGACTCTGGGACTGAATTTTTAATATCACTGAATTTTAGTTCATTTAAATTTAAGTGGCTAATCACGCATTACAAAACATTTAAGTAGATTTGGAACAACTTAATTGTGGGAATCTACTTTTTCAACTGTAAACCTTGTAAAATCGAAATACAGGTCAAATACTTACGAATAATTTTAAAAACTGATCTGTGTTTTGAAGTTACACATTTTAGATTTAAAACATATTATTAAAATTAATATTTTACTTGATTTTCATTTAAAATTAATTTTACCTGTTTCTCCTCGTCTCTGGAAGTATGATTTCTAGAAGAGCAGTGAGGCGTAGCTCTCACTGCGTGTCTGCTGGACGGTGCTCACCTAAGCCCGTGTGAGAGGGAAGAGCGGCTGGGAGGCAGGGACCTCCCCACTGCTGGGCTGTTCAAGCTACCGACGGGGGCGCCGAGTCAGCCTGGACCCTCCGTCCTGCCCAAGCCTACCTCAGGCATGGGTTGTATCCATTCGCTCATCCTTTTAGCCTGTGTTTGTTGATCACCTACTGCGTGCATGCAGTCTGCATCCCTGGTTCCTGACATGGAGTCGAGGCACAGAGGAGTGCCTGGGTCCCCGCGCCAGGGCGAGAGGGTGTCGGAGGAGCACCGAGCTCCTCCTGCGGAGCTCTCGCTTGATTCACAGTAGAGAACAAGCAGGGAGCTCTCGAGAGGAAGCAGAGGCAGCCCTGGCGGGGCTCCCCGAGCGCTTGTGGGGCTGCACCCCGGCACTTGTTGCTCAGACAACGCAGGGTGGGAGGGAGGCTGGCCTCGTGCAGGGTCTGCACACATTTCGAGGAGTTCAGGTTTTACTTTATAGGCAACAGAGAACCAGCTGCAAACACAGTGATTGGATGATGAGAGGGATGTTTCTGGGAGATCCTTTCGTGGTTCTGAGAACAATGATCGCGACACTTTGGACCAGCGGTGGAGGTTTGGTGAGCTATTGCCACGACCTTAGCAAGTAATGACAAGGACCCAGAGAGGGCAGAAAACCGCTAAGAGAATGATCCTGGGTGGGGTTCATCAGGGGACAAGCTCAGGAAGTCGGGTGGACACACGGCCCCTTCCCAGGGCACAGGAAAAGGTCAGAGATTCAGAGGGATGCGGGTTCCATCTGGGGCAACGGGAACTGAAGTGCCTCTTGGACCCGGAGGTAAAGAAGTCTTCTGGCAATTGCCTGCTATCAAGTAAACCAAATAGGACTGCAGGAGCGAGCATACGGATATTCTCAAACTCTGGCCATCAAATGGAAAACAAACAGCGTGGTCTTTATCTGGAAATGAATGACTTTAAAAGTATACTATGTACTTGGTCTTACTTTGCAATCAAGGAAATTTGAGAAAAGATTTACTCTAATTAATGTTCCGTACAAGTGGGAGCAGAGGCATTTAGTTATGTAATAGGAAGTCACTGGCCGAACCTAAATGTACAATGTAAAGGTAGTGGCTAACGAAGAGCAGCATCTGCTTGGGAACATTATGCACAGGCTTTAAAAATCATATGTTGGAGAATAATTAATGAGTAAAATATTCATGATATGATATTAGATAAATTTTAAAAAGCAGACACAAAACTGTATGAACAGTACAATCTCAGTTTTGCCAAACACATATACATCCAGCCAAAGGCCTAATGTTTTCTCTGATAAGTGGATGCTGATACATAATGGGGGTGGGGGGTAAGGGAAGAATGGAGGAACTTTGGATTGTGTAGAGGGAAGTGAGGGGAGACGAGGGGGCGAGGGAAGGAGAGATAGTGGACTGAGACAGCATCATGACCCGACGTACTTGTATGATTACAGGAAGGGCGTGAGGCTACATCATGTACAACCAGAGAAATGAAAAGTGTATACAAGGAACCAAAATGTAGTCTGTAAAACTATAAATAAAATTTAAAGATCCCTCTCTAGGGAGTAGGATTATAGGTCATTTTTACAGCCCCTCATTTTTTTTTTTTTTTTTGCATTTTAAAATGTTTCACACTAAAAATGTATCAAGACACTAGAAAAGAAGATTTTAAATAAAAAGAAGTGTTCGATTCTCTTGAGGTTTAAGAATGGCTTTACTGCAATCCATTCATAACCTCATCCTGGATGTGACTTTGGCCTAAGGATGGAGTCCCCTTGCCTACCACCGGCTTCTTATAAGTAGAGAAGTTCATGAGTTCATACAAATTAATCCATGTGCTATTAGCCATTAAGCTCATGACCAGAATTTACAGTGACATCTAAATATATCTTTCAAACTGGAATAATTCTGAGAATGAGATGGTCCCTGAGAATAATTCTGGAACCCGAGGTACAGATCTGGATACATGGTCACCACCCCCAATGTAGACGGCACACAGCCACCCTCCTAAGGACCTCAGGCCTCAGGGCGTGCATGAACGGTTGACCTTCGGCATGATTTCATTTTCTCCTGGCTAAGAGTAAACCCATCAGGGCAGCACGCTTGATTGAGGAGGCCAGGCAGGTCTGTCTGCCCATACTTTACCTATAGATCGCAGCGTTCGGATTTGAAGATAACTCACCGTCCCTTTTCTTTTACTGCTTCTTTTTAGTTGTACCTGACATTAGGATTCATTCTGACCTAATTGTAGAAGCTTGGAATATGATTTGTTTTCATTCGGTCCCAAGGACTCCCCTTCCCTCCCTCTCACTGCCCGTTCCTTACCTCCGCTCTTCTGATCTTCCTGCTATTTACTTATGTGATGGGCTGACAGATCTGGCTCTGTGGGAATGTTATAGACCAGACTACGGGCGAAATGACTAAACAGACTCCATTCTGCTCTGAGACTCCATGTTAAGTAGGAAATAAGCTTCTCCCGTGGGAACACCCCGCCTCTGTGCCCATCAACAATCGCTTAGCTTCTCCCATGAGAACACCCTGCCTCTGTGCCCAACATCGGTTGCTTAGCGTGACATGTTTAGCAATACAGAATGACAATTCCTATGTAAAGAAATTCCTATGTGAACGGTGGTTGTGTGGATGTTGGCAACCATTCTTTAGTTTGTACCTAGATAAGGGTCATTCTGACCCACTTCCCCCTCTGTCGATGATCTCATGATGTTAATGTGTAATTCTGAATCATAGCAACAGACACTTATGATTGATGTGATTTTTGGTGTAAGAACCCCTACAACCCTGTGGTCGGGGCTGTTCTCCCAATAGCCATCTTTTGGGGCATCGTGTGAGATAGTCAGTCGGCCGACTAAATAAAGACTCTCAAATTGAACTTCTCAGTGGTGATGGGTCTGTTCTTAAGTTGCGCCCATAACACTTAGAGTTTCTTTAAATTAGTGTCTCGGGGATGTCCATGATGATGAGCTTTGCTGTGGTATATTCACATGTGTACATCAGATATGAGTCCCATTCCTTCCACTGTTTTTTCCCTATCCTGTTCCTCCCCTTCCCTTCATTCCCCTTTGTCTACTCCAATGGTCTTTCTTCTATTCTTTTTGGTTCTTTCTTTATTTATTTTATTGTCTCCCTTCTTATGTTGGATTAACTTCTGCATATCAGAGAAAACATTTGATTTTTGGTTTTGGGGGATTAGCTTATTTCACTTAGCATGATAGTCTCCAGATCCAAGGTTTACGGGAAAATGTCATAGGTCATTCTTCTTTATGACCAAGTAACATTCCATTGTGTATTTGTGCCACATTTTCTTTATTTGTTTATCTCTTGAAGGGCACCTAGGTTGACTCAATAGCTTCTTATTGTGAATTATACTGCTACAAACACTGATGTGGCTATGTCACTGTAGTATGCTGATTTTAAGTCCTTTGCGTATAAACCGAGGAGTAAGATAGCTGGGTCAAATGGTGGTTCCATTCAGGTTTTCTGAGGAATCTCCATACCACTTTCCATAATGGATGCACCAATCTGCAGTCCCACCAGCAATGTATGAGTGTACCTTTCCCCCACATCCTTGCCAATGTTGCTTGTATTCTTGATAATCGCCATTCTGACTGGAGTGAGATGGAATCTCAGTGTCATTTTATTTTGCATTTCTCTAATTGCTAGAGATGTTGAACATGTATTTGTTGACCATTTTATTTCTTTTTTTGAGAAATGTCTGTTTAGTTCCCCTTTGCCCATTTATTGATTGGGTTATTTGGGTTTTGGTGTTAAGTTTTTTGAGTCATTTATACATGCTGGATAGTAATCCCTTATCTGAGGTGCAGGTGGCAAAGATTTTCTCCCATTCTGTATGCTCTCTCTTCACTCTTTTGATTGTTTCCTTTGTTGTGGAGAAGCTTTTTAATTTGATGCCATCCCAGTTATTGATTCTTGATTTTACTTCTTGCACTTTAGGGGTCTTGTTAAGGGAGTTGGTTCCTGAGCTGATATGTTGGAGTGTTAGGTCTATTTTCTTCCAGCAGTGGTTCTGGTCTAATTCCCGGGTCTTTGATTCACTTTGAGTTGATTTTTGTGCAGGTGAGTGACAGGGATCACTCACATCTCAGTCTTCTACATGTGATTTCCAGTTTTCCCAGCATCATTTCTTCAAAAGACTCATCATGTTCCCTTGATAGGCTGGCATAGAGGAGATGAAAGAAAGGGGGATATACACTTGTTTCTATATGTTTTTTACCAGCTTGCTTTTTGTAAAATTTTCATTTTATGTCAAAAAACAAAAAAAGAAAAAAGAAAAAAAACCACTGAGAGGCAGCTTTACATTGTAGAAAGCTCAGATTAAAGTATTTAATAAGTATTGCTAAGGACTAATGCTAAGTATTTCAAACCTAGGTATGCATGTGCTTTAAAAAAGCATCAGATTATCAGTTCTATTGAAGTATGCAAATATACATTTGTACAATAAATATTAACGCACTTTTCAAATGTCTATGGATCCATGTACTTCTAATTTCTATAAAGATCAAAAGTCAGCTAAAAGCTTAAAATAATTTGTTATTTTAACAGAAGAAAGAAGTTTTAGGATAACATGGGAAATAACAATATTGCATCCAATTTGATAATCGTGTTCTAAACTGAATACCATTGAAATGCCCCTGTGAAGAATCAGTAGGTCTGAATGCCACATCAAGGCTAGACAGCCAGCTCTGCATTGGTTCATGGCTCACTGAACAGTTCAATCTTAAAGGCACAGTGCAAAGTGGACAGAGAGAATGTGCCTGCATCAGGGCACCCTGGACAGGAATGGAGGGGCAGCCTAGTGGGACAGGGGCAGAGGCAGACAACCTCTGGATCTTCATACACACTTGTTCTTAAGCCATTTTCTGATCTAGAATGAATAGACAAAACTCAATGGCCTTGTTCCTTCTGGTAAATGCATTTGTACCTTTCCTTCCCCATCAAAATCTGAACGTCCCAGGAAAGAACTGCAAATTAAGATGATAACCAAGCACACTGGAAAGTCCCTTAAGGAGATAATGATGCACTGATGATATTCAATGCTTTCTAGAATTCATCTGAGTTTTGAAAGCACAATATTCAACTGTGTTCAGGGATTGATTACAGGAAGGCACTTGTGGTCTTATTAGCTGGTCTGTGATTCTACCCACCTGAGGAGAGCAATAAATGTGCACAAATACACTCCAAAAAGTGATTGCTGAAATAAAAACCTCCCTTGCAGAAAAATGCTCTCCAAAAAATGCACGAATAAAATAAATTCAACATTGTGACTGGAACCGTTCACCTCAGAGGACTACTGAATAAATTTCCGATCTGGTGAACATCAGTACAGCAGTGCATAAGGCAAGTGCTCTCGGTGAGCAAACAAGGCACTGTGTGGAGAAGCAAGGCGCAGGTGTCCTCACAGAGCGGGCACTCAGACTGCGTCGGGTGGTAGCTCGCAAGTCAGGGCCAGTCCCACGTCCCAGGGACGGCTGGCCCTCCGCAGGGTGATAACACATCTTCCTGTTTGCGTGCTGTACGTGCCTCACCAGAGTCCGTTAATGGACACCCTCTGGACTTAGCTTCCCTTCCTACCACTGCGCAGCTTTCTCGCTCTTGGTATATCTCATAACCTTCTTTCTGTAGGTTTGCTATTGTGGATTGGAGTGTCTGAGGTCCCCTACTATCTTAAAATATGTACTTGACCCTCTTTATCCACCTGATCTGTCTCATTACCACCCTTCTCCTGCCTGAGAAGAAGCTGGGCCTTGTTATTTTCTTAAAAAGTGTCTCCATCTCAGATGATCTACTTTTCGGCTGTGGAGTTTGAGTGACGATGCAAGGGGCACAGTGGCAGGTGTGCAGACTAAATGTTGGCCGACGATTCGTCTCCCAGTCTTTCTCGACTCGCATTTCCTCTGTCTCCTGGAGTAGCAAATGGAGATCCCATCAGTCTTACAGTTTTGCTCAAGGTGAAGTGGGATGTAGTATTCGAAGCATCTGGCACAGGGCTAGATGTTTGATTGTCTTCTAACAAGTTGGTGAGCTGACTTCCGTCTGTACTGTTCTCCCTGGCAGGCAAAATTCTACAGCTGCACAGTCTTTTTTGCATTTATGGGCAGGGAATTATGAGGAACTCTGTGAAAACAGACTCTTTTTAGTGCATGGTGGATCCTTGTATGTCCTCCACAATAAAATCACCTAATATACAAATGTCTTGGTATCTCTAGGACATGGTGCAAGCTAGCGTGGTCAGCCTCAAAATGATAAATGAGTAAATAATTGTGGCAGGATTCTAAATTTTCTGAAATACCTGGAATGGACCCACATGAACCCTGTCCATTGGCCAAGTTCGATAAAACCATTTTTATTGACGAATCTGTAATAAAATTAACGAGGAATGTTCTGGGTTTTTATTAAGTGAGGCAGGATGAACTCTTTGTGAAGTGCTGTCACCCTGTAATTTCCTGTACAAATTGTCATTGTGTTAGAATTAGTATGTATCGTCATCCCCGCTGCCAACGTGGTGCGGTGAAAACAACTGCCGTGTCTGAATCATTTATCCATTAGTGACAGTGAAATAAACCCTAGCTGAAATAGAATTAAGAAATTAAGTGTTTTAATTCCAACAAAGGCAAAGTGACAGACTGATTTTGGAATAGCTCTTGACAAGGCATAGATGGAAGGCCTGTGACCATACCCACATGGCATTTCATTATTTCCTGACTTCAGATCTAAGTGGATTGGGAGGAGAAACCAGTGGCTCTTGCCTTAGTGGCAGGAAGGAACAAATGAGGGCCGCAGGGGCTCCTCTTTCCTGCCAAGTTCCCGTTTCTGCAGGAGACGCGCTCCAAGGGCGGAAACAGAGTCCTTCGCCCAAAAAGTGCCCTCTCCTTCCCACTTATATGCCAGCTTGTTCTCAGAACAACCTAAGAACCTTCCTCTTCTTGTACATGAATGACAGTCAAGCACTTTTCCAGGAAAGGTCTCTTCAGGTAGCGAGTGGCTTCATAACAGGGGACACAGGCTGTGTCTGACTTGAGCTAAAAAATGAGCTTCCCTGTCTCCTCCCAGGCAAGCCAGGTGGCAAAGCAGAGCAAACGACACCAAGTCTTCACGCTCTAAGGATCTTACAGTACAAAGGAGATGCTGGTGGAGGTCTATCACCAAGGATCTCTAAAATAAAAGGCAAGACTCCTCTCCTGACAGTTCTCTGTCGCCCAGGGCCAACTTCCGTACAGCTGGGTCTCCAGGCGCGACAAGGATTTCCTAACTGATGGCTACAGCTTCATCCTGCCACTGCTGGTGCCCACCACACCTGCACTCCACTCCAGCCCACCACTCATCCCTCCTGCTGCTTCCCACCCTGGCTCTTCCTCTGCCTGGAGCGTCCTTCCTTCTCTTCTGGAGACCTGTGACTCAAACTCGAAACCTGCTCAAGAACTGGTGCTGAAGTCGACACTTTCAGGAAACCTTCCCTTGGCTGGTGAGTTATTTGTGTTCCTGCCCTTAGTGGAGGGCCTACCACCCAGCAGTCCTTGCGTAGAAACACACCCAAGTGAACATCCAAACACTCCTATTAAAATCCATGCCATCTCTGTGCCCTAAAGTCTAAAGCCTTCACATGCAAATGAAATGCGTTCTGCCAATCTGTGTTCAGAAGAAAAGAGAAAGTCGAGGAAGGAGGACCGTGCCACTTGCAGATCCTCGTCCCTCCTTCTGTGTGAACCTGTTTATTTGCCCATGAGTCATCCAGGTGCTTTCAGTGTGTCAAAGGTGAGTTTATTGAACTTGGCAAAGTGATAAATTTGGTTATTTCCTTCTATGTCACAAGCTAATTATCACATTTGTTTTACACGTAAACTCTTTAAAGGAGCAGACGCTTGGACACACCGCTTGGAGCGGTCAGGTGTGTTCTGGATTTAGGTTCAGACACTGGCTGTGAGGAGTTCTTGGGGATCAGTGGTGCTCACGCCCGAGGGGCCTAGGGCAGCACAAAGCTCCACACGCGGGGCTGGGCAGGCGTCCTTCGGTGCTAGATGCCGGATCCCGGTGGGTTATGGAGAGGCCTCATTTAGTGTTAGAGAATGAACATGCTTGTCGCCGTTACTGGAGCGGCTTGAAAGTGGCGGGCGCGGAGTACTTAAGAGAGAGGGATGAGGTGGGCGGATTCCCGGGAGAAAGTCGGCTTGGCCGGTGGCTGGATGGGAGTCGGCGTGGGTCTAAGGGAAACGCGTCTGCAAATACGCACGGGGACCTGGGAGTAATCAATATGAAGACGTTAAAGGGCGTGTCACCGGCGGCGAGTCGGGGACACCTGGAGTGGCCTCTCTTCTTCCAGACAGTGCCGTCTGCCAGGACCGCTGGCTCCGGGGTCCCGCCCGCCCCTGTGACTTCAGAGGCCGGCGGCAGCCACGTGGAGGGCGCACCCGGAGCGTGGAGAGCGACATCTCCGCCAGAGCCGGGCAGACCCCCTCCTGCGTCCTCAGCGATGTGCCAGCAGGAGTGCTGGTGGGCCAGGGGGTGGCAGGCGGGGCCGCTGCGCGGCGTCCTCCGCGCCCAAGGCAAAGCCATTCCCCGGCGACACTGCGGGACCGGCCTCCCAGCCTGGCCCTCGGCGGGGCGACGACAGAACCCTAGGCGGGTCGGATTCCCGGGAACCTTCGTCTGAGCTCCTGAAAGCCCATGAGCACGACATGGCAGTGCCTCTGCCCCAGGGCCAGGGTGCCACGCGGCCTCCGCAGCCCTGGGAGCGGAGGGGACCCAGGCCTTCTAGAGAGGAGGCTCCGCACCGCGGGGACGGCGCCGGGCTGCGCGAGCCCCTCACCGCTCGCTGGTCACAGGGACAGGGAAGTCCAGCTGAGCAGAGGCCACCACGCGGCGCAGGAAGGACTGGGGCCATCTCACCAGCTGTGCTGGGAAAGGACCCAGCTCTGCAGAGATTGCCCTCAATCCTTAGCCCATGTCGCTGCCCGACCCCAGAGAGGGGACTCCATTCCCTCGGCAGCTCCTGTCAGGGTGTCCATGAGAGTTATCTACTAACGTTTATCACCAAAGCCCCACAATAAATGACAGTGGCCCAACAAGCAAAAAGGACGTGTTTTAAATGCATAAATCTGTGGCCTGCTGTGTTTCTATCCTCCTTCACGCCTTCCTCCTCCTCCTCCTCCTGCTCCTCCTTCTTTTATACCAGGGATTCAACCACTGAGCCACACCCAGCCCCTTTTATTTTTTTTATTTTGAGTCTTGCTAAGTTGCTGAGGCTGGTCTTGAACTTGTGATCCTCCTGCCTCAACCTCGGTGAGCCTCTGGGATTAGAGGCATGTACCTTCATGCCTGGCCATGCATTTCTTAAAACAGCAAAAACATAGTTATTCAAATGTATTTCCTCCCTGCCTACCTCCTGCTCTATAGACACACACACACACATACACACACACACACACAAAGGTGGGGGAAAACAGTCATCCCAGAAAGACTTTAAATGGCACATTAGGAAGGGCTTTTACTCAAGCACATCTTTTCCAGGTAACAGATTCACCTTAGACAGGTTTAGACAACAAAAATTCAATCACAACTTATTGCAATAGGGAAAATTATGTTTCTGAATTTATAAAATTCACTGTTATCTTGGAGTTATGCAATTCTTAACTGAGATCTACTTTTATGATTTGTTTGGTAGCGTGACCCTACACCGAGATTTGGTCTCCCTCCTGCAGAATGGCAGCCATCAAGAATACAAATAATACCAAATGCTAGTGAGGATGTGGGGGAAAGTACATTTACTATTGGTGGGACTGTAAATTAGTATGACCACTATGGAAATCAGTACCGAGGTTCCTCAAAAGACTAGGAATGGAAACACCATATGACCCAGCTATCTCATCTCTTGGTATTTGTCCAAAAGCTAAAATCAGTGTGACATGTGCATACCAATACTTAGCAGTGAAACGTTAATAGCCAAATTATGGAACCAGGCTTGGTGTCTATTGACAGATGGATGAATAAAGAAACACTTGGTATCTATACACATGGGGTTTTACTCAGTCACACAAAACAATGAAATCGTGTCATTTGCTGGTATATGAATGAAACTGAAGAACAAAATGCTAATAAGCCTGAAACACAAAGTCAAGGGTTATACATTTTCTCTCTTATGTGGAAGCTAGAGAGGGGGACTAAAAACCCAGGAGGAGGAAGGAAGTCCAATAGAGCAGAGAAAGGGACTGAGGGAGGGGGAGGCCTGAGGAAATACTGGGGACAAAATCTTCAGATCATTCTGGGTCTGCGACAAACGCCACAGGAATCCCACTTCCGTATATAGTCGTAGTGCACTATTTAATAATGATGACAATAGAAGGGAGATCAGAAGAACAGAGAAAGCAGGTCCAGGGTAGGGCCGAGGGAAGAGAACGGTACTGGGGAATGA
The DNA here is from genome assembly GCF_902686455.1 of Sciurus vulgaris. Classification (NCBI taxonomy): domain Eukaryota; kingdom Metazoa; phylum Chordata; class Mammalia; order Rodentia; family Sciuridae; genus Sciurus; species Sciurus vulgaris. The sequence continues at coordinate 140,956,454 of NC_136470.1, forward strand.
AGCCCATCAAGTCACGTTAGGTGCACGTATGACTGTGTCAGAACCAATCCCACGATTACCTATAATTAAAACACGCCAGTGAAAACCGTAACAACGTCAATACTAAAACGATGGCAGGGAAGCATTAGTCATGCACCCATGGACACAGCAATCCGTGAGGTATGTGTCACACGATCAGCGGCACGCAGAGACAGAAGCTCGGGTGCCATTTTCAAATCCTAGGTTGGATCCTACTCGGTACCTTGATCTTATTATAGTGCATCTTTGAAACCCTGGACATGGCCTTGTTTCTCCACTTATAAAGAAAGTGGGGAGATGGCTCCCCTACCTCCCCGGCTCTTGGCAGCCTCCTCCCTGGCCGTCACGCTCCTGGGGAGGGTGATGTTGGGAGGGCAGCGGCCCGTGCCGGTCTTTCTGCTCACTTCGTTGCCCTGTCTTTGCTCGTAACAGGTGACAGATTGAACGACCGCTAGATGACCGTCTGTGGACATGCTGAGGAAGATCTTGCCAACTCTCTGCAAGTTACAAAACTGCAACCAGAAAGGAACTGCCGTGGTGAACAGACCCTGGAAAGGACTCAGTCATCTTCCAATGACCCTCGTTTCTTGGGGGACAGTCTATTCTCTTGGTGTTTTCAGTGTCTTCCTCACTGTGAGCTTCCAGTGGGCCTGGGGTGGGCCTGGGCCAGCCAGCACGTAGCACCCTGTGACTGGAGGGTTGACTGGGGGTTTACCCGTAGCTCCACGTGGACCAAGCGTAGGCCCAGAACTTTGGTTTGTGTCAGCAAGTGCCGCCATGCGGATCTGAGGCTGAGAAGTGCAACCCAGGAGCTGCAGTGGCCTCTAGAATCCGAGAGGAAAGCTCATCAGAGGATGCAGAACACACCCAGAGGACACCAAGAGCTGGATGCAGAGAACCGGCTTGTGGGAAGTCCCCTCCAAAGCCAGCCTCACCCTTGGCCTTCCCAGGGCACGACTCCATAGCGTCCTCTGTTCAAGCCGGCTGGGTTGGGTTCCAAGTCACTGGCTGCGCAAAGAATCCCGTCTAATGCGGCATCTGCCCCTTCATTCGGCTTCAGCTTGGACTTCTGCTTCCTCGCTTACAACTCCATCCAAGAACGAAGGTGGCTAGTTCCACATCCTGGCGGCTGTCATTGGTGGCAGGGGTGGGGTTGGCCTCCTGGCTGGCGAGGTGTGTGATTGTGTGTGTGTGTTCTGCATGTGGTCCACATACTAGAACGAGTGTCCTGTCAGTGGATTAATAGATGTCATGTTGCTGGGGCCTCTGCTTTTGCTCCCAGCAATCCATCAAGCTAGACGTGTAACCATGCGGATCCAAGAGGAAGATGTGGATCTGAAATCTCAAGGCGGAAGCAGGGGTTTGAAGGGAAGGCTGTGTGGATTAATAGAGACCTTCTAGTGGCCAGAAGCACAGTACAAAGAGGGAATCGAAATTCTATTTTCTCTCTGCAGCTGCTCAAGCATTTCGCTTCTGTCCATACCCTACAGCTCAAGTTGTCTTATTTGTCAAAATAATTTCAGATAAAGTTGGATGATGAAAAATTACAGCCCCTAGGCAAACAGTAATCTGGAACATGGGCTTGAAGTTCAGAAGCCAGCAGGCTTGGAGTGACTCGTGATATCCCAGAAAACAGATGAGGTCAGCCTTACTCTGTGTGATGTTCAGCAGCATCATGGAAAATGTGCTGCAGGAATCGCGACACCTTCTTAAGCCCAGAGGCCAGGCTAGGAGAGGCAGGGTGGGGTGTCCAGTGTTTCCCTGCATGAATATCAAGTTCAGTCCCAGGATTCTCGGTACCTATTATACAATATTGAGAGCACAGTATTATATGAGTTGTCAGAAATACTCCACATTTTGTATTAGTACAAAAATGTTCAGATATATCTGCTATGGAAATGTAGGAATCCACTTGGACAGTGAAAAGCAGTAATGAACATAATGAAGGCAAATAGATATTAATGCATTTTAGTGTTCTTCCTTTGTAGTATTTTGTAACATAAAATATCAAGTCTTCTAAGAATATTCCAGCACCCCTAAAAAGTGGTAGCAATTAGTTAACATGATTTGCTAGAAAGGGGACAGGTGTGTAGCGGAAGAAAATAAGTTACCAGTAATACATATGCACACATTTATTTTAAAGATAATCTGGAGTTTCTGAAAATGAAACGTATTAATTGATCAGAAATCAAAAACAAAACAAAAAAAAAAAATCAAGGCTCCCTCAGGACGACCAGATGTAACAATTTGAAATGTCCTGCTCAATGGGAATCCCTCAAGATTAATTTGCCTATGTAATGTGCTCTGATGACAGGCCAGCAGATTTGGCCCTCTGGGTACCTACATCAGTGGACAGAAGACAAAGACCAGCCTGACTTGCTGAGTTTTTAGGGTTCAGTTCATACTTCCCATGAACTGATGAGAGCTACCCTGCAGTTTTTCTAGATCGGAGGCGACTTATTCTAACGAAGGATCTTGACAGTCACTTATATAAACCCTCCAAGTGTTCTCATTATCGCGGAGTTAATTTCGCCATCACTCCCAAACCTAATGCGTCATAAAACCCCAGGTACCGTGGTGGCGAGGTGTCAGCCAGCCAGCTGAACAATGATCTTCTAACTTGGAAATACTTACACTTGAGTTCTCTTCCTACCTCCTTGCTGTGAACTACTGGTGTCTTGTAACATTTAACTCTGACTGTAGGAACTAGTGCCCCAGTTACACTGGACAGATCGGTGCAAAGTATATGACCCAGGCATTTCCAATTTCAAACAAATATAAAACAACAACATAGCGTATGTGACTAAATGATCTGACCAGCACAATTATAGAGGAGGAAAGGTTTACTTGGGGGCTCACAGTTTCAGAGGTCTCAGTCCATAGAAGGCCGGCTCCAATCCTCAGGGCTCAAGATGAGGCAGGCCATCATGGCGGAAGAGCCTGGCAGCTCACATGATCAGGAAGCAGAGAGAGAGAGAGACTCCACTCTCCAGATACACAATATATACCCATAGCCACGCCCCAATTCCCGCCTCCTCCAGCCACACCCACCACTTCAGTGAGTCCCATCAGGGGTTGGTTCACTGATTGGGTTAAGACTCTTACAACCCACTCATTTCTCCGCTGAACCTTCCTGCACTGTCTCACCTGTGAGCTTTGGAGGACACCTCACATCCACACCATAACAGCATCATTCAGAATATGTCCTCTCTGCTCATATTCTCTTCAGAAGATTCTTCATAATTCTACTTAAAATAACCCCTCGTGACTGGACTTATATTTACAGGATGTCTTCAGTGCAGCCAGGCACTCTTCTAGATTCGTGGGTAAAACAGAGAACAAGAGGTCAGTGTTCCTAACCTCGTGAAGCTTATGTTCCTGTTGGGAAGACGGAAACAAACTCTGGAGATAACTCCTTATGCAGTACGTACTGTAGACAGAAGAAGTTTCAACCACAAGAAACAAAGCATACTGTTTAAGTCGAACTTCTGGGGTAGCCGATTGATTCAACAGGATAGACAATGTCGACTTCCCAGAGAAGAAGAAACGTCAGCTAATACTGAAGGAGGCCGGGAGAAGAGCCACAGAAACCTCTGGAGGAAGACTGTGATGGACTGCGGAAAGAGCCAGAGCAAAGATCCTGAAGTGGTGAACGTGCCCCGTGTGTCTGAAGGACAGGAGGAAGTCAAGGTGTTGGGGGGGAAGAGATCAGGCAGGCAGTGTCTGGTGTCAGATGTGGTCCTACAGGTCCCCGGAGGGATTTACGGTTCAGTGACATACGCTGCCAAGGGTTTGAGTGCAGGTGTGACATGATCTGAGTGTTTCTACAGGTCACTCAGGCTGTGTGGAGAAGGGACAGCAGGAGGGGAAGGTCACTTGCAGGGAGCCAGTCATTGCAGTAGGCCAGGGGAGAGCCGATGCTCCTTGGACGGTGGCACTAGGAGTTGAGGAGATGACAATGGTATGATTCTAGAACGCTGAGGAGGCCACTGATACATGAGATGGAAGAAGGAGACAAGATCACCACTAGGTTTTAGCCAGAGCAATAGAAGTTCAGAGCTGCCATTTACCGAGATGTTAAGGCTGTATGTGGAGCAGGTTGGGAGTAATTAGATGAGTCTGGAGTTCAGGGAGATCTTGACGGAGATTTGATTTAGGAGAGATCTATTTAAAGCCACGAGACTGAATGCATAATGGGAAATAGATAAACACATTTTGTATGCTGTGCAATTTGCCAGACTAAGTATTCGGAGAAATGCCTCCTGGTACAGAACATGTAAAATTCCAGATAAAATATGACAAACTCTAAATAAATAAGTCTGAGCTCTACTAACAGAAACAATCAGAGGCCAGAGAGAAAATAAGGAATGAGTGTAGCAGTGAGCCAGAGCTGGGCTTCGTTTTTATGTAAGGCCATCTGTCGATTCCCCATGGCTCCGAGCCTAGATTGTAACTGGCCACATGTGTTTGGATCTGAAAATAAAGCTTTCAGCCCTAAGAATATGGCGGTCACTTCACAAATTCAGGGAACTCCAAGCTGCGACTTTTACAGTGAGTTAGGGCAAGTTGCCCTGCACCCTACAGACAGGCGGCTGGTGGGACACCTGCACTTTGGGGGTTGCAGGATGGTGTTGGCCCCACCTGTGTGGTCCTCGGGAACCCTCAGTCTGAAGATTCAGTTTCCAACCTAGTCCTGGTTGTGATGACATCAGGATAAAGCCAAGCCCCTTCCTCTCTGGAGGTGGTGACTTCATTACTTAAATGAGCTCTCTCTCTCTCTCTGCTCCTCAGGCCCCTGTTCACGCGGACCTTCTTTCCACTGTCTCCATTGTCCTTTACCTTACCCCACTTAGAGTCCGTGCTCACCCAGTTCCTCGTGCAGAGCCTCCATGTTGGAGGACTCCTGTGGGCCAGTTCCCAGAGTCCACAGAGGCAGGCCTGCTCCGTCCCTCTCACCCGTGGCTCTTGCTGCAGTGGGGAGATGCCCCTCGCAGTGTCAGCTGCTTTCTGCTCTGGCCCCTGCCCACCTGGGTGGACACCTAGGGGCTCTGTCATACCCTTCTCTGTGTGGATGACAAGTCGTTCCTCTTGTGCAGCTGCCACAGGCAAGCGAGTCTGGTGGCCATCTTGGCTTCACGGAGGCCTCGGCTCCTACTTACGCTAATCATTGTCTTTGGGATTTGGTTTTGCTGTCGAGGATCTCTGTCCGCTTCCATGTGGAGAGTATGGAAGCATCAGAAGCTCTGTTCACAGCTTTTGCCATCTTCTAGATCACCCATAATATGCGCATTTTTTAAAGGGAGTAAGTAAAAGGACCCAGCTTGTGTGGCTATGTGTGTGTGCTTGCATGCTTTTTATATTTGTGTGTGTGTTTTGCACACGCACATGTGTGTGTATACATACATAGACATAAAAATGAATAAATTTACTTAGAATAATGGTACATGAAGAAAGAGCAAGCAGAAATGGTTAGTGAGATGCATTTTTGGAAATAATCATAGCATGTGGTGATCGGGCCAGTCTCGGGAAACACTGTCAATAAAGCTTTTCTTTGGTGCTGAGGGCCTCCTGGTTCTATCTGTGGCCAGTCCTCTTCTGGCTTGCCACACCTACCGTACCCCAGCCTCCTGTGTGTGCCCACTTATGGGCTATCAATACCTTCTCTTTGATTCTTATTTCCCACTTGACCACCATTCCATGATGAAAAAATTAACTAGCACTTTGCAGAAAAAGCCTAGACCAAGTGGAAATCTCAACATAGCCGTTTGTTGGTTGGATCAACTTTGGCGAACCAGTTTTTCTCTTAATTTTATAGATAGGTATATGAAATTATAGATAAATTACAAAAATGAAGAAAAAATAAAATCCAAGCCCCTCGATGCCATCCTAAGGCACGTGACGCATGCATGAGGTAGAAGCGTACGGCTCAGGCAGTCTGCGCCGTGTTCTTTGGGATCTGGTCCTAAGCTTAGATTGAACGAGAGATCTTGGTTAAAAAAGCACATAAATGGCTCTCAGGTACAACAAGACCCCTCCAGGGACCGAACATTTTCTGAGCCCAAGTCCAGCTGCCTGATTCAGGTCACTGTGGGTGACAGGTCCTTGCCTCACCATGGACAGGGTGCTCGGAGCTGGGGTGGGCTGTCCTGGAGAGTCCCCGCCACCTGCGGCTTTGGCCACCTGGCTGCCTCCCACAGAGCTCATTCTGCAGAGATACGGTCCTGTCCTTGGTTCCCACCAGTCCCTGCGGCTCAGTCCCTTCTGCTCCAGCTTTCCTAGGCCCCACTTTCCTGGAGAGCTATCCATCAGGGGGCAATGAGGGACTTGACACTTTGAGAAGTTACATTAACCCGTGTATCAGCATTCATCCTACATAGACCTAGTGTTCTGAATACAACATTCGAACAAGACTCTATCTTATAAGGGAGTAAAAACCAAGATGGAAATGGTAGATTATTTTAAAAGGCTGTTTCAGATTGGAAAACAAAGATGTTAGGGCAGACGAGCCTCAAAGTCCTTTCCAGTTCTGAAAACACACGTCCTGTGTGTCCTCCAAGGCTGACGACATTACTGGATGGATCACCTGGGGCAGGCTCATCGATGGAGCTGCATATTTTGTGTTCTTCTTGTACAAGAAGACATGGAAGAACAAAAGTGTTTCCTGGGAGCTGATTGAGACCTTCACTTCTGGGTCTAGGAGTCCCCTTGCTCTGGGAGGCCAATAAGGGACTTTACTTTTCACCACTGCAACCTGGAACTGCCAAAGACAAGGTGAGGGTTTTGGGGTATGCCCCAGATTTCTTCAGCTCCTCATCCCCACCAGGCACATTTTAGCTACTTAGATACACCAAGTCCTCTCTCCTCCGGGTCCTGAATCACACATGCCATTTTCTCTGCCTGCAATATCCCTACGAAGTTCCCCTAGGCATCTCCAACCTCCCTATTAAATGTCTGAACCTCTTTCTTCCACATTTTTCTTCAATACTATTTTGTTTCTTTTATAAAATCCATCATACTTCCTAATCCTTTTATGTGTCTGTATTTGCATCTGGTCTGCCCCCTTCCCTAGATTCTAAGGGCCGTAATAGAAGAGGGGATGCCTGCCATTTCACTAATGTGCGTCCAGTGTCCAGCACGGGTCCTGCGGCGCAGCGGACTCTCAGATGCTTGATGTATATCAATGCAAAGGGAATGAGTGGACACTTGAGATAAACAGGCAGAACCTCACAAGGGACTGGGGCGTGATATTTGAAGGTGTGTACAAGAGCCAGAAATCAGTGTCATCCAACAGGAGTGGTAGTTCTACGTCCGCCCAAGGAACAGAAGCTGTCCAGGAAGGATGAAGCAGGTGGAGACTACTAGAAAAGAAAGCCACATGGCATGAGCCTCGAGACAGTTGCTCAGTAGGAAAATGAAGCGCTTTCAAGTAGATGACTCCGTCCAGCTACTTGGCTAAGCACAATAAGTTAATCACATCACATATTAGTTGAAGTAAATTTTGTTATTTAAAAGGTTAACAGCAATGTAAGCCAAGCTAGAGATGAGAAAAATAAGTTAGAATTAAAAATTACAGGGATATGTCACAACCAAAGAGACACTGAAGGGAACGTAGAAAGACCCATTTTGGGTGGCGAATTTGAAAGGTTCTGTGTGGAATGCCACCCAAAGTAACATGGCTGTCAGCACTAAAAAGACTTGTTATAATGAGAAGTGGAAATGTCACCTAAAATATTCTGAGAGGCTGTTACTCAAGTAATAAGTTCGAGGAGAAATTAGAGACTAATGAGTTCTTGCATAACTCTCTAGTTCAGTGTCAACAAAATCACTGAAAATTGTTTCATGACCACAGTGCTCTCGAGAGGGACAGAACAAACAGGACATGCCTATGGGTGATTACAAAGGGGATTTATGAGGGTGGCTCAGGATCAGATGCTGGACAATCCCACAATGGCCATCTGCAGGAGGAAGCAGAGGCTACACAGTCCAGGGCACTGGCACCTCAGGACAAGAGGAGCCAATGATGCAGCCCCAGTCTGAGCGCGAGGCCTGCAAGCCCGCTGGAGACCCCCTAGAGAGTCCACGCTGAAGGTGTGAAGGGGCTGGAGTCTGAGCTTCCCAGGTGATGACGCAGCAGGGGACTCCTGCTCAAGAATGGAGCTGCATCGGCTGCGACTGCCTCCTCCCTCAGTCTCTTGTTCCATCCAGATTCCAAACCTGCTGCAGTGTGCCGCTCACAGCAGGGCAGGTCTCTCCCTCCGTTTGCTGTCCCACATGTCAATCATCTCTGGAAACACCCTCACGGATACACTAGAGATCTCTTATTCCTCCATGTCTCTCAGTTCAATCAAGTTGGCAATCCAGACTAATCATCACAGATATGTTTTGTTAAAATAGAGTAAGTTCAGTGAGAATGAATTGACGACATGGGGGGTCCAAGCCCCAAGGCCAGGGGAGCCCAGGAGGATGGGAGTGAGCGATGGAGCATCAGACACCGGAGACAAGGATAGGCACATAACTCAGTTATGGTTCCTAAGACTAGCTGTGTAAGCTAACCAACACTCAAGGACAACCAAATACAAACCAACCCAAGTTCTCAGAGATGGGCGTCTGGGTCCAGCTCCTCTAGATTTCACTTCCCTGACCTCCAGCCACTACCCTATTATAAGGAATGGAATTGCATGGCCCCTTCCCACAAGGACACAACCAGCGCACCGCCCCTGAGGGAGTCTGTGGTCGTCAGTCACTGAAGTGGACTTAAGCTCAATAACTGCTCACAAAGACAGTATGGGTCAAGTACAGCCACTCTGAGTTGCTGGGGATTATTATTGAGCACCAGACACAGCCTTTCAAAAGTTGGGTTATTGTCACATCTAAGGGGAACATGGCACGTGCCTTCCAGCTTTGGGCAAAGCCAATCTCCTGGGATATTCTTTAGACCTGAAAAATGTTTGGAAGGAGATTTCATTAAGGGTTTATTCAAGGACTGAATCTTCTAAGCCTAAAATTCAAACAGTAGTTAATAATAAAACTCAGGGAAGGTATGAGATTGAATATCTACTTTTGAGTCATTTATTCTAAGTGAATAACTTGAGGGGTTTTGAATATCTATAGCTCTTCAGCAGTTATATGCGATGATGATCCCTCTATCCAGCACTGCTAGGAAACTGGTCTAGTCGAAGAATTTTCCAGATAACTGAAGCACTTTTTGCATCAGGACTGCCTTATAAAATACATGATGTATGTACTGCCTGGCCCTGGGAGGAGAACCACTCCTTCTCCTTTATAGGATGGCTGGGGATGAGGACCCTGGTAAGGCACTGACCTGAGACTCTGTTGAGGTGTAAAGCACTTGCAGATTTCCCCTCGATTAAGTGGACCCAGCAGACTCTGCTCCTGTAGTTCTCTCAGACTAAGAAATGTCGGGTCTTCCTCTATCGACATCCGTTCCTCTTCTATGTCTAATTTGTTGACTTCTTCTGTCTGGGATTTTCCACTTCGAAAGCTGTGTCTCTTCTGTCAACTGCTCTGGCTGTGTGAGAACTGCTTCCCTCAAGCAGCTTTTGCCACTCGAAAGCGTTCTGTTGTTGTCCAAATGGTGGCCTAGCTGTGTAGGATTTCATATCTAAATTAGTCATAAGGAATGAACGTCAGTATTCTTGGAAGTTCACCATGTAGACATTCAAGTCCAAGAATGCAAACATGAGGATGAGTGAGAGACACAGGCTGGAGTGTCGCACACAAATGCAAGTGCACATTTCCAGGCCGAGCACAGAGCAATGCCACAGCAGGGACCACTCCCTCCCTCCCCGTCCACTGCTTTCCCGTGAGGCTCTGCCTGCTGCTCGGAAGCTTATGAGGCATGCGTCACATTATAGTCAGAGAAGCTTGATTTCCAGGGTGAGCCATACATAATGCATAGAGACTTGATTGAATTCTGAGATCCCGAAAAGGATTCTGAACGACTCACTCTAAACGATAGATCTGATTAAGGAAATCAAGATTCTGGTTTTATGATTTATTTTTCTGGATCGTTCTTGGTTCTTGTCTCTCTCCCACTCTTAGACGCCTAGTCCGGAATCTGTTCTTTCAAAGACTAGGGAGGGAAAAGAGGCAAGTCTGAGTATCCTAGTGCTTGAGGCTTCCAAGCTGCCTGCATAGATCAGAGCTTCTGCTGGGAGAAACGCAGACAGCATGAAGCAAAACAAATTCACCCAAACCTGAGCAGCCAGCAACCTCTGGAAGTAGCCCAGAGGGTTATGCAACGGGGAGAAGCCGGCTCCTGTGCTTCCAGCTGACCTGCTCTTGTGCTGCTCCCCACTTGCCCTGAGTTCTTGACCCTGTTCATCCCCTGACTCCTTTGAATGTCACTGAACTTTCAACTCCTCTCAGTGTTCACCTCTCCCTCACACAAAATCCCTTTCCCAAGGACAGAAACTCTGAAAAGATTTCTTTGAAAGGTTATTCAGAAAGAGTCTTGTAATGGTATCATTATTTTCCCCCAAATAGCTGAGGATTGAAAAATAGTCCAGTGGGAACTGAAGCAGAAATCAGGTCATCTCCTTGCCTCCATCTCCTGTCTTAGGGTACACAGGTGTCCAAGGTGAAGGTGATTAACATCTCTAACTGTGTGCTTTTCAAAAGGTACCCAAGAGTCATTTGTGCCTTATATAAAGCCACTTAAAACATGGAAATACAAACCAAAACAAAAAATATATTAGTACCTACTTTAACATCATACCTGTCTTCAAATCATATATGTGGCAAAGAACAGGTGAGAACATAGTAGAAACATTTGAAGCATACAAAAGACCTATAGCTAATGCATTTAATTAGGAGAGGCCTCATGTTTCTATCATGTTTATTTGTTTCTATTGATTTGTTGAAAATTTGTTATTTTCTACATTAATAACACAGATTAAATCTTTCCTACTACATAGATTTCAAGTATTTTCTGTTACTTAATAATACATTTAAGAGTATTTTTGCATTGTCACATATACATTTGACATTGTAAATAAATTTATATTTTTACATGGCCAAACTACCCATTTTTTACCTTATTTTTTTTTCTGCTTTGGTTGTGAATGGCTAACCCTTCACCAATTTTACATAATTGTTCTCCTAAATGCATTCTCCTCTTTCTTTATAATTTATTTTTTTTACATTTACTTTGAAGATCATCTGAAATTTATTTTAGTACATAGTATCATATAGGATGCTTATGTTGATTTTTTAAAATGGTTAAACACGTCAGCATCATTTATCAAAAAATCCATTCTTTTCTTCCTAATTAGGCAAGTTACCTTTCTAATATGTTGAGAACACCCACATGAAACCCCAAACAGAAATTTTCCGTATGCTGTGCCCTTCCAGTTGGAGTTTTAGGGTCAATCCTTGTTGAGTGAATCAGGAGACTTAAATTGTGATAGATCAACAATCTTCTTTAAAGTTAGGAAACTTTCCCTAATATGATGTCATTATTTCGGTGGTTTTAGGCATTGTTTATTAAAATTTGAATTCTGTGCCAGTTGTAACCAGGAACTGTGTGCTAAGGATAACTGAATTAGGAAGCTGCATCTCTGCCTGTAGACTCGCAGTCAAGTGGGGGACCCTGTGGGGCAAACCAGTGTCCGGTGACGGTGATGGAGGCTGTGCCTCCTGGCCCAGCAGTGAGCATTCCTGGACCAGAGGATTCCTGAGCTACCCCTTGAAGGGTGGGTGGGGACTCACCAGGAAGACAGCAGGAGGTCCTCGGGCCAAGGGACAGCAGTTAGCAAGACACACAGGCAAAGAAGGGCACATGCCTTCGGAAAAATTAGGAGAAGCTTGGCGTCATTCAAGTTAGCATGCTGGAAAAGACACTGTGCTTGGAAAAATCAGTTTGTGGAGGGATAGAGGAATGATCAGAAGAGGTGGGAAATGGAGATTCTGCTTCAAAATGTGTTTTAATAGCCCAGGTCAGATGAGTCAAGGGTCTGAGCTGAAGTCACAGAATGGGGAGGAAGGAGGGAAGACAGTAGTAAAGGGGGGACTTGGAAAGGGTTTCTGCTTGGGAAGATGGTGGTAATGAAGCCAGCATCCGAGCTGTAAGAGATGCAGCAAGCGGGAAGTCATTCACCTCTGAAGATGCTGAGTTTCCATCACCTGGGGACCATCCAGTCAACAGCCAGATGCTGATATCTGGAGGACAAAAAAGATATTGGAGCAGAGATCCAAATGCTGGAAGTCACAAATTTGTAGATCAAGAATTATGAAATTCAATGTGTACAGGGTACAGTTGCTAAGTAGACAAAGTAAGTGAGCAAAGTGAATGCTAAAGAACAAATTCCAAAGACCCAGTATAAAGAAAAAAAAAAAAAAGAAAAAGAAAAAGTTTAAAAGTGGGCAATAGACCTAAACAGATATTTCTCAAAAGAAGACCCACAAAAGGCTGACAGGAATATGAAAAAGTGCTTAGCATCACTAATCATCAACGAAATGCAAATCAAAGTCACAAAAAGAGGTCACCTCACCCCAGAAGAATGGCTAATACCCAAAGTACTAGGATAGCAGATGCTGAGGAGAGTGTGGGGAGAGGGCACGGCACTCTGGAGGGAATAGTGTGAGGGAAGCAGGGTGGGTTCCTCGGGAGATTCAAAACACAACCACTGTGTGCTCCAGCGATCCCATAGTGGGTCTGCATCCAGAGGAAAAGGGGCCAGTGTGGTCAAGAGACACTGCTTCCCAGGTTTGTGGCAGCACTGTCCCCAACAGCCAAGAAGGAAAACAGCTTCTGCATCCATCCACTTAGGAGTGGAGAAAGAAAATCGGAGCAGATGCACAATGGAATACCACTCAACCACAAAACCAATGAAATCCTGTCGCTTTTGACAAAGCGGTGGAACTGAAGATCCTGTTAAGTAAAATCAGTTCAGGTAAGTCCTGCTAACTCCTACGTGGATTCTAAAAAGCTGATCCCAGAGAAGTGAGAGTAGGATGGCGGTTACCAGAGGCTGGGGAGCCCAGGGAAGGTGAGGGGTGAGGTTTAAGGGACAGAGAGAGGATGAAGCTCAACCAATGGGTGCTGGGTTACAGGCGGCTAGGAGCAAGAAATGCGGGCCTGTGGTTGCACAGGTAGTGGGTGTAGCAGCGATGCGTGTGCATCTAGGAAGCCGGTGGAAAGGACTCTCACAGTTCCTACCGCAGCGACGAACGTTCCCAGGAGGTGAAATGTGTGACTCGCCTCAAACACCACACGGCACGTGCACCTGTTGAGCCATCGCCTTCCCCTACTAGTATGTACAACCTTTATGACTTTGTGTCCCAACTAAAACTTAAAGTTAATTACAAAAACCCAAAGGAACGATGGGGACTGAGTGAGAAGAATGTCCCAGGTAGTGGAGCAGCTTCCGCCCAGCAGCTCCTGCCCAGCTCCAGCGGGTGCTCACGTGGGACCCTGGGGCCCAGCGCCGCCAGGCTTTTTATTTTTTTTAAGAGAAATCAGACACCTAGAAGGTGCACTTGCATAGGAGCGCTCCAATCTCCAACTAGCTCAAGACTTTTTAAAAACACTTTCTGAGCCAAGAAGACCATCAGCTGGCCACATCGAGTCAATGGAAGTGATGGCCACACGGATTGTACCCCTGATCGAATTTCCTCGGAGAAGGAATCTAGAATGAGACGGTGAAACTCCAAAAACTGGGGAGCGGGGCTGGGCTGCAACTCCGCAGCAGTCAGCCGAGCGCGGGAGGCACTGGGCTCCATCCTCAGCACCACGTAAAACCATGAGTAAACAAAATAAAGGTGTCGTGTCCATCTCTAACTGAGAAACAACTTTAAAAAACCTCAGGACACTGAAGAGAAAACTCAGAAAACTCATATTTTTAGCGGTGGCAGAGTAAAAATTGCAAGAACGCCCGCTTCCAGCCAGTTCCCAGTTGCACGGGGCTGATCATTTCTCCCAGCTCCTTCTCACCACTCCCGCCATCATTTCCAGCCTCCACTCATTCCAAACCTCCAGCTCACCGCCCGCCCTGACCCTCTCTCTCCGAGCTGAGCCCTCGTCTCCTGACTCACATGGAGAATGGAAACCGTCGGCAGGGCTTCCTCACAGCCCTGATCCTGCCTTAGACCCCCTGCCACGGCCGCCCCTTCTCTTCCCTCCACCTGTCACCTAATCTCCATGCCTGGAGCAAGTGCCCCTGCAGGACAGGCTGCCAGGGCCACCTACTCCACGTTGAGAGACGCTGTCCTCCTGAGGCTTCAGAATGAGCTCAAGCCCCTCCACTACCAAGATAAAACCCGAGGCCCCCGCTTGGGCACCATGAGCTTGGCAGTGTGTCCAATGCACTCTTCTCTTTTCAGGTCAAACTTGAAAGACCTGGATGGACCCCAGCTCCGGTTCCTTCCCTCCACGCGCTCCCCAGGCTGATCTGGCTTCTGCTTCAGGACTCTAGTTGGCTCTTGTGTTCAGGTCATCCATGGAGCATTTCTAGAACTTTCCCCTCTCGTCCTGGGCATCACTTGACCCTGTCGGCCACTCCATGACGGGGCTCCCCCCTGGCTCGCTATCCCTGGCCCTCCTGGGCTTCCTCCTGCTCCCTAGATCACACCTTAATCCCCGCTTCTCCTGGGAACCCCGCCTTCAGGGCTTCACCTCTCACGATTACACACACCTAGAGGGCACCAAGTCTGTCCACTGAAACACTTCTCGTCGTCTAATTTTCCCACCTTAGGCTGAAGGAGGGGAGAGAGCACAGCATCCATGTCCATCATCACACACACGGAACCAAGTCGAAGAGCTGGTTCAAGGAGCAAGTTCAAGTAGAGGCTGGAGAGCTCTTCGTGCCGTGGACGGATGATGACCTACCGTCCAGCTGTGAACTTCGTGCCTGGAACTGCCGAGAATGCGGCCACCTCACTTGTTCAATGCAGGAAGCGATAATTAGAAGAAGGACTTGTCTGAAACCCCTTATTTTTATTTAGTTTTTTATTAATCACACACCAAATATATTTGGGGCATTTTTTTTAAAGCAGAGTTGTTCTGATGTTTCATTTTGAGTCATTTTTTACTTTTTATTCATCAATGCATATTTAATATTTAATATAACCTTTAAGGCATTATTCTTAGTATATTTTTCTTCCTTCTCTGTACTAAAACTTAAACTGGAAACAAAATTTGAACACCTAGTCATTAAAATCTCGCCAAAGGCAGAGAGGATAACTGTCGGAACGATGAAAACCCAAAGAGGAGTCTTAAAAAGCTCATGGCAGTGAGTTTTTAGGAGTTGCCCAAAAGACTCTGAAGAGGCGTGTCTACAGAGGCGGAAACAGGACCTGTTTTCAGACCTGGCAATGAGCACTCAACGGTTCCTCCCTGTGACCATCCATCATCAGCTCTGTTCATCCCGCAAGCACAGGCTGGGTGCGCTTCCATGACCCAAGGTGGCCAGGCCGAGTCTTTCCTGCAGTGGGGCCTGGCACTGATCTCTGGGGGAGGTGGCTTTTGAATATGTGCACGGGAGGAAGAGTAGACAGGAGTTCAGAGCTGGGGCCGCCTCCGTGTAATTAAAACACTCTCATGGGACTGGGGTTGTAGCTCAGTGGTAGATGAACGCATCAAGAAAATGTGATCTGTGTACATAAAAGAGTTTTACTCAGCCATAAAGAGGAATGGAAGCCAGACTCAGAAAACATGGGGCTGAATGTTTTCTCTCATTGTGGAAGCTAGAGCAGAATAAGGAAAGAAGGAGGTGGTGGCGATCATAAAAATATGGAAGATCAAGACAGAAGGAGACAGGAAAGGGGAGGAAATTTGGAGGGAATTTAACAAAATCACTTTCTGTGCAAATGTGAACATACACAGGGAATTTCTTCTTCATGTGTATATGTAGACTGAATCAATCAAAATAAAATAATAAATGAGTCAAAGGAAGATCAGTAGAGAGAGGAAGGAGAACAGGGGATGGAGGGGGAGGAAATATCGGGGGAGTGGGGATTGAAATCAAATTCTGAGCATGTATGGTTTTGTCACAATGTCTTCAACTACTATGTATAAATAAAATGTTCTAGTAAAAAAGAAATTGTAAAAAAAATTTAAGATAGAATATTTTTTAAAAAGAGAGTGCGGCATATTTTCTTGGGGAAAGTGGTTTGGAAAGACCTTCCTTGTCTTGAGATTTAGGAAGAGGAAAGCTGAAGATCAGAAGCTCTGTGCAATCGTGCCTTGGAGGGAAGAGCTTGATCAGGTCCAGAATGGCTAATTAAGAAAGGTGTCAGATTCACGGCTCACAGACGTTCCTACAGCTCACCGTGTTCAGTAAAATTCTGGACATAATTTATCAATTTCTTACTCATGTTTTCCCCTTTTGATGCTTTGTAATTGCATCTTCATGCTGTTATCAGATCTGATTCCAGTGGACTCTCCTTTGCGGTTGTTTCACTCTGTTTTGTTTTTACAAATTTAGCCAAAGAATTATGTTTTCACCTCCAAGACCTACCTCTGCTTTGTATTTCACACTCAAATCTTCGACAAACATGAAAACAAAATGTTTTTATTAGTATTTTGACTTCTACAGTTTCTTGGAAGGTTGACCTGGCGTAGTAATTTCTCATAAGGGGGAGTTTTGTGATGATCACACAATCATCAACACTTATTCTCCCTCTTTGGTTTCCTTTTCCTATTGGTGTATTTGATAATTGCATACCTCAAGCACAGGGACAAATTCAATTTAAAAAATATTTCTGAAAGTCTACCAGAAAATAGAAAATAACTTTCCAAACAGCATTTGACTTGAAACAACTGTTTTGACTTTGGATTTTCAGTTATTATCAGAAACCCAATTGCCAGTGGAAGTGGCATTGGAATCCTTTATTGAATCTGACGTCTTGTACAACATGTATATTGACTGGAATATGTCACCTCTAGCATACTACCGTTTTGCTGCATTTAACATAACTGTCACTTGGAGATTTTATTACAAAGTGGTACACTAGGTCTAATCCTACTGAGAAAAAAATACATTACCTACTTTTAAAAACGTGTTTTAGATTTTCAATCTGCCAATTCAAAAAGAGAAGTTGTCTTTTTCTACATGAGAAGATTCACCGTCTGGATTTTAGAGGTGAAGTAGAAGGCAGACGGGAGCTAAGGTCAATCGGCTACCCACACACTGGCCATTCTGCTTTCTTTGAGCATCCCAACAAGCTGGCGAGGCCGACATTGAGTCTAGTCTGCTGTTGCTGAGGTAGGTTGGGAAGCTGGCTGCGAATCACTCCATCATAGGTGGTAGCTTCGGGCCTCAAGACCAGGCTTCTCTAATTTCAAAGTCCAAGGTCATTCCACCCTATCACGTCCTCAGCTCAAGGTTGTCAGTGCAGCAGATGTAAGAAAATGGCTTTCTGAAAAAATTACCAAGAGAAAAACTCATCTCATTTGAAATTCAGACAACTGATTCTCTCACCTCCTAAGTTCTTCAGACCTCCCCCATTCTCCTATTGATCTGCTCTCACTTTTAGGCCTCACCTGTATTCTTGCAAGCACATACTAATTTATCTTCCTGAACCTGGTTTTTCCTCCCCAAGACATTAGCCATATCAATATTTTAAACACAAAGATCTGATTATCAATCTCTATTGAAACCTCTCTCTGCCTCATCTCCAGGGGATAAGGTACGATTCCTTAGCACCATATTTACAGCATTCCACTCTGTGGTTGGAATCTGGGATGTCCCCCAGAAGCTCCTGCGTCAGGCAATGCAGCACATTCAGAGGTGAAAACACCGGATCACGAGGCTCTGACCTCATCAGCGATCAACCTGCCTGATGGGCTAATCCGAGTGGGCTTCCTGGAGGCGGCGAAAGGGTGGGCAGGTGGGGTGTGGCTGGAGGAAGTAGGTCCCCGGGGGGCAGCACAGGACTGTGTCTCTCCCAGGGCTCTGTCTCTGCCTCCATCGCTCCCTCTCTGCTTCCCAGTTGCCATGAGCTGCAAGCTCCCCCACCAACGCTTCCACCCTGCTGTTCTGCCTCGCCCGAGGCTTGAGCAACGAAGCTAAGGAGGATCCTCCGAAGCCAGGGGCCACAATAAATCTTTCCCCTCTAAGTTGCTATGAGCAGCTAACACCGCCTCTTTCCCTTCCCACCTATTCAGTGCTGCATCCCTTTGTCCAAGTGTGCCAGTCACCTGCGTTTCCCTGAGGGCACCTGCTTCTGCTGCCTCCTGCCCTTCCAACACTCACTCCCATTCCGGGAGAGTGTGTGCCTTTACGGTGCAGCATGACGTCTTCCTGTGCTTTGGGCACGAGTCATTCTGTCTGTTTTATAAGAGCAGCACTGTACTAAAGTTATTTCTATGTATTCAGTGTCTCCTTGGCAGATTTCGAGATCTTGGTGAGCAGGGGCTATGTCTAAATGTTTAGTAACTCTTTAAATACATAAGTCTATGTAAGCACTTATAGTCAGCTTCCTGTTGTCCATGAAATATCTTTAAATATCACAACTTTGGGGACCTAACACATTGCACTAAGACTCTGGGAACACCGCCCCTTGATCTTACTCTTGGGATCTTCTAAACTGGCCACAGCGTGCCAGGGATGGGGGCAGAATTTTTGCTCACAGTAGTAAAAATTGGGAAGAAGACTCAAGAAGAAAGGAGTCAGTAGACTCGTGATCAGTAATGAAGAAGGGAAATGTAAGAAGCAGAGAGAAAAATGACAATACGGCACCCAGAGAACAAACCGAGGTGTCCCGAGCTGAAGCAGCCGAAGGTACAAATCAGAAGAAGTGCAGAGGAGGCTTCAGAGCCCCAGGGCTGGGCTCTGCTTCCACGAGGCGGAGGGGTGAGGGAGGTCAGGGACTGACGGGGTGAGCACAGAGGGCTGAGAAGTCGGGGTGACATGCACGGCCTGTCAGAGCCCCAGTCTCAGGCAATACTGAGCGGCTGGCAAGTCTCACTACCAATCCCAGGGCAGGCCGCCCACGGCTCTCGTCTCTCTGTTATTCATGAAGGACAAACGGGAGGGCTGGAGACACCTGGGAGTGGCTGAACCCCCAGCAGCTGTACGAAGCCAGCAAGAGTGTGTCTTTCCTTCGCAGCTAGATCCCTGGCCACATGGGCTTCCTGTCTCCGTGGCCAGGGATGCTGATCCGTCAGGCAGCCAAGTGGCGAAGTGGATCGAAGCGGAGCTGGCCGGGCAGAGGTCCAGCAGAGCGCCAGGCGGGAGGCCAGGGCATTCGTGTAGAGGCCCACGGTGGGGAGAGGTGAGCAGCCAGCACTGAGTCACCTCTCCATTTATTAACTCAAAGGAAAATGAGGTTACCTGTGGTTTTTTTGGCACCTGTGCAGAAAACGCAGCGAGAGAGCGCACAGGGGACCCCTGTCGTGGTGCTGCCCAGCCCCACCCACCTCAGGTCTCCGGCCTCTCAGCCTGTGCTGTAGGTAGGTGACCACGAGCCACCTGTGGCTACTGAAATGTCAGTGTAAATTAATCACAGTTGGATTAATTAAGACGTCAGCTTCTCACCCTGAACATATTTCAAGTGCTCCGGAGTCACATGTTGGCAGCTACCGTCCTGAACGGCCCAGTTCTGGAGGG
Source organism: Sciurus vulgaris (assembly GCF_902686455.1). Lineage (NCBI taxonomy): Eukaryota > Metazoa > Chordata > Mammalia > Rodentia > Sciuridae > Sciurus > Sciurus vulgaris. Next base: position 140,976,043 of record NC_136470.1, read on the forward strand.
TTCCCATCACCCCACGAGAACGCTCTGCACGCCTGATCTGCTCCCCATCTCCCCGGTGAGCTGAGCCTTTGCGCACACACAGACACACACACACACACACACACACACACACACACACACACACACACACAGTCATAGCATTTCCTTGCACAGAAACTTCCTGGGGGTTTCTTACAGCCACCAAGACTGCCACCTGGGGATCTTGTCCAAATGCTGCCCCTGAGCCAGCGAGGCCACAGTGGGTCCAAGACCGTATTCCTGCCAGCTCCCAGGTGACACTGTCCTTGGCTCGCATCTTGTCAGCCTGGCTTTCACTCTCCCCGCTCCATCCCCAGCCCTACCTGGGGTCCACAGGCTCCCAGAGAAAACCCTCCTTTGGTGCAGAGTGAAGCCGTGCGGTTTCCCTCATGCCAGCATTCTTGCAGGCCTTGCTCCGTGTTCTTCAGGTTCCCTCGCTTCCAGAAAGCCCGCCTAGTGGCCCACGCCTGCTGTGTCATTTGCATGCAGTTTGTTTTTCAGATTTGGTAACGAGGGTCACATCAAGGAAGGTGGACAACTTGAGCTACTCAGGCCCCATCCCAGGTTTGAGGGGGAGCCCCTTCACTGCTCCACCAGTGGACTAGGTGACTCTGACACCGCATCTCCCTGACACGTGACTCTGAGACACACTGTCCTACGGGCTGGGTGCAGCTCAGGGGCAAAGCCCTTGACAAGCACGCAAGAGTCCCTGGGCTCCATCCCACCCAACGTCACACACACACATGTGCATAAGTGACTTGACACTGGTAGAATTTATAGATAACCTTACATGGATACTCAACTGCTTGTGCTGTTTTTTATTTGCTGCAAAAATAGAGTATAAGTCGCCTATTCGCATTGTAAAATGTCTAGATTAATAGACTTCAACCTTGACCACGTGTTGAAATTCCTTGAATCCCTTGCGGGAGATTTAAAAGTCAGACACAGAGGCCCTAGCCCCAGAGATTCTGATTTAATTGATTGGGAAATGGCATTGTGTTCTTCTCTGCTTTGTTTTGCAGAGGTCTGTATTCATTCCTGGGCTGCCATAACCAAGTACTGTAAACTCAGAAGCTTAAAAACAAACAGAAATGTATTCAGTCCGCATCCTGCAGGTGAGGGTCTGAGATCGAGGATTTGGCAAGACCATGCTGCCTCGGAAGGCTTGGAAGACTCTCTGGCGTCTCTCAGCCACTGGTGTCTGGTCTCTGGGGTCCTGGGCACCCCTGTTTATATCTACAGCCTCCCCTTCAGACCTTCCTCCCTGAGTCTGCCTCACTCTCCTTATATGGACACCAATCCCTGGACACAGGGCCACCTTTACCCAGTACCCCTCATCTTAACTTGATTACAACTGCAAAATCTATTTCAAGTGAGGTTGTGTTCGCAGGCAGGGGTCAAGGCTGCGACACCTCTTTCTCCAGGACACGATTCACCCCACGAGCCCCCCAAGCCCTTCTACTACGCAGCCCGGTTGGGGGTCCATTGTGTCAGTGGTTCTGACACTTCAGCAGGCGTCACAACCACCAAGAGATCTTGGATACATACGCAGGGGTTAATGGATCCCGCTGGGTAGATTTAGGCTAGACCCAGGAATTTGCATTTTCCTGACAAGTTTGGAAGCCACCAATCTAGAAAGACGGAGAACAAAATAAGGCCTGCCCCCCACCCTGTACCCTGGAAGGGAGCATCAGCTACCTGAGAGCTTGAAGAAAATGAAGAGTGTGAGTGAGAAACCACATTTCAGCAAGATTTCCAGGGAATCCAAATGTTCATTAAATTATTGGAGGCACTGTCGTATATCATGCTGTAGGACCCCCCAAAAGGAAGACCCTTACTCGAGTCTCAGGATGGCGCGCTCCAGGAAACACGAGAGACCGGCTTGATGCAAAAGCACGAGGCACTTTAATAACGGAGCTCCGGGCCAACACGTATCTCACGCAGGAGATAGAGGAGTTGACCCCGAGGCTCAGAAGTCAGGGGTTTATATAGGAAAAGTTAGGGAGTTTGGCGCGGGTACACATAATTGGCTGATTCAAACATAAGGGGCACATGACTACTTTGATTACATCAGCAAGTAGTACGTGCAAATTGACATTCCAGCAATGTGGTAGGGCAGTTTATTTTGGTTAGCAGGGGTCAAGTTAACCTTAAAGAAAAGGGAAGAAGGGGGAAAGTGGGTGACACCAGATGGTCCACGGCCTTGTGGAGATTGTTTATCCTCCATGGCCAGTTAGATTTTGATGTTTTGGCAGTCTTATTTTAGGCTTGTTTAGGTATGATCAGGCCTCAGGCCTGTCCCTCTTTGTTTCTTTTCCTAAGTTCATTTGCTAGACTACGATTCTGTGCTTTAATTATGGGCACTTAAATTTTAACTCCTTCAATGCAAAATAAAATTGATCTTAAATAGCTCATGAAAAATGGATGAATGAAGAACGAAGGAGCGACGCGACAGATCCCCAGTGGCCCGTTCTCCCTGAAGGCTGAAAGGGGCCTTCCGAATCTTCTGGCCAAGAAGCTGTCTTAGCGACCGTGAAGAAAGTGGCCGGTCATCCGGGTGGCAGAAGAGAGTCTGCCTGCCGACTCTCAGCTACCACGACTCGTCTCCACGATCTGCCTGTCCAGGCTCTGACCCAGAAACTCCAAACTGTTCCCTTTCCCAAACGATCCCAAATAACACTGCCTGGCCAAAGCTGGAAACAGGAGGAAGGCTGGAAAACAGCAGCACACTGTCGATCCAGCCCTGACCTGGCGCCAGGCCAAACAAGTAGCGGTAAGCGTCAGAGTCGTGGCTGAAAACGAAAGGAAACCTTTGAGACAGCTTATGGCCAAGTCCAAACATGCCATGGACGATTTTCTTTTGGCAGATATAGTGTAAAATAAGAGCAGACCAAATTCCCCAGGTAATTGTAATTGACCTATAAATGTCATCACTGATAGATTGTGTTTCTGGAAAGGTTGTTCCAGAACTAAAGTGCCCATGTGAGTCTTAGGAGGGAATTCAGGATTAGACTGAGTCTCTCCATCTCCAACTAACTTCACGTTTCCTCTTGGAGAGTTGCACTTTTCCCTTTCTTCTTCTTCAAAAAGCATCACGTACGCAAGCCGTCTCAAACATCGTCTTCCAGAAGGTCAGTGTTCCGCTGGGGAGAAATTCCTTTGGGGAGGATCATTTGCTGGCCGGTCATGCCCAGACAGAATGAGCTCTCATCAGGGTTAGCTTTTGAAATCTGTCAATTTGAAGAAGAGTTGATATTACATTTTGTTAAAAATGGGTCTTGTCTGGGGAGGTTTGAATGTTTCTGTCCCTTCTAAAAGTCCTGTTGACAATCTCTAATGGACGTATTATGAGGTGCAGCTTGTAGGCCATTAAGCTGAGGTGCTCTTCTCTCATGGACAGGATTAGGGCCCTCCTGAAAGGGATTGAGGGAGACCTTCCCTTTCCTGCCTTCTGCTGTGGGAGGGCAGTGTCCCCTCTAGAGGGTACGGAAACAAGTGATCATCTTGGAGGCAGACAGCAGTCCTCACCAGACACCAACCTACCAGGGCCTTGATCTCGGACTGCCCAGCCTCCAGAACTGTGGGAACCAGATTCCTACTGCTTATGCACAACCTGCCTGTGGTATTTTGTTATAGCAGCACAAATGGAGAGAGACGCAGATGGTCTGGTATCAGGGGTCAGTGCTGTTCAGATGTGTTGTTCCCCTGCACAGCTTGATGTCTTAAGAGTCCTTCCAGGTTCTTCTGCTTCCTCTTGCTCTTTGGTAAAACAGGATTGACAGAATTTTCTGTCTTTCCCAGATGTCTATTAGATTTAAATAGGACACATTTCATTACCCAAATATGTCTTCCATATCTTCAGTCATGTAATAGGGATATATTTCTGTAAACACCTATTTTACTTTACTTTTGGCATGAATTTAGGAGATCGGTTTCCACATTCCATATATTCAAATCGGCAAATAGGATTTTGTTTTCTGAAATGAACCAGTTGCATGCATCAGTAGAGCTTCAGAATAAAGAGCAAAATTAACAACTCTAGATCTCTATTCATCCACAACAAATAATATCCCTTCATCAAACTCAACATGGAAAATCCTCTTCTGCCTCTCGCATTCTCTGTTGATAAACCGCTGAGTCACTGTGTGTGGCAGCCAAGCTCGTCTCCCTGAGGCCTGCCTCTTAGGGCTGTCAGGGCACCAACGCCCCTCTGCTATTTCTAGATAATAGGAAGAGACCAGCAGCCGCCACCATACCCTAGGCAGCTGCGTGTGTGTGTGTGTGTGTGTTCACTGCGTGTGTTCTCACTGCCTTCCCCCTTACTAAAACTGGCAGAGACTGGTCATGCACACCACAGGTTGTGCAGTTCAGGAACAATGTAGCCACCTTGAGAAATCATGTCATGACTCTAAACTGTAGTATGACAAATGTAGATAACCCTGGCCACCCCACCCAAGAGCAGGATGTGAGCTCACTGGCTCACTGCCGTACAATGTAACTTGTTTTCCAAGATTTGCAAGAGGAAATTTTTAATAATGAAGATTTTTCTTATCTTGCATTTAAAAAATAAACCACAGACCACAGATTAATTCTAACTCTTTTAGTTCTTACTGGCAATACAAACAATATTCCACGAATGGCATGTTGGCCATTTCTTAGCAAATCTTCCTCTTCTCCAAATTAAAAAAAAATAAATAAATAAAGACACTTTAATCTGCCTTTGAAAACATCTTTTGTAACCCCTAATTGTTACTCATTAGAACTCGACATTCTAACAGGGCCCAGGGCTGCGGATCACTCCTAACCCTGTAGGTTACTGTAGAGATGGAGAGGAGCCAGGTGCAGCTCTGGTCATGGCCAGTCCTGACTGCCTCGGATGCTTGGTTGACAGTGTGATTCTGAGCACGCCGTGCACCTTCTCTGAGCATCGGTTTCTTCTGTGTAATAAAAGAATAACAACAGCACCTTCACATGGAGCTGTCAGGATGAACCACGACATCGTTGTGCCGTGGTGTCCCGTGTGCTGCGGACTCCTCCGGGGAGCAAACCGTTAAGGGTCTGTCCTGTTTGCTGACCTACATTGAAGCGCTCTGGTGGAATGCTTCTCAAGTGCTTCCCAGCGGAGTCTTCAAGTGGAGGGCTCATGTGGGAATTCCATTCCTACTCTGCATTGGTTATAGAGGATTTTTAATCCAGCCTGTTTAGACCTCCAGTGTTCATTTCATTTTAACTGCTATTTATTATTGACTGATGCTTTTAAATAACCCATTGCAATCTTTAAACTTCTTTTTTCCAGTTTTATTAATGTAAAATTGAAATTGACTTTTCTTCGTCTTGCAGTTGTTATTTGGAGATATAACTACTTTAAAAAGACTTACTCGAAGATACTATTTTAGCAGCGAAACTTTTAGAAACTGTTCTACAAACATATATGGAAAATGCACTTTTAATAGAGGAAGCTAATACAGTACTACAGGAAAGTATTCACCATGTGGAAATAGGTAAGGTGATCTTCTGTATTATTTAGGGAGAAAAATTTATTTTTCTTAAATTGCATGAAGTCTGCAAGTTAAAATATCCCTTCATCTAATACCTTTGAATGTCTGTTTTAATTAATGAAGTAAAAACTCCCTGATGTTGGAGAGATTTTACATATATTAAAGCAATCAACTTACATGTTCCCACTACCTTCTGTTTTCTTTAATTAGACCTAAGGTACAAGTCTCAAGATGTTACTGTTGACTTATTTAGAAAGTATCTTAAAGCTCTTGAAATCTCTGGAGGCCATGTAGATCAAAAAGGCTAAGCATACGTTGTGAAAATCAGTTGGCTTATAAATGTTAGCACAAAATCTTTTCCATTATTTGTTTCAACTACCTATCTTCTTATGTTTGAAGTGAGTTAGTGCAGACTGTTGAGCTAAGTTGTAGCCTACCAATCCCTTTCAATTGGTTTACATAGTTAATTTATATTGTAAACAATTGTTGACAACATAGGACTTACATTTGCCATTTTATTTACTTATTTGTTTTGCTCTGGTTTATGTTCCTCTGTTTTGCTCTGTCCTTTTTTATCTTGCCACGGATTGATGACTTAAGTGATTTTTAGAATTTTTTTCTTATTTTATTTATAATCTTTGTAAGAATGTTACTTTAAATAGTTTTCTTAGACATAGGCATTAAAATATTTATACATAGCTTATCACAACATACCAGTGTTAAAGATTATCATCTCTGGTGAAGTACTCATAATTCCTTTTCATTTAAGCCCTTTGTTCTTTTGCTTTTTAAAAACAATTGTCGCAAACATTTCTGCAAACACTGAGCACCACGGCAGATGGTTGTTTGATTTTAGCTTCAAGCAATGAATGTGATTTTAGGAACTCATGGGGAAAGGATGGCCTATCACTTATTTACCCCTAATTCTACCCAGTCCGTTGCCCTTTGCTTTCTGAAATATTAATCCTCCTCTCTTATCATTTCCTTTCTGGTCTGTGAGTTTCCTTGAGCTACACCTTAAGGCTGGATCTGTTAGAGAAACATTCTCTTAGCTCTCCTTTTCCTGAGAATGTCTTTGCTTCTCAAAAACAGTTTCACCAGACATAGAATTTGGCATTGACAATTATTTTCTTTCAGCACAAAAATGCTATTCCACTCTTTTCTAAATTCAGCGGCCTCTGGGAAAAATTTACCAGCCTTGGTATTGGGGCCCTTGCAGAATACATTGCTTATCCAAGGTTCCTTTTAAGAATTTCTCTGTGTCTAGGTTTTCAGAAGTTTGATTGTGATGTGTCTTTGCAGGGATTGAGTAAGTTCTATTGATCTATCCAAAGGCCTCCGATTCTTTCTACTGTCATCTCCATCCTGTGATTGAGCCTATCCAGTGACTTTTCTTGTTGTGGTGGAATTTTTTCAGCTTTATGATTCCCACATGTGTGTGTGTGGTTTTTTTGTTTGTTTGTTTGTTTGTTTTTGTTTTTTTAAATTATGCTTCTTTGCTAAGGTTTACTGGTCTTCATTTGTTTCCTGGGATTTGTGATATTTGTAATATGGCTGCTTTCAAATCTTTTCCTTCCACCTACGCCATCTGATTTCTTTCAGTATTGGCCTTAAAGATGGAGAGCAGCACTTCTGGTCCATCCTCCAGCTGCTCAGGAGGAGGATGAAGCTCCAACAGGAGAATGAAGCGCCCGCCATGGGTCCTTCCACCACCGAGCATGCCTGGGACTGTGGTCCGTGGCTTGCCTTCCACTGTCCCGTGGAGGGCTTTCCTGGGTCTTCTTCCAACTTGCTGGAAGGCGAGGAGAAAGTGGACTTGACTGTCTGACCAGCACGTGGAGGGCCAGGAGATTCCTGGGCTGACTTTCTGCTGATTGCTGGAGGGCTGGGAGTTACTGGGCTGGATGGCTCATTGTTGGAGGGTAGATTTGAAGATGGTGGCCACAGGGAGCCTCTGGGTAGACAACTGGGGGACACTGGGCCTGCTGGTGCCACCAGCGCTGGTGAGGGGCCTTTGCTGTCAGGGAGTGTGAAATGTGGGGTGGACACATGTTTCAATGGCACTGGCTGTGCCCTTTCCCAGACCAGGAGGCTCAGACTTCCGTTCTTCAGGGGTAGTCTTCCTGGCTTGATCCGCTACTTATTAAGGTGACCTTGTTTCTATTAACTGTTGAACAGAAGCCACTCCCTTTTGTATTGGTTCTACCGGTTAGAGTCCTTATGATGTTATGCGCATAGTCTTCATCTCCTATTGACAATATTGGCATTATAAGAAAAGAAAAGAGGAAGAATTAGGAGCACAGCCACCACTGGGTATCCAACTGACAGACTAAGATTAAAGAGAAGAATTCGCTTTGAATTTCTTGTGATGATAATAGACTTAATTGACTAGATTTGTGGTTATGCCAAACAGCAGAAAAATAATTACTCCCATAAAATGGCTCTTAACAAAGCTAACTGCTCATCCCTCAAACTAGTTTAATTATTAAAGCCATTGTTAGTTTTAGAACCTTACGACTTGACCAATGGCCAAATAATTTGTTCAGCAAATATTAATTCATCAAATATTGATGGATTACCTGCCATGCGTAGGGGTCCACCTGCTTTAAGAAAGATAGGTCTTCCTTTTTATGAATGAGTCTTCGTGTTCATTCTGTCCTCCCGACTCTCCTCAGTTTTCCTGTGGTCGCGTAAACAGCCCATTTAACCTTGTTAAGTCTCATATAAACTATGGCATCTCAGTCCTTTCCTAACAGAAGCTCAGTGTCAAGTGCTTCAGAGATGGAGCCCCAGTGTCAGGCGTGAGGAAGCGCCCCCGGAGCCCACAGCAGCTGGAAGGGCTGCCACAGTGAACCGGGCCAGCCCGCCCTGGAGATCCTGGAGTCCAGGAAGCAGGAGGGTGTGGCAGGCTGGTTAGCAGCCACGCCAGCTGCCGTTTCAGTGCCATGCCCCTCAGTGTCTGAACTTGGCCTGGAGCAACTGCTGTTTAATCAGAATTATTAGTTACAGAATCAGTAAGTTTTTACTTTCAAGAAGCCCCACCCACACTTTTACATCAGGAAAAGTTGTAAGGGGCAAAGGCCCCACGTCTTAACTCCAGGAGACCTCTGCTTGGTGGCAATGCTGCCCATCAGCTGTGTCTAACAGAAGCTCTGGTTTGGCATCTAAACGACGCTGGGCAAGCTGTATTTGTGGTGCAGTAGGTCAATCCACAAAGTTTATATTTCCAAAGCTGGAATTGATTGAGGAGAAGGAGCTGATTTGTCCGACACGAAGCTTGTATGTTCCACAAATCCGGACTGGTGGGCTGGCTGCTTCTGCAACGCTAACAGGCTATTTCTCTTTGTTCTGTTTTGGCTCGTAAGGCAAGACCAGCATCTTCCTTGGGAGGATCTGGAGCATGCAGCAATCAGACCTTGGTCAACAGCAGCATGCTGATCTTCGAACTCCACAGCTTCAGCTCCTGGGCATGGCTCCTGATCCCTCCTGTTCTCTGTCCCCAAACTTGTTCTTTAGACTCAGAGTTTCAAAGGAAAACTTGGCCCTTTAACTGAATCTGTATCCCTCATTCCTTCCTTTCTCACTGACACTAAATTTGACTTATAGGTAGATACAGACCACAGTAGATAACCCACGGTCAACACATGCTTAGGTCCACCTGCAAGAAGCTAAGGAATCAAGAAAGCCGTTACTGAGATTGGACCGTGGAGCCCAGTGAGTGACCGGCTAGATACTGACAGACTTCAGTGGGCCTGGGAAAGCCGTCCTGTAAAACACACACCTACGCACATTTTCCTTCTCCTTCTGTGCCACCCTAGGATTTTTAAGTAGGTTTGTTAGTCAGCTGTTCATTGTGGTGATCAAAATACGCAATTAGAACAACTTAGAGGAGGTAAAAATATTTCAGGCTCATAGTTTCAGTCCACAGTCAACTGATTCCATTGCTCTGGGCCTGCAGGTGAGGCAAAACATCATGGCAGAAGAGGAAAGCTGCAGGAAACAGGGAGAGAGAGCATGTAAGGAGCCAGGGACAAAATATAGTCCCCCAGGGTACACCTCAGTGACCTACTTCTAGCTGCCCACCTGCCTACAGTTACCACCCAGCAATACATGTGAATTATCCATCCATCAAATGGACTAATCCACCGATTAGGTCGCAGCTCAAAACCTAGTCATTCAGCCTCAAACACACACTGTTCATACACTGGATATGTCTCCATTGCATGAGCTGCTCAGAGGACACTGCGTATGCAACCCCCCTGTTGGGAAGTGCTGCCTTAATGTGGAAGGGTCGTACCACTTGTTAATTGCCTTTCTTTTTTTTTTTTTTTTTTTCCCTGATGGGCCAAAATCTAGAATATTCAGAGACCTGTAGGAGTTAGCAAAGAAGCCATGCTGGCCTGGCACCATTTGTAGTGAACTTCATAGCATCACGTGTCAACCTAAGAAGAGTCTCTACTGCTGGAGATGAGCAACCCTACAGTTCGCCTACCACAGATAGGGTTTTCAGAGAGCAGGATTCAGAGTGCTAAGACTAGAACACTCTGGAAGCTGGGATGAGATTGGTCTCCCTCGCTCCTGCCCAGTATAGCCAGCTGTTGCTCTGTTTGAGTTTCTTTCTTTCTTTCTGTCCTTCTTTCTTCCTTAAGCAAAAGCCCATGAATTTTCAAAGGCTGGGGATTAATTTCAAATTAAAAAATAGTTTATAGATCAAAACACAGTCCAGATTTGACTCATAGCCTCCACATCTGGGATCCATTTTTTCAGAGATGAGAGTACAGGCCTTGGAGAAAAGTCAGGCAGATGCCTTGTGGTGCTCTCTCAGCCTGGGTCCTAAATTAGAGTCAAAGTGAACTGTTGTGGCTCCCCAGTGTGTCCTAGCTCACAGATGCAGTGGTCACAGCGTAACCACCTCCGTATGATGGCTCAGATCTATACCTATATCTCTGACCTCCTGGATTTTTATTCATAATATGCAGTTCCTCATGAAAATCTGTACTGAAGGTTCTAGAATCCTGAGAAGACAGTATGTCCACAGCAGGCCTGGTCCTGTCCAGCCTCTTGCCCCTAGCAACCTGGGAACCCTCTCAGAGTCTCTTTGACCTTATTCCTTACATGTAATTAGCACGAGTTTGAACCGGATCCTTTAAGAACCAGACACTGACACCAGGACAGGATGAGATGAGCAAGAGGCCAATGGGGCATGGCTTTGTGGGCTAGAGGGAGGGACGGAGCAGGAGCAGACAGGAGGAGCCTGGAGCGATGCCGCTCTGGCGTGTGAGGAGCTAAGGGGAGGCCCCGGGGTCCACCTGGAAGCTCTAACAGGGCACTCGGACTGGAGTCTGTGAAAACAGACCTTCATTTCTCTCTCACCGGCTTGGAGGCTAGGAAATCCAAAGTCACGGTGCCAGCTTCGTCCTGGGTGGTCAGCGAATGAACATCTTCTTGCCATGTCCTCACACGGCCAAAGGGGCAAAGGATCTTTCCGAAGCCTCTTATGAGGGTTCCATCCTCATGGCTTAATCACCTCCCGAGGGCCCTAGGGCACATGCCATCATATTGGGGTTTGGGATGTCAACACACGATTTGGGGGAGGAGCATGAACATTCTGAAGGAACGAGGATCGGGTAGGAAGACAGGAAAGTTTCACATCTGCAAATGGGGAGTTCAAGCCCAGCTCTCTCCTGCCAGGAGCCTGTGCCCCACGGGATCCCTGGGTTCTCAGGAATGGTCTGCTTAGTTCCCGGGCCACACGCCTTTGTTCCTACGGGAGGCACGACCCTGCCATGAGTGAAATGATGGACCTGGAGGAGCAGCACCGCACCACCGTCAGAGGCTGCTGGAGGCCTGAGAGGCGGACCTGCAAACCCCAGCTCAGCTCTGGCTCCCCAGGGCAACTTCTTTCTAACCCACTTCCTAGGCCTGGCCGCCTCATCTTTCCTCTGGAACATTAACTGCTCCCTGCCACTGGTTTTGTCTGCCTTCCACTTCAGTTCATTTTCCAAATTGCTGCCCAAAATGTTCCTTTTCACATGCAAATCCAATCTGGTAACTCCCCAGCAACCAGATTCCAATCTTTCACTGGCCCATCAGGATCAAAGCCAAGCTTCTCAGGGTGACAAGAGCATATGCCAAATATTCCACTGGGTGGGTCACCCACACCCCTCCACAACCCACCCCCCCAGAAATGTGCAGAGCAGCCCACTGACTGAGCGTGTGATCCTTCAGGCACCTCTTCCTTAATCTCCTACCCCGCCCTTTGCTTGTAAAATCCTCACTATAACTGTGCCCTCTGGCCCCATAATCCAATCGACTGCTACACGGACAATAGGATATTTTTCTAAGTCAATGGTTTTCATGTTCACTGCGCAGGGCCTGGGGGGATTTAAAAACCAAACACTGACACTCAGGTCCTAGGCCCAAAGAGTCAGATTGAATTAGCTTGGGTTATGGCGGGACATCAAGAACATATCATTTCTTAAGGGACTTCTGCTGTGCAGCACAGCACAATGGAGAAGCACTGATTTCTAGGTTTTATTCTCCCAGGATTGTCCAACTCCTTGCTTGAGTTTGGAGCTCCTGCTCAGAGCAGCATCTGAATACCCTCCACACATTCCTGCGTGCCCTACGGGTGGCCTGGTACGAATTTGCCTGACTTTATTGGGAAAGAAGAACAACTCCCTTTATCACAGCAAACAAAAACAATGCCAGGAAGAAAAGAAGGAAAGAGACCCCACACGTAGGGGTCTTGTGTTAGAGACCCGCTGCTCAACCAAATGTGTCATTTCACAAAGGCAACAGGGCCTTGCTTTCCAAGCCTGCAAAGCGATTCCTTTACATTTGTTCAAAGTCCTATGAAAATGGAAGACAGAACAAGCTGGAATGTTGCACGGTGTTGCGTAACAATTGCTTTTTGCCTTTCAACGTTTCAGGCAAAAATGTGTTCTGCGATTAAAGTCTTTTCTTAAAAAAATTTTTCTTGTTTATATTTTTATTTTCAAAAAAGATGGTAAAATTAGACTCTGAGGTCTTATCTAGGAAGGAGAAACCAAATGTCAGCTCTTGAGAGGAGACTTCTCGGGGCCGCCAGTGCAGAGGTGGATAACCAGGAAGGAGGAGATGGAATCTGAATGGAGGCAGGGAGGCTGGGGTGGGGCGCTGTGCACAACACCTGCTGGGGCCGGACAGAACAGAAAAGGTGGCGGTGTTCTACTCCTGCAGGAGGAAGAACATCACTTTTCAATCTTTCAGGAACGAGGAAGAAACCAGAAACCAGCATTGCGATCAATCGTCCCACCATGCTTTTACCATCCTATTTACTAACGGGGTTAGCTTGTCACTCGCTTCCTCCGAGGACTGAGGAACCCAGGCTGGGGACCCAGGTTCTCCTGTTTGCATCTCTGCTCCAGCTGCCCAAGTGTGGGCTCACAGTAGCCCCCACAAATAGTTCTTTGCTGTTCTTTATTTTCCACTCATCATTTTTTTTGAAGCTAATCAACTTTCATTTTCTTTATATTCATAAATAGATTGCATTCTGAATCAATTTATCATCTTTGCTATTCAGAAATCATTGTAAAAGTCCACAAATCCTATTGTGAAATATCAATTTGAGTAGCTATGCTAACATAACTGTGCTAACATGACAAATCTGTGCGGTCAAGCGCTCGTGATATAACTAATCTACAAATCACCAACAAGCAAGGGAGACTAAAAATTAGGCTCAAGTTCTTCACCCTTTTCAGGTCATAAGTATTTGCTAGATTAAAAGTTTATTTTCCTATTGAGAATTATCTACATAGCCTTTTTATTGAAAAAAATTATACTTCACCTTTATATTTATATCTTTCTTCAGAAACCAGAATGACAATATCATGAAGAAAATGACTTCACCTGTTTTATTATTTGTCCATTCAATACTTAGGAAAGTGCATAGTAAACAGTAGGTGCTCAACATTTGCTGAAAAAGTCATATTCTTTAAGCAGTGAGACATATTAATAAGCAACATGACAGACATGGAAAGTAATCACTTCAATGGAAATCAGAATTCTGAACTTAAAGAATTACATGCACTCAATAGAATAAAACAAATGACTTCCCTTTCTGTTTTTAGAATACTGGTTCTTAAAAATGCTGATCTGTAATATTATGATTATAATGTTTAAACAACAAATTTAGAATTTTAAATTATCAATATAGTTTGAACTCATTTAAGTACATGCAGAGGTGCTTATGAACACACACCTGCACACATATAACCACATTAAAATTGGGCTTAACTTATATGAACTGTCATTGGATGACTAAAATAACACCTTTGATGGTAAGGATCTTTGTTTATAATTCCAAGTTATGAAAAAAGAAACAAAGTAGTCTTTAAGTAATCCTGGGCCAACACTACCTAAAAAGAGATGGTTGTTTCAGTAATTGCTGAGAACATATATTGTTGAGGTAGGGTAGTTTCTATAGTACTATTACTTATTACTCTGTTTAAAACCATTTGAAAAATAAACAACTGATAAACAAAATTGACAAAACTTAAGCTAGAGTAACTAAGAAATAAGAAAGAAGACTCAAAATCAGAAAACCAAGAGAAGACATTACAACTGATATCATAGAAATGAAAGAGATCGTAAGAGACAATTAAGAACAATTATGTGCCAACAATTGAATAACCCAGAGCAAGTAGATTCCTGGATACATACCCCCTGCCAAGGAGTGGGAAGAATTAGGAGATTGAATCTGTAATAAAAGTCTCCTACAAAACAAAGCACAGGACCTGATGGCTGCAGTACTGACTTCCACCAACATTTAAAGAACCAAGACCAGTCCTTCTCAAACTCTCAAAAACTTAAGAAGCAGGACCACTTATAAACTTATTTTATGAGGCCACCATTACCCTGACACCAAGTCAATGAAGGACGGATGAAAACAGAATTACAAGACCAACTCCCTGATGAACAAAGATGCAAAAATCCTCAACAAAATGGTCGTCAACCAGATGCAACATCACACTAAAGGGATTATCCACTGTGATCCCAGGAGACTTCCCCAGGAATGCAAGGATGGCTCAATATGGGCAAAACCAGGAAAAGACAGGCAGCATCCACAGAATGGAGGTGAAAATCGGGGATCGAGAAAGGAGGAAAGAAAGGAGGAAAAAGTTAAGTGTTCACGCAGATGAGTCATTTGAATAGGCTGGCAACTCTTCAGGAAGTGAATAAAATTAGTTGTTTGAATCCACCTGATTATTGTAAACAACCAATTATCTTTCTGAAGTTTTCAAAAGTCTGGACATTTTTGTGAAAAGATCTCATGCACACAAAACACAAAACAAAAAACTGCTAAAATATTTTCTGTATAACATATATTACAGGTGTTGTATATAAGCACATGTTAATAATATATTAATAATTAATAATGGTATATTAATATAATTGTTTTTTTTTTTTTTTTTTTTTTTTTTTTTTTTTTTTTTTTTTTTGGAAAACACGGCCCTTCGAAGTTCTGAATTCTTGCCCGGCATAAGAAAAACCTCAGGTGATAGACCTGGTTTGACTACTAGGCCACTAAGAAGAACCCCAACAGAATGGGCGACCGCCCCACCAAAGCCCAGGGCTCCAGGTCCCCGTTGGAGAGGAAACAGGCCGGTGGGAGTGTGTGGGTGGCCGGAGCGAGAGCTCTCCGAGCGGAGGAGAGCAGCGAGCCCCTGGAACAGCGTGCGGCCCCGGGTGGACGGTTACTGTCCTGCTACTGTGCGGTGCGTGGGAAGAGCCATGCTGGTCAGCTGCTCCTGAGGAGGAAACCACTGCAGCTGAAAGGAGCGCAGCAATGTGAGCTGCATCAAGGGGACTGCGGTACAGGCACCTCGGGCAACCCAAGAGCCAGGGGCACCTCGTCAAAGCACACAGGCTGACAAACAGGATGCCTGTCAGAGAAAAGAAGCTACCTCGGCCTTGGTCTCTTTATTCAAAAACCAACATGAGCAGGAGATAGAGCCATATCTCTACCATCAGGAAGGAAGGTGGCCGAGCCCGGAACATTGACTATTTCACACAGAACGAGGAGACACCTTCAAATCTGCAGTTTCCGAAAACGGTCCACTCGTTAAAAGCTAATTAAAAGATAAAAACAAAAACACCAAAGCCAAACTGCTTGATATGTGTAGCCAATTAAAGGGTGAGTGAATCTAAGAATGTGGGGAAGTGAGGGTATAAAAGATGGCTGGTGAACGTCAGTGTTAATTAAATATAGAAATAGGCCAACAGATACAGTAGGCCACACAGGAAAAGATAATTCATGCAGATTTCTTTCCGTTTCCATAGTGAAAACAAAACAAAACAGATAGGCATGCATGGAGAGGCTCCCTGTCTAAAGAATCTGTTTGCTCCTCTGATGATCTCTCTTTCTAGGCTAAAAATCAATCTGAGATGCACCAGAGGAATCCGTCAGGATAGTCCTCACATCTTGCTCCTCACAGTGAAAATCGCAACCTAAATATCGAACAGTTTCAGAATGAAAGTCCCCGTACCTGATGGGACTTTTGTAGCATTGTTAAAAATGTTATTTTAGAAATCTTAATAAAAAGTAAGCATGCAGGGGGTATCATGAATGTGGAGAGACAGTGAAGTCGATGCTCAGGTCTAAGGTTGACTAAACAGATAAGCTAAATTCTTGCATGTATCTGACCCAATAACAAAATTCCATTAGGGATTTAGATAATTTTTATTTTCCTCTTTATAATTTGTAACATTCATATTTCCAATAAGGAACATACATGATATTATGAAGAGGAAAATATTAATTTTTTTTTAATATTGAATGACGTTTATGTTATTTGCTAAAATGGATAAACATATAGACCATGTGGTTTATTCCAGGAATTCTTTTAACAAAAGGCAGAATATTTTTTTGGAAACCATGCAAAGTTTCATAGAAACTGTAGTACGAATTACAGAGATACCAAAGAGTAAAGAAATTCATATTTATTCATGTTTAGATTTAAATCTTAATCATACCTTTAGCCAACTGTTGAATCCTATCCTGAAAAGAACTAAATTGCATCTGCAGACTCAGAATTTAGAAGTCATAGACCTGTCCTATATGTTGTTGAGGGATGAACAATACATTATCTGAGGTGTGTACCTAACTGAAGTCCTTTGCTTATAATTTGATTCTCAATAATGATTAGTTCCCAGTAAAGATAAACTCTCTCAAGAGCAGAAACTCTTGAAACTTTGAGCAGCTTGCCTACACGTAGGTCCAAATGATAGTAATACTGCTACTGAAATTACAAAACTAACATTTATTGCTTTACATGATATCAGGTCTTTACGTATGAAGACACTTATGTGAACTCATGAATCTTCGTTGCGATACTGTGTGGTGCTATTGTAACTACTGTTTTTCAAATGAGAAGGGGAGGCACAGTCTGTTAAACAGTCAACAGCAAGTAATCCAGACTTGCACCAGGGGGTCTGCATACAGGACTACAGCTTGGTATTTATGTATATATTTGTTTTTTCATTTATTAATTTCAAAATGTTTTTATTGTTGCATTTTAATTATACGTGATTGTGGGATTCGTTGTTACATACTTAGTCTTGCACACAACGCAGTGATATAATTTGGCAATATCCTTCCTCAATATTTCCCCTTTGTCTCTCCTTCTCCCTCCCCGGGCCTCTTTCCTTTATTTCATTGATCTCTCTTCAAATTTCATGAGATCCTCTCCCACCTTTCTTTTCCTTTTTTCTCCTGTAGCTTCCACACAAGAAAAAATACGACCTTTGAAACTCAGAGATTAACTTATTTTGCTTACTATAATAACCTGAAGTTCCATCCATTTTCCTGAACAGGCTACAATTTCATTTTTCTTTTTGGCTGAATAAAACTCCATTGTGTCTATATACCACATTTTCTTTATGTATTTGTCTGTTGACAGACACCTGAGCTGGTTCCATAGCTTGGCTACTGCAAATCCTGCTGCCATAAACATGGGTTTGCATGCATCACTAAAGTATGGTGACTTTAATTCTTCAGGATAAACACTGAGGGGTGGGATAGCCAGGTCACATGGTGGTTCCATGCCAAGTATTTTGAGGAACCTTCATCCTGGTTTCCCTAGTTGATGTACTAATTTACAATCTCAACGACAGGGCGAGAGTGTTCCTTCTTCTCCACATCGTCTCCAGTATTTTATTTTTTATTTTATTTTATTTTAATTTATTTTATTTTATTTATTTTTGGTCCCTTAGAGCACCATCCTGAATTGAATTGGTGATATGAGATTGACTGGGCAGCATTTCGTATCAAGTTAAAAGTAAAGAGGCCACGTTTAGCCCAGACTGACAAAAATATACAGCAAGGACATAACCAGTTCGAGCATTTTCAGGAAGAACAGAAACATGGCGGAGTAAAGCAAAATAGGAGAGGAAGAAAGGAAACTGACTCGTGCTTAAATCAGGGTGGGTTGTTTCATGGATTTCAAAGGATTTGAATAGGAGGAAGAGAAAACCGTGACAGACCTTGGGACAAAAAAGAAGAACAAAGACATCCGAGGTGCTGGGACTTCCAGGCGGCGCGGAGCTGTCCAGTCCACCTGGATGGACTTGAACCCATCGGATGAAGACCGTGTCGCCTCTGCAGAGCGGGGAGAAGCCGTACAACTGGTGAGACAGATCACATTCCTCTCAAGCCCGCTCTCCGCTCAGGGCCCCTTTGGGAGGAATACTTTCCCACCTTATGGATGATGGGTTTGGCATGCGACTTGGGTCACATTGGGGTGTTGGCCACAAGAAGCCAGCAGAGGCGGGAAAGTGCTTGTGAAATGGGATGCAGTCTTTTACCTCCAACCGTGAAAGTGTCAGCCTCGCCTCCCAGTCCAGAGGAAATAGAGAGCTGGGGGTGGATCTGGACCCACCCAAGTTAGCCCCGCTCCCCAGATGACCTGTATAGACACGCCACAGAGTGCTCATGGCCTGAGGTCACAGTGTGAGTGGCATGATCTGTGGTGTACCTGGGAAGGCAAACCTAACCCGTGTTTGGCTGTAAACCTGGAGACAAAGCAGTTGATATTTAAAATATTGTGGAAAATATTATTTGACAAAGTCAGCTTTGTCCAAGTTGATAGAAGTGGGAGAATAAAATGATACGAAGGGAAATAAAGCGCAGGGTCAGTGGCCTGGAGTGAGCCCTGGTCAGCGGGAGCAGGGAGCCCAGACTGGCGGGGTCTCTAGACCACTAGACAGAAGAGTCTGAAAGCCTGTAACAAACCCGCAGGGGTGGGCAAGGGGTGGGCAGCACCCGAGGGTCTGCGTTTTGATCGGATGGCTCTGTCCTCACTGGCCTATTTCATGCTCTGCGAAGTGAGGACAGGAGCAGATCTCACTCAGCATTTAAGTCATAAAAGCCTTTAGGAAGTTTTAAGTCTGTCTAGGAAAATGAGTTTCGATAAGTGCGCAGAAATAAAAACCCACCCAAACCAAAAGCTCAGAGATCTCAAGAAAATCAAAATGTCCTTTTCCTTTGGTACCTCTGACCTCTTACAGTTACTGAATGACTAAAAGTGGATATTCAGTAATATTATTCAACAACAAATCAGTTCAATAAGTAGATGAGATTCTACCCAGGAATGTGAGACCTGATTTGAACAGTTGAGACAGTTTTTGAGTTAGGCATATTTGATGGAATTCCACCCATTTCTTTTTGAACTCAATTCCCTGATAAATGTCAGCGTAGTATTTTAAGATACACTTTATATGTTTCTAGTTTCCATATCAGAGAAAAATGTATCTTTTGATGTTGCCTAAGTGAAAAAGTGCCCTTTAAAACATTTTTTATTCCAAATCAAAAATGATAAAATCAGTTAAGAAACAAAGTTCTGTCAGTTTTTATCCAAATGATCACTCGGTGACACATTTTTGTTGATTTTGTGCTATTACACAACTAAGGGTCTAGAGGTTACAGAAATTATAACGGATTCTGCAGTCACGGAGTTGATAAGAGAAACCCTCCAATTTGTAGGAGACTATGATAAATATATCTGTTTAATAACGTAGAGAACAATGTTCCAGAAAATAGCCTCGCGTTTTAGTAGCAAATTGCTTTCCAAAGTCCACCTGATCCATTGATAGGACTTTCTCTTTGTGTGCTCATCTTTCTCTTTTCTGAAGAATATTCATGAAAAGAGAAAAGGCTCAGTCAGACAAATTCATGTGCCACTAGTTGGATTTTACAAAAATACTTCTTTTGATTCTGGTACTGGGGATTGAACCCAGGGGCTCTTTACCACTGGCTACACCCCCAGCCCTTTTTATTTATTTATTTATTTATTTATTTTTATTTTTCATTTTGAGACAGGTGTCCCTAAGTTGCTGAGAGTCTCACTAAGTGACTGAAACTAGCCTCAAACTTCTCATCCTCCTGCCTCAACCTCCCAGATTGCTGAGGTTACAAGCATGTGCCACCATGCCTGGGGGGATGTCACAAAAATACTACTTATGTATACAGAGTTTATTAAATTCTACACAGGTTAAGATTCACTTAGCGATTCACTTAGCGATAAGAACTAATTGTAATAATTTAAAACCCAGACACCAAGTTAAAAATTTTACTTGACATCTAGAGTTATTTTATATGCTTCTAATGAACAGATTAGAGACATCTGACTTCTGAAAAGAAATTTAGCTCATCCAATGAGGTTTATCCACAACCTCGTTCATATTCATAGTATTCTGATATTTTAATTTTGTGGCTTTAAGCATAAAACCATGACTTTACATTTTTATTTTTGTAAGAATAATTTTCATGGAATGGAACTACCATTTGACCCAGTTATCTCACTCCTTGGCCTATACCCAAAGGACTTAAAATCAGCATACTACAGTGACACAGACACATCAATGTTCACAGCTGCTCAATTCACATAGCTAAGTTATGGAACCAACCTAGTTGTCCTTCAACAGATGAATGGATAAAGAAAATGTGGTACATATACATAATGAAATATTACTCAGCCTTAAAGAAAAATACAATTATAGCATTTGCTGGTAAATGGATGGATCATGACTGGTGTAACTCCACATTTTGTACAACCACAAAAATGGGAAGTTATATTCCATGTATGTATATAATATGTCAAAATACATTCTACTGTCATGTATAACTGAAAGGAACAAATAAAAGATTTTTTAAAAGAATGATTTTCATTTTTAAAAACATTCATTTAATCACATTTTCCCCTTATATTTAAAGATATTTTCTATCAGTTACAAACAACTTAAGAGTGGTTGTATTTCACAATTTATAGTTGTAAGGGAGAAAATCAATGATAACTTTAAATCATAAATTGGGGAAGGAAAAATAACAGAATGAGACAGAAATCATTACCCTATGTACATGTATGAGTACACAAATGGTATGACTCTACTTCACGTGCAACCAGAGAAACCAGTTGTACCCCATTTGTTTACAATGAATCAAAATAAATAAATTATAAAAAATTATAATGAAAAGTATTTTCTAATTTTAATTAACATGGACAGATTTTCCTGACTCCAAGGAATTTAATTTTTTAAAGAGTGGTAATAGCGGGGGGTGGCAGTACACGCCTATGGTCCCAGCGATTCCAGAGCCTGAGGTTCAAAGCCAGCCTCAGCAACTTAGCAAGGACCTAAGGAACTTAATGAGATGCTGTTTCAAAAGGAAAAGGACCGGGGACCTGGCTCAGTGGTTAAGCACCCCTGGGCTTAATCCCCAGTACAAAAAAAACAAGAGGCATAATGATGACCCCACGATGAACAATAACCATATCTACGAATTCTAATAACGAATTACGATTTAAGAGGAAATTTAGGAAGGGAAATTAATAGGACTCGGGAAATCACTCCATTTCATCCAAATATTTCCAGGAGAAAGCGTTCTAACTGACACACGCCGCCCACTATTAGTTACGGAACAGAAAAACTGTAGAGAGCACATGGACTCTTCTCGATTGGAACTCTCTCACGTTATAGGACAATTCGCCTCCGAGTTGTAGCTACGACAAGGAGCATTGCTGTGCACAGGGATCTAAGATCATTTTCCGTGTGTTGGAAATGTTCACAACTTTATTTTTTAAAGAAAACAAATACTTACTCACTGTATTCTGCACCATTCAGAGGATGTTCTTCCTCACAGAGAAACATCCGTAAGTTAGCCCAGGGGAGGCACAGGGACATCACTGTGCTCCACACCCAACACACGTGCAGAGAATAACGGAAACTCTGGTTTCACATCTTTCTTTGTCTGGTTGAGCTTTAATTCTACTAGAATATTTATTAAAAATGGAAAAGTAGGAAAGGCATTTGCTGGCTTCCTGACGGATGCAGTGGTTACGTAGTGCTAACATCAAAAGCAGAGAGCAGAACCCTGTCCTCAGTGCATGTTGACCAGTGAGTGTTCTGTGGGGCAAGGGGATGGACCAAATGCACAGAGAAGTACAGACAAACGGAGCTGCGTCTCAGAAGGGGTGGAGAGGGGAGGGAGGAAGGGGGAAGGCAAACATTCATTTAATGTTGATTTTCCGTTATGCACCCAAGGCTCCCAGCAGACCATAATGAGAAACAACGACAAAGTCTCCTCTTCAGGACTCAGAATCCAGAAGGACATATAAGATGGGAAACATCCCCACATCAATCTGTGAATTCACGAATGACAGAGACTGTATCTTATGTATCCTGTCTTTCTAAGTGATGAATGAATATTCAATAGATGCTGAATTCATGATTGTATGGAATCCATCAGTGATTTGCACACAAATACTTACAATAAAGCAAAGGTGAACATTTCTCTTTTTGTCTTTTTAATTTGCTCAATAACTCTCTGAGGTAGGACTGACAAATTATGAAAGTTAGGTTGGAGAAATTAGGAAACTCATCCAGAGTTAGCTCGGTGTATGACCATGTGCATCCAGAATCCAAATTTTTTGATCACCATTTTTCTGTATTATTTTATTGAGTGATGCAAGCTACAAAATGATACAGATAAATTGTTTTAAAGGCCAAGAAGGAAATACTTCAATCAGGAACCCTGGCGGAGACTTCCAAGTATAGCTAGTTGACCTGGACGCTCCAGGATGGAGAGAATTCTGAGGGATGGAAACAGGATCTAGACCTGCACTGTTCAGTAGCCATCAGCCCTATATGGAAATTTAAATGAATTAAAATCAAATAAAACGAAGAAGCTAGTTCCTCTGTTGCACTAGCCACACGTCAACAATCCGACATTTGCATGTGGTTTCTGGCTACCACATTGGTCAGCACAGAATTGTAGAACATTCCCGTTTTTATAAATTTCTACTGGAGAGTGTTCTTCTGGATGAGGGATAAGGCCATTTATAGTGCGAACACAATGAAGACAGTAAGGGAACAGAGTTCATCCTCTTCAGAGAAGACTGTGGTGTTTAGCTTGTGAGAGTTTTGGGTCAACGATTGGGTGTAGGGAATGGCAAGTAATCACCAGATATATTCTGAATAGCCTTGAATACCTCCAAGCAAAGTTATGTGAATTTGATCAGCCACCAGAATCATGGATGACTTCTTTTTGGGAAGTGATGCTATTTGAAATGATGATTTGGGAGGTTTTTCACAGAGGTAGGGTTAGTGGTTGAGAAATGATTATGAGACCTAGAGCTTGGGGCTGAAAATCTGAAAGGAAGTGAGAGAGTTTCGAAATGGTACCCGTAGGATTTGACATTATTTAGAGAAAGAGGAAAAGAAGTTTGAGGAAGAGGATTAGTGGTAGTGGCATGGCCAGAAATGCAGAAGTCAGGAGAAGAATGTGTCCTCTTTGGAGGGAAAGAAAGTTCAATTTTGGACTTACTGAGTTTCAGGTTTCTTGAGATATTTATCTAAAGATATCCATGCAGCATGAGGAAAAGTTCCAAGTCCTCTCTTATTTTCCCCCCACGTGACAAGTGCTGTCCTGTGAGACTGGGAGATGCTGAGATTAGAGAGTGGTCACTGGTAGAGCGACCAATATGCAAAACAGTGGAGACCCAGCTGTGCACAAGTCAGGAGAGAAGCAGCAGGTGCAGAGTCCAAGTGAAGGCTGACAGACTTGGCTGAGACGGAGACAGTCTTGTTTATGATTACAACTTTGGGATATCGTGCACTTAAAAAAATAACCTCATTGATTTCACATCATTTTCAAGAAGGCTACACTACAAAGTCTATAATAGAAATAACCCTCAGATTGTTGCATAATTTTTTGATGTTCATGCGAGTCAGACAACACCCTTGGCAGTGTGTGGAAAGAATGACCAGAAATTCAAGTTTCACTATGAACTTTGATAAATGATCCAACCTGTTGGCAGAAGCCATCAACCCAACAGCTTCAAACATCACAGAATCATGGAGCTCCCTTCCCTGTGCGATCCAAGAGAACCCAGGATCCCTCCAGTGATTCTGTTTCATGTAAGTTTTTTTTTTTTTCTCTTTTTCTCCTTCAGCGTAATTGGTAGAGGAGGAAAAGAACCAGCAATGACATTTAAAAGATAAAACGGAACCCAGAAGTTAAGATAGAGTTCTATGTATTTGCCTAACTTATGAGTGGAGACAGGAAAAAGCAAAGATTCTATCTTACAAGAGATACACTAGTCTTCAACCCAAACTCAGACAAGGTACTTATAACATTAGGTCTTCCAGAGAGCAAAATAAGTAAGATAAAAAGATTGCTGCTAGCTCAAAATCTTGTGATTTGATAGACTGATACCCGAATGTAAAGAAGTCTCCTACCAGGACTCATCCTGTATGAATGAATTAACAAATGCTGCTTTTCTATAGTGATTTAGTTCTTTGAGAATGCTAAATGTTTGTAACTTACAAGCCATGATTATTAAAAAGCCCTTGAAATTTACTCAGTTCAAGAATTTCTAATGAGTCAATTCACAAGCCTCCTCTGAGATGTCTTAAATTCAAAGGAAATAAAACAGCCCCAGGGAACAATCCACAGTAGGATCAGGACTAAAATCCACCTCTCCAATCTCAGTGGCAGTTCACTTTACCCACGAAGAACAGGGTGGACTCGGCAGAGAATTGATAAGCATCGATACCAAGGGGTTGAGAAGGCGGTCATCCACATCAGCAATTAACCACAACTGCCAAAACTCACAAAAGGGTGATGATACAGTTGCCCAAGTACCTGCTGCTCAGTGACAGGGCTTCTCTCCAGGGTTGTGGTGCCGTGCCAGGCAGGCCACGGGTCAGCTGCCATAGTGAACTGAGGAGTCCTGGCCACCTGTGCTCCAGGGCACAAGCCTTGCCCCAGGCTCCAGCTGATGCCCACAGCCACCCTCCCACCCCGACATCCCAACATCCCAGGCAAAGCGAGGGTCCACTCTCCTCCCCGTTGCCAGCAGGGGGCAGAAGATGGGGTGCTCAGGTGGTGCTCCACATCTCACTTGGGAGTGGACACTGGAATCCTCTCTGCGGAGGCCTGGGCTGAGGAAGGACTTTCATTTCTTCCTTGAATTCTGGGAACACGGTGATGCCTGGAAAGTAGGGTCCACAGAACTACTGTGAGGTGGACTGTCCCTGTCATTGGCACAGTGCTGTGATTGAAAGGTGGTACTCTTTAAAACTGTTACCGGTGTCCTTTGACCACACAGAATCCTGGGTGTCACCGCGGCGTATTCACCCACGAACACGGCAAGATTCGGTCCTGGTCCCTGGCGCCTCCTGTGCTCTCCCTGCCCCTCCTGGTCTCCTCCCTACACCCTGATGTTCTCCTCCTACTTTCATGAGATCCAAAGATCCTCGACCATGAAGTCATCATTATGTGAATAATAGACAACTGTGAATATGGTGTAAAAATATAATAACAAGGCAGATCCAGTTTAGGGCTGAGAGTTCATGGTGTAGTAATTCTTACAGGTAACATGTTCTAAGCATTTTAAAGAAAAGATAGAAACTTTTTTAGGCTTTATTTTATCAGCTCTATATGTGTAAATGCAAGAATTGATAACATCTTGAAGAGCTTATATTTTTGTCTGCTTCAAAGTAATCAGATAATCTGCCTTGGAGTTTTTCCAGTTTATGATTTCAGCCATGTTGACAAATTAAAATTTCTTAGAAAAATAGTAAGTTGTATATTGCATTATCAGATTTAACTACCTATTTGTAAGCTATTGTAATAATGGTCTTGAGTTTATAAAAGGGTGTTTGTGTGTACAGGTTGAGAGAGCATTGTTATTATTATTTTTTTCACAGCAGGAACTCTATATTGAGGAAGTCACACAGCTTTTATGTAGGGTGGGGGCTAGGCGGGAACCAGTCAGCTTAAAGGTCAGCAAGGCAGGGGGTTCACCCAGGCGAGAGTCCCATAGGACTATGTGGCAAGCACGAGCTGATCACGTTGGTGGAACTGTTGTTAACCAATCCCTGACGGTGGTCGGGTTTATCGTCATGAACCTTCGAAACCGCCTTTGAGCCTTGATCTTGCTCACTCGCCAGGGAGTAAGGAGTCAGCCTGAGTTAGTTAACGTGCCATTAGTCCCAACACATCCCCCTTTTTTGTTTTATATTAAGGGTGTGTCTGTCTTAGGTTGCCCCTGGGAGGGTCTTACCCGTCATGGACCATCACCCTAGCAGTTTGGGGGTCCGCCTTACTAGAAGGTGTGCCTGTCTTAGGTTGTCCTCCTCTGAGGATCTTACCCATCATTGACTACCACCTTAGCACTTCAGGCGGGCCCCTTGAGAGAGCATTATTGACAAGACTTCCTGGGTTTGAATTCCTGTTCCCTTACCTACTTGAAGTGAAATCTTGGGCAAGTCACTTAAGGATGCTTTTGCTTTTCTACTCATAAAATGAGGATAACTCATATTAAATAATACAAATTATTGAATATTCGTAAAATCCTTAGACTGATGCTTATCATAAGAATAATAAAAGTCTCACCTTATTATGAGTCTTATATATAACTAGAACATGTGGTCATCAAATGCAGAAGAAAGATTACGAGGCTAAACTTTGAAAATAATATAATTCTATAAATCACATTTTTAAAGTATTGAGTTTAAGAATACTCTCCCCTTTTAAAAGAAGCACAAAAGCTAATCATTCAAATAACTTATTAAGAAACCAACTCCTTTCTTTAAATGCCTACTAATTATGCAGTTTTTCTTTATGTGTTTAAGATTTTCACATTTAAAATCTATGGAGACTAAGCTGACTTGCTTGGGAACTTCTATGATATTATAAAGCCAGTCAAATGAAGAATATAAAAGACTTCTGTAAATAAAGTAGAGGATAATACCCAAGCTTTTAATTAGCTATGAAAATTGGGAAAATGTGCTCTGGATAATTAATGTTCACAGAAAATTCACAGAAAGTTCATTTTATTTAGGTCTCTTCTGTTTTCAAGTTTTTAGCTAATCTTTGGTTGGAACTGCAAACTTGAAAATAAGAGAGAGATTTACCTGCTCTGTACTTTTCTAATATATTCTTTTTAGTGAACACAGAAATGGACAGAATCAGGAAGTAAAGCTTTGTGAGGTTTCAGTGGTTTATTTTAACTAACTGAAAGATCCCTGAGTTGGTTTCTGAGAACACAAACCATGGACTGATACATATTAGACTGAGTCTTAGCTATGGCAGCTACCAGCTAGTTCTTTTAGAGTAAATGCCTTAAGCCTTAGTTTCCTACAATGTCTAATAAAATTAATATTATTTACTCATTATAATATTTAAAATTTAAATGAGATAATTCACAAAAAATCAGGCATGTCTCTTGGCACCTAATATTTGTTGAATGAACGTGGGAAGCTAGGACAGTTGTGATGGTGATGGTGATGGTGATGGCGGTGATGATAGTGATGGTGATGGCGGTGATGATGGTGATGGTGATGGCGGTGATGATGGTGATGGTGATGGTGATGGCGGTGATGCTAGCGATGATGGTGTTGATAATGGTGGTGGTGGTGGTGATGATGATGACGGTGACGGCAGCTACAGGTTTTAGCCCGTCCACTTTTGCCTTGAATCACTGGTAACTTAACCTATTCCAATGCTCTACATTCATAGGACAAAGGAGATCTGCTTTACTATGCAGCCTCTGCAGGAGAAAGAGGAACTATAGACCCTCAAGGATCTAACTGGTTTCAGTTCTGCGTCTCATACTACAAAATCTGCTAATCTTAACTTCTTAACATGTTTAACTATTCCTCTGACTAATGGCAGGAGGCGCTATCTGGTCCCAACGTGCCTCCTGACTCTCTGGTCTATTGACAAACTTCTCAGGAGTGTCCCACCATCACCTCAACCAGTGAGGTGCTGGTAATTCTGATAGTGTGAATTCTCTTACTAGGGTCTGTTCCAAGTCACCAACTTGACATCACTGCATGCAGAATTGGGAGACCATTCTTGCTGATTTGAGCACACCGCTGAACTTCCCACATCTCATAGTACCCAAGCAAAAATCCAACATCTTTGCTGTATCTCTAGTTAAGGACACATTATTGCCATATTTCTCCAGCCTAGAAACATCACAGTCAGCCTGGATGGCATTGGCGGACTCTGCAAGTGATCCTTCTTCCACGACTGTGCCTTGGCTTTGCTGCTGCCTCTGCCCAGGCGTCTCCCCACATCCTCACAGTGGGGGCTCCCTCAAGCTTCAGCTCCAGTGTCGAATCCTTTGATGTGCCTTCCTCGCTCTGCTCTCCAATTAGAAGTAATCACTTTGTAGTCAGGCTAGGCATTCGTCTAAAAATAGAAGTATCTGTAGTTGCTTCATCAAAAGTAAACCTGGGTTTCTCAAGGTGAGGAGAGAAAGGAAAGTTCCACTATACGGTGTGAACGTGGATGGACAGTTCTGAGGTCTGATCCAGTCCTTCTCCTGCCTCTCATGAGCATGTCTTATAGGTTGCAACCAACAATAGGGAGACCCCAGTGGGATCTTCTCCCTTTGGTGTTGTGGTCTGAGAATGGATTTTTCAAGTCTCCATTAATTCAGGCAACAGTAAAGTGAAGGCTGAGATTTTAAAATAAAGCATTCAAAGAAACCCAAGAAAAACAGAAGGGAAGTAACATGACAAGCAATCTGACAATGTGGATCACTCTCACAAAGGGGTTTGAGTTCGTTCTGATTACCAATGGCATTTTACATGTTACTTTATTTTTATGAAGAAAATTGCAGATCATAAAATTTAGAAAGTCCGAAGGGTATCCAATATGCTTTCAGGCGTATATCATTCATATCAAGTCAATAAGCATGTATTCTCGTCCCTCCTCTTTGAAGACCTTGTTTTCAGAACAGTTCAGGTTCATAGCAATATTGAGAAGGCATAGATATTTCCCATATACCTCCAGCTCCCAAACATACCAGGCCTCTCCAGTTATCAGCACCCTGCAGTAGGATGGTACATTTGTTACAACTGATGACCCTACATTGACTGATCAGATCACCCAAAGTCTACCGTTAGGGTTCACTCATGTGTACGTTCTAGGAATGTGCAAACATATAATGATGTGGATATAAGGATACACAATCCACCATTATGGTCTCATGCACCATGTTTTCACTGTCCGGAAGATCCTCTGTGCTGATCTATTTGAGTCCTTGACGTGCTGTGTTCCTCATCCAAGATTTGAAACTCCTTGTCTTCAGGGGGAGAGTTCTACTTGTCTCTCGATTCCCCGCACTGACTGGCACTGTATTATGTGCTCAGCAAAATTCAACAATCTGTGAACAGAACGCTTGACATGAGAACTTTAGAAGAATGAGAACAGCCACAAAATACTTAAAATCAGGTGAGGTGGCTGTGTCACTATAGTATGCTCATTTTAGTTCTTTTGGATAAATCCCAAAATGTGGGATAGCTGAGTCATATGGTGGTTCCATTCTTAGATTTTTGAGGAAGCTCTACACTGCTTTCCAGAGTGGTTGTATACATTTCCAATCCAGTCAACAATGTAGAGTGTTCCTTTTTCCCCTCTAATAAACTAAACATACTCACACACACACACACACACACACACACACACACACACACGTCATCATATGTAACCATTGTCTTGTGTGTTCTTCTGTATGTGAACCCTCGTGACTTCACTTGACCTTAGATATCATATAATAAATAAAGATTTCATCTTTCTTTCTATGTCTCTTCTAAGACAAGAAGAAGTACATTATTTGAGTTCCCACCGTGGTCCATTAATTGGAGACATCTTTTAGCTTTTCTTTATTCTTCAGAAACTCTAATGGAGAATGGCGACTTTGCAGCCTCAGAATGACTTTAGAATTGTGAAGAAAGGTCTTACTTCAAAGCATTCAAATGTGTTAGTGGCATTTGATTTCTTCTTACTGTACAGCCTTGAACTTTTGGAAAGAAGAGGAAGAGCAACTGTGGCAAGGACTGTGACTAATCCCAACCTAGGAGAGACACTGGCCGGGGAGGCGGATGTGCTCGGGCGAGCCCTGCTCGGGCTTGCTGTGTGTTGCACAAATGTCCCCATTCTGTCCATCAGACACGCCCATTTCCCTTGTGGAGACCAGTGAATCACGTGGGGTCTTGAGTAAGCCACCATGATCTTGCATTGTTAAGCTCTGTATTGCTTTGTCTTTGATTTTCTTATCCGCGTCCCCTGCTGGCTTTCTACCAACTCATGTCATCCTCTGCCAGGTTATCTGGACAGGAAAATCCATCTTAAAGGAGATTTCAAATGAGTTATTTTGGAAATAATTGGGCTAGAATTCAGGAGATCTGGTTGCTTTTAACTAGCTCTTTCACCTTGAAAGAATCCCAGATAGCATTTACAAAATGAATAGCATTCATGACATTTTACTACACTCATACTTGATGATTCTTCATAGGATGCTTATTATTATTGGAAAATAGACTTTACTAAATATATATAGACAGTACTAAGTCCACAAGTAGGTGTGCTAGGACAATAATGTGACAGTATTGTTCAACTGATGTGGAAAGAGAAAAATAGGAAAGAAGATACAAATCTGAGGATAGTGGTGGTTGGACTTGACCTCCAGACCCATCATTCAAAATTTATATTGTACAAAGGAAATGATTTTAAAGGACAGAATTATAACAGGTAATCATTGCTTTGCTTAATTATAGATATTGATTATGATTTTACACTGGCAATATCTGTTTGAATGTTTTACTTTAGTTTTTACCTTTTGCTTTACTTTTTACTCACAATTTGTTTCTTTATAACTGAAAATTTATAAAACTTAAAGTGAAAAGAATACAACAATCATATTCATTGCCCAGAATTCTTTTAGCACACTTTAGAAATTATACTCTTTAGTTTCGTGTTTGTATTATTTGTACCTGTTGTATATATTGGTTTGAGTTCTTCCAAAAGTGGTTTCTAAAATGAGGATTTGAAAGCAAACAGTTTATTTGAGATAAGTAAGAGATAGAGAGCAGGATGCACAACGGGCCTGGGGAGGAAAGGGATCTAAGAATAAAGTACTTAGCCCATTTCTGTAGTGGCTAACTGGAGTCAAAGTCATGAGAAACTCTGGGAAATGGCACAGGACACAGAATGATCCCCTGGGATTTCCAGGTCACTGGTTTAGTGCTTCCGAAGGTGGATGTCAATCTCCCATACCCCTGGACGGGGACACAGCAAGCTCCCAGGGTCTCGCAAGGACAGCCTTGGGCAGTGTAATGGTTTAGATGGGAGATGACCCCAGAAGCTCATGTGTGAGACAATGCTAGAACTTTCAGAGGTGAAATTATTGGGCTATGAGAGCTGTGACCTGATTCGTGGATTAATCCTCTCATACAGATTAACTGGGTAGTAACTGTAGGCGGGTAGGGCGTGACTGGAGGAGGCAGGACACTGGGGGCATGCCTTTGGGGTTTACATTTTGTCCCCACTGAGTGAGCTCTCTCTGTTTCTTGGTGTCCTGTCCTGAGCTGCCTTCCTCCACCTTGCTCTAGCGCCACCTCTGGCCCAGAGCTATGGAGTTGGCTAGCCATGGGCCGAGACCTCCAAAACCTTGAATCAAATAAACTCTTCCTCCTCTAATTATTCTTTTTGGGTCTTTTGATCACAGAGATGGAAAAGCTGACCAAAAGAGGCAGTATCTGAACTCTGGCTGTTGGGAGTCAGCTGGAGCCCACAGAGAGACTGAAGTGGTCGACCGACCTTGTCCGCTTTTACATCCCACCTAGTTTTACATTCCACCTAGTTTTACATACCATGTAGTTTGACATACCACCTAGCATTTTAGGAAAGTCAGTCTTTCTCTTGTAAAACTTAACATGTTTACCATTCACATTTAAATGCTAGAAAGTGAATAATGGCCTAAGCGTTAAAAATCCATCCATCTTTGGCCAATGGTAGCCTTCCTTGCTTCCTTCATATGGAAGCCACTCCTTTGAATGTGTGCATGTCAACTTTCGGTGGTCTACTTTATACTTTCTCTTCTGAAATTTATTTCTGCAATTATGTTTATAGGATTATTTTGTTTCTTCAATCTATAACCGCCCTGGATTCCTATATTTTTATTGTTTATCGCATTACTGTTGAGCTCGAGTTCATGTGCTTATTAAAGTTCCCTAAGGTGCCACTGTGGTAAACAGCCTGTGCTTCCCAGATGCTCTCTTCTCTATTAGGGTCTTCATCTTCCTTCTCAAAGGGACATGCCTGTCTCGCTTTCTTCCTCTCCCCTCATATTTTGCTTTTAACCTTTCTCCCTTGCTTTCCCTCTTCTTTCCTTCACATCTTGTTTTATTTGCTGTAATAGATCTGCATATTTCCCATGGAATTCCCACCCACGTTGCTACTAATCAAACAGTTCTGTCCATTCTTTTTTGATGACAGAGTGTGAATACATTCAGAAATCTTTCCAGGATAGCAGAGAAAAAGTTTGTCTTGACCTCCTAGTTTCACGCTTCTGGGTTTCACGCTATTTCCTCAGTTCAGTGCGATGACCTACCTTCTGTAGCATGATAATAATTCAGCTTCTTGTCTTCAAAACAAAAACAGCTAATCTCCTACTTTACTATTACTTAAAATCAAAAATACTCAGTCACTGAAGTTTTCCAAGCTGAATGCCCAAGAATCTGCCGGGATAATGAACTCATAACAAGGTGAGATTGCAGATATGTGATTTAGAACTGATCTTTATTTGGAGCCAGCCTTATGATTGAATGGTACTAATAAATTATATGACTATGATTTTAAAAGTTCTTGCAATTCACACAAAAAATTCCCATATTGGAGCAGAAGTTAAGCAATCTGGATATTTTGGTAATGTCCAGTTAATATATCTTGTAGTCCTAAGTAGCTATAGTATAACCTAAAAAAATGTAACTTGGAAGTAAGAAAATTTCTGAGGATCATTGAAAGTACTAACAAATTAACAAAGTGTGCAAGTAAACTGAAGGCATCTGGATTAACCAATGCAACAGAAAATTGCTTCAAGTTGTGTTTAATAAAAGGGCAAGGGAGGCAGCCAGGGATGGGGAAGCACCCTGACTCAGGACCTGGGAACAGCAGGACACTGTTAGCATCCGAAACTGGAAGGCAAAGGGGAAAGAAGCCTGCAGAATCAGGCAAGAGCTGGGCCACTGGAGGCTTCCCCTTGGAGGGGTCATGTCCACAGCCAACCTCGATCCGGGGGGCAGGAAAAAGACATGAAGACTTGGGTCCCTTCCTCCCCCAGCCTCCTGCCCTCCAGTAGTGCATCGCACAGGTCAAACCAGCTGAAGCCGAGGGCCGACAGGCTGTACAAAGATGGAGATCAAGGTCCTGGAGCACAGAAGGCACAGAAGAGCGGAGAGTGAAACTGGGGGTAGCGAGCTGCCAGTCCTGCCTCTCGCCCCGCATTCCTTTCTCAGGTGATTTCCCCAGCCATGGAGCAAAGTTCAGAAATGAGCTCTTTACAGAAATAAAAGCCATATTTTTCTGCATTTAAATAAATTTAGAAGAGCAGTTATGGAATCAGATGTACAACAAAGTAGTTCTGTGCCCATTGCCAGCCCACGGCACCCATGTGGGCAGCTTTGTCCTGTTTCCGTAGCTGACCTTCGTGGAGTCCTGCAGCAAGGGGCTTTTCTGGGGCTTTCCGCGGAGTTACTCGGACAGAGCCTAGGAGCAGGTGCTCATGCTGTCTACTTCAGAGGGGGCTGCAGCTCTGAAAGGCCCCCTGAGGCTAACAGTGAGAGGCTGTCCCCAGAGCAAGTCCTTACTATTAAATTCAGGTGTTGCCCTTGCTTGATTTTTGGAGTCCTGAGAATTTCTAGTGCCTCTTTTGTTATACTTGAGTGATGATTACCCAATTGGAAATGAACAAAGTCTTGACAGATGAGCCACTTGCAAATTCTGCACATCTGAGAGTCATCATCCAAGAGGCTCATTGCTGGAACTCGGCCAACTCTCCCTCCAGTTGAAAGTGGGCCAGTCACATCCCCTCGGTAACCTCATTAGCATCTTGCTGATTCACACACCAGATCAGATGCAACTGAGTTTTGTAAGCTTTAAAACCATCCTCCTTGAATGCTGCACAGCTCCTTGATCCACGGTCGCCCTGCAAAGACATTTTGCATCAGGTATGATTCTAATAGGAATTTATGGTGGTCCTTTCGAGGGAAGAATCTGTTTCTTCTTAGGCAATGGAACAAACATTGAGATTTTGTAATGGAAGTCATGATTTCAGTTGATTTTGGGAGTAACACTAAGAAATAAGTGCACTCTTATAGAATTGATCTATAACTTAGTTGAAGATCAATTTGCAAAAGCACTTTTCCTCCTGATTAGATTAGTAAAATGAAGCTATTCTGAATCCAAGAGCCATTTTATCACCACAATTTAATGTCTAAAATCAAACCTAAGAACGTTCATTTTAAAAAGGTAACCAAAGCACATGTGAATTTTAAAGTATGGGCCATAACATTTATTCTCACTCTTCGCTTAGTTCTGGCTAAACCGCTAGCACATCATTTCTAAGACACACTGGAATGATATGGTGGGGATAATAACCAGTGTTGCTCCTACCTGTTTCCCCTTCTCGACTTATGTAAATGCAGACGTCCAAGGTCACTGCGGTGGGCTAAGAGCCAGGAGCGCCTTCGATCTCTGGGTCTGGGGCCCCTGGCTGTTGGCTGAGGACGGTGAGTCAACAAGGTGGGGAAAGATGAGGACTGTGCACTGGGGTCCTCAGCAAGATTCAGAGTCAGAGGTGTTCGTCCATCCATGATACCCGCTGCCCCTAGCGAGTCACCCGACATCGCCACCCGACGCAGGCTTGGTGTGGTCCTGTGCCACTTCTCGCCACTCTGAGTTTCTCTGTGGATAGTTTTTAAGATTTCTTAGACACACTGATGTCTGGGTGGGGTAAGTGGCACTGGTTGAAGGGAACAGTTGCTTGGGCCCGTGGGGTTCTGAAGGCAGCCTTCCTGTCTGACGGCCTCCGGACAGACAGGAGCAGGGCAGTCAAGTGCGTTTCACCTGGTCACTGTGCCTTCCACGTCTATCACTTTTGCTTATATCACTTATGTGAATTTTTCTATCTTATTCGATTTCAGTTACCTTATTTGTAAAATGGCACTCTAATAGTATCTAATGCATGATCTTGTGTTACACTGCTATAAAATATGTGTGTATGCACCGCTGCATCTCTGTATAGAAAGAAGTCCTTTTACAGGTGACTATTTAATAAATCTTGGTTATTATTATCACCTCTGATTTGAGGGTTCAAATTCCCGTTTAAATATATTTGAATAGGTATTTTCATCAATGGTCCATGTGAGTCGAATTTCTTTGTATTTTTAATTTTTAAAAGATCAACACCAAGAACATATTTGAAGTTACAGCAGAAACAGCAAAATTAACTTATAAAATGGGATCTGACAGTAAATTCGTAAAGGTTGATATTTGTGTATATGTGCCTACATACGTGTGTGTCTTACCTGACTCTCACTTCTCTAATGAGTAAAAATTACCATTTTTGAACCATGAGATCACATCTATTATTCTGTTGCTACCTGAAAAAAGACAAATGATTTTGATTTCAACACGGTCAATAAATTCATGGCAATAAAGGGTCATCCTGCCTCTGTTTCACGCAGCGCCAGGCCACCCATTCTTCCCTGGAGGAGGGTGTGCATTGAGTACTAATGGAGCCCCAATGGCAGCATGTGCTGTCCCCATTTGTCAGCCGATTGGACAAACTGCTTCACAATGCTACTCGAATTACCTAATTTGACCATGTAAATATCAAAATGACGTTTACAGCAACAATGAGCATGATCGATACTGCAAGACTGTCATTCCTTATAAAAGCAGATTCAAAATTACGATTTTTAAAACAACTGTAAATGGAAAATTAGGAAGTAACTGCATAATAAACTTCTTTTTTTCTGAACCATCGAGGACAAGTTGCTGATCTGA
Organism: Sciurus vulgaris; assembly: GCF_902686455.1. Classification (NCBI taxonomy): domain Eukaryota; kingdom Metazoa; phylum Chordata; class Mammalia; order Rodentia; family Sciuridae; genus Sciurus; species Sciurus vulgaris. The sequence continues at coordinate 141,011,959 of NC_136470.1, forward strand.
AGCCCAAAGCCTTAGCCCAGAATACCTAGGGCGTCTCTTACAAACAAAGATATTTTTCTATGCAAGTTCAATATAATCATTGAATCAAGCAATTACAACAAACACGCCACTGGCACCTAATCTTCAGAACCTATTAAGGTGTCACCAGTTGTGCTAATAATGACCCTGGCACACAGGACCCGGCGTAGCCTCCATCCATGCAGCAGTCAGGCCTCCTTGGCCTCCTGGACTGAAAAAGTCTCCACCATCTTTCTTTGACTGTCCTGATCTTGGCACCTCAGGAATTTAAAGGCCAGCTATTTGGAAGAAAGCTCTGGTCTGGGTTTGCGTGATTTCCTTGTGGTTCTGTCTGGGTTGTGCATCTTTGGCTGGCCCTGGAATTGAGGCCCTGTGGTCACATCTCCAGCACGCCTTGTGGCTAGTCCCATGGCTGAAGAAGCGCCTTCAGCCCACTAACTAAAGGCAGAGGCTATGAAACCTCTCTGCTGTAAAGTGCATGTCCCTTTCTCTTCTCCATAAGAACTTTGTGGGCTACATGGAGCTACATCGGGCAGTGCTTAGCAAACCTTGGATTTATTCACTTATTTGTATCTGAATGGACTGGCGCTTTCCTATGTGATTAGGGGGACCTCAGTTTTGCACTGTCATTATTACCAATTTTAATAGTGGTATCGTCCCTGATCGGGCCACAGGGGAACACACGGACACCTTCCTTGCTGGGCTGCCCTGGCACACGCCCCTCGGCTCTGGCACCCTGATCTAGGCCACTGCAGCTCCACACTGAGGCCTTCCTGGATCTGCTCCTCCTGATGGCTTTAGGATTAAATTATTCAGACAGGGGAAAGGTGGGGCAGGAGAAGAGAGGGGAGGGAAGGAAAGGAAAAGGAAAGGGAGAAGGGGAAGGGGAAGGAGAGGCACAGAGAAAGAAGACAACAGGAACCCCAAATTACAGCAAATGTATAGTGTTGAAATTCTGCAACTTGAAAGATCGATTTTTTCCGTATTTTCTCAATTTCATATAAGAAAACCATCAAGGCATTCTTAGGCAATTCACAGCTCTTTGGGGGCACACTGGTCAGAAATCATTTTCGAATGTTTAAAACATAAACGGTCTCCAGGCTCGTCTGAGTGCCTGCCTAGTCCTCAGCACAAAAACTGAGGGAGGATCTAGACATGCCAAAGACAGAACTGATGATGGATTTCTGAAAGGATTCTTTCAGAAGCTTTCCAAGTATGCAATTTTAAATGTCTGCTCGCTAAAGATAAAATAATAGAGTATGGAATAAATCAAAGTTCTTTTTCATTATGGAGGAAAAAACATTTCCTTTTAAGGTCATAAAACAATCCTGGTAAAATTGACTTGGGACTTCTGTATCTTGTACTCTCGGAATATAAACTTTAACCCCGATCTGACCTCGGCGAGCTACATGCTGTTGAAGAAACCTGTCTGCAAAGTGCAGGCAGGAGGGAGCATCCTGAACATGCGCAGAACGATCTGCGGTACTCCGGCATTCAGACACCCACCGTGCTGCCTTGAGACAGCTCCTTACCACCATCTCTCCTAATCCTCCTGTTGGAAACATCTTCTGCCCCTGTCTTGCTTCATTAGCTAGGTTGTAAACAATTGGATTATCCAGACCCAACATTTAATGGCAATTTTGTTATCGACCCAAATGGCAATAATCACCTAATTGTCAAATAAATGGATGGGGAATGGTTGGATGGATGGATTATCAATCAACAAACCCATTAATTATTTCAAGAACCTGGCATTAAGGATGCTTTAAAAATCTCTTTCAACCCTAAAAACCCTTTGGATTGTTTTTTCCAGGAGAGAAAAAACTCTTGCTTTCAGTTGTCACATTTCTACTTGTTAAGATTCTGTAACTTAAAAAAAAACAAAACTCTCACATTTACAATGGGATGGAAGGAAACCATGACCTTCTTAAGCAATTCATACCTCCATGTGCACACGGCAAGTTGCTGAGCAGAAGAGAGATTACTTCCTACTTATAAAAGTCAAGCGATGATTTAGAATCTAACACTCGTGCCCCGACGCCAGGAAAAGGCGTGGGCAGCATCGGAGATTTTCACTGGGAAAGCATCGCTGGTGTCTGAGGCAAGCCCGCAGCTTCACCAGGGGCGGAATTTCCCGCGTTTCTACCTGGTTTTCGCCCTCCTGGTTGTCTCCCGCTAGGAGCTCAGCAAATCGCCACGGTAAGGTACCGGCAGAGGCGGCAGGCGACCCTCTCCTCCGAGTGCGGGTCACAGTTCGGCGTGCAGCATCAGCTCTGCCACGGAGGCAGGCCGCGCTCGTCCTTCGGAAGCCCAGCTCCGGACACCCTGGGAAAATGCCACACAGTAAGAAGAAACCGCCTGATGGTGAGAGATCTACCCGAGGCACTGGACTTACAGCTGCGAACATTCTGCCCTACGGTTTTTTCTAAATCGCCGCTCTTCCATCTCAGACTACTTACTGATAGTGGCAGATGCCCCTGAAGATGACCCGAGGGCTTAACACACCTGGCCTAAGGCCGTGCCCAGCCCGCTGGCTAGACCCACCCCTCGCCCCTGGGCACAGGCAGGCCGGTCTCTTCACTTCCAGCCATGCTGGCCCTCTGCCTGCCCCTGCAGGAGCCCAGTCGGTGTCTGCCTGCGTTCCTTTGCTTCTGCTCTTCTCCCTGCCCGAAAGGACCGGCAGTCCACAGTGGGGCTTGGCGGACAAGCGGCTGCCCTCGGCCACCATTTTGTATGTGCTTTCCTCACCTCAAGTCACCAGGTAAAGTCCCCCAGCTTGCTGCCCTGCACAGGAAGTCTGGAGTCCACTGTCTGGGAGGTCTCCCCAGTGTCCACATGGCCCCCTCCTCCTGCAAGACTCGGGCCACGTGCCAGCTCTTGGATGGGTGGAGTGTCTGGCCTCTCACTATCTCGCAGTAGCTCATCTTCACTCACACCCCATCCGTCACTCATCCTCCCCGAGGAGACTGTAAGCGCTTTGAGACGGGGAACTGTGTCTGTCCTGACCCCAACTGTATCCCAACTCTGGACCTCCATTACATCCCCTGTCCATCTGTCCCATACATGAAATAGGACTTCTTTGCTGGTCCAAATTGGATATGTGGCCCAATTTAAACCAGATGATCTCAGCAATCATAGTTAGCCGTTTTAGGACAATTTCAGCTGCCCTTTAAAAACAGTATTTCTTTAGTATATTTAAATGCTGCTTTTCATATATTTTGGTACTTCTAAATATAAGCAAATGAGGTGGCTCAAAAATACAAAATTGTGTTTATTGGAGCTCCAGTGTGAGACCCAATTAAGCAAAAGAGAAAGTCATTAATTGTCCCATTTTCCCAGACCTAGTGAATGGACCCTCCAGTCACCCCTTCATTGCTCAGGCAGGAAGTGGACATGTCTGAGGCCTGGACTGCTCCCTCTACCTTGTCTGCCCCCCATCCCATCTCTCCAATATATGGAGTTCCCTAAATATCTTTAATTGACATTCACAATGGTGCTAACTCAAATTTCCATTCCATTAAGTCTCAACTAACATGCACAAAATATACTTTGCTAGGTTTAGAATATTCCCTATATTTTCTTTAAAATCAAAATTTCCTTACTTTAACATGTAGATTAAATTTCTCATCTTATTTCAATATTTTAAAGGAAGAATCATGTTGAAAACCATAAATATTCTAGATGTCATTGTTAAAAATGTCCAGGTCTTTAGGCATATAGATGTCAAGTATAATTTTCAATATTTTAGAAAATATATTTTATTCTTCCTCAAGGTCAAAGGGATCTCTGAGGGACATTAATGTTCAGACCATTTGACAGAATTTTTCTAAATAGCACAAACATAATTGTGATGAAATTAAAAGTACAATTTGAGCTTTCTTATTTGTTATAGATTTGGAAACTGAAGTTCCCTTGGTTAATACAGTTTGTACTGAAGAAAATGTTCTGCTGCTGTTGGGTAGCAATGTAGTATTTTAAGAGTAATTTTTTTTCTTTATGACACAATTTAAAAGAGAAAATTACATGAGAATACCTTTTATGACAAGGGTAGACTAAACTTCAAACAATATTAAAAGACAAAGTAGTAGTAATTTTGAGTTAAGTGAATTGTGAGAAACTCCTTGTTGATGGTATAATTAGGCATTTTAAAAGCACTGTCCCTCATATGTAATCGAGATCAACTGTACTTTTACTCCAAATTATTTGTTTTGATGCAAAGAAAGCAATTTTGTGACTTCTAGATATTTTTTGAATTACAATTATTATTATTATTTTTTATTTATTTGCACTTTGGGCGAATCCCAGAAAGGGCTTGATATTTCCGTTGTGAATATACAGGAAAGAATGGATTACCTAATAAACTTCATAAATTTACTTTCAAAGAAGTTGAGCGATCCATTATTATTTCAATTGTTTGTGAAGTGTGTAAGAAGGTTTTGAAATATTCAACGTCCAAGGAAGTGATAATATTTTATCATATTAAAAGAAAAAAAAACTCTTAGCCCAAGTGTAGGAAAAAGATGGCTGTCTCCAGCAGCTGATTTTAAAACCAAGTTGGTATAAGAAGAAACGCTAGAGACGGGAAGTTAAGATCTGCTGTGCGGCATAATGGAGGTGGACAGGCTGGGGAGACTGGAGCCCTAATGAGCTCTGTGCCGTGCTCACAGGAACACCGCGGGACGGCCGGCCAGAAGGCCAGAATTGGATTTGGAAGCAGCAGGCGGGAGACATCCTGGCAACCAGGGCTGCTTGTTCTTTCGGAGTTGGAGACCTGGACAATAGCACAGGCCCGCGCATCAGTGCCTTAGGAATCGACACATGGTGTCACTTGGGAACAGCCAGCTCTCTGCGTCCCTGCTCCTTGGCCTTCTGGGCGCCTGCTCCTGGCTCCCCTGGCCTCCTCCATGCCAGTGCTCACAGGGAGACGGCCGCAGGCTCATTCTCTCGCCTCACCTTGTTCTGCCCAGTGCTGACCACCAGTTCCTTCAGGATTTCAGGCACCGTGTTTGCTCCTTCTTCCTTTGTTTTTCCCACCATTCTGTCCAGACTTTAGTTTGACCCCCAACCCTCTTAAACTTGCTGCTTCCTCTAGCTGATGCGGACTCCAGCTTTGGCTTCCCAGCCTCCCACACCAGCCTTCCCCACAGCGTAAGTGCCGGGCGGTTCAGAAAGAGCCCTCTTGAGTGACTTCATTCACACTGCACAGGGCTCGGGGCAGGCAGCACGATCCCAGGCTTGAGGGCTGAGGAAGCTGCCCTTAGAAAGGTTAGTGTCTTGCCCACCTTCTCCTGGGTGGGTCCTGCTCCTCCAGTCCTGAGCACTATGGAATATGACCCTCCCCCTGCGCGTGTGTCACATGACAAGACCTAGTCTGGCCTTGGGGCAGGATCCTCTGTGTCTGCTTCATTTGCAGACCCGGTGTCCATGTAGCACTGCCCACCTGGGGCCTGGGCTCCGCTCTGTCTGGGTTTGCATATCACCATGCAATGCCTCCTCTTCCTCTTGGCCCAGCAGAGGAGATCAGGGACAGCCAGACAGAAGGACAGCAAGGTCTCACCTTGGTTCCCCGTGGTTAAGAAAACATACAGAGAGCTCCTCTGCACCGTCTACTCAGCCTTTCCTAATACCAGCTTGTGAACTCATAAGACCACATGACAAGCAGGATCCCCACGTCGACAGAGTCACGATATTCTCATGGCCCTCACCCCAGGATCCCCTCAGGTTGTCCTTGTCTGGAAGGATCCCACCCTCCTGCCTGGCAACCATCCTCCTGCTCTCCATTTCTACGAAGGGCTCATCATAGAGCATGAGGTGAGAGGGGGCAGAGTGTGCATCCTTTGGCGTTCCCGCCCCATCTCAGCATGATCCTCTGGAGACTCGTCCAGGTTATGGGGTGCATCAACAGTTTGTTTCTTTTTGCTGAGTACCATTCCATGATACAGTTGTACCACAACTTATTAAACTAATCTTCTACTGGAAGACATCTGGGTCACTTCCACTTTTTGCCTGTTACAAGTAAAGATGGTATAAATCCTTTTGAGCAGTTTTTACGTGAATACAGATTTTCATTTCACTGCAATAAGTGTCCAGAGGACAATTTATGAGCCATATTGTCATTGCATAATTAGTTTAAAGAAAAAAAAACAACCTGCCAAACTGTTTTCCAGAGTGGCTGTACCATTGTACATTCCCACCGTCAAAGTCATGAGCCGAGGTGGTGGTCAGCTCTCCACACCCTCACTAGTATTTGGTCTTGTGACTGCTGTTTGTTTGTGTGTGGTGATGTCTCATCAGGAATTCACAGCTCCCATGTGGCTGGTGATGCTGAACATCTTAGTGTTTTTTACTCCTATATACACTTATGCCTTTTGCTCATGTCAACTTGGACTATTTGTGATTTTACTATTGAATTTTGAGAGTTTTTAATATATTCTAACTATCAATCCTTTTTCAGATATGAGATTCGTAAATAGTTTTTTCCAAATTATAGCATATCTTTTCATTCTCTTAGCAGATGCTTCACAGAGAAAATATGTTAACATTAGTGAAATCCAATTTGTCAATTTCCCTTTTGGGAGTCATGCTTTTGGTATTTCCTAGAAGCTTCTCCTAGTCCTAGATTCTGAATATAACCTGTGATTTTCCTCTAGTTTAATAGTTTTACATTTAAGTGCATGCTCCACTGTTTATTAAATTTTTCTGTGAAGTTTGAGGCTTAGATTGATGATTTTAGAGTTTGTTTGGTGGTTTTGTCTAAGGAAATCTAATTGCTTTGGCACCATTTTTTGGAAAGGCTTTCTTCTGTTTAATTGCTTTGGTACCTTTGTCAAAATTAGTTGTGTATTTTTCTGTGGGTCCACTTCAGAGTTCTCTAATGTGCCACATTCGCGTATGTCAGTATCCCTGTCAATATTCCCCTGTCAACATCACACAATCTGGGTTACTTTAGCTATATAATTGAGCAGTTTTGATTACTCTAAAAAGTGTTTAGCTATTTTAATTTCTTTGCTTTTATTTGTAAATTTTAGAATAATCATATTTATATCTACAAAAAAATCTTAGAGGAATTCTAATAGTTATAATAAATCTATATATCAATTTGGGGAATATTAGCATCTTTAGTTTATGAGCCTTCTAATCCACTAACATGGTGGGCCTACCAGCTTGATTTATTTCATCAGCACTGTATAATTTGAACACATAAGTCCCCTATGTGTTTTGATACATTTACACCTAATTACTGTACTTCATTTTTAGAGTTCTATGTAAATGGCATTGCATTTTTTAATTTCAGCATCCACGTGTTCATTTTTAGTATGTAAAAATTGCAGTTGGTACTTGTATGTTTATCTCGTATCCTGTGACCTTGCCGAACTCAATAGTTTTAGAACTTTTATTTTGACGATTCCTTGGGTTTGTTTTCTACCACCACTGCGACTCTTTAAATGGCCTGTTTTAAGCAGCAATGTCCCCAGTGGGTCTCACTGCCCAGCCCCACACCAAATCCCATATAATGCCATTTCCTGTTCTGGAACTTTTCATGGCTTCCTACTGCCTACTGCAAGTAGCACAAGTCTCTTTGCTGTTCCTTTCAAGGGTGCTTTTATTCTGCCTAAATTAACTTCTTTCACACACTAAGCTGCAGTGAATCTATTTTCTTCCTTCTATATAAGTCCATCCTCTTTCCATTAATTTGCTCCTTTTTCCTTCCTTTAGCCAAATAGAAGGAAAGGCTGTAATGCCTTCCATTCTTATCCCCAATATTAAATTCTATCTTACCTTTAAAGCCAACTTAATAACAATTCCCTCCGCGGATACACTTTCTCAGTCTATTCAAGTCCAACCAAAATCATCTCCTCTGTGAAATTCTTTCCCAATCACAGCATATCGGTACAATTTACTCTGAACTGTTCTACATTTGTGAAGAGCTTTGTAGTAGCTGAAATGCCTAGTGCATCTCTGGCACTCTTGAAGGCAGGGGTTATAATTGAAATATTTAGCCATGGTTAGGCACTAACTTTAACCCATCTAGATGGGTGCCGGGCAAACACCTAGTCTCTGTACTGGAGCATACAGTGGAATGTTAGCCCTGGCTGGGGACGTAGCCTATGGAGTTCCCAACGGAACCCCACACTCAGCCTCAGCCTTTCCCCTCACACCACATGAGGACAGAAGAAAGCAGTAACCTCGAGCCGCATCTTCAGCCTCAATTCTAGGCTGCTCCCATTTTTTATTGCCATCTAACAAGCTACCCCAACACTCCATAGCATAAAATAGCCATGACATTATTTTTCTTGTTGATTTCCTGGGCTTCACATTTACACGAATCTCAGCAAGGCAGGTTTGTCCTTGTTCCATGATTTCTAAGGCTCAGCTGAGAAGACTCCTGCAGCTATGAGTGACAGGATTGGATCAGCTTTCTTCACTCATGCGTCTGATGCTTGGCTGGTGTGATCTGAATGATCTTCGTCTCTCTCTCTCTCTCTCTCTCTCTCTCTCTCTCTCCATATATATATATATATATATATATATATATATATATATATATGATAGTTCACAAGACAATTCACCCTCCCTGTGGCTTTTGCAGCATGTGGCATCAGGGTGGTCAGTTCCCGTAGGCAGCTCAGAGGTCCACAGATAAACTTCCAAACAAGCCAGCCTGCGTGGTCTTGACTGACCTAGTCTCGAACTCACAATACATCCCTTCTGCCCTATTCTGTTGTTCAAGAGTCACAAGCCCCCTCAGATTCAAGAGGAGGTAACACAGTCTCCACGTCTTCCTGGGGAGGATGCCAATGAATTTAAAGTCATGTTTTAGAACTACTGCCAAAGCCTGGAGCTCTGCCAGAGGGCATTTTCCTGTCCCTGACCCCACCCAGCTGAAGGCACAATCTGCCCAGATCGTAGGAGAACTTATTGCCAAAGTTCTTACTGAAGCATCCATGATTTCCACCTTGGGATCTTTCTAAAAACTGCCTCTTTTATCACCATGATTTAGTGTGTCGTTCTTGCGACAAGCTTGCTTCTAACCAGTATCTTCCCTTCTCCATCCAGTTTCTTTCTTCTCTCCTGCTTGCAGATTGGCCCCTCTCCTGACAGTACTTCTTGCCTTTCCTTTGTATGCCTTCTGGAGACACCATTCTTCCTAAAGGAGCCGTCTGTTTCCTTCACTTTTTTTTAACCCTAACCTGCCCAGAATGCCCCCGTGAAACGATCCCCTCGCTCCTTTTCCCAGCAGACACTGCTTCTGCTACCTTGTCACCCATGCACACCAGGAAAGGGGTAGGCATTCCCCAGCTCTGCCCTGTCCCTTGTTATTCTCCACCTGCCCTGTGAATCTCTCTCTTGAGAATAATGTCAACTACTTTCTTACAGCTGACCCCTTACTCGGAGTTCTCAGACTTCAACTCAGCCTTCTCACACAACTTCCACAGCTATCCTGCCTTTCACGCTGTCCACATCCCTGCCTCCCAGTGGCTGGCCTTCTCTGGGGCCCATTCTGTCAGCATCCTCCATAGCCACAGTGGTTCCTTCTAGACTAGCCCTTCCCCTGTCCTGGTGGCACCCCACTTGTGCCTTTCTCTGGATCTTGCTTCCTCTTGCACCTTCAAGAAGTCCCTGCGTTTACCCCCTTTTCTCTTTCTGATGTCTGTCTTTGCTTCCAGCTACAAGTGACACAAAATAGACACTTGGCCAGAATTCTCTTCTGAGGCTGAAGTCCTCCTGGGGCTGTCTTGGCCCTTCTGAAACTCCAGCCCCACCAGTGTCCTCCTCCGTCCACCTCTGCTAGGGGCACTGCCCTCCTCCCCTGCTGCGCCTCTGGACCCTGGTGACTCTGCCCACTCGATTGGTCACAGCTACCATTCCCACCTGGAAGCTTCCAGCCCTCTGTCTCTTGCTACGACTCTGCCATGAACACTGGAGAGGCACTTGCAATGACCATTGGGCTTACCAACCAGATGTCCCGTATGTACCCGCTACCTTGCGGGCACGGCAGACCTGCCTATCACTGCCCTCCTCGCATCCTCCCCAGGTAGGGCACATTTCTGAAACAGAACTTCCGTGCCGAGAAGTACGGATGGCGGTGACTAATTTTTAAAACATAAGCGAATGCGGGATTTCCGTCCATGTGCTGCTCAGCTGCGAGGCAGAAAGCGCAGGGCATGCGCTGACTGTCAAGCGAAGCAAAAGAGGTGCTGATTAGCCAGACCAGTATCTCAGGGTGGGCACTTCTGTCCACTGTCCTTCCCTACTGGAAATGCTTTTTAAGAATATCTCCGATTCTGTTCTTATTTTAAGCTCTGCAGGCATCTTTCTGATATATAATTAGATCTACCTTGAACAAAAGACAGATGTCTGTTATTGTGACTGGGATTCAGCCACTGTGTACTCGAAATTGGCGGTCTAGCTGCTAAACGATTCTCTTGTCAGCTAGCTGGGTGTGAGTCAGTCCCTCAGCGTTGGTGAACTCTAGATGAACTGTTGAGATCAAGTTTCTGGATCTGCAAAACCAAAGACCAGACTTGGACTGTGGGGACTGAAAATAAACCATGAACCTGAGAGGTGAGGCCCAGCAAAGGAGGCTAGCAAAGACTCCTTGTTAACGTAGTTTAGCTGGATCCACTTTGTCCTGGCATGCCCTGGTGCAAGCGTCAAAAACAACTGATTATGTGGCATTCAGGGGAGCACTCTAAGGAATAATATTAAATGCACCCAAAGGAGCTCTCAGTTCCACCATATGAATTTCTAGGAGACTGGCAAAGCCTTCACAGCACGAAAGAAGACAAGAGAAATCTAAAACAAACACAGAGCAACACATGAAGAGGCAGACTCGGTGGAGGCCTCCAGTGGTGCCTACCTACCTCCTGGGCACTTCCTGTGTGCTGCTGTGGACTCTGTTCACGTAATTCCTCCCACACCCTGTGTAGGGTGGCTCCTTGCGCCATTTTGTAGTAGGGGAACTCATAGCCATGAGGGTTTAACTAACTCACCCAGGACACACAAGTTCCAAGTGGTAAAGTGGGCTCAAGCCCAGGGATTTTTAAAGTAAAGCTGATGTTCTTAGGCACAAGTGGAGAGTCGCTGTTTTGCTGTTGTTCGTTCAAACATATGAAGAAACAGCATGGTAAGAAACAGTGGTAAGCCACTGGCAGTTACATAAATCCGAGTTTCGACTGCAATGTCTTTAACTGCAAGAAACTATCCTGAAACGTAGCTAAGTGCTGCTCCGATAATTTCTGTGGGAATTCTGAATGCAATGTTCAGAAGAAAATGGCACTAAAAGAAAAAAAAAGGAACAAATGCATCTGGAAAACCAGCAATTACCATTATACTTATTTAAGAACAGGCTGGCAAAACAGCTTCTCGTCTCCTGTTCCTTTAACTGCATGACACCTGTTACTAAATAGAGTAATGGAGAATTTTCAAAAAAATTTAACCATGATGAGATTAAAAAGGAATGTCCACTGAAATCTAGGACACAGTATGTGTGCATAGATTTATATGCATCTATGTGGACGGGCATATAAAGTCGGGTGAGTCTCTGTCTGAAATTAAAATTGCAAGGCATGCCCAGGTTACAGACTCTGCACGGTTGTTTCCTTTTGGTAGAGCGCATCGATCCTCACCCACCACAGTAATCTACATTCTTTGCTAGATCCACCTTGAATGAAAGTTTTGTTCCACCTGCAAACTGAGGTGACCGAATTAACTGGATCATTTCCAAGGTCTCTACTTGCTTCAGTCCATCATCAAGGAATTTCCACCTTCAGAGAGGTGATTTCTCCCCACCAGGCTATCAAGAGACAGTGTTTCTTTCATTTTTGCAGTGCCAATCACCCTATGCGCCTCCTGGCCACTGCTGCCCCCTACCCAGTTCTCCCAGCTGCTTAGTCCAGGGGCCTGACTCCATCCACAGCTGCTGTTTTGGACTGTCCATCCCAGTGGCCATGCTGCCTGGACATGGCAGCCCCCAGGGTCCAGCCCAAAGCATTAGAACCCTGCAGGCTTCAGCAAGCAAGCAGTGTTAACATTAGCATGGACTTCCAGTGACATCTGCTGTGTCTATAATGCCCTATCCCATCCGATCTCAACACTACAGTACATCTAATTTGAATTCAGGAAAAGCTTTTTACAATTGGCCATGGACACTCTGATCACATTTGGGGGCCAAATTCTAAATCTGCTGAAGATATAAACTTTTCAGTTCTCATGGCACATGGACTTCTGGAGAGACAAACTTCTCTAACTCTAACCCTAAAGTGTTTCAAAAGCTTTAGGGTAAATTCTTCTTAAATCAGAAAGATAATTGTATAATTTCTATTTATTTATTTTTCCATAATAATAATTATTACTGATTACTATTATTATTATTCCTAGTCCTATCCCCAGGACAATCTTGTGGTTTTGATATATTTGGGGCATTTAAAAAATTTGTTCTAATTAGTTATACATGAGAGAATACATCTTGACACACTGCACACAAATGGAGCACAACTTATTTGTGTAACACACACACACCACTATCGCACACTCACCACACCTGATGTTAGTGAGGATCCCCAACTGTGAACTCTGGACGGTACATCTAATGAAGGAGCTAGTGTCGGCTGACATGCCTCTGAAGAGCTGCAAAGGCTCTGTGCTTTGGCTTTGGTTACAGGGCACCTATTTCAGCAGAGACCCCAAGAAGCCCAAAGCATGACCATGGCACACTGACTTTCTCTACGGAGACAGAAAGAGGTGATGCTTCAAGACGCTTCCATCCGTCACCCACGTCACCACTGCAGTACCAGTGAGCACATCTGCAAGACACAAGCAATGCAGGGAGCAGGCAGAAACCCCAAAGGACCATCAGCACGATGCCTTCCATGGATCAAGTCGGCTGAGAACAGATGAGAGTCCACGCTTTAAACACAGCATGGGTAATGTGCACTAAGGCAGGGCTGTCTTTTGCTTTCAATAATTAAATCACACCCTTATTGATAATGAAGGGTCGAATAATGATGATCTTAGGAACTACCTTGCACCAGGATGCTTCCCTTAACACTAGTCTCACAGCCCAGTTTTGACCTGGAGAAATAGCCTGAGTGAGTTCAATACGTTCACAGGACCTGTCTGTACATCATAATGTGCATAAATTCAGGAAAACTTGTGAGTAATCATGCTGCAATAACATACAAGCCAGAAGTCATGTTTCATAGTTTTATTGAGTCTTTTTTCAGTTTTAATTGTCTATGGTAAATACAATCCTAGTGACTGTCATTACGAAGCTCTGCTGTGCTATAAATAGTGGGCACAAAGTTGGCTGTCATGCCTTAGCCACACACACACACACACACACACACACACACACACACGATTCTGCATACTCCTGCATGCAACAATACTATGCTATTATAGGAAATATACACTTCTTTTATTAAAAACACAATTATGCACAATTAGTCTGGATATCATTAAGCTACCACCTATTGAGATAAACCTGAGAAGGCTCAAAATGTCAAGTAACACTGTTTCATACCACTCATTCAATGGCACTATTAATCACAAAGAAATCTTGTTCATTCTCTATATTAAAATCACAGATAATATAAAAATAAACTTTTTTTGCAAAAACACTAGAACATAATATAATTCAAATTCACAAATCTTGATATGTAACATATATTCACCTTCATGTTTATGTGTGATGCGTATGCTACAATGCACATGAGAATAGGAAACTGTAACAGAAATCAGCAGCCAAATAAGAGTGTGAGTCCAAAAATCCTGCAATTAAAGTTACCCACTGAACATCAATAGCACTGAACTTGCTGGTAGTGTGTTACTTAAAAACTCCATCTCAAAGAAATTAAGATTATACAGTTTCACTTTAAGAAGAAACACAATGCAGAATCTTCAGAACTGAGCAATTACAGGTGATGGTATCAGCTGACTCCTGTCTCCCTGAAGCCTGTCAATAAATCCTAAGGTTGGTCTGTAACGCACATTCCAATAGACTAACACAGAAGCAACCAATTTGATCCTTTGCCCTTGGGAGGGGACACTCTGATCACAGCCAGGAACAAATTCTAAGTCTCCTGAAAAGACAACGTGGACTTTTCTATAACATATATAAAATGTAGCTAATACAGAGCCAGTCTGGCTAAAGTACTTCCTATTTACTACTGATCTTATGATGATCTGACACCAGATTGTGTTTCCACAGAAAGAACTCTGAAAAGGCAAGCACGCAAATCCACTTCTAGGGAAAATTAGTCACTTGCCTTGGGAAACAGATTTTCATGTTTTAGACACACAAAAATCTAAAAACAAACATTGCAAGACTTGAAAAGCATTATGATATATAATTGTCATTGTGTCTATGCATCACCTGTTATGTAAGTACACCATGGTGACATTATAACATTATACATTGTAATAAGTACCATTTACATCACAATGTTGGATCTTTCAAGAAGTTTTTCAGTGCGTGCAACTGAAGGATGCGAGCTTCCTCCATACATACTATTGGGAAAGGCAGAATTGGACCAGCAATGCCAAAGCTTCAGTAGATCTCCTAGGATCATGCCTAGTTGAATGGCAGCTGCTAAAAGTACTGACTCTGTTGAATCCAGAGGTTATTAGTGTCCTGTCTGAGTAGACAGAGAAGACTTGCAGAGTATGACCTGCCCACATCACAACTTCTGGACCTTGTGAACATTTTAGCCAAGGACTGGACTGAAGAGTCCTAGAAAATACAGTAGCAGATGTCGTGCACTGTCCAATTTTCAAGCTTTACCATATCCCCTACGGCCTCAATAAAGGATGTTAGCAAATCATTTTTAATCCATGAAGAATGTTCTTCAAAGGGTCAAGAGTCTCACAGCTGGCCCAGCGGCAACTTCATGGCTTAACTCTGAATTCTGACTTGCAGGCTCTATTTCTTCTTAGCTTATCTTTCTAGTTCAATGTAAATACAAACTGATGTTCAGAGAGTCAAAGATACCCATTTTTAATCAGTAAGAGTACTTGAATGTGGCC
The DNA here is from genome assembly GCF_902686455.1 of Sciurus vulgaris. Classification (NCBI taxonomy): domain Eukaryota; kingdom Metazoa; phylum Chordata; class Mammalia; order Rodentia; family Sciuridae; genus Sciurus; species Sciurus vulgaris. The sequence goes on from NC_136470.1 coordinate 141,027,004, forward strand.
TTAAAATATTTTTGTAGTGTAAAACTTAGTTAACGGCTAAGTTCTATAATTTTAGCTGCTCTTTCATCCAAATGCCAACAGATTGCTGCTTCTACTATGCAAATACTTACTCATATTTCCTCGTGTGGCATGAATCAGCTTTTCAGCCAAGAGATCACTGCTCCGTCCTGACCCTCTGTATGTTTTCACCATTAGGACAGATGTTCCCAGAGACTTCTGTTGGCCTGGAAGGAGTTGGCAAGATCATTCTTGTTACTATGTGGCATGCATTCACATGTCCTGGCTGGCTGTGTGCTGCATGAAGCAAAGAAGAAACACTTTGGAAAAAACATGCCAATTAGTAAAAGGGAATTTCTAGCCACTGTCCACCTCCTGGCTGGATCTGCTCCCACAGAAAGTTCTCTGGAACGTGAACCAATGTATTTAACACATACCCCAAATGAGTCTGGGTATCCGGAGGCCTGACAGGAAGAAGACTTAATTAAGTGGTGAGAAAAATATTACAGAGATATGTACCAAGTTCAAGTATCATACAGGCTGTGGAATTTTAGTCAGTTTAATAATATTGATATTGTTTGAAAAGGTCAATGCACTTAAAAAATTAAGTAGATTTTTTGTCTTAGGATTCTAAGACTGACAGTGTTGCATGAGACTCACAAAGTGAAAATACTGCAAACCTTCATTGCTCAAAATGAGTGAGTATAGATTTCTTCTTGCCTTCATTTCCATAATCCTATACATTAAGATGAACTTGTAAACAAAACACCCAGAACAGCTAAATACAGCTTTTCTTTATTGATCTTAATGGCTGGCGTTGGGTAAATGGTAGCAGCTCTGAAAGGTCTCAAGATCCTCGGTCCATCTGGGGATCGCAAGAACTGACACCAGTTTCTGAATTCCCTGTCATCATGTCCCTGGGGGCCCTGGGCTCCCGCCTGACTTAACATACAGCCACATGGCTTCACTCACCAGGCGCCTCTAGATGTGTCCGCCACTATCAGCTGCGGGCTCTGATGTTGGCTATGGGGACTAGTTTGACAGCTGAAGCTTCTTTGGTGGGGTTTGTTTATCTGTGGCTGTTAGGTTTCCTCATTATTCTCATAACATTTGAGCATTTCAAGGGCCAGAAATGGAGCAATTCAGTATTCACTGAAAACGAGTATTTAAGTTGTTGAACTATTTTGCACAATTTTCATTCAAGCCTGGCAGAGAACAAATACAATAGAAAACACTGCCAGGTCCTCCTCATTCTGAGTTTGATCGGCACTTTCTTAGCTTGCTTCTCAGTGCTATGCAACCTTAGGTGCTTTGATTTAATCTCCCCTATTTCTCTTTCCATATATGTTTCATCTTCCTTTAAATGTTAGGATATAAGATTCAGGAAGAGTTTAGCTTCCTATTCCATCAATAGCAACCTGTACAAAGTCTGCCTGCTTCTTCTCTTCGTATTGCATGAAATGTTTTCAAACACTCTGAAGAAGCAAAAAGAACCTCTGCACCATGGTTTTACAGTCCTTGTTCTAAAAGTTCCTCTCCCACCCCAGTAGCCTCCTGTTTAATTGTAGTCCATGCATTGTGGACGACTGTCAACCACCCTCTTCAGAAAACACTGCCCCCATCCCTCAATTTGCTAACCGTTACTCGACTGCACTCAAACTTTACTCTGTAATTTTACTGTGATTTTGTGAAACTGTTTTCACAGAAGGGAGTGAGCACTTGTCCTGGAACACAAACAAAGTCTTAAGACACTGCACAGCAGTGGTGCAAGCAAACCATTTATCACAGGAAGTCTAGCAGGGCACATGGTGTTTACAAGGAAAATACATGCACTCTGATTATGTCCAGTGCATTTCGCCAGTCAGATAATATATATGCAGGCTTCTACCAACAGACCTTCACTACCGAGGGTGTAGTGAGCAGTTTTCCAGAAATCCCTGGAAAATAAACACTTTTTGGGTTTTTATGTTCATTGACTTTACTTTTCTACTCAATTTCCAAAAGAAATTCAGTCAGTTCTGTTAATTCTTTATTGGATGAACTGAGTGGAGGACTTCGTTATGTACTGTGCTACGTATGTTTGAGGATATGGATTTTCAATTTGTTCATGCCATGAAGGATTAAAAACAAGAAAGCTTGGACAAGTCACAAACTCAAGTTTCAGGTGGCTAGTTTTCCTGGAGAAATTATTAATATTAAAAGAGCTCTACTCCTCCTGTGCACACACACACTTGAACTAGAAAAGCTTGTAAATTTTAAAGGCAGACAAGAAAGTAAAAGTTTAACTAGGTAGTGTTGTTTTATTATACATACTACCAGTAGGTAAGAAGGGCGTCTGAACATAAACCTCCATGAGCTAAGCGTGAGTGAGAGCATTTCTACCCCTGTTTTTTTTTTTTTTTTAACTCAATACTTTCTTTGACTTTTCTCTCAACTAGAAACTTAAAGGGGAAGAAAGCAGTTGGCTGTGTTCAGCATCCTACCATGTTACACAAGTGAGGTGTTTGGGGATTCTGATGCCTTCACAGGCTGGTGTCTCCGTTCTGCTTGAACTCCGACAAAATATTGAGGGTCATGTCTTCACTCTTGGATTGCAAATTCGCCTCACTTCTTCTGGAAGCTTTCCGGGTCGCTCGGGAGAGCCTCCTTCTGAACGTATCTCCCGCCAAGAAATAGAGGATGGGGTCCACGCAACTGTTGAGACTGGCTAGACCCCTTGTCACCTGATAAGTGGCATAAACCCTGTCATTGAAAGCACACATTTCCGGGGTCTGAAAATCCAGCCGGGCCCTCAAGTTCATGGTCTTCATCACATGGAAAGGGATGTAAGACACAGCAAAAACTGTGAGCACAATAATCACCAGGTAAATGGACTTCCGCCTCAGAGGTGAGTTGTCCAGGTCTTTGTAAATCAAAGCTCTCACGATTAATCCGTAACAGCCCAGGATCAGCACCAACGGGACGCAGAACATGGCCACGGTGGTGCACATGCTGTAAATGAAGTAGCTGCGCAGGTACTCATCCGAGGTGGTGTCGTAGCAGGTGATGGTCTTGTTTTTGCGGACCCCCGTGCCGGAGTAGAATAGGATGGGCGAGATGGCCGCCACCACGACCAGCCACACCAGCACGCTGATGTAGACGGCGTTCTTCTTCTTGAGCCTGCCCAGCGACTGGAGCGGGTACACCACGCCGCTGTACCTGTGCGCGCTGATGCACGTCAGGAAGAGGATGCTGCCGTACAGGTTCACGTGGAAGATGAACCGCTGCAGTTTGCACATGCCGTCCCCGAAGATCCAGTCCGTCTTGTTGAAGTAGTAGAAGATGAGCGCGGGCAGGGTCAGCACGTACAGAAAGTCGGCCAGCGCCAGGTTGAACATGTACACGGAGATGCCACTCCACGGCTTCATGTGGAAGACGAACATCCAGATGGCCACGCTGTTGCCCAGGAAGCCGATGATGAACACCACGATGTAGACCGCCGGCAGGTAGTAGAACTGGAAGCCGGTCTTGGTCAGGGCACATTTAAACGAGGTGGTGACGGCCGCGGTGGAGGCGATCGTGCTGTTTCCCCAAGGCGAGCCCGGGTCGGTCAGAAAGGCAGCGTCTGTCCCGTTGGGGACAGCCGACCACAGCCCCTCTGTCATCCTCTTCTCCCCGACTTAGGCAGCAGCTCCGAGGGGGACGCGGCGGCGAGAGGGCGGAGGTGGCAAAGGGCTCAGGGAGCATCGGAGAAGCCCGCGAGTGGAAGGGGTCGCGCGCGGGGGGTCCCCGCGGAAGGGGGCGCGCGGGGGCTCGCCCACGCCGGCTGCGGCCGCGCGTCCCCCCAGGGCCATGAAATCCGCCCCGGGCAGCGCCTGAAGCAGGATGGAGGGCGGGCCGGCAACTTCCCAGTCCGGCTGGCGGCGCCGAGGTTACACAACAGGGCGCACAGGGCACGGCCACCGCCAACTTTCCAACTGCGCTTTCCCGAGGGTCCGCGGGTCCGCGCTGCAGAGCAGCCTGGTGCGCCGCCAGGTCACACCAAACTCGCTCGGCTGGGCTCCAGCGCAACCAGCCTCCTTCTCCCAACGCTCAACTTCGGGGCATCTTCCTCCTCCCTACCTTGGAGGCGAGAAGCTAGGCTTCGGGGCGCCGCGGGGCGCACGCGGCCGCAGAGCCGAGCCCCTCCAGGGTGCGTGCCGTTCGCCGTCCACGCAGGTCGGGGGCCCTTCCCCAGGCCCGGCTCCGTCCCGAGTGCAGAGGGCGGGCGGGAGAGCCGAGCTCCGCGCGCGGTGGGCGGGGCCTGGGCACCGGGCGAGTCGGCGCTCCGCGGGGAGCCGAGGGGCGTGTCTCCGCCGCGCCCGCCCGCCCGCCCTCGAGGACGCCGCCGCCGGCCCCAGGCGTCTTCTGGCGAGCGGGTCCTCAGCAGGGCCCGGGTGCGCTCAGCCCCTGGCCGGCCGCTGCCACCCGAGTCAGGCGCGAGGGCGACGGGTGCGCTTGGCCAGAGGTGGCTGCTGCCGGGCGATTGGCCGCGCGCTCCTTCGCCTTCCGCCAGCTGTCTGCGAAGTGAAGTTGCTGACACACAGGAAACCCGGCGCGGAGCGCTGCGCCTCGGGCTCCCAGCGGGCCGGTGCGAGGCAGGAGTCTCCAGGGCCCCCAGCCCCGGCCGGCGCTTGCAGGCCCCCGCGGCTCGCTGTCCCCCGCTGGGAACGCCCTGGCTTTGCCCAGCGCCTGCTGCGCTCGCTCGCACAAGTAGGAACCTGCTACTCCGGGGCCGTGCGAGCCTCCCCAGGAGAGAGGCTGGGAGGGGCCTGCGAGTCTCGGGCGCTCTCAGGCTTTTGTTTTTGTTTTTCCCCCTTTTATTACATACTCCCCCCCCTCTTAATTAAGCAAATAAACCGACGTCATCAGGAACGTCAGTGTGATAAGTCCAGAGGGGCCTGGTAGAAACGCTCCGAGCTCGCACGCGCTGCTTCAGTAGAGTTAGACTCTGCGGACGCTGAACAGCCCCTGGACAAGCAGGCTCCCCAAGTCCCCCGTCAAGTACATCTAATTAGAGATCAGAGACTGCAGTGGGAAAAAAAAGATTTAAGATAAAACTTTTGGGAGGCAACTTGAACATTAAATCAGCTTTAGGTAAATGGATGTAAAGAACAATTGCAACTCCAAAGTGATTAAGGGATGGTTTGGGGTTTCCTTTCCAATCATTTCTTTAACATGATGACTTATAAATACCTCTAGTAAGTATCCTAAAAGTATTGACTGAGGAATTATTAATCCCTACATCTGTTGAGAAACTCACTTTTCTGTACTCCAAAGTATCAGAATTTTAGACAGTGCCTTTCAAAAAATGTGCCTAAGTTCAGTTAAAAGCTGAGTGAATTTTTTGCTGTTCAGGGTCATATTTAAATGGATCCAGGCAGGAATGGAATCAAACAGCACTTCTTTACAATTTACTAATTAACGATGTGTTGCTTTTGTGACATTATCAAAGGCTGTTCTTTAAGAGGAATAAAGTCCAAGAATAAAATTCATATGCCATCAAGAGTTCCTTCTGGTCTCCAATGTCACATGACCGTGCTCCTTAATAATATCAGAGGAAAACCACGAACTCCTGGCTATGATACCAGAAAGGAAAACAGAGGCGCCCAAATGGTCCCTTCCAGGAACCGTGAAGGGGCCACTCCCAGCACATGGAATGAACTCCCTGGTATGGTGAGTTGCCCCGAAGGGAACAGCATGAAAATAACTGACAAAAACAGAGTAATACCCCAAGTAAGGGGCAAAAATGTTGCTGTTCTGACGTCTGTCTTGGTTATCTTGTGTGCTTCCTTCCAGTCTTCAAACTAAATGATTCCAGAATTCTGGGCTTTAACATGAAACATTTTTCTGTTACTAGCTGGGATGGATGGCTAGTCTATAAAGAGGAAAAAGAATAAACTCAGCTGCTTGGGAGGCTGAGGCAAGAGGATCCCAAGTTTGAGGCCAGCCTCAACAACTTAGGGAAACCTTTTCTCGAAATTCAAATGTTTTATAAAAGGGCTGAGGGTGCAGGTTAGTGGCAGAGCACTCCCCTTGCCTATGTGAGGCCCTGGGTTCAATCCCCACCATGAAAGAAGGAAAAGGAAGCAAAGCCATTAAGAGTGTTGTGTGGAGGGTGCTCCCAGGTCTTAGCTCCCCATTCTTTCACTTTGCATTTTCAATCTAAGCAATACCGATGTCACTCAGGAGCCTGTTGCAAATGCATTAACTCATGCTGTGAGTGCTTTGAAATGCGCACTTAGTCCAAGCACCACTGAGCACTTTCAGAAAACCTAGACCTCACTAGCAATAGGGGGGAGGGAGCTACCCCTAACTACACCTTGGACTTTTTAAAACTGGTCTTAAAAAAGAGTCAATTTTTGGAAACAGTGTTTTTACATTCAGCATATTCAACTTGTTTATAATGTATAAGTTGAATTTAATTCAAAATCGTGCCTTATGAGAATAAGTTATACGGAGCTTCAATAATCATTTCTTGATAACTTTCTGTTTGTAAAACATTGAACAAGATTTAATGAAGGAAAAATAAAATGTCACCCAAGACCTGACAGTATATCCACGTGGATTCCCATTTGAATGCCAACCACAGAGGCCTTAAAGGTCCGACAGATATGCTCCGTGTATTTGACTATTTACTCCAACATTCCATGTTAATTTGTTTTATATTCAAATAGCAACGTGTTGGGGCTCAGAAACCCCAAAGTGTGACCCTTGGGTGGGCTGCGTACCCTGAGCCGGCGGCTGGTGCAGTCTCTCGCGGACCTTCCTCTGCGCTCCTGTCTCTTCCTCCTCTTTCTCTCCTCTTCCCAGAGGTTGGTCAGGACCCTGGAGCTCTTCTCCAAAGTCAGCTCTCTCCCTTCTCCCTGGAGACTCACTGCCCCACAGCCCGGTGAGGCCAGGAAGCCTCCTGAGGAGACCCGCTGGCTTTTCCTCTGTCCTTGGCGCCCCTGGGTGATACCCCTAAACCCAGCCACCTCGCTGTAGGGGGTCAACTCTCTTCATCAAACCCGAGCACAAATCAGGCAGTTCCCCCGGGCCCTGGGGTCTCCAGATCTCTGAAGGTTCCCATGACACGCAGAACTTGCTTTAGAGAAATTAGTTTTCCTCACGTTAACCTGACGTTTGTTGCAGGTGGGTGGACCATGACCCTCACGGTGTCTGAGGAAGGTTTTCACACATTTCCACCCTACAGGTGTAAGATTCCTGCCTTCAGGATATTTATAATTCAGCTGGAAATGCAAAGATGGAGCGCAGCTCACTGTAGTGACAGCCTGGAAGACAGCAGTCAGAAAGACCCGCCTTTCATGTTCACACTGCGCGCTCCTGCGGATCATGTCTGCTTCAGTTCTTTAAAACGCCCTGTGACAACACCTGGCACTTAGGGCCCTACTTCACAAGTGATGAAACTCAGGGACAGAGAGCTGCCTGAGCAACCCAGAGTCACACACCAGCAACTGACCTTTGAACTTGGGCTGTCTGTCTCTAAAACCCACGCTTTTATTCACTATCCTATGGTGAGATGCAGAAATAAAGGCCACCAAGCAGGAGGCCGGACTTTCAGTGGCCAGGACAGACAGAGTCCAGAAAGGACTACGCACACAAGCCTTCTACCAAGAGGGACACTCGGAGCCAGATCTTGAAGGCAAGGAGTGTTTCAGAAGCTTCCCAGATATTCTACTTTTCTATGTAGGTTTTATAAAAATAACCAACAATTTATATGCAATTGAAAAAAAAGATCAACAATTATTGAACGTCAACAATTCAGCTCTCTTCAGCCTTAGACTCATAAACAGAAAGGCTGCCCTTATACAAATTCCTGTTACATCTTTAGAAAAATCTCTTCTTTTTCCTTCTTCAGAGTCACAGGAAGTCCGGCAATGACTCAGGATGGAAACATCATTGAAAAATTATGACCGAGGCCACAAGTAGAAAAATAAATTCTTTTTTTTGGTTTTGTTTTATTGGTACTTTTTAGTTACACATGACAGTAGAATCCATTTTTATATAATTATACAGGCGTGGAATACATCTTATTCCATTAGGACCTTTGTACCTCTCTGTCCCCTTCTCTCTCCCCAGCCCTTGCTCCCTTCCTCTATTGATCTTTCTGCCATTTACCAAGTTATTTTTATTTATTATTTTAAAAATTAATTTCTTAGATGTACACAATGGTGATATTCACTGCAGTGAATTCATATATGTACATAGGAAAGTTAAGTCAGATTCATTCTACTTCTTTTCCTTTCCTGTCCCCTCCCTTCCCTTCATTCCCCTTTGTCTAATCCAATGAACTTCTATTCTTCCCCTCGCCCCACTTATTGTGGGTTAGCTTTCACATATCAGCAAAAGCATTCGGCCTTTGGTTTTTGGGAATCGGCTTATTTCACTTAGCATGATAGTCTCCAGATCCATCCATTTACTAGCAATAGTCATAAAGTCTTTCTTCTTTATGGCTGAGTAATATTCCATTGTGTATATATACCACAGTTTCATTATCCATTCATCTGTTGATCATCATCTAGGTTGGTTCCATAGCTTATCTATTGTGTTGCTCTAAACATTGGTGTGTCACTATAGTATGCTGATTTTAAGTCCTTGGGTGTAAATTGAGGAATGAAATAACTGAATCAAATGGTGGTTCCTTTCCTAGTTGTTTGAGGAATCTCCATATTGCTTTTCAGAGTGGTTATATGAATTTGTAGTCCTGCCAACAACGTCTGAGTTCTGAGTGTACCCTTTCTGCCACACACTCACCAATATTTATTGTTACTTTTATTCTTGATAATTGAATTTCTGGCTAGAGTGAGATGAAATCTCAGTATGGTTTTAATTTGCATTTCTCTAATTGCTAGGGAACATTTTTTTCATGTATTAGTTGACCAATTGTATTTCCTCTTTTAAGAAGTGTCTCTTCCATTCCTTTGCCCATTTACTGTTCTGGTTTATTTTGTGTTTGTGAGTTCTTCGTATGTCCTGGAAATCAACATCCAATCCGAGGTGCAGGTGGCAAAGCTTTGCTCCCATCCTGTGGGCTCCCTCGTCATGCTCTTGTTTCCTTTGCTGTGAAAAAGATTTTTAGTTTGATGCCATCCCATTTATTGATTTTTGGTTTTACTTCTTGTGCTTTAGAAGTCTGAAGGAAGTCGGTTCCCGAGCCGACACGTTGGAGTGTTGGGCCTGGTTTTCTTTGGCAGGTGCCAGGGTTCCGGTCTAATTTCCTAGGTCTTTGGCCCACTTTGAGTTTTGTGCAGGTGAGAGATAGGGGCTGAAATCCACTCTACTTCATATGGATTTCCAGCTTCCCAGCACCACGCGTTGGAAGGGTTGCCTTTTCTCTAGAGCGTGTTTACGGTGCTTTTGTCTAGTATGAGGTGGCAGCTACACTTACGTGGGTTCACCTCTGTGTCTTCTGTTCTGTTGGTCTTCATGCCTATTTTGGTGCCAATGCTGTCCTGTTTTTGTTACTGTATGTTTGTAGAACGTCTGATAAATATAAAATTCCCTAACTTTGAGGCTGAGACCAACAAGCATGGGACTTGACTAAATAGGTACACAGCACAAATGCTGACCCTAATGCTGGTGGCAGTATGGAGCAAGGGAGGACCAATGGGCAGGGCAGTCAGTGTGATTTTGCAGGTGAGAAACCAGGATGCTCTGATTTGAGGGACACTGGACTCTTAGGGGATTCCTTTAAATGCAGCAGCTGATAATGTCTTAGGATGCATCTCAAGAAAATGAGACCCTTCCCTTTCCCAAGAAGAAAACAGGAATTCTAGGGAATTCGCTGCAGACGTCCTCCAATGAAGGAGGAGTAGGAGGGCGGCTAAGGCGGAGCGGGATTGGAGATGGAAGCCGCTGAGAAGGAAGGAGAGGACTGTCCTGTGTCGGGGGGCCCAGCTGCTCCAGTAAATTACCCGCTTGTCATGCTTCCGATCAGCAGGCTTCCTGAAATTTATTTCATTAAGAAATCCAGCAGGGGCGTGGGACACAGAAAACAGATAGGAAGGCTGATCCAAGGTTGGAATGAGGGGAAGAAGGGAGGAGAGCAAGGATCAGGGCAAGAAGGAGAAGAGAACAGGAGGAGAAGGAGACGGAGAGGGCGGAGGAGAGGGAGTGGGGGGTCAGTGCCCCCTCAGAGGAGGGCGGAGCCAGGTCTGGGCAGGCAGTGGGAGGAGACCCCTGGGGGCCTCAGTGAGGGAGGCCTGGCCAGGGTTTAGGGCTACATCCAGGGGTCCAGGCAGTGGGCAGGGAGGCAGGGTCCTCCAGGTAGTGAGAGGACTCAGGCTACATGATCTGTGGTCAGTTTCATCCCTGTTGGACATCTTTCCCTCAGCAGATGACGTTGAGCTAGGTTTCCTGTTTGTGCCCTGTCACTTGTACAAAACTGGAAAATGCCAGGCCACCCACACCTCTGACTCTAAAACAGTCTCTTGGTTCCATAAATCAAGAAAGTACAGGAGGGGACTGCTTTTTAAGTTCCCTTCTAAAGGACTCCCTCTCCTTGTCTTCATGGACATCAGCTGTAGGGTTTCTAGGCTCGGGCCTTTTATAGGACCTTCAAAACCATTTAGTCTGAATCAGGAACGTGGGATTCCCGTGCTGGCTTGTGGGGCCAGTCTTTCTCGAATCAAGCTTGTCTGATAAATATTTCCTTTGCTTTTTGTCTCTGACCTCCTGTTTACACAAAGGCATGTCAGAATATTTATGATGAGAAGATTAGAAATTCCATGTTATATGCCAGTTCTTCTTGGTTTCTTTATACACTCTGTTTAAGAAATATTCATAAAGCCTGTGGGTACACAAATATCTTTAAATCCAGTTACCCAAATCTGAGGTCATACACTGTGATCAGAACCCATGGGTTTTCCATGAAGAATAAGAATATGGCATTATTAAAGGGTTTTTGTCATCATTATTATATCCATAATAAATAACTAGTGACTTCTAACACACCTATATTTTGAGTACATGAGCTAAATTCCAATTAGGCAAATGAAAATTATGCATATAAATAAATAACCCCAGTTTTCTAATGTAAATCTCATCTTCCATGAGCCTACTTCCTGGTGTGTTAATCTCAACTACATCTTGAGTTTTTCACATGTACCAGGATTAAAGCAAAAAGCAGTTGGAGTCACATTTTGGGTTTTGAAATTTGGCTCTCTGAAGAGCTGGTACCCAGTTTTTACCAGTAGCTCCCAGAGTGTGAACCAACTTTAAACAGATGAATATTTATTGTCTCAGCTGTTGTACATGATTCTGGGGCTCCCTTTGGGTTCTTTTCAGGAAGCCAGGCAGGACAAGCTTCTCCTAGACAGTCTCCTGTGACAGGCAGCCTGTGAGCCCTCTGGGAAGCCAAGAAGAGCTCCCACAGGGCTCCTATTGAAGGAAATAGTCCCTTCATTTGTCTACGGAGTCAAATAAAATAAAAATCAGTACAGAAACAGTTACTTTTAGTTGGAAAAGAACCAAAATAGAGACTAAGTGATTTCAGAGAAATAATCAGCTGCTTCTTGGTACATTCCCATGGTTTCAGCTGGAGGGCTCAACGGAACCTCGGTCTCAGATTTTGCTCCTCTTCCTCTTTCAGCTGTAGTTGTGGACACCAGCTGCGCAGTGTGTTGTGCTTTAGCTGAGCGGCGTGTTGTGGTGACGATAACTCCATAAGTAAAACAGTCCCCTCCCCACCCTGCAGTATCTATTTTGGATCCCTTAGCATGGACTCTTGAACTTGCTCCTCCTACGGATCCCAGGTGGAGCGTCCCTACCCTGTAGTTGTGGCATGGCACAGCCGGCCCAGAGCTTTGCATTTCAGTCAGACACTCTGTGACGTCCAAACTCCCAGACCAACCATCACCCTCTAAGGAGGAGGGTTTTTGTGAAGCTGCTTGACACTGTTTAGCTCTGTCAATTTAGACCCCGTAGCTGCTCCTGTGCAACAGCGGATGCACATGAAGGACTTAAGAATCTTGAACTGTGACATAAATGTGCCATAAGCTGTTCAGAATGCTTGTCATGTACTGGCTCATGGCACGGGGCTGAGGTGAGCCCAGGAGCTTGGGGACGAGGACAGAACTGGGTTCCAATGCCAGCTGGGGCCAGTCAGGAGCCGAGTGGCTGGACACCTTTCCAGATCTGTTTTGTGTCAACATGCCTCACATGTAACTCTCATATCACAGAGAGCCGTGAGAATGTGCTCATGCACGGATGTGTTGGACTGTGCTTTTGCACATAGTAAGTGCAAAATAAACTACTGCTCTTATTATGGTGGATACGATTGCTATTTATAATATGCTTGTTTTGATTTGAGAGATATACCTCAATAAGGGGGCATTTGGATGAAAGAAACAACAAAATCCATCAAAACCAGTGTGTGAAAATCATGTGACTTTACTGGAAGGCTACTGGAGTATGAGTTTCACAAGAAAATGGGCAGAGGGACTTAAAAATTTGAGATTTTCCTCTCTGTCTCCATCTCCATAGACAAAGGATCTTTGTTCGTCCTTCTCAGTTGCTTGCTCTTCTCTCCTCTCTCCTTCCTCCCTTCCCTTTCTCTCTCTGCTGACCAGTTTTTCCCTTCTGCAACTCAACACAGCCTGGCATTATTTCCCCTGATAAATCCCTGAGGGACGACTCCCAACAGCAAGGTCCGGTTCACTCTGGCCTGGAAGACGAGGTGAGGGCCAAGCAATCAGAGCCTCCTCCAGGGCTGAGGAGAGGAGGGGGTCGTTTCTCTTAGAAGGGGAAACTGAGGCAGAGAGGATGCATTCAGCTAGTGGATGGCCATCCTCCAAGGTGTGGAAGGCAAAGGATGCGACTGGGACGGAGGAGAGGAGGGTAGGAAGAGAGTCGAGGAATTCAATGGGGCAGAGAAACCCCAAAGTCCTGGTCATGGAGGACTGTCCTGTGGCCACACAGAAAAGAGTCTTCCTGGAGAGACCAGAGCAGGCCAGGAGCCTACTGCCTTCTGCTGCCTTGCTCTGGTGCAGAGGCTGGTGAGATTCCCTGCCAATGAATGTGCCCGAGGAGAGCTTTACAGAGCAAAATGAACGAACTCAGGCAGAAAAATGGTATTGCCTCATCTGTGTTGTCTTTGCCAAGGACCAGAGGTGGGGAATACGAAAGGAAGGGAGGAAACAGTCTTTGCTTTCCTGCTAGGTTCATGGAAGGCTCCCTTCAATCAAAGATGAGTTATGGGGCACAGAAAGCAGCATGAGGGCATGTGATCCCTACTGGGACCCGAATTATTAATTCCGTTGGGTGGAACCCCAGGGACATATTTACAGTAATCTGCGTCCTGGAAATAAGGAGTTTGACATGAGTTTTAGATCAGCAGAGAAATTGAATTTGGTTTAGAGAATGAATGACTCAGGAGAAAGCAGGAAACAAGCCTGGGAAACTTTGTGGTGATCGCATGAACCTAGCGCAGTGGAGGCCGTTGGTCCTGCTCAGGCACAAAGCGTGGCTGCAGGAGACACTGCCATGTTTGAAGAAGACTCCATGGGAGCTCAGCATCGCTCACAGCCAGGCCAGGTGGGGCTTTGCCTTGGAAACCTGTGTGTGAAGGTCGGCGTGCAAGGGAGGCTGAGCTTACTACTGGCCAGTCGGTTCTACTGAGAAACAGGCAAAGGCTGTCTCCTACACGGGACGTCAGAAGTGTGCGGAGGTCAACAGGTTAACCAGGAGAGCAAAATCGTATGTCATCGTGCTGGAAAATGTCACCATTATCAAACTCACCAAGAGCAAAGTATAATCAGCGAAAAAGGAAATGAAAGAAGCAAGCAGGTGAGGTCTGCTCGGGAGGAGCTCAGGACAGGTCGCGGCTCAGAGGGAAGCGAAGGACCCGGAGCAGCTCCCCCGAGCCGGCAGGCCCGGCAAGAGAGCGTGAGGGGAAGGGACAGCGGGGGACAGGGCCAGCCAGGATGGGCCTGCAGGCCTCAGGCGGGAGGAGGGGAAGGCACTCCCTCCCTGGCAAAGGCCGTTGGGCCAGAAGCACGAAGGCTGAGCAGGAGGGGAAGCGACCGAGAAGTCAGGGCTCCTAAGACGCAGCTCGCGGCACTGAATATGGGACGGGCGAGGACAGGGTGTCAGGAGCCGGGCACAAGGAGATGGCGCGGGGAGAGGAGGGCGAATCGCCGGCAGTGAGGAGGGGCCAGGAAACGAAGGGAGGTGCAAGGAGAGCGAGGGCAGCGAGGAGTCCGGATCGAGGGACCTTCGAGGACCCACCGCCTCCCACGACGTGGACACAGCGGAAGGAACAGAGCAGCCGCGGAGGGGAGGGCGCAGAAACCCGCGCGAGGAGAGGGTGCGAGGCGAGCAAGGAGCAGTGTGGACGGGCGAGGAGGGGACGCGGACCCAGCACGGGAGCCATCGGAGGACCCCTGACCACCTCGCGAGGCGCCCGATGGCCTGGGAAAGCCGAGACCTCTCCCAGAGCGACAGCACCCGGCCCAGGAGGAGGGAATGGTCCCCGACGTCACTGTGCGGAGCGTGAAGGACGAGGGCCCTCCGGGAGCAGAGCTTCCAGCAAGGGTCAGCTCTGGGTCCTTTGCTGACTGTCCCCAGGGACTTCATCCTTCATTGTGAGCGGATGGGCCGCTGAAAGATCAGTCCGAGAAAGTTAGTAAGTTCCCCGTCGCTCAGAAGCGGACATCGTTTCTGCTCTCAGTGACCCAGCTAAGACTGGAGAGCAGGATTGTGGTGACTGCTGGGAAGTCGCACCTGCCTGCACAGGGGCGCCCCTAAAGCTGTACACCCACTAGATACAGGAAGGCAGAGGCAGACCCCAGGCCCTGCTGCAGCCAACAGACCCCACGCATCCAGAGTGCCTTCCATACACATCTGTGAACACATCCTTCTGGGCTCTTGTAAACCGGGCTCACATAGGGCTGCACCCTGTCTTCTGGCCAGTATATGCACATCCTGACATTTTCTTAAGGGTGACAGGGTACCAACAATACGAAAGGACAAAGGAAAACCAGAGTCTATTGGACTTACCGCTAGGAAAGAGTGACAGCTTGATATTAAACGTATGAAGAAAAGCAGTATCAAGGGGTGAAGGGGGCCTGATTTCTGCAAGACACATCACAGTGTATCAAGGAAATTTAGATTATGAATTTCAGTCAGATAAGTCATATTTTTCTTTCCAATACAAAGACAAAGCTCTTACCCTTTAAGTTACTGCAAAAACTTTATACCTCAACATTCCCCCTGCAGAAATTAGAAAGGAATAGACATGGCAGACAGCATGGATATGTAGTATTTAAATGTGAATATGTAGTATTTAAGTTAAATTTAGAAAAATCAAAAGAATTAGTATCTAAGTTACAAAAGCAAAAGGTATTTATTCTAAATTCTTTAAAAAGATAATGAAATGATAAAGGCAAGGACCAGGTATTTAAGAAACAATCACTAACCTGTGCAAGAAATTGTAAGAAGAGCCATAAACCAAAAATAAGAGCAAAAATCTTATTTATATGGAAAATGCAAAGAAGATCAAAAGACAAATTAGAAATCAGATATAGGAAAGTAAGCATAATGAGAAATTACAAATAGCTGTTCTTGAAAATAGGAAGCAAAGCTAAATGATTTAGGGTGTAGTAGTTATTCACAGCTATTACAAAAAAGAAGAGCAATATTTAGTGCACATTTACTGAATGAAGTTCACAGCACTTTACACTTTTTTATAATTTACTCTAGGAATAATGAAAGGGTAGTTTTCTGCTGAAGATTTGGGGTTTTATAGAAATGGAAAACAGATGAAAACAGAATATAAGGGAAAATAAAGGCATTTAGACAAAGGTAAGGACTATAAACTTCAAAAGGAAAATAAAACAAGTTAAATACAAGGAAATGTTGAAGTACATCAGTATCCAAAAGTTAGATGCTGTTAAGTTTGAAGAGGAGGATATGAAAAAACTCATCAGGGAACTACAAGAAATAAAACTAGAGCAAAGCAAAGATGTCATCCTGCAAGTTCTGCAAGAACCCCCAAAGTCCTAATTTAAACCAGGGTAGGAAAACATGGCCATTCTCCAAAAGAAGCATCTGAGGATGAAGTGCCTCCTAATAATGGGATGCATTGTAGCAAGAGATTTGGGCCCAGATGGTTGAGATTAGCTGGAAGAGGCTCAGGAAGGGCACTGGGAGGGGCAGACAAGATGGAGATTTAAAGAAAAACTCATCGGGTATCATTAAAAGGGAAAGAGAGGGTCCAAAAGTCCTAATCCTGGGGCTAAGTCCTTCTGGGAGGGCAGAAATGTAGAAGTCTATGAGTGATGGAGACAGGAGGACGAGCCAAGTGGGGAACCACATCATAGAAAAGATGGGTAGACCACATCACAGAGCAGAGGAGCAAGGGAGGGCTGAAGGGCAAAGGAAACGCAAGAAATTGATTTCAAAGCCGTGCAAATTGTTGGTCAGGGGCCGGCCGGGTAGAACATGCATGCGTAAGTAGTATTTCCAAGTGCCATTTATGACAGTGAATATATAAAGATAAAATATCACATATGGAAAGTAAATGTCAAGACGCAAGTAGGGCTTCCTTGGCTGAATTCTAGATTTTAGATGAATGGGATCCATCAGCTCAGGGACCCAAGGTGTGACGGTGACACCAGTGACTCGTGATGTTGCCATCTTAAGAAGACGGGCGGAGGCTGGACTGTTTGTCCCTCGCCCTTCCAGGTGGAGCACAGAGGCAGCTCGGAGGCAGCGGCCGTCCCTGGTTCCAGCTGGGGTAAGCACCTCAGGGCTCTGCATGTGAAGCTTGCTCCTTCCCAGTGGTGGGATCTCCGTAGTACGTGTTCTTGTGCTTTATGGTCATTGGAAACACCAGAACTTGAGAGTCGATGTAAAACTCTGAAAACGATCGAAGTCTCCCTTTTATCCTCAGAGGATAGAGTATGCCAAAGATGACCTAATAATTCCCGTTCTGGCCCAGCGACCCTTAAACTTTGCTTCTCCAAACTCAGCAATTTAATTTCCCAGTATAGTTTGTAACTCTCAGATCTTTTCTCCTATGAAATCATTCTATTATATAGAGGTAGTTAACAAGATATTTTAATATAAATTTAGATTACTTTTTGGGAATGATAGAACAGATATCATCTAGAACTCAAAATCCTTGGCACACAAATACCATAAGGTGACAAGAGGTAGACTCCGTCCTGGATTCGGGCACCGCTTCCCAGGGCCCAGCTTCCCAGAGCCCAGCTCGGACTCCTGAGGCAGTGTCTTTGGCTGGGAATGGGGAGTGTTGATTTCTGTATCTACTCATCTCTTGAGGAACTTTGAGAATTGTATAATGGATTTCTACTTTCAGCTAACTGGAAAAACAAGGCTACACAAATTTAAAGGAGTGAGGTTTCAAAATATCTGCTTTGCAGCAAAGCTGTGTAGGTTATTTGAGACTCTGGTTAGTCAGTATGAACTTTTATGAAACGTCTGTGATAAAGTGTTCCCTAAGTACTCATTACCACCATTTGCTGCATAAGCACTTAATAACATGGAATCTAGATTATTCTGTTATGGGCGATTTCTTTTGATAAAAAAATAAGAAAGCAGATAATATGAATCTGCATACAACAGATAAATTTTTCCTTCCTTCTTTTTCCTAGAATGGGACTTTTTCATCATGTTTTCTGTGCTCAGAGAACGTAGATTTTTGTCCCCATTCCATGAAGTTTTTTCAAGGCTCTTTGTAACAGCCCCAAGACCGCCTTTCCAAAAGCCTGCCCTTCTGTCAGGATAACACAGTGAATTCCCCTTGTACCCTGTAGTCTCTGTCCTCTTGGTTTTTGTTGTACTTTCTGTCTTTTCAACTTTATTCATCTGCCCAATGGAAAATCTGACCCATCCAAAGAATGCATGTATGCTTATTCATGTCTGATATTCTGTATTCACGTATGATACCTTCTTCATCTCTGTGTCTTTTAACTTCACCATAATGCTCCAAGCTTCCTGTGAAGTGCTCGAACGCTCCTCCTGCCTTGTCTGACGTGAAACCCTCTGCTTTACAGTCAGCATCCCTGCGGAATCTCTGGAGTGAGGAAGAGGAGGAGGAAAGGGTAGATTCAGCGTCTACTAGCTTGCCTTCCTCCACGTGCTGAATGACGACTCTTCCGAATTTCTGCCATCCTCCTGGGAAAGAGTGGAAGTAAGTGTCTGATGGTGGAACTACAGCTTCTGCCTGGATTTAGCCTCCCGCTTCCCCTACAATCTATGGGGTTTTGAAAACTATTATGCTGTCAATGGTAATAAAAAAAGTTTAAAATGAGAGAAAATTCAAAATAAGATGTATATCATAGGCACATGTCTTTGGTTTCCATTAATTTATCCAACATATATTTATGAATATAGTAATATGTAAGAAATTAAGTAGACTATACATATTTTCTACTTTAATAAACAAGACAAATTTTTATTACAATGCTTATGCCAGTTTAAAATGAAAATAAAATTTTAATAATTTGTTTTTAAATAACTGCATAAAGATAATGAAAGTAATCATAATATAGTCAGAAGAATATTACAAAAATTAGATTACACAATTTGACTAGACCTATAGCAATTAAACAATTGAATCAATAATCTAAAATATTCCAAAACAGAAAGCACCAGGCCCAGATATATTTACTAGTGAAATATACCAAATATCATACCAATTCTCTAGAAGATAGAAGCAGAAGGAATTCTTTCTAACTCATTCTATGAAGCCAGCATTACTAAATATGAAAATAAGGCAAAGATATTATAAGAGAAGAAAAATACTGCAAATATTTCTCATGAATCTACATGCAAAAAATCTTCAACAAAATATTAGTAAATAATATCCAACAATGTGTAAAATATTATGTGTCACAATACTGGGATTTATTCAGACATGTTAAACAGGATCAGCATTCAAAAATCAATCAACATAATCCATCACAGCCAACAGGCTAAAGAAGAAAAGACACAGGGCCATATGTACAGGTGCAGAAACAGCATCTGACAAATGCTCTACCCACTCAAGATAAAAACTCAGCAAACCAGGAACGGGTTTAATATGTTGATTATCTGTGAACAAATACAGTTCATCTCCTTCCTGATCTGTGCACCGTTTATTTCCTTTTCTTGCCTAATTGCATTACCAATGCAATAGTACAACTGCCTTTGTTCAGAGATGACATGATCATCTAGGTAGGAAGAAATGCCCTCCTGGAATAGTGATGCGATTTTTACAAGGTTGCAGGAGACAAAGGTAAAATGCAAAAGTCGACTGGTTTCCAATACACAGGAAAAGAACAAGTGAAATTCAAAATTAAAAGCACAGGACGTTTTAGCTTAGCCCCGCCCCAAAATGAAATATGCACGTGCAAATCAAATAAAATAAGTGCCAGATTGCTGTGTTCGTCTGTTGTTCCCAGCTTGATCTGTTGATGGAATGAATTCTAATCAAAGTCCTAGCAGGTCATAGTAATGGCACCAACAAAGTAAAGTCCGCGTGAGGAAGCAGAGACCCCAGAACATGTTCACGTGTAAGATGGAGTCGGAGGACTGACACTCCCCAACTTCAACATGACTCTAAAGCCCTGGTATTGGGAACAGTGTGGCCCTGGTGGAAAGAGGAACAGAAGGACGAGAAGCCCACAGAAGCAGCCTGTCGTGGGTCGAGCGGAGGTCCAGAGGAAGGATCACCAGACCCTTGGTGTTGTCGTAGGAGTTAGAAAGACACTTCCCACAGTCACTGTCGTGTGCTGCACAAGGAGGTGCCGGTCAAGGAGGGACCGTGGGCTCGTGGCCCCAGAGGGCTGTACTCTGCCACGCTGCAGCATGGCCCCTGGTCTGTCCAGTGTGCGCTGTGGTGTCCACACCCGATAATGGCCTCCTGAGTGCATCCCCCGGTAGGATGCCTGGCTGTGCCGCGGAAGCCGAGCACATGCTTAAGTCTATCACCGACGCCAAGGTGAGGACTTGGATGGACACGGCAGGACTGGAGACCCAGTGGATGAGGACGCTTGCAGCACATCAGGAGATGAGGGACTGATTTTAAAACAGGCAACACCTCATTTGTAAGGAGAGGGAAATGGCATGGGGTGGTTCTAAACGAGGTAAATCTGCAACAGATAAAGATAATTTTCACTACAATTTCAAAAAACAGCTCCATGAGCATCACTAAATATTGAAAAAATTTAAGAGCTAAACAAATTGAATGCTTTTCCCCCTGGGGAGAACTTGGGGTTGGGTGGATTTGATGGAGGATTGCTGTTTGGCTCAAGTCTCTTCGCGCTGGGTTTGATGTCCCAGCTTGTGGCTCTGGTAAAAAAGGAAAGAGTAAGGTTGAAATTTTTAAAAACTGAAACCATTAGTGAATTTTTTCAGGCAACACCATTATACAACATAGAGAATATGACTTTGTTTCTGATGACTCAATACTCAACAGTGATCCTGGCTCAGTCTCCGTGAATGTCAACTTTGGTTATATAAATAGAAACTGGGTAAGGGAGTGTAATGGATATGTATCTAATCTAGGGCATAAGTTAAGGAAAAGAGTCATAGATTTTTTTTTATTAGTTGGTCATCTATTTTTATATTTTCAGATTGCAGAAAAGTAAAATTAATGAAAATGATTTTGAATTAATTTAACTGTAGAAAATCTAAATTAAGAGACTCCTGATATTTCTTAAGAATAGAATCAGTCTTGTTATTATGAAGTATTATAGTGCTACTGAGTATTTTATTAATCATGCATAAATTGCTTTGAAGATTGTATCTGCAGCTGAAAACTGTATGCCTTCAAATGGCACTGGGAAAACTGGAAATCCATATGCAGTAAAATGAAATTAAACCCCTATCTCTCATCCTGCACAAAACTCAACTCAAAATGAATCAAGGACCTAGGAATTAGACCAGAGACCCTGCACCAAATAGAAGAAAATGTAGACCTGAATCTTCGTCACGTTGGCTTAGGACCAGACTTCCTTAACAAGACATCCAAAGGACAAGAAATAAAAGCAAAAATTAATAAATGGGATGGATTTAAACTAAAAAGCTTTTTCACAGCAAAGGAAACAATAATGTGAAAAGAGAGACTACACAGTGGGAGAAAATCTTTTCCATATGCACTTCAGATAGAGCACTAAACTCCAAAATTTATAAAGAACTTAAAACACTTTACACCAAAAAAAACCAAAGAACCCATCAATAAATGAGCTAAGGAACTGGGCAGACACTTCACTGAAGATATACAGGCAATCAACAAATATATGAAAAATTGCTTATCATCTCTAGTAGTTAGAGAAATGCAAATCAAAACCACCCTAAGATTTCATCTAACTCCAATTAGAATGTTATCAAGAATACAAGCGACAATAGGTGTTGGCATGGATATGGGAAAGAAGGCACATCCTTACATTGCTGGTGGAGTTGAAAATTGGTGCAGCCACTCTAGAAAGCAGTGTGGAGATTCTTCAGAAACTTAGCATTGTTTGACCCAGTCATCCCACTCCTCAGTTTACACCCAAGGGACTTAAAATTCAGCATACTATAGTAATGCAGTCACCTCAATGTTTATAGCTGCTTAATTCACAATACCTAGAATGTGGAACCAACCCAGATGCCTTTCACTTGATGAATGGATAAAGAATCTATGGTGTATATATATATATATATATATATATATATATATAAAATATATATATGTGTGTGTGTGTATATATACATATATATATATATATATACACACACACAATAGAATACTACTCAGCCATAAAGAAGAATAAAATTATGGCATTTGCAGGTAAATGAATGGAGTTGAAGAATATTATACTAAGTGAAATAAGCCAATTCCAAAAAACCAAAGACCGAATGTTTCCTCTGATAAGTAGATGTTGATTCATAAGGTGCAGGGTGGCGGGTGGGTAAGAGAAGAATGGAGGAGCTTTGGATTGTGTATAGGGAAATGGGGTGGGAGGGTTGGGGAAGGAAAGATAGTGGACTGAGACAGATGTCATGTACATGTATGCTTACACAAATGGTGTGAATCTACATTGTGTACAACCAAGGAAATGAAAAGTTGTGCTCCTTTTGTGTAAAATGAATCAAAATGCAATCTATAAAAATAAAAAAAATATTTAAAAAAATTTTTTAAAAACTGTATGCCTTCAATACAGGATTGACTGCTATTTTAATCAAACGCTGGTGTTTTACTCTTCCGTTTAATACACAGAGTTTTGTACTTTGTTGTGAGTCAAGCGGGAATAAAATTCTGTAGATTATGTCTCCATGGGTATTTCTTGGTTGACTTAGTGATTTTCCATTTATCATTTGAAGTCTTTTCTTACACAAGCTTTCATCTTTCATCAGAGAAAAACGAATAATTAAACTGGGCCTGTAAGTCCCAAGTGAATCAAGCCAGGAAATGCAGCAGAGGTCTCCAGGAACGCCCAAGTTCATGTTTCAAGAAGTCACTTGGCAGTAAAGCTGGTAAGTTATAGTCATGGTATTCAAAGGTCCAGTGGTCACCTGTACACAGATTTGAGAAACAATGCATCATTTCTTAGTGTTTAATGAAAGCAATAATATCTACCAGCTAATGAGAGAACAAGAAGTCACAAACATACAGGGACTAAACTGAATTAGGTTTAGTTTTATTAGGACATAAAATAATTCTCAGCTGATAACCAATTGCTATTCCTAACTACTTTGGGTCTCATATTTCCTGCCATAGTGATTGCACATCAGTAAAAATATGATCTTTTACCTTTCCAAGGGAAATGGAACCATCCAACCATGCCGCAGGCTCTTCTCTCATTGTTACTACAGTGCCTGGGATTGAACCCAGGGCCTCCGGTAGGCAGGGGAGGTACTCTTCCCACTAAGCTGCATCCTCAGCCCTTTTTTTAAAAAATTAAGTTTTGAGACTGGGTCTCACTAAGTTGTTGAGACTGGCCTTGAACTTGGGATCCTCCTGCCCCTGCCTCCCCAGTTGCTGGGATCACAGGCGTGACCAGTGGCTGCACCAGGCCTGCACCGAGCACACTTGACTGTGCTGTGGTCGGCCTGGGTCTGTGCACTGCGGCCTCTCCCTTTCTTCAGACGGTGGCTCTGCATAATCCCCAACGGACTTAGTCAAGCAGATCAATGTGCAATCATACTCTGACAGGAAAAAAATGGATTTTTACATTGTTACCTTTTACCAACAGGAATAACCTCAAATGGAAGACAGAGCCCAAGATGGGAGGAGCAGGAGTTGCCCTTTGCTGGTGATGGCTCTTGGATTTATTCTGCAAAGCAGCTACTACCATCAGAAGATCCAGTCGTCTGGGGAGATGACGAGTGGCTGGTTATCACTCACATTTTCAAGCAAATTTTAAGACCATCCTATTTATATCTCGGACATCTCTACCACTCTACTCTCACTATTTCCACTTGGAACAATCATCTCTTTGAAGTAATGAGGGGATAATTCCTAGCAAGACTGTCCTACAAAACCTCAGGCCCATCTGTGAATCTGCCCTGCCTCTTTGCTAATGTGGAACACAACGCTTTCCCATTCACTTTGTCCTAATAACGTCACAGAAACCGAAGCCTACTTCAAACTGCGGACTTCATTTTCCAATGCAGCACCAGTTCTCTGCGTAGGTGATGAACGCTCGGGGCTCCTGGTAGGGGCCGCTGCGGGCTGGGCTGGGTGGGGTGGCGGCTTTCTCTGCACACTCTGGGATTTGAAGAGACTGATGGCGAAGCATTACCTAGAGGAATTCCCAAACAGTTGTTTACGATCAGAAAAAAGACAGGACCAGTTAAAACAATATTTTATTCATGAGAAAACACAGCTCAGGGCTGCATAACGTGTCTGAATACTTCAGTTATGAAAAACCCATAACAAAATTTGGCAAAAGGGCCCCTAGCTAAATAGGGTTGAGATCCTGCTCACGTAGATTAGTCCCCTCCCCTCAGGTTTGTCTTTCCAGTTTTCTGTCTAGTTGTTTTTGTAGCATTTATTGGTTATAAGCTCATCTCCTCAGAGTGTGAGGTGTGGTGGTTGATGTGGTCTCTACAAATGCTGACTTAGCGAAGCCCACGTCACCAGTCATATGATTGTCCTGGCTTCTGTTGCTTAAAAAAAAAAAAAAAAAAAAAAAATCTAGTATCTCATGTCTAAAATTGGTGTCCAAATGGAGCATTTCAAATGATAAGTGTGGAGTCCAGCCTGGCCTAAGAGGAGCCGCTTCTCTCACTGGGCTGAAGGACAGGGCGAGGCTGGCGTGCGGCCTGTCCTAACTGCGTGAGCTGCCCCGCACCCCTGGGCCTACTCTCCTCTTCCCTGTTTTCTCTCCTCTCTCTGCTTCCGCATCATGTCTGCGTCTCCATGTGGCCTCCTACGTCCCCAGGTTTTGCCTTTGTAGGCGGTAGATGGTTTCAGCTCTCCAGACCGACATCCTATAAGGCCCAGCCCTCTGGGAAGAGTCCCAGCTTCCCAGGGTCCCTGGCGAGTGCTTACTTCTGCTGCTCTCTGGGAAACGCGAGCCCCTGTGTAACTGCCTGGCGGTGGGTGGGAGAAGTGGGGTGCACTCTTCAGCTCAGAGCAGGGTCTCTGCTTCACCCCTGGACCCACCTGCATTAGCTTTCCTATGGCCACCCTAAAGCAGTATATCACACTTGGTGGTTGAAAGAACACACATTTATTCTCTGAAAGTTCTGGAGGTCTGAGGTCTGAGATCAGTTTCCTGGGTCATAATGCAGGTATCAGCAAGGCTGTGCTCTCTGCAGGGGCTCTGGGGAGAATCCACAGCCTGCAAAACTTTCCTGCTTCTCGAGGGTCATTCCTGGCTCTTGCTTCCTTTCTCCAGCCTCAAGTCCAGCGGCATAACCTCTGGCCTTGACGTTTGCATGGTAAGCCTCCTCTGCCTCCCTCACATAAGGAACTTTGTATTGCCTTTAGGGACCACCAAGATGTGGTGGGGCAGTCTACCCCTAACACGATCCTCAGTCACATTCCAAAACCACTCTCCCCACATAAAATAGCATTCACAGGTCCCAGGGACTGGGATCTGGGTATCTTGGAAGATGGTTTTCCAGCCGACTGCACCCCATCCAGGGATACAAACTGAGATGAGGTGGGCAGGAAGCCAGCATTTGCCGGGAGGAAGAAGAACAGATGCACATGCGACATGCCACAGGGCAGTTTTTGGTTTTGGTTTTTGGTCCTTCATCTTGTGTTTCTAAAGTAAGGGTCCTCCTTGTGCTTCCGATTATGACTTTGACGTTGAAGGTCAATGACGAGGGTCATACAGACAATGTGAGTGCATGATGGGAAGACAGAGAGCCCCTTATTACCTGGACTTTGCCTGGCATGAAATGATCCATTTTAAGGAGAGTTTGGACGTCAGCTGTTACTTCGAATGATGGCATTGGTATCTTTCTGCGTCTTGAAGGTAGAATTCTACAGTATTCTCCTCTTAAGAAGGTGAACGAAACAGGATATCTTGTCCTGTGCAATGAAATAGCTGTGAAACAGTCAGCTGAAAATGAGCATGTTCTCCATCCTCCTAGAAACAGGAAGGATGAAATTAGCCTCAATCACATCCTGATATTAATGAATGTGTTTTATAAAATAACATGCTGCCCAATGCTGTGCTTTCAGCCTTAACATTGTGGACACATTCTTATTAATGGGTTGTTTCATCTGCCTCCTTTTCTAAGTGGTTGTATTAATTGCTTAACCCCTCTTTCCCAAAGTGCAAGGGAATTATAACAGTCTTTCCTCAATTTCAGGATCTCAGAGGAAGTTGGGTCAGGTTCCATTGGCTTGGAATGAAAACTATCTTCCTTTATGCCCTCATGGTCTCTGACTGCTCTGTTGAACAAATGAAGTAAGTAAATTAGGAGGAGACAGAATTACATTGTGGATGAGAATCAAATGCTTGGGTTTAAGTCCTGACTTGAGATAATATGAGCTGCAAGAACTTGACCGAGTTTCTGTGCTTCTCTGACCCTCTGCTTCCTTATCCTCGGAATGGTTAGATAATAGTTAGCCCTTCGGGGTCACTGTCATGACTGAACATGCAAAGCACCACCAGCAGTGCCAAAAATGGTTTATCACTCTTTCATCCTATCACTTGGAAAATTTTTAATGTGTAGCTTTAGTCAAGTTCTTTGAAGGGACTGATGTGTCAGTTGACAACTTAGTAAATAAGTCCACGCTGTGCATCCCTGAAGGAGCCGTGTACAGCTTCTGGGAGGACAGGGTCCTGCACTGAAATCTGTCTGCCAGCACCTACCGCAGCCCCTGCAAACGTGTTTGAAGTAGGGTTAGCCGCTACTTTAAACCTTGGAGTAGATTGGAAGGATTTGTTGAAAGTAGCATTAGATACTTTCCAGTGACTGAAAAGGCCTCTCAATTGTGACATGATTGAAAATTTTTAGTATAAAGCAAGAAGCTGGAGTATAAAGTATAAAGCTGACTTAGAGGGTGGACTCAGCAGAGCAGCAGAGACTCATGCAGGTGACGCTTCGAAGACCTTTACCACCCGTGACTCTCATGTTTACGTGTACCGTAGGTCTTGAGCTCATCTGCAGACAGGAGGACATCACAGGAGAATAGCTGCAAAGCAAGCCGATGTGGAGACAAGGTGAGCCCAGCTTCCTGGCAATGTGAGCTGTAGCTGGGGTCTGTCGCCCTGGCTAGTGGGCTCGCCTTGCGGAACGCCAGACAGAGAATGCAGTGGCTTCCAAAAGTTACTGTGGAAAGTGGATTCTAATGTGTATTTTTCCCTTTCTCTTCTAACTTTGATCCCATAAATAAAAATGGGAAAGTGAAAATCTCAATGCTGGAAATTAAAATAGTTTTGATTATCAAATAAGTAAACACTGAAAAACTTATCTTTTTCTTAAAGTAGCACATATACCACAAAGTTTTAATAGAATAATAAGAAAAATATTATGTGATTGATATTTCAGTCTGTTTTATTAGCTTTTCTTGAAAAGCTTGTGAAGAGACCAATTTTGGTTGATAATCCTAAAATATACAAAAGTTACTTGAATTTCAGAGTTACTTGAATTACAGTGAAGTAATATGTCATTCAGAGACCCCCAATTACAGCTCACAAAGAGTACTTCTTCTATTATTCCATAACATGCCCTAAGCCTTTAATGCATAAAGATGTGACCTGCTAAAATAACTAATGCTTTTAATTTTAAAATAAAAATGAAAACATCTTACTGGCATTTTCCCATAACGATAACAGTGTTCTAAAATTGTAGAAAAGAAGAAAAGCTCAAATTAAATTATTAGTCCCAGGTGGAAGTTTAATGATACCTACATAGGTAACCCTTTTTTTAGAAGCATAATTTTTTTCTTAATAATTTGTTATTCCCAAGGCCCGTAATTATTTGAACAGGTTTTGTGAAAGAGCCACCTGTATAGGAAAAGGCTGAGACTTAAACAAAGAGATGAATTCTTCTCGTCTGCAGGAGAAGGATATTGCTATTTAAAAGAGAAGGAAAGGAGGCCAGCAAGACCATCCATCTTCCATAACAGTGCTGCTCCAGGTATTAACAGCCACAGGGGGTTGGGCCACAGACCGAATTTTCTCTTGAATCTTGTGTATGTAATTCATGGTGTGAGAAGGGTAAATCGGGAATCTTGTTAGCTTACTTTGAGCCCATTAAGTCTTTTAAAGCAACTCAGTGAGAGCTAAGCAATACAGGTATTGATTTTTCCTAACCCAAACTGGAGGATAAATCAGGTGCAAGCCCAAGTTCTTCCCGAAGCTTCAAGTGCTCTCCCTACCAGGCCACCCGTGGTTCAGTGTTTTTATGACTAAGGTGGAAATACAGGTGCCAGAGCCAACTGAGGCAGGGCAGGAGGAGATGAGCATTTTTCTAATGGAAATCCTGGAAGGCTCAAGTGGGTTTCTGTTCATCTACTGGGTCGGGAAACTTGTCTCATGCCACATTCACTGTGGCCTCTGAGACTCAGCTGTCGTTTCGGATGCAGAGATGGATGGACTCAGGAGGGTAGGAGGTGGACATTCTGATAGAAGAACCAAGATTTAAATAAAATAAGAATGCATTATCCAACATATTTTCTTTGAAAATACATGATCTCATTTGGATGTATCTGTAATGCCCGCACCAAGGGTTTTTCTATTACTTTAGTCTACTTATTGTATTTTCTTCTGGTTACACATGGATAGCTTGGGTCAGGTATTATGGAAGGTGCTGAGCATACAGGGGTGAAGAGGACGGAGGAGTTTTTGTCCACTTGAAGACAGCAAGATATTAGCAATTTAATGAATTGATGCAGGTCGTGGTGAGTTCTACCAGGAAAATAATTAGAGCCCTAAGGCAGAGAGGAGTTGGGAGGGTCCCCACAGGAAGGATGGCCAGGAAGGTGTGAGTCATGGCCCCCTTATGGGAGGAGAAGTCCAAGGAGGGTGGGCCCCAGTGAAGAACTGGGCTCTGTCGCCCCTGGAGAGGAAGCAAGAAGGTCCTGAGGTGGGAAGCGGGTTGGTGCGGGTGAGGAAGAGGCGGGCTGTCTGGGAAGAGCGAGGTTGAGGGTAAATGGCATCATGGGAGAGAGCATTCAGGATTCAGAGGCTTATCAGCCAGAAGTATGTTCCACGAGTGTTTATTATGGAACCAATAGAGGTATTTTAGGGCAACATATTGCTTAGAGTCCAGAGTTAAACTTTTTAAAGACTGCTTCAGAATTTATCATTTAAGTGATGGTAGAGTTGCTTGACCTACTTTTTTAAGAACTTTAAAAATGAAATCACTCCGCATTAGCGTTTGTGAGGAAAATTCAGGAGAACTTTGGGCTTGCAGGGCACACACCCACGTGGAGAAGGAAGTTGGTGGAGGAAAGGGAAGAGGAGAAGATGGATAAAGCCATAGGATTCCGGCAAAGCCTGGGTTCTCCTCTCCAGTCCTCCACCATCCCGAGCCACAGACAGGGAGGGCGGCTCAGCTGCGGGCAGAGCTGCAAAACAGCGCCTCTCTTCAGTTCTCAGAAGGAGCAGGCGGGGACTCGCAGCACCGCAGCCTGACTGACGCACACGGGTCTCGCTAGTTCCACCAGGGCTTGATACACCCGCAGACCCGCGGCTGCCAGGGTCACGTCAGGGCCAGCACTGATCTCCCCCGGGAGCAGATGCCTCCGTCCCTGGTGTTAGGGCGCAGAGGCCTCGTGAGCAGGTCAGCAATATTTCAAAACAGGGAATGCAGAGTTAGTGGAGCTAGCTACCCATATTTTCCTACAGTTACTAAAGAAAAATGATGCTTAGTGACGATTGAATGAGATTTATGAGGGTTACAAGGTGTCGCCGTGACTTATCAGCTGGGGGTGTCAAAGTGGTCTTGCACAGGCTTCCATGCGGGCTGGGCATTATTTAAACTAAGGCAGAATGATAGAATGAAGCACTGTCTGCATTTAAGGTCTAATCAATTTCCATTTTCAATTTTTCAATATTTTGTTTCTCTATACCACCTCTCATCTTCTTTTGTATTTTTATTACTTTAATCCTGGTGAATATAATTGATCTAAAAGAATTTTTTTTTACTTTCATAGTTGCATCAAAGGGTAATATTTTAAAGCAAGTTAAATATTTGAGGGAAAATATGCATCTGGCCTATTAATAGGTTTCTGGAATAATGTTCATTTGATTGAAAATTCATTCACATCGGTAGCATGATTTTCAGTGTGAGTTCCTAGAAAGTTTGGCCAATAGGGAATATGAATTTGTTGGGCTGTATTTATGGAATGGCAAGCTAATATTTGCAATCAGGGTACATGGCTGATCTTGTTTGCCTGTCACTTTTCTATACTTTCCCTATCACTGTATGATAAAATGTTCCTCCCCGCTGGAAAAATCAAATCAACACCAGTGGTATGGAGCCCTTACCTCAGTGGGCACAGGGGAGGGTGACCCACAGCACTGGTTCCACCTAGCACGGACCTGGCCCCAGAGGTACAACAGGATCCCCGGGCACTACGAGGGTCAACCGAGGGCTCAAGGAGTCGTGATTCCAGATCCTCGGCTTCCACGTGAGCTGGTCCTCAGTCTGATGTGTTGTGAACTACCTGATGTTGTGGAAAACTGCCTTCTAACTCCTACAACAAATACCAAGTGCCTGGTGATCCTTCCTCCAGACCTTCGCTCGTCCCGTAACAGGCTGGTTCTGAGGGCTTCCTCTTTCCACCCAGGCCACACAGTCTCAATGTGAGGGCTGTAGAGTCATGTTGAGGCTGGGTAGCGTCAATCCTCTGACTTTCTCTGACCCGTTAACTTATTGAGCCAGTCTTCTGGGATCTCTGCTTCCCCACAGGAACTTTAATTTGTTGATGCCATTAATACTACCTGCTAGGACTTTGATTAGGATTGCGTTCCATCAACAGATCAAGCTGGGAGCAACTGACAGGCTCGTTGACAATATTGCATCTTATTCATGAACAAGCAATGACTCTTTGTATTTAATCCTTTTATTTCTTTCATCAGAGCTTTACAGTTTTCCTCACCAAGGTCTTGCACTTATTTTGTTAGATTTGTACCTACCTATTTCATTGTGGGGAGGGACTAGGATAAAGGTCTTGAGCTGTTGATTCCAAATTTCACTGGACACTGGAAACCAATTGACTTCTGTATTTTGACTTTGTGTCTTCCCTCCACTTGAATCTAACCTGTCTTATGGACCTTTCCATCCTCCTTAAGCCGTACTACGATTGACCCACCAAAGGGATATTGCCATTCGTTACTGTTTGTGCTGAGATGGTGAATCACTCTGAAAGACAGGTTTGGAAAATCCATTTGCAATGTAAGTTTTTACCAGTTGTGTTTTCAACAAACTTGAAGGAAAATCTGAATAGACCACCCACTGTCAGATCATGGGAAAAGTTTATTAGGTATCGCTGTGCGAGTTTGTCATATAATTCTGAAAGAATTCAAAGAGTTGAGGAACGCTGACCTAACACCATCTTTTCATTCCCTTGTACTTAATTTATGTGAGTGAATTTCTCTTAATTTGTCTCCTCCCTCAAAAGAATCAAAAAAATAATAGGAATGCAACTGAGGCTGAATGTGGCACATTTAAGAATCAACTTATTTATCTCAAAACATTTGCAATAAAATTGTACTTTATGTTAAATATCACACTATCAAAACTTATTTCCCATTTATGTTGCTTTCACAGATTGTGCATTTTTATAATAAATTAAAATTATTACAAGATTTTATTTTGTAAATAAATGAATTCTGCACAGATATTTTAATACCTGGGGCATTATGGTCAGGAGTAACAAAAAAAATGGGATGATGAAGTTAATGATGATGATAAACTCCCATATTAATTAAAGTATATATAGCTGATGTATTAAAATATACTAAGATGATCTGTAGAATATTTTAATGCACAAGTTTTTACTACCTAAATATAAATCATTCAGGGATGTGGAATGACACAGCAATTCCAGGAGATTAAGAAGTCATGTATAATTTTCGACTGTTAGCTTCTTCATGTATCATTTATAGGGACGATGATGGTCACAAATTGCCAGGGCATTAGGCATCCACTACCTTTGAAAGAATAATGTAATAGCAGGTTTTAAATATTTACAATATCCCAGAAGTCATATCCTTGCAACGATCTAAAATAATTATGAAAAAGTTCAGAAGGCAAGTTAAAGACATGTGTGGCGATATCAATTTTGTCAAAATTCTCTTAAAAGAACGTGAGCAAACCTTTTTTGGTTTGTTTTTGAGAAAACAAACATCTATTGGGCAAAAAGTCTGAACTCTGAAACCTGCTTCAGGAACGAAGGGATCTGGCAGAAACAATTCGCACTGCAGCACGTGCAGCCCAGGAGCTGACGGCAGGGTCTGCACTCTGGCTGCAGAGTCCTCCACCCTGTCCGTGGCCTCGGCCTTCCTTTCCTGCTCTCCTTCCCTGGCCGGTCCCTTAGCTGCACTGTGCTCTTGGTGACTCCCAGACACCAAGACAAGGTCCTGCCTCTACCTTTTGCAAATCTCCCTCCTCCACTGGAATGGCCTTCCCCCGTGGTCCTGGGGTCAAGTCCCTGTCGCCCCAGTGAGACCTGCCCTTGTCATTCCACACAGAGGCCCTTCCCCACAGCCTGGCCTGCAGTGTTCCACGCAGAATGGTGGCGGCCTGGTCTTGCCCCTCTGGCCTGCAGCCCCGAGAGCTGACGCTCTGGTTTCTTTGGCTCCTCCTGCATGTCTGCCACCGAGCAGGGAGCAGGGAGTTGAGGAGGGTCCATCAGAGACGCTGCACAGAGGAATGTGGGTCCTTTCCAGGATTCAAGCCTCGCTGTCAGAAGCTGCCTCAGGAGGAAAGGATAACAGTCTCCTAGAAAGTACATTTTCAGCATTTTTTTTCTCTTTGCTGTCTGAAAGAAAAATGGGGTGTACAATGGGGTGAACAGGGAGGTAGGCCATCCTTATTCTTGGAAAGCTGTTTATTAAGGATACAGCCTCGCCTCACTATCAACAGGGCCGTGGAGACACTGTGGCTGTCCTCTACCTGCTCTGTGACTGGTCACAGAGTTTGTCCAATGCCTGTGGCCCCCGGGCTCCTGGTGACAAGGCAAGTAGGACTCTGCCCCTGCCCCAGCAGCACGGTGAAGTAACATGGGCACTTTTCTCTCAAATATACATTTCTTCAAAGGTTTTTAATTGAATAAATAATCTAGTTCTACACACATTTGCTGGTAAATTCAATGTACTTGCCTGCAGGAATTTCAGGGGATGTAATATAATATATAATATGATAATTATATAATGATATAATATATTATAATATACATTGTGATAAATAATATAGTTATATATCATATATATAATTATATAATTATAAAATCATATGATATATTATAATATATAACATGAATATATATAATATATACTAATATATAATATAATTATATAATAATATAATTTGGCCAAGACAAAAGGCCAGGAATAACCATTTTTCTTTTTTTTTTTAAGAGAGAGAGGAAGCGGTCACTGAACCTTGGGTCTAATTTCTAAAGCTGCAGTAATTAAAAGTGTGGTATGCAAAGGGAACAAATTCAATGAAGCACAGTGGAAATCCTGGGAATTTCACAAACGACAGAAATGGCATTATACTACACAGCCCAATCATTAGGATATTATTTAAAATTTGGTTCTTATAAGTGAAAGCAATTCTCTATCACTGAACTCACATAAAGAAATTCCAGATGACCTGAAAACCCAAACCCAAGAGCAAAAATTTGGTAATATATAGAAGAAAATTTGGATGAAAATATTCATCATTTAGGGCATAGGAAATTTTTTTAGAAAAGATTAAGAAAGATAATAACATAAAAAGGATTAATTTACTTTATCAAAGGTATAAATAATATAAAATAAATGTAAAAGTTAAGCATCAAATGGAAAGACAAACTTTCTTAACGTGTAAGAAATGGAAGATTATTATTCGTAATATATAGCTTATATAAATTAATAAGGAAAATACAAGCCACCAAATCAATAAATGGACAAAGCCCATGAAACTCAGAGACTAGGGTAGGTAACTAATAAATGAGAACTTACTGTACAAAAATCTGCAAGTTAAAAGGATGGGATAGCATTTCATACTCATGAGATTGGCAGAAATGTAATGATAATGGCAAGTTTTGCAGAGAAGGAGGAATAGATCTTTCAAAATGTTGATTGGGGGACGCTGGTTGAGTAACTCGGGAGGGTCTTTGGAGAACATAGTCAGTTCAGCAGGGACGTGGCCATTCAGACCCACGCAGGAACCATACTCAGCGTGCTCAGTGTAGCTGTTCAGCACAAGAACTATGCAAGGATTCGAGATGACCCTACTGTCCATCAGGAAGAGAGTGGGTAAATGGCATTCTATTTCATGTGGAATGTCAGAAAGCAGTCAAATAAATGAATCAACTGTGTGTGTCAAAGCGATGAGATCAGGGAGAAAAGACCAAGCTGGGTAACAGGGTCAGTGTGATGTCCCTTATAAAATGCCACAAACACAGCATGAGACCATGTGTCACTTATAGGTAGAGAAGCAGACAGCAGAGGTGGGTGGACAAACTCTGCCACCGAGTTCTGCTCTCCACACCATGCAACGCCCATATACATCTCTATTATGTATGTTAGCACTTTCTGGGTACTTTATTCAAATTATTGTAGTCCTTGGAGCCAAAGGACATAATTAGCCATCTTCCACCTGAGATGTCTTCATGCATCATGGGTTAGTCAGCTCTGTGACCTTGAGCCCCTGACCCCCATCTCTCTCCCTTTGGCATAAGAGCCATGTTGCAATAGTTCCCCAGATGTGCCCTCCTGGATGGCCCCAGGCCCTGAAGCTTAACGTGCAAAACCCCAAAGGCATCTTCTTCCCAGTACCTGCTCCCTGTCTCTCAGCTAGCAGGACACGCTGCCATCTGACCATTGCCCCAGGCTGAAGAGGACCATCCTCCTCCTGTCTCTTCTGCAGGCCTCACACCCAATTGGCCCAGTGTTCTTAATCCCACGCGCCGTGTCTGCCACAGCCTCCCTTTCCTCTACGCCCCATGTGAGTCCATCCAGGCTTCCTCCTCTTTAGGCCAGATCATCACCGCCGCTTCCTAACTACGCTCTACATACTGCAGTGCAGCTGAAAGTCTGACTTCCCAGGTGCAGTGCCTTCTGTATGCAAGTCTGTCCTTGAACTGTCCCTGCTTAAAAGTCCCCCAGCGGTTCCTATGTCCCTAGAGCAATCATCCTCGAGATGCCCGCGGGTTCCCCGTGCTGACAATCTCCTTCTTGCTCGTGCTTCTCTTGCTCCCTCCCTCCCACTCAGCCCTGGAGCTGAAGTGACCTCTTTTTCTTTGTTCATCTGCTTCTTATTCACCCTCCCTCCTGCACCTTGACCCAGCTAACCTCTGCTCATCCTTAGGTCTCGCTTCCTAGGTTGCTTCTTCTAACCCCCACATGTGGACCACATGACCCTCTTTGGCTCAGTTCCCTCGGCTGCCATGCCTGTGTGCAGGGCCAAGGGCTGCACGGCTCAGGGAGGGCTGTCCAGAGGGTGGTTGGTTGGCCCAGTGTCACGGAGCTGTGCAGCATGGCAGCCATGTCTGTGCCAGCTCCGGCGTGGCACTCACCACGTGGAGGTAATTGCTGGCGACCTGTCTTTCTCACGGAGTAGGCAAGGAACACCAGAATTCATCGGACAAAACCCGTGACTCTTCACCTCTGTCGTGGGGCCATGTAAGCTTCAACTTGTATACCAGGAGTGCCTCTTAGGGAAAGAAGCAGAGAAGGAATGGAGGGCTGCCCAAGCAACTACATATTTTTATCCAAGAAAGGAAATTGTTTCCTGAAAGGAGAAGAGCGGACACACCAACGGTGGACTCTGAGCGCCAGGGCACAGATGGTCCTGCTTGGTCCCCTGTTGCTCCCTCCCCCGGGAGAGAGTCTCACGCTCAGGACGATGGTGTATGTGCTGAGGGCCTCTGAGGAGGCCTGAGCAGAGCCCAGCAGTCAGCAGCCCCGCTGCCCTGTGGTTTTAGATTGCTCAGCGCATGGAGAACCCTGGTTCCTGAGTAGCAGGCCGCTTGGCAAGGTTCTTCAGGGACCGTGCAGGCACGGAGCTTCCTGGCCCTAATGAGCGACACTTGTCGGGCACTCCCAGAACCTGACATGCCATTTTCTCCTCTGCTCCTCACCAGGGGGGATGAAGAGGGAGCAGCCACTTCCTGCCTGCCAAGATAAGGCGGGACCTCTCTACCCTCCACGGAACTCCTTTTAAACGTTCCTTTATATCTTAAAGGTCATAAAAGTTAATCATCGCAGAGTGCAATCTCTCAGTTGTGCTTACTTATTTTCAAGGAAGTTTTCTGTCAGAGGGGGAAAAAAAGAAAAAAATAAACTTTTTTGGAACTGGATTGCCAGGTTAAGATTTCACAAATTCTTTCCCACAGGACCCTGGGATTCCTTGAAAAGGTGCTGATGTTCATGGGCCTATTAACCAAGAAGGCTTATGTCTAGATGTCTTAAGTGACAATTAGGATTTCTTTTATATTTCCTTTGAAAATACCACTGAATCTAGTCTTTCCTTTTCTCACAACTCTAAACTGCAGATTGAAGTTCACAGGTCTATTCCAAAATGCACAAGAAATCCACACCAAAAAGATAACAGCATCATGTAACTGCTCGGTCAAGTTGCTATTTTAAATGTTTGAACTGTGTAACTCTAAGACACTGGAAAGCTCTTTGGTTGGCTTCTCCCTTTACTGCCATCTACATTAGTAGTGTGTGTCAGTTACCATTAAATAGAAGTCATTTTATGTGTAAACCTTGAGGAATAGATTTCTTTTAAGCAGAGCATACTCTATCGAATAGTTCAGTGACAGATTGCATGTTTGGAGAAATCTGATCTTACCCATTACACCATAATTTAGTTCATATTCAGTAATATTTCACTCAGTTTATTCGATCTTGGCATACGTTTGCAGAGATAAGTGAGATAAATATATGTTTCCATGCCAGTTTAAACAAATTCTATTGATATTTATTTTCTCCCTCTGGCAAAATGAGTCTCATGGCTGAGTGATCAAATGTTGTGTCAGACGAGATTTCATGCTTTTAAAATCGTGCCAGCCCAGGTCAACAGATGCCTTACATAAAGAATCCTTCAGAGTTCTGATTGTAGCACATGAATTCCTAATGGGATTGGGCAATGGAGCCACTTCCTGATTGATACAAGTAGATTCATTCTTCACTGTTGACCCCAAGTGTTGTAAGTGAAAATATGCTTATTTTTTCTACCTTCCACTGAAAAGGTGCAAACTGTTATTGAAATGGATGCTTGTTTCCTTAATTCATCTCCTTCTGCAATTCATCATGATGGAGTAATTTCTAAAACTCCGCCTAGCTCTCACTCCTGCTGTTTTTGCTGACAGATTTTTACAGCAGATCTGATATCTGATCTTCAATTTCTAGAGAGTGCATCTCCCAGGAAGGTCGATTTTGCTGTCAGCATAACTAAGGCTCAAATCAACCATCTCCCAGATGAATGTAGCTTTCGGTTATTGGAAACCCAGCACGACTTCCTGCTGTACAGTGCCGTCACGTGGTGGCTCTTCTTGATGCCACTTGGAGGCTGACTCGCTTCCCCCAACACCGGGACCTCCGTCCCAGTCCTCAGCAGTCCTCCTCCCAGTCCTCCTCCAGTGTGCCAAAGCATTCTGAGGGAAGTCAGGGACCCAGCCTGGCCCTGAGGATGCCACACTGCAGGACCAGGGAGAACCCCCGTGCCCCCAAGCATTTAGAGCAGCCAGTGCAGCAAAGGGAGGACGGGAGAGAGAGCTGGGCTCTCGCCCAGCCACCCCGCGTTCTGCTGCTGCTCCCGTCTGCTGCCCTTCACCAGCAGTCTCGGCTCTGCTGGGGAAGGAAGATGAGAACAAGGGATCTCCATAGGTAAGCCTTCCTTTCCTGATCAGCAGAATTAAAAGGCAACGGTTATTCAACTGACTTCAGAACCCACGGAATTGAATGCGTGCGGACGACTTCCTCTAACCACGGCTGACACCTGAGAGCACTCACACTGTTGCAAAGATGTCCTTGATCGTCACCCCACCGCCATAGAAAGCCCAAGTCCCTCTCTTTGTGAAGTCACACTATTCATGAAGTATTTAGATAATTTCTGTTCTGATGTTTAATCTCTTCTAAAAGCTCCATAACATTTTGTGAAATAACTATTGGGCCTGGAATACTCATACGAAGCCTTTTGGTTCTTTTTTGTAAGCTCAGCCGGAACAAAATCAAATTCAGAGTTGAATGGCTTAAAGTTAATGTCATAAAGAAGCCCTAGCCACTTAAGCATCAGCAGAGTCTAGAAACTAATAATTCCAAAGCTCCAACTAATAGGAGACAATCTCCTGACATCCAGAGGTTTCTTCGGAGTCTCTTGAACTAATTTGTCATATGGGTTCCTCATAGTGAAGAGATGTGAAAAGACAGCTCTCCAGGGAGGGAGTTATCTTTCCACGAATGGTCCAAGCTTTGCCACTGAGCTATATCCTCAGTCCTTTATGTATTTCTTACTTTGAAATAAGGGTCTCAGCAAATTGTGTAGGTTTTGCTAAGTTGCTGAGACTGGCCTTGAACTTGCAATTGTCCTGCTTCAGCTGCCCAGTTGCTGGTGGTTTAGGTATAGATTCAAATCGATCGCTGCAACATAATCCATTTTCTCTTTTATTCACTAAGCATGTTTTGTATTACCTGATATCTATGTTGTTCCGGGAACAGTAAAAATGTTGGACATCAAAAGACAAACAAGAATGTCACTGTTGCTCAAGTGGATGGATAAATTGGAGGGTAGGCATAGGTAAAACTCACTTTGCCATATGCACAAGGGGGTGAGCAAAAATGCTGACCAAAGAATGCAGAAGCAAACGAATTTATTAGCAAGTGCACACATTCTGACAGTCACAACCTTACCTCGTGGTGCAGGAGGAGTTTGGGTACGTGCTGGGTTTGCATTAGTTGAGATGGCAAAGGTGAGGAGTGGCCCAATGACATCTGGCCCCTGACATCATCCCAAGGACTTGGTACTCTATGCCATAAACCATTCTTTCTCAAAGTGTGTTCCACAGACCATCAATGAGTAAAGTGACCCAGGACAGCCGGGTTATTTTATGAAGTGAGGTAATAAACAATTTCAGAAATGTGGAATGTAAAATGTTTTTAGAAAACACATGGTTGTCATGATATTATATTTAATGATATTATATTATAATATAATGTCATGATATTATTTTTAGTATGCATGTCCTACAGAGATTTAAGACTGAAGCTCCTGTAAGGACCAGGCAGGTGGTATGTATAAACAATGTCGGCTACGACATGCTGTTCAGGGTCAGGGAGAAATGAGGCAGGAGAGAACCGAGCAGACTGGAGAGCGGATTCCCTCTAGAGAGGGAAGATGCTACAGTCCTGTTATTTGCTGCCATGTGGGAATTCAAGAGACATCATATCATATATTTTAATATGAAAAATACTTATTAATAATATATATTATATTAGGCACATAGGGGCCATATTTTTTATTTGTTCTAATTAGTTATACATGGCAGTAGAGTACACTCTGACACATCTACATAAATGGAGTATAACTTCTCTTTCTTCTGGCTGTACATGATGTAGGATCACACCGGTCACGTGGTCATATATGCACAGAGGGTATTAATGTCCCATTCATTCTACCATCCTTCCGACTGCCCCGCTCCTCCCCTCCCTTCACTCCCCTCTGCCTCATCCAAAGTACCGCTATTCTTCCCTTCCCCCCTTATTGTGAATTAGCATCTGCACGTCAGAGAAAACATTCAGCCTTTGGTTTTTTGGGATTGGCTTATTGGACTAGATTTTATTTATGTATTAAATGTATTTTTTTTAAAGAATAGCCATAAATCTGGATTTCTAGGTATTCTTTATACATACACACACATGCACATATACACAAATGATTCAAATTTAACACGTGAGCAAATACTATGCAGGTCAAAGATCCCACACTCATGGGCCATCTCAACATTTCACGGATTACATTAGTTCACCCCTCTTTTCTGATACTTGCTTAATGGGGGAGAGAAAGTGAGATTTCACCAGGTAAATTATTATTACTTCTTGCCTGTTATTTAACTTTAAATGTTTTATATGCTTGTATTTTAATACTTATTAGATACATAATACAGTGTAAAGATATTTATTGCTACATGTTTCACTATATTTTGAGACACAGATTCCACTGCTCAAAAAATGGTCAATGGTTCATAATTGGTTCAATGAAGAAAATAAGTCTTGAAAGAAATATGTCTTTCAAAGCAAAAATAGAATGTATACTTGCGTGTGCTCATAGCGACCTGGTGGAGAAAACCATACAGTATGTTTGCCAGGTGACTTCCTAATGTTACCCCAGCCTTGGAAACCAGGTTTGCATATCTTAAAACTGCTTTTTTCTTCTTGGAGCAGTGATGTTCACCGACAATCCCTGCTACAAGGGAGGTGAGGGAGGAGGAACCCAAGTTCAAGGCCAGCCTCAGCAATTAGCAAAGCCCTAAGCAACTTAGTGAGGCCTTGTCTTAAATAAAAAATAAAAAGGACTGGGGATGTGGCTCAGTGTTAAAGCACCTATGGGTTCAATCCCCAGTACCAAAACAAAACAAAAAACCTAGATACCGTGATAATCATTGAATTGTATTAAAGCACTAATGATGTTTTTTTTACTATCAAAATTGCTGTATTGACTTCTTATAAACATTTTGGAAGGAATCCATATTTATCCCATGAAAATCTCCATAATCAACTATATACCTATTAGAAAGTAAGTTGGAGAAGTTAATAGAAATGAATAATAAAAACATCCTGTCCCTTGGTTTTTGATGGCTGCGGTAGAGTAGTAGCCAGCAGTGAAAGGCCAGGCACTTCGCTGCACCTTCCCAAGCACACGTGATCTCTCCTTTGTGGAGCTCCCTAAGGAAACTGCTGCTGCCCCACCTGACAGGGGTGAGGCCAGCTGGCCCCGCTGCCGATGCAGTCAGTGGAAGTTCCTAAGACTAGCTACGGAAGAGACGAAGCCAGAATTCCACCCATGAGTCCTTGAATTCTAAACCAAGATCATTCCTCTGCTTGAATCCATGTAAACCTGTGCCTAGGACACACTGAATAACAGTGAGCATAATTGTTTTTAGCTCGATGTTTTTAAAACGTACCAGTGAAGGCGTGGAAAGCGAATCACCCTGGCACCTTGCGTCTCTTGAGTTAAAGCTCTTGAAACCTGCAGGTGCAAGACGACCATCTAACTTCCTCTCCGCTACTCACAGCAGGGTATGGAAGGCATCCCCTGGCTAAGGAAAGTCACATGCCTATTATCAAGGGCAGGCAGTTAAGGCCAAGAGGATCCTCTGCCGGCCTTGTTAAAATTGCTCTTTCCTTCTCAGCCTCCCCTCAGGATCCAGGGCTTTGCACGGCTGGAAGCATTCTTCGCCCATTTTAGTAGGTAAGTCAAGCTTCAAATAACCATCAGCTTACAATAATCATCAACTTTCAAAACACAGAGACAATCTCTTCAAAGTGTCAGACTTCATACTAGTGTCTTTGGTGATAAATTTCATGAGTTATTTTCTTGCTACTATTTCTTCTCGAAGTAACCAGTAGATAAAACCTGTACAGACTATTTTCCCTCTCCCCTCCTGTGTTCGATTATTGGGGGCCTGAGAATTTAATTGACAATATTTAGATTCACAGGAGAAGACAACAAAAACGAAGTTAATTCATGTACATAGGGAGACAGGAAATAAATGGCAGCCAAGGCTGATGGCAGGCATCCAGGGCTGGCGTCCAGGGCACAGAGAGAGGGCAGAAGAGGCTTCCGTGGGAGGAGAGGTGGGCCGGAGCCTAGGAGAACCATGGGAAGTTGGAAAGCCTGCGGTCACACTTGTTTATGCAGGTGTGAGTCATCCTCTGTTCTGTTTAGTTCTTCTATGCTCATGAAACAGGGGGTCCGTGACAGCCCTGATAAGTGAAATGAGGGACTCTGGAGTTTTCTTTCTGCTTCTGTGGAATCCAAAGTGTCATCCATTTACATGAATCGTCAGCAAACTCTGGGTTCTGATGGGGTCCCTGCAGCCTCAGATCTCACCAGCAAAGGGAAACCTCCCTAGAAATAAACATTGCCTGTGACATTTGCCCATGCGAAACTTTCCAGCAATTTCAAAACACACTCACTCAACCTAATGAGTTGCTCTCTAAATAATACACTAATGCAGTGTAGCTCGGAATTCTTAGCAGCACTAGAGAAGCCAAGGAGATGACCTGGGCAGGCACATTCAGCCTCAGATCCTTGCCTGGGATGAAGATTTGAGGAAGGGGGAAACAAGCAGCTGTGGCCCAAAAGTAGAGCAGGTCACCGTGTTTACCCAGTGCCTTCCTCAAAGGCAAGACAAGAGTGAGATGGCCGACCCGTCTAGACCGTCATGCCATGTCTCGTGGCCGGTACATGGGCTAAGGCAGGAAAAGTGACCGCTGCCACCGAGGGACACAAAGGACAATCCCCACGATCCTGTAGTGCTCTTTCAAAAATAAATAGCCAGCGCAAGGAAGTAAGTCGTACTTACTTGGAGTAAGGCCTCCAAGTAATGAGCCATCACGTTTCTGTTAAAATACAAAACATTCAAATTTTCTGTCTACCAAATTCATCATCTTTCCTTCCCAGAAAGAAAAACTCACTCCTAATTTCCCATGTGAGGTAATGACACCATTGTCAACTCAGACTTTCTTATATGGGTGATGACTATGCATTTATTTCTACTATGATAAAACACAGGCCTAGTTAGATTTTAGTTTAATTTAATATTATAAATTAAGAGTGAACGATTGTTTAATTAGCAAGAAGATAATAAAATCAGTAA
Source organism: Sciurus vulgaris (assembly GCF_902686455.1). Classification (NCBI taxonomy): domain Eukaryota; kingdom Metazoa; phylum Chordata; class Mammalia; order Rodentia; family Sciuridae; genus Sciurus; species Sciurus vulgaris. The sequence goes on from NC_136470.1 coordinate 141,069,461, forward strand.
TTTTTTTTTTAGAAACACTCATTTTCCTTTTAGTAGTTAAAATTATCAAAGGAAGTAACTTATTTTAAAACATTTGTAGGCTATGGATTGGTGCAAACTACATTATACAGGGAAAATATTTTGTCCAAAGTCAGAAAAGTGTAAGAGGCAAAAATTGAGTAGAATTCAGAATTCCTCACTGTAGCTCCATGTTTTTACTATGGGACCAGTAAAAGGTGTTCCAAAAGGCAAAGAGTTCTGCTGAGTGTGGACTCTTTAATTCTTTCTTCTTTCATTGTATCATTAAAAGTGATAACAAAAAAGCCAAATAAAGCATGTGACAGAAAGTTAGTAATGTGCTCATTAACATTTTTGTCTGTGATTTAGTCTTAAATCTTTAATATAAAAATATAATGAGATCTTTCCAGAATTAAAAGCAGAAGTGTTCTGAGATGGGAAATACTTGGGTTTCCTTCCTCTTTAATGTGACAAAAATAATCAAGGATCCAGGAAATGAACACACTAGAACAATGCAACTACCTAGACATGACACCCAACCCATTTTCAAGACCCAGGACACCAGTGGAGTTGGAGATGCTTGCTGCCCACTCCCATGCATTGGTCACCTACGGAGCCCTGGAGACATCCAGACTCACTCCTTAGAAACCCTGTCTTAGAGCAGTCATTGGCTTTTGTCACCACAGAGTTCACAAGTGGAGTTGAATGTGGGAAGCAGTATTTTATACAAGTTATTGCACAAGAATCCAAGACATAAACAAGGAGCAATTGAAAATATCTCTGTTGGTAGGAAAGATTTAACAAGTCCTTTCAGGGGAGTCCAATTGATGCAGAGAAAAGTGATTCTCAAAATGTGTCAGCTTGAAGGATTCGCTAATTGAACATTTATATACTGATTGCCATGGATATCCTGAATTGATACAAGGAAAATAAAATACAAGATATTATTCCAATTCCCCAGAGGCTTATAATGAGGATATAAAATAGACTAATAGGCAGTAAAATGTGTATGACAGACTCCTGTGAAGAAGGGCATCCCGAGAACTCACTCGGAAACATGGCTTGTCGATGGAGTACCCAGGAATGCTTCCTGGTAGCGCCAAAGTCTGACAAGCACTCAGGCACAGAGGTGGAAGGGCGAGCTGACCAGACTGTGCAAGCCCAGACAGCACATGTGGAGGAGGTGGGAATGTGCAGGGGCGCGTCACCAAACGTGGCTTCAGGACACATCTGTGGCAGTGTGGGCTGCGTCTGTCAGCAGGGCGAGGACCTGGAACCGAGGTTAGGGGTTAATGAGATGCCAAGGGCCAGGGACCATGGAGAATGGTCAGAATGGGAAGAGGATTCGTTCTCTCCTGCTGCTTGGAAATGTCATTGGTCCTTGCTGAAGTGGTCCCTCATCTGAAATGCTGGAGAGCCACCACTACAGAACATAACTCATAGTCATGCGTGAATAGCTTTTGTTGGACCCAATCAGTACGACGTAACATTCACCTGTCAGGCTGGTTTTGCTCTCTCCTTTGCAGTGGTGCGGGGGCCTAGGGTTTCTTGGTAGTGTCTGTTTCCAGGGAAATCCCAGGTCCCAGCTGTCCCTTGCCAGGACATGGCTCAGCAGGTTTTCTGGGGAGTTTGGAATACCACCCAGTGCAATTCAAAGAAGACACCATGAGACACACGGCATTTGGGGGACAGTGCACATGAAGGGGGTCTCAGCCACCTGGCCAGCATGGGACACCAAAAGACACACTTGCCCTGTGCAAGCAGCTTGCTAAGACTGGAATACAACAAAACAGTCACTGACTCGTCCTCACTCTGTCTCTAATTGTCTTTGCAGATTTATCAACATCTGAGAAAAGTTCTGGAGAAAAGGTCAGTAAGATTCTCACCTATTTCCAATCCAGCTCAGAATGGTGTCAACTCTGAATTATTCCAATCGAATGAGGTTATTTAATGTTTCATTAACCAATAAAAATGATGAAAGTAATTACATATAAAAATGATGCACTAGTATTTAAAATACCTTTACATCCCAGAGTGTAAAAATCTAAATACACGTTTATTACTGCATATTTTCATTTTTTATGAATTTACACAGTCATGATGTTTTGAACTTATACATTATTTTGCTGGTCCCTGGTGAGCACATTCATTGACCACTGAGGTAGGGTTTTATATGTCACACCACCAGGCCTTGAAACACTATTGCATGCTAGCTATTTTTAACTCATTCTACAGATGAGGAAACTAAATCCAGACAGCTAATTTCTCCAAGGTCTTACCACTGGCAGAGGCAGCTGAGATTTGAAGGGTCTGTAGCTATGCACTTTTCTTTCATGTTATTGCAGAGGCACTGGTAATGGAAGTCTTGTGCCAGTACGGACATTTCTCATGTTGATTTCATCTAATCTCACAAAACCCCTATGTAATACATCATATTCTGATTCTTTTCCTACTAATGTGGAAGCCAAGTAAATTGTCCACACTCATACAGAGAGTGAGCAGAGGCATCTGCTGTGTGGTTTAGTAGATCAGAGTTATAAATGTGGCGTTCTGTATGCAATGTAGAATCCATTTGTTTCCTGAACTGGTTTAACTCAACACCATTATCTCTCTTATGATGTGACCTGTTCATGCTTTGGGGTCTGTGTATTCCTGCCGCCAGTTGTCTCTTGCTTTCAGTGAATATATTTCTTTTTTATTTTTTGCTGTATCTATTTTGAAAACTTCTTTTTAAACTCTGCGGTTCACTGGAATACACTGGAAGAGAAAATTAAAAAGTCCAATAAAGGCCAGTTATTAAACCAGGGAGGATAAATATAACACAAGATTTCCCATCCTTTGCTGATCTGCATCTGGCTTATAATTTCCCGTATTATGAACACTGAGTCACTATTCTTTTTAACTTTCACTCAGAGGAAACTGAACAGATCTATCACTGTACAAATACCTTGTTTTTCTCAAGAACCATCTGAGCTTAGCAATTGCGCAGTTCCTGGTTGTTCATTACCTATCAGCCAGGCACGTGGATTACTGTCTCTCCCCCGTCCACTCTGACTCATTGAAAAGCGAGGAGAATAAGGGCTGGGTGGGTTCCACTTTGCTTGCTTCAATAAAATGTTTCAATAAGATGTTTAAAAGCTGGATATTGAGTTTTTGCTAACTTTCTTTCTACATGCAAAAATAACTGCTTCTTTTGAAAATTTTTAAACCTAACAGTTCACTGGACTCCGGGGAGCAAGTGGGTGAGCCCGGTGCCCAGTGGAGAACACACTCTTGGCTCGGTGTGAGGCCCTTCCATGGCCGGCCGCTTCCCAGAATTGTCCCCCGCCAGCCTGACCTGGTCAGGGACTCCTCAGCTCGGCCTCGGGAACCGTCAGACCGGGTGCTTGCGCCGCCGTACCTGGACAGCTGACCTGCAGGGAGCTGTGTTTGGGGCCCTGCACGTGATATTCCTCATGGCCAGCCTGTTCCTACCCTCTCCTTTACGCACAGCCTGTACGTGACGGTCGCCTTGCCCTGGGCTGCTTTGGCCCAGTTAGCCCCTTCTTGCTGCTCTTTCTACAGTACCGAGCTGGGCGAAGCTTCCAGAAGTGAAGTGCTCTTCCGCAGGTGACCAGAGACCTTCGCCATTTAGGACCAGGAGCGCCGAGTCCGCCCCTCTGTTCCAGCTGCTCCTCACTCTCTGCGCAGTGTCATTGGGGGAGTGTTCAGAACTGGCCCCTTTCCCTCCTTCCCAAGCCCGGGGACAGTTCTGGGGAAGGGGCACCCCCGGGGGCGCGAGTCCGGGGCAGAGGCCGCTCTCCTCCACCGGGTCTTGCTGCGGCCCAGGCCCTGCTCCTCCCGGTCGGGAGTGGCCTTGGCCGCTGACCGTCCTTGCGCGCAGGGCTGGGACGCCTAGGGGACATTCCGAATTTGTATTAGATTGAAATGTGAGCGCAGACCAGCACTTTCCAGATGCACCCGGATTTAATTAGACCGTGACGCCAATCTAATTCTGACATGTGACAGCTTAACTCTCTGATATTGAAAGGCGATTCATGAAGCAAAACGTTTCTTAAAAATAGCCATAAAGGTAGAACTCAGATGGTACCTTTCAAGTGATGGGCAGCAGTGCGGTGGTATCCAATCCCAGTGTGATAATTGCGGTTTCCATTATACCAACTTTATCACTTCAGTTTTCTCAGTACTTGGAAGATGGTATTAGACTAGAACATTCCATGGCTGATTTTTAAAGAAAAGGAAATTACACTAAAAATATATTCTTTTTAACTCCAACCAGAATATTTTATAGAAAAAAATGTAAAATACAATGATGAATTTAAAACAAAGATAACCCCATTGATATAATTTTAAAATATTTGTTTATTCACTACCATATGGTTGTTTTAATGTGCTTTTAATCTGCTTAGTATTTTGCCTTTCTAGATCAGCATTTTTACAACGACATCTATGCTAAGTATAGAAAGAAAACAATATAAATTTACATAGTAGGATGTGCTATAAGTTTCTTATTATGGGCAGTTATCAGATAAATGAAAATTAAAGCCATGAGCCCTCATTTTATATCTGAAGTTTCTAAAATCTCTTCAGGCTAGTACCCGTTAAAACCGTTATACTTTGAAATTGGTGATTTAATTGTCAAGTCCTTTTCAGTGGCTCAGATGGCTCAGACTGTGAAGAGCTCCATCCTCTTTGGCTCTCTTGAACACTCTCCTTCAGTTTTTGCTAAATGTGTCCATGTGCAAGTGTTTACTGCAGGGTTCTTTGTGATATTAACAGGCTGGGACTGCTCAGTGGCAGTCTGGGAACTGGTAAAATATGGCAGAGCGACAGTGGTCGCCGAGCTGTTAAGATGCAGCGTGTCACTGTGTTGGAATATGAGTGTCCCTCTTATTCCAAGGGCGTTTGTTGAAGCAGGTGGAGGAAAACTGAAGGGGATGTGGAAACCAAGGGTGATTGACGGCTGCCGTGGGCCTGTGGCTGCTGGCCTCCTGGCGGCCAGTCCAGTGCGCAACGCCAGGGCTCCAGGCGGAAGGTCTGAGCAAAGGTCAGCGTGTCAAGAAAAACCATCAGGGGTGTCTCTAAGACGTAAAGCAGATCTAAGTGATCACTTCCAAAGTCAGGGGAGACAAAGTAAATCCCCCTGCGAAGAAAAACAACGTGAGGAGGGTCATAAGTCTAAAAAGTAGAAAGTAAGTCTGCAACAAATGACGCAATGCCTTGAGTTTTCCAGAATGCTCCTGACGCTTTTATAGGCGGACCGTGGTGATGTTTACATCGTTTCTACACAGACACTTACATACTGGATTTATGTGTGAAACTAATTTCTCTATCCTGAAGTCATGTCAGAAAAGTTCTTTGACATAAACCAACCGGCCACCCCTTAGGTTATTATAACACCAGCATAAAGTGTTGCCCGTGGTTCATCTAAACTCTGATGAAATTTTCTTTTTCTACCTTTTTTTTTGTCCCCTTGATATTGGGGCCTGAACTCAGGGATGCGTCACCTCTGAGTTACATCCCTAGCCCTTTGTGTCTCTGATTTTAAGACAAGTTCGTTCCAAGTTGCTCGGGCAGGCCTTGAACCTGCAGTCTTCCTGCCTCAGCCTCCCAGTTGCTAAGATGACAGTGTGTGCCACTGTGCCCTGCTAAAGATGAAAATGTCCGAGTACTTAGCGTGAAGCTTTAGAAAATCTATTTAACTAACTAGCAATTCAAGTTAGTGTGGGAAGAGACACTTCGTTATCTTTTCCTTCGGGAAAACTACTGAAGTATTTGTTGTGATTAAGATTTGCTTAGAGAAAAGTGTGTACTTGTGTCCGTCACATAGCTCAAATAAGCATTAGGGTAACACATGACAGCTATTCCTCAGTGAGGCTGCTTTAAAGACTGAGTATTTTAAATGGAAACAACAGCCTAAGATAATTTTTTCAGAAAAATTCCAGGAAAATTTTCTGGAGCCCAAGAATAAACAGCATCCATGCATTCCTTCTCGAGTGGATATCCAACAAGGGGATTGAAATCCAAAGAGGAGATTAGGTCTGTCACAGGGACCTTGGAGAGTCGGATTTCCTGTCCTGAGGAGCTGCAGAGGAACTTGCTCCCAGGAGAGGCAACCTGGATATAAGGAGAGCAGCAGCCCTGCAGGCGCAGGAGACCAGGACACCTTCCGGTGGCACCTGAGGACCGATGCTCTAAGCAGCAGCAGATCCTGTGAAGATGCCAATTCCAGCAGACACTCACTGGAGGCAGACAGCAGTCTCCTCCTCGGTCCGCCCAACACTCCACACAGAAGGAGCCGGAAGAGAAAGGGGATCCTTGTATTGCCTGAGGCTGAGTTCTTGCCATCTTGACAGTGCACAGCAAATGTCTGCTGAGTAAATAAAACACAGACATCCTTTCCTGTTTTGAGGAGTTAATTCAACCTACTGTTAGCCAGAGGCAAGTTTCTGGCAAAATTCACGTAAAATCTGGAACATAGTACTTGAAACAAAGATTGTGGCAACAGGAGTGTGGTTCCCTTTTTGGAGACTGATACGAATGAAAGAAGCAAGGAAGAAACCGTTCTAACAACAAGAACAGCAAAGACATGCGAAAAGGAAAGCCAAAATTAGAAGGGAAGCAGCCCACCCTCAAAAACAGAAAAAACAAAACAGGAAGATTCAGGGAGAAGGCCAAGAGTGTCAGAGTTCAAATAACAGAGAGGACCTCCCAAGAGATGAGTTCGTCCAGAGATGGGCGATGTGTGGCATGATGACCCAGATGGAGGCAGGGGAGGGTTAGAGGCCAACAAGGAGGCTCCCTTAAGGCATGGCAGATGGCTGCCAGGATCAGCGACAAAGATGGCGCCCATCCAGGTCAGACAGCAGTGCTGGGCACACGTCCTTGCACAAGTGGCTTTTCGTATAGGCCTTTGCATAATTGTAGTTCTGCAAAGTGCTTTCGATATCTCGTGTTCTCAGGCACTTGTGTGTGTGAAAACCCCTCTTCGAGACCTCCCAGCTTTATTTGTTACTATTTTGTTTCATTAATATTTTGACAAAAGTGACTCTTTTGATTTTGACAACTTTCACAGATAAAAATCTAACTTCTTACTCTTTAACGTTATGAGATTATTTTAATATTTCATGGACAAAGCTGAATTCCACATGATCACTTGGACTGCTTCTCTTCCTACCAGCATCCTCCCTCGAACTCCAGAGTCTCAGTGAAAACACGTATGATGAGGAACGGATTGAGAGTTTCTGAGTTGGACGAGTTCACTGTTTCCAGACTTTCCAAAGATGCGAGTCACTCGGGGATCCTGTCCAAGGCGCAGATTCCCAGGCCCTCGCTGAGAATTATGATCCAGTGGAAGTGAAGTGCATCTGGGAATTTGTACTTTTAGCAAACACAAGTGCCACAGGTGGTCCTTATCATTAAGAAGAAATCTGGGGAAATGTGGAAACTGAGCCAAATCCGTCTCCTCAAATGGGAGGGCTGCCTCAGAAGCTGCCTGCCAGGGAGCCAGCCCAGATGGGGTCTCCCGCCGTGAGGCTGTTTCCTAACTTAATGTCCTTCGGTCACGATCTCACTGGGAGTTCTAGATGGTTTCAACAGAGACAAGACAAGCTATAAGGAATACGTAAAACCAGCGATAGAAACCCCTGGGCTGGGGTTGTGGCTCAGTGGTAGAGCACTTGCCTGGCATGTGTGAGGCACAGGGTTCGATCCTCAGCACCACATAAATATAAACAAAATAAAGGTCCATCAACTACTAAAAAAATATTTTACAAAAGAAAACCTATGGATTTTTCATTGGCAACAATCCACACTGAAACACAGCTCACACTGCAGCGCACTGCTTACGGAACTATGTTGCATCACGTGATAGAAACACTTTTGATTTAAAGTACACGTACATTCAAACACATTTAGCCCAAACAGGCACCCAAAGTGCTCAGCTGTTAGGTCTTCCTAGAGTTCCGTGAGGGTTCACTGAGTAGCAGCTGAGGTGGGGACAGAAAACATGAGGCTCAGAAGGAGCAGACTGGAGGCCCCGACTCCCTGGCTTCCCACAGCGCTTTTACGCGTTCTGTGTTGGGAGAGTTGTGTAGCCACAGCCAGCCGGGAACCACACATTGCAGCCAGGTTACCCACACGCAGAGAGATCTCATCTTCAATAGTCAAGGGACAAACACATTTCCTTCCTTAAAAGTACAAACAGGAGGGTATCATCACATCCTCCCCAAACCAGCACATTTGAATATAGGATTTTCATCTAAGAAGAATGAAAAACCAACACCAAAATAAAAAGCGAAAACCAAGCTGATCTCACACTCGCCCCTCTGACTCTGCACAGGCCCAACGCCCGTCTCTGAATTCCAGGGAACGAGGGAGCAGGGAGGTGAGGGTCTGTTTCCTGAAGCAGATCGCTGCGCCAGCCTCCCTCCTGCACAGCACAGCCCAGTGGCCACTGGGGCTTGGGACGGTGGCTGGCACGGTGAGCTCACATCCAACACAAAGCCAAAGCTCCGCCCTTCAGTCAGGTGGCCTTTAGAGCCGAAAGCCCGCTCTCTGGGCAGTGGGTGTTTCTCCATCTCCGACCTGGCAGAGGTTCTAGCCCGCGGCCTGGCCTGCCTGTTGGAGTTACTTCTGTTTTCTGGTTCTGTTGTTACTTTTTAATTTCACCCTCCCGCAAGGTTCTCAGGGCTTACTGTCAACTAGCTTTAAGAATCCTAACAAAAGTTCTCCAAGAGGAGATTGACAACGCTAATCATTAGCAACGGCTTGGGATTTCTAGTTGTCAGATCTTACAGTGCCATCTTCAATGACAGTTATCTCCAGGCAGACAGGTGACTTAAAAATCAAACTAATTGCTGCAGACTTGGTTCTTTATGCAGCACAGTGATGGTTCGTTTTGCTTTGTTTTGGTGCTAGGGATTAGAGATTGAATTTAGGGGTATTTTGAATCGGAGATACATGCCCAGTCCTCCTTTTGGGGTGTGTGTGTGTGTGTGTGTGTGTGTGTTATTTTGAAGCACAGTCTTGCTGTATTGCTGAGGCTGGCCTCCTGCTTCAGACTCCCAAGTTGCTGGAATCACAGGTGTACGCATACCCTACTGCTGGGTAGTTTAGAACAGGACCACAAACAGAAACCCACCCCGGTTTCTGGTGGCAAACAACAGAAAAGGACTCTGGCTAAAAAGTCTAATTTCTTCTAATACATTTCTCATCAAACCTTAAATGCCTAATGAGTGCTAACTATGAGTTACTTCTTCATATGTAAAATTAAAATTTAATATATTTAATATTGTTATTTCAAGAATTCTTTCCAAGGCTAGTGGTGTGACTCAGTGGTAGAAGGCTTGCCAATCACATTCGAAGTCCTGGGTTTGATCCCCATCTCTGCAAAAAATAAAAAGAAAAGAATTTCCTTACTTTAACCCTAGAATTTCAGGGAATGATATCAACTTGAAGAATGCACACTATTTTCCATAATCTCTGAACTACTCCACCAGAAATAAATTGAATATTACTCTGGAAGAAAGACGGACTATGAAGCCTAAATCGGGAGCAGTGGGGGCTAGTGACAGGGGTCCAAGCCAACGACCGTCCTCCACTGCTCAATGCTGTCTTCCCTTTGGCTGGAGAAAAGTGACTCTAAACTGGAGGTGGTTGATTTCCCGTGGGACTTGAAGAATGGAAGATCTGTCAGGAGGTGGCTTGGCAGTGGGAAAAAAGAAGACACCACTCATCACAGTGTTTTGGGAGAATGACTGGCAGTGTGGCTGCCTTAAGTTTTTGGTTGAGGGGTGAAATTAGAGGTGAGTCTGTACACACAGGTGGAGGCCAAATTCTGATGGGTCACAATTAAGCCTCGAGGGAATTTACGGGAAAATGTCATGGATTCCCATAAAATGGTAGTAGTATCGGAAGCAGGCATAGAATTTCCTGGAACCAGGAAGAGCTGGTCAAAAGGAAATCACAAAAGCCATTTAAAAAACAAAACCAAACCGAGCACGTGCATGCTGCCCTGCAGACCCAGGGCTGGTCTGGGAACTGGAAAGCCCTATTATAACTTCTAAGTCACCTCTGCCTTCTTATATCACCTGCTCAATATTCAGAGTGGCAGCAGGAGTTCTGGCCAGTGGGTCACATACCTGCTGCAGAGCTGTTGGGGGCAGAGAAGGGGCTCTCTTTCTGTGTCTTCTCCAGGGACACTGCAACTCACATAATGTGAGATTCCCCACAAAATAGGAGCCAGAAAGGAAGTTACCATGTCCGTCACGGAAGCGCAAGCAGCTCACTGGAGCAGGCTTTATCTAGGGCACACGAAGGAGAAGAGGAAAGAGGTGGTGCCTGATGGGCTGGGAACCCTCACTGGGCTGAGGAAACCAGACTGTGCAAACATCCCCGGCACCACCAAGCTACCCCTGGCCCTGGTGCCGCTGGGGTGACCTGCCCTCATTTTACCCAAACTAAACACGAAAAGCAAGAAAGTCAGCAGGAGTGAACTTGTGCTTGCTGTTGGTGGTGTTCCTGGGCTCTTACTTTACCCATCACGTAAAACTCCATTTTCTGATCTGTTGTAACAAGAAAGAGCATGTTGTGCTATATGTGAGCTAAAGTATATCTCATTACATTTATACCAATATTTTCTGTGAAATAACACTTTAATATTCTTTCAGAATTTCCCGTTATGAACTGAAGTCAGAATAAGCTTGCTGCTTTTTATGTACATCAAGCTTCATCTTATAAATAAGAATCAGGATGGCCCTCGCTCATGGACACAGGCCTACACACTTTAGTCAACAAGAATGTTCTGTAGTCCGCTCTCTATCGTGCCCTGCTAAAAGTTTGTATATGTTTTGGCTTAACTCCTATCAACTTTAATGAATAAAAACCGTTTAAAAGTTATTGGAAGCTGTGATGTGCTGAAAAGGAAGTAATAGCACATACGTGGAATAAATACCCAAAAGGTACCCAAATCTAAGGGTAAGACAATCCAAAATCAGGGACTCCTATAAAAAACAGGCCAACACTCTTGAAAACTACAATATCACAAAAGATAAAGTAGTCTGAAGGAACATTCAAGATCAAAGGAAAACAAAGGGACACAACAACTAAATGTAATTCAGAATCCTATATAGGGTGGTGGTGCTCTAAAAGATATTATTGGGATGATAATATCTTGGCAAATTTGAATGGGTGTATTGATATTAAATTTCCTGATTTTGATAATTGCACTGTACTAATGATAAGAGAATATACTCGATCTTGGAAAACATCAACTAAAGAAAATAAAAGTAAATGAGCATGAAAAATAAATAAATAAAAATAAAACCAGTTTCCCTCCTAGTCAGGTATCAATGGAGAGAGTCAGTCTGTATGGAAAGAAAAGCCCAGAGGAAAAGAACGTGCGGAACTCTGCTCCTTTTGTCTCTGTGGGTGGGAACTTCAAGGTGTTTTCTCTCTGGTTAGGCATGTGTGTGACTTGTATCAGAAACTCGGACCTGAAAAGCACCAGCTCCTTCTTTCAACCCATGAAAATAAGGACCATGAGCAGCCAGGACTTGAATATAGACACGCACACAACAGGCAAAGGAAGCTTTCAAGCTCAACATCAGTTCTGATGGGTCCATCTCTCTATTAAGAGCTGAGGCATCATTTAAACAAGAATTAGACCCAATATCTAGAGCCCGCCGGCCTCTCTCCTCCCCCTCCCTCTTTTAGTGGTGTGGGGTCGGACCCAGGGTCTCTCAAACGCAGGGCCTGCTCTGCCACTGAGCTGCACCCCGGCAGGGCCTTCTTTGCTTTTGCTTCATTCCTTCTGTTGTGACCCTGGCTTGGGACACCCTGAGGTGAAGTGGTGAGCTTGGCCTGAGGCAGCGCTTCTTTTGAAGATCTAGATCTGATCTTAAATTTCACTCTCTTAAAAATGGATTTTTTTTTTTTTAACATGACATTATCCCTAACATGAAGCATTAAGTCATTGGTCAATTTTAGTAGAGTTTTAGGAAAAGTATTACATGAATTTCTAAGACATTTTTTTGAAATCATTCAATATTTTATTAGATGAATGTCTCCCATTAGAGTCTAAAAGGCAAATGCTCACCACATCTGCGTTTCTGGATCTCTGATGGGTTACATGAAGCCTGGTGTTCAGCATGGCCATGCACTTTGTAGCTGGTTATATGGAGCATAAAACTTATAATGATGACAGTTTGTATGTATTGAATATAAATATGCATGTCTAATCCTTTACCTGATGAGATATTTAATTGCATTATTTCATTTAGTTATCTTTAGAATGACCTCATGAGAGAGAGATTATCATTACTGTCTTCATCTTAGAGATGAAGAACCTGGAGCAGGGTAGCTGAAGGAACGAACCCACAGTTGCACAATAGTAAACCTCGGGCTCCAAGATTTCTTGGACTACACTCCCAACAGCTCCTGATGTTCATTTAGACAGAAGGAAATTGCCTTTGCTGCTGCCATTGTGAACCCTGCCAACACTACCAATTATTTTTTTTAGGATATATTATCAATATATCCAACAATTTCTCTCCCATTCTTCACCACATCTTGACCTCTCCAGTGACCAAACTAAAAGGAGATTCTTCCAGGAAGAAAATTACTGATTATTTCTCCTGTCATACAAATTGTTCTCACTAATTTTCAATAAACAAATCTTGGTAGCTCAGCACATGTTTCAAAATAATCATATTAGCTCGGGTCATGCAGTAGATCACAGAGCGTGCTCCGATGAGGCTGCTGTTGGAGCACACATCACTCCTGCCTGGGAGGCCTGGTTAGTGGTAGATTGCGCTCCACGCAGTGGGAGTGGAGCTTCTCTGCAGTGCAGCGAGCACCTGAAAGGGCTAGTGGAAGCCCAGGCCACTATTTAATACCTTTACTTCTAACAAAACCTACAATTATACTCATTTTCATTTGAAGAAAAAAAGTCTTTTATTTTTAAATCCAGTGATTTGTGAGGGGGCTAATCCTTAACCACAAAGACCACAAAACGTGACAATTTTCCACTCAGCTCACTATATTTCCCTGAGCTTATTCAAAACTGGAAGCTTCTGGAAGAACCTAGGAATACTCTGCCTAGCGAGGCCTCAGTTCACCGTCACATCTTGATGAAAAAAGGAGGAAGAATTGTGGAGAGTGGTGACAGAGGATGGGAGCGCAGTGACTGAGATTGGGGTCTCTGATGCCCTCACGGCTGTGGCCTGCCTGGTTCCTGGGAATGTTCCTGTGCAAGGACACAGGAAGCCTGGCTGCTGTGGCAATGCCCTGCATGAGGAGGCTGTGCAAGAGTCCTATCAGCTCTGACCTTGCTCTCAGGCACGCAGCTCCCGGGAAGGAAGGATCTGTTATGCTAGAAACCATAGAGTTTCACCAGCTCCGCTTCTCCGGTTCCTGCCTGCCTTACGGTAACTTTAAACAATGGACGTTCTTGAGAGTCACACAGAGCTCCTAACAGTGCACTTTGCACCTGTGGATTGCAGCCGTGGGAAAGCTACACGGATGTCCTGGTCTCTGCAACCTTCCTGAATACAAAGAATATGGTTGCACAGTCTTTAACCTGATAATGAGACATATATGAATAAAGATTGCTGGCGTAACTCTTTAGATCTGCGTCTCCATCAGAGAGCAGGCTCCACCTGATCCCAGCTTCATCTACAAGGTCTGTGTCTGTCAATATTTATTTTCCAGTCCCCCCTTTGCCCCTTGCAGCACCCGAGAGATTGGTCGTGCTGGTTGTGACACAGAAGGGGGAACACCTGCCACTCAACCCAAATTTCCTTTACCAAGGAGTGTTGCCCAAACCTGTTACTTGTTCATTTTGTATTTAAACACGTTTTTAGCACATTGCCTTGATTAACAGAATGTTTAAATTTATTCATAAATAGTGGACATGTTCCAGTTCATGAAATACTTTATGTATCTTAAAACATGCACAAATATAGAATTTTAAAAGGATGAGATAAACCTGCTATAAATCATTATTTATTTTAGTTTTAATTGCACCAAAAAAAAGAAAAACAGAAAAAACTCCTGCTTGTCATGAAAAACAGCACTTCTTGATGCTCAGGTTTAAAACGCTTGCCCATTAAGTTGTCCACTAACTGCCAGCAGCTGACACAGAAGACGAGGCGCGTGCTCGGGGTGTGTCTTCGTTAACAAGGGAGCATCTGAATTCCTGCTTGAATGATAATGTCAGCTCTCTTGCTGACACCTTGACACTATCATTAGGTCATCACTGTGACTTCAGAACGCGGCTCAGAAGGCGCCTGCACAGGGAGCAGAGATGTATCTAGCCATTTTCCTGTGCTCTGCCCTTGCTTGGGTTGAAGTATTATTTCCATCTGCATCTTTATTGCAGAAAGCTGCTGGAGCCACTTGCCCCTGGTCAGAGTTAGCTCTGTTTAAACATCGTCAGAGTCATGTTACCAGGCACCTGAGAATAAATCCACCTGAACAGTCTAAAAGAAAACAGGTGCGGAGCCGTTTCCTGTTGTCTGGGTTGGCTTGGTGTCTTCTGACCTTAGGACGCTGTGTGTATGTGACTGCTACCTTCCGACAGGACCTGGAGAGGTTGCTGGTGTCCATCTGTATTAATAAATGGATAAAAGTAAAGCATCTGACTACATATTAATAGCTTCATGGTTCCTTAGCTTAAAGAAATACTGCTAATCGAACTTCTAACATCCTCTCTGATGACCCCAAGAGAACCAGTCTGGCAGAGAACTCATCTTTTTCTGCGATATGCACAGAAACCTGGGTCACCTGTGACCCTAACAAACCTTTTCAGGGCCGAGAGGCAAGACGGTGGAGGGAAGGTCCACTAGTTCCTGAGAAGTCTTCTGTTTTAAAAAAACAAATGAAAACCAAAAAAAAAGGTAATTGACCTAAAGGAAAAAGGAAAGCGTGGTTCCAGCGGTGGTGGCGGAGAAGCCCGCCACAGCCGCCGGGGCTTTCTCAGGGCGAGTGGGCGCAGGAGGACGCAGCACTCTGGCAGGTTCGGTTTTCCTTTCTTTCCCTCCCTTCGGATCTTCCGCACAGTCCGAGCTGTCATGAGTGAACGAGCCTCAGCTGACACGGACGATGACTGAATGTCTCACTGTGCACAGCGCAAGACTGGTGAGCAAGCGGGAAGGAAGCCGGCCACGGGCCCAGACGGCAGCAGAGCGCAGCGCCCAGACGGCAGCAGAGCGCAGCCGGCTCCTACCTGGGATTCCCAGCTGCGAAGCTCGGCTGCCTCTTCCAATTACGAAATGCTCCTTGTCTTCAGACAAAAGTGAGGCCAAGAAACGTTGGCCAAAGTCATCGCTTGTGAGCAGTGACCATGGAACTTGACCCAGGCGGTCGCCTTCCAAAGTCCCAACCAACATGCCACAGAAGCAGGATGTAATGTCAATTTTGTGAAATAATGATAAAATTAAAACAATCAGCATATATAGACAACATGCTCAGCACAGTGCCTGGCTGACTGAAAATAATCACACTGGGGTTTTGGGTATTGGAGAGAGAACGGGAAGAAGTCAGTTTTTGCAGTCATATGGGTCATCTGTGCAGCTGGCTCTGTGTGCATTAGCTGCTAGACTTCGTATAAATTCCTCATCCAATCTCCTCTGCGATGCAGGAATAATACATTTATAATGCTGACTGGGGAAACTTTAAAATAAGCTAAAATACAAGAAATGGCTGGTAAGTATAAAAATTATAGAAATCACTATGGTTATTACTGAAGATTGACGTGACTCAGGATTTTTACTGGTCATTTTTTACACAGAATGTGCTTTGAATTATAGTAGTTAATAGCAATAATTTATTTTTTCAAAAAGTCAATAATTCATTGCATATTTAGAAATAAGTTCCAATTATATATGTTCAGTATGACATAGTTGATACCATAAAAGCATTCTCCCAGGTACTAAAATATTCCAAAGTAAATCTTGGATCATCAAAGGAAGCATTTTTGATTCCTTTATTCAGCATGCATTTAGTGCCTCTCGGAATGCCAGGTACGATTCTGGGTTCTGAGGGTGCTCACTGTCCTTACCCTGCTTAAAGTCTAGTGTCGGGGCAGGGGCTATAAACCTGAGTCCCTTAGGGGACAGTGTGGCAGAGGAGATAAAGCAGGGAGGGGACTCCGTGCATGAAGAACAGAGGGTTATTGACATTTTAAAGAGAATTCTCAGGAAATGTCTCCTTGAGAAGTTGATTTTTTGATTAATGACCTGAAGTTGAGGAAGCAAGACCCGAGACGTCCTGAAAAGAGTGCTCCAAGCTGGAGAAAGGGGACAGGCTCTGCCGGGAGCCTCCAGGCGGCCAGAGCAGCCAGAGCAGAGCAGAGGGAGGAGTGGAGACAGAAGACTCTGCGCGGACGCTTGGAAACCTAGAAAACAGTCAGCTGAATCTACTGATGGGTTGACATGGAATATGAGAGGGAAACTCTGGGAACGGGCTGGGGGAGGTAGAAATCTCAGCTGGGGACAGAGTTGGCTCCCGATGCCGGCCATATATCCAAGGAAGCCCGTCAACTTGGCAGTTGGTTTCACTGCTTGGAGAGATCCCAATGGAGACATTGTTCAATACTGGATCTATTTCAGTTTAATCCTACAGAAGTTGCTCAGCATGTCAGATTAATGGCATAGCAAGTCTTCCTTGTACATAACGATGCATTAAACACACCACTTACTCCTCAGTTTGGATAAATTATGAAACTAACAACAGAAAACCACAAGAACACCTGACTCACCATTTACATATTAAAGTCAGCCAATATTTGAGAATGAAATTATTATGCTTTACTTTTCCTTGTTTGATGCTTAGAGCAAGTAAAAAAGGTACTCGGGGGTGCAACTCCAGAAGAGCAGATTAAAGACGCAGCAAGTCAACCAAATGCTAAAGAAAGAGCCTCAAATCCACTTAAAATGTGAAAAAGCAAGAAAAGCAATAAAATTCAGGTAACGGTTTGATTACTATTTAGCAGGTTGATGATAGACTAACTGAGGCACCAAAACATCAAGTCTGTTTCTGTAACTTGTGTGTGTACGTGTGCACAGGCAAAAGTGTTTATGTGCAAACAAGTATCACACAGTTCTCAAAGCAGAGGTTGCGT
Source organism: Sciurus vulgaris (assembly GCF_902686455.1). NCBI lineage: Eukaryota > Metazoa > Chordata > Mammalia > Rodentia > Sciuridae > Sciurus > Sciurus vulgaris. The sequence continues at coordinate 141,086,580 of NC_136470.1, forward strand.
CATGCTATTTCAGTGGTCCCATTCCATGTATTTTATCAAAGTCAATAAGCATGTATTAAACCACATAGGTATCTGTGTCATATATTTTTAGTTTTTAGACCATTTGTCCTCCAGGTGATTCCATATATTACAATTCCACTCATTCTTCAGAATTCTTTCCTTTCATAGATTCTTTCCAAAACTTTCTAAATACCCACAGTATCTTTGATCCTCCATGGCCTCTGAACTTGTTAAAAAAAAATTTAAATTTTATTTGTTCTATTTAGTTGTACATAACAGTAGAATGCATTCATACATTCTGATAGATCATACATAAATAGGGTAATCTTTCATTTTTCTGATTATACATATTGCAGAATCACATTGGTCATACAGTCATACATGTACATGAGATAATAACGTCTGTTTCAGTCTGCTATCATTCCTTCCCCATACCTCTGCCCCTGCCTTCACTCCCCTCTACTTAATATAAAGTAACTCTATTCTTCCTATCCCCACCCTCAATTGGGAATTAGTTTCTGCATATCAGAGAAAACATTTGACCTTTGGTTTTTGTGAGTTTGGTTTATTTTACTTAGGATGATATTCTCTAACTCCATCCATTTACCAGCAAATGTCAGAATTTCATTCTTCTTCAAAGCTGAGTAATATTCAATTGTATATATACCACATTTCCTTTATCTATTCATCTGTTGAAGGGCATCTAGGTTGGTTCCATAGTTTTGATATTGTAAATTGAGCTGCTATAAACATTGATGTGGCTGCATCACTGTAATATGCTGATTTCAAGTCCTTTGGTATAAACCAAGGAGTGGGATAACTGGGTCAAATGGTGGGTCCATTCCATGTTTTCTGAGGAATCTCCATGCCGCTTTCCATAATTGACGGTTGCACCAATTTGTAGTCCCTCCAGCTGTGTATGAGTGTGTCGTTTTCCCCACATCCTCGCCAACACAACTATTTGAAGTGCTCTGTTCAGAGTACCTGGACAAGTGATTAGCAAAGAGCAGGCCCTCAAATGATACTTACAAATGGGTGAATAAATAAATAAATTTTTAAAAAGCATACTCTATTTTCTTTCTGCAATTAACAATGAGCAGTTTTGCATTAAATGCTCTGAGAAACCCTACAGAAGGAACTTGCCTTTCTAAGCTTATTTGACCTCCTCCTCCTTTTCTCTCCTAAGCCATACAGAACTGTTGCTGGAAAGCAGACTTTTTGGGACATGCGAAATGGAGGACTGAGCTAGTAATGCACTGGAAAAACTTATATTTTAAAAATATTTAAAAATATTGGCCACTTGTACTTTCAATGTGCAATCAAAATAATGATGGCTCAGTTTTTTTTTTTCTGTATTCTGTATATCATCATAAAGATACTTGTTACCTCTAAACATCTATGTTTCTTGTTCACATGCTCATGGTGCCTTGGTTGTATGTGTTAAGAGGAAATTACACATTTCTCTGTGCTGTTTTGGGGGATAATTCCCTGTACGGTAAAGCATTAGTCATCCAAAGTGATTGAAGGGAGCCAAATAGGGACTGATTTGTCTGTATAACCAAAGCCAGACAAACGCTACAGAAAATAGTTCAAGTTTATCTACAGTGTAAAGGTAGCAGAAACTAAAGATGTCTCAAGATGACGACAATTAATTGCTTTTGGCTTATTCAGTGAGATTTCCTCAGTAATAAACTAAAAGTTTGAATTCTCAGTTTTACAAGTGAAGAAAAAAATAATTCAGGAAAAATGGAAAAGAAGGAACTAGAACTAAGAACATCTGCGTGCTCCCAGGGTCCTCGCTCCTCCAGGGCCGGAGCTGGCAGACTTCCTGTGGAGGTGGACAGCACGTATTCCGGCTTTGGTCTGTGGCAAGAACTCAACTCTGCTGCTGTGGCACAAGAGCAGCCAGCGCACTAAGAATGGAAGGACTGGCTTCCTGTGAAGTGCTGTCTCCAGGCACTGGCAGGATTCGGTCCCCGGATAATAGTGTGCTGAGCCCTGCTGCCGAGGACAGAAGCTCCTCTGCTGGGGTGGGGATGCTGGGCGACGGGCGTGTGGCCTTCAGCATGGGAGGGCCGTCTCCCATTCACTGGACCTGGTGTTGCAAGGCCCGGCTGTGGGGTCCTTACTTTAGCCATCCTTTGGCCTGACCTGTTTCTGGGAAGACTCTTCCTGAACATGGTACCATTAACCTGCGGGGTCCATTCCTCCTTCACCCCTGCCAAGAAGAGCTCAGTAAATGGTCTGAGATGGTTTTCTTCATGGGACAGTTGGCGGGGCAGATGGAGAATGACCCCAATGCGTGGCCCTCGGCCCTTTTGAAAATTCCAGGTAACTGCAAAGAACCAGGTGAGCAAAGAGACAGAGCTTGTCAGGCTAAACCTCCCTGTTCAGATTCTGTTTCTGGCTTCCTGTGGGGTTTGATCTGGGTTAGTCCTCCTTCTGTACCAGGACCCATGGGATGTAGTTTGTGAGGTTTTGGACCAGCGAGGTGTGGACAGCAGGGACTGATACTTGAAGGTGTCGTCTAGACATGTATTGTCTGACCTTCTTCTATACAGAGGACACTAAGTACAAGTTGAGTGCATGATGATCTCACTTCCACTTCGAAAGAGGAAAGAATTCCAAGAGGTAAAGAGGAAAGAAATCCAAGTCTCTCCCGGCCTCCGCCTCTCCATCCACTCCTGTTTCCTTGCTTCTGTTTAATCTGGTTCCTTTGTCCTTGCGGCAGAAAGCTGGGGAGAGAGGAAAGTGGTGTCCCCTGGTCAGGCTTGAGGGACTGAAAGACAGGGACAAGAAATGGGGCCATTTTAACTTTCTTTCCTTCTACCTCAACTTCTTTCATGACATGGGACATAAACACTTCAAACTACAGAGAGCAATGGAAAATCAACTTTAGAAATCCTAGCATCAGAAGATAATATTGTTTATTTATTTAATTTGGAGGAAAGAAGCCCTCAATAAAAGGTTAGAATTCATGTCAAAATAGAATGTTCATCCATATGAAAAGCATGTAAAAATCTGCTACAGCACAGAGAGTTCTCCACCTCACCACCTTTATTTATCTTCTGCTGATGTGCTATGATCACACGTAATGACGGGATCCATTGCGATATAGTCCTATATGTGGGACAGGTGATTTGGTCCCTTTTATTGCCTAGGCCCCTTTCCCCTCCTCCCCTGATCGCCTTTCTCTCCTCTCCCAGTCTCTCTTCTGTGTTCATTAGGTTGCTTTTCTTTCCTTTCTTCTCTCTTGCTTCCCTGTGTGAGAAAACCTATGACCCAGACTTTCTGAGCTGGTGAGTCTCAGTACTAGTCTCCAGTTCCATCCATTTTCCTGCAAGGACATGATTTCATTCTTCTTAGGACCCAAGAAGAGTCCATTGTGTATGTAAAACAATTTCCTTTATTCATTCATCCATTTGTGGACAGCTGGTCTGATTCCATGGTTTGGCTCTTGTGAACTGTGCTGCTATAAACGTGGCTGTGCACCTCTGTAGTAAGATGCCTTTAATTCTTTAGAATAAATATCAATGAGTGATATAGCAGGATCATGTGATGGTTTCATGTCTCCTCTTTCCAGAAACCTCCACGCTGCTTTCCACAGTGGTTGTATTAATTTACAATCTCACCGACAGGGTATGAATGTAACTTTTTCCATGACACACTTGCCAGCATTTACTGTTTGTGTGTTTGATGACTGCCTTCTAACTGGACTGAGATCTAATCTCACTATTGCTTGATTTGTTTCCTCTCAATCTTTAAATGTCATGATTGTGCAACTAAATTTGTAAATTCTCTTTTAAGAGGTACTGGTACTGTCATTTTATGATCAAAGTGAACTAAATGCAGACTTTGATGAACCATGTGTACTAAGAAGCACAAATTTCTGATATAAATATATATTGTAGCAATTCAAATTCATCTTATCTGATCAGGGAAAACAAAAAGGATGTTCATTTAATAAAATAACTTGCAAGAAATATGTCATGTATTTATAAATATTCGGAAAACCAAGTTCTTTGCCTAGCATTTCATACAGAAAATGCATTACAGTGAGTCTGGGTATGATTTATAATATAAGCAAAACAGGAAAGGATCATCAGAGTGCCAATGAAAATGTGATTCATAATTATGATGTTTGTCTTCATTTCAAGTTTCTTGCAGGTTCTCTCATGACCTCTAAGGTACAATACTCACAGCTATAAACAATACAATTCAGCCCTGCAAATAAATAAGTCCAGATTTTCATGGATAACTACAAATCCCTTTTTCATATGTTTGCATATGTTTCCATTTTATTTTTAATATTTTTCTCCAGCTTGAAATTCAGGCTTTCTCCTCCCTGATTTTTATACAGTGTAACACTTACTAATGAGCTAACAGTATTCTTGTAGTGGATACATAACAGGCCAAAGGAATTGTTCCTCTATGCCCTGGACCTGGCGCCATGATCTGGGGGCTGGTCCACCCGTGGCATCCCTCCAGTGGCCCGGGCCTTCTGGTTGACACCATCAGTTTGCTCTCAGTGGCACAGAACTTGTAGTGGACAGAAAGGTCAGAAAGGGCCCTCTTGTCCTTCCTTGTCATGATACAGGAGGTTGATTATCAGGCAAATCCCAGAAGTTACTTCTCCAAGAAAACAGCCCAAAGGTGCTTGATGTGTGTTTAAAGCTGAAGGAGACAGTCTTGCAAAACGGCCTCCTGAAGTCCACCCACCACCTAAGCCCTGGGACCCAGAAACCTCACCCTGATGACCAGAAGTACCTGCCCAAAGGTGACCCTGAAATCTGCGGCATTTCTGGGTCCTGAGGCGGGTGCTGGGACCCACAGTGGCCTATCCCAGTCCGCACCTGGCCTCACCACCGCGGCCCGGAGCGCTGGCCCAGCATCCTCCCACCGTGGCCTCGCTCAGTCTCTCGTACCCGGGCCGTCCACGTTGTCCGTCCTCAGCCGGCCCAGCCGGTCTCCCCAACTCCCCAGACCCTGGTACCGCACATGCCCGAGTGATCTGAACCCAGATCTTCGTCTAAGCATTTCACCAGGGAAACTCTTCCCTTTCAATGATGGGAACCACATTTGATTCACGTTCTGTCTTGAAGCACATTTGGGTTTTGAAGCGATTATTTTTGTGGTTACAACGTGATGTTTAAGCAGACATTTCTGAAAGGGAAAGAGGATGTGGGTCAAAGAGGAAAAAGCCCGAGAACTCTTCGTATGTCTTGCATCTGTGCAAATGTTTAGACGTTTTGTTTTCCTTCTTTGTGGTGTTTAAGTTGTATAAATTTTAATCTTTGGTGTTTAATTTAAAGCAGTTTTTAACATTAATTATATAAATAACTTGATAGTGTTAGATTTACTCTGAACACAAACAAAACTTATTATTTCCTACTTCCTGCTCTAAAATTCCACTGATCAAAGACTGACTATAAAACCCCTAATGATGCACCCATCTATCTTTATTAGTGAAAGAAACAGCGACAGGATCAATATTTTCATAGATCTTACTATCAAAATACAGAATACTATTGGTGACCTGCCCTCTCAGGTTTCCAACTTACAGTCCTGGGAATCTGTCTTCCTAGCTTCGCTTACAGCTGCTGTGTGCTCTTCAGGCTGTTTAAAGTTAACTCCTAAGTTTACAAAGACGTTCACCTACTTTGCAGAGGATTGCCACTTCTGTGAACTAGAAGCAAATTCTTTCCTGGAAATGAGCAAGTGCTTTCAGCAGGGCAGGGGACTGTGGGATTGCCGTGTCCATTCAGCCTTCATTCACGCAGGGTCTGTGCGGCTGTCTGTTTGTGGCTCAGACAGCATGACCATGCTCCGTTGGATTGGTTAAGCTGCAGAAGTGACCGGAGGACATGGCTGACGTTAAAGAGCTTCTCATCTAAGCACGAGTTCACTGCGTTCACTTTGACATAGTTGCTGTGAACCTACTCAAACTGGTGCATTGAGGCGACAGCGCATCCTGCCTTCTCTGAATTTAAAGTGCACCTCAGAGGATGCAGCCTGAGACCTGAGAATGCAAAGGTACTGGGCAGCACTGCAGGAGAGGGACAGTGGGGGCCAGTCTGGAGTGGGGACACACTCAGGGTGCTTGATCCCGAGCTGAGCATGGCCTGGCACAGAGATCCATCAAACGGGCCTTTCTCAAGTCACAGACAGAAACATTAAAAAGGTAGTGCACCACGATCAAGTCGGGTTCATCCCAGGGATGCGAGTTTGGTTCAACAAACAGAAACCAATAGAACGTAATTCATCTCATCAACAGATTTAAGACAAGAATCACATGATCGTCTCAACAGATGCAGAAAAAGCATTTGACAAAATATAGCACCTCTTCATCTTCAAAACACTAGAAAGACGAGGGAAAGTTTCAACCTCAACATTGGAAAAGTTATCTATGCCAAGCCCAAGGCCAGCATCATTCTAAATGCAGAAAAATTGAAAGCATTTCCTCTAAAAACTGGGACAAGACAGCGATGCCCTCTTTCACCACTTCTGTTCAACATAGTCCTGGAAACTCTAGCCAGAGCAATCAGACAGACCAAGGAAACTACAGGGATGCAAATAGGAAAAGAACTCAAACTATTTCTATTTGCCAACTGTGTGATTCTATTCTTAGAAGATGTAAAAAAAAAAAAAACTCCACCAGAAAATGTCTCAAACTCATAAATGAACTCAACAAAGTAGCAGAATATAAAATTAACACCCATACATCAATTGTGCTCCTGTACATCAAAGATGAATCAACTGAAAGAGAAATTAGAAAAATTAGCCCATTCACAATAGCCTCAAAAAAATACTTGGGAATCAATCTGACCAAAGAGGTGAAAGACCTCTACAATGAGAACTACAGAACTCTAAAGAAAGAAATTGAAGAAGACCTTAGAAGATGGAAAGATCTCCAACGTTCTTGGATAGGCAGAAATAATATTGTCAAAATGGCCATATTTCCAAAAGCGCTATACAGATTCAATGCAATTCCTATTAAGGTTCCGAGGATGTTCTTCACAGATACAGAAAACACAATCATGAAATTCATATATATTAGAGAAAAGATAGTCTATTCAACAAATGGTGCTGGGAAAACTGGAAATCCATATGTAACAAAATGAAATCATTCCCCTACCTCTCACCCCCCATGAAACTCAACTCAAAGTGGATCGAGGACTTAGGTACTAGAACAGAGACCCTGTACCTACTAGAAGGAAGAGTAGCCAAATCTCCATCATGTTGACTTAGGAACCAACTTCCTTAACAAGACCTCTGAAGCACAAGAAGTAAAATCAAGAATTGATAAATGGGATGGAATAAAACCAAAACCCTTCACAGCAAAGGAAACAATAAATAGTGTGAAGAGAACCTACAGAATGGGAGAAAATCTTTATCACATGCACCTCAGATAGAGCACTAATCTCCAGGATATATAAAGCACTCAAAAAACTTAATACCCCAAAAATAAATAACACAATCAATAAATGGGCAAAGGAACTGAACAGATAATTCACAGAAGAAGAAATATGAATGATCAACAAATATATGAAAAAATGTTCAACATCACTAGCAATTAGAGAAATGCAAATTAAAACTGCACCGAGATTCCATCTCACTCCAGTCAGAATGGCAATTATTAAAAATATAAGCAACAATAAATGTTGGCCAGGATGTGGGGAAAAGGTACACTCATACATTGCTGGTGGGATTGCAGATTGGTGCAACCACTCTGGAGATTCTTCAGAAAACTTGGTATGAACCCACCTTTTGAACGAGCTATCCCACTCCTCAGTTTATACCCAAAGCACTTAAAATTAGCATATTACAGTGATGCAGCCACATCAATGTTTATAGCAGCTCAATTCACAATAGCCAGATTGTGGAACCAACCTAGATGCCCTTCAATAGATGAATGGATAAAGACACTGTGGTATATATATACAATGGAATATTATTCAGCCATAAAGAAGAATAAAATATGACATTTACAGGTAAATGGATGGAGTTGGAGGCTATCATGCTAAGTGAGATAAGCCAATCCCCAAACACCAAAGGCCAAATGTTCTCTCTGATACGTGGATGCTGACTCATAATAGGGGAAGGCGATTGGAAGTTCACTGGATTAGACAGGGTCTAGTTGTGGGGAAGGGAGGCCAGGTGGGAATGGGAAAGAATGAACCAGACGTCACTTTCCTGTGTCCACGCACGAGCACATGACCAGTGCAGCTCCACATCATGTACACCACAGGAATGGGACATTACACTCCACATATGTATGATTTGTCAGAACATTCTACTGCACGTACGGCTTAAAAGAACAAATAAAAAATTTTAAATGTAATAAATAAATATTATTATTTGCCATTTAAAAACAAAAAAGGGAGGGCTTCTTTTTGGATTACAGCGGGCAAGATTACAGCGTGGGTGAGGTTGGTGGTGGCGGGGACGTGGGTGACAGAAAAGTGTCACCAGGCATTTCAGAGTAGAAAGGCATTTCAAGAAAGAGAAGAAACAGAAGACTTTCGAGACAGCAAAAGCTCATTAAGTGGAAGATGAACACAGGTCTGTTGGCAAGGGAAGGGAGAGGACTTCAGGTGGGAGGTGCTGCTGGGCCCAGTCAGAGACAGCAAGGCATGTCCAGAGTGGCAAGCCTGCGTCCATGGCTCCAGTGTGGGTGGTGCAGTGCAGCTGAGCAGGGTGACCAAGGGCTGCATTTGGTACACAGGGTGAAGAGAACACACAACGGGGCCTAAATAATGAGGAACTGGTTTCTAACAAATGTTTGTAGCAAACAGCTCTTGACTTTGATCCAGCAGCTTCCTTACATCAGGGATAAAGGTCAACCTCCAGGCCTCCCCCCATGGGGTTGTCATGGCTGCTGTAGCTCCCATCCTCTCATCCCAATCCTGTGTTAAATGGAGGAGATAAGAGGTTGAGTGGCACAGCACAGAACCTTTTCTCTTAGGCTCTTCTTTGTTATCAGGGAAAAAAGTTCTTTCTCAGAAACTCCCCAGAAAAACTTTCCCTTAGACCTGAGTAGCACACACACCATCCGTGAGGAATTTGGGCTTCCTGAGATCAGGAATCTTGGCTGGAAAGCCAGGTGTCCTCAATGAGGGGTGAAGGTGGTGGCGGGGGTCCACAGCCGCCAGCGCGGAGCCGAGGAGGAGGGCTCTGCACCTCCAGTTGGCCGGGCGCCTGAAGCTCAGCTGAGCACCGCCCACAGCTTCCGCGGAAACGTCTCGCTGGCCTTCGGTGGCTTTGATTCTTCTCGACTTCCCGCTCCCTTTCTGTAGGTTTTGTGGATGAACCGCCTTAATCTCTTATGAGTTTTTAAGCTGATGCATTTCAAATCCATTATAGTAAATTCGGCAGAATCGAATTCCTTCCAAGCAGTTTTACAACACAGCTTTCTGGTAGGCTTTTTTCTTGGATCACAAATGTAGATGCGAATATTGTCCCTGGAACCGTATTAATCATAAAGTAAGCCATGAGTCATATACATTAACTTTCCTTTCAAGAAAAATGAAATAGTTCTGGTAGAGAACATGGAAAATATGAAGATTGATATCTCATTTTGCATTGGAAGCAAAATATCTATGACATATATTTTCTTACTCGACTAAGAAAGAGATACACATCCAACAAGTTTTTTGATAAAGAAAATAATTTCCCACATTTTGTAGTTCTGCTTTTCAATGCCACGTTAAATAAAGGAGTCTAAATGAATCTCCTGCTGCCTAGAAAGTTCCTTTCCTTTACGCCACAGTTTAACTGGGTATTTGCTTCTTCTGCCCTAAGGGAGAGCAAAGGTTTATGTTCTTATTAGGAAGAACCCTCTGCAATTCAATGCTGAGCTACTATTCTGAAAAGTTAAGACAGTGCTTTTTCGGGTCTGCAAATGACACCTTCCTGGGTGAGTGAGGCCCATTAACAGTGATGCCAGTGAGGACTGAATTGGGCTCAGTACAAAGTTCTAGCTTTTGATAGAAACTATAGGAAATGGCTTGGGGATACTGTAACAGCAGTTCAGCCCGGTGGCCATCGAGATCCTACAGAGGCCCCCAGGTTGCCCTGCAAGGACTCCTCGCCAAGACTCCGCAGGACCAGGACCTCTTCGCTCTCCGGGCCGGGGATTTCCCCTGACACCCAGTGCCCATCGGGTATGCACGGGAAGAAGAACGCAGAATGGGAAGCCAGCCTCCACCAAGTAACGCTTGAGAACTGTGGAAATGACCCCAAAGTGCAGCCTTACGTCTAGTAGCATTAGAAAATGTGCCTTCTGACTCTGGTCCAACGGGAAGGTTGGACCACTGCGATCATCTCCTCTGCCTCCTAAAATCTACAGAAATGGCTTTAAAATGAAAAATAATAATAATAACAATAACTAATGAAAACAAAGAAGAGAAAATATGATATAAAAATCATTATGGTCAATTTGTAGAAAGCAGAGTAAGACGGAGGACGGTCAGTGCCACGGCAGGTACAGACCTGGCAGAACAGGCCAGAGGACGGAGGGGTGGCGGCTCGTGCCGGCCGCCCGAGGCGCTGGTGGGGAAGCGGGGACGTGGGAAGTGGAAGTCGGTGTAAAAGTCCCCCCCAGGACATGCCAGGAGGAGACGCTTAGCCAAGGAGGGGGTCCGGCAACCAAGGTGAGCGCCCCTCCGGGTGGCTGAGCTGCCCTGAGCGTCCGGCACCACCCCAGCCTTCCCTGGCCCTGCCTCTGGAGCACTAACCAACATGTTTACCTCTTTCTAGAAGAAAATTAAGAGGTGGACGGAGGAAAAAAAAAAAAAAGGAAAGGTCCCCGATAAACTTTGTCTAGATATTTAGGAGATTCCCGGACGTGGGCATTTCCCAAAGCGAAGCCACCCGCTTGGGCTTGGCTCTCCCCAGGTCTCTACCACCGCACAGGCCAACTGACAGACCGTCACTGCCACCAGGTACAGACATGGCTACTGAAGGAGGGACACACCGGAGAGAAAGCTTTCCCACCACAAATAAATGCCAGTAAAAACAGGAACTAATAGAATAGAGAATGTCACATCCACAAAACAAGAGCAGGAAACTATTTTCGGAAAACAAAGGAAAGATATTATAAATTAACTTATAGTACAAATATGATTATGTCAGGAAAACATGCAACATAGCCACGGTGTCCTAGATGGAAAGTGAGGACACGTGTGTACAAAGGTTTGGTTAATTTACACGGTTTGACATCCCATTAGAAAAAATTGTAGAGAAAGAAGGAAAAAAAGAAACAGAAGAGGGAAAAAATCAAAGAAATGAACAAAAATATTTCCAGACACAAAGGGTTTATGTCTTTCAGTTGAAAGACCTCACTGAATGCCCAGCAAAATTAATGCGATAAAAGTCACACAAATGCATATTATGATAACGTTTTCAAAGATCTGGGGTTAAAGTGAAAATTTTTAAAAATCCCCAAAATACTTACTAATCTGACTTGTACAGTGAAATTTAAAAAATAGTACCACAATTATACGAGCAATTCTGATGAAAATTACTTTCAGCCTATAATTTTATACCCAGAAAAGGTATCGCTCACCTGTCAGAACTGAGTAAAGACATATTTGGATGTGCAAGAATTTGTAAAAGCCTTACCTCACATTCACCCTTTCCTTGGAAGTTATCACAGAATTCCATTCATGAAAAATGAAGCAGGAAACTAGGGGATAATGTATGTTTCTTTTTAGTTTAATTAATTTATTATTTTAAATTAAAAATAAAATTATATATATAATATATATAATTAATTTTATATATATATAATAATTTTATATATTATATATATATATATATTTGTGCAACAGGCTACCTTTCTGTGTAAGAGAGCAAATTCCTAACAGGATTCCGGAGATTTTATTGTGGGTCAATGAACCGAGTTGAGGCTGGATGCACTGCACCACACAGGGCTTAAGGCGACCGGGGCATGTCAGATTTCCCAATTCTTTTTTATTTGTAATGCTGGGAATTAAACCAGGGCCTGTGCACGCTAGGTCATGTTCCACCGCTGAGCTACGGCCCCAGCCCCCAACTCGGACATTTTGAGCTGTGGAGGGTGACAAGATTTTGGCTCTGTGACCTCACCTTGCTCTTCCTTCCTCCCAGCTGTGGCAAAGGAGAAGCCAATCTGTACGTGACCTTTACTATGTAATACTGTGCACCCCTGAAACAGCAGAGTATATGTATTAGATCTTCATTCTTACATGAGCACTTATAATGGACGTTATGACTTCTTCATCATTTTAAAACCCACTTACCTAGTGATCACTGATTCTTTTCTGAGAATCATCCCCCAGATCTTTCAAACACCAGGCAGAACTATCCCAGAGGCTGAGATGCTCCAGATCACCTATCACTTTTCTGGTGTTTCATTTGTGCTTCGTTGGGTTGTTTTGTGTGAACATCTGCCTCCTGTGGATCTGTTCATGCTTCAGTGTAGACTAGCAAATAGGTTTAGAGGCCTAAGTCCCTTCAGCCACACTGGGTCCCTTCTACCCTCCCCTATAACGAGGACAGTGTTTTCTGCATGTGAATATCCAACTGTCCCCACATCATTTCTTGAAAACTGTCCTTTCTCCATTGTGTGTTCTTGGCAACTTTATTGAAGATCGACTGAATTAAAGACGTGGACTTGTTTCGGGGCTTTGGATTCTGCCCTATTGTTCTGTGGTCTGGGCTGGTACAATGCTGTTTCGATCACCATAGTTTCATAGAATATAATGAAGTCAGCTGCTGTGAGTCCTCTAGATGTTTGCTCATGATTCCTTTGACTGTTCAGAATCTTCTCTGGCTTCCTACAAATTTTAAGATTTTTAAAATTTATGTTTAATGTATCATTAGAATTTTAACAAGAACTGCATTGAATCTGTAGATTTCTGTGGATTTCTTCAGGTAACATGGACATTTTAATATTAATTCTTCTAATCCACAAGCGTGAGATTTCTTTTCACTTATTTGTCTGCTTCAATTTCTTGCAATAATGTCTTACAGTTTTCAATTATAGGTCTTTCACCTAAGTATTATTCCTAAGTATTATTAAGTTTTTGGTAGTTATTGCAAACTAGATTTTTCATTTCTTTTTCAGGTAGTTCATTGTTAGTGCAGAAAAACACTATGCTTTTTTGCATGTCAATTACATACCCTGCAACTTTACTGACTTAATTTATCAGTTCTAATAGCTCTGGGTGGGGTCTCCAGGGTTTTCTGGGTGTAAGTTGATTTTGTTTGCAAACGGGACAATTTAACTTCTTTTCTGACTTGGATGCCTTTTCTTTCCTTTCCTTGTCTAGATTCTCTGAACAAGACTTCGAGTCTCATGGTGCACCTAAGACTGGTCATTCTTATTTTGTTCCTGATCTTAGAGGACAAGCTTTCAACTTTTTACCATTGAGCATGACCTTGGCTATGGGCTTGTCACATGTGGCCTTCATTGTGGTAACTGAGGTACACTTGCTCTATACCCAGTTTGTTCAAAGTCATTGTTATCAAAGGATGTTGGATTTTGGTAACAGAGGTGTCTATTGCAATTACACACAGTTTTAGCCTTCATTTTGTCAAAAAGTGTTAAGCTTAAGTGAGCCAGTGGGCGGGCTGGCTCTTGTGTCCCTGGGTCTGGACCTAGAGCCTGGATCCCCTGGAGCAGAACAATTAGGCCCGTGGGGTTTGCTTGGAGCTCCGGTCCCCAGGAGCAGGACTGGAGCCGACATCCACTGGAGCTTGCGGTCTGCACACATAGGGCTGCAGGTGGGCCAGAGCGTGCAGATGCCACCCCAGGCCACAGCATCATCTGGCACCTGGGTCCACTGGAGGGGACTACAGCCTGCCTCCCAGGGCACTGGCCTGACACCAGCTGACCTTGGAGCCTGAGTCTGTGGATCGAGCTGGGTTCTGAGACTGACTTGTAGCCTGGCCCACAGTGATGTTTCTGGAGCCTCATTCCAAGGGTTTGCCACCAAGGTCTGCCAGGTTGGACCTTGACTCTGGGTCTGTCGGGTGTACAACCCAGGACCCAGCCTCCTGGCTACAGCTGGATCTCTGCTGTTCTGCTACCTTCTCGTGTGTCAATGCCTTCTTAGATAGTCTAGCAATTATGTGCTAAGAAACATACAGGAATTCACTCTGGGCGTGTTTCCCCAGACGCCCAGGTTAGCTCCCTCTACACACATGGTATAACATCGAAACCAGGACACTCTCGCTTATACGCTCCACGGGGCTCATTCAGACTTTACCAGTTATGCATGTGCTTATTTGCATGTGTACCTGTGCAGGTGACTCACGTGTAGAGGCTGGCGTGACCACCGTGACCAGGTACAGAGCAGAAACATCACAGGACCCTGGTCACCAGCAGAACACTCTCCTCCATACCAATGCCAATCCTGCAGCAGTCACCATCCATCTCCAGGGTCAGGGCAGGTCGTGACAGTCCATGAGGCACCAGTCAGTGTCACTTTGAGCTTGGCCTCTTTTTACCCGGCACGATTTCCCTGGGGCTCTTTTGGCCTATGGCCTGTGCAGTGGTCCAGTCCTGCTGCAGCTGAGTGGAGTTGCATGGTGGATGCGGCACGGGTGGCTCAATCTCCCTTCTACCACATGCATTTAGTTTGCAGTTTGGGGACACTACTAGTAAAGCTTCTATTCATATTCATGTACCGATGCCTGTGTGAAAATAAATCTTCTTTTCTCTGGGCCACATCATGCCCACGGGTACAACTGCTGGGTCAGGTGCAAGCCCTCTTTTAGTTCTGAGGGAAACCACCAAACTCTTTTACGGAGTGACTGTCCCTGTGTACGTTCCCACGAGCAGCTCACAGCACTCAGTGTTGGCGGCACGTTCTCCCTTGTGGCGATGGCGTGTGGGGAGAGCTGGTTCCAGCTTTAATCTGCATGTCTCTCCATGCTCATGAAGTCAAACTGGTTTTGTGTTTACGTGTCACCCGTATGCCTTCTTTGGTGAGATGCCCAGGCATGCGTTTTGCTCGGTTTCTAATTCAATCGCTTGTTTTATCACGTTGCATATTGAGATGGATATTCTAGACACAGGCCTTGGCTGGATATGCGATTTGCAGATATTTTGTTCTGCCTATAATTTGTCTTCTCACCCCTGCAGTGGAGTCTCCTGCCAGACAAAAGCTCCAACTTCAGGGAGGTCCAGTCTCAGTTTATCCCTTATGGATCGAGCTTCTGGCCTTGGCTCTAAGAACTCTTGGGTTATCTGAGATTTTGGAGATTTTTCTCCTATGTGCTTAGAAGTTTTAAGTTTCACACTGAAGTCCATGACCTCTTTTGAATTATATTTTGAGCAAGTGTGAAGTACAGGTCAAGATCATTTTTATTATTTTTCTAATGGATGTTCAGTTGCTCCATTTACCAAAGAGCCCATCTTTCTTCCATTAAGTCCCTTTGACCCCTTAATCAAAAACGAATTGAATGTATTTATGCAGGTGTATTTCTGGGGGACCGCTGTTGTCTTGTGTTGTTCTGTGTCTGTCTTTCTGTCAGTATCAATCTCTATTACTGTGCCAATTTAACTGTTTTTCAGCAGGGATTCAGGAGACACTGGAAGTAAGTGCACAGGTTTGGTCTGCTATTTCTTACTTAAAACTACTTATTATATATATATATTATATACATATATATATAGACTAGCTGTGGTAACATGTGTTAGTATTTTCTATAAAAACATTTGATTCATATTTTAGTTAAAACAGTGGGCGATTCACATACATTTCAAGCACACAGGTATGTGCCAAGTGCTGACCTGGCACGAGGAGACCATGAACTCCAGCCAACGTGAGGGGCTCCAGGGGCGGGTCAAGGCCGGCCCACCAGGCAGGCAGAGGAGCCCTCGCTCCCACTTCCAGACAGGGTGTCCACGGAGGAAGCTGTGGTGGCGTGATATTATTTGTTTTAAAATACAGCATCAGAAGACTCACAAAAAAAGAAATCAGATTGACCCACCTGCCTGATTCGAGGAGATAGAAGAGGACGTGTGACTTAAGGACAAGACACTGGACGTCTGACCAAAGGACCGTGGGGGTCAGAATCCAGGATCCACAGTGTGCGGGTTGCCTGGGGAAGAGGCAGCGTGGGCGCCTAGGTCCAGGCAGGGCCCAGGCGCCGGCTGGGTTGAGCGGATGCGGGGTGAGGCGCCTGGGGCGTGGACCAGGGAGGACAGCCTCGGGAGTGGAGGCTCCAGAAGCCTGCAGAGGCCTCCAGCTCCGCGCTGCGAGCCGTTCAAGAACAGATGGAGGCCACGGAGCTGGATCCCCGCCGGCCACAGCAGAGGGTGTGGCCAGGGTCCTCCCTGCTGGGAAACAGCGTCCCTGGCACTGTCCTCCCACCTAACAAAGCCAAAAACCAGGTGGACCCAAAGGCCAGTCTGCTCCCAGGAAACCGGGCAGAACCAAGATCAAGAGCGTCCTGGGAACACAAACCCGCTCGACGGAAGAGGCTCCCGTCTACAATGTCTGTCAACCCAGCCGGCAAAATCCAGGACAAGAAGACGCAAGTCACAGGGAGAAAGAACGATCCTTGGAAGCCGACCTGGGATGAAGCGGGGTGAGGACACGGCTGTGCTGGTCAGGTGATGGGAGTCGGGCACGTGGCCAGGGGCAATGTGGCAGGAAGGGGTTTGTGAAGCCAGGTGCATGGAAGCAGGAGTCAGACCCTTAGGTAGGCCAAACACGTGACCCCCTGGGTCTCCTGCCTCGCAACAAGAAGGAGCCTTTAAAAATCTCAGCCCGTAAGGACAGACGCTGGGGGACTTTGGGTTGCCACTAGCAAGAACGGCTGGATGATAGGTTTGTAAATTGAGGAGTATCCGAAGGGCAAGTGGAGAAGATGGCAAAACAGGTGCCTGTGATCTGCAGCAGCTGGGGATAGCGCGGGCACACCGAGTCTTGGAGCTCAGGAAGTCTGCTGCTAGAGCAGAGGCGTCCATCCTGCCACGTGGGCGCAGCACTTGGCACCAAAATCTGCCCCACGCATTAGCCTCCTTCTCGGCCCTGGGGAAATACCTGGAGGAAGCAAAGTGCCGGCCTTGTGAAGATGTCCATCCGAGAGGACGGGACGGTGTTCCATTATCTGTCCCATGTCTAACGACGCTGAGGGCCAAGGAGAGGAGCGGCCTGGAGACGGGAGACGGGAGCCGCCTGGCGGGGCTGCTGTCTGATCTGGGAACCGAAGGGAGACTGCAGCAGAGGTCAGTAAGCAGAGAGGGAGGCCGGGAGCCCGCCTCCACCCAGGGCGGGATTTCAGGTGAGGGAGCCGCAGGCGCAGGAACGGGCATCGGCGTTCAGCGGCAGAGAGGAGATCAAACTGCGCCACCGGTCAGCAGAGCAAGGCCAGGGCAGCGGGCAGGCTGGCGGGCGTGCAGGGGTCTGACGTTCACCGCAGGCTTTTGCTCTCTGCTCTGAGAGAGATGGGAGACCAGGGAAGGTTCTGGGCAGAGGAGTGAGTGACCCGACAGAAGCTTTTGAAGGTTGCTTTGCTTCTGTCCTGAGCCCACACCGCGGAAGAGCGCCAGGAGAGGGCAGGGGCCAGCTGGGAGCCACAGTAAACAGAGGGAAGGGGAGAACACGGAGCCCGGCAGGGGCCAGGACCAGGGGCGTGGTCCAGGCGGCCAGCTGTAGGCCCCGGGGACAGGAGCCGCTCACTGCAGCTGGCTCCAGAGTGCTAACTGCCCATCTAGTTAAAGCCCCTGCCGACAGCTACATGTTTCTGGGGCAAATTCACCTTAGAAAGATCTGTGGAATTGTTGCTTAAATAATTCTGGAGGAAAATGAATTTGTAGTGAGTGTCCCCTAAAAAATAAATTTAAACACATGTTTTTAGACCTAAAAGGCTTGAGACGACATCAGGCAGTATGATTTCCACTGTGACTTACAATAAAATGCAGACTGAAATAGAACAAGAAAAAAAGTGTAGGTCCAAAAAGTGAAAGAGGCAAGAAGAATCACATGTTTATGTGACAATCCAGGGTGCAAGAAGCATAGAGTTCAAAACGAAAGCAGGCAAGGAGATCACACACAATGTAGCATTATGCACGTCTGATTATTTAATTAAAACGTGGCAAACCATTAAGGCTATTCTCCAGGAATTTGTAACTTGAAAAAAATGTCCAGAAAGAGTTATTAAGTACGCACAATGACACACCACCAACTACACTGCTTTCCTCAGAATGCTAGTTATGTCAGAAAACCATTGTCACTTAGGCCCCCAGACCTCACCTGGGGGGACTCCTCCTCCACCTGGAACTTGTTGCTAGAGGGCAGTTGCCAGGTAGCACCTTGCTCACCTGTGAAACCCCTTCTGAGAACTGCTGGAATCCATTCTAGGCTGAGGGGTCGTTAGTGACATTCCTTTTGCTGAGCTTCTCATTCCAACTCCAAATACTTCACAGACATTTAATTTGGATATGACTGTAAGAAATTTGCATATTTTCTCCAGGTAGTGAAAGTTGTCGATCTATTTTTATACTGAAGTACCTGAGCAAATGCAACTGAATTTCAGTAATCGATGATCGTGAACACATTAGATCAAAATGAGGGAAAAATGAATTTCTACAAGAAAGGGAAATGCGTGCATTTGTATGTTTACCCATCATGCTGTTATTTCATTTGGGTCAACGTAGGACTAAAGCCCAGCACGTGTAGATGTTAAGGGGTCATGCGTGGGACTTAAATTTTGCGTTAGGATTAGGAGTGGAAGAATTCAAATCCTGTTTCTTTGTTATTTTCTCCACCTACGCGTGTACTATTGTTGACACAATTTTGGGAGGTTTTAGACAAATTTGTATCAGCCCTTGAAGTCATTTGTTATCTAATCACATCTGTCTTTCAGTGAGTGTGACTGAGGAGAGGTTTCAGGCCAAAATGAAACCCACACAGCCTGGCCCTTTGCCAGTTCCTTTGGAGGCAAAAGCTGAATTTGCATCCTTCTGCAGGAGAAGGAAGATTTGTTCCAGTTAATTGTTGCTTCTTCTTGCAGTGACTGCCACTCTGACAAACAACTTGCTCAGGCCACACCTTGTACTTTTGCCCAGTCTGCTTCTGGAACACCTAGGTTCTCCGGGACGAGAGACACATTTCTTCTGGTGTTGGACCACAGCCTCACCAAATGATGCGGGACAGAGATTATGCATTTGTTTACTGTTCCTTGAGAAAAAAAGACTACCCAAACACAAGGTGAGAAATAAAGAACTCATTGATACCGTCATGTACAACAAATTAGAACAAATAAAAATTAAAAAAAAAAAAAAACTAAAAAAAAAAAGAAGTCATTGGGGAAGAAAATATATAATTTTGCTTACAGAGAAACAGTTGTAACGAATGTTGACTTATGTTTCAACCTTGCACTTAAAATGGTCCTGGTTTTGAAATAATTCTATTTGTTAACCAGCTGCCAAGAAAAAAGTCTGACTCAGTGCCTTCCTGCACATTTCAGGCTCTTGGGAACCAATCGAGTTCCTGGAGAAGTACTCCTGGAAGTGGCATTGCTCACAGGAACAGGTATCCCTGCTTCTCTCCTAAAGTCTTACCTTAGTAAGAGGCAGAAAGAGCCTGCAGACACAGGCGGCTGCTCGGCACCACGTGCCTCACGGCTGGCCCGAGAGCGGCACAGGGACAGTGTTCACGTCTGCCGCATTTAGATGTTGAATGCTTCCTGGGGGCCGTTGCAGGGGTGTAGACCCCAGCCTGGTGCTGCTGGGGGGTGTGGAACCTTGGACAGGTGGGCCTCGTGGACACCTTAGGTCTCTGTGGAACACGTCTTCCCAAGAGCTGGCAGCACTTAACCCTTCTTCTTTCTCTCTTTCAGTTCCAGGCTATGAGGTGGGGGGGTTTGCTCTGCCATGCACTCCCGCAGCAACATGTCCCCAGAGGCCCCAGATACCAGTCAGGCATGGGCTGAAAACATGAGCCAGAATAAACCTTTCCTCTTCGCAAATTGATTATTTCAGGTTATTTGTTACAGTAATGAAAGCTGACTGGCACAATGTCTTTTAAAACCCAAGTTACCTGCAAAGAAATTACTATACTGTCAATTAAAATGTATTGAGAGACACAAGCAAAGTTTCCCATCATGATGTTCTCTCATTTAGACCTTTGAGAAGTGGCATTCTTTTCTTAAAAAAAAAAGAGGGGGGATGACACACATACAATGAAACCAATGCATTTAGTGAATTTTCCTCAATACTGAACATCAGTTGTCTTTATAAGAGGGGCATTTCTTCACAGGCCCAAGTCCCCTGAAAAGAAAGCTTTCTTCCTGCCCTGCACATGGGAAATCACTGTCAAAAGGAAGGCTTTTCACACCATATTGCATAGCAGGTGGGAATTTCCAGAGATAGCCAAGTGCAGAGATGGACTCTGACAGGAAGGTCATAGATTCAACAGGTCTGGCTGAAGCTGTGTCTCCCGAGGGCGTGACACATACTCTGTGCATCGCAAGCTCCCAGCAGAGATGGATGGGTGAGCTGCTCCATTCATCAGCAAATAAATGATATAAAAAGTACAAGGAGAAAAACAACAAACTTTTGGAGTACGTGTGCAGGACATTCAGGAAGGCACTGATAAAAGGTCTAGGGATCCGCAGACGCTGGGCCAAGGCCCGCGTGTGACGCATATCCAGTCGGTTCATTTCCTTCTGGAAATCACACAACTGCAGCAATTGTTGGCTTTTGGGGGACCACAGGTGGTCCTCCTCAGGAGGACTGCGCTCGGCTGAGCACAGCGGCCCCTTCCTGAGGCGCCCGGGCAGCCTCCTCGCCAGGCCAGGACCCAGCCCCTTGCGCCTGCCCACCTCAAGCACGCACTGTTTCGCCCTTCCCCTCGGTCCTCTGTCCCCTCTCCCGGGAGGTCTTCCTGAGGCACATGCCCTCTGCCCCCTTGGCACCCGACTCCTGGCTCTCCCCTGGGAGCCCGATCTGCAGGTGGCCTTGTAGCCAGGCTGCCCTCCTGTGCTCCTCCAAATCCCTCTCGGGATGTCCCCCCAGGTCCTGAGCCCAGCATGGCTCTTGGTCTACACAGGACTCCTGTGTATCTGGGTAAATGCCATCTTGGTTATGGACGATCTTAATCTTCACGCTTCCTTCTTTTGCTTTCTCCTCCTTCTCTTTAGGCCTCCATGATGTGGCACTTCAGAAACTCACGTGGGCATTAGGTCATTTGGGGAAAGGAACAGGCTGATAAATAGAGAACATCAAAAATGCCAGTTCCCTTTCCTACCTGCATTTTACTGGAGTCTCAGTCCTTCTCTGTTGAGAGACATTGGGCCACTTGAAACTTTCAATTACCTGGGTATTTGCATTACAAATGAATGGAAAAATTATGAGCACAGAAATTATTTTAAAATTTTTCCTGTTCTGTCAGTATTTATAATGTGCATAAATTTCAATCTAACAGTTTCACTCAGGGTATTTTATGAAAAGTGAGTATTCAATGTGCATAAAATTCATGTAAAAATGTTTATTGCAGCACTGTTCACATGACAGAATGATCCCTAAAATATATTTTCAACTGAAAAATTAAAGGCACAGAACATTGCAACAGGAAAAATTTGAACCAAATTGTATAAAATAAGAATCTATGTCATCTAATTGAATACTTATACACCCATAGTCCAAATATTCACATCTTAAATATGTAGACAAAGATTTGGGCAAAATTCATATGGATTAAAGGAAATTGGCTAGTTTGAATGAGAAGAGTAGAATTTGGATAGTCCAATAAAAGGAAATTTCATTATTTATTTTAGATGCCTTTGTATTCCTTCAGTGCTTTTTCTTTCTGCAAATAACGTATATTCATACAGTGTTCCTTGTATGAAAAATACCTAGGAAATCTAGTCACAGGGAAAAGGTAAACATTACTTTGAAGGAAGAATCTGACCCTCTTTAATTGTTACCACTTCCAAAAGCCTTCCTCTCTTTCCTTTAAATTCCTCTGTACTTGAGTTTATATCTTTCTTATGGTATTAATTTAACTAAAATATTTATTAGGACTCTACTGAAACTCGGCTGTATCCCTACCCCAGGGAACTCATGAACAAGAGAGAGAGAGGCAATTAACAAGAAAGCAGTGAGCCTGTGGCCAGCGAGCGGCAAGCGTGAGCCAAGGCTTATAAACCTCAAGGAGGCAGAATTCCAAGATGGACCTGAGATTCCTGTTTGGCTTGCCCCTGGCTTTGGCCAGAGGGCTCACAGGCAGGAGACCTAGAAGAGGGGCATCGTCTCCTCTCCGCTCAGCCACCCTGCTGGTGAGTGTATCCTGAGTGCGGCTTTTCACCTCATTTAGTCCTCATTAACCTACTTCCAAAGTGGAAATGACTCTTACTCCCATTGGTAAGATGAATTAAGGGAATGGTTGGGAGTCACAGAGAGAAACAATGGCGCCAAATGCGAACTCAGCGGAGCGGAGAGCCCAGCCCACAGCCCCTGTCATTTACTGGACTCAGCTGGGCTGCCAGGTGCCCATCACCTCTTCACGGGGAATCGTGCTCACTGGGTTCTCTTTAAACGCTGGCGCTGCCATTAGTGTTGGACTGGTCCTTTGTCACAAGAGGAAAGAGATCACGGTCTTGGCGTCCTTCAAAACTTCTGTGCTGTGGCAATAAACCCTGAAAATTGTGAGAGGGCTTTGTTTTATTCTATTTCCAAGTTATGTGTCCTTCAGTGTGATACATTTGTGTCCTAGCTTCTTACATGGTACAGAAAATTAGTATGTGATGAGAAATTTCACTATAGTCTCATTTGATCTAAGCATATAAAACAATCTCAGGGGCTCATAAAACATGTGGTGCTTATTACTGTGAATTGGAAGTTTCCAATTTTAAACAAAATTAAAAGAAAAATGGTAATATGAAATTTGGTTCTTGATTCAAGTTCTCTAGCTTCAAGGTCTGTCTACAGTTATATTTTAGAAAAATGATATAGGTAACTTCCCTCTCATTGGCATTGTTTAATGATTTATGCTATTGCTGAAGTTAATTTTCAAATATTATGCTTTAATAATTGAATTTGCGATATGTGTTTGAAAACAAATCCCAATTCTGTGGTTTGGATATGGGTCGAAGGCCTGTTAATTATTCACGAATGCTCAAAGTGTGAACTGCCCCTCTATGAGCCAAATGGTGATTGAAACAAGCAAGCAGGAATAAGCGCCAGTCTGCTTGTCCAGATGCTGGTTCTCAAGAGGACAGAATTAAGACTCACTACTTTAACTTAGGAACCTACTCTATAATGTCAGGCATGCCAGACAAAGAGAATAAAAGAAGGTATCACTGACATCAGAAAGTCCCTTGTCTCTTGGGAAAGACAATGGCATATTATCTGAGCACCACAGAGACTGTTTAGATGGAAATCAAACGCTAGGGAGCCACAGGATGAAGACCTAATAAGGAGGTCTCAACCTGGGCGGGATGTGCAGGGACCAACAGAGTCTCACATTGAATAAAGTAAGCATGTGCTTGACACAAAGGTCACAGCCTGTGCAGAGCCAGAGCTGAATGAGTGAGATCCACTTGGGGCATGGTTAGGGTTTCTTCATGACCGGGCTATGGGTTGTAAGGGAGGACATGGGGAGTCACATGACTGGACGGTCTTTCGTCAGATTGGGAAGAATCTGCATTAGGCTGCTTGAAATTTATCCTGGAAGCATCTGGAAACCTTTGGAGGATGTTAAGCAGTACATAGTTACTTGTTCCATGATAAAAACACTGGAACCGAGAATAAATGAGAACTTCCTCAACCTAATAAAAGACCTAAGAAGAGCATCGCACACCAGAGTGAGCCCTTCCCCCTAAAATCGGGAAGAGGACAGGATGTCCACTGTCACCAGTTTTATTTAACAGTATGCTGAAATACTGGCCGGGGAAATTAGGCAAGAAAAAGAGATAAATCTATCCAGATTAGAGAGGAAGTAAACCAGTCTCTAACTACATATGACATTATCTCCTATGCAGGAAATGCTACAGAATAAAGATGAGCAAGAGGATAAGTGAATTCAGCAAGGTTGCAGGATACAAGAAAAGTACAAAAAAGTCAATGGTATTTCTCTACACTAGCAAGAGAAAGTTTAGGAAGAGAAATTTAGGAACATAATTTAATTCACAATAATATAAAAAATATTACTTAAGAATACAAGTAACAACAGAAACACCAATTCCCACACTGGAAAATACCAAATATCCTGGAAAGATATTAAAGAAGTATAGATAAATGAAAAGGCAGCTCATGTTCCTGGATTGCAAAACCTGTTATTTCTAAAATAGTAATAAGGAAATAATCCATAAACTGTCCCAAGGACTCCAGACAATTCCTATCAAAATCCAGGTGACATTTTTGGAAAAACTCATATCAAAATGCAAAACACTCAGCATGGTCAAAATCGCCCTTCAAAAGGAGAACAAATTTGGAGAAAGTCAAAAGTTACTAGAAAGCAGGAGTATGGAACTGTAGATTATGCATTCTAACATGATAGGAATGTGGTCAGTAGAGAAGAATGGAGACGAGATATGAACCCAAACATTTATGGCAATTGGTTCTTAACACGAATGCTGAAATCATACAAGGGAGAAAAAACAGTCTTTTCAATAAATGGCCATGGAACAATTAAAGAACCACAAGCAAAACAAGGAAGCTAGACTGCTACCTGTTGCCGTGTCCAAAAATCAACTTAAAATGAATAAAATCTAAATGTAAAAGTTAAAACTACTAAACCCTTAGAAGAAAATGTAACTTTTTGATCTTTGCGTTGGTAATAATTTCTTAGATGTGACCCTTAAAACAGAATTGACAAGTTAAAAACCAAAATAAAATGAACATAATCAAAATTTAAAATTGTGTGCTCCAAGTGATGCTATCCATAAAGTGAAAAGACCACCTGAAGGATGGAGAAGACTGCTTTCACGTCAGGTGATCACGGTCTGACATCCAGATACATAAAGAACTCTTACAACTCAACAAAGCAAAGGCAACCCTATTCTTAAACATAGCCAAATGATTTCAATAGATTTCTCCAAAGAAAATATATAAGTAGTTGATAAACCCACAAAAAAGATGCTCACTATGATGAGCCATTAGGAAAATGGAAGTCAAAACCATAATGAGATGCATTTTTACACACATTATGATGGCTATAATCTGAAAAACAGACACATCAGTATTTATAGCAGCACAATTCGCAATGGCTAAGCTGTGGAACCAACCTAGGTGCCCATCAATAGATTTAAAAAAATATATATATAGTACATACACAGAATGAAATATTACTCAGTCATGAAAAAGAATGAAATCATGGCATTTGCAGATAAATGGACAGAACTGGAGACTATCATGCTGAGTGAAATAAGCCAGACCCAGAAAGTCAAAGTTTGAATGTTTTCTCTGATATGCTGAAGCCAGTCCAAAATAATGGGGGGAAAAGAAAAGGAAAAGGAGATGAGATTCTATTAAAACAGAAGAAAGCTCAGTAGAGTAGAAGAAGGGCTTGGAGGGGAGGGACCTGGGAGAAACAGCGGAATGAACCTGACCCCACTGTCCTATGACATATATGAATCCTCCACAGTGGATCTCACCATCACATACATCCACAAGACACTAAAAAAAAAAAAAAAAAAAAAAAAAAGCACATAAGTAAATAGAAAGATGCGGAGAGTAGAGGGAAGAGAACTGGCAGGGTGGGGTGGAGAAGAGGGAAAGCAGAAGTCCTGAGACTGAATTAGAGAAAACAATATTCCAGGAATTTATAATTACGTCAGAATGAAGCCTTGTGCTATTATAACTAAAAAGAACCAATAAGAAAAGACAGACGACACCAAGTGCTCAAGAGGATGCAGAAAAATTGAAACTCTCAGGCGTTGATAGTGGAAATGCAAAGTAGCGCACCTGCTTTGGAAACAGCAGGTAGTCCACCGGCAAACAGTCGCCTCCTGCAGGTGATCCACACCCCAGAGAACCAAAACCTCAGGCTGACATCCAAACAGAGTGATTATAGCAGCTTAACCCACAGTAGCCAAAAAAGGAAATGTCCCAAGTGTCCATGACCAATGAATCAATAAACAAAACGTGGTCTGTTCACTCATGGGGGTTCAATTCAGCCACGAAAGAGTGGGCGCTGGCACCTGCTGCAGGAGACCTGGAAAGCGTCCTCCTGCGGGAAGCGCTGCACAGGGTACCATGAGGGTGATATGAAATTCTGGGAGCTGGTAAGCCCAAAACACACAGCAGATTCTGGGTGGTCAGGAAGCAGGGGCACAGGCAGTTAAGGAGTGACTGCTCATGGGCTTGTGGTTTCTTTACAGAGTGACAATATCCTGGAATCACATAGTGACAATTGTCCAGTCTTGTAAAATATAAAAAGCACCAGATTGTACGCTGTGAAAGGCTAACTTCAGAGTGACGGGCTGCTCACGCCTGTCGGGTACGCAGGAATAATACGGGCTTGCAAAGGAGCCAGGTAAAGCGAGTGCTGATGGACCACAGGCCGCAACCACTGCTTGTTGAAAATTGAGTGCCCAGTAAATCTGCTTAATACTGCATTGTAGAAAGCCGAGATGGACTAAGCACATGTAGGGATTTGAATTAAACCTAAGTGGACTAAAGTGGAAAACTGAAAATTATTTTTGTGTATGACAACAATTAAAGCTTTTTAAGCCATTTTCCCTGGAAAAAGGTTTCACGGTGTATAATCGCCAAGGTGACATCTAAATATAGTGTTGCCAAAAAAAAGTTCTTGCTAACGGTCATTCACAATGACGTTGCAGCTTCCTTAAGATTCCAGTTAAGAATCGTGATTCTTGCAAGGATTTCAGGTTAATATGAAATTTTGAAAGGCATTAACCAGCTCTGCTTTGTACCTGTGATCCTGCCGCGCTCCGAATCGTTCTCCAGCATACTCTGTAACCAAAATTAACGAAAAGAACTTTTGTCTTTCACCTTTTAGTTAGGACACATATTTTAAAAGTTGGATATATTTCATCCAGATTTATTTAGCTAAAGATAGTGATGAATTTTTACTTCATTTGAGATGAATATGACATAAAATGGGAGCTTGGTAACGTTTCTCTGTAACTATTTCATTCCTGGCCTCTTTAGTTCCTTTCAAGACTGCTCTTTCTGGGGTAAGTGTGATGTGTGTGTGTGTGTCATGCACGTACAGAGGTGTACATACATCTGAATAGACGCACTTATTCTATAAATTATCGAATGCATGCTCGCTTGTTTATTTTCAGACAATTACCAATAATCATACAGTTATCATTTATTTTGGAGGAAAGAAAATAATTTTTTAACTCTAAATTACAGGATATGGCTAAAAAGGAAGCAAAAGGATACATATTTCTAGCCCATAATACTCATAGGGCTGCTAGTTTAATCAGAGAATATCTCTGTGTTGAAATTGACAATGAGCTTGACTCAAGCTGGGAATACATATCCCAGTTCAGCTTGATGCTCTTGGTGGTGAAAGGTGCATCTTTGGCCTACGTACGCAGAGACGCACCAATCCAATTGCTCTGGCTTGAACCTACTCTCAGTACCAATGTCGTGCTTCATGAAAGAGCGAGAAGGAACGGGCAGCC
This sequence comes from Sciurus vulgaris, assembly GCF_902686455.1. Classification (NCBI taxonomy): domain Eukaryota; kingdom Metazoa; phylum Chordata; class Mammalia; order Rodentia; family Sciuridae; genus Sciurus; species Sciurus vulgaris. The sequence continues at coordinate 141,114,180 of NC_136470.1, forward strand.
CCACCTAACCAGCTTCGGTCCTTTACACGGTGATTCTGTAGTTCATCTCCCATACTCGCCCATCATCTGCCAGACTTGCAAGTCTCCACGTCACTTTGAGCTCCCGGTGTTGGCATTCATGCTTCCCGATAGGTTCCTGCTTCCCAGATTCTCAGATTCAGGGTCACAATCTTCACCGCACACAGACAGGGTTTGCCTAGTCACTTTACTTTCCTACAAAACAGAAAGAAGACAGCCATGCTGCCTTCAGGGGCCCACAGCACACTGGGAAAGCAAGAACCACTGAAAGGTCCACCGGAACTCCTTGGGCTCTTTGTTGGACCCTCTCATTTCTCCAACTGGCCCACGGAAGGGCAGGAGGTATGCATGTCCCAGGCCACAGTGGAGGAGCCAGGACAGAGCGTGGGCCCCTGGCATGCACTCTGCCTGTCCTGCCACTGCTGGGTCCCAAGTGTGTGGCATATCCGTAGCAGTCCTCTTAAATGTGCTGATGAAAACGCTAGAAAGTTCCCCCTCTTTCTCCTGAAGGTGTTTATGCTGTTTGCATTTACCTTGAATATCAAGAGCAACATGCCCATTGCTTTAATGAAAGGGATATTTCTCTCAGAGTCATGGCGACTTACAAAATCAACTCTTCTCATCTCTCCATAAACACTTCTAGACTCTGGCAAGAATCAGGCTTTGTATTCATGTAATTGCCATCTCAATGTGGCCACAGCTTTGACCCTTTAGTTTAGATAATAGCACACAGATACTTTCTGTTGACTTTCAAAAATTATATCTAAATTTCATATTTCTCTTATTCAGAGGCTGCCTGTATTTTAATATTCTGACAGTCCCAAAATAACATAGCTATTCTTATATATGGACATTAAGTTGCTTACTTTTTATTTTTTAAAGATTGCATTGCTATTAATATATTTTGGAGTTTTTCTTATAAATTTTGCATTATTTCTTAGGTTAACGCCCAGGTATGCAGGGAAGCTGATGAACACTATTTACCGTTTTGATTGTTCTTCATTCTTATTATCATATTGCTCTCCTAAAGGACTCTACTAATTAAATTGCTGCTAAAAACACATAATGAAATCTTTCACTGCACCTTCAACAATGGGAATCATTACTAAAGCCTTTTTAAAGTAGTTCTAATGTTTTAATTTATATTTATTTTGCTTCATGTTTCATATTTGTCACATAAGATTGATTATTTCTCTGAACGTGTTTTATGTATTATGGATTCATTATCTCCTAAATACCAATTACCAATTACCAAAATAAATACCAATTATTTTTTTCTTTATTTTTCTTTGTAAAATATAATTCAACATAACTATACTTACGGAAATACACTTGGATAATAGAATGCAATTTAAGTTTAACTTATCCTACACAATTCCAACCAAAAACTAGTCCATGGTTTAAGATTTTAAAAAGAATTTGCAATCTGGCTTATTTTTATCTATTAGAAATGTATATAAAAGATCCTCCATCAAATACTGCTAAAGAAAGCAGCAAGAACCTTGAGAAATATACCTTTGGTCTACTTCTTTCTTGATCCATTAATAATTTTATATTTATTTTAATATTATGTTCAATTTTCTTTAAAATATCATTGACTAATTGGCAAGTGGTGCATCCCTCTGGTCCTGTGCTAAGGCGTGAGATTTTACAGCCCTGTCCCCAAAGAGCAAGCATGGGTCATGAACACAGATTGTGACTAGAGGTCAGGGAAGGGGACGCTGTCACCTCAGCTCAGGAAGCTCCGCTCTGGCAGACGAGCTAGATGCTGCCTAACCGCGGGAACAGGGGCTGAGCCAAAGGGAACATGCCCAGGAGGAGTTCACAGAGAGCCCCGCTGCCTTCTTGTCATGCTCCACAAACGAGTCACACAGTTTCCAGGGAGAAGAGCCTCCCCTCTGCGGTCATGTGCTGCGCTCAGGGGTTCTGTTTCCCACCGCTGCCTCCAGACTTGTGCTCCAGAGGAGCCCTGGAGTGTGCTTATCCACAGCAAGGGTGGGCAGAGGGCCTGCAACTGCAGCACACAAGACATCTTCGTGGTCTGGAGGTGAATCGGTGGCATCAGCTGAAGTCTCTGGGCACAGCCCGGAGGGAGCACAGTCATCAGCATGCACCATCTTTTCCTACGGCACTCTTCCTTTGTGAGATGACTGTTCCCCCTGGGATGATGACCCTGGGGGAGGGTGGCCACCTGCTGATGTTAAGAGCTAAGAGATGCGAAGCGTCTTGGACATCAGTCCTCTGTCCTTCCAGTTACCCGGAGCCAGGGCAGCGAGCACACTCAGCATGTGCTCTCTCTCCTCGGCCAGGACAGCAGGGCAGATGAGCAGGGGAAGGAAACCAAGCTTCTCCTTGGCTGAGACGTTAACCTCACACGGCAACGATGTCTGTTCTCATTCGTTTCTTCAGGAATAAAGTTAAATAACTGTGCTTATGATATTCTCAGGTGCTTGGGAGACTCGACGGGTCTTGGAACGGCCACGTACCCTATGAGAGGAAAGAGTAGCTGCTTCTTGAGGGAGCTGGTCTCAAGTAAAACTTCATTTCCTAAGTTTGGATTATAAGGAAAGTTCTTGGGAAGGAGAACAGAACAGAGGCAGCTTGATTATTAAACATTAGGAAAAAAGAAAAAAATGCAATAATTATTATATTTAGTTAATTTTTAGAAGTAAAGAAAACAAGTATAATTTTAAAAAAAACCCAAAAATGTATGTTTTTTGGAATTGGAAATTCATATGAGAAATTTGCTATTAACAAAGCATAATTATCCTCCAACTTCATTATTCCTGAAAAATAAAGTATTTTATGACTTTGACCTGGATGCCTGCTCACAGTCTCATATTGAAAGCATGGCCTCCCAGGCACCAAGGCTCAAAGGTGAGGCTCTTCAGCAGGGATTGTATCATGGGATACGTTTGATGGATTAATCCACTGATAGCTGCATGGACGGGGAGGTAGGACCTCCTCTTTGGAGGACGTAGGTCACTGCAGGTGTGCTCTGGGAGAGTTTATCTTATCACCACACCCCTCTCCTGTTTTCCAGCTGCTGTGGCTGAGCTGGTTTCCTCTGCCTTTTCTTCTGCCCTGACCTTTTGCCTCATCTCAGACCAGAACAATGGAGCTGGCCCATCACGGATTGAGACCTCTGAAACCACGAACCCTAATAAACTTTTCTAAGTTGTTTTTAGGACTTGGTGGTGTCAGCTGAGGTCTCTGGGCACAGCCTGGAGCGAGCTCAGTCATTGACACACACCATCTTCTTTTCCTACAGCACTCAGAGTGACAAGCTGACGTGTGTGTACCTATAATTTCTTTTCAGTTCTGGGGATTGGGCCTCATTCGTGCTAGGTAAGTAAGTGCTCTACCACCAAACTACATCCTGGCCCCCTTTTTTTTTTTTTTTTTTTTTTTTTTTTTAATATAGGATCTTGCTAAGTTTCCCAGACTGGCCTCAAACTCGCAATCCTCCTGCCTCAGATTCGTAAGGAAATGAGATTACAGGTATGACAACCATGCTTGGCAACCCCTTATATTTTACCTAGTGTCTGAGCTGGGATTTTTACGAGTAGGAGGGTGTGATATCTTTAACGTTACTTGGACAAATGGTAACTTTGTTACACATAGAAACGCACACGGGAAGTCCTCTGCCACACGGGAGGACATCAGAAAGACAGCCCCGTGGTCCCATGCCAGCCAGGAAGGGAGACCTCTCCAGACACCCAATCTCATCAGGCCTCATGGTGGGCCTTCTGGCCTTCAGAAGAATGAGCAACAGGTTCCTGCCTTCAAGCTTTTGGGAGTGCCCTGCAAGACTGACGGCACTCAGGAAGCGTCCTTAACTGACGGGACGGAACCTGGGCTCTGCGCAGGCGCGGCACTCCGCGGCCCGGGCGCCTCCAGCGCCGCCCACGAGCGCGTCTGGGCAGTTGTCCCCCCGGAGAGGGGCGCGCCTCCTCGCTGAGTCCTCCGTGGAAACCCGCGTCCGGGGCGCGCCCGCTCCCCTGCGGTCTGACCCGGGGCGTCGGCTGCCCGGATGGAGCGCGCGCGGGAGCAGAGCGCCGGGCGCCACCGCTGGGCCCACCTGCAGGGTTCACGGCGTGACGCGCGCTGCAGATCCGTCCCCTCCAGCGGCGAGGCGCGAGCGTCTGTCTAATGATCCGGCTGAATGTCTGCAGCGAGGGCTGCTTTTGTCCTAAAGCCCGGAGTCGAGATATTTAGAAACTAGGATGGTGGCTTCCAGTGGTAACAAGTGGCATTCTTGCCTTCGGGGAAAGATAACCTTATATGGTATAACGTTTCTTTCTCTTGGTGTTTATTAGAGCACAGGTCCCGATTGACTGTGAAACACGGAGTCCTTCTCTGCTACAGTTTGCCCGAAATTCAAGGAATTCTTTCATGGTTAACTTGCTCAATCCTAACCTACTAGCTGTTCTCTCTGCTTTGTTACCACTGCTCGTAAAACTGGAACTCATGAGCAATCGTGTTAAAGCATGGTATTGTTATAACTTATTGTCTTAATCAGATTTTATAAGAATGTGATTTGGTTCTATTCAATCCTGTAGAAAAAAATGAGAAACTGGATCTAATGATTTCATCGTTTTGTTTTTTGTTTTTTGTTTTTTTGTTTGGTTTTTTTTTTTTTTTTTTTGTACTGGGGATTGAACCCAGGGACACTTAACCACTGAGCCACATCCCCAGTCCTTTTTTATATTTTACTTAGAGGCAGAGTCTCACTGAGTTGCTTAGTCCTCATTAAATTGCTGAGGCTGGCTTTGAACTTATGATCCTCTTGCCTTAGCCTCCCCAGCTGCTGGGATTTCAGGCGTGCTCCACCACACCCTGATAACAACTTCCACTGCTTCTCCTTCTCCTCCTTCTTCCTCTTCCCCTCCCCCCACCACTCCTCCTCCTCCTCCTCCTCCTCCTCCTCCTCTGTCATCATGTGACTTCTTGAAGTGAGTTTTTACAGTAAGAAGCGCACACTGAAGAGAATACTAAGAGAGACTGGGTCACTTGGGATAGTCTACCACACATGACTGGAGGGTACCATGCCTTGGAGCACAGTCGCCAGGCGCTGCATAGACTGGTCCCTGCACCCCTGCAGCCTCACTCTCTGGGCTCCTCCCTGCACCCACCTGCATCTTCCCACCTGGTCCTCCCTGTGCAGCCCCCTTCCTCCTCTAGGACTTGGGCTGGGCTGGGTCCCCTGACTTCCACCGCTGTGGTCCCCCAGTGGCTGCGCCTTCCAGTCGGCAGCCTTGCGTTTGTGTGCTCGTGTGTGGCCCGAAGCATTGCCCTGGGCACGGCCCAAAGCCAAGGCGTGCAGTTTGGCCCTGTGATGGTCTCCATCAACTGAGGAGCAGAAGCTCTCTACTTCCCTGTGCTTCGGTTTGTAATCTGTCTCTTCCTAGTCCGTGTTTTGTGTGTGGCATTTCATGAATTCGCCCGCCCAATGCTGTAGACCTAATGTCTCTGCTCCCAAGCCCACCCTGCAAAGTGACCACAGTATCAGGAGGTGGAGCCTTTGAGAAGTGACCAGCTCATGAGCACAGAGTCCCATGAATGTGATTAGTGCCCTTATAAAGAGGCCACCGTGAGCAGATAGTGTCTGTGACTCGGGGAGGGGGAACTTGCAAGGTGCCGGATCTGCCAGTGCCCCAACTTCGGGCTTCCGGACCTCCCAGGTGAAGCACCCGTGGGAGCAGCCAAACCGGCCAAGACCGCCCTAGTGAGGAGGTGTTCTCATGTTGCTTTCTCGGCTACGGTTTTGCCTTCTGCAATGGACCAGGAGTAGATTTTCACGTTCCTGCGTTCATCGCTGCTGTGAGTAGAATTCAAGATCGCAGGCAGTGAGAGAGGCCAGCCGAGTTTTGGATGTCAGGACGCCTGGCCAAGGAGGAGGCGGCTGGAACAGGGTAGTGGAGCGAGAAGAACAGCACGGGAGGCTCAGGGCCGCCCCCATCAGGCACTTCAGAGCTGGGACCCGGGCAGGCACGCTCAACTCCATTCCAAATGCTCCAGAGTCTGCTCCAGAGTCCTCTGGGAAGAGGAGGCTGTTCAGGTAAGGTTTATGTCTCCTACGGTCACTCACTGGCCACTGCGAGAATGGCTGATAGGAATGCAGACCTTAGTGACGGTGGACAGTTATTGAGATGCTCTCTTCTCCAGGTGGAGATGGTGAGTCTGGGCCTGCGCTCTCACAGTGGAGGTAATTCACTGTGGACAGACATGAACGGATTTTGAAACTCAAGCCAATGGCTCTGATAGCTCTGGTGTGGGTTTCAGGAAAATATATCCAAGATGATTTTAAGGTGATGACATTTGCTGGGATAGAAAACACTTCAGTTAAAATCTCACCAGCTTGGTCGGGTGTGGTAGCGCATGCCTATGATCCCAGCCGCCCTGGAGGCTGAGACAGGAGGATCTCGAGTTCAAAGCCAGCCTCGGCAAAGGTCTCACTCAGTGAGACCCTGTGCCTAAATAAAACACAAAATAGGAGTGGGGGTGTGGCTTAGTAGTCAAGTGCCCCTGAGTTCAACCTCTAATACCCTCTCCCCAAAATATTGTACCAATTCAGCGAGTGTCCACTCCAGAAGCAGTCCTCCCACTGGTTTTGCACTCGAGGATACAATGTTACCTTACATTAGCTAATGCCTCCCGAGTTAGGTATAAACCCATTGGCATGGTTTGGATCTTAAATGCCCCTCAAAGGTCTCTGTGCTGCATACTGGACACCAGTCTCTGGAGCTACTGGAACTGGTGGAAACTCAAGAGGTGGGGCTTGCTGGGAGGAAGCTCAACCACCTGGGTGTGTCCTCCAGGGGATGCTGGGACCTGGATCCTTCCACACTCTCTTCCCAGCCACACAGTAGTCCGCTCGCCACCAGCCAAAGCCATGGGGCCAAGTGACCATGGACCAAAACCTCTGAAACTATAAGCCCCGGTAAACTTTGTGGTACTGTGTCACAGTGAGAGAAAGCGGACTGACCGTCTTCACTTCTCATCTCTTAAAATGATTGTAATGAGTAAGTTTTAGGTATTGACCAAGTATTCTATCAATTTCATTCAACCATTGCCTTGAGGGAAGGTTGACTCATGAACTCCAGTCTGATTTTCCAGCTGAAAAGAAGTAAAGGTAACATTTTAATTGGTAGTGAAGTTGGATCTTCAACTAATCCTTTGACTGTAATTTTTTGCTTCTTTCATACATCTCGTACAACTTCTGTAACATCAATATCAATGGCTGAACACAAAGGTCACTTCTAAAATGTTTGCTAATTGGTTTATTAAGTGAGACACACCTGCTGAGTCTGGGCAGAGGAGACTTTGTCGCTCCTCCAATCCACCGATTACCCATGAGACAAATCCTCAAATTCTATTTCTTCTACCTAATCACTTTATCTGTTTTTAATTAAGTTTATCTAGAAATGCTTAACTTTTAAGCCTAAATCTACTTTATAATTAAAGCTTATGGACATGGCCTGGTATTATCTCCTTGATAATTTTTCTGAATCTCTTCATTTGAATTCTCTTTATGGAGTAAGCGTGAACTGAATTATGAATAATAAAGAACAAAATGCTGGTTCTTAAAATGCTGAACCTAAAAATCCAACAGAAAGAACTCGTCAGCAGCCATTAGTGCTGAACCCAGATGGTCAGATGAGCTGACCCGTCACCTGGTGTTATTAATCTCTTAAGGAAATGGTGAACGGTGAGATGGAGTCTTTAGAAATGTACCCCAAATTTGTTATTTTTCCGGCCAGCTAATTTGATTAATTCCAACTGGATTAATTGGAGCACATTATCCTTGTTTGTCTAAAGAGAAAGAATAGGTACAGTGAGTCCTGGCATCGTGACGTGAACACCACAAGACCAAACCCTTAAAATAATTAACAGGAACTCAAGCAACAGTGGTTTATAACCTGACGTTCTCTTGGGGCAGGAATCGCAATTAGCTTTATCTCTGGGCCTAGGTGCAGTGCTTTATGGTTTTAAGCACAGGTACTTACTCTGACGCAATGTTCACTACGGCCCTGAATTATATCTCTAGTTTATACTCTGGACGGTTGTGGCAGGCACCACGCTGAATGCTTTATTATAGACATTGTGCTATTTACTTTTTCCTAACCATCTGCAGGTTAGGTGAACTAATTGAGGTTTTTGAAGATAAGACAAATGGACTTTGCTAACTTTGGCAAAATAAAGAATATATTAAAATTGAAGGCTGGAACGAAGATTTTCAGCGATGTCACTGAGTTCAACTAACTCCAGTGTTTTCTCAGACGTTATGCCATCTGGCCAAGGTTCACGTCCTCGGCAGGGTCTGTGTGGCCTGCCGTGGATCTCCTCCCCGCCCCTTGCCCAGGTGCTTCGGTCTGACTAAGCCCCATTCCTGGGCTTTGAAGGTGGAACTAAAGGCAGGTGACCTTTCCTGTGACCAATCTGGTATTTACACAGACGGTAATTAAAGGAGGTGGGGAGGGTTCATTCTACCTCCCAGACTTCCGGACACAGTAGAGAAAACAGGAGAGAGAACCTAAGCGACACCCAGAGGCGAAGAGGAGGACAGGGGGTCCTGCCTGCGGGACCCTGAGGAGCTGGATCCATCTCACTTCGGACAGTGAGTCCAGCAGGCATGAAAGCAAAGGGAAGGCCAGTGCCCATCATGTGCACCCCCAACCTCTGACCTGGAGAAACGGCTCCCTGACCCTCTCTTCTGGGGGTGTCAGTGTGTGAAGCAAATGCTGATTCCAAGAAATGGCAGGCAGACGTGGGGAGCCGCTGGGAGCAGGAAAGCAGGGATTGTGTGGTGTCATGAGTGGGGTGAGCGTGAGCCTTCGATCAGGGTGGGAGAAAGAGCTAGTCCCGTGAAGTTCCTCTCTTCCCTTGCACACTGTGTCGAGCCACCATGCAAACCATCTCTGCCTCTCCTGCCTCGGAATCCTGGGACGACTATCTCTGGGGCTGGGGACCTCAGAAGGGAAGTGAGAGTGTGCTGAGGCTTGGTGGGCTAGGAGTTGACGGAGACCGGTGACACCTGCCAGTCACAGTATCTCACCCTCTGCTGTGTCTCCTCCAGACCCCCAGTGATGGTGCATTGCTCCCTAAGGACCAGCTACCACCAATTCCGCCTTCCCCTGAGCTGACAGGGACAGGCAGCGGTTGGTCACCGATGGCAATGAGCGTGCCTGCTGAGCTCTGGTTTCCTGCTGACTGTGTCTTTCCTGCCTGAGAAACGACTGTTCTTTTCTCTCAGCTTATTGATCAACACAGATAAGGGCCTGGCCTTCAGATCTCCCTAGTATTTGTTCCAGACAGAGTGCTGCTAGCCTGATAGTGACCTAAGCTCACCGGCTAAACTAACTGGGACCTTATTAAGTAAAGTCACCTTGATTAAAAAAAAAAAAAAAAAAAAAAAACTGGAAAACACATGTCATCTGAGACAAAGGCCATCATCATCAACTAACTACTCATGGACGCTTCACTCAGTGAAGTCCACTGCACTATCAAGTCTGAGCACTGCCGTCAGCTGACGTCTCCGCCAAGATGACTGAACGCGGTTGCTTCTCGGGCGGAAACCCTGGGTGTGAGATGGCGTGAAGGCCCACACGCCACCTGACAGGAGTTGGAGGTGCCAGTTCCTTCCCCACGTTTCAGAGTCACGCCGATGGTGACCGAGAAGCCGCTTCTGTGCCTTTTGTTGTCTTGGTGTAACTCTAGGCACTGGGACTGCCGTGCGGAATTGCCAGCAGCATGGTGGCAGCAGGAGGTTGCTCTGTCACGGTCTGGAGGCCAGAGTCTGCGGTCAGCAGTGCTGGTCTGAGTCTGGAGCTCTGGGGAGACCGGTCCTGCCTCTCCCGTGTCGCTGCTGCTGGGGTTCTTTGGCTGCTGGCCTCGGCTCTCCGACCTCCAAGGCCGGTGTCTTCGAGGCTCCCTCTGCTCTGTCCTCACGGCCCCCTCCATGTTTGAAGCAGCCCCTGTCTCTCTTTTCTAAGGACACCAACGCTTACATGGCGCCCACCCGGTAGCCCAGGATAATCGCCCAGCACAGGGTTCCTTATCCAATCACAGGCACAGTTAGTTTAATCACAGGTATGCAGTCACATTGCATTTTGTTGAATAGGACCCGTTTTCTTCGTCACAGAAGGCCCAACTCACTGGTTCTCGGGGTTAAGACGTGGGCGGCCTGTTCCGGCCTGCGCCAGGAGCTCAGATGCTGCGTGTAGTCCCCACTGGCAGACTGGCTGCACGAAGCCTCTTCCCACTGCCTTCCCGGCTCCTGGGACCTGTGTCAGGGACAGTGCTGGGCCTCGCCCTCTCGCTCTCCTGATGCAAAGTCATGCTATTGGTATTGTTTCTTCATCTCTGTTCCCGGTGATCAGCTGACGAGTAGTTTTTAGCAGCATGGTTGGAAAGAAGGGGCCACCGATGTGTTAGAACAGACCCAGATGTGGGTCTTAAAGTCTGATCCACGCTGTGAACGAGCAAGCAACAGGCGTGGTTCATCTTAATATCTGTCATCCCCTAAATCTACCCACGTGGCCAGTCGTCTCTGATGAATGAGTGACGGAAACATTGAGGACTTCGCTGACTTGAAAGAGAGCAGTTTTCCATCCAAAGTCTGAGCTGGACAATCGACATGCCATGAGCGCCTCCCGGATGACCTTCAGGACAGTGGTTTTCACAGTTGGAGGAATAATGTGGTCATCTCGGGAACAGTGTCCGGAACACGAGACACACCAGCACAGATGCCCGAGAGAAGAGTAATTCTCCTTCGTCTCCATGTGGAAGAGTTCAAAAGCAGGTGAGGACCTTGGCGTGACGTAGTAGTCAGGGGAACGTCATGGTCACAGATGTCACCTCTGCTCTGCGTGTTCTGGGCCCATTTATCGAGTCAAGAAACACCGTCTGCCGTACCCCGAAGCCCAGGTGATGATGGGCACACGGCGGACAGCCAGGTGGCTCTAGCCCCATCTGCCTTCCTCTGTATCACGAGATCGCGCCTGCAGGTCTTCAAACCAGCTACAAAATATGAATGAAGAAGCTGATGGACCAGCTTAAAAAAAAAATCACAACAGCAACAAAAGAAACTCAAGTTCTTCAGAGTGTAGTGACTAAGGCGGGCGTGGGCGGGAGGCCTTGGAGCTCACGCTGACTGCCAAACATGAGGAGCCGCCACGGGGGCCGCACATCTGCAGGCCTCTAGGCGACCAAAGACCAACAAGAAGACCAAGATAGACGGAGGCTGAATTCAATAACTAATTAGGCTCCGATGATACTGACATAAATCAGTATGAAATGAACTCAATAACATCTTTCTTATCAAAGTAATGTGATAAAATAGGCAATAAGGTGAGTGATACAGATCGATCAGGGGTAGTATATCTTCAAAATTTTTATGGACAAAAAGAAGAGAAAACAGAATAAAACTGCACATCTGAAAAGAAAAAGCATTCTAGTGTTGAAAGACAACTGAACTTGGTATGTGATATTTTCACATGACAACTAGTCTAATCAATAAACCATACATTCTTGTCATCAGGAGAAATTTAAAAGGAAATTCAAATTAATTAAATTGCTGCATCGGATAGTATAAGCCACAATGCAGAAACCTTGCATGCAATTGAAGTACCCATTGAATTACTCCCTGAAGGGATGGAGATGTAGCTCAGCCCCAGAACACTTGCCTGGCATGCACAGGACCACGGGTTCAATCCTCAGTACAAAGGGGAAAAATGCTATCTGAAGAAGAGCAGGTGAAAAGTCCCTCTGGAGAGCAGGTCTGAGTCATCAGATGATCCGATTATGCAACATGCATGGTTCTTTTCTATGTCAGCCTACGAGAGTGGACAGACAGGCACTCACAGTGTCCCACCGAGTGAAACACTCCTCAGTGCTACAGGTTAATGTCCAACTCACCCAGGACCACGGACTGTGTTATAAACTGCCTCGTTAGTGTTGGTAGAATTGGAGCCACCTCTGACATCCAAGCACAGACTCCGCAGGAGCCAAGTGTCCATCCTAGGTCCAGCTGGTTTAGCACTGAGGTGGGTACTTATTGCCACTGGTTCTGCGGGCTTGGGCATTGTATTCCCGTTGGAAATCTGATTTCTTTCTAGATGACTCTGTTATACAGGAGACAGGGCCAGAACTGCTAAAGGCACAGAAGTGACAACTGATGGTGAGGAAGGAGTCCAGAGACTCATGGAGCAGAAAACCACAGCTGTCTGGGGCAAGCGGGCCCAGGCATGTTAGGAACCCCCAACAGGCTGGGTTGCAGCACTGTGCACGAGGGTCACAGGAGCAGCCTGAGTCATCAAGAAAACGTCCACCCGTGTCCAGCGTCCCTTGTTGACCAGTGGGAGTGTGCTGTAAGTTTAGACTAGAAAGCGTTGTCAATCAAGGGAGGGCCAAGTTTCACCCTCAAACCTCACAAGTCGAAACCTTCATCTCCTTATGACCCTGGTCTGACGCTTTCAACCACAGATGCCTGATGAGTGGGTAAGGTCTGCAGCCCTACGAAGGTAAAAGAGCTTTTGGTGAGCTCCTTGGTACCCTAGTCCCAATCCACATCCACCAATCATCCGGAACTCACCAAAGAATCTTTAAATGAGTTCAGTGTTCCAATGTATTTAAAGATGAGAATAGAAATAATTAATAGTCATTAACACATTTTAAGTTAAGCAGTGCATTGATTTCCTGGTAAAGAATGTCTGATTGACACTCTCGGGGACCCTAAAATATAGACATTATTATAATCGTCTTGCACTGAAGAAAAATGATTATTTTTTTCAGGTAGCCCCCAAACTTACTGCAGAGAGGAGCAGAGCTGAGTTTGAATTCTGGCCAACCCTACAGATAATGTGAATCTCTGACTTAGTTTTCTTTGTCATTATTTTAGTTGTGTGTTTCTAAAAGTAATATTTCCTTTAAAAAATGTTATTGCCATCTCTTAAAACAAGTTGATTTGGGAAATACATATCTGCAGTTTCAAAGTGAAGTTGAATATTGTGATGAAAAATATTTAGGAAATCAAAAAAACAAGAAGAGAAAAAGTAGATTTAGAATTTTAAAGTAAACTTTAATGCAGTAGAAATCAATCGGCAATATGTGATTACATAAATTTCATAAAGTGTCCCCAAACCGTAAAATGCCATGTGGCTTAAGTCACTGTGTTCAATAATAGCCATATTTAAAAAACTGCTAATTGGTGGAATGAAGAGTCTAAATTAGGAAATATGTGAACTACTGAGAAAATAGACTTTCATATTAATGACTTTCCAATGAATATAATACATATGCTTAGTATGAACATAGTTACTATACTATTGTTAATAAGATGTTGTAAAGGAAGGATTCTGTTTTTAAAGTTCTCTTTCAACAACAACAAGAAAGGTTCAAGGGTGACTGGAGATATTGATTTGTTTACAAAGTAGCTTTAAATTGCAAATAGTTTAAATTCTAAGGTACCCTGCAATTCAATTTCTTGAGCTTCTTTGCTTAACAAATTCTTATGCAGAGACAGGTCCAATCCAGATTAACTTATCACATATTACTGATTAGTGGAACCTGGTGTTTTATGTTTTACGGCTCATAAAGTAGTTATAGGTCTCTTCTGGAATAGATTGTACTGTGTTTGTGCTTTTGAATGTCAAAAAACCAAAGCAGGGTGGGTCAAAGAAAGGATCCCAAATTACCTGAACATTTTGTGTTTGTTTGAAGACTGAAGAAAATTTCAATGAATGTAATAGCAGAAAATTGCACACGGATGATTCAGGCTCCTGTTTAGCTTGGTATTTTCAGGAAAAGGCAGTTACCTTAGCAACTAGCACATCACATGGGACATAATGCTGCATGCTGAATGTCTCCCCGTCAGCTTTTCCCTCTGGAAGAAATCGCACCACAAATGGGAAAATAAACAAACCAGCATCTTCCGTATAATGAATCAGGTGACTCATCTCCCTGACAGGTAGGAAAAAAGTCCTCTCTACACCAGTTTTTCTTTGCTGCAATCTTGTCAATATAGCAATATGTACATTACATGAATGAGGAAAAAAAATGTATATCATAGTTGTAAAAAAATAAATCTTCAATTGGATCAGTGTCTGAATATTAAATTGACTGTGAATCTATATGACTGAATAATCTTTGGGGGTTTTATAGGTAAGATACTCTTAAATTGTTAAGTGGTACATTATTATCATTAAATACCAAGAAATACAAGTATTTTTATCCTGGTGGCAGTAACTCCAAAGTTGCAAAATAATATTGTGAGCTTTTACAAGTCAAAAACAGCCTGTTTGAGTGAAATGTGAAATCTAACTGATTGCTACTTGCTTAATTATAGAGACTTAAATCTTGCTAATTCAAAGAAAAGCAAGTGCCTTAATTTGCTTTCATCTTGTACATGTGGATCATAGGAGAAATAGGTAGTTGCTATCAGCTTTCCTAGTAGGAGGATTTCTCAGCAATGATAGGAAAAAGTGACTACTTTTGCAGAGTTTATGTTCTAGTTGAGAGAGAGACACTAAAAAAGCTTGAAATAAATAAGTCACATCACAGTAACAACATGAAGATATGGAATGAAACCCTCTACCTCTACCTCTTTCCCCTTTCCTTCTGGACATTCCAGTCCTAAAACACAGCAAGTTTGGGGCAGGAGTTCTGCCACATGGTGCAGATTGTGGCCCTACCAGCAGGGCAGGGCACCTGCAGAGGTGGAGGTAGAGGTGGAGGTGGAGCAGACAGGACACCAATTAGGGCTCATGGGAGAGGGTGATCCTTCAAGAGAGCGCAGGAAGAACAACGGGAGCAGGTGCCCACCCTTGGAAAAGAGAGTTATGTATTCAGAAAATGAAAAAGCTAGAAGGAATCTGGAATGGTTTGACCAGAATGGAAAACTTCTTCAATGTCTGCGTAGATGACTATATAAATCCGAACCTGTAGAACTACATTTTAATAATTCACAAAATATCTAATACATAAACTATACTACCATTGTTAGCACTGTTACGATTCTGTGTTGTTAAACATGTCACAATTCCATATTGCCATAGATAATTATGTAGCGGGTAACTATATACTTTAGATGTGTTCTCTGGCTCTTCCCAGAGAGGGCTCAAGCATCAATACCCTGAAGCAATGAGTACACCTGCAACCTGCAGCCCACATCTTGGATTCTAAATGCTGTTTTCTACAAAAAGTAACCAGTCTTCTTGAAAAGCCGGCTGAGGGAGGGATAGAACAAGATGAGCCCAGATTGTCTGATGTGCCAGAACTCTCAGACGATGAGGGGAATGTGTCAATAGGGAGAGTGGCCAGCTGGAAGTGTCTTCCTCTCGCCAAACCTGTGACAGTCGGATCTTCAACTTATAGATTGAAGCAATGGGTTAAAACATACTGAACAGCACAGCAACGCAGGCCTTCGTGCTGATACAAGTAAATACGAACACCAGAATTTGAATACCAGGAAAACAGTGTTTGCACGTTCAAGGTCCGCCCCTCAGAACGCTCACATTACAATGGAAAATGAGTGACTTTATAGTAGGGAAGACTGGCAGACACCACCATAACCCAGGGATCGAAGTCAACGTCACTTGCGAAGGACAGAACCAAAGCCATGTGACCCCTAGGAGAAGGCCACCCAGGGGCAGCATCATTCACTGATGGCTTTGCCAACCCGGGACGGTTGAATCAAATCCAATGGAAATCTCAGAAACCCAAGTCGAGGGACATTCTAAAACAACAGGCCCGCAATCCTGAAGACTGTGGTCGTGAAAGAAAAAAGTTTCCTGATTAGAAGCACTGAGAACAACAGATCATGCATGATTTTGAACTGAATATTTTTGTTATAAAAAATATTGTTGGAATGGCATAAACAGAGCTGAACAATTTCATGAAGTCATGTGTTGGTGTTCAGGTCCTGACTTGTTGGTTGTGTTGTGGTTGTTGAGGAGAACGGGTGTGTGGGAAGGGCCCACTGAGTTCATAAGGAGCAGGATCATTGTCTTAGTCACAAGGGGTTCAGGGGAAAATTCCTTTGGACTATACTTCCTCTATCTTTCCTTTAAGTTCTGAATTGTTTGAAAATAAATATGAAAGAAGTTAACATGGTAGACTGCGACTGCGTAGACAGCTCCTTTATTTGAATTGTCAGGAGTATTTCCTCTGAAGAGAGAGCATTTCAAGCTCAGAGGTAAGAAGGAGTCAGTCGTCCAAAGAACTGGCTGAAGAAGGTTCCTGGAGGAAGGGCCCGCTGATATCGAGATCTAGGCTTGACGGATCCAGTGAGTTCCAAGGACAGAACAGAGGTGTAGCAGGAGCTAGTGAAGGTCAGGGGACACAGCCCCCAGGAAGCGCTCACGGAGGACGGGGAGAGCTCGGAGCTCTGTCCAGGTGCTAGGAAAAACCACTGAGGGATTTTACCAAGGCAGCACGTTGAACTCAAGCATGTTCTAAAACCACACAGCAGAGAAGAGGTCCCAGGTGACCACAAAGAGATAAACTAAAAGGTGATTCGCACCAGCAGGGAAGGTGGAGAAGTGGCAGATGTGTTTGGGAGTTGCATGACAGAATTCACAGACAAACTAAATGAGGTTGTAGAAGAAAAGACAAAAATAAAGACAATAGGAACGTCTGCTCCTTAGGTAGCGCTGACTGTATGCAGGCAGGCTCCGCCCCCTTCACTCACACTTGACCCACACACCAGTCCTGTGAAACCAGGGCTAGCTAGTGTGAGCCTCGCTCAGGTACGCTGAGGCCCCCAGATGGGAAGCCACCAGACTGCAGCCACACAGACAGCGGCTGGCGGAGAGGGGACTGGAGTCCAACCACTGCATACTCAGCACACAGTGTGTGTACTTTTTTCTTTTGATCATCTTTCTGATATAGAATAAAATGTAAGCATGTAGTTCAATGAGATCCCACAAATGTGTAAACAGTGGAGCACCATCACAGCCAGGATGCAGACTGTCGGCACCAACCGAGACTCGCCCCTGTAACCTCCCCCTCCCCATCCCTGGTCCCCTGCTCCTGACCAGTCTGCCCCCGTCACTAAGGTGACTTGTGCCTGTGCTGGAATTTTGCTTAAATGGAGTCAAGCACGCGCTCATGACCGGTTTGGCAGCCTTCACGCACGTGATGCTTTCAGGCCCCGCCAGGTTCTGCCTGGACCCAGAGCATGTCTATGCTGTAGGGGTCTATTTCACTGTATGGACATAACAAAATTTGCTATCTCTGACTAGCCAATGGACATTTGGACTTTTCCCAACATTTGGCCATTTTAAATAAAGCTGCCAGGAACAAGTCTTTGTATAAATTTTTTTTTTTAATTTCTTGAGAATAATTGCAAGCCTAGGATGGAGTTGCTAGGTTATATGTTCCATTTTTTGAGAAACAGTCAAACAGTTTTCCAAAGTGGTTGTATCGCTTTACATTATGAATAACATACGACAATTCCACTTACTGCCATCTATGTCAACACTTGGTATTGTCAGTCTTTAAATGTTGCCCATTCTAAAATGTGTTTAATTTGCATTTTGGAGAAAAATAATAATGCTGAGCCTTTTTCATGTCCTTATTTCTCACTCATATATCATCTTTATATGCATCTGTTTGCTTTTTCCTATTTTAAAAACTGTTTTCTTTTGCCTTCTTATTACAAGTCCTTTGTCACATACATATTGTCAATATTTTCTCTGCATCTGTGCCTGGCCTTTTCATTTTCTTAGCATTATCTTTTGAATATCAAAAGTTTTTAATTTTGGTGAAGTCCAATTATTTTTTTTCTTAGCCAGTGCTTTTTTTTTTTTTTTTTTTTTCAACCCTAACACTTTTTGCTTACCTTAAGGTTGCAAATGTTTTCTCCAATATCTACTTAGATGATAGCTTTAGCTTTAATTTTAGGTCTGTGATCCACTTGTAGTTTAATTTGTGTGTGATGTGAGGTAATGACTGAGATTTACTTTTTTTTCTAATATAAATATCCAGCCGTTCAGCACCATTTTCAAAAAGACTCCTTTACCACTACGTTTGCACTTTTGTGGAGAAAATTGAGTTGTTCATCTATGTGGACCCTATTTATGGATTCATATTGTGTGCCCTCTTATTTACTATAATAGCATAATAAATCTTGAAATCCGGTCCTATGCGTTATCAACCTTTTCTTGCTCTTATTTTTGAAGTACACGTTGCAGAAGAGCTTGGATTCACAGAGCTGGGACGGCAGCAGAGAGTTCCTGCAGACCTGCTCCCAGCTTTCCCTGGCTGTGTGGCACATGGCCCAGCTGAGACCAGCACCGACAGGCAGGGAACAACAGAGGCAGGCGCGTGATCCGTGTACTTCCTGGCTTTCATCGAATGTCCTCCCTCTGGTGGGATACGACATGACCTTTGTATGTTGTGTCTCCTTTTACTCCTCCTAATTGTGACAGTTTCTCCAACTTTGTTGGATGGCCTCGAAAGCTTCATGGGTCTTGGTTAAATAATGTGCGGAGGCTCTTTTCCTAGCATTGGTCTTTTGCTTGTTGGTCTGTGTTTGGCTGGAGGGTTTGGGAGAGGAAGCTGCAGAGGCAGGCTGTTGCTTCCCACCATGTCAGGATGCCTCGTTCCAACATCAGCACCTCCATCAATACTGCTGGGACTGCCTCGGGAAGTTAGCCTGCCAGGCCTCACCCCCAAGGGGCGACCCCACTCACCTCCCTGGGTGCTCTCTGGGAGGAAATCTGGGTTAAGGAGAAGTATCTCCTCTCCTGGAGTGTACGGTGTCTACACGACGTCTCTGGAATTCTTCAGCCAGGGAGGTGCGTCTCTTCTCTCGCAGTTATTTACCTATTCAGTCATCCGTGTCACTATGAAACCATGGCTATTTATTCTGCACTCTGGGTTATAGCCCACTACTACTTTATTTTGTGATTCACATCATTCCAGCTTCGGCCGCTTGGAGTTCCTCTGGACTCTGTGACCCTTGCCACGTCCCCAGCTACCCGGGTTGTTTGCTCCTTAGCTCTTCTTCCTCTGGGCTCTACAAGCTGCTCCAGGGTTGTCTATGACATTGTCTGTCCCTGCCCAAGAGGCAGCCATGTCTCTGGGGAGCTCTGGTTCCTCCTGCAGGACAATGATAATAGAAGCCAGAGGTGCAGAGTAGGCCTGCTCCATGCTTTCCCAGAATTGTTTTGAGTTTTTTAAGATCCTTTGCAATTCTATAGGAAATTTCACTTATATCTCTATTGAACTCATACTGAATTCCTCCAGGTTTTAACTTGAACACTGGGAAGATGATCCCATCCTTTATAGTAACCAGAAAATATTGGAGACAATTAGATGGAAAGGGGGAATCAAAAATTCTATTTTGGACACTAGCCTGGCCTCTGCCCACACTCCCAGTTCTCCAGGCAGGAGGGTTATTGATGTTTGTTGTGAGAGTAGAGAGGAAACGTGGGCATACATTCATTAAGTAGAGAGTGCCTTAAAACCTTAGCAGGCAATATCCAAATAATCAGTTTATCTATCACCGATTCATTTCTGTCTTCACAAGAGGAACTGGGAATTTGATAAGTGCAGCTATTTCCACGTGGTTATGCAGAGACCCAGAAGAGAGGAACAAATCTAATATTTCTTAGGGATCTATCACATTTTAGTTAGTGTTCAAAGTCTTTTTAATATAATACATATTTCGAGATGTACAATAGCCTTAAAGTAGCTAATTATCCTCCCCAGATGATAAATGTGAAGCTTGAGGTTTGATAGAACAGGAAACTTCTCAAAATTATACATCAGAGAAAGGTAATGCTGGGATTTAAATTTAAAGTAGGGTTGCTGCATGACAAAAAATTACTCATTGTTCATCTGACATTCAAACATAGCTGGGCATCCTGTACCTTTAGGTGCTAAATCTGACAACACTAATCTGGAATCATCTGACCTCATAAACGATCTTCTTTGCATTCCACAATGTCCAAAATCCAGAAAATGTTTTCCTCATTCTGCAATTACATTTACTTCAGTTGCCATGTATACAACAAAGGGACCCATACTCCACGTTTGGATAAAAATCCATTTTATTTCTGATGATAAGAAAGGGGGACTTTTGTTTTCGTTTTGGGGGTTAGACAGCTACATGAGTCCTTAATAAAATGAAAGTTTTGCTTCAATCAACTCACCAAATTGGAAATTTTCCAACCCAATAATTCCATTGCACATTTAAACTGTTTTATAGCACTTTGAAATGCAACTTAAAATGTCTGAAAAAAGAAATAGACACATGTCTTACTCTATCTGATGCTCTTAATCTCTAACATAAAATGCCAGTGAACCTGCAGAGAACATTGGTCTCTCTGGAGACAGAACAACCTCTCCGTTAATGGAAGAGTCAACTAGCACCACTGACTTGGAACCAGCTCTCAGTCTTTAAGATTTGAAGATGACATCACTCTTCTTTATGACCTCACGGTCTTTAAAACTATGAGTGTCTACTCTTCTCTATTTCACTACGTAAGATATTCCTGTCTCTTACATTGGCAGATTTGTGCTCCTCTTAATACTGAAAAGAGGAGAAACAATGTAAGTTCTGAGAAAGCACATAAAACTTTTTACAAGCTTAGAGTGTGTGCGAAACTTTCTAAAGGTACAATTTAAAAAAAAAATCATAAAGGGTAAAATGGATAGATTTATTCTTCAAAGATGTGGAACTTAAGTATGGTTAAAAACTCTAACAAAATTAAATGTCAAATATGTCAAAATATTTGCAAACAAATAGCTAATGCTTCCAAAATTATTCACTAATTTGACCTTTATTTTACATTTCTGAAAATATGCAACAGTATATTTACTATTTTGCCAACGTATTTAAAAATGTCTATTTGTTTGTCCTTGTGTCCCAGTCATCCTATGATGACTCACTTTTCTTCTTGAGCCACATCGTTCATTAGGTGTTTCAGTAAAGGTTATGGACTGCAAGTGCTCCTGTCTTTCTCCACCTGTGTTTCATTCTAATTCTAGAAGAACTGACTGTGTAAAGACTCCAAGATGCAGGCTAATTATTCCTTAGGGGAATTTAGACTTTTTCTATGTAATTTTTTTATTGACTTTGACATTCTGTAGTTTTACTATGAACTATCTCTTAATATAGGCTGGGTGTGGTGGCACATGCCTGTAATCCCAGCCACTTGGGAGGCTGAAGCAGGAGGACTGCAAGTTCAAAGCCAACCTAAGCAACTTAAAGGGGCACTAAGCAAATTAGCGAGATCTTGTCTCTAAATACAAAAAAAAAAAAAAAAAAAAAGAGTATAAAAGGGTTGGATGGGGGCTGGGAATATGGAAGGGGGCTGGGAATATGGAAGGGGGCTGGGAATATGACTCAGTGGTTAAGAGCCCCTGGGTTCAATCCCTAGTATCAAAATACACACACGCACACGCGCACACACACACACACGTGTATATTGTGTGTACGTATATCCAGCTTAAAGTTTTTAACTGGAACTTAGAAAATGAAGAAATGTTGCTATTTTGCAGCTGCGTATTACTATGCAAGTATTGAAAGATACTGGCTGAGCCAGAAACAAAGCTCTAACACACTCTACCGAAGCTTCTGCATGCTGCAAAGATCACAGGGAAGACCAGACCTTGGCCACCTGTCCCTCTGTCCCTCTGATCCAAGTGGCCGAGGCCAGCCATTTGACAGTGTTGTGGAGGGTGACCTGGGCGTGCTCAGCTTCAGCAGCCGGTTGCCACTCCTGCAGACCCGTGCTCAAGACCCACCCATGGCCTCCTCCTTTGCAGTTTGGCCTAAGCTTCCCAGCAGTCAAGGAGGTGGCCCCAGGGCATAAGGATGGACTGGGACTAGAACCAAGCCAAGTCTTCTGGGCATGATGTGGAAAGCTGAGTCAGAGAGGTCAGGATTCTGTGTAGCAGCAAAGGTGACCAGGACCAGCTGGAAGAGATGACGGTAAGAGAGCCTAAGGAGATGAGGTTTTGGAAAGGGGAGGGGTATTTCTGGGTGAGTAAACTGTCCTTTGTAGGGGTGCAAAATCTACTAGGGTGAGACTGTAGCTGGAGTAATGTTTCCATACACTGTCTTCCTGAGCTTGGGCTGCTATAACAAAATACCACACACTGGGCAGCTTAAGCAACAGACGTTTATTTTGTTGGAGTTCTGGAGCCTCAGTCTGGTTTGAGGGTGCCAAGATGGTCAGGTTCTGGTGAAGAACCTCTTCCAGACTCACAGAGGGCCAGATGGGTGCTTTCCTGGCCTGTTCCTGGAGAGAGACAGCACATTTTCTGTGTCTCTTCTTATAATGGCCCTAATCCTATTAATTGGTAGAAACAACCCCAAGACAGCATCCAAATCTAGTCGCCTCCCAAAGATCCCACCTCTAAATAATGTAACTTTGAGGATTAGGGTCTCAATACATGAACTTGGGGGGACAAAATATTTGGCACATAACTTACGCTAAACTTTTGTTTCATCACTAGTGAAGCCTGGTTCTTGTTCTTCTCAGAACTTTTTTAGCGAAAGCTGGGTCTACATGGCTGCAGTCTCAGAGTGGCTCGTGTAAGCTGTAGAGCAGGGAAACGTGGCCTTAGGTAAGCTCACTTGCCCCAGAGGAGGACGGGAAAGCTCTCCTGGTGTTTGGAGGAGGAGAGGGCAGAATGGAAGGGTGGAATAAGAGGGGCAAGGCAGGTGCTAGACTGGAACGTCTGTCCCCAGAAGCAGCGAAGGAGGGCCCCCAGGACAGAGGTGGTCTTGCCATCTTGAGGTTGGTGGTTTGGGTGTGTGCTGCTTCCAGTGCACCCCTGAGCTACCACAAAGACATGGAGGTTGCTGTGAGTGTTTAGGCAGAGAGGCAGCAGAGTCTGGGTCCAGTCTCCCAGGTGTGTGGGAGTCTGCAGAAGGTTCCACAGCTGTGCACTCCATGCAAGGTGAACCAGCAGAGGCAAATCCAGACACGGAGCTGGCAGAAGTTAGGATTTCGTGACTGAGCGAGGGTGGAGTTCATCTGCATTGGAGAGAGCTTCTAGGAGACCAGGTGGAAAGTGTCATTAGGGTGAGTGCAGGAGAGGAGGCTGGATTAGCCGAGGTTTTCTGAGGTTTTGACATCTGGGGCCTTGGAGAATCTGCCCCTCCAACGACTAGCCAGTTTCTGGAGACGGTAAAGATTCCACTTGCCCATAAGTTGGCTTTTCCAGGCACACCGAGGAATCTGCTGTGGGTTTAGATATGAAGAGCTCATGAGTGATACAATGCAAGAAAGTGGAGAGGTGAAGGGACAGGGTTAAAGGAGCTTAGACCTGATCATGCATTAATCCGCTGGGAAAGGCATGGGGTGAGCGTAGGCAGGGAGGCCGGATGAGGTGGGTCACGGGGGCACACCTTTGGGAGCACATTTGGTGAGCTGAGCTTAGTCTTTCTCTGCTTCCTGGTGGCCGTGTCTTGAGCCACTTTCCTCCACTGCTCCTCATCCACCAAGATGTTCTGCATCACCTAGGGCACAGAGCAACGGACTCAGTGCCCTCCACAGACGGAGGCCTCTGCAACGGTAAGGCCCAGATAAACTTTTCTTTATCTAAAATTGTTTCGTCCAGACCTACAGTCACTGTCCACATTCAGCATTTGAAACAGCCAACTCTCCACTTGCTCAACCGGCCTGGCCTCCTGCCCTCAGTGTGATCAAGCCTTGTCCATGCTTTTGCCTCAATCCCTCGGCCTCCCGACCCTCATGCCTCTGCCCAGCCGCCTGCGTGGAGGACAGCCCCCTTCTCCTGGAGCCCTGAGTGACAAAGTCTTTTCAACTGCAGTTGTCTCCTGGTTTATTGGCCCCTCCATATCAAAATAAGGATAAAAGCTACATTTTACAAGTGAGACCAGTAACCAGAAGCCAGCGGACAAGGCAGCTTGTCTCTGGACCACCCGGAGAACCTCCTCCTTGGGGTATCATCTTCCTTCTGCATCCTGGAAACATTTGTAGAAGGATGGGGATGGGAGCCCCTTGAGAGGAGACGGATGACAGATCTGTGGATGGACACAACGTTTTTGAAGAGACCCCTAAAACCAGAGGAACACAACCGTGCTTAAAGGAAAATATTTAAGCCCCCTTGACCCACAAATAAACACACATTCGTCACTGATGGGCAAATGGACTTGAGGGAAGGGGAAGCGCAAAATAATATTCTGGCATGTCTGAGATGAGTTTTCTACCCCAGTTAAATATCTGTCTTTAATAACTTTTTGAACTAATAGGTGTGATCCTTAGGAGTCATTTGTAATTACTGGGCAGTGCACAACCCTTGCAGATGGTTTGGAACACATGATCGATCCAAAGAAACAACACTACAGTGTCTCCTCACTGTTTGAATGCATCTCCTGATCCGTTGGCTCCACGTATTGATCCTCCACACACCCACGCAGTGCCTCTGTGTTTATTGATGTTAACATGCTTTCATTAAGAACATTTATAAGAAATTTTTCATACGATTAAATGGTCTTACTATTAATAACATAATTCATCTAACCAGTCTCCTGTTGTCGGCTATTTAGATTGTTCTGTAATTTCATACTCTATATAATACTCTGATGGATATTTAGGTACATAAAACTTTGGGGTACATCTTTACTATTTTTAACTAGATGAAATTCTGCAATGTTCCACTTTCGAGACTTGTTTGATCTTTCACACATTTCATGACTTTTTCTCATAATATTGAATTTTCTCCAGCTATACCAATTTCTACACCGACCAGCAGGAGCATGTTTATTTCAAAAACATGTTGTTTTAAAATTTTTATAAAAACCTTGCGAAAAGCAAAATATGGTGTCTTATTTTTTAATTTTTTTATTTGATAAGCAATGAAAACACATTTTCTAATGTCTACTGGCTAAGCTTTTATTTAAATTGTGTGTTCAGATGTTTTTCTACCTTCCTGAGAGATTTTCCTCTTACCTGCTACTCTCTAAAAGTTTCCTCTATTTCTCTGAAAGTCAAAAGTTTCATTTTTTCTCATATATGGAAGATAAAGAGAAAAAAAGCTTTAAAAAAAAAGGTATCTTCTAGAAGGGAGACCAGTAGAGTAGAGGAAATATAATATGTCACAGTGAATCCCACTAATGTATCCTCATAATGCACCAATAAAAAATAAAATTAATAAATTTAAAAATCAAACAATTTCCCTCTATTATAAGAATTATTAACCTTGTTTGTCACATATCCTGCATTTTTTTTTCCTGGTGAGCATCACCCTCTAGTTCTGTTCTTAGAGGTTTTCTTTTAATTTTGTGATGTTTTTGCTGGGTGTACCCCAGCAAGTTTTCCGTTAATGTGCAGTTATTCACAGGACGTCCTGAGAATGCTTTCCTGGCAGGGAGTGAAGATGCGGTGAGCAGGCAGGCGAGTCTAAACACCCAGGTGTGTGCCCAGACACTGCCCCCAGGGCTGCCTTCTGGACCCACGCAGGCCCCACGATGCCTCCAAACTGCTGCTCCTGACTCTTGAGAGGACTGTGGGTCCACATGTAATAATGCTGTCAACGCCTGGGGTCCTACGGTGCTTTCACAGGGAGGATCCCCGTGACCCCAAGCTTGTCGGCTTTATCTCCTCTGAATCCAGAAGAGCTTGGTGTCCTCGCCAGTGACAGCCAGGTATGCCCAGCAGACTCGCCCGGCTTTCTCCCACCTTGAATCCCAGGTCTTCATCCCAGGATTCTCTTCCCAACCTCTAGAGATGTTTTAAAATCTGTTTCTTTAGGTCAATGAAAGTGGTGACAAGTCAAAGTATCCTCTCTGGGACAATATGTGAAAAGCGAGAGCTGAACACAGATTGGACCTTATCAACCCAGGAGGTGACTGTCAAGAAGTGTGCTTGATCTCACATGTACAGTCACCCTCCGAGCCCAGGGGGCAGTTCCAGGGCCCCCACCCAAACCCAGGGTCCTGGAGTCCCTGATGGAAAACGGCACGACCTTCACACACAACCTGCACAACCCCTCGCACACGGCCATCGCCTCTTGACTACTTACAACACTTAGTGCAAGGCAGATGCTAATTAAATAGCTGCTACACTATATTTCCTGACAAGGGGAAAAACTGTTGATCTTCAGTACACGTGCAATTTTTCTCTGAATATTTTCCCTCCGTGGTTGGTTGAGTCTGTGGAAACAGGCCCACTGTAGCCCGAAACAGGTCAAACGTGGGAAGCCCCACTTGCTCATTCTAGAATCCAAGCCCTTACGTAGGAGGGCCACGAGGCGCTGCTGCAGGTGCTGGCGTGTTGGTGGTGTTCGCCTGGGACACGGCAGGAGTGGGACCCATGTGAGCGGAGGTGAGTGCTCGCCGTACTCCTGCTGTGGAAGCTCTGAACTGTCCCTCTGCCCTGCAGGCCCGCAGTCACCTCCCCACTGGATCCTGCCCTGGTCTCCTGCATAACACTCCCCACTCCTCGCATGGCCTACGTGCATCTGGTCACTTGTTAATCATCTCTGTCCACCACTGGCATAAAGGTTCCAGGACAACGGGGGCTCATCTGCTTTAATGTCACACCGTGGTCGGTCCCTAAAGTAGGGCCTGTAGCGCAGTGGGCACCGACTCAATGTCAGCGGTAGAATTTATAGGTAAGGACTGTGCCGGGTCTTCAGGAGGAGCCCAAGGGCCCTCGTGCCCTCTTCTGGCTCTGCCCCAGGATCATCCGTCACGCAGCTGCTTCTCACCGCGAGCCCCAGCCCTGGCCAACCCGGGGTCCTCCAAAACCTTCCAAAGTCAGAAAAGTTTTTTAAAAAATTAATATTTAAATGATAACATGCTGATGTGATTATAAATCACGACTGAGATTATTAAATTACAAAACATATTTCTGCTTTTTTCTATTGTACAAAAACTAAATTTTGACTCTAGGAAACAATATGATACTTTGAACAAACAAGCGAGAACTTATTTATACGTGTATAGGATGAGATTCCCTGTGAATCACTGAGATCCTAAATAATAGTGAATTTCAGAAGAAAGAAGCTTCTTGCTCTCATACACAAGCCTGAAGTCAAGCAGTCTAGGATTTCCCAGAGGCTTGATGCCATAAATTTCCAGGTGTGTGAATTCCATCTTGTCCCTTAACTACCTACGTGACCTCCTGTGCCACGGCCCCTCGTGAGTCAGAAGAGCTCCTTTACCTGCAGCGATGGCGCTGCTTTCCCTGCCACAGAAAGGAAGGCACAGGAGAGATGGCACTGCTGTCCGTTAAGGAAGAGTCCAGGCTGCCACGTGGCGATTCTGCTTGTGTCCCGGTGGCCAGACCAAGTGACATGGCCTGCCCTTGCTCGAAGGGAGGCAGATAAACCCAGCCTTCCTTTGGGTGGTCATGCATCCACGTGAAATCAGGAAGGAAGACGGGGCACAGGCCTCCTGATGGCTTCACCCAGGCATCCGACGGAGCGGCTTTCTCCTCAGAACCATCAACCCCGAGGCTGAGCACTTCCTCAAGAATGCTGTCATTGCCACTATTTTTGAACTGCCTTCAAAGTCTACAATGCATTTTTATACCTCGCCTCAGAGGTGTTAAATATTCAATCCAGAAGAGAAAGTCTGATTTTTTTGAAACATCAGAAAGTAATTTTAATCAGGTTGTAAGGGTGCCGTATGCCATAAAATTACTGATGTTATTTGAAGTCAAAAAGTTAGACATGACTTCAAACTTCTGTCTCCGAAAGCAGTTCTCGGAGTTCTCACTGGCATTGCCCTGGGCCAGCATGCCACCCCTCCCTGCCCTCGCCAGCACCATTAGCACCAACCCTCGGAAAAGACTGAGAACTTCCGAGCAGGGTGATATTCCTCTGTGAGTCTTTCTCCTTGAAATATAGCACTCGAGTAAATTCACTTAATGTCTCTACACTTGCAACTTCCAGACTTACAGCCATCTGTCTAAATAGTATGTTCTAATAGCAGATGGTGTATTGTTAAATATCCTTATTATACATTATGTTCTTTACCGGAATGGAAAGAAACCATTTCCAAAATTTGCATAAAGATGCACTAATTAGGATTTTATACAAAAAAACTACCTGGGGCTGAGCTAAAGTGCCCCATGATGGTCTGCTTCTGCCAATTCGTTGGATGATGTCACCCTCCGGAGGCAAAGAGCTAATTATCTGTGCACTTTATTATAAGGCACCTCAAAACATTAAATTTTGTTCTTACAAAAATTTGAAGTTGGGAAAGATAATAAACATCCATGAGATTTCAAAGAATTTTCTAGACATTGACATCAAATTTCTCCTGCTGTTGAATTTTTATCAATTGTTCCAAACCAGGAACATGGTTTGTTCATGTCTTTGTAAACCCCATGGCAGGTGTGTCCCCTGGGATGGCTCCTGGAAGGAGGCGTGTCCCTGTGTGCCCGTGCTGCCACCCTGCTGTCCTGTTCGTCTCTCCCCAGACCTGCGCTTCCTTGAAGGCCCACACTATGGCTTAGTAATCATTTCTGCTTTCAACAATGTGCCTGGAACAGGGCAGGCATTTGTGAATCTCGAATTGCTTTGGAGTCTCCTACCCTAACTTCCAGGGGTACCTGTACGTGAACTTATGATGCTTTCAGCCACATTTCATTGCAAGTTGTCTGTAAGGACCCAAGTGAATTGTCCTGGAATCTGAATTTCCTACCAATGTGAAACTAAGGAATAGTTATGGAGAAGACAGACTGAGGAAGGAATTAAGAGTATTGAATCGATTGTATATCTTCTTCTGTGAAGGAGCTGTTCAGTTCCTTAGCCCACTTATTGATTAGGTTATTTGGTTTTTTTTTTTTTTTTATTTTTTGGGTGTTAAGTTTTTTGAGCTCTTTATACATCCTAGAGATTAATGCTTTATCTGAGGTGCATGTGGTAAAGGTTTTCTCCCAATCTGTAGGCTTTCTCTTCACATTATTGATCGTTTCTTTTGCTGAAGCTTTTCAGTTTGAGTCCATTCCATTTATTGATTCTTGATTAAACTTCTTGGATTTTAGGGGTCTTGTTAAGGAAGTCAGATCCTAGGCTGACATGGTAAAGATTTGAGCTACTTTTTCTTCTAGTAGTTGCAGGGTCTCTGTTCTAGTGGATAAGTCTTTGATCCACAGTGAGTTGAGTTTTGTGCAGGGTGAGAGATAAGGGTTTAATTTCATTTTGTTACATGTGGCTTTCCATTTTTCCAAGCACCATTTGTTGAATAAGCTATATAATCAAACAACGAATATATGAAAAAATGTTCAACATCTCTAGTAATTAGAGAAGTGCAAATCAAAACTACTCTAAGATTTCATCTCACTCCAATCAGAATGGCAATTCTCAAGAATACAAGCAACAATAAATGTTAGTGAGGATGTGGGAGAAAGGTACACTCATACATTACTGGTGGGAATGCAAATTGGTGCAACCATTATAGAAAGCAGTATGGAGATTCCTCAGAAAACTTGGAATGGAACCACCATTTGACCCAGCTATCCCACCCCTTGGTGTATACCCAAAGGACTTAAAAAACTACATACTACAGTGATGCAGCCACATCCATGTTTACAGCAGCTCAATTCACATAGCTAAACTATGGAACCAACCTAGATGCCCTTCAATAGATGAATGAATAAAGAAAATATTATTTGTATATATATATATATATGATGGAATATTACTCAACTTTAGGGAAGAATGAAATTCTGGCATTTGCTGGTAAATGAATGGAATTAGAGAATATCATGCTAAGTGCAATAAGTCAAACCCAAAGAACCAAAGGTATAATGTTTTCTCTGATATGCGTATGCTAATTCACAATAATTGGGGGAGCAGATAGGGAAGAACAGAGTTACTTTATGTTAGGTAGAGGGGAGTGAAGGGAGGGAAGGGGGTAAGGGAGAGGGAATTACAGTAGAGTGAAACAGACATTTTTACCTCTTGTACATATATGAATGCATGACCAATGTGATCCTGCAATATGTGCAATCAGAAAAATGAGAAATCACACTCCATTTGTATATGATCTATCAAAATGTATAAATGAATTCTACTATCATGTACAACTAATTAGAACAAAAAAGATTTTAAAAAATATAAGAGAAGGGAGAAATTGTAGAAGAGGGACCAGTCTACAGAAATATATTTCAAAGTCTAGTTATTAAATCTTAACATGATTTCTCAGACCCGGATATATTTTCTTCAATTGGCACAACCATGAAAAAAGGCAAGGTAGGATTAAGAAGAGTGAGATATGATTAAAATACCTGAAAATACTGAGATATAATTGTGGTACTCTAGAAATTCTGTTTAGCAGCACCATGCTAACAGGAAAAATAAGTAAGGCTTCAACCAGTCCTGAAACCCAATTTGACAATATTCAAAATAAGGATTTCACAAACATCTTTGGTAGAATAAAAATGATACGCTTTAAGTAATAATGCTTATTATCGTACACATACCTCCTCAACCCGAAAGTCAGCAATAATAAGCTTAATGGTGAACCGCGGGTAGAGTCATTGCCATCAGCAGCACATCCAGGGACAGTGCCCTCTGATGCCTCCATTAGGCACATTATTTTGGTCATATTAGCAAAAGCAAATATGTGAGAGGAAGAAGTGAGACACCAACACTGGAGGGAAAATCACTGGTGCTCGTAGATATAAAATTGCATACTTGGAATAGCAACGAGAACCCAAAACACTAGATAAATCAATAAGGTCAATAATGAAAATTTCACGTAAAATTCTTTTTCCATGCAAAGAGTAACAAACGAAAAAATATAATGAAAGGAAAATCCCTGTTTAAGATGGTATGCAGGGCCAGCTTCTTCTGTATAAAACTAAGATCTTTCACTAATCTAGAAATATCTGTCAACAAAATGTGTGGACAACAGCTTTCATGTAAGTTGGGAAAACTAGGATTGAATCAGAGAAGGGTGGATCTCTGAAAGTCTACTAGATTAGGAACAGGATTCTGGTTTTCCAGAATGCACAAGGGAAATAATAGATAACTAATGATCACATGGAATGACCTAGAATGAGTTCATGCACTCACTAGGACTTCAATGGAAAATTAAGACTTTCTTTGGGGAAGAATGGGTCTCCCATAATCAAAATGGAGACTTCGGTTGACCAGAACCCCAGGATTCCCAGATCGGCCAGAGAATGCTATGTCATAAGTAGCAGCTCTTTCTCTCCAGTCTGCAGTGGAGGCTTTTCCTTCTTTGCTTGAAGGCTATGTAGTGAAGTTATCCAAGGCGGTGGTTACCTTGTGACGGAAGCGTATTCTTTTATACTTTCCTGCCACCATCATTAAATTGTCCACAGATCAGTAACTAGCGTTAGACCTGCAACTCGCCTTAGGATCTGGATCACAAATCTTACCTTGAAAGAGTGAGCCAAGCAGCAAAGGAATTGCAAACTTTTGATCATTTTCCTTGGCAAAAATACAGAGAATATCTGAGACAAAAGAATCCCCAAAGCACTAGACCAAAGCGGGGTCCCATGATCTCACAGGGCTCAGCCTCATCAGCATTCACGAATCCGTCAGCGATTCAGGATTGGCACTTTGGGCAACAGTGGTGTTCGCTGGTCTGAAAGTGCACTTAGTCGTGTCCCGCACCAAGTGCAGCTGAGGGGAGGGGACCCATAGTGCCGTGTGAGGAAGACCCTGGCAGTCTAGATCCTTGGCGTCAGGTGCCCCTGGGGATCTCCCACTGGGCTTCGAACTTCTGGTGGCTCTTGAACGGATGGATAGACACTTATGTCTCCGTGATTAGTACCCTGGTGAAGAAAGTGTCAAACTGCTTAAAAAGTGTGACTTGATGGTCTTGAGGTCAGAGGAGATAGTGGGAGACACCCCAGAGGACATGAAGAGAGCTCAGTGGTGCACAAAGGGCTGTGGCCACCACGGCAGAGCCACAGTGAGTCCCGGCCTGGTCTGACAGATCAGTTAGCACAGGATTCCCAGGACCTCAGACCCTTGTGGGCTGGGTGACTCATCTGGTGAGGAGAACACTCTCTGGAGCCACAGTTATAAATCTGGTAGCTTCTCAGGACCAGTCCTGAGACGATTCTTACACTCACGGCTCCGTGAATGAAGAGGCAGCCCGAATGTTTTGACGAGAAAGCCGAAAGACAGCATTGATAACATGTTCTGTAAAGTATTTTAGTCAGCTTTTTGCTGCTGTGACTAAATGATCTGACCAGCACAATTATAGAGGAGAAGTTTATTTGAGGGCTCACAGTTTCAGAGGTCTTAGTCCACAGAAGGCCGGCTCCATTTCTCAGCGCTCAAGGTGAGACTGAACATCAGGGCAGGAGAGGGTGGTGGAGGGGAGCAGCTCACATCATCAGGAAGCAGAAAGAGAGACTCCACTCTCCAGATACAAAGACGTATCACAAAACCACGCCCCAATTCCTACATCCTCCAGCGACACCCGACCACTTCAATTAATCAGGGATTAATTCACTGATTGGATTAAGACTCTCATTACCCAATCATTTCCCCTCTGAACCTTCCTGCATTGTCTCACATGTGAGTTTGGGGGGACACCTCACATCCAAACCACAACATAGTGTCTCCCTTTACCCTTTTAAAAGGTAGCTGGTCATTTGCTAAAGTAAATGCACTTCAGGATAAAAGAAATGCCCAAGTCTTAGGGACCGTTAGCTAACTTAGAATGTCACCCACCTGTGGGCCGACATTAGAAACTGGGTGACAGATGGGATTTAGGCTTCAGACCGTCTCATAGTGGGAGTGGGAGATTTACCCAACTCATAAAGAGGTATCCATCTCGTAATCTTCTCCCTAAGTTAGAATCAAGAACAAGGGCCAGCTTCATGTGGGTCCCTGTGCGCTTTCCCGTGTCACTTAACATTCACAACCACCTTTGAAGAGAGCCTCCTGATGTTCCATTTTACAGGTAGGAGACGAAGCCTAAGAGAAGTGGAGGAAGCGGCTTGTCCCAGGTCGGGTGCCTACTGTGCGGTGGAGATGGAGGTGAGGCTTCCGTCCGGGAAGTCAGTGTTCCAGAATCTGTATTTTACCACAGAATAGAGACAGGGGAAACTCATCCTCCCCCCGCCAGAGGCCTCCCCACCACGGCCACCTCCACACAGGCACGCGCGCGCGCACACCACACACACACACACACACACACACACTTTAAGAAAATATGCAAGAGGCAAAAGGTATCGGATACTTTTGATGAGAGCGATGGGTAGGAGTGAGAAGAAAGCTTTTAGGTTTCATTTTATAGAATTTTATACTGAATTTTCTAACCATGTGGCCATTTTATTTCCATTTTAATACAAAGAGAAATGCAATTGGGATGCTTGCAAGGGCTCTGGGGCAGGAAGCAGTGTTCTTTGAGAAGCAGAAGACGTTTTCATGATGGATGCAGAGAGAGATCTAGAAATGAAATCATGACAGTCTGGGAAGGGAGAGCAGGACTCTCTAGGTCCTTTTGAATATTTTAGATCTTGTCCTAAAAGTAGTGGGGAATCGTTTGGAGTGTGAGCCTGGGGCAATGTCATGGGATCCATCTTTCTGAAAGATCAGTGGGTCAATGCTGTGGACAGTAGATTTGGAGGAGGCCAAAGGTAGATACTAGGGCTACTGACCAGGGGATAAGGATAGTGCAGAGAAGATGGCGGGATCGGGGTGATCGTGGCAGGGGAGGAGAGGAGGTGGATGGATTGCACAGCGTCAGGCCATCTGGTGATGACAGGACACTGAGAGGCAGGGAAGAGGTGGACTGACCCCCAGTGCGATGGCGGCATCTGGGTGTAAGGGTGTCATCCACTGTTAGGGAGGAGGACACTGGAAAGAGGACAGAAGTGTGGTCTGCAATATGCAAGTCCCAGGTGGCCACTGGAGATCCAATAAAGGGACGGAGCAGTAAGAGGACATAGGTTCTGCAGCCCAGAGAGGTCTGCTGACCAGCACTGTCATCAGGAGGAAACAGGAACACCAGGGAGAAAGCAGCTCAAGAGCAGCTACAGGACTCAGCCAAGGACTGCTGACGACAAAGGGCACCTTGGTAGACCCAGAGGCTTACCATGAGGAGGAAGGGAATCGGATCTGCCCAGGAAGTCAGATCTGCCCAGGAAAGAGTCAGATCTGCCCAGGAAAGTCAGATCTGCCCAGGAGAGTCAGAACTGCCCAGGGAAGTCAGATCTGCCCAGGAAGTCAGATCTGCCCAGGGAAGTCAGATCTGCCCAGGAAAGAGTCAGATCCGCCCAGGAAAGAGTCAGATCCGCCCAGGAAAGAGTCAGATCTGCCCAGGAAGTCAGATCTGCCCAGGAAGTCAGATCTGCCCAGGGAAGTCAGATCTGCCCAGGAAAGTCAGATCTGCCCAGGAGAGTCAGATCTGCCCAGGGAAGTCAGATCTGCCCAGGAAAGTCAGATCTGCCCAGGAAGTCAGATCTGCCCAGGAAAGTCAGATCTGCCCAGGAGAGTCAGATCTGCCCAGGGAAGTCAGATCTGCCCAGGAAAGTCAGATCTGCCCAGGGAAGAGTCAGATCTGCCCAGGAAAGAGTCAGATCTGCCCAGGAAAGAGTCAGATCTGCCCAGGAAAGAGTCAGATCTGCCAAGAAAGAAATGGGGGAGCTGTGGCTCAATGGTGGAGCGCTCACCTCATACGTGTGAGGCCCTGGGCTCAATCCTCAGCACCACATGTAAATAAATAAAAGAAAAAGATCCATTGACAACTAAAAAATATTGAAAAAAAAAAAAAAAAAAAAAAAAAAAACGGAAGTGGGAAGTGGTCTCCAGTAAAATGAAGCTGAGAGACGAGTTTCACCAGTACAAGGTGATGAGGGAGTCATTCTGAAAGACTCTTCTGGGATAAGGAAAAGTCTGGTCTAAACTCTAATACGTTTTTAAAAAATATTTCTAGTTGTCGGTAAACACAATACCTTTATTTAATTTTTTTATGCTTATGTGGTAATGAGGTTCAAACCCAGTGCCTCATTCCTATGAGGCAAACGTTCCACCACTGAGCCACAACCCCATCCAAAACTCCAGTACTTTTTACAAATACAATATTGCACAAGGGATAACATCAATTATAGAATAATTATAGGACAGTGTTAGTTGTAGACTCAATGAAAAATTCCATTTTGGCCAAAATGTTCCATTGGAAAATACAGACTAACATACAACTCTATGATCTTTTACTTAATCAGAAAATTTTAAATGATCAGGTCATCCAATGTTCAAAACAGATTATTCAATAGAAGAAATTTCAATTGAACATAAAACATAATGGGTGTAATTAAGAAGCAGCATGGAGCTGGGCGTGGAGGTGCAGCCTGTAATCCAGCAGCTCAGGAGGCTCAGGCAGGAGGATTGCAAGTTCACAGACAGCCTCATCAATTTAGTGGGCCTTAAGTAACTTAGTGAGATGCTGTCCCCTAAATAAAATTAAAAAAAAAAAAAAAAAAAAAGATCTGGGGATGAGGTTTAGTGGTTAGGCATCCCTGGGTTCAAGCCTTGAAACAAAAAAAGAAGAAAGAGAGAGAGAGAGAGAGAAAGAAAGGAAGGAAGAAAGAAAGAAGAGGAAAGAAAGAGGGAGAGAGAGAGAGGAAGGAAGGAAGGAAGAAAGAGGAAGAGAGAGAAAGGAAGGAAGGAAGGAAGAAAGGAAGGAAGGAAGGAAGAAAGAAAGCAAATGGGTTCAAATAGGTCAAATATGTGATTTAAAAATGTGTGAGAGTAGAATCCTGCCAGGCATCTCACAATGGCTAGTGTGATTGATGGAGTCTGTGGCATTTCCATTGCTAAGTTTCTCCCCGGTGTTTCTAGCATGTTTGCCACTCAGCAGTGCTATGGGCAGAGGACACCACGGTGTTTAACTCCAAGGCCCCTCTCCTGGGAGCGTTCTGTGGAGATGTGGTGGTAACAGTCACTTTCAGCAAAGGTACAAATAAGCACCAGTTACTGAGGATGTCCAGCCCTTAGGCGGCCTGCGCAGCACATGCAGGAACTGAACCTGAAGGGCCTGTGGTGGCTGGGCAGAGGAGCTAGGAAGCAGGCATGCCAGGCAGGGAGGGAGCCCAATCAGAGCAGAAGCACGGGAAAGCTCCCTGTGCTCAGCCTGCACAAAACCCTTACTCTTACTGGAAGACCACGTGCAGAGCCCCAGGTGAGAGCAGAGACTGGATTGCCAAGCACAGGCCTAGGGGTCACAGAGGCCGCGAGAAGAAATGGGGACCTCACCATGGAGGTAAACAGGACCCTGCGAGGAGCCTGTGTCGGCAAGTATGGCCACACGCGCGCACACACACGCACACACATGCACACACACACGCACACACATACACACACGCACACACACGCACATACACACATGAACACACACGCACGCACACACATGCACACACACATACACACGCATGCACACACATGCATGCACTTTGCTTATGTGGAATCAGTTCTCTGGGTTGGCAATGGATGTGGAGAAGAAGCGACCCGGAGACAGGCGGAAGAACAGAGGCTCCGACTAATTCAGCAGGACAGAAGGGAAACCGGGCCGAGAGAAGGGACAGAGCTATGGTGGACGGCGACATGCACAGACCGCGTCGCAGCCTCTCCCAGGCTTCTTGCACATCCAGCTTGTGCATTTGGGACTTAGGTCCCTGCCCACCTCCATGCCCTCAGTGTGACTCTAGCAGGGGCCACTGCAGGAATAGGATGCCTCCGTTGGCTGCCCACCCTCTTGTCCTCTGCCCCCCCACAGACCTTGCCAGACGGAAGAGACATGGCACAGGCTGGGCCCCTGAAACCACGAGCTGGAGTCGGCTGAGGAGGGGCCTTCCCCTGAAGAGCCCTGAGCCTGGGGGACACGGCCCCTCGGCCAGAGAAGCGGCCATCGGGGCCGGGTGGTACAGGGTAGGCGAGGAATCCCGAAGAGCCTGGTGGCCTTTATGTCCTCATTCCCCAGTGGGCTTTCCTCTGTGCAGCCTGACGCCCATCTGGATGGCTGCCTGTTGGCCTAAGGAAGCTGAAGTCGGGCTTCACGCCACTCAGGGACCCAGTGAGTCCTTAGAAAATAAACCGAGAACGTCTTCAAGACGGATGGTGGGGGCGCAAGGAAACAGGGTGATGCCAAGATTCCAGGTAGAGGGCTGGGGGTCGGGCGGGAGGTGAAGGAACTGACGGGTTGCACGCCCTTTGCCGTCCTGGGCAACCCCTAGAGTCTAAGAGGAACGGTGGACCACCGCCTTTTCCAGGTGAGGCCCGGCTCAGTGGGGCTCCGCAGCCCAGCAGGCGGCAGGCTGGGACGTGGCCCTTGTCTGACTGACGTGGTCACTCAGCAGGCGGCGCGCTCACTGGCTGAGAGGCTGCCCTCTGGCCACAGGCAGAGTGAAGAGAGCGTAGCTGAGGAACAGTCCAGTCTCCTGGTCACCCGCTCAGGGGCGACACCGCCATCCACCCATGACTCCATGGCCCGTTGTCATTTGTCAGTCTTGTTCTCATCGTCCAGAACATCGTCTGTGGTATAATCACAGCTTTAGAAGTTG
Source organism: Sciurus vulgaris (assembly GCF_902686455.1). Lineage (NCBI taxonomy): Eukaryota > Metazoa > Chordata > Mammalia > Rodentia > Sciuridae > Sciurus > Sciurus vulgaris. Next base: position 141,151,682 of record NC_136470.1, read on the forward strand.
GGTTTTGTTTGTTTGTTTGTTTGTTTGCTTAAATAGGGAGAAAGTAAGAAAAGAAGCAAGGAGGCGGTGACTTGTTCCACGCAGGGCTGCCTCCGTGGGAGCTGGTCAGCGGGCTGGCCTCCTGACGGCCCTCCTTCCTCCATCTCTGCTCTATTTATTCATCCTCTAATTGACTCTGCACTCGCCGCGCAGCACCCGGCTGCCTGGTGGAATGGTAAATGGAAACAGACCCCAGGCTGGAAAGTGGACAGGAGGGGAGACCAGTGTGGAGAGGAGCTGGAGGGCAGCCCTGGGGCGGGAGCTCTGCCTGCCGAGCAGAGGGGCCCGGGGCGCAGAGGCGCGGGGCTCAGGAGGGTGCGGCCGGGGCTCTCTACCTCCCCGGCCTTCTAAGGAGTCTGCCTCCGAGGCCAGCACCCCCGCTCAGACCCTCATCTTCAACCCACTTTATTAGTTATATTTTGATTTAGTTATATTTTATTTTAGTTATAGTTATATTTATTAGTTATATTTTTGCAGTAGATGAGTTTTGACAAATGTGCATACCCACGTGACCAGCTTCCCGGTCACGTGCAGGGCGTGTCCGCAGCAGGGAGTTTGCCCCTGCGCTCACCCGTCTGGTGCCTCACCCGGGATCAGTTTTACCAAGCCGCTTTCAACCGCCCAGCCGGCATCACCCGAGGCGTCACTGCGGCAAGGTTGCCCAGACTCCCGGTGCCTCACTACTCTGAAAGGGTAGTCACCAAACCCCTGCAGAAGGGACTTTCCCCAGGTGGCGACAGAACCCATAGGCAGACACGTTTTGGAGGCTGAGCAAGAGGGAGCCGGGCTCTGCAGCCGTCACCTCTGAGAAGCAGCTGGACTGTAAGATGGGGTCTTACAGGAATGACAGTCAGTTTCCCAGGAGAAATCCGAGGTCTCTGGAGTTCCGTGGGGTAGTGATCGCTTTGTTTAAGCTCTTGCAGGAACTGCAGCCGGCACATTTGCAAGTATTCCAACCGCCAGAAAATTAACATTCTCAGCCCTGCACTGTCCTGGAAGTACCAACACCCCAAACCCTCATGTGCCTGCAAGGGTTACAGGAGAGACATCTGCTTTTTCAACAGAAGCAGCTCCTGCTTTTTGTGAGATACTGGCAAGCGTGTGCATTTACCAACTGAGGCTCAGCAGTAGGACATGGGTATTCCCTCCTGGTAAGGACCTGTGCTACAAAGTACTTACGGCTCCCACACGCATCTTCTCTAATGATGCTCTAGTGGGAAGTAGGCACCCATGCTTCTTCTAAGACAAAGGGCAAATTATTCAAACTTCACCAAATTGTATTACTTCTATCCAGTATCCAAGCCTTTTGCTCCTTTATGGAATTAACATAAGAATCACAAAGTCAAAGGAAAAAAATAAATAAATAAATAAATAAATCTGGAGATTTTTGGTTTCATCAATTGGGAATGCTGACAACAAAATTTTTCCAGTTCCAGGAAATAATTTTTCTCTGTTTTTCTATGGACACATGAAATCGTAGTCCTTTCTACTACTCTATAAATATGCAAAACTTGTTAGTATAGAAAACTGAAATAAACCCTGCACTTCAAACATGTTTAGAACATCTAGGATTCTCAAATCCCAGTATTTGTAAGCCTGAATCCTGACAGTAAAATTTAAATGACTGGGAAGTTAGGGTGCTAGCAATTCTGTGTATGATTTGCAAGAAGACTAAGGCCCTGAGTTTCCAGCCCAACCTTGAACAGAACACCCCATTTGTCCCTAAGGACATTATAAGATCCATCTGGAGAGAGAAAAATGAAACAAAAGAGAAGCTAGAGATGCAAGCCAAGAAATCCCTGGTTGTCCGGAATCTATGAACTAAGACACTACTAGAACCCATAGGGTATTAGAGCTTCATTCTTCCGGACAGAACACAGCTCTCCTCGGCTCCTCCAGGGGTGTCCCCAAGGCTTCCTGTCTGGGATTTGACTGTCGTCTTTCCTGAATTACTCTCTTCACATTTTATTTACCATGACAATCAATGAGGAATTTCCACTGGGTTCTGACACATGACGTGACTCTCCCATTCCTCAGTGATATGTTATGCATTGAGTATCAGGCCCTATGCTGAGTGTGCACTAAAACAAGGCAAAGTAGTTTATATCATGAAAAATATCATTTATTTTAGTTTTTTACTGTGAGTTGAACTAGATGGCAGTTTTTAAAAACTGTAAGTAAGCAATGGCATCATGGTTTGGTGAGAGTCAGGCAATAGCCTATTTTCTGTTACTATGACAAAATGCCTGAGGCTGGGTCTTTTATAAAGAGAAGAGGTGTCTTTAGTTCACAGTTTGGAGGTGGCAAGTTCAGTCAGCATGGCCCTGGCCAGGACACATCGCAGTGGGTTGCATCACCTTGGGAGTGTGTGACGGAGGCAGAGATGGCATGGCCAGACAGGAAGCCAGACAGAGGACAGGGCCAGATGTGCTCTTCTGTCACAGGAACTAACTGGGATCCCATGAAGGAGCCCCGCCTAGTCCCCATGACCAAGTGCCTCGCCGCAGGCTCCACCTCTTACAAGTTCCAGCCACCAGCCTCTCCACACTGAGGACCAGGCCTCCAGCCAGGACTCTGGGGACACATGGGGTCCAAACCCAGCAGGCTATCACAAAGCCAAGCACAGAGGGGGCCGGCGAGACCAGGAGGGGCTGGCAAATGGGATCGCGGCATGTAAGCAGGGCCACTTAACACTTCCATTTTGTTTACTGTCAGTAGGAAACCGCTGGTGTGTCATGATAGACACGGGGTTCGAGCAACAAATCCACAGGGCCCGGAGGGACGGCAGGAGGCAGGAGGGCACTGCCGGGCTGCGGGTGGAATCCCAGCCTGCCAGTCGCCACGGAGGACTTCTGAGTAGGTCTCTGATCGCGTGGCTCTTGATGGTTGCAGGGTCATGTGTAAAGTGCTGTGCCCGGCGCTTGTGGGCTGTCCAGGCCAGCGCTGGGACCGGGTCCCAGTCCCCCTGCCTCTGCCTCTCCTCTACCTCTCTCTGACCTTCTGGGTTTTGCTTCTTTCTCTTTCTCAGGCTGCGGAGCAGAGGCGTTGGAAAGGCTCGGGGAGAAGCGAGCTGCCCAGAGGTCCGGCGGCAGGGCCAGGCCCTTGAATGATTGTCGGAGCTCACGGAGCCAAAAGTTCGAGCAACGTGGAGTCACGTGTGCGTCAGCAGCTGTGATGATGTGCGAGAAGCATGGCAGACAGAAGCGCAGACCAGAGAGAGAGGACGAGCCCTGGCTTGCCTTCAAATGTCCACTTAGGATTCATATTTATTTCTCTGCCTTTTATGTTTGTACTCCACCTTAAGTGAATAAATGGAGACAGAAAAATAGCAGATATTTAGGAGATGGATAGACATGACAGACAGGCAGACAGAGAGACAGAACGACATCTTGTTAGGGAGGACTGGATGATACTTTTTAGGAAAGGTACCTTAGTTTTCTACAGCTGCCGTAACAAAATCCCACAGACCGTTCAGCTTAAACAACAAATATTTATTTTGTCACAGTTCTGGAGGCCGGAAGTCCAAGACCAGAGGGAACAGCTTTGGTTTCTCCTGAGCCCCTCTCCTCGGCTTGCACATGCTGAGGCCGCCTTGTCTGCTCACACCATCTGTCTCAGAGCCTGTGACCTTGTGTCTCTCTGTCCAAATTTCCTCTTCTTAAAAGGACACCAGTCAGATGGGATTAGGTCCCACATGCTAGTGGCCTCGTTTTAATTTAATTACTTCTTTAAAGGTTCTGTCTCCAAATGCAGTCACATTCTGAGGTATTCGGGTTTAGGACTTTAACATGTGAATTTGGGGGAGAACACGATTCGGTCCACAACAGAAAACCCAACGTCTTTGTTAAGAAGACAGGAACATCCAGTAACATAACAGAATATATCCAGTGACGTATGCAACAACAGACAGCAGTAGTGCTGACTGGAAGAAATGGGTCAGAAAACAATTTCTCCTACAGAATTAAGAGTACCTAAGGGCAGATTTGCGGAGAAGGTGAGGTGGAGGGAGGGTTGAGGAAGCCTTGGCGTTCTGCGGCTCGGGCAGCTGGATGTACAGCGGTCCAGGTTGTCGTGCGCAGGATGGAACTCGGTGGAAATCGGCAAACCACTCATCAATTCAGTGAATATTCAGTGAGTGTCTACTACATCCCAGCACGGTGAGAGGCACAAAATCCGCATCCCATCGAATGTGCTCTCAGGACGTCCCTGGGCAGGTAAAGCGCCAGGTAGCTCTTAGCCATGGGAAAGGTGGTTCGTAGAGCGGAGCCGTCGCGTGAGCAGGTCAGTGCGGACATCTGCCCTCAGGCGTTGCGGCCGTGAACTTGGAAAGCAGAGCGTGTTGCCCAAGGAGGAACCCGCCTAGGCGGAGGAAGCCTGAGCGCTCAGCCAGGACCTGTGCGGTGTGAAGGTCCGGCAGGGAGGAGGGACCTGGCAGTGACCTGGGCGCCACGCGGCCGGCCTGTCCTCGCCGCCGCGATGGCCCGTGGGATTCTCACACGTGCTTCCGAGGGAGCGTCGCAGGCAGTGGTCCCTAAGTGCCCGTCTGCACGCTGGCAGTCCCGAGGCTCGCGGCCTGGACGTGGACGTGCCGCGGGAAGGACTGGAAGGCCTTGTCCGCCCCTCTGCCACCAGCAGGAAGGCCCGGAGGGCGCCACTTCCCTGCCTCTCGCGGCCTCCAGAACCCCCTCTGCTGCGCCCGGCTGTGCCCGGGAGCCTGGGCTGCCTGGTGCCTGGCTGCCACCTCGGAGCATCGGCGCCATCCCGACAGGTGCCCTGCGGCTCGCTCACCCCAGGTCCCGGGCCGCGCTTCTCGCCGTGTCCCCCGCGGGACGACCTCCCTCGCGCAGAGCCTCCGCGGCCCCTGCAGCCCGCTTCCTGCTCTGGCCGCGCACACGCAGGCTTGGGGAAGGTTTTCTAGACGTAACCAGCCAGAGCTGACGTCAGGGCTCTCCTGCCGAGGTCGGGCAAAGCCCCGCCTTGGTCAGGCCCCCCAGCGCCCTGGACCCCCAGGCGGGCGGTCCGTGCCTGCAGAGGTGGCTGGCGGCCTCGCCTCCCTCTCCATGGCTGCGGCTCCGGGACGCACGCCTCTCGGCTGCTCTGACAAGACCTTCGCCCCCTCCCCACACTCTGCCCCTCCCCGCGACCACCACGACCACCTCGGAGCGGCCGGCCGGGGCTCGCCTGCCCTCTGCTCCAGTCCCTCCGACTTCCAAGGTCGTTACTCTCCTTTTGTCTTTGAACACGACTCCTGATGAGTGTCCTTCCCACGTCTCTCCCAAATTTCGCTCTTCTCAAAACACACCAAAATGATTTTCTTTAAAAACACAGAAATGTGATTTTGGCTTCTTTCTAACTTCCTCTTAATAATAAGGCCATTCATTCCACATTCTCCAATTCCTGATGGGCCAAAATCTGGAGGCAGATCCACGTTTTTGAACCCTGTTATAAATGAATGTCACATTATGAACTAAAGGCAGACCACAGACCTGAGTCAATATACCCTGGGATCAGCCTTGCCAGATTCCTAACTATTATTGTTAGTATTTTTATAACTACTGCTAGTATTATTGATCTGTCTGGAAATGAGTGTTTGCATCTGTGTATAAAATCATGCAATTTTATAAGTCAGCTAACTTTTGTTTACCACTCTCATGCTTAGGAACTACCAGTCTGAAACCTCCTACTTCCGAGGAAGAAAACCCTTCTAGATGATTGCTAAGGCGCAGCATGCTCCTTAACAGGCAAAGCCCAGACCACCGCATGAATCCCATTCCTCTGGAATGTTCTCCAATTGCTAGGGAGATAAGCTTTCTAATTTATCAAATTTTGAAAAAGAAGATACAGAAGATAAAAGCAATTAATAACATTTTTTAAAAATGAGATCACAAAAAGAAAAATAATGTTTTCCATCCCTCATATACCATTTTGATATTTTTTAAAATTTACTTTTTACTGTCTTTTCAGAAAACAAAGATGTAGGCTCTTAGAGAATCAATCCATTCGGAAGGCTGGCTCATCACGTGGTAAACAGCTTCCTTTGGATTTTCGGTATGTTCCATCTCCTAATCAGCCTGAGTCGCTGGAACTGCAGGCGTGCACCACCATGCCCAGCTTAATCTTATTTTTAAAACTGGAGAGTACAGTAGGCAAACAGGAAATGAAATAATGCAAAACCTCCTTCACATGAAAATAAAAAGAAGAACGAAAGGATCTCTTAAAAACGGCGTGTGACTTCAGTTTCTTAAACATGTAACCAGCAGGAATGGGCTCTGGGACAACTCTGAATGTACACCGGATTATCTAAAAATCATCTTTGATCGTTAAAGCAAGAATAGTGATCTCCGTCCTGCCAACCTCTACCTGAGAAGCTGGAGTTACTTCCTTGAAACTCACAGGATTAAAAAGTTCTTAGCGCGTATTTGAAAACAGTTCTTCTAAGATGCAGGGTAAGAGACTGAATGCATACGGGTCACTGAAACTACATTTTCTGTGTCATTATGAGCAGCTGGAAGAAGGTAGAGTCTTGCCAGCCCAGAACTAGTATGTCTGGTGCTTTCATGGAGGATAAAAAAGGAAAATAGAGGCAGGGTGGGGTACAGAACAGAAAAGTAAGTACAAAGGTCCTGGGGTTGAGATGCCTTGAAAAGTTCAAGGAATAAAAAGAGAGTCTGTGAGGCTGAAGGGTACTAAGGCTCGGAGATGAGGTCAGAGAGGCTGGGGATGATGTTTTCCATCATGAGGATATTTTCATTGTATTCTGCCTAACACAGGAAGCCACTGAAAGCTGTGGGAAAATGACCAGTCCCTTGGGGAAGAATGGAGAGATTCTGGGGCCTCTGAGAGAGAACAGAAAAAGAGGCCCTCCTTTCTCTGCAGCCTGGAACCAAAGACAACGCCATATGCAAACACCAGAGGCCTGAACATCTGCAAAGAAGGGCCTCCGAAGTTGGCAGCAGAAGAAGGGGATTTGTCTCACTGAGCACACCTTGTGAGAGCTGGATCAGGGCCCAAACACTGCTCATAAAACATCATCTTCAATAAGCACCCAGAACGTTAGTATTTGCTGAAGAAATTTTTGAAAGATGAATGAATCCAGGCCCAATTAATGGGGCGGCAGAGAGAAACCTGGTGTGACGCCACCACAGATGTGGCTGCCTGAGGTCGAAGTCCAGACACATCTGGATGTGCGATGGTTAGGAGTGCCGAATAAATCTTGCACAAATGCTGTCCCATCTCACAGATGCAGCTGGAGGGGGACTTGGCCCCAGCAGCAATTTAGGAGCTTCTCATTTCTCCCGTAAGTGGCTTTAAACAATGGCTTCGTTTCCACAACAAGCAAGAAAATTAAAGCCTATGGAGAAAAACTATATTCACGGACTAACGTTGGTGCCAACCTGGACACAAAGCCGTGCGATAAGAATAGGGCACTCACAGAGAAGAAAGAGAAACAAAGGAGGCCACGCAGATTGCAAATATTCTGTCATTCTTGCTTCTGTGCCGTTCAGATCCTGAAGTCACAAACATGTGGCTGCCTGGAAGCCCGCGGCACCTCATGTAGCCTGAACAAGGATCCAGGTTGCTAGCATGCTCACGTTGCTTGATACGGTGCTTCCATTTCAAGGACGTAAACTAAGGAAAATGATAAATGCAAAGGTCTGTGCACAAAGTTGAGCCATGGATTTGAAGAAGACATTCATTTACATATGAGTCATGGACAAATAGAGCTGATGGGAAATCAGGTATTAGGGCTTTTCAGAGGAAATAAAAAAACAATAGGGTGTGTGTGTGTGTGTGTGTGTGTAGAGAGAGAGAGAGAGAGAGAGAGATTTTAAGAAGTTGACCAATGTAATTTTAGAGGCCAGCAGTCCAGAGGTCCAGGAAGGACCAATGCCGCGGTTCACCAGCAGAGGCAATGTCCCAGCCAAAGCCCTTCGTGGGAGAGCAGCACTTCTCCACCAAGACCCTCAGCTGATTGCACACTGTGGAGGGCTGTCTGTCTCACTCAAAGTCTGCTGACTAACATGATTATCTCATCTAAAAAATACCTTCGAAGCAACACCGGATATGCGTGAATAAATGCCTGGGTACCCTGGCGTAGCCCAGTTGACATACAATTAACCATCACACCAGCCAACAGGCGCATTTGGAAGATTCCCAGAAAAGTAAACCTGCCAAGCTTAGTAACAAGTAGACCAGTGGAATCTTGCCTTACTATTGGCATAAACCTTGTTCTGAAGTCCACAAAATGCCCTCAAGAGTCATAGAGCCCAAAACATCAGACATGTTTTCCTCTGCTGCTTAAATTTTGAATATAGAGCCCTTCCGGAGCTGTGTCTAGTGTCACCTTGCTCCCAGCAGCTCTGGTGCAGTGCCTTCCATACCATGGCACCAATACACGCTGCTCTGGGCTGAACTGAGAGGTGCGCTTCAGGAGCTTGATCAGGTAGTTGTCACCTTGCATCAACTAACTCCTCTGATTCTCACTTCTCCCTCTACAAAATAACGAGATCTACTAATAATCTCAAACACCATGTAAGTGGTAACTCTGCTGGTCGGTAAAGATTCAGCGAGCTGCCAGGGTCATCTCTTCATGAAGGAGATGCGATCTGAAAGAGGAGTGTGTGCACATACTCAGGGACAGATGTGGACTATTGCAGGGAAAGAAAGCAGCACATGAGAAGAAAGGGTTGGAAATACACCAGGTGTGCTCAACAGGCTGAGCAGGAACTAAGTGAGAGAAGCGACAGGAAACATGACGAAGAAGTAGTTGGTAAACTTGGACTTGAACTTGAAGACAACGTGAATACTGTGCACTTTAAAGGAACTGGGGTGTTGTGGATAGGTTTTAAATTGGGGCATAACATAATTAAATGGGTATTTCAAGGAGGGGAAAGCATTCTGGCCATGTGGATTTATTCTCTTTAATAAACTTGATCTCTTAGTTCTCCCATTCCTGTTTTTGTAATCACAGACAGAATAACCCAGTTTCATGTAGAAATTTTACAACATTAAGCTTCAAATCCATGCAGTACCAAAAAAATAATTTAGAAGTAATTTTGTCATAAAATTGCTTCAACGCAGCTGTCACAACTAATACCTGTTATTGCATTTGTAAACTATCACTTGTCAGAGGAAAAACTTAAACAGGAAAACGTGGGCTGCAGAGAACCTCATTAAAATGAACCATGGGTCCAGTGTAAGGGGAAGAACAGATTTCAAATTTTAAAAGGAAGAGACACAGGCTGCACCCAGCTGTCACATTAAATCTTCCAGAGAGGAAGTAAGGATTGGTGGCTTGCAATTTATTTCAAGTGGCAAAGGACTGACTTTTTCTTAAAAGAAAAAAAAAGTGAAAAGTTTTATCTGATTTTAAATTGATATATAATAATCATACATGTTTATGGGGTACAGTGTGATGTTTTGATACATTTATACATTGTATGATGGTAAAACTAGAGCATTTACCATACCCTGATTGTGTGCTCACCCTTTGTTGAGAGAACGTTCAAAGTCCTCTCTTCTGGCTGTTTTGAAATATACAACACAATACTACCCACTGTGGCCCTACTCTGCTGAAGACACCATGCACTCCTAACTGTAGTTTGTGCCCTTTGGTTGATTGGTTCTCATTATTCTATCACCCTGCATGCAGTAACCTGGCTTACCACTACTACAGCTCTTTCCTCCAGTGAGAAAACTGGTTTCCGATTCCACATAGAGATCACGCTGTCTTTCTGTGGCAGTCTGATTCACTGAATATACTTCCCTCCAGTGCATTCACTTTGCCACTAATGACTATATCTCAACAATGAAGCCATGAATATTAATGAAAGCAGTTGAAGAGATTGCAAATGAAAAGTTAGTCCATGTTCATGGATTGGAAGAATTCATATTGTTTATGTACTACCCAAAAGAACTGCATTGATTTATATATTTGATGTACTCTCTATCAAAATATCAATGATATTCCATACAGAAATAGAAAAAAAAAGTCTTAAAATTCATATGGACCACAAAAGACCCCAAATTGCTGATGTGATCATAAGCAAAAAGGACAAAGCTATAAGCCTCTCACTTCCTGGTTTTGAAATGCAAAACAAAGCTATGATAACCAAAAGGGCATGATATGGCAGAACTTAGACACATAGACCATGGAACCGAATGGCATGAACCTAGTCACATAGACCTTGAAACCAAATCGAAAAAGCAGAAATAAATCCACACACAGCAGCCAATTCAGTTTGGTCAAAGATGCTAAGAACACACACTAGCAAAAGTAGTCATTTCAATAAATGGCGCTGGGAAAACTGAACATTGACCATGCTCATGCCAAAGAGGATACCCCTTCCCACCAACCTCAGCCCTAGGCTGCAGTTAGATTGACTTTCTGTTTGTATAGATTTACGTATTGTAGACATTTAATGTAAATAAACATATGATGTGTTGTTTTGTTTGGGGCTTCTTCAGTTTGGCTGATGTTTTGAGGTTCCTGCTCTATGCTGAACGTATCAGTACACTGTTCCTTTCTACAGCTGGGTGATAGTCCGTTGAATGGGTATACCACATGTTTTCCATTCACCAGCTGATTAATATTTGAATGGTTTTTAAATTTTGGTTATCATGAATAAAGCTGCTATGTACACTCATCTTTGTGTGCCTGTTTTTATTTCTTTTGAGTAGATCATCAGAAACAGAATTGCTGGGTCATAGAGTAAGTCTCTGTTTGATTTAGTGTTTAGGAAACTGCCAAATTGTTTTTCACAACGATGACAGCATTTAGCATTTCCACAAGCAACGCATGACAGTTCCAGTGTCTCCACATTTTTGCCAGTACTTGCTACTTCCTTTCCTCTTGATTACCTCGATCTCAGTGAATGCAAAGTGGTAATTCACTGCGGTTCTGATTTGTATTTCCCTAAAGAATTACAATTCTGAGCAAATTGTCATGTGTGAATCTGTACACATTCTTTGGAAAATGTCTGTTTTAATCTCATGATTCAGTGAGTGTTTTTCAACAATTCTGAATACAAGTCCTTTTTATAATTTTCAGGTCCTTTTCTCCCAGTCAATGGATTGAATTTTACTTTCTCGGTCATGTTCATTGAAGCACAAATCTTTCCTTTTTGTTTAGGTGTAATTTATTAACTTAGTTTTTTTTTTTTTATTATTATTCATGCTTTTGATATTATACCTAAGAAATTATTGCCTAACCTAAGATCATGAATACTTACTCCTATTTGTCTTTATTATTTTGCAGGGATTTACATATTAAATAATTTGAGAGTAAAGACTGAAAATTTGGATGGGCTAGAAATAAAACTGTGTAAAAGCATAAAAGACCAAATGCAAACACAGTCACTCATTATCACACACAGTGAAAACCTGTATCACCTATTTTGTGTTAGAATCAATAGACACAAGGACACAAAACAGCCCCTTTCAAATTACTTGTAGGCAGCAGGCTCAGAGCTTGGGAAGCCCAAACCAGGAGCCTGGTGAAAGAAAAGCTCACCATGAGGAGTACCGTCAAAGAGGCCAGGAGGTGTCCAGTCCTTCCTTGACCATGGCTGAGCTATTAGAGAATGCCCAGAACACACAGTAAGACAGGGAGAAGGGTGTGTAGGAAAGTGATTTCATCTCCTTAAACACGGTGAACACCAGAGACTTCAATCTTCATTCTTACCTTCCTGTGAAGTGGGACTTGTTTGCATTCCATGGCCAACAGAAGGAACATGCTTTACCCACCCAGGGAAGATTAAGAGGGTGTACTCAGGGTTTGTTATCCTTCCTGCCAGGGTTTGTAATGAAATCTGTTTTCACTGCCATTTCCTTGAATATTATTAATAACCTTCCTTGAACACCTGTAATCCCAGAGACACAGGAGGCTGAGGCAGGAGGATCGCAAATTCAAAGCCAGCCTCAGGAAAAGTGAGGTCCTAAGCAAGTCAGTGAGACCCTGTCTCTAAATAAAATACAAAATAGGGCTGGGGATGTGGCTCAGTGGTCAAGTACCCCTGAGCTCAATCCTCAGTACCCCCAAAAGATAACCTTTCCAAATCTGTATAGTCTTTTATCCTTTGGTAAGTAGGAAAATATTATTACTAAGAAGGAAAAGATAACAAGAAATCTGCGACAAATGTCTGTCAATGGAGAAGACTGTTAAACTTTGAAGCATAAAAATGAAGACTATTTATAGTCTAAGTTCTAGAATTTCACAGCCTAAAGGAACATTAGTCAAACAACCTCTTTTTTATTGGAGCAGAGGGACTTGGAAAGATTGCATAAAGATTAAAATCCAATCTGGCAAGTTACCTATAACCTCACTTAGTATTCAAAATTTATGGCTCTGAATTAGTCAGGATGTTAGGTGCCATATAAGTAGATGTTTCATCCCTTTGATAGTATCATAGGTTTTTCAGAAGAGGCCCTTGCTTTTTTCTGATTTTTCAGCATCCAACAGAATCTTTGGCTCAAAAAACCTTTGTTGAGTATCAGTCTGAAGAGGTATTCAGTTGAGTCATCCCTCACCATCTTAGTTAGCCAACCTACAAACGCTCAGCCTGATTTTTCTTTAGAATTGAAATATATGTGTACGAAATTTTCATTCTTTCTGCTTTTAGATCTTTCAACTTTTTTCTCTCTCTTATGACACCATCTGATTCCTAGTTGTTGCTATTTTGTTGTTGTTGTTGTTTGTTTGTTTCAGAGATTAAAGAATTATAAAGCTAATAATAAAGTCATTTTTAAGTAGTAGAGGTTACAACAGGAAGAAAATTACTATCTTTGGGAGAATCAAGCAATTTTTCTGGTCAAAAGAGAACAAAAGCTAATTGAAGAATTCAGTACATTCAGCTGGCACTAATTGAATTTTTCTTGTGTTTCACCCACCAAGGATTTAACAGCAATTATGACCTAATCCTCTCTCAAGAAACTCATGTATCAATAGAAAATAGGTATTGTGTGGCAATTTAATGTTAACTCTAACTCTGAAGCAGCCACAATGCACATTCAGTACCAAGTATTTTGTGCATGACATTTAATCTTCACAGAATCCTATGAGGTAAGCACCATTACGTGTTCATTTAATAAATGAGGAAACAGAGGCAGGGAGAGAAGACGCGATCTGCTCAGGTCTGGGGGCAAGTTTACCACAGGCAAAGCTAGTATTGGGGCCAGGCATCCATCCTTAGGCCACATGGTCCTGCCTCTTCATTAACTGAAAAGTCTCGATTTTTAAGACTTTCATATCATATTTCCTTTCTTTTTACAAATATAGCTCCAAAATTAGACATCAAGATTTCTAATCAAGGTTTGCCATTGGACAGCAGACCCATGTTCAACCTTTGAGAGACCTTGCAAGGCAGAAGCAGTTTCAAGATTGCAAGTGACTTTATAAACACAGGACGTCACCGAAACAACACAACTTCCACTTGAAAACAATTCAGATGTTTTTAAAGTGTTCAAATCACAATGAGAATGCAATGCCCCCGCGCCGCGGAGCTCCAAGGAAGCAGGCCCGCAGCAGGAAGGCCCCGAGACGTGGGCTCAGCACACGGCCACCAGAGGTGATCAGAGGAGCAGCAGAGGCCTGAAGGCGCGGCCCTGGACGCCCGGCGCTCTGTCCTTGCTGGGGAACCCTGCATTCTGCTCCTGCCATGGCAGTGCCAGACTTCAGGACGCCAGGGAACAGCACGTAAGACCCTCTGCTCTCCCGGGCTGGATGGAGCTCACGCCCTCCTTGCCAGGCCTGGGTGGATTGGTTCAGGTACAGGACAGGAACTGCAGCAGAAGCTGCTGGGAGCAGATCACAGCCAGGGAAGCATCCACGGCTCCACCGGCCGGACGAATACGGCTCAGTCCAGATTCCTTCCTTCTTCTCTGTTAAACGTTCTTCATTCAGATACAGCTGTTGGGATGTGGGTCATTTCAGAGGAACCCCCGTGCTCCTTTCCAGGCCCCGATATCTGCACCTTTCCCTTTGCGATTCTTTGCGATTTCAGCACGAGGACAAACTTCCCTCTTTCCTCTGCATTAACATTAATATGAAATTTAAAATACTGTGGGATAACTATGGCAGTCTCCATCCCCCATAGCCACAATTTAGGAGTGAGGGATTAACTGAAGTCCAATATCTTTTAAAGAACAAAACAAAAATAGATTTTTTAAAATGGCACTGTTCCCGATCACAGTCAACGGGAAACGCGTTTGCCCAGTTCACGGGACATTCTCTGATCACAACCTACTTATACAATCAAAGCTGATGTTATTATCGAAGCTGTTATTTGAGCAGCAGATCGTCTTTCCCCAAGGCACCACGACCAGAGCAAACAACTTCTCTTCTGTGGCGTTGTCCTGCTTTGGTCCCAGTGAGGAGTGGGGGCTTCTGGTATTTCTGAGCCTTCCGTGGCTGTGGGCTTGATATACTTACTCATCCTGGTAAAAGTCCCTGCTTGTTCACCTCCTTCTCTGAACAAAGACTGATTTTCATATGAAAAGAATTAGTGAACCTTTTCCCTTGGGCATCTAACTAGTATTTCTCAGAGAACTAGGCTGTTGGTCGTTTTCTGTCATCTTACATCACAGAAATGTCTTCAAAGCGCAGCAGAAACAGCCATAGTCGAGTTGGTCTCTGCTTTCACAGATCATGTGATGGAAATGAATTTTAAGCAATTTAGCAACAAATATTTGCAAGCACACAGGTCTAGATGTATAGCAATGATGAGATAGGCACGTCTCCCTAGAACAGCCTAGGAGCGCTCCCTCCTGCCAGGGTCTGAGCACTCATTGTTGCTTCTGGGCTCCTGCAAGGCAGATAACATCAAACATTCAACACCAGCCTCAGCTCCCAGCAGCTCAGGCTGAGTGATCCTGCAGATGGCTACAAGAGTTAAGAGGATTCCTGGGCTTGGACTCCCATCTTGGCTCCTGAAATATCTTTCAGTTCCAGTCTCATACGTTTTTATGTAGAAAGTAATTTGGTATCAGCATGTTACTAATCCCCACAACTTTTTATGGAAGGGAACAAAGGATTTTGAACACTGAAGTTACGATGACAAAAGGCAGACCTGTAAAATTGCATCTGTCCTTGTTGTAAGCACCTCTGAACTTCCAACAAACGACAGGCATTTTGAATGACTCTTAAGGACGGGCTTGGATTTTAAACGCGGCGGATCCTTTAGCGCTCCTGCGAGTCGTGCCCCCTGATCTCTGCACGGCTGGGCATGGCTGCTGGCAGAAGAGGCTGGGAGCCTTCCCCGCAGTGCCCGTGCGCTGTTCCCTGGGAGCCCATGCCGGGAAGCCTTAAGAAATACAGACGACACGGAAAGTGAGGCCTTGCACCCGAGGGCTCAGAATTCATTCCAGAGTCCCCCCATCCAACCACAGTCCCAGCAAGTGGCCTGACATTTTGCATCATGACCAAAATCAGACAGCTTCTCGGGGGTTGGCTGTGAGGCAGTCACATACAAAAGACGAAAAAATGAACTTTGGAAATTCTTCATTAAAATACAGCCTTTGAGAACACATTGGTTTTCCCATAAAAAATGATTTACTAGTAAGTGTCCAAATGTATCAGTTTAGAGCTTTCAATTATAATATGAATAAATCTTAGTGATCTAGTGCACAGCAAGCAGCCTATAGTCAATAATTCTGCATTATTTGCTTCTAATTCACTAAGAGAATTTATTTAAATGTACTCATATCTCTCTCTCTCTCTCTCTCTCTCTCTCTCTCTCTCTCTTTCTCTCTTTGTGTGTGTGTGTGTGTCTCACACACACAATGGTAAATAAGTATAGTGATGGATGGATTAATTCTTTTGATTGTGGTGATCATTTTATAATATATACCAATAGCATATCACATCATGTTGTATATCCTGACATATAAAATTCTTACTTATCAATTTACCTAAATAAAAGAAAATAAAAAATATTTTAAATGTATGCATACATGCATGTATGTATATGTATAGAAACACATATGCACAAGAGTAGTGTTAAGACATTTAATCTCATATAACGTTTGCATTAAAAGGAGTACTAAGGATGATAATAATGAGGAAAGGCAGAAAATATAAAAAAAAAATCACCTCCTTTGGATGCCATAGTGGCACAAGCCTCATCCCAGTTGCCATGTACACACACCAGAGTGTGACTAGGAAAGAAAAGAAAGTATAAGAAAAAATTGCTCCATCTGAAAAGTGTTTTTCATTGAGAAATACCTCAAAATTAAAATTGTACTAAAAATTCCTAGCCTTTCCCGTTACTGAGTAGAAGGCCATTAAAGCCCTCTACCTTCTTTGGTTCTGATGTGGCTCCCTGCTGTTTTTCCTTTGTATCCCCTTCCTTTGAATTTGAATAAGGAGATCCACGAATATAATCATGGATATAATCGATGGACATAATCAGATTGCTATACGTGCAAGTGTGAAGAGAAAAGTGCAAGACTGAAAATAATATCATCCCGGTTTTACCTTCTTGGGCTGGGTTAGTTTACTGCAGGCAGGTGCAGGGAGGATCTCTCAGGGCAGTGATCAAAGGCATTACCGTATCCCAAATCCCACAAGTCTCTCTGCCTCCTGCAGCAAGGTGCATTAGCTGACTAACAGTATTTCCAGATAGAAAAATGCAAAGGAAAGTGCTGAGCGTGACCGAGGGAAGAGCTTAATAGATTCGCGCACATACATTAGCCTCCGACCGTGATTGATCCGCAGACTCCAGCTGCCAGCTCCGTCTGGAGAGTCCATCTTCCACACTTCCTCTGACCCTTCACTCCCCACCCACGTCTCTCACAAGCTTTCCAAGCAGATGTCTTAACTTAATAGAGAATTTAAACAGGTTCAAGACAAAGTCAATGTCATTTTCTGGGCTGATTTCAGCAACAATCGCATTGTTGTCTTTACAGTTCCCCATCTCTGTGCACATGAAAAGTCAACTAAGGCCGAATCCTTAAATGACCAAGAGGAGCAGAAGAAAAGGGAAGACCCTGGATGTGTTTACATAGTGACAAACTCCTTTTTAAATTCTTCACATTGTCATGAGTTTTTAAACAAACAAATTAGGTAATACCGGGCTAAAATGAACCAAGTGCACAAAATATAAAATCTAGTGATGAATTGATTTCATTTAGTTATCAAAACTGTCTGGTCCCTTCTCTTGTTTCATATCATCCATCAACATGGGAAGCAGAGATCTGACTGGAAATGAGCTGTTTTCTCTGTGTGAATAAAAAGCTGCTAGTTTTCCTTTCCTCTTAATCAAGTCCAGGAAGAAAATAGTTGAAGATCTCCAAATGGAAGCATTGAGATGTGCACGCGGGTCCTCATCACCCTTCCTCACTTTCAGGAAGACCGTAAAGGCATCACCCGCAGGAGTCACCCCAAGTGCTCCTGCCGCGGTGTTTCCTGGTGTGTGGGGCAGTGTTCACGTGGCCTCTGAAAAGCTCCTATTGCCAAAGATGATATTACCTACTTGAGAAAAGAAAAGAAATAGGAAGCTTGCACAGACCACCCCTTCTTTATAAGTCCCCGGCACGCCTGTGCTATTTCAGAAACAACTGGAAGTCTGTCCAAAGCGGTTTCCATTAGGATAAAAAATGAGTATTTAATAATTGATTTGCTGCAGCATCCTCAGGGTCGATGTGTGGAGGGTGTGTTCTGCTGTTTCACCAACAGCGTCCTGTGCATGCTCACCTTGCCCTTTAGATGTAACCTGAGCCAGGACGACTCGTCCCCCCTCCTGTCCTGCTGGGCAGTCTCCTTGCTTGCTCTACCAGCCCAGTATCCAGCCAGCACCATCTGCTTCTATCCAGCTGGGCCGTGCCCTCCTCCTTCACCGCTGTGGCCCCTGCTGGCAGCATCTCCATTTCCCCACACCCCTTGGTCTCTTCTATAGCTGGGCTAGCTCACCTGAGTGCCCCAGTCCTCAGCTCAGGTGGAGAACACAGGGCCATGGCACAAGCCCTGCTCAGATGCTGCTCAGAGCCAGCCTGCAGCTCTCGCTGGCCACGCGTGGCAGGTCTCCCTGCCATTGCCCCGCGCCGAGCCAAAGCCCCCATCTGGAACTGTTGACTGTCCTGCGCCTTCCCCCACCACCCGACCCTGGATCCAAACGCAGCACCCTTTCCTACCGGCTCTCGCCGCACTTCAGAGACCCAGACAACCCGTCAGGCTTTCCCTCTGACTTCCAGGCCTTGGGCATCTCCCTCCTCTAGAGGCCTTTCCAGCCTCTCTGAATTCTCTTAAGAAACACTGCCAGCACCTTCTCCCTCGCCTGCGTCTCCCATCGCTGGCTCCCATGACCCCTTCGTCCTATTCGCCCCCACAAACTGCAATCTGATTTCTGCCTCCCTTTGCTGAAATTTTCCGTTGAAATTTTCCAGTGATTACCTAACATCGCCCCACAGAAACTGCTTTAGTGGACTCCTCCATGCTATTTGACATGGTCCGTGACCCCATCTCCCTGCAACGTTCTCCTCTCTTCCCTCCACGACCACAGGCTTCCGTGGCTCTCCTGTGTTTCCCATCGGTCCATTTTGGTCTCTGCCCTGATCCTCCTCGTTTCTTTCCTAAATGGCTTTGACCCTGAGGGGAGCTGGGAAGTGGGGCCTGGATTCCGAATCAGCCAGCAGCCCTGCAGGGCAGCTGTGCAGGCTCCACATTGAACAGGGGCTCCACCCACTGCCTTCGGAGTGAAGCCAGAAGAGAAAGCAGAGGGGTGTCAAAGACCAGCCCTGCTGCGTGCTGTGTGCAGGATGGGGCACGCGACTTCTCTGAGCACTGGTTTCTCGTTTACAGAATACAGGTAGCAATCCCTCCCAGACAGACTCGGTGTGGGGAGTGAGGATAAGAAATGCTAAGTGGTCCTTAAAGGCGTCTGTGAATTGCAGCTTTTCTGTAAAGATAACTATTATTCTCTTGGATTTTGCATCAACAAATGCCTTTGTGTAGGAGACAAAACACTGGGGAAAGAAGCCATTCAGGGGGCCTGGATCAAGAAAAGAGAGAAAGGCATTTTTGCTCCCATCCAAGTGAGCATGCAACAATGACCCGAGCCACGATCTGAGGCCCGCTTCTTCACCAGGCTTAAGAAGCCTCCTTTCTTTGAAGGGGCACCTTGGCAGTCACCTCCCAGCGCTGTCAGCCGGCCGATGCTCACGGCGCCTCCAGCAGTCTGTGTAAACCAGGGACTCCAGACTGGCACCTCCCAAGGAATCTCCACAGGTTCTCTCATTGCCTTTAAGACCATCTCTGAACAAGAGACAGAATATTTCACATGAATCTATTTGGAAAGTCATGACTTCTCTGATTTAGTGGCGTTCCTTTACCTATTCGTTTGCAATTCAAAGGAAACAATCCACAGACTGTTTAGAGCTCTTGATAAGAGGTTGTTTGTTCAAAAAGGTAAAACTATCACTGCCATACACAGGTAAACCAAACATGGCGAAGATCTTCATTTGCTCATTAATCGAGGAACTGATGACATAGCATATCTATGTCAGAGGAGAATTCCTCCAACCAGCGTATAGAGATCCCCAGAAAGTGGAAATGGACTGAAGTCAGAAGTGAGGCTGCCTCGTACACCTGACCGTGACTTCTGAGTTCTTCCACACAGTTCACCTGCATTTGTGTGGATAATTACTTTTGTACCATTATCAGTTTTCTAATGGACATTGTCGAACAATTCGAAGGCAAGGAAGCAGAACACCCAGGTATTTATTGCCCTTTGTGAAGTTTGACTTTGAAAGCCAGGAAGGGTCCTGACTGTAGGTTTTGATTGATCCTATATCCAGCCTCAGCTCTGCAGCGGACCACAGGGCCATGGCACAAGCCCTGCCCCGAGACAGATCCAGAATGTGTTATGGCTCCAAAATAATACATGCAGTCAGACCCCAAGGGGGTCACAGTGTCCCCGACTGCCCTTGACACCACGTGTCCCAAGTTCCTTGCATGCGTCTTGCTGCTTCAGCTGACTTGTTTGCTTTGCCTGCTGTTCCACCATCTTCGAACAGACGGCCTGAAGGGCAGAAGGGAGGGAGGCAAAGGGGTCACCGGGGCTGTGACTGAACACTTCCTGTGCACTTCCTCCGGTTCCTTCGCCCTCCTGCGCCTTCCCTCTGGTTCTCCCTGCAGAGCTTGATCCCGCAGCTGAGACCACCATCGCCAGGCTGGTCCCCCGCAGCCGGCTCGCCAGGCAGCTGCTACCAGAGCACCCTGGTCCCTGAGGAGCCCCACGCTGAGCGTGAACCCAGGGCGTGAGAACAGGACGGTGACGTCAGCTTGGGCCCTCAGGGACAATAAGGGAGGTGCCTGCTGACTGTGTGACCACAGGCCACAACCCTCAGCTCCTGTTACAAGGACATCTCCTAATTGAAAAAAACAAGAAACCCACTCAGGGTGAAGAGAAAACGCGTGATTTTAAATTACCGCAATTTAGAAAAAAACAAGTGCCATAAGCACGACAGAAGCACCCTCTTCCCTGGTCAGCCTGGGTCCCCAGGGTCCCAGGAAAGGCCGTGTGGCTTCCTCGCTAACGACCCTGTGGAGAAGAGGCTTGCAGTTCCAGACCCTGTGCGCCAGCCTCTCACACTTCCCGAGCCGCCCCCGGCGCTTCTGCAGAGACGCCAGTCTTCCTGCAAGAGCAAAGACCCCCCTGACTCACCACCCGGCCAGCCATGGCAGGGACCCCGCAGAACTGCTCACGTTCCTCTGCAAATGACTTCGAACACGGTCCTCCAAAGACGTCGCTGGCCAGCGCTCCTTCGCAGCCAGACCCATTAGGTGTGACCTTAAAAGTGAGCTTGGGTGCTCCAGTGCCCCGGGGGGGCTCTGCGGCCGCCAGGAGGGCGGACCCCTGCACAGGCGCCCAGAGTTCAAGCCCACTCCAGTGTCCGTCAGCCGCTCCCCCTCCCCTGAAAAACTGAACCCTAGGGTTTGTATAAAAACATCAGCTCCCCCTTATCCAAGGCTTCGTTGTCTGCAGCCAACTACAGTTTGAAAATATTAAATGGAAATTTCCAGAAACAAACAATCCATAAGTTTTAAACCATACACCCTCCCGAGGGCTCTGATGAAATCTCCTGCCTCGCTCCTCCGGCCAGAACGCGGGTCTTCACGCTGGGCAGAGTACACGGGCTGTGCATGCGCAGCCGGCCACTCCGCGGTCCTGGTCCCAGCGCGCGTCCAGGCAACCCCTGTTTACCATATAGTGTCCCCAGATGCAAGAGGAGTGGGCTGACAGTTCAGATAGGCCAAAGAGAAGCCGTAAGGGCTTCCTGGGAGTGACGAGGTGAACGCCCTCCACTCAGGAAAGAGGTGGAAGAGGTGCCTGCTGAGACCCGCAAGGACAGCAGCGAACACACAGGAATCGTCCACGCAGGTGGCGGCCAGTGCTCTCCGCAGCCAGGCCTCCGCTGGGGCCGTGGAAGACCCCCCGCAAAGATAAAGATCAAGGGGGCTTCCTATCTGGCCTTTGGGATTTTGGTTTTGTTTTGTTTACAACTCATTCATTTAAAAGCACCTGAGTATTTCACTGAAAAGAAATTCTGCAAAATACGCTGTTCCTGCAGACACGCACACAAATAGACACACACAAACAACTCGCGGCAATCTGCATATTTTTACTGAATTTTGACAGGAAGACAAAAAACACTGGGAACCAGACCCCGCCGTCGGAGGAGGAGCAGCCCGAGGCTGTGGGCGCGGAGCCCGGCGTGCTCCTCCAGGCCCGCTCAGGGTCAGCGCCAGAACCGCAAAGACGGTGCTGCTGCCTCCTGCCTCCCCTGCTTCTCGCCGTTCGCAGCAGCACAGGACACGTGATGAGCGTCCTAAAGAGCCAGCAAAGGTCCCGCACAAGTCTCCTGCATTGGTCCTGACCTGACCGCGTCTTTAACAGGCAAGCGCCATCGCCCCAGCCCGTCAGCTTCCCACTGACAGGACATCAAGGACTTGAGAGGTGAGGACTCCTGAGCCCACTGAGGCTGGATCCGCGGCCAGGGGCCTTTCCTCTGCCTAGCCTGCAGCTCAGCAGCGGAGCCCTGAGACCCTTGGGTGCAGGAGGCTCTAGGGGGAGGCCTGAGGCTCAGCAGCCGTGCTTGGCACATCTGCCTGCCTTCCAGACTCTGGCGCGCTGGCCCAGTGCTGCCTGTAGATGTGGCCTCCCAAGGCCTTGTCCAGGGCCTCCTCTGTTCCTCTCCTCTCCTCCTGCACACGGTTCCTACTCGAGACCACCCTTTCGTCCCCTGCTCCTCTTCTTGGTCCTTCATTTAAGTGAAATCATTCCGCCACGCTTTTTTTTTAATATTTACAAAATTCCTTTTTTAATAAAATCTTAAAACTCCAGATTTTTCTTATTGTTGTTTTATTTAGTTGTGCATGACAGCATTGCATTTTGATTCATTGTACACAAACGGGGTACAGCTTTTCATTTCTCTCGTACACAATACAGACCCACACCATTTGTACAATCATACATGTACACAGGGTAATGATGTCCATCTCATTCCACCATCTTTACTTCCCTTCCCCTCATTTCCCTCTACACAATCCAACCTTCCATTCTTCCCTTACTCCCTCCCCCCACCATTATGTATCAGCATCCACTTATCAGAGGAAACATTCAGCCTTTGGTTTTTGGGACTTGGTTTATCTCACTTAGCATGATATTCTCCAACTCCATTCATTTGCCAGCAAATGCCATAATTTTATTCTTCTTTATGGCTGAATAATATTCCATTGTGTATATATACCACAGTTTCTTTATCTATTCATCTGTTGAAGGGCATCTAGGTTAGTTCCATAGTCTAGCTATTGTGAATTGAGCTGCTATAAACATCAATGTGGATATGTCTCTGTAGTATGTTGATTTTAAGTTATTTAGGTATAAACTGAGGAGTAGGATAACTGGGTCAAATGGTGGCTCCTTTCCAAGTTTTCTGAGGCATCTCCATACCGCTTTCCATAGTGGTTGCATCAATCTGCCTTCCCACCAGCAATGTATGAGTAAGCTTTTCCCACATCCTCACCAACACTTATTGTTGCTTGTAGTCTTGATCATTGCCATTCTGACTGGAGTGAGATGGAATCTCAGAGCAGTTCTGATTTGCATTTCTCTAATTGCTAGAGATGTTGAACATTTTTTCATGTTTGCTGATCAATTGTATTTCTTCTGTGAAGTGTCTGTGAGTTCCTTGGCCCATGTGTTGATTGGGGTACTCGCTGTCTTGCTGGGGTTCTACCACAAGATGACAGGCATAAGGCTCCAGAGTGTGTGCGGAGGGTGCATTTGCTCACGTGCTTTTTACTTGTTGCTGGGGCGATATTCCAATATTCCACTGTTTAGGTAACGGGGAAGAAAATCATCACCATCCCAAACTCCAGAATGGAGACGTTTATATCTCAAGAGAGCCAACCCCTCTTCACTCTGCTCCTCAGCCTTTTCTTCCCTGGGCAGCAATGAAGGTGGCCGGCCATATCCTCCAGAGGCGCCTCAGACGTGGGGTGGCCCTCTGCTGAGCTGCACCTGGGGGGCGAGGCGGTCACTGCTGTGCTCCTTACCCTGAGGGAAGACCTTCAGGACCAGAGTGGCCTTAGCTTTTCTCTTAAGGCAGAGGGATGCTTCCAGCAGCTGCGGTCCCTTTGCCAGATGGTGCATGCTCCTCAGCACCAGAGGCTGCAGCCTGTCTAAGTCACATTCTCACACTCAGACTGCACGTGCGCACACACGCACACACAGGCACACACACTGTCCCGTGACTTTTACTCCATCCACTCTTCTGTGCTGCACTGTTCTCACTTTCATTATCCAATAAGTGACGTTGAGGACTCCCTGTTTGGTTCCCTTCTGGGGCTGAGCTCACGTCTTCCTTATCAGAAAGATAACCTCCTGCCCTTCAGCAGCACAGTCCAGAAGACACCGAAACTGACCAGGAATTTCTAAATAGAACACGATGTGCATGACGTCACTTCTGAAGCATGAAGTAATTCAAGAGCAGGTAAGGTTCAGGCCACCTGGTGGACTGAGAAGCAAGGGTCCCCTTCCCGCCCTGGGGCTCCCGCCTGAACCACAGTAGTCCTGCTGTCCCTCCCGGGTCCAGCTAAACAGTGTAAGGGGCCCAGTGCAAAATGAGCTCTGGCTTAGGTATAAGATGGAGACTTCCTCCCGCTGTGGCCCCGTCCGTCCTGACTGCCCTGGGTTTTACATTTACAATTCAGGGCCCCACTCCTCAGCACAGGGACGCAGATTTCCCTCCCAGGCCCCCGGCCACCGGCTCCCTCCCACAGCTGCAGGACCTGGAGCAAGCCGGGCATGTGCCCCGCCAACCTCAGGGAACCAGCCAGGTATCCCCTTCCCATGGGACGAGCAGCCCCATCCAGGAACCTGGTCTGGATCCCTGCTGGCTGGCCTCGGCCACCTGCCCACGTAAGATATGGCAAATATGGAAAAAGGAAAAGCGAACTTCCTGCAGTTGGACCAAAGCGGGGAGAAGCAGCTGGGCTGACTCTCCCTGGCCCACAGAAGCGTTGTTGAGTTCTAGAACAGCCAGGCGGTAGACGTTCGTAGCCTTCGATGGCCTGAAGAAGGGCAGACTGGGACAAAGGGCAGGACAGGCACACATGCAGATCCAGCTAGCCCGTGCAGGGAGGCCAGGGTGGGCCTGTCCCGTGTCAGCTTCTGGAGGTCCTGGGGAAGGAAATTGTTCTTAATCCACGGCAGCCCCCAGACTCTGTCTGCTTCAAGGCCTCCATTCCGCCCTACAGTGGGCAGGTGACCCTAAAGAGCACGACCTTTGTGGTGGGACCTGCTTCACACCTGGAGTGGGTGCCCGTCATGGCACTGCTAATCAGGGGCTGCCAGCCATGGTCCTGCCTGGCCCCAGGTGTCCTACAGTGTCTAGGGGAGGCTGCATCCCTAGCCTGGCCCTTTTCCCACCCCCACCTCTCCCATCGCCTTGCCTACCACACCAGGGTGGGATGGAGAGGACGGAGAAGGTCAGGTGCTGCCCAAGGAGCTGCCAAGAACCTGCAGGGGACAGGACACAGCTGGACAAAGGAAGGTGCATGCAGGATGAGGCTCCAGGTCCAACAGGCTCTGTTGCTCAAAGCTAAAGCTATTATTCAGAACTTCAAGACGGCAACCCAGAGCATGAGGCCTTTAGAGGAGACCGTGACTCCTCTGTGTCCACCCTGGATGCTGCCTAGGTGGCCAGTCCTGCTCCCAACAGCCATCCCCAAAACCGTCCTGTTACTGTGGCCACTGATGACTGACGAAGTACAATTTACCAATGATTTTTCCTTTTTGGAATTGTAAATTTGTAATTTTGGTGTAATATCTAAGAAATCATGCACAACCCAAGGTCACCACATTTCTGCACGTGTTATAACTGTAAGTTTCTTTTGCTCTAGCTTCTACATATGTCAGAGAACACCCAACCCTGGCTTTCTGGGTCTGACTTCTGACACTTAGCATGTTCTCCAGTTCCGTCCAGTAAATGCCATAACTTTGTTCTTCCTTCTGGTTGATTAAACTCCATTGTGTGTCTACATACCACGTTTCCTTTCTCCATTTCTACTGATGGACACCTGGCCTGGTTCCATAGGCTGTCTCTTTTGAATTGTGCTGCTGTGAACATCGGCTGCATCCCTACCACTTGCTTATTTCAGGCTTTTTGGATAAAGACGGAGGGGTGGACGGTGGGCTCATATGCTCCTTCCATTCCTAGTGCTGTTCAGGACTCTCCAGGTTGTTTTCCAGAGTGTACTGCCCCCCCCCCCCCCACATCCTCACCAGCGCTTGTTATTATTTGTGTTCTTGATAATCGCCGTTCCGACTGGGTAGAAGTATTGCTGCACTTTGGTTTGCGCTTCCCTGGGTGCTAGAGATGTTGAACGTATTTTCATATATTTGTTGGCCATTTGTATTCATTCTCTTGAGAAGCGTCTACTTAGTTCTTTTGCCCACTTATTCCTTGGAGACTGGGTTCAGGTGTTCATGCATTGAGTTCTCCGCATGTTCTGGATGTTGATCCCGGTTGGAAGGGTGGCTGGCAAAGCTCTGCACGTTCTCTTCGCGCTGCCATCGTTTACTGGCTTTCCAGAGGCTCTGGGTCATCTCCTCGCCGGGTTTGGTTTTACCTCTGGCCCTGGAGGAGTCTTGCTGGGGAAGTCAGCTCCTGAGCCGACACGTCGGCGTGTCAGGCCTGCCTCTTCCTCTCACGGGTGCCGGGTTCTGGTCTAATTCCCAGGCCTCTGATCCACTGTGAGTTGCTTTTGTGAGGAGTGAAAAATAAGGGTCCAGTTTCATTCTCTTACATACGAATATTCAATTTTCCCAGCACCATTTGTTGACAGGGTGTCTTTTCGGCCCTTTGCGGAGCACCAGATGACAGCGTCTCCGTGGGCTGGCCCTGTGTCTTCTCTTCTACTTCATTGGTCTTCCTGTCTGTCTGTTACCAGCATCATGCCAGAAGAGTTCTGAAGCCAACAAGTTTAGCAAAGTATCAGGATACAAAATCAACGTCATGAAGCAATCACTTTCCTATACACTAACAGTCAATCTGTGGAAAAGAAGTTAGGAAAATGGTCACAGCAAGAGGAGAGGATGGCAGAGCACCCCGCCCTCCACCGCGTGGCGGATGCCCACGGGAACATAGTAGATGCTAATCAAACGTGTTTGGAAGAGCTGAAAAACAGCGAAGCAAAGTCTCCTGACATTTTGAATGACTCTTGTCCATCACATTTAACGATAAATTTTCTAAATGTATTTCAGATTCCAAGTGGAAAGAGGAAGGGCCACGTTACAAAACTACACTATTGCTTTCATTCAGAATTCTCTCTAACCTTTAGTGATTCTGTCTATAAAATGGGAACAAAGCTGCTTAACGGGTTGGCAGCAAGATGACTCTGGGGCTTCGGCCTGACAGCTGTGGGCTGTGACGTGACCGCTCACTGAGGACTGACATTTTCCCTCCATTTCCCTCAGCTCCAGGATTCAGCTGTTACCCTTTCCTTTTGGAAACACGAATTCTCCCAAGAAAGGACGACTGCTCAGGTAAGTTGCCGTGATTGATTTCTGTAGCCTCCGTGTCCTCACAAATATTCCTGTGTGATTAATTCTGCTGTACCTTTTTTCCCAACAGTGTTCCTGAGATTTACTATTCAGTTATTAAAATGCTAATAACCACATTCATTTGCCTCCTCGTTTGTAGATTTGGTTATATCTCTTTCCTCACTCTGCTCTGTAAAGGAGAATATTTGGTTCTTGTTGGTTTCTTCAATTTTAAAATATGGTCTCTGCCTTTAACCCAAACTTTAGATCTATAACAGCATCACTATTACACTCTAGCTTATTCAAAACTTCTCTTTAGACGTGAAAGTATATTTTGGGTTTCCTAAGAATTTCATGTTTGTGTTGAACACGGCGTTATAGCTTTTGCATTTCATCTTCAAATATCTCTAACCTTTTTACACTGTCTCATCATACGCATTTTTAGTTGGAAAAAAAAAATAACACTGGAAACCTGATTGCTGTGCATTTGGCTTTTCCTTTCCACTAGGCGTGTGCCATGATTGGGATCTGAAGTCCCCTCAGGCTCACGTGTCCAAGGGTGGGTCCCCAGGTCAGCACTGTCCAGAGACGGGCTTTGGGGAGCTGGTTGGGTCACGAGGCTCTACCTTCATCAGTGGATTAATCCACTGCTGGCTGGTGACTGAAGAGACTGACGGCAGGTGCTGGAAGCTGGGGGGCCTGGTTGGACTCAGCCTGTCGCTGAGGACACGTCTTCCAACCTCCCCTTCTGCTTCTTGGCCACCAGGATGTCCTTCCTCCCCACCAGCCCATAGCAACAAGGTCAAGCAGCCAAGGCCTGAACCCTCCGAAGCCACCAGCTAAAATAAATATTTCCTCCTTTAAGTTGGTTTTTCCAATTATCTTGTCACATGATGAAAAGCTGATTAACACAGAATTAATATCCATAAAAGCTCATTCAACAAATAGTCAATGAGCAACCTCTGTTGGTTACTGCTCCAGACACATTGTAGCTCATTAATATTCTTTCAGAAACCAGGATCACTGTGCTGTTTGTTTTCTCACTTTTTGATTACTAAAATTTAGTAGTGGAAATAATAGCTTACCTTGCTCCGCTGTTTTCATTTTATTCCAGTTAATATGAACCCCTTTCTCATCACTTTTTACCTATATCCAAGAAGAGAAAATTCCTTGAAATCCGAAGAGATCATTAACGCCTCGGTTTAGAAGTGATCTCATGGAAGTTTGCAAACTTTGAAGTCAGTACTTTTCTTCTACTGAAATCATACCCAGGACTCCGGTTATTTAAAGCAACCAGAATTGCTGTTTTACTAAAACAAAGATATTGTACATATCAAATTTGTGACTTTTAATATTTCTGACATCTTTAAAGGGCACGATAACCCAGCATTGATAAACACCAGAAGCTGACAATTGGAGGGATGTGCCGAAGATGGTATCGTCAATGACATTAACCTCAACGTCCCATTTACTTTTGTAATTTCTAAGCTACACACTTTTACAGACATGCAGTTGTATATCTCGTTTAGCCTAGAAGCTGGAAAGAGGAAGTAGTCGGCCACTTTTATGACAAGGGTGTCCCTGACAACAGCAACCATCTGCTCACTTTCCTCTTTAAAAATGACAAGTCAGCCCAGAAGGCTTCAGATGGACGGGCGCACTCACCTGCAATTGCACAGGACTGCCTGCGGGGGGCGCGGCAGAGTCCTCCCAGCCCTGGAACGTAACTGGACTTGGCACAGGTGTGGGGTGCAAGGTGCTCACTCCTGCATTTTAGTGTGAACGAACAAGCACAGGCCTGAGGTTTTTTTTTTTTTTTTTTTTTTTTTTTTTTTTTTTTTTTTTTTTTTTTTAAAGAAAAGGAAGAGAAAACAAGTGTCCCTAACCCGTGTGCCTTTGCAAGAAGCTCAAAACCACAAGGACCGCCCACTCCGGAAGGTTCACCCAGAAGCGCTGTTTCATAAGTTAGGTGTGTTTCCAGACTCCTCCTGCCAGATCTCAGTCCTCGCACCTCCTCTCCTCACCGCGAGATGGAGAGCAGGAATGTCATGCTGTGTCCTTAACTGGAACTCCCGCCCCTCCTGTCCTAACTGGAAGGTCAGCGGTTCCAATAGCCTTTTCCAGGCACATCTATCCCGTGAGGGTTTTCTTCTCCCTCAAAGATTCCCTCTCCCTCTCCCAACCCACTCTGAGTTTTGCATTTTAAATTTTAATTGTTGAAATGTGACCGCAGACCTTGCACACCGCGGCTCTGATCAAATGGGAACTTCCCTGAACTGTTGTCCCAGGAAGGCCTGGTGCTCCTCGCTCACTCACATCCGATGGCTCAGGGTGTGCTTGATCCAGGGTTGTCTGCAAATCGTTTCATGTTCTTAGAAGTCTGCAGTTTTCTTCCAGGCTTTCCGTATTGCAATGTTTTCTCAGCTGCTTTAGATCCTTTTAATCCAATTCTTTCAAAAACCATTGCTGTTTAAACTGGCAGTTTTTATAGTCAGCAAGAAGCACTATAGGAGACAGCCTCTTTATCTCTTTCCCTCCGTCCCCAGATGTGCTCCTGCCTGGGAAGCTGTGCTCTCCGGCAAGGTGCCCTCTGCAGAGGAGTCCAGCCCTGACGAATTTGACAACTGGGACATCTTCAGAGGCGGAAAATCCCTCCTTCAGGGGTGACCTGGGTGGCACATTCCAAACGGGGAACAGAGATTCTGCCTTTCACTGTTTGAGATCGAAAGACAGAAACAATTGTTTGCCGTCTAACATTCTGTCTCTGCTAGTCACGGGATTCGTGAGCCCATGACTCCACTGGCAGATATTGGGGGACGATTTGCCTGTGACTTAAGCATTTTGACTTCACAGCATCCATCGCGCTCTGGGTCCTGGTTCTACAGGGTGAATCCTGGGTCACACGGCAGTGGTCACACTGAAATTCCCAAGCCCCTAATGCCAGCGTGTCAGGCTTATTGTGTATGATCATAATGCACCCTAATGATCAATTTTACAAAGATTTCAGCTTTTGAGAAAAGTAGAACTGGCTAATTAGTCAGACCTCGAGAGGATTTATTCAGCTTCTCTGAGGATATCAACCATTTAGGGGGACTTGGGGACTTGGATCATTTCCTTTGAAAGGTGGCAATTAGGACAGTGAGACGGAATGGCGAAAGCTAAAGTCATAAACCGCTTGGAGGAACTGCAAATCAATCTGACCGATAATGAGTTTGTCCCCAGCACAGTGAGTGTGTTTCCCAGCACAGTCTTTGAATAGTGTCAGAGGTCCAAGCCTCCGTGAGGAAAGTCTACAGGAGTTCCATGAGGCAGTATCCCGATAGTCGTGTGGTATTCACCGGTAGCTGGGAATTTCTGTTCCAAAGTTCTTCTTGAACATTGTTCACACCACATCTAACGATCTCTTTCTTTGGCCGTTAGCATGGATTCACAATTTAAAATCAGAAGGACCAATCCCTGCAAGGAGGTAGTTGTCGTCAGTAAATCATTGTCTTACAATGATGATTCTGTGAATCAGACTTTGGTTCTTCTTTTCCGATTACCCGTGAACATTCCTTTGAGAGTTCTCCAGGGGAAAGCCCTCCGACCCAAGGAAACGTGATAACCAAGAAGTGAGGACGGGTTTCTTGGGACTGGCTGGGGGGCAACAGGAAGATCGTCTCTGAAGTCTGGGATGGGATCTTGACGTCCTGACTCGCAGTCCTGCCAGAGTGAACTTGGAAATAAGGCTCTTTCAGTCGTGGGTATTTTCTTGTTCAGGACTCTATCTCTTTCCTATCAACAAAATCTTTTAGAAAATACGTTCTTGGAAGCAGATCTTGATCCGTGTGATGGGAACGTGGTCGCACACTCTTGGAGCCTAAGATCTCCGCTAGGCAGCTTTCCAACTGGTTTTAATTGCACAGGAATTCTTCTTCTTTTCTTCTCATCCATGTTCCATGATGTTTAAGTGAATGAACTTGTAAATGAGTAAACAAGTGAATACACATCGTCCTGGTTGTCAGAGGATCTGGGATGAACTCACTCACCTCTGACCATGCAACATTTTTCACCGAAACCCTACGCATCTTCAAGGACATCCACAATTAATTCCCCTTCCGACCATGGGACAATGCTCTGGCGATGGCTCTTGCTCCATCTTCAAGGTCACTGTTCTTGAACTTGGAAATTTGAAATGCACTTTTTAAAAATATGAAGCAGCTTTTCAAAGAGGAATAGAATGAGGCTTTCTAAGTTAAAATATTTCATTGACAGCTAGCATTATTCCAACCTCGCACATCTAATAAAGCGATCTTAAAACTCCTTCCCCATTTCAATTTCCCACTTTATTGGTCTGCAGCCCTGGTGCCACAGGTAATTTTCTGAAGGAGAGATATTTTTAATATGATTACAAATATAAATCTTTTGCCTAGGTGAATAGTTGTGTGCATCTGAGTGTATTTATTCTGCTTTATTAAGAAAGGGGATTGAAAGTAAAGACTGAAAAATACAATGGTTTGCTGAACCGCAGGAAATGTTCGAAGGAAAACTTGCGAATCTTTTAGAAAAAAATACGGCAAAATAGAAAGGTCCATTTCAGGCACTGAAGACTATTGATGGCCGGAGGGTCCACGTGTTCCGTGATGAACTGAGCCTCAGTGGAGGCTCAGGGAGCAAGGGCGACCTCGCGGGCAGCCCTGCAGTGGAACTTCTTGGATCAGCGCTTCTGCGCTCTCCAGCTGTGGGACGCGGGGTTCGCTGCTTGTGGTACTGGTTAAGGAAATTTGAGAAATAAATTTGTAAAAGCAGTAAGGGAGGAAGCAGGAAAACCAACAGAACTCAAGTTTGCTTAAGTCCAGGAGGAAGCTAGGTCGCTGTGGTGGAAAGGGCTGCCCAGAGACTCAAGCCTGTCTGCTGGATTTGGTGACGCAGAGATGGTCAAAAGCCTTTGTCGAAGCAAGATGGGGGGAGAGGAAAGAAGGAGTTCAGACTGCACTGAATTTCAGAGAGCTTGGAAAATTGGGGAGAAGAGTTAATGACTAGGAAATGTTCCATAGCATGAAGGAGAGGGAAAAGAAAGGGGCTGCTGGCCCGGGGGGGCACTGAGGAAAAACCAGATTTACATCCAGAGCAAATGGAGGACAGAGCTGGGGAGTAAGGAGGAGCTAAGAAGAGGATGGAGCGCACTGTGCTCCGGGCTCAGCATCGGGGTGTGAATCCACTGGCCAGTGTCCCTGCTTCCAGCTGAATGCCCTGGTGCCCTATTTCTCTGCGTGAGATTCCTACAACAGTCTGTTCATCTAAATATTGTTCTTGGAACACATCTGTATTATTTGGGAGATTCTGGGAGGGGAAGGAGAGTCTCTGCGTGCTCAGCCCACCCTAAACTTTCTGAACCTCTTCCTATTATTATTATTATTATAGAATTCAGACCCATCTTTCCTGAGTCTATTTCCTTCATAGAATGAGGTCAATCTTTTCTTGTTTCAGGCCAGATCTTGGGTCTCAGACCTTACATACATAACTGGAAGGGCTAGAGAAGAAAATCTATGCTCTTCTACCATGTAGGAAAAATGAGAGAAAAAAATAAGCCATCAAAAAGATTAATTGAGGGTTTCATTGACTAATAAGAATCCTGCAACACGGAAATCTAAAATGGAACGAAGAACTTTTTCTTAAGAAAAAAAGGAGAGCTTGGTACTGTGGTCCACACCTACAATCCCTGCCATTCAGGAGGCTGAGGCAAGAGGATTGCAAGTTTGGGATCAGCCTCAGCAACTTAGCTAGGACCTGAGCAAGTTAGTGAGAGCCTGTCTCAAAATAAAAATTTAAAAGTTATAGAGCGATCCTGGGTTCAATCTTCAGTACAAAAATAAAAAAGAAAGACAAAAGGGGAGAAAAAGTAGAAGAGAAATGGAAGTAAGAAATATCCAGACTTAGAAAGGATTCAAGAAGTCAAATCAAAAGACTACAGAAAAAGTAGAATACACTCTGAAGGTACGGTGGAAATACACACTGAAAAATTCAAATTGTTTTGTAGACATAGTAAATCAGTGATAACAAATACAAACAGATTAAAACTCCTCATATGGAAAACTGACTTTGTGTTTGAATTGTCTTAATTAGTCAGATGTGACTCATAAGATTCATACCTAAAAGGTGGAAAATCAGAACCAAAGCAATTGCAAAGGCAAATCACACAATTTTGAGGAAAAAAAAAGGGGTTAATGACTCTATTAGTGTCAAAAATTAAGATCATTGATAGGAATAAAGGCCACTACTACATAACGACACAAGAAATAATCAAATAAAATGATCATAACCTTGAATGCACTTGAACATATAGTCTCAAAATGTATAATCTAGAATAAACCTCTATAATTATAAGTGAAATAGGTCTAATGCATAATCACTTGACTCCGTTTAAAGGTGAGAGATCAGCAAAACTAAAATCAGTAAGAATATAGAGACTGTGACCAGCAAAATCAGGAAGTCTGGCAGGGCAGCAGCACAGGCCTGTAGGCCCAGCCCTGGGGGCGGAGGCTGGGGGGAGAGGCCGACCTGGGGAGCAGAGACAACCCACCAAAACTGACGCAAGAAGAAATAGAAAATACTAATAAATCAGCAGTCAAAGAAGAAATCCCTCTGCCTGTCACTAAGGAACAAACCTGGTGTGTACGAGTGGAAGTTAAGTGAACGTAGCAAGCCAGGGTACAAGAAAAGGCCACCCTGCTTCTATTCAAGATGGCTTGGAAGTCCTCACCAGGCGATAAGAAAAGCAACCAAATAAAGCACATAAAGCCTGACAAGGAAGGGGCAAAACTTTGAATAGTTGTGTAACTTCGTCGACTAGAACATCTGTGAGCCCCTCAAGCCCGGAGATGCCTGAGTGTTAGGGACTGCCTGGAAAACACAGGAGGAAAAGAACAGCAGAGCCACAGCTCAATACGAACAACCTGGGGAAACACGAGTGTCTTCTATATTTAACGTGCTTAGGAGTGAAATAAAATTAGTCCTTTAACAAATAAAAAATAACTTCAAAAGTGTTTTAAGAATCCTGTTTTGAGGGCTGGTATTGTGGCTTGGTAGTGGGGTACTTGCCTAGCATGTGTGAGGCACTGGGTTTGATCCTCAGCACCACATAAAAATAAATAAATAAAATAAAGGTGTTGTGTCCATCTACAACTAAAAAAAAAATTTTTTTAAAAGAATCACATTTTCAGATTTTCTCTTTTATTGAAGTATAAATTTTCAAAATAGTTTCTAAATATCTTCTATATTTCAGTAGTGTCCATTGTGATATTTCCTTTTTCATATAAAAAATGTTCAGCATCTCTAGCAATTATAGAAATGCAAATCAAAACTACTCTAAGATTCTATCACACTTCAGTCAGAATGGCCATTATCAAGAATACAAACAACAATAAATGTTGACGAGGATGTGGGGAAAAAGTCACCCTCATACATTGCTGGTGGGACCGCAAATTGGTGCAAGTTTTATGGAAAGCAGTTTGAAGATTCCACAGAACACTTGGAATGGAACCACCATTTGACCCAGCTATCCCACTCCTTGGCTTATACCCAAAGACTTAAAACCATCATACTACAGTGACACAGCCACATCAATGTTTATAGCAGCTCAATTCACAATAACTAGATTGTAGAACCAACCTAGATGCCCTTCAATAGATGAATGGTTAAAGAAATTGTGGTATATATACAATGGAATATTACTCAGCCTTAAAGAAGAATGAAATTCTGAATGAATAGAGCTGGAAAATATCATGCCAAGCACAATAAACCAATCCCAAAAAACATAAGGCCAAATGTTTTCTCTGATATGCTGATGCTAACTCACAGTAAGCAGGGTGGGGAGCCTAGGGAAGAATAAAGTTAGTTTGCATTTGGTAGAGGGGAGTGAAGGGAGAGGAGGGGGAACGGGGGTAGGAAAGATAGTAGAATGAATCAGACATTATTTCCCTAAGTACATATATAACTACACAACCAGTGTGACTCTGCTCCATGTACAACCAGAAGAATGAGAAATCATACTCCATTTATGTAGGTGTGTCAAAGTGCATTCTACTGTCATATATGACAAATTAGAACAAATGCAAAAAAAAAAAAAAAAAAAAGAATCATGCTTCGTACAAAGCTTAAGGGCATTTGAAGCAATGGTGTGGGTTCCCTGGGATATGCACATAATGTGGTAAACGTATTTAGGAAACCGTGAGAACCTGGAAGGGTGGAAGGTGGGGAGAGGAGAGGAGGGTGGGCGGGACCGGAGGGGCAGCCTATCTCGGCAGATTCTGACAGAGCTCCTTCCTCCCGGGATTGGTGGGAATCTGGGTGGGTGCGGTGTTGCTGCCCACAGTCACATTTATTTCGTGCATTTTGAAATGTAAACATATTCCTGGGAACCCCTGCTCCTTTCAAAGAGTTTGAAACATAGAAACAAAAAAAAAGTGAGTTATTATAAACATTTTAAAAGTCTAATAGATCGACAGGTTCCTTATATTACATTTTTTCTTGCACTGCACAGTCAAGGCCTAAATTCACTGAGCTTCAGGTCTGCCGACACACACCACTGAGTCCACGCCCGGCGCTGGAGCCTCGGTGGGACGGGCTACCCAGCTGGAAGCGGCTCCACCTCCTTGCAGCCCACGCCCTCCGTCCTGAGCCGCTGCTCACTCGCAGCTGCAGGGCCGCTGGCTGCCCCTTGCTCTGCAGGGAGGCGGGGCCTGCCCTAAAGTGTTCAGGGTACTGAACTAATGCCACCAAGCAGTCACTGCAGTGCAACGCCGTTAGGACTGAATGTTAAAAAGCTGCATTTCCCATTTAAAAATGGAAGGGTGTGAAATATCAGGAAGCATCGAGCATAATCAAAAGGTTATTTTTTTCCCATTTTGTTTTATTTTTCAGCTGCCCAGAGAGGCCACTGACACAGGGTTTGACTTTAAAGCAACGCTCTGTTAAACAATTTACATTTTGTGGGATTTGATATTTGTTGTAGGGAAGATATTATGGTCACAGTATCAAAAAGACTATTTCAAAGACAAATGTCGAGCCTGCTTTTGGAGATTGCTAAGAACAGGACAAAGTCACAAATCCCGGCCGTAGGAGCGGAGCTGTCTCACCCTTGTTCCCAGAGGGACAGCACCTCTGTGTTCCTGGATCCGAGTGGCACTTCAGGATGCTTCGGGGACTTCACAT
Source organism: Sciurus vulgaris (assembly GCF_902686455.1). Taxonomy (NCBI): domain Eukaryota; kingdom Metazoa; phylum Chordata; class Mammalia; order Rodentia; family Sciuridae; genus Sciurus; species Sciurus vulgaris. Next base: position 141,187,954 of record NC_136470.1, read on the forward strand.
GAAAAATGGAAATTCTCAAGTTCCTTATCCTCAGACCTCCGCACTATTAGACTTCTAAGTCCCCTCTTATGTTAATAAAGACAAGCAGTAACACTGAAGAGCCTGTGGTGTAAAATGTCACCATGGTCAAGACTCCGGGGCTGTAACTGGGTGAGGAGTGTGAGCAGGCCGCTCCGCGGCTCGCTGCACGTGCGGGTGACCTGAATTGTCAGCCTGACCGCGTCGGGAGGCCTAGACGAGGCTCCCGGGGTCTCAAGGAGGGTGTTCCAGGAATGATTGGCGTGTGGGACAGGAAGTGGGGGCGCACCCTAAGCGTGGGCCTCGCCATCGATAGGCTGGAGGCTTGGATGGAACAGAAGCTGGGAAAACAAGGACGCAGCCGCAGGAGCTCCGTCCCTGCGCGGTTCCGACCGCTGCTGCGATCCCGAGGCCGGCAGGCCTGCGTCCTTCACCTTCCAAAGCGCTCTGCGCTGACTCTCCAGGGAGTCCCCAGGCTTTCGGTCCTGGACTGGGGCGGCACCAACGATCCCTCTGGTTCTGAGGCCCCAACTTCGTGGACGGAGCAGCTACCGGTTTCCCCAGCTCTCCAGCCCGCGGACGGCCACTGTGGAATCAGCCAGCTTCCGGTGGTGTGAGCCCGTCTAGTAAACCCCTCTCGTAATCGTACCCACATATGTCTGTATATCCTACATATATCATATATATATATGATTCTGCCCCTCTAGGAAACCCTAATACACCTTACTTTAAAAATAAAAAAAATGATGTGGCACAGTAGGTCCATTGATTCTAATAAAATGTACCATTTGGAGCAGAGTGCTTATCATAGGGAAGTTGTATGTCAGAGGATGGGGATATATATGTGAGAATTCTAAACTTTCTACTCAATTTTGCTTTGAACCTAATTTTGTAAGAAAATTTAAGACTATTGAAAAAAGTAAAACATCACAGCACAGGCAATTGACTTGCCATTTCCACAACTGAGAGTCCAAAGGAGAAGGGACCCTCGTCTGCAAGTGCCCCAGAACCCCCCTTGGCCTGCGTGGGAACATCCCCGGGAATTCCACAGGCAGGGGTGGGCGGACTCCTCCACAGGCAGACTGCCAGGGGTGACGCGCCTTCTTCGCCGCACCCCAGAGTGAGCTCTAGCGTGAGCCGGGTCATTTCTTAATGTGTGTAATTAAAGACAGGGTTAAGAATGAATTGACAGCGTGATCCTAGGGAGAGGTGAAGGAAAGGGAAACTGATAGGGAGTCGTCTTGGGGAGCTGCACCCTCCTCAGGGGGAAACCCGCCCTGGTGGGGACGCTGATCGCATGTGTCATTGCCCTTCTGCAAGCCAGCTTCTCTCTTCAGGCTACTCTAATTGTATGTTTTAATCAGAAGTATTCAAATAACGCTTCTTGTGCCATGGTCTATTTGGACTCTGGGCGGCTGAGTTGGGTGAGAGCGTCTTTGTTAAAGCCCGTGCACAGCTGGGAAGCCAGGACAGCTCACAGCTCCCTCCTGGGAGGCCTCCACTTCACCTTCTCCCTAAGGCTGAGCTCGGCCTCCTGGATCCCAACCCTTAGCCGCTGCCTGGCGCTCAGCGGTGTGCTCCGCAGAACTGGAGGGAGCTCTCCTACTCTCTTGGTCTAATTCTAGCTCAGGGGCGTTTTCATTTGCTTAACAAAATAGTAAGTGGCTAACAAAAGAACACTGGGGCTCCTTGGTTCTGTCCCTGAAACCACAGGAAACCCAGATGCCGCCAACCATTCGATTTTCAGTTCTTCCAACAGCAGGCTGGTCAGTCTTCTGATTCTCCCCTCCGCCTTTCACAGGCATCCCCGTTTTTTTAATCTTACAGTTTCCTGGAATAACCAATGCAACGTGGTACCCTCTGCACACACAAGGGCTTTGACTCATTCCTGCAGAAGCCAAAGCCCAGGGGAAGCTGTTAGATTTCATTCTAGTGGTCTTGTACCTCAAAGGCAGTAGAAACAGACCCACTGTCACCGCGAAGGGCCACTTAAAAGTTTCACTGCAACCTACAGGAACTCCTCAGCTCACACCCTATCCACCAACTCTCATCTTTATGATCAGAGTTCCGATTCTGGGTTGTGACAACCCTTTGTAAATGTAAAGTGAGTTATGAAAATTACTTTTCACACTGTCTTGTATTTATTTCATTTGTGAATTGGCACCAGTTGGTATCCTTTTTGTTCTTGAGCTGTTTTCCAGGTAGTACCATCTTCCTGGTATGTACCGCTGGGGCCATGCAGCTCTGGGGGCCAGTGAGCATGGAGTGAGCAGCCGATTATGCTGACGCAGAGACGGAGGCCTAGACGGAGGACCAGGAAGAGTTCCTGGGGAACACGGCTGGCTTATTCTGGGCATTGCAAAAAAATAAAATAAAGAAATCCTGGTGCTGAGATTTTCTCTTTGCCATTGTTAGGAGTAAGGCTTGGACTGAGTCATCAAAGCTTCAAGTTCAATGGCAGTAGCCGCTTCCCTCCCTCCTGAGCTGCACAAAGAGCACAGTTAGCGTCACAACTTGTTAGAGAAGCAAATCGCGGCTGCAGGGAGGAGCTGATCCACTGGGAACATGACACAGCACGAACAGGTTGACTCCCAGCGACTCTGGCAGCGCCACTCGAACACACGGGAGCCCTGTTTGAGCAGGACCAAGACGCTCTTTCACCTGAGGTGAACACCGGCCTCACATTCTGGTTTGTCCCTTTCTGCTCTTGGTCCCACAATGGTCTCGACTCCTCTCCTGGGTGGGTGTGGGAGTTCTAGACACACTTTGAATGGTTCTCTTATTGGACGATTTGGGCTTGGGGCTGGTGAGTTCTGCCCCTGGGGCGCTCGCTCTGTGAATCGCCCCATTGTTTCCAGGGGAGAAAGCACAGCCGGTGTGTGGGTGTCTGAAGAAAGGGAGCAGTTCTGCAGAGCCTGCCCGATGGCCAAGCCACTCCCGAGGAACAGAGTCCGTCTGTAATCTAATCCGAAAAGGCTGTTAAAAATGCAAAAACAAAGGGGCCGGTTCTCATGTGCAAAAGGTCGCTGGTCAAAGGCGCCCATAGATCCGTGTTAATTTGGGTTTGATCGTTTTTTATTTGGACACCAGCATTCCAAGCCAATCCTCAAGGACATTGGATATTAAGTTCGTTTAAAAATCCTATACTTCATGAAATCATGCCACGGTCAAAGTTATTCTGGGTTTTTTCTACTGAAGGGTGCGTTTCTTTATTCTGTTTACACCAGCCTTGTGTCAAAAACTATTTTTGGTGCCCGGCTGTGAGGAAGAAGTCCCCTGACGGCAAACCTCAAGTGAGCCTGGTAGCTCCTCGGGAACCGCATCCCACTTAAAGTCTTATGCCACTTGCTGGAAATGACAAGAGTGACCACGGTGGCCTGAGGACTGCCTCGTGTCCCCCAGAAAGCAGACTCACCAGACACCCCAGAGGAAGGATGCTTCGGCAGGTGCCGGCTCCCAGCAGGCTGCAGGCACCCTGGGCACCAAGTCTGAAGGACCACGACCCATAGGGGCAATAGTATTTCCTCGCAGCACACGGACCAACCACACAGCAGGAAAGCAGGACAGAAGGACCCACCCAAGGCCTGCCCTCGGGTTCCCTGGCTGTGCTCAGAAGCCCTCTGCACACTGAGCCCCGTGGGCACTCGGTCCAGCCTGTTGAACCATCTGCAGCGCCATCTTTGTTTCCAGAGCTTCCTGCTCTTACCCAGGGCAGGAGTTTCCACCCGTGTCTGCAGATGCCAGCAGCAGCCCCTGCGTGCCCGTGGCCCCGGGTCTTCCCTTCAGCCCTTTCTCTTCTGTGTTTTGCTCTGCAGCCTTCTGACCCTGCTGTACCTCCAGGGACTCCCGCAACCACGGCAGCAGCCTCTTTTGGAGATTGGACTACTTGGCCTCTCCCTGCTCCCGGAAACGCTCTCCTTCCTGGGCCTCTGTGCGGCTGCCCTTCCTGTGTCTCCTTGCCGCAGCTTTCTCCTGTGCAGCTTGCTTGTCTTTTTTTTTTTTCCTTACCCCAGCATTTTGTCTTGCTAAATTGCCCAAGCTGGCCTTGAACTTGCCATCCTCCTGCCTCAGGCCTGTACCGCTGTGCCCACTAACACTGCCCCTTTCCTTCAGCGTCCTCTCCCCTCAGGTCTTGCTTCCATTCTCTGCCAGCTTTCCCCCCTCTCCCTTCTTCCTGGGCCATGTATTCTGCTCTGTGCTTTAGTTGCTAAATGCACAGTGAAGGGAGCGAGGCAGTAGCCACGTCTCCCATTCCGCCCCTCCCCACCACAGCGTTTCTCAATCTACACTGTTAGCTTCCTCCACAGTCCTTGGTCCCATCAGCCCGCGGGCTTCTGTCCTTCAGGGTAGTTCCCCTGCCCTTTGCTCTCTTCCTCTCTCTTCCTCCCTTAAGGGCAGAGACTTCTTCTGCTTATGAACATCTCTTGTGTGAGTTCCTGCATCCCGTCGTCCTCCAGGCGCTTTCCCACAGCATGGTCTCCACAAGACCTCTCACCCAGCTTCGCTTGAGCTCTCCTCCTGCAGGCCAGCTGTCTCCTGGAAAGCCTGGTGCACATGCCCCGCAGTCCTCAGACTGGACACATCCAAAGGGAGCCCCTCTCCTCCACTTCCTGACAGCTCCCTATCGCCTACGGCCATGCCTCGCATGGGGTCCTCCGGGACTCTTCCTCTCACTCCTGCAGTTGATCCATCACCGGGTCTTGTGAAGCCTGATATCTAGGTGTCTCCTGAAGCTGCCTAGTCCTTTTGTCCTCTGGCCCCAGATGTCACCTGAACGGCTGATCTCCCTTTCTCATGCTCAGGGTCCCAACAGCATAATACATTTTCCACTCAGATGGGTGGATTTAATAAACAGCTAGCATAAAATCAACAAATGGATTCCACTAACTTTGAAACAAATTCCAAAATCCTTAACATGCTCCTAAAGCCCAGTGCTGGTTTCTTCCAGCTTCAGCAATTCCCAGGTGTGCCAAGGCACCCTTGGCTTCTCCTGGGGGGGTCTGTCTTTCCGGGTTTAGGGCTTCTGACACGCTGCTCTTTGGTGCAGAGAGATTAACTCCTTCCACATGCAGACAAAGCCCCATGCCCTTGGCAACTCTCCATGAGGCCCCTATTTCCCACCACGATAGTCGTTATATTTTGCTCTAATAGCTTATTCTAAACTCCATCAAGGCAGGCTGTGACTTCACAGAACCTCCCCACATGACTGCAGGCAAAGAGTCCCAACAAATATCACTGGATAAATATATATTACTGAAGAACTAAATTAAAGATTTTTATGTGCATCTTTGTATAAAGATAAGTATAAATCATAAACAGTTTTAAATGATCTATCTAACTTGGGGATAGGAAGTAAAGTACACCTTTGCATTTATTCACAGAAGGAAGTACTGACATTTGTGTGTTGAATGCTATGTAAAGGAGATAATAACAGTCATAGTTCTATCGTTGCCTTAATATGTAGCCATCTCTTCTCTGTAAAACACTTCTGTGGTACATGGAAAGGAAACTCTGAACCCAAATGAGTTGTGGCAAGATAAAATTTGGAATTTTCATTTCTTTCTTTTTTTTTTTTTTTTTTTGCACTGCCCAGTGTATTCCTGTTGTTCTGTGCCTCTCCTCCACAGCAGGCGAGAGGTGAGGACCCAGTGGCGAGTGAGTCAGCAGCAGACGCACTGGGAGCGAAGCCCACAGCCTGGGGCCACAGCAGCAGGATAGTCAGCCGAGGCCAGAGAAGACAAGAGGACCACAGGCAGAGAAGCCCTTCATCTGCCATCCCTGCAGGTTTCTCTACCCAGCATCCACGCCTGGGAGGAGGGGTGCCTTGTGAGAGACACAGCGCTGCTGAGGGTCTGAACTTGGCCAATGAGATATAATCCTGCCTGGACCCAGCATCCACTTGAAAGAGGTCACCATACACCAAGATGCACCCGGTGACCCGTGAGCGTGAGTCACGCTTTGTGGGGACATCGGGTTTCATCCTGGGGAAGCCAAAGAGCATTCAGTTCTGATCATCTGAACCAGGAGGGCGACTTCAAATCTGATATAATAGAAGCCTGAGTGTTCCCCAGCCCGATGCTCAAGAGACGCTGCCATGGAATGAGAGGCCTGGGCCACCTGCCTGACTCCAGAAGGTCTCAGTTTCCGGTGTGACACGGTATCCTTTTCAAAGGGCCATTTTGGTAACAATGTGAAGAAGGGCATCAAGGGTCCTAAGAAAGCCGTTCAGCCACAGGAAGAGCCTGGCCCCCCGTCTGGACGGAAGGCTTCTGCCTCTTGTCGGCTTCCCTCCCCGCCTCCGGCTCCGCTTAACTCACTTTAAGAAAATGAATACAGATTAAAAATGGAAAAAGAAAAAGAGAAGAATGGACAGGTTCACCCCTTTGATATCCCCTTCCAGCCCTAGGGAACCATCTTCAGGTCTGCCCCCTGGGCAGGCATCCCTGGGGTAGTGAGAGGAGGGGATGGACAGAAACAGAGGCTCACAAAGCCTGAGCTAAATTAGAGTTTCCCCTTGCCCTCCCACAGCTGCCTGGTGAACTTTGTGTCAGTGTTTAATATAAACTTAATCAGAACTAATAAAATAAAAGCAGCACGTTGACCAATATTTGTCTGAAAAGCTAAACTCAGGGTAGAAAATAAAACCTGTGCAATTGGTAAGATTGACCAAAAATTTTCAGTAAGGTAAGTTTGCTTCATGGTTAGGAAAGGAGAATCTCTCTCCCCATCCCGAATGTAAGAATTTCCCCATCCGTCTGTGGTCCTTAGTATTGTGAAAAACCATGGTAGAATTTCCTAATAATTTCTTCAAGGATCAGTTAACAGTACTTCCTTGATACAAATATGCAGGAACAATTAAATGTAATTCTGATTGCTTCATCTCAGAAAAATGTATGTTTTTATGTCGCAAAAGCTTCATTGCTGCATCCAATTTCATTGTCTGGATAGACCAGAATTTGTTTGCATAATTCCTGTTGATGAATCTTCTCATTATTAGTGTTTCCAAAAAACCCACCTACACTCCTTATGATTAAATGCTTTTGGTACATGTATTTTGAAGTAAATGAAAACATATATTTTTGTCCAGAAATCCTACCATAAAACTTTCAAGGGAAAGCGCTACCTACAGTGATCACACTGTGATGTCATTTGAGAACATTCTTTACAGCAATGAATACTTACAGGGAGCAAAACTTACTCCAGACGTTTTGACTTTTTAAAAAGTATGAATATTCTATGGTAAAATAGAAAAGGGGAAATTATTTTCCTTAGGCACTCAAAATATGTAAACATTGCCTTTTGTCACCTGAGCCATTCACCAAAATGTCAACTTCTAGAAATAATGTCCCAGACAATAAATCGTAAAACACTAGTGTCCAAGAAAGCAGTTGGAGCATCCTTCCAGAATGAAAAGTTGTCTCTTGCCACTGTGTTTGTTACCAATCTACAGAGTATAGCTTTAAACTAATTTTAAAATTAACTTACCAGGCTTACTTTTTGTTTTCTAGGTAAACTTTTGAAAAACTTGAATGCTAATCTTTCATATACAATACTGATTACATGTACATAACTCTTCCAATAACTTAAAGCATCGTGATATTTATCTCTTCAATGACTCCAGGAGGTCATTGGACAGGTTTAATGAAATGAACTTTCAATACTGAAGACAATTACAACCAAATTGGTTGTTTGTTTTTTAACAAAAATGAGCAATATCATGAAATTACTTTCTCACAGTTATTTTAGATAAAAACAATTCTGCACATTTTATTCTCATTTAGCAAGGGCATGCTATGGAGTTCATAGTAGCTATATCAAAATAGGCTAACTTACTTTCAGTTCAACAGTCATCTCGTCGTATTAATGGCGAATAGAGTCTAGTTCCCTGTGTGATGGTGCTGTGTGTGGGATAATCGCACAAGTATTGTGTTCTCAAGGAAAAGCATGAGACCCTAGTCAGCATATCTAGGCCCGTCAGCCTTTCACCGAATACCTCAGGGTGCCCGTACTGGGCTGTGGAAAGTAAAGTGGGCATTAACAGAAGGAAATGTGGCCTCCGTGCAGCAGGCACATCACAACAGCAACTGGATGCAGGTCCTCCGGATTCAACCACCCAGACAGCCTGGAGGCCATGCCACTGAACTCCAGGAAGAGGGACCACAGAGGGTCGTGCTCCCCAAGGAAGCTGGAGAACTGAGAGCATTCAAAGACTCTGAAGCCCTGTGTTTTAAAACTCAACATGCCTTTTGCTGGAAGGGTAGAGACAGGAGTTACGATTCGGAGGAGTCGATGCTTTCTAAAGGTTAAATAATGACAAAGGAAAGGAGGACTTTGCAGCTGATCCTCTCTGGACTGCGACAGGATTCTGCGTCTTTAGGCTTCAGCCTAAGGAGCGTGGAAGCATTAATACTTGGTTGTCGCAGCTTCCAAACAGATCTTCTCCCTCAAGGCAGACGTTGAAGGTTTACAGAGGTCCTGGTTTGCTTCCAGAGCCCCACTTCCGCGGGGCCAGACGACAACCACAGTAGCCCAACTTGTGATGCTTTGGCTCCTCCGCTCTGACCGCCCGCCAGGAGCCGGGGCTGGAAGAGAGAGTCAACATCAATAAAACGGGCTCCAATTTTTAGAAAACACAAAACTGAACCTAACCAAAAATATGAGGGTGAGGTGAAGGGTCAGAATAAATGTTATCAATTATGTCTCACATTTTGGCAGCAAAATCACTTAACTGACAGAAGTTCCAAGAATGCAAAGAGCATGCCTATTGCTGTTTTTCCCCTCCAAAATCTTGTAGTGAGCTTATGCCCTTAATAGCTTCTCAGTAAATATTTGCATGGAATGAATGACTACAAAGGACTAATTGCTTGTGGTGTGGCTAAAGGATAGAGACTTTATTCAGATAAAGGTTACCTTCCTATTTATTTTTCTTCAGGTTAAAAAAATACATATATTGATCTTATTTAAAATAAGAGGTTTAAAATCAGGGATAGGGGCATGCACCTGTAGTCTCAGCTACCAGGAGGCTGAGGCAGGAGGATGACTTGAGCCCAGGAGCTTGAGATCAGCCTGGGCAACACAGAGAGATCCTGTCTCAAAAAATATAATGTATTAAAATAAGAAACTTAGAACAATTATTATTAGCAATCAGCAAGTAGCATAATGAAAGCTTTCACTGGTCAATATTTATACCCCGAGAATGCATCCCACATTTCTATTGCGTACCCCCATGCGGAGGATGTTCTCCTTGGGTTCAGCAACATCACCAATTTTGCATTTAAAGGTGCAAAGCTTTGAAAGTTCACCTACAACCTTCATAGTAAAGATGGGGAAGGATACATGGAGTTCCTCTTAGAAGTCGCTGCATGCAGGGTAAAGAGGTGGAGAGCAGAAGCAGGGCTGACCAGCCTCATCTGTTATTCATGAACCTTTGCCATTTTGAATTCCACGTTGCGCAGGTAGAGACTGAGAAGACCAACCCTTATCTTTCATATACTCTGGTAAGAGCTCTGTTTCTGATTATAATTTTTTTAAATTTTCCAATCTACTTTCTTCAAATTTCAATTCTTAATAATTATTATTAAACCAAGCTGTTATTATTATCATTAAAAAACTGTTCAGTTCAACAATTAACTCTGGTTTATATTTTTACATGTTGTTATAAATACTAGGTATGTTATTTACATTTTAATGATTAACATTTATTTTATTAAGCCCTTTTTTTTATCCTAACGTTTGCTTTTATTTTTATGCTTGAGTATTTTAAGATAAATTCCAAATATGAAATTCCACCCCTACAGACACCTTTTAAATTTTAAAAAATTAATATACTTCTCTTAAAAAGAGATTTCCTATATGTTCAAAATAACATTTTCACATCTAACAAATGTAATAGCGATTTTCTAATATTAGCTTATATCAAAGTGATATTTCTATTTTCCTGTTTGACACCAAAATACTTTTTACAACCAGCTGTCTAACTGTGCACTTTGAAATTCCCAACCAGTCGCCATCTCACATAGGCACATGGTTAAGTTCCCAGGCCACACTTGAAAGTCCCAGTAGATCTTTACTCCTTGTGTGACTTCAGGCCACAGAATCTAAAGACCCTCTGAAGTCTGTCTCCCAGGCCACCTTCCTCTTAACGGTGGCACTTCTTAGCCCCCCCTGGACAGCATAAAAGATGCAGGCAGCGAGTCCTGTAATTAGAACACGTCTCTGAACACACTGTTCCAGTAAGCTCTTTCCTGCTCCAAACCCAGGCCCAGGGCTTGAGCTGCTCCGGCTATTATAGCGGCTCTCAAAGAAGCACTTGTACAATTCAGAAGAAAACTTCCCTTGAATTTTGGCCGCATTTTTACTCAAGAAAGCACACAGGAAGGACAAACAGCTCTCATTAGTACTGGCACAGATGACCATGAGCTGGACAAGTGTCCCCAGAGAGTCCCGGCCTGCTTTCTCTCCCGGCCTTCTGCAGTCCCCCTCCTGACTCTGGTTCCTAGAGTGTCAGCAGATACCACAGGTGCAGTGGCTGGGTCCGGTCCTCCCAGCGCTGAGTGGCTCTCAGAGCCAGTCCCGCAGGGACCTCAGCCAGCCACACCCAGCCCACTGGGTGCCCAGGCCACGCACACTTTCTAAGGCACACTTCCTTTCCCCGTTTCCTGAAAGTGTTTTGGGACCGACTTCCACCCTAGAGCGCAGGGTCGCCTTGCCAGGTGACCAGGCAGGCGCAGCAGTGCCCGATGGTCCACAGCGTGCTGCCTGCCCCCGTTGCCCTGCAGAACGGAGCTCCGAGTGGCCTCCCGGGAGCTCCCCAGGTACAGACAGAAGGTCTGACCGTGCGAGGTGCAGGGCGCAGTCCGGAGAAACGGGGCTGGGGCGGGGCAGGAGGAACCTGTGCCACGCAGGCCGGGGGTGACCCCGTGCCCTCCCTTGAAGCCACACTCCAAACAGCCACCAGGCTGCCACGCAGGCCGCGGGCAGCGGCCTTCTCCAGAGCGCCTCTGCCTGCAGTGGGCACTCTGCCGTCCAGGCGAGCTGCTTCTGCCGTGCTGCGCGGTCGAAGTTGTCCCGCGTGCACTAAAGGGACCCGTGACCCATCGCCTGCGCCCCCAGAGAGCGCTTCTGCGCCAACCAGTAAGAGGGGAGATGGCCTCAAGTGACCCGGCAAGGGAAGCCCTTTCCACCCCCTGGACGGGACGTTCTCCCCCAGCAGGAGGAGTCCCCAGTGCCCAGGCCCGTTCCAGCCCTCCTCGCCCGAGGCTCAACCCCAAGGGCTCGGCCTGCGGGGCTGTTCTGCCCCAGCCCTAAAGGACCAAGTCCCTGCGCAGCCTGTGGGGGAAACACCGACGGACAGACAGAGACAGGGCCTCGCGGGCTTGCGTAGCTCTGGCGGTGTCCTCCTCTCGTCCCCGCCTACTCTGCACTAGACCGAAGGACTGTAACCAAAACAAGAAAAATGGCCAGGGAATGAGGCGCTGGGCCGTGAGCCGGGGGTCGGGCACAGGGTGGACAGGAGCTGGATAGGAGCTGTCTGCACGCATGGCAGGAGAAGGGACAGCCCCCTGGCCTGGGGACAGCCACGGGGCAGAGACGGGGACACATGCGAAACACGCAGAAAGGCCTCTGTGCCGGCGCGTGTCGGAGACGCACGGCAGCGGCGCAAACCTGCGTGCAGTGCGCGCAGAGCTCCGCAGCCCTGCTGCCCACTTCAGGCCTCCCTCGGCCCTGGACGTGGAGGGGGGACGCCCCGCCGCCTCTCGCCATCCACAGCCCTAACCTGCAAGAAGGCGGTGGTCGTAAGATCTCTTCAGCCTCCCAAGACCTACCTGTCCGGTAGCTGAGCCAAGCAGCCCGGCCCAGGCCTCTTTTCCGGTCCCTCACCGTGAAGATGATCCCTTGGCAGGGACACGGACTCCATGCTGTAAAGGCATAACTGTAGCTGATACACTGTGGCCACTTCGACGTGGCAAAACATGCTTAAAGCTTCTGGACAGTAGCATATGAAAGGAAAGAACTCTTGCAAAACAAAACAAAAAGGCACATTTTTATAATTAAAACCAAACCGCCTATATCGGGGAAGTCTGCAGAGCAGTTGTAGAGGTAGGTATTGCTTTGGCCAAGTTGTTCCCCCCAGATAACCATCCCAAACCTTAGTTAAGGTGAAAATGCAAAATCTGTGTTTTTATTCTGTTTCCCTTTAAATCTGTGCACAGTGCAGGTGCTCAGGGCAGAGACACAAAGTTATGGAGTGGGGAATATGGTTCACTTCCTGTGCATGAATCCGGAAGTTCACCGTTTGGGGTCTGTATTATTTGAACTCAGGAACCTCCAATCCATTAAAATGTAGAGCACATTTTTGTAACTGGGGACACAAGAGACTAAGAATGCAGCACCAGGAAATTCAAAACCCCTTTTCAGTCCCCAGCACGGGCAAGCCTTGCCCTGCCCACATCGATACTCAACCCACTCAGACAACTTATCTGATGGTAGTCATTCTAAGACGCTCTGGGCACTTAAGGATAAAATGTAACCCATGATACACCTGCCTGGGGATTTCAGAAGCTCAGATGCCTGCAGGGAGCAGCTAGGAAAGTGAGCAGGCGGATCGCTTTGCACTTCCCTGAGGAGCCACACTCTCCATTTTTCTAGAAACAGGTGATCCTCTTGGCATGGCTTGGCACTTGTCACCCCCAGCTGGGCGAGACATGGACAGCAAAGAGACATTTGCAATCCTGAAAGGACTCTGGTGTGAGGGCAATGACTGGCCACTGGGCCCAGGGGTGGACCCATGTGTGGTCCTGGGAAGCCCAGCTCCTGTCCAGTGGCCACAGTGCCTTCTCAGTCCAGTGAGTCACAGAAATAGGGCAATTCATTGTTCCCTTATCTTCCGATTTTTCAAGGAAAATCCAGTCTGTAGGTACAATTTTCCAATCTTAAAGTGTTCATTTCTTTGAGACCAAATAAGTCGAAGAAAATTCATTCTTCAGACTGTTGTTAAAAAGGCCCTTTACTGTGAAACTTCTGGATTTAAAAATGCACGAGATTACAGGGACTCGCATTGTTCTCACACTCACAACAGCCCAGAACAGAATGCAGCGGGCCGCAGTCTGCAGTATGAATTGGCTTTCACCTGTGAGGCAGAATCCTTAGCTACTTTTATTCCCTAAGAACAGACTGGATTGGGTCACCCCATCAGCGTCTGTGATTCTCTGACTTATCACTTGTAGCTTCTATCCAGAGTTCAACACATGTGTCATGTGCGTGGCAGAACATGCTTCAACACGTGTGTCATGTGCATGGGCAGAACATGGTTCGTTCTGGCCCAGTTCTTGTGCTTCCATTCTGGGTATGGACCAATGGCTACAGATCACTGGGTGAGAAAGTTCCTCCCTGTTCCTCCACTGGGTCAAGAATTCTCCCTATGCTGCTAATAGTTGCACTTGCGTTCTTGGAAGACACAAGAGGTAGATTTAAAAACCAGGACCCATGTAAGTTGTGAGATGGGTCATACACCCGTGAAAGGCTTGCTTGATGCCAAAAACCAAGAACCTGTGGATCTCCCACGATCACCTTTGTGCATTTCCAGGCAACCTGGATGACACTATGCTAAGAGAAAGAAGCCAACACAGAAGGACCCATGCTGCATGTGCTCACTTATCTGTGGGATCTAAAAACGTCAAACTCACAGAAGCAAAGAAAATAATGGTGGTTTGGAAGATAGGAGTTGAAGGCTGGAGAGTGGAGAGAGATTGGTCAAAGGATATAAAGTTTCAGTTAGAAGCAATCAATTTTGAAGATCTATTGTACAACATGATGATTATGCTGATATTAATGTTTACTTGGTTACTGCTAAAAGAATAGATATTTTCCATGTTTTTATTGGTGAATTACAATTATACACAATGGTGGGATTTGTTTTACATATTCATACATGCACACAATGTAACAATACAGTTTGGCCAATATCAACCCCCAGTATTTCCCCTTTCCCTCCCCTCCTCCCTCCTCCAGTTCTTTCCTTTATTCTGCTATTCACCCTTTGATTTTCATGAAATCCACCATCACCTTTCTTTTCCTTTCTACTTTCTAACTTCCACCTATTAGAGAAAACATACAACCTTTGACATCCTGAGTTTGCTGATTTCACTTAATATACTGATCTCAAGTTCCATCCATTTTCCTGCAAATGACATAATTTCACTCTTCTTTATGACTGAGTAATATTCCATTGTGTATTTTCTTTATCCATTCATCTGTTGAAAGACACCTACATCAGTTCCATAGTTGGCTGCCATTCTAACTGGAGTAAGATGAAATCTCAGTGTAATTTTGACTTGCATTTTTCCTAATTGCTAAAAATATCAAATACTTTTTCATATATTTGTTGGCATTTTGACTTCCTCCTTTTGAGAAGTGTCTATTTAGTTCATTGCCCATTTATTAAATGTGGGTTTTTTTGGTGTTAAATTTTTTGAGTCTTTATATATTCTGAATATTAATCTTATGTCAGAAGAGTAGCTAGCAGTGATTTTCTCCCATTTTGTAGGAACTCTCTTCACATTCTTACTTCCTTTGCTCTGTAGAAGCTTTTTTTAAATTTGATGCCATCCCATTTATTAATTCTTGGCATTACCTTCTGACCTTTAAGAATCCTTTGAGAAAGTCGTTGCCTGTCCCTGAATGTTGGAATGTTGACCTTGCATTTTCTTCTAGGAGTTGTACAGTTCCTGATCTCATTCCATTTGGTCCACTTTGAGTTGAGTTTTGTGCAAGGCAGGAGGTAAGAGTCAAACCTCAATCCTCTGCATATGGATAACCAGTTTTCCCAGAACCACTTGTTTAAAAGGCCATCTTTCCAACAAAGATTTTTGGTACCTTTGTCAATAATCAGATGACTGTCTCTCTGTGGGTTTGCCTCTGTGTCTTCTATTCCATACCCTTGGTCTCTGGGTCTACTTTTAAGCGAGTACCATGTTGTTTTTGCAATATAGCTTATATAGCTCTGTAGTATAATTTGAAGTCAGATATTATGATGTCATCTGCATTTCTTTTCTGATGTAGAATTGTTTTGGCTACTCTTGACCTTTATTCATCCAAATGAATTTTAGGAATTTTTCTAGTTCTGTACAGAATGTTGTTTGGTATCGCAGTGGGGATTGCACCGAATCTGTATTCTGAATCTGTAGCCTGCTTATCCATGTGGAAGGTCTTTTCTTCCTGTGCCATCTTCGATTTCTTTCTTCAGTGTTCTATAGTTAGCCTCAGAGAGGTCTTTCACCTCCTTGATTAGACTTATCCTTAAGTTTTTTGTTCGTTTGTTTGTTTGCTTGCTTGCTTGTTTTCTGAGGCTTTTGTGAATGGAATTGTTTTCCTGATTTCTTTCTCAGGAAATTCATTTTTGGTTGTGTAGGAAAGCTATTGAGCTTATTTGTTGATTTTGTAACCTGCTACTTTCCTAAATTTATTTATTAGCACTAACATTTTTCAGGTGGGGTTTTTTGGATCTTCTAACGATAAGATCATATATCATTTGCAAACTGATATTTTTATTTCTTCCTTTCCTATTTTTATCATCTTTATTTCCTTCTCCTGCTTACTTGCTCTGGCTAGAATTTCTAGTATTATATTTAATATGAGGGATGAGAGTAGACATCCTTGTCTTGTTCCAGGTATTAAAGGAAATGCTTTCAGAATTTCCCCCATTCATATGATGTTGGCTTTGGGTTTGCCATATTGCCTTTATGATGTTGAGGTAAATTCACTCTATCCCTAGTTTTTTCCATATTTTTATCATGAATGAGTGCTGAGTTTTGTCAAAGGCTTTCTCTTTATCTATTGGTGTGACTATGTGATATTTGTCCTTAATTCTCTTTATGTGGTGAATTAAATGTATTGATTTGAATGTGAAATATTCCTTGCAACCCTGGAATTAAACCAATAAATGATATAAAATCTTGTTAATACGTTGTTGAATACAATTTGCTGATTTTTGTTAAGGGTATTTTCATCAGGGATAATGATCTGTAGTTTTCTTTCCTTGGTATGTTACCATCTGGTCTTGGTATCAGGGTGATACTGACTTTTAGAATGAATTTGGAATTGTTCTATCCCTTCCTATTTCATGGAATAGTTTGAGGAACATCGACATTAGTTCTTCCTCAAAGGTCTGGCAGAATGCAAGAGAGAATCCATCTGGTGCTGAGCTTTTCATTCTTGGAACACTTTTTATTTCCGCTGCTATTTCACTGCTAGTCATTTATTTTGATTTTCTGTGTCTTCTTGATTCAATTTTGGAGGTTATTTATGTCTAGAAATGTATCCATTTCTTTTAGGTTTTCTAAATTATTAGAGTAAAAGTTTTCAAAATATCCTTTATGATTCTCTGAATTTCTGTAGTTTCTGTGATGATTTCTCCTTGTTCATCTCTAATTTTATTAATTTGGGTCTTTTATTTATCTCTTCTTGTTGATTTGGAAAAGGGCTTAACAATCATCTTACCTTTTCAAAGAACCAACTCTTTGTTTCATTGATCCTTCTTATTGATTTTTGTTCCCAATTTCATTCATTTCCATGATTTTTATTCTAACCCTAATTATTTTCTTCCTTCTACTGATTTGGGAATTGGTTTCTTCTTATTTTTCAAGGGACTTTAAATGCTTCATTAGGTTATTTACTTGGGACCTTTCTTTTTTTTTTTTTTTTTTTTTTTTTTCTTTTTTTATGTAGGCACTCATAGACATAAATTTTCTTCATAGAACTGCCTTCACAGTGTCTCAGAGGGTCTAAGAGTTGAACGATTATTCTTGTTTTATTCTAAGAATTTTTAAATTTTTCCCATTGATTTTTTTTTTTCTATTACCTATTCATTATCAAAAGGATATTATTCAATCCCCATGTGGTTATGTTGTTTCTGTAGATTTTTTTGGTGTTGGTTTCTAATTTCATTCCATAATGGAAAGAAAAGATACAAGGAATTGTCATTTTTTTTGTATTTGCTAACAGTTGTTTTATGGCCTGAACTGTATTCTATTTTGGAGAAGGCTGCATGAACATCGAGAAGAAAGTGAATTCAGTTATTGTTGAATGAAATATTCTATAGGTGTCTGTTTAAACCATTTGATTTATAATATATTTTAGGTCTGAAGAAACTTGAGTTTCTGTTGGGGCTACCTATTTTGGTGAGAGAGATGTGTTGAAATCAATCAATATACTGCACTGGGATTGATCTCTTTAAGTCAAGTAGTGTCTCTTTTAGGTGATTAGGTGCACCAATATTTGGGGTATAACTATTTACTCTTGTTATGTATTCTTGTTGGCTTATTCCTTTTACCAGTATGAAGTGACGTTCTTGTTTCTTCTGATTAATTTTGTCTTGAAGTCTGCTTTGTCAATATGGGAATAGCTAGTCCTGCTTGTTTTAGGGCTCCATTTGCATGGTATATCAATTTCCATCCTTCCAGTTTCAGTCTATACTGTCAGACTTACCCTGTCTTGCCTGTAAGATGAGACTCTTGCAAACAACATATAGTTGGGTCTCGCTTTTTTTTTTTTAATCCATTCTGCCAGCCTATGTCTATTAATTGGAGATATGAGATCATTTACATTCCATATTATTACCGACAGATGTTGATTAATTCCTGGCATTTTGATTTATTTCTAATATTTAATTTGGTACTATTTCATGCTTTCCTGGCTACTCTTCAAATAATATTTGTCCATTTGTGAGTCCTGGATTTTGTTCTTGAGTTTCACTTATTGTTTTCAAACATGATGGCTTAGTAGTAATGAATTCTTTTAATTTTCATTTATCTTGGAAGGATTTTATTTCTTCTTTGATTCTGAAGCTTTTCTGAGTATAGAATCTTATTAGTTATTTTCTATCAGGACTTGAAACAAACATGTCATTCCAAGTTCCCTGAATTTTCATGTTTCTGCTGATAAATCAGAAAATAATTCTCTATGACTTGCTTTTAAATATGACCTGACATTTTTCTCTTGAGGCATTGTAATTTCTATCCTTGTTATGTAATTAGGCATTTAAATATAACATTACAAAGGTTCTTTATTGATCTTGTCCAGTTGGGTTTTTAAATGAATCCTGTATCTGTTCCTCTCTGTCTCAAAATTTGGGTTTTTTTTCCATTATTGTTTACCTGAAGCGTTTATTCATGCCATTAACCTACATCTCACAACCCTCTTCAATCCCACAGATTCTTAATGTTGTCTTAGAGTTCTTATATATTTCTGGTCACAATCACTTATTTTCTTTCTTTAGTATTGTCTGAATATTCAAGACTGGTCATTTTGTCACCAGCTGTGAGATTTGGTCTTTAATAAGACCTATTGTATTAGAAAGAATTATAACAGACCATTTTATTTGTCTTTCATTTTCACAATTTCTGTCTGTTTTTTCAATATCTCTGTCTCCTTATAGGCTTTCTAATTTATATCCTGGATAGACTTCCCTAATCCATTCAGTTATTTTTCTGTGTTCTCTTGGCATTCATTGATTATTTCATAATCATCCTCTTGAATTCTTTATCTGATAATTCATTCACTTCAATATCTTTGAAGTCAGTACATTATGAACTTAGGAGGTGTTGTGTTACCTATTTCTTCATATTTCTTGTAGTCCTGTATTGGTTTTTTAATGCATCTGTTGTGCTGGATTTCTCTCTGGCTCTTTTGTGTGGATCATTTCAGGGTATAACTCTTGCAAAGGTGTCCTGGGATATCAGGTTCTTGTATTTTCCAATATATTTTGGAAATATATTTTTCCAATATGTTTCCAAGCAGGTTTTGTAATAGTTTCATTTCTGGATTTTCATGATGATGAGTGTATTTTGATATTGTGTACATCACGACAGAGCTTGAGGACACCTTTCCTGTCAGTCTCTAGAGAGTGATTCTTTCTTACAGATCCGCCAGGTGTGTTGCAGGACACGAGGGTGTACCTGTGACTGCTCTTCTTCACGTCACTGCTCAGTGTATCCTCAGGGGATATGAGAGGAATCTAGATTGAGACCCTTCATCCGTGTGTCCATGAGCTTTGTGTTATTTCTGTGTTTGCTGTGGAAGGGTTTATCCAGGAAGGAAACTGAGGACTGCCCTCTACTCATTCCTACTTGAGTCCTGGTCATTCGCTTGGGGATTTTGTCTCTTTTATTCTTCGTATTTGTGTGAGCATGGTTCACTTGTGAGTGGAGCCAGGGGCACTGTGTCTTGGCTGAGTTTAGCTCATCAGCAGAGTCTCTACCCTGTGAACTCTTAGTACCCCCGTAGATTCCCAGCTACTTACAAAAAAGGGGGAACAACAGCAACAACAGAAGCAAACAATAAACATCATAAAAGCATGCAGTGTAAAATACTAGCCGGTGTCTACTACAACAACTACAGTAATGGCCACAAAAGTAGAGATAATGGGGTCAACAGTTGCCAACAGCAAGAACAATAAATAGCCATGAACTACGTCTGGCATTAAAGTAAACAGCAGGTGTCAACTAGGCCAGTCACAGTACTAGTAGCTGCAACAAGATGAATTATAGGTGCAAGAATTATATAAACCAAATAGTACTAAAAGATGGTAAAACCAGTTCATTCAGAAAAAGAACGTGTGATAGGAAGGTAAGTGAAGTTTAGCACGTTCACAGTGTGAACAGAGAGGAAGCAGAAGAGAGGTAGCAAGTGGTGATCATAAAGAAGAAAAAAAATAACGAAAGAATCAAAGAGAGAACAAGAGAAATTGGCTCTTCGTGAGAGAAGAAATGAAAGAAATAGAAACAAGAGAATCAAAAATGCACAAAAGCCCTAACCCTCGAAAAGGCAAAGAAAATAAGTCATAAATATATGATAAAAGTGAAAAAAGAAAAAAAAGTGTGTGTTTAAAGGTTTATGTGCAAAGTGTGTGTTTCTGTGTATGCGTATGTATGCATGTGTATATGTATATGTGTACATTGTGTGTGTGTGTATGTGTGTGTGTGTACCCATGAACAGGTTAATCAGCACAGCAAGAACACCAAAAAAAAAAAATTTTTTTTTTTCCAAACACAAATACTTCTTTATTTATGGGATATCATTTTACGTCAATTTCATTAAAACCTAAAACCAGTTTGCTGTACTCAGGTTAGGTGGCATAACAGTATTTTAGTGAAGCTGGGAGTCACAGGACTTGCACACTTTTATAAATGTAATGCAAATACTGATGACATGAAGCATTCACAGTCACAGGTTAGCTGCTGTTCATTTAACAGTAACCCCCAATAGAAATTATTTTATGAAAAAAGCAACCCACATTTTGGTCTCATTTACAGATACCCAACATTTTAGTTGGTCAATGAATTCTATACATTTATTATACAACATATGAAAGAATAAAGGATAAGGCTTACAGAGGTATTTTAGCAGTTGTAAGAATAAAAACCAAGGGCAAAAACTAACTTTTAAAGCTTTCTGTAGAAACTTCAAAAGTACGCTAGAATGGAGACTGAGAGGCAACAGGAATCTGTTGTTCAACCAGAATCTAGGTTTGTCTAGTCAGATTTATAAAAACTTGAGAGTTCATGCTTCAAAAACGATGCACTTAACATTACAGTGGATATTTGTGAAAAATTAAACCATGAAAGTTCTGACCTACTGCAGCAGTAAACAGGTTAAAGTTGTATCCCCTAACAACAGAGTATTGCAATATGGCATTCGAAACTCAAGGGAAGAGAGAAAGGGTGTAGACTCAGGTACTAAAGAAAACCCAGAAGAAGGCACCCTAATTCATTTAAATTAGCCCATGCATAAGTGCTTGATGACTGTTCAATTTTGTGTGACTGAGGCAAATTCTTAAGAAGTATCTGACCCTCTTTTCTCCCCTTTAATATAACTACATAAAATCAAGAAAACAAGGGCAACCACTCTGCAACCAGCAGTCACAGAGGTTTGTGTCTCAAGACAGTTTAGAGATGACTTGGAGTTTTCTAAATATGCAAGATTATCCCTTTGGAATACTTACTTTAGTATCACATATCATAAGATACTTGTTTTTACTTGAGATTTCTTCTTATCATCAAAATGTTCACTGTGGATGAAATGGAAAATCTTCCCCTTATAACAATTATTTTATTTTGGAATAACTGTGCTTAACTCCAGATGCTAACATGTTTAAATTAATTTCTAAAATATGATGTAGATTTGTTTTGCACAAAACAACAGTTGATTAAACTTAAGAACGGTTGCTTTTAAAGTGTGATTTTTAAGCTTCATTGGGGTACATCTGAAAATGAATCAATTCTCCACAGATCCAAACCTGCCTATGGCCAATCAACACTGTACTACACACGCATGAACCCTTTCAACACATGAGTCTCAAAGCTGTTGTTTGCCATCAACGTTTTCTATTCTTTCCAGATATTAATGTATACAAAGTAATATTAATTGGTAAGGTTAAAAGTGAGACTACAAACAAGGAATGGTTAAGTATGCTTAATCACTATTGAGTTTTTTAAACTTCTGGTTTATTTCACAGCAAACCAAACCTTACTATTTGGTAGAAAAAGGAAGTAGTTGCATTCTACCATATCATGATTTTGTGTATGCACACACACTGTACATACATACAAAATTTCTGTCTTTGGTGGTTCAGTTAGGGAAAAAAATCTGAAAATCTGAACGCCATTTGCAAAGAAACTGTAAAACAGTGGTCAAGAGTAGCATTGTCTGTGTGCTTTACTCATTTATTGCCATTGAAAAGTTCACATTTAATCTAAAAGGTTTTTTGGCCAATAATCCAAACATCTTCCAATCATTACTTGCTCACGCCTGGATCTTTCTTAGAACTACAGCATTACTTGTTCAAATGCACCATTAGCTCTTCACTTGGTTAAATCATTTTGTGTTTTCACAAAACTTTAGGGACTGAGTTAGTCACTCAATAGCACCAGATAGTTGGGGTGAAAACATGTTATGTATACATTTCCTCAAGAAGGGAATGCAAAAAGGGAAAAAAAAAACCAAAACACATAAAATACAAACCTAAAATACCATCCTATTCACTCATTTCCTCATCTGCATAAATAATGGCTATCACCCTTCAGTACAAATAACTCAGGTAATGACAAGTGGCCCCTCTAGGAAAGGTCCTACTGTATGAACGGATTAGCTCAATGCTGGTGGTTTGTTGTCCACTGCCTGCAATGGACATGCTGCCAAGAAAAGCCTAGCATGAAAGAAACAAACAAAACAAAACAAAACACCACTCACTTATAGTATACCTTTTCCCAAAACACTAGGAAAGTAGACATCGCAAAAGCTCAACTAAAAATTCAAGCCACAACTAAAAGTGCTCTGCAGTTATAAATTGCCAGCGAACCAGTAGGTTTTCATGGAGGAGGCAAAATAAATCTGACTTTGAGTGGCACAGAAAACATCAGCAGACCAACACTGGCTACAAGAATGCAAAGAGCAGGTCGGGGGACCACTGAAGAAGGCTCATGAGAATTTAAACCCCAAATTTCAGAAGAAGGTGCATGTTAATTTGTTCATTTTTACCTATATTCAAGCTACTATAGTTTTAACACTAAAAAACAAAAAAAAAAAAACTCTTCCTTGCACGGTGGAAATGATCTGTGGCATGTTACATGTCTATACGGTCAAATAATTATAACTTTTGTCACTTTAAAATGCTAATATTGTCAAGTAAACCATATGATATTTGGCATATGCCACTGAAAAGTTATGACTTCTACTTCCTTCCAGAAGTTGGCCTCTTAAACAGTATGGTTAATTCTGGCAATTAATGTTTGCTTATGGTAACAGTTGTTTTCTTGTTTTCTGAAATGCTACATTTGAGACCAAATAAAGTATAATTGGTTCATTTGAAAAAAGGAACTAGAAATATGCCACAAAATTATTTTTACAATACATTTTTGCAGAAATAATCTCTAGGTGAAGCTTTTTCTTTTTATACACATATACAAAATTTAAACAGCAATATACACATAATCACAGTGAGGATGTTGGCAAATTCACCGATCTGTAGTGTAAATACAAACTGCAAAGCAGCCTCCCAAGAGAACAATGCTACACAGCAAGCAGAGCTGGCCCATTCAACAGCAAACACCAAAACATCCCTGTGAAAGGGAGACAGTGCAAGAAAAGCAGCATGCGCTTTGATACAAAGAGCAATTTATGGCTAATGGGTGACATAACTGTGGTAACAGTGACTCTCTCGCTGCTATGCATAAAGTCCTAGGACATCTGTTTGTCTTTATACCACTCCACGAACTCGTCCAATAAAACTGGCCATGCTCCATCTTCATCGTAGTTGCTGAGGTCAAGGTTAATTGCTCTGCTGAACTCCAGCACATTGCACCACTGGTCTTTGTTAATCACTTTATATTTTGATTGCTCTAAGAATTGGTGAAAAACTGGAAAAAGGGGCCAGATTTTTCCTAATAACAGTCCCAACATGCACTTGGCAGTGTTTATGTCTAGGCTGCGCTGGTCCTTTTCCCGTGCAAAGTCAAATGCGTATCTGTAAATAAGTTTAAAGTTTGTGGAATCATTTAATAATGATCTTAAGTAATCCAAAGTATTTCTGAGTTTTTCTGTTGTATCACATTGTAGAGAAGTCATTCCTTTTGACCATTCCTGTAGAGTAAAATAACTCATGTTTTGTGCATCCAATTTCCAAGCTAGGACAAGCATAACTACATTTACTGGTTCAACCCCAATGTCTTCACAAAATTTCTCCATGCCTTCAGGACCCACAACATCATCAGTACCTGCGTATTCATAGAACCACTCTAAGCACCTCTTATTTGAGAAGGCTTCTTCTTCAGTCTTTATTCTAGTTGAATCATATTTTCTATACATGCTATCATGTCTACTTTTCTTGGCAGATAAGTCATCTCCAGAGATAGGTCTTCTCTTTTTCCTTGGGGGCATCACTTTACTAAAGCAGTCTGAAGAACTGCAAGACCGCAGGCTTCCTGTTTGGTGATCGTCTTGGCCAACGTCTTCTGTTAGATTTAGCTTATTAAGGGTGTGGTAGATCTTATGAATGTTTGCCAGTGTTGAGAAATGAGAGTTCAGCTGAAAGTAGGATCCTCTCCACGAGGCTACTGAGAGGATGAAATGAGATGATGCATGACAAACACTTAGCACTGCGCAGGCCCCTAAAAACAATTCTTAAGGAAAAATTAAATCATCTCCATGAAGGTGGCCGGGTCTGTCCCAGGTGGATGATCACTCCCCTGCCCTCCTGTCCCCTTGCTCCTTCCCGGGCTCTGCACCCTTTCCTCCTTTTGCTCACCAGCTGCCGGCTGGAGTGCTCTAAATCCGAGGGGTCGAAGAGGCTCTCAGCCTCCCTCTGACCCGCGTGAGGCAGGGCAGAGTGGGAAGTACAGCCCACAGTCCTCCTGGACAGGGCAGCCTGATCCACTCCCAGGGCAGCTGCTGCAGAGGTCTAGTGGAGAGTTCCGGTGGCCGAAGCGTAGCTCTGATCGGCCTCTGGGACTGCTGCGTGCGGTCAGCTCCAGACGGACACACCCACAGGGCCGGGCAGATGGACAGCCCAGCTGGGAGTCCTGATCTCGGGAGCCCCTGGAGGGTTCTCCTCCTGGGCAGGGGGCCCGTCCTCCACAGGCCTCGCCCTCTGCAGGAACGCACTTCCCGGCCCAGACCCCGAGTGTTCTCACATGGCCTCGGCTTCCTGCCCCTCTTCAGCTGGTCACAGGCTGCTGCCACGCGGTGGGCAGGTGCCGGGCAGCGTGCCAACATTTTCGCTGATCTCTGGGCTCCCCCAGGGCCAACGAGCAGTGCGGCCCTCAAGATGCTCCCGCCTCAGCACTATGGTCGCCAGCTGAGAATCACAGGGCACCTTTCAAATGGCAGTCTGCTCTGCAGCCTCTGCAGCCTCTGGATCAGCTGGGTGTTGGCCGCTCTCCTCTCCCACAGCGTCTTCCCGTCCTGTCGGTCTGTCTAGTTTCTCTCTGTGTTCTCTCTCCCCTCTATGGGGAACCAGCACCCCTACCCCAGCCAGCCGGGCTCTGGTGCTCGTCCCTACCCTTCTTTCCATGCACCCGCCATCTTGGATCTCCTGGTCAAGAGAGTGTATCTTAATTGTTCTTAACACACAAAAAATAAGTGTGTGAGTTGAGGAATTTGCTAATTAGCCTGATGTAATCATTTCATGAGGTCCGCATACATCGAGACACTATAACATATGATATTTATTCATAAATCCTATCTTAATAAAGCTGAGGAAAAAATAAAATATTCCAGGCCAGCATACAAAATGTTACTGGTCTGAGCGTCAGGCACAGGTTTATTCCTGGCCTCCCACCCTGAGCAGGTGGGGAGCCTTCTTTGCAAACACAGGGTATATTTAGTAGGAGCCCCAGACGCAAGAGGAGGCTGCTTTCCTTCTCATCCTCACTGACTTCCATTTCCTATGCGGAGAAATGGACCTTTCCAGGTGCCTCCTAATCTCAGCTGAGTTAGAACAAAGAGAAATTGTGATCAGATTTCTATCTGAAACAGATCAAATAGAAAACCTTTCTTCCTAAGTTTTGGCTTGGTACAGATGAGCAATGAATTCTTCCTTCTTTCAGGAACTCTCTTTGGTCCTACTTGGACTTCCAGAGGTGAGGGCGTCTCCAAAATAGAATACCTCACAAATCACAGTCAAAGTGTCTGAAAGTCCCTCTGTCTGCTTCCCCACTCCCTCTTCATCTCTCCATCTCTCCATGTCTCCATCTCTCCATCTCTCTGTCTCTCCATCTCTCTCTCCATTCTCCATCTCTCCATCTCTTTCTCCATCTCTGCATCTCCCCATCTCTGCATCTCCCCATCTCTCCATCTCTCTGTCTCTCCATCTCTCCATGTCTCCATCTCTCTGTCTCTCCATCTCTTTCTCCATCTCTCCATCTCTGCATCTCCTCATCTCTCCATCATCTCTCTGTCTCTCCATCTCTCCATGTCTCCATCTCTCTGTCTCTCCATCTCTCCATGTCTCCATCTCTCTGTCTCTCCATCTCTCCATGTCTCCATCTCTCTGTCTCTCCATCTCTCCATGTCTCCATCTCTCTGTCTCTCCATCTCTCCATGTCTCCATCTCTCTGTCTCTCCATCTCTTTCTCCATCTCTCCATCTCTGCATCTCCTCATCTCTCCATCATCTCTCTGTCTCTCCATCTCTCCATGTCTCCATCTCTCTGTCTCTCCATCTCTTTCTCCATCTCTCCATCTCTGCATCTCCTCATCTCTCCATCATCTCTCTGTCTCTCCATCTCTCCATGTCTCCATCTCTCTGTCTCTCCATCTCTCCATGTCTCCATCTCTCTGTCTCTCCATCTCTCCATGTCTCCATCTCTCTGTCTCTCCATCTCTCTCTCCATCTCTCCATCCTCTCTCTGTCTCTCCATCTCTCTCTCCATCTCTGCATCTCCCCATCTCTCTATCATCTCTCTGTCTCTCCACCTCTCCCTCTCTCAATCTGTCCTAACTTCCTCTTTCTGGCTCTCTGTTCTGCAGAGCTCACTCACTCCCCTGTGGCATGTCCCACAACTGCCCACCACACAAGGGCACAGTAACAAAGGTGGTGACTCTTACTTCATTGATCTGTCCTAAATCACACAGCAGGCTCCTGAGCGTGAACCAAGTCCTGGGCTTCCAGCACTGATTCCCTCCCCTGTACCTGAGCACATGACTGCACTGGATTTATCAAAGCAGTCAATTCCAGATGAGTAGCAATTTTCGAAACTGCACATCAAGAAGCAAAACTAGCAGATAGTAGGAAATAAGAGAAATAGTTCTCATTTGTTCTTAAGTTTAGTCCAATGTTTCCCATATGGAAAAACTTTTAGTTGAAAATTCATTAATCCACAAAGTCTGTGCAGGCATTTTAAATCTGAACGCTCTCTTTATGGAAGGCCTGTTTTAGTCTCCTTGAACGATCCTTCTCCACACCCCAAAGGGCACTGTTAGTCCTATAGCCCGATATCAGAGGGAAAATAAGCAAATGGAACACAGACGTAACCAATTCAGGTTACCTTTTTATTAACCGCAGGCGTTTCCACGATCCTGCGAACGCCGGGCCCTCGCTGCGCCTTCAGGGGGTCTTCACACGCAGGTTCTTCTGAAGGTAGGAGCGCAGAGGGGCCAGCGGGGCTGCGGGCAGCTTCCTGCGCACGCAGAGATCCCGGGGAGGTCGCCAGCTGCTCCGCTGAGCCCTGCGGAGGAGGAGGCCCACGTCACGCCTGTGCACCGGGCCAGACAGGCCGGTCCAAGAGCGCTGCGCGACCTGTGGGCAGGAAGGGAGGGCGGGCGGCGGGCAGCCCGGTCCCCCTGATCAGAGGCTGCCGTGCCCTTTCACCAGGGCGCTCCTCGAGTCAGGGTCCAGGCCAGCCCTGAGGAGGCAGCCTTCAGACGAGCCTCAAAACACAAGCAGTCAACAGACATGAAGAATGTCCCCGTCTCCAGCGTTAGAGAAATGCGGATTGAACCTCACTGAGATCCCGTCTCCTCCAGTCAGAGCGGCAGCTATCAAGAACCCAAGCAACCATTAGGGTTGGTGAGGATGCGGGAAAGGTGCACTCATGGTGGGAATGCAGACTGCTGCAGCCACTCTGGAAAGCAGTGTGGAGATTCCTTAGAAAGCTTGGAATGGATCCACCATTTGACCCAGCTAGCCCACTCCTTGGCCTATACCCAAAGGACTTAAAATCAGCATACTACAGGGATACGGCCACATCAATGTTCACAACAGTGCAATTCACAGTAGCTAAACTATGGAACGAGCCTAGGTGCCCTTCAACAGATGAATGGATAAAGAAAATGTGGTATATATATACAATGGAATATTACTCAGTCTATTTTTAAATTTATTTTTATTGTAAACAAATGGGATACATGTTGTTTCTGTTTGTATATGGAGTAACCGCATACCATTCGCATAATCATACATTTACATGGGGTAATGAGGTTTGAATCATAGTTATTTTTTTCCTTCTCCCCCACCCCTCCCACCCCTCCCACCCCTCTTTTCCCACTATACAGTCTGTCCTTCCTCCATTCTTGCCATCCTCCCACCCCCCATTATGTGTCATCATCCACTTATCAGTAAGATCATTTGTCCTTTGGATTTTTGAGATTGGCTTATCTCACTTAGCATGATGTTCTCCAATTTCATCCATTTACCTGCAAATGCCATGATTTTATCATTCTTTATGGCTGAGTAATATTCCATTGTATATATATACCACAGTTTCTTTATCCATTCATCAATTGAAGGGCATCTAGGTTGGTTCCACAATCTGGCTATTGTGAATTGAGCAGCTATGAACATTGATGTGGCTGTATCTCTGTAGTATGCAGATTTTAAGTCCTTTGGGTATAGGCCAAGGAGTGGGATAGCTGGGTCAAATGGAGGGTCCATTCCAAGTTTTCTAAGGAATCTCCACACTGCTTTCCAGAGTAGCTGCACTAATTTGCAGCCCCACCAGCAATGTATGAGTGTACCTTTTTCCCCACATCCTCTCCAACACCTATTGTTGCTTGTATTCTTGATAATCGACATTCTAATTGGGGTGAGATGGAATCTTAGTGTAGTTTTGATTTGCATTTCTCTTATTACTAAAGATGGTGAACATTTTTTCATGTTTGTTGATTGCTTGTAGATCTTCTTCTGTGAAGTGTCTGTTCATATCCTTAGCCCATTTGTTGATTGGGTTATTTGTATTCTTCATGTAGAATTTTTTGAGTTCTTTTTATATTCTGGAAATTAGTGCTCTATCTGAAGTATGAGTGGCAAAGATATTCTCCCACTCTGTAGGCGCTCTCTTCACTATTGCTGATAGTTTCCTTTGCTGAGAGAAAGCCATTTAGTTTGAATCTATCCCGGTTATTGATTCTTGCTTTTATTTCTTGTGCTATGGGAGTCCTGTTAAGGAAGTCTGATCCTAAGCCAACAAGGTGAAGATTTGGACCTACTTTTTCTTCTATAAGATGCAGGGTCTCTGGTCTGAGTTCAAGGTCCTTGATCCATTGTGAGTTGATTTTTGTACAGGGTGAGAGATAGGGGTTTAGTTTCATTCTGTTGCATATGGATTTCCAGTTTTCCCAGCACCATTTGTTGAAGAGGCTATCTTTTCTCCATTGCATATTTTTTGGCACCTTTGTCTAGTATGAGAAAATTGTATTTATTTGGGTTTGTGTCCGTGTCCTCTATTCTGTACCATTGATCTACCTGTCTATTTTGGTGCCAATACCATGCCTTTTTGTTACTATTGCTTTGTAGTATAGTTGAAGTTCTGGTATTGCAATACCATTCTTCCTACTAAGGATTGCTTTAGCTATTCTGGGTTCCTTATTCTTCCAGATGAATTTCATGATTGCTTGTTCTATTTCTGTAAGGTACATCATTGGGATTTTAATTGGAATTACATTGAATCTGTATAGCACTTTCAGTAGTATGGCCATTTTGACAATATTAGTTCTGCCTATCCAAGAACATGGGAGATCTTTCTATCTTCTAAGGTCTTCCTCAATTTCTTTCTTCAATGTTTTGTAGTTTTCATTGTAGAGATCTTTTACCTCTTTGGTTAGATTGATTCACAAATAAGGCTACTGCAAATGGAGTTGTTTTCCTCATTTCCCTTTCAGCTGTTTCATCATTTGTGTATAAAAATGCTTTAGATTGATGCGTGTTGATAACATAGCCTGCTATTTTGCTGAAATCATTGATGAGATCTAGAAGTTTTCTGGAGGAGAATTTTGGATCCTCTAAATATAGAATCATGTCATCAGCAAATAGTGACAGCTTAAGTTCCTCTTTTCCTATTCATATCCCTTTAATTTCTTTAGTCTGCCTAATTGCTTTGGCTAGAGTTTCGAGGACAATGTTGAATAGAAGTGGTGAAAGAGGACATCCCTGTCTTGTTCCCGTTTTTAAAGGGAATAGTTTCAGTTTTTCTCCATTTAGAATGATGTTGGCCATGGGCTTAGCATAAATAGCCTTTACAATGTTCAGGTACGTTCCTACTACCCCTATTTTTTCTAGTGTATTGAGCATGAAAACACTACATGGGAGAATATCTTTGCCACTCATACTTCAGATAGAGCACTAATTTCCAGAATATAAAAAGAACTCAAAAAATCCTACATGAATAATACATGTTGTATTTTGTCGAACGCTTTTTCTGTGTCAGTTGAAATAACCATATGATTCTTATCCTTAAGTCTATTGACATGATGGATTACGTTTATTGATTTATGGGTGTTAAACCATCCTTGCATTCCAGAGATGAACCCCACTTGATCGTGGTGCATGATTTCATAATATGTTTTTGGATACGGTTTGCCAATATTTTGTTAAGGATCTATATTCATCAAGGATATTGGTCTAAAATTTTCTTTCTTTGATGTGTCTTTGCCTGGTTTGGGTATGAGGGTGATATTACCTTCATAGACTGAGTTTGGTAGGGTACCCTCCTTTTCTATTTCCTGATATACTTTGAAAGTATTGGAATGAGTTCTTCTTTGAAGGTCTTGTAGAACTCAGCTGAGAATCTGTCTGGTCCTGGGCTTTTCTTGGATGGTAGATTTTTAATGGCTTCTTCTATTTCATTGCTTGATATTGATCTGTTTAAATTGTGTATGTCCTCCTGGTTCAGTTTGGGAGGAGCATATGTCTCTAGAAATTTGTCAATGTCTTCGGTAGTTTCTATTTTGTTGGAATACAGATTTTCAAAGTAGCTTCTTATTATGTTATGTATCTCAGTGGTGTCTGTCGTGATATTTCCTTTTTCATCACGAATTTTAGTAATTTGAGTTTTCTCTCTCCTTCTCTTTGTTAGTGTGGCTAAGAGTTTGTCTATTTTGTTTACTTTCTCAAAGAACCAACTTTTTGTTTTGTCAATTATTTGAATTATTTCTTTTGTGTCAATTTCATTGATTTCAGCTCTGATTTTAATTATTTCCCATCTTGTACTACTTTTGCTGTTATTCTATTCTTCTTTTTCTAGGGCTTTGAACTGTAATGTTAGGTCATTTAGTTGTTGACTTTTCATTCTTTTCTGGAATGTGCTCCATGCAATGAATTTTCCTCTTAGTACCACTTTCATAGTGTCCCAGAGATTTTGATATGTTGTATCATCGTTCTCATTGACCTCTAAGAATTTTTTCATCTCCTCCCTGATGTTCTCTGTTATCCATGTTTCATTCAATAGCATATTATTTAGTCTCCAGGTGTTGGAGTAATTTCTCTTTTTATTTTGTTATTGATTTCTACTCTCAGTCCATTATGATCTATAGAACACAAGGCAGTATCTCTATTTTTTGCATTTCCTAAGGGCTGCTTTGTGGCATAAAATATTGGTCTATTTTCGAGAAGGTTACATGTGCTGCTGAGAAGAAAGTGAATTCGCTTGTTGACGGATGGATATTCTATATATGTCTATTAAGTCTAGGTTATTGATTGTGTTGTGAGTTTCTATGGTTTCTTTGGTTTTTCTTTGTAAGATCTATCTAGTGGTGACAGCGGTGCGTTAAAGTCACCCAGAATTATTGTGTTGTGGTCTATGTGATTCCTGAAATTGAGAAGGATTTGTTTGATGTACAGGGATGCACCATTGTTTGTTGCATAAATATTTACTATCGTTATGTCTTCCTGATTTATGGTTCCCTTAAGCAGTATGAAATGTCCTTCTTTATCCCTTCTGACTAACTTTGGCTTGAAGTCCACTTTATCTGATATAAGGATGGAAACCCCTGCTTTTTTACTGAGTCCATGTGTGTGGTAGGTTTTTTCCCATCCTTTCACCTTTAGTCTGTGGATGTCTTTTTCTATGAGATGAGTCTCTTGCTGGCAGCATATTGTTGGGTCTTTCTTTTTAATCCATTCTGCCAGTCTATGTCTTTTGATTGAGGAGTTTAGGCCATTAACGTTCAGGGTTATTATTGAGATATGATTTGTATTCCCAGTCATTTGGGCTTATTTTTGGTTTTTATGTTGGCTTGGTTTCTCCTTTGGGTGGTTTTTCTCTAAGGTATTCCTCCCTTTGCTGACCTCCTTTGTTGTTTTTCATTTCCTCCTCATGGAATATTTTGTTGAGAACATTCTGTAGCGCAGGCTTTCTATTTGTAAATTCTTTTACCTTTTGTTTATCATGGAAGGATTTTATTTCATCTTCAAATCTGAAGGTAAGTTTTGCTGGGTATAGGATTCTTGGTTGGCAACCATGTTCTTTCAGAGCTTGAAATATGTTGTCCAGGCCCTTCTAGCTTTTAGATTCTGGGTTGAGAAGTGGGCTGCTATCCATATTGGTCTCCCCCATATGTAATCTGATGCTTTTCTCTCATGACCTTCAAAATCCTATCTTTATTTTGAATGTTTGGCATTTTCATTTTAATGTGCCTTGTGTGGATCTGTTGTGATTCTGTGCATTTGGTGTTCTGTAAGCCTCTTGGATCTGATTTTCCATTTCATTCTTCAGGTTTGGGAAATTTTCTGATATTATTTCATTGAATAGGTTGTTCATTCCTTTGGTTTGTATCTCTGTGCCTTCCTCAATCCCAATAATTCTTAAATTTGGTCTTTTCATGATGTCCCATAGTTCTTGGATATTCTGTTCATGATTTCTTACCATCTTCTCTGTTTGGGCAACTTTATTTTCAAGATTAAATATTTTGTCTTCATTGTCTGAGGTTCTGTCTTCCAAGTGGTCTAGTCTTTTGGTGATGCTTTCCATTGAGTTTTTTATTTGGTTTATTGTTTCCTTCATTTCAAGGATTTCCATTTGTTTTGTTTGTTTGTTTGTTTGTTTGAGAATCTCTATCTCTTTGTTGAGATGATCTTTTGCTTCCTGCGGTTGCTCTGTCAGCTTATTGGTATTATCATTCATTGCCTGCATTTGCTCTCTTATCTCATCCTTTGCTTCAGGAATCATCTTAATCATGTATAATCTGAAGTCCTTTTCTGACATTTCTTCTAACATACTGTCATTGGATTCTCTTAATATAGAATCTATTTGTTTGGATCATTTTCTTCCCTTGTTTTTTCATGTTGTTCATGTATCTTCCCCTCTAACAGTGCAGATCTGGGGTATTGCAGATTTCCCCCTATAGGCTTATAGTGGCCCTATAGGTTTCCAAAACCCTTTCTTTAAGGGGAGATCAATATTAGCAGTGCCCAATTCAGACACTATGCAATCCTAGACCAAATAGCCCCTATGAGGACAATAACAAAATTGTCATAATAAACAGAATGAATTCAAATATTATCATCAGTAAAACAAACAGATTTGCAATAAGGTCTACATTTTCAAATGGAGGACAAAGAGGATGCAGAGGGATGTAGAATGTGGCTGTTAATGGGATAAGAAAAGAATATACAGAAGTTCTAGATAATAGAAAGGGTGAGAGTGTAATCAAAAGAAATTGGATGTTAGCATGCAAAAAAAGGGAGAAAGAGACTCTGAGGGAACAGGTAAACAAAAGGAAAAGAGAGCAAGAAAAGTAAAGAAATAAAAACTTAAAATTTTACCATAAGGAGAAAAAAGAAAATCTACAGTATAACAGTCATATAGTAATGAAACCTCCCAGAGTTCAGTAGCCTGATGCATGAGAGGTACCTGACAGTGAGCTTCAAGCCTCCAGCAGGCGTCTCAGGATGGTATTTGCTCCACCTAAAGATTGGAGCTCGGGCTTCCAGGATTATCCAAGATGGCCGCTCTGGCTTCAAAATGTGTTGGCAAATGGGGAGCTGCAGCTTAGGGTGTGGATGTGGTCAGCTGGAGGTCCTGGAGGCGGGGTGCGGTTGGTCAGGCAGGGGTCTTGGAGGTCAGGTGTGTTTTGTGTGGTTGTGGGATCCTGGAGGCCGGGTGCAATCAGTCGGTTTGGGGTCCCAGTGATAGGGCGCAGTCAGTTGGTCTGGAGGTCCTGGCAGCAGGGAGCAGTCAGTCGATGTGAGGGCCCCAGATACAGGGAGTGATCGGTCAGGCTGAGGCATCCTGGAGATGTGGTTCAGTCAGTCTGGCCAGGGGTCCTACAGGGCCTGGCTGTTGTCTCAAAATGGCGGCAACCACGTGTAACCAAACCTTCAGGTACTGTAACAGTGAACTTCCAGGCAACAGCAGGCAGCTGGTGCTCCACTGGCGGTTGGTGATCAGTTTCTGACTGTTGTCGGATGATCGGGAGGTGACCCTTGTGTGGTGGGTGATGGATAGGTGTAAGGCAGGCGATGGACAGGCGAGAGGCAGGCAAATGACCCTCAGTCTTAAAGAAGAATGAAGTGAGGGCGTTGGCAGGTAAATGGATGGAGCTGGAGAGTATCATGCTAAGTGATGTAAGCCAATCCCCCAAATCCAAAGGTCAAATGTTTTTTCTGATAAGCAGATGCTGATTCATAATGGGGAGGGGGAGGGAAGAATGAAGGAACTTTGGATTATGCAGAGGAGAGTGAGAGAGGGGAGGGGTGTGGATGGGAAGGGTGGTGGAATGGGACAGACACTTTTAACCTGCATGCATGTGTGACTGTGCTCCATGTACAGCCAGAGGAATGAGAACGTGTGCTCTATTTGTGTTCAAGTGCATTCTATTGTCATGTATAGCTAATTAGAACAAATAAAAAAAAAGAAAGGTTTTCCCCTCTTCTTCTGCCAGGCGGGGACAATCACAGGTTCCCAAGAGCCAGGTAGGACAAGGACTTGGGTCATCAGGACCGAGCAGAGCCATTGTACTGACAGAGTGGGCCTCGAGCCAGGTGAGACATTCTTGCACAATCCGGCTGCTGGGACACTCGCCAGCCTTGGAAGCGGCACCACATGCAGCTGAAGATACTTAGAACTGAGAAACGAAAACAAAGGATGTGGTCTCTGTGGCTCCCTGGCCGCAGGGATCCGTGTGGTGTCCACGCCTGTAAATCATCTTGAGAGTAATCAACTGGCAGGTCCAGGGAAGCAACTCTGAGCCGCGGGAACACAGTGACCAAACGGCTGTGCCAGAGCATCAGACGGCTCTCTGCTTTGCTTCTTTTCAAATGTCGTCCTTGTTATGCTGTTTTTCCTTCCACAGGACACCTTTGGGCTTGGCGGAAATGAGCTGCAGACTGTGGAGCCTCACGGAAGTGAGCTGTGAGCCTCCCAGCCGCTGCTGTCACGTCCAGCTGTAGCAAGATGACCCCACGGGGTGGGAGGGGCAGATTGCGAGAGCACTCTGCTCCCCCTGATAAGGAACGTGCTTCCTGTTTCTCTGCAAAGACAAGAAACCTAAGCCACGTGTCAGCCAGCACTAGAGAGCTGGGACACTTTTGCTTCCTAATTTGAGACTTGGCTTTGGGCTTTTGAAAAGCTGCCTTTGAGACCCTGGGCTCTTCTTCGGCTACCTCCAGTTGTGCTGCAGAGAGAAGAAAAGAGATTTCAGGTCTCCATCTCTCCCTGACACCAGACTAACAGCCAGGCGTGGTGGCACACGCCTGTAATCCCAGCAGCTGGGGGGCGGGTGGGTGAAGACAGGAGGACCTGAGTTCAAAGTCATCCTAAATGTCTCTGAAAAAACACGAAGTTGGACTGGGGATGTGGCTCAGTGGCCGAGTGTCCCCGAGTTCAATCCCAGGTACAAAAATAAAAGCCAAAACTGAGAAACATGTCACTTTCTCCAGCTCACCACAGACGATTGCAGGAGTATTTTTATAGTAATATGCTTTTAACTCAAAACCGTTTTATCACTGTACACGAACCGCAGGCCCAAGATGAACTGTGTCGGTCTCTGCAGTTGAGGACCAGCCTGGACTCCTCACGGCTCAGGAACACCGACCCTGCCAGTGTGGGGAGGAGGCAGAAAGTGCCTCCTGTTAAAAAAAGACAACGGGAAAGAAAAGCCGTGTCCCCTGAAGCCAGGTCACACCCTGCGTCTTGGGCTTTGAACATTAGGTGCTCCCCTGGGCAGTGCCATTAGAGGCCTGAGGAGCAGAGACCTGTCCACCAGGGGAGGGGATGCGAGAACCAGTCAGCGTCCCCAGGATGCATGTCGGTCCCAGGAGCCTCGGGTGTGCCAAGGGGAGGCGGCCTCCGTGTCCACAGAAGACAACTGTGCAGCTGGACGTCAGGCAACACGAGGCTGAGCTCAGTGCCCAGGTGGCACCGCCATGCCAGCCCTCGGCCTCTGGGGTAAATTACACTCCTGCTTTAGGAAACAACACTGGTTTCTGCTGCTTGCAACTCAGAAGTTTGACGGATTTGCCTCCTCGGCCTCGGCCTCAATCTGCAATCCTGTAGCAGACTCCCTCCCCTCCCTCCCCTTCCCTCCCTCCCCCTCCCTCCCCTTTACCCCTCCCCTCCCCCTCCCCTTCCTCTCCTCTCCTTCCTCTCCTTCCCTCTCCTCCCCCCTTCTTCTCCTTCCTTGCCTCCCCCTCCCCCAGTGCACTCCCTCCTTCCCTCTTCCTCCCTGTCTCTTTCTCTTCCCCTCTTTCTCTCCCCTCTCCACCACTGTCCAGCTCTGATCCTCCGGCCATTTTTAACACTCCTGTCTGCGGCGGCTGAAGTGAGGATCTGTACTCCCACTTCGCAGGCGAGGACCTGAGACCTAACACTCTAGAGCCAGTGGTTGCCTCCAGCCGGCTCCCGGGGCCCCTGCCTCTAATCCAAGGCTCACGGCACCTGGTGGCCTCACAGCACACACAGCACACTGGGCAGGTTCCCTGGAGACGAGCGGCTATTGATTTTATTTTCACAGAAATAAGAAAATAAGGAGAGACATTAAGTAAAAGGGAGCTTGTAAAATACATGCCCACATTTTCCCACTGTCTTGGGGGAACAGGGGTGTGTGCTTGCACACTCCGTGTGGCTATGAGGCCGTGCAAACCCTGGGTGGCGGCCTGGAAGTCACCTCCGCTGGGCTGGCTCAGCGGTCACAGGACTTGTCCTCCGTGTTGGCATGGCGAGCAGGAAAAGACGCCGAACATCTCAGAAAAGGTGCTGCTCTCTCCATCTTAAACTCAGCCCACGTGTTCCTGGCGCTGGCACTGGAACCCAGGCCCAAGCAGGTGACCCTGCCATTCAGACGGCCCTGGGGGTGCTGGGGGAGGAAAGCGGCCCCTGGCCAGCAGCAGGGCCGCAGCAGCCCGGTGGGAAACGGGCTCACTCCGCCAGCGCTCCTCCTCCGGCTGGACGGGTCCTCCGGCGCCACCTCCCTGGGGCTGCCCGGCTGGCTGCCCTTTCAGTCGGCTCCCGGTCCCCTTGGACAGCCTAAGCGGAACGGCTCCGAGTGGTGCGGATGCTCTGCCCTCTGCCCGGCCACAGGCCGGCCCGTCCACCTGACCTTCCTGAGTAGGACCTGTGACTGCTAACGCTGCTCACCCCGCCACCTCCCCTGCTGGTTATCTTTTATTTGAAATAATTGTGTTTACGTATCGATTAATTTCTAAATATCCAAACACAAACCTCTTAAAAGCAAAAGCCCTCACTCAAGCCCACTTCTTCATCGGCGGTGCCAAGGACAGTGGCCGCCTGCTGCAGGCACACAGAGCACTTGTCAAATGAAGGACCTGGAGCAGAAGAGGTAGGAACAGGACGCCAGGCACTGGGACAGCACACAGGAAACCCCGCCCAGTCGCCTCTACTTACAGGTCCAAAGGCACCAGCCTGTCTGAGCTCCACCTGCCACACAGCGCCAGGCAACAGCATGTGGGCAGACTCAGGACCAGCATCAGAGTGAGGGCTGGGGGCCTAAGGGGGCTGTTGCTGTAGGTCACTGTCTTCCGGGCAGTTTGGCACTGGCCTTGTGCTCCATTCTGTCGCCTAGAATGTTTTTGGCCGGCATCCTTCTCCAGCCAGGCAGGCGCATCTCTGGATGCTTCCCTCCCCTCATTCCACTGAGCACCAGGAGCGCCAGGCGGGACCCCCCCTGCAGCCCCTGGATCACTGGGAGCTTATCAGCGTTTGAGCTGAATGGAATTAAATCACATAAAGTATGTCACTACAGTAGAAATATTCCGAGAGCAGTTAAGCACGTGTTTCAGGAACAGCACCCGTCATGTCTGCAACAAGCGTGGCCAGTCACGCCACTGATCCATCACTTGTCTGGCAGGTTCAGTGCACTTCGCCTTGAGTTTGGGCCGAGGCCCTTGTCTGCCTGTCTGCACGCAGCAGGGTCTCCTCTGGGGGGGCATCTCGCATCCCTAAGCTAGGAGAACCTGGGCCTCCTCCCAGCACAGACGCTCCTGAGGGGCCACGTGTTCTGGAATCAGCTGGATCAGGAATCAGCCCTCTCTAGTTCCTTCTCATGTGTGCATTTCACTTTTTAAACTTTCCACGATGGAAATTTTTGAACGCTCAAAACTAGGAATATAGCTCGGTGAATTTGTGTGCCTGCCCAGCCAGGTCCAAAGGATATTTTTTCTGACTCACACACAACCAGAGCATGAGAAGTCACACTCCATTTACGTAGGATGTGTCCAAGTGCGTTCTACTGTCACATCGAACTAATTAGAACAAATTTTTTAAAAAACTTTTCTCTATCGGCTGTTTTTTTTTTAACTCCTTCACCATACCTACCCAAATTTATATTTTTCAGAGAATTTCAAGTCTCAGGTGCCATGTTATTTTACTTTGGTGCTTCTGTATGTAACCAGAATAGGCCATGTGTGTCCCCTAGCAGGTCACAGCTCTGTCGTCACAGCTGACAAGGTTAATGGTTCATTGAGACCCACTGTGGGGACTGCTGGCAGTTTTCTCTAGTTATCGGCCATACAACCCTCACATGCAGGTTCGGCCGACCGTGACCTCCTCAGGTCTTCTTCTTGATGGTTTCCTGTAAATCCACAGTCAACAACTTGGAGAGAGGACTCAGGAGCTCATGTGTCCTCTGATGTCACAGCCAGCGTCCCCTCACCCCAGGTCTGGGAGACCTAGAAAATCTTAAAGGTAACATATGATAATGAATTTCTAATCTCTATTACACTATACAGTAAGAACAATGGTCTGATCACAAGACAATAATTACAATATGATAAGATCCACGTTATTAATGACATCATTTATGTAAGCACTAGATCGTGCTTTCTGGCCTATTTTAATGCGTCAATTTTGTTGCAGGATTGAAACCTGGCATTTCGTGGGTTAAGAAGGACATAACTACTGGCAGTCACAACTTCAGTGATGCTGAGAGAGGTGACTGGGTCCAGGCACTGCTGTTACCACTTGTCACTAAGGATCAGGGCCTAAATCTAGGACCTGGCTAGGAAGTGCGGCCTGGGGTGTGTCAGGTGGTGGCTTCTCCCCTCAGAGACCTGGCTGCCTTCATGTGTTCCTTCCAGGAAAGGCAGGACCATGGCTTGGGCCCTTTGCTTCGCTGGATAATATCCATTTGCCGGCCACCTGGAGGGCCTTCGGCTGCGACTCTCACACCTCCCAGTTCCTCTGAAATCTCTTCACTCTCAGGCACAGCGTGTTCCAAACTGGCCTTGCACATTTCCTAGTTCCAGACCTGGAATCAGCAGTTTTCCGAGAGGTCTTGGACGGTTGAGTGGGAAATGTAAATCTCTTAAGCCACAGCCAGGCACGAAGAGCATGCCTTGTTTTCTGGTGGTCATCGCTTCTGGGTTTTGTAGTAGAATAAGTGAGAAAATATGTATTTTTTTTAGGAAAACAAACATTATTCCCAAGTTCATGCTCATATTTTAACCAATTCAAATGAAAGATTCCAGCGTTTGACGTCCTTGGCTTCACATACTTTATTAGTTCTCTCCCTTCCTCTGAAAATACCTTAGTTCGTGAAAATATGAGCCTAACTCCTTACTTGAGATATGTACGTAAGTTTCAAAATAACAATAGCTGTATTTCCAGTAATAACAAATCTACCAAATATATTTTAAAAATATCTTTGTGGTTTCTGCTCCATCCTTAGACTGTACAGTCAAAATATTATGGTTTGAAGTCCGTTGAAGTGAATTTCCCCTCTGCCACGGCCACCTGCATGATATATAGTGCCGTTCACTTGCTTCAGGTGCTTTTAATTATGATTCCGGTGGGTTGTTTTTGATATGACTTTTTAATGTGTGCGAAACGTAATCTTGATTTCAAATTGAAACCACAAAACAAGGTGCACCCAGCTTTGGCGAAGCCAAGTTTCCATTTCTTCCCCACCCTCTCCTCACCCTTCCTCCCAGGTAACACGTTCATTAAGCTTTAAATACCTATTGAAGCAAAAACTAAGGAAAATAAGATTAAATTATAAGTAAGCAACATGCAGGATTAAAGCAACATGTCTGTGTCTGTGTGTTTCCCCCTTAGTTGCAAGAAAGGTATTCATGGGTCCTCATTCTTATGAAATTGACTTTTTAAAAGAAATGTTCGATTGACAGTGCATCCTGGCAGTAACCCCATGGAAATACAGAGAGAGAAAGTCCTCCTTTACCTAAGGCTGCAGAGTACTCCACTACCTCAGCATACTTCATTCATTTCACTTATCCACCATCGATGAGTAACTGGTTGTTCGTTTTCTGACAGAGGATGGACTCTATCTCCCTGAGGAAGCTATTGTTATAGTTTGATCTCAAGTGTCCCCTAAAAGGCCACATGTTAAAGGATTGCCCCAGCTCGGCACTCCTGGGAAGAGGCGGAACCTAGAAGAGGTAGTGCCTAGGGGGAGGTGCCCTCAGAGGCAACCTAGGACCCCCGTCTCTTCCTCTTTCTTTTCTGTTTCCCAGTCATGCCATGAGGAGCATGTGGGCTTCCACCAGATGTGCTGCCTGGCCACAGTGGGCAAGGGACCCACTGATCATGGACTGAAACTTCCTAAACTCTAAGCCAAAAATAAACATTTTTGGCTCACAAGCTGATTTTTCTCAGGTATTTATTAGAGTCCTAGGGAGGTGACTAACAGAGCTGTGGACAGCCAGCTTCTGTCACAGTCCTTTCGGCCACCGTACCAAGGCTTCCATCTCCGTGTCCTGCGGAGGCATGCGCGGGTCATTGTGTGAATTCACTCTGGCTGCAGTGGGCAGTAGGGATGCATTTGCACGTGTGACTCTGCCACTCAGTGTCTGTGTGACTTCTTGGCGTGTGATCTCAGGCAGGCTCAATCATCTCGAGGGTCCACTGTCGTGTCTGTGAGAAGTGGAAATAGTAAGACCTCCCAGGAAAGTCATGAGCGTGAACAGAATAACAGGTTTTGGACTTTTTAGCATTGATTTTAGACATTGATTTTATCATTGATTGATAAGACATGCAGTTTTGCCTAGTC
Source organism: Sciurus vulgaris (assembly GCF_902686455.1). NCBI lineage: Eukaryota > Metazoa > Chordata > Mammalia > Rodentia > Sciuridae > Sciurus > Sciurus vulgaris. The sequence continues at coordinate 141,229,197 of NC_136470.1, forward strand.
CTGAGGTGCCAGGAGCAGTTCCCACAGCGGCGTACCTTGCAGAGCGCTGAAAGCAGGTTAAAGGTCTCTGTTGCCTCAGACATTTTAAATTTCTTTACGATGAAAGCATTCAGAAAAGAGACAATTCTTCAAAAAGTATCATTCCAAGCACGTACGTGCTGAAAGTCATTTGTAAAGGAATGCAGCGAGAGTTAACATCACCAATGATTTTTGATTGATGAGGTGGAAGAGGACGAGCAGGACTTTGGCATCAGAACCTGGCATAAATACTGACCCCACTGTGTCCTCCGGCCACCTGCCCCTTCCTGCCACGGAACTTCAGCTCCATCGTGTATTAAACGGGGAGAGCGCAGATCACGGAGCCTTGGTCTGGGGACTGTCACAGGAGACTGGACTTGGACAGCTCTGACAGAGGAAGCAGCTGGCAGATAGTGCTGTGTGTCTCCAGCCGCCTCTAAAATTCTGCAGTCCAAACATTCAAACTGGCCACTGGAATCTGTCCACTTGCCAATGTGGCCTCTTCCAGGGGCTGCTAAGCAAACATCTCCTTAGGGCACAGCGGGGACACTGGGCATCCTTCACGTAGCCTGCGGGCTTCTGTCCACAGAGCCTCTCTAGTCCCTCAAGGCCTGGGCCTCTGCAGAGGGCTCTCTTCCTGCCTCCTTAGTCTCTCTTCCTGGAGCTCAGGCCGCCCTGCTGTACTGGAGACTGAGATCCTGGGACCTGTTCAACAAGTAAGCTCAAGGCCAGGTGGCTTTGAGGACAGACGGGAAGCACGGGGCTCAGTGGAGCTCTCCTGACCCCCCACAACTCCCGGAATTCCAGTCACTTCGCACTCGGGGCACACGTGTGCCCAGGGGCAGGGGAGTGCCTGCAGGCCACCTTACCTCCCTCCAGGAAGATGTCAGCTGAGGTCCCTCTGCCGTCCACCTGATGAGCTGTGGCCAGTCCCACCCGCAGGGTCAAGTGTCTAGCCCAGCCCTCCTCCACTCAGGTGGCCAGTTCCTGCTACACAGGGATGAGAAATAAAGGTCTTGCTGGGATGGTGGACAGTGGGTGCCTTCTCCTTCATCCTGGGTGTCTGTGAACCCGTAAACAAGGCCTGGCATGAACAAGGCCAGAAGCACAGACCAAGAGGCAAGTCCTCATGTCTCCAGAGCACACGGCGAGCTGTATCCCTTGCACCCCAAAGAGGTACAGCAGTAAGCATAGCAAAGACGGTCAGTGTGGAGCCCCTGAAATAACCCAAGTTCATTGAACCTGTGGAAACTTGACAAGGTGAAGGCCATTCTATCCCAATTTTACAGAGGAAGTGAATCGCAAGCCCGACATCAAATGGCCAAGTTTCATGTCCAGTCACCCAACTTACTGCTCCCTGTGGTCGGGAAGTACACTCAGCTCTGAGCCTCCAGCTTCTCGGCTGAGGTCCATGACACCGCCTTCAGATGGCCGTGGAGAGCTGTGGCCCACCTGTGCTCCCCCGCCAGCCCATGACAAGTTCCTTTTTCCAGAGTCAGCAGCTCTGCTAAGTTGCCCAGAGGCCTTCTCTGGGCTAGGGGCAGCCAGCCTGGCCACCCTGTGTGGCTCACAGCCTTTGTCAAGATGGGGTGACTACGCAGCCTTGTTCACGGAAGGCCTCTAATTAATGCCTGCTCTCTTAACTTGCTGCAGTGTCTCCAGGGTAGATTTTTCCTTCAACAGATCCTGTAAATGGCCGTTAACAAATTGTACTCAGGGTGCCTCTGGCTGGCTGGCTGTGTCCTCTTAGCGGAGATGTTTCCAATCAAGAGCTCAGTCTCTCGGGGGACTGGAGGCATGTTCTACCAGCAGATGTGTGGGTCCCCTCAGCTTCTGACCACATACCCTGCGGCTCTTTCTTGGTAAGGTGGCATCCTCGCTTAAATCTGAGAATCCCTATAACCGCTAATCTCGAAACTCCAACCTACCACCTTATATATTAAAAATTGTCTTTGCCAATTGTCTGCCAGAAAAATTAAAATAAAACTGCCAAGCTCATGAGTTCCACAGAATGCTCTGTGACCTAAATAATATGCCTGAGCACGATCTATAACACACACTTCCACCGTGTGCTTCTGCTGCTCTGTACTTACTTGGTACACTGGTCTTAGCTGACTTAAGCATATCCTCGCAGGCTACCCTGAAGTAGGAGTCACAGGGATAATAAGTTTGGCTCCATAACAAGGGGCTTGCAGAAATAGTCTGTTTCCTTTTGGATTAGACATGCTTTGTGCCAGTGACTTTTACAGTCTGGGTATCCTACTCAGTACTGATTTCAGAGGCACAGACAGTAAAAGCAGTTAGCCTGAGGTGACATGACATAACACAGCATAAACATGCCTTCTCCCCACCTAGTCAACAGCACAGCAAGGCCACAAAGCGCCCGGCTGCACTCGGGTAGAGGGAACTGGCTGCTTTCAGCACAGGTAGAGGCACGGGAGCTCCAGAGCCCTTGCTTTGGTGAGGCAAGGTGAAGTCAGCGGAGGATGTCCCTCGAGGGAAGCACAAAGGCCACAGCTGCTGGCCCATGCTGGACCCTGCAAACCAGCGTGAGTTGCTCAAGAGGCCATGGTCCACCCTCTTTCCAGAAACCCTGCTCCTGCCTGGGACCTCTCATTTGAGGTCCTCCGGAGTCGCCCACAGCGCTTTCTCTCTCTCTCTGTCCCCGTCGAATCTGGTTCATGCAGACTTCTCAGAAATGGCAGTCCTGGGTTTTACCGTCCGACCCCATGTTCCCCGCGTGAGCTCCGGTTACGTGGGGAGCACAGTGGCTGAAGGGTTCTGAGCCAGCCTCTGTGACACCAGATGGGGGGAAGCTTGGAGCTTCTCAGGCCCTACTGGAAACACCTGTCGTCTAGTCCATCTCCCACCACAAGACTGTGAGTCAAAGACAGAAGCAGGGCTCCTGAGTCCCCGGGAATGTGGACGTGTGGTGCTTAGCGTGTACCCAAGGAACGTTCCCTGAAGGGACTCAAGGTCATGGCTTGGTTAGGTCAGAAAATGCCTCAGGTGGAAAACAAAAACAGAAGAAACTCATAGAAAGTGGACAGGGTCATGGGCAAGGTGTGGAGCGTCAACCAGGTAGATCCAGAGCTATGTCGAAAGCGGGGAGGGAGAGACCCGGAGCGGGATGGCCAGGATGTGAGGCTCTGGAGCAGGACAGAGGAGTTGGGACTAACTCCTCTGCAAGAGATGGAAGCTTTGTGTTCCCAGCAGGAAATGCTCACCAGATGCATGCGCTGCTCACTGTGCAGAAAGGAGGCGTGCACAGGCCCAGTGCGCACAGCGCGGCCCAGGCACCACCAAAGCAGAGCAGGACAGGCAGGAGCCTGGAAATACACCCGGAGAGACTGGTCCCCACAGTCCTGCAGTCGGGCCCTGCCTCACAGCCTCTCTGAGAACCTCCGTTCAGACACCGAGTCACGAGTGAATGCTGCAGCCGCTGAACCGCGCTCCAGGGTCGGGCTCAACCGAGCGGAGGTGTGAGCATTCTGAACTGGGAAACTCAAAGCACCTTCTAAAACCCCGTTTTTTGAAATGATGAAAATTAGAAGGAAATTGTTAAGAGTTAGATTTTAAAATCACAAACCTCTCTCTATTAACCTTGGGTTTAACAGGACCTATGATTTGCCCCAAATAGCTCTTCTCTGGGGACTGTTTAAGATAAGTCAAATGGTTATAACTTTTAAGATTATGTTAAAAAATAGAATCTTCTGTGTGGGGCAGAATCTCTGGGAGGACATTTTAAAACACAAATTTCTGGACTCTCTCCCCAGCTTGTTGGGTTCAGGAGGCTTAATGTGAAGCCCAAGGCCCAAGCTTCCCTGAGATGATGCTACTGAGCTTCTGGGACCCTTTTTGGGAATGGTTGCAGTAGACAGCTTAGTCCTGCCCATTTCCAAAACCTGCACTCCAAAATAAGGACAGAAGGCCCGCTTCTGATCCAGGAGTTCAGACGTAAAGGAGAGAATAGAATTACATATTAAGGATATCCAGATTTGGGTGGTGTTCAATTTGTATATGTTGAACTGTTACACTCACCCTGTGGGTTACGGAGAATTAATGCAGCATTAACAGCTTCTCCGTAAAGAAAGTAAGTTTAGATAAATAAGTCATACAAATGGCCTGATGTCACATGGCCTGATGTCACATGGCCGGGCTCAGACTCAGATTTCTGTCTCCACAGTAAACTTCTGGTCACTCAACTGTGGACTTTGATAGTGTTCCACCAGGGGCAAGACTCAGAGCTGCGTGTTTAGAAATAGCACTTTCCCCCAGTGAAACTGAATAATCAAATGTGGGAGGGGTTGGGTTATTTCCAGGCTCTGCCGTCATCTACGTGGGGACGCTAGCTCGCCCGCAGCTCTGGAAAGTCACCTCACCCTCCAGTTCTCCGTTTCCACATCTGTGAAAGAAAGGAGTTGATCTGCTCCTGAAGGTTCTTACCCTCTCAGAGCAACTGTGGTCTTCCATGCGTTCGCCAAGAGTTGAATGAACTAACTTGTCCTCATGGCAAGTGACTGAGGAATTCCAAGGTCCGCTGTCTGCCCTGGAAGCCATTCTGTCAGCGGGCAGAACAAAGGCGCTCATGCTGTTTTAATGGAGAACGTCATCAGGTGAAGCCAGAGACTGTTCTTCCCGTGTTCCCTGAAACTACAGGTTTGAGGAAGCATCCTGCTATGGAGTTCTAGTGGGGAATCTAGTACCGTCACTCGGTGTGTCCCCATTGCCTCTGCGAGATCATACAATCAAGTGCATCTAGTCTTCCATTACGTGAAGGCTCCATTTACCCCTTGAAATCCGGGAGACGCTGCTGCCCAGGCGTCAGGAAGACCCTGCAAACCAGGCTGGGAGCTGCCTAGCCTCTCTGAGTGGCAACCTCACTGAACTTCAGGGGCCAAAGCTGACACCTGCCCGTACCTGTGGCCACCTGCGGCCACCTGCTAGGGTGACTCCCCATCTGTAACTACAGACCATCCCGCTCACAGCACAGAGACTGGATCCCGAATCAGGCTTCCCCCCAGTGGTCTGCCGGCCGGCTCAGGTGTCACTCATGGCCACGTGTATGAAGTGACCTTTCACTGTAAAAAATGTCTATCCCTGTGGCACGAGTGGAGGTGTCTGGGGACCAGCACTGGGATGACCACAGAGTCCAAAGCCAGCACCATGGATTTGGGGAAGGTGGCATTTCTCATTTAAAAAAAATCTCCTGGACATTTGACTTTAATTGGTGCAATATAGTTTTTTTAATGTTGCAACATCCAGGTTTTTTGTTGGGAAAAAGAATGTCACAGAAAAGTATTTGGAGAGGTTTTTGTTGGTTTTGGGGTTTTCATTTTTTTGTTTTGTTTTGTTTTGTACTGTGGGTTGAACCCAAGGGCACTGAGCCACTGAGCCACATCCCCAGCCCTTTTATATACTTTATATAGAGACAGGGTCTCACTGAGTTGTTTAGGGCCTGCTAAGTTGCTGAGGCTTGTAGTGTATTCTACACCATGAAAGGTCTGGAAACTTGTGGGGAAGGAAGAGGGACACGGGTGGTTACGCATTGGCTCCTTCTCTGGGAATGTGGAATCAATTTAGTGTGCCATACCTGCATTTAAAATCTAAAATGGATTAAAACCGGATGGAACTGGAGTAGAAACCACCCCTCACACATTATAGGACAGTGTGCCAATTTTGTTTTGTTGTGTGAGTGTGCATGGGGGTGTGAGTGTGGGTGTGTGTGTCCTGGGCCGGAACATCGCCTGCAATCCCTGTGGTGGGTAGCGCTCTACTGGACAGTCAGTTGTCTTCACTTAGCGGACAGAGGGGCTGCAGTCTGACCCACGACTTCACTCTTCACTCGTGGTCCAGGCCAGACCAAGCAGGAATTCTGGAAAACACTCAGGAATCCAAGAGTACGCAGAGCATATCCGCTTGGTATTTTTTATTACACTTTTGGAAAATGTGTGCCCTGCTTCCAGGACGAGCAGCCACTTACAACATGGTCTCAGTGGCCACTTATGCTCTGTTGTGCAGACAACTGGCTCTGCACTGATCCCAGAAACTCCTGCCAGCCAGGATCACACAGGATGAAGAGACCCACAACAGAGGAGGACAGGCTGAACCCAGTAATCAGGTCCAGTGGGTCCCATGGGGTTTGGAGGGCGAAATGCCCAACGTACCCAGGGACACAGGCTGGAGAGAAGCAGCCAAGGGAAGGAGGATCTGAGCCCAGCAGAGGCAGGTGAGAGTTGGTTTATTGGGGAACATGAACAGAGACACAGGAATTTTCTTTTTCAGTCTCATTTATGTGAAGACAAAGAATGCATAAATGTCATAAGATGACTTTTAAAGAGTGTTTTGTAAAGTGGTTTAGTTTACGAGTATTTCACTGGTGTGTGTGTGTGTGTGTGTGTGTGTGTGTGTGTGTGTGTGTTTGTTTAGCTTCCGGGTGGAAAGGGCTGTGCTTAGCATCTGGTTGGGACTTCCTCCTGGCCTGGCCCTGCCCTGGATGTCACTGAGGAATTTCATTTGGTTCTCACCTCTGCGACCTCACAGAGCGAGTGACACAGTTTTCTTTTTGTAGGTTCAAGGTCAGTGAGTCCTAGAATACCTAAACACCTTGCTCACATTCCCTGGGTTTGAACATTAGGGAACTCACCCGGCTCTGAGTACAAGCTGCACAGCGGATATCCGTTTGGTATTTTCTATTAAATTTTGGAAAACGTGAGCCCTGGCTTCAGGGGCCATTTCGTCATTCCGCTCAGAGGTCCCCAAAACAACCTGTTTCTAGGGAGACAGAGCAGTTGGAAAGTCCTCTGCCCACATTTGAGTACTGTGCTAAAGGTAAGGAGAAGCGAGATCTCTGAAAAAACATTTCTTTAGTGAAAAAAGTAATGTCTTAAGTCATAAAGTTCGTGTCATTTAATAAGCTGTTTCCAACACTCGGGGGATTATTTCCCGATTGGTAGCCACCAACGTCAACTGAAGCCAGTGGAGTGAAAAGTTTCGGTGCCCACTCTGGCTTTACGTTAGGAGTTTTGTGGATGGCTACTTTCTCGATGATCTCTCCGCTCCTTATTGTATGACAAATTTTGAAAGAGAATTAATTCAGGGTTTTAAGATAAGAATTAGATATTTCAAAAACAACTTGTCTAAATTAAAATGAAACAGATTTCAAACCATTTGGTCATAGTTTTGGGGTTGTTATTCCCACAGAAGTGATGGATTTTCTGGTTTCACTTAGCAGAGAACTCTCTACTTGCTTGGAGCGACTGTAAAGCACCTCCTGAGACAGGCAGCCCAGCAAGGGGACATGGTGTGCTCTGAGCTCAGCCGCGGAAGGAGTCAAATGAAAATAACCGTTTATCTTCCTGTGAATGTTGAACGCCATGTGCCTTCGCTCTGGGTTCCTTCAAAGTCCTCTGGCACCCACAACTAACTATTTTTAATGAAAAAAGGTTTTTCTCCACAATTTCATCTATTTTATTTAATCACTGCCAACTTAACTAATATTTATGACTTACTTTGTGCCAGATATTGTTTTGGACATAGTTTATCATTTAAATCCTCTTGGGAATCTTTGAGGCAGACACTTATTATTCTCTTTTTTGTATTAAGAAACAGCAAAATAAAATGATTAATAAGCTACAGACTGGGATTTGCACCCAGAACATTTCATTTCAGAACAGAAACTTTGAGATCACATCCTTAACATGTTTCCCACATGGGTTCCAGGGGCTTAGTAGCTCTGCATGATATTGGCTGTTATTTTCCAAAACATGTGTGTATATATGCACATGTGTAATCTTATTTGTATTTATATGACTATTATGTAAATTATAAATATTTCTAAGTATATTTTTACCACCTATTCGTAAGGAAACAGGCTTGTATTTGTCAAAGTGTTCAAAGCAGTAAGGGCTTATACTGACTGGAATACTTGGGTCATTTCTTTTCCTACTGTCTACGAGGTCACATAACAAGAGTTAGCACCTACATTTTTTGGAATACAGCATAAGGAGACTATTTTGCCCCTCCAAGGTCTGCACTGGTCCCATGGCATGTAACACTCCAGCGTGGATAACGAGCCCAAGAATTCACCCTGCAGGAAGCCCTGGGATTGCCAGACTAGTTACAAGAGGAAATCAACCCTTTCCTGTAAGAACTCACAGACATTTTCAAGACAAATGGGTGACATTTCAGAAATTTTCAGTATAAAAACTTATTTAAGTTTAATTTTTAAACTCTTTCCTGAGTTACTCTGACCGAGTGTTTCTTCCTTTTTAAACGAATTCCTGACTGGTTCTTTTTCCTTCAGTTACTTCCTTAGAGCAAAGTTTTGGAGCACTACCTTTAGAGTTGGGGAGGATTTAGTTCTAATTCCATCCGTAAAGGGTTTTATAATGTATTTTGAACAGATTCATAAAATTGTAAAATTTTACAAACTACATGTCATATTTGATATATGTGTACATGGTAAAGTGCTTAAATCAGTTCAAACATATTTTTCTTCAAACATTTATCATTTCTTTATGGTGAAATCTTTCAAAATCCTTGATCCTAGTTTTTTGAAGCATAAAGCATATTATTGACACTTAAGTCCCTCTGCTCTGTGACCGCACAGCAGAATCTCTCCCTCCTACCTCACTGTAACTCGCACCTGGTCATCAACTGCCCCACCCCTCCTGTCTCCTACTCTCCACCTCTGCATCTCCCAGCCCATTTGAAACTTCTGAGAGACTGAGTTTTTTATTTTTTCAGAATCAAACTGGTAGCGCATTCATACATGTATACAGGGTAATAATGTCCTTCTCATCCCATTGTCCTTCCCATCTCCCCATCCCCTCCCCTCCCCTCACTCCCCTCTGCACAAACCAGAGTTCCTTCATCCCAGCCACCCCAACCTATGGATCAGCACCCACTTATCAGAGAAACATTCAGCCTTTGGTTTTCGGGGTTTATTTCTTTAAGGCTGAGTAATATTCCAGTGTGTATATCCATTCATCTGTTGAAGGGCATCTAGGTTGGTTCACAATAGTTTGGCTATTGTGAACTAAGCTGCTATAAACATTGATGTGGCTGCGTCACTGTAGTTTGATGGTTTTAAGGTCTTTGGTTGTAAACTTAGGAGTGGGATAGCTGGGTCAAATGGTGGGTCCATTCCAAGTTTTCTGAGGAATCTCCACACTGCTTTCCAGAGTGGCTGCACCAATTTGCAGTCCCACCAGCAATGTATGAGTGTGCTTTTTCCCCACATCCTCACCAACCCTTATTGTTGGTTGTACTCTTGATAAGTGCCATTTTGATGTGAGTGAAATGAATCTTACTTTTGCATTTCTCTAATTACTAAAGATGATGAATGTTTTTTCATATGTTTGTTGGTTGATTGTATTTCTTCTTCTGTGAAGTGCCTGTTCAATTCCTTAGCCCATTTGTTAACTGGGTTTTTGGTTTTTTTTTTTTTTTTTTTGGTTGTAAGATTTTTGAATTTTTTTTTTTATATATCCTGGAGATTACTGCTCTGAGGTGTATGCGCAGTAAAGATTTTTTTTCTCATTCTGTAGGCTCTCTGTTCATGTTATTGATAGTTTCCTTTGCTGAGAAGAAACATTTTAGTTTGAATCCATCCCATTTATTGATTCCTGATTTTACTTCTTGCACTTTAGGAGTCTGATTAAGGAATCGGTTCCTAAGAAGACATGGTGGAGATTTTGGTCCCACTTTTTCTTCTGTTAGGCACAGGGTCCCTGTTCTAGTGCCTAAGTCTTGAACCCTCTTTGAGGTGACTTTTGTGCAGGGTGAGGGACAGAGGTTTAATTTCATTTTCATACATATGAATTTCTAGTTTCCCAGCACCAGTGATTGAAGAGACTATCTTTTCTCCAATATATGTTTTTGGCACCTTATCTAGTATGAGGTAACCGTATTTATGTGGGTTTGTTTCTGTGTCCTCTATTCTGTACCATTGGTCTACATGACTGTTTTGGTGCCAACTGGTCTGTAATATAGTTTAAGTTCTGGTATTGTGATACCTCCTGCTTCACTGTTCTTCCTAAGGATTGCTTTGGCTCTTCTGGGTCTCTTGTTTTCCCAAATGAATTTAATAATTGCTTTTTGTAGTTCTATGAAGAATTTCATTGGAATTTTAATAGGAATTTTAATAGGATTAAATTTTAATTTAATTGAATCTGTATAGCACTTTTGGTAGTATGGTCATTTTGACAATATTAATTCTGCCTATCCAAGAGCATGGGAGATCTTTCCATCTTCTAAGGTCTTCTCAAATTTCTTTCTTTAATGTTCTATAGTTTTCATTGTAGAGGTCTTTCACCTCTTTTGTTAAATTGATTCCCAAGTATTTTACTTTTGTTGAGGCTATTGTGAATGGGGTAGTTTTTCTAATTTCTCTTGCAGTGGATTCCTCACCTATGTATAGAAATGCATTTGATTTACGAGTATTGATTCTATATCCTGCTACTTTGGTTAATTCATTTATTAATTCTAGAAGTTTTCTAGTGGAGTTTTTGGATTTCTAAATTTAGAATCATGCTTTTGGGAAATAGTGATAGTTTGAGTTCTTCTTTTCCTATTTGAATCATTTTTATTTCTTTGGTCTGTCTGATTGCTCTGGCTAGAGTTTCAAGGACTATGTTGAATAGAATTGGTGAAAGAGGACATCCCCGTCTTATTCCAGTTTTCAGAGGGAATGTTTTCAATTTTTCTCAATTTAGAATGATGTTGACTTTCAGCTTAACATAGATAGCCTTTACAATGTTGAGGTATGTTCCTACTATCCCTAGTTTTTCTAGTGTTTCAAACATGAAGAGATTCTGTATTTTGTCTAATTCTTTTTCTGCATCTATTGAAATGATCATATGATTTTTGTCTTTAAGTCTATTGATTTGATGAATTGTTTATTAATTTCCAGATGTTGAACCAACCTTGCATACCTGGGATGAACTCCACTTGATCATGGTGCACTATCTTTTTAATATGTTTTTGCATGTAATTTGCCAGAATTTGATTGAGAATTTTTGCGTTTATGTTCACAAGGGATATTGGTTTGAAGTTTTCCTTCCTTGATGTGTCTTTGTCTGGTTTTGGTATCAGAGTGATACTAGCCTCATAGAATGAGTTTGAAAGGGTTACCTCCTTTTCTATTTCATGGAATACTTTGAGGAGAATTGGTATTAGTTCTTCTTGAACGTCTGTCTTGTAGAACTCAACTGAGAATCCATCTAGTCCTGGGCTTTTCTTGGTTGGTAGGCTTTTGATGGCGTCTTCTGTTTTATTGCTTGAAATTGATCTGTTTAAATTGTGTATGTCCTCCTGCTTCAGTTAGGGTAGAGTGTATGCCTCTGGAAATTGGTTGATGTCTTTGAGATTTTCTATTTTATTTGAGTATAAATTTTCAAAATAGTTTCTAATTATCTTCTGTATTTTGATAGTGTCCATGGTGATTTTTGCTTTTTTCCTCTTGAATTTTAGTAATCTGAGTTTTCTTCTCCTTCTGTTCATTAGTGTGTCTAAAGGTTTATCAATTTTATTTATTTTTTTCAAAAGAATCAACTTTTCATTTTGTCAATCTTTTCAATTGTTTCTCTTGTTTCATTTTCATTGATTTCAGCTCTGATTTTAATTATTTTCTGTCTTCTACTACTTTTAATGTCAATTTGGTCTTCTTTTTCTAGGACTTTGGATATAATGTTAGGTCATTTCTTTGTTGATTTTTTTATTCTTTTAATGTATGAGCTTAATGTCACGAACTTTCCTCTTAGCACCACCTTCACAGTGTCCCAGAGATTTTGATCTGTTGAATAGGTGTTCTCATTAACCTCTAAGTATTTTTTTATTTTCTCCCTGATTTCTATCCATTCATCATTCAGTAGCATGTTATTTTGTCTCCAGGTGTTGGAGTAGCTTCTATTTTTTTTATTTTATCATTTATTTTTAGTTTCATTCCATTATGATCTGATAGAAGGCAGGGTAGTATTTCTGTTTTTTAGTATTTGCTAAGAGATGCTTTGTGGCATAACATATGGTCTATTTTATAGAAGGATCCATGTGCTGCTGAGAAGAAAGTGTATTTGCTTGATGATGGATGAAATACTCTATATATGTTTACTAAGTCTAAATTATTGATTGTATCATTTAGTTCTATCACTTCTTTGTTTAGTTTTTGTTTGGAAGATCTATCCAGTGGTGAGAGAGGTGTGTCAGTCACCCAGTATTATTGCGCTGTGGTCTATTTGATTCTTGAAATTGAGAAGGGTTTTTTGGTGTAGGTAGATGCTCCATTGTTCAAGGCATAGATGTTTATGATTGTCATGTCCTGCTGATTTATGGTCCTTTAAGCAGTATGACATGTCCTTCTTTATCCCTCCTGACTAACCTTGGTTTGAAGTCCACTTTGTCTGACGTGAGGATGGAAACCCTGCTTGTTTATGCAGTCCACGCGAGTGATGTATTTTTTCCTGACCTTTCACCTTCAAGTCTGTGGATGATTTTTCCTAGGAGGTGAGTCTCTTGCAGGCAGCATATTGTTGGATCTTTTTTTTTTAATCCAATATGCCAGTCTATGTCTTTTGATTGATGAGCTTAGGCCATTAATATTCAGGGTTATTATTGAGATATGATTTGTATTTCTGGTCATTTTGGGATAAGAAAAGAATATATAGAACTTCTAGATAATAGAAAGGGTGAGAGTGTAATCAAAAGAAATTGGATGTTAGCATGCAAAAAAGGGAGAAAGAGACTCTGAGGGAACAGGTAAACAAAAGGAAAAGAGAGCAAGAAAAGTAAAGAAATAAAATCTTAAAATTTTTCAATAAGGAGAAAAAAGAAAATCTACAGTATAACAGTCATATAGTAATGAAACCTCCCAGAGTTCAGCAGCCTGATGCATGAGAGGTACCTGACAATGAGCTTCAAGCCTCCAGCAGGCGTCTCAGGATGGGATTTGCCCCACCTAAAGGTGGGAGCTACAGCTTCCAGGATTATCCAAGATGGCCGCTCTGGCTTCAAAATATGTTGGCAAATGGGGAGCTGAAGCTGAGGGTGTGGACATGGTCAGGTGGAGGTCCTGGAGGCAGGGTGTGATTGGTCAGGCTCAGGTGTATTTGGTGTGGTTGTGGGATCCTGGTGTCCGAGCGCTATCAGTCGGTCTGGGGTCCCGGTGATAGGGCACAGTCAGTTGGTCTGGAGGTCCTGGCAGCAGAGAGCAGTCAGTCAATGTGAGGGCCCCAGAGGCAGCGAGTGATCGGTCAGGCTGAGGGATCCTGGAGATGGGGCTCAGTCAGTCTGGCCAGGGGTCCTACAGGGCCTGGCTGTTGTGTCAAAATGGTGGCAGCCACGTGTAATCTGTGTCAAAATGGTGGCAGCCACGTGTAATCAAACCTTCAGGTACTGTAACAGTGAACTTCCAGGCAACAGCAGGCAGCTGGTGCTCCACTGGGGGTCGACGATCAGTTTGCTGACTGTTGTCGGACGATCGGGAGGTAAACCTCATGTGGTGGGTGATGGATAGGTATGAGGCAGGCGATGGACAGGCAAGAGGCAGGCAAATGGCAGATGATAGGTGCCTGACAGTGAGCAGTCTGCACTCAAAAAAGGTGTCAATATGCTGGCATACTGCAGGTGATCACAGCAGACAAATGGGGTAAACAGCAGGGTATCGATAAGCAGCAAAAACTGCCTCACCAAGAAACAGATATCCTCTGCTTGAAACCAGAGTTACGGAGAGACAAGGAATGCAGCCTCCCTCTAGTCTGCCATCTTGGATCTCCTTTCTGGTCATTTTGGTTTATTTTTGGTTTTTAACTTGACTTAGTTTCTTCTTTGCTTGACTTTTCCTTAGGTGTAGTTCCTTCCTTTGCTGGTTTTCATTTTTTTTTTTTTTTTTCATTTCCTTCTCATGGAATATTCTGCTGAGAATGTTCTGTAGTGCAGGCTTTCTAGTTGTGAATTCTTTTAACTTTTGTTGATCATGAAAGGTTTTTATTTCATCTTCAAATCTGAAGCTTAGTTTTGCTGGGGATAAAATTCTCAGTTGGCATCCATTTTTTTTTTTTTTTTCAGAGCTTGATGTATGTTATTCCAGGACCTCCTGGCACTGAGGGCCTGGGTTGAGAAATAAGCTGAAATCCTAATTGGCTTCACCCTATATGTAATTTGATTGTTTTATCTTGTAGCCTTTAAAATTCTATCCTTATTCTGTATATTAGTCATTCTCATTATAATGTTACTTGGTCTGGGTCTGCTGTAATTTTGTACATTTGGGATCCTGTAAGCCTCTTGTAGTTGATTTTCCATTTCATTCTTTAGATTTGGGAAGTTTTCTGATATTATGCCATTGAAAAGGTTGTGCATTCCTTTGGTTTGCTTCCATGCTTCTCCATGCCTTCATCTGTTGCAATAAATCTTAAATTTGGTCTTCTTATGTTGTTCCATATTTCTTGGAATTTCTGTTCATGGTTTCTTACCATTTTCTCTGTGCAGTGGACTTTATTTTCAAGAGTATATATTTTGTCTTCATTGTCTGAGGTTCTGTATTCCAAGTGGTCTAGTCTGTTGGTGATACCTTCCATTGAATTTTTAATTTGGTTTATTGGTTCCTTCATTTCAAGGATTTCTGCTTGATTCCTTTTTATAATCTCTGACTGTTTATTGAAGTGATCTCTCACTTCCTGTATTTTCTCTCCAATACCACCCTTTATTTCAAAGATCAATCTATGTTTTTTCTAGACTCTTCCTCTGACATTTCGTCTACTGTGTTGTCTATGGATTCTCTTGCTGGAACATCTTGGTTTGTTTGAGGTACTTTGTTCCTTGTGTTTTCATGTTGTTTGTGAGTCTTGTCAATTAACAGATGGAGCTGAGGCATACAGATTCTACCCTGTGGTCTTTTAGTGTTCCAGCACCTCACCTTTAAGGGGGAGACTAATATTAACAGCACCCAATGCAAATGATACACCACCTTAAACCAAATGGCTCCTATTAAGGCATTTACAGTTTTGTCACAATAGACAGAAATGAAGTGTTCAATTATTGTCTACAATATAAAGAGTAAGTTTGCTAAAAGGTTTACCATTTCAAATGATGGACAATGAGGGAACAGAAGTAGTGTAAGATGTGATGTTTATGAGGGAGAGGGAGAGAAGATAGAAGTAAAAATTTATAGTTAGAGCAAGGGAGGAATCAATAGAGGTTGTTAGTATGAGAGAAGTGAGAAAGAGAATCCAGGGAGATAGGTAGATGAGCTAAAAAGTATACAGATTTTTTTAAAGAGGTAAAAATATAAGAATACACAACAAAGCTGTCATATACTATTTAGACATCCCATTCCTTAATAAATTGATGTATGAAAAATATTTGGATTCAAAGATGGTAGAGGTGTGAGAGAGAGGACATAAAAGAAAAAAAAAGGAAAATTGCTGATTGCGTCCATTGGTTTTCAAAAATTTTCTCCACTGGCAGGTGGTGTTGTCTGAAATTTGGTATTAGCTTTGGTCCAGTGGGTGCTGTGGGTGGAAGAGCCCGTAGAAGATGCCCTCACACCTTCTCCAAGTCTCCCTCTTCCCACCCATTGTAGCCGTCCCCTTCCATCCCTGAGCAGTTCAGGACTCACTGAGCTGGAGAGAGTCCAGTTTTCTCCAGTTTCTTCAACCTCTGC
This sequence comes from Sciurus vulgaris, assembly GCF_902686455.1. Taxonomy (NCBI): domain Eukaryota; kingdom Metazoa; phylum Chordata; class Mammalia; order Rodentia; family Sciuridae; genus Sciurus; species Sciurus vulgaris. The sequence goes on from NC_136470.1 coordinate 141,244,873, forward strand.
TCCCCCCAAGTAACTGCCCCTAGTCTCTGGCTTTCCACAGGCTTGCCATACCCAGACTGGCCCAAGCAACTCAGCTGCCATCTGATGGACCTGGGCTTCGGCTTCCCCGGCCCTGTCCTGCTGCAGCCCCCAGGATCTCAAAGCCCTTTCAACTTGCAGAGAGACCACCAGGCAACGTGCCTCACACAGAGGAGCAACCCTGCAAAAGAGGCAGCCAGATGGTGGCCACTAGCACTGGGTGTAAGTAACCAGAGATGCTGGTATCCACAATATATTTCTAGGCCTTGCTGGTGTCCCCAGACTGAGGCAGCCATTGGACCCCAAGATGGCAGGGGGGCTGTGGCAAAACCTGCAGGCCTTTGCCCTGGACTCCCAGGCCCTGGGCTGGTGTCCCAAGATGACAGTGGCCAGATGTAACCAGCCTGTGGGCACCCTGACAGGGGACTTTCCAGGCAGCAGCAGGCAGCAGGTGCTCTGCAGGCAGTCTGCGGGTGGTCTGCAGGCAAAAGGCAGGTACTTGGCGGGCACTCGGCTAGTGTTGACAGTGGATGTCAGGTGGCCACCAATGTTCAGGCAGGCAAAACGCAGGCAAATGGACACCCATTGAGCAGCGCAGTGGTCAGCAAACAATCTGCACAGGAAAGGTGGGCGATATACCAAGCAGAGGGCTGGTAATCACAGCAGACAAACGGGGCAAAGAATAGGGTCAGTGGGCAGTGAGGGCTGCCTCACAGGCTGATCTTTTTAGATTGCACATATAAGTGAGATCCCGGGGAACTTGTCCTTCCTGTGCCTGGCTTATTCACTTAACATAATGATCCACCATGTGGTCACAAGTGGGCATTTTTAGTTTGGGTTGTTTTGGTGCTATGGAGTTTTTGGAGTTCCTTCATATTCTGGACTTCAACTTCTTATGTGTATGGTTTGCACATATTTTCTCCCATTCTGTGGGTGGTCTCTTCACTCTGTTGCCTGTTTTCTTGGCTGTGCGGAAGCCTTTTAGTTGGATGTCATCCCATTTGTCCACTCTTATTTTATCTCCTGTGCTTTTGTGATATTGTCGAAAACACCCTCCTTCATTCCAGCGTTCAAAAAGCACTTCCCCTGTGTTTTCTTCCTGTAGTTTCATAGTTTCAGGTCTTATATTTAAGTCTTTGATCCACTTTGAGTTGATATTTGCAATTGATGTCAGGGACCAGAAAAGTCGTCCTTACAATGGTTACCGTGCTGAGTTCAGGCCAGCTATAAAATGTCCTTTACAACACTAAGAGTGATTATTGGGTCAGATTATATAGTCTGCATGGCATAGCCACAATGTATGCACACACACACACACACACACACACACACACAGATGCACACACCCTTACCCTTTTGAAGTACCGTAGAAAGCCCACACACCTCTTCTGTCTAACCTAACACTACTCTTCTCTTTGAAAATCTTCTCTCCCCAAACCCTGAGACAGATCATATTATCACCTTACTGGAGGGCGTGTGGGGAGGTACTTTTGAGCTGGGGCGTTTGGACGTCTGTGATATGTCAACATCTACCTCGGTAAGAACACTCCGATGCACACCCAGCCAGACACCTCTCCCTCGTCCACATTTCCTTCCCCTTTGACAATTACAATTGTCTTCCATTTATTGAGGGGAAGAAGGTGATGTGAATAACTCTTCAGATAGAGCTACGAAGAGATTGAAGGAAGCATGAAGCTAATGAAGACTCTTAGCATCTTGCCAGCGTGTTACAGGCGTCCATTCCGTGGGGTTGGTTTTGACACCCATGAAAGCAGAGAGCACGGCTCCCTCCATTTCCACCCGCTGCACTTCCTCTGCCCTGCCCTCCTCCTTCTCGTTCCCCTTCCTCTGCTCTGTCAGTCTCCCTTCTGTTTATTTTTCTAAAATTGGTGCATCATGGTTATAAAATTGGAATGAATGGTCACATGTCTGTCCACACATGTAGCATAACTGGGTCGACTAGATTTCCCAGCTCGCCTCCTCTCCTCCCTTCCTTCTTTTCTCTTGGTCCCCCACTTCGACTCCACTGATCTCCCTTCCATTTTCATAAGATTCCCCTTTTTATTCCTTTTTCTCTCTAGTTTCTGCATATGATAGAAAACATTCAATCCTGACTTTCTGAGTCTGGCTTTTTCACTTAGCATAATGTTCTCCAGCTCCCACCAATTTGCCAGCAAATGGTCTCTTTTCTTCCTTCTTTGTGGCTGAGTAGAACTCCACTGTGTATATAGACCACACTGAAGAACTGGCCTCTACATCGTAAAGACAATGTGTGACACGCCCACTGAATGGAGAAAGACGGACAGCATCTCCTCTCAAGTCAAGGATGCCCACTCTCACCTCTGCTGTTCAGTACCACTCTTGAAGCTCTAGTCAGAGGAATCAGACAGAGAAGGAAACTAAAGGGATATAAATAGGAAAGGAAGATGTGAAACTATCTGTTTGCTGATGAGACAATTCTATACCTAGAGAACCCCCTAAAAATCTCCATCAAAGACTTCTAGATCTGATAAACAAATTCAGCAAAGTAGCAGGATACAAGATCAACAGACAAATACGAAAAGATTTCTTACACTCATAACGAATCTTCTAAGAAAGAAATCAGAAAAACCATCCCATAAAAACACTCTTAGGAATAAATATAACAAAGATGTGAAAGTCCTCTACAATGAAAATCACAATACCTGCAAAAAAGTAATTGAAGAAGACCTTAGAAGATGAGAAGACATGAAATGTTCATGGATAGATAGAAGTAATAACATCAGAATGGCCATGTTATCAAAACTCAAAAATCTTAACACCAAAAAACCCTAAAAACCCAATCAATAAGTGGGCAAAAGATCTAAAGATACATTTCTCAAAAGAAAAAATACAAATGGCCAAAAAATATATGAAAAAATGTTCATTGTGAGCAATCAGAGAGATACAAATCAAAAGTATTCTGAGATTTCTTCGCACCCCAGTTAGAATTGAAATCATCGGTAAAAATGAAATAAATACTAGGGAGGATGTGGGGAAAAGGATAACTCATACATTACTGGTGGGACTGAAAAATAGTACAACCGCTTTGAAAAGCAATATGGAGATTTTTCAAAAAACTAAGAATGGAAACCCAGCTAGCCCACACCTTGGTGTTTATCCAAAAGAACTAAATCATCACACTCTAGGGATACAGGCAGCACCATTCACAGTAGCCAGACAGGTGTCTGTCAACATATGAATGATGGACATATTAATGGGGATATTCTGACAGAGGTAAAGAGAGGATTCAGTTAACAGTCCAAATGTGCTTTGCACTTGCGTGTGCTGTGATTATGTTGGCTCTGGAGTTCAGAAGGAAGACACGTCGCTATGGATTCATTGGATGAACCCCTTATCTGGAGGTCAGTAGCTGAGTGTGAACTTAGAAACCGGGACGGTTACTCTCGGGGCGGGCAGGCATGTCCACCTCCCACTGACCTCAGGCAGAAGCCAGGCCTGGTTCTCCCGAGGTGATTTCACTGTCTCAGACTTCACTCCTAACATGGTAGTCTTACCTGTCCACACTGAGAAGACAGATTTTCTGCAAAATGTTGGCAATGGTGGAAAAGGATAAGACAACTCCTCATAAATATGGCCTAGCCTTCCGTCACCTGTAAGTCTGGTTTTGTTCAGTTCCAAGGCTTTGAGACCAAGGCAAATACAAAGTAAGCTTGCTGTTTCCCTCCACGTCCTCTTTCCACCTCTCTCCAGGTACAACTTCTCTAGGGAACTGAGCTCTAGAATCCCTCGACTGGAACGCTGGGATCCCAGGAGTTTGGAGAAGACATTCCCTCACTCGTCCTGCTGCACAAGAAGGTGGACTTCTGTCCCTTTCTTTTCAACTTCTATTCGGGTTGGTCGTTGAAGACCTTGTAAGAAAAATCGAGTGTTTGTCCACATGGGGCTCAAAGATTCAAATTTAGAACAAGTAAAATGCGGCTGAGTCGATTCTCCTAAAGGGGAAGCGTGACCGCGTGTTCCCGGGAGTACAGGATCCGAGTTAGGAAGTGGTTTCTCTCCTCTTCCTACCAAGATCAGCCCAGCAGAACAGCCTCGGAGGAGAACACAAAGCAGAGCTCCTCACAGAAGCGGTGGCCCGGGTTCCCTGTCCCCTAGACGGCGCTGGGACCCTCCTGCTGAACGGGAAGCACAGGGAACTCGGGCTGGCGCCGGCCACCAGGTGGCAGCGGTACCCCAGGAACATGCTGGAACCCGGGCTGGGCTGGCTCACCGCCTCTGGTCCAGGTCCGGAGCACCCTCTTCCGTGTCTGAACTCTGCTCGGGGGACGCGCGTCCTGCTGGAACTCCACTCGCTGCCGTCTTTCCGTGCTGTGGGACGCAGCGCCCACTCGCCCTCCCTGGCTTCCTTCGGCCCCGAGATGTTTGAGGTCTGGGGTTTCGTCCACTTGTTTGTGCTCGGCCATGGCTTGGTTGTTGGTTGTTATTCCAGCGTCGCCTTCTCCCTTTCCTTTGGTGTCCTGTCCTGTGCTGGGTACTAAGGTCAGTCTTGGTCGCCTCTCCTGGGTGTTCCTCTGCCGCGTCCTTCTCCCTGGATGGCAGGGAGACTTTCTTTGGGAAGAGAAGGATGAACCCTTTACTTTACTGCCCTGGTCCTGGCTCTGCTGAATGGGGTCCTGTCTCCCACAGGGGCAGGAAAGGAAGCCAAAGCCACAGAGCCAAGCCGCTTGCAATTCCGTCTTGGCGACGTGGGCCTGTTTGCCTTCGGGATGCGGAGCCCGTGGATTCCTCCGTCCTGTCTCTCCAGCTGGATGGAGGCTACCGAGGCGCTGCTTTGACCAGAGGCTCCTGCCAACACCCCTTCCCATACAAACTGCCTTAGCTAACGCAGGTGGGCCTCAGAGACTCAGCGGGCAGTGCCCCTGGAAACCGCTGGGCCCGAGCACGGAGACGGTGCAGGCGTCCTGGTGTTTGGTCTCCGGGGCCTGCAGGCTGGGCGCTGGGCTGCGGTGGAGCCTGGCCAAGGTCGGTCTGAGGTTGGGACAGGGATGAAAGGGCAACAGCCGATTCTGGGATGTTCCCAGCAGGGAGACCGCAGAAGTCATAGCGGCTGACTGGGCAGCGGGTCAGGAGCAAGGGCGGCATCTGCTGAAGGCCTCTCCAGGGTGACATGGGGAGTTTCGTGAGTCAGGACTGGTTGGTCCTTAGTGTTATTAGCTAAATACCCACTTTGCCAAAAGGCGATTTTTAGAAGGGTCGCACACACTTCCCAGGGTGACGTCTAGTTAGGAAAGGAAGACTCAGTGATGGCCCAGCTGGACAACCCGCAGCCACCGCATGACCTGCGACGCCCAGCAGAGGGCAGCGCATGTCGCTTCCCTCTGGCAATAAATGTCCAGGGCCATCGGCACAGGCTTCTGGGGACGCACCCCTGGCTGGGCAAAGCGTCCTTACTGAGCCAGCTTTGCTTTTGACTCTTTAGTCTTCTTCCTGTAAGACGAGAGATAGCAGCACCTGCCCTCTAGGCGGAGGCCTTTTCTGGACCTTGCTGCCGTGTCTGCTGCACAGTGAATCTCCAGGCGTGATTCAGACTGTCGGGAAAGATTTCGGAGTACCGTTGAAGAAACCCGTGTGAACACCCTCCAAGGGGGGATTGAGCCGGGCATTACAGCTGCCACTGAATGTTCTAGAACACAATCGATGCACTTTCTTCTCTAGAAGAAATTTATCTCTTAGAAATCTTGAGAGCTAAGTGGAACACCTTTCTGTTGTCTTGGCAAGAAGAAACTTTTAGTTTATAAGTGTTGGGTGATAGGGTTGTTAAGTTCAATAGAACTATTAGGGCCTCACTGTGTCCTTTGTGGCACTGTGACTTGAATCCAGGGCCTCGCATGTGCTAGGCAAGTGCTCTACCCTGGAGCTGCATTCCCAGCCCCTGGAATTGTTTAACATTTATTCTAGAATTTTTAAAAATTCTTATTGTTTCTTTTAAGTTACACATCACAATAGGATTCACTTTAATTTCATTATAAAAACATGGCATATAATTTGTCCTAATCCAGTCCCCAGGATGTCCCCTTGTCCTCCTCTCCTCATTCCTCCATCTCCTTCTCTCTGTTCCTCTGATCTTCCTGCTATTTACTTATTTATTTTTAACTAGTGTCTTGTGGATGTACATGATGGTGAGATCCACTGTGGAACATTCATATAAGTACATAGGACTGTTAGGTCAGATTCACTCCACTATTATTCCACAGCCCACCCCACCTCCCTTCCCTTCATTCCCCTTCATCTGCTCCACTGATCTTTCTTCTGCTTTAAATCCCCTCCCTATTTTAGATTAGCTTCCATATATCAGAGAAAACATTCAATCTTTGACTTTTGGGGACTGGCTTATTTCACTTTAGCATGATAGTCTCCAGTTCCATCAATTTACCAGCAAATGCATTATCATTCTTCTTTATGGCTGAGTAATATTCCATTGTGTATATATACCACATTTTCTTTATCCATTCATCTGTGCAGGGCACCTAGATTAGCTCTATAGCTTGGCTATTGTGAATTGTGCTGTTATAAATATCGATGTGGCTGTTGTGACTGTAGCATGCTAATTTTAACTCCTTTGGATATATACCAAGAAGAGGGTAGCTGGGTCAAATGGTGGTTCCATTCCTAGATTTTTGAGGAATCTCCATACAGCTTTCCAGTGTGCTTACTCTAATTTGAAGTCCCACCAACAATATATGTGTGTATCTTTGTGCCCACATCTTACCAACATTTATTACTTGTATTCTTGATTATTGCCATTCTGACTAGAATGAGATGAAATCTCAATGTAGTTTTAATTTGAATTTGTCTAATTACTAGAGATATTGAACATTTTTTCATAGATTTGTTAACCATTTGTATATCTTCTTTTGATAAGTGTCTGTTTAGGTCCTTTGCCCATTTATTGATTGGGTTATTTGGTTGTTTTGCTCTGTTTTTGTTTTGGTGTTAAGCTCTTTATATATTTATGAATTCTTTATGTATCCTAGATATCAATGCACAATCTGAGGAGCAGGTGGCAAAGATTTTCTCCCATTCACACTCTTTTTTCCTTTGTTGTGAAGAAGCTTTTTAATTTGATGCCATCCTATTTACTTATTTTTATTTAACTTCTTGCTCTTTAGGAGTCTTGTGAAGGTAGTGAGTGCCTGAGTCAACATGTTGGAGTGTTAGGCCTACACTTTCCTCAGAAAGGGGCAGGATTTCTGGTCTAATTCCTAAGTCACTGATCCCCATTGAGTTGAGTTTTGTGCAGGGTAATAGGGGTTAAAATTCGTTCTACTACATATGGATTTCCAGTTTTCTCAACACGATTTGTTACAAAGACTGGCTTTTCTCCAACATATTTTTTGGCACCTCTGTCTAGAATCAGATAACTGCATTTATGTGGGATGTCTCTTTGTCTTCCATTCTGTTCCCCTGGTCTTCATGCCTGTTCGGGTGCCTGTACCATGCTGTTTTTGTTACTAAAGCTCTGTAGTGTAATTTAAGATCGGATATTGTGATTCCTCCTGCTTTTCTTTTCTCACTGAGGATTGTGTTGGGTATTCTGGTTCTCTTATTTTTCCAAATGAATTTTGTAACTGCTCATTCTAGTTTTCTGAGAATATCATTGGAATTTTGATGGGAATTGCATTGAATCTCTACAGCACTGTTGGTAGTGTGGCCATTTTGATAATATTAATTCTGCCTATCCAAGAACATGGGAGATCTTCCCATCTTCTAAGGTCTTCTTCAAAGTCTTTCTGTAGTATTCTGTAGTTTTCATGGTAGAGGTCTTTCACCACATGTTAGATTGCTTCCAAGTATATTTTTGAGGGTATTGTGAATGGGATAGTTTCCCTAATTTCTTTTTCAGCAGATTCATCATTGGAGTATAGAAATGTGATTGATTTATGAATATTGAACTTGTATCCTATTTTTCTGAATTCATCTAAAAGCTCTAGAAGTCTTCTGGTGTAGTATTTGGGTCTTCTAGATATAAGATCATGTCACCAGCAAGCAAATAATTTGAGCTCTTCTTTTCCTATTTGTATCTCTTTAATTTCCTTCTATTGTCTGATTTCTCTGGCTAGAGTTTCAAGGACTATTTGGAATGGAGTGATGAAAGTGGGCATCCTTGCCTTCTTTCTGTTTTTAGAGGAAATGCTTTCATTTTTTCTTCATTCAGAATAAAGTTGGGTTTGGGTTTTTCATGTAAATTATCTTTACAATGTTGAGGTCAGTTCCTTCGATCCCTGATTTTTCTAGTGTTTTAAACATGAATGGGTTCTGTACTTTGCCAAATGCTTTTGCTGCATGTATTGAGATAATCATATGATTTTTGTCCTTAAGTCTATTTATGTGGTGAATTTATTGAGTTCCACATGTTGAACCAACCTTGCATCCCTGGGATGAAACACTTGATTATAGTGCACTGTCTTTTTAATGTGTTTTTGTATGTGGCTTGGCAATAATATTTTAGGAATTTTTGCATCCTTATTCATCAAGTATATTGGCCTGAAGTGTTCCTTCCTTTTCTATTTCATGGAATAATTTGCAGAATATTGGCATTAGCTTTTTAAAGGTCCAATAGAACTCAGCTGAGAATCAATCTTGTCCTGGGCTTTTCTTTGTTGGAAGACTTTTGATAAGGGCTTCAATTTCATTATTTGATATTTACCAGTTTTGAGTTTTCTATGGCCTCATGGTTCATCTTGGGTAAGTAATATGTCTCCAGAAATTTGTCAATATCTTCAGGATTTTGTAGCTTATTGGAATATAAATTTTCAATTTCTGATGCTCCTAGGGATTTCAATAGTGTCTGGTGATGTTTTCCTTTTCAGAGTTTGTTAATTTATTTTTTCACTTTCATTCAGTTAATTTAGCTAAGGGTTTATCAATACTTTTATACTTTCAAAAACACCAATTCTTTATTTTATAGATATTTTGCATTTTAAAAAAAACTCAGTTTCATTAATTTAAGCTCTGATTTTAAGTAGTTCTTATTTTCTGCTGATTTGCGTGTTGGTTTGTTCTTTTTCAAGGGCCTGGAGATGTAATGTTAGACTATTTATTTGGTATTTTTCTGTTCTTTTAATGTATATCAGTGCTTGAACTTTCCTCTTGGAACTGCCTTCAGACTCTCCCAGCGATTTTGATATGTTATATCACTATTCTCATTTACTTCTAAGAATTTTATTATTTTTCCCCTGATTTATTCTGCTATCCATTCATCTTTGAAAGTGCATTATTTAATCTCCAGTTGTTAGAGTGGTTTCTGTTGTTTATCTTATTGTTGATTTCTAATTTCATTCCATTAAGATCTAAAGAATGCAAAGTATTATCTCTATCTTTTTTGTATTTGCTGAGATTTGATTTGTGACCTAAAACATGGTCTATTTTAGAAAATGTTCCATGAGCGGCTAAGAAGAAAGTGAATTCAGTCTCAATGGATGAAATATTCTATAGATGTCTGTTAGGTTCATATAATTCCTGTATCTTTTAGTTCTGTATAATATTTACTTAGTCTTTGTTAGGGTGATCTATCCAGTAGTGAGAGAGGCATGTTAAAGTCAGCCAGAATTATTGTGCTATCATCTCTTTGATTCTTAATATTGAGAAGGGTTTGTTTGATGTATGTGGATGCTCCATTGTTTGTGGCATAAATATTTATGATCATTATATCTTGCTTGTATGATTCCATTAAGCAATATGAAGTGAGCTTTGTTTCTTCTGATTAATCTTGGCTGGAAGTTCTCTACCTGATATGAGAAGAGCTTCTCCTGCTGTTTATGAGTCCATGTGAATGGTATGTCTTTTCCCATTCTTTGACCTTCAGTCTGTGAATGTCTTTGCCTTTGAGAGGTGAGTCTCTTGCATACAGCATATCATTGGGTCTTGTTTTATAATCCAATCTGCCAATTTATATCTTTTGCTAAAGGGTTTAGAGCATTAATATTCCATGTTATTATTGAGATGATTTTTATTTCCTGTAATTTTCATTTATTTTTAGCATTTAAATTGGACTTGATTCTCCTTTAATTGACTACTGTTAGAGTGTAATTCCTGCCTATGCTGGTTTCTTTTTTTATTTTTATGTCTTCTTCATGAAATATTTTATAAAGTATGTTTTGTTTTGCAGGCTTTTGAATTATGGATTCTTTTAGCTTCTGTTTATCATGAGGATTTTTATTTTATCTTCAATTCTGAAGCTTAATTTTACTGGGTATGGTATTCTTGGTGACATCCATTTCCTTCCAGAGCTTGGTATATATTATTTCAAGTCCTCCTGGCTTTTAGGGTCTAGGTTGAGACATTAGTTGAAATCCAAATGGTTTTACTTTTAATGTGACCAGTCATTTTTCTCTAACAGTTTTTAAAATTCTATTCTTATTCCGTATTTTAGGCATTTCCATTATAATGTGTCTTGTAGTGGTTCTACTGTGATTTTGTATATTTGGAGTCCTATATGCCTCTTGTTTTTGAACTTCCATTTCATTCATTTGGAAATTTTTCTCATGTTATTTATTGTAAAGATTTTGTCTCCCTTCAGTTTATATTTCTGAACCTTCATCTATTCCAACGAACCTTAAGTTTGGCCTTCAATGTTATCTGGGTTTCTTGAATGGTTCATGGTCTCAACATCTATTCTTTATTATGGTCAACTCTAGTTTCAAGATTATATACTTTGTCTTTGAGGCCTGAAGCTCCACCTTCAAAATGGCCTAATCTATTGATGATGCTTTCCATTGAATTTTTAATTTGGTTTATTGAGTCTTTCAGTTCTAGGATTTCCATTTGATTCTTTTTTGGAATCTATCTCTTTATTGAAGTGACCTTTCACTTTCTGTATTTTCTCTCTGATTTTACTCCCTACATCTTCTAGCTCATAGAATATTTTAACTATCAACTTTCTAAATTCCTTCTCTTACATTTTCTCCACTATGGTGTTAATAAAGGCAGTTGTTGAAGCATCCAGCTCTTTGGGGAGGTTGAGTCCCTATCTTTTTGTAGGTTGTATGCCTGCCCATCCACTGGTATAGTTATCACTTCTTCTTTTAAACAAAGGGCTCCATTATGAGCTTCTTTTTTTTTTTTTTTTTTTTTTTTGCGGTACTGGGGATTGAACTCAGGGATTTGTGCTTGCAAGGCAAGCTCTCTACCAGCTGAGCTATCTCCCCAGCCCCATTATGAGCTTCTTTCTCTTAAGAGCCCTGGGTTGGGTGAATATCCAGATGATATTTTAATTCAATGTATGACCTCTTTTGATCCTAATATCACCACCATTTTAAGAGATGCCAGTGAGCCCTATTTACTATAATCACTTAAGAGCCCAGTCTCATTCCATTAAATCTTATAAGAAACAAACACTGGTTGCTATTGTTTTATATGGTTCCTCAAGTCCAGGTATAAACGTGTAATAAAGTTCTGGAATAGGTCAAAAAATCAATTGTCAAATAAAGTAAACTTGTTATAATCTTAAATGAGAGCTAAAAGTGGGAGGCAGAAAGGAGAGGGAGGAAAGAGAGAGAAAGAGTGAGAGAGCGAGAGAGCGAAAGAGAGAGAGAGAGAGAGAGGAAGGAGGAAACGAAGAAAGAAAGAAAGAATAATTTACACAAGGTAGAAAGGAGAAATAGACGAATGGTGGGTGTTTGAGGTAGTAGCAGATAATGCAAGAGGAGGAATGGGGGTGACAGGAGCAGGTATAAAGGGAACCAAAGATGGGAAGATTGATTCCAGTCAATGCTTTAAACCATTAGGTGAAATGCATTCAAATGGGTTGAAGACACATGTTGGCTATTGGGGTAACAGTTATCATTCAAGTTATGAATCTTGGTCTGAATTTCATTGGGGTTTGGACACTTAGCAGATGTCCATCAGTCTTGGGCTGTGGATCTGTCCCAAGCTGCAGGTACGGGAGCCAGTTCCCTGGATGCTGTGAACTCTACAGCAGCTTCTGCTCTGTCAGCTCAGGGACTTGCAGCTGAGTGTTGTGAGGGGGCAGTGTGGCTTGCCTGTTTCTGTGGTTTAAAGGGGTTCAGGGCACAGGCTCTGGAGTGTCCCTGTGGTAGCTGTGCATCACCTGTATCTTCTCCCTCTGCAGGATACTTTTGAAGGTCCTGGTGACTGTCTGTGAGAGCAGGAACTCCGGCTGAAGGCTTTCCCTGGGGGTACTGTGGTGCAGAAGTAGTCCCCAGCCCAGGCTGCTCTCTGGGATACACGGGTAAAAGGTCTCTGGTGGGTCACCTGAACTCTAGCTTCCACTGGCCCAGGTTGTGAATGGCGAGCATTGGTGCCTTCTGTTTACCAAGTCTGATGCAAAGTCCCACAAGAGCCAGACAATGCCCACTGTGACCACAGGTCAGGCTAGGTGAGTCAAGGCTGGGAGGAGCAGCTTTCTGTGGCCTCGGCTCTGGTCTTACTGACCTCCCTCTGTCTGCCTTTGGATTGCGTTTCCAGATATTCTGGGAAGTTACCTCAGCAGCCTTCTCTTTGTGGCTGCCACCATCAAGGAACCGGGTCTCTTGGTCACCAGCTGTCCAGACAGCCTCCCTCTCTCAGGACTATCTCTCAGCTTTCCACAGTGCCTCACCCTGGTCAGTGGTCACTGCCTGGGGAAGCACTTTCCTGAGGCCAAAGGGGTCTCTCTGTCTGTCTGAGTCAAGCCTCGGGCTCTGCCGGGGTCACGGGGTCAGCTGAAGGGGCTACGTGCACAGGTCCCCAGGTCCCAGCAGCCTGCCACTCCCTGTGTTCATGGTGAGGGGCAGGGAGAGAAGGTCCTGCTGCAAACTCTTGCTGGCCAGGTTCTCAAGAGGTCCCCCTGCAGGGCCCTGCTGGGCTAGTTCGCAGCTGCCAGGTGTGGAAGACACTGCAGCTTCAGGGGCCAGCCTGGCAGGTGCCGCCTCCCCTTCGGCTCTCTGGAGCCCCCTGCCGGCGCAGGTCCAATCGCCGCTCAGGGACCAGGGTGTTCTCTGCCCTGGTGGCCTGCTGTCCAGTCCCCGGGGGCAGACCTGGTCACCACCTCTATGTGTCACCACTCTGTTCTCTTCTCGTTCGCTGGGTGGTGAGGAGATCGGGACTCACCACGAGCTCCTCCCGCCGTCCTTCTTCTTCTTCTTTTTTTTTTCCTAAATTGTTTTCATTCTATAAATACTTTTAAATGCACTTAATATCAGTTAAGATTTGATTTTTTGAGAAAAAAATCATAATAAGTAAGAACACATAACTAAGGATGTTTTACTTAATTTTTTTTTCAATTTGGGGATTAAATTTGATTTTTTATGCTTTAGTGCTTAACAGAAACATATTATAGGTATACCAAAAATTACTGAGGTTTGCAGTAATAAAGAAAATATTCAATTAGCTGTACAGCCCCTGTAGAACTACTGAATATCCAATACCTGTTAATACACTGGCTTAGATACAATGCTCATTATGATAATTGCCTTAGACTAGTGACAAAATAAGAAATAAAAATTGATTTGGAAAAAGAAGTGGCCAGGACATTATCAGCACATCCAGTTTCAAAAAATTCAAAGAATGTCATTTTATCATTTAGAAAGAAAATATTAAAATGGTATTGAATTGTATGCATAATGCATTTATTACATCTGAAAACTAAACTTATTATTCCTTGTGTTTTTCTCATGTTCAGAATTAAATTATAGCTCACTCCATTGTTATCATTCCTTTTAGAGAAAACAGAAATCAAATTCTGCCCTTATCTGCCCTAACTGTGGTCAATCGCTATAAGAAATAAAAACTCATTCCAATCACGATACCTCAAAATACATCCTTGTGAATCAAGTTGAGGAGGTCTTATTGAAAAGATATGGGTTGTTTAAATCAGAACAAATAGCTAGCTCAGCAACAATAGCTTAACTCTGCTGAACAAAAGAATGTAAAGTGCCATTTTTTGCAAAGCTCCTGATAACCTATGTATTTAGATAATGTAAAATGTTAACAGAGAATATGTTTGAACACAAAATATATATTGTACTCTGTGAGGAAATTAATTTATTGTGCATATGTATGCTGACCTTTGAAAAGTAAAGTGCCAAAAGCATGTACTATTCTAGCCTCACAGAAGATCATCTTTTGCTTTCCATAAAGGAAGACTGAATATCCTCAAGTCCAACACAATGGAAATAAAACAGCAAGACAGAAAATGTTTCCTTATTCACAAAAATATGCAAGATAAGTGAGATGTTGCTTATAACAGCAGGCATATTTTTGGACTCACTCACACCAAAAATAAAGGAAGTGCAATTTTCAGAGAAGTTTAAGTGAACAAGAGGACCCACGCTAATTTTCCCTTTGCTACTTTTAGCTGGTTCATCTTTCTTCTTACTGAACAAGAATGTGGGTACTCTGCAGCCCCAGCTTGGGATCAGGTTGATCTGCTCCGTCACGGTGAGCATTTCCTACACTGCAGAGTCAAAGCCATTATGAGGACGTTGTATCAGAAAACAGCATGCACTCAAAAATGGTGCTAACTAGGGCTTTCCAGCCCTAACCTAGGCGGGGCCGTGGTGCTCTGTTCCCTTTCCAGGATGGGATGGGAGAAGTTCAATGGCGAGACCATCAAGCCTGTGAGAGGAAGAGGAGGAGCAGATCCAGGCAGCAGCCCCACCCTCTCCGCCCAGACAGGAAGCAGGGAGCACCGCGCAGAGGGGGCGAGGCAGGGAACCTCCAAGACGCAATCCTGGACCACTGGGGACTCGGGAACTTGGGATTGGCTTCTAGATCAGAAAATATGGGCAGAGTTCCCTGACCCTGAACCCTGGCAGGGCGGTCAGAGAAGAGGAGTAACAGAGAGGAAGGGGAGCTGAAGACTCGACCGCCTGCTCCTCCTCCTGGGCAGCTCTGGGGCAGCTCTGGGGCAGCGTGCAGGCGCGAAGCCTCCCTCACCCGGTGCAGGGCGGGCCCTGTCCAGCCCTTCCTGCAGAGAGGTCCTGACGCTTTCCGGTGGGCTTATGACTGGTGTGTTTCTTTGTTTCTTGGCACTCTGAGACTGACCCCAGCCAAAAATCACCCATTCGGTGGTACAGTTGATATTTTCAAGTTACAGATACATTTTCATCAAAATACCCAGAATCATCTCACCCTTTTTCAATCGATTTGGGGGGGGGGGGGAGAATAAAAAATTAGCATAAATGAAATCATCATTATGAAAAAAATGAACCAAAATATTATTACCAGTAATTTTTTGGCTGGGTTGTTTTTGAAACACAATCTTTTGTTTCACTGATGTCAAAAGTCAAAGAGATGCTGTTGAGATCACAGCACAAGAACAGTTTAGAAAAATGAAGAGTTTTAAAATTGTTGATGGAGTCTCTAAAGAACGTAATAAAGAGAATCTTAAGTCTAGTTCGAGACTCCCTTGAAATGTGGAGTGGGTGTTCCGCCCAGGTGGAGGTGCGTAAGGGGATTCCAGGGCGCAGTTACACTGAAAGCATCTGAGCATGCGCTGAACTGCCCGAAGAGAAAAGAGAAGAAACGCACCAGGCAGTGCTTCTGAGAGCAGATGCAGAGGTCAGCTGCACGCCACTCACACCCTGCAACCACCTCCCGAGATGAAGTTCCTAAAGAGTGGACTTGGGCCTGAAACGTGGCTCGTGCCTCATGCTTGGTGAACTCCTGGTGTGAATTCAGGAGCCCCTCGCCCCAGCGTTACTTGCCAGCCCACCTATGGGATGTGCGATTGGACTGTGATAGAAATCTGTGGGCACCAAAGAGAGCAGAGAATGCATCCTCTTTTGCTGTGCAGCAACTCGGTGATCCAGAATAAACATATGTGCCTTTCCAGCTCTACGGCTTCTTCCAAAGCACACCAGCAGTGTGTACGTTGTAATGTCGAGAGGACTGCATTTCTTCCTACCATTTATTTATTAATTAACAAAGGCACTATTAAGTCTTAGTCCCTTCATCTCTTTCTAAGATTGATCTTCAGGTATTGGTTAATATTCTCATAATGATGGAAAAAAGCAGAAATAATTCTCATGTATCTATTCATATAAAAGTGGTTTTAATTAAAATATTTATATTTTTTTCCAACGATGCCTAAAGTTTTCTTTGGTGATCTCGTTAACTTCATTAACCTCATAAACAGAAGCAATGTTAATTTTTTTTTTTTTTGTGAAATAATATAGTAAATGGTGCAAGATAATTTTAGGACTTTATTTCTTCTATCCTATTGAGTCTTTCAGTTGCTACATGATAGTTATACCTAAGAGTGGAGTTCAGTGCGCTCTGCTCATGCATGCTGACCACACGGTCTGGTTAACTTGGTTCTGCTGTTCCTCCCCTTACAATCCCTGCACCTCCTGGTTGTTCCTGGTCCAACTGTCAAGTCTCAGCATGCTGAAGATGCAACACACAACGCGCAAGCCTGCTGAGTTTGCTGGGTGAGGCTAGCCCATAGCGGTGATGGCGGGCAATTACAGATGCTATGGGTCCAGGCAGTCAGACGGAGTCCGGGAGCTGGCTCAGAGTGAGAGCTGTCCAGAACGGGGTTCAGCAGTACCAAGGCCAGCGGGGAGGAGGCGCTCGGCACCAATCATTCCTCAGGGGCTCAGCGTCCTGTAACGGTGATCTGCAAGGAAGCGCCCTGCTCAATGTGAGCTTGATTCCTCATCTGTGAAGAAATAAAATAACATAAAGGAAGAAAACATAGCAATGAAGTAATAGTGGATTTTGAGACATATACTTCACTTTTGCTGAAATTAAATCCTAGATTTAATACAGGGCATAGAAGTAAGCTAAATGAGATCATCAAAGATCACGAGGGATGAGCAGAAGTTATTTAACATCAATACCACCATACGTTGATTTTAGACTATAACAAAGAATATGGGAAAGAAACAAAGATAGACAGAAACACAAAAAAAGGGAGGTGCTGCCCTTCCCAGAGATCAGCACCCCAGACCTTCCAGTATCTATATAATCCGTGTTCCATCAGGATGATCAAGTTTGGCTTTCTTGGCTCTCCACTTCCAAGTGCCTAGAGTAGTTCTAAGACATAGAGACACTATAAACTAAATCAAGTATTGAATAAATGGTGGGTATATGGACGGAGAGATGGAAAGCCACCAGGAGATGCAAGGCAGACCTCTAGGAGAGACATTTTAAAGAAACTTGGAGCGGAGAAGGAAGGCCGAGGCGATGTTCCCATAACTTCCTGATGGGGGCCTGACAGCAACCGGGGCCTTCCTCCTAAAGCCGGGAGTGGACGCACCATGGAGAGACTCCTGAGGCACTCAGCCTGTCCATCGCCACATCTTCTCACGCCTGGTCTGTGCATGTCTGCTACCCCCATTAGACGCCCTGTGTGACAACCCAAGCAGAGGCCGCTCACAGATCCGTCCCCAGCAGACCCGTCTCCCCAGTGAAACCCGGTGGACCTGCAGTGGTGCCCCACTGTTTGTCCAGAGCCAGTTTCCTAATGATTAATGATGTCGTTACCCATCTGTGATCTTCTTTGGAGAAAGGTCTAATCAACCACTTTGCACACCTTTTAATCATTATCTGGTTGCATCGTTGTTGAGTTATAGGAGTCTTCTGTTCTTTTTATTGTCTTCTGGGGGTGCTTCTTATGATTAAGTTTGTAAGCATTTATATTTCGGATACATGACCTTCATCATACATATAAATTTCAAGTATTGAAAATATTTTTCCCATTTTGTGACTTTTTCCTGACGGTGTCTTTTGAAGTGCACAGTATTTTAAATTTAATTTGTGAA
The DNA here is from genome assembly GCF_902686455.1 of Sciurus vulgaris. NCBI lineage: Eukaryota > Metazoa > Chordata > Mammalia > Rodentia > Sciuridae > Sciurus > Sciurus vulgaris. The sequence goes on from NC_136470.1 coordinate 141,262,641, forward strand.
TTTTTTATGGCAAATGTGTTGGCCCCATATCTAAGAACACTTCCCTACATCAAGGATATGAAGAGTTTCAGTTTGTTCTGGAAGTTTTCTGGGTTTTGCTTGTACATTTATGTCTACGATCTATTTTGAGCTGATTTTTGTGTGGGGGTGAGCTCATCTAAGCTTATTTTTTAAAATGTGAATATCCAGTTGCCACAGTACCACTAGTTGAAAAGAGTACCTTTTCACTCTCTTTGGTTTTTCTATCTTTGTCAAAAATCATAAGCAATTATTCTTGGCTTTTGATTCTGTCCCATACCTATCTTAATGAATATATCACTCTATCTCTTTAAGGTACCTTTATAATATGCTTTGAAAGTAAGTAACAGAAATCCTCCAACTCTGTCCTTCCTTTTAAATTTTTTATTTTAATTATTCTAGATTATTTGCGTACAAATTTTAGGAAAAACTGTTAATTTCTATACAAAAGCCTTCTTGGACTTTGACAGTTTGGCTTAAATCTATAGCTTAATTAGAAGAAAATTGCTGTTTTAACAATTGTCTTCTAATTCATGATCATGAAATGTATTTTAAATTTTCCTTGATTTTTTTCTTAAGAATGTTTACAATGCGTTGGGTACAATTATTGCTCTTCTTTGGTTAAATTGTCAGAAGTCTCTTATCAGAAAGCAGAATTTCCTTCTATTTCATGTTTGCTGAGAATTTTTATTATGAATGAATGTAGGATTCTGTGACATGCTGCCTCTCGATTTTTTGGGATGAATGTGTGGTTTGGCCTGTCAATCATTATTATGGTATGTGAAGTTCACTGATTGCTGATGTAAAGCCTATCTTGAATTCATTGGATAAATTGCACTTGGTCACAGAATATCTTTTTTATGTTGTACATAATACAAAATTGAACTTGCTAATAATTGTGGGATTTTACATGTGTGCTTTTTCTATTTAGTATTTTTGGCTTTAGTATCAGAGTAATGTTGATCTCATAGAGTGAGTTGGGAAGAATTTCCTCCCTAGTTCCTAAAAGAGTTTCTTTAATTGATGGGATTCAGGAGAGAAGCAGTCAGGATGGACTTTCTTTGTAGATTTTCTTTGTAGATTAATGACCAATTCTACTTCTTATGTTCACATATTCCTTAAGAAGATTTTGATATCCACACGAAAATTAAGTTTTTTAAACACTGTCTCCCAAATCCAGAGGAAAGGAGAAGTTCCCAGTGAGTGGATTGTCTGCAAGGGTAGTTAATAATGAGCATGTTCAGCAGGTAAACACTGTGAAGGAGGGGGACGTGTTTCTCAGGAACGTGGAAGATGGCAGCAGACACCTAGTAGGGACCAAAAAGTTCAGGCACCATCAACATGTACAGCACATAACACAAATTTCAGAAGAAGTTTCCCAGGGTAAAAAAAGTACAGTAAAAACTGAAGACAGAGGAAAATCAACTGTTCAATTCCTTACTTTCTCATTTTCTTTGACAAATAATATCCTAATTAGACTAGAACTCCAGGAAGAAAGACGCATTGGTCAAAAGGGGGCTGAGGCCCAAACAGATGAGGCCCTCTTCAGACACCACCTACCAACTCACCTGAGTCTAAGTCTCCCGTCCCAGACACAGACCATCCCAGGGGCTGAGGAAACTCACAGACAGCTGCCAAAGACCACAAAACAAGGCCAGGCGACCAAACAACCAAGGAAAGGCTGGCAAATCTTGTTCTGCTTTCAAAGAGGAAGAAAAGGTACAAGCCACAAATACACCTAGTGTGTGAGCTCCAGGTAAACACCTGGAGCCAACTGATCAGCAAAGGAAATGACCGCGAGGCCACCGTGGCTGCAGTAAGAACAGAGAATTCCAGACTGTCCTCTTTGTGAAAGAGTAACCGGAGGAGCATTAGAGTAAGGGGTAGCTTCTTCCCAAAATCGAGGTTACATGGATCATGTTCCTGTAAAAACCAGGATTAATGACAGTAATAAAAATTTCATTTGTATTTGTTAAATCGGACTTTCTTCTTAAAAAGAAAAAGAAAAAAAGAATGCTAGAATTACCAGACTGTTATTTAGCTATGTGTTCTGAATTCTGGTCTCTTAAATTGTTCAGGAAAAACTCTCTGGCATTCTCTGCCGAGAGAGATTCTCTCAGATTATTTATGACTCATAATTTCATTTGGTTCGCTTTTGTAGGTTATATCAAATTTAACTGAGCAATCACGAAGACCTCAGTAAGATGGCTGAGGTGCCCAATAACGCATAGATTCAATAGCACTGGCAGTGAAACGGCAGTCACTTAGAAGAACATGGATAAATCACAATAGCACCGAATCATGTAAAACCCTCATGAACAAATACGACCAGAAATGTGTGAGACCAAAGGACAAGGACTCCCTGCAGACAGAAGTACCACGCGTGGATGGGGGTCGTCACCCTGGTCCAGGGACAGAAAGCATTGATCTCCGACAGGCTCCATCAGCTGCTCTTGTCAGGAGCCACCTCTGCACTTGACCTAAATGGTGCAGACTGTGTTTGGAATAAAAATATTTAAATATTGTTTTACTCGGCTTTTTCACTGTGTGACTAAAAGACCCGACCAGAACAACTGTAGAGGAGGAAAGGTTTATTTGATGGCTCACAGTTTCAGAGGCCTCAGTCCATAGAAGGCCGGCTCCAATCCTCAGGGCTTGAAGTGAGGCAGAACATTCATGGCAGAGGTGCAGCAGAGGGAAGCAGCTCACCTGGTGATCAGAGAGCAGAGGACTCCACTCTCCTGATACGAAGTATACACCGAAAGCCACGGCCCAGTGCCCACCTCCTCCAGCCACACCCACCCCTCCAGCCACACCCACCTTCTCCAGCCACACCCATTCTTCTAGCCACACCCACCCCTCCAGCCACACCCACCTCCTCCAGCCACACCCACCCCTCCAGCCACACCCACCTCCTCAGTCACACACACCTCAGCCACACCTACTCCTCCAGTCACACCCACCTCCTCAGCCACACCCACCTCCAGCCACACCCACCCCTCCAGCCACACCCACCCCCCTCCAGCCACACCCACCTCCTCCAGCCACACCCACCCCTCCAGCCACACCCACCTCCTCAGTCACACACACCTCAGCCACACCTACTCCTCCAGCCACACCCACCTCCTCAGCCACACCCACCTCAGCCACACCCACCCCTCCAGCCACACCCACCTCCTCAGCCACACCCACCCCTCCAGCCACACCCACCTCCTCAGACACACCCACCCCTCCAGCCACACCCACCTCCTCCAGTTCATACTCAGCAAGTCCCGGAGGGGGATTAATTTGCTGATTAGGTGAAGACTCTTACACCCCAGTCATCTCCCCTCCGAACCCTCTCGCATTGTCTCACACATGAACTTTTGGGGGATACCTCACATCCAAACCATAACAAATATATAGAGAAAATTCCAGAAGAAATAAAAGGAGAAACTGCCAGTACCAGGTAGTCAGCTGTTTTTAAATTATAATGTGGAAAGTGTACGGATGTTGGTGTCAGGACGATGGATGGGTGGGGCAGATAAAGGCGTGTCGGCCCCCTTCTCTGGGGATCATTCTCGTTACCAGTATCACCATTATCACTCCACTGCCCAGTCTCTGCTGAGAGCCAGCCACGCCGGAGTCCACACGTCTCCTCACGTGACCGCTCCAGAGACCAGTCAGAGCCGAGCCTGGCTGGTGCCCTCAGCGGTCAGAACTTGAGTCATCCCCGTAGCCCAGGCCAGTGTGCGCCTAATGAGGGAGGCCGGAGTCAGGGGTCCCCTCAATGAGATAAAGAGGGGCGTTGTGGCTCAGTGGTGGAGCACCTGTCTGGCATGGGTGGGCACTGGGTTCAACCCCAGCACCACATAAAAAACCAAAGAGACAAAGGTATCGTCCGTGTACAGCTAAATATATTTTAAAATAAAATTTTAAAAAAGCCAGAAGGGCTGTAGAAATAGGGCACCTTACTGCAGCTGGGTTGGAGGCCACATGTTCCCTCCCTGGGAAACAACAGGACTCCTGGTGAACTGCACAGGAAAACAGGAGAACCGGTTCTTCCTTGAAAATAGGCCTGTGACTGGACACCAGGGCCACTCCTCGGCTGACCCAAGGGGCAACGGCACACCTCCGTGGGAGGTGGGAGGTCTTGATTGTAGGGTGAACACACATGGGGGTTTGGGGCCCAGGCTAGGAAATCTCGGTCTGTGGCAGGGTCACCACACTGCTAAGCCATCTGAAGGACAGCCCAGGACCAGCCTCCAAGGCCCGATGCAGGTAGGCTCCTTAAGAACATCTTCATTCCTAGAGTACAATGGTGCTCCTGGTCTGGAGTCCCAGGCGACGGGACTCAGCCTCCCCTCACGCATCATCACATCTAGAGCTGAGGGTCTCCTCTGCTCTGTCTGCTGGGGGTTGCCAGCCAAATCCACCCCCAGGCCCTGTCCCATGCAGTCTGCCCAGGCTCGGCAGTGCTGGAGTTGCTGGCCCAGGGCCAGGGCACGGCAGGAAGGTGAGACTCAGAAAGCATCGGGCAGCTTGTGAGGAGAGAGGATTCCTTTGTTTTGTTTTTCCCAGTTTCCAACCACCATAGTCCATGGGATAAGAGAAACTAGAACTTCATCCAAAGGTGAGTGGGTGAGTGGGAGACAATAGCCAGGAGACCCCAAGGACCCCCGAGAATTCCCAGAAATGCTGAGACAAAGGCACAGACATCCTGACATTGAGAAAATTACGAACTCAGGAGGCCGGACACGTGAGCGACACGTGGGATATATAAAAGTGTGTGTATGTGTGTATTGTGTATGTGTGTGTTGTGCATATCCTTCAAAAGGATGTTTGAAACAAAATCTCATGGTGAAGGTCATTTGCTTCCCCTTTTCCTGATCCACACATCTCCGCCATTCATTTATTTTTGTCATCCTAGTTGACCATGATCACAATCCCTCTCTGTTCCCCAAACATACCTTAGTTTCTACATTGCTTGCTATTAAATAGCCTCCTTTCCTAAACTCTTAGAGCTGATGTTGAAACCCTCCCTCTCAAAGGAATGAGCACCTAAAGACATGTCTGCAAACATGCATGTCTGCAATATTCATAAAGCCCAAACTGGGAACAATTCAAATCTTTACCAACTGGTAAAGAAGTAGATTTTTAATGTGGTATGTCCATGCTGTGGAATAGTACTCAGTGCTGAAAAAGAAGAAAATCTCTTCATATGAAGGCCTCAGCATGAATGAACCAAAGAAATATTATGCTGAGTGAAATATGTCTGATGCAAAAGACAACGTATTTTATGACTCCATTCATATAAAGTGTTTAGAAAAGAAAAACCTATCTCCATAGAAAACAGATCAGCGGTTACCTAAGCCTGAGGGGAGCAGAAAGCATGGGTTGCAGAGGGGCACTCAGGGACCTTCTGCAGGGACAGAAGTGCTGTAAGACTGGCTCCTGCTGATCCATGACCCACGTCGACAAGTTTATCAAAATGACTGAGTTGTCCAGTTACAGCTGGTCAATTTTATGGTATGTAAGTTGTATGTCAATAAAGCTGCATTGTAAGAAGCATGCGGCCATCTCTCTGGATTCTGCTGGACAGGCATTCCTTGGGCGAGAAGGGCTCATTAACAACACAGGCAGGTCCCCGGGCACAGCAAGGCCAGTCTTGGTCCAAAACTCCCTCCCTCCTTGTCCATGACCCAAGGTGATCCATCTTCACCCCGGTGCTGCCTGGCTGCTGACCGATGGTCCTCAGCTCTTGCTGCTCTTTAGGATTGCCACTTGTTGCTCAGCCCTGGCCTCAGGCCTTGGGCCAAAGCCCGAGTGGAAGGTGCGTCTGCTGGTCCTCGGACTGCAGTGGGCGTGCTCCCAGGACCCCAGCTGCATGACCCCTTCACACCATCAGCCCTTGCTCTTCCAGTGCCCCTTGGGCACAAGAGTCATTGCAGGGATGGCCTGTGGTCCTTCCTGCCTGAGCCAAAAGTCGCAAATCAGTGCGTGGAGGCCACATCTGGCTGGCAGATGTGCTTTGCTTGGCCTACTCCATGTTTTAAAAACACTTAAACCAACTTTTAAAAGTTGAGAGAGTTTACCAAAAAAAAAAAGAAAGAAAGAAAAGAAATTTAAACTCTGGCTTCTTTTGAAAATCAGAAGACCTAGCGAGGATGGCCGCCCTTCCACGTGGCAGCGGCGCAGGAGCAGAGGGCTGCTGTGAACCTGTCCCCTGTGCCTCCCCAGACTCAGGCAGTCGGCCAGCTATTGCTGTTTTCATGTTGGCCAGACACCTTTCTAACCCCAAGTCCCCACCAACTATCCCGTCACCTGCACTAGTCACAGCGGGTGCGTGACTCCGGTGCGGTGGCCTGGGCACCTCCGACTCCCTCAGGCCACCCAGGAATCTGCATGCTGCGGAGTGACCCTTTGTGTCCCTCGGGATTCCTGTGTTGAGCCCCTGGAGCACACACGTCCGGGCTCAGGAGGTGGCCTGGGGAGTTAGGGCATGGGGGCCCTGGTGGTGGGATTAGTGCCCTTACGGGAACAAGACGGGGGCCAGAGTCGCTCCCTGGCCCTGTTTTTGGGTGTGCAGACAGGCAGGAAGACTGACATGCGCCTGGCCCGACACCCGGTCTGCTGGCGCCAGGCCTCGGCCCACGGGGCTCCGGGCAGGGGAGGTGAGAGCTGGTGCTGTCACGTGCCCTGTTGGGGCGATTTTCTGCTGCAGCCCTTCCGTGGGCCTCTCCTGACATAGGGGAAGTGGATTTACAGCTTCTTATGTGAGTGGAAGGAAGGGAGAAGGGAAAGGTGTGAGAGAGGGAGGAAGGGAGAGTCTCCAGAGGTTCAGGCACCCTTGGAGGACCCTCATCAGGCATCAAGCACCCCACCTACTGAGCGTCACAACGTAGCCTGCTGCCTGTGCCTGCCGCGGTGACATTGCCGGGCTGGTCACGCTGGGGAACTACAGCTCAGTGACTGAGCGCCAGAGCGTCCCCGATATGCGCACAGGGCTCTGCAATTCAGATCCTGGCCTGGAACTGGCTCGCCCAACCGAAACCAGCCAGGCCACTGTGTCCCCCTTCCTGACCAGCTGCTGGTAAGAGAGGGGCCAGCAGGCAGGCAGGACCCCGGCAGGTCAGCGCCCAGGCAGGGAAAGGCTGCCCTGGACACTCGGGTGGCAGAGGACCACAGAGGGCCATTGACGGCAAGGGCACGGGAGCTCACGGGGAGAAGCAGGCCACGCGGGGCAGGGAAGGCAGGACTGCCCGCGGTGCTCAGGGCATGTGAGCGCTTAGAGACCAGAGGGCGGCCCTGGGCAGGCGGACACCGAGGCTCAGGAACCCGGAAGCCGCACCCACCCGGGATGTCATGGAGCCCCAGGGGCCTGCTGCGCTTGAAACAGCAAAACCAGAGTCCCGGGTCACAGGGGGCCGGTCACTCAGCCATAGGCAGGCTCGCTGCCAGGTCCTGGCGGAATAGGGCCGGGGAAGCCATCCACAGCTGGTTAACCATGTTCGTAGCTCCCACTCCGGGTTCGGCTGCCGTGATCCTGCCTAAGGCCTTTGGTAAATTTCAATAATAAAAATAAACAAGTAATAAACAATTAAGAAAGCCTCCTCTCAGCTACCCGGAGGGAGACTTCTGATCCACTATCACGGTGCCCTTCCTGACCCTCCTTGGAGTCCTGCCTCCCAGGGTCCCGCTCTGTCCAGGGTGCCGCCAGTCACAGACCCCAGAGACCAGAGCGCCAGTCCCCATCAAGCCACCGTACCAGTGAAACCGGGTGATAACCAGCAGCGACTCAGAAACCGATACCCATGATCAGGCTCCGACCCATCGGCAAACCTCATTTTTCTCATTTGCAAACAACAGACACAGAAACAAAGAAAACAACAACAAAACACAGTTCCCAGGGGGAAACTGTGTTGAACAGGACTGTGGGGGACCAGTGGGGAGACGCTGGCTCCCGCGCCGGCTCTGGCACTTCAGTAGGAGGGTCAGGTCGGGTGATCTGCAGGCGCCACGCACTGCGGGCCTTGGGTACGGCGGGCAACACCGGATCCACTAGCCCATCACGCAGCCCATGCCGATCCCGCCAGCACGGCCGCTGCGGTTCTGAGACGTTTCCCTCTTAGCACTGAAGCTGAGGCCGAGGGTACTGGCCAGAAATCAATCTCCCAGGTTCTGTGTCAGCAGGTGGTGGAGGCGGCGCCAGGCAGGTGTGTTCTTCCCATCCTGCAGCCTCCGCCCTAGGCTGTCAAGGTCCTGGAGACCCACTGGTTGGCTGGCTCTGTCCCTGCCTGTGTGCTAACATGCCCAGGTGGGTTTGCTCGCTCGGCTTATTGGATAACTTGGATGCGGGTGGAGCAGTGAATCCCGTATACAGCCAAGATCTGCAGTGCCTTGGTCCCCAGGGCTGGTGGGCATCGAGAAGAGCAGGCTCCCCAGCACGGATGGCGCTCACAACAGGGTCCTCAGTGGAGGAGGCTCAGGAGGCGCCCCCTCCCGGCCTGCCTGCTCTGTCACCCCAGGGCACACAGAGCCTCAGGGAGGCTGGGACGCCCTGCCCACCAGGTTCCTCTCTGTACTTTCTAGTATTTATTTGTCCCTCTATTCCTTCCCACTGTGGCCTTGGTCCCAGAGAGTGGCCAACCCGTGCTCAGCTGACCCCTCGCCTTCTCTTAGGGTGAAGCAAGTCCCGGCAATCAGGACAAAGGCAACCGGCCCACCTCCTCTCTTACCCCAACAGCACCCTGGCCGCCCAGTCCCTTTTGTCCCTGGTCCAAATGGCCCCAGCTCCAGCTCCTGGCATAAAAAGGACATCTGGAAGGTGTGGTAAATATCACTGCAGTCCATGGTGCGTAGACCACCTGAGACCAGGAAGCCGTGAGGAGAGCGTGGGAGCCTGGCAGGTTCCTACCATCTAGCAACTGCAAATTCAGGGAGGAAATCTATGTGAAAAATACAGTCAAAACATAGATGGAGTCAGGCATGGTGGCACAGCCTAGGGAGGCTGAGGCAGGAGGATCACAAGTTCAAGGCCTGTTCAGCAACTCAGTGAGGCCCCATGCAACTCAGTGAGACCCTATCTCAGAATAAAAAATGAAAAGGGCTGGGGACTTGGCTCAGTGAATAGGTGCTCCTGGGTTCAATCTCTGGTACCAAAAAAGAAACAAAACTGATAGAAGAGAGGCCCACTGTATGGACCAGCGCGGAGCCAGGACCACCTCAGAACGGGAGGTTATTAACCTGATCAACGATTTTGCTGCAACTTACATCACGTGTTACGGAGTTTTAGAATTCATACAACCTACACCTGTTCTGTCTAGTATGTCAGCCACCAGCCATCTGCGGCTATTGAAATTTAAATGAATTTAAATCAAGTTAAAAATACGGTTCCTAGCTGGATGTGGTGGTACACACCTGTATGTAATTCCAGAGGCTGTGGAGGCTGATGCAGGAGGATGGTGAGTGCAAAGCCCACCTCAACAACAGAGGCACTAAGCAACTCAGTGAGCCCTGCCTCTAAAATAAAATAGAAAACAGGGCTGGGGATGTGGCTCAGTGGTCGAGTGCCCCTGAGTTCAATCCTTATACCAAAAAAAAAAAAAAAAATGCAGTTCCTCAGTGGCCATTCCAGTTGCTCACGGGCCCACGTGGCACAGATGTCTTGTGCACACAGGCACAGAGCACACCCGGCCTCCCACGATCCTCTGTGCAGCGTGCCAGCTGGCGAGGAAGAGGAAGCACCTTCCATTGGCATCTCTGCTGCTCCTGATTTCCTGAGCAGACGTGCTCTGAACTCGCATGGGCGCGCTTCTTTCTCCCTCCATGATTCTAAGCTAGGAAGCGGAGGCACATTCTGCTGTTCAGCTCCAGAAAAGCAAGGTCGGGTCAGCGTGGCGAGGGCACCCACGGGAGGGAGGTGACAGCCCCTAATGCCACGTGCTGGAGTAGCTTCTCGGTTCCCACGGAACCAAACGCTTGTCCTGCCACCCAGCGACCCAGTCGAGCTGGGAGCCGGAGGCGGAGGACACGACCTGAGGACGCAGGGCCGGCCGGGCTCAACGAGGCCTGGGTCCGTCCTTCCTCTGCTTTTCAGTTTCTTCTCTTCGCTCTGCGCATTTCCTCTGTGAAGTGGTCGTCAACGGCCTTCCTGCCTCTCCCCAAAGAGAGGATGTGTATCCTAATCCTTAGCGAGGGGCCTGACCCTCACAAACCTCAAGGGGGGACAAGACGAAGTCCGAGCTGCTGCCCCTGATTCTAAGTTCGTTGATTATATTCATCAGCTTGCTCCACCATCATCTGTTCTGGGCTTTTCTTTTCCAGATGTTTCTGGAAAGCAAGACTCAGTTTTAAACTCATTTTGCCTGAGGCACAGGGTTTCCTAAAACTGGCAAAATCCCAGGCAAACTGGGCGAGTTGACCACCCACTGGGAGACGCAGAAGGTCAGTCCCTGTGGTCTCCCCTCCTTCCTGTTGGGGCGTGGTTGGTGCTCCTGTCCATTTGTAGTTATCATGGGGCACAGCTGTGTCAGACCCTCTGGGTTCCTGACACTGTCCCTTTCTGTCCTCAGTGTTGTGACTCATTTGTCTGAACTGGGTCCCCTGTTCTGGATTATTGTCACAAGATGCTCCGTCAAGAGATCAGGGATGCCCAATTCTCTGGACGGCAATGCTGCTAGGCTCTGGTGGCGGGCTGGGCAAAGCTCCATGGAACCGCAACCCCTCCACCGTCCGCAAGATGCAAGGTGCGATGCGGGGGGCGCGGGTTTTCCTGGGCAGCGGATCCACACTTAGGCTCAGCGTGGGTCTCTGCTGCCAGAACATGGGCAGAGATGTGGCTGAACCAGCCTGGGGGGCACTGAATGCATGCTGGCAAGCTGCCGGCGACTTCTGTTCCTGCCAAACTGGACCCAGGCCACAGGTCCAGCCATCGCGTAAGTATTGAGGCAACCAAGGGAAAGGCTGGCTGGTGGGCAGAGGCTGTTGTGGAGGACCTCCTCCTACTGTCCACTGTGGACAGCAGAGTGACATGCAATCCAGACTGGACAAGGAGGGAGCCTTCCAGGCAGACTACTGCAGTTGCAAGAGAGGGACCACTGAACAGAGAACATTCCGCCCATAAGCCGAGACATGGAATCCACAGCATCTTAAGGTCAGGCAGAAGGTGCTTCTTCACGGTAGGTGTGCTGGGGCTGGGGACCCCGGCCTGGGAGTGAGGCGAGTGGGTGGTGATGGAGGAGTCGGCTGGGGAGGCTCTCCCTGCGGTCAGCCAGTTCTGGGGAGTGTTCGTCCACAGAGTGCCCAGTGAGTCTCAGGGGCATGTGGCAGCTCAGGGACGGCAGGTGCAGGTAGCCCAGCTAATGTTGGTCAGGCCAAGTTAATCAGTGGGGACAAACTGTTCCTCTAATAGTTGGTGGAGTGCAGAAGGGGATCTGAGGGTCCTGCACAGGTAAGCAGTGGACTTCGGGGTCGGATCCAAGGCGTTTGACAAGGGGTTCTTTGGGGCGAGTGTTTATCAGAGCACTAATGGTGTTTCCCAGGTGCACAGAGGTCAGGTGAAGCACAATGTTGGGGTTCCCTGCTTTGTTAGGATTCCTCACTGGACAGCTCAAAGGCACCCAGGGCACCCTGAGTGACCCAGAAGCTCTAAGGAATGACCTCTTAGGGTTCCTGTTGCTATTGTGATGGGCTGACAGATCTGGCTCCATGGGAACGTCACAGGCCAGACTCTAAGGGAAATGACTAAAAGACTCCATGTTGCTCTGAGACTCCATGTTATGTAGGAAATAAGCTTCTCCCATGGGAACACCCCGCGTCTGTGCCCATCATCAGTTACTTGGTGTGACATGTTTAATAATATACAATGACAATGCCTATGTAGTAAAAAATTGCTCTCTTTTGATTCTATTGCTCCTAAACAACGTACCATGTGAACAGTGATTGTGTGGATGTTAGTAACCATTCTTTAGTTTGTACCTAGGTAAGGGTCATTCTGACCCACTTCCCCCTCTGTCGATGATCTCATGATGTTAATGTGTAATTTTGAATCATAGCAACAGACACTTATGATTGATGTGATTTTTGGTATAAGAACCCCTACAACTCTGTGGTCAGGGCTGTTCTCCCAATAGCCATTTTTTTGGGGGGCATTGTGTGAGACAGTCAGCTGGCCAGCTTAATAACGACTCTCAAATTCGGATTTCTCAGTGGTGATCGGTCTGTTCTTAAGTTGCGCCCCATAACACCATGTTCCTGAAAATTCAGTTCACCATCCCTAGCAAGATGGTGCCAAAGGTCAGTTGCTTTAGGGTCTTGGATGGTAGCATCTTGAAAGACATGCCTAAGATGTGAAAGAAAACACTAACATCAAAGGTCGTCCTGAAATAAGATGCCAGAGCTGATCATGGGGAGTCCAGCCAGCAGGTGCCCAGATGTCAGGGGATAAAATCTTGAGTTCAGCAGCCCGCACCTTGGCCTCTCCAGATACCCAAGCACTTGCTAGGTGATGTGGTTCGGTGTGGCTCAGACACAGCTTACCTGGGAGGTACCTGGCCAGGCCAGTGTTTCTTCAGATCCTGGGTGGAGACGCAGTGCAGGTCACCTACCATCTGGACAAGGACTTTGGCAGCCTGGCTTCGTCTTGGAGACACCAAGCCAGAGGGAAAGAGAGAAGCTAGAAATGTGAACTTGGAAGATTGTAGCCAGATAGTGAAGAAAACTGGAGCAACTGAAATCACGGGAAGGGCTGACACTTTCTACAAAGTCACAGAATCCAGCTCGATTTATGGGAATACAATCAAACTTTAGGGGTTTTTTTCCAAAATGGGAAAAGAAATCAATTAAATCTCTACCTAAAAAAGTTTGTACATGCATCAGTTTCCAGCAATTTGCAAACTAGCCCAGACAATGGACAGGACCAGAGGGAGGTAATGGAGAAGGAGGGATGTGGTCACCGTGTTGGAACAAAACCGTCCTGAGTTTCCCATGCGTGCCGAGGTGTGACACCCGGTTCTCTTCAAGAAATCCTTACCCGACTCTTCCAGCCTTGCTTTCTCTGGGCTCCTCACCCTGGGCAAACTCAGTCAGTGGCTTTCCAGGTACATCCCCCACACTCCTGGCAGCTCCGACCCCTGGGAAGATTCCCCTTCAAACCATGTTCAACAGCCTCTCCAGAGTGAGCTGCTTTGCAGCAACAGGTGATTGTCAACCCTCACAAGTGAATCGCACCAAGCTCCATCTGCAAAATAGGCTGCAGCTTCTTTCCATTTTGTTTGGATTGGTTTTTTCCTCCTTCTAGAGTTAGGTAGGTGGCGGCCCAGGAAGAGGGTAGGCACAGTGGAGGTGGCCGACGTGGGAGTCAGGTCCCTGTTTGTGCAGTGTGGGCTCCTCTTTCTGCTCTGGAGACTTCGCATGTCCCATTTACAGCACTTGGGCTGATGATATGCAGGGCCCACTCGTGGGTCCGTAGACTTAGTGGTCTTCTGAGAGGATCAGCAGCTCCGCCTTCGTTGTCACTTCTGCCCCAGGATCAGACTCCCAATCCCCACCAAGGTCTGTTGGCCTCCACGGAGCTGTGAGGGTCACCTCCAGAACTGTGGGCCACCTGCACTGCCACCCTGCTGGCACAGCTGGCCAGAGATGCCACATATACACTTCCAGCTCTCCTGCAGGCCGGTTGCATGGCCAGTGGGCGGGTAGATGGCACCACAGCCTGGATCTGCTGCAGTCATCTCCAGTCTGGGTCTTCATCAAAATCGTGACTTCTCACATAATCTGATTTATGGATTGAGGCTGTATCCCCACAGAGGACACACTCTGCCTCAAAAAATCGAATAGGCCAAACACTGGACCTCTTTTTTTAGTGTAGGTACAAGATGCAAAATTGTACTGGGCCTAGCAGTACACACCTGTAACCTCAGCAACTTGAGAGGCTGAGGCAGGAGGATGACAAGTTTGAGGCTAGCCTCAGCAACTGAGACCCAATCTCAAAATAAAAACAATAAGGTCTGGGTATAGCTCAGTGGTAAACTGCCCTGGTTTTCAATCCCCAGTACTTTTGCAAAAAGATGCAAAATTTTGTTCTTGACGCTGGAGGGTGATTCCCTGGCATGGCCCAGGTCAGGACCTCTGGCACTTGTATGTGTACGACTGAAGCATGTAGGGCTATTGCTGCTTCCTGCTCACCATATCCAGTTAGCATGATTCTGTCCAGATAGGGGACCAGCACGATGTTCCAGGCAAAATCCATCAAGATTCCTCTGAACTACATCGTGACGGTGGGGACAGTTAGCACAAACACCCTGAGGCCAAAACGCTGCCACAGGCTCCCTTGTTATGTGGAGTGGACGGGTCTCATCTGCCTCCCTATCAAGAAATGAAGAAGGAGACATTGTTCAAGAGCAGCCAGGGGCCATGTTGACCTGCCAGGCAAAGAGACCACAGCAAAGCAGCTGTTACGGGGCTCACATCTGATTGAATTTGTCCATTCCTGTGATAACAGCCTTTTGTCTGACAGGCCAAGCTGAGGATGTTCAGGTTTTATCCATAGCTCTCGGCCCAGGAAGAATCCAGAACGAGGCGAATGAGCCCAGGTAGGTTTCACAGGCCCACAGAACCGCCAGCCAAATGCAGCCAGCGCGCTGTCCATTCACACCAGGCTTCAGGAACTCCTCCCTTCAGCAGAGGACCCTGGGGCAGCGTGGGCCCAGACCTGGATCAACGTCCTGGAAACCCAGGACCGCTCTTCTGGAGTGTGCTGGAACCCTCTCAACACCGTGGAAATGGCACGCACACGTGCTCGGTAGCACCCGAGCTCAGTCTGTGGACCCCAGCGACTTGTTCCAAGCCTGTGAGTTCCATGGGCTTATTCTTTCTATTTCTACAGTAACACCAAATTCCTTAATGCTATTGCTTCATTAATATTTTGATTAGCTGTTAAGGCAATTTTCTTCTTTGGAAATGCCTTGAATATTTTTGACCCTTTGCTCTCTAGGTTTCGAAATCAGTTTTATAAGTTCTGGGAAAAACACTATTGTAGTTTAGAGTAGATTCTTCGCCTAGATAGTCTTCATGGGACAGTACCGTGGGATCATTGGCAGCTATGCAATAGAGATCATCATGGAAGTGGGGAATGAATGACAATCGAAGAGGATCTAGGACTACCTTTAGGACAACTAATTTTTGTCCCTATCAAGTTTTTACTGTTTTACAATAAAAGTAAACTCAAGCATAATACAGATCTTTTGAGAAGAGAGATGGTAAAGAAAAGAATAAGAAGAGAATACAGCTTGGAAAGAAAGCTCAGCTCAGAAATGGAGGGATCACATTGCTTCCCTTTGCTATTGAGCCATGGCCATTTGGAGGTGATCACAGATTAAAGAAGAAACAAGCAGTGAGCCCGAAGATCAAGACCAAGAGGAAAACAGCTTGAGACTGCACAGCCCAGAGAATGTAGGGAGGAGCCAGAGCTGGCTCTGTATGCAGTAGGTTACACTCAAAAATCAGAATTTCAAGAGTTCACAATAATAAAGGGGGAAACCGTTCTAGTAAAGCTCAGCAGCAGCCTTCTGAGTGCTTTCTCTAACAGAATGGAGGGATAGAATTTGATTCGGGGAGACTGAGGAGCTGTAGGAACAAAGAATTATTTCAGCCAACATGACCCATTTTAAAGGAATTTTCTTCAAAGGGCCATGTGATGTGACTTGAAAATTAGTAGTCTTGACTCTGGGGAGCATCCGAGTTAATATTCCCAGGCAGTTCTAAGACTCTTTATATAATTCCCTAAGAGTTACTTAAATTTCTAGCATTTAGGAGCAAAATTTCTCTACCACATAATTCAAGGAGAACGTTTTCATAATTAGACCTTGAGTTTCCTTTTAGAAAAAAAATTTCACAATTGAGCAAACAAAATATTTTACCAATTAAATCATTTCTGCTTCAAATGTAAACATATTTTTGGAATTTTTTAAATATGGAAAGCAAGTCTTATGATCAAACAATGTCATAGAAACTCAACAAGGCAAACATACTAAAAAGTTAAATGTTTTTTTTAAATTTTTTTTTTCTAAAAGAACACTAAATTTCATAATGAAGCATAGTCTTAGGAGGCTAGCAATCTACACCCAGTTGTTTCAAAGTTATGGTTCATACTCTAATCTAACTTTTTATGTGTTACACCTGAGCAAGGCTAGGTCTGATTCCCCAGCTTATAAATCATTTTAACAATGGCAAGTAAAATGACTAAAATAAAAGGTGAAGAGTATGTTGTTTTCTCTTATATCGCTTTAAAAATTACCATGGAAAAGGTAAGAGAATGAGTGATCTCATTAGTCAGACTCACCGTGTCGACAGTCCTTTGTGTTCTCTCTTCAGCCATCTGTGATTTTCAGTGGCTATAAAGGGTCCTGGCTTTTGTCTTATTTTGTGTGGGTGGTCTCACCCTGCACACACACACACATACACACACACACACACACCACCACCACCACCACACCTTAAAGATGTGTGCCTCTTGAAACAACTTATAAATAAGTCATGAACGACTTTTAAGTAAGAACAGAGCTAGTCATCGAACTGTGCCCATGATAAATGGAAACTATTTTTCTTCAAGCCACTAGCATGCCACTTGGAGATGACAGTCCCCATGCTACGTTTGACGCTGAAGCCTCAAGGAAGTCAGGCCAGCAGATGCAGCACCTTGCTGGCTCAGCCTCATTCAAGCCCGTGGCTGATTAAACTCCTCACCCTGAGACCAAGAGGGATGAAATCCCACCCCTACGCTGCATGATTCATGGGTCAGTGGGGAGTTTGAGCCACAGGCCATGAGAAGTCGGGCCTCACTCAGGTCCAGGGGTCCAAAGCTGCCGCCCCACTGGCTCTCAGCTCTCACAGTGCCTCACTCTGAGGGGGAGCTGGTGTTCACACCTGTTAGCACAGAATCGTGCACAGGTGCACAGGTGTGGGTTGTAGCCAAAAGCACGCAGGAAAACTCTGGCTGACAGCAATTCATTGAATAGCTCCAAATGGCAAGTAGAAAGACTCCCAGGATTAGAGAAATGAGAAGTGTCAGGTGATGGATATGCGACTCGCCCTGATCCGCCACTGCACCTTGTACACATGTATTGGAATGTCATAGTGTGTCCCATAAATATGTATACCTTTATTAATCAATTAAAAACTTTAAAAAAATGGAAAGAGGAAAGCGTTCCCCGTCTATAAAAGGTTCAGAGTTGTCAGCATTAATGAATTTAATGACGTATAAGTTTGAGAGAAGCAGAACCACAAGTGTGAAAGTTGGCGTGAGGGCCGGTGCTCCTGTGAGGGACTTCTCCCCGCAGAGCAACTGTAAAACATCGAAATTATTTAAAGTTGCTGGAAATTGTCCTAAAGGAACAGGCCAATGGATAAAGGTTACTCAAGAAAATACATTAGGTCCTGTTAAGAACAGCAATCCTGTGGCGACTAAGGCATCAGCCACTCCCTCCTCCCAGCCCACTCCGCCTGCCTCAGCAAGATGGACACTCTGCTCCTGATGGAAGCGGCCAGAAAACACACCAAACCAACAGCAAGTGGAAGAGATGGAATCATAAAAAGCCTGGAACGAGACGTGGAGGGCAGCGAATCCGTGAAACAGCGGCTGATGTTTGAAATGACCAACAGCATTTACAAACCTTTAACCAGCCTGACCTGGAAAAACTAGAAAGTCCTTATCAATCAAAGGAGAAAGCGTTACTACTGGCCTTACAGAAATGAGAAATACACTTATTTTTAAAAATAATATAATTGGATGTAAATAAATTTGATAAATTGACAAATTTCTAGAAAGAAAGAAGCTGCCAAAACTGACAAAAGAATAAATAGGTAATGTTAATGGACCTATAATAAATAAGAGAATGAATTAATTATTCAAAAACTTCCAACCAAGAAAAGCCCAGGACTATACAGCTTCACTGGAAAGTTCTGAAAACTAAAGAAATGTAAATGCCAATTCTTAACACACTCTTTCAAAAAGTAAGAAAGACAGAATTAACTGTTAGATCGTTATATGAAGCCAGTGCTTCCCTAATGTCAAAATAAAACAAAGATAATATTAGAAAAGAAAATTACAGAACAACCAATATCTTATGAAGAGAAATGAAAAAGTCTTCCATGAGATGCCAGCAAAGCAAATCTTGTGATACATACACATCATGACCTAGGGGAATTCATTCCAGGCACACGAGGTTGGTTTAACCTCCAAAAATCATTTAATGTAGAATGTGCTATTACAGGTGACCGAAGGACCAAACAAAACAGCTTTCAAACACAGAAAATACATCCTCATGATGAAAACATTCAACAAACCTGGAAGAGAAGAGAATTTCCTCACATAAAAATGATAACATGGAAAACAACAGAGCTTAACATACTGAATACTTGTCCCCTAAGATCAAAAATACTCTTACTCACTTCTTCATTCAACATTGTATTGAAGGTCCTTGCTGAGATATTTAGATAAAAATAAATAAAGGCATATAAATTGGAAGGAATCAATGATCTTTCCATTTGCAGATGACATTATCTTGCATAGAAAAATACTAATAACTCAGTTTGACTAAGACTATTAGAATTAATAAGTGAGTCCATTAAGCTACAGGATATAAATCAACATGCAAAAACTGCTTGCATTTCTACAAACTAGCATTGACAAATTCAAGATAGAATTAAGAAAATAATTCAATTTTTAAAAGAATCATATAAAATAAAACAGATGTAAAATGAATAAAATTGTAATACTTATACACTAAAAACTGTTGAAAGAAATAGAGAGTATCTCAATAAATGAAAACCAATTCTATTTTATGGATATAAGAGACTTAATAAGGCTAGAAGTGGAATCTTTCCAAATTGATGCACTGATTCAACACAATGCCTATCAAAATACCTGCATTCTATTTTTGCTGACTTTGAAGTTCATACAGAAATCCGAGAGATCCCACAATAGCTAGAAACTCTTTTTTCTTTTTTTTTTTTTTCTTTGTACAGGAGATTAGACTCAGGGGCACTAGACCACTGAGCCACATCTCCAGCCCTATTTTTTTAGAGACAGGATCTCACTGAGTTGCTTAGCCCCTTGCTTTTGCTAGGGCTGACTTTGAACTTGCAATTCTCCTGCCTCAGCCTCTTGAGCTACTGGGATTACAGGCGTGTGCTACCGAATCAGGTTAGCTGGAATTCTTGATGAAAAGAATGAAGGTTCTGGATTCACACTTGCACGTTTGAAAACCTAGTACAGAGCTAGAGTAATTAAGAGTGTGCTGTTGGTATGAAGAGGGACATGAACATCAATGGAATAGAAGTGAGAATCCAAAAATGCACCTGCACGTGGATAATGAACTGATTTCTGATAAGGGTGCTGAGACACCTCCATGGAGAAAGAGGGATCTTTTCCACGTAGGGCACAGGGACACTGGACATTCCCAGGCAGGAGAGTTACACTGGACTCTTTCCTTATAGCACAAACACACGATGTCCAAATGGAAACAGATGTAAATGCAAGAGCTAAAACTACAAAACTCATAGAAGAAAACACAGGGGTAGATCTGCACGACCTTGCTTCAGAAAGTCCTTGACACGCCATCAATGCCTGCGCAATAGGAAGAAATCTAGGCAAGCCGGACGTCATCCAAATGAAAATGGTTGCATTTCAAATGACAGAATTGAGACAGTGACAAACAACCAGAAAACTGGAGAAAATAAATAATACCCCAGTCAAGAAGTAAGAAACAGAAAAGTCAAACACAGCCGTTAAAGTGGAGTCGTGACCTGGGCACGGGCCTGTTTCCCCAGGACCGCAGCCCCAGCGGGACTCCCTCGGAGTCCCTGCCTGGTCTTCCTGCCCTCGTTCTTTCTTCCTCTCAAGTCATCACTTTCCACAAAGCGAAAGCAGCGACCAGACGGAATCAAGAAGAGCTGCTGTCCGTAAACCTGAGCTAGGGATGGGGGTCCAGATCACGAGAAAAGTGAGCAGAGCTCTATTGGGAATGGCCAGCCCGAGCGGCACCCTGAGCGCAGTATGTTGTTCACACTTGCTGTTGAGTGATTCCCAATATTTGCAGCAAAATAAATCGCTGTATTTTTAAAATCAATAATCCCACTGATCAGTTCCTCAAAAGAAATATGCAGTATTCCTCCTAGATCTGTTTAGCTAGGTCTTAAATAATGAAGTACTATCTCATAGAGCATTGCCTCCAGATGGTAAGTTAACTTTGTTCTGGAAATTGATATTTCACTACTTTACTCACCTTGGAGTAATAAGTGTAGGTTTTAAGTAGATTTCAAACTTAAGCTCTCTCTCAGTTCTCTTACCAGCGTTGCCAGTAGTCCCCACAGAGCTATTCATTTTCTAATTTGTTCATTTTCATTACTTAACACACTACTGGAGATACTTTGTCATTGGCTCTGTCTAGACATACAGATGGTTTTGATAAGTTAGTTTGAAAAGAGACTGAGTTCAGGGAAATGGCCAATTTTTTTTTTAAACTAAGCATATTTTCTTCTAAGAATTCCACAAAATCACAATGGCTGAATTATTCACCTTTTGACTGCTTATTTTGGCACCTTGTAACCCAGAAGCTTCAGGTTCATCAGGGGGTCTAGCTTGAGTACAGGAGAGGGGCGGAGGCTGCCCTTCAGGGCCAGAGGGCGACCTGCAGGTAAAGACCAGCAGCTAACTACTGCCGAACAACATCTCAATTTTCACAAGCAAAATCACATCCAAACCCTAAGCAGCACTTTATCCCTAAGGGAATCAGCCACTGCTGAAGGGGCCGCCTGGGAATTAACCTTTGAACTATACGCTGGGACATCTTTAAAGCAGGACACGTAGCAGTCACCATGACCAAAGACGCAGCCTTCTCGCGTGCAGAAAGCCGGTGTTGCTTGCTGCTGCCAGAAGCTCAGGGTCAGAACACAACAAGATTCCGAGCACCCCCAGTGGACACCTCTGCTTGCCTGTCCTCAGGCAGGTTCCTGGATTCTGAAGGGAGGCGGGGTGTGCACCGACCTTCGCCCCGACCCCAGCACCATCCTGGTGGTTCCTGCGTGCCTTCATTTGTTCAGTCAATGCAGGAATATGTATTTTGGAGCCTTCAGCATAAGGCACTTCATGATTAAGTGAACGATATATCAACTTTATATGATTCTCAGGGTACGTCTGTGACATAAGAAACAGACCCAATGGAATCACTTGCCCATGGCCCGCACCCCTGGGCAGCAGACTGCGGGGAGGTGTTTTCCTCGGCTGTGAGGACGGCGGCTTTCGACTTTGCCAACAGATCTTCTAAGACATTCTTTTAATTACAAAATATCTTATTCGTTTAGAAAAGAATAAAAATAGCACTTCCCCACCATGAGATTTAAGAGAAGTCAACGCTCCACCACGTCAGCATCAGATACTTTTGTGAAAAACAAATGACATGTTCCAGATCCGGCCAACACCGCAACTCCAGCTTCCCGTCCGCTGGTTCCCACAAGTGTCCAAGCGCTGGGGTCACCCTCCCTGGCGTGTCCGGCCGCCAGAGCCTCCACGTCCCAGGGACGCAGCAGTAAGACGGCCTGTTGTGGTAGGATCTGCACAGGTGGCAGGTTGCAAACCTGGGCCTTCTTTTCTCCTTTTGATGTGAAGACATCCATGCTGACGGAGGGCATTTGAAGGTGTTTCTTCTCTAACCACCAATTATGTTCAGCACACGTGGACGCATGTTCAAGGTCCTAACCATAAAAAACCATGATCATTAAACAGTTTCAGCTCCATCAATAAGAATGAGGTACTTATTCAGGATACATTTCTTTAAAAAAAAAGAAAAACAAATTTTCTTTTTAAAAATGGTCTGTTTTTAATACTAATACATAGACAAACATCTAATTGGGGTTCCTGACTTATTCCAAAGAGAAATGTGTCAAAGCATATAAAAATATAGGAATCTCTCTTTTTACGTGCCTATCAGTCTGTCCATCTATGGTAGAAGATTACACGGAGAATAAAAACACATACAAAAAAGGAATTTTAAAGTGTAAAAATAACATATGATTCAAATATCTAATATTCTAATAATCTGGGTGGAAAAGTTCAGGGGCAAATTCATAGCCTTAAATAATATTAATGTATATCATGAAATAATTATATTAACTCAGTTATAAGTTCAATCTTATCAAGGATAGAAGAGCAATGAAAACTTTCAGATACTTTGCAAAACCATAACATTTATTTCAAACTCTAACAAAAAAAATCATTAAAATCAAAGAGTAAGACCAATTTTAAATGCTAAATCAACTGCAATGATGTTTTCAGTTATTAAAAATACATGACATTACATAAGTGGAGTTTATTCTAGGAGTGCAAAGATGATTCACTCCTCAGAAACCTATTATTCATCACACTAGATAGAGACAATAACAGTATCCAAGGGTATGAAAAGCTGGTCTAATTTAATATGTTCTGAAGAAAACCATAAAGATGTGTGAAGGAAATAAAGATACCTCTCGTGCATACCTACGTATTTATGTGTGTGGACTTATATATACACCCATTTATGCATGGGGATATGTTTACCTGTCCTAATGAATACGGTATATGCCATCCCAAATGCCAAGATCACACTTCAGAGCTAAAACTAAAAATATCCCCCTTTTTGTTTTGTTTTCACACTGCTGGGAATTAAACCCAAAGCCCCACACATGTTAGGCAAGAACTCTGCTTCCGTTGAAGTTGGGGACAGTGGAAGAAAGCTCTTGTCACTGTTGTGTTTTAATTTTGATCTAGAGAGACCAGACGTAAAATTCATATAACTGAAAGACAAGAAGCATAAAAATAGAAAATGTGAATTGATTTTTCATTTTTAGAGTACATTCAATCTTATACTTGAAAAATACATTGATTAAATTTTAAGATGTTAGAAACAACTAAACATTCAATTTTTTGGTTGCTAAGAGAATCAATATAGACACTACAATAGCTTCTCTACAATCCCGTAGCAGCTGTTCGTGGATGAAAGGGGAGACAAAATTCCCTTTATACAGCAAAAAGCATATTAAACATGTACAAATTGGTCTAACAGAAATACATGGTAAATTAAAAATCAATGTTGTTAACTCATTATCCTCATCATGCGGATAAACGAGGCATGACTAGATAGCTCGTCGCCTATGACAGTCCCTATGACAACAACGGTCATGAAAACTTCCCGGAAACTTTCCTTGCTTCCATTCAGGATTCCCTCAGCCATTGTCCCTTCACACGTCCGCCCGCCTCGTCACACAGTCCCTTGTACAAATGTATGTGAGACACGCTTTGCTGGGCACCAGCGCCGTGCGGGATCTAAGCATAAGTGAGCACGTGGGAAGTCGCCCTTCAGTCTGCACACCTCTCCGTGTAGGCACAAGTGCCCACGGAAAGGCCAGGGCCTCTCGGCTGGAAGTGGGAAGCTGTGTTGCTTGGACATAATGAACAACTCGAGTAGAGGTAGAATAACAATGATCGAAGTTGTCCAAATGCATCTAGATCCAAAGAGAGCGTAAGAGTCGGGCAGAAAGGGCCCAAGTGCAAAAGCAAACTCCATTTAAGGTGATCAGAAACCGAATCAGAGATGAAGTGAAAGATTCTGGCCCCAGGTGCCCGCCACTTGGTCTTGAAGACTGTGCCCCCTCTGCTGAGCAGCCCCACATCCAGCCCCACCCAGGGACAGAGCGCTGGAGGCCAGTCCAGCAGCTCAGCCTTATGTTTGCCAATTGGTTTTCCCTTAGATCTGCTGAGGCAAAAAGAAATTGTCAACTATTATCTATGCAAAAAAAAAAAGGATTTTCGAGCTTAGCTGTCTGGAGGAAGGGGTCTCCCGGCTCCTGAGCAAGCACGCCGGGGCCACTTCTCAGGCTTCCTTGGTGCTCACCTCCTCCAACGAGTGGCGTGATTCCTCTCCTGCTCCAGCATTCCAGTGAAATTCCCCTTTTCTTTAGTCTAAATATGTCACACAGTCATTGGGTAACAGAGAAGAGATTGTAAGATATTAGCCGATTTCTTTGCTTTCACCCTGAAATATTGCACTAGTTAGAGTAATTAACACAACTGCAAAAGAAAACAACAAAGACCGGACTCTCAGGGCCTCACAGCAAGAATCCCTTGCTTTCCTTGTTTCTTACATCAAAGACACAGTTGAGTGTGGGTCAAGCTATCTTTCTGCTTAATTTGGCTGTGCATTATATATACTCCATAAATTATAAACAATTCAATATGGGCTTACACTGAAATTCTGGTGAATTTTATACAAATTGTGTATGATAAAATAGGTTCATACTATCATGTATAATAAAGTACATTATGCCATCAGTCGCACACAAGGTCCCGTGGCAGAGGAGGCAGAAAAATGTTGGAGCCACACTAGCTATTGATTTCCTTCATCTGGAAGAATCCAGAACATTTCGTTCAGTCCATGTACTAGAGAACTACCCACCTGGACTCACGCTAAACCGAGCAGTGACTGGGAAGGCTGGGGGTATGAAGGCACTTGGTCAACATGGATGGTGGTTCCCTCTCCTGGTTTAAAAGGTGAAACTGTAATCAAACGCCTGTCTAGCTTCTGTGTATCTGGCAAGCTACCCTCAGAAGTCAGGGCTGACTTGTGAGGGGTGCGTGGCCTTGCCTTCCTCCCCTGGGCAAGTTCCTGCCTTAGAAGAACTAAGAGCTCTCTCCACCCCGTGCATGTCCCCAGCACGGCTTCCCCTGAGCCAGTGGGATGCGACCAGCTGAGACTCATTAGGGAAGAGTAGTCTAATGTGGGCCAGCCACATGATCCAACTGTGGTCTCACTGTAGACTAACTCGTAGCAACTGCGGCCAGAGAAGAAGGGCCTCAACCGGGCACAGCTTCACCTGTCCTGTCCTGACGAGGGGCACGCTCAGGGCTGGGCTTCCTCCTGTGACCACCGTCAGAATCGTCCGCCCCACGTCTCCATCCCAAAAACCCCGGATGCCAGCTGTACACCGCGCCAAACGTGAGGATGAAGGCCTGGTGCAGCCAGGCCCCCAAAGGCAGATGACATCACTGGAAAGCAGCAGGCGACACTCACACCGCGGTGCGGGGCTGTGACGGTGCGGGGCTTGAGCCAGGTTACATCTCCCCAGGCAGGCGGCTGTGCTCCGGCTCTTCAGGGCCGTGTCCTACATGTTAGTGGTGATCACATCCCATCAAGTCACTGCCCTGAGTGTGCCTGTGACATCATGACCCGTCTTAAAGAATACAGTAAACATTAGTTTTAATTACACACTTTAAGTGTACTTTCCCAGAGAAAATAAAATTCATGGAATATTTAAATACATGAGTAAAAATAATTTCAAAGGAACTATCAAATATTTAGATCTTATTTCACAGTAAACTCAAAGCCATTGATCTCGAGCACTTACTAGAGTCTTCCAATGTGATTTAGAAACTGAGCTTGTCATAAAAAGTAATTTTCTTATATTATATCATGCTTTTAACAGAAATAGCATCATGAAAAAGTTCAACGGATAGTGATTAATGTCAGGTACTAAAGCTTTTCCGATTCCTCTTATATGACAATTCATTACTGATATTAATGAATGTTTCTGTATTTATCATTGCCAAGTTGTTCTATTTGAATCACATTTGCATATCAAATGGATCCCTTTTGTTAAGAGTAGCATATGCTTATTAAAGAATCTGCTGCAATGTGCATTGTTACCACTAGGTGGCAATGGCTGTCTCTCTGTAATTCACAGAGGAAGTTCAGTTTACTTCCAAAGGCCTCCTGCTAACAGGAATATGGTGGTACAGCCTGTAGTCCCCAGCAGCTCAGGAGGCTGAAGCAGTAAGACGCCTTGAGCCCAGGAGTTAGAGTCCAACCTGGGCAACATAAGGAGACCCCATATCAAAAATAGTTAGACTAGGGGCTGGAGGTGGAGAGAAGCGGGGCAGGGGAGATTGACCAAATTATGTTATATGCATATACGAATACGTCACAGTGCATTCCACTCTTATGTATGATTATAATGCACCAATTTAAAAACTTAATTTTAAAATGTCTTTTTATTTTAATGACAGCCCACAGAAAGAGAAGTAGAGATGTGAAATAGTTGATCCAAAATAAAACTGGATTGAGGTTTGTGGATAATATACTTGATTCCCTCCTCTTTAATTTTTTAAAAGGTTAAATAAAACTTACGTGTTGCCAGGCATGGTGGAGCATGCCAACAGCTCAGGAGGCAAAGGCAGGAGGCTCCTGAGTTCAAAGCCAGTCTCAGCAGTTTAGCAAGGCCCTAAGCAACTTAGGGAGACCCCGTCTCTAAATAAAAAGGGCTGGGGATGTGGCTCAGTGGTAAAGCACCTCTGGGTTCAATCCCTGGTACCAAAGATAAGTAAATAAACAAATGCACCTTACATCCACATACTAAATTTTTTTCTGGATTTTCTTTCCAGTTTCTGGGACTCTTTGGAGTCAAGTCCCTCAGTCTCCTGCTGTCACTCTACCCTATTTACCTGTCAGTGTGTTTTGGGCTCTGTTTTGATCATGCCCAGAGAACATTCTTCTGGGAACTTGCTCTACTATTAGTTCAGCAGAGCAACTAACTAAAGTCTCTTGACATTCTATTACAGTTAGAAGAAAATTTATTTAGACTCACTACGGCCTTATCGAAAATCCAAGTGTGTTCATTATATTCAACATAGAATGATATGGCTAATATTACTAATTGGTAATAATACTAATAACATGTGTGCTCTTTATTTGACATAAGGAACATTTATATCTCAACTCCAGCAGAAATTTGAGCTTTTATTCTGGAAAGCAAAGACCATGTCTCTCTTGTTCCACACTCTGTCCTCTGAGGACAGTGCCTTGCACGCACAGGTCCTTGGTCAGTGCTTGTGGGTAAGCTTCATGGAACATTCTGTGGCCACTAGTTTTAATGACAGTGTAGAAATTAGAGAACAGACTCTGAACTCAAATGGAACCAGATCAAAAGTGCTAGTTCTGAAGCCTACTCTCCCCGGATATTGAGCAATATTTTGGCATTTATTAATTTTTCAGCCTTCTACCATGTATTCATTATTAACATTAATTGAGTTTTACTTTCCCCCCGGGAAAGATCAGGGGAAATAATGCTTGAGAGCACCTGATATAACAAGCACTCACCTGGTAACTATTATTCACTCACAGTTACTGCAGTTTGTTCATCTGAATACTGAAAAGGGGAATTTATGTAGACGATGAGTTTATTTTCCCCCTGAAATCAGCACGATCCCTGGATCAGTCAGCATCACCTTCTCCCCCATGTTAATTTGTAGCATCCTTCAGTTCTGAGTCTGCAAATCCAGGTTTCAAGTAGTGTTTTCCCTGGGACAAGAACAGTAGGCCACACCAGAATTGGGGCTGATATTTTGCCTCCACACCCAAGGAGCAAGCCAATTGTCTCCCTCTCTGCCTCTTGTCTTCATAGTAACCAGTAAACAGCAGGCAAGATTCCAAAATGACTCCCGAGATTGCCACCCCTGGCACAGAGTCCCGGGGAACCCCCAATTCTGTAGTGCAGGTGGCTCCTGGGAACATAAGGGTAGCGACCTTTGTTGATGCAGGTCACATAAGCTGTATTATGTCTGTTATGACAGATGGGAAAGAGACACTCCAGCTCTCCTGCCATCTCATGGGGGGCTTCAGTTGCTGGGGCCTAAGACCTGAGACCACAGGAGCTGATTCTGTAGATAACCGTGAGCTTCAAAGGGTTTCCCTCCAAGCCTCCAGCTGCTCCAGCAAACACTGCAAAAATCCTGAGCCACGGGGCCCACTAACCACCCACACTGGACTCCTGCAGCGTGGAGCCTATAAGAACCAATCGGGGGATCCAAGATGGCAGACTAGAGGGAGGCTGCGTTCCTTGTCGCTCCCTAACTCCAGTTTCAAGCAGAGGATATCTGTTTCTTGGTGAGGCAGTTTTTGCTGCTTATGAATACCCTGCTGTTTACCCCATTTGTCTGCTGTGATCACCTGCAGTCTGCCAGCATATCGCCTTTTTTGAGTGCAGATTGCTCACTGTCAGGCGCCTATCATCTACCATTTGCCTGCCTCTCGCCTGTCCATCGCCTGCCTTACACCTATCCATCACCCAACAGGAGGTTCACCTCCCGATTGTCCGACAACAGTCAGCAAACTGATCGCCAACCGCCAGTGGAACACCAGCTGCCTGCTGTTGCCTGGAAGTTCACTGTTACAGTACCTACAGGTTTGGTTACATGTGGCTGCCGCCATTTTGAGACAACAGGCAGGCCCCGTAGGACCCCTGGTCAGACTGACTGAGCCCCGTCTCCAGAATCCCTCAGCCTGACCTATCACTCCCTGGCTCTGGGAACCTCACATTGACCGACTGCTCCCTGCTGCCAGGACCCCCAGACCAACTGACTGCGCCATATAACCAGGGACCCCAGACGACTGATTGCACTCAGACTCCAGGATCCCACAACCACACCAAACACACCCGACCTCCAGGACCCCTGCCTCACCAACCGCACCCCGCCTCCAGGACGTCCAGCTGACCACATCCACACCTGAGCTGCAGCTCCCCATTTGCCAATATATTTCGAAGCCAGAGCAGCCAACTTGGATAATCCTGGAAGCCATAACTCCCATCTTTAGGTGGGGCAAATCCCATCCTGAGATGCCTGCTGGAGACTTGAAGCTCATTGTCAGGTGGATCTCCTGCATCAGGCTACTGAACTCTGGGAGGTTTCATTACTATATAACTGTTATACTGTAGATTTTCTTTTTTTCTCCTTATGGTAAAATTTTAAGTTTTTATTTCTTTACTTTTCTTGCTCTCTTTTCCTTTTGTTTACCTGTTCCCTCAGAGTCTCTTTCTCCCTTTTATTCATGCTAACATCCAATTTCTTTTGATTACACTCTCACCCTTTCTATTATCTAGAACTTCTGTATATACATTCTTCTCCCATTAACAGCTACATCCTACATCCCTCTGCATCCACTTTGTCCTCCATTAGAAAGTGCAGACCTTATTGCAAATCTGTTTGTTATACTGATGATAATATTTGAACTCATTCTGTTTATCATGACAATACTGTTATTGTCCTCATAGGGGCTCTTTGGTCTAGGATTGCATAGTGTCTGAATTGGGCACTGCTAATATTGATCTCCCCTTAAAGAAAAGGTTTTGGAAACCCATAGGGCCACTGTAAGCCTATAGGGGGAAATCTGCAATACCCTAGATCTGCACTGCTAGAGGGGAAGATACATGAACAACATGAAAAAACAAGGGAAGAAAACGATCCAAAAAAATCTAGATTCTATATTAAGAAAATTCAATGACAGTATGTTAGAAGAAATATCAGAAAAGGACACAGATTATACATGATTAAGATGATTCCCAAAACAAAGGATGAGATAAGAGAGCAAATGCAGGCAATGAATGATAATACCAATAAGCTGAAAGAGCAACCGCAGGAAGCAAAAGATCATTTCAACAAAGAGATAGAGATTATCAGAAAAAACAAATGGAAATCCTTGAAATGAAGGAAATAATAAACCAAATAAAAAACTCAATGGAAAGCATCACCAAAAGACTAGACCACTTGGAAGACAGAACTTCAGACAATGAAGACAAAATATTTAATCTTGAAAATAAAGTTGCCCAAACAGAGAAGATGGTAAGAAATCATGAACAGAATACCCAAGAACTATGGGACATCATGAAAAGACCAAATTTAAGAATTATTGGGATTGAAAGGCACAGACATACAAACCAAAGGAATAAACAATATATTCAATGAAATATAACAAAATTTCCCAAACCTGAAGAATGAAATGGAAAATCAAATCCAAGAGGCTTACAGAATACCAAATGCACAAAATCACAACAGATCCACACCAAGGCACATTATAATGAAAATGCCTAACATTCAAAATAAAGATAGGATTTTGAAGGCCATGAGAGAAAAACATCAGATTACATATAGGGGGAGACCAATACGGATAGCAGCCGACTTCTCAACCCAGATTCTAAAGCTAGAAGGGCCTGGAACAACATATTTCAAGCTCTGAAAGAACATGGTTGCCAACCAAGAATCCTATACCCAGCAAAACTAACCTTCAGATTTGAAGATGAAATAAAATCCTTCCATGATAAACAAAGTTAAAAGAATTTACAAATAGAAAGCCTGCACTACAGAATGTTCTCAACAAAATATTCCATGAGGAAGAAATGAAAAACAACAATGGAGGTCAGCAAAGGGAGGAATACCTTAGAGAAAAACCACCCAAAGGAGAAACCAAGCCATGTTAAAAAACAAAAATAAGCCCAAATGACTGGGAATACAAATCATATCTCAATAATAACCCTGAACGTTAATGACCTAAATTCATCAATCAAAAGACATAGACTGGCAGAATGGATTAAAAAGAAAGACCCAACAATATGCTGCGGGCAAGAGACTCATCTCATAGAAAAGACATCCACAGACTAAAGGTGAAAGGATGGGAAAAAACCTACCACGCACATAGACTCAGCAAAAAAGCGGGGGTTTCCATCCTCATATCAGATAAAGTAGACTTCAAGCCAAAGTTAGTCAGAAGGGATAAAGAAGGACATTTCATACTGCTTAAGGGAAACATAAATCAGGAAGACATAATGATAGTAATATTTATGCCCAAACAATGGTGCCTCCTTGTACATCAAATAATTCTTCTCAATTTCAGGAATCACGTAGACCACAACACAATAATTCTGGGTGACTTTAACGCACCGCTGTCACCACTAGATAGATCTTACAAACAAAAACCGAACAAAGAAACCATAGAACTCAATAACACAATCAATAACCTAGACTTAATAGACATATATAGAATATTCCATCCATCAACAAGCGGATTCACTTTCTTCTCAGCAGCACATGGAACCTTCTCGAAAATAGACCATATGTTATGCCACAAACCAGCCCTTAGGAAATGCAAAAAAACAGAGATACTGCCTTGTGTTCTATCAGATCAAAATGGACTGAGAATAGAAATCAATGCCAAATTAAAAAAAGGAAATTACTCCAACACTTGGAGACTAAATAATATGCTATTGAATGAAACATGGATAACAGAAAACATCAGGGAGGAGATAAAAAAAATTCTTAGAGGTCAATGAGAACGATGATACAACATATCAAAATCTCTGGGAACTATGAAAGGGGTACCAAGAGGAAAATTCATTGCATGGAACACATTCCAGAAAAGAATGAAAAGTCAACAACTAAATGACCTAACATTACAGCTCAAGCCCTAGAAAAGAAGAACAGAATAACAGCAATAAAAGAAGAACAGAATACAGCTTATTTCCTGTAGTAGAAGACAGGAAATAATTAAAATCAGAGCTGAAATCAATGAAATTGACACAAAAGAAACAATTCAAATAATTGACAAAACACAAAGTTGGTTCTTTGAGAAAGTAAACAAAATAGACAAACTCTTAGCCACAATAACAAAGAGAAGGAGAGAGAAAACTCAAATTACTAAAATTTGTGATGAAAAAGAAAATATCACGACAGACACCACTGAGATACAGAACATAATAAGAAGCTACTTTGAAAATCTGTATTCCAACAAAATAGAAACTACCGAAGACATTGACAAATTTCTAGAGACATATGCTCCTCCCAAACTGAACCAGGAGGACATACACGATTTAAACAGATCAATATCAAGCAATGAAATAGAAGAAGCCATTAAAAACCTACCATCCAAGAAAAGCCTAGGACCAGACGGATTCTCAGCTGAGTTCTACAAGACCTCCAAAGAACTCATTCCAATACTTCTCAAAGTATTCCAGGAAATAGAAAAGGAGGGTACCCTACCGAACTCATTCCATGAAGCTAATATCACCCTCATACCTAAACTAGGCAAAGACACATCAAGGAAAGAACATTTTAGACCAATATCCTTGATGAATATAGATGCAAAGATCCTTAACAAAATATTGGCAAACTGTATCCAAAATCATATTAAGAAAATCGTGTACCACAATCAAGTGGGGTTCATCCCTGGAATGAAAGTATGGTTTAACATGCGTAAATCAATAAACGTAATCCATCATGTCAATAGACTTAAGGATAAGAATCATATGGTTATTTCAATTGATGCAGAAAAAGTGTTCAACAAAATACAACACCCCTTCATGCTCAAAACACTAGAAAAAATAGGGATAGTAGGAACATACCTGAACATTGTAAAGCTATTTATGCTAAGCCCATGGCCAACATCATTCTTAATGGAGAAAAACTGAAACCATTGCCTTTAAAAACAGAAACATGACAGGGATGTCCTCTTTCACCACTTCTATTCAACATTGTCCTTGAAACTCTAGCCACAGCAATTAGACAGATTAAAGAAATTAAAGGGATATGAATAGGAAAAGGAGGAACTTAAGCTGTCACTATTTGCTGATGCCATGATTCTATATTTAGAGGATCCAAAAACCTCCTCGAGAAAACTTCTAGACCTCATCAATGAATTCAGCAAAATAGCAGGCTATAAAATCAACATGCATAAATCTAAAGCATTTTTATATGCAAGTGATGAAATATCTGAAAGGGAAATGAGGAAAACAACTCCATTTGCAATAACCTAAAAAAAATAAATAAATAAAATACTTGGAAATCAATCTAACCAAAGAGGTAAAAGATCTCTACAATGAAAACTTCAAACACTGAAGAAAGAAATTGAGGAAGACCTTAGAGGATGGAAAAATCTCCCATGTTCTTGGATAGGCAGAATTAATATTGTCAAAATGGCCATACTACTGAAAGTGCTATACAGATTCAATGCAATTCCAATTAAAATCCCAATGATGTACCTTACAGAAATAGAGCAAGCAATCATGAAATTCATCTGGAAGAATAAGAAACCCAGAATAGCTAAAGCAATCCTTAGCAGGAAGAATGAAACAGGGGGTATCACAATACCAGAACTTCAACTATACTACAAAGCAATAGTAACAAAAACAGCATGGTATTGGCACCAAATACATAGGTAGATCAATGGTACAGAATAGAGGACATGGACAAAACCCAAATAAATACAATTTCCTCATACTAGACAAAGGTGCCAAAAATATGCAATGGAGAAAAGATAGCCTCTTCAACAGATGGTGCTGGGGAAAACGGGAAATCCATATGCAACAGAATGAAACTAAACCCATATCTCTCACCCTGAACAAAACTCATCTCACAATGGATCAAGGACCTTGAAATCAGACCAGAGACCCTGTATCTTATAGAATAAAAGTAGGTCCAAATCTTCACCTTGTTGGCTTAGGATCAGACTTCCTTAACAGGACTCCCATAGCACAAGAAATAAAAGCAAGAATCAATGACTGGGAGAGATTCAAACTAAATGGCTTTCTCTCCGCAAAGGAAACTATCAGCAATGCGAAGAGAGAGCCTACAGAGTGGGAGAAAATCTTTGCCACTCATACTTCAGATAGAGCACTCATTTCCAGAATATATAAAGAACTCAAAAACTCTACACCAAGAATACAAATAACCCAATCAACAAATGGGTTAAGGATATGAATAGACACTTCGCAGAAGAAGATCTATAAGCAATCAACAAACATATGAAATAATGTTCACCATCCTTAGTAATAAGAGAAATGCAAATCAAAACTACCCTAAGAATCCATCTCATCCCAATTAGAATGGCGATTATCGAGAATACAAGCAACAGTAGGTGTTGGAGAGGATGTGGGGAAAAAGGTACACTCATACATTGCTGGTGGGTCTGCAAATTAGTGCAGCCACTCTGGAAAGCAGTGTGGAGATTCCTCAGAAAACTTGGAATGGACCTACCATCTGACCCAGCTATCCCACTCCTCTGCCTATACCCAAAGGACTTAAAATCAGCATACTACAGAGATACAGCCACATCAATGTTCATAGCTGCTCAATTCACAATAGCCAGACTGTGGAACCAACCTAGATGTCCTTCAGTTAATGAATGGATAAAGAAACTGTGGAATATATATACAATGGAATATTACTCAGCTATAAAGAATAATAAAATTATGGCATTTGCAGGCAAATGGATGAAATTGGAGAATATCATGGTAAGTGAGATAAGCCAATCTCAAAAACCAAAGGATGAATGATCTCGCTGATAATGGATGATGACACATAATGGGGAGTGGGAGAGTGGCAAGAATGGAGGAAGGAAGGACTGTATAGAGGGAAAAGAGGGGTGGGAGAGGTGGGGGGAAGGAAAAAATAACAGAATGAATCAAACGTCATTACCCTATGTAAATGTATGATTCCACAAATGGTATGCCGTTACTCCATGTACAAACAGAAATGACATGTATCCCATTTGTTTACAATAAAAATAAATTAAAAAATAAAGAAACAATCGGGGCTGTTTTCAGCCACTACATGTTAGAGAAGTTGTTATGCAGCAATAATAAACTAGTATGGGGACCTGAGAAATTTCTGGATTATTGAATCATCCACCTAGATATTGAAAGGAATAACAGGAAGTGTCTGAGGATATCAGCATGTCTAACCTGGGACGAAGCACATATCAGTTACTCGTGCAAAATAAATTATGTCTTTACCAAAGCCAAAAGTTAAAATGACAACAACAAAAATTCTAGACATCTATATGATCCCGCGGTCTCCAGCTCTGATGAAGCGACAGGAGAGTCAAAGTCTACTCCACTCCATGGAGAGGGCAAGCAAGCGGCTGAAACCGCCCCTCCTCACCGGGCTCAGACGTGGGCTCTGCAAGCTGAACACCCTTGTCATAATGGGACTTCAGACAAATGCATCTCCTGGGAAGAAGTTATGGCTGTCACTGAAGGCCGCCATATTTCTCACGGGAAGAGAATAGAATTCTCTGGAAGCCAAGCCCTCTCTCAGCTTGTGTTACTAAAGGTTTCATTCACTTGTAATTTCAAATGGAGTAACAGTGTTATTTCATAAACAAGGGCATGCGTTTTTTCCTGTCCACAGGATGCATTTCATAGCACGTGTGTAACATGCTGAGCAAGCTGGTGACACAGTCTTTCTGTGCAGGTGCTCCTCTGACAATGTGCAGCCTGAGGGCCAAGTAGGCATCAGGCAATAATACTGATCCTGTTCTGATGGCCTGGCACGATTTCACCATCATCTTCTAAATATGCCTGGCAAAATAAAAGTGAACGAATTGTCAAACAGTAGTCCTCCTAAGTAGTGGGACTCTCTGTCCCCTTGAATAGGTCCTTCGAAGCTTCAAGCACACACGTGTTGGAACTGAACATGCTTGGCAGGCCGCGGCCTCCAGACAGTGAGCTAATGCCCACTCAGTCTTTCCCGCCTGTCAGGTACCCTGTGAAGCGCTCACTTGCTTAATTCACAGAATAACTTAATTATTTTGGACCTGAAATAGAAGAAGAAACAGAGGCATAGAGAGATTTGCACAAACCAAAGCTTAGGAGTCGGGAGCCACCGTAGGCAGGCTGCTCTGTGTGCCAAGGAGACGGCCGACGGTGTGTCATCCACAGCTCACGTGGTTTCCGTTGGCTATTGAGGGAACTCGTCTAGGTGTTCGGGAGCCAGGCTTCTAGAAATAAAATAACAAAGACGTTTAAAACGGAGTGAAGCAGTTGCCCACGTGAGTTCAAGACTTGGCTGATCCTGAGGTGGCAGTGGTGACACAGGCTTGCTGAGCACCCTGGGACAGGCTGCAGGACGGGCAGGTGGCTCACAGCTGGACCTTCCAGAAGCAGTAGGTTGGGCAAGCCCATAAGTGAGAGGCAAGGGAGCCCCGGGCCAGAGGGTGCAGAGCGCCTGCCTGCCCCGGTGCTGTCCCGCAGCAAGATGGGAGTCCTGGGCCGGAGTCCAATGCGCAGCCGGGCCAGGCCATCCTGTGACCCCACGCTTGGCTGAGCTGAGGCTGGGATGCTGGGTGGCGCTCCGTGGTGTCCTCAGCAGACGTCTGGAAACGGCTAACGGGCGCGCTCAGGAGGACTGTATTTAAAGCAGCTGGCTCTGCAAAAATTTGGGTTTGGTGCTGGCAAGATTTGAGCCAATGGTCCCGCCTTCTGTGAAGAGGCAGAAGAGGCTCCATCTTTAAGGCCCTGGTAGGACCGTGCCCATGTCTGACGTCACCACGTCCGGGAGGCAGGTGGCACCCTACACCTTGGTGTTTCCTTTTTTGTCCATTTTTATGGGTTTTTCAGTGGTTGCTCGACTCCCTTCACCTTCTCTACCCCACTTGTCCTCCAGGAAGATGACCCTTTGGGGCAGGTTTCCCTGCTTCTGGCCTCTGCTTGGCATGAGCTGGAGACTAGGGTGGGGTGCAGGAAGGTGGGGTGCGGTGGTCTGCGCCCCTCTGGCGGTGGCTGTGCTGAGCCCTTGCCTTCCACACTGTGGGGACCAACCAGCACCCCGCCCTCCTGATGGCCGAGGTCTGGCCTCTGCTCTACGCGGGTTCTAAGTGCCCCTCTCCTGGTGGACTCCCCTGAGTCCGCCCCTCTCCTCCACGATCCTTCACCAGGTGCCTCCTCTGACCCTTTGCAGGAGGGAGACGGCCCACGTTGGAGGCCTCAAGTCCGCCGCGTGTCCGGAGGCGGCTCCCTCAGCAGCACGGCTGTGAGCCTGGGCGCCAGACACTCCTGAGCTGGGCGACGATTCACAGGTCGACTTAGAAATGCAGCCATTACCAAAGATACAAAGTGGAAAATGTCCCTTTCTCCCAGCCTCGTCCCTCGTCTGGCAGGACTTTCTTCCCTTCCACACGGAGCTCTCCACTCTCACATCGTCAGCCTTCCCAGCATAACGCATTGCCAAGAAGACATAAATACAGGTTTTTACTGTCTCTTACTTCACACAAATGTTATATATTTTTTTCTGATTCATGTGGGCTTTATGTTATTTTGTTTACTGTATATTTTCTGGGATTTTTCTCATAGCTATATAACACGCCACTGTAGAAATAAATCATGATTTCTTTAGCCACTCCCAGTTCGTGGATTTTGTGTTGATTCTAACCATTTGGGATTACGCAAAACGTTACCGAGAATAGATTTTAGCCTATGCCATTTAGAGTCCTGACAAATATATCTATAGAATATATTGCAAAAAAGTAAAATTATTGGGTGGAAGACTATTTACAGTTCAGATAATCATTGCCAAACATTCCTTGTGGAGAAAGGAGCTGGCTTCGTTGTAGCCTGTCCTCAGAGGTCGGTGGTTGAACCCCTTTCTCCTGCGGATCTCTGGAAACAGTCTCAGACCGCAGACAGAGATAGGAGGCTCACACGCAATCATGCAGAACAGAAGGAAGGGCTCCCAGGGGAAAAACTAAATTCAGCGTCCATTCATTAGGGCCAATGTAATGCCGGACACAGAAAAGCTATCGATTGAGTCTCCTTTCAATGACCCCGACACACAGGGATACCACTTACTTCCTGCTTAATTCTGTGTCTTTACTTCCTCACATGCTTTGATTTGGTGCAATAATCAGTGTGGCGGGCAGTGCAGGAAGAGTTTCTTTTTGCTGTTTGTTCTTACCTTTTTCTCTTCCAACTAATGCTCCAAGTTCAAAGGGACCAGCGCTTGTTGGCCTTCAGGGAAAACGCAGCCAAGTTCCTCTCAGTGCCTGGCTCCCCATGGTCTGGCGAGAGACATTCACTGCCCCCTCGGAGCCGCAGTGTGTGGTTGCAAAGGGAGTCACTGCAGAGGCCCGTACGGAGGAAGGGCAGGGTGTCTGGGCGGCCTTCTGCGTACTGTCCCATCTCCACGGCGGCCTGCGTCAGTGAGCAGACTGCTGTGTCTACGAACCCTGGCCCGGGGAAAGGGGCCGCTCACGGTGTCCAAGCTGTTCTGCGTGAAAAGGGCCCTCGTTGTGGTGTTTTTCAGCTTCCGAGGACTAAACATTCCCTCCAGGTCGGTGACAAGCTACCAAGGCCACGTCACTGAAGGCCACGCGTAGGATTGTCACCTGGTATGTTCACCCCCCAGGTACGAGAGGGGTGAGCTCCACACAGGTTTCTGGCAGGTGGTGCCAACACCGTGCTGGATGCGAACGCCGGAGCGCCTGAGTAGGAAGCCAGCCCGTAATGTGCACCACCTGCATTGCTAATGCGATCCATCTCTGTTTGCACGATTAATTTTGAAATAATGATTATGTTTTAAGTAGCAACCTGCAGAAGGCTTAGAACTTTCTCCA
The DNA here is from genome assembly GCF_902686455.1 of Sciurus vulgaris. Taxonomy (NCBI): domain Eukaryota; kingdom Metazoa; phylum Chordata; class Mammalia; order Rodentia; family Sciuridae; genus Sciurus; species Sciurus vulgaris. The sequence goes on from NC_136470.1 coordinate 141,300,878, forward strand.
GAATGGTTTCTTGCAGGCTGGAAAAATGCTGGGCTTCAGCACTCTGCTGAAGGGAAGAGTCACAGTCACCAGAGAAGCAAGCCACGGAGAGAGGACTGCTTAGCTGCAGTCCCTTAAACAATCGTGGGTCCCAATAATGATGGTGAGAAAGACTGCTTAGTTCTTACCCAAAGTCAAGTTCACCTTCTTTCTTACAACAGAATTCTGTTTTTGCAAGGGTCAGCAATATGTCCAGCTAGATACCTTTTGCATCTTCCCTTAAAAAAAGGGAAGGCATGTGACTGAGTTCAGGTCAATGATATGTGAGCAAAGTCGTTGAGTTGGACTCTGGAAAACTTTCTTTAAAATGGCATGGATTCAGCTGGATTTAACCTTTGACAAAACCTGCTCCTCTTCCTTCTTTCTACCTGTATGTGATGACTATAGTCATGGCAGCCATCTTGTGAACATGAGGAGGTTCTGAGGATGCAAAATTTTGCAAAAAATAGCAAGCAAAAAATAGAAGTCTCTAAGATATGTCAATGCGAGGAAATCAATTATAAGAGCCTACTTCTGGACTTCACTGTACACGAAGAAAAGTTACTGTACTTTTAAGTCAGTTTTAGCTGTTTTTTATGTTTTTATGTTTTAGATGTTTTTTATACCAACTACGTTTCTCAATGACCTATAGTTAACATTTATTGAGCATCTACCATGTGCCACATACCATCTTAATAATTCATAAGTGTTATTTTTACAAAGCTAACATCATCCTATGCCTTACTAGTTTGTGGTCATATGACTCATTTGTCCAGGAAGAATTGATTAACTACATAGAAATTTTCATATCTTCCCTTCAGCAGAAAATAGGTGTTTTAAGGGTTAGATCTAGTCTTTCATGCCACAACAGAATTCAACTCAATTTTGTTCAAGGAAATATTAACAAAATAAGTCATGGGGGCTGGGGTTGTAGCTGAGCAGTAGAGCGCTTGCCTGTCACATACGAGGCAGTCGGTTTGATCCTTAGCACCACATAAAAAAATAATAAAGTAACAGGTATCATGTCACCCACAACTAAAAAAACATAAAAAATAAATAAACAATGGAATTTTATTTGACCTTTACCTGGTATGCATGTTCAGCTCACTGTGTATCATAACAAATGTCAACTCAAACTAACGAATAACATGTGATAAGTGTAGAAAGGCACTGTTCTGACGTTGTATGGCTTTTCAATAAAGTATTTAGCTGTGATCTCTTCCTTTTCTCTGCAGAGTTCCAAAAATTTCTAAAAGCTTCATGAGGAGACGGTAACACCCAGACCTGGGGCCCATGCTGGGCGGTGGACCACGGGAAAGAAGGCCCCTAGGCCCTTCCAGTGGGTCTGTGCAGACTCAGAATACACCCACTCACTCAGCTTGGCTCCAGGAGGAGGCGTGAGAATCGGCCGGAGCCGATCCCCAAAGCCCACTCGCCTCTGGCGTCCCACGAGGAGGACGGTGGTCAGGAGGAAGGGGATCTCCCGAGGAGTGGCCCAGCTTTCTGGAATCACCCTTTTCTCTAGACTCCACTTCCAGAAAGCAGGATCCTTCTTCCTTGAACTGCTAGGAAGGTCTCTCCAAGTTACTCTGCCACGTTTGCGCTCGGTAGGGCTGATCTTTCCTAAAATGCTCAAATAGGAAGCGCAGGCCTGAGCTGTGCACGCAGAAGGAGCGGGAGCAGTCACTGGCACTGAGACCCTGGCCACCCATTCTGGCTCACGTGCTCCGCCTGGCCCAGGACGGCCCCTCTGCCTCGCGGCAGTGACAAAGGTGTCCCGAACAGAGGTGTGTTCCTAGGTTTGCGCTCCTTCTCAAAAACGACCATGAAATGACTTTTAAAAATAGTATTTGCTAAATTACTTCCATTTATTTCTCGGTGCAATGCCAAGAAAGGGAAAGTGTCTCATGACTTAATTAGTTTTTCTCCCTGCCTCGCTCCCGTCCTGAGCCCATGAGCGCCCCCGGCAGGACGCAGCACCAGGAACACAGGATCTGCTTGGTGAGTTCTGCTTCTCCTGTACGATGGAAATGTACAGGAAGCGCCCAGGTGTGTGGGAGCGGCTGCTTCTTAAAGGAGGGCTGCAGCTTCACCGTGCTGGAACCGCAGGCAGGGTCTGCAGGGTGGGAGAGGCCTGGGGGTCTGTCGTGTCTGCACACCAGGGGTCGCCCCAGAGCCAGCGCTGGGAGACATGGTGGCATCCCTGCTCGCTGAGCCCACCCTCGGTGCCAGGTACTGTCCGGGCACTGGCAATCTCAGAGCTGCCTTCTTGTTTCACAGATGAGGAAACAGATGCTCCATCAGCGCGGGTCACAGCTACAAAACGCAGGACACTGACCGGAGCAGCTTTTCGACCACAGCCTTTGAAACGGAGCCCTGAGAGCCATTTGTAAACGTCAGTGCGTGTCTGGGGGTCACATCGTGGAGCCAAGGGCCCTGCGATTACTGTGTCCCTTGGACAGTCTTCTCTTCATGGGAATCTGCACCGGGTCCTCCGACCACAGCGGTGCACCTGGCCTCCCACTGCATCAGCAGACCCCTGTTCCTTCAGTGAGGCCTCCTTCTGGCTGGAGAGAAACGCGCTCCTTAACTGTTTTGTTTACAAGGAAGGCAACACAAGTGAGCGAAGACCAGACCCATCTGGGTAGTAAGGTCAGCTCCACGCAGTGGTGGCCCAGGGTGAGCTGCAGCTAGCCCAATGCAACAGGACCACAGAAACCCGAAGGTGAGTAGTTACGGCTGCAGGTTTACTTTCCTTTGTAAATATGGCCAAGGCCGTTTTTAGCTGAAATAGAACCAAATGCCACTGACTCATATTCGACTTATCAACAACAGATTTAGTTAGTGCCCCCACCCAGGCTTAGAAGAAGAGAAAATCTAAAACATTACTAATTACTGATACTAGGTATACCAAACCAAAACGATGCAGAAGGACCCTCTCTGTCTTCTTTTATTTTTTGAAAGAACAGAAATTTATTTCTTATCATTCTGGAATTTGGAAGTCCATGATCAAGCCACAGGTATTTGATATCTGGTGAGGCTGCATCTTGCAGGGATATAAAGGGAGACCATGTCCTCACATGGCTGAAGGTAGAAGGGCCTCCCTCTGTGCGATTCCCTTGTGGGGCATCTAATCCCATTCTGAGCAAGAAGCCCTCATGGCCTGATTCCTCTTTTTTTTTTTATATAAACAAATGGCATACATGTGATATCTGTTCGTACATGGAGTCAAGGCATACCATTTGTGTAATCATAAATTTACATAGGGTAATCTCGCCCCCTCCTTAACCCTAACCCTAAACCTAACCCTAACCCTAACCCTAACCCGCCCACCCCCCATTATATGTCATCATCCGCTTATCAGCGAGATCATTCGTCTTTGGTTTTTTGAGATTGGCTATCTCACTAGCATGATATTTTCCCATTTCATTCATTTACCTGCAAATGCCATAATTTTATCATTCTTTATGGCCGAGTAATATTTCATGTATATAATATATGCCACAGTTTCTTATCATTCATCAATTGAAGGACATCTAGGTTGGTTCTACAATCTGGCTATTGTGAATTGAGCGCTAGAACATGATGTGGCTGTATCTCTGTAGTATGCCGATTTTAAGTCCTTGGGTATAGGCTGAAGAGTGGGATAGTGGGTCAAATGGTGGGTCCATTCCAGCTTTCTAAGGAATCTCCATATGCTTACAGAGTGGCTGCACTAAATTGCAGCCCCACCAGCAACTGTATGAGTGTACCTTTTCCCCCACATCCTCGCCAACACCTTATGTTGCTGTATTCTTGATAATCGCCATTCTAATGGGTTTGAGATGGAATTTTAGGGTAGTTTGATTGCATTTCTCTATTACTAGATTTGGACTCTCTCTATTTTTTCAATTGATGGTTCAAATAAACCTCTGGGATCTTGCTACCTGCAGGTCACCGTGTAGAAGTCTGCTCCAAGTCCTCTGGTTCTCTAAGCTTCTCAGGTTGTCTGGAGATGCTCAAAGTCTGTGCTAGCAGGACAGCCCAGGGCCGCAGAGCCCATTTCTGCAGTGACTGCAGCTCTGTGCCCTGAGGTCTGCGAGGCTGGCAGCCGGACTCCAGCTTCCTGAATGTTTCCTCCAGCTTCCTCCGTTGTGATTACCACCGGGTGATTGTTCCTCCAAGAGTACAGGGTGCAACCCCTGTCTCAGGTCGGAAGTCCACAGGGATCTCGCTGGCTGAAGTAGGGGTGCTGTTGGGGCCTTCCTTGTGATGCTGTGGAGCAGAATCCGCTTCCCTGCTCTCTCCAGCTTTAGGGCCGCCACGGTGCTTGGCCAGCGCTGCCTCGGCCATCTTCAGAGAATGCATCTCTGCAGCCCTCTGCCCTTCTTCTGTGTCCACAGCTCTGACCGCAGCCGAGAAGTGTCCTGCAGTGCCCATGGCAGCGCTGCAACCCAGGGCCCCCTGCATGCGAGGCAAGCGCGGCAGCCCTGAGCTGCTCCTCAGTGTGGCAGGCCTGTTCTCAGCTGCTAAGGGACTCATGTGATTCAGTTGAGCTCAACTGCATGATCTTGTTTCAGGGTCAGTAAGGCTGGGGATGTGGCTCAGTGGTGAGCACTTGCCTGGCTTGTATGAGGCCCTAGGTTGACCCCAGTACTGCAAAAACAAAGCCTAAAGCAAAGTCAAGGTCATTAACATCATTAACATTAATTGCATCTGTAAAAGTTCCTTTCTGCCATTGTAAGGCAGCAGATGCACAGGTTCCAAAGCAGGATGTCTTTGAGGGACCACCACCTGCCACCCAGACATGGCCTAGCTGGGACTATTTTGACTGGCACTGCAAGAGTCACCTCTAGGTGATAAGCAAGGAAAGTCATCATGATAAGAGCCCAGCAGGACTTCCTTCCCAGAGGGACACAGAAGTGGATCTGTCCCTGACAGCCTCTGGGCCAGCAAGTTCAGGAACAGCTCAGACCTGTCAACAGGCTCTCGCTGTGAGTGGGTCTTCACCCCAACCCACTGCTGACAGGTTTTTGAGGAGATGCTTGGAGACACACAGGAGAAGTTGTAGGCCGCTGGGCAGATCAGAGACGGAATAAAGCCTAAAGCCGTCCTCTTTCACACAGCGAATCAAGAACAAACAAGAGCCCGCGGGCATCATAAGGAACAAAGAGGGATAGTTAGGAAACAGATGACCATCGCCGGAGACGCCCACTTGTTTTTAATTCACGTTATAATGTGTATGTTCCCAGTTTGTATACATGGAAAAAATTTTTAATAAAAACAAAACACTTCCAAATTGAACTTTCGACCAGCTGATTTAAACTGAAACTTATCTCCAAGACACTGAAAATCACCTCGTCACTGATATTAAGATTAGCAAAACAGGCCTCCATTTTCTTTTCATGAAGCATAATTTGAAATGACACTATTTCAATTTAAAATCACCTGAAAACACAGTCCATGTTTTCTCTTAAGATAGAGTTTACTCAATTAATAAAGAAAGAATAGAAGGCTAAATTTACTATACAAACAGAATAGGTGAGGGTCAGCCGCAAAGATACATTGTGTTCAGAGCTTTTGTTTTTAAAAAGTAATTAAGTCCTTTGGTTTTTTTGTAAATTTATGATTACACAAGTGTGTATGCCTTTACTCCATGTACGAACCGAGAACAACATGTATACCATTTGTTTACAATAAAAATAAATTTTAAAAAAACCATAAATAAACAACTTTAAAAAAAAAAGCAATTAAGTTGTGAGTTTTCTAGTATGCCTTATTGTGGGTCACTCGTTTTTCTTCCCACGTTTCCAAGATATTTTAAATCTACATTAGAAAATATACGATTCATCGAACGGTTTAACTCTACATCATGGACAGAGAAATGAAAAGTTGTACCCCGTTTGTATACAATGAATCAAAAGGTAAATAAAATAAAAGAAAATAAATGATAAAAGTTAAGAAAGTTCATTCAAGAATTTTAAATGTCTTAAGAATTAAAAATGAAGGCATTCTGTTTTTTAAAGTGTGCTGGTTTATGAGAAACCAGGTAAACAAACATACAAAATCCATCAATAGGTCCTTTATCATCATTTAAAAAAATACTACCGAAAGCACAGGAGTCAAAGGAGGGGGGGAATCATCTTAACAACAGAAACGTCAACTTCTTGAAATGATGAAAAGCAACATGTTCCGAAAGAGCATTTGATTGACAGATGAGTCACTGCACAAAAGCTTTCGGGCGTTGATCTTGGTGTCTTTGATGAAGTTTTTGAATTATAAAAATAATAAACTACCAAGTCGTTCCGAGGTATTTTTTGCAAATGAAATGCTTCTTGGTTCAGTTTTTTTTTTTTTTTTTTTCTGTTTTGTTACTTATAATTGCTATTAAATTTCCTTTAAGAGGGATGAGGATAATTTAATCTTTTAAGACAGAATGCAAGGTTAAAAGAAATTCAAATTTGCCATAACATAAGACTGATTCTGCCTGGATGAATCTACTTTAGATGCAATAATCTTAAACAGGATATAGTTTCATTGAATCTTCTCCACGGTATTCATGGAGAGTTACAATAAACAATGGAAATAATGCCAAATTCAATTTTATCGCCGGTATTTCCATTACAATTTTAACTTAGGATTATTTTTGAATATTCACTTTCACTGAGCACTTTGAGTTTGACTCCCTGCACACAGCTTCCGAGGGGAGAGCTGAGTGTTAGTCTTAGGGAGTCCCTGGGAACTCCTCCCAGCAGAGGCAGAGGCAGCAGAGGGGGGGCTGATGGAGGTGTCGGGATGCACAGTGGACAGGCCAGGCAGGAAGGAGCAAGCTGCCCCCGGGCAGGTAACGGGAAGAGCCACGGCACTGCCCAGGGAAGTGAGCCACCTCCAGGAGGGGCGCAGGCATGCAGGGGAAGAGGTGACGCTGGCCCTTATTTTAACACCAGCGAGGTACTGAGTAGGCAGGTGGTCCTCCAGGCTGGAGGGCAGCTCACAGCCTTAGCCCAGTGTCCTGCAAGGTGGTTCATCGGTGGCGGGAGTCTTGTACCGGGGCCTCCTCAGAGCTTCAGAAGACCCCTGGAGTCAGAAGGCTCACAGGCCCACCTCACCTCCACATAAGCCGCACCCCACTGAGCAGCCTCCCAGGGTCTCTGCTCCTCCTGGCCTTGGAGCCCAGTTCCCACACACTGGACAGAGGGATTATGGCAGCCCTCCCAAAGCAGGCTCCTCCTGGCTCAGACCCTCCAAAGACTCGGAGTCCTCCACAGTCCCTCTCCCTGTCTGTCCCCACCAGCTACCAGCCTCCCCTCCTGGCTGCTCTGGCTGCTCTGGTCTTCCAGCCGCTCCTTGAACACACCCGCCAATTCACCTTTTCTCTTGGTCAAATTTTGCCTATCAAAGCAGAATTCCCTGCCCTTCCCCAGTCCATCACTCTCTGGCCTCTTTCCTTAACTTATTTACATTTTTGAAGATATTTTCATTGCTTTTCGATCCTGAAATTAAATGTTGTTTTAATATGGTGTCCATTTTGATGACAGCTTACTTTGTCCAAAATAAATATCTAATACATATGCTTGTAGCGTGGCAGAAGGAAAGAAGTCAGAGATGATGGGGAGAGGGAATCCCGTGCGTGGCCTTGCTCAGCGAAGGAACGTTCTAACAATTAGCGCCATCTGGAAGGAACTGACGAGAAGATAAGTCTCCATTTCCAGAGGCCATCCACAGATGCCAAAGAACCACCTACTGGTGCGTATATTTATGACACTGGATTGGGAGTTAAGGGAAAATTCCAAGGTCTCTTCCGTATCTGAGCTTGTGCACTCTGTAAGAATTTGAAGACAATGGTATTTCACTGCTGCGTGAATGACTGAAACATTTTAGTTCACATTCAGATTTGACTAGACAGTCCATCTCCACATGCTCCTGGTTTGCCATTAAGATGACTTTGGTAAACAAGGCAAAAGACAGATTTCCCTTGAAGCATTCATTATGCATATGAGCACTTGATTAGAAATATGGCAACGGAAATAAATAATCTCTTGAAACTTCATCACGGAATGATGCTATCATGTTCCAAACAAGCACAGTGTGAATTTCAGGCTGGCTCATTAATCATTGGAAGACAGCGCTAATCAGTGGAATGTGACTCTCACTTTAGGGCAATTGTACTTGATTGAAACTAGTAGTCAATTAAGAGGAAAAATACAAATGATTGGCAAGAAGGAAAAAACATTAAATTTTAGACATAAGGACTTCATTGATTGCTAAAAATTGAGTTAAGATTTTCAGATTGTTACAGCTCCCCTGAATTAATCCTGGACTATGAAGATTAGAACAAGTTACTTCTCAGTAGGGTGGAGACAGTGCTCATTCTCTCCCCTTGTGAACAGAACCCGGCTGTGATGGGGGCCACCATGTTCTCTGGCAATGGATTTGATTCAAAGTCCACCCCTCCTGTATCTGGAATGACAAAGTGTCTGGGTGACAAAGTTCTGGACAGTGGGATGGGATTTCAGGTGTTGTGGGGAAGAGGGGATGGTGCTCATCAGAGGTTGACTCTGCCTGTGGGTGTGTTTTCTGCCTCTCTCTTCTTCCTTCGCATCACCTTGAAAATCAGATTTGATGGATGAATCTCCAGAAGCCAACTGGAAGGAGACTCTGAAGAGGGAGGCCAGCTAAGTCAATGGCCCTGGACACCCAGCTCTTTATGTGAGGGAGAAGAAAACTTCAGTCGTCCTACCGTCACAGTGGACTGACCTTTCAGACACGGGGGGCCAAGCTGAATATGGTACTGCTCTGAGGGTTGGTGTGAGGTCCAATGGGGGCTCTCTGGAGCACCAGGGAGGGCGTGTGGGACGACCCATCCTACCTCCTGCCCAGCACCCGTTCCTCTCCCTGTAACATTGTCTCAGCTTTTGTGCAGCCACAAAGGTTCTCTCGGTGGGACTTTGAAACAAGAATCACCCTGAACAGTGGGATTCCGTGTGCCCCACCCTTTACCTTTGAGCAAAAACAGATGAAAAGTCTTCGGGTTGGTTCTTCTCCCGTCTCCTGAGGAGACTGCCCTTTGGTTCAGTTACTGAGAAGTAACTTGTTCTAATCTTCATAGTCCAGGACTAATTCAGGGGAGCTGTAACAATCTGAAAGTCTTAACTCAATTTTTAGCAATCAATGAAGTCCTTATGTCTAAAATTTAATGTTTTTTCCTTCTTGCCAATCATTTGTATTTTTCCTCTTAATTGACTACTAGTTTCAATCAAGTACAATTGCCCTAAAGTGAGAGTCACATTCCACTGATTAGCGCTGTCTTCCAATGATTAATGAGCCAGCCAACTGGATTCTGAGAACTCCTACTTGTTCTTTCTTAGCCCTGGTTGTCTGTCTCTTCAGTGTTGTAGAACATCACCCTTTCTCATGTGATGACAAACCATGTCATCTTATATATGACAAAACATATGAAGATATATTTTGTCTTTGATTTGAGAGGGCCACATTTTCTTTTATATCTGCTTAAGGAAATGAAAGTAGTCATTTTAACCCAATGTACTTAACGCTTGGCAAAAGGGAGCCCAGTAATGGTTTACGTGAACCCAACACAACCAGTATGGTCACACCAGAAGTTATGCCCACTGCCGTTGTCACACAGGCTTAGAGAGCTCTGACATCTGCTGACCTGGGGGACTCTGCGAATCCAGCACTGGCTCCAGACCTGAAGAATCTTCAGCCACTGATAAAGAGAGCAACTGGTGACAGCAGGTTACGATGGGTCAGTGTATGGAGGGGAGGTATTTTTATTTCCACCTCTCTGGAATGTACCCTTGGTTTAATCTGGTCGTTCACATTTGATGCCGCTAATCACCAGGAGTGTTCGGCGTGCGTGAAGTACCCCCATTCCTGCACCTCAGGGACCACGAAGCATCAGCGCTAACTTAGCAGCCTCCGAACTCCTTGATATCAACCTGACAGCACCGAAGATCTTGACTGACCTGTCCCAGGCCTTACTGTAGCAGAGATGGGGCCAGACTGAGAAGTCTCTCCTTAGCGATCCCATCGCAGAAAAGCAGGACTGGATGATAAGGCATTCTGAAGGAGAGTCTTGGATTCTGCTTCTCTCTAGCTTAATACTCCTAAGCTAGCAATCTAAACAATTCTAGCATTCCCATTTTTCAAATTAAATCAACATATAGTGCCCACATGTTCACTTGTAATATTCAGGATTCAAGTCATGTCTATTAAATCTTATATGAGAAACATATATATTTTTTTGAATCCAGCTTCAGAAATTTAGATCCCCTAAATCAAAGTATTCTGGATCAAGTGCTGATAGGAATCACTTTCAAAAAATGTTTCAACAAGTTATTTTATAAGCCATTATTTGCCTTATGAGACAGAGTAGGATTTCTAAATAAATATTGCCAATTCTTTCATAAATTCATATAAATTCACACAATGTAGTTGCAGAAGTGTAGCATTTTTATATAGCAATTCCAATGTCTATCACGAATAAGTTAATGTGAACAAATTTTAACACATTTGGTACAACAGTTTCATATCAATTTGATTGGTATATTCTGGCTGCACACTTAATAAATGAGGGGAAGATACACTGTGGCTTTGACTCCTGATAATACAGCATCAAAGCAATTGATTTTAAATACAGTTTAAAAGGTGACTCCAAAAAGGTGATTTAAAACGTAAAACTAACTTTTAAAGGTGAAATGGAACAGGTGTTTCATTTTAATAAATTTAATTAGAAATAATGTGTCATTTCAGTGGGAAAAAAAGGGCAATAACAAGAATGGCAACAATCAAGAATACAAGCAACAATAAATGCTGGAGAGGATGTGGGGGTAAAGATTCACCAGCAACGGTGCAGCCACCCTGGAAAGCAGTATGGAGATTCCTCAGAAAACTAGGAATGGGACCACCATTTGACCCAGTATATACCCAAAGGACTTAAAATCAGCATACTACACTGACACAGCTCAACATTTATATATTTGCAATGTTTATAGCATTAAAGTTCATAGCAGCTCAACTCGCAATAGCTAAGCTAAGGAACCAACCTAGGTGCCCTTCAACAGATGAATGGATAAAGAAAATGTGGTGTATATACACAGTGGATTATTACTCAGCCACAAAGAAGAATGACTTGTTGACTTCTGCAGGTAAACGGATGGATCTGGAGACCATCGTGCTGAAGTCAAATAAGCCAGTGCCCAAAACCCAAAGGCCAAACGTTCTCTCTGATACGTGGATGCTAATACACAATAAGGGGGGAAAGGGATGAATAGAATTTCACTGAATTAGACAAAGGGGAATGAAGGGAAGGGAGGGACGATGGGAGTAGGAAAGGCAGTGAATGAACCGGACATCACTTTTCTGTGTTCATGTATGAACACACGACCAGTGAACTCCACAGCATGTCCAACCACGAGAATGGGAGGTCATACTCCACATATGTATGATATGTCAAAATACACCCCACTGTCACGTGTATCTAGAAAGAAGAAGTAAAATAGTACTTAACTTTTTTAAAAATGTCAGTACCAATCAGGTGACATTCTCTGCTATCACCACCTATTCAGACCACACCATGGCCGCTTATCCCTGAATTGCTCACTTCGCTCCGTGTCTTATTGCCTATTTTGTCCTTGAATATCACAGTCACTGTCAACTGTAAGTAGAGCGTCTCATCTTCCGTGACCTTTGGTGGCACAGAGGAGTAGGACAGGACTTGTATTGTCACTCCTTTGTGGCACAAGGCTATTTAAAAATCTATACATAGATCACTGAATAAAATACGATAGTGTATCAAAGAGCAGGCTGGATGTAATAAGAAGAATATTGCTTTTTCTGCAAATATGATACTAAAAAAAATAAGAACGATCATTCACCGCTGGTGAATTCATTTGTGGCAGAACTCTCCCTGGGCTTTGTTCTCCTTGCTATTCTCCATCTCTTGCTAACACTCGACCTTTCCTTGACATGTTCTCGCTTTGTTGACTTTGTCACTTAGCAGAGAAAATACAGCTCAGCATCCGTCTCCTAAATTGTGCTGAGAGTAAAACTCCCCTGGTCCAAGACAGACGAGGGTGGTTTTTCTTCTACTGGCAAGAAGGCAACTTGATATAAAATTCTGAGAAGGAATTGGAAATTAGAGTTGAGTGATAGCAGAGATGCTCAGAGAGGGAGGAAATTGACAGCAAATCGAGGAAAGAAAAATGAGACGCTCTGGCTGGGAAATTAGAGAACATTGCGAAATTCACCTTGAGAGTAATGTGGCTATTGAGCACTTTGGCGTTGAAATTGAAAACAGGATGTAGAACGCCACAGAGAACATGGAGAAAATGCTTCATTCAACTCCTGAGGACATCTTGGTTGACAAGCAGCTTCTATTCTGGAAACAGGAGGAGAACAGTCTCATAGCCACTGTGCCTATAATTAGCACAGGTCCCCTGCACTGACCTCATCGCAGAAGGAAAACATCTTTATTGGCAGAAGGGACTGTGTATCTTGTCCTAGTCCCCAGAAGGCCGGCTCCATTCCCCAGGGCTCCAGGTGAGATAGAACATCTTGGCAGGAGAGGGTGGCAGAGGGAAGTAGCTCACAACATCAGGACGCAGAGAGACAGTCCACTCTCCAGATACAAAATATACACCATAGCCAGGGCCCATTCCCGCCTTCTCCAGCCACACCCAACTTCAGTTAATCCCGCCAGGGGTTGGTTCACTGATTGGGTTAAGACTCTCACAACCCACTCATTTCTCCTCCGTACCTTCCTGCACTGTCTCCCTTGGGAGCTTTTGGGGGACACCACATCCAAACTATAACAAAGACATTGATCAATTTGGTTAAATTTTAACATATTAAATTAACAATGCAATGTACCAGTGTATAGTTAGTTCTGCAGCATATATTAGTCTCATTTGAAAAGATAGTCATATCTGACTTCCTGAATTAATAAAATCAATTGTTACATTGTACAATATTGAAATTATAAATAATATGTTAAAAAATGATCCCACATTCCATCATTTTAACACAATTATTAATATATTGCATTTACATGTGATTATTTTTTAGTGGGCATTTCCTTCTCATTTAACTTTAATCAGTCTATAGACAATTATCACATTTTCCTCTTTTTAATAATCTTTTCCATAATGCCACATGCTCTTTATAACCTTACTTTTATTTGGTTGTTAATACACAAACAGAAGATGATACCAAGGTTATTACAAAGAAATTTTCTTTTTGGTGTGCAATTAGATTTTTCTGTTTTTACTCATTAAATAACACTATAATAAAAATCTGTAACTATAGCGATTTCACATTTTTTAAATTATGTCCTTAGAGTCCTCAGGGATAAAGTTAATGTTTAAAATTAATTTTATTTTTTATACTTACTCTTTGAAAAACTTTTAGTTGCGATCCCAAAGTATCACCTTTCCTCAGCAGTTTACAAAGTTACTTCTTTACTGTGCTGATTTAATCTTCTCGTGGTAGCACCCTGGGGGAAATCACTTTAATAAATACGAAGAGCACGTCAGCATTGCTGTGTTGTATACTTTTGATTACTAATTAATTTACATGCTTTTTATTGTATCATCTTTTGAGAATTTTCTTTTCAGGCTCTGTGTCTGTAGGAAGGAGCTCTCTATAGATCTCTCTGAGGCTAAGCCACAATACTTGAAGTCATTTTTAAAAAACTCAGAACACCTTTAAAGCTCCCTTGATCTTATTTTCAGCAACACTGCTCTTTGCCAGTGTAGACCAAGGTTTTATAGGTCTGGTGGCTGCACATCGGTGAGGCACAGTAAGGACCAGCTTTGCACGTGCTATTTATTTCTGTCAATCCTGCGAAGTAAGCACCATTATTCTTCTGACCATTTCGGAGATGACTGAAGACGAGTTTAGAGAAGTATGTTTTAGTTGGCCTTTTCGTGGCTGCCACCTAAAGACCCGACAAGAACAATGTTAGAGGAGGAAAGTTTATTTGGGCTGTGACTTCAGAGGTCTCTCCATCCACAGAAGGCCATCTCCATGCGCTGGCCTGAGGTGAGTGAGCAGTCACAGGGGAAGGGTGTGGGGGAGGAAGGCAGCTCAGGACAGGCCATCAGGAGCAGACAGAGCTCCACCCCCAGGGATTAAACAGGAGCCCCAGGGGCACCTCCCAGGACCCACCTCCTCCAGCTCTCACCCAGTCACTCCTCGCAGTGCGGGTGAGGCTGGGGCTCTCTTAAGCCAGCCCTTCTCCTCTAAACTTTCCTGCGTTGTCTCACACGTGAGCTTTTGGGGAACACCTCACATCCAAACCGCAACAGCAAACTGCCAAAGGTCATATAGCTGTAGTGACTGTATTCACATATGCATTAGGGTTCTCCAGAGGGACAGAACCAGTAGAGAGGGAGAGAGGGAGAGAGGGAGAGAGAGATAAATAAGTGAGGGGGATTTATTAGGGGATTGCTACACGTGGTCATGGAGGCAGGCTCTCTGCAGACTGTGTGGCTAGTGGTGTGGCTCAGCCCAATTCCAAAGGCCTCAGAGCCAGGGAGCCACCATGTGACTCTTGGCCTGAGGCAGAAGCCCCGAGGACCTTTTGGGAACTCTGAATCTGCGGCAGGGGACTCAGGAGTTCTGATGTGCAGCGGAAGGGGGGTCAGAGTTACCCCAGCTCCAGGAGGGAGGGGACCGCCTTTCCTCAGCCCGTGTTCCTCCTGTTGAGGCCTCTGCCATTAGATGGTTCCCCTGCACTGAGGGCAGGTCTCCCTCGTCTGCCAGCTCACACAATGTCCCTCAGGGAACGCCCTCACAGACACACCCCCAAGTCTGCTCTGTCGGTCCTCTGGATTAGATCCAGTCAACACCTATGATCAGCCATCACTCAGCGAAGCACACTTGACCCCAGACACTGCATACTTTACCCGCTACACACCAAAGACCAACTGCAGGGAAAACAGCCGGTCTCGCAGATGCCGTCAGAGAATGGGTGGGTTCACAGCACCCCCGTTTCTGAGTGCTGACCTTAGTTTTGTGGTCAGCTCAGTTGCTACAGTGAAGGCTCCAAGGACAGGATCGCTTAGATAATAGGATTGGATTTCTCACAATTCTGCAGGTGGCGCGGCCCAAGATCAAGGTGCTGAGCCTTTCCTGGCCAGGGCTTCCTGGCTGCCCTATTGGATGGCTGTCTTCTTGCTGTTCCTCCTGTGGGAAGAGAGCCTCCAGTCTCTGCCCGTCCCCCTCATCGGGGCACGAATCCCATCACAGGCCCCCCCCTGAGACTTCATCCCAAGCCTAATTACCTTCCAAAGGCCCACTCTCCAAGACCACTAGAGAGGACCCGGGCCTCAGCATCTACAGGCGGGTGGAGCGAGCATTCAGTCAACAGCACCTCACAATCCGAAAAGTAACAAGAACACGAGGTCACCCCGCAGTGTGACCGAAGCGTGGTTTCACCATCGCCCCTGTGTGCCTGCCAAGGGGAGCTTGATGGAGTGACACTTGGGCCTTCCACCTATCCACTGAGTGACACAGTGGTTATGGAAGCTCTCAAAGTCTCAATGTCCCCATCTTTAAAAAAGGGGTCACAGAGCTTTCCTAGGATTAAATGAGATTATACGTGTAATGGGCCTAAAAGATGCTCAACAGAGAGAGAGTTGCCATTTTTGTGTCTGGTTTCCAAGACTGGCTGAATGTGGAATGTGTCAGACGCCTGCGGATGATGTGCTCAGGCTGCTGGTCCTGAGAGTCACTGAAGTGCTTAGTTCTTGCCAAGACTTTAAATGGAAGAAAACAAAGCATTACAGAACTTCTAACAAAGAACTCATACGCTGGAAACTTTCCAGTGTAGACTCAATTACTCCTGCTGCGTCTCTGGACAATTTCATGTCCTCCAAAATCACTGTACCTTGACTGTGTTCATTGCATACATTCCTGAAATAGGTTTGAATAATTGATTGAGGGAAAGAATAAAAACCCATACTGTTAACAAAATTGGATTGTGACTCCCACAATCCTAATTACAGCTCTGCAAAGTGCCCTCCTGTCTCTTAAAGCAATTACCTACAGCCTCGACTTTTATTTCTTCTCATTATCTACAGATACTATCTTCAAAGTAGGTATAGACAGTGGGTTATTACTCTTTAATCCAATACTGCTACAAGCACCGTCATATGACACCAGGACTTCTTTGGAAGTAATCTGCTTTGCAGTTTCCTGATTTTTCTAAGGAGGAGCCCAGTGAAACACATTTCTGTGCTTTGTCTTTGCTCTCATTCTTGTGCTTCTACAAGCGGATTCTAAGCTGCTTGGTCTTTCTCACATAATCATAACTTTCCCATGGTATAATTACAGTTATTGCATCTGCTAGCTTCAAAAACTGTGCAAGGTTTAAACAGTCCCTCACTGAGGAACTGGAGCGTCCGCATCTATTTGTCGTCATTCACTTAAAGATGGTGGAAAGAATACTTCAGAGTAAGCAGGAAGAATTGTTAAGTAGAAATACTTAAGTAGCTATTCTCGAATTGCACAGATTGTACTGTTTAAAACTACTTCTAAGTGCCTCCACTGAGCATTGATCAAGATTACTGTCTGCTTGGTTTGAACAACTTGGTGCTCACCTAATTAAAATGGCAGTGCTCAGTTCTAAAGCTGTTGGGTATCTCTGCTCTGACTGTGATGATAAATCATTTGGAGGACAGAATCCTTACTAACCTTTACCAAGACCTCAAACTGCAATCCATCAGAATTAGTCCTGGATACGATGACTGCTTCCGCCTCTGTTCAGCATTTACATAGCAGTGAGATGCTAATATGCTGAGGGACGTGGCTGGGTTGGAACATATTTTAGAAGGAACAAATATTTCTCTGAAAGACTAAGATATAAAATGGATAGTCTATCCAAGGACCTCAACCTCAGAGATTCCTCTAGAAGTGGAGTGATCCAGAAAAGCCACTCTGGGTAGATTTTTGAAATACTGTCTTTTTCAAAAGAGTCCAGATGGATGTGGAAGACAAAAATGATTGGAATGTTCCTTTTTTGAAAGACATATACTAAACATGGAACTTCTCTGAGTTTCCTCACTTATCATCTCACCAAATCCACAAGCCTTTCTTCATGGGCAAGTTATGATTCAATTCCACCAAGTGCACCTGATCGGAAAACTTTACCCTTAGCAAGCTGACGTCACCTTGAACTCCAGGGTGGACATGGTGACCCTGGGGCTTTCTACATGCAACGGCGCCACATGGGTGCATGGACTCCGCCCACTTGGTTTATCTCATCCGTCTATCCCGCTCTTGCTTGATTTCGGTGATCCCGTGGGAACCTGCATCGATCTATGTCCATGCTTGCCCGTCCAGACTCCATGGCACGCTCTGTAACCATGGCTGGGGTTGGAAAACCTTGCCGATGTTGAGAAGAAAGAGAAACAAGTACATACTAGGTGCTGCTTCAAAAGCGATGATCTCTTTTCTCAACGTCTTAAATTCTGAAAGCACATTTCAGCCACTGGACTATTTACCGTTCCCTCCCTGGTGTCCTGACAGGGGCTCGGACACACATTGAGACTACTCAGATCTCTTTACCCTGAGTTTTGAGACCTCTTCCTGCGAGCAGGATAAGCACGCCTCCCCGGTGGAAATCCAGCCTGATCTGGTCTCACTGTATGCACCGGACACGTCCCTACGGGGGGCTCCAGTACACCCCGATCTGTTTCGATGCTGAGGAGCTGAGCAGGAGGAATGAAGCGTTTTACCACTCACACTGGGGGCTTTCCCAGGAGAGCGAGGGGCTCTGGGCAGGTCCAGGCTGGTTTGAAAGACGCGGAGGCGGCCAGCCAGCCTGGAGCCGAGACGTGCGGACAGCAGAGCTGCCGGGCACCCCAGCGGCCCGCGCGGAGGAGGGGGTCTGGCTCTCCGGCCATCCCGCCCAGACCCGAGCAGGAGGAAAGGGAGAGAGGGACGCGCAACTGTCCGCAAGGAGCCAAACAAACCCGGCTCTTCGGGCTCGGCCTGAGTAACGCAGCTTGCGCTGGACACGCCCACTCCAGCACGCCCCGCCTCCACACGAGTCCCTGAAGGTTGCGCTGCTTGCGTGGCCGCTATGACCCCAGGCTCCTCCTCCCTGGTCCTTTGTGATTCTCACTTACGTCTCGCCTTCCAGGACTGTGCTTTGCAGTTCCGTTCATGCAGAATTCAGGACACGTCATGACTCAGATGAAAAAAGTGTCCCCCTAACATAAGAAATGTGCGTATGTGGCAGGCCATTCCAAAAGTGTGATAATTCAAGGGAAGAGAGCAATGAAGAGGTGACTACTACTGTTGGCAGGAAATTGCAATACCTCTTAGTAGGCGGAAACGCCTACAGGAATTTGGGCTTTAAATATCAAGTCTATTTTGCCCTTTCTGTATCATAGAGCATTGCCTCCAGATGGTAAGTTAACTTTGTTCTGGAAATTGATATTTCACTACTTTACTCACCTTGGAGTAATAAGTGTAGGTTTTAAGTAGATTTCAAACTTAAGCTCTCTCTCAGTTCTCTTACCAGCGTTGCCAGTAGTCCCCACAGAGCTATTCATTTTCTAATTTGTTCATTTTCATTACTTAACACACTACTGGAGATACTTTGTCATTGGCTCTGTCTAGACATACAGATGGTTTTGATAAGTTAGTTTGAAAAGAGACTGAGTTCAGGGAAATGGCCAATTTTTTTTTTAAACTAAGCATATTTTCTTCTAAAGAATTCCACAAAATCACAATGGCTGAATTATTCACCTTTTGACTGCTTATTTTGGCACCTTGTAACCCAGAAGCTTCAGGTTCATCAGGGGGTCTAGCTTGAGTACAGGAGAGGGGCGGAGGCTGCCCTTCAGGGCCAGAGGGCGACCTGCAGGTAAAGACCAGCAGCTAACTACTGCCGAACAACATCTCAATTTTCACAAGCAAAATCACATCCAAACCCTAAGCAGCACTTTATCCCTAAGGGAATCAGCCACTGCTGAAGGGGCCGCCTGGGAATTAACCTTTGAACTATACGCTGGGACATCTTTAAAGCAGGACACGTAGCAGTCACCATGACCAAAGACGCAGCCTTCTCGCGTGCAGAAAGCCGGTGTTGCTTGCTGCTGCCAGAAGCTCAGGGTCAGAAACACAAGATTCCGAGCACCCCCAGTGGACACCTCTGCTTGCCTGTCCTCAGGCAGGTTCCTGGATTCTGAAGGGAGGCGGGTGTGCACCGACCTTCGCCCCGACCCCAGCACCATCCTGGTGGTTCCTGCGTGCCTTCATTTGTTCAGTCAATGCAGGAATATGTATTTTGGAGCCTTCAGCATAAGGCACTTCATGATTAAGTGAACGATATATCAACTTTATATGATTCTCAGGGTACGTCTGTGACATAAGAAACAGACCCAATGGAATCACTTGCCCATGGCCCGCACCCCTGGGCAGCAGACTGCGGGGAGGTGTTTTCCTCGGCTGTGAGGACGGCGGCTTTCGACTTTGCCAACAGATCTTCTAAGACATTCTTTTAATTACAAAATATCTTATTCGTTTAGAAAAGAATAAAAATAGCACTTCCCCACCATGAGATTTAAGAGAAGTCAACGCTCCACCACGTCAGCATCAGATACTTTTGTGAAAAACAAATGACATGTTCCAGATCCGGCCAACACCGCAACTCCAGCTTCCCGTCCGCTGGTTCCCACAAGTGTCCAAGCGCTGGGGTCACCCTCCCTGGCGTGTCCGGCCGCCAGAGCCTCCACGTCCCAGGGACGCAGCAGTAAGACGGCCTGTTGTGGTAGGATCTGCACAGGTGGCAGGTTGCAAACCTGGGCCTTCTTTTCTCCTTTTGATGTGAAGACATCCATGCTGACGGAGGGCATTTGAAGGTGTTTCTCTCTAACCACCTATGTTCAGCACACGTGGACGCATGTTCAAGGTCCTAACCATAAAAAACCATGATCATTAAACAGTTTCAGCTCCATCAATAAGAATGAGGTACTTATTCAGGATACATTTCTTTAAAAAAAAGAAAAACAAATTTTCTTTTTAAAAATGGTCTGTTTTTAATACTAATACATAGACAAACATCTAATTGGGGTTCCTGACTTATTCCAAAGAGAAATGTGTCAAAGCATATAAAAATATAGGAATCTCTCTTTTTACGTGCCTATCAGTCTGTCCATCTATGGTAGAAGATTACACGGAGAATAAAAACACATACAAAAAGGAATTTTAAAGTGTAAAATAACATATGATTCAAATATCTAATATTCTAATAATCTGGGTGGAAAAGTTCAGGGGCAAATTCATAGCCTTAAATAATATTAATGTATATCATGAAATAATTATATTAACTCAGTTATAAGTTCAATCTTATCAAGGATAGAAGAGCAATGAAAACTTTCAGATACTTTGCAAAACCATAACATTTATTTCAAACTCTAACAAAAAAAATCATTAAAATCAAAGAGTAAGACCAATTTTAAATGCTAAATCAACTGCAATGATGTTTTCAGTTATTAAAAATACATGACATTACATAAGTGGAGTTTATTCTAGGAGTGCAAAGATGATTCACTCCTCAGAAACCTATTATTCATCACACTAGATAGAGACAATAACAGTATCCAAGGGTATGAAAAGCTGGTCTAATTTAATATGTTCTGAAGAAAACCATAAAGATGTGTGAAGGAAATAAAGATACCTCTCGTGCATACCTACGTATTTATGTGTGTGGACTTATATATACACCCATTTATGCATGGGGATATGTTTACCTGTCCTAATGAATACGGTATATGCCATCCCAAATGCCAAGATCACACTTCAGAGCTAAAACTAAAAATATCCCCCTTTTTGTTTTGTTTTCACACTGCTGGGAATTAAACCCAAAGCCCCACACATGTTAGGCAAGAACTCTGCTTCCGTTGAAGTTGGGGACAGTGGAAGAAAGCTCTTGTCACTGTTGTGTTTTAATTTTGATCTAGAGAGACCAGACGTAAAAATTCATATAACTGAAAGACAAGAAGCATAAAAATAGAAAATGTGAATTGATTTTTCATTTTTAGAGTACATTCAATCTTATACTTGAAAAATACATTGATTAAATTTTAAGATGTTAGAAACAAACTAAACATTCAATTTTTTGGTTGCTAAGAGAATCAATATAGACACTACAATAGCTTCTCTACAATCCCGTAGCAGCTGTTCGTGGATGAAAGGGGAGACAAAATTCCCTTTATACAGCAAAAAGCATATTAAACATGTACAAATTGGTCTAACAGAAATACATGGTAAAATTAAAAATCAATGTTGTTAACTCATTTATCCTCATCATGCGGATAAACGAGGCATGACTAGATAGCTCGTCGCCTATGACAGTCCCTATGACAACAACGGTCATGAAAACTTCCCGGAAACTTTCCTTGCTTCCATTCAGGATTCCCTCAGCCATTGTCCCTTCACACGTCCGCCCGCCTCGTCACACAGTCCCTTGTACAAATGTATGTGAGACACGCTTTGCTGGGCACCAGCGCCGTGCGGGATCTAAGCATAAGTGAGCACGTGGGAAGTCGCCCTTCAGTCTGCACACCTCTCCGTGTAGGCACAAGTGCCCACGGAAAGGCCAGGGCCTCTCGGCTGGAAGTGGGAAGCTGTGTTGCTTGGACATAATGAACAACTCGAGTAGAGGTAGAATAACAATGATCGAAGTTGTCCAAATGCATCTAGATCCAAAGAGAGCGTAAGAGTCGGGCAGAAAGGGCCCAAGTGCAAAAGCAAACTCCATTTAAGGTGATCAGAAACCGAATCAGAGATGAAGTGAAAGATTCTGGCCCCAGGTGCCCGCCACTTGGTCTTGAAGACTGTGCCCCCTCTGCTGAGCAGCCCCACATCCAGCCCCACCCAGGGACAGAGCGCTGGAGGCCAGTCCAGCAGCTCAGCCTTATGTTTGCCAATTGGTTTTCCCTTAGATCTGCTGAGGCAAAAAAGAAATTGTCAACTATTATCTATGCAAAAAAAAAAAAGGATTTTCGAGCTTAGCTGTCTGGAGGAAGGGGTCTCCCGGCTCCTGAGCAAGCACGCCGGGGCCACTTCTCAGGCTTCCTTGGTGCTCACCTCCTCCAACGAGTGGCGTGATTCCTCTCCTGCTCCAGCATTCCAGTGAAATTCCCCTTTTCTTTAGTCTAAATATGTCACACAGTCATTGGGTAACAGAGAAGAGATTGTAAGATATTAGCCGATTTCTTTGCTTTCACCCTGAAATATTGCACTAGTTAGAGTAATTAACACAACTGCAAAAGAAAACAACAAAGACCGGACTCTCAGGGCCTCACAGCAAGAATCCCTTGCTTTCCTTGTTTCTTACATCAAAGACACAGTTGAGTGTGGGTCAAGCTATCTTTCTGCTTAATTTGGCTGTGCATTATTATATACTCCATAAATTATAAACAATTCAATATGGGCTTACACTGAAATTCTGGTGAATTTTATACAAATTGTGTATGATAAAATAGGTTCATACTATCATGTATAATAAAGTACATTATGCCATCAGTCGCACACAAGGTCCCGTGGCAGAGGAGGCAGAAAAATGTTGGAGCCACACTAGCTATTGATTTCCTTCATCTGGAAGAATCCAGAACATTTCGTTCAGTCCATGTACTAGAGAACTACCCACCTGGACTCACGCTAACCGAGCAGTGACTGGGAAGGCTGGGGGTATGAAGGCACTTGGTCAACATGGATGGTGGTTCCCTCTCCTGGTTTAAAAGGTGAAACTGTAATCAAACGCCTGTCTAGCTTTCTGTGTATCTGGCAAGCTACCCTCAGAAGTCAGGGCTGACTTGTGAGGGGTGCGTGGCCTTGCCTTCCTCCCCTGGGCAAGTTCCTGCCTTAGAAGAACTAAGAGCTCTCTCCACCCCGTGCATGTCCCCAGCACGGCTTCCCCTGAGCCAGTGGGATGCGACCAGCTGAGACTCATTAGGGAAGAGTAGTCTAATGTGGGCCAGCCACATGATCCAACTGTGGTCTCACTGTAGACTAACTCGTAGCAACTGCGGCCAGAGAAGAAGGGGCCTCAACCGGGCACAGCTTCACCTGTCCTGTCCTGACGAGGGGCACGCTCAGGGCTGGGCTTCCTCCTGTGACCACCGTCAGAATCGTCCGCCCCACGTCTCCATCCCAAAAACCCCGGATGCCAGCTGTACACCGCGCCAAACGTGAGGATGAAGGCCTGGTGCAGCCAGGCCCCCAAAGGCAGATGACATCACTGGAAAGCAGCAGGCGACACTCACCCGCGGTGCGGGGCTGTGACGGTGCGGGGCTTGAGCCAGGTTACATCTCCCCAGGCAGGCGGCTGTGCTCCGGCTCTTCAGGGCCGTGTCCTACATGTTAGTGGTGATCACATCCCATCAAGTCACTGCCCTGAGTGTGCCTGTGACATCATGACCCGTCTTAAAGAATACAGTAAACATTAGTTTTAATTACACACTTTAAGTGTACTTTCCCAGAGAAAATAAAATTCATGGAATATTTAAATACATGAGTAAAAATAATTTCAAAGGAACTATCAAATATTTAGATCTTATTTCACAGTAAACTCAAAGCCATTGATCTCGAGCACTTACTAGAGTCTTCCAATGTGATTTAGAAACTGAGCTTGTCATAAAAAGTAATTTTTATATTATATCATGCTTTTAACAGAAATAGCATCATGAAAAAGTTCAACGGATAGTGATTAATGTCAGGTACTAAAGCTTTTCCGATTCCTCTTATATGACAATTCATTACTGTAATGAATGTTTCTGTATTTATCATTGCCAAGTTGTTCTATTTGAATCACATTTGCATATCAAATGGATCCCTTTTGTTAAGAGTAGCATATGCTTATTAAAGAATCTGCTGCAATGTGCATTGTTACCACTAGGTGGCAATGGCTGTCTCTCTGTAATTCACAGAGGAAGTTCAGTTTACTTCCAAAGGCCTCCTGCTAACAGGAATATGGTGGTACAGCCTGTAGTCCCAGCAGCTCAGGAGGCTGAAGCAGTAAGACGCCTTGAGCCCAGGAGTTAGAGTCCAACCTGGGCAACATAAGGAGACCCCATATCAAAAAATAGTTAGACTAGGGGCTGGAGGTGGAGAGAAGCGGGGCAGGGGAGATTGACCAAATTATGTTATATGCATATACGAATACGTCACAGTGCATTCCACTCTTATGTATGATTATAATGCACCAATTTAAAAACTTAATTTTAAAATGTCTTTTTATTTTAATGACAGCCCACAGAAAGAGAAGTAGAGATGTGAAATAGTTGATCCAAAATAAAACTGGATTGAGGTTTGTGGATAATATACTTGATTCCCTCCTCTTTAATTTTTTAAAAGGTTAAATAAAACTTACGTGTTGCCAGGCATGGTGGAGCATGCCAACAGCTCAGGAGGCAAAGGCAGGAGGCTCCTGAGTTCAAAGCCAGTCTCAGCAGTTTAGCAAGGCCCTAAGCAACTTAGGGAGACCCCGTCTCTAAATAAAAAGGGCTGGGGATGTGGCTCAGTGGTAAAGCACCTCTGGGTTCAATCCCTGGTACCAAAGATAAGTAAATAAACAAATGCACCTTACATCCACATACTAAATTTTTTTCTGGATTTTCTTTCCAGTTTCTGGGACTCTTTGGAGTCAAGTCCCTCAGTCTCCTGCTGTCACTCTACCCTATTTACCTGTCAGTGTGTTTTGGGCTCTGTTTTGATCATGCCCAGAGAACATTCTTCTGGGAACTTGCTCTACTATTAGTTCAGCAGAGCAACTAACTAAAGTCTCTTGACATTCTATTACAGTTAGAAGAAAATTTATTTAGACTCACTACGGCCTTATCGAAAATCCAAGTGTGTTCATTATATTCAACATAGAATGATATGGCTAATATTACTAATTGGTAATAATACTAATAACATGTGTGCTCTTTATTTGACATAAGGAACATTTATATCTCAACTCCAGCAGAAATTTGAGCTTTTATTCTGGAAAGCAAAGACCATGTCTCTCTTGTTCCACACTCTGTCCTCTGAGGACAGTGCCTTGCACGCACAGGTCCTTGGTCAGTGCTTGTGGGTAAGCTTCATGGAACATTCTGTGGCCACTAGTTTTAATGACAGTGTAGAAATTAGAGAACAGACTCTGAACTCAAATGGAACCAGATCAAAAGTGCTAGTTCTGAAGCCTACTCTCCCCGGATATTGAGCAATATTTTGGCATTTATTAATTTTTCAGCCTTCTACCATGTATTCATTATTAACATTAATTGAGTTTTACTTTCCCCCCGGGAAAGATCAGGGGAAATAATGCTTGAGAGCACCTGATATAACAAGCACTCACCTGGTAACTATTATTCACTCACAGTTACTGCAGTTTGTTCATCTGAATACTGAAAAGGGGAATTTATGTAGACGATGAGTTTATTTTCCCCCTGAAATCAGCACGATCCCTGGATCAGTCAGCATCACCTTCTCCCCCATGTTAATTTGTAGCATCCTTCAGTTCTGAGTCTGCAAATCCAGGTTTCAAGTAGTGTTTTCCCTGGGACAAGAAACAGTAGCCACCCAGAATTGGGGCTGATATTTTGCCTCCACACCCAAGGAGCAAGCCAATTGTCTCCCTCTCTGCCTCTTGTCTTCATAGTAACCAGTAAACAGCAGGCAAGATTCCAAAATGACTCCCGAGATTGCCACCCTGGCACAGAGTCCGGGGAACCCCCAATTCTGTAGTGCAGGTGGCTCCTGGGAACATAAGGGTAGCGACCTTTGTTGATGCAGGTCACATAAGCTGTATTATGTCTGTTATGGACAGATGGGAAAGAGACACTCCAGCTCTCCTGCCATCTCATGGGGGGCTTCAGTTGCTGGGGCCTAAGACCTGAGACCACAGGAGCTGATTCTGTAGATAACCGTGAGCTTCAAAGGGTTTCCCTCCAAGCCTCCAGCTGCTCCAGCAAACACTGCAAAAATCCTGAGCCACGGGGCCCACTAACCACCCACACTGGACTCCTGCAGCGTGGAGCCTATAAGAACCAATCGGGGGATCCCAAGATGGCAGACTAGAGGGAGGCTGCGTTCCTTGTCGCTCCCTAACTCCAGTTTCAAGCAGAGGATATCTGTTTCTTGGTGAGGCAGTTTTTGCTGCTTATGAATACCCTGCTGTTTACCCCATTTGTCTGCTGTGATCACCTGCAGTCTGCCAGCATATCGCCTTTTTTGAGTGCAGATTGCTCACTGTCAGGCGCCTATCATCTACCATTTGCCTGCCTCTCGCCTGTCCATCGCCTGCCTTACACCTATCCATCACCCAACAGGAGGTTCACCCTCCCGATTGTCCGACAACAGTCAGCAAACTGATCGCCAACCGCCAGTGGAACACCAGCTGCTGCTGTTGCCTGGAAGTTCACTGTTACAGTACCTACAGTTTGGTTACATGTGGCTGCCGCATTTTGAGACAACAGGCAGGCCCCGTAGGACCCCTGGTCAGACTGACTGAGCCCCGTCTCCAGAATCCCTCAGCCTGACCTATCACTCCCTGGCTCTGGGAACCTCACATTGACCGACTGCTCCCTGCTGCCAGGACCCCCAGACCAACTGACTGCGCCATATAACCAGGACCCCAGACCGACTGATTGCACTCAGACTCCAGGATCCCACAACCACACCAAACACACCCGACCTCCAGGACCCCTGCCTCACCAACCGCACCCCGCCTCCAGGACGTCCAGCTGACCACATCCACACCTGAGCTGCAGCTCCCCATTGCCAATATATTTCGAAGCCAGAGCAGCCAACTTGGATAATCCTGGAAGCCATAACTCCCATCTTTAGGTGGGGCAAATCCCATCCTGAGATGCCTGCTGGAGACTTGAAGCTCATTGTCAGGTGGATCTCCTGCATCAGGCTACTGAACTCTGGGAGGTTTCATTACTATATAACTGTTATACTGTAGATTTTCTTTTTTCTCCTTATGGTAAAATTTTAAGTTTTTATTTCTTTACTTTTCTTGCTCTCTTTTCCTTTTGTTTACCTGTTCCCTCAGAGTCTCTTTCTCCCTTTATTCTGCTAACATCCAATTTCTTTTGATTACACTCTCACCCTTTCTATTATCTAGAACTTCTGTATATACATTCTTCTCCCATTAACAGCTACATCCTACATCCCTCTGCATCCACTTGTCCTCCATTAGAAAGTGCCAGACCTTATTGCAAATCTGTTTGTTATACTGATGATAATATTTGAACTCATTCTGTTTATCATGACAATACTGTTATTGTCCTCATAGGGGCTCTTGGTCTAGGATTGCATAGTGTCTGAATTGGGCACTGCTAATATTGATCTCCCCTTAAAGAAAAGGTTTTGGAAACCCATAGGGCCACTGTAAGCCTATAGGGGGAAATCTGCAATACCCTAGATCTGCACTGCTAGAGGGGAAGATACATGAACAACATGAAAAAACAAGGGAAGAAAACGATCCAAAAAAATCTAGATTCTATATTAAGAAAATTCAATGACAGTATGTTAGAAGAAATATCAGAAAAGGACACAGATTATACATGATTAAGATGATTCCCAAAACAAAGGATGAGATAAGAGAGCAAATGCAGGCAATGAATGATAATACCAATAAGCTGAAAGAGCAACCGCAGGAAGCAAAAGATCATTTCAACAAAGAGATAGAGATTATCAGAAAAAACAAATGGAAATCCTTGAAATGAAGGAAATAATAAACCAAATAAAAAACTCAATGGAAAGCATCACCAAAAGACTAGACCACTTGGAAGACAGAACTTCAGACAATGAAGACAAAATATTTAATCTTGAAAATAAAGTTGCCCAAACAGAGAAGATGGTAAGAAATCATGAACAGAATACCCAAGAACTATGGGACATCATGAAAAGACCAAATTTAAGAATTATTGGGATTGAAAGGCACAGACATACAAACCAAAGGAATAAACAATATATTCAATGAAATATAACAAAATTTCCCAAACCTGAAGAATGAAATGGAAAATCAAATCCAAGAGGCTTACAGAATACCAAATGCACAAAATCACAACAGATCCACACCAAGGCACATTATAATGAAAATGCCTAACATTCAAAATAAAGATAGGATTTTGAAGGCCATGAGAGAAAAACATCAGATTACATATAGGGGGAGACCAATACGGATAGCAGCCGACTTCTCAACCCAGATTCTAAAAGCTAGAAGGGCCTGGAACAACATATTTCAAGCTCTGAAAGAACATGGTTGCCAACCAAGAATCCTATACCCAGCAAAACTAACCTTCAGATTTGAAGATGAAATAAAATCCTTCCATGATAAACAAAAGTTAAAAGAATTTACAAATAGAAAGCCTGCACTACAGAATGTTCTCAACAAAATATTCCATGAGGAAGAAATGAAAAACAACAATGGAGGTCAGCAAAGGGAGGAATACCTTAGAGAAAAACCACCCAAAGGAGAAACCAAGCCATGTTAAAAAACAAAAATAAGCCCAAATGACTGGGAATACAAATCATATCTCAATAATAACCCTGAACGTTAATGACCTAAATTCATCAATCAAAAGACATAGACTGGCAGAATGGATTAAAAAGAAAGACCCAACAATATGCTGCGGGCAAGAGACTCATCTCATAGAAAAAGACATCCACAGACTAAAGGTGAAAGGATGGGAAAAAACCTACCACGCACATAGACTCAGCAAAAAAGCGGGGGTTTCCATCCTCATATCAGATAAAGTAGACTTCAAGCCAAAGTTAGTCAGAAGGGATAAAGAAGGACATTTCATACTGCTTAAGGGAAACATAAATCAGGAAGACATAATGATAGTAAATATTTATGCCCCAAACAATGGTGCATCCTTGTACATCAAATAAATTCTTCTCAATTTCAGGAATCACGTAGACCACAACACAATAATTCTGGGTGACTTTAACGCACCGCTGTCACCACTAGATAGATCTTACAAACAAAAACCGAACAAAGAAACCATAGAACTCAATAACACAATCAATAACCTAGACTTAATAGACATATATAGAATATTCCATCCATCAACAAGCGGATTCACTTTCTTCTCAGCAGCACATGGAACCTTCTCGAAAATAGACCATATGTTATGCCACAAACCAGCCCTTAGGAAATGCAAAAAAACAGAGATACTGCCTTGTGTTCTATCAGATCAAAATGGACTGAGAATAGAAATCAATGCCAAATTAAAAAAAGGAAATTACTCCAACACTTGGAGACTAAATAATATGCTATTGAATGAAACATGGATAACAGAAAACATCAGGGAGGAGATAAAAAAAATTCTTAGAGGTCAATGAGAACGATGATACAACATATCAAAATCTCTGGGAACTATGAAAGGGGTACCAAGAGGAAAATTCATTGCATGGAACACATTCCAGAAAAGAATGAAAAGTCAACAACTAAATGACCTAACATTACAGCTCAAAGCCCTAGAAAAAGAAGAACAGAATAACAGCAATAAAAGAAGAACAGAATACAGCTTATTTCCTGTAGTAGAAGACAGGAAATAATTAAAATCAGAGCTGAAATCAATGAAATTGACACAAAAGAAACAATTCAAATAATTGACAAAACACAAAGTTGGTTCTTTGAGAAAGTAAACAAAATAGACAAACTCTTAGCCACAATAACAAAGAGAAGGAGAGAGAAAACTCAAATTACTAAAATTTGTGATGAAAAAGAAAATATCACGACAGACACCACTGAGATACAGAACATAATAAGAAGCTACTTTGAAAATCTGTATTCCAACAAAATAGAAACTACCGAAGACATTGACAAATTTCTAGAGACATATGCTCCTCCCAAACTGAACCAGGAGGACATACACGATTTAAACAGATCAATATCAAGCAATGAAATAGAAGAAGCCATTAAAAACCTACCATCCAAGAAAAGCCTAGGACCAGACGGATTCTCAGCTGAGTTCTACAAGACCTCCAAGAACTCATTCCAATACTTCTCAAAGTATTCCAGGAAATAGAAAAGGAGGGTACCCTACCGAACTCATTCCATGAAGCTAATATCACCCTCATACCTAAACTAGGCAAAGACACATCAAGGAAAGAACATTTTAGACCAATATCCTTGATGAATATAGATGCAAAGATCCTTAACAAAATATTGGCAAAACTGTATCCAAAATCATATTAAGAAAAATCGTGTACCACAATCAAGTGGGGTTCATCCCTGGAATGAAAGTATGGTTTAACATGCGTAAATCAATAAACGTAATCCATCATGTCAATAGACTTAAGGATAAGAATCATATGGTTATTTCAATTGATGCAGAAAAAGTGTTCAACAAAATACAACACCCCTTCATGCTCAAAACACTAGAAAAAATAGGGATAGTAGGAACATACCTGAACATTGTAAAGCTATTTATGCTAAGCCCATGGCCAACATCATTCTTAATGGAGAAAAACTGAAACCATTGCCTTTAAAAACAGAAACATGACAGGGATGTCCTCTTTCACCACTTCTATTCAACATTGTCCTTGAAACTCTAGCCACAGCAATTAGACAGATTAAAGAAATTAAAGGGATATGAATAGGAAAAGAGGAACTTAAGCTGTCACTATTTGCTGATGCCATGATTCTATATTTAGAGGATCCAAAAACCTCCTCGAGAAAACTTCTAGACCTCATCAATGAATTCAGCAAAATAGCAGGCTATAAAATCAACATGCATAAATCTAAAGCATTTTTATATGCAAGTGATGAAATATCTGAAAGGGAAATGAGGAAAACAACTCCATTTGCAATAACCTAAAAAAAAATAAATAAATAAAATACTTGGAAATCAATCTAACCAAAGAGGTAAAAGATCTCTACAATGAAAACTTCAAAACACTGAAGAAAGAAATTGAGGAAGACCTTAGAGGATGGAAAAATCTCCCATGTTCTTGGATAGGCAGAATTAATATTGTCAAAATGGCCATACTACTGAAAGTGCTATACAGATTCAATGCAATTCCAATTAAAATCCCAATGATGTACCTTACAGAAATAGAGCAAGCAATCATGAAATTCATCTGGAAGAATAAGAAACCCAGAATAGCTAAAGCAATCCTTAGCAGGAAGAATGAAACAGGGGGTATCACAATACCAGAACTTCAACTATACTACAAAGCAATAGTAACAAAAACAGCATGGTATTGGCACCAAAATACATAGGTAGATCAATGGTACAGAATAGAGGACATGGACAAAACCCAAATAAATACAATTTCCTCATACTAGACAAAGGTGCCAAAAATATGCAATGGAGAAAAGATAGCCTCTTCAACAGATGGTGCTGGGAAAACGGGAAATCCATATGCAACAGAATGAAACTAAACCCCTATCTCTCACCCTGCACAAAACTCATCTCACAATGGATCAAGGACCTTGAAATCAGACCAGAGACCCTGCATCTTATAGAAGAAAAGTAGGTCCAAATCTTCACCTTGTTGGCTTAGGATCAGACTTCCTTAACAGGACTCCCATAGCACAAGAAATAAAAGCAAGAATCAATGACTGGGAGAGATTCAAACTAAATGGCTTTCTCTCCGCAAAGGAAACTATCAGCAATGCGAAGAGAGAGCCTACAGAGTGGGAGAAAATCTTTGCCACTCATACTTCAGATAGAGCACTCATTTCCAGAATATATAAAGAACTCAAAAAACTCTACACCAAGAATACAAATAACCCAATCAACAAATGGGTTAAGGATATGAATAGACACTTCGCAGAAGAAGATCTATAAGCAATCAACAAACATATGAAATAATGTTCACCATCCTTAGTAATAAGAGAAATGCAAATCAAAACTACCCTAAGAATCCATCTCATCCCAATTAGAATGGCGATTATCGAGAATACAAGCAACAGTAGGTGTTGGAGAGGATGTGGGGAAAAAGGTACACTCATACATTGCTGGTGGGTCTGCAAATTAGTGCAGCCACTCTGGAAAGCAGTGTGGAGATTCCTCAGAAAACTTGGAATGGACCTACCATCTGACCCAGCTATCCCACTCCTCTGCCTATACCCAAAGGACTTAAAATCAGCATACTACAGAGATACAGCCACATCAATGTTCATAGCTGCTCAATTCACAATAGCCAGACTGTGGAACCAACCTAGATGTCCTTCAGTTAATGAATGGATAAAGAAACTGTGGAATATATATACAATGGAATATTACTCAGCTATAAAGAATAATAAAATTATGGCATTTGCAGGCAAATGGATGAAATTGGAGAATATCATGGTAAGTGAGATAAGCCAATCTCAAAAAACCAAAGGATGAATGATCTCGCTGATAAATGGATGATGACACATAATGGGGAGTGGGAGAGTGGCAAGAATGGAGGAAGGAAGGACTGTATAGAGGGAAAAGAGGGGTGGGAGAGGTGGGGGGAAGGAAAAAATAACAGAATGAATCAAACGTCATTACCCTATGTAAATGTATGATTCCACAAATGGTATGCCGTTACTCCATGTACAAACAGAAATGACATGTATCCCATTGTTTACAATAAAAATAATTAAAAAATAAAGAAACAATCGGGGCTGTTTTCAGCCACTACATGTTAGAGAAGTTGTTATGCAGCAATAATAAACTAGTATGGGGACCTGAGAAATTTCTGGATTATTGAATCATCCACCTAGATATTGAAAGGAATAACAGGAAGTGTCTGAGGATATCAGCATGTCTAACCTGGGACGAAGCACATATCAGTTACTCGTGCAAAATAAATTATGTCTTTACCAAAGCCAAAAGTTAAAATGACAACAACAAAAATTCTAGACATCTATATGATCCCGCGGTCTCCAGCTCTGATGAAGCGACAGGAGAGTCAAAGTCTACTCCACTCCATGGAGAGGGCAAGCAAGCGGCTGAAACCGCCCCTCCTCACCGGGCTCAGACGTGGGCTCTGCAAGCTGAACACCCTTGTCATAATGGGACTTCAGACAAATGCATCTCCTGGGAAGAAGTTATGGCTGTCACTGAAGGCCGCCATATTTCTCACGGGAAGAGAATAGAATTCTCTGGAAGCCAAGCCCTCTCTCAGCTTGTGTTACTAAAAGGTTTCATTCACTTGTAATTTCAAATGGAGTAACAGTGTTATTTCATAAACAAGGGCATGCGTTTTTCCTGTCCACAGGATGCATTTCATAGCACGTGTGTAACATGCTGAGCAAGCTGGTGACACAGTCTTTCTGTGCAGGTGCTCCTCTGACAATGTGCAGCCTGAGGGCCAAGTAGGCATCAGGCAATAATACTGATCCTGTTCTGATGGCCTGGCACGATTTCACCATCATCTTCTAAATATGCCTGGCAAAATAAAAGTGAACGAATTGTCAAACAGTAGTCCTCCTAAGTAGTGGGACTCTCTGTCCCCTTGAATAGGTCCTTCGAAGCTTCAAGCACACACGTGTGTTGGAACTGAACATGCTTGGCAGGCCGCGGCCTCCAGACAGTGAGCTAATGCCCACTCAGTCTTTCCCGCCTGTCAGGTACCCTGTGAAGCGCTCACTTGCTTAATTCACAGAATAACTTAATTATTTTGGACCTGAAATAGAAGAAGAAACAGAGGCATAGAGAGATTTGCACAAACCAAAGCTTAGGAGTCGGGAGCCACCGTAGGCAGGCTGCTCTGTGTGCCAAGGAGACGGCCGACGGTGTGTCATCCACAGCTCAACGTGGTTTCCGTTGGCTATTGAGGGAACTCGTCTAGGTGTTCGGGAGCCAGGCTTCTAGAAATAAAATAACAAAGACGTTTAAAACGGAGTGAAGCAGTTGCCCACGTGAGTTCAAGACTTGGCTGATCCTGAGGTGGCAGTGGTGACACAGGCTTGCTGAGCACCCTGGGACAGGCTGCAGGACGGGCAGGTGGCTCACAGCTGGACCTTCCAGAAGCAGTAGGTTGGGCAAGCCCATAAGTGAGAGGCAAGGGAGCCCCGGGCCAGAGGGGTGCAGAGCGCCTGCCTGCCCCGGTGCTGTCCCGCAGCAAGATGGGAGTCCTGGGCCGGAGTCCAATGCGCAGCCGGGCCAGGCCATCCTGTGACCCCCACGCTTGGCTGAGCTGAGGCTGGGATGCTGGGTGGCGCTCCGTGGTGTCCTCAGCAGACGTCTGGAAACGGCTAACGGGCGCGCTCAGGAGGACTGTATTTAAAGCAGCTGGCTCTGCAAAAATTTGGGTTTGGTGCTGGCAAGATTTGAGCCAATGGTCCCGCCTTCTGTGAAGAGGCAGAAGAGGCTCCATCTTTAAGGCCCTGGTAGGACCGTGCCCATGTCTGACGTCACCACGTCCGGGAGGCAGGTGGCACCCTACACCTTGGTGTTTCCTTTTTTGTCCATTTTTATGGGTTTTTCAGTGGTTGCTCGACTCCCTTCACCTTCTCTACCCCACTTGTCCTCCAGGAAGATGACCCTTTGGGGCAGGTTTCCCTGCTTCTGGCCTCTGCTTGGCATGAGCTGGAGACTAGGGTGGGGTGCAGGAAGGTGGGGTGCGGTGGTCTGCGCCCCTCTGGCGGTGGCTGTGCTGAGCCCTTGCCTTCCACACTGTGGGGACCAACCAGCACCCCGCCCTCCTGATGGCCGAGGTCTGGCCTCTGCTCTACGCGGGTTCTAAGTGCCCCTCTCCTGGTGGACTCCCCTGAGTCCGCCCCTCTCCTCCACGATCCTTCACCAGGTGCCTCCTCTGACCCTTTGCAGGAGGGAGACGGCCCACGTTGGAGGCCTCAAGTCCGCCGCGTGTCCGAGGCGGCTCCCTCAGCAGCACGGCTGTGAGCCTGGGCGCCAGACACTCCTGAGCTGGGCGACGATTCACAGGTCGACTTAGAAATGCAGCCATTACCAAAGATACAAAGTGGAAAATGTCCCTTTCTCCCAGCCTCGTCCCTCGTCTGGCAGGACTTTCTTCCCTTCCACACGGAGCTCTCCACTCTCACATCGTCAGCCTTCCCAGCATAACGCATTGCCAAGAAGACATAAATACAGGTTTTTACTGTCTCTTACTTCACACAAATGTTATATATTTTTTTCTGATTCATGTGGGCTTTATGTTATTTTGTTTACTGTATATTTTCTGGGATTTTTCTCATAGCTATATAACACGCCACTGTAGAAATAAATCATGATTTCTTTAGCCACTCCCAGTTCGTGGATTTTGTGTTGATTCTAACCATTTGGGATTACGCAAAAACGTTACCGAGAATAGATTTTAGCCTATGCCATTTAGAGTCCTGACAAATATATCTATAGAATATATTGCAAAAAAGTAAAATTATTGGGTGGAAGACTATTTACAGTTCAGATAATCATTGCCAAACATTCCTTGTGGAGAAAGGAGCTGGCTTCGTGTAGCCTGTCCTCAGAGGTCGGTGGTTGAACCCCTTTCTCCTGCGGATCTCTGGAAACAGTCTCAGACCGCAGACAGAGATAGGAGGCTCACACGCAATCATGCAGAACAGAAGGAAGGGCTCCCCAGGGGAAAACTAAATTCAGCGTCCATTCATTAGGGCCAATGTAATGCCGGACACAGAAAAGCTATCGATTGAGTCTCCTTTCAATGACCCCGACACACAGGGATACCCACTTACTTCCTGCTTAATTCTGTGTCTTTACTTCCTCACATGCTTTGATTTGGTGCAATAATCAGTGTGGCGGGCAGTGCAGGAAGAGTTCTTTTTGCTGTTTGTTTCTTTACCTTTTTCTCTTCCAACTAATGCTCCAAGTTCAAAGGGACCAGCGCTTGTTGGCCTTCAGGGAAAACGCAGCCAAGTTCCTCTCAGTGCCTGGCTCCCCATGGTCTGGCCGAGAGACATTCACTGCCCCCCTCGGAGCCGCAGTGTGTGGTTGCAAAGGGAGTCACTGCAGAGGCCCGTACGGAGGAAGGGCAGGGTGTCTGGGCGGCCTTCTGCGTACTGTCCATCTCCACGGCGGCCTGGCGTCAGTGAGCAGACTGCTGTGTCTACGAACCCTGGCCCGGGGAAAGGGGCCCGCTCACGGTTGTCCAAGCTGTTCTGCGTGAAAAGGGCCCTCTTTTGTGGTGTTTTTTCAGCTTCCGAGGACTAAACATTCCCTCCAGGTCGGTGACAAGCTACCAAGGCCACGTCACTGAAGGCCACGCGTAGGGATTGTCACCTGGTATGTTCACCCCCCAGGTACGAGAGGGGTGAGCTCCACACAGGTTTCTGGCAGGTGGTGCCAAACACCGTGCTGGATGCGAACGGCCGGAGCGCCTGAGTAGGAAGCCAGCCCGTAATGTGCACACCTGCATTGCTAATGCGATCCATCTCTGTTTGCACGATTTAATTTTGAAATAATGATTATGTTTAAGTAGCAACCTGCAGAAGGCTTAGAACTTTCTCAGAATGGTTTCTTGCAGGCTGGAAAAAATGCTGGCTTCAGCACTCTGCTGAAAGGGAAGCGTCACAGTCACCAGAGAAGCAAGCCACGGAGAGAGGACTGGCTTAGCTGCAGTCCCTTAAACAATCGTGGTCCCAATAATGATGGTGAGAAAGACCTGCTTAGTTCTTACCCAAAGTCAAGTTCACCTTCTTTCTTAACAACAGAAATTCTGTTTTTGCAAGGGTCAGCAATATGTCCAGCTAGATACCTTTTGCATCTTCCCTTAAAAAAAAG
Organism: Sciurus vulgaris; assembly: GCF_902686455.1. NCBI lineage: Eukaryota > Metazoa > Chordata > Mammalia > Rodentia > Sciuridae > Sciurus > Sciurus vulgaris. The sequence goes on from NC_136470.1 coordinate 141,337,594, forward strand.
GGAAGGCATGTGACTGAGTTCAGGTCAATGATATGTGAGCAAAGTCGTTGAGTTGGACTCTGGAAAACTTCTTTAAATGGCATGGATTCAGCTGGCATTTAACCTTTGACAAAACCTGCTCCTCTTCCTTCTTTCTACCCTGTATGTGATGACTATAGTCATGGCAGCCATCTTGTGAACATGAGGAGGTTCTGAGGATGCAAAATTTTGCAAAAAATAGCAAAGCAAAAAATAGAAGTCTTCTAAGATATGTCAATGCGAGGAATCAATATAAGAGCCTACTTCTGGACTTCACTGTACACGAAGAAAAGTTAATGTACTTTTAAGTCAGTTTTAGATGTTTTTTATGTTTTTATGTTTTAGATGTTTTTTATACCAACTACCGTTTCTCAATGACATATAGTTAACATTTATTGAGCATCTACCATGTGCCACATACCATCTTAATTAATTCATAAGTGTTATTTTTACAAAGCTAACATCATCCTATGCTTACTAGTTTGTGGTCATATGACTCATTTGTCCCAGGAAGAATTGATTAACTACATAGAAATTTTCATATCTTCCCTTCAGCAGAAAATAGGTGTTTTAAGGGTTAGATCTAGTCTTTCATGCCACAACAGAATTCAACTCAATTTTTGTTCAAGGAAATATTAACAAAATAAGTCATGGGGGCTGGGGTTGTAGCTGAGCAGTAGAGCGCTTGCCTGGCACATACGAGGCAGTCGGTTTGATCCTTAGCACCACATAAAAAAATAATAAAGTAAAGGTATCATGTCCACCCACAACTAAAAAAACACTAAAAAATAAATAAACAATGGAATTTTATTTGACTTTTACCTGGTATGCATGTTCAGCTCACTGTTTATAATAACAAATGTCAACTCAAAATAACGAATAACATGTGATTAAGTGTAGAAAGCACTGTTCTGACGTTGTATGGCTTTTCAATAAAGATTTAGCTGTGATTCTCTTCCTTTTCTCTGCAGAGTTCCAAAAATTTCTAAAAGCTTCATTGAGGAGACGGTAACACCCAGACCTGGGGCCCCTGCTGGGTCGGTGGACACGGGAAAGAAGGCCCCTAGGCCCTTCCAGTGGGTCTGTGCAGACTCAGAATACACCCACTCACTCAGCTTGGCTCCCAGGAGGAGGCGTGAGAATCGGCCGGAGCCGATTCCCAAACGCCCACTCGCCTCTGGCGTCCCACGAGGAGGACGGTGGTCAGGAGGAAGGGGATCTCCCGAGGAGTGGCCCAGCTTTCCTGGAATCACCCTTTTCTCTAGACTCCACTTCCAGAAAGCAGGATCCTTCTTCCTTGAACTGCTAGGAAGGTCTCTCCAAGTTACTCTGCCACGTTTGCGCTCGGGTAGGGCTTGATCTTTCCTAAAATGCTCAAATAGGAAGCGCAGGCCTGAGCTGTGCACGCAGAAGGAGCCGGGAGCAGTCACTGGCACTGAGACCCTGGCCACCCATCTGGCTCCACGTGCTCCGCCTGGCCCAGGACGGCCCTCTGCCTCGCGGCAGTGACAAAGGTGTCCCGAACAGAGGTGTGTTCCTAGGTTTGCGCTCCTTCTCAAAAATCGACCATGAAATGACTTTTAAAAATAGTATTTGCTAAATTACTTCCATTTATTTCTTCGGTGCAATGCCACGAAAGGGAAAGTGTCTCATGACTTAATTAGTTTTCTCCTGCCTCGCTCCCGTCCTGAGCCATGAGCGCCCCAGGCAGGAGCAGCACCAGGAACACAGGATCTGCTTGGTGAGTTCTGCTTCTTGTACTGATGGAAATGTACAGGAAGCGCCCAGGTGTGTGGGAGCGGCTGCTTCTTAAAGGGAGGGCTGCAGCTTCACCGTGCTGGAACCGCAGGCAGGGTCTGCAGGGTGGGAGAGGCCTGGGGTCTGTCGTGTCTGCACACCAGGGTCGCCCCAGAGCCAGCGCTGGGAGACATGGTGGATCCTGCTCGCTGAGCCCACCCTCGGTGCCAGGTACTGTCCGGGCACTTGGCAAATCTAAGAGCTGCCTTCTTGTTTCACAGATGAGGAAACAGATGCTCCATCAGCGCGGGTCACAGCTACCAAAACGCAGGAACTGACCGGAGCAGCTTTTCGACCACAGGCCTTTGAAACGGAGCCTGAGAGCCATTTGTAAACGTCAGTGCGTGTCTGGGGGTCACATCGTGGAGCCAAGGGCCTGCGATTACTGTGTCCCTTGGACAGTCTTCTCCTTCATGGGAATCTGCACCGGGTCCTCCGACCACAGCGGTGCCACCTGGCCTCCCACGGCATCAGCAAGACCCCTGTTCCTTCAGTGAGGCCTCCTTCTGGCTGGAGAGAAACGCGCTCCTTAACTGTTTTGTTACAAGGAAGGCAACACAGTGAGCGAAGACCAGACCCATCTGGGAGTAAGGTCAGCTCCACGCAGTGGTGGCCCAGGGTTGAGCTGCAGCTAGCCCAAGGCAACAGGACCACAGAACCGAAGGTGAGTAGTTACCGGCTGCAGGTTTACTTTCCTTTGTAAATATGGCCAAGGCCGTTTTAGCTGAAATAGAACCAAATGCCACTGACTCATATTCGACTTCTCAACAACAGATTTAGTTAGTGCCCCCCACCCAGGCTTAGAAGAAGAGAAAATCTAAAAACAATTACTAATTACTGATACTAGGTATACCAAACCAAAACGATGCAGAAGACCCTCTCTGTCTTCTTTTATTTTTTGAAAGAACAGAAATTTATTTCTTATCATTCTGGAATCTGGAAGTCCATGATCAAGCCACAGGTATTTGATATCTGGTGAGGCTGCATCTTGCAGGGATATAAAGGGAGACCATGTCCTCACATGGCTGAAGGTAGAAGGGCTCCCTCTGTGCGATTCCCTTGTGAGGGCATCTAATCCCATTCGTGAGCAAGAAGCCCTCATGGCCTGATTCCTCTTTTTTTTTTTTTATTATAAACAAATGGCATACATGTTGATTCTCTGTTCGTACATGGAGTCAAGGCATACCATTTGTGTAATCATAAATTTACATAGGGTAATCTCGCCCCCTTCCTTAACCCTAACCCTAAACCTAACCCTAACCCTAACCCTAACCCGCCCACCCCCCATTATATGTCATCATCCGCTTATCAGCGAGATCATTCGTCCTTTGGTTTTTTGAGATTGGCTTATCTCACTTAGCATGATATTTTCCAATTTCATTCATTTACCTGCAAATGCCATAATTTTATCATTCTTTATGGCCGAGTAATATTTCATTGTATATATATATGCCACAGTTTCTTTATCCATTCATCAATTGAAGGACATCTAGGTTGGTTCTACAATCTGGCTATTGTGAATTGAGCCGCTATGAACATTGATGTGGCTGTATCTCTGTAGTATGCCGATTTTAAGTCCTTTGGGTATAGGCTGAAGAGTGGGATAGTGGGTCAAATGGTGGGTCCATTCCAAGCTTTCTAAGGAATCTCCATACTGCTTACCAGAGTGGCTGCACTAAATTGCAGCCCCACCAGCAATGTATGAGTGTACCTTTTCCCCCACATCCTCGCCAACACCTATTGTTGCTGTATTCTTGATAATCGCCATTCTAATTGGGTTGAGATGGAATTTTAGGGTAGTTTTGATTTGCATTTCTCTTATTACTAGATTTGGACTCTCTCTATTTTTAAATTGATGGTTCAAAATAAACCTCTGGGATCTTGCTACATGCAGTCACCGTGTAGAAGTCTGCTCCAAGTCCTCTGGTTCTCTAAGCTTCTCAGGTTGTCTGGAGATGCTCAAAGTCTGTGCAGCAGGACAGCCCAGGGACGCAGAGCCCATTTCTGCAGTGACTGCAGCTCTGTGCCCTGAGGTCTGCGAGGCTGGCAGCCGGACTCCAGCTTCCTGAATGTTCCTCCAGCTTCCTCCCGTTGTGTTACCACCGGGTGATGTCCTCCAAGAGTACAGGGTGCAACCCCCTGTTCTCAGGTCGGAAGTCCACAGGGATCTCGCTGGCTGAAGTGGGGTGCTGTTGGGGCCTTCCTTGCTGATGCTGTGGAGCAGAATCCGCTTCCCTGCTCTCTCCAGCTTCTAGGGCCGCCACGGTGCTTGGCCCGCGCTGCCCTCGGCCATCTTCAGAGAATGCATCTCTGCAGCCCTCTGCCCTTCCTTCTGTGTCCACAGCTCTGACCGCAGCCGAGAAGTGTCCTGCAGTGCCCACTGGCAGCGCTGCAACCCAGGGCCCCCTGCATGCGAGGCAAGCGCGGCAGCCCTGAGCTGCTCCTCAGTGTGGCAGGCCTGTTCTCAGCTGCTAAGGACTCATGTGATTCAGTTGAGCTCAACTGCATGATCTTGTTTCAGGGTCAGTAAGGGCTGGGGATGTGGCTCAGTGGTGAGCACTTGCCTGGCTTGTATGAGGCCCTAGGTTGACCCCAGTACTGCAAAAACAAAGCCCTAAAGCAAAGTCAAGGTCATTAACATCATTAACATTAATTGCATCTGTAAAAGTTCCTTTCTGCCATGTAAGGCAGCAGATGCACAGGTTCCAAAGCAGGATGTCTTTGAGGGACCACCACCTGCCCACCAGACATGGCCTAGCTGGGAATATTTTGACTGGCACTGCAAGAGTCACCTCTAGGTGATAAGCAAGAAAGTCATCATGATAAGAGCCCAGCAGGACTTCCTTCCCAGAGGGACACAGAAGTGGATCTGTCCCTGACAGCCTCTGGGCCAGCAAGTTCAGGAACAGCTCAGACCTGTCAACAGGCTCTCGCTGTGAGTGGGTCTTCCACCCCAACCCACTGCTGACAGGTTTTTGAGGAGATGCTTGGAGACACACAGGAGAAGTTGTAGGCCGCTGGGCAGATCAGAGACGGATAAAGCATAAAGCCGTCCTCTTTCACACAGCGAATCAAGAAACAAACAAGAGCCCGCGGGCATCATAAGGAACAAAGAGGGATAGTTAGGAAACAGATGACATCGCCGGAGACGCCCACTTGTTTTTAATTCACGTTATAATGTGTATGTTCCAGTTTGTTACATGGAAAAAAATTTTTAAATAAAAACAAAACACTTCCAAATTGAACTTTCGACCAGCTGATTTAAACTGAAACTTATCTCCAAGACACTGAAAATCACCTCGTCACTGATATTAAGATTAGCAAAACAGGCCTCCATTTTCTTTTCATGAAGCATAATTTGAAATGACACTATTTCAATTTAAAATCACCTGAAAAACACAGTCCATGTTTTCTCTTAAGATAGAGTTTTACTCAATTAATAAAAGAAAGAAATAGAAGGCTAAATTACTATACAAACAGAATAGGTGAGGGTCAGCCGCAAAAGATACATTGTGTTCAGAGCTTTTGTTTTTAAAAAGTAATTAAGTCCTTTGGTTTTTTTGTAAATTTATGATTACACAAGTGGTATGCCTTTACTCCATGTACGAACAGAGAAACAACATGTATCCCATTTGTTTACAATAAAAATAAATTTTAAAAAAACCATAAATAAACAACTTTAAAAAAAAAAGCAATTAAGTTGTGAGTTTTCTAGTATGCCTTATTGTGGGTCACTCTTTTTCTTCCCACGTTTCCAAGATATTTTAAATCTACATTAGAAAATATACGATTCACGAACGGTTTAACTCTACATCATGGACAGAGAAATGAAAAGTTGTACCCCGTTTGTATACAATGAATCCAAAAGGTAAAATAAAATAAAAAGAAAATAAATGATAAAAGTTAAGAAAGTTCATTCAAGAATTTTAAATGTCTTAAGAATTAAAAATGAAGGCATTCTGTTTTTTAAAGTGTGCTGGTTTATGAGAAACCAGGTAAACAAACATACAAAATCCATCAATAGGTCCTTTATCATCATTTAAAAAAATAATACCGAAAAGCACAGGAGTCAAAGGAGGGGGGAATCATCTTAACAACAGAAACGTCAACTTCTTGAAATGATGAAAAGCAACATGTTCAGAAAGAGCATTTGATTGACAGATGAGTCACTGCACAAAAGCTTCGGGCGTTTGATCTTGGTGTCTTTGATGAAGTTTTTGAATTATAAAAATAATAAACCTACCAAGTCGTTCAGAGGTATTTTTGCAAATGAAATGCTTCTTGGTTCAGTTTTTTTTTTTTTTTTTTCTGTTTTGTTACTTATAATTGCTATTAAATTTCCTTTAAGAGGGATGATGGATAATTTAATCTTTAAGACAGAATGCAAGGTAAAAGAAATTCAAATTTGCCATAACATAAGACTGATTCTGCCTGGATGAATCTACTTTAGATGCAATAATCTTAAACAGGATATAGTTTCATTGAATCTTCTCCACGGTATTCATGGAGAGTTACAATAAACAATGGAAATAATGCCAAATTCAATTTTATCGCCGGTATTTCCATTACAATTTTAACTTAGGATTTATTTTTGAATATTCACTTTCACTGAGCACTTTGAGTTTGACTCCCTGCCACACAGCTTCCGAGGGGAGAGCTGAGTGTTAGTCTTAGGGAGTCCCTGGGAACTCCTCCCAGCAGAGGCAGAGGCAGCAGAGGGGGGGCTGATGGAGGTGTCGGGGATGCACAGTGGACAGGCCAGGCAGGAAGGAGCAAGCTGCCCCCGGGCAGGTAACGGGAAGAGCCACGGCACTGCCCAGGGAAGTGAGCCACCTCCAGGAGGGGCGCAGGCATGCAGGGGAAGAGGTGACGCTGGCCCTTTATTTTAACACCCAGCGAGGTACTGAGTAGGCAGGTGGTCCTCCAGGCTGGAGGGCAGCTCACAGCCTTAGCCCAGTGTCCTGCAAGGTGGTTCATCGGTGGGCGGAGTCTGTACCGGGGCCTCCTCAGAGCTTCAGAAGACCCCTGGAGTCAGAAGGCTCACAGGCCCACCTCACCTCCACATAAGCCGCACCCCACTGAGCAGCCTCCCAGGGTCTCTGCTCCTCCTGGCCTTGGAGCCCAGTTCCCACACACTGGACAGAGGGATTATGGCAGCCCTCCCAAAGCAGGCTCCTCCTGGCTCAGACCCTCCAAAGACTCGGAGTCCTCCACAGTCCCTCTCCCTGTCTGTCCCCACCAGCTACCAGCCTCCCCTCCTGGCTGCTCTGGCTGCTCTGGTCTTCCAGCCGCTCCTTGAACACACCCGCCAATTCACCTTTTCTCTTGGTCAAATTTTGCCTATCAAAGCAGAATTCCCTGCCCTTCCCCAGTCCATCACTCTCTGGCCTCTTTCCTTAACTTATTTACATTTTTGAAGATATTTTCATTGCTTTTCGATCCTGAAATTAAATGTTGTTTTAATATGGTGTCCATTTTGATGACAGCTTACTTTGTCCAAAATAAATATCTAATACATATGCTTGTAGCGTGGCAGAAGGAAAGAAGTCAGAGATGATGGGGAGAGGGAATCCCGTGCGTGGCCTTGCTCAGCGAAGGAACGTTCTAACAATTAGCGCCATCTGGAAGGAACTGACGAGAAGATAAGTCTCCATTTCCAGAGGCCATCCACAGATGCCAAAGAACCACCTACTGGTGCGTATATTTATGACACTGGATTGGGAGTTAAGGGAAAATTCCAAGGTCTCTTCCGTATCTGAGCTTGTGCACTCTGTAAGAATTTGAAGACAATGGTATTTCACTGCTGCGTGAATGACTGAAACATTTTAGTTCACATTCAGATTTGACTAGACAGTCCATCTCCACATGCTCCTGGTTTGCCATTAAGATGACTTTGGTAAACAAGGCAAAAGACAGATTTCCCTTGAAGCATTCATTATGCATATGAGCACTTGATTAGAAATATGGCAACGGAAATAAATAATCTCTTGAAACTTCATCACGGAATGATGCTATCATGTTCCAAACAAGCACAGTGTGAATTTCAGGCTGGCTCATTAATCATTGGAAGACAGCGCTAATCAGTGGAATGTGACTCTCACTTTAGGGCAATTGTACTTGATTGAAACTAGTAGTCAATTAAGAGGAAAAATACAAATGATTGGCAAGAAGGAAAAAACATTAAATTTTAGACATAAGGACTTCATTGATTGCTAAAAATTGAGTTAAGATTTTCAGATTGTTACAGCTCCCCTGAATTAATCCTGGACTATGAAGATTAGAACAAGTTACTTCTCAGTAGGGTGGAGACAGTGCTCATTCTCTCCCCTTGTGAACAGAACCCGGCTGTGATGGGGGCCACCATGTTCTCTGGCAATGGATTTGATTCAAAGTCCACCCCTCCTGTATCTGGAATGACAAAGTGTCTGGGTGACAAAGTTCTGGACAGTGGGATGGGATTTCAGGTGTTGTGGGGAAGAGGGGATGGTGCTCATCAGAGGTTGACTCTGCCTGTGGGTGTGTTTTCTGCCTCTCTCTTCTTCCTTCGCATCACCTTGAAAATCAGATTTGATGGATGAATCTCCAGAAGCCAACTGGAAGGAGACTCTGAAGAGGGAGGCCAGCTAAGTCAATGGCCCTGGACACCCAGCTCTTTATGTGAGGGAGAAGAAAACTTCAGTCGTCCTACCGTCACAGTGGACTGACCTTTCAGACACGGGGGGCCAAGCTGAATATGGTACTGCTCTGAGGGTTGGTGTGAGGTCCAATGGGGGCTCTCTGGAGCACCAGGGAGGGCGTGTGGGACGACCCATCCTACCTCCTGCCCAGCACCCGTTCCTCTCCCTGTAACATTGTCTCAGCTTTTGTGCAGCCACAAAGGTTCTCTCGGTGGGACTTTGAAACAAGAATCACCCTGAACAGTGGGATTCCGTGTGCCCCACCCTTTACCTTTGAGCAAAAACAGATGAAAAGTCTTCGGGTTGGTTCTTCTCCCGTCTCCTCAGGAGACTGCCCTTTGGTTCAGTTACTGAGAAGTAACTTGTTCTAATCTTCATAGTCCAGGACTAATTCAGGGGAGCTGTAACAATCTGAAAGTCTTAACTCAATTTTTAGCAATCAATGAAGTCCTTATGTCTAAAATTTAATGTTTTTTCCTTCTTGCCAATCATTTGTATTTTTCCTCTTAATTGACTACTAGTTTCAATCAAGTACAATTGCCCTAAAGTGAGAGTCACATTCCACTGATTAGCGCTGTCTTCCAATGATTAATGAGCCAGCCAACTGGATTCTGAGAACTCCTACTTGTTCTTTCTTAGCCCTGGTTGTCTGTCTCTTCAGTGTTGTAGAACATCACCCTTTCTCATGTGATGACAAACCATGTCATCTTATATATGACAAAACATATGAAGATATATTTTGTCTTTGATTTGAGAGGGCCACATTTTCTTTTATATCTGCTTAAGGAAATGAAAGTAGTCATTTTAACCCAAATGTACTTAACGCTTGGCAAAAGGGAGCCCAGTAATGGTTTACGTGAACCCAACACAACCAGTATGGTCACACCAGAAGTTATGCCCACTGCCGTTGTCACACAGGCTTAGAGAGCTCTGACATCTGCTGACCTGGGGGACTCTGCGAATCCAGCACTGGCTCCAGACCTGAAGAATCTTCAGCCACTGATAAAGAGAGCAACTGGTGACAGCAGGTTACGATGGGTCAGTGTATGGAGGGGAGGTATTTTTATTTCCACCTCTCTGGAATGTACCCTTGGTTTAATCTGGTCGTTCACATTTGATGCCGCTAATCACCAGGAGTGTTCGGCGTGCGTGAAGTACCCCCATTCCTGCACCTCAGGGACCACGAAGCATCAGCGCTAACTTAGCAGCCTCCGAACTCCTTGATATCAACCTGACAGCACCGAAGATCTTGACTGACCTGTCCCAGGCCTTACTGTAGCAGAGATGGGGCCAGACTGAGAAGTCTCTCCTTAGCGATCCCATCGCAGAAAAGCAGGACTGGATGATAAGGCATTCTGAAGGAGAGTCTTGGATTCTGCTTCTCTCTAGCTTAATACTCCTAAGCTAGCAATCTAAACAATTCTAGCATTCCCATTTTTCAAATTAAATCAACATATAGTGCCCACATGTTCACTTGTAATATTCAGGATTCAAGTCATGTCTATTAAATCTTATATGAGAAACATATATATTTTTTTGAATCCAGCTTCAGAAATTTAGATCCCCTAAATCAAAGTATTCTGGATCAAGTGCTGATAGGAAATCACTTTCAAAAAAATGTTTCAACAAGTTATTTTATAAGCCATTATTTGCCTTATGAGACAGAGTAGGATTTCTAAATAAATATTGCCAATTCTTTCATAAATTCATATAAATTCACACAATGTAGTTGCAGAAGTGTAGCATTTTTATATAGCAATTCCAATGTCTATCACGAATAAGTTAATGTGAACAAATTTTAACACATTTGGTACAACAGTTTCATATCAATTTGATTGGTATATTCTGGCTGCACACTTAATAAATGAGGGGAAGATACACTGTGGCTTTGACTCCTGATAATACAGCATCAAAGCAATTGATTTTAAATACAGTTTAAAAGGTGACTCCAAAAAGGTGATTTAAAACGTAAAACTAACTTTTAAAGGTGAAATGGAACAGGTGTTTCATTTTAATAAATTTAATTAGAAATAATGTGTCATTTCAGTGGGAAAAAAAGGGCAATAACAAGAATGGCAACAATCAAGAATACAAGCAACAATAAATGCTGGAGAGGATGTGGGGGTAAAGATTCACCAGCAACGGTGCAGCCACCCTGGAAAGCAGTATGGAGATTCCTCAGAAAACTAGGAATGGGACCACCATTTGACCCAGTATATACCCAAAGGACTTAAAATCAGCATACTACACTGACACAGCTCAACATTTATATATTTGCAATGTTTATAGCATTAAAGTTCATAGCAGCTCAACTCGCAATAGCTAAGCTAAGGAACCAACCTAGGTGCCCTTCAACAGATGAATGGATAAAGAAAATGTGGTGTATATACACAGTGGATTATTACTCAGCCACAAAGAAGAATGACTTGTTGACTTCTGCAGGTAAACGGATGGATCTGGAGACCATCGTGCTGAAGTCAAATAAGCCAGTGCCCAAAACCCAAAGGCCAAACGTTCTCTCTGATACGTGGATGCTAATACACAATAAGGGGGGAAAGGGATGAATAGAATTTCACTGAATTAGACAAAGGGGAATGAAGGGAAGGGAGGGACGATGGGAGTAGGAAAGGCAGTGAATGAACCGGACATCACTTTTCTGTGTTCATGTATGAACACACGACCAGTGAAACTCCACAGCATGTCCAACCACGAGAATGGGAGGTCATACTCCACATATGTATGATATGTCAAAATACACCCCACTGTCACGTGTATCTAGAAAGAAGAAGTAAAATAAGTACTTAACTTTTTTAAAAATGTCAGTACCAATCAGGTGACATTCTCTGCTATCACCACCTATTCAGACCACACCATGGCCGCTTATCCCTGAATTGCTCACTTCTGCTCCGTGTCTTATTGCCTATTTTGTCCTTGAATATCACAGTCACTGTCAACTGTAAGTAGAGCGTCTCATCTTCCGTGACCTTTGGTGGCACAGAGGAGTAGGACAGGACTTGTATTGTCACTCCTTTGTGGCACAAGGCTATTTAAAAATCTATACATAGATCACTGAATAAAATACGATAGTGTATCAAAGAGCAGGCTGGATGTAATAAGAAGAATATTGCTTTTTCTGCAAATATGATACTAAAAAAAATAAGAACGATCATTCACCGCTGGTGAATTCATTTGTGGCAGAACTCTCCCTGGGCTTTGTTCTCCTTGCTATTCTCCATCTCTTGCTAACACTCGACCTTTCCTTGACATGTTTCTCGCTTTGTTGACTTTGTCACTTAGCAGAGAAAATACAGCTCAGCATCCGTCTCCTAAATTGTGCTGAGAGTAAAACTCCCCTGGTCCAAGACAGACGAGGGTGGTTTTTCTTCTACTGGCAAGAAGGCAACTTGATATAAAAATTCTGAGAAGGAATTGGAAATTAGAGTTGAGTGATAGCAGAGATGCTCAGAGAGGGAGGAAATTGACAGCAAATCGAGGAAAGAAAAATGAGACGCTCTGGCTGGGAAATTAGAGAACATTGCGAAATTCACCTTGAGAGTAATGTGGCTATTGAGCACTTTGGCGTTGAAATTGAAAACAGGATGTAGAACGCCACAGAGAACATGGAGAAAATGCTTCATTCAACTCCTGAGGACATCTTGGTTGACAAGCAGCTTCTATTCTGGAAACAGGAGGAGAACAGTCTCATAGCCACTGTGCCTATAATTAGCACAGGTCCCCTGCACTGACCTCATCGCAGAAGGAAAACATCTTTATTGGCAGAAGGGACTGTGTATCTTGTCCTAGTCCCCAGAAGGCCGGCTCCATTCCCCAGGGCTCCAGGTGAGATAGAACATCTTGGCAGGAGAGGGTGGCAGAGGGAAGTAGCTCACAACATCAGGACGCAGAGAGACAGTCCACTCTCCAGATACAAAATATACACCCATAGCCAGGGCCCATTCCCGCCTTCTCCAGCCACACCCAACTTCAGTTAATCCCGCCAGGGGTTGGTTCACTGATTGGGTTAAGACTCTCACAACCCACTCATTTCTCCTCCGTACCTTCCTGCACTGTCTCCCTTGGGAGCTTTTGGGGGACACCACATCCAAACTATAACAAAGACATTGATCAATTTGGTTAAATTTTAACATATTAAATTAACAATGCAATGTACCAGTGTATAGTTAGTTCTGCAGCATATATTAGTCTCATTTGAAAAGATAGTCATTATCTGACTTCCTGAATTAATAAAATCAATTGTTACATTGTACAATATTGAAATTATAAATAATATGTTAAAAAATGATCCCACATTCCATCATTTTAACACAATTATTAATATATTGCATTTACATGTGATTATTTTTTAGTGGGCATTTCCTTCTCATTTAACTTTAATCAGTCTATAGACAATTATCACATTTTCCTCTTTTTAATAATCTTTTCCATAATGCCACATGCTCTTTATAACCTTACTTTTATTTGGTTGTTAATACACAAACAGAAGATGATACCAAGGTTATTACAAAGAAATTTTCTTTTTGGTGTGCAATTAGATTTTTCTGTTTTTACTCATTAAATAACACTATAATAAAAATCTGTAACTATAGCGATTTCACATTTTTTAAATTATGTCCTTAGAGTCCTCAGGGATAAAGTTAATGTTTAAAATTAATTTTATTTTTTATACTTACTCTTTGAAAAACTTTTAGTTGCGATCCCAAAGTATCACCTTTCCTCAGCAGTTACAAAGTTACTTCTTTACTGTGCTGATTTAATCTTCTCGTGGTAGCACCCTGGGGGAAATCACTTTAATAAATAACGAAGAGCACGTCAGCATTGCTGTGTTGTATACTTTTGATTACTAATTAATTTACATGCTTTTTATTGTATCATCTTTTGAGAATTTTCTTTTCAGGCTCTGTGTCTGTAGGAAGGAGCTCTCTATAGATCTCTCTGAGGCTAAGCCACAATACTTGAAGTCATTTTTTAAAAAACTCAGAACACCTTTAAAGCTCCCTTGATCTTATTTTCAGCAACACTGCTCTTTGCCAGTGTAGACCAAGGTTTTATAGGTCTGGTGGCTGCACATCGGTGAGGCACAGTAAGGACCAGCTTTGCACGTGCTATTTATTTCTGTCAATCCTGCGAAGTAAGCACCATTATTCTTCTGACCATTTCGGAGATGACTGAAGACGAGTTTAGAGAAGTATGTTTTAGTTGGCCTTTTCGTGGCTGCCACCTAAAGACCCGACAAGAACAATGTTAGAGGAGGAAAGTTTATTTGGGCTGTGACTTCAGAGGTCTCTCCATCCACAGAAGGCCATCTCCATGCGCTGGCCTGAGGTGAGTGAGCAGTCACAGGGGAAGGGTGTGGGGGAGGAAGGCAGCTCAGGACAGGCCATCAGGAGCAGACAGAGCTCCACCCCCAGGGATTAAACAGGAGCCCCAGGGGCACCTCCCAGGACCCACCTCCTCCAGCTCTCACCCAGTCACTCCTCGCAGTGCGGGTGAGGCTGGGGCTCTCTTAAGCCAGCCCTTCTCCTCTAAACTTTCCTGCGTTGTCTCACACGTGAGCTTTTGGGGAACACCTCACATCCAAACCGCAACAGCAAACTGCCAAAGGTCATATAGCTGTAGTGACTGTATTCACATATGCATTAGGGTTCTCCAGAGGGACAGAACCAGTAGAGAGGGAGAGAGGGAGAGAGGGAGAGAGAGATAAATAAGTGAGGGGGATTTATTAGGGGATTGCTACACGTGGTCATGGAGGCAGGCTCTCTGCAGACTGTGTGGCTAGTGGTGTGGCTCAGCCCAATTCCAAAGGCCTCAGAGCCAGGGAGCCACCATGTGACTCTTGGCCTGAGGCAGAAGCCCCGAGGACCTTTTGGGAACTCTGAATCTGCGGCAGGGGACTCAGGAGTTCTGATGTGCAGCGGAAGGGGGGGTCAGAGTTCCCCAGCTCCAGGAGGGAGGGGACCGCCTTTCCTCAGCCCGTGTTCCTCCTGTTGAGGCCTCTGCCATTAGATGGTTCCCCCTGCACTGAGGGCAGGTCTCCCTCGTCTGCCAGCTCACACAATGTCCCTCAGGGAACGCCCTCACAGACACACCCCCAAGTCTTGCTCTGTCGGTCCTCTGGATTAGATCCAGTCAACACCTATGATCAGCCATCACATCAGCGAAGCCACACTTGACCCCAGACACTGCATACTTTACCCGCTACACACCAAAGACCAACTGCAGGGAAAACAGCCGGTCTCGCAGATGCCGTCAGAGAATGGGTGGGTTCACAGCACCCCGTTTCTGAGTGCTGACCTTAGTTTTGTGCGTCAGCTCAGTTGCTACAGTGAAGGCTCCAAGGACAGGATCGCTTAGATAATAGGATTGGATTTCTCACAATTCTGCAGGTGGCGCGGCCCAAGATCAAGGTGCTGAGCCTTTCCTGGCCAGGGCTTCCTGGCTGCCCTATGGATGGCTGTCTTCTTGCTGTTCCTCCTGTGGGAAGAGAGCCTCCAGTCTCTGCCCGTCCCCCTCATCGGGGCACGAATCCCATCACAGGCCCCCCCTGAGACTTCATCCCAAGCCTAATTACCTTCCAAAGGCCCACTCTCCAAGACCACTAGAGAGGACCCGGGCCTCAGCATCTACAGGCGGGTGGAGCGAGCATTCAGTCAACAGCACCTCACAATCCGAAAAGTAACAAGAACACGAGGTCACCCCGCAGTGTGACCGAAGCGTGGTTTCACCATCGCCCCTGTGTGCCTGCCAAGGGGAGCTTGATGGAGTGACACTTGGGCCTTCCACCTATCCACTGAGTGACACAGTGGTTATGGAAGCTCTCAAAGTCTCAATGTCCCCATCTTTAAAAAAGGGGTCACAGAGCTTTCCTAGGATTAAATGAGATTATACGTGTAATGGGCCTAAAAGATGCTCAACAGAGAGAGAGTTGCCATTTTTGTGTCTGGTTTCCAAGACTGGCTGAATGTGGAATGTGTCAGACGCCTGCGGATGATGTGCTCAGGCTGCTGGTCCTGAGAGTCACTGAAGTGCTTAGTTCTTGCCAAGACTTTAAATGGAAGAAAACAAAGCATTACAGAACTTCTAACAAAGAACTCATACGCTGGAAACTTTCCAGTGTAGACTCAATTACTCCTGCTGCGTCTCTGGACAATTTCATGTCCTCCAAAATCACTGTACCTTGACTGTGTTCATTGCATACATTCCTGAAATAGGTTTGAATAATTGATTGAGGGAAAGAATAAAAACCCATACTGTTAACAAAATTGGATTGTGACTCCCACAATCCTAATTACAGCTCTGCAAAGTGCCCTCCTGTCTCTTAAAGCAATTACCTACAGCCTCGACTTTTATTTCTTCTCATTATCTACAGATACTATCTTCAAAGTAGGTATAGACAGTGGGTTATTACTCTTTAATCCAATACTGCTACAAGCACCGTCATATGACACCAGGACTTCTTTGGAAGTAATCTGCTTTGCAGTTTCCTGATTTTTCTAAGGAGGAGCCCAGTGAAACACATTTCTGTGCTTTGTCTTTGCTCTCATTCTTGTGCTTCTACAAGCGGATTCTAAGCTGCTTGGTCTTTCTCACATAATCATAACTTTCCCATGGTATAATTACAGTTATTGCATCTGCTAGCTTCAAAAACTGTGCAAGGTTTAAACAGTCCCTCACTGAGGAACTGGAGCGTCCGCATCTATTTGTCGTCATTCACTTAAAGATGGTGGAAAGAATACTTCAGAGTAAGCAGGAAGAATTGTTAAGTAGAAATACTTAAGTAGCTATTCTCGAATTGCACAGATTGTACTGTTTAAAACTACTTCTAAGTGCCTCCACTGAGCATTGATCAAGATTACTGTCTGCTTGGTTTGAACAACTTGGTGCTCACCTAATTAAAATGGCAGTGCTCAGTTCTAAAGCTGTTGGGTATCTCTGCTCTGACTGTGATGATAAATCATTTGGAGGACAGAATCCTTACTAACCTTTACCAAGACCTCAAACTGCAATCCATCAGAATTAGTCCTGGATACGATGACTGCTTCCGCCTCTGTTCAGCATTTACATAGCAGTGAGATGCTAATATGCTGAGGGACGTGGCTGGGTTGGAACATATTTTAGAAGGAACAAATATTTCTCTGAAAGACTAAGATATAAAATGGATAGTCTATCCAAGGACCTCAACCTCAGAGATTCCTCTAGAAGTGGAGTGATCCAGAAAAGCCACTCTGGGTAGATTTTTGAAATACTGTCTTTTTCAAAAGAGTCCAGATGGATGTGGAAGACAAAAATGATTGGAATGTTCCTTTTTTGAAAGACATATACTAAACATGGAACTTCTCTGAGTTTCCTCACTTATCATCTCACCAAATCCACAAGCCTTTCTTCATGGGCAAGTTATGATTCAATTCCACCAAGTGCACCTGATCGGAAAACTTTACCCTTAGCAAGCTGACGTCACCTTGAACTCCAGGGTGGACATGGTGACCCTGGGGCTTTCTACATGCAACGGCGCCACATGGGTGCATGGACTCCGCCCACTTGGTTTATCTCATCCGTCTATCCCGCTCTTGCTTGATTTCGGTGATCCCGTGGGAACCTGCATCGATCTATGTCCATGCTTGCCCGTCCAGACTCCATGGCACGCTCTGTAACCATGGCTGGGGTTGGAAAACCTTGCCGATGTTGAGAAGAAAGAGAAACAAGTACATACTAGGTGCTGCTTCAAAAGCGATGATCTCTTTTCTCAACGTCTTAAATTCTGAAAGCACATTTCAGCCACTGGACTATTTACCGTTCCCTCCCTGGTGTCCTGACAGGGGCTCGGACACACATTGAGACTACTCAGATCTCTTTACCCTGAGTTTTGAGACCTCTTCCTGCGAGCAGGATAAGCACGCCTCCCCGGTGGAAATCCAGCCTGATCTGGTCTCACTGTATGCACCGGACACGTCCCTACGGGGGGCTCCAGTACACCCCGATCTGTTTCGATGCTGAGGAGCTGAGCAGGAGGAATGAAGCGTTTTACCACTCACACTGGGGGCTTTCCCAGGAGAGCGAGGGGCTCTGGGCAGGTCCAGGCTGGTTTGAAAGACGCGGAGGCGGCCAGCCAGCCTGGAGCCGAGACGTGCGGACAGCAGAGCTGCCGGGCACCCCAGCGGCCCGCGCGGAGGAGGGGGTCTGGCTCTCCGGCCATCCCGCCCAGACCCGAGCAGGAGGAAAGGGAGAGAGGGACGCGCAACTGTCCGCAAGGAGCCAAACAAACCCGGCTCTTCGGGCTCGGCCTGAGTAACGCAGCTTGCGCTGGACACGCCCACTCCAGCACGCCCCGCCTCCACACGAGTCCCTGAAGGTTGCGCTGCTTGCGTGGCCGCTATGACCCCAGGCTCCTCCTCCCTGGTCCTTTGTGATTCTCACTTACGTCTCGCCTTCCAGGACTGTGCTTTGCAGTTCCGTTCATGCAGAATTCAGGACACGTCATGACTCAGATGAAAAAAGTGTCCCCCTAACATAAGAAATGTGCGTATGTGGCAGGCCATTCCAAAAGTGTGATAATTCAAGGGAAGAGAGCAATGAAGAGGTGACTACTACTGTTGGCAGGAAATTGCAATACCTCTTAGTAGGCGGAAACGCCTACAGGAATTTGGGCTTTAAATATCAAGTCTATTTTGCCCTTTCTGTAGGATACAAACTAAATTCTTTGTCCTCCTGTCTCCCTTTGATCACCTGAGATTAGATATAAATAGTTTAGGTAGCACACAAACACACACGTTCATGCGGATTCCTGATCCGGTGTTTCTCCTTGAAGGTGATCCAGGAAATGTGTCATAAACTTGTCTGAGACTCAGGAGACTCGGAAACTCTGATGTTCCCCTGGAAAATGAAACTTAAGATCACAAAAGATCTACTTTAATTAACTTTTTATTATTTGTATAAAATGCAAAAATGTGGATACGGAAAGTATTCAAAATTTTCTATTTTCCTCTAACAGTTTTTCCCAAAGAGCCAGGCATGTGGTGTATGTCAGATGAACTTGCTAAAATATTAGGAGGTAGCTTTGTAGAAAGACAGTTGCAAACATCAGTTTTACCTATCTTAAATGTAAAGGTCAAAAATATTACCTTGAATCTAAAATATCATATGTCTATAATGATCTTTCAAAAAAAATTTGTAGCTGTAGATGGACAGGATGCCTTTATTTTATTTGTTTATTTTTATGCAATGCTAAGCATCGAACCCAGTGATCACGCATGCTGGGCCAGTGCTCTGCCAACTGAGCTCCAGCCCCAGCCCCTCTGTGCATCTTTATAAGTCAGCATTTAATTTATTCTTTCCCTGAAAAAGAGGAATTGTTATTAAGACATAAACCCTGATATATCCTTTAACACAAATTAGTGAAGACTGAGCAAACCATTTGCATAGTTTTTTTTTATAAATATGTGGGTGGCTTTAAATAACTGTGATCAAATTTACATAAAATAAAATCAATCTCTATACATTAACCAGAGGTTCTTTTGAAATGGGGTCTCACTATTGCCCAGGCTGCCCTTGAACTTGAGATCCTCCTGCCTCAGCCCCCCAAGTAGTTGGGATTTGGGCTGCACCAGCACACCCAGCTAGGTTAAGAATGATCTAAAATTGATTAAGTCCAATGACATTTCTCTTGAGAAGCCCAAGTTGTCTTAAGACCCATAGATTCAGAAAGACCTCATTTAAATTCTTCATTAATTATTAATGGCATATTTGGTGAGACACGTGTTCTCTAGTTGCCTGTTTCTTCATTTCCCAGGTGGAGATAAAAAGAAATGCCCACCTGAGTTTGTGAAAATTCACCTAAATTAAACGACTTCCAGAAGGAAGCGGAGCAGAGTACCTGTTGATGGTCCCACCTACCACACAGCAGCCGTCACTGTGGCGCTGACATATAGCAACTGTCCTTACAGTACAACTGTATTTTCCACTTGATGCTAAAACTTCAGGATATTTCCTCTCCGTCTCTACAAGTACCCACTGTTCTAAAGCAATAAATCATCTTGGTAGCAAGACGACTTTTAAATCTGTTTGAGCTGTGCACATCTTAACTTTATCCTTTATGCTCACAGTGTTCTGTCTCTCTTTAATGCTCAGGCGCGTGTGCTATAAAGAAGCTGAAAAGAAAGAAAAAAGAGAAGAGGGAAAAGGAAATAATATCTTCTATTCCTGGTCTGAGAAAGTTTTGATTGGAGGGAATATATTTTTTATGAAGAATTTATGCTATATCTAAGTCATGAAGCTTTTATCCTAAGGTATATGCCACATAAAGCTGGGTTTGAGAAACTTCCCCTCTCACAAAAAACCCTGTGACTGTTTAACTTGTGAATGTGATTGAGATGATTCTTCGACTTCACCAGATTTTGGGCCAGTTTTAAGAGACTCACATGGAAGGATAGTAACTTGCCATATCTTTAGGGCTAAGAGATCTGAGCTCTCTTGCCCAGTTAAGATGCATCAAAAAGGGAGGTGATATCAGTGATGGAAACTTCTAGCATTTTCTTCAGCCTTCTGTCAAGGTATATCAAAGGATAATTCAGACAGTGACTGGAGAGAATCCAGAACTAGTTTCTCCTCTATTCCTACCCAGACCAGACCAGACCCCCCGGAGGGAGGGTGGGGGGCGTTGGGATGTGGCTGCCCTCTGCCCTACTTCCCATCAGTGCCCCAGGGGGTAACTGGAATTGCATGTGGAACCACGCAAGTATCTCCTGGAATCACTGCGGGATGGGTCAGAGCTGACCAGTCCCTCCAACTGCGGTGGTCTGGACCAACCTGTGTCACAGTGAGAATGGAGAGGCCCGTGAGGGAGTGAGAACCAGTGGCTCCCAGACACGCTCAGGTGCCCAGAAAACCGGGGCCACTCAGCGGCCTGAAGAGGGTGCAGAGTTGGATGGAAGAGGGAGAGATCCCGTGAACCTGGAGCTGCTGCGGCCAGGCGGAGAGGCCGTGCGCATGGGGTCAGTCCAGACGGCAGGTGGACTGGAGGGAAGGCTGTCCAATTTGAACAGGCTCTTCTGTGGGTGGCCAGAAGCAGGGGGCTTTGGGGGCGTTTTGGGTTTGTTGGTTTGCAGAATGGGAGCTTTCTGTAGACAGAAAATTCTGTTGTAGGAAAAAACAGAGGTACATGTTTGCACCCCTCCTATACCAGGAAATTGAGGCCAGGTTTAGGGAAGCTAGGATTCTCAACCAGACCTTTGTCCTAGAGCCTAGGCAAATATTCCATGCCCTAGAAATAACAGGTTTTTGGAAGTGAGGCTCTCAATGTAAAACTCCTGCTGTTGCTTTATGAATTATTTCATCTCTCAAACAAGTTACATGTGTTGATTAATAATTAATAAACATTCCCAGTTTTAAACCAGGGAACGTACAGCTCATTGTCAGTACCTTTAACCGCCTTGAGTTTAGTTCAACCTTCCGGGTCTAGTGAAACTTGTCATTCACATGGTCATCCTTAGTCTTACGGGAAAGAGAGATGAGTTCCTGCTGGGAAATTACAGAATGAAATTCCCACCATCAAACCGCTGGTGCCGGTCTCCAGTTTGCATGTGAGAGAACATGCAGGGCACACAGGCCTGACTGACTGTTTCAAGGTCACGGAGCTAGGAGATGGGATGAGAGGAGAGGCAGAGAGGGTGGACTACTCGGTACAGATGATTAGAATTAGGATCTAAGCAGAACAGAACTCAAAGCCATGTTTAAAACTCCACTTTGCTGCCTCACTCATCCAAACATACTCAAATAAGCCAAGAGGCAGGAAGCTCAGTGGAAGGGTTGGTAGGAACACTCTTTTTAACTACAGAACTCTCAGCCCCTACACCACAGCTCACTGAAAACATTTCCTAGTGCAAAACCTTGGTTTTCCTTGAGAGACTGATGTGTGGGTTGTTTATGTGACCACTTTAACTCAACCTTTTTGCTCTGATCACTTGGAGAATCAACGTAAGATGTATCTGCTCCATTAATGCAATTTGTTTGCTCTAAATCTCGGAACTAGGAAAACCTATTTCATGGCATTTAAATTTCTAAGTCCTATAACCTCAGTGACATAAATAAAAATATGAATGAGACAGGCATCGTGACCTTAAGATGCCCCGAATTCACCTGCTTCACAGTGAAGACCTCCCAATGAACTTGAGAGCTGGGGATGTGATTGTTACTTTCTTCATCTTCCCATACATTTTTGTTGTTGTTGTTGTTGTTGTCTTTACTGGTGCATTTGTCATCATATATAATAGCGGGGTTCGTATGTCATGGTTGCAAATGCACATCAATCTCGTCCCTCTTACTGTCCCTTTTCCTCCCCGATTCACTTGCGTTACTTTGCTGATCTCCCTTCTATTAGTATTATTTTCGTAATGCATTCCAATCGTGTATAGAAGTGGGACCCATCAAATATACCTGTACGTGGACATAACATGATTCTAACCAAATCGTTTCCTTCCTCGTCACTGTTCTCTACGAGGGAAGAGGTAGGCAGGATTCCTGGGTGAGCTCTCTTTTCAACTGGAAATTTGGCTTCTAGGCTCGAGTTGACAGACCCTTCAATGACCCTGGCTCTCTGAGCACTGTGGTTGGGTGGAAGAGGTCCTCACATTCTGCTCCCTGAGTCCACCTCCCTCTTGGGGTGCCTTAAACCTGACCTGGATAACATGTGAACCTCATGGAAAACATGTGAGCACGACACAAACCATAGAGCAGAACACACGGACCCGCTGACTCTGTGGATGTCAGCGTTGGCAGGTTCTCCCGTCCTAAGGGGCGGAGCAGATTCCGAATGCATGTCATTGGTCGGCCACCTATACAAACACATGATCCGTTCACATAGTTTCTGAATAAAAATCTGAGCGTCTCTACTCCATGTAGACTCTCTTGCTTGGTTCTTCTTGACTATGAAGCACAGAGCTACTACTAATGGCTGACATTCTGAGCACCTACGATGCACCACGTACTAAGGGCTGAACATGTACGTCTTCTGTGCATCCTTAGCACCCTGTTCCTTCCTTGTGACAGAACTTGGCTCCATAATTATGCCCCTTGAAAGCAGCTAGACAGCACTATTTCTTTGATACTTTATAAATACTAAATATATTTTTTCCGGGATAAGCACATTAAAAATCCTCAAGCTAAAGAAATAAACAGTCATTCTGAAAAGAGATTCAGAGAGGACTAGATAGTGAATATGTATATTCACTATGTGTGTGTGTGTGTGTGTGTGTATTTATATATGTTTTGGGGACCAAAACAAAGCATAAATGCAGATAATTAACATATATCTAGGACCAATTAAATCTCATAGACCCAAGGATAACACTGAGGCCAAGTCTGTTTCCCAGTCTAATACAACGTATTTCTGAAGGAACATCCCAGAGGACAGAATTCCTCACTTCCCATGGCGCCCTGCTCCCCTGGACTCCCAGAGACATCGGCCTCAACATGGACCCCTGCTGGAGAACCACACTGCCCACCGTTCCTGGCAGGCTTCCAACAAAACGGGGGCACAGAAGCAAAATTATACAGTCTACTGAGGACCACCTCCAGAGTCAAAGAAAGATGTGCACTTGGACAATCTCAGGCATTTTTACTGAGAATATGATTTTGGCAAACAAATTTTCAGAGATACACATGGCCATAGATTTATGACTCTAAATTCCTAATTCCTAATTTATCTTTTGAATAAGTCACCCTTAGCCCAGACGAATGCATTTGATATTTTTACAGCAAAACATAATGCATATGTGTGCACATAAGGGATTCGATTAATCTCCTCGTGCTTCATAAATAGTGTGGTAGGTGCTCCCTGGAACAGAAAAGCTAAATCATTCCGAGGACTTGATTCCCGGGGATCTGGAGAGCGGTCTGACAGATGGCTGGCTGCTGTGGTTTGTGGTCTTCTGCCCCCTCTCCTAAGGTTCCTTTCTGCTGCGACTTGTGCTACTAATTAGGTGTTGGGGGAGTAGTCACAGTGAAGAATATGCTTTCCTCAGCTTGTTCGCATATAAATCTTAAGTACAATCTGATGCAAACTATTTCTATACTTACTTTTCATTTCCTACAACTTTTCGGTAAGAGAAAAATTCTGAGGAAAAATTGTTTTCCTCTTTTTCAGAGAGGGAAAAACCCCTCAGTGTAATTTAAACCGTTTTCTGATTAAAAAATAAATAAATGTCAGCTCCCAGCTCCCAGCTGCCTGGCGTGCATCCTCCGCGTTAAGCGCCGGTCCGCTTTCCCCGACGGCGCGGCCTCCGCCAAGGCCTCCTCTTCGCACTGGGTTTCTCATTCTCTGGCCCGCGTGCTGCCTCCCACTGGCGCACAGGAGCTCCCAGCCGCCCTGCGTCCGCCTCCTTCCCAGTTCCTCGTCCAGGTACCAGTCGCCCCGTGGCCGGCCTCCCCGTCTCTTCCCAGTGCCCGGCGCCTGGAGAAGGTGCTCCCGGTCTCGGGGTGCGGAGGCACCGGGGACAGTCCCCCGGCTCCCCGTCTGGATGTGCCGCCAGGCTCCCGGGAGCCCCGGCCACGGTCCCTGGGGCGCTGCTGAACGCAGACCACCTCAGAATGCGGACCCTTGGACGCGCCACTCTGGTTTCGAGACCCTCTTCGTGTGGCTGAAACTCTCCTGGCCGGGCGCTGCGCGGAGACCGTCCGCCTTCCTCCCTTCACAGGTGCGACGCCTGTGGGACCCCTGACTCCTCTTCCTCTGTCTCTGGCTCCCTTCCCCCGAGTCTCTTGAGTTTCCCGTCCACCTTGGCATCCACTTCCTGGAAGACTCAGCCAGCAGGGATTCTCCACTCGATGCCCCCATTCATCAGCCTCCTGTCTCATGACCCACCAGCAGCTGCTTTTCCTGCCTCCAGCTCCGTCTTCGCCCCACCAGTCTGTCCACAGCTGTGCTCTGAGTGGCAGCCCTGGATTAAGGCTCACTACTTACAGCATTTAACCCCTGCTCTCTTCAGGGGGTGCTTGTTGCAGAGAAGGACGGGAAAAGCGCAGGGGTGGAGTGGCTTCCCGGACCCTTAAATCATAGCAAACGAAGCAATTGTTCAGAACAGCTTTTCCTGAAAGGGTCCTTCCTGGAACAGAGAGGGCCTAAAACAGAGGCCAAAGGCCAAGCCTGTGAGCTATGTGAAGGGGAGAGGGAGAGGGAGCAATTAAACAACACAAACGCGTCAGCTGGCACTCGGCCGTAGGTGTGTGTTCCGCACTGCAATAGTCACCATTCAATCCTACGTAAACGCCGTGCTCCGCTCTGCTCTGCTCTCAGGCCCGAGGTGTCTGGGAAAGGAGCACCTAAATAAAAACAGTGCGACAGACGACCAGGGCAGGCATCTGCGTGCACGGCAACGGACTTCCACGTTCAGGCTTAGAAATACTTTGAAGGATGTGAAAAGATTATAGAGGTACATTCTCTCTTTTGCCACAGATTCTTTATTGGAATATGTTCATATTTCCAACACATTCCAGAATATTCCTTCTTAGGTCTCCTCTCCATAGCCAAGACGTTAGGTGACCACATTTTTCTATGGAAGAAGAGAGGGAAGTTTTTAATTGAACACATTCTAAATCGCTCTGGCAGGGGATTCGGGGTGGGCTGTGGGCTGGGAAGTGCCAGCTCATTTCTCCAAAAGATGCAGGACATCGTGAGTCTCCACACAGGCCCAGACGCTCCTCGCAGCAGGTTTAAACAGCCTGGAAAACAGAGTTCAGGCCACCTTCCCAGTCTGTTTTTAATCAAGGCTGCCTGACACCCTTAATTAAGACTCAAGTAAACAACCCATCAACCAATGCCTCCGAAATGCAAAACACGGTGCTGGGCCTGGGTCCCACCAAGCCGAGCAGGACCTGCAAGAAAGGTACTTTGGAGGGATTCCAAATCCTAAACAGCACACTTGCAGGATCCACAGGACAAAATGGGCACTGAAACAGGTCCCAGGAGGAACCAGAGCAGGCGTAATGGTGCTGCCCAGGGGTCAGGAGGGAGGAGGCGTCTGGGTGTGTGGCCTTTAATCTGGCAGGAGGCTGAGTCAGCACCGGCAGCAAAGATGGCAGCCAGGAGCAGGCCGGCCACCTTCACTTCACCTGGGTCACTGCTCAGAGGTCTGCTCTGGACAGTCTTCCTTAGGTCCCTGCTTAATACAGTCACCCTGCTGGCAAGTCTCCCTAGGTGTGATGCACCCAGCTGTCTTTTCTGGCTAAAATCGTTGTGAATAGAAACTTGATTCTGATGAGTCAGGACACCTGGAGGGTAGGGAGGAGAGGTGATAAGCATCTAATGAAAGAGAGGAGTTTACAGTAGAAACCTGCACTCCAAAGTACACAGAAACCAGGAGATGCCTCTCGAGGAAACGAGTTGAAACGAGTTACAATTTCAGAGAACGAAGACTAAGAGCTAAGATGAAGTCGGATGTTGTTAATATCCTTCAGCTATTATTCCCTAAAACAACATATGCATTTTACTGATTTGGCAAGATGTTCCATATACTTTTTCAACCAACCTTGATAGGTAAAGTGCATGCTTTAGATTAGCCATTTTAACATGCTAAATTTGACAAACTCACTTAAGTGGAAAAATGTTATAAGAAATAATATAAATGAATTCCAAGTAAAAAAAACAAAGATATAAGATGTGAAGGAACTTAACTATAAAGCAGTGTTCATTTTTTAAAAAATTTAAAAATCAGAAATTTTTGAAAACTCAGAAAAACCTCCTATACTCTTCCAAGTAAAATTACATTTCCATGTCAATAAGACAAAAAAGTGCTTTTCAAATACATAACATTCTGTGAAATTCAATTTGCCATTCCCTAATTATTGAAACATAAGGCTTTTCCTGGTTTTTGCTATTATAAAAAAATGCGAACTTAGGAGTAAGAAGATTGATTAGACAGGAGCAAGAAGCTTGGTGTGCAGTTCACAGGAAGGTGATTACAGGTAACAATAATGTCCTGCACATTTCAAAAGACTGGAAGGCTTTGAAGGTTTTCCCCATAAAAGAATGGCAAACGTATGAAGAGATAGGTACGTTTAAGCTGTTGAACTTCACACAGCTTATCCTTGTCAAAACATCACACGGGACCCTGTGATGGGCACACTTTCAGATTTGCATGCATCACTTAATAAGAAAATTTGATTTTGAAATTGCCAGAGTGAATTTTCATATGAATCTTTTCAACACTTGGGTTACTTTTTAAGGGTGAAACCAGGTAGGTAATGAGAGGGTAGTCACAGCATTGTATCCAAGAAGAGAGCACTTTGCACTCAATCTTGTTCCAAAGCACTTTGCAGTGCAGTGGGAGAGACTGGGTCTGGTGTGGGAGGTGGGAAATCTGGGTTGGTGCGTGGCTAGAGGAGATCACGTGCTCCATAGATTTTTTTTGCCACTACATCACAAGCTTCTGGTCACTCATCTTCACATCTGAGCCTCGCTTGGTGGCTGGAGACTGCAGAATTTTAGTCTGTTGAGCTGATTCAGTGCCAATTTAAACTAGTGTATGGAAACATATTAGTGCAGCTCAAATGTCGCTAGAAATTTTATTCTGACAGATCCCATATTTAGAATACATTATATAATTACACAATTTTCATGACAATTAATGCAGCTATTCTATTAGTTCATCCTAAGTACAGTTTAAAAATTCAAAGGAGATTCAAGTAGTCAAGCAATAAATGGTTACTTTCAATTTGACATGGGTTAGCTCAAGTTGGGACAGGAACCAAATGTACAAAGAAAAAACAGTTTTCAGGATGAGTAAAACAATACTTGATTCTAGTTTTTAAACCCTCACCAGGTGGGAGGCAGTGAGCAGAACCTGCTGTGGTGTGCGGTAAATTAGAGAGAAATGGTTTCACCTACTAACAGGGAACACAGACTCACAGACAGCACGGAAGGGTGGAGCGGGTGGGCACCTGGCTGCTCTGAAGGGGACGTGCACTAGGCAAAAAGTCAGTGATTAAGTGGGGTGACGGGCCAAATGGACAAGATAGTCATCGCACTTGACGTTATTAATGGCTTGCTGTAAGCCGGGCACCTTTTTAAGCACTTTTCTCCGTAATCATTAAATCAGTGTCCCCAGGGGAGGAAATAAGTATGGATGATTTTCCAAGAGCCTCAAAGTACCTCCACCTGCAGTGAGGTTTGGAAGGCACGCGACAGCCCTCCTTGCCTTCGTATTTTATTAGTGCTGCGGAGCCACAGAGAGGTGAGGTCCCTAGCCCAGGTCAGATGACTGAAGAGCTGAGACATGAATCCGGAGTTTGGATGGCCGAGTCCTTGGCCTCAGCCTCTGCGCTGTCTCCCGATGCCTTCATAAGCCTTGGTTCTTGTGAGTTCGATTTTCAGTAGCCATCTTTAAAAGCCATGGCTTTAGGAAGTCACTCCGTGTGGGCTCAGTGTCCTGAGCATTTGTGGCCCAGGCCTCTCTGGGCAACACCCATCCTTCCCTGCACACTGTTGGGGACAGCAGCCCTCTGTCTGCCTCTCTTGCTCACTCCTCCAGATGCCACTTCACTTTTATCTTAAAACCCCAACGAGCCCATGTCTGGGGACTGGCGAAAGGTGGGGACCCAGAAAAGCCAAGCAGGGCAAACATGGGTCCTTCCTGGCAGTATGGAGGTCCTGCCGGCTGGGTGGGCATGGTGGAGACTGCTTTATTCACGCTCAGCGGCAGCGTCCCGGGCACTTCCCGGTATCCTCATCTGCAGCCTGACGTCATGTGACACTACAGGGCTCCAGGTCTGGGTCCTGCCAAAGCGCTTAAGCTCTGCAGGGGAAGGAACCGTGTGCCATTGAGTGGACGCTGGGATCCCGGCTGCATCTTTGCTTCTTATTCGTCGCTTTACATTCAGGATGTACTCCTACTGCAGGCCACGCACCTATGGGGACCTTGAGAACCTGCCTGACCGCCAGATCGAAGTCCATTCAGATGCTGGCCTTCTCCCGAGAGCGCAGCCTGCTATGTGGGCCATCGCGGTCACAGCTATCCAAGCCATCTGCCTCTCGGCAGGAATTTGGGGCACGCCTGATCATTCAGCTCCCCCACGGGACCCGCACCTCCTGGGCCAGCAGAGATTTAACAACATGGCCCTCGAGAAGGACCCGCCGCCCTGGAGGACTCGCCACCACTCGCCAGAGGGCCGCACGGCTTCCCCTCCGAAGAGAAGCTGCCCGCAGCTGGTCTGGCCCCACTGCCGAGCTCTGCTAGGCCCCGAGGTCCACCCTTCCACGGTGCAGGGGCCACAACAAAGCAAGTGTGGCTCAGAGCAGCCTTTTAAGTTTACATGACCACCTGGTGGCCCCCCAACCACCATGGGCCACATTTCAGGTTTACTCCTGAGCAGTCTAAAAGGAAATTCTAGGTTTTGTCGTTAGGAAACCCAACAAAAGGGAGTGATGGAACTGAGCATCCCTGATGTAGTCAATCATCTCAGAAGGGCCGGAACCCGTCACCAAGGGGGACAGGTTTTTATCTTCCTGGGCTGTTCCAACCTCCCTCTGCTGCTTTTTCCCAAAATGACAAAAGTCTATATTTTTCCCCGCTTTTCAACATTTACTAAGTAAACAAAAATACACAACAAAGAACAAACATGCAAAAAAGAGAGACCTGGAGTCCTGCACAGTGAGGTGGAGTCAGGCTCCGCAGGAGACAAACGGGCTCCTCAGGTGCCCAGGGAGATGGGGCCACTGCCTGAGGGCGGTGTCCAGGGCCAGCGCGGGCAGCACTGAGCAGGTCGGCAGAGGACCTGGAGGAGCTCTGGCCTCGGGCCCAGGCCGCTGAGATGCCTCCACTCGGGAGCACAGGGCCGGAGACTGGGAGGGGCCGGGGGAGCTGAGGCGGGTGGTGTGTGTGGCCAGGGTCTGCCAGCAGTTCCAGGCCCACCCCCAGGTGCTGCGGCTGCCCAGGTCCCTCCAGGGCCGACAGTGGAAAGCGGCTGCCACCGATGGCCAGGGCACAGGAGCCAAGCTAAGGCCCTTCCACAAGGCGTTTCAGGGTCGCTCGGCAGATCCAGGGGCTCCCAGCCATGCCCCGCACGGGTCTGCACCTCTCATCTGAGCTCTTCTTCGGGTCAATACCATGGATTTTACTCACTCAGGATGGGCACGTCCTCGGCTTTCAAATGCCTCCGAATTCTTGGGCCATTCCTAACATCGGTGTTCCCCAGGACGTCCAGAGGACCCGTGATTTCCCGAGATCCTCAGAGGGGAGCCAAACCTCGGCACGGCCTGCAGGCTCCGACACGTGACTGCTAACTGTATGAAAGCAGCTACTAGTCCAAGGTGTGCCGCGGTAAGCTCATAGGCTGTCACACGTCGCTGACACGTGTTGTCAAACCCAAGAGGTTACCTAGGGCCTGTGAAATAGTGTGAATGCGAATGTTCTGTCCCCTGAAGTGGGAGCAGCAATCCTGCTCACTGAGGGCCCCTAGTGGGCTCTGCAATGATAACTCCTGAACAGCGAGCGTCCCCGGCAGGAAAAACAATCTCAAACATCATTTTTCACACCCGCGCACCTGTTGTTGTGATTGATAAGATGCAGTTGCATTTAGAGTACTGCAAATGTTACCGTGTGTGTTACGATATTTTTGTTCAATTAGAAGATACCTAAAATACTATCATTAACTGGAGCGGGGCTGGTGTCTTTACTCAATTGTGAACTCTGCTTCACAGAACTGTCTCAGGGAAGCCACTCTCTTTTTGACAAATGGTATCTGGAATAGCTGGACCTGCTGAGAATAATGCAATCAGTCATAGAACCAAGATAATCTATAAATTGTATCAATTATAAATAATGCCTTTCTTTTTCTTACAGCAATCTTTAGGGCAAAAGGCATCAATTTCCAAAGGAGAATGTACTGTCTTTGACTAAACACCAAGTGATAAAATCAAAAGAAAGTGGTATTAAAAGATCAAACACGTATTTCTTCATGCTGGCGCTGTGGCCTCTGCTGGCCCTCTCTAGGAATCGCAACATGACAGTGCGTATGGGCACCAGGTTTAACGTCAACCAACGTTTTAATTTAATGCTTAATAAATCCAATCACACAGAGGCCCACCCACAGACTTGCAGTCATGGCCTGGATCAGCTGGCGTTGTGCCTGGGTCAATCTACCTCACTATGCAAAGTTTCTTAAGAGTGCCTGATTTCCAATCCTGGTCCCCATGGCTGCGCTGTGCTGGGAACTTCCAGCGCAGAAGTGCAGGTCGAGGTGGCCCTGTTGCCATGGTGATGCCGGCCTGAGGAGGCTGCATGTCAAGACACAGAGCTGTATCATTCGGGACCTTGGGCTCACACAGCAACTCCCAAGGATAGAGATCCTGAGCGTAACGAGAGGACCCTGAAGTCTGGCCAGTCCTGTGTCCTGCAGATTGCCTGCTTTGCTGGAACTCTCCCACTGACCCCTTTTGATGAAACTGTCATGATGAATGTGCTGGACTAGCCTGGGTCACTGCTCCTCCATCAGAGGTCCGAGTCCCCCCGCCCACCTCACTCTCTCTCCCTCTCCTCAATCCTCATCACCCCTCGCCAGTTTTTCTGCATTAATGGCTGTGGCAGAGAGATGGGGCCACTGCACCGGTCAGTTGGGTCAGTCAGGCAAACAGCCTTTATTTAATAGAAAGACCCTGGTCTAGAACTGGTGAGTTTTTTTTTTTTATCTTGCAATTTTCTTCTCCACCACTTCAGTCAGCACTTAAAGCGTCAGTGCAGAAGCGCACACGAATTTTTCAGAAAACACCCTGGCACAGGATGGCAACACATCCTGATTTGGATTCTCAGTATAAAGGGGAAATGGAATTGGCCAAATGTGTGTTGCATGCACGTATGAATACGTCACACCGGATCCCCCATTATGTACAGTTACAATACACCAATAAAAATGTGGAAAACATGAAGTTGTATTCGTAAATCAAGGGAAAAAAAGATTAGTAGTGAGAAAGAAGTAAATGCCTTAAAACCAGACAGTGGCCGGGCACAGTGGCACACGCCTGTAATCCCAGCAGCATGGGAGGCTGAGGCAGGAGGATCTCGAGTTCAAAGCCAGCCTCAGCAACTAGGAGAGGCCGTCAGGGAGTCAGTGAGATCCTTCCTAAAAAATAATAACAATAAAGGGGTGGGGATGTGGCTCAGTTGTTAAGCATTGCTGGGTTCAATCCCCAATACTAGACACTAAAAAAAAAAAGATAATGAATTTACACACGCACATGCTGATAAGGGGGCACAAGCCTGAGGACATGAAATGCACAGAAAGAATTTATCATTCAATCTCAGATACACAAAGATACTTAAGAAAGAGAAGTTTTATTAGGGCAATTTCACTTTATTTTTCCATACAGCAAAGTCAACTACTGCAGTAATAATAAAATAAGCATAAAACAAATTGCAGCCCAAGACAAAATACATAATTTTAAGCAACTACAAGCAGAAAGTAAGTTGTGATTACATAATAGTAAAACCAAGCACATGTGTCCTTTCAGCAGATGAAGTGGCCGCTGGCCCTAAGTGCACATCACTGCCCGCTGTGCGGGGCGGGGCTTCAATTCACGAACAAGTGCCCATCATCACATTTGGCTTTTTTGAGTGCTTCTGAGTTGAAAATGAAAACCGTGAAATCGGAACTGTGTCTTACTTTTTCACCTGCTGAAAGAACAGGATCCTACAGCAATTAAAAACAATCACATAACAACTATAGCTACACTGTGCTGTTTGGTTTGCCTGTTTATGGTTTAGATTCTGTGAAGGTCGATACTCGTTTTGAAGATTTCTTTTTGTGAACAATAAACCACTGAAATTGGCAGAAACTGATCTGAATGATGTAGGTCCTTAGTACAGTTCCTTCTCTTTTTGTCTGTTGAAGTTTTAAACATGCAGTAGTTTTGAGAAATGTACGGAACATCTGATCCATGATTTCGCCGTAATGGTCGGAGTACCTGCTGTTTTTGGTAATGATCTTCAGGCAGATCTGGCCCGGTGGAGTTTTTGTCAGTCATGAGATCTCGGAAGGCTGGCACCTCTCCCCAGCTGAAAAGGTCCTGGCAAACTACAAGCTGTCCACAGAAAGCAAAGCGACACGTGAAGGGGTGGAGTGCTAACTCTGAGCCACTGTGCAAGCGATTCTGCTCAGTCTGTCATTTATTAGCCTTAACAAAACTCCTTGTAATTATAGACGTTTTTATTCAAAATAAGATCTTACTATTATACAGGTTTCTCTCTTTTGACTATATACAGAAGTGCAAAAAGTCAACCTTCTCTCCAGACGTCCCAGCATGCTCCACTGCAGCATAACCAACCCTCGAGAGTTTGCACACACTCTAATTCTCATTACGTAAACTTTGAGTATTTGGATTATCAACAAAAAGTCCCTTGTTCTATTTATTGATTATGCAGCTTATTTATAACAAGGCCTGATATTCAGGGATTTCAAAAATATTAAACAATACTTTAACATTTGAAATGGATACAGTAGAAAATAAATTTTATTCTAATATCTAGGATCTAGATCTTCTTATAATAACTAATTACAAACAAAATAAATCATCAAAATATTACTCAATTGTCTGCCAGGATTGTTGCGATAGCAACAACTTAACTTCTTACTTAGCAATGATTATATATTTATAAGATATCCATATAAAAGATCTTTGTTCTTTTAATGAAAACTAGACAAGAACTAACAATGACTGACATTCTTACACTGTAATATTAAATCAGTAAAATATAAATCATTTAGTTAACAATAATACGAATATTCATATGACACTACATGTAATTCAAAACTGAGTATGTTATGAAGGAAAAACTACTTTAATTTTTTTGTATTTTGAAAAATTCATTGGTAAAATCTAATAAAACAATAGTCTATAAACTGAAATGGTATTCAATTGTTAATAGAAAATGAAAATCTAATAAATGTAGGAAATGAAAAACTACATTTTAACAAGAAAAATAAGTAATATTCTCTAATGTCACTAACTACAATAACATGTGAAGTCACCATTACTCTCTTAACAGGATTGAAATTACATTGGTATGGGTTCCAACCCGTAATGTAATAATCTAAGGCTTTAATAGATGTACAGTACAA
The DNA here is from genome assembly GCF_902686455.1 of Sciurus vulgaris. NCBI lineage: Eukaryota > Metazoa > Chordata > Mammalia > Rodentia > Sciuridae > Sciurus > Sciurus vulgaris. The sequence goes on from NC_136470.1 coordinate 141,371,202, forward strand.
TCAGTATAATCAACACATCAGTCTTATATTAGAAAGCATCTCTCTCAAGCATAAAAACTTGCAGTAAACTTGGAAGTATGGAAAGTTCTAGAACTGAACTTTCACTTCTCCCATTCCATACTATAACTACCAGTGACCTGGCCCCTACTTCAGCAATTGCGAGGACTGCTGAACAGAGCAAAAATACCCTTTACTAGCTGCAACACCCAAACCACAAAAAAGGAATTCCTTTGGATGAATCCATTCTTAAAAACTGAATGCACATCTATTTTTTTTTTTAATTTTGTAAAAGGCTTTCTAAGGCTATAAGCAGTTAATCTGAACAAAACAAAACAAATCACATATAAAATTCACCCATGTACTTAACCCACCCGATTACTAGGTTAATTAAACATTTCCCATTTTCATATTTTGGTTTATCATGCATCTGATGACAGTGCTGCTTTCTTCTTTGTTTAGAGTCACTATTTTGAATGTGACTGTGATGAAGCATTTAAGCAAACGTGAAACCATTTTTGCAAAGCATTTATAGTCTTTTTGACTTTTGACAGAGGCTATAAATAGAAGCAAAAGAATTTCCTCAAACATTTTTTTTTTGTTATTGTGTCTCAGAAATGGCATATCCCTTTTGAATAAAATGTTATACAGTATAGTATGCATAAATATTACACTACAATGCATTAAAATAATTTTATATATATCTATTATATATATCTCCAGTATGTGTGAGTTTATCTGTATTGAGTTTGTGTTGTGCTGTCTATTGTTACTGTAGTTAAATTGGCCATTTCTGAGACAGCTTTGGTTTCAAAAAAAAAAAGAAAAAAAGAAAAAAAGAAAAAAAAGAATGGTGCCCTTTGATTGATTAGTACTAGCAAATAAGCAACAAAACGTGGCTCTGAAAACATAACACTGAAGAAATAATACTCTAATTTGATGTACAGTCTATGGCACTTCATGAGAATCCTTAACAACATGGTACTTAAAGCCATGATGTGCTTTAAAATATACACAGTTGTGGTTTTGCTTGGCACATTCATCTCTGTCAGATCCCTCCCTCACCACGCCTTACAATCTATTACATTAAAAATATTACTCTTAAACAAAAATGACTGTGCATGCACGCTCTCATCTATAATGGCAATTTTAAATACAAGGTGCACCTTTGTTATTTGTAAACCTTGAAAGAAATAAACTTATTTTTTTAAAAAATTATATCTTGGTCTACAGACGTACCAATACATAATAGAATCATGGTTACACCATAGTCTGTCTTTTCAAGATGGCATGAATATATAGGAAACTAATTAGGTATGCATATTTTAATGCATAACTCTGTGCTAGAAAAGAAAGACAATGTTGTTCTTTTAGACAGGAATATCACCTCAGCACAAATATCAATTAAATGTACAAAGTGTATAGGCAGCAGTGTGCGGTGGATCCGTGTTGTCTTTTCTTCTGGTAACATGCAATATATGGATGTCTTGTGGCTGAGGGTTTGTGTGTGGCGCTTGACGGTATATACAATATGGCTAATGACCTCTCCTTTACTCTAACCAAGCACACTGTCTTTTCCTCTTTAGTATGATCTACAAGGAAAAAAAGAGATAATCTTCGTTAAAACAGATAACCACGCAGGCACTTCCCAACACATCTTTAACATGAAAATTCTATTTCTTGATCACACACTGTTCACGTGTATGTTATCAGAACTTCAGGTACAAACAAACACTTCACCAGTGCAAATGGATAATGTGTCCTGCATCTCCACATGAATGAAATGACATGGACAGTTGAAAAAAACTGGGGACTTTTCTCTAAAACTTCCTGTAAGTGCAGAAGACAGATGCAGAGCCAGGGAGCAGAGCACAGGAGAGCTCTTCTGAGACAGCACCCTGCGGGGCGGAGTGTGAATTTACTTCCTCTGTAATGCGTAACAGGTTTCAAGAGCTGTTTGAGTTCCAAAATAAAATTTATCGAGTAGAGTAAGTTCTGTTAAATAAGAGTCACTCTATTTGGGTGCCCAATTCACATGGTATATGATAAAAAGAATGACTTTTTAGATCATTCAAAGTTGTAGTGATTTTTTTCCTCTAAAGCCAAGAAAAATGAAAAATCATTTTTTATGAATGAAGGAATGATTTCTGATGAATTGAGCTTTAGGAGATATTGCAATATACCTGAGAGTTAAAAGTTTGAGTGTTTTCATGAATTTTATTCTGAACAGTGAAACTTTTTTTTTCTTTCTTTTTTAAAGATTATTTTCTGACAAGGTCTTGCTATGTCACCCAGACTGGCTTGAACCAGGGATCCTCTAGCCTCCATCTCCTGCACCGCTGAGGTTACAGGTGTGTGCCATTCATTAAGGAGTCTTTATATATTAAAAGTATTCTTAAGAATTTAACTTTGACTATGAAAGAAATCACATCAAAAACCTATTTAGACATTGCAAGTTCACATGAAAACACTTTTTAAATAGAGTAAGCTCCTACACCCCAGCAAACCCACTGGCTAATTATTGATGGATTTATGTTCGCTTATATCACTTATTTTCAGCCTTGTTTATTGCTAAGAGATAGAACACAGTGGTGTATACATGTCCCAAGCATAACCAGCTATCAAAGCTGAAAACAGATTTTTTCAGACAGGTGAACAGGAGGAATCTTCTAAGCCTACATACTACAAAGTAACGTGCTCATTCTAAAAATGGGACTGACTATTGTTTGGGACCATGAGCCTTCTCATCTGAACTGCTTTGCGGGAACTTAGGGAACAGACAAAACTCATTTTGCTCATTTGCCTGTGAAGACAGCATCTCGGGGAGAGCAGCTGGGAAGGAGCCTCTCCTCTCTGTCTTCGCTGGCTCTCAGGCCTGACCATGCCTCTCTGCCTCTGGCTCTGGCTACGGGTGGTCAGCAGCAGGGGCTCCCCCCTGGTTCTCAGCTATCCCCGCTTCTCTACCTCAACAGATTTGGTGTCTGCATTCATTTCTTTCTTGACTCTGTTGGAAAGAGCTGCTCCTTCATCTCTGCTCCAGGAGAAGTCTGTTCAAATCTCTTATTTTAGTATATTATATAGAGATTATTTACAGCCTTATCTCCAGGCCGCGGTGACTTACACAAAGTAGCACCGAAAAAAACTCACTTGTAAATATGTTAATGACCAAAACAATGAAGGAAAGGAAGCCACAAAGAACCATCATCCATCTCTCACCCGCTTCCGTTCTGCATTGTGGCTTCTAAACGTAACTTATTTAAGTTGCAACACGCTCAGAAGCATGATAGATGCTCATTTAGAATGCCTGCATGCTAAATAAAATATCCCGTAAGAATGAAGAACAAGAGCCTGCGCCAGTATGCAAGGTAACGTTCCTGAGGGCAAAGCAGAAGACTTTCAGACCGTTTTTGAGCAGTGGCAGCATGCCCAGAACGGCAGGACCCGCCAAGGCAACTGTTCTGAGGATCTGACTGTTCACTGGTGTGCATCATAGATGAGCATGTCAGACCCACTACACCCTATGGACCCTGTGGTGTCTGATGTGTGGGATGAGGAGGGTACAGTCTCATCTAGGAGCTGGCCAGGTAACGGGAAAAACAGTTAATGATGATCTCTGCTCCAGGCCAAATCCAGCCTCCTATCTATCCTGTTAAAAAAAGAAAAAACAAAAAAAACAAAAAATGACTCCAAACCGACCTCTATTGGAACACGGCCACATCCAGGTTTCTTGCTCTGGTGGCAGTCAAACAGCCGCAACCAAACTACAGGAACCAAGCAGCCCCAAATATTTGCTCTCTGGACCCTTTAGAAAAAGGTTTGCCCACTCCCGACCCACACCTTCAAATTACTTTTAAGTCACATTTTTTCCTTCACGCTTCTGCTCATTTTCCAACACAAAATTAAAGAACTTATTATCCTATGGTATTTTGTATGGTTAGGTGATACTGACATATTTTAAATCTGTATGATAAAATTCTTTATAACCTACCTAAAATAAAGATGTGAGCTCTATATCCATATTTTCTCTGCGATTTTTAAAAGTTTTAAGTGTACTGAAAACCCACCGCAAATATGCAGCTGTACATCATGTAATGCACTTACTGTTCAGTGGTGACGATTCTACATCTGGGTCACGTACTTGTGGCTAGTCAGATGTTCGGCAGATATTATGGGTATCTAGCGAATAAAAGATTATTTAATGAATGGTCCATGCAAGCAAGCCAACAACCAAGAGATGAAGACATCTTATTATTAACATTTTAAAGAAAAGTGAGATTCAGCTGTGAGGTGACAGTCCTTATCTGGTCAACACAATAGTAAGTTAATGTAAACTCAAATGCCAGAGTAGCAACTCAATTTGTTTTTTTAATTTTTGTGTTAAATACTATTTCTATCAATGTTACCAGTTTTTAGGAAGTAAGAGAAGTAAAACTACCAAAAATTCATGCAGAGCAGTAATCGAAAGAAGCCCTTTTTGTTGGCCTACACACACACACACTCACCCCTGTGGTTTCGGTTATTGAGTAATAAAACAGAAATCAGGGTAGGAAAAGACTTGCCTATTTTTGTGCAACCAAATTTCTCTCATTTTCATTCAAATTAGGGTGTGTAGCTTTTTTTCCCCAATTAGCGATACCAGGTAAGAATCATAAAGGAGGGTATCAAAAGAACTCGGAGCCCAGGCTGGCCTCAGAGCCATCTCTGAATCTTGATTGCACGTCTTACTGTATGTTAAACAGGCAAGAGAATTGGAGAGCGTCAGAGAAGTACAATAAGAAACAGTACAGGGGCTGCTTATTTCAATAGTCCCAAAAGCTCCGAATTTGCGACTTGATTTTCTCCCAACCCCAAATTCAGGGCTGGGAGCTGGGAGAGGCAGTCCCAGACGGAGGCTGTCCCGAGGCCGGGAGCTTGGGTTCTGACACTCAGGATTCGTCTCCTGGCTGTGTGACCTCGTGCAAAGCATCTAATTACTCTAAGCTTAAGTTTCTTCTGTAAAATGGCACGTCCCATTTCAGCAAGGTCCATGGGAGAATAATGAGATCACATACGTGAAGGCAGTTTTCGTTGTTTCGATTTAGACATCCTAAGCTACTTCGCCATACTACAACCCACAGTCTGGAGTGCATATTAATCTGTCCCTATTTTATTTCCATTTCTCAGCTGACATTTTTACACAATTTTACAGCATTGGCAAATGGCACGAAAATGTGCTCCAAGCATAATGAAGCTTCTCATACCATTTTTCCTGCTGCTGCAGGACAGGATGTTGCACCCAACATTGTAGAAGCATCAAGGATGGGGCTGTCGAAACATACCAAGGACCTTCAACACCAATCGATGCAGATGAAGGGCCAGCTATAAACTTCTGCATGCATGCAGGCTGCAGTTTGTGGCATCAGCTATTTCCAGCATTGCTAATGTACTGTAGGCATATACATATGTATGTATATGTAGATATCATATATGTGTGTATATATATATATATATCCATTCCCTTTTCTTTTGTTTGGTTGTAAAATAGTATGAAGACCCGAGATTATGCATGAAATGGTCACAGCACAATGCAAAAAGTAAAGTGTCCCCTACAACCCAGGTGGCCAAAGGCATGTTGGAATTTGCTTTGCTATAGTTCTGCTTACACCAGCAATTCTGTAGTCACACGTGGTACACAGGCGAGAGGTCAGCTTCACTGATCTGTACCTGAGTGGACGGCATCGAATCCATTAAGCCACTGCGGCCAAACATCGCTCACTAAACTGCCACATGTGCATGGGCCAGCATTCTTGTAAATGAGTCTGATGTGTTAGCGTAAATCCAGGGCTATGTTGACAGGCTTCTGAAAAACTAATGATTCTTTGCCAAGAAATGTTCAAAGTTTGTCTGAAATTTTAAATGAGTCCATTTTGGCACTATGCTTTTCCAAGTTTTTAATGGCCATACTAATAGCTGTGAGTTCATCAATTTTATAGGATGTGTTGCAGGGTAAGGGTGGCTCCTCACAGCAGTGACCACAGATGCAGAGCTCCTAATTGGTCTCTCTTCCCAAGGGGCGACCTGTGGAATCTCATCTGGCACTGGTCCTTCTGAGGCTTAGCTGGTGCCATTTGACCTCAGTGGCTGGGTTATCTGAAGTTGGGTTCAGCTCTTTCCATACGATCCCAATGCCACTGAGCCTTTCAGCACCAACATTCTAAATATTCAAAACTCAAAACTTACTTTACAATGTGACTTTAATTCAACCAGTAATTTCTAGAACATGTTTTAAAACAGGCTTTGGAAATACTGGTGGAATCAGTGTCAGGTTTTGAATTTCAAATGCTCTAAATCATTTTATTTTAAATAGTCACTCTTGTACATCATAACAGTTACATTTCTTAAACAGATTCCTTTTACTTAAAAGAATCTTGCATAACTCCTGCCCTACAAACTTGTATGGAACACAGACTGTCAGTTTACCATACTTGATTTCTTTTTTCCTTCATACATCTCCAGCATTTATGCAGAGTAATTACAGAAATAACAGCAACTTAGCTTTTTTCTTTTTCTTAACACAAGAGAATCACAGCCTAGAGAAGCTGTAATCAAACTTAAGTAATTTTGAATATGCGATGTGCTGGTCAAACAAATCAAATTATAATAATTTCATATCAAACTATTTACAAGAGCGGTCATCTGTGGCATATGCAGTACACTGAACGGTACCTTCCGTTTTGTAAGAATTTAGTTAAGAACTGGGGACTGAATATACCAAACGTTTTTCCAAAAAGAAAATTCTTAAAATTGGCTTCACTTTTGACTGGTCAACATGCTTGCACAATCGGCTGAGACCAAATGAGAATTGCTTGTGTAAATACCATTTTAGTAGCTTCAGAAACGGAGCTGCGACAACTTTGGAGCACTTATAAATGGCATAAAAGCATTCTGCTGCTCGTCATAGAGAGAATGTGTAGGCCAACAAGAGGTATCTCTGAAACCCCATGCTCCTTCAAGCACCCTCCACAGCCCTCGCGCACACGGCAAGAGGGTGTGCGCAAAGGCTGGTGGACCGAGCCCTGTCAGAGTTGGTCTTAAGAAACAAAGCTGTAAATTAGCAAACCTGGTTGGCTGTGGCTGTTGCAGCGAAGGGAACACTTGTGGCAGATGTTGTTGCTGCGGACACAGTGGCTGGCGTAGCACCGTGCACCATGGGAACTTTCGGAGGGAAAATCATATAAGCAAACATACAGAAGAGTGTAGCGATATGGAAACCATGGCAACATGGAGGAGGTCATTGGGCATGGTATTTATCATAGCAAGAAGCCATGTGACAGGACATCATCACCAGCGAGTGACATGCAACCACAGCGCAAAGCAGGACAACATTCCAAGGAGAGAAGGGGAGGGGGACGGAAGAGAAAAAAAAGGGGAAAAAAAGCTTGTTACCATCAAATCAAGAAAATTGACACAAACAGGCTTAATTTGCTAAGTCAAAAACAAGAATTTTATATAGTGTTCAATAGACATTCAAAATCTAAGTCAAAATACAGGTATTTACTTCATATATGCAGTTATCCGTTTGAGTAAAAGTCTTATTTTCATTATTTACTATTACAAAAATATACAGTTCATTACTTTTATAAGATTTTTTTTTTTTTTTTTTTTTTTATACACACCAGAACTCATAGTCCAATCAAAATCCACTAAAGGTGACTCAAGGAAACTGTCGTGTGTAAAGAAAACATTGATGTGAGTCCATGTCAATTAAATAGAAATGGCATTTAATTGACAGGTGTTAGTAAAAGGGAATGGACTTGCCCAATAGGTAAAGTTAAATTGGCAGTGGATTTTGAGGGGCTGTGAGGGCACCACAGGTTTAAGATAATCAAGAAACAAAGCTGGCACCTACCAACACTTGTAGCGGGTGTCATGCACAATATTGAGCCTGCCCATCATGCATTGCAACAGGAAGGTGGATTTGAAAAGGGAAAAGAATTAAGACATCCCATCACACGTGTCATTAGGAAATCCATTTGAACAAAGAAGAAAAACCGTTATTATGGGGCAGTGGCATGTAACTGTCAGCACAATCAAATCACACAACAGCACAGGGCTCAATCAGAACTAGTCTCCAGGGAAGAAGAAAGGCCAGTTAACTGTGTGCCAGGACACTTCGTTTCTCTTAATTACCACCTAGAAATAAAGTATTTTGGAAAAACTTAAACCTGCTTAATTCTTTTTAAAATAATATTTTAATTGGCTTTCCTTGAATCTGGTTCCTAGCCATCTGGCTGTTTGCTATTTCTGACTCTGACATATGAATGTACTGACGTTTTCTTTAGATCGAACACATGCTAAATAATTTGAGGCATTACGTATTACTAAAATGCTAAATATTAATGCACAAAAACTGACTGAACAATGTAACAAGACCAAAACATTCACTTTAATTCCCTGAGCTTTTCCCCTCTGTCCACTGAAGCAGCAACCACACAGACCCACAGGGGCTATGATCATCCTACAGAAATCTTATTTGGAGGGATAGCAAGCAATCAATTATACATAAAAAGAAAGTGAAACTTCTTTATTGCCTTACTTTGGAATTAAAATGTAGAAAAAGCACTAAAGGAGGGAAGGGGATTTATTTTAAGTCTCCAATGGGTTTCCTTGGTAGGTGTCTGGGAAAAGAACCTGGATTTCACTGCTGCTTTAGAGCCTGATCAAGACTTCTTGGAGTAGTCAATGTTTTACAAAATTTCACACACAAGAAATTGCTAATTAGACTTCAACAGAACCTCTGAACGGGAGCTAATGAAGATGCATGCATCACATATAGGGTGTTAGCACTGATGTTCACAATTGTTTGACCATGGTAAGTAAAAATAAATGCTCCACGTATAGCTCCTGTTCTTTTTGACATATAAATATTGAAAATCTATTTATTTTTACCAAGAGCAGGGCACTTTCCCATATGGAGATCTACTGTTCTTTCTGTGAGATTATTTTAGACTTCTAGGCTTCAAAATATCAAATGATTTTATATTTCTATCTAAATCTTGGCACATCCTGTTTAAATACTAGCAGCATCTGGGATGAACATTTGTCAGAGAAAAAATCTGCCAACTGAGCCTTGTGAGAGGTGGCCTTACAAAACAAAGCTGCCGCTGAGAGCCAGCTGAAGTGGGGACACTTAACTGGCCCTCCTGTCCCAGCTGCAATTAGTCTGTGTTCACAATTAGGCGGTGGCCACAGGACAGTGATCAGGCCCAGGATGGTGGGGGCAGCTCCCCTTCAGGAGCAGTACCGTGACAGGGCAGGTGCTCTTGAAGACCTGGGACCACCCTGGCGTTTGCTACTACTGAGTCCAAGACTTGTGAAAGGCAACGGAGACAAGCCAATAACAATAATGAAGGTGACCACAGACAGGAGAGCAAGCAAAACTGAATACCGGGTCTAGCTTTTGTGAAACCCTCTCCCCCTAGTGGTAGGGCAGGAGGACTGGGAAAGAAAAGCTGAAGGGAAGAGTAACCTGGTATTTAAGGAATCCTAAAGCCAGTTTAATCCGGTGCAGGTTGGCCCTTCTAAATTGGCCCTTTACCACTAGGCTGCAATCTGCCCGTGTATCCCACCCTGCATGAGTAAGTCTGCCCATGCTGGAAAGGAGGTGACCTTCCACCATCTCCCTAGAACCTAGAGAGTTCCACTTTCATTCGACTATCTTCCGCATTACCATTAAAACCAGTGCACACAGTTCTGAGGGGAATTTGCAGCAAATAAACATAAGGCAGCAATGAAAATACTAGCCAGGGTGCAAAAAACTCACAGATATGGAGACATAATGCTGTAGGACCCACTTACCATGAGCAAAAAGCATTTTGGAAATGACCATTAATATCCATCTTTACTTCAGATGGTTTCATTTACTAATAAAGATGCACTATATAGCCAATTTAAGTTTTTTCCTTGCTTTTCAGTACAAGGCAAAATTTGAGTGAATGTATTTATCAATCTCCAATTTCCTCTACAAAGATCTTTGTGCAGCAGAATGGTGTGTTTCTGTGGAATGTGCTGTTTTAGTTACACAACTTTTTAAATTATATTTTTAATTGATGTGTGTGAAGATGCAGGAAAAACAACAGCATGCTAATTTAAAATGAAATGTATGCGCAGTTAAAAGTACTCTAAGGAGAAAGGAAAGAAGTAGAAGAGAGAAAAAGAACTGTAACAGGGCTTTGCTGGGAAGCTGAAATTTCCGTGTAATAATTCAGGCCTCTTTAGGTTTACTGTGAGAATCATGAAGCTGACTTAAGATCTACTAAAATTAATGCATACCATTTTAGGAGTAAAAACTCACAGTCAATTGAATTGTCAAGACTGATTATCCAAAGTAAGCAGCACCTTCTAATTTTTATTATAAACTTTTATTGATATACAATTATGTAATTATAAAGCATTGTATTTACATTTACTAATTATAATAAAAGCAACAAGCTGGGAATCTTTGTCCTGTCTTTTATCTCCCCACCACTCCACCTCCCCACCACCTAAGGAAGTTCCCTGGCCTTCTGGGTTCCTATTTCTAGTAGTGGTAACATGAGCCCCAGCCCACACTGACAGAGGGACGTGGTCAGGGACAGAGAAGAGAGGTGTGCTTCCGAGACAGCAGGCAGGCGGAGATGGCACTGGGGTGCGGAGAACACGTAGGTCCTCAAGGCTCTAAGGGGGCCAGGGCAGTGTGCAGTCGTGCAGGAAGCCCACGCTTTCACAACAGCCTGCGAGGGGCAGATCCTGAAGGGCAGGGGGCTCGGCCTGGCAGGCTCAGACCCTGGGACCTGTCTTAAAGAGCTCTGCTGCCTGCAGTGACAGCATCAGCAGGGAGCCCTGGGGGCTGAAGAATGGAAAGGGGGAGTCAGCTGATGTCATGGGGCTGGAGCAAGGAGGACATCAGAGAGAGGAGGCCTGAGATGCCTGTTACTCCCCAGGAAGACAACTTGGAGTTGAGAGTTGCACTGGATTTAAATTCAAGAAAAAGAAACGATGTAAATAAAATGATATTTCTGACATACTCTCATTATAGGGTGAAATTAAATTCATACCTACATCAGAAGTAGGCCCTAGATCATTCATAAACTGTATCAATAATCAATTGAGTCCTAAAGGGTGAACATTTCAAAAAAAGAGCAGTATACACTTAAAATTGAAAAAAAAAAAATTCAATGTGAACTTCATAGAATATTTATCTTTAAATAAAATGGAGGGTGTGAGACATCATGCAAGGATTTAGGTGATCAGTAAGAGCTGGTCCCCTTCTCCTGAGTCATTTGGTATGTACCTTCTGTAATCAGCAAGCTGCTGGCCTCTGTGGCCCTGGACAGCTCACTGTTAAACCTGGAGTGTTAAGGCCATCTTTTGAGGTTGCTGGCAGGAAAAAACGAGATAATGTAGGTGAAGCACGGAGCACAGGTGGCTCAGTGTGACCACTAAATAGGAGAGTCCTGGAAAAAGGTGAGAAGCAGCCAGGAGTGCGGGCGTGCTGGCGCATCGCGACCCCCAAGGATTCACACTGAGACGCTCTCTAAACATGTCTGTGTCCTAGACCTTCCCCTAGAGCTGTGAGTGGACGTGGGCACGCCGCGTGGCAAGGCGTAAGATCAGGGTCTGCTGACTGAATGAAGGGAAAGATGGAGGGAAGGCCAAAGAGAGGAGAGGAAACAGGGAGCTGGGGCTGAGGGACGATGGAAGGGCAGACGGATCCAGGGATGGACAGCAGGGATGCCTGTGCGCCCGGGGCTTAGCTGGGCAGATGCTACCTAGACGTCCTCTGTTCTTAAAAGTCATGGTATGTGGTCATTTCTTAGTCATCTGGCTGGACTGACACTGCACCATGGTCTGCCAGCAACCTCCCTGTGTACAGTCACCTGCCCCAAGGACTTAGCAACCCTGCTTCCTGCTACTTGGATGAAATACACTGATCTCGAGCTATTGTTGACTCAGCCCTCCTTTGGGCCGGCTGCTGCCTGCCGGTCTCGGGTTACACTGTCCCTTCTGTCTGACACAGAGCTCTGGCAGAAATAAGGGTGCACTGCCCACGTTGAACTCACTCAGGCACACTTGTCAGAGCGAAAGCATTTTTAAAGACTCACAAAGGCAGCTACCTACTTCTGGTTATGTGAGTTATAAAGAGTTTAACCTGAAGCTTTAGCACTTTAAAACTCGGTTGCAAATAAATGCTATTTTATATTACTCTGGAAACAGTTTTATATTAATTATAAACTTCAACTACAAACCTCCAGGATTCACTATCCCTCATACAAAATGCATCATAAATGAAAAGTATAACTCCATCCTAATTTTTCAAGATACTGTAGCACATTTTATTTCATTTAGCAATGCTTAACTTTCAAGAACCGAGGGATGTTCGATTCTGGTTTATGAATGTGTTTGCTGTTTTCCCTGCCTTGACCCTTTCTTTTTTATATATATATATTTTTAGTTGTTGATGGACCTTTATTTTATTCATTCGTTTATATACAGTGCTGAGGATCCAACCCAGCGCCTCACACAAGCTAGGCAAGTGCCCTACCACTGAGCCCCAGCCCTGACCTGACCCTCTCCTAAATCTACCTGTACCTTACCTTGCTCTACCCACAAGCTAACAAGGGAGACACTGTGTCATAATCTAGGGTCATACAGATCACACTTGGATGGCCCCGCTCAGAAGAGCACCATCCCCAGAACTCTCTGAGGAGACAGGTTCTTTCAGTTCCCTTTAAATAACATATGGAAGAAGATACATTTGTTTTCATTTTTATATTTTAAATAGGGAAACTGTCATTTCTAATGATAATGTTTTATTCTGTGAAGTAAACTGACAAATTAAAAATTTCTTCAAAGAGATTATGTGACAGTCACCTACAATCCCTTCAGACCTTGTTGAGTGATTTGAGTTCATAAAATTTGATGGATTGTTTGTTGGAAACAGCAAAAATCTAGGGACAGAGGAACTTACCAAGAAGCAAGAAGATTAATTTCTAGAAGTGTCCACAAACATTATACGTCGCGACAAAGGCATAAAACGTGAATTTTCCCACAGAACATGACAAATATGCTATAAACCAAATTTGTTTCCTTTCTATTTAATAGGGAAAAACTGCAACTGAATAGATGCTATTTCATGAGTATAAATATCATTTTGTTCATTGTGCAGGGGACACAATATTCTAGTTAACTGACTCTTACTACAGGTGGACTGCCAGTTTTGAAAGATGTGCTATATAAAAGTTGTGCCAACCAGTAAAAGTTAATGTGAGTATATTCTTTTGGTAGCAAATGAAAAACAAATTTTGGCATTCTCTCCTAGTATTATAAACCTGACACACTGTCAATATGGTAGAAGGGACTAGATCTTTGACATAAACACCTAGGCACTGATTAAATTAGTAAAGTTATTTTATTGATTAAATCTCTAAGGCTTGTGGTATTTTTTAAAGTAAAGGTTAAGAAGTAAAGAGGAAAATCAGATTTGGAGTGCATGTCTGGTTAACCTGCAGATTACAGCGTTTAGTATGAATTCTCTGAAATGAACCCTGAGTGTGTGAAAGCAGCAAACTCCCCCATGTGTAGATGAGCTGCTAACCTGTGTTTCCAGCCCTTGGTCCGTGTGAATGGCTGCAGAGTGTGTCTGTGAGAGAGGCAGAAGGTGAACCGAATCACACCTCTACGCCCCAATAATAAGTGCAACGCTGCTGTCGCTTGGGGTCTCCATGACAGCTTGTGAGCAACGATGATTTTGAGCAGGGTACCCATTGGTACTAAGAAAAGCATGTTTTTGGAGCTCTGAAACACATGATCAGTTTTTCTATTGCCCACTTTGAAAACAAAAAATGCTGAAAAATGACCAAAATGAATCATTTCATATTATTCAAATGAACTCCTACGGAATCATGAAGGCAAAGGGGTCTTACAGCAGAAAAGTATCATAAGATAGCTTGACAGACATACGACAGGGTTGAGGGAGGAGAAAAAAGAGAAGAGAACCATATTTCAATTCCAAATAACACAAACGGATATATAAAACAACACTGATCCTGACTGCAGGTTCCATGAAGCTAATGCTCTTGGATTTAGGGGAAATCCTGAGACTCTGTGGCTAGTTTCCACTGCTGACCGCCTTACCGTACCCCTTGTGTGGGATGGGGAGACAGGTGGGGCGGGCTCCCTGCTCTAGTGCTGGGTCTGCGGGGTCGGCAGTGCATCTGCCCCGGGGCCCCCTTACCTGGCGGGAGGAACGCCGTGTGCTGCTGTAACTGCATGTTGGCCAGAGCCTGTTGGTACTGGAAAATGCCAGTGTTAAAGACTGCGGTGGCACCGTTGGTTTTTTCAAGAGCAGGCCTCTTTGGTAATGGGGGAAGAACAGCTTGAGGAATTCCCTGTTTAGTGAATGAGTATAAAAAACAAATACCAGTAAAAAGAGAAAAAGAAAAAAGAAAAATCAGTCGAAAGCTAAACTTGTTAGGAAGCCTGAGCAAGCACACAGCAGAGCACTTAACTACCCAGGGGAGTCCAATAAACAAACAAAATCAAAGATAAAAAAAGCAAGATAAAAGCTTTCGAGGAAGCATTATTTTTGCCCACAACAAACCCCACCAGTAGGACAGCACGTGTTACGGTGTGTTAAGATTTAACGTCCCATAATGCTTCAGGCTTTCAGGGAGAAGCCACTGACTCGGGAGAAGAAGCCAGCGGCACTGCGAGCTCCGTGAGGGCCGACAGGTACAAGCGATGTTAAGAGTTAATTGTGCAGAGTGACTGCAACAGGAAGTACCAGGCCGCCGCTCCTCCCCTGACTCCACATGCAGATGTCCCAGAACATGCAACTGCTTCCCTTCCACGCTGAACTAGGAGTACTCAAGTAGCTAACGCTAAGGCCTGAGCCATGCTACCCCAACAGGACATAAGTCTGCGGTCAAGGACACACGCTAACGTCCTGCCAGCATCTCATCAGAACGTGTACAATGGCCTCAACGGGATGTGGGCGGCTGCGGGCCTCTCTGAGTCTCTGCACCACATCCACCTCTGAACTTAAGAGTACAGTCTTCCCACTCATTTTGTCAGGAAACCACACTCAGTTTTTCATTGTACTTTACATCTTTATAACAGAAAAAGGAATATATATCTTTAAATTGGTAAAAAAAAAAAAAAAAAAAAAAAAACAACAAAAAAAAACTTGTATCTACAATAAAGCTACATGCCAAGCTAAAAGGTGAAAGGTCATAGTACCAGGTCAAAGGTTGCCTCGAGGGGTCGCTTCAGTGATTTGACAGCCGACTGAGTCTTAATTAGCAGGCAGCGAGCACATGATGGCAATGGGCCAGTGGGGTTCAAGCGCATTAACATAAACAGCAAGCAGAGGTGCATCATGGGGGCAGCAGTGCATTTTGGGTAGGTGAGAAAAAACAAATAAAAAAACAAATCATCGGAATGCCATATACAACGAATAACAAGACTAAGCATGCACAATAAAGGCGCTATTGAGTTGTTATTGGGAGATAACTCCTCTTTGTAGTTAATTACAAACAAGATACTCTAACAGAAAAAAAAAAGAGTGAAAGGAAGAGAATAGGAGAGAGTCTGCCTTCTGTATTTTTGCTCAAGTATCCAGAAACAAACACAGAAAAGATCTCTCTCGCGGTCATTTCACCGTGCTAGAAAATACTGCACAGTGATTTTTTTTTTTTTAAATGGGCTTTTTGGAGATTAAGTCATATATTCATGTCAAAAAAGGGCAACATTAAAACAGCTAAGCAAAGAACAAAGAAGGGACTCATTAAACTCAGCTACTCGGTCACATTAGAATTTACCTTCGGAAGGTGGCTTAGGGTCTACTCTGAACCATCGGTTCTCTAACGCCTGAGCACTGCATGCCCCTGTCTGTGTGATGGCATAGTCAAGAGTCTGCAGCTTTGTAATTACGGTTATGCCACAATATCATTTCTGGCCATCTAGAGAGCGCGCTATTCCAAATCCTGCAGCTAAGGCTGAAAACGATTTTGCGGACGCAGTTCTCCTGAATGGTTCCAGATTTTGTTGTGTCAAAAGCAAGATAATACGTAAAATGGAGGTTTGGTGTGCAAAAGAAGACACCAAGGGAAGTGGCTGATCGGACGGCACACAGAGTCAGACCGCAAACGGCTGGGTCGTTCAATTACAGAGGAGACAGGTGGTTCTCTACAAAGCGGGGGTTCCAGAAACCCTAAGTCCAGAGTACGACAGACACTGAGAGCTGGGCCAAGAGTAGGAGCAATCCCGACCCGCTGAGGGCTAGCCTCCCTTCTGCGAGCGGTACTTCTTTATGTATTGTCTGGGATACCTGAACAAACATATCTTCAGCAAAGATTCAAAAAGGAAAAGGTTAATAAATGAACAGCCTGTGGTCAGCTCCCGAACGCCCGCGGGGAGAGCCGCTGCCCCACTCACCATGGCCGCTGCGGTCGCCGCGGCCTGTGCCGCTGCAGCCTGGTTGACCTGGTATTGGGCAGCCTTGATCTTGGCTTGCAGATGGGCAGGAGGGTGAAAGTATTTGCACTTTTCCCGCGAGCATCGCCCTTTGATGTAATCCATACAGACGGTGACCGTGTTGTCGTTGGTGTCAATCATCGTACTGTCGGCAGGGTGGGCGAACCGGCAGTCGTTCTCCCCTCGGTTGCAGTTGCCACGCTGGTACTCTCGACACACCTGGGGGGCAGGAAGCACACGGTTCAGTCAACACCGACGAGCAGGGCCTGGCAGAGCCTGTGCCGCCGCCGTCAAAAGGGGTGACTAGAGGCATGAGTGACAGGCAAAGGTGACTGCAGACAATGCAGCAAAGTGACCTCAGTGGTGCCTAGTGTATTCTGCAAATTAGGAGAAACGCCCTGAGAAATGACAAGTGTTCATGATTCAACACGGCAAAGCATTCATCTCATCATGTGGATATTCTTATTAATCACCAAGGGAAACAGAGGGACCTTACGCAGCGTGGCAGATACCACCTGAGGACACCATCACACATCTGAGGGTGAGAGGGACACAGCTTCACAAAGTGAAAACCCCAGCTGGAAACACCGGACAAACTGTGTGCAGGACATTTTACAAAATAACCACCAGGTGCCCTTCAAAGCGTCAAGGTCATAAAACAATGCAAGACTGAGACGACGCCAGAGTCTGGCAGCCGCAGACAGGACGGTGGCAGGACAACTGGCGGACCCTGATTCGGGCCTGTGTATGGGTTAACCGAGGCAGTGCATCCTGCTGACTTTGTGGTTTATAAATAGTACAGTGACAGAAGATGGTAATACTTAGCTCAGGGAATGGTAGGTGGGAACTTTGGGAATCACCAGGGCTTCTCTTGGGAGCTATGTAAAGCATATGGACAGATCCTTGGTGTTGTTATCACCTGCTTGTTTTAGATCTATTCATTTCGCCATGCAGAACCCATGGAAAAGGTGAAAATGGATCATTTCTCATTGGTCTGCTAGAGCCCGACTCCTTAGTCTGCCACCTTCATTGGGGACAGTTTGATACTTTCACCACAAGGGGGCCGTCTCACTCACAGAAAGCCCTGCACTATTTCCATGCTCTTATTTCAAATTTGCAAAGCTTTGAAAACACACACTTCCAAGGAGACAGCTCTATGCTTTAAGGATCTTCCACAGAGCGCACAATGCGGTCCACACACTTTATTTTGGAGTCAAGCAAGAAAGACAAGCTAACCTTGTGACGATTTAAAAAGTAAAGGTTTTCTTGGACTTTCATCAATGAAATGATTGCCTTGAAATCTGCTGCTTCCCCCATGACATTCGAATCTTATTACAGAGGAAACTGCTTCTTAGGAAGGACTCCGCCTCTTGCCCCATGCTCATCCTAAGAACATCAGAAATGACACCCACGCACCTGGTAAGGACAGGTGGCTGAGGCTTATGTTCCACAAGCACAGCCCCCCGGCCAAATCCATTCATCACCTCATTCGATTTATTTAATTTTTCAAAATTTATTGAATAATTTACTACCATGTGCCAGACAGACACTCCTGAGAGGCACTGAGAGTAGAGAGGATGCAGGAAGTTATAAGAGAGCAACTTTAGTACTGTATTTATTTTATTGAATTGGAGGGGATAAAAGCATAACCAGGAAGTTCATAATTTAAAAAGCAAAAGCGACCAAGCTGTTCTGCAGCACAATGGTCCTCTCTGGCAGAGAGAGCCTCAGAATTGGCAGCAGCGCTTCCTGAAACAGATTCCCAGCACCTAACCAGAGCCGGGAGACAGGCACACCTAGGCTCAATGAGAACAAGAAGCTGACGCCCAAATACCAAGTTCACGCTGAGCAAATGCCACAGCATAACACAAAGCCTCCTTCTCTGTTTAGCAAGTCCATGCCAATGAGGCCTCAGCCAACAGGGAACCTGGACTAGGTGAGCTGCGACCTTTCCCCACTGACCTTAGTTCTGAGTAATCCCCACCTTCCTGAGCTGCTCCAAGAGGAACCGGCAGCAGAGGAACTAACGCTCTGGCTTTCAGTTTAACTAGCTCTGTGCACACTGACAAGAAAGATCAAGAGTCCGTCTGTGTAAGTTCTTTGCGTGTCATTTCTATAGGCTTAGGACTGGCTTACTAGAATTCATACTCTTCACTCCTCTGTGGGCTACGTAGAGGAATGAATTAGAAAATAATTAAACAGTTGATCATTAGCGATTACTTTAGAGCATTTCCCAAAGTCAGCCTCTTGTGAGGGTTCAAAGTCAATGGTTTTCAACTGTTTAATATTTTAATTTTTTGTTTGATTTCCTCCTGACATAAGACATGGGACAGAAGAAACATATCAAAATTGTTATTCTCACATTACCTATGCCTCTGAGAAACATAAAGAAGAAACAGGAACCTCCTGTGAAAACTTGCGCCCGCGGGAGCTGCAGGACAGACGGACAGGAGGGGCTCCGGCGGCCAGCCCACGTCTGCACTGCTGTCCCGTCCTCAGAGATTCGGGCTTCCCAGAGCTTCCAGAGCACACTGTCCTCCAGTCTCCATCGACAACGGACTCCATCCCTTGACTGATGAACAGGGATTGGCCTGTTTTCTCTGATAAATTCAAGAAAACTGTAAACTGCGCCGAAGCCCGAAGAAATCTTTCAGATGTAGAACTGCATTAGCAATACATGACTGAAAATTGATTTTAACAAACTTAACCTCGTAATTCAAAGCAGGATAAAAGATGATGAGATCTACCACACGGGGAGTCTGAAACAGAGAAGGTAGAGCACGTCTAAAAATCCTAATGGTATGGTTCTTTCCTTCCCCTGTCTTCCTACCCATTCTTCCACACGCACACATTTTTCAAGAGTGTAATTAGGGTATAGTTACTGCTTGGTGGCCCTTTATGGCATGAGCATTTAATCATTCTGCTAAGTGGTCTGGAGTGACCATCCAATAGTCTGCACAACATAGGTAACTCAGAGGAGGCCGGGATTATTTCCAATATTTCCATCCTACAAATAATATCACAAAGAATACATTCCTGATAAAGGAATTTCTAATCATTTTCTAAGGATGAATATGCAAAAATGGCCTTGGTGAGTCAAAAAATAAAAGCATTTTCTAAGTCTTATAAATGGTTTCAAATCTGAATTAAAGCAATCAGATATATTTAGATAAGCATAAAATGTGACTCAATCAAAAAGAATATTGAGTCTTTTACTCAACTGGCATTTAGACAGGATTTATTTTATACATCAGGCAGGTTTATTGAGTTCAACAGAAAATGTGTAAGAGGTTGCTTTTCAAGTAAAAATCAGTATTCCAATAAAGACATTCTCTAAAAACATTTAAGTCCTAAAACATCTATGGAATAATTATAAACTCTAAAGAGTCTATTTAAAAAACAAATAAATCTCTTTTTGTTAAATAAATAGCAGTGATACAGTAGAGAGAAGATAGCTTGGAGTCAGAGATCTTGGGTTCCAGTTCTGTCACTTTGCCAGCTATGGAATCTTCAAAATGAGAACACTATTAAGGCCAATTTTAAAAGGTCATGATCATTGCAGAAGATAAAGCATTCTTACCTTATAACACACCACACAAGTTCCATTACAATAGACAGTTCTGTTATTTGATCTCTCTTTTTAAGTATGACAAACATGTTTCAAAATGGTCAAAATAACAATAGGTTTTATAATATAAGGTGTATTAAATTCCGCAAGTGAGGTGCTTGGGTCTAAGGAAACTAATGTCAATGTTTGGGTTAATTCTAAACTGGACTGACAACTGCATTTTTTTTTTTTCTTTTCTGAAGAGATCCCTTGGAAGCAATATTCCTTGTGTTCACCATATTTGTGTAATCAACTCAGCCATTTTTGAAGAATAATATCACAAAACAGAAACAGAGACCTAATTATAATAGGTAACAGGGACTCAGTCTATTTTAATATTTGGGACAGTCAATTTAAACTAAATATCAGTATTAGGGACTTACTGAAAGACACATACATACATGTTCAGCAATTAGCACCATGACCTTCATTTTCAATTAAGCTTGAGCCAACATGACACTTTAAAAAGTAATACAGGATAACCAATGATTTTATCAGTGTCTACAGCATTTATGGTGATGAGTTCAAACTGTAGTACAAAAACTTTGTGCTTTCAATTTAAAAAAGATTAAAATCTCCACGTTTTAAAATTCTGGTGATTCGTGGAAGTGACTGCATTTAATTTACTGTACAATAAAGTTTCTAAGTCTCTAATGATGTGATTCTAGTTTTGGTCAGTACATAATCATACAAATCTGACCAATTTTTTTCCCCTTCAATAAAGCTACCTACTTTAACTTTCTCTTAGGATTTCTGTTAAGATCAAAGGGAAGTTTTCTTTGAAATCTAAAAGTGGACCCTATAATTATTATTTACGCCAGAGAAGACAACTTGCTTCAGTATAGTGTGATTTATATTTTACATGTTTGATATATACATATATATGCACACATATACATATATATACAAACATATACACATATATGTATATACATACATATACACATACGCATATATATATATACACACACACACGTTTTGTGCAAATTTGACTTCATGAAGATAATCAAATGTTAATATGCAGGAATGACCAATAGAAGAATCACTAAACCTACCTCCAGGGGTTCAGTCATTCCTGAGAGAAAGAATTCTGCAAACCCTCCGGGACGGGAAGAGGCCAACCCTAACCAGCCCCTGGGTGCAGGAACGCTCACCTCCAGGGCTACTTTTACTGTATTTTCTAAATCGACTCCGACTCCTGTGCGCAAAACTTGTAAGAGTTCACAGTAATTTTCTTGGGAAATTGAAATATTACATAAGCAGTAGCCAAGCGTTTCCTACAAAAATAGAAAAGCAAGGCAATCCTGCCAATAAGCCTCCCTGTATTACGGGAAGCTTCTGCTTTTCCAGTCTTCCATGCTTCCCTTCATGCTGAATCCACTGGACCCCGGCGAGCTCCGACTGGGCCGCCCCCACAGCTCTTCAGCTTGAAACGCCCCATCCTGTGTGGTGAGCATCACCTCACCGTCTGCCCACGCAGGCCCGGGGACTCCTCTGGCCAACGTGCGGTGGCAGTGCACAGGAGCCACAGGCCTGAGTCCAGCTGGTCCTGATCACGGAGTCTAGTGTGGCAACGTGAGGAGAATTTACTTGATAACAAGGAACTTCAACTGAAAACAGGAGAACCCAAGAGGTTTGCCCGCTTCTTGGAACAGCTAATGGCTTTTTCTCGTGAAGACCCTTGACGTGAAAAAGAAGTAGCTGACTCATGAGCCATCTAAGGTCTTCCTAAGCGCTTGGAGTCTGTGGCCACTGGGTTGGCTGACCACTGCCGTGGACACGGTTTACTCCGATAATCATCAGTCTACCTAGATGTGCGCGTCCTCTGCAGTTCAGCAGTGTGTAGCACACCTCCTGTCTCGGGTGTGTCACGGTAACTGTATGTGAAGCAAACTGTTCACTGGCCCCTCCAGAGCCAGCCTGCCGCAGACACTAGCTGATCTGTGCAAAAAATGAACAGCGTCCCAAGCGGCAGGGCAGACCTACGGAAGAAGCCTCGGAGGAGGCCCTTAGGGTGACTTCAGCAACCACCCTAAGTGGTTCCAATCTCCCTGGAGCCTGGGAGCCGGAGCACTGGGCCCAGGAGCATGAGCAGGACGCCAGGTGGTCGGCTGGGATGTGCAAATCGTGGACGTGCTTCCTGGAGGACCTTCGCATGTGTTGAAAGTTTCTCTTCAAGTTAAGATTTCTGTTTGGTGACCTGGTGGGCCACCGTGCGCTCTGAACAAAGGCACCTATCTGTCCGAGACGGACTGAGGGCTGATGGGCTGCAGGACCCCTTCCTCCTTCAGGCACCCAGGGATGCACAGCAGCAGGAGCTAGCACTGTTCGCCTGTGGCCCTCTCACAAAGGCTGGTAACGGACAGTGGCGGAGGCCGCACAGCTGGTCCTCGGAGGCTCTCACTAGAAGGATGCCCCGCGGTTCTCCACTGGATGCTGCGGGGTCGAAGCGCACACCATCCTTTGGCACCCTAAAACTTACTGTATTTCTCACAAGTAGGTCAAGCCCAGACTGCCCTGATGACCAACTCTTTGGCATGAAGCATCGGCAGGACCTAGAGACCCAGTCTTTTCTAGTAGCTACCGATCGTAGTGATTCCCTAAGATAATCACTGAGGTGAACTTGCTAGGAGATTATAGAAAGGCATCACAAGGTCACAGATGGAATTTTAAAAGCCACATTTCAGTGATTTGACATTTAAGAGATTAACTGTCTTCAGAGAGAACTACAAAGTCTGAAGTTTAGAATATAGGAAGTACATGGATACAAAGTCTTTTTGAAATAATAAAGAGGAAAGGAAGATAGACGGATAGACAGACAGACAGATGGCTAGCTCAAGTCAGGCATATGTGATACATATGTGTATGTGTACACATTTTCCAGTACAAGTTTTAATACATTGCAGCTGGTGCTACAAGCAAGAAAATGGCCTAAATGTCCACAGAGTGTTCTAACTGGAGGTGACTTTAAGATCAGGGGGTACAAGCCCCTCTTTTTACATGTGAGGAATATGAATCCTGGAGGTTTTGAGAATCTCAGCCCAAGCTCATCTAACTAACAATCTCAGAATACCAGAAGCATTAATGCTTAGTTTTCTGTTTTCCAATATAAGATTTTTTTTTTTTTTTTGTAGCATGGCATTGGGTCTCGTAAACATGTCAGTTCTTCTAAGTAATCATGTAAGAATCCGAAGTATTTTAAATTTCTCTACTGTGTAACAGCAGTGTAGTAAAAAGAGAAAAGAGTGACAAGAATTAGGTAATGTCCTAAATGATGTAGACCATTTTCACCTAGACAAAACACGAAGTTTAAAATATGTATTAGAATAGAGTACAGGTCTCAAGCCCATAACCGAATGCAGGGCCCAAGAGTAAAGGACTGCCGCCTCCCCTGCCTGACCCCTACCCTCCACCGGCAGTGTCAGCAGCAGCCAGGGAGATGACCTGAAGCCACTGTCTAGGACAGCATGGCGCAGCACGAAGAAACCCTCCCTGTCACACTCAGCGTCCTGGTGGGCGGGGACAGTGACACTGACTCTGATCCTGTGGACAAAGTCACACAGGACACTGTGCTACCATCGAGGACTGAGGAAAGGGGCACTTGGGCCACAGGGAACTGGCAGCCGATGCAGCAGAAGGCTTTTGTCACGGCCACAGCAAGACACCGGTGAGCACCAGGTCTCCCTTCCCGCCCCACACCACCCGAGGCAACAGGGCAGACTGCCCACGGCTGAGGGAGGGTCGGCCGTGCAAGAGCTCTGCCCACGTGGCCCAGCCTCCTGCCCGCTGCACTGGCTCAGTTTCTTACGTATCATCACTTACGGATAATTAACTCACTGATGTTCACCAGCCCCCTTTAACCGATCAACAATTGTGCAGAGTGCACACTTTGCTTTAGAAAGGTCAGGGGAAACACAGCTGCTTCGAAGGATGAGCACCCAGTGTTCTGAAATATTTAAAATGCATTACATTTTGTCCCAATTCATTTGCAAACAGAATTAGTTAGTGAGCTGCTCGTTCCGTACGAGTGGGAATGACAAACCACCTGAAAGCCCAGGTGCGTCCCTCTAGCAAGGACAAGCTGCTGCCACTTCTTCCCCTCACTGCCTCGTAAGCCACGGCGGCCACAGCGCACTCCTCCTAAGCCTGCTCTGAGGTGCACAGTGGGGGCGCCTGTCGAGTGCATGGTTCAACGTGCTGGAAGCCGAGACCCTCTTCAAGGAAGGAGACAAAAGTTAAAAAGTCAGATCCTGGTGCTTTCTAGCTAAGTTCCTGCAGACTGACAAGCCACTCTCGCAGACAGCCGCCTCCTCGGGGGGTCATACCTGCGGGACCTCTGGGTCCTAGGTCCTGCCCCCACGGAGAAAGGGGGAAAGGCCGTTTGATGCCAGTCTGCATCTTTAATTAATACTACCATTTTCCCAAACTATATCTGTAGTTTACCAAACCCATTAATTCAGCCATGCTGAAACTGAGCAACCACGCAGAGCAAGATTTATCACTTCAATTTCTTTCTCATGTAGCATCAGCACAGCACGTGCATCTGACCATCCTTGACAGCAGGACTCAGAGCCGAGCAATTTCCTATTGGAAATACTCTGAGAAGAGCACGTTTCACAAGGATGCTTTGGGGTTTCAACCAAAATGTGCGGCTCAGGAAGAAACTCGCAATGCCAGATTTCAGAATGTTTTAACAGGAATGCCTGTTACGTTTTCAGGAGAACGGGGTTTTGGGGACTGGTTCGATTTGCTGGCTTTGATGGCTGGGTCGGTAGCGACGTTCAGGAAATACCCGCTCTGTGCCAGACACTTTTCTAACTCTTGGAGGCAAGGGTATCGTCGCCAGCGATCTGAATGGCAGGGAACTGCCCCGCGGTGGGGTGACAGGCGCACCCTGCGCGCCGCCACTTCTACGCTCTCCTGTCTCTCCCGCCACCGCCTCATCAAATCCAACAGGCCTATTTTCTTGTAAAATGCTACGAACACTAAACCAAGTGCTGGTTCTGATTGTTTCTTTGTTCTCACCTTCTGGGCTGGGGACAGAGTTCACACACTAGGATGGAAACCACGAGACACTGACAACCCGTGCCTACCTCCAGTCTGTCCGTCCGCATCAGCTTCTGTGCGGCAGCCGCCGCAGCGGCAGGCACCGGCACTCCAGGATTCCCAGTAACCAACATGGGTGCCGTTGGCAAGATCTCTGCTGGAACCAGGCTGGGAGACACAGGTCCCAGGTAGGGATTAAAGGCTGCTGATGCATTGGTGGCTAAGCTGGGTGCAACTGAAAACATTGGCTGAAAAGTAAAACAGAAAGCCAAGTTCAACACGCGTGAGCAACAGTTCAACCTGCTATCCTTCATCTTTTCACCCATCCTTCCATTCATCCCTCTATCCCTACTCCATTCCTCCTTCCTCCCCCCTTCCCTTTAAATCCTGTGCTTGTTTACTCTCATTTAGGAGAATAATACTCTGTTAAATAAATATTCATCAAACTAATGTATTTTTTTCCCCTAAAATATAATAGGTAAAATCCATTAAGTCGTTCACAGGGATTTTGAAGTCTGGGGTCCACAATACTTGGGATTTCCTTTAAGGAATAGATCAGATCAACTATTCAATGCAAATACTTCTTGAGGTCCCTTATCTCCATCTTTGTTCTGATTTAATCCTAGAAACCTAAGAAACACACATTTCATAACTGCAATGTTAGGTGAGCCTGAAAGACCCATTTATAAGTGGTAACAGGTGTTAAGTGTCCTATTATCTGGAATAAACAGAGAAGTCCCGGGGGGCTTAGGAGTCTCATGGCAGTGTAAACTGTACATGAGTCTCTGGGCTGTGACAGGTGCCGGGAGCTTGGCCTTCAGAGTGGAGGAGAGGGTACATGGACATTTCCTGGATGTGGGTTTTCCTGAGGTCAGGGCAAGTGTCCTGCCAGCCTGTCACATCCCTGTGAGACATTCGACAACAAATTTATCTCACTAGGGAGAAAAGAGTCTGAAATGTGACGTCTGAAAGAAAATGCCTCTATGGAAATGCTACAAGGATCAAGGTACGACTTCTGTCAGACGCAGGAGGATTGTTTCCATCTGCTGATATGCAGATTTGCACTATCATCAAACACATCTGTTCCTGCACAGAACTGAACTGTTTACCTTAGGTCTGGTCTAACCATTCGCCCTTGATTGACGGAACACTTTCAGTAGTTCCGATTCGTAAAGTTTAATGCTCTGTATAATTAATGTTTGTCTCTCAAACACAAAAACCCATGGACGAAATGGATCCTGTTCTTTAAGGTAATTTTTAGTGATGCTATTTTCTTTACCTGATGAAAAGGAACAGTATCATAGTACATTCTTGGAATGAAAGTGGCCATCAGGTTGTATTAGATTACATCTCACGTAGCTAATTCTTCCCTCTGATCTGCATGAGAAGTGACGTGATGCCAGAGTATATGTAATACTCAAAAGAGAGTTTTGGATTACAGCTTTGTGCAGTATATGGTGTCGAATTACAAAAGTAATTCTCATAGCACAAAAGAAATTTGTTAGAAAACAAAACACTTCCTTTTTCCAGCCTGGCTGTCATTCATCCCATATGCAGAAGAGTGAAAATAAGAACCCAGGGTTCCCTTTCGCCGAGGGTCAGCAGTTTTCAGCAGGGGGCTGATGCTTCTCCGGGGATGCCCAGCGACGTCTGGAGATGCCCTGGGTGGCAGGAGCCCCCCAGTAGCTAATGGCTGGAGCCACTTTACTTTTCTAGGATGTACCCACATTGCACGAGGCTCAGACCCAAAGCTCCCTGAAGACTACCTGTGCTCTGGCATCGCCTTACTTCCGCCAGGGAAGCAGCAGCTGCGTTTGCCTGCAGCGACAGAGCCCTGGCACACGGGTAGGCTCCTGCAGCCCCCAGGACAGTCCTCGCAGCAGCACATCCAGCAAAAACCCCCTGTGCCAAGGCTGACACTATTCTCTTGGCTTCACAAACTGCTTCGGGACAAAACCTCACAATTAGTGTACACATTTTTAGTAAGAATAATGTGACAAAAAGGATATTCAATGCACAGTTTGAGTCACTGGGGAGAAGAAGCAACACACCATAGACTGTCACAACCTTCAGGTTAACATACTTAGGCCTCTGAATGCGTGAGTGGTGTGGCTGGCTGGTCTGCCTGGTGAGGCCTGGTGCCTACAGGACACCTGCAATCCTGGCCCATCCCTGCCGAGAGGGGCTCCCTGCAGGGAAGGGCATCAGACAGCCAGCAGCCCAGGGAGGGGCGGGCCATCCCCCTCCACGGCGCCTGACCTGGCTGCAGCGGCTTCACGCTGCTCCTCTCTACTGGCTGCAGAGGCAGCAGCGGGACTGGATCGGCCTGCGCAGTGAATTCCTGCTGAAACTGAGTTTCTATTTAAGAACGTCCCTCCGTGTGACATGTGCACTGTTAGCACTGTCAGATGCAGTCATGAAACCCAGCCAGAGCAGCAGTCTAATTTCTGTAGTAGATGTTTCAGAACTGTAAGAAGCAGCTCAGAAAAAGGCTAGTTCATAGTAAGAGGAAGGAGCTACTTAGTGTCACTCCCCTTTGCATCTGGCTGCTATGAATTCGCACTATTTACAGATAGCACACGTTGGAATATTTATTCCAGGGAGTTATTGAGATGTTCATGTCACTGCACACAATCTAATACAATTACTTAAAGGCACAGGTCAAATGTACAAATTTATTTGGGAAGGAAAAAGCACTCTCATTTCACAAAATACCAGCGGGCCAATAAAATTCAGCTTTGTTAAATCTCACTAAACAAAATAAAGTGAAAATCTACAAACATATGATGCAGCTGCTGCACATAATAGACAACACTTTTATTATATGAAAATACTGATCCTATTAACTGGCAACAATCTCACATCTGAATTGCTTCTATATACTGTCACGTGAATTGATTTCCTGAATTGTTTCAGCAGAACAAATTCGAATCTGAAGATTTTAATGACAGTGTCCCCAAATAAAGTCTGTAGCAGCTTTTAACAACCAGAAACATCAACTATTCAATAGGCATTATCTCAAATTGCTCCCTCTAAGGTTAAGTAGAGCTGTTTACTGAAGGACCACCAGTCGCAAGAGCTCTGCATTTTGGAACTTGATTGCAAAAGCTGCCATTAAAAAAAAGTACCACATTCCTTCCATTCTTTTCAATTTTTGCAAATTTGCTACCTGGCTTTTGTTATAGGGAACAGGTGTTGCTCAGCAAGCACCTCGTGGAGGGGTCCCAGCCACCCCGGAGGAAGCCCTCAGGGAGGAGAGCCAGCTGCTTCTGCACTGACGCTCTGCCACAGCTGTCCCGCAGAGGCGTCAGCAGGAACCGGCGCCCAGGCCCAGGAGCATCAGGTGGCACCTATTTTCTCTACAGTACCCCCGAGGACAACACGGAAGTGTTGAAATTGGTGTATCTGATACCCTTGTGATAATGGTTCAGTTGTCTTCGTTCCCAGAAGGCACTGGAAGGGGGCTTACGACTGCCTTTTCCCGTGAACACCCTCCGCAGAGAGAAACAAATGGCAAGTTTACTAATTTTGGCCATTTATGGGTTAATCACTTGTTTGTTTTAAATTAGGCATTATGCTTCCATTAAGTCGAGCTCCGTTATAAATAAAACCTTATTCAACTTCACATTATAAACCTAGTTAACTAAGCAAACGCGATTATTGTTAGTAATTCCCTATGTGTCCTGTGTCAGCATTGGCTGAGGGCTCTACCTGTGGCAGTGTATTCAATCCTCATCACACAGCTTGGGCACATTTTTTCTCCTTTTTGCTTTTCCATTGACTGACGGGTGGGGTGGAGGTACGAGAGGGGACTGTGTAGTCTCAGCTAACTCCCCAGGACGGGCACATCCCAGGTACGGAATAGACATTTGCTGAAGGAACACCTGCTGGGTGGAAGAGCGAGTGGATCACTGTGCCATCAGGTGGGTACCGCTCACCAAGCTCACGTGTCCAGAGTCACAAACGAGTGACTGGAAGGCCTCAGTTGGAGGGTGTGTCTGATTCCAGTGGTTCTGGAGTCAGCGGCTGTCACATAATGGACCAGGTCCCCTTCCATCCCTGGATGGCAGTCTGTGAAGGCCTGGGCCACTCCTCCTCTGAATCCCGAGTGGACCAAGGAGGAGGCAGGGTTCGAAGGTTCCTGGGAGATCCCAAGCCCACGTGCTCTGTGGCTTTCCACAGACACAGGTTCCCTTCCCTGCTTCTACCTAAGGTCTCCCAGGAGACGTGTTCCCTGGGGTCCTCGTCTCCCAACATGGTTTCTCTCCACGTTACTGCTACTGCTGCCCGACCCACCTGGCTAGTTCTGAATCATGCTTCAAGAATCAGGACTCTTCCTGATCTGCCTACACCACATGTAGGGGCTTTCCCTACCTTCTGTTCCCCAAATGCCTCAGCCCCTGAGAGCAGCACTTCTCCACCCACGCCCGGGTGTAAGGAAGACCACCGCTCTAACTAGACTGCAGACTCCCGGGCAGCAACCCCTTGCCTTGCGCCTTGTGCATCATACACATGTATGTATAAATACATACACGTATGTATCTGCTGTGACTGGCATCTCTACAAGGCCGCTACGATTATTGCTGAACACATATTGGAGTGAATTTGCTAAATGCTTTGTTTTGCCACAGAAATTAACTAGCAAACACATTAAATATTTTCAAGAACAGACACCTGAGTGTAAGGAAAAAAGAAAAAAGATTTATATTTCCTCTCTTCACCTCAATGGTCACTTTCATGACCATGACTATTTGGAAATTTAATGTGTTTTGTGTTTTGCAATTTTTAATCCTAAACTGCCTAAGTTTCCGTAGTGATGATGTTGTAACGCTGCAGCTATCACAGGGATTATTTCAAAACACTATGTGAGACAACCTTCATTTTGAAAACGCTGCTTAAAATGTGTAATAAAATGAAGGGGTGACAGGTAACATAACATCAGCATTACTTGAGACTTATGGAACACCAATTTCACCAGTCAGGCTTTTCTAGATTGTGTGTGTGTAGGAGAGAGGGGGAGGCGGAGGGAAGCACCTCCCTGTGTCCAGGGCTGTCCTGAGTGTCAGTGAACCGTTATCTTGAACATAAACAGTGCCCAAAGCTAATGGGAGGAGCCAAAAACAGCACACTCACCAATGCAACCGTCTCCCCTTCTGGGAAGGCGGCCTGAGACTGGAGTGGACAGTCAGTGGGCCCTGAACCCCACTCCTGGCCGCCTGGGCCACACAGCGAGAATGAGGACCTTCCATTCTCAGGGCCACTCTGCTCTTCGGCCCAGTTTTACTGAGACCCTTTAAATACAGAAGGCTCACCTCAGCCCGCCCAGGCCACAGCACCTGCACCAACCTCAGGCACCCCCTGAGGGTGACAGAGGCAGGAACACCTCACCAGAAACACCCTGGATGAAGAGGCCCCATCTCAAACCCCAGAAGCATCAACTGGGACGTAAAGCCCCCCAAAAACAACTGAAGAACTGGAGGAGTTGCTGCAGGTTGGACAAACGACAGCTTCAAAGCACTCTGCAGATGCCAGCGCGTGCCTGGGACAGGACAGGACAGCAGAGTCAGGTGACAGGAGCCAAAGGTGCTCCTGAAACTGAAGCTGAGGCTGGTGACTGAGCTGCTCTCCGCGACACATCTCAAATTCATGACACGCACGGGGATTTCTGCTCGAGATACGTGTCTAAGGAGCCAGGTGTGTGCACTTGGGGACAGCTGTCATCCAAAATTATGGGGCCTATGGCTAAGCCCTGGGAGCCCAAGAGGACAGAGGAGGCTGCTCACCAGTGAGCAGACCCACGGCCTCCCTCCAGCTCCTCAGCCACGGCTTACACTGACCCCAGAGGGCAACGCAGAAAGCTGAGAACAAGAACGAGCAGAGCTTCTGAAGACACCCTCCTGGGATGAGCCAGAGGAAGCCACCAGGTTCTCCAGTCCTGAGCCAGACGCAGGCGGTGGCTAACCCATGCAGCAATCGCTCATTCAACTGCTTTGCACCAGACAGTGTGCAGCCAAGTAATACTAGATAAAAGTAACACCAAGAAACCAGAAATGCTATTATTTTTTAAGTCTGGATAACTAAATGCTAGAGGTCTTCTCTTTATTTTCAAATATCATAGGATAAAAAGAAAAAAATGACCTTTTACACTTTTATTAAGAATCTGTAGATTCTTAATAAAACAGAACTAATGCTGATACTTCAAGAATTTATCATTAACTTTTAGGAAGCAGACACATAAGTTCTACTGGTTATTTTCAACTACTTCTTTCCTCATCTTATGAAATGGGAGTAACTGTGTTTGAGGTACAAGAGCACCAGGACCTCACAGGTAACAGATTTCAGATTTGTCACCCTATTTGGGAGAAGGTCAGAGAGCTTAAATGAGTTGCCAAGGACCCAGGGCTGCGAGGTTGCCTGTCTGCAATCCATGCCTGCACAGCGCAGGTGCAGAGCCTGAACAGGCTGGGTTAAAGTCTGCACCTTCCTGCTCGCGAGCTGTGTGACTGAGCAAATGACTTAACCTCTCTGAACTTTTGGTTCTTTATCTCTAAATCTGAGATAATATTACCTATTTTATAAGACAGTCAAGAGAATTTAATATACAGAAAGTGCTGAGCACAGTAAATGCCCCTCAATATTGTCTCTGTCTCAAAAATGTCGATCCTTTCTGACTCTTGGTGCGGTGCATTTCTTGACCACCTAACACATCTATGAAGGCAGGACACAGTCCCACAGATTCCTGTCTAACCCCGTTAGTCCAGGCCGTGCCCTGAAAGCTCGCAGCCCCAGCACCTCAGGTTCCTGCGAGGGGTCCCCACGCTGGGGCCATGACAGAGGCTGTTGGTGTCCATGGTGTTGGAACCCTGCCTGCCTCCGCTAACACAGCAGCCGCCACACTGGGCTCTGGTGGCGAGTCAGAACTCCTCTGGTGTCTGGGCAGGTGACCCGCCAGGGCCGCTGCCGTGTTCCTGGTGTCTGTGGCACTCCTTCCACCCCTGCCCCATCACTTGTCAAGTGACACTGAGCGGACCCTGCAGCGTGCCAGCCATGGTAACAGGCTTGTGAAGCTGAGCTTAGACGCTGCCGCCCAGCCCTGCTCCTCCTGCTGCTCCGACTAACCTGACTGCCCCAGAGAGCCCGGGTTCTGTCCAGGACTCATCCAGGGGCCTCGCTGCTGGCAGGCGCCCGTGCTGGGACTCTTCCCCTCTAGGGCGTCCCCCGCAGTCGGGCCCGAGTCCTGCACACTCCACCTGACCAGGGCCACCACAGGCTGCTCCCAGCGCGGCTGGATCCCTTGCGGTGGGCCACATTAAAACCCAGAGCGCAGCTGCTCAGGGCCACCACCTCCTCAGCACAGGGCCAACCACAAACACAAAGGCGGGCCTCGGGGAGCTCTGAAAGCCGGGTTCAAGCTTTCTCTGAAGTCCTTAAAATCCCAAGTGCTCCAGACTTGAAAGTCAAAACGATTCCTGCACTTAATACCAAAGCTTCACTCTGAATACTGAGCACCTGAGGACTCTGGTCTCAGGCGCCTTGAGCAGAGGGCTGAGTCCACATCCAAACACAGTCACGTGAGGGAAACAACTGGAGCCTGAATATGC
This sequence comes from Sciurus vulgaris, assembly GCF_902686455.1. Lineage (NCBI taxonomy): Eukaryota > Metazoa > Chordata > Mammalia > Rodentia > Sciuridae > Sciurus > Sciurus vulgaris. The sequence goes on from NC_136470.1 coordinate 141,403,947, forward strand.
GCAGAACTAACACAGCACTGACTCTGGAAGCAGAGAAAGTTCCAACAAGAGCAGCAAAAAAGTGTGGCAAGTGTTCTAATGGTTTCTGAAGCCGTGACTGAGTGATTTTATCAACAACACATTTGTTACTAGCATTTCAAGAGCAGAACACCGTCTGTAACTGCACTAGGATCCTGCGTGTGATAACCTTGGGATGACCTTGAAAGTCGGGCTCCAGGGCTGGGTCAGGAGGTGGGCCCAACTTCACAGTGAGGAGCTCAAGGCTGTGACCACGCGCTCCTCCTCAATCCCAGAGGCGCTGTGGGTCGGAGAGAGGCAGTAAGTACACTTCCAGTGTGTGACTGCACCCGAGCGTCTCCCGTCGGGGAGAGCGCTTGTATCAGCTAAGGTAGGAGCCACCCAGACCTCTGAAACATACGCGAGGGGAACTATAAGGGAGAGACTGATGATAAATAAACTTTTAACCAGATAGAACTCTTCATGCTATCCCAATTCAGACATACAAAATTAGCAGATGTCACGAAAAATACATTTAAGGTATTATATTTTTAACTGAGTTCCCAATAATGGGAAAAAACAGATCAGGTTGAGACAGATACAGAATTAATTGTAACAATCCCTTGCCTCGACTGTGCAAACTGGGAGCTGCTATCCCTGTGCGGGTAACACGGAGGCCCTTCCCACCCCAAAGCGGACCCCGCCAAACTTTTGGAATGATTGTTGCTTTAAGCTCAAACACAGAATCATAATCACATAGAGTTCAGACATTAAAATGCATCCAGAAAAAAAATAGTTAGTAGTTTTCTGGTAAAAATACCAGAAAAATGTGGATCTTCACATTCCCATGACTCCATAAAATTGCATCTAAGTTACAGTTATAACTTAGATGCAATATTATTATATATGTGTATGTATATTATATATGTTATGCATAATATATATGTATATTCTCATCACAATAGATTTCCTCATACATTTAAATGCAGAACTACTATGTCACAATTAACATAAAACAGCTTTTTAACCGAACATCAATTTTGATGTAAAGAAGATCATTGAAGACACTGGCCACATACATAATAAAAAAAATCCAAACAGCTTAACAGATGCATGTATTCAGAAGCAGGAGTCACACACCCACTGCTTGGTAGACATCAAATCTCTACGGCCATCCAAGGCTCAACCGTCTGGTTCTTTTTAAATAGCCCTTGGAGGTTCTGCCGCCTCTGATGAGGCTTCCAGATCCAGGATGGTGATTCGCCACTGTCAGAAGCTGCCGAGCATTTGGGACTAGAAAATCATTTCAATTTAAGTTTTAAAAGAAAGATAACTACAATGCTGGGCACAGTGGCCCACGCCTGTGATCCCAGCAGTTCAGGAGGCCGAGGCAGGAGGATCAAGAGTCCAAAGCCAGCCTCAATAACTTAGTGAGACCCTGTGTCTAAGTAAAATATAAAAGGGGCTGGGGCTGTGGCTCAGTGGTTAAGCACCCCTGGGTTCACAGTGTGAAAACTGATCCAGGGTCTCACTGATACTTCATTTCGCTAGAAAACACCAGGAGCGGGTAACTGCCTGTGCTCCGCTGATCTAGAGCAGCCTCTTCTCCAGCAGCTGAGCACTTCTGACTGCAGACGGAGCGCGGGCTCCAGGGCTTACCACAGGCTGCAGCGGGGTGCCGGGCATCATGGCGTTGGCTAGTTGCATCTGCTGGGCCAACATGGCCATGTTCTTCTGCTGAATCAAGTTATTGCGCCCATTGATCTCCAACTGCGTTTTTAAGTGTGGGGGTGGGTGAAGATACTTGCAGTTCTCCCTGGAGCAACGACCCTATCAAGACAAAAGCACAGACACCGGCTAAGAAAGGCAGGATCAGTGAACCGTGAACAGTGACAACCACGTAAACCATCCCGAGCCCACCATGTGCTCACACCCAGCATGGTTCTGCCACATCTTCAGGGTACAAGTTCACCCCAAGGCGTTACCAACACAGAGACTGCCACATCTGAAGAAGCTCACACACTTCAAAAGGTGCCCTTATTTCAACAATTTTAGTGTTAATATTTATACACTCAATTTACAAACAAACATCCAGGGTAATATGAAAACACAGATGGGCAAATAAAGGACATCAGGCTCCCGCCATATCTTCTCGGTGAACTTCAATGAATCCGAAAGAATCTGAAGCTTCATCACCTACGTTTACTTGCACTGAGTTTCTAGGAACCAAGCTTGGAGGACCTAAGGCACCTTGAACCTGCAGTCCTACAGCTTCATCATCAGCCCTAACGAGTAGGATCCAGCCCTGCTAAGCCAGCGGGAAACTCCCCTGTGCTCCACTGCCCAGGAGAGTAAGGATGATGAAGCACGGTGCAGAAAGTAGCTTCCACCTCTCAAAGATACGCCTGATCCCCTTCAGCAAGACTAAGAAACACTAAGAAGCAGGACAGGGGCCCTCTGAACAACGGATCACCTACTACGAAAAAATAAGTTACTCTAAAGTAATAAATACAAACAGACTTTTCATTTGGGATGATTTTTCATTAGAATATTAGAGTGTATAACATGCAACCCTGAGTGTGCAACAGTGACTTCTTTCAAGACACTCTCAAATCATACGGGTAATGATAGACGTCATCAACTTCTTATACCAATAAATCTCAGAACTCTTTGTAAAAATATATATATAATAATGATAAATAATACATACATACATACATACATATATATATGGCAATCAACCAACTTCTTAAGCTTTCTTTGAATCAATTTACCTTAATTTGTCTTCATACTGTAAAGCGACTCAGAAAAGGAATGTTCGTTTGATGAAACTTGTCACACTTCTATAGGACCACCCTGTTGCTGCTTTTCTAGAAACAGGTATCTGCACGGGGCTAATATCATGGGATACTACCTTCTAAGAAGCTTACAGCATACCTGAAATCAGGAGGGAGCAGAGGACAGGGCCGAGAGCAAGGACCTCGGGGGTCTCCTGACCTGAGACACATGCCCAGCTCTCCCCCAGCAGACGCAGGGGCCGTGGAAGACACTGACTACTTTAAGCCTCAGGCTTTGTGACCAGCAGCTGCTGCAGAAACCTCCTCACTCCTACTGTGACTTAACCCACACATCAAACAAACAAAGCCATCGGCAGGAAGGTGATATTCATAGTCTCTCCTGATAAGATCACTAAAAGACCCATGTTTACGCAAATATGACTTTTTCCATGCACGAAGCCCAAGCTTGCTGAATGCTGAGCTCACAGGCACATTACTACAAGCTTACAAGCACCTTGGTGCAAATCAACCACAAAATAACTTCGAATCACAAGATAAGCCACAGGGCATGACTGGCCAAAACAAATAAGCTCATGAATGACACATGGTCTGATTTCAGGGATACCCTGTCGAGGCCTCCCAGAGACAGCCTGCCATTTCAGCACAAAGAACAGACTCTGGTTCTCGGGATCTCCACGTCAGGTTTCTTACCGAACTGGATTTATTTGAGTGCAGATATGCGGGCTTACATCCACCCAAAGGATTACACTGATTCACTGGGTCAGTTTCTGGAGTTCTATAAATAGTAAGAGACGGCCCTGGGCCTTGAGCCAGGCCTTGCCAGAACTAGCAGCGGCCATCCAAAGCACTTCACCCAGCACCTTCCTTCAGCACACACACCCAGCCCCTCCCACCACGGACACCACCTGGCGGGCAGTGATGGCGAGGAATCACGCATGTTGCCAGGCGATCTGTTTCAGTGCATCTCAGATCTGACTTTGTTGTGTATTTACTACATCTATCGAGTGGGGGAAGTACCATTCGCTACATTTGGTACTTAGGCTACCCAGAGCTTGATCTCCCTACACTGGCCTCACTTTGAAAAAGCTTTGTGGTAAAAATCAACAGAGCCAATGCTGTGAAATGTACGCAGTGACGTCTGCCCCAGCCAGGGCAGGCCCTGGAGGCCCAAGGGGTCTGCGCTGGAGCAAGGACTGCAGGTGATTCGGGCCCAGGGAAAACACTGCCGCCAGGACCGTGCACAGCCACGTGAGCTTGTACTGGACATGGAGGAAGCAGCACAGTTCACTATTTCTCAGGAACTTCAGCTCTGCTTTAGTGCTGCCTGTGCTGCTGAATAATTGTCCTTTCACAAATGAGAAGGTCAAGAATAAGTCAGAGCAAACATCCTGTGCAGAGGACGGCTCACACCCAGGGAAAGCCACCAGCAGAACACCCTGCTCTGAGGACGGAGGTAAAGACGACCTCGGAGCCTGGAGGGGCCTCCCACTGCTGAGCTCCCCACAAGCATCTGCAGGACGACACATTCCTATTCCTCACACCTGCTCAGCGGTGAATTCCATCTAGCTCTGTTTCAGGGACATCTGTTAAGATATCACTCTCTTTTTAACTATTATCTGCTAAAAGAGAATAAAGATTAAATTGAACACCAAATTCTGGTTCTGAGTTATGACCTAATGACGTCTTTAATCAGAAGCCAGACATTGAAATGAAAAATAAAGCTTGCCACAAAAAAAGAAAGAAAAGGTAAGAGAAGGAGGTTTGCAGTGTGGCCAGGGAAGGAGCCCTGTGGGCACATGGGGTGTGCCTGTGGCATCTTAGGATCCACACCCAGGTCACCGATTCTGAAAGTCAAGGTAAATTCAGTACCTATGTAGCTCATGGATTCAAATTTCCACAGAGGAGCTGCTCCACCAAGCCCCCTCGAGATCCCACCTTCACATACATTAAACTGGGCTACTAGGATTAAGTTGAAATCAAAAACACACAAAGTTTTCTCAGGTGCCGGTCGCCCCTTGCTGTACACCTGTACAAAGCCTGGTGGCCCTGCCACTTACTTGCTGCGTGGCCCATGGAAGGCAGTGCAATTCTGGGTGCGGCCACACTTTTCCGTGGAACAGCAATGACCGCAACCCTCTCAGTGGTGATGTGTGATGTGGGGAAGGGGAAGGGGCACCTTCACGTGTGGCCGCAGGCTTCACACAGTCTGTAACGGTTCCTATTTTCCTCTTTCCTTACATGCTCAGGTTAAAAACAAGCAGCAGTTGCTCAACTCAGCACCGGATCTGCTAACGGCACTAAATATAACGCAGGTGGTGACATCCAGTAACAATGCCTGTCAGTCATCGATAACATAACGCAAGCGTGGCCCTTAATCATCATTCTGTATTTGACACATCCACTGAGGACAAGTGTCATTCTGGTGCATTTCTTAGAGCGCTGTGCTTGGGGGCTTTGCTTGTGTTGACTGCACTGCGATCTTATTTTCAGAGAGCCGTCCAGCTGACTAGCAGGCCACTCCGCAATGCCTACGCCCAGGATTCCTCGGGCAGCACTCAGGGAGCTGCGTGGAGGGTGGAGGAGTCCAAGGACACGTACCACGAACTCCGAGGGGCAGCAAGAAGCCCTAGAGAACACTGGTCCTCGCTGAGTCCATTCTTTATGATAGTCTCCTGTATCTTTAAAGTAAACATAACCTGTCCAAGGAGGCCAGCTTCCCCCTCGTAGTCTGCATGAGACCAGTGACAGTGGTTAGGGACACCAAGTCCTCAATTTCTGACGTTAAATGGTGTCCAACTATGAACTGAGGGACCATCACTTGTGATCATAATAAGGGAAGACATGTTTACTTTGATCAATCCTCAAAATAAATGCAGTTGAATGAAGTACATTTTTTTTCAAAAATTGGAAGTGTGTGTAACATGGTGATTTATATAGAACCATCTGTATGTGATACATTCAGTGAGACAGGAATCACAGAATATGGTGCAAGTCAGACGCCAGAATAAGGATAAAACCGAATGAACTACAGGTGGCGATTCAGAGAAATGAGAAAACTACCACCTAACTACCACCTAGCTACAACAACTGACTACTGCTCAGGTAGGTGGCTGAACTTAGTAAAGAGAGAAAAAAAAAATCTGATTTTGCATTTTGAATTTTCTTCCTCCACCTAAACTAAAGGGAATCTTGGAATGTGTGCAGAGACTGCTCCCGGGCTGCCAGATGTCCACTGCCAGGAGGGTTCAGATCACCAGGCCATCTGAGCACACTCTGGACATCAAGGGGCAGTGAGGGGTTGGGGCACCAACTCAGAAGGCTTTTCCAGCTTCCCTGGCAACACCAGCTCCTGGTGGGGCTGACTCTTGTTGAAGCCAGCACTTCCTTCGGGACAGCCGAGGTACGCAAATGTTCCTGAAGCGTTTTCTGGAGACAGTGACCGCTCAGATCTTGGTCAGGAACTAGCTAGGGAATTTGGTAACTTTCTATTGAAAATTCTTACCAATTTTTTTTCCAGCTAAGATGCTTTCTTATGGCTCTGTGATACTGTTTAGTCATTAAATCGAATGCTATTCTATAATATATATATTATCATGTGATATGAACATAGTATGTTTGTTTTCAAATCAAATCATAGTATCTAGTGGTAGGAAATCCATAGAAGCCTATATGGTGATTTACTTTAAAAAAAAAAACAAAAAACTATACTTTATACACCCAAAACATTCAAACACACAAAAATAAAAACTTCTTTTGCTTTCGTTTAGGTGGATATGGGTTTTCATTACCTCTAGGAATCATGATTTATTGGTCAAGTATGAAAAATAAATTACTGCCTCTAACCCAGAATACACTGCGCCTTAGCTGCTGCTTTCCTACCGCTTGCTCATTTCCGTAAAGGACGAATCCTGCATCGTGTTCACCTTCTCTCAGGCTCATCAGCACTCCTCACGTCTTGGGACAGATTTTTTTTTCTGTCACTTTTGTCCCAGGAGCTGTCCTGAGCACTGTCCATGCTCGGCAGCACTCTGGGCCTCCACCACTAGAGGCCCCCGTTTGGGGCTGGGGAGAGTGGGTGTTAGAAGCATCCCGAGCTGGGAGCCAGTGGGATGGAATGGGGGCTGCATCAACCAGCGGGGCCACATGACAACACACCACAGCCGGGTGGCTTCAGCAGTAGGAATTAATGTCTCCTGGTTTGAGCTCAAAGTCCAAGATGGAGACCTCCTGAGCTTATGAGAGCTCTCTCCAGGGTCACTTCTACGGTGTCCTTACATGGGACAAGACAGAGCGGACAAGTGAGCCCCAGCTCTGGTGTTTGTCAGAACACGACTCCCATCAGGTCACAGTCCAGCCCGTTACTTCCTTCAGCCTTGGCTCCTTCCTTAGAGGCCCCATCTCCAAACACGCAAGCGGGCTGGGGTCTGCAACGCGTTCGTTTTGCAGGCACCAACACTCAGTCCGCAACAGGGATGAAAAGCAGCGGATGAACTAAGATCACTGTGCGTACCTTATGTTCACACTTATAAGTGGAGGGTCTTGTATTCTGAAGACTTCCTCAAACATGGATAACGGATCTGTCCTCGAAAGCCTGAGCAAAAAGAAGTCTGTCCTGACCAGCTGCCTTTCCAATTCTGTCAGATCACAGCTGCCACTCGTGATGCTTCCAAGGTATGAGTGTGAGTGTCCATGTCTATTTATGTGTTTTGTTTTATTTTTTTTAATTTACAAGGAAAACAAAGACTGAGGTATATCAAAAAGTAAAAGTTGAATTTAAAATCAGACCCATGTCTCTGTTCATTCAGTAGAACACTGAAAGTGCTGATTTTTTTTTTTTTTTTTTTAAGGGAAAACAACAAGTTTTTGGCTTGCACTTCCCTACAGAAGGTCATTTTGGGATAAATAAAACTTAAGATATGTGCAAGAGGCTACCAGAAAAAAGATAAATTAAATGGCCAGAGAAGTCACGCAGATAAAAGGCTTCTGACCGCTGACGAGAATTCTGGTAGACCCATGGAATGAAGCCGCTGTGGTTAGATCACCTGTAAATGGACGCACGTGGCCATGCGTATGCATGCACACATGCCCACACGGTCATCCAACAGTGCACCTACTTCCAAGAGCAGGAGACACATTCCAAACACAGTGCTTGCGCTCCAAATTCAGGAAGCTAGGAGGTAAGACTTAAAATCTGTACTTTGTGTTTTACTTGGAAAAACACAAACTTCAGAATGTTCTAGAATAAAACCTAAAGGGATACTAAACTATCATCTGGAGAAAAATTCTCAAGCAGTTAAAGCAGACACACTTTTTCCTTGAGAACACCTCGGTAGATCTCACTCCTGATGTTACTGTCTGTTTCCTTTCACGGACAATATGGTGTAGCACAGCGACGCTGTGGAAGGCCTACTGAGGAGCGGCAGGTTCTACCATTACTGTGCAGCACAGCATACCAGTTACCACGGGGGCATACGGGACAGTAAGTACCAAGTATTTAGATATCAACTGCAATTTTATGTTCCTTTTTTAACACAATTTTTTAGTTGTCAATGGACCTTATTTTATTCACATGTGGTGCTGAGAATCGAACCCAGGGTCTCACCCATGCCAGGCAAGCGCTCTGCCACTGAGCCACAACCCCAGCCCCGAGGTCCACTTTTTACTCCCAAGTATTGGCAACCTTTAGCCCGGGTAAGCGAGATTTTGTACCATTTCCTATCTTTAATATCTGAGCTCCTAGTCTTTGCTTCATAGCTGTCATCTGAAAGGCAAGCGACCGCCCCTAGGCACGCAGGCCTCGCGTGTTAGCTGCCCGTGGCTGTCTGCGGGCACGGGACAAAGCAGGTGGAGAGGTCCGTTCTCCCTGCACTGCCAGGCTCACCGTCCCCACCCTGCGAGGGGACCCTGAGGTAAGGACAGCATCCTAGACGGTGCTCGGAGCCTGGCCTTGCAGACGCAGGCCACGGCTTCATCCCGTGTCCGGGGAACACACCAGAGCCCCACGGCCCCCGGAGGAGGTGGTGACCTGCGTATGTCCCTGATGAAGTCCAGTTCCCCAGTCAGACCTCCCCGTGCACAAAATGCACTTTCAAGGGGAACACGACACAAGGCTGGCTGAGAGTTCCCCTCCCTGATCCCTTGAGGTCCCCCTCAGACACACGCTGGCTTGGGGCCTACTGAGGCCAGGAGGCGACACTCACACGGCCTGGGGTTTGAAGGTGTCCCTTTACAGTGGCCTGGGAGCCATTTCGCAGCCCTTGGACCTTCCCCACCAACTCCACCTGCTCTCATGGGGGAGGCTTGAGGGCAGGCCTCTCAGAGTGCACGGGCTGTCCCAGGCACCGTTCTGCAGAACATTCTGGAGATGGCGAGGAGGATTCTTGGATATTAAAACCAACAGTGACATTTACGCCATCCCAAAATACCCTCGCGCTGACACAACGCCACGAACGCTCAAAACTGGGATCCCATGACCTTCCTCCCAGAGGGCCTGGAGCCTTGACCACACAGCTCCCATTGATCATCCTGAAGGTGGCGCGGCTGAGACCACACCTCCACCTGAGCCTCCCCCGGCCAGCGAGGAGGGGACACCGAGGGACGGGACTGCAGCCCGCCGCTCGGGCGTGGTGAGATGCCCCTGCTCCAGCAGCTCTCTCGGGGGGGGGGCCGTGCTGGCAGGACGGGGCCGGGGAGAACTACTCAGAGCTGCCTGGAGGGGACACTGTCAGGACCAATGACCCAGCTTTCCTCTTGGACCCTGGTCTCCGTCCAGAGGGCCCTGAACACAAGCATGCAGATGTCCCCAGGCTAGCGCTTTGAAGGGCCACACTGGCACCTACTGTCAGCTCCCGTTCCACAGTCGCTCGGGCCCTGAAGAAGATCTGGCCAACATCCCTGCACCAAATCAGTCTCATGACCTTGTGAAAGTCCAGTGACATTTGTTAGGTGCCAGCATCATTAAGCAGTCCAACATTTGTTGGCTGCTTTATAGCATCATAAAATTGGAAATGCCAGGTCACTGTGTCTCTATTTTTTTTCTTCACTTGCTTCACTATTTTATTTATTTATTTTTGATAGAGCAACCATCAGACTTTGAAGCTGTGTGTAGCCATAACATTTCTCCAGTTTTATGACTTCCAAATCAGACACTCTTCAATCTTGGCTGATAATTCAGAGCCCTAACATTCACATAATAAAACTTGGGGGTCCATTTGTAGTGTATGGTCTTCAATTGAGAAATAACATGTTTTGGAAATAGCACCCAATTCTTGGTCATACAGCGTGCCTCTCTCTGTTGTATTCCGGGGCTTTCCTGGGGCTGAGGAGGAGCACACTTCTGAAGTCAAATGCATACCATGCTCCCTTACAGAAGCTCCTTGAAGACACACACTGATCCGACAGTCCTTCATCGGCCTAAGTGGGCTCCTAGTTCATTTTCCAGGCAAAGCCTCTCTCTCCGTCTCTGGGTCTCTTCCCTGCACGACGTGTCGATAAAAACCAAACGAAGTCTTCACTGCAGCAGAGGAACGGGCCCGCCGCACAGAGCTCCTGGGCAAGGCACTGGCTCGAGCACCCCCGGACGCTGCTCCCCTCGTTCCCTCAACATCACGGTCATTTGGAGCCTGTCACCTTCTGCTGAAGTACCATCAGCACAGCACAGTGCCCAGGACACAGCCAGCCCCAGAGTCCAGCTGCAGAGCCTGTGCCCTGCCAGGGTTCTGAGATGGTGCTCCCACCAAGCGCACCTACTTCTCCTTTTCAAGGAGGACAGTGTCCCACCACTGACCGCTCACGAGAAACTCAAGGACCAACCCACAGGGCTCGGAAGCAAATGAAGGCTCCTTCCCTCTTAGACCTACAAAGGAGGAGAAGTTCTGGAGTTCAAGCAACTAGTTCTGAAGACGACAAATCCACGCGTACTTCCACAGTGTCATGGGAAAATCAGATGCTCTTGTAATTTCACTTTATCTGTTATTCTTGCCTTTTCCCCCTCAAAGGGACTGGACTTGTATTACAGGCTCAAGAGTAAAAGAAACAACATTGAGCACCAATGAGTTAAACTGCTGCTTCACAGAGACTCAGGAAGTTACTGGGCTATCTGTGGATCTGCTGCCCTAGCCTCTGTGATTTGAGTGTGTCAGGAATAATGGAGAGTGATGCACAGTCATAAGCATGTGTAAAGTCAGATGGTAGTGCTGGGTGCACAGTTACACGCATGTGTAAAGTCAGATGGTAGTGCTGGGTGCACAGTTACACACATGTGTAAAGTCAGATGGTAGTTCTGGGTGCATAGTTATAAGCATGTGTAAAGTCAGATGGTAGTGCTGGGTGCACAGTTACACGCATGTGTAAAGTCAGATCGTAGTGCTGGGTGCACAGTTATACACATGTGTAAAGTCAGATGGTAGTGCTGGATGCATAGTTATAAGCATGTGTAAAGTCAGATGGTAGTGCTGGGTGCAGTGTTATACACATGTGTAAAGTCAGATGGTAGTGCTGGGTGTGGTAGTGCTGGGTGCACAGTTATACGCATATGTAAAGTCAGATGGTAGTGCCGGGTGCAGAGTTATACGCACGTGTAAAGTCAGATGGTAGTGCTGGGTGCACAGTTACACCCATGTGTGAAGTCAGATGGTAGTGCTGGGTGGCAGGCATCAGGGGCAGGTCTTCTGTTAGGAAGTAAAAGAATCTGAACAGTCAGAGGTAAATGTTTTGATAAATGTCACCTTTGTACCTGTTAGATCTTACGCATGCCTGCAAACACAGAGAAGCAAACCCTGTTTTCACATGCCTAATGTGGGAACATTCATTATTTAAGTCATGATAAATGTCAAAGTATAATGTCATGTGATGTGTCCAACAGCTTCTATCCATATTTCCTTTACACATCCTAAAGGTCTACTAGACGTGACGGCACACGTGAAATGCCTGTGACGAGTGCTTCATCATGTCCTGACTGCGCCCAGGGCTGAAGCCTGGGCCTCCGCCACGCGGGAGGTCATCACGTTACCGTGCTCTCTGCTCTTTCAGGAACACATCTGTCTTCCCAGGTGTCAGAGACCCTTGCTCTGCCCGACAGCTCACTGTCGGTGTTTCCTCTGATGGCCTGTGGGATGCTCTGACTGCGAACCTGTTGTCACTCTGTCCTCACAAACCCTTGAGCCCCCCACTTGGTGCTACCACTTCTCATAAATGACAGTGACAGGGCAGGAGAAGAAGGTGAGGTGACACATGTCCATCGCTGCCAGCCCTGGTCTCCTGAAGACAGATCGCTCTGCCCTGAAGAGATGTACTCCAGGACAGCACGGTCCCTGCGGGGAGACACCGCCTCCTGGCCCACGGCAGTGTGCTGCCCTTGTCCCCAGCCAGAGAGCGAGGCTGGGCGGGAGAGGGCCGACCAGCTGTGCCCAGGACACGCTGCTCCTGGACGCTGCCTCAGCGACTCCGCAGGAGGGGTGCAGCCATCTGAGCCTGTTACCCTCTGCACACTGCCCCCGCCCCAGACAGGTCCCCAAGTACCCAACAAAGTGTCGCTGGGTGGTCACCTGGAGGTGCAGGAAAGGCTCAGAACTGTCAGGAACATTTCACGGCTGCCTCTAGTTTTCTCACAGAGATTTTTGGGAAGGATTGATGGTCACAAATCAATAAAAACGAGTAACCAGGAACGAGAGAACTCTCCTAACCCGTGGTGGCCAGGCTCTCAGGCACAGGGACTGGACTTATCACGGGCTGGTGGGAAGCTCCGCAGCAGGAGCTGCTGTTCTGAGCAGTGAGCTAAATCTCCCCAGCCCGTCGAGGCGAAGGCGGGATGCTGGGCCTGGCAGCCGCGGCAGGCAACCCTGCTTTGCAGACAGCCAGACGTGAGCTTGGAGGGAAGAGCCGTGGTCACATGATGTTTTTCTCCTGCTGTCCTATCAACAAGAGTCGGGCTGCGAGCCCAGACCCTAGGCGCCCGGTGGGGTGTGCCAACTGAGCGCAGATCTGCCACTGGTCCACGCTCTGGCTAAAGGAGCCCGGCCCCTGCCAAGCCCTGAGGATGCTGCAGAAGAGACGTTCTATAGAATGAAGTTCCAGAATGTTCCTCGCACACCTCCTCCAGCAGCTCGCACGCGGGAGCCCCGCTCTCTCCTCGCCTGCACCCCTTTTCCTTCTCTGCCCTCTCCTCCCACCAGCTCCTGCCTTCGGCTTTCTTGTTCCTGGGATTCAAGCACAATTCTGTACCTTTGCTCCTGCCCACTAGGACACAGTCTCTTGCTGGCTGTATCTGCATCCTCAGCTCACAAGTCTCTCCTGGAACACAAGCCTTGGAGGTGGCCCCAGACAGTGCTATGAAAAGCCACCGAGCCCCAGGTCAGCAGCCAACATCACATGAACCGGAATCAAAAACTTGCTAGTTCAAATCCCAACTTGATATTTGTCAGAAGTGAGACTTCAAGGTGATGACCCACCTCACGGGACTGCAGCTTCCTCTGCCACCGACACGAACATGAGCACAGCCCCCGGGGACCGAGCGGGCGTCACACGAGGGCACATGGACAGACGTCACCAGTGTGGCTCGGGGGAGCCTCTGTCGCCCCAGCACCTTCTCCCTGGCCCTGGACCTCACAAGCCCTGCTTCCTCTCGCACAGGCCACTTTGCCAGCTTCTCTTTCACCTCTTCCTTCAAGCTGCTTTCTCTCAGGGTCCTTCCAGCTGCCTACCAAGTCAGGGTCTCCTTCAATGAGCGAGCCCGCCCTACGCCCCAGAGGCTGCAGATGGCCAGTCCAGTCCAGGAGAAGGAACACACGTCCAAGAGCCAGGGGACCCGAGGCTGCACTCCTCACCCACCAGCGAGTGGCTGCGCGGAGTCAGTGTCTCCGCTGTGAAACTGCCTGCCTAGCAGTAACCCCTGGGTGGCCGTGCCAGAGCCTGCCCAGGGCCCCGAGGAAGGACCAACTCAAGTCCACACCACTGACCGCTGAGAAACTGGGCATCTATTTCAAAAGAAGCTGACAGTAATGAAGAACCATTCTCAGATTAAATGTGATTATGAGATGGGACCCTACTCTAATGTCACTTTCTGTGCAAAGTTTCCCTCTCCTCTTCCTCTTCTTGACAGGTGGGATGCACACCAGGGGTGACTTCAGCACTGTCAAACTGTAGACGGACGGACGTCTTCCTCAAGTCTGTGTGCATCTCCTGATAAAGAGCTCCGTAAGGACAGGACTAACCCTATCTGAGCAAGCTAAGCACTTTCTATAAATGTTGGCGGAATGAATAAGAGATGTTAGGAGACAGGAGGACGTGTCTGGATGTCTGGGTTTCCCAACTGCCATACTACCTGGACGACCTGTAAGGCCTAAGTTGTTGGACCCCAAACATGACTGAAAATAAAAATCATGAATGAATAAATAGTTCCCACACGCAGGCTCCACCCTCCAGATTCTGATTTAGTCGGCCGTGTGGAGCGCCCAGGCATCCATACATTTCAAGAGCTCCCCTGCTACACACTGGGTGATTCCCCGAAGATCAAGAGTTAGTCTCTACTGACACATGTTCTTGCTTGTACATCAATCAAAACATTTTTCAGAGTTATTTTAAGTCCAGTTTTTATGAATGGTTTAAAGATAATTGCTAATGTTTTTTGGGAGGTAACTGATAAGCAGATTTCTAAATGTCCACCTCCTAAAACAGTTGTGTTCAAAGTGAGCCAGGGGGATAAGGAGCATCGGAGACAAGGGACTGCAGAGAAGAGCTGCTCTCCTCTGTCCCTTAGGCTTGCCATGTTTGTTGGTCTAGAACCAACACCTCTGTGACCAGAGGATCACTTCTAAACACCTTTGCACAGGAAGCAAAAAAATTTAAAAAGAGGGGAGGGTAGTATGTCACCACTGCACCTGAGAAAGCCCTTGGGTATTCTGTACAAATGCTCCATATTAGATGGCACACTTTGAAAATGAATTTTCTGTATCACCTTGTCTGCAGCAGATCTTTGGAGCTCCTATGCTGACTGGCTAATACTGCTTTTACAACACGATTACGAGCTGTCCAAACTTGAGTGAACGTCTTCATGTTTATAAAAGTAAACTGGCATATTATAAACGTCCAGGTAGGATGTTACGTCTCAATAGGCTAATTGCTGTTTTCTTTGGAAAACAACTTGAGTGGGGCGAATCCTCTCCTCGGTCTCCTGTTTAAAGGTCACTAAGTGCCTATCATGAACTCGCCACACTCTCTTGATCAGCCTCCAACAATCCCATGAGAAGCCCCTCATCAGTCTCACGTGCACCTGGGGTTTCCAGACATTACACATCCCATGAGGGCCAAGCCGAGGTCTAGGTGTGGTGTCAGGAGAACCAGTACATCAGGTGAGCACACAGCCCACTGGGGTCATCCAGGGGCGGAGCACAAGTGTGATTTGTTGGTTCAGCTTGTTCTTCAGAACAAATCATTTCACTGCTACACTGAGACAGAAAATGTGTGTATGTTTCCCTTTTAAAAAGTCAACAAAAATTGAACAGGATGAGTCTTTTGTTTTCCTTGGGATAACATCCAAGCATATTGACCCTACAAAATCACTCTAGAAGAATTAAATTTCTATATCTAGGTTAGAAATAGAGTGTGTGTGAACACATGCAAGAGAAAGCAGAACAGAACAATGAACTCACGCCTCCTAATCTAGTCTGCGGAAACAAGCCAGCAAACAGGAAACCCAGGAGGAGCGGGAGGGGAGGGCAGGAGGGAGGAGCCTCGCCCTGCCTGGGCGTTGCCCCAGATCCTCACGCCTCCGCCTCCGAACCGCACAACTCTTCCAGTGGCTGGGCGAGCCCTCCTGCACGTTTGGTGTGGGAGAGGGGAGACGGGAAGGAGAAGACCCTGGGATGGGAAGCGGGGTGCACACAGCGAGGAGGACGCAGGGTCGGAGGGCAAGCAGCGGCGGAGAAGGCCTTCAATAAGGAGGCTCAATGCTTTCCAGGGGAAGGAACGTTCCACACCCAAGAACTAGATCACAGCTCCAAGAAGCCAAGTCCATGTGTGGTCAGGGAGCTGTCCAGGTAGAAGGAACGCCGTGAATGGAGGCAAAAGTGGGCGCCATCAGTTTGTAACCCAAGCAACGCGGACACCCTCGAAAGCGGCTGAGTGCAGCTTGGGAGGTTTAAAGCACTGTGTGACTGACCGTCCACTCCTCCCACGGCCAGGGAGAGCCGCCCAGGCCGCACGGATTCCTCGACCCCCGGGGCGCGAGAGGTCTGGGCCGCCCACCCGGTAGGCGCTCTCACCTCTGGAGGAGGCAGCCCAGGCCGTGCGTCCCTGACGGTGACTCCAGGCGCACGGCGCCCCGCCGGACCACCCGACCTCTATCTCACTGCGTGGTCCACACACGCACACAAGCACGCACACACACGCACACACACACACCTCGCCCCACCGGACCACCCGACCTCTATCTCACTGCGTGGTCCACACACGCACACACACACACCTCGCCCCACCGGACCACCCGACCTCTATCTCACTGCATGGTCCACACACGCACACAAGCACGCACACACATGCACACACACGCACACACACACCTCACCCCGCCCGACCACCCGACCTCTATCTCACTGCGTGGTCCACACACGCACACAAGCACACACACACATGCACACACACGCACACGCGCGCACACACACACACACCATGCCCCGCCGGACCACCCGACCTCTATCTCACTGCGTGGTCCACACACGCACACAAGCACACACACACATGCACACACACGCACACACACACACACACCGCGCCCCGCCGGACCACCCAACCTCTATCTCACTGCGTGGTCCCCGCTTGCGCTCCCAGGCAACCGCAAGATGCTCAATCCCTGCACAAGGCCCACCTTCTGCCAGCAGATCTGGCTACCACGACCCTCTGCGTCCTCCCTCTCCTGCCTCTCGCTCTTCTCCCTCTCCTTCTAACTTCTGGTGAGAGTTGGGGTCTCGCGTTGGGTCACCTCCTCCGAGAGGCTCATGTTAAGCCTCTGAGCAGGACGATGCTCAGGCGCGTTGGTTCCCTCCTGCAGGTGCACTGCCCGCTGGCTCCCACTCCCTGCATGGCTGGCCTCGCTGCCCGTTCTCGGTTGTGTCCCCCAGACCCAGAACCCCTAGAATAATGCCAGGTTCTCAGGAGGTGCCAATTCAGAGAACAGGAACAAAGGAATCTCACGAAGTCTGAAGCACATGGTGCGGGACACATACGCGCGCACCCCTGGACACAGAACGGCGAGCTTCCAAAGGCCCGTAAGGCGTTCAAAACGCGCTTGTGAATTAACCACCAAATTAAGCTCCACGATACTGGAATTTCTTGCCACTTTCAATTTACTCCACATTTCGTTGTTTCCTTTATAGCAAGATAAAAGCGGGACCACGCACTACAATCGCTTCAGAAGAGGACACCCCACTCTGCTCTGGATGTGCAAGTGCTGTCCTTAGAGGCTCAGGTGGTGGGTCGCTGGGCACCGTCCGCGAGGGGCTGCTCAAGGGGCGCAGCAACACCCCCGGGGAAAATTCACGCTTTCTTGTTACCACATTTGGTTTGCATGTTTCTTAATTCCACAGAAGCCAAAAGCAATAAAAACTATTTTGCCTCATTTTATTCTATTAGAATTAAACTCTGTGAGCTGAAAAAGGCAATTTTAATGTATATTTTCTAGATTGACACATTAAACTACATTTATAAACAATCATCGATTACTCAAACTAAGAGAATCCTACCATTTCATGAACTCAAACACAAAAGTCCTTTATTTCAAAATAAAAGGAATAGTGCTAAATGGGTATGTTAAATGCACTAACATTAAAAAATATAGTAGATGTGTCCATTTTTTAAACCGTGTTTCCTAAAATGGTTTCAAAGAAGCATACCTGTGATGATCAAGTTCAAGTTCACCTAAACGGAACACTATTTTTTAGCTCTTTCAGAAATCATGCTTTTTTTTTTTTGTAGAACTTATTTACAAAATTAAATAATTTAATAATTAAATATTACCAAAATAATTTCAACTTTCATTTTAAAAAGTTGTGGTTCCTAATTTACATTTCTTCTGTACCATAGTTGGTTACTTTCAATCCTCCTGCGTCAGCCTCCTGAGCCCCTGGGATTACAGGCAAGAGCCACCATGCCCATCCCCCTCCATCTCTCTTATCTGACCACCTACCAAAAGTAAATCAAAACAAACAAACGGAGGGGAAGGTGGTGTGGAGTCCTGGAGAGGAAGATCACAAAGCGTGCCACCACGCCCAGTGATAGGAGCTGGCCTGGAGCACGCCTGCTGCGAAGCCCTGAACTCGCAGAAAAGATTCTTCACGGAATAAAAGCCACTCATGGTGTTTCATGAAGGGCGGACACATTTGAACACAAGGCAAGGACGCTGACTGGTGGCCAGGGGAGCACACTGCCACCTGCCGTCCTGCTCCCCAGCTTGGCTGCTGTCCCTGCCAGCCTCCTGGCCGCAGCTCCTTCCTTGACTGGGTTGCCACAGCTGCAACCACACTGCCCACTCCTGTGCTCACTGAAGGACCGACAGCACCCTGCCTGCCTTGGAAGGCCTGGGAGGCAGGGCCCTCTTCACCCCGCTCACAGCACGCCCGAGAGCTGGCCAGAGGGACAGTGACCGTCGCTGCCCTCCCCAAGACTGAGGAGCAAGCCAAGATCCCGAGGAATTAAACAGTTTATACAAGGTCACAGGACAATTACAGTGATGGAAACATCTGCCGGCTCCCAGGTCCCGTGTGACCCAGGTTGGCAGGCTGTGTTCAGAACCAACACAATCTCCAGCCGCAACTCAAACAGCCAGGGTGGCTTTAAAAGGCAGCAGTTCAGCAAAGCATCCGCAGAAGGCTCTCAGCGCACAGAAGCAGCCCAAGGGGCTTCGCCTGCGGCATGCACTCTGGACTACGAATCTCCACTGTGTCCGCAACGCTTCAGCTGCGGACTTGTGTGTGCTGCCTTTTCAAAACACTCAGTTTTGCCCCAAAGAATCAGTACTTGCATTACAAAGATGGTAATAGGTCTCAGTAGATGTCATTTTGGATGAGATTTTATCTGATAGTTTTTAAAATGGTAGGTTCACCTTGGAAAATCATGTAGGATGAACTGAATGCCAGTGGTAAGAATAAAGTTTGAAGTGCTTACTCTTAATGATTACTAGGAAAATTCTTTAAGTTAGACACTATTTTCCCAGAAAAATTATTTTAAGCAATTGCATACCACTACAGAGAGTGATAATACCCATACAAGGACTCTACCAAAGAAATGACTGTTTTGAGAAAACAATTTCTATAGGGAACCAGTGAACTATGTAATAGTCAAATAAACTATGCCAACCATTTCTGGCACATAGGTAAGGGGAACACATAACCACAAGTTTATTAGTATCTGCTGTTTTACATGAACCCATATGTGTACATGGCTTCTGTTAGCTTATTGTTTTGATGAATGGTGGGTGACATGGTATGTGACAGCTTATCATCATGCTGGATGGTAAAAGAAATGTGAAATGCAATTCTACCTGGTAAAGGGAGTCAGTGCAGAGGATGTCCATGGAGGGCAATCTTGTGAGATGCTCAAGAAGAGGAGGGAGTAAGATGGGCTCAAATGGCCAGAGGAGCCAGGCACACTGGCACACACCTGTAATCCCAGCCTTTTGGGAGGCTGAGGCAGGAGGATCATAATTCAAGGACAGCCTGGGTAACTTAACAAGACCCTGTCTCAAAAACAAAAATCAATAAATAAAATAAAAGGGCTGGAGATGCAGCTCAGTGATAAAGTGCCCCTGGGAACCAAAGACAGAATCCAATAGGAACCAAAGGGAGTGGAAGGAGAAATGGCCAAAGCACCATCTGTCAGGCCTGAGATCACGAACACTGCACCTGCCACTCCTTCTCCTAAGAAGGTAAGCCAGGGCTTCCTCGCCTAGTGACTCAGTCCCGCTTGAGACTTCTAGCTCATTGCTGCCGATTTATGGTATGCTCAAATCTCAGAAAATGAAAGGCCTAGAATTTGTACATCTATTAGAAGTATCCTGAAGCTTGGGTTATTCCTGGATATCCGCAGTTCTCTCTAAGAGAGTAGCTGCAGGGGAATCTGTGCTCCTAACCTGCACTACAGACCTGCAGCCACTGCATGGCTCTGGACTCGGAGCACAGCATGCGTTTGCCAGCAGCCCCGAGCTGTGCAGAAAACAGATACAACTGCAGAGGGGTTCGAGGGAGGACTGACAGAAGGCAGGGACGCAGACTGTGGCTGAGGCATCTAGGCAAGGGATAATGGAGAACCTTGAAGCGCTGAGAGCCCCCCTCTGAAACTTGATCAGAGCAGCCAAGTGCACACTGCGCAGCCTGCTGGAGAAGCTCAGCAGGCCCTCCGCACGGGCACGCTTCCTGTCAAACCCAAAAGAGGCCTCTGGGATTTTCCACTCAGATGCATTCTCAGCCACACGTGTACATCTTACACCAAGTTTTTGTGAAATGACTGCAAGAACGCTGGAGGACTACCTTTCAGAAGAACGCAACGGGTTGGCAGAACCAGGGAACAGGGCACGCTGCTGTGGCAACGCCTGTCCCCTCTCCTGCCTGAGATCACGGCTCGCACCGCTAAGGCTATGGCACAATATTGCCAAGGAGAACAAAAATAGAGAGGGGCCGAGAAGAAACGCTAAGGCAGACATTTATTATTCAAAAACGAATGGCTGGCACTTTGGACGCGTTGTCCCTCTCACTGTTACTTAACACAGGCAGAGATTCTGGGGTAGTTGTTTACTCAAAGAGGCAGAAGTAGGAGAAGCATGCCGATTTTCAAAAGCATTCCATTCATTTTCTGAGTTTTGAAACAGCACATGAAATGTAAATATGTACAAAAGGCTCGATTTGTTGAACTCTGTCCCCATTAGTACCATTCCAGTAAGTCATGTCAGGTTTTCTCAAGTTTCGTCTCAGAGACTCTGAAGTTTTTTACCACGGCAGTACAGAGCAGCAAAACGTGAAATCCAGATCAATGTAGATACAATACGCCTCAGCAAGGGACTGTGATTTTTTTTTTTTTTTAAACAATAAGGCTCATCTGCAGCCACCTCTGGAAAGATTTCTGTTTACACTGCACTGTGAAAAGAGAAACCTTTCTATTTATAACCCTCAACAGCCTCCCCAGGATGAAAGTGTATTTTTTAACCCCAAACTACGGGACTTAATGACTCTCCCTGTATTTCTTAGCCATGCTCAGTAAAAGAAACTTCTTGGAATTGAGGTTTTCAATTCAGTGAGATGACAGAAGCAAAGAGTGTTGATACTTTATTACCAATTCCCTGCAAACTCAGCCTTTCCCACCAAAACAGCAATGGAATGCATTCATCAGAACTTCCAAAATGTGCTTCCCTGTCAGCCTGTGAGGTGGGTGGGGGTAGGACTGTGAAGGACCAAAGATCCAGCCCCCCATCCCCCCCCCCCAAGGAAACCGCAGCTATGTCTAACTGGTTCCAATTAGGACATCAGCACTTCGCTGATCAACGTGCCTTTTTACTACTCAGGTACACTGTTTCTTATCCTGAACTGAGCCAAGGTGTTTTCCACAGGAAACATTGTTGCAATAGTGCCTGAGACATGTTTAGCAACACCGGGCTATAGAAACTGAGCCCACTCGGCAGGAGCTAACTGCAGAGAACCAAGCGGCATGCCGAATTAAGCTCCCAAGGCTATCAGCCCTCCTCCAAGTCCTGTGGAACTCAATGTGCAAGCGCAAACAGCAAGGTCAAACAAGAAAGGTCTGCGGGTATGAGGAGCTGGAAGAAGCACAAGTAGGAACCAGGTCAGGAATCTGGATGGGCTGCCAGGACGGAACACACGGAGCACACGCTTTGCGATGCCGAACCCGTGTGCTGGGAGGACATCACGCTTCCAACATGGCCCCTCCTGTTCACTCCAGGTGAGGCTTCCGTTTCTCCCAGAAAAGCACCTTTACACAAGATATCCTGCAGCAAGTCACATTTTGCAGCAACATTCCCTTGACCTGGCAAAGGAGATCTCATGGTGGGGGCTCGCAGAGAGAAAGAGAGAGTCAGTTAAAACCCCAGCTTGCCACTTTCCAGCCCTGTGGTCCAGGGCATGTCATTTCACCCCGGGACCTCAGATTCCTCATGGATAAAGAGGAATGACTGTACCATCTACCTATTTACCTATGTGATTTACATGCAAATTTGCATACAGTCCTGGGTCCAATACCAAGCAACCTAGAGAACACAGGTAGGAAAGAGCTGTTGTTTGTTTCATGTTTACTTAGGTTTGCTGGATCCAAGTTTCTGGTCTCCCTCACACATCAGCGCATTTCAAAGGCCAGGACCCATTGTTCTGGTTCGGCTGGGTCTTTCCACAAAGCACTGGCTCCTGCTTTGCTGCTCTGCAGACAACAGACAAGGACAAGGGCGTCCTTGCCCAGATCCTGTGACCCTTTCCCTGTATCAAGTATCCCAGCTCAATAACGGTGTCCCTGCTCCACAGTGGTGCTTCCCAAGAACAAGACAAGGCACAGCATTTCATTCCCAAAAGCCTGACCTTGGCCCACCCCAGATGGCACGGCACATTTTTACCCATTATGTGTGTGTGCGCATGCGCATGTGTGCCTGTGAGTGTACACAGATCCTGTACACATTCTCAAGAGGGAATTATGGAGATTGGTCCTCATTCGAGGTTTGTGAAACAGTTCATGTAAACATGAGCAAAGATGAAAAGTTAGGCTCTAAATCAGAAAAGGTTTATTATTAAACTTTATTCATACTATCCCTATTTATATTTTGTACTAAACCAGAAACTCCATCACCAACTTACCTTCTTTCTCTGTCAGTATTTTAGAGTATAAAAATGCTTATTTTAATCTACCAGTCCATTCCCTGTATTCATGAGAAAATAAGGTGCACCTGGCTGTCAGAGATACTCTAGAACCCTCTGGGCCAGTTCTGGCCATTTGCCAGAAACCCTGTGTCCTCCTACCTCACCCTTCCCCCAAAGTGGACCTAGCCATATGTCCTCAGAAACCGCAGGTTGGATGTGGTTGGCACAAGGAAGAACTGGACTTCAGAAGCCCTCAGGACCCAGGGACCTGCCCTTTGCATAGGAATTGCTGGGGCAGAGGATGAGGTGGACGGCCCCACTCAAGTATGACGTGGGGACTTCAGGGCCTGCAAAAGCCAGAGACCCACGTCTGCGCCAGCGACCTTCCTTAGAACCGTTTGTCAAATTCTGTGTAGACAGAACTGGTACCAAGAGCCTTGGTATTTGAATGCTGCATGTCCCCCAACCTCTGTGAATGCCCAAACGCACTGACTCCCCACGTCCTCAGTTACTGTTTATACGAACGGTCAACACAGACAGGTCGAGGCTGGCGGCCAGCTGGGTGCCCTCTCAGCTGACTCATCGGGCAGGCAGAGTACAGGGTCCAGATTTCCTCCCAGGCACCACCTCGATCCATGATGCCAGGCACCCGGGAGGGTGTTCTCAAATATTCAAAACAAAAATCCAAACTATAAGCATGTGAAGTCTAGTGAACCCTCCTGGCCACCAAACAACGGTCAGGGCCTATAGGGAGCTGCAGGCCACCTCACCTCCGTGAGTCCTTCCTCCTCGCTCATGGCCTGGCCTTGGCCATTCAGCACTCTGAGGCTGACGTGCCCTCTCGCCTTTCCTAGAACACTGGAAATACACAGATGCAGGCGTGGCCCACTGAGCCCACAGCACGCCTGTGCACACGTGCCCCTTGTTCTCTACATATATAATCATGAAACTCAGAGTCTCAGCTGCTCACGGAACATGCACAGCGTGGAAGAGCGGAATGCGCCTGCACCTGGGCGAGGCTGAACTGTCCAGCCACAGAAGCTTGCGTACTAGGACTCTGGATGGAAGAACAGAATCCAAAGACGCAGGGGGACCACTTCGTGGACAAAAGTGACATCTGAGAGGGGAACGAGTTCCATGACGTCTGCAGCCGGGGAGAATGACTAGAATGAGGGCCCCGGTTCTGGCTCTGGGTTAAGAAAGTCCCACCTTGGGAAGGAGGCATACGCCACTGCATTTCCTCCTTTCACATTTTAATGTTTAGAAAACAGGTGTGAGTTCAGGGTTCCGTCCTTGGAAGCAGAGGGCTCCTTCCTTCCCAGCACTTGCTTTGCTGGCTTCCCCGTAACCAGGGCATCCTGCTGGCCCTGTGCGAGGCGCTGCTCCTTACACTGCTGCAGGGATGCCAATGCAGCGAGGCGGAGGCCCCAGGGAGCAGGCTGGAGCTGCGCAGCCCAGCCTGCAGGTGCGGGCCGCCCCAGCCGCAGGAGAGGCCAAGCCCAAGGCGGGAGAGCAACGCTGCCCTCCTTACACAACCCTGCACCCACCTGGGGGGCCACACTGCCCCTGGACTGCAGACTGTCGACGTTAGACCGAGGCTCGGGACTCTAGCCCGAGCCGTGCTGATCTACGTTTACGACACTGCAGCAGTGCCCCAGCGCCCAGCGAGCTGCCTCCAGGCTCTGCAGCACGCTGGTTTAAGGGAAGCACCGAGGGGACGCAAGCTTTAAACCCCGCTTGTCTCTAAGGAGTCGATCTACTCCATACTGTTAGAGTCCAGGCCATAAAGAACTAAAAACCACCGACAAGCGCTTTTAAAACGTCTGAAAGGTGGCCCAAGAGCACTGTGACTTCTCTCCAACCTGGTGATCTCCTGCCAGGCGAGGCAGCTGCCGCCTCCTCCTGTGTAGAACAAGACAAGCTGCCGTGGTCACGTGTCTGCACCAATCCTGGAGTCCTGACGCGGGGAGCGATGCCCTGCCACAGGAGCGACCACCCCACGGCCACACCACGGCCACGCCATAGCATAAAGAAAATCCTTGGTCGCGACCTCCTTCCACGCCCAAGAGTAACGCCAAATCCGACTGTTAGTGTGCGAGGAATTTCTAACCATTCAATGCACCCGAGAGAGAGAGTTGAGGGTACTGACAGAACAGGGCGTGCCAACTAAAAAATGTTGCCATGGAAACAGGCTGTGATATGTTCTCAGCAAAACACTAACCGGTTATGCTCTCTCCTCAGCCGAGGACCTCTGAACGTGAATTACGGAGCAAGGGGGGGCCCCCAGGGAGCTTCAGACACTGCCCCAGCTCCTTAAAATTTAAACACACACACACACACACAGAGCTTGCCTCGGCTGAAAATGAACAACATACTGTTTCCTTGAATTTCTCACAGATATCCTGACTAACAGATCACTTCATCGTAGGCTGTAATTTTCTTCCCTACCACTGAGCTTTTCTTTTTTTTTTAACCGAAGTACTCCACTAGATTTATATTTTATAAAAGTCTTCAAACACTGTGTTCTTTGACAAATAACTTTAAAAATATCTTTTGAATTACCCAAGGGGAAGATCACTACAAAGGATCCTTTGACATTCTGAACATTCTAAATGCCACATGTTAAAAAATATCCCGAGTCTATCACTGAATGTTCCTGACTGTTGACTCAAGGGATTAATATGGGACAGGCTCTGGCCAGATGACCATGACCAGCCACGGGACAGAAAATAGCAAGCCACTCGATCACTTTTATTACTGTTTTACTAACACAGTCCATGACAAGAATTCCAGACACAGTGTGTTAGTCTTTGGGTGGTGACCCAGAAGATAAATATTAATGTTTTATAGAAATTCTATCATACTGTCCCAGATTGTACTCATTTCAAGATCATCTAAAAACCACGTGACACTTTTAAACTTTGTTTTTTTGAGATGGGCATGGTGATACACGCCTATAATTCTCAGCTACTCAGGGGGCTGAGGCAGGAGGATGGTAGGTTAGAGGCCAGCCTCAGCAACTTAAACAGTCCCAAAATAAAATAAAAAGGGCTGGGGAGGTGGAATGCTCCTGGGTTCAACCTCTAAGACTGCAAAATATAAAACAAAATGAATTCTCCTGACTAGAGAATAGCTGTTTTGTTGGAGATTTGCTGCACAGCATGGCACGTGTGGTTAATAGAAGACTGTATACTTCAAAACCACTAAGCAAATTTCAAATGTGCTCACCACAAAAAAATGTTGTTTGAGGTAACGGATATGTTAATTAGATTGATTTAATTATTCCATGCTGTATTCATAGATCCAAATATCATTTTTTACTTTGAAACATTTTGAAATTGTTATTTTACAATTAAAACATGGGAGTTTTAAAAATCAAGTACTCCTCCCTCAGTCCAGGGCAGAAGCACCCCGTGGAAAGGCCCGAGCAGGACACTTCACAGCATGAGAAGCGTCCACGGGTGATTCTCCAGCAACGGCAGGAGCTGGTGCAGCTGAAATCCGTGAAGACTGTAGCATGGCACGCTCTGGATGAGGGAAAGCAATTGCTGGAAACTTAAAAACCAAAGCATGAAGACCCCGCAGTGTGGAGAGGCCCAGGACTCCCCCAGCCCGAGGGCCTCCTCCCCTCCCACTCTCAGGGGAAGGCCTGCCCCGCGTCCCTAAGGCAGCAGAGGCTCTGGAAAGACTTAACCCAGGGAAGGCCGAAATACAAGAGTCTTAGGAAAAAGCATAGTTTAAAAAGCTGCCTCCCCCATTCGTTTAAAATCACACCTTCGGCCCTTCGTCTTCCCCACCACAGCAGACATGGAGATCGCACCTGAAACTGCTGTCCTGCCCAGCGGTCTCCTGAGATTTCTACTGGTGACATGCCATTTCTCTTGCATTATGTCAAAAGCATAAATAACTCTGAAAAGCACATTATACCCTTTGATCTTCTTTTCAGGCTCAAAGAGTAAAATGACACTCATCTCAGTTGATCTCTCCAAGCACAAGCCCACTGGCGGTCCCATCTGCAAGCAGCGCTCAGGTGGAGACCCGGCTGTCACGGGCCAAGCATGGGGTCGAGAACTCCCAGTGGCTCGGTCTACTAACATTAGCCACCCCAAAAGCACCACAGAGAATGTCTGCTTCATGGAGCAGGAAGGTCCTCTGGAAACCCAGACTTCAACATTTTAAAATCAAAGGCTGGAAAACAAGTCGCTGCCAGAGCCAGACCCTGCCTCACAGGCAGGACCCCAGCACCTTCTGCACTGGGCCCCAGGAAGATGGGCTCGGACCGCCAGCCCTTCGCTACTTCTTCCAAGATGTATGGTTCTGTGGTTTTGTCATGAAAACCATGACACTTATAAAAGTTTTGTGACTTTAAATGGACAACAAAGGTTATTTATTTATTTTTTTGGCAGGGGTGTTACTTCTAAAAATCAGCTTGCATTTATCTTGGATTCTTTTCAGTATTTTTTTGTCACTAGCTACAGGCAAACACAGGAGAGTAATACCCTTTGGAGGTAAAGAAAAGTAACACAAAAATGTTTGCCCCTTCGTTACCTAAATAAATAACACGGGTTGCAAAGTCAAATTCTCATTTCTTCTAAATAAATAATAAATCTATAAGTATAATAATATTCCCCTCTCACAGTTGATTTACTCAAGTGCTGTGAGTATAATATAGACCTGCTCAATATCTATCATCAAACAGATCTGCTCCATATCTATCATCAAACAGATCTGCTCAATATCCATCATCAGTATAGATCTGCTCAATATCCATCATCAGTATAGATCTGCTCAAGAGCTATCCCACAGAAAAGGAATCTGAGGTAAGGGAGTAAAATCCCAATTCTCTGAGTCACCAATTCAGGGTGACTTCAAATTCATCATTTTTGTTAGGTGTTATTTTTCCAGGATGGAAGCAACATGGCTTTCAAGATCAGGGGCCCTGAAACGTATTATAACAGGCCCATGTTCGGAGAAGCCTCCACTGCCCTCCTGGGAGATGGTTCCACAGGGTGAGGCCACCCCTGTGATCCTGCTCCAGGGGACCAGTTCCTCTTCTGTAACAGCAAACAGCCCCCTACAACCAAAGTGCTCACATCTGTGGTCTGCAGAATACGCTCTGGCTTTGTGCAGTGCATACAAACAGCTCTTCAGGCCTGGAGAGTCATGACAGAGACCCCTCCAAATACCGTGGACTCCCCAGAAGATGTACCTGTGCAATCACCCAAAGTTTCAGGGCCTCTGAGAACCCCTGTGCCTGACCATCACCTCCGCAGGGCAGGTAGGCTCTCTAAGAACACGGCTTAAGGTGGAATTGGAATTCCAACCTCCCCCAGTGGCCTCCCTGCTAGAGACCACAGAAGACAGGGCCCAAGAGAGCACCCAAGAGCTCACAAGGTGCGCTGCACCAGGCCACCGTGCTGCAGCCTGCCTGACAGGCTTCCAGGGACCTTCGTCCTATGGCTCTGGCAGGCCAGAGATGGTACCAAGCTGCTCTTCCCTCCCCGGGTATGAGGGCAACCTGGCAGAGAACAGATTCTCCCAAGAGATGGGTCTAGGAGGCACCTGGAACACCCCAGAAGGAACGGAGGGGCGCCAGGCAAAGCAGCACCGCAGGGATGCTCAGGCCAAAACGCAGCACAGCGCCACAGACGTCAGGGATACAATGGGAATCATAGGGTGAGGATCCAGGGGCAAGGGGCCCAGGGCCAGGAGATGGCGACATACATGAGCCCAGGGAAAGCAGTCTTGTCCCGCTCCTGGAGAGGAACACCTTCCCTCCAGATCCCGAGATCCAGGCAGCCTGGTGGCCTGGGATGCGCACCCACGAGCATGTGCCCCCAGGGAGGAAGGCAGACCATGAAACGCCTCCAGAAAAGCACGCTTTTCCTGCTCCTTTTGTATTGTCAAGTTTTGTCTTCTCCATCAAGATGAAGACAAGGTGGGTCAGGCAAGAATGGAGGAAGGTGGATGCTGCAGAGGGACAATGAGGGGTGGGGGGGGAGAGATGGGGACTGGGACAGACATCGTCACCCTACGTACACGTGTGATTGCACGGATGGGGTGACGACTGCGTGTACAACCAGAGAAACCAAAGTCGACCCCGTTTGTGTACAATGAGTCGACATGATGATAACATGATGAAGATGAAGACAAGGGCAGGGGAGGCGGCCGTCCACTCCCTCTCTAGTTTCTCTTGCTCACACCTGGGGGCTGCCCCAGCTCTGGTCCCCTGTAAACACAGCACTGTGTCCTGACCTCATGACAAGGGACGAGCTCCATCCAGATTCACACTGCACTCCTACGATCCCACGTCATGACTTCAGGAAAGAAAAGTGTTTCCTCTGCCTTAATAAATCACGTGTGAGCAGCACTGAGCTTGTTTCCATGCAGAGGCGCAGGCAGGTGGGCCGCTAGCTCTCACGTGGCCCCTGCCACCGCCAAGTGGGCTTAAAGTCACGCTGCTTCTCAGGTGTGTCTGCTTACGTGGGTAAACACCACCACCTCTGCTTACTAAACAAGTCTAAATATACCCTCCCTGGGTAACTGAGGAGCATGCTATGACACTCAGTGACGCTGAGGTTGTTTCCAGATCTATGGAAAAACACACCGAGCACCTGACACAGCCCTGGAATCAGCCCCGTGCACGGAGCAGGTAGGGATGTCGAAGTAGCGGCTGGAAATGAAAGGAAGAAGTGGCACAGGACTGGCTGGCATCAAGTAAGCAAACCCTGTCCTCACGCTGCCACAGAGTCAATCACGTGACTAACAGCCTTTTCTTACCCTAAGTCACAAACCCAAACCGCATCAATATTTTTTAATCAGAGATGAAAACAAACCTTTCACAGAAACAGATGTGGAAATTAACAAAAGTGAATGGAAAAAATTATTTGCAAATTAAATGAAGGACAATTTCACAGAGCTATCAATTCACAGAAATTTGCTCATTATGAAATATACCAGATCATCACCAACACGAGCTTTCTAAAGAGCGGGTTTCCAGCAAACAACACAAGACACCTTTACCTGTTCTGTTCAATATTGGGATTTCACCCTACCACCATCCAAAGTACTCTCACGTGCTTATATTAAAATTTAAAATAAACAGTAAATGGGAATGTTCTTGACAGAACAGTGTGCACTTATGGGTAAAATGTTCTTATTGTTTACTTTCTAGCAAATAAAGACACACAGCAGTTCCATGGGCCCTGGGGTTTCTCTGCAGCAGACTGAAGTTTACAGCCAGCCCCAACAAGTTCAAGTCCATGAACTTCTGCCACCCTCACGTACACCCATATCGGCACACCGTCCCCAAGCACAGATGTGGTCATTTCCAATCCAGGCTTTGTTACATATAACTTCAAGTGTGGTCGGAGTTCAGAGCTCCATTTACATAAATGCATGTAAACTTGGTATAATGAAAACATTCATTTCCCAAACCCTAGTTTGGGAAAAGACGCACGGGTTTTTTTTTTTTTGGTTTTTTTTTGTTTTTTTTTTGTTTTTTTTGCCATTAGGACTTGTCTAAAAACAAGGAAGAGTTTTCTGAAGCACAGACTTTATTCTATTCCATCTACCATGTCCAATTTCATTTGTGATTTATTTCTCAAATACTATAGTATAAGAACTTGCTATTAAAAACAAAACAAAAATATCTTCGCTTGGGATTGTCTTGCGCATATTTTGATGACTCACAGAATCTGCCTGGGATGCTAAACAAAAACATATCAATATTCAGAGGGAAAAAGAGTCAGTCAATGCTTGCAGATACATGCAGAGGAATACACACAGGTTTGGTGTGCATGAACGGAAATGATTGAAAATAAATACAATGCGGAAAATGTGTAAAGACTACACTAAAATATACCATGGTAACTCTCAAAGGAAGAGGTCAGCAGAACACATTAAAGTATCTATCTGACTCTCATTTCTTTGAGCTCACACTGCTCTGGATATAGTCAGGCTTTAGGGACATGATCCAGGAGAGTTCTTTCAATACCTGTTTAGGCTTATACCTAGCAATCAATTAATGATCTGAAAGTCTTTCCAACCATATGTATTTTCAGCAATTATTAAATGTTAATGTTATTTAGAAAAATCTGTGTTCTGATAAATTTAATAAAGATAATTCTGAGCAATTTGGAAAGGTACCAGAAAAGGAAACAGTATTTTGCCAAAAATATAAACTTCAGTCAAAACAATAATTTGAAGAAATGTTAAAACAGTCTTACACTTGAACCTCTCAAAGAAGCAGCTACGCACACTGGGTAGCTTCTATTGCAAGGGAAAATGCTGCAATCACCCAATGTTCATGGTCCTTGGTTGCCAGAAATTTTTCAGAAATAACCACCTGAAGAATTAGCAGAGAGCTAAACATAAAGGGTTCCCACTTCCAGCATGGATTTTGGCTTCAATGGAAAAACGTAAGGCTAACTATCAGAAATGACAGTGACGACCTTACATAACAAGCTGTTACACTTAATTGTCATTGTTTCCAACCTGGTTCTAGGTTACTGGATACATGACAAGCATGCACAATGGGCATTTTATACATCAGAGTGCAGCTGATACCCATCCAGTCTCCTATAAACATGCATTTCACAGGCAAAAGCAATGATACAGGCACATTTAAAGACATTTTTGCAAAAAGCTATGTAGCTATGTCATAATCAGGCAGGAATACACTAGTAAACATGGGAACCAATTTAGAGTGGTAACAGCATTAAGCTGTTAACAGCAAAGTGCATTTGCATTTTATTGTACCTGTTTCATATAGTAAAATGTGAATTTAGGTATCACAAAACAACACAATTAAAACTGATATATAAAAGAATATGCTACTATCTCTCATTTGGATAAATGGAACACAGATTTGGTGATCTTTCTGTGTGTGTATGGTACTAGGGATTTAACCTGGGGGCACTTTACCACTGAGATAAGTCCCAGACTGGTTTTTTTTAAGTGTTATTTTGAGATAGGGTCTCACTAAGTTGCTGAGGCTGGCCTGGAACTTGCGATGCTCCTGCCTCAGCCTCCCCAGTTGGGATCACAGGCGTGTGCCACTGCTCCTGGCTCACAGATGCGGTATTTGTAATATTCTGTGTTTGTGCCTATCGCTGCCGGCCGTACCTGCATCACACAACAACCTGACTCATGGGACACGTCGATCACTAGAAAAATTCAGGGCACTATAGAAATTAACTAATTTGCTCCATGTTAAAGAATTCTAAATGAATAAATGCCAGAGATTCTGAACCACATATGCGTGGCCTCCAAATATACTGATGTGTGTCACAAAATAGATTTCAATCCCATCCATCATTTGTGTCTGGACACATGACCACAATGACATTTATTGTCGTACAATGCGTTACAGGGGCTGTTCTAAGTGCTCTGCATGTAATAGCTCATTTAAGGTTTTACAATTCTATACAGCAGGCACGATCATCACCCCCAAATAACACAACAGAAGCACAAATGGGAATCTGCCAATGGTCTGTGGCCACGTGGAGGTGTCAGGGTCTGGCCTTGGCAGCTCTGTGGCCCTCCTCTGGGTTCTGGACTCACTGCTCCCTCTTCACTATTTACACTTTCAGGTCTCTGCAGATGGTTGAATAAAAGTTCCAAATCCACCCAGATGCAAAGGCCCACCTAAGCACAAGGACCAGGCCCACGCGCAGGAACACGCGTCGTATCTGGGCATAAACTGAGTGAGGATAGTGGAACAGTGTCAAAACCAAGGACACCTTTGAAGAACCACCATGATCCCCGCGGACGGCTTCGAACTGTCTGGAACCCCTGCTGCTGCAGCTGTGTACCCCTCCCTGCCATGACTTACCTGGGGTTTTGGGTTAAAGTAACAAGAAGGGCCTGTGAAGCACCACCCGCCAGTCCCACTCCGAATCACACTGGGAGTTCACGGGGAGAGGGGGGAACAGGGAAGAGTGGGACAAGAGGGAAAGGCAGGCAGAAGGCACTGGAGCAGGAGGCAGAGCTCCCAAGACGATGGCGGCACAGCCGGCCACTGCCAGGGCTGCGGCAGGCCCAGGACGGGAGCTTCCGCCTCCCCACGCAGCCCGCAGCCTAGAGGCACCAACAGCCAACAAAACGTGCCTTTGTGTCCCAGGGCCGTGACTCTCCTCCACGCTGGATCCCACAGGCGGGCGTCCACACGCAATCTGACAGTGGACAGCATCTGGGCGCTGCTAGTCAGCAAGTCCTGTCCTCTCAGCCAGCCTCAGGTCAGCCAGGGACCACTCCCCCGCAGCACCCTCAGAGAATTCCAGAGCCCCCCAGGGTGCAGAAGGGTCCACGGCAGTGAGGACTGAGACAGGAGGACAGGCGGAGAGCAAGGCAGTTCAGTCACTTCCTCAGCAGGCGAACGTGCTCTCTAAGACAGCTGAGTCAAATACTCAGAAAACAGTCTTTTCTCAAGGAAAAGACCCTACACTTTAAATCTTAAAGACTTCAGTCACTAAGAATTGTTCCTGAAATTTAAAAATCTTCTTTTGTGAAATGAAATTTCGTATTATCCTTCACACCGCTGATTTATACCCATAGTAATATGTCCACTAGCTGGAATTACACCACGGGACACCAGCCTGACAGGCGAGCTTTGCGCAGAGACACCTCCCGGTACAAGAATATGTAGAAATTTCTCCAGGAGACCAAAGATTGATGTCTGAACTTGGAGCGTGTGAAGCCTCAAGGAAAATGAATACGGTTAACGCTACCATCTCAAAAAATAAGAATATTTTTATTCTTATTAAGTTATACAACAGCATGAGCCAGCTGGACAATATTTCGTTTGAAATTGGAGAAAAATATGGAAATTTAAGAACAAGATCTCTATTATTATAATTATTGTTTATTTTTATGAGTTCATTACACAG
This sequence comes from Sciurus vulgaris, assembly GCF_902686455.1. NCBI lineage: Eukaryota > Metazoa > Chordata > Mammalia > Rodentia > Sciuridae > Sciurus > Sciurus vulgaris. The sequence continues at coordinate 141,437,472 of NC_136470.1, forward strand.
GACGTTGTAAATATTTGTATGCATAATTCAGTGGCAATCAGTGGTATTTATCTTGACTAACATAATCTACAGATTGCAGTGCATTTATGATTTCAATGGAATGAATCTGCAGTTCTCTAAACTCTATTGTGCGGATAGCTATAAACAGGTTGCCGAGAGAAGCCTTTAGTGTCAGTGTCTTATATGAGGAAGAAAAAAGTTGCTTTTAGGCAAACCAATGTTTATTTACTACAGAATGCAACTGTTCTCAAAAGGGAATGAACAGCCTCAAGTCCTTAGAAGAAAATTTCTTTCTAAATACATAAATACAATAAAAATGCACCATGCGGTAACATAATGAAGTCACCTTCTCCTCACCCAGTGGGAGAAACCCCCATCCATGAGTCCCCTGCTGACGGGGGAGCACAGGCCTGTGGCTGTGTGGAGCTGGGGAGCGGCCGTCCACCTCAGTGCACGGTCTCTGAAGCCCTCCTCTGCTTCCAACTGTGAACACTGTCACTCGCTCGATAGGAGTTTTTCCATGACTAACACATCACTTTCTCTGTCCTGCCCATTTTCACTCAGCTTCCTTCATTTTCCAGTGTTCCTGGCTCCCAGGTGGAAACCACGGCATGTAAGGTAAGTGCCAGGGCGTGTTTCAGCCGCCTGGGTCTCAGCCACGGCAGCCTGGCCACATGGTGGATTTTAACAGAGCTGGAGAGAGGCTTCATGGCACTGCTGGGAGAAGCTGGTGGCCGATACTGGTCCCAGGGTGGGAGAGCGGGACTGACGTTCTCCATCAGCAGACGCTCAGAGCATCTCGCTCTCACTGGGTCACGGCTGGCGTCACTCTACGAATCTGAAAATGGCCTGTCTCCATCTAAACCCCACCCCAAATCATGCCTTTTACTAGAATTTTAAAAATCAGATAACCTATAAATAATACAACACTGTGCACAGTAAATTTAAAATAAGAGCTGAGTTTATAAATATTCTTGCTATATTATATAGAGAGGCTCTTTCCAATTCAAATGTATTGTTATTTCTAAGATTAAATGTTTCTAAAACAGAAAAGATAGAAGAGTCTCATTTTCAAAATAGGCTTTATGTATAAAAGACAAATATTGAAACATTTACCCTAGAAATGATATGCCATTAGAATTTACTTTAAAATACTCAAGTTTACCCTCATGCAGAACAGAAAGAAGTCGGAGGATGGAAGCAATAAGATTAATAAATATTGAAAATTGTCAAAACTAGATTATGGTATTCACTTCACTTATGTTTATGTTTGAAATTGTTCACTTAAGACCTGTTTAAAAATACAGAAGTGTGCACAAGTTTCATATTAAATCACTACTTCACTAAAGTAATTAAATCACTTAAAATACAAAATACAGATTACGTATGATGTATTCTCACTTTGGAATTTACAACTTTAATTAAGTAGATATAACATATCTTTAATTTATTACAGAATCATGAACACTATCATTTTATCCTCTTGGCTATATCAAACAACCTATGCCTAACATTTTGAAAATTACCCTGTCACTGTTGAAGGCAGTTAAGTGAGATGGTATCTAGAGGAAAATCTGCCTTTGTTCTTCAACCAAAATAAGAGTCATCAGTAAGCAATTAATTTGAAGTCACTTTGTTTCTATAACAAATAATAAAACAATCAAAGAAGAATGTGACGTTCAGAAGTCCGCTCGCCCCCTAACTGGCTGATACCTGGCTCCTCCTTAGGTCCGTGTATTTAACTGGCAGTTCTGCACCTGTTATAATCTATCCCCCAAAGCATCAGGTCACTACATTTCCAAAATATAACAATGAACTAAAAAATTCTTGCATTAATCTTCCAATGAGGGCCACTTTAGAGTAAGTGAGGCACTACCGCCTGACTCAGTTCATTTTCCATAGCATATACATTCAAATAGCAACGTGCCTGGTGGCTTCTCGGGTGCTGAGGGGTATCACCTGCTACTCCAGAGCTCGGCAGGATGACTCACAGCAAAATAAGACAAATGGGTTGAAATGGAAGGAAATCAAGTGCTGTGAAAATCAACCTGTAAAACTCACAAGTGATGACACACACTTGCTCTAAAAGTAACGTCTTAAATCAGAAATGCATTGTCTTTAACTCCAGAAAAAGACACTTTTGATATTAATTAAATTCAAGGTCAGAAAGCCATTTCTCAGTATTCAAACAGCAACAAAACCTCTGGCTATGGCAGGCAGCCTGGGTACAGCGTTTTAGCTGCACTGTGAGCTCTACAACTGCTGTTTCCTTTTCATTTCAGTTGTGCTGTCAACAGGTCACAGAATCTTAGCGACAAACAAGACAGAACGGGAGACAACCATCCCATTCTGCCCAGGAAGAGCTGAAGGCTCGTGGGATGAGAGGGCTGTGTTCCTCCCAGGGGCGGCAGGCCGGGCCTCCCTGCCGGCTGGTCCTCACACAGGCTGCCAGGTCCTGGCATTTACAGTCTCCTCCTTTATATGTCTGAGTCCCAAAATTAACTTACAGAGAGAGAGCTACATATACATACATGTATGTAGATATATGTCATCTCTATATATAGAGAGATAAAATGATCACAAACTTACAGAAATCATCAATAGGTTAGGCCACATATCCATTGTACTTTCAAGTCTTTGGCAACTCACTGGGAAACTTATCTCAGTATATTTGTCGTGGGTATCAAGTTCATTAAAGACACAACCTGCATTTATTCCCAATACCTAGCATCCTTAAATGGTTTCTAAATCGGCCATCTGCAGCCATTCCAGGGTGGGCCCTATAAAATTATCTAAGAGATTCTTCAAGGAGGGGTCAGCAGTGAACCAGGGGCTCGGCCTGATGGAAGACAGATCACTGTGCATGCGGAGCAGTCCCTGTCCAGGGGGCACATCTGTCACCCAAGTCCCAACATGGCCTGTGCAGGATCTTGACTTAAAACTCCAAAAGTGGTAATGCCAGTAAAAGGCCAGACGAGTCAAAAAATAACAAATGGGATTCCTTTTCTCTGCTGTAATAACCAATTTCCATTCTCCTGCAGCCTCTCTCGCTGGGTCTGATTCCTTCCCCAACCTGCAGGTCACAGTCACAGGCTGCCATCAAAACTTGGTTTCCAGTTCGAAATATTTTTTTGAGAAGCTAAATTGTGTTAGCAGAACTGGCTTCAGAAAGTAGCCTGAAGCTATAAATACGTTGCAAACACAGTGTTTTACAGGTAGGTAGATTTTTTTTTATCTCCAGATCAAATGTGTCCTCTATTGGAGTCATTAACGTGAAGCAGAGTCACGGCGTCGCCTCCCGTTCCGAGGACGCTGGTGATGAACACATCACCTGGGCGGGCGGGCAGGTTTCAGCTTTCACACCGGTTCCGACAGCGGTGGACTTCTAGACGAACTTGACCTGAACGGACCTATCTTGCTCTTCGTGCCGCCTGTGAACTTCCCGTGTCAAGCCACACAGGGCTGACCGGTCATTACAAAGGGTGCATTGTCCCTTTGCAAGTGATCTCTTGCTGAGATAACAAAAACACAACGTTATTATAAGTCACACTATAGCTACATTGTGTACAGATGTCCTGTCTTGAGGAATGTTAAGTAGAAAAGACGCAGACCCTGCTAAACAAAGACTCTGCAACTGAGCTGAAAGCAAGACACACGCCACCCAGCCTCCACTCCGGAGCTTCGGTGATCATACTGAAGAAGGAAGAAACTGGATTCTGGGCACTGAGCAGGAAGAAGGGGCATCTTAAATTGATGCATACGTGGAGACGAACCTTCCCCAGGCCCACACGCTGCTTCCGATCAGGCCTTGGTGGAACTGGGCTGGAGCTACCTGTGAGGCCACGCTCCCTGCTGGGCTCTGCCAGGAGGAGTAGACCTCACTCCTCCCTGGCTTCAGGCAGAGTATGGAAGACGGTGACGTGTTAGGGCAGCCTGACCGACTGTCACCCCCGGGGACAGAACCAGCCAGAGCCCTGCAGGTGCCTGCTGAGCGTGGACTGAGAGGACCCTGCGGCAGAGGCTGCCCGGCCTCCAGGTCCAGAACCGGCCACCCATCTGTGGGCCCAGGGACCTCTCGGTTCCGCCTCCCGGGCAGGCCGACCCACCCCGGGCCTCAGGGGGCTGCCGCTTTACAAACCAGGAAACCCTGCACCCAGAGCCCCTGCCTCACCTCCTGGGAGTGGCTCCTGGAAGAGAAGAAGTTAAAGGTAGCTGGAGGCTGGGCAGAGACCAAGCCCGGTGTCACTGGGTCTGTGGACTGGCCTGCCGCCTCCGGCGTCTTTGCAGAAGCAGCAGCCTTCCCTGAACTGGCCCTCCTAACAGCTAGAACAACCAACCGCACACTTGCGTTTATCGGGGGGACGCGGCACAGAGCCCCTGCTAAGCCACCGCCACACCCTCACCTAGAGGCCGGGCACAGTCTGTACACTCGGCTTCGAATGAACCACGTCCCCTGGTGCACAGGGTCTTTACAAAGTCCTAGTGCCTTCGATTCACATCCTCCCATGCTGTTCTCAAGTGCTACTCATGACTTCTAAAAAGCAAAAAATAAAATAAGAATATTAAATTCGTGAATAAAAATACAACTGTAAAACAAAATGTGTAATATTGTAAACCATGACTGAAAAGGACTATCTTTTGACCATGTTTTCATAGGTTTGGTCCTATTTATGCTATTATCATGTAAAAACTTAGAACACTGTCATGACATCATCTATTTTATTTGAAACATATTTCTATGGTTCATTTTCCTGACTACCTCCTTTCGTTTTAAAAATATGAAACCTTCACATACATATCAGTGTAGACAATTCCACAGATAGTTTGAATTTGTTCATTCCATGAAATAGCCCCTAAGTTTGAGCACTTAACCCAAATACTATCTCTATTTTGACATAAATACAAAAGTGAATGAATGCAGTTAGCTCATGGGAAGGGGGCTGGACCGCCTTTTTTCTTTTTTTCATTCTTACATGTCTACAGGGCTCCTGCAGGGCACTCCTGCCCACCAGAGGACATCTGGACACATGGGGAGTCACAGAGGAGGTCAGGGGAAACTGCTGAGCACGTAGCTGGAGGAGGGCAGGGCGCTGCCTAGCATTCTCCTGCAAGGGAGGACCCCCACGGCCGGGCCTGGTCAGACCCCAAGTGCCACGGTCCTGCTGCTGAGGAACCCTGGAAAACATGGACATCTAAAAACACTGCATCCTTCAGAAAGGAAACGGGTGCTCCTCCTAGCCTACAACCTTAAATGTAAACCATGCTACCCGACCGTAGGTGTGCAAAACCATCTGCAACTGATCCAGCCAGGAAGCTCTCTATGTCTAATAACCGAGCATCTGCACAAGAGACCCCACTAAGGCTGGCTCTGTCAGGATCCCGCAGCCCCTGGGCCCCCCGGGGATCTGCTCGGCATCAGCAAAGGCACTGAAACTGTGAGCAGGGTGCTTTGTCAGTGCTGTGATCTGCAAGTCAATCAGGCTTAATTGGTCCAATAAACAAAAACATTACACCAATTATAAATTCTCCAGAATCACTGTCGTGTTTTCATTGATTAATTCCTACTCATTTACTCAAAAGAAAAGAGTTCGCAGCAAGAAATAAAGTGATTTAAATGATATCCAGTGCCCCACAAAGCCAGGTGTCTAATTATAGCAACTCCTTTCTTCTCTCTCCTGGCAATATTAGCTGCAGAGACTAGGTGCCCCGTGCTGTGAGAAATAATTAAATATATATATATATATATACACATATATGAATTTTTTTAAGATATACATAAAAGATATATTTATATACATGTAAAATACATATTTTATATACATATATACAACTTTTAGATGTCATGTTTTTTAGGAGAAAAATACCTAAAAGAAAATAAAGTTCTTAGGTAAGAAAAACTGGCTGAGACATCAATAATTTGTTTAATTTATTAAATGGCTAATAATTACCTAGGTCTGTCTTTGAAATGTTTTTAATATTGGAGTTAGCTTCTACCAAAGACGGGTGTACACTCCCCAAATTAGAACCATCAGGATCAGTCCAGAGTGTCCAGGATAGGATACTGAAACGCACACCGGCTATGGACCTCTGCTCACCAGGACCTTTCGGCTGTGTCCCCAGCTGCCCTCAGGAGGCCCGCAGCCCTGAACCCTCTTTCTTCCTAACTGCTCCTCAGCCCGCACCCCTGCCCTACAGGAAGCTACGGCCAGCTCCTGGAAGACCCTGCAGTTGCTCAGGCCTCTCGGACTTGAGGAATAAGGACGCCCAGGTCTCGAGTGAGGGTTCTCTCTATGGGCCCAGGCACTGCACATCACTGCCCAAGGTCACCAGGAGGACCCTGGACGATCCCGGCCTCTCTCCCCAGGGTTTCCACAGTACCCACCAGTAAACACAGCCCAGGCGCTGCCTATCTTTCCTCTCCTGTGTAAGAGTAGTCTTTAAAGGTAAGGAGACTCATCCGTTCCCACTCAGAGCCTCAGAGTCCAGTGCAGAGAAGACAGAGTTCCCTCCTGAGTAACGGCATCGCTGAGCAGGGTGCGTGATGGTGCTCTGAGATCTGGCACACGGCCCCTCCGACTGGGTTAAAGGGTCACATTTTATCTCTCTTCTGATCAAATTATAATCTCTCTCTCTCTCTCTCTCTCTCTCTCACACACACACACACACACACACACTCTCCTACAGCCAGGCTGTCTGTACACTGAGACCGTCCAGGCTCAGCTTCACTGTCTTATACACACAGCTATGTAATAATTATTTGATGAATGGATGAATCAAGAAGTAAATTGTCAAAAATGGTTGAGTATAACTAATCTAAGGAGAGCAGACTCTGGGCAAAGACGACTGGCAAAAAGGAATGTGTATGTCACTCACCACTGCAGTGAATCAGAAAAAAGTGTGAATACAGATGTGTTCGTGTATACGTATGGCACACTGAAAATCTAACAGGGCGGGGGTGTGGTTCAGCAGGGGGGCGGGGGCTGGGCTCAATCCTCAGCATGGCAAAGTACAAAAATAAGAAATGAGATGGCAGGCACGACTGCTTCAACAGTACGTGCAATTTTTTGAGGGGGTGAAATCTTTCAAAATAAAATTTGGGGAACAAACACCAGTAGTTGTAATAAATGTGGAATACACTGAATGAGGGGCTAACACAACTCTGTGGGAGTCACTAAAGGACAGAAGAGCCCCTGGCCAGGCCCGGGGAGCAGGGGAGTCTGGTTAGGGCAATTCCCGGGATGGGGCTGAAGGACAGACATGGGGAAGGCAGGCAGTCCCAGGCAGGGGGGTCACTCCTGCAGGATTCCTTCAGTGGAAAACACCAAAACGCGGTTCCTCAAGATCATGACCGCACAGGTCTGCGACTTCAGCCATCACTGATCCAAACCACCCGGTCCGGGACGGGGCACTCGGGCTCCAGTGGGTATCAGGAGAAGCTGCCTCTGCTTCCGGTAAGTGCGGAAGAAACGGGGTGAGGACAAAAGGCAGGACGACTGACCTAAGGGCAGCCGCAGAGCCACTCAAGACCTGCCAGGGAAGATGCCAGAAGAGGACAGAACAGTGGTTCAGGCACGAGGCAGAGCTAGCCATGGACGTCACCAGGGCCCAGGCGTGGTGCTCGGCTGCCATGAAAAGGCCAAGGGCTCCACCCGAGACCAGAGGGGCCAGCGTCCTGGAAGAGGCCAAGCAAGAGCAAAGCGGCCGGCAGCTTCGAGGGCAGTCCGATCAAGACCTTCCAGACCCCTTGGGACCACGTTCCAGGTGTGCCCTGGCGTGCATTCTCAGGCGGGGCTGGCAGAGCTGCAGATGAGGCAAGGCAGGTCGTAAGAGGCATGGCTGAACCTGAGTCATGGAGGAACCTTCCGCCGACACAGGAGCCTGCAGCACCCAAGCTGACGTGGCAGTCCCACTCGCCACTGCCACTAGGGGATCTAGAGCTGTCCCGGAAAGTCCCGGGACTGTCACCTCGCTCCCCCTCCGGACCCAGAGGCAAGACCCTGCTCTGTAATGCGGCCCCTCAGGGGGCTTCTGGAGCCAACTCGCCCGGCTGGCCAGAGTGTGGGCATCCCCTCCCAAGTCCACATCCAGTGACCCCGCTCAGGTCGTCTGAAACCCGTTGCCATGTCAGCTTTGACACCACGGGATCAAGGTGTTCTGCCCCTTCCTCAGATTCCACAGGACCCACCCCACTGGGACAGGCAGGAACCAAGCACGCACCTCATGATAAGTAACAACCAAAATGTGGTCTTGAATAACACTGTAAACAAAAACTACAGGCCAGAGAGAGAGATGAAAATGTATTTTCAGATTTAGTGCAGCAATCTGTTGGTCAGCAAATTGGTTTGGAGGCCTTTTGTAAATCAAATGATTTGAAACTTGAAATGTAATTTGTCCTGCCCAAGCAAGTGACCAGGTCAAAATATATATATAGTTCCTGCTAATGTCAGCAAAGACTGCAGCGAAAACCTCTTCTTGTGTATACATGGAGCTGAAGTCAAGTGACAGAACAGGTGCGTGGGCCTAAACGGGGTTATTCTGAGGATGCAGGGTCTGACCTCTAGGGAAATATTAGTCACCGTTCATAAGTAGCAAAGCTGGTCTCTCGGGGAGTCAAACTGTTTTCCCTTCAAAGGAAATCAATCAAATATACTTGTTAATGTACTTTTAAGCAACTGGTATCTTTCTATAATGTGCATTTATTAGTTTAAGAAGGCTTTTATGAAATCAGAGATTAACTGATGTGCATCCTTTAGTTTCTTTGAGGGAAAAGACTTAGCTCATACTTTCTTGTGCAATCCACCACTGGAAAAGCAGCAAAATATGTTTTATTGTTATGACTAGAAGAAAAAATAAAAGCCAGAATGCTATCACTTAGATACCTCAATTCATTCACCTGAAGGGCAAAGGAAACAGACGTATTTAAGGCAAGACCAGTGGGGTGAAGATATTCGCTCTGAAGTGGATGCAATACAGACCTGCATGCCTGCATCCCAAGTATCATTTGCCCTCTCTCCTGACCTTTCTCCTAGGGAGTCATTTAAATACTGGAAGGTGACTGTCGCCCCCTCTTTTCTCCTGCTCAATCACTTACTGCTTTCCTCGTTTGTAGCTCAGGGCTGTACAAGTCCTAAGAAGTCATCAATAAATGTGTGTTTAAATACCGACAAATTTTAACCTTAAATCATACCAGCAACCAAAGAGGACGACGTGTTTACGAGGAGGGGCGCAGCGCTTCGACGTGGCTCGCAGCTCCTCAGCCTAGAAGTCGTGTTCGCGTGAGGACGCCTCCTTGACCCGCGCTTGGCTCCCACCCCATGCCAGTCGGCCTACCTGCCGGTGGTCCACTCAGATCCGGGATTCATGAGGCTCCTTGCCGTCCCTACTGCCCTCGAGGACAGGACGCCTTCGCCTTTTGCCTGCGCTCTGAGCTGTCCTCTCCCTCCCCACTGACCAGGTGACTCTGCACCACGGACCCCACGGGTCCCCCCTTGGTCTGCCTCCATGCACACCCTGACGAGCAGATGACACAGGACACCAGCTAACCTCACACGCACCTCTCGGCAGCTCTGCTGGGACGGCTGAGTGTCCTCTCTGGGCCTGGATCTCCCTCCTCAGGAGCCTCGCCCACCCTACGCCCGTCTGCAGCCAGGGTCCTGGGGGCGCCCATACTTAGGAGAACGAGGTGGGAAACCTAGGGGCCTCCAGGAGCCTGGTGCCCCTCCTGCCGCTGCCCCACCCAGAGCACAGGCACCTGGGCACCGTGGCCACTCCTTGGCTTGACCTCCCTGCTCCTCCAAAGTCTGGTGCGGAGGCAGGAACAGAGTACCAGGAAGCATGGAAAGGCGCCCTGTTCTGCTCGCCTCACGCTGATCACCTTCTTTTCTACAAACCTCAAAATAGACATTTGGAGCCATCCAGGCGAACGCTCCCTTATTTTGGAGGTAAGAAAAGCAGCCCCCGGTGCGGGACGCCTGGCCCGGAGGCAGAGGCTGCCCGACGGCGATCATGGCCTTCTGAGAGCTGGGCCCGGCCTCCTTCCACAGCACCATCACCATCATTAAGAACACCGCTGACTGCCTCCACCACTGCTCCGGTCCTGGCGGGGTCTCTGCAGCCTTGCGGCGGCGGCCTGGAGACAGGCATGAGCCCAAACGGGGTAGGACAGGAGCTCAAGGCTGAAGATCTCGGGGTAGCGCGTGAGGGTCACTCCAGGAGAGCTGGGGACGCGGGGGTCTGCTCAGGCCAGCTCGTGCCCAGCTGCCGTCCTCCCACTGACCCAAAACAGACACAGGAGCCCAGATGGCTTTGAATGACACACCTGAGGGCACGAGAGAGCGTGCGCACACGTGCACACCACACACACACACACCTCTGGCACAGAAAACAGAAGCACTGCACTTCTGTGATCAGACAAAACCAGATCATTCCCACAATGAGGTCAGAGGTGCGAGGGCAGCTACCTCAGCGTGGTCCCTACGGATAATCACAATTCACCAGACGGGGTGCACGGGAAGGCCCGGCCCTGCCAGGGGCTCAGCTCCCCCGCCTGATGCCGGCACAGGTGGGTTTCCCAGCCTGGGAATCCGGGCGGGCGGGCGGTAGGGGACAGGCGCACAGGCAAGGCCGGTTCGTGGATGTGGCCTTTCCGAGCAGCCTCCTCCCCTCTGGGACATGTTCTAGGACCCAGATCACCGAGGGGCAGGGACTGGCCAGGAGGGGCCCCACGGGAGTGCTGCTGGCAGCACATGACGACTGTGAGGGTGGTCTTGGAAGGGACCAGAGGTCCATGTTCCCCCAGCGCTGCGGCGACAAAGACCACGGCTGAGGAGAAGCGCACGCCGAGGAGCCACTGACTTCACAGGACATCTGAGGTGGGTGACGACTGCCCAGGACCGTCACCACCCGCTGTTCTACTGGGCTGCACCAACACGGGTCAAAGGGAAACCAAAAGCCCGTCCCTGCGCGCCACTCTAGAACTCTCGCTTCCTCCCGTGAGAACGGCCTTGTGCAGCGGAGGCCAGAAGCCATCTAGTGCGCCTTTCTTCTAAAAAGGCAGGCTGTCCTCTGCCCTGGCGGGCTGCAGGGCAGTACTGACCGTGACTCTGAGGCTGGGGACCGATTCACCAGGCGCAGCAGGTGCTCCCCAAAGCACAGCTAGGCAAAGAGCAGATGAAAATTTCAGATTTTCAGCGAGTTCTAGAATGTCCACTTTCCCACAGTGCAACGGTGATCGCGGAGAGGGAGTGCCCTTCACCTGTTTTGGGCTCCACCTACCCCACAGCTCAGCCGAGCAGCAGCACACAGGCTGCACATGAATTAAACAGTGCCTTTTCCTCACTGAAAGCTCACTGGACAAGGAAAGAAAATGAAACATGGAAGAAATGCTGATTCTGTGATCTCATAAAACCTCAATGTTTTTACACTTTACAGTAACTTAAATAACAAATATTTCAGGCTAAAACTAAAATGCAAATTTAGTGTCCATTTCCACAACTACCAAATACATAGTAATAAACCAACGTTTAAAATATTTTACTTCATTTGATTAAATCCATGGCAAATTTTATGATCACAGTTTTTTATTTTAGTTTAAAATTTAAATATTTAACCATGTCCTAATTATACCATCTCTGGGGCTTAAATTTATAAAGCAAAATGAAACTGGGATGTGGACGCAGGTGTCCAGCAGTAGGCACACTCGCCCCTCGGATCCCTGGGAGGACAGCATGGACGCCAGAGAGGCCCAGTGGCACCTGGACCCAGGCATCAGCTCTGGAGCCCAGACCCACACCAGGAAGCGGTTCGCCTCTCAGACACGAGTGCAGGGCCTGGGTCTCACTTTGTTTTCTCCCCATAACCTCAGTTAATCATCTGCTCACGCCCTCTCAGTAAGTGCAGGCGGATCCCAGGGACAAGTGCCCACACCCGAGGGCAAAGGTGATAGAACTCCTGCCTCCGCCAGTTCCAAGTGCCATGAGGCAGTTTCAGGAAATAATGACAATCCACTCAGAAAACCGCCGTAAACATTCCTCTAAAGGCAAAGACTTGGGGAGAATCATTGAACCACTCTGAATCCCAAGTCCTCACCTATAAAATGGGCATAAGAAGTATTTATGTCTGAAAAGAGAGAATCCTAAACTGAGGGTAAGTGTGCTCAGTGGACTTCTCTTCCAGCAAGAGATGCCCATTTTTATTCTTTATAAACCAAAGCCTTCGGACGTATTTTTCATATGGTAAAAAAGTGTAAAATTAGAGTGATACCTGCTTTGAGCTTTTAAAGAATGAAGCAACTTGAACACAGAAACAGGCCGTGGAACCCCGACCTGTCACTAACCCGTGACAAGAGCACAGTCTTCTACAGCACATCGCTGATGTCCCTGCACTGCGGCCATGAGCAATAGAAGATTAATCCATTTATCACAAAAGCCTCCTACAGAACAGACTGGCCAGAGATCTGCCGTGAACAAAAAACAACTGTGTTTAGTGCTCAATCCACCACCTGGCTCGTGATTACCCTTTCATCAATAATTCTGTCTCCATCTTTCTCCCTCAACAAATCTGAATATAGGTAGCAACAGATTTATTTACCTCTTCCACAGGGACTGAGAGACCAAGCCCTGACTTTCTCTGAACACCTCCTAGAGCTCACCTAAAGCAGGAGAACTTTATGTTCTCATCTCTTCCAACACCTCACCCATTAATACAGCACAGACCTGTGGGCACTCGGAGGCCAGGAGGGCTGGGGCGGGGATTTTGGAGGGCAACAGGTGGGCTGCAGATCCTGTCTACACCTGTGTATGCAGGCTGGACTTGGGGTCATATGCTGATGTGCACTGTGTTTGTAACATCTCTCAGATCCTCAAACTAGACCATAAACCCAGAAAGACGTTAGCATCTGCTGGGACATCCTCTTTAGCAATGAGTATGCCCAAACTCGGCAGAACTCCGTGAACAGCTGTGGCGCTACATGACCTACACATGGATTCACCTACAAGTGTCTACTTCATCGTAGACACCTAGCCACTGATGTTCTGACAAAAAGAAGAAGAACACAGAAAAGCAGGCGAGACACAGCCTGGCTGGGTCCAGCCTGCCTAGCGCCCTCCAGGACTCCTCCCCGGCCTCTGCTGCATCCAGCTGGTGCCCTACAACCAGAGCCAAGGGAATGGAGGCATAAATGAAGCTTGACTGGAGCAGAGGTGACTGGCCCGTGCTCTTCCCCTTCCCTCTCTGGACAGTCTCAGCCATGCAGGTCCTGCTGCAGGAAGGAGGAGCGAGTGCGGATCCTGGGGGGCTGCATGAAGGAGAGCACCACACACCCTACAGAAGAAAGCAGAAAACCCCGGTGGCAAAGCCAGAGATCGGGGTGCCTCCTGCTAACCGACCACAAGCTTACCCAGACACTCCAGCATCCAGGGGGAGACTCTCATCTGATGGACGTAGTTCAAGCCTGTCTATGCTTAGATTTTTTAAATGATGCTAATCAAGTGCTATTTCTCTACTTTTGTATATTATCCATCATAAAGTCAATTCAAGCTTCATTAAAAATATACTACATGATCCAGAAAGTGTGTCTATGCACCTCCCCAAGAAACAAGGATAAGACCCCAACATTTTTCAAGAACCACACAGCTGCTCATGAACGAGATCACCCACACATCTCAAGTGGGCATTTACAGAATGTCCCAGCCACCACGGGTGGGGAGAGCTGCCAGTCACAGCGCCGGCTGCATCCCAAGGACTCGGGTGAGTGAGTGCCTGTGACAGGAACCAGTGCGGGGTGCGATGGGGACCCAGCCGAGGGAGCAGGAGGGGAAGAGAGGCCCCAGAGAGCAGTGCCCGGCTCCAAGTTCACAACCAAGAAATCGAGGATGGAAAGCTGTGCGTGAGGACCAGATGGGAGGGGGAGTGTGAGGGAGGAGATGGGTTCCAGGAACTCCCGGGAGGCCTGAGGAACGGTGGAGGGGGGCCCAAGAGAAGGCTTCGTCTGACAATTCCAAAGTCAGTAAGAGATCTCCAAGTGCTTTCCCGGAAGCTTCTAGAAGGAATTGTGCAACTGCATACTTGTAATGATCAGTGTTGCAAGTGAGAACAATGCTCATCAATAAAAACCAGGAAAGAACGCAAGAAGCTGTCCTCAGCCACATTTCACTTGACCTGAATATCCTTTCTCACCCTTCTATTTTTTCCTTCTCTACTTATTTTGAAGAGAAATAAAACCAAGTATCTAAATAAAAGGAATAAAATCTAGTGTCTAAAATTGCAGACTGCATAGCTTTACATCACTCAGGAATTTAAAAAGTTACAATGTTCATTTTAAACCTGGTACTGAACCTAGAAGAATGAAAGTGGTTCATAGTTTCTACGTCTATGAAACCTAATTTGGGGGGGGAAAAAGGATTATTAGTTATTTATGTAAATAGTAAAGTGGGTGAGCAGAGGTCAAGTGTACACGGGGAGCCGGGTATGCAGCCTGGGCTTCTGCATTCCTACAACACAATCGAGAGGCGGGAAGAACATCTAAGGAGGCTGAGTGTGTCCAAGAACTGCCGGCTGAACTGTGTCTGAAAGGCTTCATGTCTTTAAATTTCCCAGGATAACTTCTGGAAGGACCTCTGATCTACAGGTGCGACATCTACAGTTTACGGTAACTCTCACGTGATTCCACAGCTACTGGTTCCTGAAGCCAGAACTTTAACTCCAGTGGCCTGACTTCCTTTATGATCCTTCCCACTTTACACACAAAAACGCGTCTTTAAAATTGTTAGACTATGTACTTCAGGTTTAAAAAAATGTCAAGATTGGGAAGACATATTCCACGAAATGACACTTTTAATAAAACTGAACAAACTGAATTTATAGAAAAAAGTGGACAGCAAATTCAAGGAAAAAGCAACCTTTATTTTTTAGATTCTTACTTAGAGTCAGTTTTACTATGAAAGAATCAGCAATTTAATTCAACTCTTCCAGTCAAGGGATTTGTACCAACCAGAGTGCGGTCAGATCAGAGTTGACGACACAGTCTAATTGACCTGGTGGATATGAATAGCACTTAGAGGCTATTTGTTCTGTAGACGTTTTTCTTACTTTCGTTTTCGGTCAAGCGTTTCCACCGTCCACAATGAATCATGGTTGAAAATCATACACCTGGCTTCAGAAGGACCCAGTCCTGAGCTCTCAGCTACATTTTGTTAGACTGGAACTTTCTTAACCAGGGGGCTTAAAGAGTCTGATAGAATGACCTTCCCTTTGGTGTGGAGCGGGATTTGCTTCGGGATGGCTTTGGAGGTCCGGCTAGGTCACTAGGCGTCCCTGGCCTTTCACTGGACAGCTAGGCAGGGCTGCAGAACCCATCTGCTGGCGAGACTAGCCTTGCAGGTTGCTGAAATACCTCCGTCTCACCAACAGGGAGCACCTAGCGGGCGCCTAGGTGGAAGAACTGTCCTCAGAGCTCACCGTCAAGGAGGGAAGCCCTGTGGGCAGCGAGCTGGAGGATTTGAAGGATGTGGACCCAGGGACGAGAAAGGCAGGCACCCGGAGGAGAGGTCAGCGAGATCCCAGGGCTGGGCAGCTCCGTCCTTACCCGCGTCCCAGGGCGTCTGGCCCACCTTCCTTTCAAGCCAGGCTCTTGGGCCCACTGTGCTGGCCCTTTCCCAGCATCTTTGAAGCAGCTCTGCGGCCACCATCCCGCTCTGATGACTGCCCTGCCCTCTCCACTGATGGCTGCGCCTGCCCTTTGAGCAGAGGCCGAGTCCCCGTCCTCTGACAGTCCTCTCCCTGCTGTCTTCTCCAGACGCCCGTTTCCCTTCCCCTTGCCGCTGGACTTCCTCGGAGAGCTGTCTGAGCCTGCTGGCTCCCGCAGACGCCCAGCCCGCCCGTGACTCACGCTCCTGGAATCTGGTCTGCTCACCTGCCACCCTAGCCGCCCCCGTCCTCCTTCCTTCCTGGGTGCCTTCTCTCCCCTCTCCTAATCAGACGCCTTTCACGTTCCCACCATGGACACGCTTGCTCGGGCGCAGTCACTGATTTCTCTTCTAGCTGCGGGTCACATGGAGGTGCACGAGCACTCCTCTTCAGATCGCGTCTTCTGATGGAACCTTCTGGAACGGCATTATCTGTCCTAGACCAATGACCTCCAACGACTGTGAATTCAACGACTCTGAACCAAAACCAGTCTTACTTCCCGCGCTTATTCTCCCTTAAAATAAAGAGTACCTTGTACCCTGGCAAAGGGCAACACTACCTGTAACTGTCCAAACTGGAAACCTCAACCATTTTCCATTTTCCTGCTTACACACTGAGAACCAGGTGACAAAACAGCAGCCGAGGACACAAAGTCCACTCTGCCCACTTTTTAAGGTGCTGACATTTTTCAGACATCTCAATTTTCCTGCCACCTTGGCAGGCGGGCTGTGATTTTACTGTTCAAGATGGACTACTGCAAAAAGTAGCAACTGCCTCACCTCCTGCTATCAAGATGACAAGCAGGTTAATCAGAAACGACCCCAGCCTCTCAGGTTCAGTTGATTCCTCGGAGTTTCGTAAAGAGTCAAAGCTCTCCATAGTCAAGAGCGGACACATGGCAAGCCATCGAGGAGGGCGTCCATGCTCCTGCGTTCTTTGTCCTCATTTTCTAACGTGACTTGAGTGCACTGTTACACTCAGCTATCATTCACTAAATACGCAGCGGCAAGATTCCCGCTAAACGGGAAACTTTGCTGTGTTCACTAAACGAAGACCCTGATGTCGGCCTGTTTTCTTTGATGTTGCTTATGTACTTTTTTTGACTACAAAACAAGACAGCGAAGGTAACAATTCAAAAATTGCTCTGTGCTAAGACAAATAAATGCACAGGGAGAAATAAGTGCAGCCACCCTGCACAACGCTTGCTCAAGCCTGTGAACACGCCCCGCCCGGCACAGGACAGGCCTAGCCCCAGGGGGCTGAGAGGGCCTCTCCCTCAGCCAAGGCGCTTCCTCTCCCTTCAAGTCCCACCTCTGCTCATTTCTGCACCGGCTCCTGCTCCTGGTGGGTGCTCAGGTCTACTGACCTCCCTGGATTTCCCAACACCTCACAAGCCCTTCCTGTGCAATGCACTTCACCCGCTTTCTCCGCCTTCTGAAGCGGGCGCAGAGCTGAGGGGAGGGCCGTGGCCGCACACTGAGCCCCCTGCAGGTCTTGGTGCTTTCCTGCTGCACGCAGGCACATGTCCCGAGGTACTGACTGCTCAGTCCTCCTTTGGTAAGAACTACCATCAAACCAAAGTCCCCACCTTCACTTGAAGTGAAGGGGACAAGCAGCACATCAGTCTTCTAAACCATGAATCACCTTCACGCACCTTCGACGATCTTGTCTCGGAGGTGACCCCAAGGATCAACGCTTGGCTTTGGAACGGCCCTGTTGATGATGGGGTTTTCTCATGTCCTTATTCCCCAAAGCTCTGTAAATGGAGGTAATTCAACATTTCCCTCACTGAAAATTCTGACCCCGTGCTAACAAGTCTCTGACCACACATTGCAAGTTCTTGCAATGGCTTCTGTGCAGTACTGACTGTTCCCTAAAACAATGAATGGGAAGAGGAGTGTGTACCGTTCATTCACTCACACATCCTCACTATCGTACACTTATTTCTTAATAAATATACACTGAATTATCCAGGTATTCGAGGAAAAAACTGCTTTTTGTTGATAAAGTGCATTCTATATTCTGTAGTGTTTGTTAAAAATACATTTTCTCCAGAAGGGGCAGATGGTTGTGCTTTCTGTTCCCTATTTTTCCTCCAATCACATACACTTTCTCACTTGGGAAATACATGTGAAACTCTTGTGGACTAAATTCTAAATATCTTCATTTCTAATACCCGTGACTTAGCTTGAAGGAATCTTTCTCCACTCCAGTATTCTTCTAAGTAGATTAAATGTTATATCACTAATTACAAAACAATCACACTTTCAATTTTAAAGTTCATGAAAGCCACAAACAATTACGGGACTCAGAGGCAGGCTCCAGGGACAGGCTGACTTTTCATGGTATGCTTCCAAACATGCACTTCCTGTTACTGCTTTCCGTGTACGTGAAGGGGTTCAGAGAGATGGAGGGTTACCAAAAGGAACTCCCCATTCAGCCCAGGGAGGCAAGATGGTGGGCATGCTTCAGAGGGCACAGGACACACAGGTGACATTGTGACCAGACAGGAGACTAACGGAAAGTGACTGGTTCCCCACCTAGGCTTTGCCCACTGTCTCCTTATGTGGCTTTCAGTCTTCTTTGCTTTAAAACACCTGACTTCCATCAAAAGTACCAAATACATTAAAAACCTGAAGTGGAAACTAACCTGACATAAGGGTTAGCATATTGGAGCTGTGAGCAGAAAATGGCCTATCTCTCGATTTAAATGCAAATCCTAAATTTAAAGTATCTTTGAAATGGAAAATTGCAACATAAAAATAATTAAAAGGATAAACTAACTGAATTTCAGTTCAATAAATTTTTTTTTTTAAATAAAGGGTCAATTAGTTCTGTTTAAGTCATCAAATTCGTTTTTAAATGCTACTTTCAATCTAGTGAAAATATTCAAAAAGTCATTTTGGTTTTAGAATGAATTATGTAATGTAAATTAAACTTCCCTCTGAGTTGAGACGTCCTTTCGAAGGGCTGTGTTTGTGGAGTGAGCTCAATGCGGTGGTTCCTACTGTTTTGTGATGTTTGTTCACAACCACGTCAGCGTAGTTCCAAAGTTAAAATCACATCCAGGGGGCAGGAGCTCCGTCTCCCAGCGGCAGCCTTCAGACCCAGCCGCGGGGCTGTGGGCACACGCGTGGCGGCCGGCACAGGATGGCCCTCCAACCAGGTCAGCAGTCAGGCAAACGACGACTTCTGCCTTTCACTTGGAGGAGCTCCCTGCCTGGTCCTGGGCAGCCTTCACTTTTGATGGAGATGATAATGGTGGCTTCAGATAGCCTGGGTAGACTTCAGAGCAGAGCCCACAGGACACAGGGCTGCGCAAGGCCTCAGGGAAAAGCTGACGCTGCACGAGCGGGGGAAAGAGGCCCAGGGGTCATCCTGCGCCTGGCCAGCCGGTGGTCCCATTTGCTCCTAGGTCACGCAGCTCCTGCACTAACCCCACACGCTCCTCTTGGGAGCCACGGGACAACGGGGACGTGTCCAGACCCTAGTGTGGCCTCCTCGGCCCCGGGCGTGCATTCCCAGGGAATACGGAGCAAGGCAGGTGGGCAGGACTGAGGGTGGCCCCCAGCTTCCAGATGGGCCCTCCTCGCCACCCGAGCCTGAGCGCTGAGCACGCACCCTGCCACGCGGATTTGGCGCCTCCCATGGGACTTCGTGGTGACGAAGACCTTCTCGACATCTAGTTTCACCTCTCTCTGGAACTGCTGCTTCCCACCGGCCCCGCACCATAAAGCAGAAGGCTAACAACCAGGTCCGCTGGGGGCATGAGGGACAGCCGGGGAAAGGCCACTTTCTGGAAGCTGGTGCTCCCCGG
The DNA here is from genome assembly GCF_902686455.1 of Sciurus vulgaris. Classification (NCBI taxonomy): domain Eukaryota; kingdom Metazoa; phylum Chordata; class Mammalia; order Rodentia; family Sciuridae; genus Sciurus; species Sciurus vulgaris. Next base: position 141,456,973 of record NC_136470.1, read on the forward strand.
ACCCACCCCGAGGGCCCCGTCCTGCCTGGCGTCAGGCCCGCCACACAGATTAGAACCCCGGGCGCTCGGAACTCAAGGAACGGACTGAGGCGAACGGAGAGGCCGGCCAGGGCTGGCGCTCAGACCCAGAAGGCTGACTAGCAGTTTGCAACGCCACCTGGAAACGGTGCGCAGCTGCTTCTGCAAATCCTGCCTGAGGGGACCTCAGCGTCCTCCGGCCGGGCGGGCGGCTTGGGGGCACAGTTGTCCACCCAAGTAAAACAGTGTTTTAAATACTTCTTTGCCTGTTTCCCGTGCCACTTTCTTTTCTTAACCGCCAGTCTCTTCTGAAAGTTCAGACCTGGAAAGCCAGTGTCCCCACAGGAAGTCCAGAGGGGCTCACTTCAGGACCTCTTCTCCCTTGGCAATGACCCCTCTAACGACACAGTTCTCCTCAGGAAGGCGATTTCATTTGTACCACTGCCTCTCGTGCTTTTGAGAGTGAGGTAAGACCTACTAAACTGTCATAACAGCGCAGGACGAGGGTGGGAGCAAAGGGGCTGATGCCCGGGTACTTCAGTGACTTCACGTGGAAGACTCTGAGTTCAGCATCCGCTAGTTAACATGCACTGCTTCGGTGCCTCGAAATTAGTGCCCAATCAAAAATTCGCAGAGTGCCAAAATAAACAAAAAGCACACCTCGGGAAAGAAGAAACGGGAAAACCTAGCAAGGCAAGACAATGTTTCCGTTCGCAGACAGGATGCTCAGCCCCAGAGCTCTCAGGCACTGCCAGGAGAGCGGAGAACAGGGAGAAGCCGTTACCTGGTAACTCCTGTTCTGGCAAAACTCACAGAAAAAGCCAATACCTGTCTGAGCGTATCTCCCAGGTGTGGCATGTCCGTGTGCCCAGAGAGAGCAGGAGCGAGGGCCCACGTGGGGGCACATTCGAAAATAAAAAGCATAGGGGGACCCCACTCTCCACAGAATAAAGTACAGGGGCTACTGATCATTTTTCTTTTCAAACTCAACCTTTTGTTCACCTTCGCATCGAGGTGTGCTGTTTCTAACACAAAATTTTAAATGTGCAATAACTTAGCGCTTGATAAGAGTTTGTGCTTGAGATACTCTGGAAAGTTCCACACTATCTTCATCTCACAGAAGTACATCTGCGACATATGGTCTCTTTCAAATTAAGAAGACACAAATGTTCACGGAAACACTTGGTTAGATTTTTGCCCTCCTCCAAGTTTTCTAGACGGTTGTCAGGTGCCAGCACACACTCTCCAGGATCTGAACACGAGGTGCTAATATGCTTGGCTGGAAGAGACCTTGATAGGTATCGCTTCACAGGAGCACCTGCCTGGCCAGTCAGTCACCTTCTGGAACCAGGTGCCCTCCTGGTTCTGTCTGGCAGCCTGACTCACCCTACCCAGCGTGGTCCGCTGAGAGGCAGCCCAGGCTCCAAAGGGTCATGCGTGTTTGCTGTGTGGTTCCAGCTGAATCAACACCAAATAAAGTGCCGTTCTTCTGGGGTGTATCTTCTACGTGTGGTGCAGCCCTTGACTGAAAGATGCTTTTATTTATTATTTCCAGGAATAAACTTCAAAAGAGTAGTGAAACTTAACAGTGAGCACCAACCTCACAAGCTGCCCCAACCACACCCCACAGGGACATCGGCTCTGGGGCGCACCTGACCACACCCACGCAGGTCTTCCCTCTGTGCTCACCTGTCACAGTCTTTACAAGGGTGCAGATGTACCACCATGCTTTGATAACCTCTTTATAAGTCTACAGCAATATAAGCATTCATCAGGATATCAGTGACATATTTACAAATATATTTTTCCTCAAGCCTCTGGCACCAAAATTGAGTTTCTAGTGCCAGAAATATTTTTCACTGCATGAAAAAATGAACGTAAGTGGATTCCTACAGCTTTCACTTCTTTGAATATGTCATCTGCTTGCAGCATTTCACGAATGATTGAGAATACTTGACTCCTACATCAGCAGGCCACACTGACCACTTTACTTCTGCCAGGTCCCCAAGCCCAGTCGTCACGGAGATCAGGTACCCGGGCGCCACAGCGTTCTCTGCTGTTTCTACTGTTTGCGGAACAGTGCCTGTTTGAGTGTGTGAGTGTGTGTGTGCGCGTTTGCTTTAGTTTTACTCGGTTTTCCGATCAGATCTGAGTTTGAATTTGGACCCAGTGCTGTCCAGCTGTGTGACTGTGTCACGCCAGCCCCTACCTGGCTGCTTCCACATCCCAGCCCCTGTGCTGCTCCGTCTCGGCACGTCAGATTAAGTCGTCACGAGACCCTGACACGATGACATGATGCGTGTTTAGAGAGGATGGATCAAAAGCCGAGGAGGACACGAGTGGACCCCAAGGTCAGCAGCAGGTGGGACTGCAGCCCCGAGTGGGCTTGGAGGGGCTGAGGAGCTCCTGGGGGCCACAGGCTGCAGGGGTGAGGACTGAACCCAGGAAGGGGCGCTCGCCACCAGGGCCAACACAGCAAGGACCTCCGGCCTCACTCCCTGGGCTAAATCCAGGTGTGCGGCTGGGCCGGGCCTCAGTTTCCTCGTTTGTTAGGGTGGAGTAACACCACTCCCTCAGGGTGCATCGTGAAGAGTGGACAGATAACGGGGCCGGAGCAGCGGGCAGTCAATAAACTACTGTAACTAGAGACTGCTTTAATTTTGAACCGATTCAGCTTTTATTTCCACATAAGAATGCATGACAAACAGGAATGTCTTGGATTTGAAGAGTACAAATCACATAACCCTCAGAAACCTCAGCCTGGAGTCCCATCCCCGGACCTGTCTTTCCCGCCTGCCACTCTGGCCCGGGCGGAGCTGACCTGTGCTCTTTCCTGCATGGACGTGCAAAGTGGAAAGGGAACTTATCTACTACAACCAGGTGAGAAGTCATCAAGGGCCAACTCTGGACCTTCCTCAGCACCTCCGTAAATGGTGGGCTCCTGGACCCCAGCACAGCAGCCCTGAGGGGCAGGGGTGCGGCCCGAGAGGACACAGGGCGCGGAAGTCCGCCCTCGGGAATACCGCTGCCTTACTTTGAGAACTAGCTCCTGCTTCTAGGTTTCCGATGAACAAGTACTTGGGTTCTTTCTAAGTATCACAAATGCTAACTCCAGAAGGACTGAAGTTACTCTTTTCAATTGAATTTCCTAAAAAGAGAGTTTGCATTCTTCCGTCCACTCAGTTTCCCACCCCGAGGGACTGGAAAGGTTCTGGAGAAACCAAAAGGGAAAGGCAGGGGACAGCCCAGGACACGGGAGCCCTGGCCTGGGACCACGCCTCGTCCTTTTAAAACAGGAAAAAAGTTACATTTTTTTAAAATTGTGAGCTCATTATAAATGTTAAGAATAAAAGCATTAAAATTTCACTTTTCTGTTTTTACATATGAAACCAATTACCCATTTTAATGCATGGTAAAGATATCAAAACATTCCATTTCATTATCCTTTGAGGTCTAGAGGGAATAAAGCTTGGATATTCCCAAATATAAATAAAGGACTTCGTTGAATATTTTTGGTTCTAAAAAATAAGTATCCCCTGGCTCATGTGCCCTCACTACCCAGTCCAGGCCTAGGGACAGTGGTCTGGGTACAGGTGTGGTACTCTCTTTGGGGACTGTGTGCCAGAACAGCAGGACACTGGCCAGCTACCGCCTTACACTGGTCCTACTGTGGCTGCCCAGCACTAGTGGCCTTAGTTGGGATCACTGGCTATGCCAAAGCAGGTAGTGACCAGCCCCTAGCTTCTGAGCCCTCTGTCCAGGGTCTTACCAAGCCTGGGTGCCTATCAGCTGCCAAGGGACCCAAGGAACATTTGGGTTTTCCTAGCTACATTTGGGACCTTGGTTGGGATTATGGGAATATGATTCTAGTGGAAAACGTATGCCTGAAGGTTTAACTGCAGATGTCAGTTTGGTGACAGTCACCAGACTTGGAATTATGAACAGGTCCCATCGTGCATGAAGAGTTACAAAGCTCCAAGCCACCACTCTCCTTAATGTATTCAAGCAAGAGAAAGCAGCACAGCATTTTCACATATTCTCACATTTTAAGAAGCAGAAGCAACACTGAACTTGGGACAAAACCAATCATTATCATTAAAGAGGTTCAACTGTGTATCACAAGAGCTTGATACTGAGTTCCTGTATGTGGACACTGCCTCTCCTTTCTCTACGTACACGTAGAATCTTGTGGGGAAAAATGTTGGCTGTCAACACCGGGGCCCTGAAACCGCATGCTCTACGCAGAAAAAAGTGTAAAAACACCAAAATCTATGACATTTGGATCATGAGGATACCGTTCTTTTGCTTGTTTTAGAATACAGACCTGGTTTGAAATTGTTAAACATCAATGAAAATAAGGTTCATTATTATAAATCATCCTAAATCAATGCTACCAAACATAGGTACTCTTCATTCTGTGTAGCTGTGGGTGAATACTGTCTTTTCCTTTTAAATATCAAGTTGCAGTTTGGGGCACTGAGGTTAAAGGGTTTTTGGTGGTGTTAAGTTAAAAGCCTTGATTCTCCCGCTACAGGGAATCAGTTAAGGGATTACGTTCACACCGGAAAGAAAGCAAAGACGTTAAAGAAGAAGAGGGGCGTTAATAGGGAGCCACCAATGCCACTATTAGAAAAGGAGAGTTGACGTCCCTTCACGGATGACCACCTGCGAACAGAGGCAGGGCGGAGGGCAAGGAGCTGTGCGCAAGTCACGGCTGGCACAGAGTGGCGGTGACAGCGGGGACGGGAGTCGCCCCCTCTAAGGTGCTGGCCTGCCTCTCCACGCCACACGAGGTCGGCACCAGCCCCACACAGATCCTGCACCAGCTGATTCATAGCCACACACATGATCTTCTTCCCCTGAAAAGTAGGGGTGGGTGGAATCATCCTTAAAACAGAAAGTGAGGCCCAAAAGGAGAGAGGCCACTGCCCTTGGAATGCTAGGTGGCCATTCTGACGAAGGAGGAAAACGTGTCCCCACACCACCAAGGACAGAGCTGCTCTTCTAAATCCCCTTTCAATTCGTTATGGATTTGGGGACTTACATTTAAAGAATCTGAGGATATATTCACTTAATGTTTTTGGTGTTAAATGTTAACGGAGAAGTCACTAAAAGTACAAGTGTTGGGTAAAATTTTTAAAATTCTGTTTAAATTTTGACTGTTCTAAATCTCTACGCAAACTTCCTTGTTAGATACAGAATGCTGATTCTGATAGAAAAAGGTGCTCGACAGATTCCAATTCAAACACCAGAGTAAAATAATTTAAAAGTCCGTTCGATGCCACTTTCGGTATAAATAAAACGGAATTTGCAAGTGTCACACACATTTTGTAAAAGAGGTGCTTTTAATAAGCAATGCCCAATCCAGGGCTGTGATCGGTGAACGATCTCGGCTGTAGGATCACAGAGAGCACACTCCTGAAGCACTGAGACCCACTCACGGTAAATGCAGCTCGGGCACCAGCTTCTGGGACAGCGGCTAGAGAACCGGGTCTTACCTGCACGAATCCTCTGCAGGGTTTCCTGAGGTCTGTGTCCACAGTCATGCTCTTCCTGCCCGGCTGAGGGCTGGAGAAGCCTCCACACCCGCTGCTGGCCGAGAGTCGATGCTGGACGGTTTTGGGGTTCTGACAGCAGGACCACTAGCCACAGCCAGAGCTGGGGAAGCCTCCACAATGGAAGCAAGTGCAGGGGACAGGGGGCACTGGGCACCCAGCAGGGGAGGGAGCAGCCACCCGCAGGGCTGAGGGCACCCATCCGGACTGAGGTGCTGTCGACAGGGCCAAAGAAGCGGAGCCAGGACCGCGCAGCACAAGACCCGGGGGAGGGAGACAGCAAGAAACGCACGGAGGCCACTGCGCATCCCACCCTGAGGAGGCCAGAAGGCGCGAGGAGGGTTGGAGAGCTGGCCCTAAAAGAAGGAAGGATGCGCTGCACGCAGCACCTGCTGGCCAGAGATCAGAACTGTGCCGGTGACACAGCGGACCACGGCCTGTCGTCACAACCTCCACGTCAGAGATGCACCAGTAAAACATGCCCGGGCACAGCCCCCAGGCCTCGAGTCCAGAGCGAACCCTTCTGGAATTAGGGGAGACCATGGAAAGACGGACAGAACTTGTGTGGAAAAGCAGGACACGAAATTTAGCAAATACAGCACTTGCTACAAGGATGAGACGAGGGGGGCTGGGGAAGGGGAGGGATGTGAAGAAGGGCAGGTGGCCAAGGGGTGTGGAGATGAGACGAGGAGGGGTGCAGAAAGAAGGGGAGGCCAAGAGGCCAGGAGGCAGAGAGACCTTGAGACCCTCCCGAGGCCTCCTGCAGAGACCAGAGCTGGCCCGGGCCACTCCCAGCCCCGCGACGCCAGGCTCCGGGAGACCACCCAACAGGGAACCCCAGGCAGCCGCAGGACAGATCCTACGGCGATTCTGCTTTGGTGAGCTGGAGGAAATCAAGTGAGAAACTAAATAAACTCCAGCAGGACTTTAATGACCCAAAGGGCATCAGATGAAGATGGTCAGGACCATCCAGGGATGCTCGCTTCTTGCAGAGTAGCAGAGAATCGGCCTCGCAGTGTTTGAGACTTGCTTCAGAAACAGGCGAGAAGAAACTCCAAGGCCCAACTACAGTCATGTGTGGCACCTCGACTTCACGGAGCGACCTGTATTTTCTTCAGATCCAAGGTGACTAAACTAATCTGTTCTACCTGGTGCCGAATGGCTCAAATGATTTCATGATTACTCAAAATAACCGTTTTTTGAGAAAAGTCAACGTCCTTCCCCCACTGTCAAAATATATGTTGTTAGCAACGTAGGAAATAGGTGAAGCTCCTTCCAGGGCACAGTCCACGATGTCTGATGACTAAGTGTCAGAGACTTACCAAATGAAATGACTTGTAGGCTACAACACCCTAAGTACTGCTTGAGCACTTAGTATCTTAAATCTAAAGGAACTGGGATTTTCATAAACGGAAAGGATAAAGAATCTGACTTTCCCTTTAAAAACAATTTTTTCAATTAAGTTTACATGGCTTTGAACTAAAACTTTAAATTTTAAAACATCATCCTATCAATGTGCTAGGTGGGGACAGGGGAAGATGAGGCCTGGCCTGTGGCAAAAGTGAACTGGAAGCTGCCTCTTATTATGTAATCAATTGTACTGAAATAAAAAAATGAGCAAACAAAAAAAACCTGTCTTTTGTACTTCTGCACCTATGTCCTCATCCAAAATCCCATTTCGGAAAACCAGTTTTAAGCAATCTAGACAACAAACTAAAACAAGCCTCAAAAATGTGGAAGTAAGGGCTGTGGCTGTGGCTCAGTGACAGCGAGCTCGCCTAGCGTGCGTGAGCCCTGGGTTCCATCCTAGGCACCACATAAAAATAAAATAAAGAGATTGTGTCCACCTACAACTAAAACATAATTTTTTTTTAAAATGTGTGAATAAATGTTGGTGATCTCAAGTGGAGTTCATTCATTGATTTACAAACTCAAACACCACACAGCATGTCATTTAGTGCAATCGGAAAAAAATCATATTAGTTTCTTTTTAATAAAAACCAAATTGTTAAGAAAATATCTTACCTAAGAGCCGATTATCTAAATGGAAATTGCCCTAACCACTCTTAACCTCCACAAGGGGAGGAATTTTTAAAAAACTGGGCTCAGTTGTACCCTCAGCGCCCAGTCTGCCTTGTGACATGAAGTCCTGGGAATTCTTATGGTTGTCCCACGTGGAGAAGGCACTCAGAGGAGTGAGTGTGTGCAGAGGGGCCTGGGGCCAAACGGATTCCTCATTAGTCAAAATGAGGTTCAATAAGTCTCCCGCACAGCTTGTCAGAGCCTTTAAGATCCACTCACAGTACCCAAAGGTGGCTGTCATGGTTGTCATGAAATAGCTATCTCTCAGAGAACAATTCTTATAGGATAATTTGGTCTACACCCTCGTGGAAAACTTAAAATGTCTATTTCCTCTGATTTTTTAATGAAACACACCTGTGAGCTATTAATTGGTATGACTTGTGTCTGATACAAATCGCAAGGAAGATCACCTATACATATAGACAGAGATTTCTAATCACATATTGTTTTGTCAAAAAGGGGCTCTACTTTGAAATTATAGGCATAAGATCTTTGATAGTTCAAAGTATTAATTTTATTAAAAAAAGGAACCTATGAGAAAACAACTTATATTGGTACATGAATGTATTAGCCACAAAAAATTTACTACTAATGTCAAAGGTGTATCCTGTGCAACTATCTGAGTAATACGAGTGTATTTCATACTAATTTTCTTACATCATCTGAACTGAAAACAGTATTCCTGGCAATAGTCATACATATAAAATAATTTAATTTAAAATTGTACAATCTTCTAATGTGAAAAAAGAATGAGCTCATTTATAAAGAACAGGTTACTGCTTTCAGACAATAGGCATTTTTTAACACTGTGAGTCAAGTAAGAGAACAAGAGCAGAGATCGATGGCTGACTAAGAAATCACCTGGAAAACTCCATGCACTAGAGTCGCCGACCAACTCTTAGCGTTTTCCAGTAGGGAAGCTGGCAGAAGACGTGGACTTCATTTATAGGACACTTACACGGGTTTACAGATCAGGTCCCTAACGTGAAAAGCCATGACTCCTCTCTAAAGCCCAGGCCCTGGTGGGCAGAGCACCAGAGGCCAGGTGCCCATGGGTGCCGCCGGGGTCCGTGAAGAGAGTGCCTACCCCGTGGGCTTCTCAGCACCTGACTCAACACTGCCCAGTCACTCACCAGCAGCCCTCGCCAGGGCAGCACTGCCTCCAGCGGAGGGGACACAGCTTCTTCCAGAGCTGGTGCCATGGAGGGGACGCCGAAGGGCCCCTGACCACATTCCCTGAGAACTGCTGAGCTCAGGAGCGAAGGCGGCGGCCGGGTCAGCCACTCTCCCGCAGGACCCGCAGCACAGCAGCGGCAGGGGCTGGAGCAGATCCTTCAGACCCACCTCCTGGCAGCTGCCAGCCAAAGCCTTCTGGGTGCCACCTGCGCGGAGCTTCCCGTCACCCATACCTTTCCAGAGCGTCAAACAGGAGTTTTCCTGTGATCCTACTTAAAAGTCTGCTCCGCAACAAGGCGGAGCTGTCCTGTCCCTGCTTCCATGGGAGAGCGAGGTTTCCAAGTGTAAAGTGTGCCTTACTGTAAGGAAGCCTAGCTGACGCTCTCTTTACGTTCTTCCTCCCCTCCCCACTCTCAAGAAGCAAATGAGTCGCCCCAAATTTTCCGGCTAATCAAAGAAAGTGTTTTACCCCTATTAAATAATAAAATGACTGCCACCAAGTCATTTCATCCACCTCTTGCAGAGTACCCTATCTGCCTTCCTGGCACGGAATCATTTTCTTTCCTTTGCAAATGCTAATGTTCTCCTAATCTGTACAAACACTCGACAGAAGGGGAACTATCAGGTCTCATGATCTGCATTTCACAGAACGAGCAATGAACCCTTCGCTCCCATATTCATTTCAGTCTGATGTCACTGATCCGCTGTTTTTCTCCTAGCGGCATCCAGCATTAGCGAGGGGTCGCATGCTGCTGGACAGCAGAGCTCAGCGGTAACAACGTGAAGACCGCTTCTGCTTTGCTTAGCTGAATCCAACGGGGATAAAAAGTATCGAGAGGGTTTTTGTTTTTGTTTTTTTTTTTCTGTAACTTAAGTAGCTCACCAGAGGATAAGTGAAAAAAAAAAAAAAAAAAAAAATTAACATTTTCCTAATCATTTATTAGAGAATCCTCAGCACCAGGCATGTGTCGCCTGCATAGTGGATAAGCCTCATTGAGGAAAACGAAATCCCCACATATGCTTCTTCAAGCTTATCTCTCTCTCCCTCACCCCTGCGTGAGGAGCAGCGGCGCTCAAGCCCAGCTTGGGGTGCCCCCCGGGCTCTCCAAGTGCTGCCCCATCTGATCTTCACCACACCACCCAAGAGGAGGTCTGGCCCATCCTGGAACTCAGGAAACCAAGGCTCTGCTGGGTTATGTAACCTCAAGGTCACAGAGCCATCGACCCTGTCGTAGGGTTCCAGGGCTGGAGTCCTACATCTTGGCATTAGAAGTACAGCATTAGTTCTGGCTTTTATCACTTGCTCATTTGCAAGTGTATCTTTGACAAGGCAGTTGTTACAGAACGTTGACATTAAGATTTACCAGTAGCTATTGTTCTACAGGGCCTATCCTGTCCTGAAGGTCGGCAAGTCCCTTGTGGGCGTTATCTTATTTAAGAATCACAGAAGTCCACCAAGGCAGAGAAGAACACCCCTTCGCACGGGGCACATCTGATCAATTTGAGGCACAGAGCATTAGCAGGTTGTCCAAGGTCACACAACTGACAAATGACAAAGGTAAATCTGGAGCCAGGAAATGCAGCTCCTGATGAGTGGCTCTGTGCTTCACCTCTCTTTCACCTCTGGAAAGCTGACCAAGTGTCAGAGCTTTTCAAGAAAGGGAATGCAGAAGGGTCAGGCTGCCAGAATCCTGGTGGGCAGAGGACCTGAAATCACCCCCTCCTCAAAATTTTTAAAATACAAAATCTGTGCATCAGCTCACAGAGGCACATTTCTCTTAATGATGTTTACTAGCTTAAGGAATTCACAAATATTTTATGTGATTCTCAGATTCTGGAACATCAAGGGCAAATTCAGTTTCCTCACATTTCCATGCTCTCCAGAGGCACCAACAAGGAAGTAACATCATTACCTCCACCAGCCTGTCGTTCTGTCTAGGGGCTGCCAGTCATTCCCATCTTGGCAAATGAATTTAATGATATGCTTAGACAAAAATTATGCGTTCAGAGAGAGCTTCAGAAATCCAAGGGTCATCTCATGAGACACAGTCTGGAACTATCCTTGGACCAAAGTACCTCCTTGCATATTCAGCAGCTGAAATGGCCTTCCTTGAAGGGCCCCTTGAGGACACAAAGCCACTGGACAGTTAAATCAAGCAGCCAGGGTCCAAAACCTAAGATGGAGAAGCCAAGGAAGAATGGGAAACCAACCTGTCTCTTTAATTTGGCAGCAAGCCTAACTTTATGGACTAATTTTGTCAATCTTCAGTTATTTTAAGTCTAACAATAAAAATGAGCACAAAAACAACAAATCAATGAAAACTTCAGAGGGTATACATACTTATGGCAAAGGCACTTTCCCTTGAAAATTCAGCCATAGCTTTAAGAAAATACAGCCACGTGGTAGCACTTGGCAAAGACCTTGTTCAGGGTGCCCAGATGGCATAGCATGGGTGACACGTCACTTAGTGTGGACTTTCTCCCACTGTACGTGTAATCAATGGTTCTTGCAGAAGGAAGACGCCCGTCTGCACCCTACCTACAGACAACTGCCACTCTGCAGAGCTCCTCGGGTCCTGGTGCTGCACAGTGCTCAGCAGAAGGCTTGATTTTACTTTCTGGCTGACAGCAGTTTAAATCTCCGTCTCCAATCTCCACACTGAATTTACACTGAAATTATGCAAGAATTCTAAAAAGCACATCCTGACATCTTTGGGTAAGAAAATCAAAGTAACCCCCAGGCTTTTATAGAAGATGGATCATAGCAAACAATGTTTATGACCTTGGCATTACTAAGAGGTACACTAGGAAAATTCATGACTCATCTACGCAGTCATCCAAATATATATACAGATGGAGTCACAAACACAGAGAAGATACAGACAGATACAGATGAGACTGACTTCTCCACTTATCCTTGCAATTCAAGTCCTTCCTCGCTGATTCTAATGACAGCACAATTAACAACACTCAAGTACCCAATCATTTAAAAACTTTAAAGCACTCTCAAAGGAGCCTCTGTGGATAAGTAACAACTTCTTTCTCATCAGCTCTGAGTCTACTTTTTATTTAATTCTGTGAACATGGCTTTATCTGGAAATAAATTAACAAACATGAACCCTAGGTGCACGTGGGTCAGACCAGGTGAGGCCGTGTGTGCGCCTCGGCTTCTGTTGCGGACTAAACGCTCCAGCAACCTGGACTAACGCTAAGCCACCTCACACGGACTGGCAACCTGGAAGTGAACAGCCTAGGTGTGCACCTCACGTTCCTGAGCCGACCTGTCCTCACAGCCTTATGCTCTAAATAAAACTCGGTACGACCCTCGTCTTTCCAAACCAGGAAAAGGAAGGACTTTCAGTGGCTGAGATAACGTTTTTCTGTAGCTTGGAAAATAAACATTTCCCACTCAGTTATGCCTGGGGTGGGGACAGAGGAGAGAGAAAGAGAGTAAGTAGGAAGCGCAAAATAGAGAAACAGGGCTTTTCCAAAGCAGTACTTGGTGTTGTGTTACCTGGCTATTGTGTGCAGGAGCTGGAATTTACCGAGCAGATTCTGTGTACGTGAACACGGAGTGTTGCAGCTCACATCAGATGACGCTCACTGCCAACTGCATTTCCATGAACTCAATGACAGAAAGTTATACTCCAGATCTTGGAATTCTACATTAATTTGATATCTTTATTCAACATGCATAAGTCATTTGCTACCTCCTGATAGAAAAGGAAATTTTGTCCTTGTGTCCTGCTTATATAAGCCTAACATTATTTACTGTATTTAAACATATTTTATAAAACCTGCTGTTACTAGAGTTGCTCAAGGACAGTGGAGAGAAGTGAAGCGTGTCCCATCTGTCAGGTGTGGACCACAGGGCACTACGGGCAACCAAGGCACCCTGGGGGCTTCCTCTGCAGCTGTGCCTTCTCCCAAGCCGCCAAACAACCTTTCAGGCTGCAGGACAGCTCCTCACGGGGATAGCCACCTCCTACCTGGCAGGAATGCGCACATGCCCACGGTCCAGTTCGTTCCCACTAGGTAGTTTGGAGGCAGGTGTTTTATCATTCCATTTGACCCCTGAGAACAGAGTGGTTGAAAGGTGTCCAGCAAAGTTTGTTTCCTGCATGTCCCTAATAACTCAGGTGGCGCCTGGAGGTTAAGGGAGGTCCATGGACACACACGCCGTTTACCTTCTTGTTTTCAGTTACAGGGAGCCACGTGACCTTTTGCATCATACACAGACCTAAAATTCATGTTTGGAAGAATTTACACAAATAATTCTTAAAATATTTTCGGTGTTCAGATGAACGTGCTCTATCAGTGGAAATCCCTCGACCTGAGGGGAACACACGTCCGGGACATCCAGAGCACTTTCATCTTTACCCGACACTTGAAAAGGATGGAACTTCAGCTTGTTTTGAAAGAAATACAGTTCCTTTGTCACATGTGACACAGCTGTCTGAGCGGAGCCAAAGCCGCTCGGCAAAGGGGTAAACATCATTCTTTTGTTTTTACGGCTTCTTAATCCCTGAGAGAAAGACTTCTCCGTTTTTGTTCTCTTTATTATTATATAAACTTTATAATTTGATATTAAATGCTGCCGAGTTCTTTGTTTAAAGCCAGTTTAGCTCTGAAATGAGCCCTCCTGGGCCTCTGTGGGACAGGCACTTCCAGGCCACATTTCCTGCTGAAGGCACGCCTCCCCCGCCCCTTCCTTCCAGAAATGACTGATCTTCCTTGTTATTGGACTCTGTCAGTTTTCCCCTGTGCTCTTTCATCTGCATAACGTTTACTTTTCAGGGGCTCTTTTTAGAACTTTACCACCATCTCCTTGGTGCTAGCCTTCCGTTTTCAACAGATTAAAATAGTCAATATTTATGCATTAGCAAACTTTTTTGTCAACTTTTGTGCTATTCAGATGAAGCTATTTCCCCAAGTCAAAAATGCAACTACTCTTTCAATGGACATAAAAAAATAACCATTAGTTAATCTTCAAAGTTAAATTCAGTCTAATCCTTAGATGCCACAATTAAGGGGTTTAGTTTTTTCTTCTCCTTTCAAATTTCCTGATAAGGTACTCTGGAAAAGCAAGCAGAACATCAATCCTTTTAAAGACCTCTTTCCTCCCAGCCGCTTCTCTGTGACATCATAAAATGCACTACCAAAGCTTTATGAGTAGAACCTAAATAAGCTTTCCCTATTTTCTAATTTCAAATGTAAAATATAGCTTAATTTCATACCAAGAATTTGTCTTCTCTATAATCCCAAATAATTTTAATGCTGCTATTATAGCATCTAAACTCAAGTAAGAGGTGTGTTTCTGCACTACAGAAAACGTTCAGGAGACTTCTAAATTATAGTGATCATTTAAATAATGTATCCTAAAATTCACAGCACAGAACCACGTGCCTAGTAAAGCCACAACGCAGTCCTAACCCAGACTTATAGGTACACTCGGTATTATGTTCCTTATCTCAACCACAAGCTGAGGCAAAAAGCAGTCTGACCTTTCCTGCTCATATTGGCCAGGTACTCAAGATGCTCACACACCCATAAAGAATGCATTTTCTAAATTCAAAAAAACAATTAAAATCTTAAAACCCACAGAATTTGCTGGGTGTGGTGGGTGCAGCAGCTAAGGAGGCTGAGGCAGGAGGATCACAAGTTTAAAGCCAGCCTCAGAAACTTAGTGAGGCCCTAAGCAATTTAGTAAGACCCTGTCTCAGATAGATAGATGATAGATAGATAGATAGATAGATAGATAGATAGATAGATAGATAGATAGATAGTTGGACAGACAGATAGATAGGACTGGGATGTGGCTCAGTGGTGGGCCTGGTTCGACCCCATTTAAAAAAACAAACCATAATTTGTTTTTTGTTTTGGGGGTGGTGGAACTCCCATTATTCCCTTTTCTAATTCTTAGTTCTTTGGAATAAATTAAAAATTTCTTTATTGCCACACACAGTGCCCTAAAGAATCTGAACTTCTTAACCAATAAGAGCATTAAGAGGAAAATAGAAGCAGGAATTGAGACACAGAGTCAAAGAATCTTAAAAGACTCTATATCCAAGCAGAATGTGCACACCTGGTTCAGACGCTGGCCTGAGCGACACAGCTATGAAAGACACTGCTGTCCCCTTCCAGGGCAGGGAGAGTGGACCAAGAAGTGCATCAAAGGATACAGTGATAACTGTCGATTCAGATGGATCTGGAGAGTTACTTAAGCAGGTCCTTATCTGCTAGAGACGCTGTTACTGAAGAACTTACACACTCATCGCACAGGGGCGATGAATTAGCAGAGCAATGCCAGGGACACAAAGCAGGTGGAGGTGGAGAGAGTACAGGAAAGAAGGGCACCTGCTGAGGAGGCATGCAGGGACGCAGAGACCCAGACACCGGCTGATGAGCAGCTGCGCACAGGCACACACACGACTTCGCGTATACATGAAGGCTCTCTCCGTGTTTCTCTAATTTTGTGTGTTTAAAAATTGCCATTATGATGGAAAAGTGACCAAAAAATAAAAACAAAGAGAAAGAGAATGAGTGAGTACCTGGGAAGGTAACAAGCTTTCCTTTATATTTCTGCCTTGAAGTCACGAAGCTTGCTTACTGATCGAGGCTCTGCAATCGACAGTCTGGTCTGGCTGCCCTAACTCGATGCTTTCATATCTGGGAACATGCATGTTCACATGTGTAGCATGGAAATAACCGGTTTACTACCACAAAAGTCTTACATATATGAAAACGAATTATGAACTAAAAATGTAACGACGCAGGTGTTATCAGCACACCTGTGTGTTCACGTGTGTGTTCTCTCTCTCTCTCTCTCTCTTTCTCTCTCTCTCTCTCTCTCTCTCGGTCTCTAGGGGCAAAGTACAGGTCTTATCCTTGACTCACAGCCAGACCATGTCCGTCTGCGGTGGGTCCACTGTGTGTCAGGCCTCTCACCAAGTGATAAGGACACAGAAGCAGTACAGCGTACAGCTCAGGCCTTGAACTCTGATCCTGAGCTGCAGGCCATGATCCTGCTCCAAGCACACTTATGTGACCTGCATGATCTGCAGGAGCAGAGGGAACAGCAGGGGGTGAGGGCAGGCTGAGGGGGGGAGGCTCCAAACCAGAGCTAAACACAGGTTCACAAAGCTCACGTGGGGAGGGAAAGCCGAGGCAGGAGCCAGAGGCCAGAGGAGCGTACAAGAGGCCGCTCCCCAGGTCCCTGTGTCTAACGCTACTCCATGTGAGAGCCCTGCTTCTCCACAGACCCGCTGGACTCAGCAGGATCCCAGATTCTTGGTAGAGATCAGCAGACACACAGTCGTGCCTCTGAATCCTTAGGCTCCACGTCCACAGATTCGACCAACTCAGAAAAAAACACAACAGAGCGACACTCTGTCCATACTGGAAACGGACAGACTTTTTTTGTCACTGCTCCCTAAATAATACAATACGGTGATGATCTACTTAGCGTGTACGCGGCGTTCGATGGTATAAGTAATCTAGAGAAAGTGCAAAGCACACGGGGATGTGCCCCCCGTATGTGGCGAACGCAGCACGACTTTAAATAAGCACTTGAGCACTGGCGGCTGGGGCACCCTGGGGGGGGGGGTGAGGGCCTGCGAGCCACCCCAGGGACACTGACGGACGTGGTGACCAAGACCCAGAGACAGGCGGCATTCGGGAGCGTTCACTGGGAGACACGGGGAGGGTGGCTTTTCTAATGAGACCAACCTCACATCACGTCGAGACAGGCAGCCAGGTGAGCACACGGGCTGAAGGGTGAAGACCTCGCCCAGGCTCCGCAGGCACCAGGGATGATGACGAAGGCGGCTCTGGGCAGGCGTCTCAAAGGGCGTGGGGGGGAATCAGCAAAGACAGCGCTCCAGGGCGATTCCACACAGAAGTATGTGTTTTTTTCAAGGAGAGAAAACTGCGGACAGTGAGTACAGTGGCCGGGCGTGGTGGCCACACCTGTGATCCCAGTGACTCAAAGGCAGGAGGATCCCAAGTTCAAGGACAGACTCAGCAACTTTAAAAGAGACCCTATCTCAAAATAAAAAATATATATATAAAGGATAGGGGACGTGACTCAGTGGTGCAGTGTCTCTGGGCTCAATTCCCAGTACCAAAAAAAAAAAAAAAGAAAGAGTGCTGCCAAGGGTTTAATGGGAGGCTGTCTCGGGAGGAAGAGCCCAATGGCAGCTTCTGCCCATCGCCCTTGTGTAAATACTCCCCCGCAGCCCACCATAAGCAGCCACAAGACGACACTGACTGAGTCAGCTCCTGCAACCCTGCCGACAGCTCTCAGTGAGCCATCCACGTGCAGCGTGGGGCCACCAGGCAGGAGGGAGGCAGGTAAGGCAAAGAAAAGGTGCAGCTGACTTTGCCCACAGGACTCCAAACAAGTGCCAGTCGACCCACCTCTGAAACCGTCAGCCTCCCGAGGAAGGTTACTACCGTGCAAAGACACGGAGAATGAACCAGGTGACTCAGAGGCTCTGCCAGGAAACGCACATTCTCTGGAATGGCAGCTGACACTCAAGAAAGAGCTCTATGCGTGAACTGCGATTAGTAAGTGACTCCTGCTCACTGCGCCCGCCTCGGGAAGCTCAGCAGAGGATTTTATCTCTGAGACGCTGAAAACCAAAGCACAGCTGGAAGAAACCAGCTGACCGGGGCCAGCAAGGGACACTGTAGCCGAAACAGGGATGATTTTTGTATGTCCTGTGCTTTCCACCCACGTGCCATGCCAAAGGTGGACCAATACCGACCAGAAAGGAGGCGAGGACAAAGCCCGACGCAGGGCGAGGGTTCTCCGCTCTCCACACACCCCTTTCAACTGCTCAGACTCAGTGAGCACACGTACGGATAAATGCACGGAAGAGAGGTCTTGCTAATATGCCACTACAGGTCACTCACGCAACAGCACTGAAGAAGAACAGTCAGACACACCGTACGTGCACAGAACAAGATTCATACACTGACCCTATGACTTCCTGATTTGTTATCATTTAGTAAGCACCTAATGAATAAATATATTTAGATAAGTTTAAATTAAATGTACCATCCATCTTTCACATGGAGAGCAAAAATATGTTAAAGAGAGGCACCCAGAGACACGTTATCTGCCCAGCTTGCTCACAGGGAAGGGGACCAGCATGGCCACTGCTAGCATGTGGCAAGCCCCTGGCTGACCCCTCGAGGAGTCTGGCTCTCAAGAACCCTCAGCCCGTTTACCTTAAGGAATCCTGGTTTAAAGGGGCTCCAGGGACAAAAGCGACTCACGGCCCCGTCCTGTGCGGACTGCGTTCACTGTCCCGCACATGCACGCTGCTCCCTAGCCTTCCTGTCTCAACGGCTGGGAACACAAGTCTTTTATCAGGTCAATTTAACTATTGATTTCTACTCTTAACACTTATAAATGGCAGGAAAAAAGTCACTTCTTCTCAGTCCACTGCCCTAGGGGAGAAAAATCACAATTTGTGATTAAAAATGGAAAAAAAAAAAAAATCAATGAGCAATACTGCTGTCTAGTACACAAAATAACCACTTTGTTACTTAACTAAATTAACATTTTTCCAGCCAAACGGTTATGAGACTGAGAAGAAAATGCAGATGTGTTTTTTATCTTTGTGATATCCTGATTAGTTCAAAGTGAAAACGATTAAGTCGAACAATTCAGGGTTCTGAGGCAATGCTACTTTTCCTATCTTTGACATGGTCTCATCAAAAAGGATGACGCATCAGTTTTTGATCAAATGAATGACCTAATTCACAACAGTAATCACTGCAATTAATTTTTTTAAAATTTAGGGTGGGGGCAGGAAGGTTTCGGCATGGGTGGGGTGCCACTGTGTCAGGTGGCATTCCCTGCCTCCATCTAATTTAAATCCACAAGGGTCAAGGGACGTTTACTGAGAGCCTCCCCTGGGGCAGTATCAGCAGGCAACATCCACAGATGAACCAGGCATCACCTCTGCTTTCAAAAGCTTCCAGAAAGTGCAGCTGGAGTTAAAAGCCTGATAGCAAGGGTCCAGAGTGGGCACAGGGCAGAGTTCTGAAGTGGCCCTCAGGTCCCTGTACTCTTCTGCTGTAAAGTAACACAGTAGCCATGTGTTCTCACGGTTTTTAAAACATCTATACAACAGTAGTATCACCTGGCTTTTCTAAAATAAGAATGCATTGGTTATGGGTTAGGGATTAAGAGATTCTGTTAGGAGAAAACTGATGCACCCAGATTTTAAAAAGAAAGAACAAAGAAATAAAATCCCTCAGGAGACAACAAACACCACTATCTCTCCCAGTGGTTTGGAAAGCACATTTGACTTCATTTTTCTCCTGAAATGAATATGCCACTGTGCACAATATGATCAGGAAGTAGAACTGAGATACACAAAGGCGGAGTTAGGATAGGAAACCCCTAAAAGTCTGATGAAGAACAACAGGCTCAATCTGCAGTCCACAGAGCATTTTAATCATTTCCCAACTTGCAAGATTAGAAAACTGGACCAGTCATGAGTTACCAAAAAACCAAGAGAAGGCAGCGTGAGGGTCCTCGGGCGCACAGCATGAGGGTCCTCAGGTGTGCATCTTTTGGACAGCGGGTGAATAAAACCCAGGGCTTGAGACAGGAGGCACTGCTCAGGCCAAGGAAGCTGTTCTGTGAGTCCATAAAAGATCATTCTGAAGCTTCTCTTCTCTGAGAACATGCTGTGTGCATAAAAGCAGGCTGAGCTAGAATAACGGGACCACAGGCCTTACTCTGTAAGCAGATGGCTTCATAAACTGTGGGGCCCCTTGGACAGAGCCAGGAGTCTGGGCCAGCAGAGTGTCTTCATGTTCAAGGGGTGACTGCTGCGTGTTACCAGCTACATACACTCTAACCCTTAATGAGCCTCAAGCACTAAACGTCTAATCCCTCCTGACGATCCTGCTTCAAAGTGGATAAATGTGGGTTTCTCCTCAATCAGATACTTAATTGTCAGTACTGCTGGCACCAATGCACAATCTGGAACCTTTTCTTTAACTCCCTAGAACTTTTCGGTTCTTTTAAATATAGCTCATATTACAGAGCTCCTAAAGTTTGTTGGAGGGAAAAAATAATGAGCAGGTTAACGATCGGCAGGGGTTATGCATTTACCCTTCTGGAAGCTCAGATTCGCTTTTTCTAGTTCAGCTGGAAGACTGGCAGCACTATACTCACTTTTGAAAGATAAAACATTTTCTTTCCCCACAACTAAGAGTGGGGAGAAATTTAAGTGTAATGGCGCTACATCCCTCTACAAATACGTATCTTCATTACTATTCTTCGTTCTATATTAAAAACAAAACCATCGTGGTAATCCAGTTTTCAGATGTAACTTTCCTAACTAACACCACTAATCAAATTTGTTCCCCAGGTTCTCAACTGGGTCCGACGACAGAACGCTGCTGCTCTGTCCACACTGCTTGCCTTGGTAGGGCCGTGTCCTGCAGCCTCAGACAGGACCGAGCTGCAGGACGTCCACACGGGCATGGGCACCACAACAGCATCCCCGGGGACTGTGCCACCCACAGACCAGCCTACCGCCCTCAAACACGGGCCACACAGGCTCCAGTTACTGTGTGGGGGAGGCTGGCCAGTCCTCAGGTGCCACCAGCACAAGGTAAACACGTAAAGTGGCAGGGGGCCAGATTAAGACCTGCTCCAAACCCATGCGCCAGCAGAACACAGTGACCCGCGCCTGCGCCCAGCTCACTGAAGTGAGCGCGGGCCACCAATGCAGGCTGCTGATTCCTCAGAGAAAACACATCTGAGGAGTCAGGTGTTGCCATCCAACCAACAGCCCGTCGAGGTGAACTCAAGCGCACATCAGATCCGCTGGTAAGTGAAGCACTGCCTGGCACCTCACTAAGCTCTCCATGAAGGCCAAGGCTGTTCAAAACGCCACGCCGGACAGAGGCAATGAATGGACGCTGCCCGTTCCAGGAGCTCATGAACCGGTCGTGCCAGGATCTATGCTCTGGAACAAAAGGGTAAGGAAACGTGAAGGAAGAAACAGGCCCCTTCAGCAGGGTGAAGGACTCCCTAGAGAAGAATAATCAGGGCCTCCATCCACTGCAGACCCAGCTGGTACTGGCAAGGTTTGGCCCACGATCACAATGGCATGCTGTAGGAATCCGCTGGCCACGCTGAACTTAAAATGGCCGGCATTGTGCATTTTATTATGATTTTAAGTCGTGCCCCACACATCCTTTATGTTAGGAAGTTCAGTGATTGACTCTGGATGTAAAACGCATGCACGCTCTCTCCCGAGAAGAGCAAAACACAGAGTGCATATCTAAGGCGACATGAGAAGGCTTACAGCAGAAAGCCTTCGCGTAGACTCTCACCTGCCGGGTGACTCGATTCTCATGAAATGAAACTATTCCAATGTCCCAGCAAGTTCCAACTTTTTTCCTTCGACTTAGCAACTGGTCACATATAAAGGTCCTGCCGACCACAATCTCCTCATGAATATCATTAATCCCTACCGTCCCCACTCCTTAGTTTCCTACTCCATAAAATGAAAGCAACACATGACAGCACTTCTGAAACATCTTCAAGTGCGATGCCAACTCCAACGCATCCCTGGAGTTCCATGCAGAACGCGACAAGGAAGAAAATCATCTCCGAGCACTAAACCAAGCCCTCCAAGGTCACACGAACTGCATTTCAAAATGCAAAGAATAAACAAATCTTGAATGTAGACCAAGAAAAAAAAGGCCAGACCATTCATGGAACTAAGGCTAACCCCTGAGTTTTCACTCTTGACATTTTTAATGCAGCTTGAAGGATTTGAAAGCCTGACTACTTGTGTTTTGCTTCTACCACAGTTACTGGTAAAATCATGAGCAGAACCACAACCAAACCATCAGCATCTTCCTGGCCCCTTTGAAAAGGCTACATACACTTCCAACAGGGCAAACAGAAACAAGGCTAGCAAGCTGCACAACAACCTGATACTGAAAGGGCACAACAATTAGGGCAACTTCACGAGTCAGAATATCATCATCTTATAGCTGGTCTGCAGTCTGTGAAGGAGATTTGCAGCCTGTCCTTCCAAAGATCTGTGCAATGATGATGAACCGTCGTCAGTGGTTTGAACCCACTGAGCGTGGGCCAAGCACCATGTCTCTGGGTGAAGGGTTGTGCCCGACAATGCATCTTTACCTAGAGTAGAATCTGTAAACCCAGAACAAATGAGCTTCCATCGATCAAGCCCCATTTTAACCCAAACGCAGTTCTGAGCCACACACTGGAATGTATTTGCAGTGATTTCATCAACTTGAAACACTCTGTCATGTGATGAGGCAGTGTTATTTGTGCTACTGGAATAACACACACACACACACACACACACACACACACACACACACAGTTCAAGGATTAAAAGCTCCAAAGGTCTACCATGATGGTTGAACTAAAACTTCGAATGCTGATACAAAATTCGTTGAGTTTAAAGGCAACACTCATTAAGGAGTTTCTGTCTTAAAATACACATACTGAAGTGATCAAGTCACTTTCTGAATACGTGTAACTGGAGATCTCTCTTTTCCTTCCATCGGGACCTGTTTTTCTCTAGAACAGTTACAAAGAAAAAATTTTTCAGCTAGTCATAAGAATGACTTCCTTAGAAACCTTTCCTTTGTACTATTAAACAGTCTGGAAAATTGCTTGTCTGACTCATTCATGCTGTCAAAACACACTACAGGCTAACCCCGACCATTAGTTTTCTCTGTTTCCTAGAACAACACACATTTACGCATGACGTTCTAAACTAACAGCACTTAAGAGTTTAGGACCACGGTTACAAGTTGATATTTTAAAACATCTTGTACACACAAGTTAATGTATTAATTTGCTGTACCTGAGGACTGCTACATGTTCTGTAAGAAAACTTATTTAAAACCATTGCAATCAGAAGGTAAAAAATTCAAATGACTAAAATAAAATAGAGATAACTATAAAATAACTTAGGGAAGTTATAACAGACAATTCTTTTTTTTTTTTTCCAAGTTCCATGCTACAAATAAGGAACAATTAGAAACTCTAATATATTAGAGTCATTTGGAGATAACTTCACTTGGAGTTATTTGTAGATCAAAATGAAATAAAATCAGTAAAAATATGAATTCTTTACAAAAATAGAACAGTCACATCAGGTACACACTAGAACTCCACTTTGTTGAAAAGTTTTATAATAATTTTAAAAAGTTAACAGTTTATTTTATCTACTGACTAGCTTATCATACATAGAGAAGATACAGTGAAATTAAAGATGTATTCAATGGAGACAATCAGTATACATCTAGGGAACAGAAGCCATAGGAAAAAATGGTCTTTAGAGAAAAAATACATTTTTAATCAAAAACTTAAAGCAGACACAAAAATACTTCATTAAATAGGTGAGGTTATTTTGTTTTTCAAATCATGTTTTTCGAAGTTACCCACAGTGCTAATGAGGAAAGAAAAGCTAGCCCTATCTGAGTCTGGAGCTTGTGAAGGTCTCCAAATGGTTTCATCCTCAGGAGACAAGTACACCTTCTATGCAGACTGAGAAATGACAGCAAAACGCTGGGTTCCGGGCCTGCCCGGATGCTTTAAAGCTACTCAGGAGCACGCAGCTCCTAGGAACATCTGTCTGGTCATCAACTGGACTAGAGATTCTAAGGCCGCGGAGGGGTGGGGCCAGCCATGGGCAGGGAGATAAACAGACTGCTTCCCTCCCCATGCTTTCTGGGGGCTTGGAAAAGGGCCCAAGGAGCTGCTCAGCACACAGTGGCCATCCACGTGGGCTGCCGTCAGTGGCCATGAAGCCAGGGCAAGGTGGGCGTCCAGCAGGTGCCTGTAACAATGGAGTCCACACACACCACTCTGAATGCTGAGCTTCCATATTTTCACAGCTTAAGTTCTGAACTGACAGGTCTTTTGAGACCTGGGTTTTAAGGGGCATTTAGGAAAAGCTTGTCATACTTGCTTATGCTCTTTCCTCCTTCAAAATTCATAACCTCACCAAAGAAACCAAGGTGGCAGTAAGTTACAGGTCAGAAAGCCCCCAGGCATCAGTGTTAGGAGAGGGGAGTTCCTGGATTCTTCCTGAAGCAAGCAAGCTTTGGGACTGTCATGTGAACAGAAGGGATGAGTAGGGAACACCTTCACTGACATAATGTTACTTCTGATGATCACTATTTCAGCAACTTTTCCTAATATAACAGACCCATAAGAAGTGTGTGCATGTGTCTGAGAAAGGAAGCAAGCGAACACAAGTGTGCGCACAACTGTAGATATTATCTACAGAAACTTGTCTGCTGGAAAATGTTTCTTTAACTTTGGTTTGGCTCCTACCTTAGAGCTGATGGGAAATAAAAACTTTTCCATGGATAAGAGCCAACTTAGTGCTAAAACAAAAGGTAACATTCATCAGTAGAACAGGGTACCATGATCTCCTTCTGACGGCTGACTTTTTGCATTAATTGAGAACTAAAGTCTGGAAAATCAAACTATCAATGTCAAATGAAATAAGTATCTGCCTTACCTTAAATGTCACTATTTATGTGAAAAATTCAAACTATGGTGCATTGTCCCTTTGCAAGTGATCTCTTGCTGAGATAACAAAAACACAACGTTATATAAGTCACACTATAGCTACATTGTGTACAGATGTCCTGTCTTGAGGAATGTTAAGTAGAAAACGCAGACCCTGCTAAACAAAGACTCTGCAACTGAGCTGAAAGCAAGACACACGCCACCCAGCCTCCACTCCGGAGCTTCGGTGATCATACTGAAGAAGGAAGAAACTGGATTCTGGGCACTGAGCAGGAAGAAGGGGCATCTTAAATTGATGCATACGTGGAGACGAACCTTCCCCAGGCCCACACGCTGCTTCCGATCAGGCCTTGGTGGAACTGGGCTGGAGCTACCTGTGAGGCCACGCTCCCTGCTGGGCTCTGCCAGGAGGAGTAGACCTCACTCCTCCCTGGCTTCAGGCAGAGTATGGAAGACGGTGACGTGTTAGGGCAGCCTGACCGACTGTCACCCCCGGGGACAGAACCAGCCAGAGCCCTGCAGGTGCCTGCTGAGCGTGGACTGAGAGGACCCTGCGGCAGAGGCTGCCCGGCCTCCAGGTCCAGAACCGGCCACCCATCTGTGGGCCCAGGGACCTCTCGGTTCCGCCTCCCGGGCAGGCCGACCCACCCCGGGCCTCAGGGGGCTGCCGCTTTACAAACCAGGAAACCCTGCACCCAGAGCCCCTGCCTCACCTCCTGGGAGTGGCTCCTGGAAGAGAAGAAGTTAAAGGTAGCTGGAGGCTGGGCAGAGACCAAGCCCGGTGTCACTGGGTCTGTGGACTGGCCTGCCGCCTCCGGCGTCTTTGCAGAAGCAGCAGCCTTCCCTGAACTGGCCCTCCTAACAGCTAGAACAACCAACCGCACACTTGCGTTTATCGGGGGACGCGGCACAGAGCCCCTGCTAAGCCACCGCCACACCCTCACCTAGAGGCCGGGCACAGTCTGTACACTCGGCTTCGAATGAACCACGTCCCCTGGTGCACAGGGTCTTTACAAAGTCCTAGTGCCTTCGATTCACATCCTCCCATGCTGTTCTCAAGTGCTACTCATGACTTCTAAAAAGCAAAAAATAAAATAAGAATATTAAATTCGTGAATAAAAATACAACTGTAAAACAAAATGTGTAATATTGTAAACCATGACTGAAAAGGACTATCTTTTGACCATGTTTTCATAGGTTTGGTCCTATTTATGCTATTATCATGTAAAAACTTAGAACACTGTCATGACATCATCTATTTTATTTGAAACATATTTCTATGGTTCATTTTCCTGACTACCTCCTTTCGTTTTAAAAATATGAAACCTTCACATACATATCAGTGTAGACAATTCCACAGATAGTTTGAATTTGTTCATTCCATGAAATAGCCCCTAAGTTTGAGCACTTAACCCAAATACTATCTCTATTTTGACATAAATACAAAAGTGAATGAATGCAGTTAGCTCATGGGAAGGGGGCTGGACCGCCTTTTTTCTTTTTTTCATTCTTACATGTCTACAGGGCTCCTGCAGGGCACTCCTGCCCACCAGAGGACATCTGGACACATGGGGAGTCACAGAGGAGGTCAGGGGAAACTGCTGAGCACGTAGCTGGAGGAGGGCAGGGCGCTGCCTAGCATTCTCCTGCAAGGGAGGACCCCCACGGCCGGGCCTGGTCAGACCCCAAGTGCCACGGTCCTGCTGCTGAGGAACCCTGGAAAACATGGACATCTAAAAACACTGCATCCTTCAGAAAGGAAACGGGTGCTCCTCCTAGCCTACAACCTTAAAATGTAAACCATGCTACCCGACCGTAGGTGTGCAAAACCATCTGCAACTGATCCAGCCAGGAAGCTCTCTATGTCTAATAACCGAGCATCTGCACAAGAGACCCCACTAAGGCTGGCTCTGTCAGGATCCCGCAGCCCCTGGGCCCCCCGGGGATCTGCTCGGCATCAGCAAAGGCACTGAAACTGTGAGCAGGGTGCTTTGTCAGTGCTGTGATCTGCAAGTCAATCAGGCTTAATTGGTCCAATAAACAAAAACATTACACCAATTATAAATTCTCCAGAATCACTGTCGTGTTTTCATTGATTAATTCCTACTCATTTACTCAAAAGAAAAGAGTTCGCAGCAAGAAATAAAGTGATTTAAATGATATCCAGTGCCCCACAAAGCCAGGTGTCTAATTATAGCAACTCCTTTCTTCTCTCTCCTGGCAATATTAGCTGCAGAGACTAGGTGCCCCGTGCTGTGAGAAATAATTAAATATAATATATATACACATATATGAATTTTTTTAAGATATACATAAAAGATATTTTATATACATGTAAAATACATATTTTATATACATATATACAACTTTTAGATGTCATGTTTTTTAGGAGAAAAATACCTAAAAGAAAATAAAGTTCTTAGGTAAGAAAAACTGGCTGAGACATCAATAATTTGTTTAATTTATTAAATGGCTAATAATTACCTAGGTCTGTCTTTGAAATGTTTTTAATATTGGAGTTAGCTTCTACCAAAGACGGGTGTACACTCCCCAAATTAGAACCATCAGGATCAGTCCAGAGTGTCCAGGATAGGATACTGAAACGCACACCGGCTATGGACCTCTGCTCACCAGGACCTTTCGGCTGTGTCCCCAGCTGCCCTCAGGAGGCCCGCAGCCCTGAACCCTCTTTCTTCCTAACTGCTCCTCAGCCCGCACCCCTGCCCTACAGGAAGCTACGGCCAGCTCCTGGAAGACCCTGCAGTTGCTCAGGCCTCTCGGACTTGAGGAATAAGGACGCCCAGGTCTCGAGTGAGGGTTCTCTCTATGGGCCCAGGCACTGCACATCACTGCCCAAGGTCACCAGGAGGACCCTGGACGATCCCGGCCTCTCTCCCCAGGGTTTCCACAGTACCCACCAGTAAACACAGCCCAGGCGCTGCCTATCTTTCCTCTCCTGTGTAAGAGTAGTCTTTAAAGGTAAGGAGACTCATCCGTTCCCACTCAGAGCCTCAGAGTCCAGTGCAGAGAAGACAGAGTTCCCTCCTGAGTAACGGCATCGCTGAGCAGGGTGCGTGATGGTGCTCTGAGATCTGGCACACGGCCCCTCCGACTGGGTTAAAGGGTCACATTTTATCTCTCTTTGATCAAATTATAATCTCTCTCTCTCTCTCTCTCTCTCTCACACACACACACACACACACACACTCTCCTACAGCCAGGCTGTCTGTACACTGAGACCGTCCAGGCTCAGCTTCACTGTCTTACACACAGCTATGTAATAATTATTTGATGAATGGATGAATCAAGAAGTAAATTGTCAAAAATGGTTGAGTATAACTAATCTAAGGAGAGCAGACTCTGGGCAAAGACGACTGGCAAAAAGGAATGTGTATGTCACTCACCACTGCAGTGAATCAGAAAAAAGTGTGAATACAGATGTGTTCGTGTATACGTATGGCACACTGAAAATCTAACAGGGCGGGGTGTGGTTCAGCAGGGGGGCGGGGGCTGGGCTCAATCCTCAGCATGGCAAAGTACAAAAATAAGAAATGAGATGGCAGGCACGACTGCTTCAACAGTACGTGCAATTTTTTGAGGGGGTGAAATCTTTCAAAATAAAATTTGGGGAACAAACACCAGTAGTTGTAATAAATGTGGAATACACTGAATGAGGGGCTAACACAACTCTGTGGGAGTCACTAAAGGACAGAAGAGCCCCTGGCCAGGCCCGGGGAGCAGGGGAGTCTGGTTAGGGCAATTCCCGGGATGGGGCTGAAGGACAGACATGGGGAAGGCAGGCAGTCCCAGGCAGGGGGGTCACTCCTGCAGGATTCCTTCAGTGGAAAACACCAAAACGCGGTTCCTCAAGATCATGACCGCACAGGTCTGCGACTTCAGCCATCACTGATCCAAACCACCCGGTCCGGGACGGGGCACTCGGGCTCCAGTGGGTATCAGGAGAAGCTGCCTCTGCTTCCGGTAAGTGCGGAAGAAACGGGGTGAGGACAAAAGGCAGGACGACTGACCTAAGGGCAGCCGCAGAGCCACTCAAGACCTGCCAGGGAAGATGCCAGAAGAGGACAGAACAGTGGTTCAGGCACGAGGCAGAGCTAGCCATGGACGTCACCAGGGCCCAGGCGTGGTGCTCGGCTGCCATGAAAAGGCCAAGGGCTCCACCCGAGACCAGAGGGGCCAGCGTCCTGGAAGAGGCCAAGCAAGAGCAAAGCGGCCGGCAGCTTCGAGGGCAGTCCGATCAAGACCTTCCAGACCCCTTGGACCACGTTCCAGGTGTGCCCTGGCGTGCATTCTCAGGCGGGGCTGGCAGAGCTGCAGATGAGGCAAGGCAGGTCGTAAGAGGCATGGCTGAACCTGAGTCATGGAGGAACCTTCCGCCGACACAGGAGCCTGCAGCACCCAAGCTGACGTGGCAGTCCCACTCGCCACTGCCACTAGGGGATCTAGAGCTGTCCCGGAAAGTCCCGGGACTGTCACCTCGCTCCCCCTCCGGACCCAGAGGCAAGACCCTGCTCTGTAATGCGGCCCCTCAGGGGGCTTCTGGAGCCAACTCGCCCGGCTGGCCAGAGTGTGGGCATCCCCTCCCAAGTCCACATCCAGTGACCCCGCTCAGGTCGTCTGAAACCCGTTGCCATGTCAGCTTTGACACCACGGGATCAAGGTGTTCTGCCCCTTCCTCAGATTCCACAGGACCCACCCCACTGGGACAGGCAGGAACCAAGCACGCACCTCATGATAAGTAACAACCAAAATGTGGTCTTGAATAACACTGTAAACAAAAACTACAGGCCAGAGAGAGAGATGAAAATGTATTTTCAGATTTAGTGCAGCAATCTGTTGGTCAGCAAATTGGTTTGGAGGCCTTTTGTAAATCAAATGATTTGAAACTTGAAATGTAATTTGTCCTGCCCAAGCAAGTGACCAGGTCAAAATATATATATAGTTCCTGCTAATGTCAGCAAAGACTGCAGCGAAAACCTCTTCTTGTGTATACATGGAGCTGAAGTCAAGTGACAGAACAGGTGCGTGGGCCTAAACGGGGTTATTCTGAGGATGCAGGGTCTGACCTCAGGGAAATATTAGTCACCGTTCATAAGTAGCAAAGCTGGTCTCTCGGGGAGTCAAACTGTTTTCCCTTCAAAGGAAATCAATCAAATATACTTGTTAATGTACTTTTAAGCAACTGGTATCTTTCTATAATGTGCATTTATTAGTTTAAGAAGGCTTTTATGAAATCAGAGATTAACTGATGTGCATCCTTTAGTTTCTTTGAGGGAAAAGACTTAGCTCATACTTTCTTGTGCAATCCACCACTGGAAAAGCAGCAAAATATGTTTTATTGTTATGACTAGAAGAAAAAATAAAAGCCAGAATGCTATCACTTAGATACCTCAATTCATTCACCTGAAGGGCAAAGGAAACAGACGTATTTAAGGCAAGACCAGTGGGGTGAAGATATTCGCTCTGAAGTGGATGCAATACAGACCTGCATGCCTGCATCCCAAGTATCATTTGCCCTCTCTCCTGACCTTTCTCCTAGGGAGTCATTTAAATACTGGAAGGTGACTGTCGCCCCCTCTTTTCTCCTGCTCAATCACTTACTGCTTTCCTCGTTTGTAGCTCAGGGCTGTACAAGTCCTAAGAAGTCATCAATAAATGTGTGTTTAAATACCGACAAATTTTAACCTTAAATCATACCAGCAACCAAAGAGGACGACGTGTTTACGAGGAGGGGCGCAGCGCTTCGACGTGGCTCGCAGCTCCTCAGCCTAGAAGTCGTGTTCGCGTGAGGACGCCTCCTTGACCCGCGCTTGGCTCCCACCCCATGCCAGTCGGCCTACCTGCCGGTGGTCCACTCAGATCCGGGATTCATGAGGCTCCTTGCCGTCCCTACTGCCCTCGAGGACAGGACGCCTTCGCCTTTTGCCTGCGCTCTGAGCTGTCCTCTCCCTCCCCACTGACCAGGTGACTCTGCACCACGGACCCCACGGGTCCCCCCTTGGTCTGCCTCCATGCACACCCTGACGAGCAGATGACACAGGACACCAGCCAACCTCACACGCACCTCTCGGCAGCTCTGCTGGGACGGCTGAGTGTCCTCTCTGGGCCTGGATCTCCCTCCTCAGGAGCCTCGCCCACCCTACGCCCGTCTGCAGCCAGGGTCCTGGGGGCGCCCATACTTAGGAGAACGAGGTGGGAAACCTAGGGGCCTCCAGGAGCCTGGTGCCCCTCCTGCCGCTGCCCCACCCAGAGCACAGGCACCTGGGCACCGTGGCCACTCCTTGGCTTGACCTCCCTGCTCCTCCAAAGTCTGGTGCGGAGGCAGGAACAGAGTACCAGGAAGCATGGAAAGGCGCCCTGTTCTGCTCGCCTCACGCTGATCACCTTCTTTTCTACAAACCTCAAAATAGACATTTGGAGCCATCCAGGCGAACGCTCCCTTATTTTGGAGGTAAGAAAAGCAGCCCCCGGTGCGGGACGCCTGGCCCGGAGGCAGAGGCTGCCCGACGGCGATCATGGCCTTCTGAGAGCTGGGCCCGGCCTCCTTCCACAGCACCATCACCATCATTAAGAACACCGCTGACTGCCTCCACCACTGCTCCGGTCCTGGCGGGGTCTCTGCAGCCTTGCGGCGGCGGCCTGGAGACAGGCATGAGCCCAAACGGGGTAGGACAGGAGCTCAAGGCTGAAGATCTCGGGGTAGCGCGTGAGGGTCACTCCAGGAGAGCTGGGGACGCGGGGGTCTGCTCAGGCCAGCTCGTGCCCAGCTGCCGTCCTCCCCTGACCCAAAACAGACACAGGAGCCCAGATGGCTTTGAATGACACACCTGAGGGCACGAGAGAGCGTGCGCACACGTGCACACCACACACCACACACCTCTGGCACAGAAAACAGAAGCACTGCACTTCTGTGATCAGACAAAACCAGATCATTCCCACAATGAGGTCAGAGGTGCGAGGGCAGCTACCTCAGCGTGGTCCCTACGGATAATCACAATTCACCAGACGGGGTGCACGGGAAGGCCCGGCCCTGCCAGGGGCTCAGCTCCCCCGCCTGATGCCGGCACAGGTGGGTTTCCCAGCCTGGGAATCCGGGCGGGCGGGCGGTAGGGGACAGGCGCACAGGCAAGGCCGGTTCGTGGGTGTGGCCTTTCCGAGCAGCCTCCTCCCCTCTGGGACATGTTCTAGGACCCAGATCACCGAGGGGCAGGGACTGGCCAGGAGGGGCCCCACGGGTGCTGCTGGCAGCACATGACGACTGTGAGGGTGGTCTTGGAAGGGACCAGAGGTCCATGTTCCCCCAGCGCTGCGGCGACAAAGACCACGGCTGAGGAGAAGCGCACGCCGAGGAGCCACTGACTTCACAGGACATCTGAGGTGGGTGACGACTGCCCAGGACCGTCACCACCCGCTGTTCTACTGGGCTGCACCAACACGGGTCAAAGGGAAACCAAAAGCCCGTCCCTGCGCGCCACTCTAGAACTCTCGCTTCCTCCCGTGAGAACGGCCTTGTGCAGCGGAGGCCAGAAGCCATCTAGTGCGCCTTTCTTCTAAAAAGGCAGGCTGTCCTCTGCCCTGGCGGGCTGCAGGGCAGTACTGACCGTGACTCTGAGGCTGGGGACCGATTCACCAGGCGCAGCAGGTGCTCCCCAAAGCACAGCTAGGCAAAGAGCAGATGAAAATTTCAGATTTTCAGCGAGTTCTAGAATGTCCACTTTCCCACAGTGCAACGGTGATCGCGGAGAGGGAGTGCCCTTCACCTGTTTTGGGCTCCACCTACCCCACAGCTCAGCCGAGCAGCAGCACACAGGCTGCACATGAATTAAACAGTGCCTTTTCCTCACTGAAAGCTCACTGGACAAGGAAAGAAAATGAAACATGGAAGAAATGCTGATTCTGTGATCTCATAAAACCTCAATGTTTTTACACTTTACAGTAACTTAAATAACAAATATTTCAGGCTAAAACTAAAATGCAAATTTAGTGTCCATTTCCACAACTACCAAATACATAGTAATAAACCAACGTTTAAAATATTTTACTTCATTTGATTAAATCCATGGCAAATTTTATGATCACAGTTTTTTATTTTAGTTTAAAATTTAAATATTTAACCATGTCCTAATTATACCATCTCTGGGGCTTAAATTTATAAAGCAAAATGAAACTGGGATGTGGACGCAGGTGTCCAGCAGTAGGCACACTCGCCCCTCGGATCCCTGGGAGGACAGCATGGACGCCAGAGAGGCCCAGTGGCACCTGGACCCAGGCATCAGCTCTGGAGCCCAGACCCACACCAGGAAGCGGTTCGCCTCTCAGACACGAGTGCAGGGCCTGGGTCTCACTTTGTTTTCTCCCCATAACCTCAGTTAATCATCTGCTCACGCCCTCTCAGTAAGTGCAGGCGGATCCCAGGGACAAGTGCCCACACCCGAGGGCAAAGGTGATAGAACTCCTGCCTCCGCCAGTTCCAAGTGCCATGAGGCAGTTTCAGGAAATAATGACAATCCACTCAGAAAACCGCCGTAAACATTCCTCTAAAGGCAAAGACTTGGGGGAATCATTGAACCACTCTGAATCCCAAGTCCTCACCTATAAAATGGGCATAAGAAGTATTTATGTCTGAAAAGAGAGAATCCTAAACTGAGGGTAAGTGTGCTCAGTGGACTTCTCTTCCAGCAAGAGATGCCCATTTTTATTCTTTATAAACCAAAGCCTTCGGACGTATTTTTCATATGGTAAAAAAGTGTAAAATTAGAGTGATACCTGCTTTGAGCTTTTAAAGAATGAAGCAACTTGAACACAGAAACAGGCCGTGGAACCCCGACCTGTCACTAACCCGTGACAAGAGCACAGTCTTCTACAGCACATCGCTGATGTCCCTGCACTGCGGCCATGAGCAATAGAAGATTAATCCATTTATCACAAAAGCCTCCTACAGAACAGACTGGCCAGAGATCTGCCGTGAACAAAAAACAACTGTGTTTAGTGCTCAATCCACCACCTGGCTCGTGATTACCCTTTCATCAATAATTCTGTCTCCATCTTTCTCCCTCAACAAATCTGAATATAGGTAGCAACAGATTTATTTACCTCTTCCACAGGGACTGAGAGACCAAGCCCTGACTTTCTCTGAACACCTCCTAGAGCTCACCTAAAGCAGGAGAACTTTATGTTCTCATCTCTTCCAACACCTCACCCATTAATACAGCACAGACCTGTGGGCACTCGGAGGCCAGGAGGGCTGGGGCGGGGATTTTGGAGGGCAACAGGTGGGCTGCAGATCCTGTCTACACCTGTGTATGCAGGCTGGACTTGGGGTCATATGCTGATGTGCACTGTGTTGTAACATCTCTCAGATCCTCAAACTAGACCATAAACCCAGAAAGACGTTAGCATCTGCTGGGACATCCTCTTTAGCAATGAGTATGCCCAAACTCGGCAGAACTCCGTGAACAGCTGTGGCGCTACATGACCTACACATGGATTCACCTACAAGTGTCTACTTCATCGTAGACACCTAGCCACTGATGTTCTGACAAAAAGGAAGAACACAGAAAAGCAGGCGAGACACAGCCTGGCTGGGTCCAGCCTGCCTAGCGCCCTCCAGGACTCCTCCCCGGCCTCTGCTGCATCCAGCTGGTGCCCTACAACCAGAGCCAAGGGAATGGAGGCATAAATGAAGCTTGACTGGAGCAGAGGTGACTGGCCCGTGCTCTTCCCCTTCCCTCTCTGGACAGTCTCAGCCATGCAGGTCCTGCTGCAGGAAGGAGGAGCGAGTGCGGATCCTGGGGGGCTGCATGAAGGAGAGCACCACACACCCTACAGAAGAAAGCAGAAAACCCCGGTGGCAAAGCCAGAGATCGGGGTGCCTCCTGCTAACCGACCACAGCTTACCCAGACACTCCAGCATCCAGGGGGAGACTCTCATCTGATGGACGTAGTTCAAGCCTGTCTATGCTTAGATTTTTTAAATGATGCTAATCAAGTGCTATTTCTCTACTTTTGTATATTATCCATCATAAAGTCAATTCAAGCTTCATTAAAAATATACTACATGATCCAGAAAGTGTGTCTATGCACCTCCCCAAGAAACAAGGATAAGACCCCAACATTTTTCAAGAACCACACAGCTGCTCATGAACGAGATCACCCACACATCTCAAGTGGGCATTTACAGAATGTCCCAGCCACCACGGGTGGGGAGAGCTGCCAGTCACAGCGCCGGCTGCATCCCAAGGACTCGGGTGAGTGAGTGCCTGTGACAGGAACCAGTGCGGGGTGCGATGGGGACCCAGCCGAGGGAGCAGGAGGGGAAGAGAGGCCCCAGAGAGCAGTGCCCGGCTCCAAGTTCACAACCAAGAAATCGAGGATGGAAAGCTGTGCGTGAGGACCAGATGGGAGGGGGAGTGTGAGGGAGGAGATGGGTTCCAGGAACTCCCGGGAGGCCTGAGGAACGGTGGAGGGGGGCCCAAGAGAAGGCTTCGTCTGACAATTCCAAAGTCAGTAAGAGATCTCCAAGTGCTTTCCCGGAAGCTTCTAGAAGGAATTGTGCAACTGCATACTTGTAATGATCAGTGTTGCAAGTGAGAACAATGCTCATCAATAAAAACCAGGAAAGAACGCAAGAAGCTGTCCTCAGCCACATTTCACTTGACCTGAATATCCTTTCTCACCCTTCTATTTTTTCCTTCTCTACTTATTTTGAAGAGAAATAAAACCAAGTATCTAAATAAAAGGAATAAAATCTAGTGTCTAAAATTGCAGACTGCATAGCTTTACATCACTCAGGAATTTAAAAAGTTACAATGTTCATTTTAAACCTGGTACTGAACCTAGAAGAATGAAAGTGGTTCATAGTTTCTACGTCTATGAAACCTAATTTGGGGGGGAAAAAGGATTATTAGTTATTTATGTAAATAGTAAAGTGGGTGAGCAGAGGTCAAGTGTACACGGGGAGCCGGGTATGCAGCCTGGGCTTCTGCATTCCTACAACACAATCGAGAGGCGGGAAGAACATCTAAGGAGGCTGAGTGTGTCCAAGAACTGCCGGCTGAACTGTGTCTGAAAGGCTTCATGTCTTTAAATTTCCCAGGATAACTTCTGGAAGGACCTCTGATCTACAGGTGCGACATCTACAGTTTACGGTAACTCTCACGTGATTCCACAGCTACTGGTTCCTGAAGCCAGAACTTTAACTCCAGTGGCCTGACTTCCTTTATGATCCTTCCCACTTTACACACAAAAACGCGTCTTTAAAATTGTTAGACTATGTACTTCAGGTTTAAAAAAATGTCAAGATTGGGAAGACATATTCCACGAAATGACACTTTAATAAAACTGAACAAACTGAATTTATAGAAAAAAGTGGACAGCAAATTCAAGGAAAAAGCAACCTTTATTTTTTAGATTCTTACTTAGAGGTCAGTTTTACTATGAAAAGAATCAGCAATTTAATTCAACTCTTCCAGTCAAGGGATTTGTACCAACCAGAGTGCGGTCAGATCAGAGTTGACGACACAGTCTAATTGACCTGGTGGATATGAATAGCACTTAGAGGCTATTTGTTCTGTAGACGTTTTTCTTACTTTCGTTTTCGGTCAAGCGTTTCCACCGTCCACAATGAATCATGGTTGAAAATCATACACCTGGCTTCAGAAGGACCCAGTCCTGAGCTCTCAGCTACATTTTGTTAGACTGGAACTTTCTTAACCAGGGGGTTAAAGAGTCTGATAGAATGACCTTCCCTTTGGTGTGGAGCGGATTTGCTTCGGGATGGCTTTGGAGGTCCGGCTAGGTCACTAGGCGTCCCTGGCCTTTCACTGGACAGCTAGGCAGGGCTGCAGAACCCATCTGCTGGCGAGACTAGCCTTGCAGGTTGCTGAAATACCTCCGTCTCACCAACAGGGAGCACCTAGCGGGCGCCTAGGTGGAAGAACTGTCCTCAGAGCTCACCGTCAAGGAGGGAAGCCCTGTGGGCAGCGAGCTGGAGGATTTGAAGGATGTGGACCCAGGGACGAGAAAGGCAGGCACCCGGAGGAGAGGTCAGCGAGATCCCAGGGCTGGGCAGCTCCGTCCTTACCCGCGTCCCAGGGCGTCTGGCCCACTTCCTTTCAAGCCAGGCTCTTGGGCCCACTGTGCTGGCCCTTTCCCAGCATCTTTGAAGCAGCTCTGCGGCCACCATCCCGCTCTGATGACTGCCCTGCCCTCTCCACTGATGGCTGCGCCTGCCCTTTGAGCAGAGGCCGAGTCCCCGTCCTCTGACAGTCCTCTCCCTGCTGTCTTCTCCAGACGCCCGTTTCCCTTCCCCTTGCCGCTGGACTTCCTCGGAGAGCTGTCTGAGCCTGCTGGCTCCCGCAGACGCCCAGCCGCCCGTGACTCACGCTCCTGGAATCTGGTCTGCTCACCTGCCACCCTAGCCGCCCCCGTCCTCCTTCCTTCCTGGGTGCCTTCTCTCCCCTCTCCTAATCAGACGCCTTTCACGTTCCCACCATGGACACGCTTGCTCGGGCGCAGTCACTGATTTCTCTTCTAGCTGCGGGTCACATGGAGGTGCACGAGCACTCCTCTTCAGATCGCGTCTTCTGATGGAACCTTCTGGAACGGCATTATCTGTCCTAGACCAATGACCTCCAACGACTGTGAATTCAACGACTCTGAACCAAACCAGTCTTACTTCCCGCGCTTATTCTCCCTTAAAATAAAGAGTACCTTGTACCCTGGCAAAGGGCAACACTACCTGTAACTGTCCAAACTGGAAACCTCAACCATTTTCCATTTTCCTGCTTACACACTGAGAACCAGGTGACAAAACAGCAGCCGAGGACACAAAGTCCACTCTGCCCACTTTTTAAGGTGCTGACATTTTTCAGACATCTCAATTTTCCTGCCACCTTGGCAGGCGGGCTGTGATTTTACTGTTCAAGATGGACTACTGCAAAAAGTAGCAACTGCCTCACCTCCTGCTATCAAGATGACAAGCAGGTTAATCAGAAACGACCCCAGCCTCTCAGGTTCAGTTGATTCCTCGGAGTTTCGTAAAGAGTCAAAGCTCTCCATAGTCAAGAGCGGACACATGGCAAGCCATCGAGGAGGGCGTCCATGCTCCTGCGTTCTTTGTCCTCATTTTCTAACGTGACTTGAGTGCCACTGTTACACTCAGCTATCATTCACTAAATACGCAGCGGCAAGATTCCCGCTAAACGGGAAACTTTGCTGTGTTCACTAAACGAAGACCCTGATGTCGGCCTGTTTTCTTTGATGTTGCTTATGTACTTTTTTTGACTACAAAACAAGACAGCGAAGGTAACAATTCAAAAAATTGCTCTGTGCTAAGACAAATAAATGCACAG
This sequence comes from Sciurus vulgaris, assembly GCF_902686455.1. Lineage (NCBI taxonomy): Eukaryota > Metazoa > Chordata > Mammalia > Rodentia > Sciuridae > Sciurus > Sciurus vulgaris. Next base: position 141,494,739 of record NC_136470.1, read on the forward strand.
GGAGAAATAAGTGCAGCCACCCTGCACAACGCTTGCTCAAGCCTGTGAACACGCCCCGCCCGGCACAGGACAGGCCTAGCCCCAGGGGGCTGAGAGGGCCTCTCCCTCAGCCAAGGCGCTTCCTCTCCCTTCAAGTCCCACCTCTGCTCATTTCTGCACCGGCTCCTGCTCCTGGTGGGTGCTCAGGTCTACTGACCTCCCTGGATTTCCCAACACCTCACAAGCCCTTCCTGTGCAATGCACTTCACCCGCTTTCTCCGCCTTCTGAAGCGGGCGCAGAGCTGAGGGGAGGGCCGTGGCCGCACACTGAGCCCCCTGCAGGTCTTGGTGCTTTCCTGCTGCACGCAGGCACATGTCCCGAGGTACTGACTGCTCAGTCCTCCTTTGGTAAGAACTACCATCAAACCAAAGTCCCCACCTTCACTTGAAGTGAAGGGGACAAGCAGCACATCAGTCTTCTAAACCATGAATCACCTTCACGCACTTCGACGATCTTGTCTCGGAGGTGACCCCAAGGATCAACGCTTGGCTTTGGAACGGCCCTGTTGATGATGGGGTTTTCTCATGTCCTTATTCCCCAAAGCTCTGTAAATGGAGGTAATTCAACATTTCCTCACTGAAAATTCTGACCCCGTGCTAACAAGTCTCTGACCACACATTGCAAGTTCTTGCAATGGCTTCTGTGCAGTACTGACTGTTCCCTAAAACAATGAATGGGAAGAGGAGTGTGTACCGTTCATTCACTCACACATCCTCACTATCGTACACTTATTTCTTAATAAATATACACTGAATTATCCAGGTATTCGAGGAAAAAACTGCTTTTTGTTGATAAAGTGCATTCTATATTCTGTAGTGTTTGTTAAAAATACATTTTCTCCAGAAGGGGCAGATGGTTGTGCTTTCTGTTCCCTATTTTTCCTCCAATCACATACACTTTCTCACTTGGGAAATACATGTGAAACTCTTGTGGACTAAATTCTAAATATCTTCATTTCTAATACCCGTGACTTAGCTTGAAGGAATCTTTCTCCACTCCAGTATTCTTCTAAGTAGATTAAATGTTATATCACTAATTACAAAACAATCACACTTTCAATTTTAAAGTTCATGAAAGCCACAAACAATTACGGGACTCAGAGGCAGGCTCCAGGGACAGGCTGACTTTTCATGGTATGCTTCCAAACATGCACTTCCTGTTACTGCTTTCCGTGTACGTGAAGGGGTTCAGAGAGATGGAGGGTTACCAAAAGGAACTCCCCATTCAGCCCAGGGAGGCAAGATGGTGGGCATGCTTCAGAGGGCACAGGACACACAGGTGACATTGTGACCAGACAGGAGGACTAACGGAAAGTGACTGGTTCCCCACCTAGGCTTTGCCCACTGTCTCCTTATGTGGCTTTCAGTCTTCTTTGCTTTAAAACACCTGACTTCCATCAAAAGTACCAAATACATTAAAAAACCTGAAGTGGAAACTAACCTGACATAAGGGTTAGCATATTGGAGCTGTGAGCAGAAAATGGCCTATCTCTCGATTTAAATGCAAATCCTAAATTTAAAGTATCTTTGAAATGGAAAATTGCAACATAAAAATAATTAAAAGGATAAACTAACTGAATTTCAGTTCAATAAAATTTTTTTTTTTAAATAAAGGGTCAATTAGTTCTGTTTAAGTCATCAAATTCGTTTTTAAATGCTACTTTCAATCTAGTGAAAATATTTCAAAAAGTCATTTTGGTTTTAGAATGAATTATGTAATGTAAATTAAACTTCCCTCTGAGTTGAGACGTCCTTTCGAAAGGGCTGTGTTTGTGGAGTGAGCTCAATGCGGTGGTTCCTACTGTTTTGTGATGTTTGTTCACAACCACGTCAGCGTAGTTCCAAAGTTAAAATCACATCCAGGGGGCAGGAGCTCCGTCTCCCAGCGGCAGCCTTCAGACCCAGCCGCGGGGCTGTGGGCACACGCGTGGCGGCCGGCACAGGATGGCCCTCCAACCAGGTCAGCAGTCAGGCAAACGACGACTTCTGCCTTTCACTTGGAGGAGCTCCCTGCCTGGTCCTGGGCAGCCTTCACTTTTGATGGAGATGATAATGGTGGCTTCAGATAGCCTGGGTAGACTTCAGAGCAGAGCCACAGGACACAGGGCTGCGCAAGGCCTCAGGGAAAAGCTGACGCTGCACGAGCGGGGAAAGAGGCCCAGGGGTCATCCTGCGCCTGGCCAGCCGGTGGTCCCATTTGCTCCTAGGTCACGCAGCTCCTGCACTAACCCCACACGCTCCTCTTGGGAGCCACGGGACAACGGGGACGTGTCCAGACCCTAGTGTGGCCTCCTCGGCCCCGGGCGTGCATTCCCAGGGAATACGGAGCAAGGCAGGTGGGCAGGACTGAGGGTGGCCCCCAGCTTCCAGATGGGCCCTCCTCGCCACCCGAGCCTGAGCGCTGAGCACGCACCCTGCCACGCGGATTTGGCGCCTCCCATGGGACTTCGTGGTGACGAAGACCTTCTCGACATCTAGTTTCACCTCTCTCTGGAACTGCTGCTTCCCACCGGCCCCGCACCATAAAGCAGAAGGCTAACAACCAGGTCCGCTGGGGGCATGAGGGACAGCCGGGGAAAGGCCACTTTCTGGAAGCTGGTGCTCCCCGGACCCACCCCGAGGGCCCCCGTCCTGCCTGGCGTCAGGCCCGCCACACAGATTAGAACCCCGGGCGCTCGGAACTCAAGGAACGGACTGAGGCGAACGGAGAGGGCCGGCCAGGGCTGGCGCTCAGACCCAGAAGGCTGACTAGCAGTTTGCAACGCCACCTGGAAACGGTGCGCAGCTGCTTCTGCAAATCCTGCCTGAGGGGACCTCAGCGTCCTCCGGCCGGGCGGGCGGCTTGGGGGCACAGTTGTCCACCCAAGTAAAAACAGTGTTTTAAATACTTCTTTGCCTGTTTCCCGTGCCACTTTCTTTTCTTAACCGCCAGTCTCTTCTGAAAGTTCAGACCTGGAAAGCCAGTGTCCCCACAGGAAGTCCAGAGGGGCTCACTTCAGGACCTCTTCTCCCTTGGCAATGACCCCTCTAACGACACAGTTCTCCTCAGGAAGGCGATTTCATTTGTACCACTGCCTCTCGTGCTTTTGAGAGTGAGGTAAGACCTACTAAACTGTCATAACAGCGCAGGACGAGGGTGGGAGGCAAAGGGGCTGATGCCCGGGTACTTCAGTGACTTCACGTGGAAGACTCTGAGTTCAGCATCCGCTAGTTAACATGCACTGCTTCGGTGCCTCGAAATTAGTGCCCAATCAAAAAATTCGCAGAGTGCCAAAATAAACAAAAAGCACACCTCGGGAAAGAAGAAACGGGAAAACCTAGCAAGGCAAGACAATGTTTCCGTTCGCAGACAGGATGCTCAGCCCCAGAGCTCTCAGGCACTGCCAGGAGAGCGGAGAACAGGGAGAAGCCGTTACCTGGTAACTCCTGTTCTGGCAAAACTCACAGAAAAAGCCAATACCTGTCTGAGCGTATCTCCCAGGTGTGGCATGTCCGTTGCCCAGAGAGAGCAGGAGCGAGGGCCCACGTGGGGGCACATTCGAAAATAAAAAGCATAGGGGGACCCCACTCTCCACAGAATAAAGTACAGGGGCTACTGATCATTTTTCTTTTCAAACTCAACCTTTTGTTCACCTTCGCATCGAGGTGTGCTGTTTCTAACACAAAATTTTAAATGTGGCAATAACTTAGCGCTTGATAAGAGTTTGTGCTTGAGATACTCTGGAAAGTTCCACACTATCTTCATCTCACAGAAGTACATCTGCGACATATGGTCTCTTTCAAATTAAGAAGACACAAATGTTCACGGAAACACTTGGTTAGATTTTTGCCCTCCTCCAAGTTTTTCTAGACGGTTGTCAGGTGCCAGCACACACTCTCCAGGATCTGAACACGAGGTGCTAATATGCTTGGCTGGAAGAGACCTTGATAGGTATCAGCTTCACAGGAGCACCTGCCTGGCCAGTCAGTCACCTTCTGGAACCAGGTGCCCTCCTGGTTCTGTCTGGCAGCCTGACTCACCCTACCCAGCGTGGTCCGCTGAGAGGCAGCCCAGGCTCCAAAGGGTCATGCGTGTTTGCTGTGTGGTTCCAGCTGAATCAACACCAAATAAAGTTGCCGTTCTTCTGGGGTGTATCTTCTACGTGTGGTGCAGCCCTTGACTGAAAGATCTTTTATTTATTATTTCCAGGAATAAACTTCAAAAGAGTAGTGAAACTTAACAGTGAGCACCAACCTCACAAGCTGCCCCAACCACACCCCACAGGGACATCGGCTCTGGGGCGCACCTGACCACACCCACGCAGGTCTTCCCTCTGTGCTCACCTGTCACAGTCTTTACAAGGGTGCAGATGTACACCATGCTTGATAACCTCTTATAAGTCTACAGCAATATAAGCAGTCATCAGGATATCAGTGACATATTTACAAATATATTTTTCCTCAAGCCTCTGGCACCAAAATTGAGTTTCTAGTGCCAGAAATATTTTTCACTGCATGAAAAATGAACGTAAGTGGATTCCTACAGCTTTCACTTCTTTGAATATGTCATCTGCTTGCAGCATTTCACACGAATGATTGAGAATACTTGACTCCTACATCAGCAGGCCACACTGACCACTTTACTTCTGCCAGGTCCCCAAGCCCAGTCGTCACGGAGATCAGGTACCCGGGCGCCACAGCGTTCTCTGCTGTTTCTACTGTTTGCGGAACAGTGCCTGTTTGAGTGTGTGAGTGTGTGGTGGTGCGCGTTTGCTTTAGTTTTACTCGGTTTTCCGATCAGATCTGAGTTTGAATTTGGACCCAGTGCTGTCCAGCTGTGTGACTGTGTCACGCCAGCCCCTACCTGGCTGCTTCCACATCCCAGCCCCTGTGCTGCTCCGTCTCGGCACGTCAGATTAAGTCGTCACGAGACCCTGACACGATGACATGATGCGTGTTTAGAGAGGATGGATCAAAAGCCGAGGAGGACACGAGTGGACCCCAAGGTCAGCAGCAGGTGGGACTGCAGCCCCGAGTGGGCTTGGAGGGGCTGAGGAGCTCCTGGGGGCCACAGGCTGCAGGGGTGAGGACTGAACCCAGGAAGGGGCGCTCGCCACCAGGGCCAACACAGCAAGGACCTCCGGCCTCACTCCCTGGGCTAAATCCAGGTGTGCGGCTGGGCCGGGCCTCAGTTTCCCTCGTTTGTTAGGGTGGAGTAACACCACTCCCTCAGGGTGCATCGTGAAGAGTGGACAGATAACGGGGCCGGAGCAGCGGGCAGTCAATAAACTACTGTAACTAGAGACTGCTTTAATTTTGAACCGATTCAGCTTTTATTTCCACATAAGAATGCATGACAAAACAGGAATGTCTTGGATTTGAAGAGTACAAATCACATAACCCTCAGAAAACCTCAGCCTGGAGTCCCATCCCCGGACCTGTCTTCCCGCCTGCCACTCTGGCCCGGGCGGAGCTGACCTGTGCTCTTTCCTGCATGGACGTGCAAAGTGGAAAGGGAACTTATCTACTACAACCAGGTGAGAAGTCATCAAGGGCCAACTCTGGACCTTCCTCAGCACCTCCGTAAATGGTGGGCTCCTGGACCCCAGCACAGCAGCCCTGAGGGGGCAGGGGTGCGGCCCGAGAGGACACAGGGCGCGGAAGTCCGCCCTCGGAATACCGCTGCCTTACTTTGAGAACTAGCTCCTGCTTCTAGGTTTCCGATGAACAAGTACTTGGGTTCTTTCTAAGTATCACAAATGCTAACTCCAGAAGGACTGAAGTTACTCTTTTCAATTGAATTTCCTAAAAAGAGAGTTTGCATTCTTCCGTCCACTCAGTTCCACCCCGAGGGACTGGAAAGGTTCTGGAGAAACCAAAAGGGAAAGGCAGGGGACAGCCCAGGACACGGGAGCCCTGGCCTGGGACCACGCCTCGTCCTTTTAAAACAGGAAAAAAGTTACATTTTTTTAAAATTGTGAGCTCATTATAAATGTTAAGAATAAAAGCATTAAAATTTCACTTTTCTGTTTTTACATATGAAACCAATTACCCATGTTTAATTGCATGGTAAAGATATCAAAACATTCCATTTCATTATCCTTTGAGGTCCTAGAGGGAATAAAGCTTGGATATTCCCAAATATAATAAAGGACTTCGTTGAATATTTTTGGTTCTAAAAAATAAGTATCCCTGGCTCATGTGCCCTCACTACCCAGTCCAGGCCGAGGGACAGTGGTCTGGGTACAGGTGTGGTACTCTCTTTGGGGACTGTGTGCCAGAACAAGCAGGACACTGGCCAGCTACCGCCTTACACTGGTCCTAACTGTGGCTGCCCAGCACTAGTGGCCTTAGTTGGGATCACTGGCTATGCCAAAGCAGGTAGTGACCAGCCCCTAGCTTCTGAGCCCTCTGTCCAGGGTCTTACCAAGCCTGGGTGCCTATCAGCTGCCAAGGGGACCCAAGGAACATTTGGGTTTTCCTAGCTACATTTGGGACCTTGTTGGGGATTATGGGAATATATTCTAGTGGAAAACGTATGCCTGAAGGTTTAACTGCAGATGTCAGTTTGGTGACAGTCACCAGACTTGGAATTATGAACAGGTCCCATCGTGCATGAAGAGTTACAAAGCTCCAAGCCACCACTCTCCTTAATGTATTCAAGCAAGAGAAAGCAGCACAGCATTTTCACATATTCTCACATTTTAAGAAGCAGAAGCAACACTGAACTTGGGACAAAACCAATCATTATCATTAAAGAGGTTCAACTGTGTATCACAAGAGCTTGATACTGAGTTCCTGTATGTGGACACTGCCTCTCCTTTCTCTACGTACACGTAGAATCTTGTGGGGAAAAATGTTGGCTGTCAACACCGGGGCCCTGAAACCGCATGCTCTACGCAGAAAAAAGTGTAAAAACACCAAAATCTATGACATTTGGATCATGAGGATACCGTTCTTTTGCTTGTTTTAGAATACAGACCTGGTTTGAAATTGTTAAACATCAATGAAAATAGGTTCATTATTATAAATCATCCTAAATCAATGCTACCAAAACATAGGTACTCTTCATTCTGTGTAGCTGTGGGTGAAATACTGTCTTTTTCCTTTTTAAATATATCAAGTTGCAGGTTGGGGGCACTGAGGTTAAGGGTTTTTGGTGGTGTTAGTTAAAAGCCTTGATTCTCCGCTACAGGGAATCAGTTAAGGGATTACGTTCACACCCGGAAAGAAAGCAAAGACGTTAAAGAGAAAGAGGGGCGTTAATAGGGAGCCACCAATGGCACTATTAGAAAAGGAGAGTGACGTCCCTTCACGGATGAACCACCTCGAACAGAGGCAGGGCGGAGGGCAAGGAGCTGTGCGCAAGTCACGGCTGGCACAGAGTGGCGTGTACAGCGGGGACGGAGTCGCCCCCTCTAAGTGCTGGCCTGCCTCTCCACGCCACACGAGTTCGGCACCAGCCCCACACAGATCCTGCCCCAGCGATCATAGCCACACACATGATCTTCTTCCCCCTGAAAAGTAGGGGTGGGTGGAATCATCCTTAAAACAGAAAGTGAGGCCCAAAAGGGAGAGAGGCCACTGCCCTTGGAATGCTAGGTGGCCATTCTGACGAAGGAGGAAAACGTGTCCCCACACCACCAAGGACAGAGCTGCTCTTCTAAATCCCCTTTCAATTCGTTATGGATTTGGGGACTTACATTTAAAGAATCTGAGGATATATTCACTTAATGTTTTTGGTGTTAAATGTTAACGGAGAAGTCACTAAAAGTACAAGTGTTGGGTAAAATTTTAAAATTCTGTTTAAATTTTGACTGTTCTAAATCTCTACGCAAACTTCCTTGTTAGATACAGAATGCTGATTCTGATAGAAAAAAGGTGCTCGACAGATTCCAATTCAAACACCAGAGTAAAATAATTTAAAAAGTCCGTTCGATGCCACTTTCGGTATAAATAAAACGAATTTGCAAGTGTCACACACATTTTGTAAAAGAGGTGCTTTTAATAAGCAATGCCCAATCCAGGGCTGTGATCGGTGAACGATCTCGGCTGTAGGATCACAGAGAGCACACTCCTGAAGCACTGAGACCCACTCACGGTAAATGCAGCTCGGGCACCAGCTTCTGGGACAGCGGCTAGAGAACCGGGTCTTACCTGCACGAATCCTCTGCAGGGTTTCCTGAGGTCTGTGTCACAGTCATGCTCTTCCTGCCCGGCTGAGGGCTGGAGAAGCCTCCACACCCGCTGCTGGCCGAGAGTCGATGCTGGACGGTTTTGGGGTTCTGACAGCAGGACCACTAGCCACAGCCAGAGCTGGGGAAGCCTCCACAATGGAAGCAAGTGCAGGGGACAGGGGGCACTGGGCACCCAGCAGGGGAGGGAGCAGCCACCCGCAGGGCTGAGGGCACCCATCCGGACTGAGGTGCTGTCGACAGGGCCAAAGAAGCGGAGCCAGGACCGCGCAGCACAAGACCCGGGGGAGGGAGACAGCAAGAAACGCACGGAGGCCACTGCGCATCCCACCCTGAGGAGGCCAGAAGGCGCGAGGAGGGTTGGAGAGCTGGCCCTAAAAGAAGGAAGGATGCGCTGCACGCAGCACCTGCTGGCCAGAGATCAGAACTGTGCCGGTGACACAGCGGACCACGGCCTGTCGTCACAACCTCCACGTCAGAGATGCACCAGTAAAACATGCCCGGGCACAGCCCCCAGGCCTCGAGTCCAGAGCGAACCCTTCTGGAATTAGGGGAGACCATGGAAAGACGGACAGAACTTGTGTGGAAAAGCAGGACACGAAATTTAGCAAATACAGCACTTGCTACAAGGATGAGACGAGGGGGCTGGGGAAGGGGAGGGATGTGAAGAAGGGCAGGTGGCCAAGGGGTGTGGAGATGAGACGAGGAGGGGTGCAGAAAGAAGGGGAGGCCAAGAGGCCAGGAGGCAGAGAGACCTTGAGACCCTCCCGAGGCCTCCTGCAGAGACCAGAGCTGGCCCGGGCCACTCCCAGCCCCGCGACGCCAGGCTCCGGGAGACCACCCAACAGGGAACCCCAGGCAGCCGCAGGACAGATCCTACGGCGATTCTGCTTTGGTGAGCTGGAGGAAATCAAGTGAGAAACTAAATAAACTCCAGCAGGACTTTAATGACCCAAAGGGCATCAGATGAAGATGGTCAGGACCATCCAGGGATGCTCGCTTCTTGCAGAGTAGCAGAGAATCGGCCTCGCAGTGTTTGAGACTTGCTTCAGAAACAGGCGAGAAGAAACTCCAAGGGCCCAACTACAGTCATGTGTGGCACCTCGACTTCACGGAGCGACCTGTATTTTCTTCAGATCCAAGGTGACTAAACTAATCTGTTCTACCTGGTGCCGAATGGCTCAAATGATTTCATGATTACTCAAAATAACCGTTTTTTGAGAAAAGTCAACGTCCTTCCCCCACTGTCAAAATATATGTTGTTAGCAACGTAGGAAATAGGTGAAGCTCCTTCCAGGGCACAGTCCACGATGTCTGATGACTAAGTGTCAGAGACTTACCAAATGAAATGACTTGTAGGCTACAACACCCTAAGTACTGCTTGAGCACTTAGTATCTTAAATCTAAAGGAACTGGGATTTTCATAAACGGAAAGGATAAAGAATCTGACTTTCCCTTTAAAAACAATTTTTTCAATTAAGTTTACATGGCTTTGAACTAAAACTTTAAATTTTAAAACATCATCCTATCAATGTGCTAGGTGGGGACAGGGGAAGATGAGGCCTGGCCTGTGGCAAAAGTGAACTGGAAGCTGCCTCTTATTATGTAATCAATTGTACTGAAATAAAAAAATGAGCAAACAAAAAAAACCTGTCTTTTGTACTTCTGCACCTATGTCCTCATCCAAAATCCCATTTCGGAAAACCAGTTTTAAGCAATCTAGACAACAAACTAAAACAAGCCTCAAAAATGTGGAAGTAAGGGCTGTGGCTGTGGCTCAGTGACAGCGAGCTCGCCTAGCGTGCGTGAGCCCTGGGTTCCATCCTAGGCACCACATAAAAATAAAATAAAGAGATTGTGTCCACCTACAACTAAAACATAATTTTTTTTTAAAATGTGTGAATAAATGTTGGTGATCTCAAGTGGAGTTCATTCATTGATTTACAAACTCAAACACCACACAGCATGTCATTTAGTGCAATCGGAAAAAAATCATATTAGTTTCTTTTTAAATAAAAACCAAATTGTTAAGAAAATATCTTACCTAAGAGCCGATTATCTAAATGGAAATTGCCCTAACCACTCTTAACCTCCACAAGGGGAGGAATTTTTAAAAACTGGGCTCAGTTGTACCCTCAGCGCCCAGTCTGCCTTGTGACATGAAGTCCTGGGAATTCTTATGGTTGTCCCACGTGGAGAAGGCACTCAGAGGAGTGAGTGTGTGCAGAGGGGCCTGGGGCCAAACGGATTCCTCATTAGTCAAAATGAGGTTCAATAAGTCTCCCGCACAGCTTGTCAGAGCCTTTAAGATCCACTCACAGTACCCAAAGGTGGCTGTCATGGTTGTCATGAAATAGCTATCTCTCAGAGAACAATTCTTATAGGATAATTTGGTCTACACCCTCGTGGAAAACTTAAAATGTCTATTTCCTCTGATTTTTTAATGAAACACACCTGTGAGCTATTAATTGGTATGTACTTGTGTCTGATACAAATCGCAAGGAAGATCACCTATACATATAGACAGAGATTTCTAATCACATATTGTTTTGTCAAAAAGGGGCTCTACTTTGAAATTATAGGCATAAGATCTTTGATAGTTCAAAGTATTAATTTTATTAAAAAAAGGAACCTATGAGAAAACAACTTATATTGGTACATGAATGTATTAGCCACAAAAATTTACTACTAATGTCAAAGGTGTATCCTGTGCAACTATCTGAGTAATACGAGTGTATTTCATACTAATTTTCTTACATCATCTGAACTGAAAACAGTATTCCTGGCAATAGTCATACATATAAAATAATTTAATTTAAAATTGTACAATCTTCTAATGTGAAAAAAGAATGAGCTCATTTATAAAGAACAGGTTACTGCTTTCAGACAATAGGCATTTTTTAACACTGTGAGTCAAGTAAGAGAACAAGAGCAGAGATCGATGGCTGACTAAGAAATCACCTGGAAAACTCCATGCACTAGAGTCGCCGACCAACTCTTAGCGTTTTCCAGTAGGGAAGCTGGCAGAAGACGTGGACTTCATTTATAGGACACTTACACGGGTTTACAGATCAGGTCCCTAACGTGAAAAGCCATGACTCCTCTCTAAAGCCCAGGCCCTGGTGGGCAGAGCACCAGAGGCCAGGTGCCCATGGGTGCCGCCGGGGTCGTGAAGAGAGTGCCTACCCCGTGGGCTTCTCAGCACCCTGACTCAACACTGCCCAGTCACTCACCAGCAGCCCTCGCCAGGGCAGCACTGCCTCCAGCGGAGGGGACACAGCTTCTTCCAGAGCTGGTGCCATGGAGGGACGCCGAAGGGCCCCTGACCACATTCCCTGAGAACTGCTGAGCTCAGGAGCGAAGGCGGCGCCGGGTCAGCCACTCTCCCGCAGGACCCGCAGCACAGCAGCGGCAGGGGCTGGAGCAGATCCTTCAGACCCACCTCCTGGCAGCTGCCAGCCAAAGCCTTCTGGGTGCCACCTGCGCGGAGCTTCCCGTCACCCATACCTTTCCCAGAGCGTCAAAACAGGAGTTTTCCTGTGATCCTACTTAAAAGTCTGCTCCGCAAACAAGGCGGAGCTGTCCTGTCCCTGCTTCCATGGGAGAGCGAGGTTTCCAAGTGTAAAGTGTGCCTTACTGTAAGGAAGCCTAGCTGACGCTCTCTTTTACGTTCTTCCTCCCCCTCCCCACTCTCAAGAAGCAAATGAGTCGCCCCAAATTTTCCGGCTAATCAAAGAAAGTGTTTTACCCTATTAAATAATAAAATGACTGCCACCAAGTCATTTCATCCACCTCTTGCAGAGTACCCTATCTGCCTTCCTGGCACGGAATCATTTTCTTTCCTTTGCAAATGCTAATGTTCTCCTAATCTGTACAACACTCGACAGAAGGGGAACTATCAGGTCTCATGATCTGCATTTCACAGAACGAGCAATGAACCCTTCGCTCCCATATTCATTTCAGTCTGATGTCACTGATCCGCTGTTTTTCTCCTAGCGGCATCCAGCATTAGCGAGGGGTCGCATGCTGCTGGACAGCAGAGCTCAGCGGTAACAACGTGAAGACCGCTTCTGCTTTGCTTAGCTGAATCCAACGGGGATAAAAAGTATCGAGAGGGTTTTTGTTTTTGTTTTTTTTTCTGTAACTTAAGTAGCTCACCAGAGGATAAGTGAAAAAAAAAAAAAAAAAAAAAAAATTAACATTTTCCTAATCATTTATTAGAGAATCCTCAGCACCAGGCATGTGTCGCCTGCATAGTGGATAAGCCTCATTAGGAAAACGAAAATCCCCACATATGCTTCTTCAAGCTTCTCTCTCTCCCTCACCCCTGCGTGAGGAGCAGCGGCGCTCAAGCCCAGCTTGGGGTGCCCCCCGGGCTCTCCAAGTGCTGCCCCATCTGATCTTCACCACACCACCCAAGAGGAGGTCTGGCCCATCCTGGAACTCAGGAAACCAAGGCTCTGCTGGGTTATGTAACCTCAAGGTCACAGAGCCATCGACCCTGTCGTAGGGTTCCAGGGCTGGAGTCCTACATCTTGGCATTAGAAGTACAGCATTAGTTCTGGCTTTTATTCACTTGCTCATTTGCAAGTGTATCTTTGACAAGGCAGTTGTTACAGAACGTTGACATTAAGATTTACCAGTAGCTATTGTTCTACAGGGCCTATCCTGTCCTGAAGGTCGGCAAGTCCCTTGTGGGCGTTATCTTATTTAAGAATCACAGAAGTCCACCAAGGCAGAGACACACCTTCGCACGGGGCACATCTGATCAATTTGAGGCACAGAGCATTAGCAGGTTGTCCAAGGTCACACAACTGACAAATGACAAAGGTAAAATCTGGAGCCAGGAAATGCAGCTCCTGATGAGTGGCTCTGTGCTCACCTTCTTTCACCTCTGGAAAGCTGACCAAGTGTCAGAGCTTTTCAAGAAAGGGAATGAGAAGGGTCAGGCTGCCAGAATCCTGGTGGGCAGAGGACCTGAAATCACCCCCTCCTCAAAATTTTAAAATACAAAATCTGTGCATCAGCTCACAGAGGCACATTTCTCTTAATGATGTTTACTAGCTTAAGGAATTCACAAATATTTTATGTGATTCTCAGATTCTGGAACATCAAGGGCAAATTCAGTTTCCTCACATTTCCATGCTCTCCAGAGGCACCAACAAGGAAGTAACATCATTACCTCCACCAGCCTGTCGTTCTGTCTAGGGGCTGCCAGTCATTCCCATCTTGGCAAATGAATTTAATGATATGCTTAGACAAAATTATGCGTTCAGAGAGAGCTTCAGAAATCCAAGGGTCATCTCATGAGACACAGTCTGGAACTATCCTTGGACCAAAGTACCTCCTTGCATATTCAGCAGCTGAAATGGCCTTCCTTGAAGGGCCCCTTGAGGACACAAAGCCACTGGACAGTTAAATCAAGCAGCCAGGGTCCAAAACCTAAGATGGAGAAGCCAAGGAAGAATGGGAAACCAACCTGTCTCTTTAATTTGGCAGCAAGCCTAACTTTATGGACTAATTTTGTCAATCTTCAGTTATTTTAAGTCTAACAATAAAAATGAGCACAAAAACAACAAATCAATGAAAACTTCAGAGGGTATACATACTTATGGCAAAGGCACTTTCCCTTGAAAATTCAGCCATAGCTTTAAGAAATACAGCCACGTGGTAGCACTTGGCAAAGACCTTGTTCAGGTGCCCAGATGGCATAGCATGGGTGACACGTCACTTAGTGTGGACTTGCTCCCCACTGTACGTGTAATCAATGGTTCTTGCAGAAGGAAGACGCCCGTCTGCACCCTACCTACAGACAACTGCCACTCTGCAGAGCTCCTCGGGTCCTGGTGCTGCACAGTGCTCAGCAGAAGCTTGATTTACTTTCTGGCTGACAGCAGGTTTAAATCTCCGTCTCCAATCTCCACACTGAATTTACACTGAAATTATGCAAGAATTCTAAAAAGCACATCCTGACATCTTTGGGTAAGAAAATCAAAGTAACCCCACAGGCTTTTATAGAAGATGGATCATAGCAAACAATGTTTATGACCTTGGCATTACTAAGAGGTACACTAGGAAAATTCATGACTCATCTACGCAGTCATCCAAATATATATACAGATGGAGTCACAAACACAGAGAAGATACAGACAGATACAGATGAGACTGACTTCTCCACTTATCCTTGCAATTCAAGTCCTTCCTCGCTGATTCTAATGACAGCACAATTAACAACACTCAAGTACCCAATCATTTAAAAACTTTAAAGCACTCTCAAAGGAGCCTCTGTGGATAAGTAACAACTTCTTCTCATCAGCTCTGAGTCTACTTTTTATTTAATTCTGTGAACATGGCTTTATCTGGAAATAAATTAACAAACATGAACCCTAGGTGCACGTGGGTCAGACCAGGTGAGGCCGTGTGTGCGCCTCGGCTTCTGTTGCGGACTAAACGCTCCAGCAACCTGGACTAACGCTAAGCCACCTCACACGGACTGGCAACCTGGAAGTGAACAGCCTAGGTGTGCACCTCACGTTCCTGAGCCGACCTGTCCTCACAGCCTTATGCTCTAAATAAAACTCGGTACGACCTCGTCTTTCCAAACCAGGAAAAGGAAGGACTTTCAGTGGCTGAGATAACGTTTTTCTGTAGCTTGGAAAATAAACATTTCCCACTCAGTTATGCCTGGGGTGGGGACAGAGAGAGAGAAAGAGAGTAAGTAGGAAGCGCAAAATAGAGAAACAGGGCTTTTCCAAAGCAGTACTTGGTGTTTGTGTTACCTGGCTATTGTGTGCAGGAGCTGGAATTTACCGAGCAGATTCTGTGTACGTGAACACGGAGTGTTGCAGCTCACATCAGATGACGCTCACTGCCAACTGCATTTCCATGAACTCAATGACAGAAAGTTATACTCCAGATCTTGGAATTCTACATTAATTTGATATCTTTATTTCAACATGCATAAGTCATTTGCTACCTCCTGATAGAAAAAGGAAATTTTGTCCTTGTGTCCTGCTTATATAAGCCTAACATTATTTACTGTATTTAAAACATATTTTATAAAACCTGCTGTTACTAGAGTTGCTCAAGGACAGTGGAGAGAAGTGAAGCGTGTCCCATCTGTCAGGTGTGGACCACAGGGCACTACGGGCAACCAAGGCACCCTGGGGGCTTCCTCTGCAGCTGTGCCTTCTCCCAAGCCGCCAAACAACCTTTCAGGCTGCAGGACAGCTCCTCACGGGGATAGCCACCTCCTACCTGGCAGGAATGCGCACATGCCCACGGTCCAGTTCGTTCCCACTAGGTAGTTTGGAGGCAGGTGTTTTATCATTCCATTTGACCCCTGAGAACAGAGTGGTTGAAAGGTGTCCAGCAAAGTTTGTTTCCTGCATGTCCCTAATAACTCAGGTGGCGCCTGGAGGTTAAGGGAGGTCCATGGACACACACGCCGTTTACCTTCTTGTTTTCAGTTACAGGGAGCCACGTGACCTTTTGCATCATACACAGACCTAAAATTCATGTTTGGAAGAATTTACACAAATAATTCTTAAAATATTTTCGGTGTTCAGATGAACGTGCTCTATCAGTGGAAATCCCTCGACCTGAGGGGAACACACGTCCGGGACATCCAGAGCACTTTCATCTTTACCCGACACTTGAAAAGGATGGAACTTCAGCTTGTTTTGAAAGAAATACAGTTCCTTTGTCCACATGTGACACAGCTGTCTGAGCGGAGCCAAAGCCGCTCGGCAAAGGGGTAAACATCATTCTTTTGTTTTTACGGGCTTTCTTAATCCCTGAGAGAAAGACTTCTCCGTTTTTGTTCTCTTTATTATTATTATAAACTTTATAATTTGATATTAAATGCTGCCGAGTTCTTTGTTTAAAGCCAGTTTAGCTCTGAAATGAGCCCTCCTGGGCCTCTGGGGACAGGCACTTCCAGGCCACATTCCTGCTGAAGGCACGCCTCCCCCGCCCCCTTCCTTCCAGAAATGACTGATCTTCCTGTTATTGGACTCTGTCAGTTTTTCCCCTGCTGCTCTTTCATCTGCATAACGTTTACTTTTCAGGGGCTCTTTTTAGAACTTTACCACCATCTCCTTGGTGCTAGCCTTCCGTTTTCAACAGATTAAAATAGTCAATATTTATGCATTAGCAAACTTTTTTGTCAACTTTTGTGCTATTCAGATGAAGCTATTTCCCCAAGTCAAAAATGCAACTACTCTTTCAATGGACATAAAAAAATAACCATTAGTTAATCTTCAAAGTTAAATTCAGTCTAATCCTTAGATGCCACAATTAAGGGGTTTAGTTTTTTCTTCTCCTTTCAAATTTCCTGATAAGGTACTCTGGAAAAGCAAGCAGAACATCAATCCTTTTAAAGACCTCTTTCCTCCCAGCCGCTTCTCTGTGACATCATAAAATGCACTACCAAAGCTTTATGAGTAGAACCTAAATAAAGCTTTCCCTATTTTCTAATTTTCAAATGTAAAATATAGCTTAATTTCATACCAAGAATTTGTCTTCTCTATAATCCCAAATAATTTTAATGCTGCTATTATAGCATCTAAACTCAAGTAAGAGGTGTGTTTCTGCACTACAGAAAACGTTCAGGAGACTTCTAAAATTATAGTGATCATTTAAATAATGTATCCTAAAATTCACAGCACAGAACCACGTGCCTAGTAAAGCCACAACGCAGTCCTAACCCAGACTTATAGGTACACTCGGTATTATGTTCCTTATCTCAACCACAAAGCTGAGGCAAAAAGCAGTCTGACCTTTCCTGCTCATATTGGCCAGGTACTCAAGATGCTCACACACCCATAAAGAATGCATTTTCTAAATTCAAAAAAACAATTAAAATCTTAAAACCCACAGAATTTGCTGGGTGTGGTGGTGCAGCAGCTAAGGAGGCTGAGGCAGGAGGATCACAAGTTTAAAGCCAGCCTCAGAAACTTAGTGAGGCCCTAAGCAATTTAGTAAGACCCTGTCTCAGATAGATAGATGATAGATAGATAGATAGATAGATAGATAGATAGATAGATAGATAGATAGATAGTTGGACAGACAGATAGATAGGACTGGGATGTGGCTCAGTGGTGGGCCTGGTTCGACCCCATTTAAAAAAAACAAACCATAATTTGTTTTTTGTTTTGGGGGTGGTGGAACTCCCATTATTCCCTTTTCTAATTCTTAGTTCTTTGGAATAAATTAAAAATTTCTTTATTGCCACACACAGTGCCCTAAAGAATCTGAACTTCTTAACCAATAAGAGCATTAAGAGGAAAATAGAAGCAGGAATTGAGACACAGAGTCAAAGAATCTTAAAAGACTCTATATCCAAGCAGAATGTGCACACCTGGTTCAGACGCTGGCCTGAGCGACACAGCTATGAAAGACACTGCTGTCCCCTTCCAGGGCAGGGAGAGTGGACCAAGAAGTGCATCAAAGGATACAGTGATAACTGTCGATTCAGATGGATCTGGAGAGTTACTTAAGCAGGTCCTTATCTGCTAGAGACGCTGTTACTGAAGAACTTACACACTCATCGCACAGGGGCGATGAATTAGCAGAGCAATGCCAGGGACACAAAGCAGGTGGAGGTGGAGAGAGTACAGGAAAGAAGGGCACCTGCTGAGGAGGCATGCAGGGACGCAGAGACCCAGACACCGGCTGATGAGCAGCTGCGCACAGGCACACACACGACTTCGCGTATACATGAAGGCTCTCTCCGTGTTTTCTCTAATTTTGTGTGTTTAAAAATTGCCATTATGATGGAAAAGTGACCAAAAAATAAAAACAAAGAGAAAGAGAATGAGTGAGTACCTGGGAAGGTAACAAGCTTTCCTTTATATTTCTGCCTTGAAGTCACGAAGCTTGCTTACTGATCGAGGCTCTGCAATCGACAGTCTGGTCTGGCTGCCCTAACTCGATGCTTTCATATCTGTGAACATGCATGTTCACATGTGTAGCATGGAAATAACCGGTTTACTACCACAAAAGTCTTACATATATGAAAACGAATTATGAACTAAAAATGTAACGACGCAGGTGTTATCAGCACACCTGTGTGTTCACGTGTGTGTTCTCTCTCTCTCTCTCTCTCTTTCTCTCTCTCTCTCTCTCTCTCTCGGTCTCTAGGGGCAAAGTACAGGTCTTATCCTTGACTCACAGCCAGACCATGTCCGTCTGCGGTGGGTCCACTGTGTGTCAGGCCTCTCACCAAGTGATAAGGACACAGAAGCAGTACAGCGTACAGCTCAGGCCTTGAACTCTGATCCTGAGCTGCAGGCCATGATCCTGCTCCAAGCACACTTATGTGACCTGCATGATCTGCAGGAGCAGAGGGAACAGCAGGGGGTGAGGGCAGGCTGAGGGGGGGAGGCTCCAAACCAGAGCTAAACACAGGTTCACAAAGCTCACGTGGGGAGGGAAAGCCGAGGCAGGAGCCAGAGGCCAGAGGAGCGTACAAGAGGCCGCTCCCCAGGTCCCTGTGTCTAACGCTACTCCATGTGAGAGCCCTGCTTCTCCACAGACCCGCTGGACTCAGCAGGATCCCAGATTCTTGGTAGAGATCAGCAGACACACAGTCGTGCCTCTGAATCCTTAGGCTCCACGTCCACAGATTCGACCAACTCAGAAAAAAACACAACAGAGCGACACTCTGTCCATACTGGAAACGGACAGACTTTTTTTGTCACTGCTCCCTAAATAATACAATACGGTGATGATCTACTTAGCGTGTACGCGGCGTTCGATGGTATAAGTAATCTAGAGAAAGTGCAAAGCACACGGGGATGTGCCCCCCGTATGTGCGAACGCAGCACGACTTTAAATAAGCACTTGAGCACTGGCGGCTGGGGCACCCTGGGGGGGGGGTGAGGGCCTGCGAGCCACCCCCAGGGACACTGACGGACGTGGTGACCAAGACCCAGAGACAGGCGGCATTCGGGAGCGTTCACTGGGAGACACGGGGAGGGTGGCTTTTCTAATGAGACCAACCTCACATCACGTCGAGACAGGCAGCCAGGTGAGCACACGGGCTGAAGGGTGAAGACCTCGCCCAGGCTCCGCAGGCACCAGGGATGATGACGAAGGCGGCTCTGGGCAGGCGTCTCAAAGGGCGTGGGGGGGAATCAGCAAAGACAGCGCTCCAGGGCGATTCCACACAGAAGTATGTGTTTTTTTCAAGGAGAGAAAACTGCGGACAGTGAGTACAGTGGCCGGGCGTGGTGGCCACACCTGTGATCCCAGTGACTCAAAGGCAGGAGGATCCCAAGTTCAAGGACAGACTCAGCAACTTTAAAAGAGACCCTATCTCAAAATAAAAAATATATATATAAAGGATAGGGGACGTGACTCAGTGGTGCAGTGTCTCTGGGCTCAATTCCCAGTACCAAAAAAAAAAAAAAAGAAAGAGTGCTGCCAAGGGTTTAATGGGAGGCTGTCTCGGGAGGAAGAGCCCAATGGCAGCTTCTGCCCATCGCCCTTGTGTAAATACTCCCCCGCAGCCCACCATAAGCAGCCACAAGACGACACTGACTGAGTCAGCTCCTGCAACCCTGCCGACAGCTCTCAGTGAGCCATCCACGTGCAGCGTGGGGCCACCAGGCAGGAGGGAGGCAGGTAAGCAAAGAAAAGGTGCAGCTGACTTTGCCCACAGGACTCCAAACAAGTGCCAGTCGACCCACCTCTGAAACCGTCAGCCTCCCGAGGAAGGTTACTACCGTGCAAAGACACGGAGAATGAACAGGTGACTCAGAGGCTCTGCCAGGAAACGCACATTCTCTGGGAATGGCAGCTGACACTCAAGAAAGAGCTCTATGCGTGAACTGCGATTAGTAAGTGACTCCTGCTCACTGCGCCCGCCTCGGGAAGCTCAGCAGAGGATTTTATCTCTGAGACGCTGAAAACCAAAGCACAGCTGGAAGAAACCAGCTGACCGGGGCCAGCAAGGGACACTGTAGCCGAAACAGGGATGATTTTTGTATGTCCTGTGCTTTCCACCCACGTGCCATGCCAAAGGTGGACCAATACCGACCAGAAAGGAGGCGAGGACAAAGCCCGACGCAGGGCGAGGTTTCTCCGCTCTCCACACACCCCTTTCAACTGCTCAGACTCAGTGAGCACACGTACGGATAAATGCACGGAAGAGAGGTCTTGCTAATATGCCACTACAGGTCACTCACGCAACAGCACTGAAGAAGAACAGTCAGACACACCGTACGTGCACAGAAACAGATTCATACACTGACCCTATGACTTCCTGATTTGTTATCATTTAGTAAGCACCTAATGAATAAATATATTTAGATAAGTTTTAAATTAAATGTACCATCCATCTTTCACATGGAGAGCAAAAATTATGTTAAAGAGAGGCACCCAGAGACACGTTCTGCCCAGCTTGCTCACAGGGAAGGGGACCAGCATGGCCCACTGCTAGCATGTGGCAAGCCCCTGGCTGACCCCTCGAGGAGTCTGGCTCTCAAGAACCCTCAGCCCGTTACTTAAGGAATCCTGGTTTAAAGGGGCTCCAGGGACAAAAGCGACTCACCGGCCCCGTCCTGTGCGGACTGCGTTCACTGTCCCGCACATGCACGCTGCTCCCTAGCCTTCCTGTCTCAACGGCTGGGAACACAAGTCTTTTATCAGGTCAATTTAACTATTGATTTCTACTCTTAACACTTATAAATGGCAGGAAAAAAGTCACTTCTTCTCAGTCCACTGCCCTAGGGGAGAAAAACTCACAATTTGTGATTAAAAATGGAAAAAAAAAAAAAAATCAATGAGCAATACTGCTGTCTAGTACACAAAATAACCACTTTGTTACTTAACTAAATTAACATTTTTCCAGCCAAACGGTTATGAGACTGAGAAGAAAATGCAGATGTGTTTTTTATCTTTGTGATATCCTGATTAGTTCAAAGTGAAAACAGATTAAGTCGAACAATTTCAGGGTTCTGAGGCAATGCTACTTTTCCTATCTTTGACATGGTCTCTCAAAAAGGTGACGGCATCAGTTTTTGATCAAATGAATGACCTAATTCACAACAGTAATCACTGCAATTAATTTTTTAAAATTTAGGGTGGGGGCAAGGAAGGTTTCGGCATGGGTGGGGTGCCACTGTGTCAGGTGGCATTCCCTGCTCCATCTAATTTAAATCCACAAGGGTCAAGGGACGTTTACTGAGAGCCTCCCCTGGGGCAGTATCAGCAGGCAACATCCACAGATGAACCAGGCATCACCTCTGCTTTCAAAAGCTTCCAGAAAGTGCAGCTGGAGTTAAAAGCCTGATAGCAAGGGTCCAGAGTGGGCACAGGGCAGAGTTCTGAAGTGGCCCTCAGGTCCCTGTACTCTTCTGCTGTAAAGTAACACAGTAGCCATGTGTTCTCACGGTTTTTAAAACATCTATACAACAGTAGTATCACCTGGCTTTTCTAAAATAAGAATGCATTGGTTATGGGTTAGGGATTAAGAGATTCTGTTAGGAGAAAACTGATGCACCCAGATTTTAAAAAGAAAGAACAAAAGAAATAAAAATCCTCAGGAGACAACAAACACCACTATCTCTCCCAGTGGTTTGGAAAGCACATTTGACTTCATTTTCTCCTGAAATGAATATGCCACTGTGCACAATATGATCAGGAAGTAGAACTGAGATACACAAAGGCGGAGTTAGGATAGGAAACCCCTAAAAGTCTGATGAAGAACAACAGGCTCAATCTGCAGTCCACAGAGCATTTTAATCATTTCCCAACTTGCAAGATTAGAAAACTGGACCAGTCATGAGTTACCAAAAAACCAAGAGAAGGCAGCGTGAGGGTCCTCGGGCGCACAGCATGAGGGTCCTCAGGTGTGCATCTTTTGGACAGCGGGTGAATAAAACCCAGGGCTTGAGACAGGAGGCACTGCTCAGGCCAAGGAAGCTGTTCTGTGAGTCCATAAAAGATCATTCTGAAGCTTCTCTTCTCTGAGAACATGCTGTGTGCATAAAAGCAGGCTGAGCTAGAATAACGGGACCACAGGCCTTACTCTGTAAGCAGATGGCTTCATAAACTGTGGGGCCCCTTGGACAGAGCCAGGAGTCTGGGCCAGCAGAGTGTCTTCATGTTCAAGGGGTGACTGCTGCGTGTTACCAGCTACATACACTCTAACCCTTAATGAGCCTCAAGCACTAAACGTCTAATCCCTCCTGACGATCCTGCTTCAAAGTGGATAAATGTGGGTTTCTCCTCAATCAGATACTTAATTGTCAGTACTGCTGGCACCAATGCACAATCTGGAACCTTTTCTTTAACTCCCTAGAACTTTTCGGTTCTTTTAAATATAGCTCATATTACAGAGCTCCTAAAGTTTGTTGGAGGGAAAAAATAATGAGCAGGTTAACGATCGGCAGGGGTTATGCATTTACCCTTCTGGAAGCTCAGATTCGCTTTTTCTAGTTCAGCTGGAAGACTGGCAGCACTATACTCACTTTTGAAAGATAAAACATTTTCTTTCCCCACAACTAAGAGTGGGGAGAAATTTAAGTGTAATGGCGCTACATCCCTCTACAAATACGTATCTTCATTACTATTCTTCGTTCTATATTAAAAACAAAACCATCGTGGTAATCCAGTTTTCAGATGTAACTTTCCTAACTAACACCACTAATCAAATTTGTTCCCCAGGTTCTCAACTGGGTCCGACGACAGAACGCTGCTGCTCTGTCCACACTGCTGCCTTGGTAGGGCCGTGTCCTGCAGCCTCAGACAGGACCGAGCTGCAGGACGCTCCACACGGGCATGGGCACCACAACAGCATCCCCGGGGACTGTGCCACCCACAGACCAGCCTACCGCCCTCAAACACGGGCCACACAGGCTCCAGTTACTGTGTGGGGGAGGCTGGCCAGTCCTCAGGTGCCACCAGCACAAGGTAACACGTAAAGTGGCAGGGGGCCAGATTAAGACCTGCTCCAAACCCATGCGCCAGCAGAACACAGTGACCCGCGCCTGCGCCCCAGCTCACTGAGTGAGCGCGGCCACCAATGCAGGCTGCTGATTCCTCAGAGAAAACACATCTGAGGAGTCAGGTGTTGCCATCCAACCAACAGCCCGTCGAGGTGAACTCAAGCGCACATCAGATCCGCTGGTAAGTGAAGCACTGCCTGCACCTCACTAAGCTCTCCATGAAGGCCAAGGCTGTTCAAAACGCCACGCGGACAGAGGCAATGAATGGACGCTGCCCGTTCTCAGGAGCTCATGAACCGGCGTGCCAGGATCTATGCTCTGGAACAAAAGGGTAAGGAAACGTGAAGGAAGAAACAGGCCCCTTCAGCAGGGTGAAGGACTCCCTAGAGAAGAATAATCAGGGCCTCCATCCACTGCAGACCCAGCTGGTACTGGCAAGGTTTGGCCACGATCACAATGGCATGCTGTAGGAATCCGCTGGCCACGCTGAACTTAAAATGGCCGGCATTGTGCATTTTATTATGATTTTAAGTCGTGCCCCACACATCCTTTATGTTAGGAAGTTCAGTGATTGACTCTGGATGTAAACGCATGCACGCTCTCTCCCGAGAAGAGCAAAACACAGAGTGCATATCTAAGGCGACATGAGAAGGCTTACAGCAGAAAGCCTTCGCGTAGACTCTCACCTGCCGGGTGACTCGATTCTCATGAAATGAAACTATTCCAATGTCCCAGCAAGTTCCAACTTTTTTCCTTCGACTTAGCAACTGGTCACATATAAAAGGTCCTGCCGACCACAATCTCCTCATGAATATCATTAATCCCTACCGTCCCCACTCCTTAGTTTCCTACTCCATAAAATGAAAGCAACACATGACAGCACTTCTGAAACATCTTCAAGTGCGATGCCAACTCCAACGCATCCCTGGAGTTCCATGCAGAACGCGACAAGGAAGAAAATCATCTCCGAGCACTAAACCAAGCCCTCCAAGGTCACACGAACTGCATTTCAAAATGCAAAGAATAAACAAATCTTGAATGTAGACCAAGAAAAAAAAGGCCAGACCATTCATGGAACTAAGGCTAACCCCTGAGTTTTCACTCTTGACATTTTTAATGCAGCTTGAAGGATTTGAAAGCCTGACTACTTGTGTTTTGCTTCTACCACAGTTACTGGTAAAAACATGAGCAGAACCACAACCAAACCATCAGCATCTTCCTGGCCCCTTTGAAAAGGCTACATACACTTCCAACAGGGCAAACAGAAACAAGGCTAGCAAGCTGCACAACAACCTGATACTGAAAGGGCACAACAATTAGGGCAACTTCACGAGTCAGAATATCATCATCTTATAGCTGGTCTGCAGTCTGTGAAGGAGATTTGCAGCCTGTCCTTCCAAAGATCTGTGCAATGATGATGAACCGTCGTCAGTGGTTTGAACCCACTGAGCGTGGGCCAAGCACCATGTCTCTGGGTGAAGGGTTGTGCCCGACAATGCATCTTTACCTAGAGTAGAATCTGTAAACCCAGAACAAATGAGCTTCCATCGATCAAGCCCCATTTTAACCCAAACGCAGTTCTGAGCCACACACTGGAATGTATTTGCAGTGATTTCATCAACTTGAAACACTCTGTCATGTGATGAGGCAGTGTTATTTGTGCTACTGGAATAAACACACACACACACACACACACACACACACACACACACACACACACAGTTCAAGGATTAAAAGCTCCAAAGGTCTACCATGATGGTTGAACTAAAACTTCGAATGCTGATACAAAATTCGTTGAGTTTAAAGGCAACACTCATTAAGGAGTTTCTGTCTTAAAATACACATACTGAAGTGATCAAGTCACTTTCTGAATACGTGTAACTGGAGATCTCTCTTTTCCTTCCATCGGGACCTGTTTTTCTCTAGAACAGTTACAAAGAAAAAACATTTTTCAGCTAGTCATAAGAATGACTTCCTTAGAAACCTTTCCTTTGTACTATTAAACAGTCTGGAAAATTGCTTGTCTGACTCATTCATGCTGTCAAAACACACTACAGGCTAACCCCGACCATTAGTTTTCTCTGTTTCCTAGAACAACACACACATTTACGCATGACGTTCTAAACTAACAGCACTAAGAGTTTAGGACCACGGTTACAAGTTGATATTTTAAAACATCTTGTACACACAAGTTAATGTATTAATTTGCTGTACCTGAGGACTGCTACATGTTCTGTAAGAAAACTTATTTAAAACCATTGCAATCAGAAGGTAAAAATTCAAATGACTAAAATAAAATAGAGATAACTATAAAATAACTTAGGGAAGTTATAACAGACAATTCTTTTTTTTTTTTCCAAGTTCCATGCTACAAATAAGGAACAATTAGAAACTCTAATATATTAGAGTCATTTGGAGATAACTTCACTTGGAGTTATTTGTAGATCAAAATGAAATAAAATCAGTAAAAATATGAATTCTTTACAAAAATAGAACAGTCACATCAGGTACACACTAGAACTCCACTTCTGTTGAAAAGTTTTATAATAATTTTAAAAAGTTAACAGTTTATTTTATCTACTGACTAGCTTATCATACATAGAGAAGATACAGTGAAATTAAAGATGTATTCAATGGAGACAATCAGTATACATCTAGGGAACAGAAGCCATAGGAAAAAATGGTCTTTAGAGAAGAAAAATACATTTTTAATCAAAAACTTAAAGCAGACACAAAAATACTTCATTAAATAGGTGAGGTTATTTTGTTTTTCAAATCATGTTTTTCGAAGTTACCCACAGTGCTAATGAGGAAAGAAAAGCTAGCCCTATCTGAGTCTGGAGCTTGTGAAGGTCTCCAAATGGTTTCATCCTCAGGAGACAAGTACACCTTCTATGCAGACTGAGAAATGACAGCAAAACGCTGGGTTCCGGGCCTGCCCGGATGCTTTAAAGCTACTCAGGAGCACGCAGCTCCTAGGAACATCTGTCTGGTCACATCAACTGGACTAGAGATTCTAAGGCCGCGGAGGGGTGGGGCCAGCCATGGGCAGGGAGATAAACAGACTGCTTCCCTCCCCATGCTTTCTGGGGGCGCTTGGAAAAGGGCCCAAGGAGCTGCTCAGCACACAGTGGCCATCCACGTGGGCTGCCGCTCAGTGGCCATGAAGCCAGGGCAAGGTGGGCGTCCAGCAGGTGCCTGTAACAATGGAGTCCACACACACCACTCTGAATGCTGAGCTTCCATATTTTCACAGCTTAAGTTCTGAACTGACAGGTCTTTTGAGACCTGGGTTTTAAGGGGCATTTAGGAAAAGCTTGTCATACTTGCTTATGCTCTTTCCTCCTTCAAAATTCATAACCTCACCAAAGAAACCAAGGTGGCAGTAAGTTACAGGTCAGAAAGCCCCCAGGCATCAGTGTTAGGAGAGGGGAGTTCCCGGATTCTTCCTGAAGCAAGCAAGCTTTGGGACTGTCATGTGAACAGAAGGGATGAGTAGGGAACACCTTCACTGACATAATGTTACTTCTGATGATCACTATTTCAGCAACTTTTCCTAATATAACAGACCCATAAGAAGTGTGTGCATGTGTCTGAGAAAGGAAGCAAGCGAACACAAGTGTGCGCACAACTGTAGATATTATCTACAGAAACTTGTCTGCTGGAAAATGTTTCTTTAACTTTGGTTTGGCTCCTACCTTAGAGCTGATGGGAAATAAAAACTTTTCCATGGATAAGAGCCAACTTAGTGCTAAAACAAAAGGTAACATTCATCAGTAGAACAGGGTACCATGATCTCCTTCTGACGGCTGACTTTTTGCATTAATTGAGAACTAAAGTCTGGAAAATCAAACTATCAATGTCAAATGAAATAAGTATCTGCCTTACCTTAAATGTCACTATTTATGTGAAAAATTCAAACTATGAAACATGAAATAAAACTCAGTTAAAAATACACATTTGATTGCTACCTTTATCATGAAGCTTAATTTTCTACCTCTGCAATACCCCAAAATGTGGACATCAATATGTACACCCACATCATCCTCACTTACAGATCCAACAGCAATATGAAACCATTCCTATAGACAAGGGAATATTGCTTGAGAAAATGGAAGTATCTAATGGTGCTGCTTCTTCTGACTTTTAAAAGAAACAGAGAGGGGAAATTCTAGGTTTTATGCATCTGCTAACAAAATACCAATTGACTACTTGATTCCAGGAAGGTCTTACTGCACCATTTTTGGCAATTGCCAAAAGGCTGAAAATAAATTTTATGTTCTCTGCCCTCAGAGGTCCCCTGCACTTTCTCCTAATTGTTTCTCAACATGGTAAGAAACTAAAATAGCCACCTCCATTAAAGAGCCCCAAGTCCCTCCTCTGCACACACACTGGATCCTTCTAGAACATGAAGTAACACAGTTAACTCAGCACTACACACTAAATGGGTGCCCAGCAGTCCAGAGCGGGAAACAGCCAACCTCTTAAGGAGGCCGTGACATGGCCCAGTCAGACAAAGCGCACAGCTCACATTCAGAATTAGGACCTCACAGTAACGGCATGCACCTGAGCTGTGCAGGAAAGTCAGACCTGGCCCCAGAACAAGCAGGCGGGGCTATGTCTGAAGAACCAACAGAAGCAGGACCCGAGCTGTCAGTGTTGTGTGATTGTTTTGTTTTGCTTCTGTTCACTTTCTGGGGGGAAAAAAAGCAGACTCTCTTGTACTTCTAACCAGTACAAAAGTCCCGCAATTGTGAGTTAATAAGCAAACGCATTTAAGTCCCTTGATGCAAAGGGGTGATTGCAATGAGCTAGAACTGCATCCCCATCCATTCCAAGTGGCAGAGAAAGGAAGAAACTGAGGCTGTGATGAGGAGGACAAGGGCACTTTCCTCAGACCTCAGAGGAAGCCTGGGGCAGAGGTTTTCCTGAGAAAGCGCTTGAAGGTGAAAAGCCAACGGAAGGACAGTGCAAGTCATTAAGAAATGGACTTTGAAATGCAACCTGCCTGGTGCAAGTGCTCTACTGAATAAACATCAGTGTTTAAAAACGTTTTAGGTAAGTCTTTTGGGAAGAAATTTACATAAATAATATCATTTGAAATATCAAATGCAGATTTATTTATTGTAGAACAGCAAAAAGCTAAGAGGCACTAGTTTAGAATGAAATTAAATCTGGACCAGATGTTATGACTACTTTTCCACTCACGGATAACTGCATTCATTAGATGGGTCTGACATAGACAGTAATACAAAGGCGGGGCTATTCTATCCATTCCAACCTCATTACCTGAAAGTCGAGTGATAGACATGTTAAGACTCTGTGGGATATTCTCTCTCGGTAACAGGTGAGTAAATGAGCTAGTGTGAGTATGTATTTAGATACACCCTACAAAGCTGTTTTTAATTGTTTCAATCAAATAACACCTACATACCTATAGTGCAATGTGCAAAATCATGAGTGACCGTCCAATATAAGGCAGTTTCTCTCTGAAGGGGAAACAATCTCCACTGAATTCCAGCACTCAGACGAAAACAATACCAATGGCCACTACTCACAGGGTGTTCACACTGAGCAGGACACAGCACCAAGGGATCTACATAACACAATGGCCCTTACTGAAACCTAGCCAGCTGTCAGCGCAGGTATTGGGCTCACAGAGGAGCAAACCACTTCCCAAAACAAATCCGGAGGAAGTCTTTGGGGGTCAAAAGCAGATCCAGCTGGAACCAAGGTGTGAGCTCCTAAGCAGGCCCCGACTCTCCGCCATAAAGCATTTGTTACTCGTCTCTGCAGCAGTTCTGTGCAACCATACTCGAGAGCCTACTCTGACTAAAACTCCAAAAGCGGCAAGAGGACTAACGATCTCACTATTCCTGGCACCAAGATGCTTTTGCTTCCTAAGCTTTTATTGCGAATTTCCTCCCAAGGAAAAGAGCAGGGACCGACCTAGACCCTCAGAAAACACCAAAAGGCAACAGAAGGGAAAGCTGAAGTCAGAGCAGACCAAGGAAGAAAATGCACACAAGACGAAATCACAGGACAAGGAACACCATTCAGCCCTGGAAGCAAAGTAAATCCAACTCACACACCAACTGTCAAGCCATGTACAGCAACGTTCTGAGAAACACTTCTAACCGGCTGTTGGACTAAACTGATACAATCAAGAAAAAGGCTGAAAGGGGACAGTTGTAACCTTTCTGGAGAGTGCCCTGCCCCAGCTGAAGGTGTAGGGTCTTTCTGTTCCTTTTCTCCACCCTACCCTCCATCCAGAACTGCCCCCTGAGAAAAATGCGTTTCCAGGGCCCTTCAAATCACACACGCTAAGGCCTGAGCTACATCTCGCAGGAGTCCAGGATTATAATCCAAACTAGTATCTCCTAACATTCGCCAAGACCAGGAATTTCATGGATTTCTCAAATCCATGGTTTTTTCTGAGCACAAACATTCTCATTTTCCCATATCATGAGCAAAATGGAAACAATAATCCTTATGTTTATATAGCTATTTCAATTATATATAGGACAAAAAACTCAAAAAATGATGAGTTCTTTTAAAATACATCATTAAAATTCATACTTTATCTGAAAAAAAAAAATCCCACTCACTGCATCTACATGTCATAGTATCCATAGAATATTACAGACACACAAAGAATAAAACTTACCTACAATGGTTCTATTCCCAGCTTATTTTGAAATGCAGCTTTAGAAACCATAGATATGTAAGTGCAACACAGAACAGGCAGAGTTAACGAGAGTCACTGCCACAGAAGCAGGAGGATGCGCTCACCTGCATTCAACTTCAAGTAGTACGACTGACAGACTTGGTCTAAGCATACATAATAACACTGGAAACAAAGGAAAGCGCCCAGTAAAACTCAGGAAAGATGAAATCTCAGTGTCAGACAAAATAATCCCGTGGTTATATGCAGCAGGTAAATAGCAATCATGCTACTTCCTTGAAAGAAGAGGCACTCTATTTTAAGAAAAAGCAATCCCACAAGGACAGCTGTGAAATGAAACCCCTCACCTGGTGCCTTTACTTCACTTCCAGGCCTCGTCCTGCAACTGTGAGTCTCGTGGGTTTTTCCCAGAACGGCCCCTTCCATTTCCTAAGGTGTTCACTCCCTGCGCACAGCATAAATCTTAAAATTCAACCGGACCCAATGCCGTCAGATGCCTAATTTAAAATTTAATGGGAACTTCACATCTTATGTGAGAAAATCTTTTAAGAAAATATTTGGGGCTAGTTCTCTGAATTAAGATAAAGTATAAATGAGCATATTTTTAAAAAGTACAGTTAAATTCAGACAATTGTGGTGGTGCAACAAATACTTTTGTTACCTAAAAATCAGTGTGACTTGGATTTATCTCACTGAGTCACAGAATTTGATGATGGGCCTGGCATAAATCTCTTGCCATAGAAAACTCAGGGTTCGACCCACTCCAGCACAAACACCGGATTCTTCCGCAGCACACAGCACTACAGCCAAGATCACCTGCTCCCACGGTCAGCAGATAAAGGTTTCCAGCACGTTTCATGACAAACCTCAGGCACACACGCAGACATTTAATACCTGCTTGTGTTTTATGTGGGCAAATTTGTTTTCTGGTGGAACATTTTGAAATTAAAGACTAGAGAAGTCTAAAACAGTATTTTATTATTCTACAATCATTTTAATCTTCATTATACTTCTCAGAAGACTGCAAGCTCAGAACGACCATTAGTATGTCAACACCCAATGCAGCAGACTAAGTCATT
Source organism: Sciurus vulgaris (assembly GCF_902686455.1). NCBI lineage: Eukaryota > Metazoa > Chordata > Mammalia > Rodentia > Sciuridae > Sciurus > Sciurus vulgaris. The sequence continues at coordinate 141,525,670 of NC_136470.1, forward strand.
CAGCCCACTGCAACGACTGATGTGGAGCAGGTAACAAGAGGGGAGAGAAAGGATCACTCCCCAACAACTGAGATGCAGAGGTGGCATATACTTTAAATTACAATGTCCTCGAATTCTTAAATAAACCTTTAGTAGAAAAGTGTGGATTTCCCATGAGATTTATCCTCTAGCATTATTCAGCCTTAGCAGGAAAGAAAAAAGCCAAGAGCAGCAAATACAGATTCTAAAAACAAAGCAAATTTCTCTTTGCATTTATTTGCATTTCTTATCTTATTCTGCATATACTTAAGCCACTATACTATCCAGTACATATTAAACTACTGTACTTTCATAATCAGTTAAAGGTACTGCAAGAGCTATTCAGGTGATCCCAACACAAAACATTTTGCAATGCAAGTTGAGGTTTGTTTTTTGTTTTTTAATATATTGGGTTTTCTTATGTGAACATTTGCTTTCAATTTATTATTCTGCTATGATTCATGGGAGGCGATGTCTGGGAGTAAAAGTTCACAGGAGTAAAAAAAAAAAAAAGTTCAATAAATAAAATCATGATGATAATCTTTTCTCAGAGCTAGATTTGGATTTCATTAGCCTCCACTTAGCCATGAAGAGATATGAGATAATGTGAAGAAAAATAGTTCATTCAGAACACAGATCTTTCTTAACGAGATTCTTTATATAAATAATGACTTCTTTAGGTATGTCTTTCTTCATGGTTCATTTCTCGGTTGCCTTTCTTAAATGAGAACTTGTTTTATGAAAAGCAATGTCGTCTACAAAAAGGAATCTTATTTCAGGCGAGATAATTTTGGCTGTGTTTTTCTCTAAAATCTTTTTTCTTGTTTTTTTTTTTTTTTTAATTTGGCCCATTTTGCAAGCTAACACTGTTGAGTTATAAAAGCTTCCTGGATTGGAAGATGTTACTAGACTTATTTTCAGGCTGTGGAAGATTTTAGAATATGAGATGAGCAAAGGCATCTGAAAGCAAATCATCGTCTGAATGCAGTTCCATGGAAAGAATGGATTACAGATGTGCCTGACCTGTCACCAGCAGATCCTCAACGCTGACTGTGTCTGTTTTTGTGCAGAAAATGGAAATGACAGAAGGGCTTCCCAGCTTTCCTGCCTTTGATTTTCCATGTTTTACTTCATGTGATTTACTGTCGCCTGTTAGCTAGCGATGCTTCCTCTGTACTTAAGAGACTGGACTTGGCCTAAGTGTTTCTGTAATCCAGAAGCCTCCGTGCTGAGGTCTGGATCTTAGGCAGGCAGATAAATTCTAACTTAAGACACTGGGTTCCTACAGGGCCTGGAGAGCCCAGGGTCTTGGACCTTAATCACTGAGCCTCAAACTCACATTAACATCTTCTAAAATACAAAGAGTGTTAAATAAGCCCAGAAAGTCTCAGAAGAATTCTGCTGGACCTAAAACTGTGTCTGCTTGGAAAAGTAGGTGGGTCCCAACTGACCAGTGGCCACCCAGGGACAGTGCTCCTGTGGGAGGGGATCTCTCTTACTGGGGATCCTTCCAGCCCCACTTGGGGTCTCAGAATGAGCAGTTGTGGCTGGCGAAGGAAAAGAGCCCACAGCAGGACAAACCCCCAGAGTGGTGGCCCCCTGCCTGCCTCCAGTTCCTCTTCCAGGCACCCAGGGATTCCTGCTGGGAAGCTTCAGTTCCTCCGCCTCCCCACGCCCTGAGCCCTGGTCTCCCTGAGCGGGGCCTGTGCTCTAACACCTGCGCCTCCAACGCCTGACACAGGAAGCACTTGAGTTCATCTTCCAGCAGTTGAGTGCTCACCCCACTGCCTCCTGAATGTCCTCGCTGCCCCCGTGGGAGTCGATTAGTGATCCCGACTGTCACTGTGATAAAACGGCCAGGAAGGGGAAACTGAGCTTGACACCATCTGCTGGGGAAGGCCAGCTGCAGGGAGTAGGAGCAGCCCAGAGCTGACACTGGGGACCCCACACTGGTGGCAGAGAGCATCCCTGGAGTCGGGGCAGGCCCCCTCCCTAGCTGGGCCCAGGTGCATTTCTGAATCCCAAACTGAAACTTCAGACACTTCGTTCCCATGGAAATGCTCTGGCCAGAGCATGGGGGCCGAGGACACTGCAGGACTGAGGATGCACGGCGGTGGGCTCCCCAGGCTACTCGGGCGCCCCCTGGGTTTCGCCAACAGGAGAGTTCTCGGAGGTGCTTGTTCCGGGCAGTAAGTCGAGCACCCTCTGGGTCACTCTGGCTTCTCTAGCGTGACCTGATGATGTGACCACATTGCTTCTGTAGGAAAATGGCTCCTGAACAGTTAAGACTTTGGAACGTTTCTGTACACAAGAGGGGTGGCTACCTAGGCGGAAGAGCGGCTCCTTACCTCAGCCGCTTCACTAGGCTCTCTTCCCACGTGGCTGCAGAGTCATCATGGACAGCTGGTCCCCGGCCCTCCTGTCCTGGTGTTTACTTGTTGATGAGTCTGTTGACTTAAAGTGTAACTGCTTCTAGGCACGGATGCTTGAGGTCCTGGGCTGCAAACCTGCCCTGAATATTCATTTTTGCTCCTAAGCAAGCCATGTGATTTTTGTGGCTCCTTAGACTACGGCTCCAGACGTTTAAAGCAGCGCTTCGCAGGGAGGACGGAAGGCACAAGCTGTGGCTTCCAGTTCCCGTCTGACTGGGGGAACCGGCCCCCCCAGCTTCCCTGCAGTTCCCGCTGCCCGTCCATAAAATGGGAGCAGTGTCCGTGGGAGGACCACCACGCAGACCGAGGATCGCCATCAGCCAAGAGCACTGGGCACGGTGCCCACACGCAGCCGTCTTTCAGTAAATATCAAGTCATTTTATTATTTTATTCTATATAGAAGAAATAAAGAAGAACGTTTTCTGGAAGAAGTAGAAATAGAAACCACAGTAAGCACAGAACCTTGCATCACACAGTCATGTTTATGGTAGGCGTGCCTGTTATACTCAAGTTGCAAATGTGTAACTAAATTTACAAGGAGGCCCTGCACAGGAAACTAACACAAAGTCCTTCTATTTTTTATGAAAGTAAAAATCTATCCAGCTGCGACACACCAGGTTGAATGGATCTGCAGCCAGGACAGGCGGGAAGTGAAGGCAGGCTTGCCGCCATGACAAGACTCAAGGTTCTCTTGAGAAGAGGCCTCCCTTCAACCACTGCCATGCCCAGCTGCTTTCCTGCAGATCTGTTTGATTCTAGAAGCTTTCCGTGGAAAAACATCTCTAACTCTTACCCCACTGACTGACCCCCAAACACCCCTTTCACCTGCCCTTCCAGAGGCCTCATTTTAATGAAGGTAGTTGTTAAGAGACCACTGCTCCCTGCAAGCTTTTTGCCAAAATCAGCCAGTGAGAGACCAGAACAAACCCCTGCCTGTGAAGCTCAGAGGACCTTTGTGAAAGGGATCCTGACTGGACTGGGCTGAGGTCCCTCTTGCCCTTTCCTGTTCTGTTTTCTAGAACAAGGATAAAATGGCTGGGCTGCAGCAGCCATCTTACAGTTTTGAAGCAAGCCTACCTGTGGAACGAAGGAACCTGAGTTCTCATGATGACGGAGTCACCAAACAGGGCAGGACAACAACTGAACTATAAGCCCCACATTGTTTATGCCCAGTGCTGGGGAAGGGGGAGTATCTCTCTTACTCAATGCTGCATCTAATGCCTTACAAGCAACATATCTGAATCAATGCTGTGTGACCCTGCAGAGGAAAAGAAAGAGTACTCACAACCAACAGTTCTGAGACTGGACAGCGAGGAAGCTGCGGAAATCTCAGACAACGCAAAACAGAAGTTCGAGATGGACAAGGTCCAAAGACATCTAGGGGACAGCCTTTCAATCAAGTCATAAGGGATATGGGAGCTGGATAGTTCAATAAGAGTCGGTGACTTTCAAAACACCAACTCTTGTGCCATAGAAAACAAGAAATGGCCACGCAGGCCTGTAATCCTGTGACTCAGGAGGCTGAGGCAGGAGGATCTCAAGTTCAAAGCCAGCCTCAGCAAAGGCGAGGTGCTAAGCAATTCAGTGAGACCCTATCTCTAAATGAAATACAAACTAGGGCTGGATATGTGGCTCAGTGGTTGAGCAGCCCTGAGCTCAGTCCCTAGTATCAACAACAACAACAAAAAAAACCAGAAAACAAGAAATGAAATTTTATCTCAGAGTGAAAATCTTTAAAAACTGTGTCAGAGGAATAAGGACAATGCTATATGTAAATGTACATTTGATGACAGTTGTATAAAAATATAATATTTGGACAAATTCAATAGTAGTTTATTGTATCCCAAGTATTCAAATAAGAAGTCCTGGCTATCATTAATCTCACTGACGGTGAAATTCATAAATTACTACCCTAATAACCTCATACTTCAAACAACCAAGTATGTCTACCAAGGACCCCAGCTGGTTTTACTAAGTCTTCTGCACGCTAATCATGCAGCAGTGCTACGTCAAAGGTCATCCATTTAGTTAGCGATTTCTACTTCATTTTTTAACTACCTGTCAACATGGGAAATTGTTCTATCTAAAAACACAAAACATTTCTTTAAAGAATTTTTTTTAAAAAGTCTCAAATTTTCCCCAATAGGATCTTTTTGTAAGAAAATAAGCAGCTTTATCTACACCTGTGGGAAGGCAGGGACACTGTTCATGTGTAAGGTAATGGAGCACCATGCTGGGCCACGATCCTCTTGGGCAAGGGAAATGACAGGATCCCTTCCTGACAAGGTCCCTATGCCGGGTCCCAGAAACACTCAGGGCTCACCTCCAACCGGACGTGCCACCAGAGCCACGCTTCTCCCTACACAGAACCTCTGGCAGGAGCCTGCCATGGACTGCTCCGAGCTCTTCCATGGACTGCTGGGAGCTCCTCCATGGGACTGCTCTGAGCTCTTCCAGGGACTGCTCTGAGCTCTTCCAGGGACTGCTCTGAGCTCTTCCATGACTGCTCTGAGCTCCTCCATGGGACTGCTCTGAGCTCTTCCATGATTGCTCTAGCTCTTCCATGGGACTGCTCTGAGCTCTTCCATGGACTGCTCTGAGCTCTTCCATGACTGCTCTAGCTCTTCCATGGGACTGCTCTGAGCTCTTCCATGCACTGCTCTGAGCTCCTCCATGGACTGCTCTGAGCTCTTCCATGACTGCTCTAGCTCTTCCATGGGACTGCTCTGAGCTCGTCCATGGACTGCTCTGAGCTCTTCCATGGGACTGCTCTGAGCTCTTCCATGACTGCTCTGAGCTCTTCCAGGAACTGCTCTGAGCTCTTCCATAGACTGTTCTAGCTCTTCCATGGACTGCTCTAGCTCTTCCATGGGACTGCTCTGAGCTCTTCCATGACTGCTCTGAGCTCTTCCAGGGACTGCTCTGAGCTCTTCCATGGGACTGCTCTGAGCTCTTCCATGACTGCTCTGAGCTCTTCCAGGGATTGCTCTGAGCTCTTCCAGGGATTGCTCTGAGCTCTTCCATGACTGCTCTGAGCTCTTCCATGACTGCTCTGAGCTCTTCCATGACTGCTCTGAGCTCTTCCATGACTGCTCTGAGCTCTTCCATGACTGCTCTAGCTCCTCCATGGGACTGCTCTGAGCTCTTCCATGGACTGCTCGGAGCTCTTCCATGGACTGCTCTAGCTCCTCCATGGACTGCTCTAGCTCCTCTATGGACTGCTCTGAGCTCTTCCATGGACTGCTCTGAGCTCTTCCAGGGACTGCTCGGAGCTCTTCCATGGACTGCTCTAGCTCCTTCATGGACTGCTCTAGCTCCTCCATGGACTGCTCTAGCTCTTCCATGGACTGCTTGGAGCTCTTCCATGGACTGCTTGAAGCTCTTCCATGGACTGCTCGGAGCTCTTCCATGGACTGCTCTCGCTCTTCCATGGACTGCTCTAGCTCCTCCATGGACTGCTCTAGCTCCTCCATGGACTGCTCTGAGCTCTTCCATGGACTGCTCTGAGCTCTTCCATGGACTGCTCTAGCTCTTCCATGGATTGCTCTAGCTCCTCCATGGACTGTTCTAGCTCCTCCATGGACTGCTCTAGCTCTTCCATGGACTGCTCTAGCTCCTCCATGGACTGTTCTAGCTCCTCCATGGACTGTTCTAGCTCCTCCATGGACTGTTCTAGCTCCTCCATGGACTGCTCTAGCTCTTCCATGGACTGCGCTAGCTCCTCCATGGACTGCTCTAGCTCCTCCATGGACTGTTCTAGCTCTTCCATGGACTGCTCTGAGCTCCTCCATGAGACTGCTCTGAGCTCTTCCATGGACTCCTGGAAGCTCTTTCATGGGACTGCTCTAGTTCCTCCATGGAACTGCTCTGAACTCTTCCATGGGACTGCTCTGAGCTCTTCCATGGACTGCTCTAGCTCTTCCATGGGTCTGCTGGGAGCTCTTCCATGACTGCTCTGAGTTCTTCCATGGACTGTTCTAACTCTTCCAGGGACTGTTCTAACTCTTCCATGGACTGCTCGGAGCTCTTCCATGGACTGCTCGGAGCTCTTCCATGGACTGCTCTAGCTCCTCCATGGACTGCTCCAGCTCCTCCATGGACTGCTCTAGCTCCTCCATGGATTGCTCTGAGCTTTTCCATGGACTGCTCTGAGCTCTTCCAGGGACTGCTCGGAGCTCTTCCATGGACTGCTCAGAGCTCCTCCATGGACTGCTCTAGCTCCTCCATGGACTGCTCTAGCTCCTCCATGGACTGCTCTAGCTCCTCCATGGACTGCTCTAGCTCTTCCATGGACTGCTCTAGCTCCTCCATGGACTGCTCTAGCTCCTCCATGGACTGTTCTAGCTCTTCCATGGACTGTTCTAGCTCTTCCATGGACTGCTCTAGCTCCTCCATGGACTGTTCTAGCTCTTCCATGGACTGCTCTAGCTCTTCCATGGACTGCTCTGAGCTCTTCCATGGACTGCACTGAGCTCTTCCATGGACTGCTCTAGCTCCTCCATGGACTGTTCTAGCTCCTCCATGGACTGTTCTAGCTCCTCCATGGACTGCTCTAGCTCTTCCATGGACTGTTCGAGCTCTTCCATGGACTGCTCTAGCTCTTCCATGGACTGCTCTAGCTCCTCCATGGACTGCTGTAGCTCCTCCATGGACTGCTCCAGCTCCTCCATGGACTTCTCTAGCTCTTCCATGGACTGCTCTAGCTCTTCCATGGACTGCTCTAGCTCCTCCATGTACTGCTCTAGCTCTTCCATGGACTGCTCTAGCTCTTCCATGGACTGCTCTAGCTCCTCCATGGACTGTTCTAGCTCCTCCATGGACTGTTCTAGCTCTTCCATGGACTGTTCTAGCTCTTCCATGGCCTGCTCTAGCTCTTCCATGGACTGCTCTAGCTCCTCCATGGACTGTTCTAGCTCTTCCGTGGACTGCTCTGAGCTCTTCCATGGACTGCTCTAGCTCTTCCATGGACTGCTCTAGCTCCTCCATGGACTGCTCTAGCTCCTCCATGGATTGTTCTAGCTCCTCCACGGGAAGAGAACCCCTAGCAGCTCTAGATGTGTGCAGCACCACTAACCCCAAGCCTAACTGCTCAAGTCCTGCGCGGCCTTGGGCGCACCTGGCACCCCAAACAGAAGCAAGGTTTAAGGAGAATATGCAAAGCAGAAGCAATGAACCAGAACCTCCAGGAGGAGGCAGAACCGGGGGTCTGGCAATGCCATTCCAAACCCGTCTGGAGTTTGTCTTTCTGCCAATTTTAAAACTACCCAATCACTTAGAAATCTTTCCTCAAAACCCTTCTAACTATAGGAACACCAACAGCCAGTGAACACAGGCCTGCAGCTGCTGAGGACCTGGCTAGGAAGGTCCTCGGCTGTGCATGGGGTTCTTTAGAGGTGGGAGGGTTCTGCAGGGGGCGGGGGGCCACCTGTGCCCGGAGCAGCACGGGCCCGCCAGGCCTTCTGGTGAGCTCTTCTCCACAGACACAGGCACAAGGGGCCACCATGTCAACTCGCCCCTGGAGGCACGGTGCAGCGTGCCTGCAGGGCTGCAGGTAGCCCCAAGAAGAGCTTCAATATCACCTGGAGCAGCCCCCGGGAAGACGAGCAAATGAACACCCTCAGTAACAGCCATCCAATTAGGCAACTGCTGGAGTCACGTTTTAATTCGAAAGTGGGTGTTGTGTCTGGAGCTCCCTTTTGTCAGGGTCACTGGTTAAACTTGTTCTACTCATGTGATGAAAAGACCACATTGGTGGCTCATAAACGGCTGTGACAGGGCATCTCTGGGTGGAAGAACCCTGTGCGAGAACGGAAGCGACCCCAAAGGCTGACCGAGGACACCTTTGGGACCACTTCCTCACCTGTAGCTCTGCCACACGGTCCACAGGTGACAGCAGAGAGAAGCTTCCCCTGCCTGTGAGCTCCCAGAGCCAGACTTCCAGACTCAGCACGTGGTGCTGGGATCCCAGGCCACTGCACTGGTACCTGATCTCTGCTGTGTGGAGGCCCACCTCACCAGGGGACAGGCAGGCAGGCAGGCACGCTTATATGTGGACATGTGTAACAGCAAAATGAAAAATTATCTTAGAGGAAACTTTAGTTTGGTAAGAGAAGAGTTACTAAAGTTTCAAGGGGAGATTAGTTTTGCTAGATTTTTTTGAAGACAGATAATTAAAACATAAAGGTTTATTGTCCCTCACTCCCAGCACCTGAAAAGTGAATGAAGATTTGAAAGAGAAGAATTCAATCAACAAGTCTGTATCTGCTGATCACATAATAAAAGCTTAATTTTCAAGAATATAAATAATTCAGTATCACATTCATAAATATCCTGTAGGTTCTCTTTCTATATACTCCCTAAGTTTGAAAGGTCATGACTGTAGAAAATAGGCGGCTCATAATCAGGTATTATCTAAAACACTATTTCTGATATATAATGCCATTCTAAGGAGGCTAGTGAAACTGGCAGTTTTACTCCTGATTCTTTCTCCTGGTACTGCTTTCATGGGCCTTGAGCAGGACAAGTCCTCATCAGCATAAAATAATACATATGCCAAATGTCCTAGATTTCTGAAGTCACTAAAACACCCAAACCTACAGAAAGTAAACATGTCCAGCCTCAGATGGAATATACTCTAAGTACTGTGAAATAAAACACCAAATGTAAAAGTAAAATTAATGGAGAGAATTTAAGTAATTAAATACTAATTTGAATACTCGACTCATTACAACTTTTGCTCATATTATTCTGCTACACCACATATATCTATACATGTATATATATGTATATGTATATTCCTCATCACCGCGTATAGCTGTTTTACTTAGTAACACATTTATTGTTACAGATTTCTACATTTTCTCCATAGTATATCCAATCTGATGTTTTTTTGCAACTTAAATGTACCAGAATGCATCTGAAATACCATTAGCTAACTTTCTTCCTATCATCTTGAGTAACATGCCAACTGACTTCTTTTGGATAAATAAATACCTTCTTGTTCTGTTTGACTTGTGTTTTTTTTAATGAAACGAATTCTCCTCTCCTAAGGAGAAGGTCTGCCGTGGATGTAAGTCAGCCAGGATTCCGGCCAAAGCCTGAAACGGCACAGCTGAAGGGGACAGCCATTTCACAGGGTCCTCTCAGAGAGTATTTGGTTTGCTTTCCTAACTTTCTAAAAATAGCGGATTACACAGGCCACCTCCATCTCGTGGCTCAAGAACTCGAAGAGGCTGGACTACGGGTTGCAGGAACACACAGAACACATTTTGCAGAAGAAGTCAGGCTATTACGAGCTTTCTGAATTCCTTCTGTTCACTGAGACAATGCAAGCCATCTAGCGGTTATTGGCACAGAATCCGCATCAGGCTCCCAAATCTCAGAACTTCAAACATGAGTCACACAGTTTAAACTTGAACTGTTTTAAAATATGTTTTTGATATATTTTAGCCCCAAAACTGAAGACAGGGAGGCTACCATCTAAAAGGTAGGCTTTCCAACACAGTATTAAAAAAAAAAAAAAAAAAAAAAATCACACCAGTATCAGTTATAACATATATACAAGACATGGACTTTCAGGCATGAACACTTCACTGCAAATCTAAAATTGTTCTAATTCATTCTTAATGTAGTTATGTCATGAACATTTAAGGAGCTCTCGTCCCGATTACAAAGCTCCACCATAAATAAATTCATGTTTATTTGTCTCCTTTTACTCAGACCCAAAATATTTCACCACGTTTTAGACACCATAAATTTCAGTTTCTCTTAGACAAAGAAAAAGGACAAAGTTTATGTTGATTAGCTGCTACAGTGAATTCATGTCATAAATAAACTTAAAATCTTGAAACTGCCTGTCAGTTAACAGAGCCCTGATGTGGCAGTTGGATCCTGTCGGCCACACAGCCTGTCATTGAGCAATGCTGCTGCTCAGCTCAAAGGGGAACTGTTCTGTGGCCACAAGTGAGCAGCAACTACAAAAATATTTTCAGATGGAAAAATAGCAACTGAATATCAATGTTTCAGGATGTTTCCAGACGCTGTAGAGGCAGGTCTTCTGTGAAACCACTCAACGTCACAGCCAAATTTAATGTCCTTTACTTTGCAGCTACGAAGGCACCATCAACCCTCTATAGGATTAAAAACTGGATTTACTAGTAATTGGGTCAAAACAGGGTCACTTATGGACACAGCTGGTTACTGAGAGGAGCAATTAGCCCTCTGGACCTCGCTTTATGGGACCTCATCTCTACTGACACCTGAAAGCGGTCAGCACCAGTTTAGGAATACGTGTTCACAAGGTACAACCGGTGTGCCCTTCGTCAACGCCTGTCAAAGGAAAGGGGGAAGGCCCGAGAGTAATTTACAACCTCTGCTTATTGATCCCAGGGTTATGACGTTAAGAACAATCTAACATCTCGAGATATTTCTGTGGTCGTGAACGTCTCAATGTCATCCTGCTCTGAAGATGACAGCCTTGGAATCGCTGGCAAAAACTTCAGCAGAGTAAGCAGCCCAAAGCGGATCAAGAAGCAGTTGACTGAAAGAGCTAACTCATAACTCACTCTGACATGGTTTGAAAAAGTAGTATTAAAGCACTATGTGTTTTTTAGAAGGCAAGATGGATCTTTGAGACTGTATGTAAGTAGATATGATCGTGATCCCCTCCTCAAATGTTTAATGAATTAACCAATGTTGGCATTCAAAAACAATTTGATCAAACAGGTTGAGAGAACCAAGAACACATTTCTAGTCTTGATCTTGCATGTCAAAATAAAGACATGTAGGCTACCTTTTATGAGACACGTTTTCAAATATGATACCTGGATTGCAAATCCAATGACATTTTTGAATGTCAAGAAACGCGTAAGTAAATCTCTTAGTATTAGAGGGCCCACAAAAGCTAACTGTTAACATTTCTGGTTGAGACTGTTACAAAGAAAAATTAATCAGGATCTAATACAAAATCAACTGCTAAGTTCCTTCAAACTAGAATTTTTGAGGCTGAAAAAAAATCCAATGAATAATTGTACTTATCTATGAAATTCGTATTCAACAAAGCTTGTGCCACAAACAAGGTACTGTACAAAAGTTCTGGATCTCACTTCTAGTTATATTCTCCACACAACACATGGCTTCTGCCCTTAAAATAATATGCCCAGAAAATAAAAAGACAATCTAAATTTTCAAAATAGTAAAAAAAAAAAAAAAGTATAAAATGTCTATCTACAATTAACTGATTTAAAAATCAAACGTTCTTTGACCACAGGCAGCTCCTGTGCCAACACAGCAAATCACCTTCCTTCAGCTATGACCAGGGTCTCACACGTACAAGGCATGCATATGCGAAGCACACACCTGCACATTTACCATTCCAGAACAGACACTAACGCTGCCACTAGGAAGTAAAACATACGTCAACACTTTCTGCCCCAGGAAAAGTCATGGAGCTAAAGGACCAATTTAAAAAAAAAAAAAAAAAGTTATTTACAACAGAATTGGCCAGACAAAGTTTGGCACAAAAACGTGGCAGACCCTTTGACATGGAATTTCCAATCTGCTCTCAGCAGACCTGTCTGGCGCTATCACATCTAATACAGTCCCCCAGCCCAACATCATCATAAGAACACACCACAGGACTATGCACGATTCCAAAGTCAGAGCACTGTATTCAATTATTGCATATCCTTAAAATAACAGAATGTTTACTCACTTTCAATGAATCAAAGCAGGCGATTACGCGTCCATTCTCAACTTGGCAGCTTTTCGAAGGATGTGCGAATTTACACTCCGTGTCTGGACGTGAGCAAGTCCCTCTTTGAAACTCTCTACATACTTCCAGTGTTAGCCATTTTGTGTCCCGAATTGGTGTGACACTAACAGCCATGTTTAGATTTTACAGGTAGTTAATTTTTTTCAGTGAAACCAACAAACCCGACCCCCCCGGAAAAAGGAAAAAAAAAGAAAAAAAAAAAAAAAAAAAAGCAACAACCCCCCCCCCAAAAAAAAAAATTCCAACTGATAAAACTGTAAAATGATGATGAAAATTTCCCCTCCAAAATATTTCCCCCACTCCCTGCTTTAAAAGTACATGGAAAACTGTGTTGTCAATATCAAGGAAAAGATCTCCCACTAGAAATTCACAGCACGAAACTGCTAATTCAAAGAGGTTTTGGTTTTCAGAGAAATACTAGGATTGTAAGTAGATAAACGTTTAAAAGTCGGGCCTGGAATCAGCCTTGTGCTCTCAGTAACCCCTTCCCAGTGCCAATTTGGAGCCCAAAATGCAAGCATGAAAACGTGGCAGACCCTTTGAATTTCCAAGCTGCTTTCAGCAAAGTTGTCTGAAAGGGAATCTCCTCGCAGCTGAATTTGCAATGGAGTTGGTGGTGCAATCGGTATTGATTAGTTTGGCATAGACAGATGCAGCAGTTTAGAGCAAAATCGAGAAAATGATTTTGTTTTCCTCCTTGATTTCCTGGCAGAAGATATCTTACTTTTTCAGCAAACTTTTCTTTTAAAACTAAAGCAGCCTAGGGCAATGCCAGATACTTAGAGCCTTTCTCTTGATTAGAAGTAGAAATGGGGGTGTCTGGGCTAGAGGTGGAGGGTGGACGTGCTGTCGTCACAGTCTAGCTGGCAGCAAGCAAGGCAAAAGCAGAGGCTGCTCTAGAAGCGGTTCCAAGCAGCAGAGACGTCAGGAAAGGCACTTCTTAGTACCAACCTGTAGAAAAAAGAGACAGGTCAAGATTTACTAAGTAGCACTTCACTGCTGTCCGAGGTCTCACAGCCTCCCATGGGACGCCAGACTAAGTCATTTCCAAACTCTGCCTCTCTCCCACACAGCCACACTCACACAGATACTTACAGTGAGGCATATTGCAGCCAGCCATCGTAGATTTATTAAAAAAAGGGGCCGTTTCCCCTTGTGAAGCAATGCATGATAGAGAGATAACCAATCACAGAGAGTGTTGCAGCAATATTCTGGGCAGAAAGCCAATAGTGTGGGTTGTCTTATGAAAGGTCGCGCCTGTCAGACGTTCATTACTATGCTATAAGCACAGAAAATGTCCATCAGATGTGACTTATTCCACTGCAAGAGGACGAGCATGTGGGTTTTGAATTTACCCAACATGCAGTTAGTGGACTAAACCATGTTAGTTTCAAAACAGCTCCCAACACCAGCCCGAGCACTGGGAGATCAGGCCCGGGGATTAAAAGGCAGGGTTTAAAAACTGCAGCTCGCTCCCCGGCTGCTCCGGGCTCTGCGCAGGGACGCGAGCAGCCCGCTCCTGCTGTCCTGACACGTGAATAAAAAAGGAAAGGGGTGTTTACAGATGGTACGTTCTCCTGACCTATCGGATTCACTTCCTCCCAGCCCAGGCCAGCCCTGCACGGCCAGCAGCCCCCTACTGTAAAACTATTCCATTCAGCCCGCAGACACTTCGTCAATCTATCACAGGAGGGAGATGGGAACAAAAGCACCCTTTATTCCAACATTTTTAAAGCAGAGGCTGAGGTCATGTGGCGAAAATAAGGAGCACAGTGTTGTCAGTGCGTCTGGCAAATCCCAAGTCAACTCAGGGGAGAAAGTGATTCCATCGCAGAAACATTAAATATTGGGAGAGCAATCCACCGGGCAGCCGGCCCGAGCGCCAGTCCAGGGCCCGGGAGCTGCCGGGCCTGTGCCCCGGCTCTGTGCCCCGGGCTCCAAAGACCACTCCCGGGGCAGGGCGCTGATGCCTGGCAACTTACTTTCTATTTCAGTCAGGACGAAAAACTTTCAGAAAATCTTACAGTCAGGGAGATTAAAGTACTCATTATTTTTTTCCTGTTCGAGGTTCCTAATGAAGAAAATCAAGCTTTAAAAACTAAATCTCACATTCCAAAGGGGTACTTCGTGGGCCAAAATGGTATACTGGTATTTTGTACATGTATGATTTGGGGAATTAGAATAGATAGAATATGAATATATATTAGAAATAAGAATATCTACTAAACCTCATTTTTTTCTTTTAAGATTAATACTTTTGCTCTTAACAATAACTTCAAAAAAATATTTAAACCTACCTCCCAAAACGCTTTGGAAAACACTATAGCAAGATTAAAACATTTTTTTTTCTTTTCCCATATTTTTATTGGTGCATTATGGTTGTACATAATGGTTGGATCACTGTTAAATATTTGTACACACACAAATATAATAATATAATTTAGCCAATATCATTCCCCAGTATTTCCTCTTTCCCTCAACTAAGACTTTTGAGAGGGACACAGGAACCAACTCATCCAAGCGGTCAAGAAATAAGTTTGTTATCATAAATGTTTTCAGGTGGTAATGCTTCTATCAAACCCGAGCTAGCTCCAGCCTAAAGCCCTAAGCTGTGTCTGCCTTCCTGAGTCTTTGCTCTGCATTTGGCATTACTCAGGGACCTGCGGACTAGTGACCAGTTACTACAGCAGGACCACGGCCACCTGCAGGCATAAACACACAAAGGGACACACAGGCAATAACACGCACTCTTAAAACACAGACGCAGCCTCTAAGCTGTCGGGTTCCGCGGTCCCTCGGACCTTCGCCACCCAGGGTCCTCCCCGGCCTCGGACAGTCCCCTCTCTCTTCCAAAGGGCCACTGCTCTAAACCTCTTCGCTCCCAAGGCCTCTCGGTGCGTATGTCACTGTCCTCGGCCAATGAGCTCACACGGCAGAGGCTGCAAGATGGACAGCAGCCCCGGGCAAGGAGTCGGTCCTCTCCGGCCTGCTGCTGACCTGACCCGACACCGCCCCTGCTTCTCCGCCTCCCGCGCAGGAAGCTTCCACCAATGTCCACCCTGCGGGCTGCTTCTCGGGACACTGTCCTCGTCCCTTGGGAGCCCCCGGGCTCACAGCCTGGGCCCCCGAAGCTCCTGGCCTCCCTGCCCAGGTTCTGCGGTGCCCTTCTCCTCCTTGCCCTCACCTCGTCTGACTTCCTCACCCCCACTTCACTGCTTTGCAAGGCCCACACCAGAAGGAGCTGAGCACGCCTTCTCAGACCCTCCCAGGCCGCTTGGCACCCTCTGCACGAGGGGACACTACCCCAGCTCTGCCCCTCGCAGCCTCTCCTCCCCAGGGGCTGAGCTGCCTTCCATTGTCCTGTGGCTTCCTGCAGTCCCTGCAATGTGACCAATCCCTTCCCCTTGCTGAAGCTGCTGGATACCACCATGCCTGAAGGCTGGCCTGCTATGCTAAGCATTGTTACATTCAGAGCCTGGGCCTCCCTCTGCGTCCTCCCAACCCCCTGACATCAGGGTGAACTGCCCAATAACCCCGTCCCCAGATCCGAGAACCTAAGACCTTTAACATGTTTGGTCGATGAAGTTTGCTCATGTCAACAGGAATAAACGTGAACCTAAGGAGGTGTTCCCAGTTCCCAGGAAACTTCCCATCATGATCCATGGGGTCCAAACAACGTGAGGAAAGAGCCATAACTCTAGAGAGCTGCACGGCTGCCCTGGTGGTTCTATCTAAACACAAGGACAAAACTACTTTCCAGAGCTCATAATTTTTCCTTTCTGCCAGCAACAGGCTACTGGAGGCTGCCCCTCAGCACAAGGCATATTTAGTTATTAAAATGCTTACAGATCAGTGTTTTGGTTACTTTTATTTTCAGCAGCAGAATTCTATTAATTTCAAAATGTGCTATTGAAAGTATTATAGACATGTACTTGTAAGTTCATCATATACTGCTTAACTGTAAAAGGGATCTAAGTATAGGTGAGAATCACAATACCTAGCATTAGTCAGCACAGACACTGAGCAGTGAGATGGTGGCCACTCTGGTGACCCCAGGTTATGGGCACCAGCCCTTGATGTAGGGCACTTTGCATATGAAATTCAGATTATATCCTATGAGCTGATCTGACTAAACTGCTGATATCAGATTATTATCTTGTATTCCTTTCTCTTTATTCCAGAGTAGAACTTCAGGGAAGACTTGAAATCAGTATTTAACTCTTTTAGTAGATTAAGATTTCACAGAATTTAGGCCAATATTGAATTCTCAAAACATTCCTTCAACTAGTAACAAGTTTTTGTTCCACAGATATAGATGATGTTCAAAAATGTGTGGGTAATATCCAGATTGTGACAATTCTTACAAACACATGTTCCCTAAGAAAGGGTTTTTTAAAATATATTATTTTAGTTGTAGATGAACACAATATCTTTATTTTTTTATGTGGTGCTGAGGATCGAACCCAGAGCTACAGCCCAGGTCTTATTTTTAATAATTATTAAAGGAAATATTGCTACTTTAAAGATCTTTATTAACAAGTAAATTTATGACCTGTACTTCAATACATTATAATAAACTTCCCCAAACAATCACAAAGAGATTGCTGGGGAATTTAACAGTCTGGCAGCGAGAGTCAAACCTTTGGACACCTCCAACAAGCCCTCTGTACCCCACTGACCAAACCCAGAGCTCACAGCTGCGAGAAATAGCCTACGAGCACACTGTGTGGAGAACCAAGGGCAAGCGTCCCACTGAGAAGTCACGGACGTGTCCTTCTTTAGCACAGATCTAAGACCATGGGATGGCCGCGATGGTGGAAAACCCGAGAAGAGATCGAGGTGAAGTAAAAGAGAAAGGAGAGTCACGGCACTCGTGGAGAGTCGCGGCGACAGCCAGCGATGCGCCCTGCAGGACGCTGAGGGGGCACAGACAGCCCAATGTGAGCACCCTGGGGACCCACCACGCCACAGCAGGGAAAGGGGGTGGGACTCCAGTTCCAAGAGCGGGCGGCCTCTCTGAGCAAGGCTGGATCCCTCAGTCAACTCCATTTACTCGTCATTCCAGTCCTTTCAGGCCAAACATGGCAGGTTGGTCCCCTTACCACAACAGCAGCACAGGAGCGCTGAGCACAGCGGCTGCTGAGCACTGGGGCATCTCACCCAGAGGAAGCAAACCACTCCCCTTTGGGACGGGAGTGGAGGTTGTGCTTGGGATACTGAAGACTGGATATAAGCACTGCCTAAGAGCTACAGCGTCTGGGCACAGCTTAATGAGTCGGGGATGCCACCTTGGTAACTAAGCAAAGCCAGTGCTGGAAGGCGCTCCCTCGAAGGAGCAGGAGGCAGTGAAGTTAAAATAGAACCACATTTAAATACCTCCTGGGTTGTGGAGTTGAAAGTAGATTTTCTGATCCACAGAATAATTCAAAACAGTTTTGTGTGGCTTTGCAAATTTGAGACGTTTAAAAAATTATCTGCAAATTTCGGACAGAACCAGTCTTTATTTCTGGCAAAAGAAGAGAACGTCTGCATTCTTCCGATGACGTTCAGGTGCCATGTTCAGCACGGCCCTCCAGTCCACGCCAAGAAGCGAGGACAGCACAGGGCCACTACTCTCGGCTCTTCAGGAGAAGCCTGCTCCCTGGGGTCTGGGTTACTCTCTACGCTACACAGAGATGGCAGCTTGTTCGCCTCAGGTAATCACAGCTGATCTTCCCAAACATGCAATATTTCAAAATGAAAAACAGAAATCAAAGCACAGACTAACCCAGAGTTAAAAAAGTTGTTGGGGGCTCAAGAGCCAAATCCCAGAAGTCAGATGTCCCCATCCTTCCAATTTTCAGGAAGAATGATACAAAGAACCAGCTGGAATCCCTCGGTGTGAAATGAGCCCAACAAGCCAGGAATGGCCGAATGGAGCATCCTCACCAGCGTCCTGTTGTCCCCACAGGGCCCGCCCCACCGTGGGCTGGGACTCTGCAGCTCGCCCAGGTGCACTGCCTCCCTTGCCATCCTTGCTTTTACCATACACATCTCTGTCTGCTGAACAACGTCACCCAGCTTCCCACTGGAGCTGGTGACATCTTAGAATGTGGCAGCAGAGTCCCTGAGGTTTCCCGAGCAATACCACCACAGCTCCGGAGTAACCAGAGAGGTGCTCGACCAGAACTGAGCAAAGACTCCCCATCGCACGCGGACAGTGGCACCTGCTCCCCTCCTGCCGCTCTGCCCGCTACTACAGCCTTCCTTCCAAGACGGCGTCGTTCCCAGACCCCATGGTGGGAAGAGCTTCACCACCATAACCTGCCCCGCTTTCACTGCGCAGACTGAGTCAACAGAGACGAGTAGGAAGTCTCCCGGGTGCAGTGGCACACACCCACACTCTCAGCTACCTGGAGGCTGAGGCAGGAGGAGCACAGGTTTAAGGGTGGTCTCACCTGGGGAACTTAGCTAGACCCTACTCCAAATAAAAATTTAAAAAATTTTAGGGGCTGGGCTGTAGCTCAGTGGGAGAGTGCTTGCCTTGAACGTGTGAGGCACTGGGTTTGATCCTCAGCACCTCACAATAATAAATAAGTAAAAATATTGTATTCATCTATAACCAAAAAGTATTTTTAAAAAATTTAAAGGGCTGGGGATATAGCTCAGAGGTAAAGCACCCCTGGGTTCAATTCCTAGTACCAAAATGAACAAATAATAAAATAAACATATGAAGAAATGGCAGGTATGATTTTTAAAATCCACCCAAACTAGAAAGTTATCTCTATTAGGATCCGACTAAAGTTGTTGCTATACTTTACAGACCTTCTACTGCAACTGCTCTCAATACTAAAAATTAAATCTGAGTACAAAAACTTGATCCTAACAAATAGATCTTGAATTTCCAAATGTCTGATTTAAAACCTAACATAGTAAACTTGATTGAGAATTTACTAGTTTCTTTCTATTGAAGATTACTCAAAATAAATTGCTTAATTATTAATCACTATGAGAAAAGCATAAAAATATTTATCATTAAATGAAAGGGTCTAAAATAACCGTAATGACTAAATCCCTTTATGAATGAACGTAGTGTGGAAATACTTGCATGCATCCTTAAAGATGACTTAGTAGACTTCTCATGATCCAACACAATACACAAACGTTCCCTCATTCCCATATAATAAGTAAAACCCTCCTTTATTTCACTAATGGATTTCTTATTCCAAAGTTTACAAACACACAGCCATACAGGTGCTGCAGTTCAGTCTTAGAAATGTGTTTGTAGAAATGGCATTTCTACTGACTTGTAAGTCTGATCTAAAAGACTTTCAAACACACTCGCCATAGTATGCCAATATCAACAGACTTCCTTCCAAAATACAAAATATTAAATTATCAGCTTAACTTGAGTTTTTCTTTTTAAAAAAATCCCAAATTCACACAAGCTTCCCTGACAGTGACTCGGTCTCAGGTGCATTTCCCTGGTCTTGAGGAGTCAGGCATGCCCTGAGCTCAGATTTCTTTCGCTTTGTACACCTTTCATAGTCTTCGGGGGAGGCTCCACATTAACTCCCATGCTTCACCAGGCCTGGAATGTTTAATAACAACAAGCCATGTTGTTATTCTACAGTATAAGTATAAATATAAAACACTCTAATGATCGTTCCATGTCAACGGAAACAGATAAATGTAATTTTTTTTTTGGGGGGGTGCCAGGGATTGACCTCAGGGGCACTCAACCACTGAGCCACCTCCCCAGTCCTATTTTGTATTTATTTAGAGACGGGGTCTCACTGAGTTGCTTAGCACCTTGCTTTTGCTGAGCCTGGCTTTGAACTCAAGATCCTCCTGCCTCAGGCTCCCTAGCTGCTGGGATATTATACTATATATCCATTTATTTAACTTAGATTTTTTTACGATTTTAGGCAATTCTGCATTTGCATATATAAAACTGTTTATATTTAAGTGCTTTTAATAGTATAACTCTTAGAACCTAAAGTACATTCATTTATTAACTCTGAATTAGAACAACAAACTTCTTTCAAGAACATATTTACTTAAATGCTCTCACCAGCAATGAATAATAAAATGCTTTTGTTTTTTTAAATCTAGGCTGTAATTTGAAAAGACACCATCTTCAAATCTACGCTGTAAATTTCTCTTGTAGGAACATGCAAAAAAGTATGATGTGCCTTTTTTTTCTTATAAATGAAACTTAAAGCCTGTCAGTATTTTGCAAGATCTTTTCAACTATTTGTTCATATAAGGCAGCTAATCAATGGAAACATTTGTAACCTGTTTTCAAACTCCTGTTATTTCAGAGTAAAGCCTTTGGTTGCTAAAACAATCACAGCATTTGTATTCTATAATTACTTGCCAAAAAACAGAAGCTGGAAGTCTGAATAAATTTTGGGGTTGAGAGCATCAAAATGGACAATCCACAGCTTACTGTTATTTTCATATTAATAAAAACACAATGTGTGAGTTCCAAGTGCCTGTGGGCATGCTCTGTTTGGGAGACCTCTGCTGGCACTGTCACATGACTAAAGGAATGCTTCCAACACACTGCTTCTTCAAATGCAAGAAAACAGCTCGTGACCCCTCCTCTAGATTCTAACTGACTACAGGAAATGGTTTCTGACAGCCGCTACAAATGTAAGTTATTATCAAACTTGCTAAGGTGCAAGAGAACTCTACAAGGCTCACGGTGCCCAGACATACCTTCCCACGGGGTGACTTCCCAAGGCTGGGCATCCAGAGGCACCCCTTTACCCACGTGCGCTGGGTCCTTCCCGAAGCCGCATGCACCTCCAATTAAAAGAACCCAGACCCTGCCCGGTCCTCTCGTCTGACCCCCCTGAGCCTGTTAGACGGCAGAGTCCCTCCCTCCCAACTCTGCTCCCTCCGAACCTCTCTCTCCGGTGAGTGAGTAACAGCTCCCAGGATACAGAAGTATCTGAAAGCCAGTTTTTAAAAGACTTGAAATGGCTGGATGGCAGGATGTGGGCATTTCCAGGGGTTTTATTCTCATTTTGACAAAGTGATTCACCATGTCGTCAGAGTATAAATAAAGTCATGTGTCTCAGGAGATGGGATCAAAGATTTTACTCTTAGGATTTTCTACTTTACAAAAGAAGACACACATTGAACCAAATAATAGGACCGCTTGGGATTTGTTTCCTTTGCTAAATAGTAAAAAAAAAAAAAAAAAAAAAAAAGCCAAAACTGGCCCTCTTCCTAATTCTTTCAAAGGCAACGGGGTCTGTGCATCCCAGAAGGGCTGTGACACAGGAGAGCCAACCACACCCTTCCAACGAGACAATGACTAAGGCCCCTGGCCGTCCCTCTGCATTCTGAGCTCTCACAGCCAGAGAGCGGCTGCCATGCCATCCGAATTCACCCACGCAGCTGCCAGCAAGCTCCAGCCACTGCCAGTCCGCTGTCAATGGCTAGGCTGACCTTCGGGGAGGCTGGTGCTCCACAAGAGGCCCAACGCTTAGGGCTGGCCACTAAGGACACCAGACACCGGAGGCGCGAGACCCGGACCTCAGGCTTTTACCAGACTCCAGAGGTCATTCTTCACCCCGTGCAACTCCAACAATCCCCGTCAACCAGAGCGGGACATTACTCTCACACCTGACGGCTTACAGCCTTCTGACCCATCATTTCCTCAAAAAAACAGACTTTCTTCCTTGCAAAGATGGCTTGCTTAAATATTTAGTGGCATACACTTTGATCATACTCTAACTACTTTGGAAAACTAGTACACCTGTAAAATGTTCTGGAAAGTTCTGCCAATACTCACTACGAAGTCACGCATGCCCCTTGGCCTCACGCTCACAATCTGCACCCCTTATGTCTCAGAGCATCCACTTGAGCCAGGCCTAAGGGTGCCCTACGAATTAGATTGCAAAAGCAACCAGCTTGGTAAAAAAAAAAAAATCCTAAACATCGTTTAGGATTAAACGTTTAGTACATCTAAACAAACACACAGACAAATCAGAAGAACATTTGTGTAGTGATCCCGGACTCTCCAGATTTTCCAATCATTTCAGAATCAAATACCTATTATACATACACATAAGAGAAATGCTTCAGACAGCGATGTGTAGGCTCCTTAGCTATTTATAAGAATAATAATATAAGGGCTGGGGGTATAGCTCAGTGGTAGAGCAGCTGTCTAGCATACAAGTCCCTGGGTTCAATCCCGGTACCACCAAAAAATAACAACATTGACTTATAATAGTAAAATCATTTCACAAAAAAATTAGAAACAATTAAGACATCTATTTAATCACTAAAATATGATCAAATAAACTTATGGATAATCTGAAAAATAAAATTTAATGCATAAGAATTAATGTATGTGTGTGTTTGTGTGTATGTGAAATTGGTAGAATCCCTTCCTTTATGTAGAAAAAAAAACCCAGTCCTTTATTTAAATTCAAGTAAACCCTCTACGTTCCAGTTAGTAGGAAGAAAAAAGACTTGGATAATTCTGTAATCTTCTTGCAATAAGAATCATTTTCTTTTGGATAAAACTAAGAATGCATGCTTTTTTTGTTAAGTACTAATCTTTAAAGAGATTAACTTTTGAAAAATTAGCTTGGAGCCAGGTGCAGTGGCACTCATCTGTAATCCCAGCTACTTGGGAGGCTGAGGCAAGAGGGCTGCAAGTTCAAGGCCAGCCTCAGCAATCTCAGAACAAAAACTAAAAGGGGCTGGGAACGTAGCTCTGTGGTAAAGGGTCCCTGGGTTCAATCCCCAGCACTAAATAGGAAAGGTGAGCTCGGTCTGCGCTCTGGTGTCCAGGCCTCTCCTGCAAGGGCATCCTCTGGTCCCTGAATTCTGAGTTCTCCTGGGACAGCCGGGCACAGAACTTCTTCTCCACAACCCATACATTCCACTGCTGTTCAACACAGCAAATAATACCTTACAGACTGATCTGTAGCTTCTTTCCATCCTAATACTTTGTTTTTCACAAGTCTCGGAGACAATGACAGAT
This sequence comes from Sciurus vulgaris, assembly GCF_902686455.1. Classification (NCBI taxonomy): domain Eukaryota; kingdom Metazoa; phylum Chordata; class Mammalia; order Rodentia; family Sciuridae; genus Sciurus; species Sciurus vulgaris. The sequence goes on from NC_136470.1 coordinate 141,548,879, forward strand.
CATCCGTGAACTAATCAACCGCCTGGTGAAGAGACTGACTCACTAAGACCCCTTAGCTAATGAAATGGGAGAGCCAGGACTCAAGAGCAGGTCTGGAGGGTTCTAGGCAGAAAACTACCTTCACGACCGCAGTTCCATATCCAAGGCTGTGGAAATGACAAGCACTATAAATACAAGAGATGCCAAAATCAGAGCGAGAGGGTGTGCCCTGGGGCACGCGGGTGGGCCCGACTGTCTCCTGCGCACTGCTGGGCATGAGGTGGGTAAGTGCAGGGCAGCCTTCGGGTGTGGATTCTCAGGGAGATGAGACGGTCCCCTTCATGAGCAGAGGGAAGGACATGCTGTCCCTGTGACCCAGGGGCAGCCGCTAGGCATCAACAGGCACCCTTGGGGACGGGGAAATGCAACACCGCAGCTACCAGCTTTTCCTCACAGGTCCGGGTTCTGACCCAGCTGCAGACTGCAGGGCTGCTGCTGAGGAAGAGGCCTGAGGGCCTGCATCTGCCCGGGACGGCGCTTCCCTCAGGGGACCTGAGCACTAGAGCAGAAAGCACCCCACTCTAAGGCCTGCAGCTCCCAGGTGCTGCTGGGAGAGCTCAGGACCTCCAGGCCAGGGAGCTGTGAGCCGGCGGACCACGCGGCCACCATGACACGGCTGCAGGAGGAGTGGCGTGACCGCCTCCAACACTGGAAGCTGTTTAAACCACAGAGGACGTGCCGGAGAGCGCAGCGCCCGCCGGGGCCCAAGGGACACTTCCTTTCTGTAGGTGCTACACCTACTCCTGTTCCGAGCCACCTGTGGCCCCGAGAAATGGTCAATGGTACAGGGGTTCAGAAAATGAAAACCCAAAGTGCAAACAAGCTAAAAAATTACAATTCCGGTTCCAGTGTCCCCAAATCTCTCCTGGGACAAAGCGTGCAGATGCTGTTCCTCCAGTTCTTTTCCCCTCCTCTTAGAGCAGTATTTTCCCAAAAGAAAATCAAATACATTCCACACATACATGAAATAAGCATTAACGCCGAGAGCAGTACGCAGGTGAGACGAGGTATGTGCACTGGTTGTGTTAACTGGATCGACCACCCTCCCTGTGTAGCCTGGACAACTGGGGTACACCGGTGGGGTCGCAGAGAGGTCGGCATGGAGGTGGCAGGCACCCCTAGGGTGACCTGGAGAAATGGGTTTTTCAGTGCTGGCGGTGGAACCTACATCCTAGGCAAGTGCTGTACCAGGGAGCAGCAGCCGACCCCAGACAGTGACTTTCCCCCGCTGAGCGACAAGAAGGGAAGGCAGTCCAGGCTGGGGAAAGGCGGCCACAGAGGCAGGCAGGCAGGGGAAGGCCTGAGTGAGCACAGGGGCTGCGCTCTGCGCATCTACACGCAGCGTGCGGGCAGGAGAGGAGGCTGGCTCCGAGGCCTGGAGACCAGCTGAGGAATCCAGCCTTCACGTCCTCAGGGATTCGCATCGGAGGGCAGAGTTGGAAACCCAGCTCCGCACCTAAGGTCCGGGAGAGACTCGGTATGCCTGCGGGGCACCAAGAACTTGGGTGGAGTAAGAGGCATCTTTCTCCTCCCGAGGTCTCTCCAGCTGCGGGGAGCCGCGAGACCCAAGCTCAGTCCACCTCCGGCGCTGGCCTCGCCTCCTCCTTCTGAGGGACCTTTGTCACAGTGGCTCCCAGGGGCCCGTCAGTGCTGGGAGGCCGACTCCCCACCCTTCCCGATGGGGTGGCGGCACTCGGAAGTAATGCTAAAGCTACCGGGACAAAGCTGGAGGTAAAACACCTAAACTTCCGGGAGAGAAAAGAGAACTCAGAATTCACCTGTCAAGGCGAGCTCTACAGACACCTCAGGGAAGACGGCCATCACCAAAGAGAAGGCCCGGCTGCTGCAACCACGGGGTTCGGCCCTCTCTCCCCCCGCTGTCCAGTTCGACCTTGCCTGTGAATCGGTGCTCCTACTGGGACGCCACGATGACCTTCTGAAGCTCGCAAGCTTCCAGGGCTGCAGATATTTTCAGCTGCATCAGCCCCGGCTATCACAGCGTTCCGCATGCTCCTGAGTGGCAACACCAGAGCCTCCTACACCGGCCTGACCTTTGAAACCCACAATATTTTGCTGCCACTCAAACTCGAGCTTCCTCTTTCTGGACCATTTTGTGGTGCCATTTCTCTCACTTAACTGCAAAGTAGTAATGCTAAGCAGAAAACGACATTTTTCTTTACAGGAAAATATTTCACTTATGCATACATAATACACCTAACATTGGTAAGGGCTTTAAAATAAATATTTCCTGGCATCTATATGTAACATTTTTTAATGACCAAAAATTTAATGGCAGCAAGACCTTACAAAACATCGTTATTTCTGCAATGACCAATTTAAAACTTGAGAGATGTCTACATTTCCTAACGGCCCTTGCTGTTCATGCCTACCCAATGCCTACCACAGTACCTAGAATATAAAACAACCCAATTTTATATTTCAATAAACATCGCATAATCTGCACATTTAATACATTTCATTTTCCACAGAAATACTGAATTGAAATATAGGTGCTTAATATTCCTGACATTAGTACCATCCATTAGCACCTTAGCATAAAACCTTTTCTAAACTTACCATTCTCTATGAATGTATCTCCGAAATTTTTTGATATATTAGGGGGAAATATTTTTAATCCATTAACATCAAGCAATTACTACACCAGAAACTGTTGCCGCGTGCACAGGTTAAAACTGAATGCCAGCAGAAGAAAACGCAAAGGTGATCAATCTTTGATTGATCAATCTTTGATCAGACTGAGGCCTGAACTACAGCACCGACCTATCAACTGTTCGATCTCAGGCCTCAGCAATCATGGACGGGAAGAATTTATTCAAATTTGCACATGTCTCTTAGAAGTTTTTTTGGTTCTGCTTAGGGTCTACAGCCTATAGGTTCACAAGTCCACTCAATGCCACGAAATCCACGAAATGACATAAAATGTGTTTCACAGCAAATTTATAAATTAGCCCATTAGTTGAAGAATGAATCTTGTTGCTTCATACATTTATTCTGTTTCAAATTTAGTTACAACTTATACAGTACTTCATAATCATTTATGGAATATACATGGACATATGGATATAACGCAAAAATGTGCTCATATGCACATACACGGACTTGCTGTATCTACTCTGCTAAGGATGTGGGGGTACGTGAGAAAAATCAACCAGAAATCTCCAAGAGAACACAGAGCTATCAATTCTCAATGGCATGTTTACTTATTTTAATGTTGGCCACAGATCTGCATTTTTTCTTATAATGAGAGAAATGAACTCAATTACCCTGATGCCTATAATAATGTAGCTCAACAGGGTGTAGGAGCATTTGCGATGCACTTTGGGGGCTCAAGAAGCACAGAATTTTGCCACGTTAGCAAGCCATCCAGCACGGCAATTGGCAGAGTGCTCTGTCACTCAGAAGCGACATTAGAAACTTCACAGGTGGTGATGATTTTCAGTCTAAAAGTAGATTTTGCTGATCCTGGGAGTGCTAAGGCCGAGGTATCAGGTGGGAGCAGAACACGATGCAAACCACACGGGCAGATCAGGCCACTTGACGCGGGCCCCCTTCTAAGCCGGTGAGACTTCAAAGTCTGTTCAAGTCTCTGCTGTTTTACAACCACAATGCTTTACAAGCTTCCTTTCACATTTCACTTCCTTCATTCAGTCTTTCCAGAATTAACTTGGAGCAGGCCTCAAATCTGCACAGCTCTGGATATTTCTAGACACTGTCCCTACCACACCAACGGAAACCAAAAGCACACCCACAAGCAGCAAGGCCCCTGGCTGCGTCTCAGCCCTCAAGCACCTGGGCTGCTTCACCCCGAGCAAAGGCCCTGCCCCAGAAGGTCCCCAGGCCCTATCTCCCCACCAGCCAGAGAGCAGTGCCCAACTCTTGGAGCCCTGTAAGAGCTGTGCTCAGCTAGGTGAAGAACGGGTGCTGTCCAGATGAGAAGCCAGTTTTTAAACGTCACAATGCTAATGGTGAGGTCTCATGCTGTTCTGCTTTACTTCACCCATAAATGGGCCATTTTTTCTAAGCCAGAAACTTCAGGAAATCAGAAAACATATCCTGACTTGCTCTTGAGTACTTTAATCACAATCTTATAGTGAAACTTTTCATGTAGTGAGCTTTAAACAAATATTTACTATTAAATCTAGTTTTCTAAATTGAGAAATTAGGCATGAGCTCGTTGTCTAACTTAGAAGGCAGACTGATCCTGGCAACGAGGCACCACCAGCCCCATGCCTGGGGTCTCAAGCACAGGCACAGCTGCACCCACCCCGGGAGTCAGGGCTGGCTCACAGAGCCCAGGTCTGCCTCCCAGGGGCTCGCCCGGAACCCTCGGGCACCAAGCACAGCTCACCTCGCTTACCGACTTTCTTTCCTTTACTGAAAAAATTGTAGGTTCTGAAACCTGACTGTCAATACCGAGTGTCAGAATCTGTCCCTAAATCGGGAGTTAACTTGGAAGGGACTCAGAGGAATTAGAGTTCCCCATGTTGCTCCATAAGCACCAAAACCAAAAATAAATTTCTCAGGCTGGGGAGATAGCTCAGTTGGTAGAGTGCCTGCCTCACAAGCACAAGGCCCTGGGCTCAATCCCCAGCACCACAAAAAAAAGTTAATAAACAAATAAATAAATAAATAAATTTCTCTCTTCTGCCTAGTCCAGGATGATACTATGGTTGGGTTATGCTTATTGATAAACTTCTTTGAAAAAAATAAACAGTTGAAGCAATGAGTCACTTCATTTTAGTAACTGCAGGTGAATTTTGCTTTTCTCTAAAACAAAGTGACTAAAGAGTTGATGCTTCCCTGAATGGTTTCAGGCAAATTCCACACTCTGCCCACAAACAGCCTATTCTCGGCTCCTCTGTGCCCACTCTGTTTTGCCCTAACTCAGTGGTGAATGTTTCTGTCACTGCACTGGAGACCACTCTGAAAACAGGCACATCTTCTTCCCCCTTTCCCTCCAAAGCGCACGTGGTCAGCAGCACACGGGCCCAGTGCTCGGTCAACACTGCAGGAGATGCTTTGCGGCCACGCCAAAGCAAGACAGGCCCTTCCACTTTGCTCTGTACAACACCTGACTCTGCCGGTGTCCATACTGAACAGAGGAATCTGCTGGCCAAGCGACAAGTCTCAGCAGAACAAGTCCTCAGAAGGGCTCATCTTCAAAGCCACAGCTGTGTCACGGGGGCCTTTGCAGAGGGCACAGACCCCCCTGTGACAACAAGGCCCGTGAGAGCATGGGGCACCCCAAGCCTGTGGGCTCGGCTGTGCCCTGTGGTCCCACGTGTCCTGGGAAAGCTCATGCGCCACGAAGGCTCCGAGCTGCCGGCCCTCTGCAGCCATGCTCTGCATCCCCAGATGACCCAACGCCGGCTGAAAATACTGGGGAAATACCTGGGGGATGTCCACTCGGTGCAGAACATGCAGACCTTTGTCCCGGCCGCCTTACGACCCTGACGACCTTGACGCTGTTAGGTGTCGCCCGCCATCCAGAGACAGGTCACAGATGGAGCTGGGCCTCCCAGGGGGGCCCGGGGATGCTGTGCTGGCCACTGAGCCTCCCAGGTCCCTCCCTGAGGGGAGTCCCAGGGCAGGTGCTGGGGGCCAAACGCAGAAGCTGAGGCTCAAGCAGGAGCCCATTTTGTTTTAAGTTTGTTCGGGTTCTTACGGATCCAAGAAACAAAGGTTATGAGCATTTGCCAAACTATACGCTGTCTTTAATCCCAAGGTTAAAGCAAATAGATGAAAATCTGACACCCACTTAAATTAAGCTGGTACTTCCTAGACTTGGGTCAGTTATTGAAAGAGTCAAATCTTTCAATTCCCAAATTGTACTCTTGAGGGTATCACCGGGCGGGAAGGAACGCAGGTTCTGACGTAGAGGAGACCTGGCTTCAGGTCAGAGCGCTGCTCCTGCGCTGCGGGAATTTAGGCAAACAGGTGGACCTCTGCGTCTCGGTGTCCTGGTCGGTACCACGAGCCCTAACTGTGACCACTGCCCAGGTGCTCTCCTTCAGCTGGCCCTCTGCAGCCTACCAGCGCAGCAGATGCTCGGAGGCCTCAGCTGGCTCGGCTGCTCCAGCCTGCTCTCACCGCTGCCTCCATGTCTGCAGGGAGAGCTCTCGGAGGCCTCCTCCCAGCAGGCCCTGGCCATTCAGGCCCGACTTCTGTGAATTTCCTTCCTGCTTTGCGCTTCCTCCTTTGGTCTCCGTTGTGTGGTCCCCATTGTTCACATCTGTGTCTTTTTCCCCCAACTCAATTATATGTCAGAGAAAGCCAGAAACTGTGCCCAGTTCAGGAGTCTCCTCTCCTGACCTGCTACAATCCTTAGATTCTAACAGGTGCTCCAAATATGTTTGTTCATTGACTATTGAGCAGAACATAAAGGATGCATTGACCCTTCTATGGCCTCACTGTTAACATGATAAAGTTACTTTTGAGAGGAAAAGACCTGGGCACTTAGTAAACCTTAATCCATCACCGAGAAGTAGACTGTAATATTCTTCTTCCTATATTAATTGCTCTCAATACAATAAATGCTCTTAAAAATCCCAGTCCTCAAAAATCCACTTATTGAATAGTCATTTCCGCTATGCAAGGTTCAGCAAGTATCCCCCCGCCGGCCCCGAAGCCTTCTGCGGAATTCTCTTTGAGGCACATATTTTTCAATAGTCTGGACTACTATTCTGCACTTTTCAAGTCATCTTGTGGAAAGGTCCGACGGTGCCTCAGAGGGACTCTATCCCTGGGCCAGAGACTTCCTGGTGTCTCTGCTGCTGCCAATCACTGCAGCCATCCACTTGCTTGAAGATCTTCAGCAAGGTTCTTAATACCAAACGCTCCTGGGAATGCCACCCAACCAACAGCCAGCCTTTCCTGAATGCTGCAGCAGTCAAATTCACACAATGGCTCAAAGTCATTTGGAGTCAATTAGTCTAGTTAAAATTAGTGCAATAATAAAGAAGGCCAAGAAGAATTTCTCATTTTAATGCTGCTCCATCTTAGTGGATTAAAAATGAACATTTTTCTGAGCATCCTCTCAACACAACAAAACAGATTTTCACCGTACCTCACAAGGCAAAGACCAAATACGAAAAAAAGAGTCTAACAACAGAAAAAGACATGTGCCAAAGTGTGGCTTCTGCTTAGTACTAACAATGCATAAAAAAGCAAGTATGATAGCTCAGCGTTATTCTCTGGCTCCATACAAACATGCTATATATTCACAGACATATAAATACTATAATTCCTATATTACTCTTCATGGATATAGAGACTCTAAATTAATAATGGTAAATATTTATAAATAGGACCTTTTTCTTGAACACTGTCTTGATCTCATGGGTATTTCTCTGTATATGATTAAATACAAGATAATCCATCATTACTGTAGCATTTTCTGCTTAAACTATGCTAAGTCATTTACTTGTAAAAGTACGCAAGTCTCTCAAGCCAAGCCTCCTGACAGAGCTTTCTGCTCCACGGGAAACAGCCCTGTCACAGCCACTGGCCAAATGCAACGGCTTAGTTATTCCCACAGGCAAATCGCTCTGTTTATAAGAGTGACTGATCATCAAGGATTTTTATTTCCAGGAAAAAGAATACACAGTTACACTGATACCTTCCCTAAAATAGCCAGGTCTGAGAAGGACAAATGTCAGCCACGCTGACACATCGCAAACTCACTTTATCATGCATCTATCTGCCGCCTTGTTTATCACTGAGGACAGGTCACACAGGCAGGCCGCGTGGACTTCAGCAAGGGACCCAACTGTCTGCTGACGCTGAGAAGGCCCCAGCAACTAGCAACAGACCGTGAGGACAAGGCTGCGCTTACTTCAGAATTACCAATTCCAGATGGAAATTCGGTGGCCGCTCATAGCCCATGGGGTCTTGAGCACGCCCCACCTGGTACAGCCAGTACATGGGACTGACATGTCTCCACCCGTTTGAGTTAAGACCCCTGATGAGACACAACTTCGTGTTTTTCTCTAGCTGGTATTTTAAATATAATTCTTTATTCCAATACAGCTGTGAGGCCCAGGGAAAGAATCGGGTTCTAAACAAGGAATTCTGATGGACGGGGAGCTTCCTGGATTCTGAGGATGATTTTAAATCCTTGGTAGTAAACCAAAGCTTCCCATGTTCCTCTCCTCTCTACTCCACCCTCGGGACCCTCGGCCTGGCACACATCCCCAGCTCCACCCTCAGGACGACCCTCACCTGGCACATGTCCCCAGCTCCACCCTGGGGACCCTCACCTGGCGCACGTCCCCAGCTCCACCCTCGGGACCCTCACCTGGCGCACGTCCCCAGCTCCACCCTGGGGACCCTCACCTGGCGCACGTCCCCAGCTCCACCCTCGGGACCCTCACCTGGCGCACGTCCCCAGCTCCACCCTGGGGACCCTCACCTGGCGCACGTCCCCAGCTCCACCCTCGGGACCCTCACCTGGCGCACGTCCCCAGCTCCACCCTCGGGACCCTCACCTGGCGCACGTCCCCAGCTCCACCCTCGGGACCCTCACCTGGCGCACGTCCCCAGCTCCACCCTCGGGACCCTCACCTGGCGCACGTCCCCAGCTCCACCCTCGGGACCCTCACCTGGCGCACGTCCCCAGCTCCACCCTCGGGACCCTCACCTGGCGCACGTCCCCAGCTCCACCCTCGGGACCCTCACCTGGCGCACGTCCCCAGCTCCACCCTCGGGACCCTCACCTGGCGCACGTCCCCAGCTCCACCCTCGGGACCCTCACCTGGTGCATGTCCCCAGCTCCACCCTCAGGACCATCAACCTGGTGCATGTCCCCAGCTCCATCCTTGGACCCTCACCTGGCGCATGTCCCCAGCTCTACCCTCGGGACCCTCACCTGGCACATGTCCCCAGCTCCACCATCAGGACCATCGACCTGGTGCATGTCCCCAGCTCCACCCTCGGGACCCTCACCTGGCACACGTCCCCAGCTCCACCCTCGGGACCCTCACCTGGCACACGTCCCCAGCTCCACCCTCAGGACCCTCACCTGGCGCATGTCCCAGCTCCACCCTCGGGACTCTCACCTGGCACATGTCCCCAGCTCCACCATCAGGACCATCGACCTGGTGCATGTCCCCAGCTCCACCCTCGGGACCCTCACCTGGCACATGTCCCCAGCTCCACCCTCAGGACCCTCACCTGGCACACGTCCCCAGCTCCACCCTTGGGACCCTCACCTGGCACATGTCCCCAGCTCCACCCTCAGGACCATCAACCTGGTGCATGTCCCCAGCACGCTCGGCCTTATTCCTGTGCCACTGTATCCACATGGTCCCACCTCCTGCTTGCCAACCGCAGTCTGGACTTCATCCATGTGTCCCATCCCTCCTCTGTTCGAAGTCACCAGAACACAGCTCCGTGAGGTCACGTCCCTAGCCAAGGTCCGCTCCTGCTCAGCACTTGCTAAACCCACCCAATGGCCTCCGAAGACCAGCGCCAGCCTCCTTCCCCTGCTTCGGCCTCTCCCCAGCCTCGGCGCCTCTGGGGCCTCCCTCCTCCTCCTCCTCCTCACGCATTCTTCTGGAGCCGCCCCAGGTGTGAGTTCCCAGCGCTCATGCCCTCAATCTCCCATCGGCAGCCAACACAGCATTTTTTAAATCTGCATCTATTCTTTTAAGTACAAACGTGGGTTCCTCCTGGTTCAACTCCTTATGGTGCTGCTCACTAGGTCAACAACCTCGGGCCAGAGGCCTACCTGTGCCTCAGTTTCCCCGTCTGTGGCGACAGGGTGCTGGCAGTGCCCACCTCATGAGTGGAATACACAAATGGATGCAGACGCCTCGGCCTGATGCAGGGGAGCACAGGAGACTAAGTCTGCTGCCATCTCGCCTCTGTTCTTTATTTATCTGGGCGGGGGCAAGACGCTGGGTTAAAAACTTGATGTGGGAATAAGAAAACAACGAAGCCTCTGAACTCTGCAAGCGAGCAGGGCGGCTCCAGTCATGCTGCCGAACCTTTAGGACGAAGACGGAAGGCCTGTGTACAGCTGCAGAAAACACGGAATGAGCCCGTGTGCAAGAGCACACAGTGAGCAGGTGGTGAGCAAGAGGCCTGCGGGACTCAGCACTCCCGTTATGCTGCCCGGACGGAGCGACCAAGGCAGGCAAGAGCAAAGCCTTTCCCCTGAAATCTAGTCTTCCTTTCAAGCAAATGACAAAAAGTTAACAAACATATGGAGACCAAGCAACGAAATGAAGAAAGCCACCCGGCTGTCACCGCCTGCGCGGAGCTCCAGCTTTCCAGACAAGCTGCGCCCCGACGTCTGCCCCGGTGCTTCTACCTGTACCCAATAAACCCTGGAGTCAGGAAATAGACGTGGAGTGCTCCTGGAACTGGGGATCGTCACAACTCTGCTTTGTGAAACCAAAATTCGGTCAACACGGATGGCCACCAGGGGCCTCTGGTGGGGATCATGAGTCCAGCCACCAGCTCGGGGCTGTCCCAGCAGCAAGGCCCGGCCCTTCCCCTGCACACCGCCCCTCCCTGGACAGCCCTCCTGGTTTCTGCTAGAAACAGAGAGGCTCCGTCCAACCCAGGGAGTCTGAAATGTCCTATAAGGACGTTCTTCTCTTGTAACGGGACAGGAGAGAAACAAATAAAATGCTAATGTATCATCTCTCCCATCGTCCACAATACTGATAAAGAGATTATGGGACCTAGGGTGGCAAGGTTCTGACAGGGCGAGCTGTGGAGAGGCTGGATGTGGACACTAAGGCAAGCTCAGAAGAGGTCTTTGACGGTATCCCACATGACCACAGAGGGGTAGGTCTCCTCCTGACCCCCTGCTGGCCTGCACAGTACGTGCTTGCCTGCATCACAGACCAGCTAACTGCCTTACAGTCCCACTGCATACAGAACTGTTATCATGCTTTTTAGAACGTTCTGGAAGAGTTTATCAGGTCAAAATCATGGTAGGAGGATGTCCGCATGCAGGCATTGTAAGTGCAAAGCTTAGAGACGTTGCTATCCCACTTCTCACAGACAGGTCCCTTAAGGAGCCACAAAGGTTCCTGGACACCATGAAAATGAATTCAAGGTATGACACTTGTACCTAAGTCCAAAACCATTAGCTATACCTTCTGGTCTAGGGTCACTTTTATTCAGTCATGGAAATTAGACACTCAGGCTGTTTCTGATTCAAACTTCTTTGCCCATGTACTTCTCTCTTTGCTGCTCATGATGCATACTTCTTTTCCAAAATGAAATCCCTGTTCTCTGGTATGTCTCAGTATCATTTTCACTGATGAACTTTAATTTTCTTTCATTGTACACAAATGGAGGACAACGTTTCATTTCCCTGGTTGTACACGATGCTGTCACACCGTTTGTGTTATCACATGTACATGGGATGATGATGTCTGTGTCAGTCCTCCATCTTTCCCACCCGTACCCCTCATTTCCCCCCATGCCCATCTGAAAAATCCAACACTCCTCCGCTCTCCCCTGACCCCCCACCCCACTGATGAACTTCAATATGCAGATTCTGGGCATGCGCTAAAGTTATCATTGTCACCTAGGGATAAGAGCTGGTTACTTTCAGACTGGCTTTCTCTTGGGCAAACTCTCACATCCACTACTTGCCTCAGCCTCCCACTTGGTTTTTCTGATATGTGTAACTATGCAGTGTCTGCAGAAGCTTTGATTTTATGGTTTTCACTAACCCTAATGACAAACTGTCCACGTGGCAGTGTAGGTCACTTGGGAAACAATGCATGCCTGCTAGATAAAAGGTCTAAGAACATGGAGGGAAACCCCGTGTGGATGGTTTGTGTAAACATGGCAAATGCAGACAGATGTCACCAATCCTCCTTAACAGAACACGATTTTGGTAAAGGTGAAAATAAGGAATGGCAAATCTAAGCATGCCTCACTGTTGAACTGTCTGCTTTCGTCCACACTTGTGGGTCCGAGCTACACTGATCTGTCTCTTCTGTGTGGGGACTTTTCTGTGCCACGTTTCCTAGACCTGACTCAAAAATGTTGTTTCTGTTTTACAGCTAATTTCAAAACTCAGCAGATAGCCAATGGGGGCATGCTATGTGGACTAAATTCAGTAGATTTTCGCAAGCTAGTGGGGTACTTTTTCACAGTATGTACTCCCCTGTAAATCAAGTTTACATGCTAAATTAATATCTCAAACCAGCCTTATCCTGTTCATTTCACAAGATTAAGCTTGTCCCCTAATCTTACAATCTTGTTAGCTCTTTAAAACAAGTTCATGTTTAGTTAATAACAACCAAATTTTAAAAAATGAAAGTGCAGAGAAAATCCAGTGTCAAATGTAAATTTTTTTTAAAAATGCCTGCGGAGGGGTCTCTTTTTAACTAAGGAGAGACTAGAATGGAGTTGACACCTATACGCATATCAGCAGTGATCTTTGGATTTATATTTACACACTTTTTAATAATATCATAGCATTTAGCACAAAGGACCTGAGCACTATTCAGCTGCTTTAGCAAAGGCCAGGTCTCCAGCCACACATGCCAGAGCTGTCTTCCCACCTACTGGGAGCACGCCCCCACACCTCAGTAAGTACCTTTGGGGCAGGCAAAAGTCACTCTCTCCACTTCTTAAAACGGTGTCAACAGAAGTGACAGCTGTCCTCCTGGAGCAGACACACTACATGAACCACGTATCTTCTAGAAACATCTCCACCTTTTTGAAATACCTCAGTGGAAAAGTTTTCATTCTACCCAACATGTCTACATTTGATCTCAAGAGTAATTATCCCTATAATGTTTTTAACAAAGAATAGTCGCAACGACATTTGAGTAAGATCTCAAAAGTAATGGAACAAGTGCCAAATACATGCCCACTACACCAAGTCTCTTGGAGATTAATTCTGTGGATGTCACAGGCACGTATGACAAGATACCTCTCTAGAAACATGAGTGATTATCTGAAAAAGATGTAATGGATTTCTGTTTTGAAAAGCTAAAAATATGTGTAAAACCACAATCATGTGTTAGCTAGTTATTTCTGGTATGTGTTCAAGGATACAGCTATCTGCTTATATAAATGTACATTTTTGAAATACGAAAAATACTACAGAAAAATCAATTTCCCTACCCCAAATGTAAAAATAAAAGTGTCCACAGACATTTAATGCTGTATGTCAATAGCTTTTCTTGAATCCTCTCCTTTTCAATCAATAACACTCCAACCATCAGTGAATATGCCCCATGACTCATCAGAAACGATACACAGTTAATGGGATCATCGTCCCCTGATCCTCTACACAACTCCTGGACGCCAAGGAGAACAGGCCTCGAGCTGAGGAAGACGGATTCAAGATGCCACCAAGCCAGGAAGCAGCCTCTCTGGGCTCCCCAAGGAACCGGCCTCCTGCCTCCACCGTGCCCTCTACCTCCATCCCTCTGACGTCTTTCAAGAACATAACAGCACGCATACTTTATATGGTTAGGAAGGAACCACATTTTTTTGGCTTCGCACTGGCTGTGCGAGGCACAATGGACTTCAGTTATGAAAGTATCTGAAAGGAATGTCTCTAGGACCTGTGCCACCGTGCACTGCTTACAGCCAGACGCCGTCTCCAGAATGCCTCCCAACCAGCAAGAGGATGTCCCTGCGCACACCGGCTCTCTGAGCCCATGACATCACCTTCCTAGCTGCCCAGCGAGGCCTGAGCCCCTGCAGGCGACAAGCTTTCACTCCTGGGAATCCTGCGTTAACACTGGGTCAGGAGTTCCTTTGGATGTACTCGATGTTTTTATTTTCTAAGGAAGGAAAGTCATAGCAGAGAAAAATACAGATTAAGCTTCTGGAGATAACTGCTATTTACTGAAAACACTACTTTAGAATAAATTTTAGTGACTTGTTTATGTTTGGTAACTCCAGGACAATGATAACTATAGTGTCTCTAAAATGTTCCCAAGTAGCAATCATACTCTATTCTGGCCTTTAAGAGGTGTTAAGACTCATCCTCCTAATTATAAGCCTTTCTCTGCTATTACGACCTCACCATTAAATCTCTAAACTAAGTAGTAGTTTTGAGGAAATAAAAATAGATGTAAGGTAGTATGTTTTCTCAAATTTTGGTTACAACGGATAAGAAAAATAAGACATTTCTATGTATAATAAATTCTTTATCTTGCAAAATAAAAGTCAATTTCATTATGCTTTGACCAGCAAACTCTTTCTCTCAAAATACTGTTTTCCTGCTTTATTGCAGAATGGCACTGTCCAATCTAAACATAATGTAAGCCACATTTATCGTACTGTTTCCTAGTAGCCACTGTAAAAAAGTAAAAAGAAACAGGTGAAATTAACCTGATAAGATCTGTTGAGGCCAACAGCCAAAATATCATCATTACGACCTACAATCAATAAAAAACCTTCATCAGAGGTTCTGAGTTTTCTCCTCTGTATGGAGTCTTCCACACATTTTACCTCACAGGAAGCCTCAATCTGACTAAGCCACACTTCAAGTGCTCCAGGAACACGTGGCCAGTGGTGGCTGACAGGACGGCACCTTCTGGATTCCCAAAACCATGACCATTTGTGGCTCACTAGGCCAGACACTGCACCACCTTTCCGGGGAACAGCTCTGCGGTCATGGCGTGGCTGCCAGACTTCATACTGAACCGATCATTCAGTGAACACGGTTCACCCCCTGCCTCAGCACCCCTGACCCTCAGGTCTTCTGCCCACCTGGATGTCATTTTCTTAGCACATAAGAAATTCAATCACCTCTTCTTTCCAAACTTACTCCAAGCAGGACCTGAGGTGCTCTCTAGTCTGCACATCTAAAACCAAGCAGAAAGCCAGAAGGTACAGGAAGACTATTCTGATTCTATAAATAGATACGTCAAATACAGGCCTAATGTGTGTAATGTGTGGTGGCAGTCACAAATGCAAGGGCAATTTTTTTTTTTTTTTGCCTACAGTGAAGACAGGAAATTTTATATAACAAAGTCACATACTCTTCCTCAATGAGAAATACGAGTTTACTCTTTTCTCCCCCAAGGAGAAACCTTGGAAGAATCTCTTCTTGTTCTGGAAAAGAACCCAGTGTTTCATTTCATAGGAATTCTGTGCCCAGAGGAAGAACAGAATGTTGGAATCGAATTTAATGAATTCAACTTGGAGTTGGAGTTTGCCTCAAATATGGAAGTGTAAACACAGCAATATCGTCTGAACCACACAGCACTTCAGTTCCTCTTTGGCACACAACTACACAGGGCACCGCACTGGTACGTCTGCACAGAGATTTGTTCTAGTTACACAAGAAAAAAATTCAACTAGGCACATGTGAGGTTTTCCAGAGTCTCTTAGTAATAATAAAACCTGATTATTATGTCTTAAGTGACAGTATAATTACAGACAGATGAACAGGTTTGCTGGCGCTGACCTAACCTGTTCTCTAAAACACAAAAGGTAACTTTTGTAGTTCTCAGTGAGGAACCCCGCATTAAACAAAGGAGACTAAAAATTACGTCTACATTTTGAAAGAAGGCCTAACAACACAGCAATCAAGTAAAACTGTAACCTGCCAGCAAATGCAAAAAAAGCAGGAGAATGGGAACATTGCAGGGTTCCTAAAACAGTCCACAGCCACAGTTGTCACCAGCTTCAAGGAAGCAACAACCCAAGTGACAGCAATGTGCTTTCACAGGCTACAAAATAACCTAATCAGTGGCTCTGGCTATAACTCCATGTCCAAGACAGTCTCAGCAATAATGAACTTCATATTCTTGGGATAAATTTTGAAGTTGTTGAACTTTCGTTTTAACCCACCAGGGTGGTATTTTATCTCAATAGCAACAAGGGGGCAACATCAGCACTCAGGAACCCACAGGGAGAGGCCGTGGGGGTGCTGGCTTGGCCTGCTATAGAATAGTTATGTACTAAATGCCCTCTTTGTATAAACAGACACTGTGTTCAAACCCAGAAGGGAGGAACGCAGTGTCCGCTGGTGTAGTATTTCAAAGCACGTTGCGGACGGCCTGCAAATCCAAAGACATTAATTACATTATGACTTTTCTCTGGGTTTATTAATTTGTCTAAGAAACCCCTTGGAGTACGGCAGAGCTGAGGATGCATCTGCAACCCACGACCTGCGCTGGTGTGTACAAACGGCAGGCACAGCGGCAGTCACCTTTCGGGCATCTGCTTCCTCGGTTTTAATCATGCTCCACGGAAATGCACCTCGAGTCCCAGCCGCTGCAGAGGCAGAGGCTCCAGGCCCCGGGACGAACACCGTTGGGCTTGTATCAACACCCCCTGGTTGTAAAGCGCCCTGAGCCAGCCGGGAGGGGAAGGCACAGCTCCACCACATACCTGCTCGTGTTACAGGCTCCGGAATCAAAGTATTCTCACATGACACATTACTACCAATAACAGATTCCGGCTCCGTTCAAAAAAAAAGAAAAAAGTGGGTGGAGGGGGGCCACATATTTGTCCTGCTTTTGTCTAAAAACCAGAACCCAAGTACCAACTACTTTTCATTCTTCTCGACCTTTCATGAAAGCAATGCAATCTACCAACGGCGGCTCCACCCAGAGCGCCTCTATACTTACTTTTCTTACAGTTTTGAGTGACGCACTACAAAACGGTGGAAAAAAAAAAGCAGCAGCAGAAGAACAAGCGGCGGCGGCAGCCTTCTCATGCAGGGCGTCTTCCGCCCTGTAAACTTGGCCAACAACAAACTGGACTGAAATACAGCACTCTCCATATAAGGCAGCCCAGCTAAACATGTCATGCGTAATTTATGGGTGGCAGGCAGAGAATTAACCTCTGCGTGCACATATTTGGCCCAGATGGAAGCCGGGCTGGACGGCCGCCCGGGCCGAGGGATGCGGGAGCGGGGGGCGCCCGGGCTCGCGCCTCCCGGGCCGTCCAGCGGCCGGTCCACTTCCACGCACCTGTTCGCCCCCGCCCGCCGGCCCCGCCGCCCGGCCCGGCCGGCGGCGCGGTGACAGCGCCCGCAGCGCCCCTCCCCGGGCCCGGCCGGCCGGCCAGCGCGCCCCCCGCGCGGCCAGGGCCCCGGCCCCGCACTGCGCGGCGGCGGGGACTCACCTCTCACATGTTCTCGGCGGCAGCCCGATGCCGCGCGGGGGCCCGAGGCATTGTGGGAGGCATGACTCCGGGATGCCGCGCGGAAATGCAACTTGTCAGCGCCCGTCACGCGAGCATCGCCGCGACCCGCCCGCCGCAGTGGAAAGGCCGTGGCATGTCGCGGTGCAGCCTCTTATCGCCGGCTCCGTTTCCGCCGCGGCCGCGGCCCCTCCCCCGCCGCCCAGCCCCACCAGGAAGCCGGCGGCCGCGGAGCTCAGCGCGCACGCGGCGGCGCACGGCGCGGCCCCGACCCGCGCCCCCCGCGCCCGCGCCCGGCGCGCGCCGCCCCCGCCCCGCCCCGCCGCGCCCCGCACCGCGCGCCCTGCGGACGCGCCGCGCCCCCGCCGCCGGCCGCCCCCCGGATGGCGGGACCCCGGCTCGCGGGCTCGCGGAGAGGCCCACGGACGCGGCTCCGCCAGGGCGCCCGCAAGGTTAGGCTGAAGGTTAGACTCGGCTTAGGCCCAAACCTGAGGCTGCGGCGGGGCCCCGGTGCACCGCGCAGCGCTGGAAGCTGGCGGCTGGAACGGGCGGGAAACACGTCTGCAGCACCGCCAGGCCGTCCGCCTGCACCCGGCCGCGCGGCTTCGGAATTCCTGGGTAGAGCTGCCGGTCCCCACGCACAGACAGACCGGCTACCCGCCAGCTCGCAAGTGACCCTCGGGGGGTAAAAGCCCCCGGAGCCCCAACTCCGTGCGTGAGATGGGCAGGAAGCAAAGAGCCTCCCTAGAATAGAATGTTCCCCCAAATACTGAAATATCCGCCGGCAACTAAGCCATGGCGTTGCCTGAGCTAAAGACAACACGGCCTCGAATCCCAATTCACTGGGCGCTGTAAGCAGCAACTTGGCTTCACCTCCAATGGAAAGAATCCTGGGCTGCTGTGAGGTGATAAAGTTTTAGAGACTGGGGGCAGGATTTCCTTTAAAATTAAGGAATTTTGGTAACTTCCCCAAGGATGATTCTGAGAATGTTTATTCCAGGTTTGGGATGTAATTCGACACAAAGTGTGGCACAGTGTTCCTCCAGAAGAGCCACTGGGTTTTGCGGAAGAGGGAGAGGCCAGTTTAAGGAGAAGAAAGGAAAACATCAGGAAAGGTGCTGAAGGACAGAACCTTCCAGAAGGACTAATAACAGTTGAGGTCTTGATCTGTGGCTGCATCCACCGAACACTAAGTTAATGCTTTGTACGCATGGCTTCCAGAAGGAAGAAATAAGTTGATGAAATGGTGCCACTTCTCAGTGTTAATCATTAAAAAGTACCCAGGTCCCCACACAGTTGAAACAAAGTAAAAGGACACGGACACTTACTCAGAGAATAGGGATGGGTACTTTCTATTTGCAGTCAGTAACCACCCCAAGCTATGGGGACTTCCTCTCTTCTTAATGAGCATTCACTTCCACCACTACAGCAGAGACGCAAGAATGGATAAGAGAATTCCTGCACTCCAGGATGATACTTCCAAGAGGGCAGAGGCAACCCAGTTAATTCTGCCTGAGGGACGGCACTGATGGCAGGGGCATGGCCATGAGGTCCCTGAGGAGAGTCAGGAAGGCCTCTTGGAGGAATTCCACTTCTGGTACCTTGAAAGGCATATAGAAGATAAAAGGAGAGTTGGGTCCTGATGCAGAAAGAGCACATGCCCGGCCTCTGCCAGCCTTTCCAGAAGGGAGGGAGGGTTCCCTGGGCAGTGGCTGGAGATGAGGCTGAGAGTAGACATGTGTCAATTCAAGGGGTTGCAGCTTTACTCTGAAAACTGACGAGCTAGAGACTCTGCACAGTCAGGACAGTCCATGGCGTCTGCAGAGAGACTTGCGGTGGCAGCTGGGAGTAATGGGGTGTGGGGTGGTGGTGAGGGAAGGGTGCATGGGTGTGGACACACTGGAGAAGTGACTCATGTGGGGAATGAGGAAGGGAGGCGGCTTGGGAGACTTCCAGGTCCCTGGCTTAGCCTACTGGTGTGCTTGCTGCTTGCCCTTCCGTTTCTTCTGTGGCCGCCCACTCTCTGTGGCAGCAGAGGCCTGACTTCCGGACAGCAGAGCCACCTGGGCCACCTTTGCTGGCAGTTTGCTGCCCCAGGTCGTGCCCACGTCCCTCTCCTCAGGTGCCCGGAGAACTGCCGTGGACTCGTCCACGAGTTAATTTTCAATTGTTCTCAGACCCTGTCAACTGCCAAGTTAGAGTTCTTTTTTTATGTGAGTCAGAAATTCGCTTTAGGCAGCAACATGGTATACAGGAGGACTTTGAACCTGGGAATGGTTCAAGAGGGGAAATTATTTCTCTGCTTCAGGACTGCACCAGAGAGGAACTTTCTGGGAACAAAAGAGAAATTGAAACTGAGACAAAATTTCGGCTCCACCTAATGGAGCACAAAGAAATACGAGAAAGACCCTTGACTGTTAGGAACAGTAAAATAAATACTCTAGCAAAGAACAAGGAAGAAAGAGAATGTTATTCTACATTAGATAAAGGGAAAAGGAATGGCTGAGGAAACAACTCTTAAAACAAAATGGTAAATCTAGAACCCCAAAATGGGCCAAAATAAATTGTAACATAAAACAATATCACCATTGGCTAAGCCTAATCTATTATCATTGATAATATAATACAAATGATGATATTTAAATTTTTGAAGCACTGTAGCAAACACTAGATCATGGCAAAACATTACATCAGGTTGCCGGCTTTCAACTACCAGTGGTATCCTAACCACATTTCAAATTGTGGAAATTGCTAAGAAATCATTGCAGTAATAAAAAGTTAATAGTCCCCATTTAGAACATCACTGATATTTCCTCAGTGCCAGGAGAGTGCTCTGGTTTCTTACTCTGTGTAGTTACAGTGCACAGGTCCAGGAGTAAGTACATCCATAAGTACAAAAAGAAGGTCATTTGTGGGCAGAAAGGGAAATTACAGAAAACAATTGCAGATGAAATAAAACTACTTTTTCAGACAGAGGAAAGAGCGTGCACTTTCCTGAAATATGTCAGTCCAGTCGAGTCTTCATTATACCAGTGCATCCCAATAGGAATACAGGTAAGGGATATGGTTTTTAGAGATAACATCGACTTTGTTTACCAATAATGCAGATAAAGGAAATGGTTGCATTTGTCTTTTTTGGTCAAATGCAAGTCTTTACCACACCCATGCAAGTGTGTGTGTGTGACTTTTATCTTTCTGTCCTATACACCACAGTCACAGCTCAGTAAGTGCTCACTGCTTCCAAATATAATTTCCTTTTCTGCCCCCTTCTCCCAAATCATCTAAGGGAAAATATCACAAAAAAAGATACTTTAAAAAAACAGAAATGTGAAAAGGTCTTGAATCACTGATCCAGGAATGCCATTTTTATTAGACCAGGATAGAAATAATGACTTGAAACCTAGTGTCAAAACTGGGGCTCAGCATCAGGTCCCTGGCTTCCTCATCGTGCTTAAATATAGATGGTTAAGAGAAGAAACTTAGAGAAAGCAATGAAGCATTGCAAACATACGTGTATGGAGAAGCAGTTTTAAACAGATGCATTAAGTGTATCTTGCTAAATATTTCACAACAGGGGCAGAGAGAGGATCCTCTTCCAGAGTATGAATTCAAACTTGTTCAGCTATATGATTAAGTATACTGGATAGAATTACATGAATTTTGTTTTTCTGCAAGAAAGTATATTTCATGTGCAAAATAAGTCCTTTAAATGATGTTCATTATTTCAATATAAGTAACACGTATTCTATTATGTATAGATAGTATATTACACAATATATTATGTGCAAAATATATACCACTTATTATATAAATCACATAAATTTATAAAATTTATAAATCACATAAATATTATATGAAGTCAATATATTTATCCTAAAAATGATTTAAGAATTAAAACAGCTAAGTATCAATTCCATTACACTTTTTTCAAGCTATTTTACTAAAAGTTGAAGCTACTCTTTAATTGAACTACTTGGGGATTTGGCAATGGAGAAAGAGAAAGTAAATACAGTTCAGAATTAAAAGTTCAGAACTTCGAGTGTGAGCAGGCACAGGTGCGGGTGACCCTCTGGCTCTGTCCCCTGTGAGGCTAGAGGAGAGCATCGGCCCTGTACTGATGTCTTCTGACTCTTCGGACCATTGTTGTGTCTTTTTCCTGAAAGACAGTGGGGACAACACGAAGCCCAGAGGTGGGCCTAGCAACTGCTAAGTTTAACGCAACAGGGAGCACCGTCCACGTCTGGGAGCACCGTCCACGTCTGGGAGTACTGTCCACGTCTGGGAGCATCGTCCACGTCTGGGAGCACCGTCCACGTCTGGGAGCACCGTCCACGTCTGGGAGCGTCGTCCACGTCTGGGAGCGTCGTCCACGTCTGGGAGTACTGTCCACGTCTGGGAGCACCGTCCACGTCTGGGAGCACCGTCCACGTCTGGGAGTACTGTCCACGTCTGGGAGCACCGTCCACATCTGGGAGCATGGTTATTTTGCGTCTTTTCTCTTTCATTTAGTCTTCCTAACCCCCACCATTTTTTCCTTCCTCTTTCCAAAGAGAAACCACTTCTTCACATAATGACTTTATTCACCTCACAGGTATTTACTGAGCATCAGCCATAGCTGGGTCCCCTTCTATCCCCCGGGGTGACAGAAAGGAACAGACAGATCCCTTCCCCCAAGGGGCTTACATTCTCCTAGGACAAGACAAGCCATAAACAAGTGAAGAATAAAGAAGATAAACTCTGGGCAATTTCAGATGGAGATAAGCACTTGGAAATAAAATAAAGCAGGTGGAGGGAATGGGGAGGGCAAGTTGCTGTCAAACAGGACAGGCAAAGATGGAGGTGACCACCAGAGGTGACCACCATAGGCAGGGTCCTCCAGAAGTGAGCAATGCCTGGGGAAGGACCAGGCAAAGCAGCAGGATCCTGGGGCTAAGCATGTCCAGTGGTGAAGAGAAACCAAAGGACTACACAAGCTCAAGAAATTTACACTGCAGCAAAAGAAACAAATTCATCAGACTAGAACTGCACGGCTATGCCCTTGACCTTGACCTCAGTTAATGGTTATGTTAGAGGAGGTGGTGGGATAGCACAGGATCCAGACTTGCTTTTCATAAAGAGGATCAGATAACCCCAGTGCTAGATTGAACCCCGGGCCTTGCTACACTGGGCAAGCGCTTTACCTGTGAGCCAAACCCCCAGCCTAAGCAGATCACCCAACTGCTGGATGAGGCTGATGGTCTGTTCTGACAGCAGAACCCGAAATGTATGCTGCGACTGAGCCTGAGAGCAAATCGAAGGAGCTGCTCTGTCCACGAGGGCAAGGAGCAGCAAGTCACCAGGGGCCCTGCAGCAGAGAGTGACTGAAGACGCCTAGCAGTGGGTACGGCTGGTGTTGGAATCTTGCCTCTCAGGGCTGAGGAGGATGCATTAGCTGGCCAGCGCCATGCCTTGCTGGAAGGGAAGAAGGTGGCCACCCTGTGTGTGGGACTGATTTCTTATTTAGAGTCAACAGAATGTAGAATATTCAATGTCACTTAAGATGCAATATTTTTATGACAATCAGCAGTGATTCCTTGTCCCAGAGACAGTTTATTTCCTCTGGGCTTTTCCTTTTTTTTTTTTTTTTTTTTTTTTTTTAACATAGTTGATACTGTACTATGTAAGAGGTTTAAATTTAAATTTACTCTTTTAACACGACCTTATGAAATAAATGGCACCCCCATATTACTCATTACAGTGAAGTAATGGGGTTGGAGAGCTGACCCCCGACAAAACCTAAGAGACTGAGCCTCCTGACTCACAGTGTTCCACAGCCTATATCCCAAGAGCCTAAATCAATCTGCTTAATGTGTAACACACTTCTAAACGCTCTGTCCAGGATGTAAACATGTCTTCTTCTGTGGACTGTTTTCAGGAAAAGAAAATGTCTGGGATTTTTTTTTTTTTTTTTTTTTTGTACCAGGGAATAAACCCAGGGTTGCTTAACCACTGACCCATATCCCCAGTCCTTTTTTTTATATTTTAGTTAGAAACAGAGTCTTGCTAAGTTGCTTAAGGCCTTGCTAAGTGGCTAAGACTGGCCCAGAACTCGTGATCCTCCTGCCTCAGCCTCCCAAGCAGCTGAGATTGCAGATGTGCACCCCTGTGACAGGCTCTAATAATGGTCTTTCAATAAATTAAACGCAAAAATAGATGGTAACCAGGTCGCCTGAACATCAAAGTATACATGTTATCTACTTTTGCTTATAAAATAGTAATTACCTGCAATATTGTGAAACCCTTTCCAAGATCTCATAAAATTGTGTGTTGTTGCTGAGCCCAGAATTCCTGCGTGATCTTTTTACAATAGTAGGGACAGGTCTCATGGTATTAATGTCAGAGTGGAGCTATTATGTACTGGGACCCAAACATTTCTACATACTGATTTTGTTCCAGGTAGGGAAGTAAGCCCACCACGAGTGTGGCCCTCTCCCTCTACTCCTCAAGATGGCAGGTCGGCTCCTCTTTCCCGTGTCTGCGTCTGTCCCCTCATTTCATTCTTTGGCTCCCTGTCTTTGAGTTTAAGGTCCCATTTCTCTCTTTACTCCATGGTGCGCATTCTCTCTCTGCATCAGTTCTTGGATCCTCTTACTCTTCTTATCGCACTGGTTTCCTGAAATTACCTTCAAACCGTGTCTCAAGAGATGTTCCAACAGGACGTTGAAGAAAAATGACTTTTGTCCCAGTAATCCCCGGTCAGCCTTCCATATGTCCATCTTTTTCTTATCTCCCTGTGTGCCTCATTCACCAGGGTGGGAGCTGAGTAGTATAGTCGAAAATTAATTTTAATATCCTAACTTAAACATCAGGACACTGGCTTTTGCTTCTTAATTTGTTTAACAAGTATTTATTGAGCACTGAAAATATGCCAAAAGCTGTGCTTGGCACTGGGCATGCAGGGATTACTGAGTCCTCCTCCAGGTGTTCACAGGCTGGTCTAGCGGTGGGGGGACACACGGCGGGGACACTGCTGGACAAGAGTGTAGCAAATGTAACAATTCAGTTCACTCCGACAAGCCCGCACGCTTACCATGTGCCAAGCAGATGGCAAGGACCACGGGGTGGGCCAGGCCTGCTCTTCACGGACCCTAAGCAGCTGGCAAGTGGTGAAACCATCCCACGCATGTTAACAGCTTCATGGCAGAAAGATAGTCACAGAAAACCACCATGGGCCATTAGACAAGTGCCTTGATCAGATGAACACTAGCAACAGATCACTTCCCAGCAGTGTGGAGAAAATTTCCTTTTCAGATTTTTTTAAACTACCCTGTGGAAAACCTACTAAGTACCAAGTCCACTTCCGGGATCCTGGGGCTGCCAGACAGTCAGCTTCCCTGGATGCCCCAGTGCATCCCGGAGGACCTTGCAGATTCTCCTCCTTGCCTCTCCTAGACCTTCAGCCAGTCCATTAGGTAAAGGGAGATTATTTGATTACAGTCATTCACACTAAGGTGAGAACGAGGCTTAGTCCACCAAAAGTGATTGCTTTGACAGAGGATAGCTTGTCGACCTTAATGACCTGCTAATGGGCAGGGAGCCCTCCTCCTCACCTTCCCAGACTCCCCACCCTAACTTCCTTCCCTTCCTGGTTCCCTCCTGAGGTAAGATGAATGGAACTTGGTGAATTCAGAATTATTAGGGTCTTCGGTTTCCCACGTTCTCTTGAGCCCTCGCAAAGGTCTAGGGGGTGATAATTGTGCTAGAAATGAGAACTCTGAAACTAGCACAGTGGTTCTTGACTCTGGCTACATTCCGGATCAGTGAACTGCAATCCAGACCAATTAGACCAACTTCTGGAGTGGCCCCATGTATTGACTTTTCTTAAGGCCCTCAGGTGATTTCCATATGCCGCAAGTTTGCCCCGGAGTTTAGAAAATGGAAATTCCTTTGGATCAGCAATCCACTGACCGGCTCCGTTTCTCCCTTTGGCAAGTAAAGTTTATTCAGTTCGGTAGAATTAGTGTTATGTGCAGGAAAATCTGTCTCAAATAGAGTTAGGTTTGGATAAGCTGGTGTTCTTGTGTGTCTAGAAACCAGGGATTCAGAGGACTCCTCAGGAGCTACATTGGTGGAGCAAGAAGATATTTTGTCATGCACCTGATTAGAGATGGTGCTTCTCAGGCAAACAAAATATATTTGAACATTCCTGGTCTCTGGGCTTAAGCAAAAGCTAGAGAAGTGACCAGGATCACAGAGGACAATCCTACATATTCTAAAACACAGAGGTTGCCATTCGCTTGAATTTTGTACCTTATCCCTCGCTTAGAAACTGTGATTCTGAGCCCCCGTGAGAATGTCAGAGCCTCTGAGACATCAAGCTTGTCCTGGACCTCTTCTCCTTTTTTAAAAAAAAAATATTTTTAGTTGTAGATGCACACAATCTTTATTGTATTTATTTATTCTTATGCAATGCTGAGGATCAAACCCAGTGCCTCACACGTGTGAGGCAAGCACTCCACCACCGAGCCCCAGCCCAGCCCTGGGCTACTGCTGGTATGTGTATTCACATGAAGAGATAGCCAAATGCTCTTCTGCAAATTTGACTATATTTTATAAATTCCTTTGATGAATTCACATAGTTAAATCATAAACACAAACAAATGAACAAGACACACCACATTTGAATTTACTTTGAAGTCGGTGTTAAAGTCTTCACTTGTGACCTTTGTGAATTCACCATCTGGCCAGGTGGGCCTCCTGCCCACACCTCGGTGCATCTGAAAGGTCATATTTTTGCAGTGGGGTTAGCAATGAGAAGCTGGTAACAGGGCCTGATCCATCAGCCTTCCCAGTAATAAACGTCTTTTCAAGCAATGTGGAACAGTCTTTTCCTTTTTCAAATTTTTCTGCACATAGGCCACTGGGTCACCAGATATTGGTTCATTTTCATTCCAAACCATATTGCTATCAACTTTCCTCCCTAGTTCCCACAGTCACTCAACACTGGCATGATTCTAGCCATCCCGAGGGTCCGAAGGCATCAGGTTAGAAAGACCGGTGTAGCGTACAGTCCAGCAAGGATACTGAGTGTGAATTAGTAAATGATGATCAGTTCAGTAAATAATCTAAACATGTCAAGTGGGGTAAAAGAGAAGACTAAGAGTGTATAGGTGGTGAATCTAAACTCAGTAGACGATTATCGTAAGTTTTCTAATCTCCCTTTTGTTTGATTGAATTCAGATGTCTAGAATTACAGCCAAGTGAGAGTCCTCTAAGTACACAGACTACCTGTCTACACTGCCTGTGTTCCTCTTCATTTGTAAGGACAGAATGCTATTACTTGTTGCCAGAAATAGTGACTTCATTTCTGTTAAGGGCCAGGATGTCCATCATGTAACCCCAAGGGCAAAGTTGGAAGAAATCTGTGGCTAATATTATTGCTACACCCTCGCTGTGCTCTGAGGTGGTACTTTTATTCTCTTCCTGGGCTTAATCTTATAAAGCAATGACATCTATGGACAAAGCCAGCCTCTGATATTTTGGAGGCATATAACATGTCAGCTTTTGAATTGATATTTGAAGAAAAAGAAAATCCAATTGTATTATCTTTCGTCCTGCCACAGTTAAATGATCTTCAAAAAATCCTTTTTCCTGGTTGTAAAGTTACTTTTCTGCTCCTGGATATAAGGTGTTACATGCTTATTTAAGTAATGTATTGAGGGCCTGTAATAGGGACTTCTTGATTCTGGTAAAGATAGCATGGTAAAGACACTTATGCGGGATTATTCTAGACTAGCAGTAGAGCAGCAGTCTATAACTCCCACACCCAGTGTAACTTCCTTCTACAGCTTCATATCCCCACGTTCCTGCAAAAACACTTTTCTACTTGTCCTTTAGCCTTTGAAATTAAGAAAAGAAAAAGTTAACTGTACCAAAGCAGCAGGCCACACCGAGCCTCTCTTTATACAGTTGGGCCTCTCTAAAAACAGTCTAAATTATAGAGTTAGCCAGGACAGTTTTCCCCTTGGGAGGCCCTTGAAGTCTGTTTATTCTTACGGATTTCTGGTAGGTCCATCTCGAAGACACTGTAAGTAATTTGTCAGGGCCCCTAAGTAGCAGGCATGCCATGTGGGCACTGGAAGATGCCCATTCATCTTAAACTCGTGGGAAAGGGCATGCTTGGCACCAATCTGTGATTCATAGGAGGCAGGCCCAGTGTTTATTGGGAAGAAGGAGAGCGTGGATGATTTGTGGCATAACTTTGGATATTTTCCTCACTGTGATGGAAGAAGAAGCCAAATGAAGTAAATCTACTGAGTTCATAACTAAATGAATAGCAGGGTGACTAAGAGGAGCACAACGGCTTTGGGGCCATTGGCAACAAGTATGCCCATGCCAGGCATGGCACCCGGGCCCATTCCCAGGTGTGGCTGCCACCTTGCCTCTGTCTGTCCTGCTGCTGCTGCTGGCCCTCTCACAGTGTGATACCATGGCCTGGGTGGCCTCGAAATATTTAGAAGAGTCAGGCCGTAAAGAAAATGGAGCATTGTTGAAGAGGCTGCTCCTCTGCCCAGGGCCGCACTCCTGTGTAATGAAGATGGACTTTAGAGTCTATTAAGCACAAGATACTGAACAATGGCTTCAAGTTGCAGTTTCCTCTGGAATTCAATGTTCTCTTCATGGAATGAGGATAATGAATGACTTCAAGAAAACTGTCCTAATTGAGGTGAGGTCTTTGATCAATTATGGCTATTGTTATTATTTAATAGATAGTAATTGCGAATTTTAAAATATAGACCATTTAAAAAAAATAAACTCCTCTTAAACTTCAGGTCACTTCAAAAATGTCATGATTCAAATGAAATTACAAGTGTTAAGAGATACACGGCTACCTTTTATGAGGTAGTGTCGCTCTAGGACAGAGACGCTCTGACGTTCTGAGTCAGGAGCTGCTCGGGATGCGCAGGGGAAGGAGTAAGGAGGATGCGTTGCCGAGTACTGCTCAGGAGCAGAGCCTGGGCAGGAACGGTGGCATCAACCAGGGCAGAGGGAATAGTGACACTTTTGAAAGGCTCTCTTCTAGCTCGAGGGGTCACCAGTGTCCCCTGTGCAAAACCAAATAAGGTGGAGGCCCCCCGCCTCCAGAGAAGGCATCCTTAGCATCCCCTCCCTGGGGGCAGCCAGCACACCATCAGCTAAGCCCCCAAATCCACGCGTTCCCTCCCTGAATCTAGCTCATGTCAAAAACGCAGGCCACTCGTTAATTTCTTGAATCTATTTTTTAATCCACGTAAGGAGTGCTGTGTATTCATCGTGTACAACGCGATGTCTTAAGGTACGGTATGGTGCCTTGAGGAATGGCTGGAGCTCGCTAATTAACAGCTGTGTTACCTCACATAGCCATCTGTTTTGTGGTGGGCACACCTAACTCACTTAGTGATGAACTACTCCTCTGAGGACGGCCAGTGTGGAAAGATGAAGAATAGTTGTTCACAGGGATGTAGAGTAAAGGGAACCCTCACACACCACTGGTTAGAGGGTGTAGCCACCATGGAAATCGGTGTGGGGGTCCCCCCAAAATTAAACATGGGACAACCGTGTGATCCAGCAATCCTACTGTTGGGTTTATGTCCAAAGGAAGTGAAGCAGGTACGCAGAGAGACGTCCGCACGCCCTCGCTCTCTCAAGAGATGACAGACAAAGACGACGCCTACTGCTGGTGGGGCAGGGAGCCTAACGCCCTCACAGCACTGAGAACGGTGCTTCTGGATCAGTCTGCAGGCCGGCAGTGCCCACTCTGCCCTGCTGCTCTGAGACTCACTGCAGACCTTCACAGTTCCTGGCCTCGGGACCCACATCGCCTCGCGCTCTGCGGTATGTGACAGTTTGGGGTGTGGCGTACCTGCACACCCACGTGGCAGTGGACCGCCTTGCTCAGCCAGCACCCAAGGCACCTGCATCTCCACAGTACCAGTCAGGAGCTGGGGTCTCACCAGGAGCACTCTAAGCCCAGCTCATAGTCGCCAAGCGTGCGTCTGCTTGCCTTGGGGATCACGATGGCGCCTCTCCCAGTTCCACCTGTGGTCACTGCACTCGCTCACACAGTCCTAGGGCCCCTGGCACATTTTCTATTGCCAGCTTTTGACCCAAACCAGAAATAGAAGAATCTGTATCTGTTGGCATTAACTTGTGGGGTGTGACCCACATGGTGAGTCCATTCACTCAATTAAAACATGTCCCTTCCAGTCAGCTCTAGAAGAGCTGTCCCTTCCAAGTCACCTCCCTCTACCTCTCCACCCTCCAAAGAAGTCACGTCCAACTAAGGCTGGGCTGTACTAGGTAACGATTGGGATCATTTGGAAATCTTGGGATGATTTTAAAATGCCAGAGGAGATTCATATACTGTGGATAATGACAAAGTTGCTTCTATTTACAGGAGAGCAGGCTGATATTGATTGACACAGGCCCAGGCGTCATGATGTTGGGTCTGAGGCACCAACACAGGACGTCCGTGGTCTGGGGGACTGGAATCCAGTCCTTCCGCCTCTCGTGGGTGCAAAAATCAAGGTCATGGCAACACCACTACCAGACGTCAGTGTGACACTTTGACCGGCTAGGACGAGGGTCAATTACTCCATGGCAATTCTGCCGAACATCTTAGGGTGGCAAATTTAAATAATATTGGAGCCCTTCTCACTTTGATCAAAGCTGACCTGTTACAGAAACGACAGGCTCTTGCCTTGTCAATGTGGTTGACCTCTGAAGGTAGACCTGCCTTTTCAGGACCAGCTAACATAAAAATCCGTCTCCACAAAGCCTGCTGAGCTATGTCTGCTCCTCTTCACACGACAGTTTCCAGGTCGGTGTCAGCGAGGATGGCGTGTCCCCATGGCCCGCCTCCTTCTGAGACGCGCCCTCCGGTCTGCCCTGCACTATGCCACTCCTTCCTGCCCTGGGCCTGGCGATGGCTCTCCCTGGGCCCCTCCTGTCTGAGTGCCCTCGGGCACTCCATCTTGTCATTGTCAGGGCTTGGCTGGAACCTTCCCCTTTCAGAGGCCACTGCGGTGAAAAGCCTTCCTCCTCTAGTTTCCGTCCCGCTACGTTTTTTTGGGCATATTGCATTGAAAGCCCCTTTAAAATGTCTCTCTCGGACATTGCTCATCGCCTCTCCCTCTAAACTAAAGGCTCCTCGAGGGCTCCTGGACCTCCTCTGCCGCTCTTTCCCCAACTTGGGGCGCAGGGGCCCGTGCCCAGTGCTGGACAAGTGGGTCTGGATCTGCCTGCCTTCAGATGGAAACAGAAACTCTCACAAGAGGCACAGCCCACTTCCTGAGATGAACCACAGGCCGCCAACCCCTCTGGGTGGGACGGGAGAGCAGAAGGCAAGGGCTCCACGTTAAACTCAGGCAACAGTAACATCGGTTTTCATTTCTCTGAATTTTTTCTGGACTTTTCTTATCTGCTAACGAGCCGATTTGGGGGTGGACACTGGAGCCCTGTGTGCTGTCCCTGGCCCTGTGGTACCTCTGTGTCACTCTTTCATGTGACACCTGATATTTTTCAGGCTGTGGCTGAAAATCTACTTCTGATCTTTCTTCTACTAGAGTGTAAGTTTCTTTTTTCTGGGTCAGGGTTGCACCATTAAATCTTCAAATTCTTAACAAGATCTGAACCACAAATCTGCCTCTTAGCTTCTCAAACAAATAGCGGAGGCGCCATGATCACGTGGGGAAGAGCCAGCCTAGAGACAGATGCACTGGGATCAATCTTGTGACCGTTTTCAAACTACTGCCTCTCTGAATTTCTCCTTTTTGGGTTAAATCTGTGAAATGGGACTAACAGTCCTCCTTTCACAGGATTATTGAGGACATTGCTTCAGTTGATCCTGTGAGGCGCCTGCCGCATGATACTCCAAAACCTGTACAACCTGTAATAGTGACGCTGTTACTGCTGTGACTGTCACTGTCTTACCATTTAGGGTCTGATCATCTCAAGAACCAGGTCATGCTCACATCTCTGAGCTTGGTATTTTGAATGTACAAGAAACCAGTTTTCCCAGAGTAGCTTTACGATCCACTTCAAAATCGAGACTAGCTGTAGGAAGTCATCAAAAGGCAACCTGTGGACCACATGCAGAGATGGCCCAGCCAGGGATGGCTCCTCAGGAGGGTGCTGGGTGGCACGGCCTCCACCTGGCTCCAGGAGGCCCGACCCTGGACTGCCCAAGCACCCGGCCTGTTTTTCTTGGTTGGAAGAGCAAGGAGGGTGGGGTGAGCCGCACAGAGTGCTGCCCCTGGGATTCTCAGACGTCAGTGGCAACCACAGTGCGCTTGTCTCTTTTTACTCAGGGGAAAAGGGCAACACAGAGCAGAGAGAGCTTCTCCGCTTGCTTCTCCAGCAACTACTTTTGGGTTTCAGTTCCGGGGACTCAGACGTGAACACAGTGTCTCCACTTGACAGAGGCATGGTCATTTGCAGAGCTGCTGTGGCCAGGACCTCCTCAGGACAGCCTGGGATGCAGCTACTTTTATTTTGCCCACTTTATTGTCATAAAAGATCCAGAAACGTTAAGGTCTTTGACTTGATCATCATTTTCATATTGAGCACAAACTATGCTCCATGCGTTTGAGTAGAAGCTAGAGTTGGGCCCGGGCCTCACGGCCCACGTCTCTGAAACCTGCATCTTTAGTAGGAAGAACAGACAATTGTTGAATAAAGAGAGAGAGATCACAACTTTGTGCTGGGCAGGCTGGCCACACCTGCCAGTCTAGCAGCTCAGGAGACTGAGGCAGAAGGATCGCAAGTTTGAAACCAGCCTCAGCAACTTAGTGAGACCCTGTCTCAAAATAAAAAATTGAAAGGGCTGGAGATGTGGCTCAGTGGTTACGGCACCCCTAGGTTCAATTCCTGGAACTGAAAAAGAAAAAGCCAAAAACTTTGCAGTATTAATGGTAGAGAGTGACTGGGCTAGGGACTCTGTAAATATGTGGTTGTTCATGGGAACCACATCTTAGGAGGAACATATGGGCAGAGACCCGGATAAGGAAATGGCTGTGTCACAGAAGGTGTGGGAGGAGCATGGCAAGCAGAGAGGAGTGAGCATTTGCAAAGCCCCTGGGGCAGGAATGAGCTCCCAGTAATCTCTGGGGGCAAAATGAGGAGTGGAGCCAGGGCCTTGTGAGTGAAGGAGCGCAGGGTAGGCTGGGAGGGAGCACAGGTAGGCAGAGACCAAGACACAGTCACAGTGAGGAATTTGAATTCTATCCTAATTAAAATAAAAATCAACTGAAGGATCTTGAGCCCGGAGCCATGTGATGTGATTTGTATCTTAGATCATGGCAAGGATTTGAGAAGAGAAAGTTTCCCAGGAGGCTGAACAAGGGAAGAGAGGAGGGCTGGGCATGCGGCGGGGTGATGGAGGGCTTCCTGGCGTGCGGGAGCCCAGGGTGCAATCCCGGCACCACACACAAACCAGCCAGAGGGCAGCATCCTACCTCCTGCTCCAATGCACAAGTAAGAGCTGCCCAGTGTCCGCAGCTATTTTGGATATGAACCAATCTTGCTGATAGATGAATAAAGAGGAGAAAAAGGCAGAAAGAAATCCCCTGCATAGCCGGGGCAAGGCGATGCTGTACTGAGCAGACTGGGGATGCAGCGAGGGCTTCAGCTCTGCTTGGGGCCAGGGGATTGTGAGGTGCCCGTGAGCACCGGTGAGCAGAGGCGGCTGAGGGCCAGACCAGAAGTGGCGGAAAGTCAAGGCCATGTGACTTCTCACAAGTCAAGTTGTGGGGCGTGACTCTTGGCAGAGAAAAGTGACTTATTCAGGACCCACAGTCAGATGGTGTAGACTGGAACCTGAAAATTAAACTTTTGACCCTGACCCACTTTCTCTTCCCACCACAAATATCAGAGCATGTTTCCTGGAGTCGAACATGGGAGGTGGTGGACAGGAACATTCTATAACCATATACAAAAGGCAGAGAAGTTTTCCAGTGTTACTGCAAAAATCCAGTTTCTTTAACTTTAAAAAAGTCTCTGAAATCCATAAGGTTTACCAAGTCTCAGTGTGACCATGAATAACTACTTTATTTTCTGATGGTCACTTTTTAGAATATCAAAGAGCGATCAAGATTCAGGATTCTTTGATATCGAATAGCTAAATATCAAATATTTGGACATCAGACTAAATGTAGATCGGTGTAGAATTGAAATACAACAATAAAATTTTGATCAATAACTCAAGTAGACATTTGTGAATCCTATCAATAACATTCAAATTAGAACATATCAGCTTTAATAAAAATGACTAGAGTAAGTAGCACTTTGACTCCACAATTTAAAAAGAAAGATTTAAAAAATTGATCTACTCAAAAAATAAAAGCAAACCAATAAAAGCTGTAAGGAGAAATGAACGGAAACAGACTTAACTGTATTTGAAATTAACACCGTGGCCACCCTGAGCAGAGAGTCAGAAAGGCGAAGGGAGGGAAGGAGGAAAGGAAGAAGAGGGAAGAACGAATCCAGGCGATTTACGGACGGAGCGTCCCGGGAGGCGGGCGACCGGGAGGAGGTGCGGGACCCCCGATGGCCCCTGCCGAAGACGTGCTATGGCGGTGGCCTGACCGAGGCGGGTCCACGGAGTTCTGGCTCTGCCGCGCCAGTGAACGGGGTCTCCACGGTGAAGCCGTCAGCATCCATGGAGGACGCTGGACGGGGAGGGCAGCCACCCCGCAAGGGTGGACTGGAGAGGGGACAGCATGATTAAGGCAGCAAGAATGGTAGAAGAACTCGGAGTTCGGGAGTTCGGACAAGAAACAGAGAAACGTAAGATTAATGTCATTGAACAAGCAGCGGAGAAGCTCTCGTGTCCACAGTAGAATGGGAAGCAGAGGAGCGATGAAGCCGAGTGAGCATGAGCTTGTCATCTTCATAGGAAAGACTGACTGTCAACGCTAAATCCCAGGGCGGGCTGGTGAGCGGTTGCCATTCCACTACGGAGACCATCAAGGTCTCCCAGGCGGGACAGGTGAGCACCGTGGGCCTCCACAGGTGTCAGCATGAAAGGCCACTCACCAGGCGGGACAGGTGAGCACCGTGGGCCTCCACAGGTGTCAGCATGAGAGGCCACGTCACCTGTGCAGTGCTCTAGCAAGAAATACAGAATTGCAAGTGAATCATGACGGAATCTCACAAGCACAAAATGAGAAACGTGCTATTAAAATGGGAAAATACTACAGGCAACAGTACTCTACTGTGTATTTCAAGAGCAGCACCGATGTTTGCACCATAAAGAAAAGATAAACATGTGAGGAAATAAACAGGCTCACCCTGATTGGAACATTATTCAATGTCCATGACCTACATATGTATTGAAACATCACATGGTGGCCCGTGTGTGTGTGAGTCTTCTGTTTTATGTACCATTAGAAATAAATTTAAATTTAAAAAGTAAATTAAAAAGTGTCAGTGTTCTTTAAAATCTTCAATTTCATAAGAGACAAAGACGATATAGAAATGTTCCACGTTAGAAGAGAATAAAGGACAGGACACTCAAGATCTATGGTACCTCATCGCCACTATGGTTAGTAACATGTATGGAATTATTGAAAACTGCTAGGAAAGAAGATTTTCATTGTTATCCCACCACAAAAAAAATAAGTAGGTGGGGTAAAGCCTATGTTAATTAGCTCAAATTCCACAATATATACATGTTTCAAATACGATATGCACAGGAAATTCATGCAATTTTATTTGTCAATTAAAAATTTAAAAAGAGAGGTGGCAACTAAATGTGATAACTCATTCTAGACAGGATCATCCCCTAGAGGGGAAATCGCAATCAAGGGCATTAACAGATAAGCAACAAAACTAGAAAATGGACAAATATTAGATAAATTGCTGCACATTTGTGAGGCAGCCAATGATGAGCCACTGGTCTGTAAGGAAGCCTCTCTCTTCTGGGGAGCTGCACACAGGATGAGAGGGCCACGCCATAGTAACTTACTCTCAAGTGGCTCAGGGGAAAAGAATTATTGTTACCGGAAGAAACGGATAAAAAAAAGAGTAAGAGCGAATTAGATATCAAACGTGGTAAAATAATGAGAGCAACCACATCTAATCAAGGACAGAAAGGTATTCAAGGTATTCATTATACTTTTATTTTTCACAAACTTTTTGAGCCTGAAGTTATCCCTAAATAAAAATATTTTGAAAAATTAATAAGAATTTCTGGTGAGCTTTTTTAAAAACAACCATTGCCACCATACATATAGGATTTTTTTGTTTGTTTATTTAGAAAGCAGCCTAATTTCATGGAGAGTGTTTCTGCTACTCCTCTGATTCAGATCCGTTCACCACGGCAAAGAATAAATGCAACCGCTTAAATTCTTTTCTTGTGTAAAGTGAAAATAAAATGAATGAAAGTAAATTCATAAAATTCTAGTAATTTTATGTTTTTTTCCCAGAATCAGAACAAACTGTGGTGCTGTTTTTCAAAATTGTATTGCTATGTATTTGTTTCCGTATTACTATGTATTTGTTTCCAAAGTGAGAATAATTTTGAGAATGTGATAACTACTACTAATTTAAAAAGTTAAAGGCTTATAATAAGACATTTTTAAAGCAAAATAATACTGAGATGTGAAATTTTACAGTAGTTCATGGAGCAACATCTTTAGGCTAACTTGATTTATGATCTATTTTCCACAGTTCCAGGGTTAACTCATGATTCCAATGTCATTTCTCCTTGAATTTTGATTTTAAAATACAAACCTGGTATTTACCTAGGTAATGTTAAAAATAACAAAATATTAAATGAAAACTTATTTTTGGTATACATGTCTGATGGCAAAAAATAAAACTGCAAAGAATTTTGAAAACACTAAATCTAAGTGCCAAATTTTAGTTCATAAAAAAATAGTAAAAAACATCAATCCTGTCAGGAAAGTGATGGAAAATAATTCTGAAACACAAATAATCTACATTTTAAAGGTTAAAAAATTAGCAAACAGTATATTTAAAAGTCTATTTTTTTACAGTGCATATGTATAAGCCAAACTGCATTTCATTTATTTTTTTATGTAGAAATATTCAGAACACAAAATGGTTTTCGCTTATCTTTCACATTTGCACAAACTACTTTGCGTTTGAAAGTGAGATGCTGCTCTGCCATTGCAGGACACATTCACTCTCATGGCAGCTATTTTGTGAGCACAGTGATTTTCCTGTTTTGGGATGTATTTCTAGTGGAGTGGATATGAAAATGTAACTGTGGCACTTATTTGGAGTCACATTCATTAAGATAAATGGGTGCTCCACAGACATAGGAGGACACAAATTTGCTTTTAAAAGGCGGAAAGACCCACATTATCTCGGTTCAGAGGAGTTTTGGTTTTGAAATCAGAGCATTCCTAGTTTGTACCCAAACCATAAATTTTCTTTCAGGCGACCGACTTCCTCCTTTTCACTGGTGCAAATGGGAAAACGATGGGAAGAAGAAAAAAACAAAACAACTAAGTGAAAAATAAATGTTTCAATGTTCTCTTGAAAGTCTTGTCATTTATGTCAAAAACAAATAGCAGGCTTGTTCCCAAGTGAAATCATTGTTTGAAAAATAATGTATTTTCCTATGTGTCAGGGTGGGAGAGAGCCCTCTGTAAGCTGGTCTTCTTCCAGGGGACACTGGGAGGTCCTTCTGGGAAGCAGGAGGACACACCCACTAACAGAGAGTTGGGGCCCCCCTGGCTCTCTGCAGTCACACAGCCCTGCAGCAAGATGGCCCACAAGTCCAAGGCCAGCCATGTCCTATTAAGACAAGACCCCAGGCTTCGCCATGATGCTGAGCAGTTGTGCAGTTCCAAGTTACGTAAGACTCAAGGAAAGTTTCTGTCCTGAATGTCATTGCATGAATATACTCTCACGAAATGTAGTGAACTACACAGTTCAAAAGTCAAAATTTGTTTTTGAGCAAAAAATTATTTACAATGTATCCAATTTCACTTAAAAATGTTGGATTCAGGGCCAGGTTCTGAGTGCTTTTTTAAAATGACAGCCCATGAGAAGACACGCAATGCTAATCTTGACAAGCAAGTCCCCTCAACCGTCCCTGCATGTCCTAGAAGCTCCACCCGAGGAGCCCTCAGTTTTTCCTTCTGTAAATAGAATTTTCACAAAGAGAGAACAAATTCTGAACTCATTTTCAACAAGCTACAACTAGGCTGCTCACTCAGACCTTCGCAATTTCCAAGAACAACAGCACACCTGTCCTTCCTTCAGGACAGCATTTTCTGGGCCTCCTTGGCCTTCACTTGCAGCCCTGAGTTACAGCGGAGAGCAACGCAGGCTGCTGTCCCTGGGCCATTTCCTCAGGGCTGTTTGTCCCCCAGATAGAGCCACACCACTCTCTGTAACTTCCCCACAACACTCAAGAGTTCACCATGTCAAAATATCTCATACTCAAAATTGTGTCCATTCAGAAATACTCCATTGTTTGAAGAAAGAGACATGGGTGTTAAGAGAGGAACTAAATTAACATAAGTTCTAATGGAAGCACTGTTTAATTACTACGTGAAATGTAAAGACGAAGCTGCACAATTTTAATGGGTTTCTCACAATGATCAACAATTTTAAAATTCTTATCTAGCTAAAAATGTCAAAGTTGTGTCCATAGTTCATTTCCTGAATTTATAACACTACCAATCTGCTTTCCTTTTCCCTGTAATCGAAAGATACCAACTATTGTTATAGCATGTTACATGAAAATAGGTTTTTTTAAAAAGTGGGTACCAGGTAACGTAATACAACCAACAGGACTATGTGTTCTATTAGTTCTATTACACATTTCACAAAATTTACAAAAATGTTTTAAAAGGTAAATCCATTCATTGATGGGATAATAAGAACTTTCCTCCAGAAAGTCATGAGATTAGTCTAATTTAAAAAACAAACCATGTCAAATGAGTATTCTGATATCTTACTTGGGATATTTACTTTAACACATCTCAAACAGCGAATGTATAGTGTTCACCTCACGAGGTTTAAATGACAGAGCGCTCGGGCGAACGACTTCCACATCTGCAGGATAAGAACGGTTCACTTAAAACACCATTTTTCTTAAAAGCTGCATTCAATGAAATGCCAGGTAATGTCTTCACTGAAGTATAAAGAAACCAACAGCTTTTAAAAGGAAGATTTAAAGATTGCTGTCCCTTGAAGACAGCTGCATTACGCAGAGCTGATCTGAGCAGCCATTGTCCTGGGCTTGTCCAAACAAGGAGAAACAGTCCTGCTAGGTCCCCACCGGGATCTGACTGACAGGAGCCCTTCAGCCGAGCTTGGGCTCCAACTATTCAAATGATCTTGGTTTTCGTTCTTACTCCATTTTTAAATATTATAAATACCGATGAATCTTACTAGGAAGATCATGTCTAAAGTTAGATTTACTTATCTTATTTGGACTTTAAAATCATGCTATCTTCACAAATTACTCTTTCTAAATTTAAGTATCATCATCATATGATGATATGACAAATAAACTGAAATGTTACATTTAAAATAATTCAATGAATTTTCACGGTGGGTTAAAAAAATGTATTTTTTTCTGGAAGGTTCTGCAAAATGAACAAGAGATCCGTGTGAGAAAATCGAGGCATATTAGGGATAAACCGATGGTAGGGGAAGAAAGAAAGTTCTCTATTGTTCATCCAGAAGCCTCTTCACACACAAGAAAGAAAACATTTTGCTTTACAGGTAACATATTTGGAGATAATGATAATCTTAAAATTTTTCCAGCTTTTCAGAAGGCTGTGAATGAAATTGAAACTGTAGATTTATTAAACGTTTTCATTTCAAACATTTACTACTTCCTTGAGTGGAAGTATCAGGTCTATATAACCTATTTTGTAAACTGGTCAGCATTTAAATTGGGGTATATAAATAATAATCCAAATCACAAAATGAAAAATGCCGCTTTCTTCTTACCTCTTCGTCTTATCTAGAGCTGCTCATCAAGCTGCTGCTTCATTGGTGAGCTGAACTCCCAGCCCCTCCAGATCTGTTTCTCTACCGACCTCTTCTTTAGTCACGTTACATTTTTTTTTCCTCAGCAAAAGGATAGTGCACCAAAAGAGGAAGTTGTGAAACACCAGAGTCATTCTGCTTTATAAATTCTATGGGAAATGGTAAATTATTCACAAAGCCTACACTTGGAATCATGGAAACAGGCTATAATTTGTGCATCTATGCCTAAATAATTAATGTACATGCATATTTATCTGTTAAGCATATTTTAGAACAGTTAAGTTCTTAAAATCTATACTTGGTTAAGTAGTGCTCATGTACGTGAGGAAACATCTCCTATGTGGTTAAATGATATTAAAAAAAGCGGAAGAAAAACTATATGCAGAAGAAAACTGTGAAACCAATACATGGGGCAGGCGCTTACTTTTATATGTAGTTAATTTAAAGTCTCTGGGATGTAAACTAAATGATAATCTGACTGTAAACATCTGGGGGGAGGGAGTGCGAGAGAGAGAAAGAGAGAGAGAGAGAGAGAGAGAGAGAGAGAGAGAGAGAGAGAGAGAGAGAGAGAGAGAACCCAAGTTCAAGTGCAGTAAGTGGCCATTTTCCTGGAAACTGGTGGTGGTTTTTTTTACCTATAAGTCTTAACTTCCTTTCTCATGCGTAGTTGTCTGTTACATGCAGATAAAGCACTGCAAAACTGAAACTGTTCCTTATCCATGATCTATCATAATTCAAGCCACAAGAGCAAAAAACAGGTGCAGCTCTTGCAATGTTGAGCATTTAACTGGTTAAGTTTGAGAAGTAAATGAAAATATTTAAAGGACCATAGGGACAATGGTTGGTTGAAAAAGATCATAGACGGTTGATCAAAGGAAATGCTGTTGTCAACTTCAGATAAAAGACTGTCTGTCTGTCTAAATATACAGATAGGCATGTTTCTCCCATGCCCAGGCTGCCAGATGATAAAAGCCATGGGCGCCAAGTGGCAGCGGCTCTTCCAACCCTCCCTCGTCAGTAGGGAAGTGGGCGGGCGTGGATGGGGAGAATGGCAGAGTTATGCAAACCTCCACCCACCGCAAGACTTCAGCAACCAGCCAGCTCTCGGAGTATCGCATTCTTTGCTTTTTATTTAATCCTATTTCCAAAGTGGCAATAGATGAGGGAGTGATTAGAATATTTTTCATTTCACCTAACCTCAAATTCAGTGTGAATTGATTGGAAGTAAAAAGAAATATACCAAACTAAGAAAAGCGGCCCTGTAAGGACACCACAAAAAGAAAACAACAAAAAATGCAGGCAAGAACAACAAAAAACCCAAATCCCCAAGTGTCGCCAACATCAAATTTCATTTGAATTCTTTAGTGAGGTAATTGTAGGACATGTTTTGAAGAAATACTTGTTGACATAATGAAGATTACTTAGATTCTGCACATTTAGATAAATTGTAATTATCACTGCGTGTGAGTATCATGAAACACTAAGCTCATCTGGCCCAGAGGCCCAGTCTCACTTCAGGAAGTACAGTCCTCAATATCTGAGGGTACTGTGGTGTCTCCTCAGACGTGGTTGCCCTTTCTGAGGTTCCAGTTACAAGTGGGCAGCCACAGCCTGAAAACACGAATGGAAAGCTGCGGAAATAATTCAAAGTTTAAAATGGCACGCCGCCCTGACTGACACGACGAAACCTCGGGCCGACCTGCTCTGCATCAGCGACAACATGAAACCCCTTTGTCCAGTGCATCCGTGCTGCGTGCACTACCCCTCCGTTAGCCACCTAGCATCACTGTAGTCGTCAGACCCACGGGCACAGCATCGCAGTGCTTGTGTTCAAGTAGCCTGCACTGTGCTTGCTGAGGCCCCAGGTGCAAGAGCCGTGATGCTTGCAATGCAAGAACACCAAAGAGAAGCCAGAAAGCACTTCCTTAGAGGGGAAAGGTGAAGGCTCCCGATTTAGTGCAGACAGAAAAAAAATTCATATGCTGAGATGAAGATCCCTGTTTGAGAACAAAATAGGGAAAACCTGATCACATGAGGCTGGTCACTCTGCAGTTTCTCACGCCTGCACCTGACAGATTCCCTGTGGATACAGGAGGCGACGGTGATGTCAATGTGCTAGGTGACTGTGTGTCAGAGCGTGCGTCCCTTGTCCCCGAAAGGTAGGTGTGCGATCAATTCTGCCTTCCTGATGATCACTTCCCAGTGGTAGACATGCTCACTGTCCCTCCGCCTTAAAACATTCTCACCCTGGAGCCAAAAAAAAAAAAAAAAAGTTCTCTGCGACTGACTGACGGCAGTCCTGTTTCCCTTCTTCTGAACTCTGAGAAAGTTGTCGACACTTTTTGAAGGCTTTTTTTTGTATGTGTGGTAGAATGTATATCATGTGACATGGGCCATTTGAACCGCCCCTGAGTGTGCAGCTGGGGCACGTTGGTCCCTCTGTGTAGTCACCGGCACTGCCTCGTCCAGAACCTTCTTTGGCTTTGGACTGAACCAGTGCTCGCTGGAGAGCGCCCTGCCGTTTCCCCTCCCCTCGGCCCTGGCAACCACCGCCCTGCTTTCTGTCTTGAATCTGGCGACTCCAGGGACGCTGTGAAGGGTGTCCCCATGCTGTCCCTTGTGTCCTTTCCTGTCTGTTGAGGCTCTGACCTGCCACTTGGGGTTGGTCCAGCCAGAACCTGGCTCGTGGTGGCATCCCTTGCTTGCCAAGGCTGAAGGGCGTTCTGTGGTCCGCATGTCACACTGTGTTTCTGCTCCTCTGTGGGTGAACTGCGGGCCGTCCCACCTTCTGGCGATTGTGATTAGTGCTACCGTAGATTCGGGTGAACAGACACCTCTGGGTGTTTCTGCCTTCATCTCTTTTGCTTATATACTCAGAAATGGAGTGGGGTCATCTGGCAGTAGTGTGTTCAAAATGTGGAGGACCCGCCATGCTGCTAGGGCCACCTGGCTTCCTCAAGCTGCCTGCTTCTGCCTTGGGATTCTGACCTTTTTATTCATCAGG
The DNA here is from genome assembly GCF_902686455.1 of Sciurus vulgaris. Taxonomy (NCBI): domain Eukaryota; kingdom Metazoa; phylum Chordata; class Mammalia; order Rodentia; family Sciuridae; genus Sciurus; species Sciurus vulgaris. The sequence goes on from NC_136470.1 coordinate 141,591,027, forward strand.
ACTTGCTGAAGTCACCGGAGACCTCCTTACTGCCAAGTCAGATGACACTCAGAGGCCTCCTCGGTGACTCCTTCGGCAGGGCCTGCTGAAGACCGCTTCCTCCTCCTGGTAGCGCTCTCTGGGTGGCAGCTCTGGCTGCTGCCCTTGCGCTCTGGCCTCTTCTCACAGAAGTCTGCACCTGTGTGCATCCCCAGAGGCTGCTGCTGGGCCGACCCTGTCTGGGCCTGCCCTGCTTACCAGTCTCCTCAATATGCAGTCAAGGGGCCAAGGTCAATGGCGTCTGAAGTTCCCCTTTCCACCCAGCTAGCTCCCTGGAGACTTCAGATCAGTGCAAAAATACGAAACCATCTTTCCTTATGATCTGGGGAGAGTTTGCATGAAGGCCCTAAGGTCAGCCTGAGTTCGTTTTCAACTCAACCTTTACTTAAGCTTGGGGCACACCAGCTGTCAATTTTATCCCTGTTTCCACACCTGTAAACGGGGCCTTCGTTACTTTCCTGAGAAGGTCACTGGAAGATACAAAACAAAGAATATGTGTTTACAGTTTTGTAATATGAAAAAATAAAGAAAGAGCCAAAGGTCATTCTAATTCCCTTTGAGGTGATTTCCTCTCCTGAGGTAAGCAGTGTTATCAGTTTGGTGTGTATATTTCAAGATCTATTTCCTCCGAAATTACCTATCTGCCCACCCGGAATTCAATATTTATGGGATTTTAATGTAAATGGCACCAGACTATGTGTCTTTTTCTTAATTTATAACTGGAAGATATTCCCAAGACATTCTTTTGAGCTATTTCATATACATACAAAATTCCCCTATTGAATGAATTTGTGTTACTTTTTATGAATTAATTTTTATGAATTATTGTTTTATGAATTAAAAACAATATGGCCAATAGACATCATAGAAAAGACCTCTTTAATAGAATGCCCAAATCTCTAAGGTGGATACAGGAGAGAATTGTTGGACCAGAGAGTCTAGACCTTAAAGTGTTAATTGTTACTTCCGAACTTCTAGGTCAAAACTGTTTCACCAGTTTGAACTTCCAATATTTCCTGCTTTCCCACACTGTTGCCAAGAGTGGATATTTGTGTGGAGAAACCTTCAAAGATCTTCCAGTCTGATGGGTAAGGAAATGGCATCTTAATATTTTCAACTTGCATTTCCTGATTAAGCAGAGGCTGAGCGTGTCCTCATGCAATGTCCTTCCTTCCTGTTCCTGTTTTATGAACTACCTGTCCTTCATTGCAGACACTTGCTCCCTGGATGGTTGTCCACTTCCTGATTGCTGGAGAGGCCACAGCCTCAGTGTGTCCTGAGCACTCTGCTTTGGGTGATGCTCTGGTGCTCCCAGCATCCACCGCAGGCCCTCTCCCGGCGGCCGCTACACCCTTTTTAGATGACCCTCATATTCTTTGATAATACCCTGCTTTCTGGAACAAAACAGCTGGGCTAATTTTGTGTATTTCCTGCCCTGGACCTAAAATCAGCCATTTACTTAAAGGACTGTGGTTTCTTTTAGTGAGAAGGGGCTTTTGGGGACCCCAACCTAAACCTTTGTGGTGCTCATTGCTTCTAAGTTATCATTAGTATTAGGAATGCACTTGGTTTGTCAATAAAATGTTAATTTCTTCTACATGCCAAGCAATACATTCTTGCAAAAATATATTGAAACAGATTCAGAAGTTTAATCACATGTGAAGAGTAAATATATCTTAGATTGTGTTAAAAACAATGTAAGATTAATATGTCTGATACAACAAAATAACTTGTTTCTAATTAAAAATCGACCTCTCTTTCAATAAAGGCAATAATGTGATAATTGTTGTCATTCATATTTAGAACTTTCAAATTACCCTTCCAAAGATATTAAAAAATCATCTGAACTGGAGAACCATTACATGGCATCTGTATTTCCTCCATATTTACCACGGCGGATCCCAACCTCTCCGCCCTCTTCTTTGACACCTTCCTCCTCCTCACCCCTCCTCCTCCTCCTCCTCTATGACAAGTTGAGCATCTATATGAGGAAAATCCAAAATCCAAAGTGCTCCATCATGGGAGACTTTTCGGGCACTGAAGCTTTGCCACAAGTGGAAAGTTCCACCACTGACCTCAGGCGACAAGCAAAATATTGCACAGAATGATCTTCAGGCTGTGCAGAGAAGGTGTGTATGAAACATAAATGAATTCCAAGAGTAGACCTGGGTCCTGCGCCCAAGATATCTCATTACATGCATGCAAATATTCCAAAATACCAAGAAATCTGAAATCCGAAACACTTCTGGGCCCAAACATTTCAGATAAGCAATACAGAACCTGTATGAACGTATCCCTTGAAAGCATTAAGCAATGTGCATATGTCCCTGGAAAAAGTTTTCAATTAAAATAAAATAAATATATCATGGCTTTAGTGCTATTTCTTTCCCAAGGTATTTTATCATAGCCTTTAAAACTACTGAAGTAGCAAATATTTCAACTGCTATCTGCATAGCTCAGTGGTGAGAAAAGTACTTCTGGTTCACTGGTTTTATTTTAAACTTATTAAAGAACTAGCATTAATATTTGAACATTCATGTTTTTTGTTTTGTCTCTGTGAATTTAGAGAATGGAAGACAAAGTCATTGTCTGATCATTCTCGAGTATCTCTGACTTTCAGTCTCTGCATTTCCACAAGGAGCTGAGAATAGCAACTTTGTGGGGTGCTCTGAGTATTCACTGGTACCCCAGGTGAAGGGCCGAGAAGAACATGTCTCTTCCTAAGGGTGGAGCTGACAATTTCAAAACCTAATTTGAGACACACAATCAAACCAAAAATTTCTTCTACTTCATGAATTTCCATATTTGAAAATATTACAAAATTCTATAAGTTAAATCACAAATAGTTCTATAATTACATTTGTTGTGCTTATTAAGAAAAATGAATTCAAAGAAACAGAAATGTAGGAGATTCGTGAGGAGTCGTTCGTCCGTTTGAGATTCTTTAGTCGTGAAGGAAGTTTGGGAGGAGTGTGGAACACACAGTCAATGGACTGGGCAGATGGCTCTCCATCCGATGTGCTCTCCAGCCCTACCCTTTGGTCTAGAAGCTGACCTCTGTGCCCATCACCAGGCTGCCTGCTCTCTTCCTGCTGGCTGACTTGGGCCAATGGAGGCACTGTCCTTGGATAGAGAAGAGAGAATCTGCTTCTTCCCATTAGAACTTGGTTTTGAAAGTGGCTGTGTCTCCTTACCTGCAGCTGCTGTCCCTCTGCTCCTCTTCCTCAGCTCCGGCTCTCAGTAGGTTCCTGCGAAATGGCTCCCCTTTGCCTGTCGGGGCAAGGAGGGGTGATGGCTGGCCACCTTTGCTGGCCTCTGGGTGCTCTGTTGTACCTTGTTGATCCCTAATCACGCCAACACCACTAAACAATTTGTGTCAGTCAGTTATTTCACCACTGTGACCAAAGACCCAACGAGAACGATTTTACAGGAGGAACAGTTTATTTGGCACTCACAACTTAGAGGTTTCAGTTCACAGATGGCCGACTCCATTGCTCTGGGCCCGAGGTGAGGCAGAACATCATGACGGATGGATGTGGAGGAGGAAAGCAGCTCAGGAGATGGCAGTCAGGAAGCAGAGAGAGAGCTTTTCTCACCAGGGACAAAGTGTAAACCCCAAGGCGCACTCCCAGTGACCCACCTCCTCCAGTCACACCTACCTGTCTACACAACCCTCCAGTTAGTCCATTCAAGTGGATCAATGCACTAAGTAGATAAAGGCTCTCATAACCCAATCATTTCGCAAATGGAGGGAAATCTCAGACCTAAACCATAATAATTCCTTCATTTAATCACCTGAAATTGTTACTTTTTAAGGTAACACCTCAGGAAGACCTTACTCAAGGTCTGTGTCCATCCTGTCACGAAATTAAGTGGCACGTGAGTCTGAAACGGATGCACTGGAAGGTGAGGTTGCAGAGGACCCGCGGAGGTGGAAGCCAGTAGGTGTGCGAGGTTAGAAGAGTCAGGTTGGCAGAGGGAGGGCGCCGCGTTCATGGAGTGGCACGTGGTATGCCATTTGTGGGGCATAAACCGGGAGGGCTGGTAAGGGCTGGCACAGAAGACGACTGAGGGGCCTCGCGAAGAGTGGTGTCTTGAAAAATGTCCTCTGAAGAAGAGACAACGGAAAATAAAAAGGACTGGGGGTGCAGCTCAGTGGCAGAGGACATGCTCTGCATGAGGAAGGCTCTGGGCTCCGTGCTCAGCACAGAAAACCAAACCCACCAACCAAACAAAGGTTTTAGAAAACAGAAGTGCTCGAGCGAGGCCAGTCAGGCTTTGTGCACGTCTGTGCCCGTCCCCGACTCTCTTGCAGTATCAGGTCCATCGACTTTTCTCTGCGGCGTCAGCCTTCCTTAGCACAGTCTGTAAGGTGAGTGGCGTTGATCTCTCTCATACACCAGCACCAGTGGAAGCCGTGACCAGTGTGTGCCAGGTAAACTGGATGCTTTTCCTTTGCCACAGTGATTGGCTTTGAGATGAGCATGTGATTTGAACCCCAGAAAGATATTTCTGGAATAAGATTTATATTCTGGACTTTCTGGAAATTTTAAGCTCTGTTTCTGCTGGGATTGGCTAACTTTAAGAATCTTAGAAGCTTGACTGGGCATAGAGGCACATACCTGTAATCTCAGTGGCTTGGGAGGCTGAGACAGGAGGATGGCAAATTCAAAGCCAGATTCTCAGCAACTTAGCAAGACCCTAAGCAACTTCATGAGACCCTGTCTCTAAATAAAATGTAAAAAGTGCTGGGGATGCAGCTCAGTGGTTAAGTGCCCCTAGATTTAATCCCTGGTACACAAAACAAAACAAAACAAAACAAAAACTATGTAGGCTGAAACTAGGAAGGACCTCTAGATGAGAGGAACAGCAAAAGATTGAGGCCAACAGAGAAGAAGCACACTTGAGAGAGAGAGAGAGAGAGGGGGAAAAAAGACAGAGTTCTGCTGCATCCTCGGAGTCCCCGACTTCAGCTGTACCTGAACCCTGTCTCCCTTTTAATTTACTGAGCCAATCAATTCTTGTTTTTTTCCCCTGAAACTTTTTGAATTAGATTTCTATCATGCACAACCAAAAGAGTCTTTTATATCAGGTAGGACACTTTGGAGAAGGGGGCATATTTCAATTGAAGTGTAAAATATCAAGAAAAACAAGATTTCTTATTATATATACACTGGCATTTTGTAGTAGAAATATAATGCTAACTACATATTTTATTTAAAAATTTTCTACTTACTACATTAAAGAGAAACAGATGAAATGAATTTCAATAAAAATCACACTTAACCAAATATATAGAAGGTAAGCATTTCAATATGTAGCAATATGGAAAATCACACTGTTTCTACTTTTAAATGTAGACTTTGATTACTTCAAACTGAATGCAATTAACAATCCAGTCTTCAACCACACCAGCCACATTTCAAGAGTTCCAGAACTTTAGATGGCTCAGCCCTAAACGGAAGATCTTAGGGTTCAGAGTGAGCAGCCAGCAACCCAGCAGAAATCGAGCCAGCAGTAGAACCTCAGGGCCTGAGGAGGAGGAGATTGGAAAATGATGCAATAAAAAGTTTCAGTAAAAACAATCTGGCAGCTTCAGATCCTCACAGGTCTTCTGGCTTCTCCCTCAAGGTAGAGATGGCTCTTCTAGAATCCTCCTAATGGAGTTAAGGACACACATCAGGTGTTCCAGGAGCAGAAACACCTATTCCGTCAGAGTGTGACATGGGAGAAAGACGTCCTGCTCTGTGCTGCTCTGGGTGTGGTGCTGGGGACTGATCCAGGGAAGGTTCAGGTGCCAGGTCTGCACTGTAGCACTGAGCTGGGTGCTCCCCGGTGCCCCAGCCCTGCTGCCCTAGCCCAACACCTCACACCGAGCAGGGTTGTCTCCCAAAGCGTCCATCGCACTTTGCCTATGATGAAGCTTGGTATACCCTTGTGGCATTTAGTGGGGTTGGGCTTCTCATTTCTACTTCTAGGTCACCAGACACAGTGGACACTCAGAGTCTAATGTAAGATGCACGGATAATTTAAAACATTTTTATTATGTATGGGTTAACTAGAAGACCAATTCTGATTTGAGACTTATTCAAATAGGAAAAAAAAAAAAAAAAATAAGAGTCTTAGACTCAAGAAAATATACTGTCTATGGTCAGTGCCAAAGGGGGAAAATATGCTTTATTTTCCATGAAGCATTTCAATTTCTTCCCATTAGCTCCTCAAAAAATTATATTTGTTTAAGGAAACCAGTGAATTATAAAACACAAATAATTGTCTTTCTAATCTTGGATAATCAGTATAAAATAAAACTCTTCAAAATAGTTTGCACATTTTAATCTAACATATTTGAATAACTTCTTGACTAATTTTTTGATTGACACTTCATTTTCTAGTTTTAAAAATGTAAAGTCATTTAAAGATATAACACTTCTCACTCAAGAGCATTCATCACCATGTCAATCAACAGTTACATGAATTATAAGAGTCTTAGTATTGTCTTAACAAATGAATCATGCTCACCAAAAACATTTTTGCAAGAAACACCCTTTTCTGTAAGAACGTTTCCAGTCTGTGAGAAGAAACGTTCTATACAGCTGGTGAAATGTGTTTTCTTTCTGCCCACTGGCTGAGGGCTCTGTTTGTTATTTCTATACTGAAACAAAGGAAGGATATGTTCTCCTTCAACAGCATGCAACCTCTACAGCACAGGCACATGTTTCAGAGTGGGGTCAGGTCAGGGAAGACGAGGGAAGCACCTGGGGAGGGGCCACACAGAGCCCTGGAGAAGGCGATGCAGTGGCCACAGCTGGAGGCCATGGCCAGGCAGAGCTGCTGGGGATGCTGCAGCCGCCTTGGTGCAGGAACTCCAAAGAACAGCGGAGCTCTGGGCGGTGGAAGCCACACGGGCTTCTTCATTGCTCTTACTTTGTTTGTTCAGGGTTGTAATGAGATCCATACTTAGAAATACAGGGACTCCTAGTTTGTGGGACTGTAAACATCAAAAAGAGAAGTGCTATTCCTTAAGGGGTGGGGCCCCGATCTCTGTGTTGTGGAAGCAGCTGCTTTTCTCAAAGAACTAATCCTGTTCAGTATCAGAAGGTGAATCCTGAGGGTCAAGGGCAAGTGCAGACCCTCATCTGGTCACCACCAACAGCCTTTGGTGGTCATATTGGATAGCTTTACAACGTGCCATTTTGTTGTAAAACATTTAGAAATTGGGCCTTAATGCGTCCTCTTCTTCCCAGAAGCCAATTACCAGCAGTTACACAGCTTTTAAAAGGCTTCAAATGAAGTCACTTATGGTTCACAGTGACTGAAAATTCACCAAAACTTCAGAGCTCAAACCCTTGGCAAACCCTAGGGAAACTAAATGCTTATTCTGTATCAGGTTGGTTTGCAAGATTTCTTGAGTTTCAGGATACAAAACACTTTGGATTCCTGAAAATATTTTTTTGGGAGTATACACACACCCATATTCATATAAGTACATAGATACAAACGATGCATATATAAATTTTTGGTAGGTGTGTGTTGTATAAGTAATATGCAATCATCATAAAAGTTTGGAAAATATGGAAAAACTGTAAGAAAGACAAGAAAGACCACTCTCTATTGCAGTCGGCTTGGGATTATTACTATTCAATTTGGTTGTTCATCCTTCTAGATTTCTATATCTGTCTTCTGTCTATCTAGATCATTTTTAAGCATGAGATTATATAAAATATAGCAGAATGCTATATAATTGACTTTTTAGTCATATGATTCACAGACTGGAAAATACATCATAACAGAGCTACCAGAAATTTGATAACACTTCAGAGTTCTTACTTGTGGGTGGGGTGGGGGGTGTAGCTCAGTGGTAGAGAGCTTGCCCAGCAAGCTCAAGGTTCTGGGTTCAAATTCCTGGCAATGAAAAAAATAAAAAATAGTCACAACATTTCCAAATGTTTGAACAGTAGCACATATTCTTACAGATGATACATATTTAGACTACTTAATGCTGTGGATGTGATTTGAATAACTTTGGTTAAAAACTATGACTCCTAAGTTTAGAACTACTGACGTAAATCTTTCGACAAGCCAAATTCGTATGCTTCTGTTGATTACTCTACGTTCAAAGCAATTTTAACTGCCATAGCTTCTGTCATTCACACACACACACACACACACACAAACAATTTGCTGCAGACCAGTATATGCCACAGCTTGCAAGAGGCAGTCTTGAAAACAGGTAATTATGTAACGTTGGGCATTAAGTGGGAGTGGTTCTTACTCTCAAGGTGAGAGACGTGCATCAATAATTTCCTTCCACAAAACCTTGAAAGCCTTCTAGAAAGAGATGAGATGTGGAGAGTCTTTAAAGAAGGATCTACAATACTGCAGGAAGTTAGTTGGGCAGATGAAGACTTCGGGGGCTTGGGGGTCATAATTTAAGAAATATCCAAGCCAGGTGTGGTGGTACACACTTGTAATCCAGCAGCTGGTGAGGCTGAGGCAGGAGGATCATGAGTTCAAAGCCAGCCTCAGCAAAAGAGTGTTGCTAAGCAACTCAGTGAGACCCTGTCTCTAAATAAAATACAAAATAGGGCTGGGGATGTGGCTCAGTGGTCAAGTGTTTCTGAGTTCAATCCCCAGTACCCGCCCTCCCGACAAAAAAAAAGAAATATCCAGGGAACTTAGTACTAAGGACAATTGAGAGGTCAAAATTCACAAAGGAATTTGTCAGAAGCAAGAGAAAAAATGTTTAGAAAATGCCCAGTTTCCTTTTAATTTGGAACCAAAATTCTAAATTAAGTTCAGAAAATAATATCACAAACACTGTGTACTCACTATCAAAATGAAAAATTATTAACAATTGGCAACCTCTTCATTAGGGTCAGCTAAAAAATCAAAACTTGAATTACAGGGGTGGTTGAAGAAAGTGTTGGGATATTCTAAAAGAGACTAGAAAGGAAAAGGCACCTTTGGGAGAAATGAGGAATATGTCATACAAATGACACGCTCTTAAAAATCTTTTAGAATAAATGACTCATTGAAATTATTTAAAATTGCAGATACTCATCAAAGAGAAGACGTTAACTATGACATGATTTAACATGTTCTAAGTAATTTGGTTTCCACAGTCATTTGATTATAACTCTTTAACTAATTAATTTCAGAAATACAGACAGACTCTGAGTTTTATTGGGATGTGATTCAGAAGTTTATGTTAGTTGTGTAAATTTGCTCCCCTGTAGTTAGAAGATTATACTTTTTTGTTTTTTTAACTTTCCTAACTGGCTCATGAAAGTCTAACACACCTCAGAGCCAAGATCAACAGTCCCTTTAAGACCTCTCACGTGGCAGACCCTGTAAGTAGTGATTGCTGGCTTCGTTAGATATCATAGTGGTACGGTGACTATGTTTAAACTACAGCCTCCTATGTTTTTCTATTATTTTATTATATTTTACATATAAATATATGGTTTTACATTATATATACATATATATATTTCTGCTAATTTTTTATAGTTTCATCTTATCACAAATTTTGTGACATAAAACAGTACAAATTTATGTTCTTCAGTTTCTGTGGACGTGAATTTCACATAACATGGCTGAGTGTTCTGTTCAGGGTCTTATATTGCTGAAAGCAAGGCACCAGACAGGTCTGCTCTTCCCTTTTGAAACTTACTTGTTCACTTGTATGAACTTGGACACAGGATGAGGTGGTCCCACTTTATTACTTGTTTTTGACCAGGGTTGCTCTCACCTCCTAGAGGCCATGTTCCTTCCCACCCCCCACCCCCGCCCCCCTCCGGTCCCTCCATCTTCCTGCTGGTGATGAAGAACATCTTTCATGTCAAGTCCCTCTCAGGTGTCCAATCTCCGACTTCCTCTGTCTCTGATCTCTAGACTAGATTTAAAGTGTCCACAAGTTTAGATAAGTCCCACCCAAATAATCTTCTTCTGTTAAGGTCATTGATTTAAGATTTTAATTACTTTTGCAAAAGCAAATTGCCTGGCCTCACCTCATGCATGCCAGGCAAGCACTCTACTACACAGCCACGACCCCAGCCCTTGCAAAAGTAATAACAAGTAAATTAATGTTTGGTTGAACAATGGAGAAGAGGGGGGTACACCAATCTTCAGGAATCTAGGCCTCCCCCTTAAAATTCTGCCTGGCCCAGACCTTATGTTAAAGACACATGCTGACACGCATATGCATAGGCATAGAGTGCCGTATGCAGGACATTTGCACTGACCCAGAAACACATACAGTGAACAGCAGATGTGGTAAATTTGAAAAGATAGTAAGATTGGGTGAAACTGAATGAAGCATACTTGGGGGTTTATTTTCCTATTCATTCTGTTTCTTTTATATTTGAAATTGTCAACTGAAAATATAAAAATATAAATAAGTTATAAATAAAGAAGCCGCCTCTCAACCTGAACCCTGAAGCCTAGCCCTCTGCTTCCATTAATCAGGAGAGCCATTAAGTTTAAACTCAAAATCCTTCTTTCTGTTGGTTCCCATTCTTCTGAGTCAGTCCTTCCTGCAGTCATTCCTCAGTTCTTGCGGGCCACGGGGAAATTGGGATGGAGTGGCTCTCAAGTCACGTCTGGGATATGCAGCATGGAAAATGTTGGTGTGTGAACCAAGACTAGAGCACTTTCCATGCTGAAGGGGGAGTGTGAGACAGAGATCTCTGGACAACTTGATCGAGTGGTCCCTGGGACGGGCGAGAAAGGAAAGGAAATGAGAAGGCGTGCAAGAGAGGAGCTGTCGCCGCAGAGAGCAATAAGCCTGCAAGGAGGGATGGGGTGAGAAGATCGTCACGACATCGCCCCCGTGTAAGGTGTAGTGGCGACCAGAGTATCGCAGACAAGCAAACCAGAGGTCAAAATACTCACACAGTTTTAAAATGTCACCCCCCAAGATCACTTTAAAATTTTAAATGTAAAATGAACCTTTATTACAGGGAGATCTTGAAATCACTATTTAATGTAGAGAGCTAATTTAGGATCAACAGTAGGGAGCAATGCAACTTTTTGTGATTCCTAGTTAATGCAAGAAGAGTTACACAGTGTCACTGATCTATGTCACCTGTCCTCCTTAGGAGGTGTGTTCCAAAACACGTGAGGTGAAGCATCAGGTGATGGATCCGAAAGTCCAGCATGAACACATACGGACTTGTGCATCATCAGGAAGAGAGTACAAAACACTGTGGAAATGCAACTTGGTGAAGATTCCGTAGGTTCATTACTATGTCAACTTTTCTAGGTTTAACATTTAAAAGAAAAATCACATGACCTTTTTTGGCTTTAGTTTTGCCTGTATAAAATGAGAAAGTTTGGGGTAAACTACCTTTAAATACTTACTAATTACATGTAAAGTGGGACACAGGGAAGGCAATGGTCGAATTAGTCAAGAATTTGGTAAAATAGACAAGAGAAGAACAGATGTGACCTGTCAACACACACGGGTGGTTTGTTTGAAACAGTTCTGTAAACAGCACACAGTCCTCTGCCTTGCACATAATCAGTTTGGTTTACTTGTGGTGGAATTGAGCTAAAATACTTGGTGGCTCTTTCAAACTTTTGTAGAAACTCCTTAATATAACCAGAAACCCAATTGTACACATTGGGAATAATACTTGCATATATGGTGGAAATATACAAGAGGCCTATTCATTTCACATTCATAGACTCTTTTGAGAACAATAAAAAAATTATCAAAGTGAACACTTCAATTACTATGAAATGTTATGGAAAAATTTCAAAACTCTAAATGATTTGTATATTCAATACATTGTTCTATAGGTTATATTCTTTTATCGTATTATTTATTTTATCATATTTGTATTTATTCTATCATTTGAGTACTAAGCAGATTATCATCTACTTTTATTTCTTAAGGAAATGATTTCTAATTTTTTATTCAACACATAGTGAATTGGAAAAAATTAACAATTCTCAACTGGTAAGTATTGACCAAAAATATGACCCGTCAAGTTATGTTTGCTATTAGGCAGCAAGACTGAGGACTAAAAATATGTCAAAAATCTATTTCATGTGTAAGAATTTAAGCTGTGTTAATTGAAATTTCCAAATGTATACAAAGAAACTCAATAAAACTTACTGAATTTTTGCTGAATCATGTTCTTTCTTTACAGCAACATAAAATATTGTTTGGTTTGAAGGATAATAAGAAAGAAGGGTCTTCAGTTAGAAAACTTAAAGCATCAAAATACATTTCTTAAATGATTGCCTGCCTGTGTTGTATTAGTAAGTCATTTTATGAATAAATGATTTTAATATCCCTTTCCTTTATTAGTTTATTTACATTAGAGTATTTTATTAAAATCATCATGAATTCAAATTTCTCATAATTTTCTGTTTAAAATGATTTTTTCTTAAAATTATGTGGAAAAAGAAAAAATAAGAAACATTTCTACAATTCAGATTTTTTCTCTATTTTACTAAAAAAAATAATGATGAATAAAAGCAAAACTAACATAATAGATTGCTATATTTTGGTAAAGTTTTAGATAAAGCATCAGTATTGAAAAATTTGTCCAGCATATAATAGAAAATAGAAAGAAGAAATACTTTGTTAGAATGAAAATCATTTTTGTTTTCCATTTAAGCTCTCACAGATTCTTCATAATTAATCCAGGCATCTTTCAGCATGAGCACATACTGTATATAGATTTTCTTGAAAAGCAAGGATGTCACAATCTATGAACCTATGTCTTGGTTTAGTAAAAACATAGTTTTTTCTCCCTTGAAAACATCTGGGATGGTTAATCTCCTGTGCCAACTGGAGTGGGCTGAGGCGTTCCCAGATCGGTGCCAAAACAGTACTTCTGGTGTATCTGGGAGGGCGTTTCCAGAGGAGACTGAGATTGGATCAGTAGACTGAGTCCTGAGCACCCTCCCTCACCAGTGTGGATGGAAGTCACCCAACTCTTGAGTGCCCAGAGCACAAAGGCAGAGGGAGAGAGGGCAGGTCCTCTCCCTGTGATGGACATCGTCCTCCTTGCCTTGGCAATGCAACTCTGCCCATCTGGCTCTCCTGGGTCTCCTGCATGCAGAGAGCCAATCACGGGCCCTCTGAGCCTTTGCACCACATGAGCCAATTCCCATGATAAACCTCTGTGCACAGCCTGTTGGTTCCTTTCCTAGGCACCCTGAGTAAACACCACCCATATTTATGGATAAATGACTTTTATAGGGGCTGGGGAGATAGCTCAGTTGGTAGAGTGCTTGCCTTGTAAGCACAAGGCCCTGGGTTCGATCCCCAGTACCCCCCCAAAAAAATGACTTTTATAAACTTTGATCACAATGGCATATTTTGAAATAATTCTTTTTCTTGTAAAATACTAATGCAAATTTATTCAGAATTAAAAATAAGTGAATTCTCCTTTGTTGTATATTAATAATACCTCCCTTTCACCTCACCCTTAGCATTAGGATGGTGGCAGCTGCATTTCAACCTAATGCAATGTTCATGGCACAACATAATTTACATTATACACATGCATTCACACACACACACACATTTAATAGATACTTGCTTAATAAGTGAGTCAGGCATGAACTGTCCTATTGTTAGTAGGTTTCCCAGATTTTAGTATCATGTTTCTTCCCATTTCTCCCTTTTCCTAATGTTTAATTTATTACCAATTTCAAAATTGGCAGAACTTGGCAGTTTCTGCTACTAAAACATTAGCCCTCGTTCACAATAACAGAACGTGTTTAACAGTGCTTAAGCAAACAATGAGGAAGAGACACTCATTCTACCCTCTGTCCACTCACATGCCAAATTCACATCTTTGTTGGAGTGACTTGCATCTGTTTTACTTTAGCTTGGTCAAGAAAACAATAAAATCTTGAACCGTACCCAAGAGACTGAAATGTGAGTGCACTGTGAGCTGCCATTGAGCACAATCCCGGGAGATGGTTACCAGCAGGCCCTATGCCTGACACGGGGAGACAGGCAGGTGAGCCCCTGCACTCCTGGGCCCTACAGAGTTCCAACCCACAGAATCTCCTCCTGAGCAAGATCATTCGTAGTTTCCTAACTCCTTCCGGGCAATTTTCCAAATAGTCTAAGCACATTGCCACATTAGAGCTGCTGGAGATTTGAAGTTGGAAACCACTGAGTATTTCATCCTGAAATATGCTGCAGAAGGGTCTTTACTGTGTATCTGAATAAGTTATGAATTTTACTTTTAAAGGCATTTTGCAGTATGTGGTTCTTTGTACTTGAAAGATGCGCACATGCAACAGTATTAAAGTGTGAGAGTCCTTGAGTGAATGTTTACCTCAATAGCAGAAATCATTCAGGCATTTTTGCTCTATGACCCGTACTGTATTCTAATTTTTCACTTTAGAATAATTTTTTAGTTGAATTGTATTATAGAGGTGGGAACAACATTATAAAAGCACTGATACAATGTAATCCTTGCCACATTTTCATTCCATAAAAATCTGTGAATTTTCTGATTCAAACAGAACCAAGGTGCTATGTTGTATGTTCACTAACGCTGCATGATGATGATTCTATTGAGATCAATAGTTCTATAGTTTGTATCTTCTGGGTTAAAAAGTTTGATCATTTTTGCCCAAGTGGATCTATGCTTTCAGAATTGTAAGGAGTAAGAACAGCCAAACTTCACAGTCACATTTAAAACCAGGTTTGAAGAATACTTCATACAAAAACCTGTCACATAACTTGAGTTAAATTGAGAACTTAAAGACACAGTTAACTTCTAGAAGAGGAGGCAGGGTCAACCAATGGAGAGTTTCCTGTCTTAATTATCTTAAAATGAATTATGACAAAAATCTCAATAATGTCAGACTTTTATTTCCACTGGCATTTAAAATTCACTCTCACGGCAGACTGGCTTTGCAGGTACCACCACTAGTAATCAGAACCATGAATGGACAGGTATTTTGGTCAGCTTTTTTGCTGCTATAACTAAAAGACCTGAGGAGAACAGTTTTAGAGGGGGAAACGTTTATCTGGGGGCTCCCAGTTTCAGAGGTCTCAGTCCATAGACAGCTGGCTCCACTCCTCGGGGCTTGAGATGTTCACATCATGGTGGGACAGTGTGGCACAGGGAAGCAGCTCACATAATGATCAAGAAGCAGAGAGACTCCGCTTGCCAGAAACAAAATGTATTCCCCAAAGGCACGACCCCAATGCCCACCTCCTCCAGCCACACCCTACCTGCCTTCAGTTACCACTCCGTTAATCCCATCAGGGGGACTAACACAAATTTAAGCCAATCATTGATTGGATTAAGGGTCTCATAACCCACTCATTTCTCCTCTAAACCTTCTTGCGCTGCCTCACACGTGAGCTTTTGGGGGACACCTCACATCCAAACCATAACAACAGGATTTAATTATGCCTTGGCATCTTTTCCATCTGATTCTCCATCTCAAGGACAAACACATCTTGTCCCCAAAGTCATTCACATATTCATCAAAATCTTAGATCAAGAATATTTTAGGTTTTCCTGAGAAGAGAGAAAGGCAACAGTCTAAGACGAGGTAACCAGCTCTTCAGGGATGGGGTGCTTTGCACACTTGCGAGCACAGGGCCAGCCAGGATCGTGCGTGCTAAAGGGGCTGAAGGGAAACCCAAGCAGAACTGAACGTCTGTGTGGAAACCTGGTCATTTCTGCTTCTGGCCATGAGGCAGCAACAGGGTTTATAACGAACATTCCTTCACGCACAGGGAGAAAACTAGGCAAAGTGGAGAGCATTTCTGTTTCCAGAGCTGAACTGCAGGCAGCGTAGATGGACGGTCACTGAGGCAATCAACAAATGAATTGTGGCTTAAAATAAGCCAGGCAGCCACGGAATTGGAGAGATGGTCACCCAGGGCAAGGAGGTGCCACCGAACGAAGCACCTGAGGTAAAGAGGCCAGGGGGAGGACCACCCCAGCACCTGACTAGGAATCCCTGAGGTAAAGAGGCCAGGGGGAGGACCACCCCAGCACCTGACTAGGAATCCCTGAGGTAAAGAGGCCAGGGGGAGGACCACCCCAGCACCTGACTAGGAATCCCTGAGGTAAAGAGGCCAGGGGGAGGACCACCCCAGCACCTGACTAGGAATCCCTGAGGTAAAGAGGCCAGGGGGAGGACCACCCCAGCACCTGACTAGGGATCCCTGTGCCTCTCTGGCGGCTTACCGCATACCCAGGGGCACTCAGAACCCCCTTGAGCCTCACATCGTCTAGGAAGACGATGGGAGTTTTACTTGAATGCACAGAACTCACAGGAGCTGGAGGCTGCGTGTTCCCAGCAGGCTGAGCAGAGAGCCCCGTGGAGTACGTAGGGTGCTCAGCAAAGCCCACAGCGAGGAGCAAAGGGAGCCTGGAGCAGTGCTTATTCTGGATTGTCCCTGAAATGACTTAATGAGAAGCCTAAAAGATCAACGTCCTAAAACAAGGCCATCGTCTAATGACCTTTAAAGACATGACACTAAATCTGGCACCCCGTCACCTAAAATCTTCAATATTTGTCACCCAGTAAAGAATTATTGGATGTATAAAAGATCAAAAACTTGTAACCGACTTAGAGAAAAACCACTCAATAGAGGCAGTTGAATCAAAGAGTTGGTCTGCAACAGGGAACTTAAAAGATCTGTTATCAATATGTCGCCTATCCTCAAGAATAGAAAGGAAAATATGAACCAGTAAGAACACGAATGGTATAAAAGAGAAGAAACAGAAGCTGTAGAGATGAAAATCAAATCTTAAGTGAGAATTTCACTTGATAAAGTCAAAAGAAGTAATTCATT
This sequence comes from Sciurus vulgaris, assembly GCF_902686455.1. Classification (NCBI taxonomy): domain Eukaryota; kingdom Metazoa; phylum Chordata; class Mammalia; order Rodentia; family Sciuridae; genus Sciurus; species Sciurus vulgaris. The sequence goes on from NC_136470.1 coordinate 141,607,864, forward strand.
TCAGTAAATGTGAAGGCATGGCAATAGAAGCCATTCAGAATGAAGCACAGAGAAAATAAGCACAGAAAAAGAAGAAAACTTCAGTGACCTAAGGGACAATATGAAGCAGTTTACTTTACAGGTAATTAGAGACCCAGAATGAGAGGAGTGAGGGGAAGGGGCAGAACTCACAGACAAAGTTCTTGCATTTGTTGAAAACTAGAAACCTACAGATCAAGAAAGCTTGCAGTTCCTGAGCAAAACAAGTCCCAACAGAACTATCCTAATAATCATAAGCTAACTGTTGGAAATTGCTGGGATTTGAGATTGGAGATGGATGTGGAGACCGAAGGAGGTGAAGTTAGGGACGTGGCTCAGATGAGCCCCAGATAACTGAAGCGTCCATGGCAGGCATGAATTCTTATCTCTGACTTTAATTATTGGCAAAGTGTTTTGGTCTGGCACTAAAAGTAAAGAATAACACAAAGTAAAACGAATGCCGTGCTGTAGACACTGTCACAGGAAAGGGTTTAGCAGCTTTTTAGCATGAAGACGTTGGGTACTAACTCTTGCTGTGCAAACAGAAATATGTTTACGGGCAATGCAGGAATCCACACCATTCATGCACCGAGCATTCACTGAGAACCTCCTATGATCCCAGCCTTTTGGTGGGGTGTATGGTGTCATCATGTAAACTACTGAAGGAACACTTACCACTTAAGCTATGCCCATAGCGGCTCCCTACTTTAGAGATTCTTGGTTGGTGTGCAAGTAAACTGAATTGTGCTTTACCTGGGAAAAATTCACACGTAATAATCTCTAAACTCCTCCCACAAATGTTTGTAGCAGTCGTAAAGTCATCCTTACATCAGAGTTCCAAGAGTTTAGAATTTTGATTCAACCAAGACTCTCCCCTGTGGAAGATACTGGGTATATTATCCTAGAATCCAAAGGGTCCAGAATTGAAAGGGACCTTAGAAATCATCTAGTATGATGGCTCTCAAGCAGCCATGAAAGGGGCCAGGTGGTTGCTCCGGAGGTGGCGAGGCGGCCTGAGTGCCGTGGAAGACATGGTGGGGTGGGGACAGGCCTCTCTTCTTACTCCTTCTCCCTTTCCTCTCAACGTGCAACCACTGAGGAAGAAGGGCCAAGTCAGGGGCAGAGGTTTTCCCAGGCCACTGGGTAGCATTCTTTCCTGACCAAAGGGATCCACCATGAATAACTCCTACCTTAATTCACTACTATCCCAGGCTGTTTTGTGTAAAGGGGCCTTACCTGTGTCTCTGGATAGCTCCTGAATGCATACGGGGACATTATTTTATTTTAGACTCTTTATGGTTGCTGACCTCAGGGATCCAGGCTAGGAAGGCTGGACTGAGTCTCTCACTTTAGACTTGTCACAAGTAGAAGCTGAGCAGAATTCCAAGCTATACAGCCTTGAGTCTTTCATAATACTTTCAAAAACCAAAAACTCATCAAATCTGAGAGGAATCAAAGGTGCACAAATGGTTTCAACTTCTATTTTGACTTCCACACTGTCTTAATAGCATCTACGAGCCATGTGAGGCTATTTAAGTTAAATAATATTTAGAACAAAAATCATCTTCTCAGCAGCAAGCTACATGTCAAGTTCCCAATGGCCACTTGTAGCGAGAGGCAGCTGAGATTTTAAAAATCCTGTTATTAGAGAGATTCTACTTGATAGCCTTGCCCTCTGTCTCGTCACTGTGAGATGCCACTGCTTCGTGAGAAAACCTCGGGGACCCATGATTTCCTTCTGCCATGTCATGCAGTTGTCGTGTCCCCTTGCCTGCCTTGTGCTTTTCGTCGTCCATCCCGCTTGTTTGCTCTGCGCATTAGAGAGAGAGGTCGACATTCCTACCCACGGCCCTCTCCCCTGCTACCACCCTTCCACGTCTACAGATCACTGTGACGGGAGCAGAAAAGGCGGGGGTATACCAGATCTCCCAGAAGCACTCTGCCTCTGATGTGTCTCAGTGAATATCCTTTCCCCAAGCATCTCCCAGGAATCAGGTCACGGTGCCTGGAATTCTGACACATTCCTCAAAACTTTTACATTTTTTCCATGTCCATTACTGAAATGTTGCTGTGTCTCTAGCTGGCAGCTGTGCACCAAGCTGGTCTCCATATGGAGCTATTTGCAGCTTAACAGGCAAATACTCCTCGATTTACAGAACCTGGAACAAAAAGGGCTTTGGCAATTAGTAAGGACAAAGTTTGTCAGAGGGAGGTTTTATGAACATGCCAGGCTGCTTCTGAAAATGGAAACTTTCTTGCAATGAGAGGTGAGACCAGGAAACATGACGGTCCTATTTTCTCTAAGGCAGGACACTATGAGATGGAACAACCTGATTTTGATCTGGATCTATAGTATTCTCCTTTGTGCCTTTGGAAACTCTACATAACCTCTCTGGTCTTTAGTTGTCTAATCTTGAAATGCATTTAAAAGTAACTTACTAGGGTAGTGAAGGACGTATAGAGAAGGCCTAGCTTTGTATTAAACAAATATTAGGAAATGATGAGACGGAGCTATTAATGGGGCATCCTGTGGTCTCTTGGTCACTTTTAAGCTTATAAACCTTCAGTTTCTAAGACAACATGATGCACACATTCAGTATCCTTCTCTCAATGTCCTTTACTCTCTGAAGTAGGACTTGAGTGGCGAGTGGTCACAGGCAGAGAATGACTCTGAATTGGAAAGAAAGTACAGGAGGGAGCTTCAGTGGAATGGTGAGGGCCAAGACTGGCTACTTGGGACAGAAGGTCCTTATTCAGAGGTGTTGGAGGAGACCAGGATAGAGATGATGACATAGGACCTGGGGCTCGGCAGAGGTGGCTTGAGTGTGTGTGTGTGTGTGTGTGTGTGTGTGTGTGTGAGAGAGAGAGAGAGAGAGAGAGGTGTGAGTATGTGTGAGAGAGGTGTTTGTGTGTGAGAGAGGTATGTGTGTGCAGTGTGTGTGCATGTGAGTGATAGGTGTGTGTGCATGTGTGTGTGAGAGAGAGGTATGTGTATGCAAGAGAGGTGTGTGTGTGGTGCGTGTGTGTGAGAGGTGTGTGTGTGTGTGTGAGAGGTGTGTGTGTGCATGTGTGTGTGTGAGAGAGGTATGTGTGAGTGAGAGAGGTGTGTGTGCACTGTGTGTGTGTGTGTGAGAGGTGTGTGTGTGCATGTGTGTGTGTGAGAGACGTATGTGTATGCAAGAGAGGTGTGTGTGTGTGTGGTGTGTGCATGTGTGTGAGAGGTGTGTGTGTGTGAGAGAGAGAGAGAGGTCTGTGTGTGTGAGAGAGGTGTGTGTGTGCATGTTTGTGTGAGAGTGAAAGAGGTGTGTGTGTGTGTGTGTGTGTGTGTGTGTGCGCAGCGAGCACAACACCAGACTCCTCAGGGCCTGGGTCCAGCGAGGGTGGGTGGCAGCCGTTCCTGGTGGTCTTTGGTTGCTTGGATCCGCCAAGTTCTCACTGCTTTTCAGTCATGACAGAAAACTGGGTATATTTTGGGACCTATTTTGTGTCTATAAAACCGAGCACGTCTTTCCCTTAGGATTCTTTTTTAAGTCTAGAGGGCAGGAAGATTTTAAGGAAAATAATCACAAGGAAATAAGGACCATGATGTGGTGACTCAGGGTGCAGTGTGGCCCGAGGGTCCCCGTGGGGAAACCGACTCTCCACGGCCAGGGAAATGGGCACGGGGGTGCCCTCCCGGCGGCTGCCTCTGGAGAGAGGGGTGGGTTTATTTAACGTAGAGGGACTCCTTCCCTATGTCCTGCCTGTCACACCCTTTAACAGGAACCATCTAGAATCAAATTTAAGCATTTAATTTACGATTGTCCCAGGAAATTATAGTAATATTCCATTTGATCAAAAAGGATCATTCAACAACCTCAACCAGTGGAGTTAAAATATTTCTTATTGGCACCTGGCTGTCACAATGTTCTTTAAACCATCATTTCCTTTCAGTTTTTACATTACATGTAATCCTAACGACATTTAAAAATTTCTTTAATGTTTGATATTCCCTAAGGGCCAAAGGGTGGCACCAAGTGGGAGATCTGAGGAAATGGGACAATTTGAAAATTAAGACTCAGGAAGGAATCTGAAATTTGAAAGAGTATCAAGAAGATTTTGTTGATAACGCTGGTATTGCACTGGCAAGGCGATGTGGAATGCGGTATGAAACTTCCTTTAAAAGGACTCAAACAGAATAGATCTGTGGTAAGTGACAAGTGATGAGCATCCCACTTGGCACGTTCATTTGTGTGGATCATCGGTTTTCCTGGTGATGACTGATAAGCCAGGTGCTGTGAAGTCTTTAGACAGAGCTGCTCGTGCCTTCCAGATAGTTGCCCAAGTCCTAGAACTTTGCAATAAAACTATTATAAACTTTTCTCTAAGCTTTGGTTTCTGTGTCAGGTGAAAAGCCTACACTTTGGGAAAGATTTTAAGGAAAAACATAATTCTGCCTTACGAAGTTTGTGTAACAGAAAATAGAAGTACAGATCCAGGGTATTCACTCACCGAAGACTGGTTACGAATATTTGTATACATGTGAAGGGTGGCATGTGGTGCTTCTTATCTAATGTAGCTCATGCTGGCAAGAGTGACCCGAGGGCTTGCGTCAAGTGATTCGGAAGAGAGAACTAAGATCTTAAAGAAAGGAAAGAAGAAAAAAAGAGAAAGAAAGAAAGAAAGGAAGGAAGGAAGAAAGGAAGGAAGGAAGGAAGGAAGGAAGGAAGGAGGAAGGAGGGAGGGAGGAAGGAAGGAAGGAAGGAGGAGGAGGGAGGGAGGGAGGGAGGGAGGGAGGAAGGAAGGGGAGGAAGGGAGGAGGAAGGAAGGAGGAAGGAAGGAAGGAAGGAAGGAAGGAGGAAGGAAGGAGGAAGGAAGGAAGGAAGGAAGGAAGGAAGGAAGGAAGGGAGGAAGGAGGAAGGAAGGAGGAAGGAAGGAAGGAAGGAAGGAAGGAAGGGAGGAAGGAGGAAGGAAGGAAGGAAGGAAGGAAGGAAGGGAGGGAGGGAGGAGGAGAGGGGGGGAGGAGAGAGAGGGAGAAAGAAAAGAAAAAAAAAAGAAAGAAGAAGAAGGAAAGGAAGGAAGGAAGGAAGGAAGGAAGGAAGGAAGGAAGGAAGGAAAGAAGGAAGGAGGAAGGAAGGAAGGAGGAAGGAAGGAAGGAGGAAGGAAGGAAGGAGGAAGGAAGGAAGGAAGGAAGGGAGGAAGGAAGGAGGAAGGAAGGGAGGGAGGGAGGAAGAGGGGGGGAGGAGAGAGAGGGAGAAAGGAAAAGAAGAGAAAGAAAGAAAGAAAAGAAAAAAGGAAAGAAAGAAAATGAAATCAAAGTTCTTTTCAGATAAGTATTTTCAACCAAATACAATTTTAAAACTCAACCTTCCAGAGTAATTAAAAAAGGTTCCATTTCTTAGGTAACAATTAACTTCCAGAGAACTTTCATTTTATTAAAATGTGTTCAATGTAGAAGTAATAATAGCTACAGTACCATTAAAATTGTGGAACTAAAATAAAGGTCTCTTACTAGAGAATAAAGCACTCGTTTAAAGCAGAATGGTAGTGAATACCTCATTCTTACTCCACCATAATTTTGGGCCCTGGTTCAGCCCCTTTTGAGTGATTTCAGCAGTTTGTGCACAAGGAGGCCTCTTTAGTAACTGTGTTTCCTCCAGTTCACCCTCTTCATTTCATGATGTTAATCTTTCTAGAGCAGAGCTATCCCTCACCTCCATACTAAGAAACCTTCAAAAGCTCCCATTTTTAACTGAGTTAAGGACAAACCTGTACCTTAAATCCTCCACCCTAGGAGTTTTCAAATAAATTCTCAGAGATCTTCAGGATCCAAATTTATTAGCAGTTCCACAAAATTTGGGTTCACTTGCAATGGATGCTGAGACTCCAGTGTCCTCTGTCACCCTGGGGTTCAAATGCCTAGGTGTCGTTGGATGAGAACATGATAGGAGTAATTATGCCAACTTGTAAGCTATAAAATAACTGTATCCTAATTATCACTCTGAAATCTTTTACAGGAGAGTTCTGCATGGCATTTTATCTGGAAGAAGTTTGGTCCACTAAAGGAACTTGAAAAAAAGTTGCTCTACAACATGCTTGTACTTCTATCACCGAATGTGCCACAATTTCCTGTATTTCTATCAGGCAGGTTCTTGGATCCCAAATTCCCATCTCCTCACCCGATTCCCATGCTGCCATGTTGAATATGCCTGTGGCCAGCAGGTCCTTCTATCCAGCTGTTCCACGAGGCCAGTTAGGAGTAGCAAGGGAGAGATCTGAAGGCTTTTTGAAAAGTAAGGTGGCCATATAAATAACGGATCTGCTTTCCATAGCTATCCAATTTTCTCTTGATTTTTGATTGTGTTTATAGCACCTGATGAATCTTTCCCCCATGTTTTCTCGGAATTTGTTGCCTGGAGGGTCAGAATGATATCTTACGTTGCAGTTAATTAACTACCAAAATTTTAAGGGAAGGAATGGAGTACCAGGATTTCTGAAAGGGAAAATAAGCAGCACCGTAACAGACATTTCTATAAGTTGTGCACTTTATGAACTCTGCCTTGTTAGCATTTTAGAGCGACTGCGGAATGCAGGAAACGTGGTTGGTGATACTGAGGATGACCAAGTCAGCATCGCTGGTGAGTGCTTATCCCAGGCACTTCTCACCTCATCCTGAGGGCTGCATCTCACTGTGAGAAGAAAAACATCGAGAACGCAAGAGGTCAAATCTGTTGCTCAATGTTACGATGGGTGTAAGAAGGAGTCAGGACTGAAACATGGGTCTGTCTGACTCACGAGTTCATGTTCTTTCTAGTGCATGGCATGGAAATTCCCCTAGAATGGAAACCAAGAAGAGAGCAATCATGTGCATGACATCTTCATACGAGAAAGCTGCACTCCTACTACTCAACGCGTGGATGTGGAGACTCCGTCCTGTCTGTTATGAAATTCTTGCCTGAGGTCTATCCGCCACAAAACAGCCATTTGACTAAAGTCTGCCTTAGTTACTGGGCAAAGCACTCTTCCAGCTGGGTGATGAAGAGTTTCCATCAGAATGAGTGACAGCAGAGGGGACAAAACCAGAGCTGTGAGCGCCTTCCTTCAAGGTAGGAACTCAACTCCAGCTGCTGCGAAGGAAGAATAGAAAGGTGCGCAACTTCACTGCAGATGGTGAGCACTCTGCGATCGAGACCTGAGGCGTGATCAAAGCCGAGTAACAAACAGGAGAGGCAGACTTCCTGTCCCTGCAGAATGGCCCCGAGTATTGATCACATGCTCTTCGAGGTCCTGGGGAGTCCAGACTGCCAGCGCATGCCCTGGCTCGCTGCTGAGCTGGCCCGAGCGCGGCTGCCCCTTCCCTGGGCCTGCCAGCAGGCCGGAGTCCCACGAGCCACTCCTCCCTTGCCTTCCCCGCGGTGGGCTGTCTCCCTTGTCACCCTTTGCCTGTGCCTGAAAACCAGTTGCCTCAACCCCGAGGCATTGACCAATTCAAAATTCATCCTTAAGCTGTGGACCTAAGGTTTCATTTTGGTGTTTCCTGGTCATTTGCTGCCCTTGTTTCTTTCTGAGTTTGAATGCCTAATTATAATACGATCAGCACAGCAGCAGTTTCTTCCTGTTCAGTGCTTTGAAAGCAGCTCCTGTGAAGCCCTGGAGGCCACCCCGAGGGTTCTACTCCAGGGCCAGCCAGCAGCCAGGCCTCTGGGGAGGGAGCAGAGTCCCAGTGCAAAGAAACCAGCTCTGTGGTTCCCTTCCCAACACCCAGAGCCTGTTCACCAAGCCCAGGAGCCCCTGGCCTCCCTCTGCCTCCACCCCTCCTTCTGCCTCCTGGTTTCCCTGACCCCACTGCCTCCCGGGTCCTGTGCGTATTGATCTGAAGTACGAGACTTCTGTTTCATGTGAACATCTCCCCTAAGTCAGAGTGAGGAGAGACAGTTTAGACGACAATACTGTCCGCAGATTTTTCACATATGAACGAGACATTCTGCACATAGGTGATTATAATCACGTTCACTTACAAGATTTCACATATATTTTAAAATGAGAAGCAATTTATGTCTCTTAAACCTAGCCATCATTTTGTTATAAAGTGTGTGAAAATTGTAGCTGACACCGATCTAACTCTCCAGTTCTCATCGTATTAGGTACTCGGCTGAGCATTGGAAGTTGTGCTTTTTATATAACCTTGAAAATCAAAAGCTATCAGTAAATGAGACTATTATTACTATTATCCCTATTTAACATGTAAGGGAATTGTGGAATTTGCAGAAATTAAGCAGCTTTTCTAACATCCCACGTGTAGTAAGTATTCAGATCCAGGACTTTAAACTAAATCCTATTAGCTAAATAAAACAAAATAAAATAAATCATGAAAATAAAGTGCTTAACCACATACACTGCTACAGACTTTAAATTATGAATTTTAAGCTGTATCTTGAAACATGTTTGGTGAAAACCATTTCTTGTAAAGTTGTTATAGGATAAAAGAAATAATACGCAGAAAATAGACTGGTCACATTTCTCAGAGAATTAATTTGGATTAATAATAGAGTAAGTTCCAATAATAAACTCTACTTGTATTTCACCTTATTAGGATAAAGATGGCTCTTTTTCCCTCCTTGTAAAGACATTTTCAAGTACCTCAATAAAAATGAGGAAAGTTGGGGTAGCATGGTCTAAAATAAGGTATACTGATTCTCCTTTGCTTTAACATCTTCCCCCGAGTTGCTCTTATAGCTGGAAAAACAAGAACTTGTTGCTGAGGGGAAATAATCTCTTAACTTTTGGATGAAGCCGTATTTAATGAAGACATCTCCTTGAGAACAGGCATATTATACATTTACCTTAAACACCGGGTGACCCTTGGACTTGACTTTTGAGTTGTAGCATTTACATATTTAGCATATTCGTATGCAGTTTCTCTTGTGGGCAAAGAACTTCAGGCAACCAAGAGGCCCTGAGTTCTTGGTGTCCGTCCATGCTTGCCTTGGTCCTACATTCGCCACATTGACAGCCACATTTAGCCCTTCCCCTGAGGGAGTCTATCAAGACTAGCCCGTGGGACCATCTCCCCACCTCAGGTGAGGGTGGAGAATGTTCGCAGAGCCTCAGACCAAATCAAACAATGCTGTCAGCCCCTGACCCCGAGGCCCAGCCCAGGCCACCCACGACCACTGCCGAGCCGCCACTGCTGACTGAGTCACTCGCATTCACACTAATGAGCCTGGGTTGGGGACTCTTTTGGACCCTGTCACCTGCTACATAGGTCACTTTCTAAGGAGTCCATCTACGTGGCTCAGTTCCTGCACCCACAGTCCCTAATGGCCCCAGCTGTTGGAGATTCCAACATGTTTTGAAATGAGTCTAATACTTCATGTCAGAATCAGTTGGTATGTTATTTTAATTAGATCAACTTTGTCGAATGCAATTTAATGGGGAAGCTCAATTTTTTAAAGCCCAAGTAACAAGAAATGAAGAAAGAGTCGAAATAAGAGAACAGAAATGAGAAAATCCAAGATCTTCCCCCATCCACCACCCACCATCCACACACCTATTCAAGGTCTTAGAAGGCACGCAGTCTTAATATTCCAGATTTAGTCCAACGAATCCTGAGTGTTCTCTCTCTCTCTCAGTGGAGATTTATTTTAAGGAATCGATGTGGGGGCTTCAAGTATGAAACCCACAAGGCAAAGGCAGACTAGCACTCTGCCGACTTGGGGAAGAATGTACATGTCCCTGGAGCCTGAAGGCTGCCCGGAGATGAAATTCCCTCTGCCTCTAGGGGACCTGGCTCTTTCTCTCTTCAGGCCTCCAGATAACTGAAGGAGGCTCACCCACAAGGCTGAGTCATCTGTGATACTCAGCATAGGGGTTCAAATGTTAAACACATCTGAAAAGCACCTTCACAGAGACACTGGACTGATGCTCTACCAGACTCTTCAACGCCACGGCCAAGCCAATTTGGCATGTAAAATCGACCGCCACACCAGGGTCCTCCATCCAAACTGTTCTGATAAATAAGGGCTCATAGCAGAAGAGGAGGCACCCTGTGGCAGCCTCCTTGTCCCACCTGTCTCCTGCTCCCTTCTCCCTTCCTAGGAAAGCGTGGCATTATTGTGCAAAGGCCAGTGAGGCCTCCTTAGATTCTGAACGTGAGTCCTCCCTACAGCTACTGTTGGCAGGGAGATAGGAGCAGACTTTATGGGGTACAGTTTGGGGAGGCTGCAGGAACCAGCCGGTTCAGCTGGTGTCAGGGCCTCCGGTCCTTTACCCACCCTTCTCCTTGCCTGGAATTCGAACGATGACTGAAGCTGGAGCAAAAGCCTGTGCTCTCCAGAGCCGAGGGGACCCGCGGGAGCGAAGTCCCAACATTGTTGAGCTGATGAATCAGCACCGGGAACTATTTCTGGATTTCTTGTTTTGTTTAAAAAAAAAAAAAAAAAAAAAAAAAAAAGACTCCTTTCCTGGGTCTCAGCCATGCACATGATGGAAATCCCGATGGACAGGGACAAGGACCGGAGGACCCCAGAAGATCTGGAGCAGAGGACGGCAGGGAGGCCCTGAGAGGACTTGAGGAAGCAAGCGAAGGAGCTGGGGGAGGTCTCAGTGAGCAGGGGCTGAGCGCCTGCACAGACAGGGTGCTGGATGCTGCTGCGAGGTCCGTGAAAGGCAGCGGACAGCACGGCCGGGCAGAGCAGAGGCGTCGGGTGAAAGGCCTAAACTCCCCGTCACCAGGTGGGGGCAGGTCAGGAGGAAGGCGCTCAGAGGCTTGTCCCCTTCCCTCTGAACCTCTCCACGTGCAGGACAGGAGGAGGCAGGGTGGATGACTGCGCTCATCTGCAGTCTCCCCGCCTGGCCTCCGGGCAGACGCCTGGAAAAGCCTCGTCTTGACCGGTCCGCCAGGGCCTGCACCCCCATCCCGGGTGTTTGCACATGTGAACTGATCAAGCCAGCTGCAGATTCCCACCTGGTTGCAGGAGCTGGACCACCAATCTCTTCAGACGTTGTTTCCTAATTATGAAAAATGAGTTTGGGAGGTGGAGGTGGTTTGGGATGATATAAATCAGCTCCTGCTCAGGGGCAGAGGGGTGTCTCTGAGCTTTCCATAGTCACCCACAGTCTTCCCCAGAAACACCCTCCTGATGACTAGCAAGAGATCCCAGGACAGGATGGCCCGCAGTGCTGTAAGTACACGGGAGGGTGTGTGAGTCTAGTCCTGGACGACCTTGGGCCGAAGGTCATTTGCAGGAAATGAACACATATATCGTACTGTCTCTGGGGAAAAGAGAAGGTTTCAGTCCAGTCCAAAGTCGGAGGTGTGGGTGAGAGCCAAGACGTATCTAGCACAAAGTCAACCAGAGAGTGAAGCTGCAGCGTCGGAAACAGCGAGTTGGCAAGTTCAAGGTCGAGCTGCCGCTGAGGACTGAATGCGGGGCAGGGGCCGCCTGTCCCTCTTCCCTCCTCTTCTTTTCCTTTGAAAGACCGGAAACAGGAGCTAGAGTTGTGGCTCAGCGGTAGAGCGCTTGCTGGCATGTGTGAGCCCCTGGGTTCGATTCTCAGCACCACGTATAAATAAATAAAATAAAAGTTCTGTTGACAACTAAAGGCAAAAAAGAAAGAAAGAAAGAAAGGAAACAGGAACCAGCAAGACCTGATTGAAAGTCTGCAATGATGGCTGCTGAGAAGAACCAGGGTGGCAGGAGAACAGGAGCACACCCCGTGGAGCCATCCCCTTGTCTTTCTCAAAAGCCAGCTCACGGCTGTGGACACTCGGCTCTGTCACAGGTCAGCCCTGAGAAGCCTCCTGGGAGGCCGGAAATGAATATCAGCCTTTTCCTCAAGTCTACGCTTTGCACACCCCCTGTTGTCAGAAGGAGAAACTCACGCAGGAACCGCGTCCCGAGCGTGGGCTAGACTGAGCACTGAGCCCGATTTAAAGACGAAGAGGATCAATCTCATCATGTTTCACAAGGACAGCAAACTTTCCGTGAAGAAGTATTTTGCTAAATAAATATGTACGTCTAGCACTTGATAAGTGAGTGAATCTGTATTTTAGATATTCCTGGAAGAGCCCACTTCCTATCAGGAGACAGCATCCACGGAGACTTCCTTGGAAGGACGCGGCTACATCCTTTTTTTCTCCTTTTCTCCTTCTACCCTTCTCTCCCTTGCCCATTCCCTGTGCTTTGGTGGCCTCAATTTTCTTCTGGCCAAGCCATCGGTCGGCTAATCAGCATCTAACCGTTGTTGAGTGTCTACCGCGCAAACGCAGCTTTATTCAGTGTTGACGACGAGCATCCCCATCTTGGATGAAGATCGCTCAGAGTGATGCAGCCAGTGAAGATAGGACAGCCTTTCCATTTTTCCTGAACGAAACGATCAGCTCTAAAAAAAACAGCACCCTATTCGGTGACTCCAATTCTGTACACGGCCGGGCTGTGGTCATAGGACCCAGGAGGGAGTCCGCGGTGCCCGGGGCCGAAGGAGCCTTGGGGGTGACATGAGCAGAGAACGTGGAGCTTGGAGTTTTCAGTTGAGCAATTTCCTTGTGACTTGTGGGGAAATATTTTTTTATGCAACGGAGTTTATCTGTTTACGGTGACGGTTCATAGAGCCAAGACGGCCTAACAATGACCACACAGAGCCGAGACGGCCTAACAATGACCGCGGCTCCTTGACACCTTCCCCTCTGTCCCCACCATGCCTGCTGGGGGCTCTGTGGTGTGGCAGTCGTACGCCGTGGGTCCCCAAAAGGCAGAAGAACGGGAGCCAGGAGGCTTGTTCGTGTAATCATGAAACACATTCCCTTTTGGACAGTAGGGAAAGTACATGGTGAGCCAAAGGCTGATTTCCACAGTCACCACAGGGAAGGCGACACTCCAAACGGGGACTTTTGTTTGTCTGATGGTTCAATGACTTTATTTTTAACTTATTCTATTTAAGAAGCTGAAATATGTTAAATCTTCAGATAATATAACAAACATAAACACCTCCAGAAGTTTTGCTTAAGACAGAGGTATGCTCTACTTTAACTCCAAAGAGACACATTCCTGATCATTTAATTTCTAAAATAATAATGATGGTAAATGGGACAGGAAAACCTATGTTTTCCAAATCTTCTGAGAGCATAGGTACTTATATTTAAAACAAAGTAGATTCAAGTCTTTCATGTGAGAATTGATAAACCACTCAGTTTCACTTAAAGTGTTTATCACCTCCTTAATACTGTTTTTATGTTTGAGCCATCAATAAATGTTATGCCTTAAAAATAAGATTAAAGTTCAAAATAACCTATTTTTAAAAGTCACCGAATTGTCTGATTATATTCAAATATTATTTGCATACTCATACTAGATTAAAAATAATTTAAAACCTCAGCATTCCTAAGGAGACACCTATTTCAACAGCACAGCATGAGAGCTGAATACACGATATAATCAGTAAAATTTAGGAAACTACTAAATTTAGTGGACTACTATGAGATATTTTGTCATCTGTTAAAGTCTTCTACTACAGGTGGGAAGAAATCTAGGAAATTTTAAGCATCCAAAATTATCATCTAAGATGAACACAAGTCCATAAGAGAAGAGAGGAAGTGTGACCGGCCGGCCATGCAGACCCGGAATAGCTTCGCCCAGGCGGCACCTTCAACACCAGTGCCTGAGGACCCGGGCTTGCGAGGCGGGGACAGGGAAGATGGCACGGCATACAGGAACGACGTACCTGCAGCACTTGCCTGGTGTTTCAGAAACAACGAGACGTTTTACGTAGGTAAGATGGAAGCCGACTCCGGGCCCTCTGTGCTCTGAGTGAGTACAGGAGAGTTTGGTGTCAGATGTTAAAGGACTTTTTAGATCAAATGAGAAGAGGTTAAAAGCGGGCGCAGTCATGTTAGAAAGCCAACGGAGCTTCAGGATGCAGAGCATCATTGTTCAAAACAGAACAGAGACTAGATCCTGTGAAACCCCTCCTTTAACCAAGTTTTATTAAGGGAAAATTCATCCCCTCAACCACACAGTCCTGGAGCCTTAGGTATCTGGGTTCACTGCCTCCCCTCAACTCCGTGTATGTTCGTCACCAAATCCTACTCTTTGGGTTCCACATCGTCTCTTGCCTCTTTGTTTTCCTTTCCTCTCATCCTCCCTGCCAGATTCAGACTTCATTTACCAGCTCTCCCCTGGACTTTGAAGCCCATCTGGTTTTGGGGATGCACCCTCTACTGTTTCTACTTTTGCAAGTGTATCCCCCATTTAAATGGAGCTGTGGATTCTTTGCAAAGAATAACCAAACTTTTCGTACAATTTCACCTCTTCAGACCTGTGCAATGCCTATGGTTTGCTATGATTAATTTATTACTGCTGTGTTTGTATGCACAACCCTTAGCACCAAAGAAATCCTGAAGCACAAAGTGCTCTGTAGCAAATGATGATCACTGAATGTGAGAAGGGAGTCTCCACTGAGCCCCTCCGTCCTGGAGAGCAACAAAAGCCAGGCTAACCCTTGCCTTCACGTAGGAGAGAAAGCAGAAACTGCAGATGGCCAGTGCCCATCTGTCCTTTATTCAGTTCAAGACAGAAGTTGAAGAACGTTGACCACTGGGCTGAATTGGCTCCAAGATATTTTTTATTTTAACTGCATCATTTAAATAAATATTTGCAATTTGGGATAATTCACCCACAAAAAGTCAAGCTCTGTGGCTTTTGTTGAAATACAGAACATCTGTCAATGCAGGATCCACACTGAGGTGGTCCTACATGGAGAAGGACGGTCACTTGAAAAGCCACCACCTTTTACTGCTTCTGGGTCACATTTGATCTGCGTCCTCTCAGACAACTCTGGTGCTAGTGAGGGGAAGGGAGGCCTGAGGATGCCTGATGCCGAACTTTCTGTCATTCCAAAGAGAAGTGTTCTCAGGGCCAGAATTGGACTTTTGAAGTTATGATAGTGGAAGAGTGTGATGTCTTCTGAACACTGAGTGTAGAGATTTTGACCAGCTGGGTGCAATGCCAATCATTTTCTTGGGTGGAATGTAAAGCAACCTTTTCTTCCTATGTCTTATCCATCACTCTTTTAAGAAGAGTGAGCATCAGATACATTTTGATAATAGATAAGAAATAAATGATCTTCCTCATAGAAAGTTGGGAAATGAAATGGGTAAAAAAACAAATAATTCATGGGCAACCATGATCAAGAGAATTGCTAATGAGAGAAGAAGTTGATAGAGAACTGAGAACAAGAGCTCTTGCCTTTTCAGATGTTCAAAGCCACCAGGGAACACCACAGCCTGGCGCTGGAAAGCATGCAAAAGAAGGGTAGAGAAGTCCCCGACCAACAAAAACCGACTTCCCCAAATAGCTTCCGGAACTTGCCTTCAGTTAGCCAGACCATGAAAATGGGGAAGGAGGTGGGTCTGTGGTCTCTCCCAGGTTCAGAAGAGCCATACTTTGCTGTTCTGATCCTAAATCACCTGCACTTCCACACAGAGCTGCGTGTAAATGCACCCGCTGCCTGAACCCTCACTGAACATGGCGGAGCTCAGCTGTGGAGACAGAAGCCAGCTGACCCACAAGACTGCATTGGGTAGCTTGTATTCAATATCCCAGGGACTCATTCCCTAACATTTGTATTGCCCTGGCCAGGGACAACCCTCAAGCAACCTGGAAAGGACTTGATGGAGCCAGGAAACAAGTATGGATCTGCTGGCTGGTGGGCTTGTTGAGAGGTACGTGAGCGGGTAGTGGAGGAAAGGAGGAAAGCCAGTCAAGACAGAAAGTCAGTGTCTGAATTCCTTAAAAAACTTGGTTCTGCTTTCAAACTGTTTTAGAACCAGAGCCTGAACCATAGAAATTGTCCTTATGGGGAACAAAGCCCAGAAGAGAAAAAAATTACATGCAAATCTTGACAAAGTGTTTCACATTTGAACTTAAATCTAGGATGATTTTTTTTTTAACAACAGAATAAGGAAGTAATTTCAGAAAGAAAGTCAGAAACAGCTTAGTTTTCCTTTTTAAAAATACAGAGAAATAAATTGATTTATGTTCCTGTTATGTTGCATTGGCTATTACATTGATTAAAAATTATAATTAGAAAAGAAATAAAGAATAATTCCATACTGAAGGAGTTATTTTTAAAGGGGAACCAAGTGTGCATTATTACTGCAACACAAGTTCCCAGAGCTGGTGGTAATTTTTCGAGTTCTGGTTAAGGGACATTTTATGTGGATTTTCCCGATTTGCCTCACGATTCCATATCTGCATCTGAATCTTGTCAAACGTGTCATCTGTGTACACACGTACTTGCACTGCCACGGGTTGAGCCACTCAGGCCGTGGCCAACGAGTCACTTTCTGAGACAGCCAGATTCAAGGAGGAGCCAGGCCATTTCTTACTGTAGAAGTGCTTTTGCTAGCTTCCATTCTCCCAAATGTGCTTTAAAGATTTTGGAATTTATGAAATAAATAACATGGTTTTATCATCCTTTCAGTCCATCAACTGGAAAAGAAGTGAATTATTACAAAGATACTCTTACTAGACTTGAAAAATATCATCCCAAGAATCCTCATTCTCAGCAGGAAGTAAAAAATGGATCATCACCTTTCAAATCAGAGACCTATCTTAAAAAACTCCACATCCTTGTTTATAATGCATTTTGTAAGTTATTTTTAGAGCTCAGTGAGTAGCTACTTAATTGCTGTCTGCTGCTTTAAATCATTTTTGGTTAAACAAGAGTTTTGACTCCTACAAACCAGTCAATTGGATGGGAACTACAACATTTTTACCATAACTCACAATCTTCCGAGACGATGTTTCACAACTCCTTGGTCGAAGCTGGCCAATATGATTTCTGTTACTATCCTATTTTAGCTTTTCAGTAAGAGCCAGCAAACAAAATTATATTCCTTCCCTTTTATGGCTTTCTGCAAGGCCCTGGCTTGTAGAGAAGGCATTTGTGAGGTTGGTAATAATAAAGTTAATGTTAAACAGGTTATATTTCAACTACCCACTTTGCAGGCTGGTCATTGACACATTTTGATCCTTTGCCACAAATTTGGTAAACAACCATGCTTTCCTCCCGTTTATCTATTTTTATTTCTGAAATCAGGTGACCTCTTTAAAAACTTCAGAAAAGTTAGTACATTTGAAAAGTCCAGGAAATATTGATGTGAAAACTTTTTGTTTGTTTTAAATAATTCAGGAGCCGAAGACGCTGAACTAGGTTCACTTTGCCAAAACACCAGGGTGCCAAGCTTCCCAGAAGACAGGAGTGACCAGTAACACCGCCACAGAAAAACCGCTCAGAAAGTGCAAGGGAAGATCTTGGTTCAGAGGCATGGTGGCCTGCCGTGAAACACAACCACTCCTCCAAGGTGACTAATCACACCAGGGTCTCTATCTGCAGAGCCCCAGAGGAACACCGGCCTCACACTTATTTCTAGACATTTCTTGCAAAGGTCTGAGCAATCCTGAAAACCGGAGTGGGAGTGAGCAGGGTCGTGGTGGCAGTGTGTTGGAGGTGGTCCCTGCAGACCCCTCTCTGCTCTGGCCAAACCTCCGGGTCCTCGGCTGTGTCCACAACACAGAGGACTTCAACCGTGCGCTCACCTACAGGACCAGGAAGAGTGCTGACCTTCTGTGCTCCGACCCAACAGATCAGCATTTTTTAGAGGCAAACAAAGAAAGCAAAAACTGAGTCAGGTAAAGGAGTGAGAAAGACGTCAAAGAGGCACGGCTAGCAAGAATGCACGCTGCGGTTTGTCTTCACACCTGAGCTTTGTAACTGCTGAAGGACTCCTCAGAGCAGGTTCTTAAGGTACACCTGCATTGACGCACCGAGACACTTGTGTGCTGTCAAGAATGTTGAACTCTTGGAATTCTGAATAATGTGCCATTTCCCATGTGAACCTCTGTCTTAAATAAAATAAAGGGATATTTTCATTCATTGTGTCTTACTGAAATGTTTATCTTATCAAAACCAATAGTGCACTGACAACAAGATTTTTCTTTTTTCTTTTTTTTTTTTTTTTTAGCTCAGCAGGTTTTGGGCCTGTACATACTTTATATGATCAGCAGTCATTGTTGAGCATTATACCTTATGCAATTGTTTAATTTCTAAAGTTTTAATGTCATTGATATACAACGTGTCTGAAAAATTAATAAAGATTTTTAGAAAATTCTTTCAGATCCTCAAAGACAAGTCCCCTCACACAACTTTATTATGTTTTGATTTTAGAAACCAAAGGAAGTCATCTTTCAGAACACAGAGATCCAGGATTTTAGTGATAGTGTGGACCTAAGAATTATCTCCTTCAACTGTCTCCATTTTGCAGATTGGAAAACAGAGGGTCACTGGAAGGCAACTGCTTGGATTCATACAGCAGTTGTGAATGTAGAGCTGATAGAGGAATTTGAAAATGAACCATCGAATTGTTGCTATTTAAGCCAATTTCCATTTAAAATTGCTTCAGTGACTATGTGAACCTCTGTCAATCTGCCATACATGGTGTGTTTTAGATCAGGAACTCAGTAACCCTCCTGAAAAATATTTTTTGTTATTATAGGGACATAAAGAGACAGAAGCCTTTATTTTTCATTTGCCTTGAGAAGTGTTTACAGAAAAAGCCCGCCTTCCGACCATGCCAAAATGGAACTCCGTGAGCGTTTCCATAATAACAAGCAGCAGAGCTGTGGTGTGGGAAGGCGGCTCCTTTTGCTACTTTAGGTAACTCTGTCTCAAAGCCACAGCTGCCCGGGCTCCGCACTTCCTCCGGAGTGTTGGGTGAACAACTGTGAGGCGATACGTGCATGGCGACCCGGCCTTCTCATTAGTCCTGTTTTGGAAGGATGACAATTTCAATAGACAATTCCACTGTGGCTCCTTCTCCAGGGGACTTCCACACCAACAAAGGAGAAAGTGGGGAGGACCGAGTGATGAAAGACTGTGCAACTACCAGGACATTTCAAAACCGTTTCCTAAGGACCAGGAGA
The DNA here is from genome assembly GCF_902686455.1 of Sciurus vulgaris. Lineage (NCBI taxonomy): Eukaryota > Metazoa > Chordata > Mammalia > Rodentia > Sciuridae > Sciurus > Sciurus vulgaris. Next base: position 141,626,844 of record NC_136470.1, read on the forward strand.
AAGAATACTGTGTAACCTCAGGAGAGAACGTTCAGAACCCAGGGAGGAACCTGTGTGTGCGCCCGCGCATCTGCACCTGTAGGCCCGTGAAAAATACTCTGAGGATATTGTCTGGATGTTTTTAATGGCTTACAGGATTTTGGAGAGCATATTTTTCCTTTTTAAAATAAGTGCCTGTGATACTTCTTATTATTTTCTGTAATATTTGTTTTTATTATCAGGAGAGATTAAATGTACCATAAAAAGATCTAGGGTGTGGAATACAAAGGTGCCTGTGCCGTTGCAGAGTGCTTGAGCCTGCCACTCAGCAGCATCTGCTCTAGAGGATGCTGGGTCCCGGCTAGCCTGCAGCTCAGAAGGGGATCACGAAACAAAAGACATTTTTTGCTCAGTAAAAGATTAGGGCAGTGCAAAGCGGAAGAGTCCGTGGAACAGGAAACACGAGCAGAAGGGTTAAGATAAGGAGCTGCGGGAAAGTCGGGACAGTTCTGGGTGCTCCTGCCCGTGGCGCAACTCAGGAGAAGGCAGAGGAGGGAGCATCCCTGAGCCATCTGCACCCTGCCGCCAGTTATGCCGCCATACTAACTTACTTCATTTAACTTTTGAGTTGTGTCATTGGCCGTCGATCCTCCTGTTGATTAGCCGTGATGACCCTACCCTGGTGTCATCACCTGGCAGGGCAGAATGACATGGGTTCATGGAACCGGATTTGTGGGTCCCCCAAATTCCACCCTGCGTTTCATTCCACTCTCTCCAGATCATTGTGATGAAGAGTTCAAAGGACAGCTGAGGTCTGGAATGGTAACGACTGTGTTATTTGGGTGGTCAGACGGGGGAATCTGTTAATTTCCTTTTCCAGGTAGAAATGGGCAACTGGGGAGAGGCTCAGTCTTAGCAAGGTGCTTCAGTTTTCCAGCAGAGGGAAAGCCAGCCCCAGAGCAGAGACCGAATGGCCATGGGGCAGCGCAGGCCCCCTGCAGTCCCAGGACCACGTTCGCTCCTGTGATGCGGAAATGTTACTCGCCTTCCAGGATCTCGGCTTCCTTCCTCTTCTTCAGGTAAACGCTTGACTGTTTTAAGGATGCGTCCTTCGTAGCAGCTGTGAGAACTAGTGAGAAAAGTGTGCAAGGGCCCAGAAGAGCCCATGGCACACAGTAGGCCTGCAGGAAGTGGGGCTGTCCTTCATTGAGCACCGGCCCCTGGTGTACCCTGCAAGCTGCCCCTGCCCGAGACCTTCGCCACTGCTCCTGAGCCTCCCAATTGGTGGCAGCCCACCCTCAGATCCTTAGGTGGGTGTGATTGTCATAAAAAGTGCCATCTCTGAAGCTTTCACTGCAGTTTTCCTGTTACGTATTCTGATTTTCTCCATGAACTTTAGTTTCATACTACTGAAATGTAAGAATAAAATTCAATGAAGTTATGATCCAGTTTGTACTTGGAGAAGAGAGAATCTCAGTAGTATAGAGAAGTACTCAAAGATCTTCAAGTTCAAGAGGCAGACAGGATTGTTCTGGTTCACGTCCTTCAATTTTAGCCAGAACTGCTTTTATTGTTGTTGTTGTTGTTGTTGTTGCTGTTGTTGTCTTTTCCAACTTGAGTGCTTCAGCCAGGGCACTTCTCTGGTCTCTAAGCGCTACCCTTCCACTGTGCAGCTTCTCACATTTGCATTCCTTACCTGGCTGCTGTTTTATTTCAAGCTCTTCTTTCCAGGGGCTCACTGGGGACAGCAGTGGCGCTTGAGCGCTAGTTAGGAATTCTGGGGCCTTCACTGCATACCTGTGAATCAGAGCTTTGGGAATGGAGTCCAGCAATACATGTTCTCTTATGCAGCAATATTTGCTAAATTTCAAGAAGTTCTAGTATAAATAGCCACATCCGGTGACTCCTACCCCTGCAAGTGCAGCATCTGTTTACTCGGCCATGTGACCTTGTCATCATTGCTCTTAAGGGGCACTGCAGCAGCCCTGTAAGCCTCGGGTTAGCACATGTAGAGAGCGCCCTTTACAGCAATCATTTGCAAAGCGTGTCTGTTCCTCTCCACGGGCTCCCTCTTATCCCACTCCCCGCTTACCACCTCCTTCAGACTTCCGGGGATGTGAGCACAGGGCTTAACTTTAGTGTTCTTTTGCAGCATTAGCAATTTAATCTTCTCTTTTGATAAGAAGCTGGGAGTCCCTTTATAGATTAAAAAATAAAAGCAAAAACCCAACCAATCAAAACAAACAGGAAACCTCCAAAACTGTTCTTAAAGTGTCTGAGATTTAAACAGCACAGATGCTTCAGACCAGCGAAGAGTGTGGCTGTTACACAGTGTATTTCATGTCAGCAATCCCTTGGTTTATGGGGCACTTAAAGTATCAACAAACTCCAGGGGGCACCTGAGTGTCCTCAATTGGAAAGACAGATTTTGGATGTGAAATAAATTGAATATGCTTGTAAGGCACTAGAAAATGAAAAGGGACCTAAGTTTTCTTTAGACTTATATTTATAAATGTTGATTTGGCTCTACTTGATATGTTCTGCCTTCCACATTTCTTTCTAAGGCAGGAAGCTGTTAATGCTACTGATCAAAAGTCCCATTTGCTTTTCCAAGATGTGGGACACATTAGTCAAACTGTGGACTAAGCGGTCAGAACCTAGATTGTCTTTTAGTCTGAAGTGATTGTACTGTTGTGGATGCTGGTAACTGGGAAAATCTGTTTGTCGAGTGCTTTCTAATTGCATATAATGTGAGATGCACTTTCAAAGGATTTGCTCTTTTATCTGCGTGTGGCTTGTTCTTCTAAGGCCGGGCAGACCATCTATATTCTGTGCCTCAATTCTTTTAAAAGGAAATGAGGAGAGATTTGGGGACATTTTGCAAAGGTATTTTGAAATACAAATAATAGCAGTTAAATACAGTAAAATGGAAATCAGTGCAATTTCATGATAGGTACAGAAGCTTATTTCTAGAAGGGATATTTATTCTCCATATCGTTCCTCATGAGACTATAGCAGAGCGGTATTCCCCTCTAGAGATATGAAGAGCTATCTATGAATATTGTTTACATTATCCCTGGCACATATTTTCCTTATCCAAACTTCAGTAATAGTATCTGTAATTATCTTGATGTGAGAGAAAAAAAAAATTTCATACTACTTTTACTTTACATAGCAAGGCTGACCCTGCATTCAGTATTTCTCTGAATACATTTTCAAAGTAGTCCATAGAGCACTGAAAATTATTTTGGGTGTATTGTCGCATTACTGTTTTTCATCAACTGCACTCAGTGCAGTTCTTGGCACGTTATAGACAATGCCTGTTGACAGCATAGACAAATGATTGCTAATACACATTGATTCGATGAATAATTTGGGCAGTTTAAAGGAACGTCTCAAAATGGATGAAGAAGCTGAAGCAGGCTATGATTCATCTTCATAGATTAGCTAGTAGGAGTTTAAAAACTGAACAGCAACCAAAAAATAACCCTATTAGGAATGACATCTGAGTCATAAGCCCAGTAACAGAAGCTCCTCCATTTTAAAGCGCATGTTCTGATCAAGTTCCTGGCAATCTCTTTTCTATCAGACAACTTTACATCAACATTCAGTGTGTCAAGAGGCGAGAGGAGCTGCCCATCACAGAACGCACGGAAATCATTTCTTCCCTACTTGAATCTAACCCTGTCTTCTCTTGATAGTAGTGGTACTGAGGTAATCATCAATATCAGCAGGTGATTTCATAGACAGACCTGCTAGAAGCTGCTTCACTCTACAAAATTCCTTTTATTAGGTTTTTCTGACTCATACATCTAATTTACACAAAAAAGCCTTTTCCAAGGATGGATATGTTTTACTTTTGTAATTTTTGCTAAGTCCCCAACTTTGGGGAACTTTTAAATTTTATTTGTATACCACTTGCATTTCAGAGCATCCTCAGATATCCACAAGTGGTATGTCTTCCAGTGATGGTAATGTTTTCATATCCATTTAAAAAAAAACTCCAAAAAATAAAAAATAAAATAAAACAAAAGCAAAAGAAGAAACAGTGCCGTAAAACACGCCTTACACTAACATGACTGAAAGTGAAACTTTGCGTGTGGTCAGTGTAGACTGAACTCATGAATGTTTCTCAACTTCAGTTCCTGCTTTAGGCAAATGTACTGTAGTTAATTATTAAGTCAAAACAGATTAGAGAGAGAGAGAGAGAAAAAAAAAAAAAACAGATTAGAGAAAAGAAGAAAGGTAGTTTCTAAACGTTTCCCCAGATTGAGAAGCTGAAAGATTAAGTCGCTGCTTCTTACTGTTTTCAGTGTTTTCTGGTCTTCGTCTCTGCCACCCCATGCTCTCCCCAAGTCCCCTTCCTCCATTCAGATTCTTGCCTCAACTTAAGTCTGTTCTCTAGTCAATTGCCTCTCTGTTCAGAACAGACTGCACTTTCTATTTTCTTGTGTTCTGCTTTCAAAAATAGTTAGCGGGTTAAAACATTTTACAGCGACTTCCCCGTGACCTCCCTAGTTACATTAAAAGTCCTCCATTAGGACCTCAAGCCCTCGCTGGTGCGGCCCCATCCACTTCTCCCGCCCCTCCTTCCATCTCCTGGACCACGTTGAACAATACTTTCCAGCAAATCGGAATTGTCGCTGTTTGCCAGCTATAGCTTGTAGGCGTGGCTACCTTCTTATTTACATTTCCCCTTTCAGCTTCGGGTTCCTTGTGTCTACATCTGTTAGGATTTTAAATTTGATCCATATTTATCTATCAGCTCTTTAGTAAGTGCGACCCTGACTCTAGGCCTCAGTCAGCAGTGGACAGCAATGAAGAATGGTCCTGAACTCAGGGAGCTTGCCACAAGAAAAGACCAAGCCACCAAATTAAACAAAAGCTAAGCGCTGACCAGACATTTGGAAGACAGGTCTGGAGAGGGGAGAGAGCACAGCAGATCTCCTCTCGGTGCGGATCCAGGAAGGACACCAGGCTCAGCCGGACAAACCTAGGTGCAGATCCGTCTGGTCTGAAGGAACATCATTTTCAAACGCTTCGAAGAACTTTGTGGAAAAGATGACGGGTGTGTCCATCGCGCAGCAGGAGAGAGGGCTTGCACCCCGGCGGAATGCCCTTCCCGCGGCTCACGAGAATCCCCTCTTCATTCCTTCTTGGGGCGGAAGAGGCAATCCTCTTAAACGTAGTTAGCATCTCTTCGTCCAGCACGTTCGTATTGGTGCGTTATAGTTACACTTAACGGCTGGACTTGTTACTACATATTTGAACGTGTGCACAATACACAGCCTGACGGTATGATTTGTATCCCTCCCAGCACTCCCCCTCCCTCCCCTGCCCCCTCCCCCCTCCCTGTCCTCTACTGGTCTCCCTTTGATTTGCAGGCGATCCCCCACACCTTTCTCTCTACCTTCCATATAGGAGAGAAAACATACGTCCCTTGACCTTCTGAGTGTGACTTATTTTGCTTGCCAGGATGGTACCTAGTTCCTGCAGATGACATAATTCCATTTTTCCTTCTGGCTGAATACAACTCCGTTGTCTTCTTTATCTATTTATCACTGATGGACACTGTGCTTGTTCCATAGTTTGCCTGTTGTGAATTGTTGTGAATTGTGTTGACTTCTTCCTCTCCTATTGTTTTCCCTTTTGATTCCTCCTTTTGCTTAATTGCTCTGGCTAGAATTTCTAGCACTATGTTCAATAGGAGTGGTGAGAGTGGACATCCTTGTCTTGTTCCAGATTTGAAAGGAAATGCTTGCGGTTTTTCACCATTTACGACGAGGTTGGCTTTGGGTTTTCCATAAATAACCTTTATGATGTTGATGTAGGTTCTTTCTATCCCTAATTTTTTCAGCGTTTGTGTAATGAATGGGTGCTGAATTTTGTTGCATCAGTTGAGTTGATTAAGTGATTTTTGTCCTTCATTCTACTTATGGGATGAATTACATTGATTGATTTTAATATATTAAGCCATCCTTACATCTCTGGATTAAAACCAAATTGGTAGTGGTGTACGATCTTCTTAATACATTGTTGAAGATGATTTGCTAATATTTTATTAAGTATTTTTGCATCTAAGTTAATCAGGGATACTGGTCTGTAGTTGTCTTTCCTTGATGTGTCTTTGTCTGGTTTTGGTGGAGTGTGATACTGACTTCATAGAATGAATTTGGAAGTGTTCCATCCCTACCCCCTTCTTTTCATGGAATAATTTGAAGAGTACTGGCATTAGTTCTTTAAAGTTTGCGTAGAATTAAGTTGATAATGATTTGATCCTGGCCTTTTCTTTGTTGGAAGAATTTTTATTATTGCTTTTATCTCATTACAAGTTACTGGTCTGTTTCTGTTTTCTATGTTCTCTTGATTCAGTTTTGGAAGATTGTATTTATCTAGAAATGCATTCATTTCTTCTAGGTTTCCAATCTATTGGAGAAGTTGTCAAAATAGTCCCTAATGATCTGCTGATTTCTGTGATGTCTGTGGTGTTTTCTCCTTTTCATCTCTAATTTTATTAATTTGGGTTTTCTCTCTTCTTCTTTTGGTTAGTTTGGCTTAGAGCTTATCAATCTTATTTAACTTTTCAAAGTAACAACTATTTGTTTCATTGATCCTTTGCATTTTTTAAATTCTCAAGTTTATTGATTTTAGTTCTTCTACTGGTTTTGGAATTGTTTTGTTCTTCTTTTTTCTTTAAGGTGCATATTTAAGTTGTTTCTGATTTTCTTATGTAGGCACTCATAGCTATAAATATTCCTCTTAGAACTGCCTTCATAGTGTCCCTGAGGTTCTGGTATGTTGTATTACTATTCTCATTTGAATCCAAGAATTTTAAAATTTCTCCCTTGATTTATTCTATTACCCTTTCATCATTCAAAATTTTATTGTTCAATTCTCATGTGTTTATATAGTTTCTGTGGAGATTTGACATATTTATGTCTAATTTCATTTTATTATGATCTGATAAGATGCAAGGAATTGCAACAATCTTTTATATTACATAAGAGTTGCTTCGTGGTCTAAAATATTGTCTATTTTGGAAAAGACAGTGGACCACTGAGCAAAAAGTGTATTCAGCTCTTGTTGGATGAAATATTCTATAGATGTCTTCTAAGACCTTTTGATATACAATATTTTTTCAGCTCCAAAGCATCTTTACTGAGTTTGGTGAGAGAGGTGTATTAAAATCACCCAATATTATTGTACTGGGGTTTATATGAAGCTTCAATTTGAGTAATGTCTCTTTTATGTAATTAATTGCACCCATATTTGGGGCATAAATATTTATTATTGCTCTATCTTTTTGTTGGATTTTTCCCTCTTACCAGTATGATCATCTTTGTCTCTTGTGATTGATTTTGGTTTGAAGTCTGTTTTGTCAGACATGAGGTACTCCTGCTTATTTTGGGACTTCATTCACATGCTATGTTAATTTCTATTTTGTTTACTTTCAGCCTGTAGCTGTCTTTGACTATAAAGTGGGCCTTTTGCTAACAACATATAGTTGGGTCTTGTTTTGTAATTCTGCAAGCATATGTCTTTTCATTGGAGAGTTGAGATCATTTACATTCAGTCTTATTATACAGATGTTTATTCATTCCTGCCATTTTGATTTATTTATAATGTTTAATTCAGTCATGTTTCTCATTTGCTTAGCTACTCTTCAAATGAGATTTGCTCATTTGTGAGTTCTGTTTTCTTTTTTTAATTTCTTCTGTGTGGAGTATTTTTTTTTTTAAGTAGTTGTGTAGTGCTGGTTTAGTAGTCATGAATTCTTTTAGTTTCTGCTTATCTTGGAAGACTTTTATTTTCTTCTCAAATTTGGAGGATAGCTTTGCTGGATCTAGGAATCTTGGTTGACAGTTACATTCTTTCAAGATTTGGAACAATCATTCCAAGCCCTGCTGGATTAGAGTTTGTGCTGAGAAATCAGAAGTGATTCTTATTGGCTTGCTTGGGAATATGACCAAACGTTATTCACTTGAGGCTTTTAAAATTCTATCCTTGTTTGACATGTTAGGCACATTAATCACAAGGCATCACGGAAAGGTTATTTTTTGATCTTGTCTACTTGGGGTTTTGAATGCCTTCTGTATCTGGATATTCATCTCATTCTGAAGGCTTGGGAACATTTCTGCTATTATTTCCCTGGAGAGGCTATCCATTCCATTAGCCTGCATCTCACAACCCTCCTCAAGTTCAGTGACTCTTAAATTTAGTCTCTTAATGTTGGCCCAGAGTTCTTGTACATTCTGACCATCGTACTTCTTTACTTTAATGCTGTCTGAATGTCCAAGACTGTCCACTTTGTCTTCCAACACTAAGATTCTGTCTTCAGCATGGTCTCTACTATAGACTTTCAATTGAATATTTTCTTTAATTTGTTGTGTCTTTCATTTCAAATGTTTCTGTTTGGTTCTATTTCAATGTTTCTATCTCCTTATAAATTTCTCATTCATACTTTATACTAACTTCCTTCATTTATTTTACTGTGTTCTCTTGGAATTCATTGATCATTTTATAATCATTTTTTGAATTCTTTATCTTATATTTTTTCCACTTTAATATCTTTGGGGTCATTTGCTAGAGAATCATGAACTTTAGCAGGTGTTGTTTTCACTTGTTTTTTTTTTTTTCATATTTCTTGTATTCCTGTGTTGGACTTTATGCATCTTTTGGGAAGGATTTCTCTTCCACTCTCGTATGTGGGCCTTTTCAGGCACAATCGTGACTCGCCAAAGTGTGCTAGAGTGTTCTAGATGGAGATCTCCTCATAGTTGTGGTATCCACAGATTTTGTTAATTCTGTTTTTGTTGTGGCCACGGATGTCCCTAGGTGTAAACTTGGGGGCCCACCCCTAGCCATTTTTTCTGGGGACCTGGTCATTAGTTTGCATTTTTCCCTCCTCTATTCTTTGAAGATTGAGTGTTATTGTTTTACGGGTGGAGCAAGATGCCCTGTGTTTTGGTTGAGTTCATTTCAGCAGCAGAGTCTCTCCCTGTGACACTGTATTGTCCCTGCAGGTTCCCAGCACCTCCCAGAAGAGGGCGAACAGACAAGAGCAGAAACTGATAGAAAAATATATGGCACTGAAATACATACTTTGTTCCTACTATGACATCTACAATGTTAATTGCCACAAAAAACAGAAACGGTAGGATCAGCAATTGCCAACAGCAAAACCAATAAGTAACCACAAACTAGACCTGGCATTAAAGCTATCAACAGGTGTCACCTCTGTCATCCACAAAATAAAAATTGCATCAGCATTAATGGTGGGACAGGAGTTATAGAAACCAACTAGTTCTAAAAGATGGTAAGAATATAGTTCACTAAAGAAAAGTAAATGTGACAGGAAGCTACAAAAGAGTTTACAATGGAAACTCTAGCCAGAGCACTTAGAAGAAAGAAATTAAAGGGATATGAATAGGAAAATAAGAACTCAAACTATTCCTGTTTGCTAATGACATGATTCTATTCTTGGAAGACCCAAAAAATTCTGCCAGAAAACCTTTAGAACCCACACATGAATTCAGCAAAGTAGCAGGATATAAAGTTAACACCCATAAATCAACTGCATTCCTATACATCAGTAATGAATCTATTGAAAGAGAAATTAGGAAAACTACCCCATTCATAATAGCCTCAAAAAACATTTGGGAATCAATCTAACAAGAGGTGAAAGACCTCTACAATGAAAACTACAGAACACTAGAAAAAGGAATTGAAGAAGACCTTAGAAGATAAAAAAGATCTCCCATGCTCTTGGATATGCAGAATTAACATTGTCAAAATGACCATACTACCAAAAGCACTATATAGATTAATGCAATTCCTATTCAAATCCCAATGACATTCTTCATAGAAATAGAAAAAGCAGCTGTAAAATTCACTTGGAAAAACAGAAGACCCAGAATAGCCAAAACAATCCTTAGTAAGAAAAGTGAAGCAGGAGGTATCACAGTACCAAACCTTAAATTATACTACAGAGCTACAATAACAAAAATGGTATGGTATTGGCACCAAAACATACACATAGACCAATGGAACAGAATAGAAGACATGGAGACAAACCCACAGAAATACAGTTATCTCATACCAGACAAAGGTGCCGAAAAAGTACATAGAGAAAAGATAGCCTCTTCAACCAATGGGGCTGGGAAATCTGGAAATCCGTATGCAGCAAAATGAAATGAAGCCCCTAGCTCTCATCCTGCACAAAACTCAGCTCATCTCTTCTCGACTGGGTTCTGTCCCCTAACTCTTGTGCTGCTTTCTGAGCTGCCAGCTGGAGTGGCCTCAGCCTGAAGGGGTTGAAATAGTTCCCAGCTCTCCTGCTCAGCACCGTCAGCGGGAGTGTTGTCTGCACAGACCATATCCACGCGGGTGGAGCCGCTGCAGACTCCCGTAGGGAGTTCCGGTGTCCGGGCTGAGGTCTAATCAGGCCTCAGGGGCTTTGTTGGGTGGTGTGTGCTCTGGGGAGATTGGTCCACGCTCCCCTAGGGCCTGGCAGTTGCCACTCTGTCTGGGCTCTGGATCTCAGGAGCCTCCCAAAAATTCCACTCGTGCGGCCGAGGAGCCCACTCTCCACACACTCGGCTGTCCAGGAGCATGGCCTTCCCAGGCTTCCCAGGCTCAGTCCCTGTGTGTTCACACCCACCTGCTCAGCTGGTCACGTGACCTCAGGAGAGGGGTGGGGCTCCCCTGCACTTTTCTGACTTGACTCACTGGGAGCAGCCTTCTCTGTGCCTGTTTCGCTCCCTTCTGCTCCCACCCTGGGCCACATGGTAGGTCCTTGCAGGGACAGTGTGGCAGTGTTTGCTGCGGCCTCTTGGCTCCACCTCAGCTCTCCATGGCCAGTTGAGAAACACAGAGCACTTTTCAAGCACCAGAGCACGGTGCAACCTCTGGATCTGCTGAGTTCTGGCCTCTGCTCTGGTCTCCTGTTTTTCAAACCAAATCCATTTCTCTCTGTGTGACCCCCACCCCCCAGTGCTGCTCCTGCTGCAGTTGCTGCAACCAGCTCAGCTTCAATGCACTCTTTGTTTTTTGTTCAATTCACCAAAATTTGTGAGACTCTAAGACATGCTGACTTGCCAAATATTGAATTTTAGTAAAATCTCTATTTCACCCACCTTGCTGGGAGGCAGAACTCCCCCCTTGGCACAGGCTTCCTCTGGCCTGCCATCTTGAATCCTCCTTGGTGGAACTAGTGATGCTTGACTTCCAGACCCTGAACAGGACCTAACTCCCTCCCATAGAGTAAACTCCCTGGAGGCAAGTTACTCCCCATTTACGATTTCATCCTCTGCATTATTCGAAATGCACAGTAGGTAGTAAATATGAAACTGCATTTCTGAGCATAGGACTGACTTGTGTAATCTGCTACAAGGGCCCACACTTCAAGGCCTGGGTGCACTCTTGTTTTTCTGTTCTCCTGTCCTGAATTTCTTAATACCCTTTGGATAGAGGGCCCTATGATTTTATTTTGCACTGAGCCCTCCAAATTTTGTATCCAGACTTGCTGTATGCATGAAGAATTGAAGGGCCCAAGGCACCTCCTTGGAACAGTTCTTCGGGGCGTTTTCCCTCCTGGGATCTACCTTAATCCAGGTACACCATGTAAGCATCAGTTGTCATGTGACGAATGACTAGGAAATGGGAAAACTCTGAAAGAAGCCCTCACCCCCATGTGCATTGTTTCTTTTCTTTTCTTTGTTTTTTTAGATTTTACCATATTCTTTTTTTTTTTTTAAATAATGTATTTTTTTATTGTAAACAAATGGGATACATGTTGTTTCTCTGTTTGTACATGGCCTAAGGCATACCATTTGTGTAATCATAAATTTACATACAGTAATGTTGTTTGATTCATTCTGTTATTTTTTCCCTTCCCCCCACCCCTCCCACCCCTCTTTTCCCTCTATACAGTCCTTCCTTCCTCCATACTTGCCCACCTCCCTAACCCTAACTCTAACCCTAACACTAAACCTACTCTCCCCCCATTATATGTCATCATCCACTTATTAGCAATATCATTCGTCCTTCGGCTTTTTGAGATTGGCTTATCTCACTTAGCATGATATTCTCCAATTTCATCCATTTGCCTGCAAATGCCATAATTTTATCATTCTTTATAGCTGAGTAATATTCCATTGTATATATATACCACAGTTTCTTTATCCATTCATCAATTGAAGGACATCTAGGTTGGTTCCACAGTCTGGCTATTGTGAATTGAGCAGCTATGAACATTGATGTGGCTGTATCTCTATAGTATGCTGATTTTAAGTCCTTTGGGTATAGACCAAGGAGTGGGATAGCTGGGTCAAATGGTGGTTCCATTCCAAGTTTTCTAAGGAATCTCCACACTGCTTTCCAGAGTGGCTGCACTAATTTGCAGCCCCAACAGCAATGTATGAGTGTACCTTTCTCCCCACATCCTCGCCAACACCTGTTGTTGCTTGTATTCTTGATAATCGCCATTCTAATTGGGGTGAGATGGAATCTTAGGGTGGTTTTGATTTGCATTTCTCTTATTACTAGAGATGTTGAACATTTTTCCATATGTTTGTTGATTGCTTGTAGATCTTCTTCTGTGAAGTGTCTATTCATTTCCTTAGCCCATTTGTCGACTGGATTATTTGTATTCTTAGAGTTTTTTGTGTTCTTTATAGATTCTGGAGATTAGTGCTCTATCTGAAGTATGAGTGGCAAAGATATTCTCCCACTCTGTAGGCGCTTTCTTCGCATTGCTGATAGTTTCCTTTGCTGAGAGAAAGCTTTTTAGTTTGAATCTATCCCAGTTATTGATTCTTGCTTTTATTTCTTGTGCTATGGGAGTCCTGTTAAGGAAGTCTGGTCCTAAGCTGACATGTTGAAGATCTGGACCTACTTTTTCTTCTATGATCTGCAGGGTCTCTGGTCTGATTCTGAGGTCCTTAATCCATTTTGAGTTTAGTTTCGTGCATGGTGAGAGATATGGGTTTAGTTTCATTCTGTTGCATATGGATTTCCAATTCTCCCAGCACCATTTGTTGAAGAGGCTATCTTTTCTCCATTGCATATTTTTGGCACCTTTGTCTAGTATGAGAAAATTGTATTTATTTGGGTTTGTGTCCGTGTCCTCTATTCTGTACCATTGAGCTACCTTTCTATTTTGGTACCAATACAATATGCCATTTTTGTTACTATTGCTTTGTAGTAGAGTTGAAGATCTGGTATTGCAATACCCCCTGTTTCATTCTTCCTGCTAAGGATTGCTTTAGCTATTCTGGGTTTCTTATTCTTCCAGATGAATTTCATAATTGCTTGCTCTATTTCTGTAAGGTATGTCATTGGAATTTTAATTGGAATTGCATTGAATTTGTATAACACTTTAGGTAGTATGGCCATTTTGACAATATTAATTCTTCCTATCCAAGAACATGGAAGATCTTTCCATCTTCTAAGGTGTTCTTTAATTTCTTTCTTTAGTGTACTGTAGTTCTCATTGTAGAGGTCTTTCACCTCTTTTGTGAGATTGATTCCCAAGTATTTTATTTTTTTCGAGGCTATTGTGAATGGGATAGTTTTCATAATTTCTCTTTCTGAAGATTCATCACTTATGTATAAAAATGCATTGGATTTATGAGCATTGATCTTGTAACCTGCTACTTTACTGAATTCACTTATGAGTTCTAAGAGTTTTCTGGTGGAATTTCCAGGTTCCTCTAAATATATAATCATGTCATCAGCGAACAGGGACAGTTTGAGTTCTTCTTTTCCAATTCGTATCCCTTTAATTTCTTTGGTTTGTCTAATTGCTCTGGCTAGAGTCTCAAGAACGATGTTGAATAGAAGTGGTGAAAGAGGGCATCCCTGCCTTGTTCCAGTTTTTAGGGAGAATGCTTTCAGTTTTTCACCATTTAGAATGATATTAGCCATGGGCTTAGCATAAATGGCCTTTACAATGTTAAGGAATGTTCCCACTATCCCTATTTTTTCTAGTGTTTTGAGCATGAAGGGGTGCTGTATTTTATCAAATGCTTTTTCTGCATCTATTGAAATAATCATGTGATCCTTGACTTTAAGTCTATTGATATGGTGAATTACGTTTATTGATTTCTGGATGTTGAACCAACCTTGCATCCCTGGGATGAAACCCACTTGATCATGGTGTACTATCTTTTTAATATGTTTTTGTATGCGATTTGCTAAAATTTTGTTGAGAATTTTTGCGTCGATGTTCATTAAGGATATTGGTCTGAAATTTTCTTTCCTTGATGAGTCTCTGTCTGGTTTAGGTATCAGTGTGATATTGGCTTCATAGAATGAGTTTGGGAGGGTTCCCTCCTCTTCTATTTTATGGAATACTTTGAGAAGTATTGGAATGAGCTCTTCTTTAAAGGTTTTGTAGAACTCGGCTGAGAACCCATCTGATCCCGGACTTTTCTTTGTTGGTAGGCTTTTGATGACTTCTTCTATTTCAGTACTTGAAATTGGTCTATTTAAATTGTGTATGTCCTCTTCGTTCAGTGTAGGCAATTCATATGTCTCTAGAAACCTGTTGATGTCTTCGAAATTTTCTATTTTGTTGGAGTATAGATTTTCAAAATAGCTTCTAATTATGTTTTGTATTTCAATCCTGTCTGTTGTGATATTTCCTTGTTCATTCCGAATTTTAGTGATTTGGGTTTTCTCTTGTCTTTTCTTTGTTAGTGTGGCTAAAGGTTTATCAATTTTGTCAATTTTGTCAATTTTTTGTATTGTTTCTTTGGTTTTGTATTGTTTCTTTGGTTTCAATTTCATTGATTTCAGCTCTGAGTTTAACTATTTCCTGTCTTCTACTACTTTTGGTGCTGGTCTGTTCTTCTTTTTCTAGGGCTTTGAGCTGTAGTGTTAGGTCGTTTATTTGAGTTTTACTTCTTTTATTGAATGCACTCCATGAAATAAATTTTCCTCTATGTACTGCTTTCATAGTGTCCCAGAGATTTTGATATGATGTTTCTTTGTTCTCATTTACCTCTAAGAATTTTTTAATTTCCTTCCTAATATCTTCTGTTATCCATTCATCATATAATAGCATATTGTTTAATCTCCAGATGTTGGAATAGTTTCTGTGTTTTACTCTTTCATTTATTTCTAACTTCAATCCATTATGATCTGATAGAATACAAGGTAGTGTCTCTATCTTCTTGTACTTGCTAACAGTAGCTTTGTGGCATAATATATGGTCTATTTTAGAGAAGGATCCATGTGCTGCTGAGAAGAAAGTGTATTCGCTCTTGGTTGGATGGTATATTCTATAAATGTCCATTAAGTCTAAATTATTGATTGTGTTATTGAGATCTATGGTTTCTTTGTTCAATTTTTGTCTGGAAGATCTGTCCAGTGGTGAGAGAGGCGTGTTAAAATCACCTAGTATTATTGTGTTATGGTCTATTTGGTTTCTGAAATTGAGAAGGATTTGTTTGACATACATGGATGAGACACTGTTTGGGGCATAGATGTTTATGATTGTTATATCTTGCTGATTTATGCTTCCCTTAAGCAGTATGAAATGACCTTCTGCATTGTTTCTTAAATAACAATTTGAACTCTCTATTGATTTGGTCACTTGTGACTTAGTCACATGTTCTTGACCAATCTCAGCTGAAGCTTGTTCTTTCATGAATCTACATCCCACTCCAGGAAGTGGTAAGTCAGAGTCCTGGTGTTATTTTCTAGGTTCTTCTTCTCTTTGTGTCTGATGAATTCCTTGTCACCCACTGCATGTCGTAAAGTCAGAGAGAGATACCAGTGTAGAGAAACACATCTCATTAAGGACCCTCTGAAACCACGGACATTCTCAGAGAAAGCAGAAGCAGCACAGACCTTCAGCTGGGAAGGATTAACTGTTTGTCTGGCAGTGAATGAATGAGTTGGACTCTCTGGAGCTGAAGCTTTGAGGCTTTGGGGTCCTGAAAGAATTAGTTTAGTTCTTAGTCTAGAGAGGGAGACTGGGATAAATATGAGGAGTTATTGACTGAGATACTCTTTCCCTAGTTGAGAAGCCACTTGCAGAATCTGGGAGGATTTTTAGCTGATTTGCCAGTTTACGAAGCTGCAGTCTACGTTTTCTTACTGAGCTTCAAGTTGACAGGTGAACTTCTCACTATCTGTCTGGGACGTGATCCATGGATCATGACATCCTTAGTGCCATTAACAGCTTGAACTATCCAGTTAAGAGGAGTTTTTTATAGTCACCTTTAGGTGTAAATGTGTTGCGGAAACCCTGAGACAGCACTTGGAAAGCAGAAGAAACCAAACTTTATTTTATGCCCGCGGACCCAGAGGAGATTAGCACTCCAAAATTTTGAGCCCTGATCCACAGTTTCTTACAATATTTATAGGTTATTTGACATGATCTTAGACCCATCCTGTCACTGGGTTTTTTCCTCTTTTTTTAAAAAAAAAATTCCTCATCTGTGCAGCTGAAGGCCTGTGCAGGGTCTCTAACATTGAGCATGCTCACAGAGCAGAGAGGAAGAAAGGCTCTTTTTGCAGACATCTGTTACCTTTCAGGGGGGTGTAGTCAGACCCTGAATGTAGTTACTGACAATGCAAAAGGTAGGGACCCTCCTGGGGAAAGCCGAAGAGAGGGGAGGGGAACGGATCCCTTCCCCAGGCGTTGAACCATTACCACAACGTTTTTGTAATTTCATTTCACAACCAGGTCTGATATTGCCACCACAAATGAGGAAGGTGCCTGTAGAGTAACCAGACATGAAACAACCGATCTTTGAACTGTCTATGGATAGAGTCCAGATTCCAAGTCTATTCCGTGAAGGCCCTTCATGGACCCTGGTGGTCAAGGTCATTGTGTAGTAAGCTTGGACTTGCGCTACTTCTCTCTGTTCAACCAATAGTGGCGGAAAGCTCTTTTCAATAGTGACTGAGCACTTTATTATCTTTCTGAGGAGCTACAAAGAGACTGAAAGTTAGTGGTTAAAAATGTGGCTTTGGAAGAAGGTGAAATTTGAACCCATGCAACCTGGCAAGGCTGAGCCAATCCAGTGCAGCCCCCTGGCTGTTACTCTGTTAAGATAGTGCATCCATTTGGTGGATGCAGTGGGTCATGGTGAGCCTAAATCATCTATGAATACATCCGTTCCTGAACCATTTCTCTTCCCAGCCCGGGAGAGTCCTCCTCTGTGGCCTGTTACGCGCTGCGCCTCTTCCCTGGCACCTCCTCCTGCTGCACTCCATCTTAGGCCATCTTTGTCCTGTCGTTCCCTGCCGTGAGCTGCTGAACCGTAGGGACCACTGTTCTTGATGCCCTCACCCCAAAGGACGTGTGGGCTTTTCTTTCACACTATACCAGGCCGTCCTGATCTTCCCGGCCCTGACACGTAGGTGACCACCAAGCCTGGCGAAGGCCGTCTAAACTGATAAGAAGTTCACACCAGACCGAGGAGTCTGAAGCTCAGATGAGATTGTGCCCTTGGCGCTGGAAGGGTGCAGAGAGGGAGTGTGTCCTATTCTGGAGCCAAAGCGATCTAGCTGGACTGGAGTCTGCAGATGGCAGGGCACGAGGTGGTGGCCCTGCTCCCTGGACCACACTCACCCTCTTACTGTGACGTCTGACAGGAAGCTCTCATTTTAAAACCTCTGCGTCAGAGGGCGCTCGGGAAGCGCAGTGGCAGCCTGGCCAAGTGCTCACATGTGCATAAAAGACGTCTTGCAGGGAATGTTCTAGAAACAAAATCAGTCTAGCCTGGCCACTGCTCCTGCTTCTGAAGAGCCAGCGTGGAGTTAGTCCTAGAGTACACGGAGACACAAACACATCTGCACGGAATCTACCTAGAGAGTGTTCATTAGCTGCAGTAGAAAACTTCCATCTGTTTACCTAACTAAGCACAACGTCTAGATGCCAAATGGAAACTCATTCCATAGCTTATGAACATTTACTTATGTAACATTAACTTACGTAATTCTCTCTTCCCCTCATATAACTGTTAAAATTTTCAAGCAGTTTGTTCCTTTTCCTAAGCTGCACCAGTTTCTTTCAATATAATTTCTGGTGACAACTGAAAATACAATATTATTTATTTACTGAAAAATCTAAAGTAATTCCTGCATGAAATTTCCTCTGAGGTTATTTCACCTCTACATTTTCTTCTTTCTGATTGTCATTTTCTTCCTGTAATTGTCCTCCAGAACATTTTATTTTGAGGTATTGGTGACAGACGCTGCTTCTCCCACCTCTGATCCTTCTTTGTCTACACAGAACTTGTATTTTGGTGAGGTACTGGGAAAGCACTTACTCTAAGGGAGTCTGGACCGTCACCATCGAAGGGTACAATTAGTTTAAGACAACTAGGAATCATTCCAGCAGCAGAAATAGAAACGATCACATGATACAATTCTAGCCAATGAAATATAAAGGAGAGTTTGCTGGGAGGAGCCGGGGAAACTTATTATTTATTAAGAGGCCCAATAGAAAGTAGTTCTTTCTATTGCTTCTTGTAGTTCTTTTTGGGGGGGCAGGGAGGTTAAAGAAGCAATATTTGGGGGTGCGGCAGTCCCCTTGCAGTTAGGTGGGTGGTCGAGCTGAAGAATTAGAAAGAAGGTGTGGGTTCCTGAGTCAACGATGTAATCCTTCAGGCGCGTGAGGCAAGGAGTCATGCTGTTTTAAGCAGCGTCCTCTGTTACTTTGTCTTATTTATTTATTTATTTTGGTACTGCAGATTGAACTCAGAGGTGCTTTACCACTGAGCTACTTCCCCAGTCCTTTTTTAAAATTTTGAGACAGGGTCTTGCTAAGTCATTTAGGGTCTCACTAAGTTGCAAAGGCTGACCTCAAACTTGTGATCCTCTTGCCCCATCCTCTGCAGTTGCTGCGATTACCGTGTGCCCAGCAGGCTGGGGTCCTCTGTGACTTTTTAAAAAGCATGCTAACAGATAGGTGACCAGTTCTGGAAACCTGTCTCTATGCAGAGTGGTGTGTGAATTCATAGCGGAAGATGCTGCTCGTTCCACTATCTGTTACCAAGTGTACAGACTGTCAATTAAGCTTTAAAAGTTGCCACGGAAACTTCAGAACTTTCATGAAGACCAAGTTAGACCTAGGTGCAACTCTTATCATTCCAAATATCTATATTTTTGGAAATATTTTAATGTTTATGATCATATAGTCACAATCAAGCTACTATGGTCTTTGAATTATTTGTGTTATGAGTCGCTCTTGTTTTTTGCCCAATAGACTATTATAAACAGTGCAGCATGTGGCCTTCTGCTTTTGAGCATTTTACATTGTTGCAAGAATTGAGGAATTACAAACAGAGAAACAACATGTATCCCATTTGTTTACAATAAAAAAAAAAAAAAAAAAAAAAAAAAGAATTGAGGAATTGAGGCCGGTGGGAGTCTAAGGAGAGAGAGAGAGAGAGAGAGAGAGAGAGAGAGAGAGAGAGAGAGAGAGAGAGAGGGAGAGAGAGGCAGAGAGAGAGAGAGAGAGAGAGAGAGAGAGGGAGAGAGAGGCAGAGAGAGGGAGAGAGGGAGGGAGAGAGGGAGAGAGGGAAGAAAGATAGGTAGAAAGTTTCATAGTATAGTTGCTGTTCTAAGGCAGGACCACAGCAGCTTAAGTTGTGAGTATATGATCATCAAAACTACTGAAATGTTTGGATCCATCGTCACATGAAGTCATCATGGTGCGATGGCTGACAAATTAGTCAAAAAGACAGGTTGGGTGGACTTTTTCCAGAGTGCTGAGCATTTAATGAAGCCTGTGTATTCAGAAAAGGCAGTTTGTTGTCATAGATCAATGATTTGGCTGAGAATATTGGTAAAAGAATCAACCAATAAGCCTTTAAAAACCTCCCCTGTTTATCAAAATTACAAAGAGCGTTGTTTTGCCGACTTCCTTTCCAGCACCCCGCGCTTCCTGCTGGCATGCTCCCGAGATGCTCTAGTCCAGTGATGGTCCTGTGCAGCCTTACAGCTTGCTGACATGTGAAGGGGCACTTTTTGTGTTTCTTTAATAACTGTGGTTTAAATGCATGAAAATAGAAAAATCCACTAGTACATCTAATTTTTCAAAGACTGCTTCACCAAAGTCTGACAGTGTTTTCTAGTCTTTCTCAGAGTGAAATCTGTCTTTGAGGAGTATATTGAGCAGACCTCAAACCGAGGTGGGGTAGGTGGTGGCGTCTGCCTGCATCGATGCTGCTGAGGCAGGGCAGTGCCACCAGCAGCTCTGGGGTCCTTGGACCCACCGTGGCACAGTGCTGACAAGGTAAGACGTTCCAGAGTGGAAGGCCACGTGCCCCCGGGGTCCCCAGGAGAGCAGTGGCATCACTGACTGTGTGAGGAGGGGAGGAGGGGCGGTGCCCAGCATGCGCCCCTCACCAGGGAAGTGGGCAGAGGCCTTACACGGGGCAGCCCGTCCTCTGTGCAGGTGAGCCAGCAGCGGCAGAGCCTTGGAACCAAGGCCCGGGAACTCTCCCTTCTGCAACATCTGCTCCCGCTTTTAGGGAGGAAAGGTCTTGACTTAGCACTTGGGTAAGTCGTTCTTCAGTGTGCTCCAAGCATTCCCACTCGGATTGCCCGGTTCTTCCCAATGGTCCTACCAGATATGCCAAGCGGATAGACCCGGCATACCTCTGGTCACCCGATTCAGAGAGGTTCAGAGACTTGGAAAAGTCACATGGACAGGGCTGGGGATGCAGCTCAGCTGGCAGAGTGCTTGCCTTGCTTGCACAGGCCCTGGGTTCAGTCCCAGCATGAAAGTCACAAGGGCTCCTGGAATAAAAGGCGAGCCCTGACCCATGCTAGAGTCACTGTGGGCTGAGGGGCAGCGGGCCTAGTTTTCTGATTCTGGAAGCTCGCTGTGCACCAAGGCTTCCGGGAGTACCACCGCTGCTGTGCGACGGCCTGGTCACCAGGCACTTTATAACCCACCGAGCTGCGGGTCAGTGTGGGCTTCACTGTCACACACTGAGGCGGGGACCCCAGCTAGAGCCGTGCCCTTGGACGAGTCCATGTGCTTCTCAGCATCTGCGTCTTCCTCTGGAAGATCATGTCAACGGCAAGGCTGACCCTGTAGAGCTCCTTACGGTGATTAATAAAATAGCGACCAATAAGGACGAAATTATGATGATTACTGAACAACCATGGGGACACACCAATCACTCACTGTCTTCATGACGATTTCAGGGACACTTATCGCAATTGGGTCATAGTAGAGTGAAAGATTTCAGGAAGTTTCACGTAAATTGAATATTTTTCTTTTAAAGTAGGATATTTATATAGAAAGCCTCATATGCAAATGGGTTTCTTCCTTGATCTGTATCTTCTGAAATATTTGGGATGGGGGCATGAAGGAGGGGCAAGAGCTCAAGAGAGCGAGCGAGAGAAGCGCAAATGGAAACCAATTAACCAACTTGAACCAGATGTCACTGAAATGCGCTGTGTGTGCTTTCATCCGTGAGCAGCCTAACACGTCAATTATAGCGGAGAGAAGCATCCAAGGCCAGATGTTTTGAATATCTGGAATCTATACACGTTCCTAATGATGGCCAAGTGCATCTCTGCATGCTGATGACCGAAACAGCGTCCCCCTTAATTGCACATCACTGTAATTTCAAAGACAGGTCACAGAGGCAACGCTGCTCCGTGAGAAGCCAGCCCAGAACCAAGCTGGATGCCGAGCAGAGAGGTTTCCGAGTGGTTCCGCCGGCCTGGCCTCGGTCACGGTTCCTCTGCCAGCCTTCCCTCAGAGCTCCGTACAGTGGCCAGGTCCCAAAGAGCTCGCCACCGCTGCCCCCGGGGCTGGCTCCGAGTCGGAAAGCTGCAGATAGCACGCCTTGGGATTTAGAGCTGCTGCTGGAAATAGGATATTGTGGCTTAAAGAAATATTTAGACACCGCTTAAGCTAACTATTATGGGATTGCAATGAAGGTCTGAGTGTTGTGACTGGACTGGCCTTATGTTTCAAAGCTCCATCACCATGCCAATGGCTTGCCAAATACACTTCACTCTGGAGTAGGACACACACACACACACACACACACACACACACACACACACACAGCATGCACACCCAGCATGCATATGCACCATGTCAAAATAATAGCAAAAGTTACAAGAATACAAACTCCTAATCTTATCTTCTTCAAAACCCGTTTGGTAATTCTTAGCTCAGTCAATACCAATGATTCATATCTAAACAGTCAACACTCTGATGACCTCCAAAAACTTACATGAGGAATTGGCACGTAGCCAGGCATGTAGTGCAGGGACTCGGAGGCTGAGGCAGGAAGATGGCAGCTTTGAGTCTAGCCTGGGTGACTCAGCAAGACCCTGTCTCCGGAAAAAAAAGCCAACCAACCAAATAAGAACCAGGAGGTAGAGCTGGAGAGGTCCAATGCGGTGGACCTCGTCAACACCAGTGGCGGGGGAGAGGAGGATTGGTCTGTCGCATCATCTGGAACACCCTGTGATGGTTTTGAGTTTCTTCCCTGCTGAACTGAATTTGCCCAGGAGCGTTTCCACTCTAAACTGGCACTACTCTTGAGCTGCAGAGGGTTCTGCGCAAAGAAACCCAAGCCTTCTCGTCTCTGTGGAATGAGGGTTTGGGTGGTGGGTGGGGACCGTGCACGTCTCTGAGGCACACGGGGAGCATTTTTGAAGTTCTCTGCTCCAAGTCCCGTTGAAACACAAATTCATGTGAGCTTAAGAATGACTTTTATTCACGTCTTCGAGTACCAGTGACTCTCCAGAAAGCTTCCTGGACAAGGTCCCTGCTCACTGGCCCTCTCCACAGGTGGGCACGCACACTCCAGCTGGAAGGCCTGGCGAGGAGAGGAGGGGAAGCCTTTCGTGACTAGAAAGTGGAATCACATGCAGGACCCTGCTTCCAGGCGCTTCCTGCAAACATCCGTAGGTAGTTGACACGTCGCCACCCTGCCCTGACAGCCCGAGTCTTCAGGAGGGTCCCAGGTACGTTTCAAAGGAGAAGCAGAAGTAAGGGCAGAGGGACCTCAGCGTAGTTTTAGCCTGCATTTCTCTAATGGCTAGAGCTGTTGAGCATTTTTTCATGTATTTGTTGACCATTGTATTTCTTCTGTGAAGTACTCTTCAGTTTCTTTGCCCATTTATTGGTTCCATCTCACCTCAGTCAGAATGGCAGTTATCAAGAACACAAGCACCAGTAAATGTTGGTGAGGATGTCGGGGAAAAGGTTCACTCATACGCTGCTGGTGGGACGCAGATGGTGCACCCACTCTCGAAAGCAGTATGGAGATTCCTCAGAAAACTTGGAATGGACCCACCATTTGACCCAGCTATCCCACTCCTCAGTTTATACCCAAAGGACTTAAAGTCAGCATACCAGTGACGCAGCCACATCAATGTTCATAGCAGCTCAGTTCACAATAGCTAGATTATGGAACCAATCTAGATCCCTTCAATAGATGAACAGATAAAGAAACTGTGGTACATATACACAATGGAATATTATTCAGCCATAAAGAAGAATAAAATTATGACATTTCAGGTAAATGGATGGAGTTGGAGGCTATCATGCTAAGTGAGATAAGCCAATGCCCCAAAACCAAAGGCCAGACATTTTCTCTGATAAGCGGATGCTGATTCATAGTTGGGGGGTGGGTAGGGAAGAACAGAAGTTCATTGGATTAGGCAACGGGGAATGAAGGGACGTGGGGGATGGAAATGGGAAAGACAGTGGGATGAACCGGACCTCACTTTCCCGTGTTCATGTATGAACGCACAACCAGTGCAACTCCACACCGTGTATAGCCACACCGTGGGCAGTTGTGCTCCGTGTACGTGCGACATGTCAAGGCACACTCTGCTTTCATGCATATCTAAAGAGAATGCACTAAGCAGAGAGAGAGCAGTAAGGGGTGGGGCAGTGCTGCCTAGTGCCTGCAGCGGCGTCCTCCTGCGAAGGAGCCGAGCCGTGGGCCAGACCTGCAGAGGCCCCTCTCGTGTCTGCCCGGGTCGGGTGCCCTATGCGGGACTCATCAGGCTTCTGTAGCCCCGAAGGCCCACACGAGGGGAGGCAGAAGGAGGCTGAGAGGACAAGGGGGAGCTGAGGCCGAGCCCAGTCTGTGGCCGAGCCCAGCTGTGCCACCCTCCTCATCCTCGGGTTCAGCCTGAAATACAGCTTGTGAGGACTTGGAAGCAGATTTGGTTATTCCTAAAAATCAGTGCGAAGTCAGTTTATTTGAGAATATTCTCTAATAGTTCTTTTTTTCCAGAATGTTGAAATGAGGGAGCAAATGGCTGGATTGGATTTTAACTCTAATTGCAAGGAGGCCCCCTACCCCAAAATTCCTCCTGCCATTCCACATGGGCAAAGACAGCCTCTACCCAGCACCACTAGCCGACCAGTGACTCATCTCAGTTCCTGGCTAACTAATCCTCGGCTTCTCTGGAGAAAGGGAGAGCTGAGCAGTCAGACTGTCTCCCTTGAGGTGATGACTAAGTACCTGGGGTGAGGCGTGAGGGCGGCGTGGTGTCCTCGGGCACAGTGTCCTCTGCCACACCTCTCCCACTCCGCCTGTCTCTGGAGCCCTCCCTCTGCCCACCTTATCTACCTGGCCTTCTGTGCCGAGTGTGAGGGAAGAGTCCAGTGGGACAAAGCCAAGGATGACCCAGCCCCTCCTGGTGTTGGACAGCACTGTCGCCTCCTCCTGCCAGGCTGGAGGCTCATTTGCTTCCCATCTGGTGGTCCACCTGTAGCTCTTTCTATAAGCCACCATGTCCCCGCCAAGCCAGTCCCTCCTGCGAGCCCCATGCTGGGTTCCAACCGTCCTAAGTTCTCTCTCTGTTCCTCAGAGGCCGGAGGTGAGCAGGAGGCTGAGTCTCAGGGTTTCCTCTGCTGGCAGATCACAGGTGGGTGTGGACGTCTGACCTCAAGACCTGGAAACACTTCCGATAGGCTCGCTCTGTAATCCACGTTCTCTCCTTTTCTTTTATGGCTCTCCCGCTTCTTTCCGCCATCGCTGGCAGCTTCTCCCTGTGTCCTGGAGTCTTTTACGACTCTGACCTCCCCCGCAGACCTTCATCCACACGGGGAGATTTTCTCTACACAGGGGAAACTCCGATACGGATCCTCCAGGCCTCCTTATTGAGATGCAGGAGGTGAGGAAAACATGAGAAAGTTTGGGAGGCCATGTTCAAGGCCATTCCCTGGTTCTGGAGGCCCTTTTCTTGCTGCATTATCCCATTTGCATATCAGAAGCAGAGTATCTCCTTCCCTTTTCATCCCCACCATAATAAATGGCTTCCCTTTGTAATAAATTCCAATCTTCCTCCAGTAGATGGTTACTTCAGGTCTATTCGTGCCAAGCTTATGAGTTCATGTGTTTAGAAGGGTAAAAATGGAAAACACGCTAATGTTCCCAAGAGGTCAGGTGCTGCCTGTGCCTTCCCCACTTCTGGCTGGGGCCCCAGAAAGGCAGGGTGCTATTTCAGGGGCAGTGGAGTCCTACCTACTTCCCTTCTTGGTACCTCACGGAGGAGACCAGCGCGTGGGGCATCACACGACACCACCCACAGCCAGCGCTGGTCGGGGCAGAGCGGCGTGGTCAGGCACGCGGAGTTTCTGGGTCACTTCAGAGCCTCGTGTTTCTGAGTAGGGTGGATGCCGAGTGATGGGTGGCTTGCCCAGCAGGCAGAATTTAGGGAGCTGTGTGAGTGACCTGGAGAAGGCACCCGGCTGCGCACGCAGTCAGAGCTGACAGGAAGTGAGAGAGTGAGCCAGAGGGAGCCCGCGTCACCGTGGCCAAGGAACCAGCCGCGCTCCACAGCTACTCGCTGACCTGCGCCCAGCGGGCCGTGGGCCGTGAGCGAGCGTGGATGTCAGTGCAGACCCACCAGGAAGCCAGGCAATGGCTGAAGGTACTGTCCTCGGGCCCATACTTCCTCCTCCAGAGATTACATATGGCCTTGGAGAGGAAAATAAACAGAAATGCATCCTAGAAAAAGACAGAGCTTTCCCCAGGAGATGGCTGTGGCCTAGAGTACTGGTTAGAAGCAGCCATATTACAACAAGGGTTTAGGAAGGATGAGTCACCTGCTCACCGTGCCACCCTTGGCTTCCCAGAGGAATGCCAACCCCAAGGCCTCCACTCCTTTCTCTCTTCCGGGATGCGACCTTGACAGTGGCACTCTGTGAACCATCTTTTGACTTTGAAAATAGGAACCATACAAAAAAAATTGTGACCCCAAAATAAAAGAATCAGAGTCCTTGATGGCTTTACGGAGCCCCTAAGCCTATTTGTTTTACTTCCTTCATGAAAGAATAAAACATCCCAATTTTAAGTCACTATAGTCCATTTTCTTTTGAGCAGCCACAGTCAATTCCTAGGTGACACAATTAGCTTTCTCCTTCCCGGGTTTTCTTCAGTTACATACCCCAGGCACATGTTATGCACTCGAGGCAAAGGCTACTGCTTTCAGAGATGCTTAAGAGCGCACGAGAAACCGTCGGAGCGTTACTTGAGTCACTGACATCGACTGACAGTCGAAGTTGACTGTAGTATTTTTGTAAAACTTCCATCTCAATGGCATAGAAAAGGAACGTGTGTTTATGTGCTAACAGATATGTTTCTATTTTCTTGGTTCAATAGAACAGAAAGAAATAGCAAACAAACAGGACAGATCATGCAATAAGGGGTACGAAGGTAATTCCTGCGTTCAGCGCATGAAAGACGCTCTGGCACTGGCTCCCTGATCGAGGGGCAGGAGGAAAGGCGCTCCCTGGCTCTGATCAGACAGACGAGTTCCCATCTGGGGAGGGATGGGTGCTCAATCCCAGAACCTAGACTGCTGTGTAGACAGATCCACTTTGCCCTGCCCACCTAATCCTGGTGGCAAGACCCAGGGCAGGGCCTTCTGCCTCTGAAACATCAGGGGCTCCTTCCCAGAGCAGCCCATCGACCCTGGGACCTGAGACTCCACAGAAAATTTGAAAGTCCCTCTGTCTCCAAACATATTCCAAAGGTGGAGAGAATCCACTTGCTTCGTTAACGTGCTCCATCACGTGACACACATCCTCTTTTAAAATTGGAACATTTCTGGAGGATCACTGAGCTGGTTATTATCTCAGGCAGCAAAAATCTGGTTTGAAGAAAGTGAAAGTAAATGGTAGTATTAGTAACAGGTTGGAAAATGGAAAGGGCTTTTCAATATAAGACCTGACCAAGGACAGTGGTCACTTTGGAACCACTGATGTCCTGTTGGGGGTGGGAGGAAACCTCCAAGACCATTTCACTTTGGGATTCTGCTTCTCTTCTTTTGATTCTCGTTCAGGCTGAGGACTGGACCCAGGGCCTTGGGCGTGCACGATGTACTCAGCTGTCTTGGAGTCATTTACTCTCAAAACTGTTCCAGAATGCAGGTGCATTTTAAGGGAAATCTACTTGTCACCCATTTCTCTTCTAGGTAGGCACGGGAAGAGGCTCAGCAGTTCAGAGATTCTCTTTTCCCAAGGAGCGACTTGTCTTCCTTCCCTGTCTGGGGCCTCTGGGAAGGGGGCGTGGGGAGAGTAGCCAGGGTGCTAACCCAGATGAGCTCCTCCTAGGTGCTGAGGGGCTGGGATCCTCAGGATTGAAGAAAGATACAACTCAAGAAGTCCTCTCTGCCTTTACCTGACCGGTGAGACGCAGCCTGGGTACAGTGTTAGCTACATGTTTCTGGAAGCCCAGGGGGACGGAGGTCTGAGCAAGCGAGCTCATGTCCTGGGGGTGCTAATCCTCAGCTCTGCCCCTGCAGGTGTGAGGGAGGACGCTGGTGTGGTGTCTGAGGTGGGGTTGCCCCAAGCTGACCCGGAGTGCAGGCCATCTCATGAAGCCCACAGGAGTTAAGAAGTGAGGGAGAGGGGGAAGGAAACCAAGCAAGGGCTCATTATCCAGCAGACGGCCTTTGTGGCCACAGCAGCTCTGCCCTGCTGGGGACCCTGGCAGGTTGAGTGCCACAGCAGATGAGGTGTGAGGGAAGAGGGGTACCCGATTCCACAGCCCTGAGTTGAATGAAGTCTGCTACCAGCTGGTATAAACTGCCCAGGGGTTTTGGCCTATGGACATAGGAGCAGAAACCTGTTCCATAACCAGAAGCCCGCAAGTAAAGAGTTTCAGGTGTTTGAAGTTGTAAGCTCATGGCTCTTTCTACTGAAATGCAATTGCCCAAAGAATGGGAAGTCGGCGTCCAAGGTGTCTGGGGAGGGTGCCAGGAAACCAATGTGTGCGAAATGTAGTTGTAATGACTTTCAACAGGATCAGCCACATCACACGGTGACCCCTGTGGAAAGTCTTTACCTTTCTTTAATGTTGGAAATAGTACTCTACAATGTTCTTTTAGTTGTAAATGAATTGATAAGTGACTTTATTGATCAATAATAGTTGAACATTAAGGTCTTTGACTTCAGACATGATGGACCCGGGCTTTCTGATGTGCAGTCATGATCCTCTCTCTCTTTTTGGACTATTTTTTTTGTCATGTTTGGGTTCATACTTGGGTACATCATCTCCAATGGTGGCAAAATTGAGACCAATTAGAACTAACCGGTTTAGCAAGTCCATAAAAAACAAAACACCTGTTTCCTAATGATTGCACAAAAAGCCTAAGGAGACTCTGACTCCTAAATTAAACTGGGTCACTTGTGCATCCCTAGACTAGCTGTGGCTAACCCGTGGAGTTTGACGATGGTCACATGCCCAAGCCTGGGACCACAGGGGTGGAAAACCCGGCCCGAATCACAGGCCTGGGAACGGGCGGAGTAGTTCTTTAGAAGACAAGGCCGCTGTCACTGGAGGAAGGAAAACGAAGGTCAGCTTACACTCGCCACAGGACGCACCCCAGCACTCCCAGGACGTCGCCACTCTGAGCTCCGATCCCCGAGGAGAGGCCCTGTGCCTGGAGAGGCGCTCACTTGGCGGGTCAGGGGCCAGGTGGCTGCTTGCCCTCTGGCTCAGCACTGGCCGCTCCTGTGACAGGAGCGCCGCTGGGCCGAATGCTGACGTGAGGAGTTCCTCTCGGGGCAGTTTCCGTGGAAACACCGACTTCTCCCTTCTCATGGGGAGCTCCAGCCATCTGCTCGGGGCCACAGACCAGGGGTCCTTACCGCAGCCACCCCTGCCCTCTGCAGGAGTTCTTCCCGGCTCCGCCGTCCTCTCCTCTTCATTGGGGAGGTCGGGAGGAGCCTCCACACGCACTGAGGCCGACTCCATGGAGTCCGTGCGGAGCTTAGCCTGAGCTCCTCGAGCTGGGCGGAAACGAAGAGGCGCCCCGGACCTCCCTGCACGGCAAGCGGGGCGGCCTGAGGACAGGCAGCGGGCCGGGCTCCGCCCGTGACCTGAGTGCTCTCGTGCGCACCTGATTTTCCTGTGAACTAACGCAACTGGAATAATGCGAACGAGCGTCGTGGGAAGGGCAGCTCTAGATGTGTCCAGCGCCGGGGAGAGGGCTCGGGGCTCCGTGAGCGAGAACCGCCCTCACTGTGTCCTCCTCTCGGGCCCAGGGACGTTTGTGTGGCCCCCAGAAGGAAGCCCGCTAGGTTACCTGGAGGGGGACGCTCACTAGGAGATCACAGTGACGCCAGAGCGGAGTGTCCGAGGTTCACCTAGAAGCGGGAACTAGAAAGGGGCCATCTGCACCCACCAGAGGGGACACTTTAGCACCAGCCTCAGGAGGAAGTGCTCAGGCAATGGCCGGTGACTTGGAGGCCTCCCTGGCACCTTCACGGGTACTAGCTTTGGGGTGCGCTTCTCATCGGTGAGAAGTGAAGTTTCCCTCTTTCCTTCTCCATCTTCCCTCGAGTCTGCTCAGGAAAGAAGCAGCCCTGTGAATGGCAGGGTAGGATGAAAGCCGGAAAGAGCAAGGAAACAAACCCGGCAAAGCTGACGCCATCCGGAACAGGGTGCGCCTGGCAGCTCTGCGTTAGCTGGGAGAGAGGCTTTGATGTTCTTTGGACTGCACTGTGGCCCTCTCACGCCTGCCTTGGAATCCAGCCCCCAGCGGGTCGCATTTGGGACCAGGGCTTTTAAAAGGCAATTCACGCTAAATGGGGTAATTACAGTGGGCCCTCCTCTGACAGGCTTGGTGGCTTTATGGAAAAGGACACCTCCTCGCACTCGGTAAGGACGCAGGCAGAAGGTGACTCTCTTCAAGATAGAAACTGGGCCTGCTGCTGTCCTGACCCTCAGCTTCCAGCCTCCAGCGCTGTGGGGCATACATTTCTGTCGTTGAAACCACCCAGTCTGGGGTGTTCTGTGGTGGGAGCCCACGCTGACCACTACGGGTGCTAAACTTTGTAATGCCTGAAGATGAGACTATGCACTTGCCACAGTCATTAATTCCTGAGAATAGTTGAAAAGGCGACATTTCCAGCCTAAGGTTTCCACCCAGGGCAGGGATGGAGCAACCGACAGAGAGACTCCCAAGGGCCGTGAGGAGGAGGACGTGCTTCCCGCGCACCTGGCTCTTCAGCAGCTCTGCTGGCCATCAAACGCCCGCCAGGGCTTCCTCTTTGCAGAAGTATGAAGGGGCTGGATGATGGGATGCAGGCCGCCATGGCAGAGGTGGTGGCTCATTTCCACTTCCATGAGGAGCTGTCGAGGGTGTGAGGAAGACGGTTTTGAACAGTGAACACGTCAGAAGACCCTGAAAGGCAGATGCAGGCGAGGAGCATCTGCAGGGGCCCTTCCTGCTCTTCCCTGGAGCCCACAGCCTTTCTTTTTACTTATTTCTTGGTGGTTTTCTTCCACCTTTCTCTTGCTGCATTACAGTTGTACTTGCTCTGGCATTTGTGGCTACGCATTCGAACGTGCACATAATGTGACAATGCAATGCAGCCAATATGGCTCCCCAGCACTCCCGCTCCCTCCCACCCCTGCGTCCCTTTCCTCTACAGATCTCCCTGGGCGTTTCCTGAGATCCCCCTCCCCACTTTATTTCCTTTTTCCTCACTAGCTTCCACACATGAGAGAAAACATGACCCTTGACCTTCTGAGTTCGGCTTATTTTGCTTAACATAATGGTCTCAAATTCCATCCATTTTCCCTGCAAATAAAATAATTTTATATTTATTTATGACTGAATAAATAAAACTCCATTTTGTGTATGTATATCACATTTTCTTTATTCACGCATCTCTGGTAGAACCTGCAGACTTTCCAACAACAAAGCGCATTCTTCCTGGGTCCAGCACTAACTTCCTAAGAAAGCCCATTTCCTTGAACAGGGCTTTGCTAGACTAGGAATCATTTTCTGAAATTCCAGCAATTCCTGATGTGACAAGGAGTCTATGGTATTCTAAAATGTCTCTGAATGCCTCATACTAATTTTAATGAATATAAATGAAATCATAACCCAGAACTCCAGAACTTCTTATTGACAAGAAAACAACCTCTGCCCCACCGCCCTGCTCCCCGATTTCCAGTAGACTGTTTCTATCCAGCATGTTTTTAAAAGTTGCTCTGGTATTCTGAAAACTGTGCAGGGGATTTCATATCCACTCTCTGGAAATGCATCCTGGCAGTATTTCTTTAAAGATAATCATACCTTCCCTGTGACACATGTCTCCATGCTTAGGGAGACTGTATTATCAATTCTGGGGGCTGGTACCGGGAACTGAACCCCGTGGGGCTTAACCACTGAGTCACATCCCCAACCTTTTCTGTATGTTAGAGACAGGGTCTCCCTGAGTTGCTCAGGAACTTGCTAAGTTGTTGAGGCTGGCTCTGCAGTCCTCCTGCCTCAGTCTCCAGAGCCGTGTACAACCATTTCAAAGGTCTGCTGTGGGCTAATCTGTGGTTGCTGACTCCCTTCCCATGTGCGTAAGTCTTAAGCTTCTCAGGAAATGAAACCAATGGAAACGCACCCTGTAGATACCAGCTAAAAGGCACCTACTTGTGTAAAGGCACTTTTACATTTAAACCTGCGCATGATGTGGATCTGTAGCCTGCTCGTGTCCAGAGTCTCTCTTGTCAGTCTGCCCAAACCATGAGTCAGCGTTATTAAAAATTCTTTATACCGTTTTCACATAAATCCAGTGCTTCTTATCCAAACCTTTTTCCACGTTGGAGTGAGTCACAAAGCTCCAATCCCCAGTGTAATAGGACACCTCTCAATTACTATCCCAAGGATGAGTAATCCCTCACGCTGAGGGAAGGAGAGAGACGCCTTAAAATGCTCTTGCCAAACAAATTCCAAGGAGAGAGAAGGATGGCAAGGAGAGTGAATGTAGAAAGGGGAGATGTACCGCCTTCTGCAGGAGGAACCCGGGACCTGACGGGGGAGAGCTGCTCCATTCCCAACCCCCATGAGCAGCCCTGGCAACCTCACAGCCAAATCCTCCTGCTATGCACGTGCCCACAAGTGTTGGGCCGGGTTTCTGCCTGCAAAGCATGCGGAGTGTGTGATAATCACATTTCGCTGTGGATCTCAGGTCAGAGAATCTGTGAGGAGGATTGTGCCCTTTCTCTTGGGTCAGCCCCATTCAGAGCTGGAGGGGTTCTTCACTCCTGAACTCCGAGGCTCCTTATCCGCATCTGTGGCTGGAGCCCCTGCCGTCTGGCCAGGCACACGGAAGCCGAGTAAGAGCTGGGTTACTGGTTCTCACAGGAGCCAGTCCTGACTGAGGAGGATGTGCTGTGTGGGGAGTTTAGAGATGCGCAGAGGTGGACACAGGAAGATGGTTGGAGTAGCCGGGGAAGGCCTCACGGATGAGCAAAGACCACAGATCTTCAGGGAAAGGACATCCTTAGGCAGCAGAGGCGGGGGAGTCCCCTCATGCTGGGAGAAGGCTTAGATCGTTAGCTCTGAGCAGAGGTGCAGCAGGGCAGGACCAAGCGCCCCAGTGTCCACAGTGCAAGGCTGGCCTGTGGATTCGTGTGCAGGACCAGCGAGGCATTTCCTTCCGACCTCACTACAACACAGCGTCTGAAATCCAAAGAACCACGAATCTCAGCCTCTCCTAAGAGAGGGCCCCGGGAGAAGCAGCCTAACTTTTGAGTCACGCGGAGGTCTTCTCATCTGCTCTCATGAAGATGTTTATTAGTCCATCATAGGCGAGCATCGTGCCGGGGTTCCCTTCGACACAGCCATGCGGGACAGAACAGAACACTCCCCACGGGCCCCGCAGCTTCTCCCTCCCTCTGCTCTCCTCCTCCTTCTATTTATTTGCTGTTTTTAAATTGGCGCTTTATAGACATACATTAAAGTGGAATTTATGAATTTAAAAAGGGGAGCCCATAAAAAATAAAAGGAAGAGCAGGCACAGAGGGAGGGAGGGAGGCAGAGGGAGGGGGAGGGGGTGGAGCTGCAGAAAGGCACTGACCCAATCAGGCCAGGACCTGTGGGCAGACTGTCCTGTTTTATGGCCCCAGATGATGAGTGCTCACCTCACTAATTCTCCTATTTTAAATTAAAAATTGATACATAAAAAGAAAAACTGTACATATGTATGGGATACCATGTTATTTTTTATGTACGTATTCACTGTGTAATGTTAAAATCAGGTGAAACAGGCCTATAACCCCATCCATTCATAATTTTTTAAAGATGAAAACATTCAAACTTCTTTGTTGCAGCTTTCTGAAATGCATAGGAGATCATCGGTACCTGTGATCACCCTGCTGGGCAATAGCCCAGCAGAACCTCTTGCTAGGGCTGTGACTTAGCACCCTTGACCTGCCTTTCCCCATCCCTCCCACTCCTCATTCTCCCCAGCCTCTGGTAACTTCCATTCCACTTTTCACTTTAACAAGATCCACTTTTGGGGAGTTGGGCCCTGGAGATGGGACACAGGGGTGCTCTACCACTGAGCTACAACCCAGGTATTTTAATTGTTTTGAGACAGGATTTCCCTAAGTTGCCAAGGCTGGCCTTGCACTTGTGAGCCTCCTGCCTCAAACCCGAGTAGCTAGATTCACAGGTGTGGGCCACCATGCCTGGCTGAAATCAGTGTTTTGTACGCTCCACACATGATTAAGATCTTGCAGTATTTGCCTTCCTGCTAATACACTTTTGAGTCACTTCTAATTGTTACTTATATAAGGTTGATCCAACTTCAGGTGGTCCTTTCAACATTGGCAGACACAGCTCTAAGCAATTGCTGCGTGTGTTGTTGCTTTTATTCTTATCAGTAAACTTCAAGCCCTTACCATCCTGGCTGGTCTCCTTTAGACCAGCTCCAATCTATGGAAGTTTCTCTTAAAGTTCAGCCCTGAAAGCAGCACCACATACCATCTGGATATTGTATGGTCATTTCCTCTTTCCTGGATATATATTCTAATTAATGCATAAAAATTTAATTAAGTTTTCTTGGCAAATGCCAGACCAAGGGGCATTTGAGCTTATTGTTGGCTGAACTCTTAATACATTTCTTACCATGTTGCTCAGCTAGGAGACCCAGGTCTGTAGTTGTGCAAATGGTTGTGTGTGCCACAGTTAGGACTTTTCATTGAGTTCCTGTTAAGTGACATCTGGGTATAATCATCCTGTTGTTTCAATATGTCAAGGTCACTGTTCTTTCAATCAGTATATTATCTATTGCTCCCAACTTTTCATCTACATATTTGATCAGCATATGACAGGCAGACTTTAATAAAGCTGTCGAAGCAGCTGACTCTGAAATTTACCCCCAGGTGATCATGACAAAGATTTCCACAAACTATTTAGAAAATATCAATGATGAGATTCCTTTAACCTTGCAGGAGTTGGCTCGACATCCCTCGATCTCTTTCATAGTACAGTATGGAATACTGGACGCCTGAATTTCACACTCAGTATTTCATGAGCTTGATCTCAACATCATTATCACAATATTTGCTTACTGAACTTCTTCTACAAAGCCCAGGTGGAGCAAAAGCACAGTGGACCATACTGGCCATATCCTGTGGTGCGGTAGGGCTCTTTGGAAACAGTTCCATCCTGGATTGTTCTTATGCCCTAATACAAGGTCTAGGTTGGCACATTTGTTAAGTAAAGTGTCGGATCGTAAGTACTTTGGACTTTGTGGGCTCTATGTCCTAAGTGCTCCATGCTGGCATTGTGGAGCAAAAGCCGCCACAGACAATAGCTGAACCACGTGTGGCTGCGTTCTGCACCCAAGCCGACAGCAGGCTGCATCAGACGTGGCACCTTGTTAATGCATCCTGGCCATCTTTGTCCATGGTCATATGCACGGCATTTGAAAGTGTAGGGAGGTCTTTTAAACAGTGAGAACTATACAAGGAAAACTCAAAGAGGAGAGGATGATGGAGTGACCTTGGAGGACGGAGGATGTGGAGGAGGACAGGGTAGACAGAAACATGCCCTCGGAGAGTGCTGTGTACTTGCGTGTCATTGTCCTCTCAAGGTCCCTGTGTTCAAATCCCGATTCCCCAACAGGATGGAACTAAGAGGTGGGGGCGTGGGAAGGTAATTAGGTCAGGAGGGTCCTTATAGGTAGATTATTTGTAGCTCTTCCATAAAGTCCCAGGGGAGCTGTCTCTCTCATCTGTGGCTCTCCAAATGGGTGGATCCAGTGAGATGCAATGAGTCAGAGGGTCTTTCCCAGACACTTGCCCACTGGCTCCTCGATCTTGGCCTCCCAGCCTCCAGGACTGTGAGAAGCAAATGTCGGTTGCCAGCCAGTCCAGGGCTGTCGTGGTTTAGCTCTGGAGCATCTCCCAAGGCTCATGCTGAGGAGGGCTTGGTCTCCAGGGCAGCAGTGTTCGAGGTGGGTTTGGGGGAGCGGAGGCACGACGTGCACTCTGACCTCACCTGGGGCTCATCTTCTGCGGTCCATGACTGAATGGACTCTGGGGAGGTGGGAGGAACCTCAGGAAGTGGGGCCCAGATGGAGGAGGTGGGTCATAGGAGAAGCCTCAAGGTGTGTCTTGTCCCTGCCTCTTCCTCCCTCTCCTGCCCTCGCTGCTTCCTGGCACCGCGAGGTGAGCAGCTGTGCTCTGCTGCACCCTCCTGCCAGGATGTCCTGCCTTGCCTCAGGCCAGAGTTAACAGAGGCAGGTGCCCACGGTGAAAACCTCTGAAACCACCAGCCGGGGCTCATTTTTAAGTTGTTCTCTGATATTTTGTCACAGTGACAGAACACCAATTAACACAATGACAATTTGTTCTAGCAGTGCGAACCGACGAGTGTGCCCCTAGCAGCAAATGCAAATTTCAACTATTTCACACTTTGGCAGAATTTGGGATGCATTTCAGTATCGATATTACCTAGGTGAGTCCCTAGGGGTGGCAAAAGAAATTGAATCCAGGGGTGCTTTACACTGAGCCACATTCCCAGCCCTTTTTATATTTTATTTTGAGTCAGGGTCTTGCTCAGTCGCTTAGGGCCTCGATACATTGCTGAGA
Source organism: Sciurus vulgaris (assembly GCF_902686455.1). Lineage (NCBI taxonomy): Eukaryota > Metazoa > Chordata > Mammalia > Rodentia > Sciuridae > Sciurus > Sciurus vulgaris. Next base: position 141,663,173 of record NC_136470.1, read on the forward strand.
CTGGCTTTGAACTCCCAATCCTCCTGCCTCAGCCTCCTGAGCCACTGGGATGACAGGTGTGGACCACCCTGCTCAGCATCCAGGTTTGATAGGAAATGAAAGAGAGGCACAGCACCCAGCTTTGCTGAACCCAGTATTTGTTCAACTTGGAGAGTGACAGAAAGCCTTGAGCATGTGTGTATAGATAAGTTTAAAGGTAATTTAACTTTCAAGATGTGCTCAGTAAACCTTGACCTGGGCATTCGCAAAGTGCAACTTTGAACCTAAAAATAAGCACGGGAAAGTCCTTCCTCAGTGAAGAGTCAGCTTGCCGTCTGACTGAAACAGGAGCTGAGAGGTGCGCTGGGGAAGTGCTCCGTGCGTCTGTGGAGTCCGTATACAATCTTTCTTCAATTACAAAGTACCCTAGATTGGAAGATGCACAACTGATTTAATGAAAATGTCTCAGAAAAGAAACCAAAGCAAATGAAACCAAATCTCTACCAGACGGAATGCTCCCTTCAATCACTGAGTGTATTCTGACTTGACACATTTCAGAAGTGGAAAGATCACATCACAGGATGGAGGAGATGTCTTACGTCATCATCTCCCCCAGACGCCCCCTCCCCCAGCACACACCCTTGGCTTCAGGGAAGGTGGGAAAGCAGGAGAGCCATTACTCCTTCTTCAGGATGGGCGTGGGGGGCCAACACCACCCACCTGTCCCCACTTAGCTACTCAGAAGAGGAGAGCTTTCCATTCGCCTTGTGTTAAAGTGGAGACGATTTTAAAGTCTTCTCAAAAAAAAAATTTCGTTTCAGAAGAATTTTATATGCATAAAATGATCACTTCTTAGATGGTTGAGAAAGTTCTAGTTAGCCCCACATCTAGCTTTTAAATCAGGTGCCTCTTTTGTGGGGCTGTTGTTGAGTCTGAGTTATTTGTGTTATTTTGATACGAAACTTTTTTCAGGTATCTTCTGTAAATACCTTTTTTGGAGTTTGTGGCGTTTCTTTTGAAATCTGCGTCTTAAAGCCCTTCTTCTGCCTCGGGATCCGGCAGGGACGCCACATTAAATTTAAACACCATGGCTTCTTTGGTTTTACCAGTTCCCCAGACGCCTCGTGTTTTGGATGACCCTGAGAGTGCTGCCGATTGCCGGTCAGGTGTTTCGTACGTGCCATTCCTCTCCTTGGGAGACGGCCCCTCCCTCCCCACTTAGTATTTACTTGTTTAATCCTTCACTGACACCAGCCTTGACTCCTGTTGTCCGTTTCAAGCTCCACACCTGGACTCGGCCAAGTCTCAGAGGACTCCTGGTCCTTTTATACCTTTCCAATAGAAGCCAAGGCCACGCTCCAGGTGTGCTCTTTGGTGTGAGGGCACCATTACTCCTGGGCGCCCAGCTGACCAAGCAAGGAGAGCCGCCTCTGTATGCTAACCCATACCTACACCCACCAGGGTTTGCAGGCAAACCTAGCATCCGCCACGAGCTAACTGGATGGTGAGGAGTGCTTAGCATCTTGTACTGAGTACTCCTGAGTGACCCCGACAGAGCTTCACCACCCTAAAATTCCCCCGTGCTTTGCCTAATTTGGCCAGTCATCCCCCACCACGGCCAACCCCTGGAGCCACTATCTGCTTCCCACCACCCTCCTCCTGCCTTTTCCGCAATTTCATGAACTCGGAATAACAGTGTGCAGTCTTCTTTGGTTGACTTCTTTCAGTCGCTAGCAGGCACACCCTACGGGCTCACAGTCGTCCCCGGCTGGACGTCATTCCACCCGTGATACACCAAGTTGTCTCCGCCAGTCTCCTGCCCATTACAATTATTGTGCTTTTGTTATTGACTTGCAGGAGGTATTCACATCTTCTGCTGTTAATCCTGTGTGATTACAATGGATATAACTTACGAAGACTCTCCTCGTTCTGTTGGTTGTCCCCTTACTCATGTTTTGACATTAATCAAGTCCCATTCCTTCTTTTTTTGTAGCCTATGCTCCTTGGGTTAGGCTGAAGAATCATGGCAGGGTTGGGCGTAACTCAGTGGTAAAGCTCTTGCCCAGTATGCACGGGCTCCTGGGTTGGATTCTCAGCACTGCAAAATAAATAAAAATCATTGTCAACTCTATTATAATGTTAGAATTCACTACCAAGTTCATAGGAGCGGATGGGCCTGAACGTTTATACTTTTAGATCTTTAATTTAATGTAGTGGCTAAACTACCTTCTGAAGACGCTCCCGCCAACAGTTCATGAGCGTTCATTTTCTCTCCAATGTCACTCACATCAACCTCCTTAATTTTCTGCTAATTGAATGGTTCAAAAAGATATGCCATTATTGTAATTTTTCCATTATAATCAAAGAGGTCAAACCTCTTTTAATGCATTTATTGGCCATTTTACTATTTTATTTTGCTTCTTTTCCTACTGGATTCTTCTTAGTATTGATTTGTAAGGATCATCTACACAGCCCAGGTATTAACCCTTCATTACATTGGTTTTACATATTGTTGCTCATTTTACAATTTGTCTTTGCTTCAGGACTCTTTCTTCAAAAGAAGCATGCAGTGTTTTACAATGGTCTCTCTTAACTATTTATGTGACTTCTGACACTGTGTCTTCCTGAGGGATGCCTTTCCCAAGCACAGCGGTAGGGTGTGCACCTATAGCTCACCTGGTACTTGAATGGTCGCCAGGATGTGATTGAGAATTTGTTTTAACATTTAACTCTTTTATCCACTTGGAATTGGTTTTAAAAAAAATCTGTGTAAGGCAGGAGTCTAACTTTATTTATTCATTTTTTTACAAACTCTTCATGATTTTCCTATATTATTTTTGAAATCGTCCATTCCACATTTTTTTTTACAAAAGCATAATGTTGTTTTTTTTTCCCTACATAGAATAGTTTTCTTCCTGTTCTTTCGCTGGAGTATTTTTGGCATCAAGCCGTCATCACCTTCTCTCCTTTACAGGTAAACCTGAAGACAGAAAGCATGCTTCGGTGGTTCTGTGTAGGTATTTAGGCTCTTTCCGCAATGGTGGGAGCGTTTCTTGCCAGTAGTTTTCACGTTTGGCATGTGTTCTCCATGGCCTGTGCTGGCCTTTGTGGGGAGATTGGAGGACTTAGCCAGTAGGACTCTTTATTTGGCTTTTTAGTTGAAAGTTCTATTCCAGAGTTATTTTTAGTGCCCATCTGTCAGTAGATTAAGATGTTTGATGGAAAGTCCTTTATCTCAAATATTTATTCAACTCCTTTAGTCATTTGAAAAACATGAAGGCTAGTCACAAGACAGACTCAGGGTGGCTTTATTAACCGCCTTGTGAGCATGCCCTTGGAAGGGCTCCTATTTCCGCATTGCCGAGTCCAGAAGCCCGTGCTTCCCAGGTGATTAAATGAAGGGGAGGAGCAGCCTGATCCGACAAAGTTGCCCTGGGTCCTATAAAAGTGTCAAGCATTCTGAGTATCGCCACCCATCCTGGCCTGCTCCCTGAGTCAGTGGTTCTGCGGAAAAGAACATTTTCTGTGATACTTTGAGTTTGAAGGATCTGTTCATATTTTAATGCCTCATACACAAAGATGTCTTTCAAGTCTACTTAAAATTTCAGGCAGAAGAATGACTTTGGGGGTAGTGGGATAAACAGGAATTCTTTTAAAATAATTAGAAAATGCAGTCAGACACCCATCAAGGGTAGTGATCTTCAAATTAAAAACCCTGGGCCCTGAGGAAGCTTGAGTGAAAATATTCCTGCCGTCCTGATAGCTGACCTCTACTTCAGCCGTTAGGAGTGACAGCAGAGCCACCTTCCGCTGTGAAAGAGAGCACGGTTTGTCCATTCGTAAGTCGAATGTGGATATTTTTGACTTTCAGATTTCAGGTGCACACCTTTCTCTGGAAGTGTGGGACCCTGATTTATTCCAGAGCGCTCCTGGTGACCCAGGGCCTCCCTCGCTGCCCCGATTCCCACCAGTCTGTTTCTGAAACACTCTGAGTTGTTCTACAGTTGAGCATATCTAACTGAAAGACTAGGCAGCACGAAAACAAAGACAAAAATTAGAGTCCTTTTAGATTGGCGAGCTTTCAAAGGACGAGTTGAATGTGGGCATTCAGAAGAATGACTTAAGAATGTGGGATCCGAGCACCTCTAAGGGACAGACACCTTCTTAGACATTTTTTCCCCTTCTGCTTTCTTATTTCCATGTGCTTGTTAGGAGGATCAAATGTGTTAATGCAGATGACAAGTTTTTGAAAGTATAGATATCAGGTCTTAGTCTGAATAAACTGACCACATATCATATACCAGCAGAGCTACAAGGATCAGGACAGATTGACTATATATAAAAGTGCTATATAATCTCCAGGGAAAATACTCTCAAAAAAGTATTTATACTTTTCAATATTTAATATCAGTTTGTATATATCATATAAAAATTCGTATAGTCTTATCTCCTCTCTCTCTCACACGCAGTGTTCATTATGAAAAATCCAGGACTGCTCACAAAGTAAAATTAGATTGTTGTAGAGAAAAATGAGGTGAACTAGAGAGTTCATTACTGTTGTCTTGTACTTGTCAGTATCTTAAATGAATATACTAAAATTTAATAAAATTTCTAACTATTTCAGAAAGTTAAATAAAATGCAGATTTTCTTTCTTTTTTTTTTTCCAGGTCATTTGATCGACCTCCTAATAAGGGCATAAACTTCAGAGGCTTGGACTCTGGACCACGATTCCTCACAAATAAAGCAAACAGTCCTCCACGACTTTATGGAGTGATCTGGCCGCCGGAAATGTGTGGCTCCAAAAGCTCCAAGCAGCCCCACGTGGCCACAAGCTCCATCTGAGGCAGCAGAGCCGCAGGGACAGCGTGGACGTGCACCTCATGTGCAGAGAAGCCCCCGAGCTTTACAAATGTGCCCCGAAGCCAGACGCAGGAAAGCGCCCAAGGACTCCAAATGAAGAAAAATGAGCACCAGGGAAAGGATAAAATGCCACTTGTTCATAATATGCACTAAGAATCCCCAGGGTCAGGGAAATTTCACATTCAGGGTCGTTTAGTGAAGTTTCAAGGAAGCCCTGGATTTAAAAGCAGTAGTGTGTTTTGGGTCCATTTGCAGAAGGATGTTCCACTGTTTCCCTTTTCGATCTGGAATTCTAATTTTTGCTGTATCAAAGAGACTCTCAAGTGTTTTTAAATGCTCTTATGAAATGCTCCTTTATTTGGCTCTTAATGCAGACACTATCAAACTACAGTACACTGCATTTCAGGGAAAAAAAATAAAGCATAGTACCAGTCTGTATTATTAAAAATACGCTGTAATCTCCAAATATTGTTGACTGATTTATGGGATAGTCTCAATGAGGAATTTCATGTCTGTACTGTTCCTACAATTTTATAATACATTACAATACGTTGCAATGTCACTTTAAGAATGTGAAGGGAGAATAAATTGGGTGACCGTCTGTGACCAAGTTTTCTTATTTTATATGCCGGGGAACTCAATGGAGGCCATGTTTTCCTCCCGGAAACTTCTTTCTCTAACTTGATTCAGCTTTTCTGAGATGTGACCCTGTTCACATTTTAAAAGCAGCTCACCTGTTGAAGAGGATTTATGATTTTTTCTGCATCACCAAACACAGTTTTTATATTATGGTTCTATTACTTAATAATAACTACATTCATTTAAAAGAAGAGAAGAAAATGGGCATGAGACTATCATCTTGAAAATATTTAATTAAAACTTAGCAAGCTGATTTCTGACCAGGAAAATGGAGAACAGGTGGACCGAGAGCATCCTAAGGAACTGTTCTTTCTTCTGTCTTCCCAGAGAACCATCTGGATGTACTCTGAGTTCTAGAATTCAGGTATGGCACATAATTATTTGTGCACATACCCACTTCTCTTAAGAGAATGATAGATCATCCAGAATGAGACCATTGCATTTATTTTTATATTTTCAGTGAACCTAACCAGATGTCTGCATAACTATATATGAATGAATATCAGCAAAATTTGGGTTGTTTTTGACATATTTGTGACAATGATCCATGAAAGAAAGATGCATTTTACATTGGACTGCAAAATACAAATGTGCGCGCACACACACACACACACACACACACACACACACACACTCTCACACAACACAGAAATCACAGATCAATAGCCCTACTCCATAGAGTTCTCTGAGATTTCTTTTTTCAATATAACTTATGTAAAAAATAGACTGGTCAGTTAAGTAAGCTGATCTCATAAACGAGTTATGAATTTCAGTTTGGAAAACTGATTTGTGGGATGGAAAAGAAATGTAAGAGTCAATTAAAATGTAGTTTTACTTAAATACAGAAGATTATTAGAAAATAGGTATAGAATGTTCTGGAATGGTGACTGTGGAAAAGATCCTTCTGGAGATGGAGTCAAAAGAGAAGTTAAATTCTATTGAAGCTCAGCATTTCAAATTTGGGTAGAGGGGGAAGCTGAATAAGTACCAACAGGAGCAAGGACAGGGCGATGGGGTGGACGGCTAACAGGAGGAAGCAGGGCTGAGCAGGAGGATGGCAGAGAGCTGGTGGTGGGGTGAGGAAAGGTAGTGAATGCTACGACTGAGGACTTCAGATCATGACAGTGCGCCCTCTGGGTCTGTCTATCGTCTCTTCCCTATTTTCTCTCTCTCTCTCCATATATATATATCATCTATCATCTATCTATCACCTATCGAATCTATCATCCATCCACTCTATCATCTATCATCTGCCTTTTAGAAAGATCAATGTAGTGTAACAAGTGACCCTTTTCCCTTTGGGGGAAAGGAGTATAGGCAGGGATCACAACTGGCTATTTCAATACCATGATGGAAATAAGGCTGGCTTGGAGAGCTGAGAAACCCAGGAGGTGCCCTCAGTTATGAGCATGGACATTCCCGAGGTACGAGTAGCAATGGCAGGAATAGAGAGTTGGAAGTGAGGGTTTGTTGGAGTGGGCTATTGGGGTATTTTTGAGTCCCACCCCACTTCTTTTGAGAATTTTAATACCTAAGCTTACCTTTTTACATGGGAATGCACTGTGACTATTTTAGGTAAGCATTTTGGGGTCACTGATAACACATGACATGAGGGCTCAGGATGCAATTTTTAGGCCAAGAATTCTCTCAACTTGCATGGTGGGAATTAATCTAAACTTCACTGTCTAGTAGTGTACCAGGAACCAGGCAGGGTGCACCAGATTGCTCTTGACCTGCTGCCAGAGCCTCCAGGATTACCACAGTGAGATTCAGTACACGATCTTGGGTCAACGTTGCCGCCCGCAGCAACAATCCCGTGGATATTTGTTACCGCCTGCAGCAACAATCTCACAGGTATTTATTGGAGGTGGACTGGAAACAAACTACTTCTATTCCTGAGCTGCTTCCTTGCTTGCTTGCTTATTCTCTAGCTTATAGAGGAAGATAGGCTTGCTTGATTTTAGAGGAAGGGAGGCTAGGAGAGGGAGTTTCAGAGAAAGAGGCTTGCTACACTTTCAGAGATCTTCTTAGAGTTCTGCTGCTTCTTCTTAGAGGTGCGTCCTACATCCTGTGAACTAAAGGTGTGTGCTAGAGGTGCGTGCTAAAGGTGCTGTCTATCAGAGGTGCTTCTTAGTGGTGCGTCCCGCATACTGCGATCTGTGATCTGCGACCTAGAGGTGTGTTCTTAGTCTTCCGCTCTGCGATCTGCCATCTGCCTTCTGCCTACTGCCTACTGCTTTTTGCCTTCTGCCTACTGCCCCTTATATTCCCTCCAGGAGGCGGAGGGTGGGGCCACCCCAGTTAAGTGAAGATCAGGCGAGGAGCCAGCTGCCCAATCACAGGCAAAGGTCAAAATGAGCAGGCACGAGCAGGAGCACTCGGGAACACATGTGCACGCATTGTGTGCGTGGACTTACTTGAATAAGGCCAATGATAAAGCACCTGAGTGTGTCTATGTTAACCGACTTCCTCACCACGATGTGATCGAAACAACTTCTGGCTGGCTGCCAGGCGCCATCTTGGTGTAGTCCACATGGCATAGCCCCCAACAGGTCAAAGAAAATAATGAATCGTCAACCATCAAATAAAATACCAAAAAAAAAAAAAAATAAATAAAATAAATAAAATGTCCAGGTAGCGGATATCCTTCATCAAGGGAATACTTTGAATACTATATAAAACTTCATTGAAGTTGCTTCTTTCTTTCACAATGAAAAAACAAATTTGGACTTAAGAATTCAAAACCATTTTGCTCCTCCTTATTGGCTTTCAACCTTCCCCAACAGAGCTGCTCTTATCTCCCCTCCTTCCATCTCCTTCCTATCCCAAGTCACTAAAACTGAGAAATGGTAAGAGTTGCCTCTCGCGGTCACTTCTGGCTCAAAGCTCTATCCAACAGCACCAGAAGAGCTCTGTTGTAGTTCGATTTTTAAAATCACCCAGGCCAATTCTCTTTGTGTCTCAGAATGTTAGTTAGGAGTTACTCCACGACAGTCTTGTTATGGGGGGTCCATCATATGAACAGAACAGAAGTTTCATGGATAACGCCTTTCTGGTTATTTACGACAGATCGCCTACATGGCATGGTTGTGTGGTTGCCTGTGAAATGCAGGTGCCCATGTTGCTATTTTGTTTTTTCTCACGCTGAAAGGACACCATGGTGTAGGTGACCGTCCACCTCATGAGCCATGCACATTTACTATCCCGAGTTACTCCAGCGTGAATGGTAGCTTCACACACCAGGTAAGAACACACATGACAGTTCAGAAGGTATCAAGGTGTTCCGGGCGTGCAATGCATCCTGGTACTTCATGATCGCCAAGTTCTTTCTTAAAACAGACTCCAGTCTCTTCTGTATGGTCTCAGAGTTTCTTCTGCAAAGATACATTACTGTTTATGAGGTGATGTGTGATGTGGTGAGTCCTTACAAAATCCGACCGAGTTCAATAAAGGGGATCAGACACTCACCAGCTGAGTGGAGCTTGTGTGGCTGGAACTATCCCACATGCCACTGTGTCCTGCTACAGGGATTCTGCTCACAACTCTGAGAAATCACTGCCGCAGTGAATCCTCAACAGATGTCTGGTCACCTCCCAAGGAGAGTCACTTCTTCCCTGAGTCCTGATGGCTTCAAATTTACATGAAAATGTTTTCTGAATGTAAGTGCTAATAAAGACAGCCATTAAAAAAGTCAAAACAAAAACAAAGAGATAAAACTGAGACCTCTGTTATGGAAGATTAAGAAAATGCAGGAATACTTCCATCAGGTAAAAGGTCAGATTTTGGTAAACGCTGTTATCCCAGCGCTAGGGTCTGGGAACTCTGTTGGTAAAAATGTCTAAAACATCATTTTTCTCAGGTGACAAGAGTCTTACAAGGAACTGATTAATCGGAATTGAGTTACTTTCCCTGTTAGTTGTTCACAGAGTTTAAATGGCAGAAAGATAAGGTAGAGTTAGCTGTCACAGAGTCCACGACCGTCCAGTCACAGAAGTGGCTTAATTCTAGATCAGATTCCGAAAAGTAAAATCTGAATCAAGACAAGCCTTGGCAGAGGCAGCCCTGCCGCTGGCTGCCTAGAGGGTCATCACTGTGGAGCGCGGTCTGCACTGACACGCGGTGTAGACCTCGTCCCTCTTAGCAGTGCAAACATCGGTGCAAAAATCGACTTCCCTAGGACTCCTGGAGAAAATACGCAGACAAGCAGCCAGACAGCAGAAGCCAAATAGCGACAAAGACAACTTGCAAGAGGAATCGTTCCCAACCTTAGAAAGGTGGGAAATTGATGCCAAGCAGGGCCGGGGGATCCTCAGCGGGGAGCCACAGATGCACACAGGGTAGCAGAGCAGTGCCAGCGTCACAAGACTGGGAAACAGGTGGACAGGCCACCACCTGATGGCTTTCGCTCAAAGGGCCAGAGCGTGAGTACGGCTCCCCCTCCCGGTTTCCTTCAGCGCTCTCAGAACCGCCCCACCCCACCTGCCATCTGGGTGGCCCATATCTATGGCTCAGAGGGCTGCCACCAGGCCAGCTTCCACTTCCAGAGATGCTTCACTCTCCTCTCAGCTAAATGCTCCTTCTCTACATTTCTCAGCAGAAACCAGCCTGAAATTTGCACTCGGACAAGGGGGAGCAGTAGAAAGCTTCCTTCCGGCCTGCCAAAGGATTCCCTCCTTCTAGCCTCCCCCAGCTTCCCATCTCTCACCAGGGAATAGTCTGCCGTAGCCACGCTGCAGGACTGAGGCCACGGTCCTGGGACCTGTGGACGCACGTTGGAGCCCCAGAGCTGGCTACCACGTGAGGGCTTACCGCTGCTCACCTTGCGCACTGCGCTACTTTAAAGGGAGTTCTGTGCCACCTGCAAAGATGGCATGTGGTGGCTCAGAACTGTTCTTAACATCCCCATCCATCCCTGGTACAATCCATATTCTCATGAATCATAGATATAAATTCACTATTAAAAGTGTTTTCAAATTTGAGATAATGCAAAAATCTAGCTGGGCACGGTGGTGCATGCCTATAATCCCCATGGCTTGGGAGACTGAGGCAGGAGGATCACTCGTTCAAAGCCAGCCTCAGCAAAAGTGAGGCACTAAGCAACTCAGCGAGACCCTGTCTCTAAATAAAATACAAAACAGGGCTGAGAAGGTGGTTCAGTGGTCGAGTGTCCCTGAGTTCAATCCCTGGTGGCCCCTCTGCAAAAAAAAAATCTGGTGGCCACATCTCACGCACACTTTGAAAATCCACAAAAGGGATTTGATTTACCTACAACACTTTTGTCTTGTAATCCCCAGTGGAATTGCTTTGGGTGGGGGAATGTTTTTTATTTGAAATCTTTCCTGCTACAGGATCATTTTGAAGGCCACAGAAGGTCCAGTCTGAGGAGGACGGGGCGTGCCTTTGATCTCCAGGGTTCCAGGCACTGTCGAAGAACACAGGCAGTTTTTTAAAAAAGCATAAAATCACTTTGAAGTTCAATGTCCTAGAGATAATAATTCTTTGCTTGAAATTTATCTGTCCATTTTTCATAGAAGTCAGAGAGAGACCTACATAAGATGATAAAATTTCAAAAATAAAACATCCAGTAACAAGCAGGGGATTCTGTAACTCTGATGAAGTTAAGTAAATAAAATCTAGCTCTTAAAAAAGTCACATGAATTTCAGTTTTTATATTTTCCTAGAAAAATAAAGCTTTCATTTTTAAAAAATAAAGCAATTTAGGACTCTGAAATCCATAGATCTCTTAACCATTTGATATTTATATTAGTTCAGAGTCAAATGCACATTAAATTACCATAAGATACAGATATAATAACAAAAAATGTTATTTAGAAAAGTAAAAGTCTATGTACGAAAGAAGCTGAGATATTCAAACACATAATTCTTCAATTTGACCCTACAGGTTATGGTGTGGGTACATACTGCTCTACCGTTATGAAAAGCACTTCTTAATTTTGGACAAAAAGTTTATTCTCACATTTGCAGATTTTAATGTGCGTGGTTTATTGGCTAAATTTAGAGCTTATGCTCTTTGGCATATAATATGTCATAGTCAATGATGTTCCTGTTCTCGTGGTAAGGAAGTCACGGGGTCACATAGTGTAATTTAAAAGGTGGCATTTTATGCATTCGTGTTAGTTTCGATCAAGCTTTTAACCAGTTGGCTGCCTGCTTTGTGAATCTGCCTTACTCAAACGCAGAACTGTTCTCCCACGGATTTCATTTCAGGAGATGAATGTGTACTTTGAGCTTCTAACTTGCAGGACACAGCTCCAGACAGGAGGGAGACTGAGTCAGCAGCCAGTGCCTCCCAGGACTGTCACAAGAGTGACTTAGGCCACGTGCCTCCACAGACTCAGGTCTTCAACCATAAACATCAGTATACTGACTTCCAGTCCCTTTTATTTTGCAGACTCCATGAAGATAAATAAGATAATTAGAGGAAGCCAAATACAGGGAGGCAAATATACAAACCAGAGGCAAGACCGTCCTTGTTATTATAATGATGATCAACAATGGTGGATTAAAAAATCTGAATGATTAATACGAACTATACAGGCAATTAAAAAAAATATTGCTACATACAGCAACTTGAGAGGGGGAGGACTCACACCCCGAGCAGGGGCAAGTCTGAGAGCCTGGTCTCTGCCAGGTGTGGCCACCGGAGCTCCTGTCTGGCCACGCCCAGGGGAGCGCAGGGCAGAGCTGGGCCCTCCCTGGGCCTGTGTAGGAAGCCTTCCTGCTGCTCAGAACCAGGCGGGCGCTGTTTCTCGCTCGGGCCGCGAAGGGCAGAGGCCTGATGGGACAACTGTTTCCTCTGATCCCCGAGGACACCCATGGCGGGTCCTTGTGGAGTTGTCCATGGGACAGCTTCTGCCACTGTGGGCACAGGGCTTAAGCTTCCCGCCTCCAGGTCGCTGCCAGTCAAACGCCACGAGGAAGACACCAGCGGTGGGAAACGAGGCGGGCGTGCTTCCTGCAGCTCCGTGCCCTGACCTTGCAGTGGCTCCTTGGGACTTCACGTCCCATTTCCGCAGCGTTTCTGGCCCAGCCTCTTTGCGGGGGAAGCCTTGCCTGGGGCCGGGTCCTGACCAGGGTTTTCTTCAAGTGTTTCTCTTTCTGCAGCTCTGAATTTATTCTTGCTAACGCGCATATCGGTTGTCATGCTCCATCCATCTGCAAGATGATTTGACTGATGTCTGCCTTGCCTGCTGGAGAGCAAATGAGAAGGAGGCAGGGCTGTTTATCTAAGGCCACTATATTTACCGTAAATGAACAAATCAATCAAATAAAACTTAAAGACAGGACACTCAGTTAAATTTGAATTTCAGATAAACGTGGAGCAATTTTTATTGTACAAAATTTTTAATCTAGAATTCAAATATAACTCAGGATCCTGTACTTTATCTGGTGGCGATTTTAATCATAGTTTTATCTTCAGCGCCTATATCAATGTTGCTAGTATTGTAAGTTCATTATTTTTAATTAAAATTTTTTTTGCAGTTGTAGATGGACAGCATGCCTTTATTTTATTTGTTTATTTTCATGCGGTGCTAGGGATGGAACCCGGTGTGCCTCACACATGCTAGGCAAGCGCTTTGCCACAGAGCTATAGCCCCAGCCCCAAGAGTTCATTTATTTTTATTTATTCATTTTTATTTTTTGGTACTGGGCATTGAACCCAGGGGCACTTAGTCACTGAGCTACATCCCCCACTATTTTTATTTTTTATTTTGAGACAAAGCCTCACTGAATTGCCTACGGCCTCTCTAAATTGCTGAGGTGGGTCTTGAACTAGTGATCCTCCTGCCTCAACCTCCCAAGTGAATGAGGGCAAGGGAAGCAGGGCAGATCTTAGACAATTACCAATACCCAATCCTGCAAATGTCCTTCCTTGAAGTAAATATTCAAAAATTAAGAAGAAGACCCCAAGTCGAGAGGTAAAGGACTTCTTCAGAGTAGAGAGATGGAGCCAGCCTTCTGCCGTCAGCGTGGCTCTGGGCTGCCTGATGCCTCAGTATGTGAGGCAGTCAAGATCACGCCCAGGCTACAGAGTGAACTATACACCAACTCCAAGGCACAAGGCTGCTCCTAGTTTTCTATGGCAGTGGTTGAAACAGATGAGATTTACACAGCAGGCAATTGCAGAGAAATCCTCTGCTGGAGAGCAAGTCCTCTAAGACCTGCCAGGACACTGGCAAAAGGCCTCAGGAAAGCTGAGTAGGTCAGGTATTGCTCTTCCTCACCACGCCACGCCTGTTTGACACGACTGCGGTCCGTGGATCACAGAGCAGGTCATTGTCTTCTCATTTTTTTGTGTTCATTTTTTCCCTCATGAATTTCAACAAATACTGAATGCCTGTCATGTACAAAACAGTGCCTGAGACAATAGAAGTTTGTGTAAACATATTACAGACATGTAGAAGAAATGCACTCAAATGGAAAAGCACACATTTTTCATGAAAAGATTACCCCAGCCGCTTGGGGCTTTGAGGCAGGAGGATCACAGGTTTGGGGGACCAGTCTAGGTAACTTAGACGTTGTTTAAAAAGTGTGGGGTGACTGGGAATCTAGCTAGCAGGAGAGCATTTGCCCAGCAAGCATGAGGCCCTGGATTTGATACCCAGGACTGCAAAATCAAAACAAAAACAAACAAACAAAAACCACCACCACAACAAAACAACAGCAAAATTGCAAAGCACAGAAATAACTGATGATGGGTTGAAAAGCAAACTGCTGGAGTCTGATGCAGAAATTCAGGTAATACACGTGGGGTCTGAGCCCTGACCTCTCATAATGGAGAGAGTATTCGCTATTTCATTTGTTTGAATATTTCATTTGAGAACACCATCAATACAATGAATTCTACTATAAGGTTAATTTAAATGATGATATATATATGTATGAAATATAAAAAAGTGTATAAATATATATATATATATATATATGTATGTATTTTTTACTTTACTATTTCCTCAGAAATAATTGACAGGAATTTAGTGACACTCTCCTCCTCACAGGAGTCTTTGAGAAAACCATTTGTGGTACATTAAAGATGAGCTTTGAGGTTTTGGCTATTCCATTCACAAAAGAGGTCTGCTTCCCCTTTCCTTGAATCTGGGAAGGCCTTTCTGAAATGTTTCCTCTTTTCTTTAAATTTTGGAACGGGGTATGTAAGATTGGAATTTTTTTCCTTTTTTTTCTGAGTTTTTGGTAGAACTTGCTAGAAAAGCTATAGCTGGGCATATTTTGCCTTTGGTTTGTGGGGAAGATTTTTTCATGAATTCATATTGATGCACTATAGTTATACATAATAGTGGAATTCACTGTTTTATGTTCATAAATTGGTCCATTTCATTCCCCAGGTCCTCTCCTTCCTCTCCTCCTCCTTCCCCTGATCTCCTTTGTCTTCTCTGTTGGGCTTTTTTCTGTTTTCATGAAGTTCCTTTTCTTTTCTTTTCTTTTTTTTTTTTTTAGCTTCCACATATGGAAAACAACAAATGATCCTTGACTTTCTGAGTTTGGCCTAGTTTACTTAGCAAGATGTTCTCCGTTTCCATCCATTGGCCAGCAAGCGAGGTGGTTTCCTTCCTCTTCATGGTTGAGTAGAACTCTGCTGTGCATCTGCACCCTGTTTTCTTGATCCATTCTCTCTTGGCAGACAGAGGTTGGTTTCATGACTTGACTATTGTGAGTCACACTGCTAGAAACTTGGGCATGTGTGTATTGCTATAGTGCTGGCTTTAGTTCTTTTGGACAAACACCAAGGAGTAGTTCAGTTAGGCCCTATGGTGGTTCCAGTCCCAGGCTTCTCAGGACTCCATATTGATTTCCGTAGTGGTCATACTACTTTACAATCCCACCAGCAATGTACAAGTGTTCCTTTCCCCCCACATCCTCACCAGAATTTATTATTTTTGGTATTCTTAATGATTGACATTCTAACTGGAGTGAGATTAGTAGTTTTGATGTGCATTTCCCTGATGGCTAAAGAGGTTGAATGTTTTTTCCTGTATTTGTTGGTCATTTGTACTTTTTATTTTGAGAAATGTCTGTTTAGTTAATTTCCCCTTTCATTAATTTTTTGCTTTTTTGGTGTTACTTTTTTGCATTCTTCACATATTCTGGATACTAATTCTCTGTCAGAAGAGTTGCTGGCAAAATTTTTCTCTGATTCTGCAGGTTCTCTCCTCATGCTCTGAACTGTCTCCCTTGCAAGGCAGAAGCTTTTGATGCCATCCCACTTTTTAATTCCTGTTTCGATTTGCCTTCTTCCAGCAGTCGCAGGGTCTGGCCTAACTCCTCCGTCTTGGTGGGAAGATTGTTTTTAAATTTGGGATAGGGGTTCTAGTGCTTTAGTGCTTGTGGGCCTGTGAAGTTTTCTCTTTTTAGTTTTGGATTGGCTCCTAGGAGTCTGAGCAATGTGCGGACCTTTGTGATGCGCTGGCATAAGGGTGCTGGTGCGCGGGGTTGGTAATACCTTGGGTTATCCTGCACTTCCCGCGCCCCCCGGCTTCCTGATTCCGCCATTCCCCAAGCTCCCTGCTCTCTGCTCAGCCCTCCCGCCCGCCCCATCCCTCTTCCTTCACAGTCTGGCCACGGTTCCCTCACAGCCATGGGATGTACGTTTGGCTCTGAGGCGGGTCTTGTGCACTGGTGTTTTCTCTGCCTCCTCAGGGCTGTCTGTTCTGTGAGGAGGAAGGAGGAATGGCCACGGTCGGCCTCCTCGCTGCAGCCTGGAACCCACTTGGGAATAGCCCCTATTCCAAATGGGGCAAAAGAAGAGTGAAAGTGAGACAAAGTAACATTCCGTGCACTTTTTTAAAGTTGTATATTTGTAGTAAAGAATTAGGCCTTTGCCCTTATTCCTGGTTCCTGGAAGGTATATTCTAAGCCCTTGGGACCATCCCCAGTGGTAAGCATGTCTTTGGTTCTTGTGGAAGAAGCACATCTTCTAGTTGTGGCTAATCAGGTGGCTTCCGATGGTCCTTCTGACCACACCTGGTAGCTTATGCTAATGAGGTGACCCATGTGGTACCAGCCTGAGCTTTGGAGAGGAGGAGGCCAAAGACCAAGTGCTGCCCTGTGCCGACCCACCGACCAGCCCACCAAGCACACCAAGCGATGAAGCCCAAGTCAAAAGCCTGGACCCTGAAGCTCAGGCAAGGTTTCTGGGTTGTTAGTGCTCCAAGCGTGTTGTCCCCAGGTAACCAGGTTTTCTGACACAGTGGGAATTCCAGGCTCCGCTCTGTGGCTCTTCTGTTGTCTGTTTTAATGTGTCCCTTCTGTTTTAAGCTCTAATTGTGCTTAATAGTTCTCAGAGAGTTCTATCAGTCCTTCCAGCAAATTATCAAAACTCAGAGTGGTGGTGGGAAATTCCTGGCCTGAGAGTTGGCGTCAGACGTCTTAGACATAATTGGCACAGTGAAGAACTGTGTCCTTAAACTTTTTACTTGTGTAACTCTGGAAACCTGATGTCAGGAGAAGTGAGATTCATTAGCACCTGACTCACTGAAGCACGCAGTTTGGGAAGAGGAGAAATGAAAGGGCAAAGGATGATCAGCCTTTGATCCCAGAACGATCACAGGGTCAGCCATGGTGAGAGACTGCTGCTGGGTGGCAGTCAGTTACCACAGCTGAAAGTCACCAGTGGAATTAAGAAATGATCCCTCCAATTCCCAGAGGGTTGGCTTACTGGTATATACAAAGAAATTCAAAGAAAAAAGGAAAAAAAGCAAACTGTGTCTTCTCTTGGCCATTGCGAACTCCTGACAGTTAAGATGGAAGTAAGGGGCCTGCCGGGCTGGGTCCTGACCCGGGCCAAGCCCAGATTCTGGCTGCTGCAAGCCACAATCTCCAGCCTCAGATCTCCAACCACGAAGAAAAATTAAAAATAAAAGACAAGAAACATGTTAGGGCAGAACCTGAGGCGGCTACGTGTGGATTGGCTCCATCTGACTTAGGGCCCCTGGCCTCAGCTGCTCTCAAAGGGGAAAAACTTGCTGGAATAACAGATGTGAGGAAGGTCAGAGAGGTTTAGAAGAGCATGGGGAAAACCAAGGGGTAAGACAGGATGGGGCCCAGGATGTCATCCCAACGGGGTAGGACTCTTTAGATGGCACTGAGAAGTCGGACTCCTAAGTCAGACTCAGATGGGCTGAAGACAGAGGTCTCGACGCAGTGCAGGTGGGAGCGGGGGGGACCCGTGGGGGCCTCTGCTGGTCCCCGCACGAACACGCCCTAAACAGGGCTTTGGGGAGTGACTTAAAGAGCCACAAGGAAACAACAAGAATGAGAAACTAACCTCCAACATCCTGGGATGACTGCTGCCATCTGAGCGAGATAGACTACCCAGAGGGCAGGTTTCCTTGGCTCAAGACCCAGCTGGAGGAAGCAGTCCAGGTGGACAGGAGACAGGTCTGGGGCACCTTGCAAAGAAGCCCAAGTCGCAGAGGTACAACACCTGCTGTTGAAGTGCTACCTGAGCCTGCAGTTGGGCTGGGAGAACTAGGAATGCAGTGAGAGTGGGGTTAGGTGGGAAGGAGGGGGCGGGGGGAGGGGGAGGGGGAAGGAGTGAGGGACTGAGGGACGGGAGGGGGAGGAGGGGGAGGATGAGGGGGGGAGAGAGGGCAGAGGGAAGTTGGGGGGAGGAGGGAGGGAGGCGGGAGGGGGAGTGGGGGGAGGCGGGGGGAGGGGAGGGAGGGTGGAGGTAGGAGAGACTTGATGTGAAAAGGACACCTCTGCTCTCTGAATGTATTATGGGACTGATGGTCTGTCTATTATCCTAAGAGAGGAGGTTTGCAAGTCTGCCCATTGTCCATGTGGATAAGATACACCAAATAGGATCCAATGAGTTTGCCTCAGCTCAAAGAAGTCGTTAATTTGAAATAGTATTGAACAGAAATGGGAGTAGAGATATAGATCAATTCTCAGTGCAATAGCTCTGCTTAGAACGCAGATTGGAGCTTATGACAAAAGCCTGTAAGTGCCATCTGATAATGACCACTGGGATTTAGGACCTGAAAAATCTCCATTTAAGAATCACTAGCTTGGAATTTTGTGCCAATTAAAACTGCTTCTATGACTGAAGAACATAAAATAATCTTGAAACCTAAATACCCAGAATGTCTTGAATGATATCAAAGACGGTTTGTACAGGAAGAGGCTTCTGGGGCAGTGAAGAGGCAGTCATAAGAGCGTGCACCTCCTTCCTCCAGGGCTGACCTTGAAACCACCTTGGAACTTGATGAGTCCTGTGGTCAGTTGGGTGGTGCCTGCGAGCAGCTTTCAATTGAGCCAGGAAAGCTGCCTGGTTTTGGGTGGCAGTTTCAAACTTCTCTTGGGAAAGCTGACGCTCTGGTTGAAAGAGGTGAAAACAAACCAGGTTAGCAGAGCTGAGTTCCATGCTATTTGTCCCTGTATTTGTGTTTTTCTGACTCAGGGGTAATAGTCAACATCCTGGTCCTGTGTTTAGGCATCAGAGCTCTGGGACACTGGCCTATAAAGGGAAGTGTGCGTGGTGCACAGTCCAGTGGAAATCACTGTGGGACTCTCAGAGGACTATGTCGAAGCTGGAAAGACCCTCCAGAACCAGGAGATTGGAATCGTCAAGAGACATCCTGGCGCGCCATCTTGACGGGCTTCTAGGGGTGGTAAGGCGAGGGAACTCTGGGGGCTGCAGCAACACTGAAGCTTAGATGTGTTTTTCTTAAACCCTCGGAGGCACGAAGTGCCAATTAGAACCATTCCGTCTGCTAACGAGAAGGACAGAGACTGCCAACAGGTACAGGCCAGACTCCCCAGGCGGAAGGCCCTGCACGGAGCTGGGAAACAGCTGGTGCCAGCGGCCCCTGGAGACTGTCAGTGAGTGGGCACAGGAACAGGCACTCCGTGCTGGGCTGTGCGTGCATGGTGGTGGGAGAAATGCTGTAAGGGACCTGGGACAGAAAGTGCTGCACCATGTCTGCCAAGTCACAGCTCCTCAAATCAGGGATGCGTCTCACTGCGTGGTGTCGACCACGGGCAAAAGGCTAAGATGCCGGGGAGAGTGTGGGTAGATACTTAGGACGGGCGACTGGAATACTCATTTTCTGCCATTGGGTAGATAAAAGCCACTGGCTTCCTCATGCTCAGGCACATGTCCTCACCAATAACTTGAGAGGGTCCTAGAGGGGCTCTCCAGGGGGCAGGCTGTCCACTCTTCTGGGGAATCTGGACAAAGTGCTAGGGAGGATGCTGGTATCCACGCTGCTTCCTCCTCCCCTCTTCCTTCACCTTTCCTTTTCTCTACCTGGTGCCGGGGTCCCTGGGTCAGACCTGTAGCTGTGAGGGCCAGAAGCAGGGGTAATCTCTAAACAAAACCCACAACACACCTCAGCCTTCAAGTCAGAACGCCCAGAGCCCCCGGGGTGGCTTGTACCTTCATCCCACCTGGTAAGACTGGAGTTGGTAGGAAAGGTAGCTGAAGTGCCCAGTGCTGGAGACGACCCACTGGTGATGGGCCCTGTGGCCCACCCTCCATGAGCGGGACTGGCCCGAGGGGTGGGCCTGCTTGGTCCGTGGCTGCGGGTCTTCTGGACCAACATAGTGGCAAGGTCTCCTGTCTCCTCCGAAAGCAGGTCACTCCTGCTCCGGACCCCTGGCTCACCCAGTGCAGGCCTGTGAAGGGACCATGCCCCCGGAGGGATTCAGTTGTACATCGTGGTGAAGGACGGGCCCAGCTGATGATGACCCCTGGAACTCTAGTCGTGAGCCAGGGTCTCCAGGCTCATACTTTTCTGGTTTTATCTACGGCCATACTACAATATGACATTTTATTTTGCAGTTGTACTGTGGATACTGAGGGCAAATTGAATGAACGTCTCCTCGGGTATGACGCAGTAATAGAAGAAAGTGCCTGGTCTGAGGAAGAACTGGATCTAGGCAATTTTCCACTAATTTCTATGCTAAATGACCTCACCCAAGTTCATCTCAATGTACAAACAATGACAAATCAAAGGCCTGACACTGAAATGTTACAATGACTCATTGGAGAAATTAGTTTTTTCTTCAAACCTATTCTTCCTCTACACGTGCTGCTCCCTGGACAAGCAAATTCACAGCGGTGGCTGCCTTGTCACGGGAATGCTACCCCAGCTGTCGATGGCCAGACGGGTATGATCGTCTCCTTAAGAGAGTCACAGCCAAAGACCAGATGGTAAATATTTGCAGTAAAATATTTTGGCCTTTCCTAAGGAAAGGTCTGGACCCTGTCCCTGGATCCCGGGAAGGAAATCCTAAAATCTTGAATTTCTTCAGTGATAGGAGAGACTTTGATGTCCACCTGGGCCTCCCGACCACAGCTAATGAGTTTAAGCTGATGAGGTGACTCATGCCGACTTTTTGGGCTACATGGGATGAGCCAGGCCTCTGAATGTGGGACGCCAGGTTCTGAGTGGGCAATGGATGGGCCATGCCCAGGTCATGAAGCCCTGGTGGACTTGGGAACGCAAGCGTGGGTGAGCCTCCGGATTGACAATACTCAAAGCGTGTTGTTTGGCTGGGAGGCTGAGAGTTCCTGACCATAACTGAGCTTCCTTTACATCTGAAACTTCCCCAGACTCTGGGCTGTGCATTTCTTCCCTGGACTGATTTTAATGTACCTTCTCCCTGAATAAACCACAACCACGTGCATAACAGCTTTTGGAGAGAGCCGAAAGTTCTTGTGAACATTAAACCTGGCAGCGGTTTTGGGAAGCCCCCAAACTTAGAGTTGATGTTAGATATCTTAGGTGGACTTGGCAGTGTGGAAGACTGTGCCCTTAAACCTGGTGTTACAGTTAACCTCAGTGTGTGTGTGTGTGTGTGTGTGCGTGTGTTGAAATGAGGAAACTAGATCTTGGAAAACATTCTGTCCAAGTATACCTCACTTAAAGTTGTAACTATTTCAGGAAGCACATTTTATCATTTTAAAATAAAAGTCACAAAACACATCCTACCAGGTATTTATAAAATGATAAGTTTTCTGTTATATGGCATATTTGGGCCGTGAGTTCACTCTCCTACTCTATAAATAATTACACCCGGGCTCAATTCTTGCCTTCCTCAATGGCATAAGAATACCCTTACTAACGAACACCAGTGTAGCACTAAATACCGCACTCACACGAAACCTAGGACAGGTGTGTCAGAATTCATGTCTCTCTCACTCCCTGGATCACCTGTTTTGTCACATTTATTGAGTGGTCACTGCGAGCCAGGTCTGTGGGGTACGATTATCACTTAATTCACAGAATTTGTGAGTCAGGTGTCATTGACATTACCTCCTTTCCAGAACCTTATAGAAGGGTGGAGATGTGGAGAAACAAGAAGATAAGGACAGGGTCACACACTGAAGTGTGGGCAGTCAGATTTGTATCTGAGTTCTGACCCTGGGTCCTGTGCTGCTGTGTCCAGCTCCTGGATACGGCAGCAGCTTTGTTCTCCTCCAGCATTTGAAGAGATGTTCCCAGGGGCTGTTTAGACTCATCCTGCATGTGTCCCCCATAATATATATGAAACAATATATGTGAAAATTCCCAACCTCCATGCAGAACTTCGACAATCACCTTTGAATTCCTAAATAAGCTAACACATCCCAGTCAAGGCCGGTTATTTGTCAATGTCAGAAAAGTATTTTGACTGACAATGAAATGAAAAGTCAGAGGCTTATCTATGCTCTGAAGTCTACAAGTCAGAGAAGAAAGACTCACTGGGTGGTTTACAACAGACTGCTTGCTGGAGAAGCTTCCATTCAAACCACGCCAAGCAGAAGCGGAGCAGACTCCCCTCCATGCTAGTTTCTTTGACATGACGGGTGGCGTCCAAGTTTGTGCCACCTCACCTTTCTTTGAGAACCTGAGTTCTAATAGTGTCCCTTGGCAGGACCTTTCGCGCTGAACTCCAGCATCTGAAATCAACTTGTTCGTCTGGTAGGACATTGCGATTTTTTCTGTCCTGTGCAATGCTCTGAAAAAGACCAAACCCATCAAGGTACCTGGAGAGAGAAGGCGGCGATTGGCATCTTCCTTTTTGCTTCATAAAACCGAAGTGTCAGAGCTGGCGGCTGAGGGTCAGAAGGCCTTTCTCATCCTGATGCTCTTCTGCAAATCCTTCAGAGGATTGTACTAATATTCCACCTACTTCTTAGGTCATGATTAGGAACTTTGTGACACCCTCTCTCTTTCCAAATTGTCTGATGAAAGTGAATTTTGCCTGGCGTGGTGGTGCATGCATATAATCCCAACGACTCTGGAGGCTGAGGCAGGAGGATTGCAAGTTCAAAGGTAGCCTCAGCAATGTAGTGAGGCCCTGTCTCAAAATAAAAAACTAAAAACAAAACAAAAAAAAAAAATTAAAAGGGTCAGGGATGTGGCTCAATGTTGCAGTGCCTCTGAGTTAATCCCAGTACCCCCCCCCCAAAAAAAAAAAAAATGAAAAAAATCTTGAATTTTTCAATGCAATAGACAAGCGTGGCTTCGCGGATAGTAACAGTTATTCAAAACGTTATTGTGAGGATCAAATGCAAGTGCTTCTATAAATCCTAAGCACAAGGCTTTGGGACACACATCACACCCAGTTCCTCCTCCTCCTCCACCTGTGAGTTCTTCCCTGGAGCTCTGATGGCTGTTGTTGCCTGGTTGGGAGTTCTGGCCATTTTCCATTTCCTCCCCTAGGATCCTGTGCTCCATCTGTTCCCAAAGGCTTAACAGGAGCTCCCTGGCTTTTTTTGTTTTTGTTTTTTTTTTTTTTTACTGTTTTATTATTTAAGGAGTTTTCTGAATATCTTCAAGTTCATCCCTTATGCTTAATTTCAGGTGATATCTTTTATAACCACTGGCGTGATCTCTTGGCACTTAGGATTTCTTTAACTACCAGCTGCCTAACCCTTGATTTTCTTCTATTGGTCCAGAAACTCCATTAATTTTATTTATAGATGAGCTTTCTATGAAATGTGTGAATTGCCTGAAAGTATGTGGGAATTATACAAGAAAATAGGCTCATAAAGCTCTTTAAAATTATACCTTAGACCCTTCGTAAAGCAAGCTCAATTACTGGCCCTTCTGTAAATTTCAGTTTAGGTGATCTCGTGCAATTCCGGGTAGCTCTTTGAGGATACTGGTTAGAGGTGACTAGTCTAGTTTTCTGGGGTAAGTATGAGGATTCAGCAATGAGCTTATTATGGCGTAGATTTCATGAATTTATTGAGCTTATTAGAGTGCTATGTATTCAGATAATAACGAACTATTATTTAAATAATGCTTACTGGGTGATAAGTGCTAATCGAATAGCTATAGAAAATAACCCTCGAAATGTAATACAAAAGACCTAGGAGGTAGGTACTTACTATAATAATCTCCATCTTCCTGATGAGGAAACAGACACACAGAAGCTAACCATTTTGTCTTAGGTCACACAGGTAGTATGTGACAGAACCAGAGTGGAACTTGACTGTCTGACTTTAGATGTTATGTTAGGATATTAAGATGCTACCCCCTGGTCCTTGGGACTACCTCTGACTTCATCTGCAGTCAAGGGAGGAAGGTTCCAGAGTTCTTATGGTTTCCATACTTGTCAGTTTGGGAACTTTCTGAGGCCATATTTGAGAACTTGCTCAGCTCTCTCCAGTGGCCACTCTTCAAGGCCTCCAGAGGAGACTCCACGGGCAGAGACTTCTGAGATATGCCCTACAAAGTTCCTCAGAGGGTCCCAAATGAGCGGAAGCTCCTGTTGTTTGCAGAGGTGACTCACTCATTGGTACCCGCTTGTCTCCCTTTTCCCTCTTCCCGCCCCACCCCATTCATCTGGACTTCCTGCAATCACCTCTCAGAAGAGTACCTGTTGTCACCTCAGAATTGTTTTTGAAGCAATGCAAACCAGGACAATGTTGTACTCTGAACACAATATGCTGTCTCTCCACCGTCTTTGCCTCCTTAGTCCATTTGGTGTCTGCTCAGGAAGGTTTACTCTGCCTGTAGTAATCAAAATATTTATTTGGTAAGGTGCAGTCTTAGCTGCTCTAACGAATCAAGCCAATACTAAGAGTGTCCGGAAGGAAATGCGTGTCTCTCTTAAGTAACATTCTAGAGATATGCAGCAATCCAAGATGGAGAGGGACTTCTTCCCACCATCCCCCAGGACTGCTGGGGACTCTACCATTCCACACAGTCTGTGGTCATGCGGGTCTACCTGTCAGCCAAGAAGGTGACCAGAGAGAAGAGCAGCGTTGTTCAGTGTGTCTCTCCACACTGTATTGGCTAAGACACAGGTGGTGCAGCCTAGCTGCAGAGGGGTTGAGAAGTGTCCTGCCTGTGGCCTCGTCCCCCGCCTGCACCCAGAATCACGGACATTGACGCTAATTAAAGGTCTTGACCCAAGACCGTTTCTCATTTTGCTTGATTTCCTACCATTACCTAGCCTGTGATTTCGCTGCTAGGTATTTATTTGCTTCACATCAGCCCCCTCTGCTAGAACAGAAGTGCTTGGAGTACTGGCTTTATTGGGTCTGCTCACCATGATCAGCCCAGGGCAGTAACCACGGAAGGTGAGTGAAGACTGAATGAGCCAATGGTCTGCTCTTTCCCCGAGCACGCCTGTCTCCACATCACACTACGGCGCACATGACCACAGCGATGTGGATTTTCAGCAAACTGAGTAAATACAGCCATTCTTGAATTTCAGAAGATGCTCTGTGTGAAAGCCTATTATGCTATATGTAACTTCATGGTGCTACAGGGAATTCAGTTTTAAATAATTGTGTTTTTTTTCCTTCCAAAGGTTATTCTAATGATGTTTCTTCCTATGTTTTGTTTCTGTGAAGGTCTTTGTAGATGAACAGATGGATATGATTTGTAATATTCGAATCTTTCCTGTTTTCCAAGCATCGACACATACTGATAAGCTCTCCTGTGGTTCACCAGGAAGTTAGCCTGTAGCTCGGCCTGTTGAGGGCACAGTTGCAAAAGAGAATGGGACCCTGTATTTTCTAGGCTGCTGTAACAAATTACCATGCACCTTGTAGCTTCAGATCATGGAAGCGTCTTCTCCCCAGCCCTGGAGACTGGACGTCTGAAACCTCCATGATCTTAACTCTGCTGGGGACCCAGGGACGATCTGCCCTTCCCATTCAGCTGACCTAGCAGTCTTGGGCTTTGGGCCACGGGCCTCCCGCCTCTGTTTTCTCATCACGTCACCTTCTCTGTGTCTATCTTCTCTTCTATGTGTCACAAGTGTCCCTGACTATTTCTTGCAAGGGCACTACTGGATTTCAGGACCACCAAGATCATTCAGGATTATCTCTTAACCTAACCACCTCTGAAAAGGTCTTTTTTCCAAATAAGGTATCGTTCCTTGTTTCCAGAACTAAGAGGGAGCAGTTGCTTGAATGACAGATGACTCCACCCAAACAAAAAGGAAATGTTTGATTCCCGGCTGGTGAGAAAGAGAGTCAAAGGGCTGAGGGTTTGTTTCTCTATAGTCCTCAGAAGGCCGAACAGAGAGGACCGTGGAAGTGCGACTGGGCGTGGCTGGCGTGGTTGGGAAAGAACAGAAACGGTGACGTTTGCTACTAGTTCTAAGTCTCATCCCTTTTGCACTGATATTCCTTGAACCTTCAGCAACAGTAGAAAAAACCTAGTGATTCTGGTCCAAAGAAGAGTCACAGCCAAGCAGATCCCAGAGGTTTCTGCAGTGCTTGTCAAAGACAAAGGAGGGCAGGGTCCCTGAGGAGAGGACAGCATGTGAATCCCAAGGACTCAGGCCAGACCCGCTGCTCAGGGTGCTCTGTCAGTAGTGCTGGCAGTGGAACAGATCACTGGCTCTGGGAACAGAAGGCGAGAGGACCCGGAACAGAGCGCAGATCTCTAACACCCTGGCCTGCCCAGGGTGATCCTGGATGGTGTCTGTGTCTAGACACAGTTATTAATTTGCTGGGAGCCCCAACCTGAGCCCTCCTGCTTCAATAACTATTGATCACGGAGGAAAGCATGTACAGCTGTAAGGCAGAAAACTGAGAATTTTTGCTTCAAGAGTCTGAGGATTAATTTTATAAAGGGACTCCTTGAATACCTGCATTCGATTAAAAGGATAAGCTTAGGCAGAAATAGCAAACAAGATTAATATTTTAAAAAAATCTATCTGACTATTTGAATTCAGAGAAGAATCAAATCTGGTGCAAAGAGCAATTTCCTACTTCCTGCAGCGTAAGTTACCTATCTGACCCCCTGGGTCTGCCTAGTGTTGTAGCATTTCCTTTGCTCTAGGATGTTCTTCAAAGCACTATGATGGAAGCAAAGTTGGGGTGTGAATGTTGGTGCATTATTACCTGGAAGCAAAGTTGGGGTGTGAATGTTGGTGCATTATTACCTGGAAGCAAAGTTGGGGTGTGAATGTTGGTGCATTATTACCTTTTAATCAGAAGGTCCTAAGGTCTCATCTAATGTGCTCACCCCTTTCCAATCTCCCGATTGTCCCAAGATGCCTTCCTAGCAAACACATCCAGTTCTGTGCTCTCCTTTGTGTTCAGTTGTCATGTTTCTTTAAGTTCCTGGAACTTAAAGACTCTGTGTGGCATTTTTACAGATCATAGGTCATGATTTTGCATAATTTCTTTCAATTTGGTTTATCTAATAGCTTCTCACAATAATCTTGGGTGAGATCAGATCATATTTTCTGAAATTTTGTATGAACAGGATTATGAAGTATGTACACCTTTTGCCATAATGACTTTGCAACGTGCCTGTTAGGTTATCTTTTCCAGTAGCCCATTATTTCTGAGCCTGCACAGTTCATTCTATGACTGCGTCAAAATTTGTTCACCGGTCCACCACCTGGTGAATATTTGAGTTATTTTCTGTTTTAGGATGTTACAAATAAAGCTGCTGTGAATGTTTACGTACAAGTCCTTATAAGGACGTATCCTTTTATTTTTCTTGCGTAAGTACGTAAGACTGAAATTATTGGGTTCTATTTTTTAAAAAACCCATCAAAATCATTTCTAAAGTGCCTGCACGGTGGGCGCTCCCCTGGGGAGGGTGGGAGTTCTTGGCCTGCACCACTCGCTGCCCCTAAGCCGCTCTCCTGAGTGTGCGGCCAGCGTGTCTCGTTGTGATTTTAATTTGCCTTTACTTAAGGCAAACATGTTGGCATGAGCTTATTTGCTACCCACCTACCTTCTTCGGTGAAATGCATTTTCAGAAGGTGTCCTCTGGCTTTTTTTTTTTTGCTGGTCGATTTGGGCTGGGTTTTTTTAAATTTAGTTGTAAGAGATGCTTTCGATCTTCTGGATACTAGTTCTCTCCAGAATTGTGAAGGACATTTTGACGAAGTCCTACTTTTTCAAGTGTTTTAAATAAGTATTGTGCTTTGTAATTTAAAAAATTTTGACAAAACCCAAGTTCCCTAATAGCTTACTTTATTTTCTTGTACATATAGGTCTCTGAACCATTTTGTATTAACTTTTAAAATATAGCGTGAGCTATGTGGGGTACAGTCTGTAACCCCAGGTACTCGAGAGGGTGGCAGGCTGGAGGCCAGCCTCTGCAACTTGGCGAGGCCCTAAGCAAGTTTGCAAGACCCTGTCTCACAATCAGGAGGACTGGGGATGTGAGTCAGCGGTCAAGTGACCCAGGGGCCCCCCAGAAATGGTGCAGAGTAAGGTGAAAGCAAAATTTATTCTTTAAAATGTAAAAATTGTTGGGCCCTGTTTATGGAGAACGTGGAATCATCTCATGGGAAACTGACTGACTGTGTGCCTGGTGTGTCTGTTTTTGGACACCCTCCCATTATTTTTGTCCTGATCTTGATGCAGACAGGGCAGCTTCCCCTCCCTTTGGCCCATGGACATCCACAGGCCCGCTTCTGTGCTCTGTGGACGTGTGTCCATCTTCCCTGAGCACTTCCTTACTTGTTGGCACAAAATGTCATCTAGGTTCGTCTTGTGTTCGCCTTTTCTCTAAGGAGCCCTGCTTCCTTTTGGAGGAGAACGTATTTAGAAGCCAAGATCCATGTTGTGGACACGTTTACTGCTGTTAGAGTGTCACCACACGCAGACCTCTCAGTGGACAGGGCTACGGAATGTGTACACAGACACACAGACACACGCACACACACACACACACACACACACAGACACACACACATGCACACACACACACAGACACACACAGACACACACACACATGCACACAGACACACACACACACGCACACACACAGACACACACACACACACGCACACACACTTGATATGGACATCAGTGCATCCCAAGACATTTATATGTGTACATATTTCTCTGTCTTCATATAAACCTTTATTTCCCCCCATACAATTGCAATCCCAGGTTGATTCTCGCTTTCCTTTGCAGTCCTTTCTGTTACAACGAGACTGCTGCCCACGGTCGTCTAGTTGGGTCAGTCCTCCTCCCCATGACTGACCCACCCTTAGTGCGGCTTCTCCTCTCCTACATAAACACCCCTTCTCCTTGCTGGACGCCCCTCGTGTGACCCTCTTTCTCATTCTTGGGTTATGTCTTATGCTCGGCTCTTCCCCTGCCTGCACCCAGGCACCACAAACCAGAGACCCTGCTGCAGGGGGCTCCCCCACACTTGCAGACACCTACCTTTGTCAGCAGCGCCTAATGGTGTTAGAAGTGAATTGTTTTGGAAAGAAAAGGAAGAGGGAAGAGAGGAGGAAGAAAAACAGGAAGAGGAATGTTGATATAGACCCCCAAGTTTCTTAACCTTAAAAGATGAAATCCTATGTTGCAGGATCTTTGTCTTTATTTTTGGTGTTTGTGGACTTGGCATAGCGTTCAGCACATGACAGGTACAAAGTTCGACTTCTTCCCACCCTCCTTCACTTATTCCTCCAGGCAACACTGATAAGAAGACACAACGGTATCCATTAAGTTAGCCGTTGAAGAAACCGGAGCTAAGAGGGTTCACGTGGCCCTGTCATGGTCTTGCAGGCGGAAGAGCGTGAACTTAAGCCGAGAGCCCCGTCTCCCGACAGCATATGGATTCTTCCCGCAGGTGACATGGCCTATATTGTTATTGTACATAGAAAAATCACTCTTTAACTATTACTAAATGAACACAAATTCTATATTATTTGCTTTAGGGTCTAAAATGTGTACAATTTAGAGCCCTTGTAAATCCAGTGGGAAAACAACAGAATTCTGGAATTTAAAGCTAAGTCTCCTCATGTCACATCACAAGGCATTTATGTCGCATGAGTTCAACTCTTTCTGCAGTGAAAGAGAGACTGAGGAGAGAGAACTCAAGCTCTCTGGTACGTCTTCCTGCCAGGACACACTGCGTGTGCATCCTTGGGGTGAGCACGAGATTGGAGTCTTGAATCTGTGGCTCCCCAGATCACTTCCGGTCCCTCAGACCTCTCGTGGCATCTTATGGGTGGTGATCCTTGTCGAAGCTGCAGGCAGATCACAGGCAAGCCGACACTTATCCAGTCCTAATAAAAGAAATGTGCACAAAGTCTTTGTGTATTAACATAATAGAAAGCTTTGAAAAAGGACTTCTATTCCAAAGAATTTCAAACGCTAACCCTCCAAAGCAGGCAGGGTAATGAATCCCCATGTGACCATCACCTGGCCACTGCAGTTGGCAACTCGGAAATAGTCTCATCTTACCTGTGCCACTTCAGCCTGATTGTCTTCTTCACTGGATTATTTTGAAGCAGTTTTCGGGCATTTTGAATCAACCACTTTTAGAATTTAGAAGATTGTATATAATGTACTTAGTTGTGCTTTTTCGGGATTTTCTAGGGTAATTTTCCTTGCGTGAAATAATACATGTAATGTATTATTAATATCATAAAACTCTCATGAAAGAGTTCGCTATGTCCACTGTTGCAAGCAGGCAACAGAAAGGTGGCCTAAGGTCACCAAACCGGTGACCGAGAGAGTCAGGACTCACCCTTGTGCCTCCAGAGCGATATCTTCACCACTAACCTACACAGCTTTGTTAAGTTTAATCTGCATCATCTTTTTGTTCAAATATCCCTGTAACAAGAAAAAGTTTTTAAGCCTTCAGCTGACCTTAGAGAAACACTCATAGATAATTAAAGATTACAATTCATCTACCATGTCGGGAGCAAGCCGCACAAAGCTGTAATGATAAGGAGGGCTTTATGAAGTAGATGTCCTAGGAACGATGCTTTCGGAACGAGCTGGCGTTAACCAGTTGAAGGAGAGACAACTGACAGAGGAAGAAGCATTTCTAATGGACTGGGAGGAAGAGAGGCTATTCTAGGAAACTGTAGGTTCACTACTGATTGATTTAGAGAAAAAAAGATTGACCAAGTGTCATTGTTGGTCAGATCATAAATGCCAGACATGCACGTTAATGATTTTCTAATTTATGAAATACTACCAAACCGTTTTCATTTGAGAAGCACACAAAAAATATTTTTGTAAAGCTCCATCTCTCAGTGGTATGGAGAGCAAATGTTGGTGTGGTATTTGGGGAGCAAGCAGGAGACAGAAAAGTCCAGGGAGTGATACTGATTCATCTTTCTGAGATGTACTAAGGACTCAAAGACCAGAGTAAATGACGCGCAGACTGCAGAACCAAGTCCAGGACTTGGTCAGCTTGAGAGGCTGTGTCTCAGGCCCCTTGGGGCAGCTTCCAGAGCTGGTGTAGGAGTCTCAGCCCAGGAGGTGTCTCTGAGTTTGGGAACCAGATGTGGGGATTGCATGAGGCTGGCAGGTCATTGAAACCATGAGGCTGGTTGTGACTTAAAAAGACACAGTGCAGAGAGTGAAGGTGGAGGAGAGAAGCTTGGCAGCAGCAGATGGTAAGGGGCAGATGGAAGAGGGAAGCCCTGTCGTATCTCTTGGGGACAGACAGAAGACTGAGAAGGTGGAGCAGAGGGTGGGAGGACAAACAGCAGCCAGGAGGTTCTTCAAAGGAAACTGGAAGTCATGTGATCATTAAGGAGTCATGTGATCAAGTGCATAAAAGAAGTTATTCCCAGATGTCATGTTAACGCACATGTGTGTACACAACGCAGACGTAATTCTGAATCTTGTGCCCTAAACATAATATAGACCGAAAAGCTTGTGTAGATTTACATGGAACTCAGGCAAATTACCAGATGCCTAAACTCACTTAGTCACGAATTCATTTAACAGCTGGTGGTGGTGCACAGACGGAGGGCGGGGCTGGCGGGTTCTTGCCTCTTTTTCTATGAACTGAAGATACTTTGGTGGGATGCGCTTCTCACGTGGGAGAGGTTCTCTGCCTTCTGGGGAGCAGGCTGTCTCCTTAAGAGCAGGTGTGCCACTCCTTCCGTGGCCCCTGCAGTGGGAACAATGTCTCCCACACAATGGAGGGCAGATGATGCCCGGTGACGGGCAGAGCCCAGCAGCGGGAACAGAGGCCTTTGTGATCATCCGTCCATCAGCGAGATGTCAGCCAACACATTTCTCGCCAAGTGGTCTGATTCAGAACCGCCTTCCTTGTGCTGCCTAGAAGACCATGTGAAGTCACGGATAATGACAATATTCATGGCCATAGGCTACGCGAGCCTGTACTACAAGAAGTCTTTCTTCTGTGACAAAACTGTGTTTTTCTCTTTATTTGGGACTTGCTCTGAGCCCTTTCGTGGCTTCTGAGCTATTTTTAGCTCCCCTTTAAAATTTCCTAATGGTTCCTGTCTCACTTTCTGCATGTTTTCTCCAGGAATCTGTGGAGGTTGGGACAGGACCCCTTAGTCCTCCTGGTTGTCACTATGCCAGATTTAATGCTGGTGCATTTCTGAATAATCAGACACTCTGTTCAGACACGTTCCAGTTGTCCACCTCTACCCTACACACCCCACAACAATCTGTTGTCGTTTCTTTCTTAACAATAGCGGAGCACACCATTTTTGGTTATTTAAATTACTCCTAATTATGTTTTTATAAAAAATATCATCTCCTCTTGACTTCTCACTGTTTAAATATGTTAAGATTCTTTGAGTTGCACTTTTTAAATTTTACTTTATTTGTTCTCATTAGTTATACATGACAGTAGAATGCATTTTGATATAATACATGGGAGCTGTGCTCTTAAATATAACTTAGGTAGTGTTAATTTTTTACTTTTGATTTGAATCACTATCCCTCACTCTTTAATTATTATAGTAGCTTTTCTGCAATTACAATAAATAATCCATACTCTTTTATTTAGATATCAATATCTGAGTATCTAATTTCATATAATTTCCCAAGTAGCACAGGAAAACACATTATTTCTTAAAGTGCAGAGTTTTTAAAGCAAAATTTCTGAGGAGACTGACTTAATCTCTGTTACTAGAAAAATAGATTTTATTAAAAAAAGAATTTATCTCATAAGTTATTTGTATTGGATAGACTTTGTATAGAATTTATATAAAGTCCACCTTTAATTGTGAAAAGCCAGGTACAATTCTTTTCAGTTTTATAAGAAATGACTATTTTTTTAATATTGTTATTCAACCAAGATCACAGACACAGTGACATTCCACATATCACGAGAGACGCAGGGTTCCAACTCACACCTTGAGAGCAGTGCCTTTTAACCACCAACATACGCAGCCTGGTAAATTTAATCTGTATCATCTTTTTCATTTAGATTTCTCAGGGACAAGAAAAGACTTTTTTTTTAAAAGGCCTTCAACTGATCTTTGAGAAGCAAACACTCATAGATACATCAATGATGATATCGAAGCTTACAATTGGTCAACTGTTTGGTGCAATATATAGAACGTTTTAATGGTTGGGAGGACTTTACAAAGAGTTCTGTAAGTCAGTCACCATGCTAGATATGGTGGGTGATTCTCGGTACCTGCCCTCAGCAACTCACCTTTTGTGGGAGACAGATGGATGAAAAGTATCTTTAATACATACCAGAAAAAGAGAAATTGTCATAATAGAGATTGATTAAGTAGCATACAATAGGAAGTCAATGATATGGACTGGTTTTATGGAAGAGATAGGATTTGAATTGAGTCCAGATGGATCAAAGGGGCTTCAAAAGAGGTCTCTCAAGCACATTCTGCACAGTGGAGATAGCTAGAATGAAGAGAGAAATGAAGAGAAGATGCCGTTTGGAGAAGCAACGTTAACCTCTGGTGTTTAGAGCATTTGTTTTAGAGGAAAACATTGCCAGACAAATGGAAAATTTTATAAAAAAATCCTAAATGCTTGGCTGGGCAATTTTGACTCCAATCAAAGAGCCCTATAGAAGTGTATTAAACAAAAATGTCATTTATAATTGAAATTATAGCGATACATTTTAAAAAATGTTTTTAATTGTTGATGGACCTTTATTTGTTCATTTATACACGGTGCTGAGAATCAA
This sequence comes from Sciurus vulgaris, assembly GCF_902686455.1. Classification (NCBI taxonomy): domain Eukaryota; kingdom Metazoa; phylum Chordata; class Mammalia; order Rodentia; family Sciuridae; genus Sciurus; species Sciurus vulgaris. The sequence continues at coordinate 141,697,010 of NC_136470.1, forward strand.
ACCCAGTGCCTCACACATGCTAGGCAAGCTGTCTACCACTGAGCCCCTAGCAATACATTTTAACATGTTAATATTATTAATGTGATTTTTCCATTCAATTTTCTTGAGTGCCATCTTTCATATTGTGTTGTTCTACCTCAAGGAAGGCTCGCATTGTTACCTCAGAGAATAAAGTGAGTGAGCAGAAAAGGAGAGAGGAGTCGGAGGGAGACGGATACAGGGAAGAGGAGGGAGGACAGTACAATTCAAAATGACAAAGTTGTATTTTGCCTTCTAAGCAAGACAGTGGTCTTGAGTATCTAGTGTCGTTACAGTATAAAAGGGTTGGCTTCATTTCTGTGGCCTCCATTGTGAGATCAGGAGCTGGTGGTCTCACTAGATCATAGCTCTCCTTCTTCAGTGAGGAGTGGACTCTACTTTGGGCCTCACCTCCCCTGAGAAGCAGCAAGATGTGGTGCAGAAAAGAAGAGGTGGTGGACAGCCCAGCACGTGTGCACCTGCATACAGAGGACTCGGAAGGGAAAGAAGGTCTACCATGGACAGATGCTTGGCTACAATGTGGCTGCCTAGAGTGGCTGCCTCCGCTGCCTCCACCTAGCTAAGAAAGTCCCTTGGTCCCCAGACTGCATCTCTCCAAAGAGCACTGGAAGCAGAGGCGGCTGGAAGACCCGCCCATGGCAGACAGAATCAACCGAGGTGGGAGGGTGAAAAGGTGAAAGGCTGTGGTCCAGGATGCCGAAAGAGGGTCCTGCTCACCCTTTGCTGCTCCAAGTCTGGGGTTTAAAAAGACAGGAGCTCCGTTAGAGGAAATCAAACCCTGCTCGTCTCATGCACCTCGGCCCTGCGTGTGAGTGCTGTACCACTCCCGTGTTTTACCCAGGCGTAAAGAACCGCTTCTTTCCATCGTGTGGCCACAGTCAGGAGATGAAGGACTAAAGCCTTCATGCTGGCCACTCAGACTGGACCCTCGGTTCTGTTTCTTGTTGCCTGGACCACGGGGGAGCCAGTGATTCAGGGAGGGGGAAGGTGGCGGAGAGCCTGGCATCACCCGGAGGAAGGCAACACAGGAGCAGCCGGGCAGGGAGGGCGAGGAGACCCAGCGCACGGTGCCCGGCAGACAGCCTGCCATCCACAGGCTGACGTCTCAGGTCACTCGGGACAAAGGGATCGCCGCGCAAAGTCACCGTCCCCCACTTGGAGGTATTAAATTTATGCCTGTTTGTTTCATTTTAAGCTATCCTTTTTATTTATTTTTAATTCAGCCAATTTTATAAAATAAACTTAGTGCTCTTTTTTTCCTTCCTTATCGCCATCAAGCGTTTAAACTCAGATTCCAGGCAACCTGTTAGGGCACGGTTCCTAAATAGTAGTAGAGAGTGCACACACTTCACCATGCACTCGGAAACGCATTTGCCATTCTCTGTAAAACCGTCTTGTTTTAAAGCATGACTGCAAGAAAATTGGAATGTGCAGCAGGTGATGCAGACCAGTGACGGCCGGGGAACAAGGCGAAGGGTTAACAGCAGACAGAGGAGGCGCTCCTGCGGATGGTGGCCTCGCTCCCATCCTCCATGTCTTCCTGGCAAGGACCCCAGGGCCATGTCCACTGTTGATGCCCGTTGAGATGAACACCGTAGTGGACATGGTTCATCGGATCTAAGTTACCCTCAACGAAGCTGCTGGAGAACAAAAGGACTTTGGCAAACATAGATTTTTGCCTGAGATTTTTGCCTGAGAGTTGAGGCTTGTTGATGTAGGTTTGAATTCTTGCTGGGGCCCTCCCAAGCTGTCACTCTGATGGTGACAATACTCTAAGCCTCAGTTTCTCTATCAAGGAGGTTAATAGTGATGTCTATTTCCTAGTGACTGTATTAGGTGGTGATGCATGTCAAGGGCACGGGGAGGGGACCACAAAGCCTTAGCTCTACCTACCTGTACCTGGAGAGCCAGAGCAGAGGCTGGGGAAACTTACTAGTCAGTCTTAATGAGATAACCCCAGTTACAAACGGTTGATAGACAGCTAGAGTCAATATTTAAATATACATATATAGGTTCCCATTCCACATTTTTCTAATATAAAAATATTCTTTCCTTATATTTCATTATTTCAGGAGAAAAATGTCAGACTCAGTTTTGTCTCAGAAACTTGACACAGATAAGGTTTTTACTGTGCTTTTAGGAGGGAGGGTTGACCCAGCCTCCTAATCTCGGTCCTGGACTGTTCTTATTTCCCAGGCTCCAATGAATGTGCGCCAATAATAAAAACTCTGAACTTTATAAGATCTTATTAAGAATAACTTCCTTTAAAAGTAAAAGTTGTCCATCTTTGCTTCTGTAACTGCTTTTGGAATGTTCTTTCATGTTCTTATAAATCAGCCTAATTTATGGCTCCAAGTGTCATGGTTACTTCAGTATGAAGTTAATTTATTTAAACATAGTCTAGCTTCTGATTCTGAGATTTACATTGTACCCAAAGATGGTATAAAACACATTTGCTCTCTCAGAATAAATAATAAGATTCATTGCTCTTGGCCTCTCTGTGACTGCTCCAGTCAACAAGTGAATTGGCCTTTTAAAATCACAACTAAAGCCCTCACCACCTCGAAGAAAGGAAAGGACGGCCTTTAACACAAAGTGCAGAAGTGGGGTTGCCCCGGAAGCCAAGGAAAAGCAGAGAAGTAAGCTCTTATTTACTGTTGACTTATTTGCAGCTTACTGTCTTACTTCCACTTGAATATAAAAAGAATTCCAGATAAGGCATGAAGATTGCACAGTGTGCAGGCGATCGTGGCTGCTTAGCAACGGGTGCATTCTGGTAGTTATGCCATTGATGATTTCACCACCTGAACGTCATAGAACGTGCTGCACTTGTGTCTGGTTTGTTTTTTACAACTGGCAGCACCATAGGGAGGTTCCACCAGCATTGCCAGGAGCGTGCGTAACGCAGCATCACAACGTCTCTGAGGTCACTAGCAAAGGGGCTTCTTCAGCTGTGTTATGACCTTAGGGGACCACCATTGTGTGCGTGGCCCTTCATTGGATGAAGCATCATTATGTGGTGCAAGGTTGCACTTTAAAAAGTTTGGAAGGAGGAGGAGGCATGGAAATAGGCTAGACTTAAAAATTACTTGGATAAATGCTAAATGTCTTAAATCCTTGTTAGTGAGAATTGGCGATCGCACCCCTTTTGCGACCTGGTAGAACATGATCTATGATTCTGAGCGGATTCAGTCACCCAGCGTCAGCCTTGTGCCCGGCATCAAGGCTTCCCACGGCCTGTTGATTTTAACACCTACGAAGTGGGGAAGAGCGCACGTTCCAGACAGGCAGCCCTGGCGGGAGGGCCCCGCGCCATAGATGTCTCTCCAACCTAAGGGAGATAGATGACAATGGCGACCAGCTCCTGAGTGCTTGAGAGGACCGAGTTTGGCAGCACGCGATGGCCTGTCTTCTACTTCTGGCACGAGGGAGGCTTGCCCAGAGAACCTGCTGTGCTGTGCGCTCACTCTGAGCATGGTTTAAGACCTGTCTTCACGTTCCCGTGTGCAACGTGAATGGAATCAGAGCTTCGTACAGGTGGACCTTGGCCCTATCCTAACCAGCTCCACACACTTTTCTCCACAGTAGGGACCTGACTTTCTGTGCCCCCTGTACGACCTCTTCCTCTGTGGACACGGCCCCTTCCTGAAGGTGACGTGCCAGCTTCTTGGCTTCCTTGGCATGTGCCAGCCGCTGAGCTGCGCTCTCTACAGTGGGCGATGGCAGGAGCCCCCGGCCTGCTTCTGTTCAGCCGGTCCGGCCACCCCAGGTGTCTCCTGGACCTCTTCATCTGACGGTGACCGCGCGGGTTCCTGGGCCGCAGCCACCGCCCCTTCTCTCTGCAGCCCTCTTCCCTGGGTTCTTCTTCCCGCCTCCGCTCCCTGGCGGATGCCCTCTGGGACGCATTCTCTCAATGGTGAGAAACAATGTTCCGCTTTTCTTCTCACGATGCTTCCTGACCCGGTTCGGTTTCCTGCGCCTGGGCACCACTTGCTCCTCCCCCACTGCCCTCACAGGCCCTGGTGGTGACGGCGCTTCCATCCTGCGGCCCGCGGCTCTTAGGGTGGTCTCTGAGCCAGCTCAGCTCCAGGCCGCTGGTTTCCTCGTCTCCTGATGAAGCCTCCCGGGCAGGCACTGAGACCCTGCGGCCTCTGCTCTCCTCCCTCCCAATGCGACCCCTAGGGACGGCCTGCCCTCTGCCAGGTGCTGGCTGGAAGCAGATGGGGTCTGTGCTGGAGGCCCTGGGTTCTGTTCCTAGGTCCCCCACTTAACGGCGTGTTCCTCTGTGAAATGGGCCCACGTAGCTCCATGAGCTCTTGATGCAGTTAAAGCTATAACTGAAACTTTAAAAATGAGAAGTTTCAGCACACTGACAGTTCCTTTATATTCTTCAGTTTGAATCTGCTATGACCTCCACCAAAAGGAAGTTACCTAGATGGTTTGTTCAGAAACTGTTTATTGACTGATTGGACTGGGAATTTAAGAAGACACTATCGCTTTGTGTGTGGGAGGCTCTTTCCTGTTTCTGATAAAATGCATCAAGTCACATTTCAGATCATGATTTCTTTTAAAAAGTTATAAGCAGCTTAGAAAATACAGATCCTGAGTAGAAGGACTTGGATTTACCGTTAAATGAAGTTAAAAGTAACTGCAAGGAAAAATAGAATCAAGCCAGAGCTTGACAATACCGAGCCCCAGCTCTTCCGCGGGAGCTCTTCTTTCCTTGTTCATGACTCCCCTACTTTAATCCCATCAATGCACAACTCAGAGATAAATCTCCCTAAAACCCTTTTTGCAGCATGCTGTCTTCCTGGCTGCAGTCCTTCAGGGTGTCCCCAGGGCCTGCCGTGTCCAGACTCAATTCTCTGCTTGAAATTCAAGGTCCTTTGAAATCTGGTCCCAGTTTATCTGCCTAACTTCATCACCTGTTGTCTAGCAGGTGTGACCAATAGTATGTTCCTACCATGCAAATTCCGTGGTCATGACCCATGAGACACGTCTCAGCAATGCCCGGGGCCACCTAGAGTTGCTTTGCCCTCATGAAAGCCTCCGTTAACTATTAAAGCCACAGTATCAGTACAGGAGGTCAATGTCATGATCAACCAGAGGTGTCGAGCTCTCTGGTGGAAGCTGCCAGAAGAGAGGAATTGTGCCCAGACTTTGCTTATTGAGTTTACTAGACTTAGCAGGGCCCACGGGGAGAGCAATGAAAAGGGAAGGGAGAGGAGAGCAATGCACATTGTGTGCAGTGCGTGTGTGCATGGAGTGTGTGCATGACGGTGTGTGTATGTGCTTGTGCACGAGGGTGTGTGTGTGCGCGTAAGGGTCGTGAGGGTGTGTGCTTGAGGGTGCGTGTGTGTGCATGAGGGTGTGTGCATGAGGGTGCATGTGTGTGTGTGAGGGTGTGTGTGTGCATGACAGTGTGTGTGTGCATGAGAGTGTGTGCATGAGGGTGTGTGTGTGTTCATGAGAGTATATGGGTGTGTGCGTGTGCATGAGGGCGTGTGTGTGCATGTGCATAAAGGTGTGTGTATGTGTGCATGAGAGTGTGTGCATGAAGGTGTGTGTGTGTGCAGGAAGGTGTGTGTGTGCATAAGAGTGTGTGCATGAAGGTGTGTGTGTGCATGGGTGTGTGTGTGTGTGCATGAAAGTGTGTGCATGAGGTTGTATGTGTGTGCATGAGGATGTGTGTGTGTGAGTGTGTGCATGAGGGTGTGTGTGTGCATGAGTGGGTGTGCATGTGCATGAGAGTGTGCATGAGGGTGTGTGGGTGTGCATGTGCATGAGGGTGTGTGCATTAGGGTGTGTGTATGTGCATGTGTGTGTGCCTGAGAGTGTGTGCATGGCAGAATGCGTATGTGCATGTGTGCATGTATGTGTGCGTGAGGGGGTGTGTGCGTATGCATGAGGGTGTGTGCAAGAGAGTGTGTGTGTCTGCACATGTGTGTGCATGAGGGTGTGTGCACGAGAGTGTGTGTGTGTCTGCACATGTGTGTGCATGAGGGTGTGTGCACGAGAGTGTGTGTGTGTATGTGTGTGTCTGCACATGTGTGTGCATGAGGGTGTGTGCACGAGAGTGTGTGTGTGTATGTGTGTGTCTGCACATGTGTGTGCATGAGGGTGTCAGCACAAGACCAAGATATTTCTCAAGATGAAGTGGCATTTAAATTGTCCTTGGAATAAGGGTTAAGGTCTCAAATAAGCAAGTAAACATGGTGCCTAGCACCCATGATACTTTGCAGCTCATGAGAATGTTTTATTTTTTTTAAGTAAAAAAATGGAAATAAGAGCAATGACAAACCCCATCAGGACCATGTTTTATTTATGGCAACACCATCATGAAATGTGATTTTTAATACTATTATTGAAGAAAGGATCCTGAAGACAAAGTGGCCAGGACCCCTAAAGGCATATCACTTGGGAAATGACTGGAGAAAGACAGCCTTGGTCCAGCAGCAAGCGGTGGCAAAAGAGGTGGGCAAGGAGGACAGTGGGGGAGCAGGACTTCCTCCTGTACATGGTGGCGCCGCCCTCACTCAGCAGGTGTTCCTTAACACCCAGGTGAGCTGCGCGGCAAGCTGAGCAGGAGGAGGCTGCGTGGGACAGGGAGACCCCACTGCCACGAAGCTCTCGTTCTGCTGTGCAGCAGGAAGGAGACCTGGACTCTCGAGCCAGTGACCACATCCCAAGCTGACAAAGACTGAAGAAGTAAAGAAGGGCAACAAACAGGTGAACGTGGGTCGCGGCTGCTGTGGAGACGGTCAGCGTTCCACGTGGGAGGAACACAGCGCGGGAAGAGCAAGTTCCCTGCTGGTAAGTGGGCACCTCAGCCACGGCTCCGCCACCCCGGCGAGTGAACTGGCCTGAGTGCAGGAGAGGGCATCGGTGGGTTTGCACTGGATCATACGACACTGGTGCTCTTACCTTTGCTAATTTTTCTTCTTTTTAATTTATTTTAAAATCATACTTAGAAAAGTATCTTTATAAAGCGCTTGGAATTCTTACTGGAATTCTTAAAATTCTCTTCTATCCTGCCCAACACCCGGCTAAGTTGAGGTTATGAAAGATATTCAGAAAACATTTTTATGATTATCTTGGAAGACTGCAAATATATTCACATATCATATGAAGTTCCATTGCAATGAGCCAAGGATTCTGTGTGGCATTAGATAAAGTAATTTGTCATGAAGTTTACATAGTACTGTGAACATCTAAAGTAAAATGGGAGGTATCACGGGGCTACTTTAAATAGTGTTGGCCTTTTCCTTCGGAATGTTTATTAACACTATTCCAAGAGCACATCATGATGGTGACTCACTTTGGAAGTTTAATCACCGTCATGTGAAACCAGGAAAAACACTGCCCAGGAGCAATGCTTCCATATTATTGTTGAAAGTTTCACCATAAAAGTATAAATTTTCCTCCAGTATTTCCAAATTGGTTGTAAGCAATTAAAATACTATAAACATCTAGTTGAAAAGGAAAGTTCTATTAATTGAGGTAAACTTTAAAAGCTTCAAGAAGTTTAGTTCGAACTGAGCATCACTACCGTGTCTGGAAGAGTTGTTAAATGACAAATTATTATGTAAGTATACGGACAGGAGGCAGCAGACTCCGGACTTTGGTATATTAGGGCCCCTAAGTGACAGTCATCTAGAAGTGAGCCGTTGGTTCAGGGAGTTCATGTCACTCTGCTCTTGAGAATGGTGAGTCATACAATGATATCACATTTGAGAAACATTAAAGGGCCAGACGACTGGAACCGATCTCTGTATCAGTCTGTTCTCCAATAAGACTGGAATTCCATTTCTGAGGTGGGCAAAGTGAGTCCAGAAGACCTAATCCTTGGATTTTATATACAATTTGTAACTTTCCAGAGAAACAATAAGATTATAGTCTTTATGTAACAATGAAGATTTTTCAAAGTGCAAAAAGCTCATGACTCTGCAGAGTGGAGTGATTTATTATTTTTCTTATTTGTAGACATCAAAGATTCCTGCACTAAAATTAAATACACGTTTACATTCAATCTTCATTTATAACTAAGTATTGTAGAGAGAATTTGGGAATTTATTATGTAAATATTTATAGCACATCCTACTCAGTATTTTTCAAGTTCACAAAGAATATCTGTTAAGACAGAAATCTGTATGAGAGATAACTTACCTGATTTTGCCCACTTTTCTGAATGACCCTCTGGTCCAGAAATATATATTAAAATACAAATGTCCATATAATCTGTTGATATATATGCCTAGACTTTCATGAAGGGGCCAGAATTTTTAAATAAAAAATAGAGTTAGCATAGAGTAACTACCCTGTGTATTTTAGAAAGAACAGCATAGAATCCACACAGCCACTATACATGGGAGGTGGAGAGAGTGAGAGACGAGGAGAGACAGAGGAGAGAGACAGAGGAGAGAGACAGAGGGAGAGGGGGGGAGGGAAGGAGGGAGAGAGGGAGAGAGAGAGGGAGGGAGGGAGAGAGAGAGGGAGAGAGAGGGAGAGCTCTGTACCTGCACGTTCACATCCACAGCCCACAGACTCAATCATGGACTGAAGATATTCCAGAAATTGCCTCTGTACTGAGCGTGTCCAGATTCGCCCCATTGTATCTGAACGCAGCAGAATATCTGCAATGCGTTTGATAGTTTAAGACTATGGGGACATTCACCTGGGAGGCGTCGGGGTTATGCGCACACACTGTGCCGGTTACGCGAGAGACTGGAGCATCTGCAGAGTTAAGTATCTCTGGGACCCCGGGATTCCCTGAGGGTTCCCAGACGTCTGGCACGTCCTCCCCACTCACGCTGCGCTCCGGCCTCACAGGCTGTGCAGGACTCTGGGTGTCACTGGCTGCCTCCTCCTGAAGACTCTCTGCTCACCCACCAGGCTCCGACCCCTCCACCGGGGATGCCACCACCATCCTCCGGGAGTTACTGTCTCCAGCACCTTGCAGACTTCCTGCCTGCTCTTACTGACCGTCCTGTGTCGCGAGCCCACCCGGGCATGGCGTCTTGGAATGCTGACTAATAACAACATGCCTCAGCCACATATCTTAAATAAAAACAGAAGGAGATGACAGAGATGAAGAATACTTGTCTACCTATACGCAGGATCTATCACTGTTCGTATTTCTTCTATTTTGATTTAAATGATAACTTACTATTCCCTTTACCTAAAGTATTTCTAACCAGATATTTCTGTAGATTCTTCCTTCCCATAATTTAGGTCTGTTGCTAATATATCACTACTTGAGAGAGGATTTTTTTGACCACAAGAAAAATGTCACCTGCCACTTCATTCCTGTGTCTTTCCTATAGAAATTTATAAATATACTGTTTAGTTATTTATGTGCTTACTTTTTCTCATTCCTAGTTAGTCATAAGCTCTGTGAGAAAATGTGATTTTTGTATTCTATTCTTAAGAAGTTCCTAATATCTTGAATTGTTTTGAGCATGTGATATTCATTCAAAAAACTTTTGAAAAAGACTAAGTGTTGAATTACTGAAAATGTGTCAAGACATTGAAAAAAAAAACTGAATGTGTGAAATAGGCAAAGTATGAATCTTCATACTTTAAAAGTATTTTAATAATAATGGGCCGAGAAATTGGGCTTATAATCACTAAAAATAATATGCATTTGGAATCTGAGGATACCAGCTATGTAGTTTATTAATAGATCTACTAATATCAGGAAAAAGTAATAAAGAATTATATACACAAAACATAAACCTTCAATCTTGCTCATGCATTAGTTATAAATATTAATATTTATATTTAAGAATTAATGATTATATATAGTAATTGCTGTTTGAAACTTACCTCAAATATTTCATTATTCCCTGTCTTAAATGAATTCTGCAATTCTAAATTGTATACAAATTGGTAAGAGCATACAAGATTCATTTGGGCACATATAATAGAAATCGCATTTCAAACAGTTTGTGAAAGTGATTTTATCTACTCAAATATGTGTCCACAACGCCCAGGAACGGACTTCATGCGTGGCTGGATCCAGGATCTGAGGAAACTTTAAGTCTCCACCACTTTCTTTTTTTCTCCCTCTTCTTTGCTTTCCTCCTGAAGAATGCCTGCCCAGGCAGACACTGTCCACGTGGTGTTTAGAGACTTCATCTCTTTACAGAAGTGGGAAAGTCACTTTCAAAGGGCATGGGATAGGAGGAGTTATGCAGAAGGCTGGCACAGCCCAGAGGAAAACCCAGCAATACATGGTAGTTCCGGTCAGCTGCTTCCTTGCAGCAAAGAAGGGGTGCTCTTCCCCTCGGGCTTCCTGCAGAGATCTCTGTCGAGACTGAAGCTGGAGGTTTGTTACATGCATCTGTGAATCCATCATGGCGGCCATGGAGTGGCCACTCTTGGAAAGTCCATGTTTCACTCCCAGAACTGAAGGATGGCTCAGCTGCACACGATGCATTTGGACTGACCTGAGAGGAGAGGTAGCTCCAAGAAAGGCTGCCACGTGATGATAATCGTGTGCGACTTGCTGGAACCAGGAGCTCCTGGGAGTGGAGGCAGAATCTGGACTTGCCTTCCTGTTCCTACTTCTTCAGTTTGTCTGTACACTTCCTAGAATGGAAACAGCATCAACAGCATACTTCTTATTTCAACTTGAACCCAGCTTTGAGGCCTGGTTCCAATACACAGTAGGAATGACTCCAGTAAAATGGAGATAGTCCTGCTTAGCCTGAGGCAGGATATTTTGGCAGCCTTTCCACCTTTGAAGGCTCTGCTTTTCCTCAAAAAGATGTGCTTGCACACACGCAGATGTGCTGGCCGAAGAAAAACCAGTGGCCACTTAGCACAGGATTTCTTTCCATCCTGTGGTTAGATGTCCTGCTGGGTCTGTGATAAGGAGCAGGGTGGGTGAAGAAGAATCACTTGTCTTCTGTGCCTTATTTGATGACCTCACAGAAAGCCGAAGTGTAACGGCTGGTAGGACCCTGGAAGGAAATGGAACTCAGACAGCATTATATTCCTGGGAAAGGAGACTTCGTGAGTCTGGGAGGCGATATTCTCTGCAGCGAAGAGCAACCGCGGCGCCTCATGCCTGTGGTGAGGAAGTCCGCCCCCCTGCTTCCTGGGATGAAGCACACGTGATGCCCAGGCCCTCTTCTCTCCCCAAGCGTTACTCACCTGGAGAGTGCTCATCCCAGTAACCCCTGGCTCAGGGGCTGTGAACTGAGTCACGAATCCCATCTCATTGAGTTTACCCACGACCCACAAGCAGCCCTTTGCCATGGGTGGTGCATTTTGAAAAGGTCCCTAATTTCTCTCTTCCCTTACTTACTTTGAGTTTGGAGACAGACATATTACCAGAGTTAGGTGTCAACCCAGCAGTCGTGGCAGGTTGACCTGCGCGGTTCTTAGTCTCCAGGAGGAAGCAGGCTAGCGTCCATAGACGTGAGAGATGGCTTTGGGGCGGGAGGCCTTCATGATGAGCAGCGCTGGGGGAGGCGGATCTGGAGCCAGGTCATGCCCCGGGAGCTCAGGGCTGGAGGACACGGAAGAGCGACCACCATAACATCTCCATCCCACGTGCTTCCATCACGGAGCCCTCTTACTCGAACCTGAGCTGGACTGGGGAACTAGCTCGGCCAAGAGTGTAGCAAGGCAACATTCTGTGGCCTCCAGGACGGTCACAGTGAGTCTTGCTTCTGCCTAAGGCTCTCGGGGTGCTCATCTGGGGGCCCCTTCAGAACATCCAGCTGCTGTTCTGTGCAGAGCCCACACCTCTCAAGGAGGCCAATGGCAGCTGTTCAGCAGTCTCCACAGAACCCCAGAGGACAGCCACGAGTGAGTCCCTTTGGGTGACTTCAGGTAACTGCAGCCCCCGTGACCCTGTGCCTGGGTCCCGCAAGACACTGTGAGTGGGAACTTCACTGCGGGCCCAGGAAGCCCCACCATCATGAGAGTCAAGAGTGCAAAGTCGTGTAAAGACGCTGAATCGTGTGTTTTATAATACAACCATGGATTAACCAGAAGAGTGGGGGTGACAGAATAGAAAAGAAAGGTAAAAGGCACGAAAGTACTTGAGAAAACACCCGCCCAGGGGCTGGGAGGGAGGTGATCACTAACATCCGCTTTCACACGCAGCTGCACCTGCGGCCGGCTCTGTTGTACCCGGAGGTGATGCAGCCAGATTCTAGGGCTCCTGCGTTACAGACGACGTCACAGAAATACTGGCTGCATGTCCCACACAGGTCTATCAAGATCTGTGAAGCAAGATTAGATTCAAAAGAGTAAATTTTCCTTTTTTTTCTTGATTCTCTAAGGAACCTTGGGGGGTGACTTGAGTTGTATTTTGTTTTCCTCACATACAGTGTTAAGGTTCGGGGCCGGTTCTCCCCACATCTCCTCTCTTAATGGAGGAAGAGCCTGGGGAGAAATGATTAGATTAGGAGAGTTGGATGAATCCATTTGATGGGTTGATAATTTCGATGGACTAATTGGGTAGTAACTCTGGGCAGCTTGGGTGTGGTGGGAGGAAGGAGGTCAGTGGGCCATGCCCTTGGGAGTTGTCTTATTTTGGTCCCCAGCTCCTTGCCCCGTCTCTGCTTCCTGGCTGCCTTCTCCATACCCTTCCCCCATCATGTTCTGCCTGACCTTCGGCTGGAACAATGGAGTCGGCTGACCATGGATTGAGACCTTGGAAACTGTGACCCCACATAAGCCTCTCCGCCTCTAAGTCATTCTGGTCAGGTATTTTGGTCCTAGTGAGTGGCTACCACCCAGAGGCCCCATTATTATCCATATATTTATTTTCCAAGGACTTGCATTATCAGGTTACTTAGAGACTTTAGAAACAAAATCATGTGAATCCATCTCAAGAAAATTTATTTTCTCCTTAAATACCCTTTGCCTCCCTGATGCCTTACATTAGAATCTACGCTGCCTCCACAAGTTTCCGTCTCCTCCTGAGTTAGCTGTCTTGAGTCTGGAATAACCGCAAGGTCCCTATAACGGACATGTATTGCCAAGTAAGATTCTGAGTTTTGCAAAACACATCATGTCCATGAAAATATTATTGGAAAAATACTTAGATCTCATTCAAAGTCACTGGCAAATGAACAGTTAACAACTGAGAAGAAAATAAAGTGTCAAGGTTGGGGACAAGGAAAAGAGTTTCAAAAGAGAATCATTTAAAAATCAAAAACTTAAGACGCCTTAAGAAAGGTGTTTGCAAAATGTGATTGAATACACACACAGACATATTTGTCTTTCCTGAGATCTTTATATACATATATATATGTATTTATACACACACACACACATATATTTGCAAAAATAATCTTTATTATCACACTGAGAAAGTAAAATGTTTTCTGTATAATGTGGTATGAATGCACTGCTGTAAATTTGTCAGTAAATTACACTGAGAAAAGAACAATGTTGTTTTCTTCTAAGAGTTGAACCATACTGGCAATTGTAAACTAAATTTGGTTAAATATTAGATTATATTCTATTACATTTTTACTATTTTAGTTTTATTTTTCAAGACAAAATTCTAATCAAAACCTTTTCCTGTTTCAAAAATGAAATTGTGGTCTCCATTTAATGTTGATTCATTTCAGTGCCTTTTCTTTGTATATTAAACATATTAATTATCCCCTGATGAGGAAAGAAAATAATATTTGGCCTCCCAGATTAGTGAAAATAATTTATTTGATAAAGGTTTTCATTGGCAAGTTAATGGAGCATACATTCTTAAGTAACTCGGGGCTTGCAAGCTAAATAGGTTTTAACAAAATAAGCTCAGGGTATTGATTTACATGAAATAGTCACCCTGACAGTTATGGGAAGTGTAAGTTTCTCGTGGGAAGGATGGACACAGAGGAAATTTCGTATTTGATTCTGGCTTCCGCAGGAGAGCAGCAAATCAGCCCTGGAATCGCAGGTCCCTTTCTTTCTCTGATCTCCTCTCCTCCTACCTGGCACTCAGCGTTATTCCACCATCTTGTGAGGAAACCACTGGGCACAGACGAAGTCCCCCAGTCCTGGGGCGGAGGTCCGCGGGGCCTCAGAAGGAGGGAGTCAGGGACAGGACGGGCCTTGAGGAGGGAGGCTGCTGAAGCAGGGGGCTCCAGCAATCAGAGAGGACACTCAGCAGTGTCTCCGGGGATCACACGTGTCCAGGTCTGGGTGGTCAGCGCGGGCCCCTGTGTGATACGGGGGCAGGATGACCCCACAGGCGTCCCGCACTCCCTCTGGGCTCCACTCAGCTCTGTGGCTGGGCAAGGTCCCCAGACCCTGCCCCAGACACGTGCTAACACCTGGTGGTAGGGGCTCTGGCCCCACCAGGACTGGGCGGGCCTCCCTCTGCCCTGCTGGTGGGGAGCAGCAAGGAGGTGGAGCTCGGGCCCCCGGTGTGCCCCCTCCCACATGTGCAGAGCCCAAGGGAAGGAGCCCAATCTGCAAGGAAGCAGGGCGGTCCGGAGGGTCTTCAGCGGGGACACAGAAGAGCACTGTCCTTGTTCCCAACACCACCGGCGCTTTCCCTCCAGCACACTTACAATTCTGTCATGCAAGTACAGTGCCAGCCAGGTTTTACCCTGTAGCTTCCTGCGTCTGATCCAGGCCTGGCCGCTGGTCTCCCCTCCCCTCCACCGGGCCTGCCTAGCCCTGGAGACGTCCCAGCTTCTTGGTTGGTTGGCTCTTAGCGGAGTTCTCTGGAGGTCAGGTGATCTGTATGATCCGTGAAGGTCCCAGTGCTGCTGACTCCTTATAAGGTCCCCTGATTCCTACACTGGCCAACTCAGCTACAGGGTTTCTCCTCCTCGGAGCCGCTGGGTGGTTTCAGCGTCGTTCCTACACACTCCACAGAACGGGATCTTGGTGGAGAGGAACCAGGAGATGTTCCCCAAAGGGACCGTTCCTTCAGACCGCCCTTCGTGTCAGGCTGATGGGAAGTCAAAAGACTACGGGGGACAGTTCCTACAGTGGAAGAGATGCGGTGCTGGTGGACGTGAGTCCCTTTTCTAGGTCCACTTTCAATTCTTAGGAAAGAATCTGCCTTACTCTTGAGCGCAAAACAAAGATGATGTCATGCACACACCCAGAAGATCCCCAGCCACACCGCGGTTTTCTTTCCTTCCCTTTCCTCCTCTCTCCTTCTTTTTAAAAGTCCTTCCGCCCCTCCCCTTGTGTCCCCTTTTCCTTCCCCACCCCATCCTTTCTTTATCCGCAAGCTTACAAGTACGCCCCATAAGCCAAACCCATGGAGGTCGACGGCAGGGGGAGAGGAGTCCCAGACTCGGGGCCGTTTATCCAGTCCCCATGACCCTCTCACGGGGTTGGACTCTGAGCTTCCCCACTGCTGTCAAATGACTAAGAGGAAACAGCTGGTGTTGTTAGACACGGTTCTGGATCACCTGGGAAGAGCTGTGACGTGCGGGTCCAGGAAGCGCAGCCTTAGTTTGGACTGGACAGCGATGGAGATATAGAGTGAGTCTGGTGCGGGTGGGGATGTGCAGGACTGTGGGAAACTGTCAGAGCTCCAGAGAGGACAAGAGGGAGTCAGCAAGGAGTCACAGGTAGGGGTCAGAGGGAGGAAGACAGGGAGCCACAGTGAGGGTCAGAGGGAGGGAGGGAGGGAGCCACGGTGAGGGTCACAGGGAGGGAGGGAGGGAGCCACAGTGAGGGTCACAGGGAGGGAGGGAGGGAGCCACGGTGAGGGTCACAGGGAGGGAGGGAGGGAGCCACGGTGAGGGTCACAGGGAGGGAGACAGGGAGCCACGGTGAGGGTCAGAGGGAGGTCACAGGGCTGCCCCTCCTCAGCTCCTCAGTGGCCTTTGGGATTCCGCAGTCTGTCCTGCTCGTGTGAACAACACCGGCGGTGGTGACAAGCTCAGCTAAGGCCGCACTGACACAAAGCCCTTTACTATTCCAACTACGGGTCGCAGATGTCAATGAGTACACATCCTGTCCATCTTGAACGATTATAAGATGTGTGACAAAATGTCGGAATCTCTGGATATTGGAGTTTCAAGTTTTTAAACAATATTTTCTATAATGAAACATTTTGAAGGAAGAAATGATGGTTATAATTTTATATTTCTTATTTATAGTCTGTTAAATTAAGCACCAAATGCTGGTTTTATAAACAACAAGACCCTGTGTTGTATCTCACACTTAGTAGACTCAGATATCACTTCCATGGCAACTCTGGCTGCACTTCTTATTAACCCTCCATTATTGATTTTTCTTCTATTACTCAATACTGAGGGATTCTGTTTAGTTATGGATTCCCAAAAAGGCAGCTATTCTTTTAATAAGAATCTGCCTAGGCTGGAATTCATTGAGAAACAACCTCACGCGTTGCTGCCAATGATTCCTTTGGCGTAAGACATAATTCGGATTTCATAAACTCCTGAGCTATGTAGAAGACGGGGCTCGCCAGGGATCTTACAAATCAATAATGAGCTTTGATTTTCCAGACTGTAAATGTCTTAACTTCTACACTGCTTTTTCCATTTGCAAAGTGATGTGTCATAAGTGGACCTAAATGACCTCCGAGGATAAGGTAAGTTAGAATAACAAAAAATTTCAGAGTTAACATAACAGATAAAGATGAAAAGTCAGCATAAACAGATGAAGAGGTAAAGCGTTTCGATGCCTTGACAGAAAGGGGGACATTAAAGGGGCCAGGGACACTCGATTAAATATCCCCAACAGAAAATCCCGCAATGGGGAAAACCCACAGGCTCACATGGGACGTATGCATGTCTTCTCTTCAACACAGGGTCATTCCCCAGTCTGTTCCCATGGAAGGCTGCAAGGACTCTGGAACCTCTGCCTGAATGAGGAGTGCCATCCTAGCACGCCCCACCCTGCCCTACCAGGCTTGCTCGCTGCAGTCCCTGCCAAGGCCATGGTGGTCTGCGAAGCTGGTCAGACCAATGGGCTCATTAGGACACAATGTAACAAGCCAGAGGTCACGACAGAGCCTGCACCCAAGCATCTGCCCGAATCCGAGGTGTGCACCCTCTTGCCAATCTTCTTTTATTTTGAAAACGAGTATCAACAGTGGAAGAACTGATGGCCATTTATTATTGACTTCGTTTTGTGTACCAAGTCACAGATTCTGTGGTTTTATACATTTTGTATAATCTCCAGAAAATGATGAGTAGATTTTTGAATCTTCTTTGTTCAGAATAGGAAACTAAGCACAGAGAGATTTTAAATTATTTGCTCAGTGCCACTCAATTAGAAGTAGTAAAACTACAGTTTTTATTTATTTATTTTTATTTTTTAAGATGTATTTTTTTTATTTTGATGAACATGATACCTTTTTTAATTTATTTATTTTTACATGGTGCTGAGGATCAAATCCAGTACCTTACACGTGCTAGGCAAGCACTCTACCACTGAGCTATAACCCCAGCCTCAAAACTACAGTTTCTAAAGCACAGATTATTTCTTTATACTTTGATGCTTTCCTCCTATTACTAAGTTTACAAGGGTGAGATCTGCAGTGATAATCAGTGTCCTGTCTGGAAACGAACTAATATTCTCTCTATTTGCAAACAGCATCTTATGGCAAATTATTTTTCCTGTGGGTTTGAAGAGTTATTAGTTTTCAAGTTGCTTGCATCATTGCTCTACCACCATGTAACAACTTGTCCCACATCATAGCAGCTTGAGCACGGACAAGCTCGGTTTCTGGGCATAGTTCAGCTGAGTCTCTCGGGCTCAGGGAGTGGCCGTCAAGCTCCAGGCCGGGGCCCTGGTCCTGTGCAGGTCAGCGGGGGTGGGGAGTGGGGAGATCTGCTTCCACTCTCACCCACGTGGCCCTTGCCAACTGAGCCTCCTGGCACGGCAGCTGGCTTTACCCAGGACGACGATCCAGAGAAGGTGAGAGAGTGGTCACGGCAGCAGGTGGTCTCAGACCTTGATCTCAGAAGTGACATCCCATCCCTTCTGCCATAGCCTGTTCATTAAAGGTACATCAATAAACCCAGAGTAGGTTTAAGGGTAAAACTTGTATAGGGAAATGAATTCCGGAAGGTGGGGATCATCAGGGATGACCTTCGAGTCTGCTCATTAGTGGCATGACATCATCTGGGACTAGAGGGTCATAGTAGGTGCTGGCAAGGTCTTCAACTCCAGAATCGTTATGGGCAGGTCACCATATCCACTACCAGAAGCCAGCTCCGGGTGGCTCAGATGAAAATAGGAAACCGAGGTGCTCCGCTCTCTCACAAGCTGTTTCAGTCGGCTTTCCCGCCGCTGTGACGACGTGATCTGACCTGCACAGTCATAGAGGAGGGAACGTTTATTGAGGGCTGGCGGTTTCAGAGGTCTTAGTCCGTAGAAGGCCGGCTCCACTCCTGGGGCCAGGTGAGGCAGGACATCATGGCGGGAGAGGGTGGCGGAGGGAAGGAAGCAGCCCACATCACGGTGACCAGGAAGCAGAGAGAGACTCCACTCCCCAGATATAAAATATATATACCCCCTGGCGACGCCCCAATTCCCCGCCTCCTCCAGCCACGCCTACCACTTCGGTTAATCCCTCTCAGGGGATTAAGTCACTGATTGGGTGAAGACGCTCACACCCCAACCATCCTCCTCTGAACCTTCCTGCTTGGTCTCACATGAGCTTTTGGGGGACACTTCACATCCAAGCCATAGCACAGGCCTGTGTCAGCGTCCAGCTTCCGGCAGCAGGCGTGTCCACTGGGCTCTGCCTCTTCCCCTGGGGCCTGACTGTCTTGGGGGGCTTTATCACCGAGAGGCCACTGCGGGCTGCGTGAAGACTAACGGTGCTGACTCCAGGCAACCTGCCGTCCACTGGGCAGCACCTGCTTGGAGACCTTCCGTGGGCTGCACGCGCTCTTCCGGTCAGAAGGATGAAGTTCTCTGGATGGTTAAAACCAGGTCGTGTGCCATCCCTGTGTGCGGCTGGGTTACTTCTGCTTGAATCAGGTGGACTGAGTGTTTTAGGGGAATTTGGCCCAAAGGAAAGGTTACAGGAAAAGGGGGTCATATTGTGGGCAGCAAAAAACAAAAACAAAGGGAGCCTCCAGAGGGGTAGGGACTGAGTTGCGAACCTGTAGAATCACCTGTGGACGCCCGACCCACAATGTGGCTGCACCTGCACTCGAGGCCTATGTGGAGGGGAGGAAGGGTGTGAGGTCAGGGGCTGGAAGAGGAGCCAGAGCTCTTTCCTCTCTCCAGGGACACACGGAGGAAAGGCCATGTGAGGACATGGCATGCAGACAGCCATCTGCCAGCCAGGGAGAGAGCCCTCCCCAGAGAGCGAACTCACAAGACCCCTGACTGTGGGTTTCTGATTTCCAGTACTGTCAAAAATAAATTTCTGTTCTCTAAGCTATCCAATCTCTGGTATTTTGTTATGGCAGCTCAGATAGACTAATATGCACAACAAAACAGATGTCCCTATATATTTTCAGCAGTATTTTCTTTATACTGCATAGAAAAGTATATTTTAAATTTTGGTTTTAGAAAATTATAGCATGTTGGCCTTGATGATTTATAGGAATATTTTTCTACTATACATAAAATTCTGTCATGTCCAGTAACAGATAACCATGTACTGGGTGGTTTAAAACAACAGAAATGTATTCTCTCACTGTTCAGGAGGCCAGAAATCAAAGCTTTGGCAGAACTGGTTGTTTCTGGAAGCCCCGAGGGAGAATTCCTTACACTCTTCATAGCTAGCGGTCATTGTTGGGGATCCTTGGTGCTCCCTGGTTTACAGCGGCATGACCCCCATCACGGGCCCCTTCCTGTCTGTGGGGCTTTCTTCATCTCATAAGGACATCAGTCATTAATTTAGGGCCTGCCCTAATCCAATATGAGCTCATTTTAACTTGATTATATCTGCAAAGACCTTTTTTCCGAATAAGGTCACATTCTCAATTACTGGGTTCGTGATTTCCACACATCTTGTGGGGGAACACAGTTCAACCCTCAAGGCGAGGTCTTACGATTCTTTGAAAAAAATGCCATTAAAAATGAGAAGAATTTTCTTTCAGCTCCAATTTTACTTTACTAGTTCCTATGAAAGAAACTAGAATAATTTGTAAAAGGAAAGTTGGAAAATCCTAATTTGATTATGACCCTCAACGGGGCGAATCCAACATATCATCAATCAAACTCGCACTGTCATGGATTTTTCATTAGAAATGCGTCCTCTATGCAAACTGTGGAGCATTGCTCACTTTCTGGCTGATGCTCACCCGCAGGATCTTTCAGCACAGAAAAGTCGGCAGCTGGGCTGGGCAACCGACATCACTCCCCTCTGCCGACGTGACCCGGGTAACACATCACAAGCTACGACTTGGGACAAGGCCCGAGCAGGAGCATTTTTAGCTTCTTCCATTTAAAGTCCTGCGGGCATTTACAAAAGCAGGCAAGTGCAGGTGGCTTGGTGGGTCTGGTGGCCATTCTCCTGCACGCCCACTGCCCGGTGCTCTGGGCCAGAGTGCGGAGACCCCGCCTGGTGAGGGATTCTGCCCTGTTAGCAGATGGCCAGGTCTCTGTCACCAGGACGGGCTTTCTGATCATCTTTCTCCAAGCTCTGTAAATGTGGTTTGGATTTTCAACAGGTTCCGTTAAAATATTCTCGTTACTTCATTTAAAGTGTCCATGGCAGGTTTTGAAACTTTGGTGTGAAAAGGCAGCATGTAGATGTCACTGATGGGAATGGTCTCTGCCTTTCCGTATTCTTTCATTTCCTGCTCCCTAAGCTGGAATTCCCTGGGGCACGGTTTGAACCAGAATGTGTGCCCTAAAGCTCTTCAGAGGGGAAGGGCAATGAGAGATGAAAGAAAATGGGAACAAGGAATGGGGTGGACCTGGACCTGCAGTGGTGACTCCCCAAGAAAATGCATCAATGACTCAGTCACCTGGGATCCGGACCAGCCTCCTGTGCAGGGTCCTAGCTGGGAAGGCTGGGGTGGAAGACCAGGATCTGTCCCGTGGCCCACCTGTTTCTCTTTAGTCCAGTCTACACCCTGGGGACCTTAACTTACCGGCATTGCCCAACCTTTCCACACAGCAGAGCAGTGACAGGTCCCAAGACCAGGGCTCAGTGTCTCTCTTTACCACTGAGGAACTCGGGATCTGCAATGGTCATGCAGCACTTAAAAACGAGGGCTCTTCGGGCCTACTTTTGGGCAGACCATTGAGGTCCAGAGGAGGAGGCCATCGGCTAGCACACCAGTTGGGTCTGCTGGGCCTGCACAGCTGTGGATGCTCTGGCCTGTGAAAGAACCAGTGGTTTTTAGAGCTGGATTGGTCTTTAGAAATAATTTATTCCAAAAGTGACCTTAGCGATAGGGGGAGATGTTTCTACTTCTAGTTAAGATGGAGTAACAGGGACAGGATGTATCCTGGTTATGTAAAACAACAGTTTTTAGAACACTAGACACCAGCAAATGAAGGAGAGTAGCAATGCCTATCCTTCCCCAGGCACAGGAAACGAGGTGAGCCCGGGATTGCCCACACTTCTAGGAGAGGTCTCCCAGGGAGCCAGTAGACCCGTGTGTGGGAGACTGAGCTGAAAGTGTGGGTGGCCCGGGGCAGGGAGATCGGAAAGACTGAGTACTGGAGAGAAGAGAGCAGCCCAGAAGGAAACCTCCAGAAACGGGTAGAAGGTACCCCCGAGTACGCACCGAACACTGACGAACTGTGTGCTTGGAAGCTCCCCCAGGCTGAGGAAAGAACGATCCCGTGCCGTCCCAGGTAACAGCCCCTGTCACTCAGCCAGGGAGTGTGCCTCCCCACCAGTGAGGCTGGAAAACCCTGTGCCTTGCGGGGATCAGGAAGAGGACTCAAGAGACTGGTCAGCCGTGAGGTCACGTACACCGAGCACTCGTGTACCGAGTCTGCCTCATGAAGCACAGAAGCAAGACCCTGGACAAAGGATTTTCTAAGTAACTTAATACTATTAAAGAACAAGGGTCCATGGTTTCGTTTTACAGGAAACCAGAATCATCCAACCTTCAATGTAATTGGCAACATCTAGTAAAAAGGAAGACAAAAATCAAATATTCTAGGCTTACAAAGAAGTAAGACAATGTGAGCCCCATTAAGGAGAAAATGCAATCAATTAAAATCAGCCTGGAACTGCCATGAATGTTAAAATTCACATACAAGGACATTAATAATATTATTATTGTATAAATGTTCAAAATGTTAAGTGGAGACATGGAGGATATAAAAACTACCAAATTTGATCTTCTAAATATAAAAATTCTGGCATGTGATATACAATATATGCTGGTTAGGATTAGGTTAATTTGAAACTGTGTAAGGAGATTTACTAAACTCAAAAACAGAAGTATAAACTAAAATGAAACTTGGAGAAAAAAGTAATAATATTAAAATTACAGAGGAGATAGTGGTCTTTGGCAGAATGTATAGGAATCTATTGATAATGTGATTTAAGTCTCTGAAGAAGAGTCTATTATTTGAAAAGTACCTGAAAATTTCCAGAATTGTCAGGCCACGAGACGGTCAGTGAACCCCAAGCTCAGGTGTCATGAAACTGAACCAAGGCCATATCACCAAATTGTTCAAGATCAGAGATAAAGAAAAAAATCTTTAAAAGTCTTTTAAAAAACTAGGGAAAAACCACATTATATACAGAAAAACAATGCTTAGAAGGCAGGAGACTTCTCTAAAATAACAATAATGAGAACAATAGAAGTGAGAAGTCAGGGGAACCATCTGTTTCATTACTGGAAGGACAAGATGGCGCCCACTTTATTCTATAACCATCTGTATACTACTCTACTCCCTTTCTGTATTTTTTTTCAAAATGTAAGGAGGAAAAAATATTTTTTTTAACCTATACATAAAATAAATCATCACAAGACATGAATACAGGAGATGTTAAAGATCTTTTAACAGAGGAAAACGATACTGGATGGGTACACTGAAAAGCATTGTAAATGGTAACTTCATGGGCATATGATTTTTATTTCTTTCTATTCAAAACTTTAAAAAAACACACTTGATTGAATATGATAGCACTACTTTGTGGGCATTATTACACATGTAAAAATAAAATGTGTGACAAAGATTATAAGGTTGTTACATAATAGGTGAAGAGAATGGATATAATATTACTTAAAAATTAAACAGCCATAAAGACTTTCACTCAGTCCTCAAGAAAACACTGAAATGCAAAATGATCATCCTAAAAATCAAAGACAGGAGATAAAATGTAATAAGAAAATAATATTTAATTAATTTAAAAGGCAGAAAAAAGAAAGTAAATAACAAATGAGAACAACAGAAAACAAATAGCAAGATGGTAAATTTAAACATAACCACATCAAAGGAAATGGCCTTCAAGTCCTAAGTGAATGGAGAAGTCAGATTTGATAGAAAGACACGATCCTCCCATATCCTGACCACAGCCAGCACGGTTTCATAATAAAGACACCATGGATGAAAGGTCATGAAACAGAGGTCCTGGTGGTGCAGCAGAGATACAGCAAGTGCTTAGCAAGGGCAAGGCCCCAGGTTCAATCCCCAGCTTCAGGGGAAAAAAATGAAACTGATATACTAACATAAGAAAGTCAGAAACCAGGCATGGTGGAGCACACCTGTAATTCCAGTTACTTGGGAGGCTGAGAGGGGAGGATCATACGATAGAGGCCCCCTTGACAGCTTAGTGAGTCCATGTTTCAAAATTCTCAAAATAAGATTTAAAAAAGAGCCAGGCCTGTAGCTCAGTGGTAGCACATTTGCCTAGCATGTGCAAGACCCTGGCTTCAGCCCCCAACATCACAAGCAAGAAAACAGAAAGACAGCAAGCGCCACGCAGAGGAGCCAGAGCGTCCAGGTGGGCATTAGACAAGGGAGTTTCCTTAAAATGTCGTTTTCATGGGAAAGTCTGATTAAAAACATGGTTGAAAGAATGTAAAACCAGCCATGGAATGGAGAAAACATTTGCAAATTGCATATCTGATAAAGAATTTGCATCCTGGCTTTATTGAGAACTTTTGATACTTGATAACAGGATAAAAATGAGATCCAGGAAGATAGATTGATATGGATATGAATTGATATCACTTTCCATCCTTTAGGAAATTGTCGTTATCCCAATAATAATTCAAATAAAAAGCAGATGTGATAAGTCTATAGAGGAGTTATAAATATGATGTTTTAGTTGTTACTTAATTGGATGTATTTTGGGGTCCCTTGTGACAACATGATGTGTGTGTATAATATGTAGTGACCAATCCCACCAGCTGGCTTTCCATCTCCTTAGACGCTTGGTAAAGTTTAATCAGCCCATAATAGTTAACAACTTCCTGAGGTTCGGTGTGCTATTTCAGTACAGGTGTACGAAGTGCATCCATCTAATCCGGTAACTACCGTGGACCTCTCCGTGATGAATGAGACTCATGGTCAGCACACGGTGATGCTGGCCTTTGAGGAGAGGCCAGTGGAGACAGGCACGTCTCTCCAACCCCAGTGACGACTTCTGACGTCCCGATCAGAGTCGGTTCTGACGGGTCCCCCGAACAATGATGCCACTGTGTCTCATTCGAGCTCTCGTTGCTTTTGACTTTACCTCTGAGTCTGTGCTCTCTCTTTTCCTTTGTTTTAATCTCTGTTTTCTGTTACTTTGCCATGTTAGAAGAATCACGTCACCCAAGACAGACTTCTTGCCTACTTTCATGGTACCTTTGGGAATGAGTCGAATCTTCTGGACCTCATTCCATTACCGCTTCCTTTGCCAGTGCTTCGTCTGAGACCTTGAAGCAAGGGTTCCGTAGACACGTCCTCCATCTCCCAGGGCCTTTGTCTTTATTCCTTCACGCATGGGAAACGGTGGCATCTGTGGACGAGAACTCTCAAAAGTTTCCGAAACATGAAACAGGTGCACACCAGGGTGTTCGCCCAGGCGGGCAGGGGCTTCACCTGGCGGGCGTTTCCAGGGGGAACAGTACGCCTCTGTCCTTCATCACACCATCTTCCCAGCTTCCCCTGAAGTGTCCCTGCACTGCAGTTCTCACACTGAAGGGTGGCTTTGTCCCTTGGCGAGAGTCCCTTTGTCACAACGATGAGCAGAGAAAGCCACAGCCATGCTGAGAGATGCACTGTAGGCAACTGAGTCCTGCCACACCCAGCCAGGAGCCTGAGGGCGGAGAGCACCCAACTTTCGGTCACAGCTGTGACCAAGCACTGGCTGGAAAGTGAGGTTGGGCTCCACCTCAGGTGAAGTGACTCACCAGCTCAGCGAGAGTCTGTGAGGTTGCATTTGAGACAGCAAGATTTCAAATGGCTCTGAATGCCAGGGGTGCTTGGGAATTGTTTTTCCTGTATTTCAGCATTTGTGAAATATTTTTTCAACCAATCACAAGAGTGTAGCTAGTGATTTTCCACTTCTAGAGGAATACTAAGTCTCCAGACTTCTTGTTCCTTAATTATACCAGCCATATGAAAGTTGATCCTCAAGATTGGGGGGCATTTTTACTGTTCGTTCACTACTTCTCTGAGAGATTTCACAGCACCTTAGATCTGCATCCCTGTCATCCATTAAACGCTTTTAAAATGTACTACAGTCTTAGCATTTTGTCCACTCCCTGGTATGTAAAGGAGGCTCTGTTCCACAGTTCAGCTGGGAGAAGACCATGACAGACCATGACCATGGAATGTGCAGCGTGCTGCATCGCAGGGAGGACAGAGAAGAGAAAGACACGTCAAGGTCTCCTCCTGTCTAGGCGCCAGCCTGGAAGGATCTGAGGTTATCAACTCTCTCTGTCCATCTTCAAATCCTGAACGTAGGCACGATGGAACATGACAGGTCAGGCCAGCCGGCTCGCCCAGCTCCGGGTACTGCAGTCCCCACTGGAAGCAGATCTTACCTGTCTTCTAAGTTATGATGCCTACTGGGACAGCCACAGCAAAACTGGTGAGCTCTGCCTGACCAGAAGTAGAATTCAGTCACGGAAAAAGTGTCTGCTTCAGGTCACAAGTTTCAGAAGAACGAAGAGTTGCTAGGTAACTACCAAGTGTGATTCATCTTCTGCAAATGATAGAGCTATAAAAATTAAAACTAGTTTGTTTATAGTATTTTCTCATTTTCTCTTTTGGTGTTAAGTTGGGAACTTCTGATTTCATAGCATGAACTTAAATCAAAGCAAACAGATGGCTGGCTTCTGCAGCAGGGAGGTACACATCCCCAGGTCTGGCTGCGGGCACAGCAGGATGTGCTGTCCTGAAACTTGAGGTGGGGGGGTTTCCTTTCATTTACATTTTCTTATCTGGTATTAAAAAGAAGAAAGAAAAATGATATTAAATGAAAGCTCAAAGAGTTAATGAGGTGTGTGATTCCAAAGAGGGCAAAGAGCAATACAGGTTGTGGTACTATCTGTCCGTTTAAACTGATTTTCTCTTTACTGGTGGGACAGTAGGCCCTGCAGGCAGAGTGTCATAACTGCATGCTGGTGACACACTCAGTAAACATGTGGCAATGGCTGTAGAAATACCGGATGAAGTTGCTTTAACTTCCCATTAACACGCTCTGGGAAGACTTGGAAGGAGAGGTGAATTGTGATGCTCCCTCCTGGGTCTCTGCCCCTCAGAACAAGCCCTGAGCATGGCTGGACTCCTCACTATGACGCTAGGCCTTATTTTCAAAGGGCAGGAAGTTTTTTAATCGCCAAGTCATATCAATTGAAATAAACATGTCCTTCAAGTTCTGAGGGAGCGAGGTCCGAGACCCTGGACTCTGCGGAAGGCACTTTCATAGTTCCCATGAGGGAGGGACCTGAGTCTCCCTCAGCCTCCTGCTTCCGTTAGCTGCCTACGAGGTCCTCAGAGCAGGGCAGGAGAGCCCCGGAGAGGCAGGCCAGCATCTTCACAGCAACGTGGACCAGCAAAGATCACTCACGGGAGCCACTGGCATTGCTGCCGTTGACGTTGAACTTTGCTTAGGAGCGGTAGGTAACTTTCCTTTTATGTGTATTTAACTCTCTGTGGCTGGGGGCTTCTTTGTTAGCTCCGAATCATCAGTTATTACAATACCATTTTTTTTTCTGTGAAAACAAAACAATTTTCTTAGGAAAATGTAATTACTATAAAAGGAAGGGACACGGGTATGAAGTTATTGTTAAAATGATGGCTTGACAATTAAGCTTCTTAAAGCAAAGGAGAAAATTTACATTCATTTCTAGTGATGCTGTATTGGCAGGTTAAAAAAATACAGAGAGCATAAAACTAGAGTAAGTCTACAAATGAATCAAAATTGCTTTTAAGGTCCCTTCTTTTCGCTAGACAATCAAAATCCTTATTTCTCGTTTGTAGGAAGTGATACCTGCTCCATGCGGCCTTCCTGATTGGCCAGGTGACGCTCCATGCTGGCTCTTTTCACATCTCCCCCAAATGTGACGCTTCCTTTCACATTTTGTGGTCTCTCACAATCTACTTTTTAACAACCGGTCCCTTATCAGCCTGGGTCTATCTTCTGACAGTCTTTGAAAAAGACGTGCACGCTGCTGTGTTAGACTGAAGTTTGCGGTGCCTTGGGCAATCAGCCTGCTGCTAGGACCACTGATAAGAGCAAAAGGATAATAAATATTCTTATTGATCAGAAAATCTACTAACAACTCATTAATAGAAGATGAAATAGATCTCAGATTAAGTTTGACTAACCTGGTGGGTGTGTTAAAAATAAACCCTGCTTTGCTTGATTACCTTCTAGGCCTTATTAAAGTACTCTGTGGAATTAAAAAGAATGCAGTGGACTGTAAATTAAAAATTGAGCTGCCTTCCTAACGCTGCGTGTGACTGCGAACAAGTCAACTCTGTTATTTTCAAGTGGGTTATGAAAAAATAACAAGACACCAGGGTTTTCCAAAGCTCAAGAGTAAAAACTCCTCCAACGGTTTTATAAAAATATTATTATAAGAATAGAAAATTGGCGTGCAAGTGGAGAAATTGTACCTTATTTCAGTCTTCTGCACAGTTGGTGATAATGTTTAATTAAAGCTCAGTTTGATTATAACTTGGTAGCTGCGTGAAGATGGGCATTGTATCTTCACACGCGACAGACCACACATCTGAAAACTCCTTTCAGCCACACCTTCCCAGTTATCACCCGAGGACAAAGAACAGAGGACTTCCATTTCTGCATCTTTCCATTTATAATTACTAAGAAGAAAGGTCAATAAACACAGCACAAGCACAATACTGTTCTTTCAGACAAGTACCTCAGTATTGTCAGTACCACATAAAATATTAAAGGACCTCTGCATCAAGCACTATAATGGTCATTATGTTCTCAAATTAAGCCACAAAATGCCAGCTATGTCATTTCAGTTGGGATGTGTGGGAGGAAAGCATTAAAGACACAGGTAACATTATGAAACTACTTTTTAATACCTAAGTTCTAGTCATGCAAGAAATGTCCATTAAAATGTTCACTCCTAAAACCCGGTAACAGCTTCCTGTCATTTTTTATATTCCTTTCATGGTTCTCTGACGTTTTGAGTAGACTCCCCTTATTGCATGTGTCCTGGTTACCCATCCTGTCCTGCACGTCAGTCCTGAGATCCTGCTGCATGCACATGGTGGAATAGTTTGAAGTGACAGTAGCAGGGACAAAATTTGCTTCTTCTGGATTGTTTCTTCTCTTCAACATTCTGTATGGTAGACATCTTTTAGAATGTGTATTTATCTCCTATGGATCAGTATCACATGAACATGAGACAATTCATTAGCTAAAATATACAGATGTAAATAATCTATTCATAGACAGG
The DNA here is from genome assembly GCF_902686455.1 of Sciurus vulgaris. Classification (NCBI taxonomy): domain Eukaryota; kingdom Metazoa; phylum Chordata; class Mammalia; order Rodentia; family Sciuridae; genus Sciurus; species Sciurus vulgaris. Next base: position 141,725,815 of record NC_136470.1, read on the forward strand.
CTAATTATATCAGTCCAAATAAAAAGGAAAACTCCATATTTGGATTTGTCCATTGGCAAATAAATGTAAGAGGCAGGCCAAAGTATATTTTAAATCCTCAGAGACTGATATTTAAGGAAAACAAAATAAAAATGCTCAAGTTTTGCCAGTTCTTTTATATATTCTTCTTGGGGCACATAATAATAAAAACAATTTAATGCACAGGGATAAATCTGTCCCCCTTCCCAAGTTCTTTCTCTCTGATTGTCAATAAAGCCACCAACTAACATTTCTATATTTTCATATAAATTTGCCACTACTTCTAAAATTTCACAGTAAAAACTTTTCACTAGCATTAACACAAGAAATTCCAACTAAAAAGAAGTCAAGCCTCAAGGGAAAACTAAAGGTCCAGAAATGAGTTGAAAAACTCTCCTGACGCTGATGGAATAGTGCGATGTCACACAGCTTCTGCCCAAACCACTCACCAACTGTGGTTGGGAATATTTGGCTTATTTAGGTGCCGGGGAGCCACCATGTGCCAGGCTGGAAGGTGCAGGTCCTGAGGGCAGGGGACGTACGGATGCCGATGCTCTGTTTCAGCCACGCAGGGCATGGGGCGCAGAGTCTCAGTGGGAGGTGGCCGCCATTTTGCTGAGCCCTTGGGAAGAGGAGATAAAATCTAACAGCTACCAAGGCAGAGCAGACCCAGGGGACCAAGATCCCAGAGGAAAAGGACCTGCAGAGAAGGGAGGATGAGATTCCTTTCTGGAGACACATGCCAAACATTAAACTGTGGGGGCTCAAGATGCTGAAAACCAGCAAGAGGGTGGTGAAGGCCACAGAGCTCTTGACCAGTGCCCAACTGCGAGCCCTCCTGGAAGGGGGCGCCTGCCCAGGGAGAGTGGCACACGGGGGAGCCTCCTGTTCTTTTCTTTTTCTCTTTAACATTTTCCATTTTAATTGTACAAATGTGTGGGACGCACTGTGCTAACTTGATACACGTACACAATGTTTGATGCTCAGATCAGGGTAGTTAGCATTTCCATCATCTAAACTTTAAAAAACTTTTTTTAATGGGTAATAATTGCATGTATTTAGGGATACGGTGTGGGTTTTCAATATGAATATGATATACACTGATCAAATCCATTTCTTACTTATCACTACGATTTGTTTGGAGACTTGAGCTTCTTTCTTTTACTTAGTCATAAAATAGGTAACAGGTTACTCTATACTCCAGTCACCCCCCAGTGCGGTAGAACACTAGAACTCATTCCTTCTAGTTAACTACGCCTGGTACCTGCCTAGTGGGTCCACATTTTTAGGAATAAGTGCAATGTCCTCTATAATGCCTGACACTAATCTGATACTATATCATTCCCTGATTAGACCAGGGGAATTTTCTCCTAGTCTATGGGCTAGAATAATGAAATCTTGTTTGAGAAAGATAACACCATCCAGAATTATCTTGGCATTTTTTATATGGACAATGTTCAGTATTCAATAAAAAATGATCAACTATTCAATAAAATTTTTTTTTGACCTTGCCAGGTCTAAAAGAGAAGAATACCAAATGATTAAAAAATGAGAAATTGGTATTAGAAATAGAACTGCAGATCTGGTTTTAGACTTAGAAAACAAAGACTTTAAAATAACCATGATTAATAAATTTAATAAAACAGATACTGTTAAGAAAAATTTTAGAACAGGATAGGAAAATATAAAATAATTAAATTGAAGTTCTTGAACTGAAGGATAAAATAACTGAAATTCAGTACTCATTGGGTAAATTCAGCAGCCAAGTAGACACAAGAAAACCAGTTCAGTGAACTAGAAGATAGGTTTGTAGAGAACAGCCAGACTGAAATACAAAGATAATACAGGATGGAAAAAAAGAAAAGAGACGATAGAGTAAGGGTTATGGACAGTGTCATAACGTGTCGAAGAGACAGGGAGGGGGAGGAGAGGGGCTGAGGCCAGAGGCGAAGGTGCAGGTAGCCAAGGGCAAAGCTGAGGCCGGATCTCAAGATATCACTTCTCAGAAGACTGCCACCTGATTGCAGGGAAAGAAATACTTTCACACTAATGAGACTGAGGAAAAATAAAAATAAAGAAATCTTAGAAGCACCGGACAATTTTTTTTTTTAAAGACAAATAATTGAGTTTCAGACCAGCAAATGCGAGTTTCAGACTAGAAAATTCATTATCTTGCATCCTCTGAGTGGTCTATTTCTCTAATTTAACTCAATTATTCAACTCATCTTACCATCCCTGATCTTAGGAACTTGTAAAAAATAACAAAAACAAAAATATCTGGATTTGGACAGTTGGAATGACAGATAATCCTGCTCCTTTTAGAACCCTTCCCAGGGTGCACTTTTCCCCACGACTTCTGCCCAGGTACCAGGGGTGACGCCCTCTGCTCGGCTGACTGGGAGTTTACTCTCCAGACAGGCGCTCCTCAGCTCTCCATAGCCTCTCGCAAGTCCCTCTCCACCAACCAGGTCAGCGTGCAGACCTGCACATTCTCACATTGGCACTGACTATGACGCTTCCATGGTAGTTCCATTATAAAAAGCTTGTAATGACTCAGGGATTCATTATTTTACATTTGAGAAGATCAAAGTTTAATTTTTTCAGTGATATCATCCTTAAATATACAGGGGTTCCTCATCCTGGACTCTCTTAAAATCAAATTTAAAAGAGAATAACAGGATAGTTTCCATTTTCTTTGGATTTATATTTTGTGCATTTTTGCCTGGGAGATTCATTCATCTAAATGAGGAGGGCAAGACAAGTCTGATGATCAACCTGAGGAGCAGACTGGTAGAAAACTACAGTTAAAAGGTTGGAGAAGTAAAGAGAAGAGTCATTAACGCCATCAGGAAAGCATTCTAGATCAGTGGGAAGAAGTCGGATTTATACGTGCAGATTCCATAAGTGTATGTCTGGGTCTGTATTATGGGTCAGCCTTTGTTCAGAACCCATTCTGAGTAAAATGGATAAATATATTTCAAATATATATATTCTAGTTGTGTACATCAGTTAAGATGAGGTTGGCTGCTTTTAATTGTTTAAAAAAAGAATAAAAAATGGTTTTATCTAACATTAAAACAACAACAACAACATAACCCTGCTGGTATGGTAACTCCACAATCACAGCGCTCATCTCCCATTTATACTTTTTTCTCTACCTACACACGGTAACACTGACTTCCATCTTCAAGGCAATTCACTGTTCAGGACAGCTAATGTGGTACCAGCCTTCATGTCCATTACCAGATGCCTAGAAGAGGGAAGGAGGAAAGGGCAGAAAGAGACTGTTATCCTTTAAGAAAATCTTCTAATAGTACTTGCCTAAGATTTCCACTCGTAATTCTTAAGTAAAAATTACAGGAGACCAGAGGTTTGGACTGAGCTCCTCTGCTAGTTCCAACAGAACAAACCAAAATGGAGTTGCTCATGCTAGTGTTCCACACGGCCAAGCTGGAGCTAAGTTCTTTATCTGACTGAGAAATCAGAAGAGAGAGAGAGAGAAAGAAAGAAAGAAAGAGCCCAACTCTAAACCAGTCCAATTTTAGCCAGCATAACCAGGAAGCTCCTCTCTTCAACCTGTAGAGGGAAAGTCACCTGGAAACAATCTGGTTTTGCTCTCTGCGTCTCCGTTCCCAGCATCCTCCTCTGTAAAGCCAAGTTCTTTTGCTCACCTCATTGAAACAATAATTCCATTTGATAAAATGAAGAGCTGTTTGATTTTAGGAAGGCAATTCAAATCTTCAACTTCCCGGTGATCGTGTCTCTCGACAACATTGGCTGGAAGTTATTCATATGCAAGGAAGTGTGGGAAACAAGTAGCTTTGTCAGGCATGTTACTGCTCCGAACACTGGGTATTTCCTAAAGCAGAGAGACGGTGAGAAGGGTCCAGTTGGCCTATCATGGATAGAAACACGTGAACATAGTTCTTTAAATAAAATATTACTGAATATCAAATGCCAGTGTAATTATAATAAGCCCAGCACAGATTTTGACTATTATTCTATCATTATCTTCTTCTTAGGTTCTTGAGGACATGGATATATTAATAATGATGAGAAAAAAAATATTCAGGTTGACTGAGGGTCTGCTTTCCTCTGCTGGCCTTATCTGTGATTGTTCATCCAAATCCTCTTCTACACTTGTTCCGTGTCCCAAAAGCACATTTTTTAATGGGACTGGAAAGATGATTAAGCTGCACAATAATCTTACAAGATCATTTACAAGTAAAAATAATACGTCTGAGTTCTTGATCGTCTCAGACCCAGGGTTTTGCGGGACACACTGTCAATTCAACCCCTTTCCAGGTGCTCAGGTCAGGAACACATCTAAGTACGTTCCAAAGGCATCTTCCAGGGCCAGCCTAGTGTGGTTCCTCCTGTGGGTAGTTACTAGTAGCGGCAGGACCACGGGTCTCTGTGTACTACTTCTGTGAAGTGGAACCCGTTAGGGGGTTAATGGGACATATTGATTGCTCCCGGCCACCGCGCCCCACTATTTGAAATGAAATCAGTAGTTAGCTCCTCTGAGTAAATCATTCCTTCCCTAGCAAGAGGCGTGGCCCTTGCCAACGTGCTTCCCCGACACCCAGTCACGCTAAGGCGTTGACTTTCGAGTGTCACCCCTGCTCCTTCAGATATCGGCGGCTTCCAGGGGTGGAGGGAGCTGCACAACTGGACGATGGCCGACTGGAAATGAATTTTACTACAATTACTGTCCCTCTTACCTACCCACAGGAAATGTAAAATCATTTCCCTGTCCTATCAGCAATACAAGGAGCTGAGAAAGTCCTCCTCCCTACTGCTGTCCCCGGCTGCTGCTTCCAATCCCACCCACCCTCCCTCTCCAGAGCAAGTTGTTTGTAGTCCCCCTTAATTAATGCCCCTTCTTCACCACTGGTAGGGAGAGCAGGAAAGAAATATCAAAACTCACTTGTAATCACAGATTCACTCCTGCTGCGAGGCTCAATGACAGGAATAAAATTTCAATTAAGCAATTACCACCTGCCTCTGCAGGCCTGGAGGGCGGCTCTCCCTCGGCAGCCCGCTCCGCCATATGCTGCGTCTCCCTGTCCCGTGGTGTCCTCTCAGGCGGAAATCTCCACGTGGTGACATGTGTGTCACGGAAGAGCACCCCATGGGGCCCGGTTTTCTGCGTATCCAAGCCCACTCACATCAAGCCCTGTGACAAGAGTAAAATGGGGAGCAGCAAGAGGCCCCACATTCTCAATGTCTTGTGGAGGGCTGGCTGTCCCCAGCCTGTGATATTATGGAAATGGCCCTCTTCTTCCTGTGCAAGCCCAGCCCACACGGGGATCAGCTCTTTGAATGTCAAGTCCATTCTTTGCTCTTATTGTTAGCACTTGTAGGCCAGACCCTGCATAGAGACAGACCCTCCAGTCTCCAACTGAGAAGACCTACCTCGGAGAGCTGAAGAGAGGAAGACGTCAAGGCCTGAGTCAGGTCACCTTCCAGATGCCAATCGAGCCAACTCCATCATGCTCTCCTGCCTTAACCAACTGACTTCAGATTCCAGCAAGTTGCTGAGCACAAATCAGCATTATTTGGACACCCAAGGCACTTGGAATCAACCACCCCATGGCTGTCCACTGGAATTAATTCAAAGTAACAATATGTTCTATGAATATTTCTAATTTTCAAGCAACTTTCAATAAGATTACAAAGTATACATTTTAAAACTATACTTTCAGGGATGATTTCTATTGTTTGTGGATATAATACTAACATAACACGACACCATTAATAAATATCATGTTACATTGGCAATGTGATTTAAATCTGCTTTACATCTTTTAAAGATGACGGTTTTAAGTCACAAGTGCAGATTTCATAATGACATTTTAGTAAGGATACTAAAAGTTTTGTCTAGAAGGTTTCATATTTTCATGTCTCCTTTTTCCCTCTGCGTTACCAACTTTGATGTTCAAGAAACGAAATGTGAAAGAAGCTCTCCTCTTTTGTATGTTCTTTTATCAAAAGGGATCCAGGATTCTGAAGCAGGAGTGCTCAGGAGGAGTTTATTAAATATTAATATCATTGGAAATGTATTGCAGAAGTTAGGAAAGTCACAAAGAGGATTGTAGAAAGTCCTTCGATTTAAAGAAACAAAAACATAAAAATATATTATTAATTAACCCCCCCCCATCCTCTGATATGCCTGGGCCTGATGGAGTCAATGACGGCAAGACCACGTTCCCCTCTGCAACAGGGGATTCTGATGCTCCCAGGAGCAAGCCCACAATGTTCCTGGTTGTCTTCTAAACCCTGAGGGTCTGGCCAAGGCCTTGCTCAACCTCTCTGATCCCGCTTTCTCAACCGGTTTCAGCTAAAACATTTTACTGTAATTTTCTGAATAGTTTTAAGCATCTGCATCATTCTTCGTGGGTTCCGTCAGCCTATGGTGATTACTCATGGTTATGGGTTGAATTGGCTCCTCAAGATAGATGTGTTGGAGTCATAACTCGCGGCACCAAGGACCGGACCTGGTTTGGGAATGTGTAATTGCAGAATGCAACTGGGGACACGGAGTCACCCTGCAGCGGAGTGGCCTTCAGTCTAATCTGTGTTTGCAGGGGAGGCTCACACGGAGACCCAGGCACATGGAGCCATGGAGAAGGAGACTGGAGAGCCGCGTCCCTAAGAACCGCCCACCGCCACCCAAAGCTAGGAGAGGAGCTTCTCCCCGCAGGCCTCAGAAGACCCCAGCCTCGCTGGCTCGCTGGTTTTGGACGCAGCGCGCCGAGTGTCTGCCTCTCCAACCTCGCGCCCCTGGCGCTCTGCCGCTGCAGCCCCCGAGGTGGACTCGACCTCCAGGGCCAACCCTCGCACCTGCTGGTCCCTGAGCCGTGCGCACGTGTCCACGTGCCCGCCGCGCCCTCTCTGGGGGACTGTGGACCACACATCTTGTACCTGCTCCAGCCGTTGCCATGGTAACCAGCTGCCCACAGATCAGCCTGCCGGCGACCGGGCTCTACCGCAGCGCGGGTCTGTGGGTCCCCCTCCAGCCTCTCTGCCTCCGGCGAGCCGGACTTCACTAGACGCTCGCCTGTGCATTGAACCCCTAGGTGCAGAAACCCGGGTGAGCGAGTCTCCCCGCAGGACACTATGGTGGAGGGGTCGTGGGTGCCCACCCCTCTGCGAGTAGCCTGGGTGGACGAGTCTGAGGGACGATCTGCGCAGCAGCGGGCAGGCCCACAGGAACCAGCTGGCCACCACAGGCTTCCACTGCCTTCCCTCCCTCCCGGTTCTTCTTCCCACTTTCCTGCTCCCGGGAGACCGCTGCCTGGAATAACCCCGTTCTAGAACCTTCAGTCTCCAGTGGTGCTTTGTGGGGGCGGGTGTTGAGCGAGGCAGGACGGTTTCCTCAGCTGCTGGACTCTTCGCCTGGGAAACCCTGCCTTCAGAAATGGTCAGAGTGGGCAGGGGAGACTTCCGAGAGCTGAAGACCTGGCCAAGCCCTGGCCAGACGTGGGGCGGCCTTCACCAGGGCGGTGTTGAGGCCCTGGCTTCGGGGAGGGACCCAGGCAAACGCACACCTCCAGAAACCAGGACCACCAGGAGCAGGTCCCGGTTCTCTGTGCGTAAATACTTAAGAGTAATCATTAACTGATAAAATGCTGAACAAGACCCCTGCTCTCCTTCCATCCAGACATGTACGTCTTTGTAATGCCTGGAAGGTCAGGTTCAGACCATCTGGATCCAACTTTCTGAGTGATCTTAATAACTGGTCTTCTTCACTTAGGAACGTTTACTTATTGCTTATTATTATTATTCTATTTCAACCCACATTTGGTTTGCCTTTTGCTGTTTCTTTAGTATCTTTAATGTGCCCTATTAGTAACTGGAAAAATGACGATGTGGTGACATTGTTGAGCAACCCACGTATGTGGTCCTTGGTAAGTGATTTGTAAAAAGCAAAATTGAAAACAGTCTGCTCAAAGGATATGTATTATAAAGCTCTATAAATTCAAAGTTTATTATTATTTAGTACTGATAAAGCTTTTCTCTATCAGTTAATTATTTTACTTATGTTTGTTTCCACTGACTCCAATTATATTCTTCATAAGTCTCCATATAATAGTGTTTATTAAGTGCCTCTTCAAAGAGCAAGTCCATTGTGAAATTCTCCTGTGAATGTCACTGTGAGCTTATGTCTGAGCATGCGACTGAGTAGAGGCATCAAGGGGGTCTCCAGGTGCGTTTAGTTCCACTAACCTCTGTCTTTTTCTAAATATTTTTTAAAAAATGTTGATAGACCTTTATTTTATTCATTTATTTATATGTGGTGCTGAGAATCGAACCCAGTGCCTCACACATGCTAGGCAAGTGCTCTGCCACTGAGCCACAACCCCAGTCCCTGCCTGGATGTCTTGATGGATAAGTTTCTAAATATCATGGAAATGTGAGTAAAAAACATTATAATGTCTGCTATTTTTATTGACGTATAATATACTCTAAAGAACAAAACATGGAGTTGACTGCTGTGCTGTCAAAGACAATATTCTCCTTTCTGGCCAGGATGACTGTCAGGACTCTCCCATATAGAGATTCCTGAATTATCTGTACTCAAGTTTGAACAAACCTTTTATTCAACTAAAATGGCAGACTCAGATAATGTAAGAGTTTTTCCAACACATGGTGCTAGAAATGCTAACGAACTGTGACCAAAATATTTTAAAATTGTAGTTGAAAACACAAGGAAGAAAGCAAGATCTCTGAACCAGCTGTTTGAGTCTATATGTGGGGTCAGAGCCTGATCAGGGCTCTCTGATTTCCAGCACATTCTGAGGTGAGATGATAATCACCACAATTTTTCAATCTGTAATGGGTACGGCAACTGCCTGACTAGAATAGTATTTCACAAGTTAGGCCGTTATTGTCATTTCTCGTTTCAACCTAATTTGTTGCAAAAGATCAAGATTCAATGGGGAAATACACAGAAGCGGCAAGGGAAGCTTCCTGAGAATTCATCGCAGTCGTTTACAGCGCAATCACACACACATGCAGTCATTAGAAAGCGAAGCCGAAATATGTTACTCTTGGCAAATTTGCTGAGAAATATGTCAAACACTCCACAAGTCTAGGGCTTATGGTGTGAGTTCTTAAATAATTTATGTTTTCTTCGAGGAAAGACTAGCTAAAACCTGATTAAGGAACTGCTTGGGATAGCAGTGCTCAACAGGACCGTGGCTCTGCACTTAGACCTGGAACTCGTGTAGGAACAAAAGCAGCAGAACTGGGCCATAATCCTCCCAATGTGAAACCCCAATGAAGAAGCTTCTATGGGCAGAAAATTTCATAGCCTCCTTCTTTTTATAATTGACAAAAGTAAGAAAGTTATGGAAACGAATAATCTAGGAAGTCAAAGTCTTCAGTGGCCACGTAGCATTTACCTATTTTTTCTATACATGTACTGTTACACAAGCATGCTTTTCTGAAATTGGAGTTTGTTTTGTTTTCATTTGGCAAATGTATCTTGAGCACATTTTTTATTCTACTACTTTAAACTTTATCTCTGTATTTCGTTGCTACTCCATTGAATTGGTCTATTATTATTTCCCCGCATGAGGGACATTTGATTTCTTAGCTACCAAAGCAAAGCAAAGTCAGTATCCTCGTGTGTGTTGCTGTACTTTGAGCTTTTATTTCTGGAGGATGTTTCTAGAAATGAGCCACATATATAATAAGATCAGAATGCTTCTGACTTAATGAACACCTCTAAACCATTCTTGAATTAACACGGCACTGAATAAAACCAGACGGCAGAAACTCCCTCCCTGCTCCTGGGGAATTTCAGTGTTGTGTTAATTGTAAATCCACCTGGGGGTAAATAATATTCAGCTATCCTCATTATTCAGGCAGTTGTCTCTCCTGTGCTTGGCGGATTTTCTCTACAGAACCCTTAGTGCTGACATGCATGAGGAGCGCACAGTGCCCAAGACAGGCTCAGGACTGTGGCTGACCCACAGCACTTTCCTGGGATGCGGGAGGCTGGCTTGGGTCCCAGCGCCACCTCGAACACAAGACCAACAGAAAACACAGTTTCGTGTCCTTAGCTGCTGGACTCCCATTCTTTGCATTACATTTGGGCTTTAAACTCTCCTTACGTGACTCTGGCTTATCAGATGAATTCTTTTCAAACATCGGCAGGTTCATGTTAACGTCAGTTCCCTGCGGACAACAGTGAAGGCTTCGGTGGTTACCCGGCATTCTCTGCACAGAACACTCTGTGTGGCCCATATCGAGGCCTCCGTCAATTCTTGTGGAATAAGTCAACAGAAAGTACTTATCCCCTGAATGAAGAAAGAGATCCAAGGAGACATCACATTTCCTAAAGCTGAAGCCCGAGCTCCCCCTGGGCGCGGTTCTCTTCTCCCATCATGCTGCCCTTGCGATGTGAACTGTCTCCATTCTCAAGGGGGCTTTCTTCTTTGGTGGTGGGCAGAGGCAGCTCACCCACCAGAGGGCTTTCTCCTTGGTTGGTACCTCTCTCTCCCCTCCAGGCTCCTTCCCACATGAACAAGCACTAAATACGCTGCCTGTACGTAGGGGTGCAAAGATATGCTTAAAAAGCCAAACATTTCCATGGAAGAGCTTTCTGAAATAAGAAACTAAGTGCGGTTTTCACGCAGTGCCATGAAGATCAGAGAATTATGCATGCCGCAATTTGAAAGAGAAGTAGGAGGAAAATCAGCAGCTCAGCCACTGCTCAGCTCACCCCCGGGAGAGGGAAGCATTCTGAGAACAACAGGAAATGGGAAATTCGTGACTCTTCCCAGCTAATAGTGCAGTTTAGAGTGAACTGCCACCATGACTTTCCGATAACAACCTGTCACGAAACCAAGGTAGATTTCAGTTCCAAAACAATGCTTGCATTGTATCCAGAATCGTTTGTTTTGCTTAAGATGTGGCTCACTAAACTGATGAAATCTGTCACTGGAAACAGCATTTGATGCAAATAGTTAAGACTCAGTTCGTGGGATCTGCTCCGGGAGTTGACATGGAGCTATAACGCAGAGCCCATCGTGGGTTCTATTTGGAGGCAGAAAGTAGAGCGTCTCCAGCAAAACACAGGTCCCTCTAACTGAAGCAGCTAATGCAGAAATGCCCCGCCTCCGGTTTCTTTCCTGTAGTGTGCAGTTGGGTGTAGGAGCGCGTGGATGTCACCTAAGGACCAGTCAACTTAGACATGATCCGTGGTAGCCAGGAGCTCCCCAGGACTGAGATGGCAAAACAGCGAACCCAGAAGCCTTCATGTTCTACAGCTGCCCTGTCAAGTGGGCGCTGTCCCTTCCCCCAGCTCCTCTCTTCCCCCCTCCCCAGGATATTTGGCAACATCTGGAGAAAGTCTGGGGTGTTACGTAGGTGGTAGTGGAGGGAGCAGTGACTTCTGGCTTCTCAGATCACAAGACAGCACCATAGCACGTTCCGATCCAGCCCCACATGCTAGCGGTGTTGCTGCTAGAAAACCCTGTGCTATATCAAAAAAAAAAAAAAAAAAAAAAAGCCCGTATTTCTTTGTAATGTCAGTTATGACGCAGGGTAAGATGACTAGGGGAAGATAAAAATGTCACGAAGTAAGTATGGAATTATACTTAAAAGTTATGCCTTCCAATTGCCTTAAATGACATTAAAATACATGACAGATGAATGCTGAATAGTGTGGGTTAAATAATCATATATATTTTATGAAATAGAATAAAAAAGCAGTATTAATTTTCAGAGTTTTTAAAGCGGAATTTGACATCTAAGTGTCAGGCAAACAAATGTACCTCTTCACTCAGACCCCAGGGCTAAAGTACCCACTGATACCTACTGGCATGTTTTGCTTTCTAGAGTAGATGGATACGTTCCTTTGAAAAGTCTGTGTGTTAAACAGACTGAGTCCTGAAGTCTGCATTTTTCAGAAACTCCACAGAATGTGTCCCAGTTGTTTTTCCATCGCATAAAATGTTACGGCTCCAGTTTTGAGAGTCACTGTGAGGCCCTGCCTCTACCAGCCACCGCCTTCCGGGTTGACCACAGAGGTGTCATCCGCAGGCAGGTGACAGTCGACAGGATGGACCAGCCTTGATTGCTTTGCTGTCATCGTAGTGAAAAGTTTGCAATATTTGTTTTATTTCAGAATACTTGGACTTGTCATTCGAGTTTATCCTTTAATGAGTTGATCTCATATGCTTTATTGACAGACTAATTTGTTTCCTGCTTTTGACTCTTTTCCATAATCTTATTTTCCATCTTATGTGTGGGCAAGCAGGGGGAGAGGGGATAAGAGTTCTTGTGAGGATCCCCAAGTACTTTGCCAAACAGAGGCCCCTGTGGGCGCAGTGCAGACACCTGGCTCAACCCAACTCTTTTTGTAGGAAGGCAAAATCTAAAAAGGAAAGGCATGATTCTCAGTCTTAGGATATTGCCCTTGGCTACTTCTAAAGTCATTTCTGAACCCCAACTTTGAAAGACCCTGGTCAATCTGCCGCTGATCGAATTTCCACGCTGCCTGTGGCTTCTGTAAGTTCGTTGGGTAGCGCTGAGTCCTTGCACTGTGCGGCTCCTTCTGCGGCCCTGGCAGAGCTGCTGCCCATCAGCCGGGTCTGAGGCTGGAGGGCTGCACAGGCCCTGTCTCTGTGTCTAGTCTCCTCAAGACGGGAACTAAACATAGTTCTGAGCCCACCTTAAAATTCTGTGACAGAGCCTACTTACCTTGCCCCATTTTAAACTACCCTGAGGATAGTTATTGATTACTTGGTTATTTCCTTCAGAAAAACCTTACTCCTGATAAGTACGAGTTAGGTAAAACAGTTTGTGAACCAAGAGTCCCAGCTTGTTCACTAAGACTTGCTTACAGACTCTTTCTCAGCCTCGTGCTATGCATTCCTGGGCACAATGACTCAAAGCTATTACATCACAAACTCTGCCAACAACACCTATTTTCTTTTTTCCCAACATTTTTTAAACTGGTAATCAATAACAACTATTTGCTTACCTTTAAAGATGCAAATTAAAACAGTCCACCCAAGGTCGTAAAATCCTATATTTCCCCCTGCTGCTTTCCCAGACACTCCCGAGACTCCCTGGGGTCTGCCCACCCTGCAGTAGATGCAATGAACAGCTCTGTTCTTACCAAGGCTTCTCTGATGATCTCCTAGAAAGTGAGAGATGGTAAAAATACCCCAGGAAGGTTGAGAAGCCCTAGGACCCGGAATGATAGAGAGATCTCATGAGTTGGTCATCCCTAAAAGTGACGAACATCGGAAGTGACCTCTAGGGAGAAAGGAAAAGTCCAAGAAATAAGAAAAGTTCCTAAATATTTTCTTGAAGATGGTATTCTGTGAAAGCAAAAATATCATAATTATATCTAATTATAAATTAAATAGGAGGACCTCATAGAATGTAATTTATATTGCTGTTTTGTTGTTACTTTATTTTTTTTTACTGTGTAGGGATCAAAACCAGAGTCCTACACATGCTAGGCAAGTGCTCTACCACTGAAGGCTACCCACAGCCCCTTGGGATGACATTATAAAAGCAAAAGTTATAGAAAACAATTTTGTACTATTTATTTCAAAAAGTCAGAAGAGAAGCAATGAATGTTCTCATGAAGGAATGATAAATATTGCAGAGGTAGATATATTTCACCTGATTTAAAATTACAGAATGTACACATATACGGAAACTTCATATGATATCTTGTTAATGTGTACGTTTTGTGTTTTTATGTACCAGTCAACAAGTAAATAAAATGAGGTGAGAAACCAAATGTTATTTTGGCTCTCGCCATTCTTAAAGTGGGGTGAGCGCTGTTCATTTTGGACCATGGCGTTCAGCTGCAGATTTGTGAAGCATCTAGTCCTCTATCGTGATGAAAAGCTCAGCTGACTTAGGCTAAATTCCCTCCTTTCTCTTTCAGCTGGGACTTCCTTTGAGTTGACTGCCTGTCGTAAAAGGTGGCAGTCTTGATTTCCTTTGGCTCCTTCACTTCTTGTTCTCCTTGCTCTCTCTTAATTTAGAATGAGCTGGCAGGTGGGATTGTGGGAGGAGCTACGGATGATGGAAGAATTGAGGCAGACAGGAGCACCCTTAGTGTTGCTGAAACTGGGTCCTTGTCCTCAGTGCCAATCCAATAATGAGGCATGGATTTGAGAAAAAGGAAAAAGAAGGTTTATAGCTTTGCTAGCAAAGGAGAAACAGAGGACTCCTGTCCCAGAGACTGTGATTCTGCCCATCAGCAGGAGCAGGGGGATTTTAAAGAGGTGACTCAGAGGCTGTGTTCCACGTGTTCTCTGTTGGAGTTGCAATCCACTTGTTAATTTGGGAGAGAGTGGCCTCTGAGATCTTCTGGTGCCGTCCCCAAAGTCTGGATGACTTCATTCCTAGGTGGGTGTGTGCTCAGGGACAGGCAACTCTGCCTAGGATCCTGTTTAGAGGAAGAAGAAGAAACGTGTCCATTTTAAAATCAGCTTGCGGTGGTAGAGCAGTAAGGGCTGTGTTCCCAGCGGCAGGTGGACCCCTGGGCACAATTCTGGGCAGGTGTTGTCACGATTTTTGGGCATCACAGAGGTTGAGAGCCAACTCTTCACTTGAGACCTCTCAGGGGGCTCTCCAGACACTCAACCTGGGGCCTTTCTCTAAGACTCCTGGGCGGGCACTGTCACAGGGACCGCCTCCTGGGCGTACGCCCTCATACTTCTCCAGGATTAATTCCCATGGGACCCCTTCAGGGAGAGAGGAAGCAACCTCCAGGTCCCAACCTCCCAGACCCAGTCTTCCATTCTGTTGCAGAGATCCCTGGAGGGTTGAGGCATGCGCCTCAGGCCTTGGGGGACTCAGGAGGCTCTCTAAGGACACCCTGCAGGACCTCCCTTTGTTGAGCGGGACACTCGTCAACTGGGTGGCCATCCCTGGAATGGGTTATGCTCTTGAGGTTTCTTTCATGAACCTTCTCTTTCACACTGACTTTCAGCCATTTAACATTTTGAGGAAAGTCTAGGGTTTTAGCCATCACACAGACTGTTTAGGGTTGTTTTCATTGTGAATTCTCTATGAGATATAAAGCCTACTTGGAATGGAGGAATGTCCAGCACATTATATTTTATCTTGATGTTTGGCCCAAATCTTCAATTTTAACAATCCATTAGTTAATGAAAGAATTCTCAAAGTAATTTCAGATAAGAGATACCTAATTATAGGTGTAAACACAACAAAGCAAACCCCAGGTAGAATGCAGCAGCATGTTCACCGAGTCACTCAGCACAGCCAATTCTATCTGACCTTGGGAATGCAAGGATGGTTCCTAATGGAAAAGCCTATTAACTTTCTATTAATGTATATAAAAATCTATTAATCTATTAATTTTATTCAGTTGCACCTTAAAAGGAAGTTGGTAGATTTCAGTTTTCCTTATGGTAATTAGCCAAGACATAAGCCAGGATTTTCTTTGTATGGGAAAAAGGTATTTATAAATAAATATGGCTTCATGTGCTTAACTATAAAGTATGAGAAGCATTCCATGAATATTACCAATGGATTGATCTCGTAATGCTTAGTGATGGTATCCCATCAAAAACATGATCAGAGCTTTGAAACACTTGGGCAACCTGATCCGGAAGCTCATGAAGAAACGTAGACACGAATACTTAAGGAGACCAGTGACAAGCGTCATGGGCGGGAACCACCCTCATCACACAGCAGACTCCTACAGTCACGGCGGATAGCAGTGGCTGACTCTTCTCACCACCTGCCATCTGCAGATTCTTGAGCCAAGCCCGTGGTGGGTCTCCACTGTCCTTGCCTGTGCTCGGTTGGGGGACAGAGCACGTGGGCAGCGGAGCAATGCTGGGCCAGGAAGGAGGCCAGTCTCGTCCCCCTGTCTCAGGGTGCCAGCTGTGTCCCTCTGCCTTTGAAAACAGCTGAAAACCACCTTCCGTCCCCCGGCAAATGAAGTCGACTGTGCGCACTTTCAAACAGAGAAATGGGCAGAACTGGGTCACGGATGCTGTCACTGAGTGAAATTCTGCAGGACGCAGTCAGGGCCCAAGGACTAGAAAGGCCGTCAGTAGGATAACGGTCTGGATTTCCTTTTGGTTTCTGCATAGGCCAGCTTGATGATGGCTTTTGTTATGTTTGTGGCCAGAGCAAATTTGTTGAATACACTTACCATTAAAATAACATAAAAACCATAAAAACGGTGCGTGAAGAGGCGGAAACACAGAACAAGTACAGAAATGGTCCCAGATATATGAAAATCCCATTTCAGAGAAGTTCGAAAAGTAAAATTATTCCCTTAATGCTATTGGGACAACCTGCTTAATTCTCAGAATCATGTAATACTTTATCTCTTTATTTGAATCAAAATAAACTCTAGATGTGTCAAATATTTATAATGAAAATAAAATTAAACTATCAAAGAACTAGTAAAACTCTCATGCACTGTTTGTGGACATGTAAAATTGTATAATTTGGAGAAATTTTAGTGGCCTATTTAAAAACCAACTTATAATCGTCAATACATTTCATGTGTAGATGTTAAGAGAAAATGAAAACACACATCTGCACCAAGACTTGCACATGCACGCTAGCAACAGCTTTCCTCAAAATGGCTCAGAGGTGGTGCACTCCAAATATCAGTCAGGTAAGTGGATGAATAAATGCAGTATCCATACAATTGGCTACTTCTCAACAATAAAAAGGAGTAAACTACAGATGCCTACAACGATTTAGATGAACTTTAAAGTCATGTTCCTGGTGGAAAGCAGTCAGATTCAAAAGAAGACACACTGATTCGATTTATATAAAATTCTAGCAAATGTATACTAAACTTAGTGACAGAAAGCAGACCAGCAGTTGCCTGGGATGGAGACAGAAGGACGGAACTAAAAGGCACAAACAATCTTCAGCCTTCCACATCTTGGTGTGGTCACGAATTCATTGGTGTGCAAAAATCACGACTCAAAAAATCTCACAATTAAAACAAATGCAGCTTTATGTATGGAAAGTACACCTCAGTGGAATTCATAAGAAATATCTGAACCCAGGGGCACTTAACCAGTGAGCCACATCCCCAGCCCTTTTTAAAATTATTTGTTTTGGAATAGAGTCTCTCTACATTTCTTGGAGCCTAGATAAGTTTCTGAAGCTGTCTTTGAACTTGCGATCCTCCTGCCTCAGCCGCCCGAGACACTGGGATTACAGGCGAGCGCCACTGTGCCCAGCAGGAGAATATTTCTTATTATCTTTAAGTGGGGAAAGCCCAGAATTTGCAAAGAAAGTTTACAGACAACACATAAAAAATTTTATGACAAAAATGTAAGTAAAACTGAAACACAACCGTAGGTGTGGGGGTGAATCTGCAACACTGCGAACACATAAAAGGTTAATTTCTTTAAAATCTAAATCACTTCAAGCAATAAGAAAAAAGTCAACAAAGGCCAGAGCAGTTAATAGAAGCAAAATTACAACTGGATCATGGATGTGTAAACATGTTCAGTGTGTCTCAGAATTAAATAAAAGTTACAACAATAATGGCTTTAAAAAAAAACTAGTATAAAAATAAGCAATCTTAGACAAACTAGTAAAGATGATTCCTGTGGGATCGAGTTCTTGGTGAGAGCTTAATTAGGTGCGAGTGTTTTGGAGCAATGGTGATTTATTTAACACAAGACAGGCCGTACTCTTTGCCATCTTGATTATGTTTCTTGCAATTTATCCTATACATAAGTCGAATAGACAAAGGGACACGTGCATGATCTCATATAGTACAGTTTGGAAGCAGACAAAGTATGCATCAAGGGAGCTATTTAAGCAAATTACAGAATATACATTTCCATTGTAAAATAGAATAATCTGAACATTTAAAAACAATGTAGCTTCTTTTTGCTGGTGCAAACACTTTCCATGATAAGTCATTAAATATTTAAAATAAATAAATGAAAGTTATATGAAAAAGGAACCTGTTTTTATATTTAAAAATAAGTATGGATATACTTGTTTGTATATCTATACCTGTCTATTTTTCTTTTTTTTCTTGGTACCAGGGATTGAAACAAGAGGTGCTTAACCACTGAGCCATAACCCCAGGCCTTTTTAATATTTTATTTAGAGTCAGGATCTTACTAAGTTCCTGAGGCTGGCTTTGAACTCACAATCCTCCTCCCTCATCCTCCTGAGCTGCTGGGATTACAGGCATACATCACCATGTCCGGCTCATAGACCATTTTTTAAAGACTATAAAAGAAATTGTGGTATCTGGAATTGGAATAAAACTTGATTCGTATTATATTTTTGCATTATTTTGAACCTCTACTAGGCTCACATATAATATTATAAACATGAAATTGAAACTGAATATATATTCTATCTATACATTCATATTTTCTTTATATATAAAATGATATATAATGTTGAATAGAATTGGCTTTTCAATAAACCTCTCTTATTTAATAATCTAAAGTTTTAGAAAGTGTTACTCTTAGACACTAAAAACATTGATTGGCTAATTCCACAGTCAGAAGTGCTGAGCTGCTTGGGAGTCCAAGGCAGAAGTCTGATCACAAGTGGGAGGCTGCTATGGGCCTCACGCTGGGCCATGGTCTCTATTCTTCCTGGGTAACTTAGCATGATTCTGCCTCAAAATGAAATTTAGGAAAGGACTGGGGATATAGCCTCATTGTGCAAGGTCCTGGGTTCAGTTCAAAGTACTGAAAATAAAAAGTAATGCTGAAAAGAAATCAGGATTTTTCTCGACTGAATCTTGCCTATTAACACTGTAACATTGTATCAGAATGAAATAAGAAGTCTCTTTAAATGTTGCTTCAGAGTTCTTTTTTCCTCCCTCCCTCCCTCCCTCCCTTCCTTCCTTCCTTCCTTCCTTCTTCTTCTCTCTCTCTCTCTCTCTCTATATATATATATATATAAATATATATGTATATATATTTTTTTTAAATTTCCTGCTTGCTTTTTGCTTTTCCTGCATTTGTCTTCTGGAGAACCATTTCCTGCTGCTTTCCTATTCCTCCTATGTATCTATGTTAAAAAAAAATGTTTGCAAGATATTCATCTATTATTTCTTTTGTCTTCTTTTGGAATCTTTATCCCTTATGAAGTGAAATGATATTATTTGAATTAATTATGTGCTTTCATCTATGGTTGTGAAAAAAGCATACACAATTTAACAAATCTTTAAGAAGTAAAATAATTTCAAAAGTACCATTACTTACTGTTAATGAATTACAGTTAAAAAAGAGACATTTGAATTAATTCATTATGAAGATATTGAGTTTCTATCAAAATACCATTTTAGAAAATTTTAACCCACTATTAAGAATAAAATATTTTTAACTTTGATTTGGTGTCATAGTAGTAAAACTAGCCCAACCTCACGGTAGTTACAAATACAAGCTGTCAAAATAGTTTTTATTCATTCACTTGGGAAATAAAATTATGCATTTTATTTTTTTATTTTTTAAAGCTTGATCTTATTTTTATCTTTGAAGTGCTGGGGGCAGGAGCCAAGACTTGCGCATGCAAGGCTTTCCCACTATCCCTGACTCCAAAATTGTGTATTTTAACTGTATCGAATCTAATTGATTGGGTCCTCTGTTAAAATTATATCTGCATAATTAGAATTCATATTTCTGTGTTTACTTCAAACTATCTTAGATTCAGATCAGGCTAAGAAACTACATCATGATTAGTCACCTACACAATTTCTTTTTTCAATTTAATCTTTTCAGTGCAATTTTGCATGGTATGGAACAGAGAAAATATTGCCTTAATTCTTAAGAGTTCTGTAAAAAATGAAAACTCTTCTTATTACCAAAGGAAAGGGGATGAAGGCTGAGTAGTCAGCAACTTCGTGTGGGTAGATGGGTCTTGGGCTCTCTTCTGGCCTGAACACTGAACCTGACTGAGGACCGGGGCACTTCACCACCTAGGCCTGTCACAACTTAGGCCAGGCAGCCAAGGCTGTGCCGCCGGAGGTGTTTCCTGTCTGAGGTTTTGGTAGAGGATCCAATCTATTTTAACTTCTTTCTCTAGCAGAGTCTTTGTTTTTTCTCTCCTTTGTCATTTTAGTCAATTTCTGTACCTTGGGTTCTAAGATGGTTATGCCAGTCTTTCCAAAAGTCTCTTCTTGTCATAGTCACACAATCTCACTTTAGAAAGTAGACACAAAGATTAAAAATTGGTGGATTAGTTTTTACTCATTCAGAGGAAGATATTGCAGTGTCCAGGCACCAGAAGGGTGTCCACACGTACTGGATCAAATATTTAATCATTAATCTTTGCATCTACGTCATATACGTCAGGCGTGCTGAACGCTGTGTGCACAGTGGTCACTAGAATGGACACAGTTTGTGCACTCACAGAGTCTGTGAGTCTGTACTAAATAACTGCAGGGACACATGTCAATCACAAATGGGGACTTCCTGATGAAGGAGTGTGTGAGGAGGACGGGGTTCAGGGGTTCAGGTGGGCAGCTGAGGCCTGAGCGCTGCTTAGATGAGCGTCTTCCAGGTGAGAATGGTCTGAGGATGCAGAAGGGACCACTTCCTGAGGGACACAGAGGCAGCGAGGGAGCGCTCAGAGCCCTGGGAGCCTAGAAGGCCAGGGGCTGTGGTAGAAGGAGCAGAAAGGGGGGCCTCAGGGAGGTTCTGGGGCGCGGCGGGTGCAGGAAGCCCTGGAAGGCCAAGGAAGGTTTCTCACTGCGTCCTGGCTGAGCAGAAGGCAGTGCCAGCCTCAGAGTTAGGGTCATCAGAGTCAACTTCTAGAAAGACCATCTTGGCTTCCATGTGAAGGGCAGGTTACAGCAGCAGCAGGGAGAGTCCTTAGGAGTCTGCTGCGCCCGGCAGGTGGGGGTCCAAACTGGCCTGTCTTCAGGAGGCAGAGCCTGGCAACCTGTTTCTCACACAGTAGATGCTCAATAAAATGCACTGAAGTCATGGATGAGTGAACCGATGAAAGGATACATTTTACTGGCCTGAAATTCTGTTGACCCATTTTATGAATTGATTGGTGAACACATAATTTTAATAAAGATGAGCAACTTAATCCATCATTATATCAACCTATGGAGTTTGCATGAATTACCACAGAAATGTGGGACCATGCACTGTAAACACTGAGTGCATAAAAACATCCTCTGCTGTGCCGTCTCAACTGAGCAAAGGCCTTTCCATCTCTACGTCCTCTGCTTCAGATCTAAATTACTGTTTGAAATCAAAAGTAAACATAATTATTTATTATCCCTTAAAAGTAATTTTTAAAATGTCCTGTTTTATTCCCTACTAATCATTTGATGGAAATGTTTAATCCTATTAACAAAAGTCACTTTCCAAATAATTTATATAGTTCCAGACTTTGACTAGTATGCTTATTATTTATGATAAAGGATATAGAAATTAATTTTGGTGGAGGGATGATTTTATTGGTCTTTTTTGGAATAATTCATTTAATGATTTTCAGTACTGGTAACAGTATTGGAAAATAGTTTTATTATTAGAGCTCTGTGATTATTGCAGAACAATTCTATAATTGGTGGAATTATTAATATTTCTGCGATTGCATACGTTTTTTATTAAAATTATTTTGGTCTCACTGAACACACACATAGGTTAGGGGGGGAAGAGAAGCCAGAGCGTGGTCTTTGATAAGCAGTGATCAGGGGGTTCCGAGTCGGAATCATAGGTAGCCATAGGTAGGAGAGTTCTGCGTGCAGGGCTGTATAGACAAGGGGCTGGTGTTGAACGCCTGGCAGGCGGGTCCAGCTGGAAACAGCGCTCATGACTTTCAGGCACATGACTGGGGGTTGAGAGGCCGCACTGACCATTTTTGAGAAACAGTGTGTGTCCCTGAACCCTGGACTCTCTCCCCCTGACCCTCTAGCTGCAGTGGTTGGAAGGCAGAGTCCTGTAGCACATGCCCCTGGCCACCCCCTGCTCGGCGCCCTTCCTCCTGATCCAGAGACTCAGAGCCCGGTGCTTTTGAGTGTGGTTTGGATGCAACTCTCCTGCAGATAGATCACATTCAGCAGCAAATGATTAGGTGCGGGTTTGAATTATTTGTTCCTTTGAGATGTCATTAGTTCTCCTTTCTACTATGTTTATATACAAGAACAAATGGAGTGGGGTTAATTGTAGCATTTTGCACAATAATAAACACTTGTTGAAAACCAGTTCTTCTTCTGTTTGTTATTCTAATACAAAGTACTACATTTTCTGGCAAAAGAAGGGTAAGTGATTAATAAAAACAAAAGCAGTTCTTGTAAGAAAAGCAACTGGAACTAGCATTCATTCTGGAATACAAAATCTGGAGGAATATGGAATACTTGACATCAGTCATTTGACTTTTTGTCATTTAAAACACAAACGATTGCCATTGTTATTTTCCGGGGTAGGATGCAGAATTTTTAGGTAGCAAGTTTTCATTCTGTCTCATCTTCCTTGATATAAGAACACTGCTTCTTCCCTAGCTAGATGACAAGTATTATTATGATGGGTCACACACGGACAATGAATATCATTCCCATAAAAATCCAAGCTTGGTGGGCATGAAACCCCAGGAGTGGGACAGATTAAGACAGATTAATGAAAATCCATGTTGACAATAAAAAAGATATGACATCAATATTACTTCAATCAGTTAATATCAGCTTAACTAATTAATTGGAGCTAAGTAGACCAAAATGATCATTTGGATATTAATTCTGAGCTCTTTCTAGTCAAGTCTCTGATGAAATCAGGACAGGAATATCAGGTCTACTGCTAATAGATGTGGGATTCAGGCAGGTCAAGAAGCCTGCTGTAACTTCGTCTGTAAAGAAGAGATGGTATTAATGCCTTGGCAGTGAGAATTCCTGCTTTAGGTGGTTTTCACTAATGAATTGCAGAAGGATATGAACCTGTTCACACCAGAATCAGGATCACCCTCCAATGATGTGACAGGCTGCTATACTGTCTTCTAAAGAGGTGTGAAAGAGAAGGGAAAAGACACGTTAGACCTGAAATCAGGTGGTGAGTTTATATTTCACGTTTCCTGGTTTCAGCAACAGGCCGTGCAAGATTTTATGAGAGCGGAAGTGTCCACTCAACGGCTCAGTCTTCCGCCATGACCCAACCAAGGGACCGTGGTCTGTCCCTGCCACCATGACCCAACCAAGGGACCGTGGTCTGTCCCTGCCACATGCTGCCACCCTCTGTACATCCTGGTGCAGAGTGGAGGTCCAGCACATGTTGAGGAAGGAGAAACAACACACTACCTCCCTGCAGCACCCCGGCACTTGGGTCTTTGAAGGTGGTGAACATATAGCTTTAAAATATCATGACATCTTATGGGACTTTTAACTGACTGAGTAAAATATAGGTGACATGTGGAGCTTGCTTCTGCAAGTGGACAGGGAAGGAGCCAGGAGGTCAGAAAACAGAAGGCATGGTCCCTGGGAAGGTGGGGTGCGGGCTGAGCAGGCACAGGAAGCTCACGCGAGGGGTCCACAGGAATAGGAGCATTCCTTCTTCAATCCCTTGAAAATGAGTTGATTTTAAAAAATGAAGGGCACAATATGACGTGAGATGAGTAGCCGTCTATGTGTGCATCCACCCTGACACCCTGACTAGTGAAAATGGGCGCTGCCCACCAGGCCGCACTGCTGTGTGGGGCATGGGACAATCGAGCATCTGGGACAACACGGCATAGCGCCCTGATCAGGGAAGACGCCGCTCCTTTGATTGGTGGCAGGTGGAAGGGTCTTGTTCCCCAGAGCTCTTTACTCTGCAGAGAAGGAGGAAATAGAGGTCACCCGCAGTCAAGAACGAAGGCCTTAGGAATACATCTCAGGTTATTAGCCACTCATTTACTACGTGTGGACTAAACCCACGTTTTCAACATAATAGAGCTGAAAGGTTTAGTAAGAGATTGAAGTGTCATCGACTAAACGTTTGATGGCAAAATCAATCTAAGGGAATAATACGCTCTTGGAGAACATGAACAAGGGGCTTTTTTTAAAAGTAAAATTTAAACGTCTTCCCAGTCTAACTGACTGACTTGCTTTTAGGGGCAAATGTGAGGATGCCCTTCTCTCTGTTCTCTGAAGCCCTCTTCACTAGATAAATTAGATAACATTTAAAAATACCATCTCCTTACGGTACCTGGCCCTGGGACCTCTTGAAAGGAGGCGAAATCAGAAGCTCCAGAGTCCGAGGAGTCAAGATGAAGGCACTAGTCGGGCACGTGTCTGGGGGCCGCTTTCTGGTTCAGGGACGTGCCTTCCTGGCCTGCGCTCGCGTGGTAGAAAGCACTGATTGTCCTACTAGGACCCCATGCATAAGGGTGGAGCCCCCTCCTGCTGACCCTACCACCTTGGGGCGGGGTGACATGTAACTAAGCCCCACCAGGCTTTCCTCCGCATCAGAGAGGCTGCTGTCTAAGCAACTCGGTCTCTGCGTGTGTCCAAACCCCAGGAGTCTTGGAGGCCGAACCCCAGGAGTCTTGAAGGCGGAACCCCAGGAGTCTTGGGGCCCAGCTCTCACTGCCAGGCTAAGACCCCGGTGCGTCTGTGATCCAATCCCAGGAGCGCTGCCTGCCTACTCCTAAGGAGGAGGCGGGGAAGGGAGCCGGGAAATGAGGGGCAGGGTGCTGTCGCAGGCTGGGCTTGGTCCTCTCGAGTTCTGTGGCTGTCTATTGTAGTTTTGCCTCAGGAATTGGTTTGACTGGCACTGATGCAGGGCGGCCTTGCCCTCCATCCTCCCAGGGCCGGTCTGGAGCTGAGGCTGGATGTCCAGGGAAAAACACACCCCGCTGCCCGCGTGGTGCCCGACTGGCGGGCTCACGGGTGATCTGATGGCCACAGGTAAGCCAGGCGAACCGTCCAACACGTGCCAATCTTCACCTTCAACTCAACGCCAGTCAAGGGCTCAGCCAGTGAATGATGGGCCCTGGCAGGTGTGTGTTTGTGTATTTGAGAATGTTTTCTTGAGTCTGGGTTTTATAGGCAATGTCAATTACGACTGCATGTAAATTAACAAAAATAATTGAGCAGTTAGAGAGCAGAATCCATCCACTATGTACCACATTTATTCACAGATAGGAAGATACAGTGTTCATTCACTGGATCGCTGTGGGTGCGTTGGAGACTGGCCCTTCCTGTGCCCAGTGTTTCTGTTTGTGATGGTGTTTGACAACTGGAGTTGACCCCTCCTCTCGTCTCCTAGACGCCTTTCTTGAACCTCCAGCATTTGTAACCTGACTTGTAATGACACTGTTTCTCTGTCATTCTGGGTCCAACAGGGTAAGCTGCTTCACGGTGGCACGATTTTAGTAGTGGCGATGTCACAGAGGGACAAGTCAACAAGTCAAGTATTTTTAAGTTCAGATTTTTATAAGACAATCCACTAAAGATAGATTCCTTGCAATTTAAAAATACGTGTATTCAAAATTCAAAAAGAAGCGCTTTTGAATCCATGACTGACAATTATAAACATTCATACTTTTCACTCTTGAAGATCCATACATTCTTTCTCTGCACCAGACCCCAGGTGAGGCTGTGAAGGAGGGAATAAAATGCCTAAGGTGCCCGCGTCCTCGTGCACAGAATGAAGACCCGAGAGGAGAAACTGAGAAGCGTGGAAAGCTCTAGTCCAGGTTAAGGTGGGGGAGCAGGACTGCCTCCGGGCTCAGGCGAGGTTCAAGACAGGCCTCCCAGAGAGGATGGCCTTTGAATCGAGCTGGGAAAGTCCGTCCAGAAGGTCGGGAAAGAGTTTGTGAAGTACACACGGGTGAGGCACCTGGCACTGAGAGACGCGGGAGCCCAGGGCACCCAGTGGGTGGAGCGGTTGGTGAGCTTGACCAGGGAACCTGCGCGTGGCGGGGTGTCCTCTGTGTGAGGAGCGGCCGGTTGCAGGCCCGAGCGATCTGCATCTTATTCTGTTTTTATAGAAGGACGTGGCGTCATCTGCTGCTCTAGCATGGACCAGTTTGGAAGAACCGATGCTGAGGCTGAAGAGGCAGAAGAGGCTGTTAGGAGGCAGCTGGGATGGGGTCAGGGGCGTCCGGCCATCCCCACCTGGGGCACCTGTGGGATACTCCTCTCTGAAGGGATCCAGGTTTCTCTCTCCCCGTGTGTTTCAGGGTGGACAGGAACAAACTTGCCACATGAGTCCCTCGTGCCTATGGGACACTGTAAGGGGAGCCATTTATTTAGTCTGGACACGAAGACCTTATTTCTCCACCACCTCCTCTTCCTGAAGCATGTCTGCTCGCCTCACGTGGTTCTGAAGTGGCTGCTGTTTGTGGGATGGCTCCTTTCCTGGCGCAGGATGGACACTTGGGTCATGCCTTCCTGCAACAGGCCACCAGCCGTCACTGCCTCAGGGTTGGAGTGGACCTGAGAACACAGGTTGGTCTCCCTCTGAGGGTCTGAAGCCCAGGATGTTTGGCCTGGAGGCCGCTGGCCATCCTGTTCCCCAGGAGAGCTGCCAGAAAATGCTGTCAGTGTGGAGGAGGCGCCCGGGCCAGGCGGGAGGGAGAGCGGCTCTTTCCTCAGCCCCTCTGGGCTTTGGCCTCGGTTCTCACTCACCCTCCAGCCCTTAGCTTCCTGCCATCTCCCCAGTGGTCCACCTTCTGCCCTCTGCTGAGCTGGCTGGACCACATCTCTTGTTTTTAAACTAAAATGGCCTTAAGCCACATCTGAGTGGAAATATTCACTCAGAGAGAAAAAAATTAGAAAAGTTGGCATAGATTTAGGCATCATCAACTTCGACTGGGGAGCTGAGGCCCTAGGAGTTGTGGAAATACCTAGAAGGGGCAACTGAAGTGAGGAGAGAAAGGGTGCAGGGCAGGGCCTTGTCTCTACCCAATGCAGTGGTAAACGTGGAGAGGGAGAGCGTCTTCCTCCGGGCGCGGGGTAGAAGGTGGACCACAGCAGGAAGGTGTGGTGAGGCGTGGGTCAGGCAGGCCCAGGGCTGGCGGGAGCCACTGAGTTAGGCAAACGAGATCCTCGTTCACTCTTGGGAGGTGTGAACAGATCCCCAAGATGAGAGGGCTGCTGCCTCGACGCAGATAAATGAGGAATGAGAGAAGACTGCTCACTCAGGCGCCCAAGGGGGGAAGAAGGGCAGTAGTCAAAGAGCAGGTGATTCTCGCGGACCAGCGCTGAGTGGCCAGTGCGTGTTAGGGAGCTACTAAAACCTAAGTGCGCGACAGATGCAGCTCCTCCTGCCACCGTGTGCCGTCTGAGGGACTCACGGACTAAGGTGCCAGAGAGACTCGGCTGGAGAAGGTACCTCGACACCTCCACGGTTACGTGATGATGTCGTACTGAAGCCTAGAACCTGTGTTCATTTTGTTATGTCTGTTCATTTGTTTTTGTGCACGTGTGTATGAGCGTGCACGTGTGTATGAGCACACATGCACACGCACGCACACACACACACACACACACGTCTAAAAGTTGAAACTATTATGACTTTTCCTTTTTGTCCTAGGGATTGAATCTAGGTGTGCAGTACCACTGAACCATACTCAGTCCTTCTTATTTTTTTTATTTAGAGACAGGGTCTTATTAAGTTCCTTAGGGCTTCGCTAAGTGGCTGAGGCTGGCTTTGAACTTGCGATCCTCCTGCCTCAGCCTCCTGAGCCATGAGAATTACAGGTATGTGCCAGCTCTATGGTTAACTTAAAAGCAAATTGATTTGTGTAAGACAACTTGTCTGGATGGGCAAGACCAGAACCTGGTCGAATTCTACTCCACAGTATGACAACCTGTCTCGGGCAGCGATTACTCGTCTAGAGCTTGAGAGCTGTGTCCTTCCCTTACAAGACAGCTGAACCACACAAGGATGAGGGTTAAACATCCTTCTTGCAGACACACCAGAGATGGGGTTGGTAGAGAGAGACTGCAACTCTCAGTTAAATGCACCAGTATCTTTAGTTTTTGTTTATTTAAAAAATAGCAATAAGAACTCTCTCTATATGTATTTTTCCTCAGTTAAGGCTAATTATTTCCAAACAGTCCTACCAAGCTTTGCACAAGTGGAAGATTTTAATATTTTTAAAGGCACACCCTTATGTATCTACTTTTTCCAATAAAAGGGTGCCAAGAATAAAATTCTTTAGAAGGGAGGCCCCTGTTTGTGAGTTTCCCATGTTCCATTCGGAGATACTGAAAAACAGCCCCTCGCCATCTACAATTGTATTACCTAGCCAGGGCTCCCAACCTTGGCGGTGCCAAATGACCCCTCTTAACATTGTTCCCAACCCACCCAACTTGTGAGAGCTCACCAACCTCAGCACATTCTTATCTGTATTTTTCCAGATATTTTTGTCACTACACGCGTCTTAGTTTCATTCGTCACTGTGTGGTGGAGGGAAAGGCGATTCGATTGCTGAGAACTGAGGCTTGCAACAGATAAATGAACTGAAGTAATACCAGCTTGAGTTAATTTGTTTTATTCATCAAGACAATATCTATTAGAGAGAGGAACTGGAACAAGAAATACAGCCTCAGATCTTGAATTATGTCCCTTCTCTCTTCACATGGTTTCCAAGCAGCTGTCACTGGTACAATGGCTCCTCTCCAGTGTCCAGAATGGATGGGTTGGGGTCAGGCCTTCCTAGGACAAGCCTCCAGGAGCATTAGGGTTTGGATATGAGATGTCCTCACAAAGCTCCTGTTAATGCAGTATTCATTGGTTAAATGATTGGATTGTGAGAACTATAATATAATCAGTTCATCCTAGTTTGCAAGGACTGACGGGGAGGTAGCTATAGGCAGGTGGGATGTGGCTGGAACAGGTGGCTCACTTGAGTCATGCCTTATGACTCCCCCACCCCATTTCCTGACCCTACCATGAGCTGAGCAGTTTTTCTCTACTCTACCTCACCCGAGGCCCAGAGCAACAGAGTCGGCTGTCTATAGACTGAGAACTTTGAAATCATGAGCCCCAAATAAAAATTTCCTCCTTTAAGTTGTCTTTTAAATTGTTCTTGTCTGGTATTTTGATCTTAGCAATGAAAAGCTAATTAAATTAGAAATTAGCATCCAGAAGTGGGGTCCTTGCTGAGATGGAGATGACCATGTGGTTCAGATGCCTTTGGAGTTGGTTTTAGGGAGGAATTTGAAAAGCTTAGAGTTGCAGGTGGGAAAGTTTTAGAATGCCGTAAGTGGAGCTTAAGGGATGATACTGGTGGGGACTCAGAAGACCAGAATGACAATAGGAATCCACAGGATGCTCATGAGGTTTTGGAGGGAATTGTGTACTCAATATGGAATTGGACAAGAGGCCACTTACGCTATATTCTGGCAAAGAATTTGGCTATATTTTGTGTATGTCCTGAGACTTTATTTTAGGCTGAATTTAAAAGTGATCAACTAATTAATCTACTGGAGAAAACTTAAAAGCAGCACAGCATTCAGTCAGCAGCATGGGTCAATCTCCACGGCAGTTTGTAGGAGGTTCACTGAGGGGATGGGGAGCAGAAAGCAGAGGTAAAGGATTTTAAAACTGCAATTTGACCAGAAAAGTGCTTGTTGAAGAGATTTTAGTCCATAAAAAGATGCTGAATACTTTGCTCAAAGATAATAGGAAAGCTGTCTGGATGGCACCTCAGGAATTTGTAAGAAAACACCCACTTCAGGTTTAAGGACGTAGATAGAAAAATTCCTTTGTGAAGAGATCTCGGGGACTCCCTATTGCCCCGGGGAACCTAGGAAGTTGTTTCATGGTGTGGAAGAGTGCAGGCACTCAGAGGCCACTGAGACCTGTTCTAGGAGGCACAGGTATGTGCAAGGTGGCAGCAGAACTTGCTGTCATCCATGTGGTGGTGGTTCTGGAGGAAGGTGGTGGGTTACTCAAGGTAAGGAGTCAAGGAAGCTTCTATCGAGATTTCAAAGGAAGGTCTTGTAGGGCGGGCAAGGTGGCACAGGGTCAGAATCCATGTGGGCAGCCCCTGGAAGGGCAGTGCATGAAACTGTGCAGGGGAAGCCAGAGCTGGGATGGAGACACCAGGGATTAGGAGTTGCAGACGACTGGACTGTCTGCTGGGAAAAGCTGCTGACTGCAGAGAGAGCCAGGCTCAGCGTGAGGCCATGGGAACTGCGGCCAGCAAGGCCGAAGGGACGGGGCTGCCAAGGCCTTGGGAATGACACCTTGCAGCCCAGTGTCCTGAATGATGTATGCAGAATTAAGGGACCTGTTTGCCTGACTGGGTGTTGGTCTTGTTCTTCCCTGTGACTTCCCTCTGTGCTCTTTTTCCTCCCTTTTGGAATAGGAAGGTCTACCCTGTAACTTAAATGTATGTGTGCGTGCGTGTGTGTGTGAGTGTGAGAGTGAGTGTGTGCGTGTGTGTATGTGTGAGTGTGTGCATGTGTGTGTGAGAGTGTGTGCATGTGTGTGTATGTGTGTGTGTGTGCGTGTGCGTGTGTGTATGTGAGTGTGAGTGTGTGTGTGAGTGTGTGCGTGTGTGCGTGAGTGTGTGCGTGTGTGTGTGTGTGAGTATTTTGCCTTTGATTTTCACAGGGGCTCAGACAACCAAAAGTTTGCTGTGAGTTTCTTGGCCTTGGACTTTTGGGCAGTGCTGAGACTGTTAAGACTATGGGGCTCTTAGAGATGGACTAAATGGGTGTTGCATTGTGAGAGGGACATGCGTTTTGGGGGGCCAGGGACAGAATGTTATGCTTTGGATCAGAGGTTCTCAAACGTTTCTGTTACTGCAGGAATTAGGAGGTGGATGATTAGTTTATGTGAGCTGTCACCTAATCAGTCCATCCTAGTTTGAAAGGACTGACTGATGGAAACTGTAGGCAATGGGTTATGGCTGGAGCAGGTGGCCACCGGGGTCTACCTGAAAGGGCACATCTTCCAATGGCCCCCCCTTCCTTCTCTCTCTCCTTCCTGACCCTGGCATGAGTGAGGCCAGCTTTCTTCTGGGGGACCTTTCCCCAGGACGCGCTGCCTCACCGTGGGCCCAGAGTAATGGGGTCAGCCATCTGCAGACTGAGACCTATGGAGCAATGAGCCACGCATACACCTGACCGCCTCTAAACTGTTCTTGTTTGATATTTTGGTCACAGTGGTGAAATGCTAACTGAGATAAGGAGTCATTGTTAATAATTTAAGACCATGACTATTATTAATCATCAATGATCTAAGATAATGATTATTAATGTGAAATAGAGAAAACAAGGTAGACCTCACTCTGGGGAGTTGCACTTGGTCCTAAAATGATTATCATATAAAAAGTACGTTTTCTTCTTTTTGCAAGGAATGCTCTGATTAGATCAACCCACTAACTTACAACACAATGTTTATGAGTCTACTAACTTGACTCTCTTTATTGAGATTTAAAAACAAAATTTCCAACGACATTGAAACTTAACCCTTCATTACACCTAACCCCCAAATCTCTCCTTTTTTTCATAACTTTTTCTCCATTCTGACCTATTCAGTTATTTTGGCCATGAATCTAGGCTTAAACCCCATTAATTTCCTTTCCTCATCCTCACTCATGAAATACGTCAAAATCTTGTCATCACTCTTTGCAGAATAAATTTACCCCGGTCTATCTGATTTGCTCCGCTCTGTGGCTTCCTTCCTCTCCAGCCCCCGGCCTGCTGCCACCCTGCTTGGCTGGCTCTGTTTGTGAGGCTTGCCCGGAGAACATCAGTCAGGTCGGTCTTTGCCCTGCAACGGGCTCGTAAGAGAGAATTTCAGCACGTGGCACCCTGCACCAAGCCCTCTAGAGTTCGTAGGACAAAGTCCACACTCCTCCCGGTGGCCTGTGAGGCCTGTGGGACCAGGGACCAGACTCACTGCTGGCTCACACTCCAGCCTCATGGCATCTTGTTGGTCTCTCAGGCTCTCCAGCCTCATGTCCACCTCAGGCCTCTGTACCTGAACTTTTCTCTGCTTAGCATATACTTTTTTTATGAGCATTGCACAGTTCGATTATGGTTATGAAAGAAAATTTAAGTTAAAGAAAAATATCTTTGAATATATGTCTTAGAAGTCAAAAATTTAAATATTGCTTGGTAATGGGCTCTTAATGGAGACTATAAATTGTTCTAGTTTCTATGGTGCAAAATAATCACTCCTGAATACAGTGGCGTAAAATGGGAGTCATTTTAATATCCTCATGGTTTCTGTGGATCAGGGTTTCTAGAAGTGTTCGAGTGGAGAATATTTGACTTTGAGCCGGGCTGACTGCTCATCCAGGAAGCCCCTAGCACTCAGAAGGATCTGGGCACAGTAAGATGGGAACTCGCACACATGATCCCTATGTTGGTGCTGGGTGTCAACTGGGAGCTCAGCTGGCTCCCTGGACTGGCTGCTGGTGCCTCTTTCCAACATGGTAGCTACATGCCAAGAGAGCGTGTGGAATGGGACCTCTTGCTGCTGTTGATTTCTACACGTAATAGGTCTTAGAGAGCAGCCCTGTGATTGGCTGAAAAACAAACACAGGTATCAGCATCAAAGGCGGAGCCCCAGGCAAAACAGACCACTGGTCTCACCCAGAAAACAAATATGTATGCTTGTCAGATATTTTGTATCAGCTACTTTTTAAGTCATACCACTTTTTAAAACAAGATCCTTAATTTCAATGTTGTCAACGGATCTAACATAGCAAGGGCAATTTCCAATCATGCACTGGATGGCATAATTTTTATATTACTTACAAGATAAAGTTTATGACAGCTTATGGAAAACTAATGACTGCAAACCACCATGTTGAAGATCAAAGAGGTGGGAAACCAATAAAGTCAAGGAGAGAAGGAAGCAACCCATTTTAGAACTTGCAAACTTGGCAATGCCTCACTTTTCCAGTATATACTGTATTTTGATTTTTAAAACTTTAAATGACAGTGAGACAAAAATGTTAGGACATCATGACACAAAGGCCAGCCAAAGGATTTTCCATTTACCATATTCCCAAATGCAGTGCTTAAACTATTAAAAGACATTTCTCCTACTGCTTTCAAATGTCTTCCTAAATGTGAAGATCTCAACTATTCATTTCTTCAGGCTACCCTAACTGTCCTTATTTGATGATTAGAAGCTAAAAATAGGGATGAATAATTTATAGATAAGGAGTGACACCTTAATTATGTGTATATTTCATTTAATTTATTAGTTAAACAGTAATTAAAAAATAAAAGATGATGGTACCATAAAATTTGGGGTAAGAATAGAAGATTAGACTTCTTGCAAATAGACCCAGAATGAATATACACATATAGGTATATTTTGAGCACAGACATTATCGAAGGAATAATTTAAGCAATTTTTAATTGACATAATTTGAGTTTGCAAAACATGAAACCTTAGCACTGTAGATAGTATTTTTTTTAATTTATTTATTTTGATTCATTGTAAACCAATGTAGATAGTATTTTTGAGGTGAGAAATTTAGATTTGTATATATCAAATATTCCTTTTGAATATATATTTTAAACTGTTGGTCAAACACCTATAATTCAGTCATGAAAATGTTGATAAGTTAGTTCTTGCAATTCAAAATTTTAAGACTCAACACTGAAACAGAATGCAGAGTTTATTTCTTTGCTGTGATTCTTTTCCATAATTCTTTTCATTTTATTAGCTGCTTAGCAAAAAGCCTATTCCTCCCTGAGATCTCACTCAAGGACTTTCCACTGTGATTCTGTGACACTAAACTCGGTTTCAGTACTCACCATATTTCACCCTAGTGACTGTGGGATTTGAGTTTCCTGGGCCTCACTAGCCTTGGTTGGGGCCACATAAAAGAGAATGACCAAAATCACTCCAGTTTGTCCCCAGCTTGCTCAAGCAGTGGCTCAGTGCCCTGGAAGCTGCCTGTAAATATTCCTGGTGGTCCCCTGCATTCCCTACCTGTACTCAGAAGCTGGCTCCTCAGTGACATCCTCTGTCTCATACCAGGCTGACCCTGTGTGCTGCCCTATGGACCATTTCCCACTAAATACCACGGTCTCTGCTGCTACTTGGACATCGCTACCCTATGACATACCTCAGGCTGTATTTTCATGGTACCAAGGAGAGGGATGTGTTGGCAGAAGGAAGAATTCTTACCCCCATGTGTGTTTTCTGCTTTGTTGCTGGGACTGTGAACAATACTTCTAGGCACCTATACCCCAGCCATTTTTCATGAAAATAATTCTTGTACCCACTGGGGTCAAATTCCATTCCATGGGGTCATAAAAGTTTAAAACAAGGAAGAAAGCAATGTATAACCGAGTATTTTCTTACGCTCACTGTGTAAGCCAGGTCAAAAACCGATTCGACTTTAAATAAGAAACAGAATTTATAGACTGACTTACAGATAGTCCCATGTAAGGCATCATGCCTCAAAGTCCTGCGGCCTGAGAGACTCAGCTCTTATTTTTCTGCAATCATATATTAGAAAGTAATTGTCTGAAAACCCCACAAAACTCATTATTTGAGGAGGTCACTTTTTGTGAAATAATGTCTGGGGAAAAAATTCACTGGAGGCAAGTTGCCAGTGTCTTGGAACAAGGTGCTGTTTAGGGGTGTCAACCTGACTGGGTGTGACCTCAGAATGTTCTTGTCAGACGTGGGAGAAACTGGTGTGGTTCCCAAGAGTTCTTCACTGTGAACTTGCCCTGCATCTCGGTGCAGAAGTGATCTTACCGTGACTCAGTCCCCATTCATCCTCCTCTGGACCGCGTCCTTCCAGATACACCCGAGTCACAAGGGCATGGGTGCTTGCAGGTGAACTGGAAGGAATCCCAGAGTGACAATAAAGAATTCCGGGATCGATTCCCAGTTTCTGATGCATGATCATAATCAAATAAATGAAGGGAGAAAAACAAGCATTTAGCCATTTTTCTTACATAGATTTCACCTAAATTCAATTAAGGAGTTAATCAATGTTAAAGGTGAGGGGTTGATGAATGTTAATTGACATAGCAGGAAGCGATTAACAAAATCCAGACTGAACAACATGGAAAATGTGCTTTTTATCAACAAATAATTTGCAAGAAGAGGACTGAGAGAGGACGGGGAAAAGAATAGAGAGAGAAAGGGAAAGAGTTTAAAGGAGACTTAAGAAATATAGATAAGTGCAATGGATGTCCTCTTTGGATCTAAAACAATACATTAAAAATTAGGTTTTAATGAGCCAATTAGGAAGGCTGATAGAATCAGAGAAGCATTGCTATTTTAAGTGTATAATTATGGAACTGTGTTTAGGTTTAAAAGAGTTCTTATTTTTATAGCGATACCAACAGAAGCGTTTACTGGAATTTGTAGCTACAATCAACTTCCCGATTAGCTAGGTGTATCTTAGACCCCTCTGGGGTCTGTGTCCATAGAATCTGAAGCAGTGCCGTGAGCAACACCTTGCCTTCTAACCTAGCAGACTACCCACGCTGGGTCCCTCCTGGACTCTGTGCTATCTGCTCATGAATTCAGATCCCAGCTTAGACACCTTTTCAGTATAGTTGAAATAAAACTCAGCACTAAGAGAAGCATGCCACACTCTAGTCAAAGATCTGAGAATGAAGCTTTTCTGTCCTGTCCAGAAAATTATCTGTAACTTGTAAATATCAAAAAAGTTCAATAGGGCAATTTTGCTATGGAAATATTTGTGAAATTTATTGCTGATAGTTCCCCCTCCTCCACAATCTTTTCTGTAATTAAATTAACAAGACGCAAGGGTATAACCCTGATATTACTGCCTTCACTGACCACTGTATTAGGCTCAGGCTGAATCTTTGAAAGTATGTAACAGATCTCCAACTGTCCAATCCTGCAGAGAGGAGTTGACAAACCTGTATACAGCCATGTTGCAAGCTTGGTCTTTTGGAAACAGTAGTTTGGTGCTGGTGAGTTGCTGTTACTAAATTTTGGTGGTCATAACTTAACTGTTGAGCCTTAAAGAACATAGTGAATCAGAAGACCACGATTTAATGGGTACCACAGAAAAACAGGAGTCAACATTAAAGAAGAATTGAAAATGTACTGAACTTTCAAATGAACACACTTAGTAAAGCGAACTGAAAATTGCTCTTTTTTATAGCAATTATAAAGGAGCTCATTTGGGAGTTGCTTAAAATGAGGGTGGTGTCGCTGCTGTCTTGATGAAGAGCCACCAGATGAAATAGCATGAGCTCCCCACGTTGGAGGAGGGAACGCTCAGCCTGCCTGGCCCTCCTGCTCCTGCACACGGTATTCCACTCAGACCAGACCCAAGTGTAACAACAGGATGATGCTTGTTATTACTGGCTCGTACTTACACTGGACAAATTGAGAGGCATTGTTCACCTCAAACAGAGGATTTCCTCTTACAAATGGCCCAGGAGAAAACACTCACTGGCTCTGATTGCTGCGCTTGGTGATGTGGACATAGAAAACCTTCTACCTTAAGTGGACTGAGCAGAGATAAAAGCTAAATTGGCATCTGCATGAATTCTGGGTGTTCCCAGAGTTAGATTTAAGTTAATCTGGGGACTGATTATAAATAAGATCTCTGGGGTTCTGTACCTACAAAACCCTTTGCTGAAAATCCTGTGGCATATATACTGAGTGACAGCTCATACCCCAAACGGGGACTCTTTTGAGAAAGAAATGGGGTGCTACTCATAGTTGGGCTGTGAATTAGGCAAATCCTGGCAAAGGATCACCTTTCTGCAAAGAGTATCCCCAAATGCATCTGCCATAGTCAAAGAAAGATATTGTACAAAATTTTACCCATTTTAGTGCATTTTATAAAAAATAGGATGCAGTACAAGTCAATATATTATCTATTTTATTTTATTTATACTAAGTATTATACTTTAGGGAGCCACAAAGTTAAACTTTTTGATCTATCTTACCTAATAAAATCTCATTAATAGAAATGATCACCAGAAGTAGTAATAGATCGGTCAGATAGGTTAGAAAGTGAGGTTGCGTGACACAAAAACGTTACTTTTTAAACTGATTAAAGGGGGAGCTCTTTAATTGCTTTTGCAACTCCTGCCAGCTCTGTGCCCGTGTTATCAAGTCTGACTCACTCATTGTGCGGACGGGCAGGTGCCTCCCGGAGCTGGAGGCTGAAGCCTGGCTGGAAGGCACGGCCTCAGTAGCTCTCACCATGGAAAGCGGCCTGGCCCACAGGGCACCAGGCCAGAGTCTTGTGCTTACTGTTGTCTGTCCCCACCCTCCACTCTGGGGCTTCCTGGGCCTAGCCTGTGCCGGCACTACCTGGGGGCTGGCAGCTCTTGGAGTCCATGGTGTATGTAAGCTTCGACCTCTACAAATCCCCGGAAACGTTGTCTTGTCTTTTTGCGATGGTGTTCCTATACATGTGCACGTCTGATCTTTACTTTTCATTAGATTTTCAAGAGGGTACTTTAGTCAAACAAACAAACAAAACAACAACAACCTCCCCACTACACACACACACACACACACACACACACACACACACACACAAAACCCTAAGAACAGGCAGAGAAGAGCATCGTAAGTTTCAAATGAAGGGAGACCTTACAGTGGCCCAGATCCCAGACCTGATGCCGCTTGTTGTGACATAGATTCTTACCAAGGTCACTCCTCTGGTGAGTTCCCGGTAATCTGAAGTATACTAACCAGAGCAGGATTAATTAATGAAAACCGGTCTTTGCCTACTAGGTAGCGAGGATGCTCTCGGGCGGGATGGTTCTGTCTGCTTGCCCCCGCCACTTAAGAAGACGACAGAAGGCTGATTATTAACTTTTTCTTGCTGAGGGATCAGGCTTCACCAGAGATACTGCTGTCAGATGGACCTTGGTTCTGCTGAGCTGGAAGTGACCCTCCCCGGGCCATGTCTGGACAGGAGAAGCCAAGCATCCCACCTTCCCCACGTCCCCTTGTCTTCCTCTTCTTCACTTCTCTCTTCTGAAGCTAACCAGCACTTGTTCTGCAAGAGTTCTAAGGCCCGGGTGCCGTGCTATCATTTTAACATCATCTCTTCAGACCTAATGGGCTGATTTATAATTTATAATTTAATAACCAGAGAGTCTCAGCACTACCAAGATGTTAGGTAGATCCTTATGATTGGCCCCTCTGATAGCTACCTTGTTTGTAGGTGCAGAGAAGTTAAAATGAAGGACCGCTGTTTGCATTATGTTCTCGAACTCATAACGCTATAATTCTTCATGTATCATATATGTAAGGTATATCATATGCATGGCTTTAGATGATGGGAAAAGAAAATATGTTTGTAAAAAAGTATTCATTTCTCTTATTTTCAGTTGTTTCTTCTTTTTTTTTTTTTTTTTTTTTTTCTGGTATTGGGGACTGAACCAAGGCCTTGCTAATGCTAGGCAAATGCTCTACCTCTGAGCTACATTCCCAGCCCTTCTGTCACTCTTTATAATGGAAAAAACTCAACAACTTAAAATATTAACTGAATTTTTATATAAAATTTGGAAAAGTGAAATACATCAGAAAGTATTGCTCTCCCGATGACATTGAACAGCTTTGGTAAATGACCACCCAAGCACCCTGTGGAGGGGACACGATGTCTGGCAGGGGTGTCGGGTTGGTACATGGTTGAGGTGACACCTCTGGGCACCAGGACAGTAGGCCTTTGCTGCACCTGGGGATCCAGCCAATGGACTCTGGTGAGCAGCTCTGGGCTGGGGCCAGACCGTCTGCCTTCTCATGCTGTTCCAGGCAATGTGGCCGCTGTGTCGAGTCCTTGCTTTGAGCAGCAATGCTCTGTATGCAGCGTGACCACTAACCTGGGATGATTTCGTTGGGGCTGGTGTTTCCTCTGTGACCCTGGAATCACTGACTCTCTCTCCACACACAGTAACTCTGTATTTTCACGATGGGACAACCGATCGTCACACCTATCTTGCACATGTTCACTGTAAGAATGTAAGAGGTGAGTGACTTCATTTCTTCCAGAACATTTTCCACTAGAGAACTGAATCAAAGCAACAGTAGCATGCGTCTTGCAAGGCTTCTGGGTTTAGTGAATTGTGCCATTCACCCCTCCCATGGCCACACTGTGCCTGGGTTGTGGACATTAGCTCAGGCATGTATAAAGTTACATATTGTGGGAGAAATTGAAAGAGAAGTGGTCTTGCCTGAGAAGGTTGCCAAATATCCTGGATCAAGAAAGTCTTTTCTTTTGCTTTTTCTCTTTCTGTGGCGCTTATACAACTTTTCTTCCTCTCATTAGGATTGGGAGTCCATCTTCTGTTGTATCAGCAAGTGACCCTGGACACACATGAGGAGTTGGATCTATTGCCACTTTGAAACAATCATCACTTCGTCTTGGTAAATGCGCCGACAGCTCACATCTTCTTATATTAAACTGAGATTGCATGAACGCCACAGATGCCTCTAATATGGGCCGGCGTCAAGATGCTTTCAGTTATTGTCATACTTTGAGAGACTCTGCCTTAAGGCCCGAGCCTTGCTGCTAAGCCTCGCACGTCTCATCTAGGAAGTCGGGGGCAGCTGCAGCCATCTCTGAGGCTGATGGAGACAGTGGCTGGAAACTGGAGGGCATCTCCCATCCCCTTTTCCACATCCCCATGAAACAGGAGGTTAGGAAAACCGAAGCATTTGCTTTATTTCTTGCATATTACCGTGGGGATTCTCAATCAGCTGGATCAAGTATTTTGTGCTTGGCGTTGTCTCCTGCACTCGGTCAGTATTCGTGTGTTACATCTTCAGCTGCAGATTCAGTAGATATTATTGAAAAGTAAAAACCTTTTCCCTTAATTTATATTTAAATTTCTAGGCTTAAAAATCAATATGATTTGGATATTTGGTGTAACAGAAGAGGGTAAAGATATCTGGGGACCTTCTGCGGATCCTTGGGGTTCATGACTCAATTGTGCACTTTCTCTGAAGATGTCACAAGGCTGAGAACAAAAGACTTTGCATTAAAGGATAATTTAGTAATTGCAAAGATACGTTAACTAAATCAAAAGGGAGAGACACCAGAATGAGAGGGAGAACATGAACGTAGGGCTGTGAAGAGCTCACCACAGCATCAGTAACCCTCTCTTTCCATGACTCACAGAGTGTGGGTGTTGGGACAGTTCATTGGTTCAGTTCTCCACCCACTGAGGGTGCAGGGGGCTGAGAGTCTGCAGGTCTAGCAGGTTCCCATGTGAGTGTTGCACAGATGTGGAGAGAAGAACTTTCTGTGTCTGTGAGCCGCTCACCCCAATAAGCAGTCAGTGTCGTGCAAGTAGCACGGGGTGAGAAGCCGGGGCAGAGCTCCTGGGGGCAGGCTCTGTGCCCAGGACTGAAGTGGCGTGGGGCCATAAGATCCTGTGGAGGGGACACTCAGGGCAGCTGGCCTTGAGGCGTCTTGCTGAAACTCCAAGAGCACTGTCTGTAGGAGCAGGGGTAGAGTCCATCAGGAAGAGGCTGTGGGGTGGGTGTGCACGAGGAGCGTGAGAGGCCAGCCCGTGGTCTCAGGTGCTTTGGGAGAAGCCCAGAGGAGTTCCTGAAGAGGCACAAACTGCTGACTCATTAGGGGACCAGCATTTGGGAACTGGTCACACTTGGGCATCAGGGACAGGTATGCCCTAAAGAGGCCTTCTCTGCTCTGATCACCCCACCTGCTCACCAGCCTCAGTGCTAGGACAGGGAACAATGATGTTTAATGAGATTGACCGACCGACGACAAAAACAGAGGTTTAGTAACGTATCTGACATCACTAAAGAGGACTGATTATATAAAAAAAATTGAAAATCCACAAGTTGGCAATGATACTTTTCTCATTATTCTTCCTGTTAGCTCTTGGGGAAGGGGAATAAACTATTATTATTACATCTGAGATAGACTTGAGAGTCTTCTGTCAAATCTGCAATACTTTTCAAAGATTTATTCTCTTTATATTCAATTTTTGGCATAGTTTTAACTTTAATAGTCAATGTATCAGATACTATTTTTCATACTAAATGTTTTCTGAAAGAGTTATGCATGAAAATATTTTTGGATTAAAATCCCCTGAATGAAGTATTTCCAGAGTCCCTGTCTGGAAAGTCATTATTCAACTCCTGTTGGTCAAGTAGGCCTTCTGTGGTCCACCAACTGTCCTCCAGCCCTGACTACCAAGTCAGGCGGGTGGTATGCATGGATTCTGGAGCCAGAGTTCCTAGGCACCAGCTGGAGTCCACCACTTCCTCGTTCTGAACTCACCTGTGTGACAGTGTCTTTGTTTGTAAAATTGGAATAACATGCGCATCTGCTCCGTGGGGCTGAGATGACCAGGTTGAGCACGTCTAGTCCGGGTGCATGACTGGTGGTCAGCAATGCCAGCTGCTCCTGTCATTACTCCTGCTGGTATTGTTACCCACACACTCAGTGTTGGGCTTGACTGGGAAGGTGGTAGCCCGGCTGCGTTATTGCTGCATCATCTCAGCTCTGCCCTGGTCTCTGCAAAGTAGAAAAGCAGCCTCTCCCTTTGTCAAGTGGGGGAAATGACCTGCCTCGACTTCTTCACGGAGCTCAGAGGCTCAGTTGCTCTGCAAATATGAGCTTTTAACCAAGGAGGCCTGAGTCACACACAAAAAGACCCTGACTCATGACACCTCTTTCTACCTTTGTTTTCTTTCATCTGCCACCGTGAACTAGTCTTCCTGGTGATGACTCATTACAATTGAGCTTTGTCTCTGTTGAATATCCCTTTTACATTTGGTTGATTCTGGGTTTTATTATTTTTATATTTTGTTCACTTGCCTGATCATATTTTCTCATTTTTGTCCTTGCAAATTATGGATCAATTGTAATTCCCAGATGCCCTGCCATTTAAATATATATATATATGTATATATATATATATATATATATATATTAGTTGTAG
This sequence comes from Sciurus vulgaris, assembly GCF_902686455.1. Classification (NCBI taxonomy): domain Eukaryota; kingdom Metazoa; phylum Chordata; class Mammalia; order Rodentia; family Sciuridae; genus Sciurus; species Sciurus vulgaris. The sequence continues at coordinate 141,767,648 of NC_136470.1, forward strand.
ATGGACACAAAACCTTTATTTTATGTATCCATAAAATATGTATATGGGTGCTGAGGATGGAACCCAGTGCCTCAAACGTGCTACACAGGCGCTCTGCCACTGAGCCACCACCCCAGCCCTCTATCTGCCGTTTTTACTATGTCTTTCCTTGGCCTGCAGACTCCTGCTTCCTGCTTTTCGTGTGTGTAGAATAATCTCGGAATCTTGTGAAATGGAAGTTCTCACTCAGTAGCTCTGCATTCCTAAGAGGTTGCAGGGGACGCTGGGGGCCAAGGACATACCTCGAGTGTCACTCTTCTGCAGAGGCGGCAGTAATAGTGACGACGATGAGGCCATGGCCTGCAGAAGATGTGCACCCCATCACTGTTCTTCAAGCCTCAGGCACATTGATCCCCCAACGACGCCTATGATACACATAATGTTCTTTTTTATTGGTGCATATAATTATGCATGGGAGTGGGATTCATTGTGACCGGTTTGCACGTGCACACAACACATTTTGTCAAGTTCATCCCCGGTATCTCCTCTGAGGGAGGCAACAGGGTTTCTGCTGTCTTACAGATGACGAAACTGAAACTCAGGGAGGCTGAGTGACCAGCCTGAGGACCTGCAGTGGCAAGCAGACACTGACCCCTGTGTCCTGGTGACTTAACGTAGTAACTGGCCCTTGGCTTAGTCACATTCCTCATGCTAAACCATCTTTGAATGTCACAATTATTGAACGATTTCTTGTTACTTAGATCCTGTGGAGGTAAGTGGAGAGGAGGTGTCTCTCAGGTGCTCTGTCCAATCTGCTAGATGCCATCCACAGGGGTATTGGACTCTCAGTATGTGACCCGTCTGAACTGCAGTGAGTTCTATGCTCACTTTGTAAGTGTAAAATGCAAGCCCAATTACGAAAACAGCACGGTAAAAAATGTAACATGAATAATTTTATAATAAATAATGCCTAAATAAATGAAATAATATTTCCAATGTATTGGGGTAAATACGACATTTTAAAACAGATTTTCATCAGTTTCTTTTCAAAGAGGCTAGCAAGAGTTTTAGATTTTATTTCTGTTGGACGGCATTCTGCAAAGCTTCCAACTCAGGCAGCTGAGCGTGCCTTCTCCGCAGCTTGCTCACTGCACAGACACAGTCCTATTCTCTCCACGAAACAGGGCATGTCTAAGACTCAGGGAATGGGGCCGAGCACGGGTGGGGCCTGTGGGTAACCAGATGTCTCAGGGAGTGGCTGACCATGTCGGCCCGAACGCTGCTCCTTCCCAGGGTGCTCACAGTGAGCACTTGAAGCCTTCAGCACTGAGCAAGTGACTCTGCCTTAGTGTGTCGATTTTAGTGTGAACAAGTCTTGATTCAGACCCTAAAAGGGACTGTGCATTCTACCAGGGCATAAGCTTCTGTTTGTGATTTGAAGGCGGGAACTAGACTCCCTTTAAAATTCCTTTGAGATTGAAGATTGGAAAATGGTTTGCTAGCTGATACATGCAGGGAGACTTCAGAACAGGTGTGGCGTTTCAGTTGCATGGAGCAGGGCAGGGAAGCCATCCAGCCCCGAGGCACAGGACTGAGCATACGAAGCAGACGTCTTACCTTCGCTCAATCCGCAGGCTGCAGGACTTCCCTGAGATAGTTAGCCAGCTTTGTGTTTCGGGGTTGAGAGCGTTCAGAGAGCCTTCACAGGTCACTGGGGCCCCGCCTCTGGCTGGGTTGTCCAACTACATGAAAAGACAGCGAAAGGATTCTGGCCTTTAAATAAGTCTCCAAAACCCAATTAAATGGGCCATAAAATCAAGGGCTGAGTTAGCTGTGCTTTTCTAGTGACTTCTGAGCCACACCTAGAGGTGGAGAAGAGCTGAACTGAGACTTATTTTCCTACTTCAAGTTCAAAGTTAATCCTGTTTATTTAAAAAAATTCTCATCTCTGAATTAGAAATGTTTGTTTTTAAAAGAGTAGGATCATGTGGACACAAGATTTTAAAAATTAGTGTAATATAAAATAATAGGGGAAGAACTAATGATTCCAGATATATAATGAGTAAGTCTTATTTTTATCTAAATGTCAGTAAAGTTAATTTTGGTCAATGTAATTATTGACCTAAAGCTTTTCATTGACCTGATTAAATATGTAAACACATTTAAATATCTTTGATGTTTAAGAGAATAGTATTTTGTTCCTACAAATTTTATTCTTTTGTTTTTGAAAATTGTTCATTTTAATATATCCCATAATCTTTAATTTGTTCAGTGCTATTAAATGTCATTTGGCAGAGGCATAGAAAAGAACTTCAGAAAAATAAATATCCTGGCAACTAGTCCTTGGGTTACCATTAATTTCAGGGATTAGTTCTGTGCTAGTTTACACATGTCTGTAGTTTTTAAACCTTTACCTTAATAATGATAGGTCATTTTAATATCAACTCATTAAACAGAGAACAAGAAAAGTAAAGGCAAATACGTTTTTGGAAAACTTTTAAAACCCTGAACTCATTTTAAATATCAACCTGACATGTTGTACTTTAGAGTTTGGCCTCAAACGTTATTTAAACCAGATGGCAAAAGGGCAGATTAGATTATGATGAATTCTTGGTGAATCTTGGTGGAACACCTAAAATAAAATAGGTTACAGTTACTTACCCAGGATATCATGGATTCACGTTCTCTTTTACGGTACATGTAATAAAACCATTTGCTACTTACAAAAAATCAACATGGTGAGAATTTATCTTTTAAAGTTTGAAACATAAACACTTACCAAGTGATAGTTCATAAATAAGTTTGCCTTTTCTCTAGGTGTCTAGTTTCAGTGGAGTAACTAGATTGTCTTTTTTTTAATCTTTGAAATAAATGAGTCTGTCATTCATTTCTTTACTGAATTAAAAGTTAGCTCATTTCCACAGTGGTTTTCTTCTCATTCAGTTCCCTAATAAGTACTAGCAAACTTTGACTTTAAAAGGGATCCATTACCAAGTGGAAAGCTCTAACTTAAGAACAAATGCAGACTTCTTTCAGGAAGACGACCCTGGCAGCCAGCTCCCATGCCGATCATTCACTCAGAAACCAGCACTTGCACTTGAAGAGGGTCAGACGTGGCCATGGAAATCCTGAGGGAAAGCAGCGCTGCATATTTTGGGGATGAATTGCCATTTCCTTTGAAAGGACTTGGTTGTGCCATAGGCATCATTTCTTTAAAAGGTCAAGTGAAATTTCTCGATGTGTGGTGGTCTGCCCTCTCCTGGGCCAATCATATACAAAAGGTCCACTTGACTTGCAAAAAGAAATTCCGCTCCAAAAGAATAAAGAATGTGGTAAGTGAACCTGGCATTACAATCCTAATGTGAACACGTGACCGTGGTAACTCCTTGCAGAATGCAGTTCTTTCCAAACATCTGAGGCGCTCTCAGGTGTAGGTTCTTCTATTGATTCCCTTCTTATCTCCGGTTAGCCCCTTTGCTTTCTTGCAAAGTAAATACAGCTTGGCGCTTGACCTCTCTTTCAAGACTCTTTCAGATGTAACTTATAGGCAATGGACAGAATTCCCCTCTTGCCCACATATTTTCCCATTCAAATTTTCTTTATGAGACATGCAATATGAATTTGCTAAAGAAGACCATTGGAGAATAGAAATAAGTCATTCAAAGTCACTTGTAAACCCACTATGTGCTGCAGTCACTCTTACTGTCTGGGAGGTGACTCTCCAGGTGTTTCATGTCTACATTGGTCCTAAATACCTGCTGTGCCTATGTTTATCTAAGTGTCATCTGCAGGTGTCTGTTCTGGGGTTCTGGGGAGAGGCTCCCGCACTCTGCTCCCCCCGTGACCGTCCTCCTTTCCATGCTGGTGGCCTTGTTGTCAGCCCGTAACTGTGACTTCTCCCCACAGCCTGAGAAGTGGCGGATGGTGTCACAAGCCGGCCAGTCGGGTGCAGGTACTCCCGGAGTCACCGAGTGGTGACTTTCTACAAGGCGGACTGCTGCTGTCACACTAAGGAGGTCTTAGAAGCAAGGACAGGGCCAGATGAGCATGCAGAAGGACGGGATTCCTGTCCCCTTGCAGGGTGGATCCCAGACACCTCACAGTCCAACCAGCTGATCTCACGACCTGGGAGGTAAGCACAAATCCTTTGTTAAGTCCCTTTCTGATTAAGAGGACTCAAGTTGATGTTCGCCACTTTACAGCAGATGTTTAACCAACGCGGTAGATGCTGGTGATAACGATTCTGCTGAAATGTTGGACAAGACAGCGAGTCCTCCCGCTCTCCCACACGCCTGTCACCTCTCCCCTCGGAGATGATATTCTGCTGAGCTTTCCCAAATGTGAGCTATCGTCACACCATCCCCTGTCCTTGCTGCTGGTTCACAGTAAACCAGACAGAGCCAGGACGGGTGCTGGGTACAGAGCAAGCACTCAGCAAGCCTCGGCTCGGCTGAGGAGGGGATTAGCTGATGACATTTACAGCGTCAGGTGGCACCCCTTTTCTGCTGTATTTTTCCAGTGGAGCCAGCGGCTTACCGTTGTCATGAGCTGGTGTTGTCTCGGGTTTCCCAAGGACTCGAGCCACATGGCTGCAATGTTTCTAATTAAGGAACCTGAACCACAGGCCAACTCCTGTAAATTGTCAATGGCTAGAGGTCAGCTGAGGACCTGAAAGCTCGTCCTGCATCACCTGATGTCAGACCAATAGGGGGAAAAGTGATTTTTGTCATTTCCCGGATGTGGGGGACCAACGTTGTTTGAACTCTACTTTCTAGAATAGGACGACGTCCATAGTTCTACACTCTTACAATCTGCCTTAAAAAAAAAATACTAAGACTAAGAATCAGGAAACTAAATGATTTGAAAACATGTCTGTCACACCTAAGAAGGTAAAACTGGCTGGCAGAATTTAAATTGTCTTAATCTGACTCCACTTAATCCACTAGCTGAATCAACCCTCACTTTCCATAAAGATTGAAGGGTGCTTCATAATTCCACTCACCAAGTTACAGAATTAACCACGGCCCCTCGTTCTTTCCACATCACATGTTGGCAGAAGCCCCGACCCTGTGGCTTAGTGCTGGTGGAGTACTTTCCAACACACGCACCAAAGAGGAGCTGAAGAGTGGAATAATAATAACCCATGGGAATCTTGTTGAAAATTCTAGAAGACTTCCGCATCCAAAGTCCTTCTCTGGTGTCTCTGTCTCTCTTCATCTATGTCTGTCTCTGTCTCTCTCTTACACACACACATTTCTGCTTAGTTCTGAAATAGACAAAGCAGGGAATTATTGGTCTTGTTATGGACAGGTGGTCTTTGAAATAAGACAGAGTCTAACGGACCACACCTGTTCCATGCGAGTCCCTGGTGGTGACGCCAGGTGCTGCTCAGACTGTACATTCATGTGTATTTTAGGTTTATGAGAATGAAGGATTTATCTTTTTGAAAAATATCCCTTTTCCTTTTCTGAATAACTGGCAGTTGTCTATCCAAACATGTTGAATTGAGGGGATCACTATCCTATAACTAGCTGTTTTTTGAACCAGATTATTTGTCTGTAGACTGTGTATTAACAATACTTTGACCTATGAGGAAATTGTGGTCATTCTTTCCTTCTAATGCAGATAAATCAAGCCACTGGAAGAACTATCAATTTCTCTAGGAATTCTGTGGTGTGTTTAAGCCTCAGAGAAATGGAGCAGGTGAACAGTGTGTCTCTTACTGTGGAACCTAAAGCCACTCAGAGCAGACAGCAAGAGCAGAGCCACAGCAGATGAGCAAAGTGACAAAGGTATCCTGCACATTTGTACCATAAATTCAAGGGGGGGGAAGGAAGAGATACTGACCTGGAAGTCAGTAATGATAACCGTGTCAAGATACAATACCCAGTGTAGAGACCCTGCCGAGAGGACGTACAACCCAGAAGCAGAATTTTATTCTATTAAAACAGTTCTGCAAAATGACAAAACAAAAAATAAGCAAAATCATGATACTAAAAACAGAACACTAATGTTGGGAACTTGTACCAAAAGCACTGAAGAGAAATACAAATCAATCTGAAAATGATCAGCAATCCATCAGAAAACGAGCAGAGCATACGTACACAAGTAGGAGAATCAAATCCAGGGAAAAAGAGTTCCAAATGGTGTTAGACATATTTAGATTCTTCATCTTCCTGGAGAGAAGGAGAATTTCAATTAAACCCAAACTGACATGTCATTTTTTATTCCTATAAGACTGACGAACACCAAAAGTGTAATAAAGTTTTCTTGTTAAGGTGAGGGGAACAGCAGTTTCGTGCATTGCTGGTGGGAACAACATAATACAATTTCTGAATTTGTCAGTGTCTATCACGATGACAAACTTGTACAACTTTCTCTCCTGTAATCCCCCTACTTCTCACTTACAGACTCGTGCGAACTTACTTTTATAGTACTGTTTTCCAACATTAAAAATAAACCTATACGACCACACAGGTGGTGTTGCATGCATATAATTGAATACCATTAATTCAATGGCCACATAAACAGCAGTTTTCATTTCCCTAGGAACAGTCTTCCACCAAATGTCATCAATTAATATTAAAGTATTTCAGATGCAGGGCTAACCCCTTAGAAGCCCAAAGTGAAGCTAATACACAAATCCAGAAGGAAGCGAGTGGTGGAAGTAGTAGCTGACAGGAGAACTTGCTCATGCTCTGTGGGGGATAAATTCCACACTACCCATCTACGGCATCCCAAAGGGTCATAACCCAACCAGACTTTTACGAGTCGGGTAGGAAGTAGGGAGACCCTGAAAACATAGAAAACATATCTAGATTGGTCACAATCGAGACCAAACAGTACAATCTCCTTGGAAAGTGGAGTCACGAGTTAGCGCTCACACAGTGGTATGATACAAATTTGAACTTCCTCCCTGGGATCTGAAATACCTCAAGCAAATAATTTCTTTTGATGTGCTGGTTAATACTGAACCCCAGCCTTGGAAAGAAAAAGAAAATGTTGGGAGTGGGGAGATCTCTTCTCTAAGACAGATATCCTGGGAATTAAAATATTGGTGGAAAAATTATACAAACTTGGCCTTTAATTTTTTTTTTAGTAGTTGTAGATGGACAACATGCCTTTATTGGTTGATTTTTATGCAATGCTAAGGATCAAATCCAGTGCCTCACATGTGCTAGGCAAGTGCTCTGCACCTGAGCCCCAGCCCCAGCCCAAATTGGGCCTTTAATTTTTAATAGCAGAGCAGATTGTTGAATATCTACCAGCATACTATCTGGTATCTATTACTTTTATTACTATGGATTGATTTGTGTCCCCCACCCCCCAAAATCCTTATATAGAAGCCCCAACCCCTCCTAGGACTGTACGTGGGGATAGGGTCTGTGAGGAGGCGTTCAGGTGAAATGGGGTTCATGAAGTGAGCAGGGACTGATCTAGCAGGGCTGGTGTCCTTGCAAGAAGAGCTGGACACTAGAGAGGCCGCGCTGCCATGCGAGGACGCAGCCAGGAGGCCCGGGTCTGCAGACCAGGAAGGTGACCTCACCAAGCACTGGGCCATGCTGGCACTTGGGTCCTTTTCGAAAACTGGACTGTGAGAAAATGAATGTGTGCTACTTGAAACCCTAAAAACAAGACAAAACAAATGGTGGAACAACGTAACACGACCTCTGGAGACAGTGACCTGGTACGTCTCCGCGTGAGCAGCAAGTACACACAACACTCGTCCCATGATTCTACTACTTTTTCCTTACATACTCCTATTCTGTGAAGTTGATTTTACAGAACTATTGATTAACATTAAAATAAATCTCTTCCCAAAGGACTTTAAGTCAGTATACCCCAGTAAAGCAGCCACATCAGTGTTCATAGCTTCTCAACTCACAATAGCTAGATTGTGGAACCAACCTAGATGCCCTTCAATTGATGAAGAAACTGTGGTATATATACACAATGGAATATTACCCAGCCATAAAGAAGAATACAATTATGGCATTTGCTGGTAAATGGATGGAGTTGGAGAATAGCATGCTAAGTGAGATAAGCCAATCCCCAAAAAACAAAGGCCAAATGTTTTCTCTGATAAATGCATGATGATACATAACAGGGGTGTGGTGGCTGGGTAAGAGAAGAATGGAGGAACTTTGAATTGTGTAGAGGGAAATGGTGCTGGAGGGGTGGGGGAAGAAGTGATGGGGGACTGAGACCGACATCATTACCCTGTGTACATGTATGATTACATGAATGGTGTGAATCTACATCATGCACAACCACAGAAATAAAAAGTTGTACCCCATTTGTGTACAATGAATCAAAATACAGTTGGTAAAAATTTTTTTAAATATCAGATCTCTTGTCTGAGATCTTATATATTAGATCTATTCTAGGAAAAAAAGTAGTTGAGCATCACTTCATTACCAGATGGAGAAGAAAAGTAATGTGATCATGTCATTGGTCATCTCAATACAGATGACCAAACATTCAAAAACATTTAAAATTGATTCATGTTAAAAACATGGGAAATTAGGACTAAAAATGAATTTAAAAAATCTTATTTATGGTACCTACTCAAGCTTAGAGCAACCTCAAATTTGATGGTGAAACATTAAAAAGCATTCACTTTAAAGTTAAGAACATTATATTCAGGAACATATTTATAATATCTAACATGTATCTTATAATTTGAATCTGCACAATAATATAAGTAAAGGGTAGAATTATTTATAAATAAAAAATATTATTTTTGTAGATAATGATAGTCAACAAAAAAATCAATGTAATTACTAAAAAATCATTGATTGCTTTGGGATTAAGTTAAAGGGTTTGCTTTAGAAACTATCAATATGCAAAAATGTCAATCGTTTTTCTAAACATCAGTAAATGTTTAATTCTATAAAGAATAAGGTTTAGAAGAGAAAAAAGAGAGAATCCAGAAATATGATAACATATAAGAATTTTTATGTAGAATTTTAGAAAAGATTTTATTAAAATCATTAGAGGAAAGTACACCTTATAAAGAAGTAGATAAGTCATTCACCCACAGATGACTTAATATTATAAACTATCAATTAATTTGTGGAAATAAAAATACCAAAGAAAGCCATAACCACTGTAAAAAAAATTAAGTGGGGAACTTGGGTTGGGGTTGTGGCTCAGTGGTAGAGTGCTTGTCTAGCATGTGCGAAGTACTGGGTTTGAGTCTTGGAACCACATATTAATAATACACATATTAACAATAATAATAATTAATGGGAGGGGTGGGGGGAAGGAAAAAATAATGGAATGAATCAAACATCATTACTCTATGTAAATGTATGAATATGCAAATGGTATGCTGTTACTCTATGTACAAACAGAAACAACATGTATCCCATTTGTTTACAATAAAAACAAATTTAAAAAAATAATAATACAATAAAGGTCCATCCAGATCTAAAAACATTTTTAAAAATTAAGTGGGAGAATTTACATAAATAAGTGTTATGATTTTTTAAAATTAAGCAATACAAACCAAGAGAGCCAAGAGACAGACAAATCACTGGAATAGGAAAGAAAGCCCCAAACTCACAAAATTATGGAAATTGGATGTACATCCGACGTCCCTGGAAAGTCACTTGTAAAATCTCGGGGATAAAATGGACTGTATTTATTATAATATGGTTAGGTATTCAGGTGGACAATGCTGACATCGGACTGCAAACAAAGTCAACTCCAAATGGAAGGCGAAAAGCAACTTTATGTGCTGGCATAGGACAATTATTTTATAACCTCCAGAAGAGAAAAGGCTTTCAAAAGTGAAGTACAAAGCTGAAGCTAAATATAAAGAAAATGATGAACAATTGAAATTAACAAGAAGCTATTTATCAAGAGTTCATATGAAAGCGAGGAGAGAAGCCCTGAGCAGGAGAGACGTTTATAACTTGTCTATTGACAAAGGACTTTGACCAGATGACATAAAGGATTCCTCAACTCCTTGGGAGAAATATAACTTGCAGGGTGTGGTTGTGGGATCCTGTGATCCCAGTGACTCTGGAGGCTGAGACAGGATTGAAAGTTCAAGGTCAGCCTCAACAACTTAGTGAGGCCCTATCTCAAAACTAAAATTAAATAAATAAAAAAGGTTGGGAAATTGCTCAATGGCAACACCCCTAAGTTCAGTCTCCAGTACTGGGAGGGAGGGAGAGAGGGAGGGAGAGAGAGAGAGAGAGAGAGAGAGAGAGAGAGAGAGAGAGAGAGAGAGAGAGAGAGAGAGAGAGAGAGAGAGAGAGAGAGAGGAGAGAAATATAGAAATATAACTCAATATAAAGACATTTCACAAAAGGGGAAATATAAATGGCAAAATCTGAAGTAGTGATAAAAAGTGAACTAAATATGGAAACTATAGATCACTAGGTACCTATTATATTAGTTAAAAAAAAAAAAAAGACGTCTAGAAGTGGCAAAGACTGGGGAGGCAGGAGCTGACACAGCCTGCTAATGGGCATGTGGTTCCCATACCACCAAATGGGCAGCGCGCTGGCACCACACGGAAGGCGTGCGCGGGGCGCCCGGTGCTCCTAGGCACGCCGCGATGCTCTCTTGCCTCTGCTCCAGGAAATACATGCAGGAATGTCCACACGGGTTAGGGCTGGAGCCAGGGTGGCCAGTGTCAGAGCGGCGTGTGGCGGCGAGAGAAGTGGCTGTGGTTTGCTCCGCACTCCTGTCAACAGGGACCAGGAGGGAACCAAAGCTGCCTGCCAGACTCCGTGCGTCTTCCCAGCGTGGGACGTGCTGAGGAAGAGGACCGCGTTCTGTTATTGTTGTTACTTACCACCTCCCCGGACGTGTTCTTCATTCATTCATTCATTCATTCATTCATTCATTCATTCATTCATTCATTCATTCATTCATTCATTCATTCATTCATTCATTTTGGTGCTGGGGATGGAAGCCAGGGGCGCTTTACTGCTGAGCTACAGCCTCCGCCCTTCTTACTTTTGATTTTTGAGACGGTGCCTCACTAAGCTGCGGAGGCTGGCCGCTAGCTTGGGATCCTCCTTCTTCAGCCTTCCAGGTTTCTGGGATTACAGACATGTGTAACTGCGCGCGGCTAGGATATTTTATTTTTGTAACATTCATACAAGGACACAATTAGGCTCTTATTAATTAGAAGTTGTGTGCGTGTGCATTTGTGCATATGCACGACAAAACAACAAACAGGGATAAGAAACCGTTAACGCAGGTCAGAACAGTGGTGTCTCCGGAGGAAGGAGAAGACTGAGCCAGGCGGGAGCTCCTGCAGGAGCTGAGTTTGCATTAGTCGAGTCTGATCTGCCATCACTCTTAGGCTGTGCACACGTGCCAGCCCTGTCCCGTGGTGATAGCTCATGAGCACGAGCCTTCAAGAGGCCGGAATGATCCACGCACAGCAAACCTGTCAAAATCTTCCCAACTTAGTGTGCAAAAGCGGAAAAGAAAATGGAGTGAAATGCGATGTCACACTCGCTTCACGGGCAGAAGTAAGACGTGCTGTGATAAGGCGGCAGGGCGCTGGGGACCGCGTAGATCCAGCAGCGAGTGGAGCGCGCCTGGCTGGGGAGAGTGGAGCGCTGCGACGCTGCCCTCGCCTTCCAGCGACGCCTGGCGCAGAGGAAGGCCAGCCCTCCAGCGCTGCGCCCCAGGCAGGGACTAGGTGGTGGCTGGCACTGTCCTTCACCAAGGCAGAACGCGGGACTCGCTCCCCGTCCTGCGACAGGGACAGGTAGTGCCCCCGACGCCTCTGCAGCGATGAGACTCAACGGACGGCCACGCTGCCGGGGACACGGAGGGATCCCTGCCGACGGAAAACACGGGGCAGAGGAGTGTGCAGGGGCCACTTCTTTTTTTTTTTTTTTTTTTTTGTCTCAAACAGGCAATATGAATTGATGTTGGGGATGTGCATGCTATAAAGTGTTAAAGACAATCAAGACAGTACAAAATCTAAAATATTTTGTTAAAACTCTAGGTGGTGAATAGAAGAAACTATGGAGAGTGATGTTCAATGAGTCTCAATTTCTTGATAATGTTCTCAATCCATAAGACAGCCAGTGGGTGGTGGTTCCAGTGGGTGGTGTGTGCCTTTCAGATACCGTATGAATGCACATGTGTGTGCGAGAGAGTGTGAACACATAAATGGGCATTTATACAAACATATATCAATATGTTATATAATATATATGCAAGTAAGCATAGCTTATGAATGTAGTCTGTAATTCCTAGTTTAAAAAGAGTTCATGGGAAAGGGAAAAATAAAGAATGAGGTAACTTTTGTGTATGATGAACTGGAAACTTCAGGACAGGTTAATGGTAAAAAAGAGAGGCATGGAAAATTTGTATAGGATGCTATGATCCATGTAAATAACAGAGCAAAATAAGAATCCATGGGCATTTTGCTTATTGGCATTGGCCAGTGTGCACAGGAGCCTGTGGACCAGGTGCCACTCAGAGGGAGTGGGAAGAAGGGCTTTCACTAAATGCCACTTTCTGACGTTAGACTCTTACACTGATCAAATATGACTACTAATAATTAACATTTAAAAAGTAAGTGATGCTATTCTACCCAAGTGTTCTGGTTAAGCTGGATCTTATGATACATCAAGATGGCTGGGAAGTCAGGAGACTGGCAGCTTGTAACCCAGGACAAGGCCTTGGCCCGGCCTTCTCACCTGGAGGGCACAGGATGAACATGGGGTGCCCTCCTGGGGCTGCAAGGGTGGGTGATAGGAAAGGAACGCAGGCTGTGATGAGTAGCTTTACAAATCGCAAATAATAAGCATGAAATTGCAGAATGGGATGGAATTCAGTAACATCCAGCCAGAAAGCCACACCGGTGTCAATGTTCGCACCAGCTCTCCTCAGCAGGGCTCTGCCAGTCACGAGCTCTGGTCTCCACGGAGACCAGCCAACATTTCCAATCGTTATCGGCCTTGGAAATCTGACTTTCTAACAAAAACTAGCTTCTTATATTCCTGCAAAACCTCAAGGTTGAGCAACACCAGAGCGCCACAGCAAAGAACTAATGAGTGAGCCAAAGTAAACCCATTTATTTACGATGTGGTCTGGCCAATTTTTTGAGGCTCATATTTTACAACACTTTCTGCTGATGGAATTTTCCTTCTATCAACAATTAGACTAAATTTACTAAACACATTATTTAATTGTCTAAAACTGGCAAAGTCTTCATTTCAATAGACTGATTTTTGTTTTTTAATGTAGTGATTTTTAAAATGCCTTTAGGTAGCACAGCATAAATTCCTATTTTGCTGGTTGGTCAGTCTGCTGTGCTATCATAAGAGTGGTAATTTACAACTTCCTAAGGTGGTATCCTGAGACAACCCAGGTGCTAGTGTTGCTCTGTTGTTGATACCTTGCACCAGCTAACGGACATTCCTGTACCTACTGTTCGTAAAACTCTCTACTAGGAGGTAGAAAGTTAGCAGTTTTCAATAAATTTGTTTGCCTGTTTGTAGGGGCGGGCCCAGATGTGCTGTGACGGGGGGGACAAGGGACAGCAAGAGATGATCCAAGTTTTTGTGATGCTTGGTGTGCAGCATCTGGGGTCGGCAGAGAACCCTGACTTCAACAAGGACACAGGGTAGAAAGAATGTTTCACCTGAATCTTGGGAGATGAGACCAAGCATGGAAAGAAAGAGAAGAGGGTCTCTGAAGAAGCGGGAACAGCCTGAGCCCCCTGAGGTGGGTAGCGTGAAGGTCAAGTGCACACTTGGAAAATGAGGGGCTGGAGGCCAAGTTTAAATAGCTCGAGCAGCAAGGCCGGGCACCTGCAGGGAGCGTGAGGAACAGAAGCAGCACCATCTCACGCACACTCTGGTTGGTCGCAGGGCCATCAAATGGTTTTGAAAATGTTTCAACCTGAAACATATTTTTTTAAAAGAAGAAATATTTCACGAGTCCTCCTGTCCACTTGCAGGAAAATGGATGGATCTGGAGAACATCAAGTCAGGCAAATAAGCCAGACTGAAAGATGAGAAGCACGTTTTCTCTCTGGTATGGAAGCTGGAGAAGAAAGACAAGAAAGAAAGAGAGAGAGAGAGAGAGAGAGAGAGAGAGGCGCCAGGAGGAACCCGGACTGAAGCTGACGGTGCCATCCAGGTGCCTGTGCAGAGGCGCCACAGAGAAGCTCAGCTCTCAGTGTGACTAATATGCACGGACACAACGTTACCTCAGAAACTGGAAGTTCTTAGCCTCGGTAGTTTAGCAAATAGATAGTTTTAAAACGGTGATTAAATAAAAAACACATCACACACAAATAAATACGGGATAAGGCTGGATAGATGTCGAAGGGAATCGGTTTCCCTGGGAAGATGCTTGTGAGCTAGCTGTCACGGGTGACCAGGAAAGCTGCCCCTTGATCGTGGAGCACAATGGTGTTGGACAGAAACGAACTGGGTAGGCAGAGCAGAAAGGGCTTGAAGGAGGCAATGGAGGAAGAGCCGGCAAACCAGCCTCCCCTGGCTGATTGCAGACTGTGCCAGGATCTGCGCACAGGGATCTAAACCCCAGTGACAGCTCCCATACCACCTTCCGGCCGGGAGCGCCTTCTCCCTCTGAGCCGCTCAGATAGCAGAAGAACGCGCAGACACATCCAGTTATCTTGTTTCCACAAGCTTCAGCGGAAACAGGAATAACCCAGAAAGTTTCAAATGAGCCAGTAGACTTTGCTGAGCACACACAACGTATTCCTCCAAGTTCTAAGTTTTTAAAGATTATAATTAAATTTACACAGTGATGTATAGTCAAAAAGGACAAAATTTTATATCCTACAAGAACATGTGGTCATATCTAACCACAATATTATGATGTTTCCATATCTTAAAGAATTGCGATGGGAAAACACAAATTTGTTTTCATGAGTTTACTGCAAAATCAGCTGTCAGATAAGCTTTAATTTAAAGATAATTAGCTTTTTTTTTGTAATTGGAGACATGAGAAGAATGTTGTAAAATACCCCAAAGTAAACAAACCCAGTTGGTGGAGTAAATTAGTTTTGATTTACATGAGATTTTATATGCCTAGAGATTTTAGTTTGGAAGAAACTGAACTTTTTGAATACTAATGTGATTTTAGTTCATTTTATTTCTTCTGTTTGCCTAATATTGACTTTATTGACTTTTATTCCTATCATCAACTTCCCCAAGCCTTTGAAAGTTGCTTATCGTCTCTCTTATGGTCATTAGCTTCTCCATTAGATGAATTAAATTTAGTGATAGAGATATTGGTAATCTTCAGATTATGTGGCAATGACCCCATTATGTGGCAGTTATAATAAAACTCCAGGCTGGTGGGTAACATTACAGCGTGACCACATAATCCCTAAACAGGGACTGACCTTATAGAGCCTTGAATCAACCAGTTGGGAGAATAAGCTGAGTGGAAGAAGTGGGGGGGGAGGGGGGAGTTCTGCCATGTTTTGGGACCATTGCCTTTGATTTCATGTGGGCAAGATGAAGACTCTAGACTGTTTTTGTTCATTACTGAATTAAGATTTCCAAGCCCATTTTCTTAAAATAATTTTGATTTAGTCATTTTACTTATCAGAATTGGAGAACAGTTTTATATATTTATAAAAATATACATATTTTTATATATAAATGTGTGCGTGTGTGTGTATTTTTGATTTTTTTTTTTTTTTTTTTTTTTTTTTTGTAGTACCAGGGATTGAACTCAGGGACACTTTACCACTAAGCTTCATCCCCAGTCCACTCTTTGAAATTATTTTTTGACAAGGTCCTGCTATGTTGCTGAGCCTGGCCTCGAGCTTGCTGTCCTCCTGCCTCCTGAATCATGGGGTCTTAGGTGTGCCCCACCACACCCACCCAGAAGTGGAGAACGCTCCATGCTTTGGCCCTAAAATTTTCAATTAAAGTCTAGTGACGTTCCTTAGATTAAAGGGTGTCCAGGGCTAACTGGTGACTGGAGGGAGATGTTGGCATACCTTCTGTTGTGTTTGGCTGTGGGCATGAGGACATCATGATGCCTTTCAGGAAACCCTGAAAGAGACCAACGTTTCCCCCAGGGAAGTCCCGTGTGCACATGCATTTGCAGTCATAAACAACTTCAAGAGGTCCACACTCCTCTCGAACTACCTCCATGTACCCCAAGTTAGAACCCGAAGTTTAAGGAATTAAATCTATATATCGAAACTTAAAGGCTGCGAACTAAGCATTTCCAACCTGACCCCGTCTTTTCTTCCACTATTTCTTAAAACGGAGCTTCTGCGTCACCAAGACAGGGGCCCCTGGTGTCCACCAGCACTCTGTGCTGCTGTCCTGATAACTGGATCTCGTCTAACCAGTTTTCTCTTAGATCCTCAGTTTTAGCAAACCAATCTTTAAATTAGGTTATACTCTCAAAGAAAATATTTTTGGCTACGGGCTCAGAGTGAATTCTCTTCTCTGCAATTTTAATTTGTGACATTTCCTGGGTGTGTGGTGGCACCCGGGTGACGGGGACCCGGGTAGCTTGGGTGTCCACATCACATTCAGATTCTGAGTAAGAACCTGCTCACGGAAGAGGACGCCCTTGAGAGAGTGGCTGCTGCTGGGCGGGTCCTGCAGGCCACCGGCCAGGGGTCGCCAGACCTGGGCGAGGGGTGCCCCACTCGGCTCATGTCACCCCGACCCTCGCGTGCGCTGGAAACCTGGCAGCCCTGAGGGAGCTCTGCCACACCAGGCCGGCTTCCGTCTGCTGGGCCACGTTGCATTTTCCTTCTCTGCAAATTTCCTCAGTGTTTACCTTCCCATGATATCGTCAAAAAGCACGGCTGACTGTCCTTCTTGGAGAAAGCTAGGAAAACACCATCAGTAGACACATTATGCGAAACTCCCCTGCGTGATGGCAGAGCTGGAAGAGGGGCAGCGATCGCCAGGAACAGTGCGGGTCGAAGGCAGGAGGCCGAGGAGGAGGCTGAGAAGGAGGCCAGGCGGAGGCGGAGGCGGCGGCACCGAGCGCAGTGGCAGCTCCTCCGTTTCTAAAGGAGTCGCCTCTCTCTGGGTTATGATAATTCGGATTTGAGGAGTACCTCCCCATCTCAAGCCTGCTCCCGCTCTTCCCTGTCTACGAGCCTTATGCCAGGCCGGCTTCACTTGCTCTTTGTTCATTGTCCGCATCTCCCTTCTGGAACATCAGCTCCATGAAGGTAAGAATTCACTTTTTCTGTAGCTGGGGCGGTGACACACAGTGGTAATCCCAGTGACTCAGGAGCCTGAGGCAGGAGGATCGCAAGTTTGAGGTCAGTCTCAGCGACTTAGTGAGACCCTGTCTCAAAATAAAAAATAAAGTAGAAGGGCTGGGTGTGGCTCAGTGGCAGAGCAGTCCTGAGTTCAGTTTAAAAGAAAAAAAGGAAATAACTGACTCTCGCAAACTGTCGCTCTTCTCGACCCTAGGTAGGTATTCCACAAGTAAGGAAGGAATATCAGATAATAAACATCATCTTATCAACATCACATGGACACAGGGTGAAAACGGGCTCATCTAACTGGAAATGTATGCCTTCAGGTTCCATGGGCTCCGGTACTGGTTCCTGGATTTGATTCAGTTACGTTATCTTCCAGTTGTATTTCTTTCATTTATTCCTCATAAGATTTATAGGCTGTAAGATTTAATGCCAAGTTCTTTTCCTCAAATTTTATCAAAAAGGATTATTTTAAAAATGTTTATGATTCAATAAGAACTCACAGAAAGGATAGTTTTTTCCAAAAAAAAAAAAAAAACTCTCATGTTCTCTTTTATAATGCCTCTGGAAAGGTATTTATTTCTGGGTCAAGACTGTCTTTTCTTTATTTTTGAAAGGTTACAAAGCCTCCTACATGTGGATCAGCAAACTTAATACTAACCTGGAAAGACAGACCTTAATAGCTTTATTCTGGGGCAATTTTGAATGAGTAATTGTTCCTATTTCAAAAGACATTAGCGGTAGCTCTTAGCTTAATGGAAGTGTCTTGGTCTGTGAAGTCAATTGAAGCAGCTATGGATCAATTATTTGTTGATTTTCCCAATGAGGCCAGGTGCATCCTGCAGGTGTGACAGGGACGGTGCACCCGCAGCTCCTGTCACATCAGCCTGCGTCATCTTTACATTTCTGTGGCCGGTTCCCCTGCGGCACTGAATGTAAGTCTTCTTTACATGTTCTTCTAACATTTCATCTACGTGAGCTCATTTTCATGGCTGGAAATAAAATACTTCTTTTCAGGGCAACCAACCAAAGACACGAGGCGGGACAAACTTATACTTTGAAAACTGTAGAAATTTCAGGTTATTACTGCAACATTCTTCTTCACTTGCTGTGGCAGGGGCTCTAGCGGGATCCGAGGTGAACGTGTCCTTTAGGAGCTCAGTCTGGAGGGAAGAGAGTCACACAGATCAATATTTATTGCTCAGCCCATGTGGGGCAGTGACTCCAAGGTGCAGAAAAAGGTCACCAGGCTGGCATTTTCTAAGATCGGGCATTGGAGTCCTTCTACCCATCCCTCCCCAGCTGGCAGAGGGAAGTTTCCTTCCGCTCTCCAGTGTTCTGGTGCCTGGTTACTGGGAGAGAACCACACCACGCTGCCTGGCCCCTCTTGCTCTAGGCTGTGGAGGCTGATTCACAGTGAGTGTGGTCACAAGGTGGGGCTCCCTCTTTCACACAGCACTCCCCTGGGAGCAGGCCCAGCTGCCCTAGGACTCTGAGAACTTAGCTGACCACCGGCTTCACTCGGGTGCAGGAGTTCAAAGCCAGCAGAGGCTGGAGACGCCCCCTGCACCATGCACACAACTAAAAAGAATGAAAGGATTAAAAACGTAACAGAATCAAAACAATTCATGTGATCGTCCTCATAGTTACAGGAAAAGCATTCAATGAAATGTCAACACAGTTTTATAATAAAAATATTCAACAGATGATGGATAGAAGGGAATATGTTTCAACCTGATAAAAGATAGCTATGAAAAATCCACAGTTAACACAGAGTATGTAGGAAGGAGACGGGATGTTTTCCCACGAAATCAGGTGCGAGGTGTTTTGCTTTCACCCCTTTTACTCAGTGTTGTACAGGGAGGGCGACCACGCAGCCCAGTTTTGCTAGATCTTACCAGCATGGCCTCCAGAAGGCTTGCCCCATTTTAAATCGCCATGCCAACTTCTTTCCCCATCCGGTCATGCATTTTGACCTGCACAATCTGTTTAAAGTGGGCATTCATTGTGGTTTTAATTGCTTTAATCATAAAGGAGGTTGAGTCTGTTTCACATGTTGCCTGTCTTCCACGAAGTAGTTCTGCAAATGCCTCTTGTGTCTCAACTCATTTTTATTTTTTATTGATTTTTTGTATTCACTTTAAAACTTTTTGGGGGGTGGCGCTGGTGATTGAACCCAGAGATGCTCTATGCCTGAGCTACATTTCCAGCCCTGTTTATTTTATAATTTTGAGACAGAGTGTCCCTTAATTTCCCAGGCTGACCTTGAACTTGAGAGCCTCCTGCGTCAGCCTCCCGCGTTGCTGGGGTTTCAGGCATGCGCCCCCACACGCCGCTTGAAACTTTTTATGTAGGAATACATTTTATATACGTGTGTTTCGCAAACTTTTTTTTTTCACTTTGTCTTTTGCCTTGTATGCACGTATATATGCATATAATATACATACTATATGTGTATGTGTGTATATAGAGAGAGACAACTTAGAAATTATTTTGTCAACTATATCAGTTGTGTTTTGTATCCTGTCTACAAGAAGTCCCTTGCTTAGTTTGAAGAACATTTACATTTTGGCCTACCCAATATTGTTATGTCAAGAGAGGAGTAGGAATCCAGTTCCACCTCACCCCAACAAGTATTCCACTGGTGCTCTTTTATGGTATGGATCTGGTTTGGATATGAGGCGTCTGGTTTGGATATGACACCTCCTGTGTCAGCACAGCAGGTGAAATGCCTGGCTTATGAGAACTGTCGCATAATCACTGGCTTGATCCACTGGGTGGACTAACAGTGTGACAGGCCTGTTCTACTGGGTGGTAAGGGTAAGCAGGGGGCTGGAGGCATGGCTGGAGGAAGCAGGTTTCTGGGCGCCCCTGTGGTTAGGTTATATCTCGTCCCCCTGGCTGCTTCCCCCTCCCTCTGCCTCCTGGCTGCAATGAACTGAGCAGCTTTCCCCTACCTCGTCCTTTTGCCATGATGCTCTGTTATCTTGGGCCCAGAGAAATGAAGTTGCTGACCGTGGACTGAATCTCTGAAACCACAAGCCCAAAATAAAATTTCCTCCTCTGTTGTTCTTGTCGGCTGTTTTGATCATAGCAACAAAAAGCTGGCTAAAGTCTCCGTGACCCTCTTTTTAAAATAATCTGTCTTCTTCCTGTCATGTGAAAATGTCACATTATCATTTGGTAAATTACTGTGTGGGTTTTAAAAGCTTATGTATTTGGGTTATTTATCACGTTCTGTTTCCATTGATCTAGGTAGGGAAAGCAGTCTACCATGGGTATCGATCAGGTCAAGACATCGTGCAGAGCGCGTTGCTGGGCTGAGATGCTTTGGGATACTGGGCGGTTCTCCTGGTTACACAGGGAGCTAAGCAGGCGAACCTTCCCTGCAATGCTCGTGCCCCGCAGCTGCCCGGGATGGACTGACTTGCTACGGTGCTTACTGTTTGCTCGAAAAAGTGCCAGACTCTTGGTCCTGGGTTCACTCTTTTAGTAAAACCTTCTGCCTATGAAGGTGTCCCTAGGCTGTTTTCATGGTTTCACGGAATTGGGGGACAAGGATAGCTACTGAAAATGTTTTCTTCCTAAAAATGTGAATTTTACAACTATACATTTATGTAAATCAGGGTGTCTAGATGATGCTGTGAAAATAAAAATAACAAAAATGGAAGCAGCTTGAAATACTTTTTTTCCACACCACACTTCTAGCACAAGTTATTCAGGGGCGCGGGGGTTGGTGGCCTTTCGTCTACGGCCTCACTTGCTGTCTGCGTGCTCAGTCAACGCCAAGTGTGTCAGGATTCCGACGCAGTGACATGGGTTCCCAGGGCCACTATCTGAACCAGAGAGCACTTGTTCTTGCATCAGCAAAACTTCCAAAGTTCCAAATGCAGTGACTTCTCATGGACAAATTTCACTTCTTGCACACATAATGGCTCAATCTGTATGTTCTAGTTAGCTAGAAATTCTCAAATGGGTTTTGGGGACAAAACTCGCTGTCCTGGGCTCTGGAGTTTGTCTCCATTTCCTTTGAGGGAGGAAGAGAGGATGGAAAACCGTGAGTGGGAGAATCTGGCAGCTCCAGAAACCCCACCGGTCATTTCCACGCGTCACGCGTGTTTCCTGTTTAGCCTCAGGCACATGCTGCTCGTGATTGCAAAGAAGGTGTGAAAATAGTCTAGCTGCGGGACCGAAGGAAGCAAGAAGTTGTGCAAGGGCTAACTGTTTGTTAAAACTGTCATTGGCAATCTTGGTGACCGACAGGGTGGCGGTATGAGCTGTGGAGTGTGGGGGGGAGGGCGTGGCCGGAGCCTCGGATTCCATGAGCCCCTGCAGTGACTATCATGTTTTGGAGCAGAGTTCGGAAGAGTTAAAGCAGACCCAGAAATCAGTGGCCTTAGAGAGCTGGAAAAGGTAACGGCTTCGGACCTTAAATCCTTGGATGGTCGGAAAAAGCTCTGTGTATGTGACTGCTCAGGCTGTCACAGAGAAACAGCGGCTGCAGCAAAAACAACAAATACGTATTTTCTCACAGTTCTAGAGACTGGTGGACAGGGGTGTCCTGACGGTGTCCTCTCGTGGCCTCTCTGCATACATGGACAGAGAGGGGAGGACAGGGAGCTGGTGAAGGCTCCGGTGTCTCTTCCTTTCCTCTGGGGCACCAGTCTTGATGGCTCAGGAAGCCACTCTTAGGACCCCACTTAACCTTAATTCTCTCTTTAACGGTCCCATCTCCAAATACGGTCACGTTGAAGATTAGAACTTTAACGGTATTAATGGAGGGGAACTGAGTTCAGCCCATAACAGAGTAACGAAGGCCCAAGTTTAGACTTTTCAATAAAGCATCATGACTCAGCAGGGTTAATGTTTCAGATGACCCCAGAGATCAAGTCCTGCTAGCCTATTAGCCATTTTGTCACTGATAAAATTTAGCAAATCTGTTTTTACCTTTGCTGTATAGGTGTGCTTTAACGAAATCTAATTCCAAAGTTCTTGCAGAACCTCACTTATTGGTTATATTCAATTGTCTGGAAATTATTTCTCTCTCTCCTCTTCACGTCTGATCTCCCCTGAGGCAGGCCGTGCAGATTTCACAGGTCATCTTCTGTAAAATTGGTTAATGGTTACCTGGTGCTCTGGGAGTTGTTCTTGATTTGCTGACTGGTGATGTTTTTTTGCTCTGCAAGGTTAAGGTTCAGATCCTGAGCAATGGTGAGTTTGTCAAGACAAATGTGATCTTGAGGGTCCTTAATAAGATGGTGAGCAGGGCAGAAGGGGCCAGCCTCAAGATTGCCATCTTGGCATCAGGGTTATTTTGAGCTAAAGGCACTTGAGAAGCAGTAGGTGCAAGAAGAATGCTCTGGCCTCCCTTGCTAGAGGCAGGAGAGCAGCCCACCGGGGTGAGGAGCACCAGCCAGAGAGTTCTATAATACAGACTGTATCAAGGCCTCTCGGCTTCCCCTGGTCCTCTCATAGATTTGGTCTCTTTTCCAAAACTGGTTCTCTCTTTCAAACCTAGTGTACAAGCATTTGGCTCTTGCCGAATCTTTTGAGATCTCATTTTCCCACTGGGGTTCCCGTGTGTGTTGGAAACGTGGTAGCTTTTCTCCTGTTAGTTGGTCTTGTCTCAGTACAGCTCCAGGCCCAGCCGGAATTCCTGGGAGCTCCAGTCCTCCTTCCCAGGCTGCTCTCATTTACTGCAGATGCTGTAAAATAGTACTGGGCAATGAGATCCGCCAAATTCTGTTGTCACATTGCATGCGTGTATAAGTATGTCACAACGGATTCCACCATTACATACAACTATCATGAGTCAATGGAACTATGGGAAAAAAAGAAGTTGTAAAATAGTGAGTGACTCCCAACCAGGTTAAATTACTTGGAATTAAAAATTCAAGCAGACTTTATCTCAAACATTCTCAGAGGCATTACCATTGCGAATAATCTTTGTAATATAAATGACGTATGGAGAGTTTTCAGAATAAATTATGGCCTTATTTCCCAAAAGAAAATTCTGGAAGCTGATGTTGAATGACTTTAATGTATAAATCCAACAAAATTCTAAACAGAATTTTAGGAATAATTTTCTTGTTTGATTCCAAGACACAGATGAAAATAAAATGTATCCAGTACACACATTAACGAATCAAGAAGGGCTAAGATGAGTGAAACGGAAGTCGGCACAGTGCCTGGGGGTTACTTGATGCATCAGGAACAGCAGAAAAGAAACTAGTTAGGAGTTAGAAACCGACGCACACTGTCTTCTGCAGGGGTTTTGAGATCAGTCTTGGGTCACCTGAACCGCAAGTGGAGGGTTACAGAAGCTGAAGCCCACGGAATCTGCTGATGAGGATCCTGAGTGACTATTCTAGTGGCAAAATGACAACATGTCAGGATGGAACGGTCTCTGAAAACATAGATTACCTCCAAACACTGCTCCTCAGGTTGAATACGAGAAAAAATTCAAGGGAAAGAGAAAAATGTAAAGTCCTGAGTGTGTGTGTGTGTGTGTGTGTGTGTGTGTGTGTAAGTCCAGGTGTACGTGCATGATTTCCAACTACGGAAGGACAGCGGGGAAGTCCAGCTGGGGACGGCCACTCTGGAGCACAGAGCAGTGTGCCCACTGCACCGTCAGCCCCGGCCACATGGCTGTGGACCTGCCACAGAGCCCTGGCCGCTGAGTCGCCGCTCAGAGTGCCACAGATGGTGGGCTAGTGTGTGCTCATCCCACCCTGCTCCGGGCAGAGTCCCTTGCCAGGCTTTGTGCCCACCTGAGCGCTGGGTTTTCGAAACCCCCAGGAGGAGTGGGGCATGCATGGCGAGTGAGAAACCCGAGCTAAGGAAGATGGTGTTTTCATGGGCCAAAAGGGGAGGAGGCCTAAGAGCGATTCGTTGCGAAGTGAGTGAGGCTTCTAGCTACACGTGACCACGGTGTGTCGAATCAAAGGATTCAGCATTGGGATACCCATCCCCGCAGGTGGAGGTGGGCTTGGAAATCTCTGCCTACGAATTACATTTGGCTGGTCACCCAGCGGATGCGTGAAGAATCCTGTGTCTAAGAGTTTAAGGACTTCAGTTGATCTGTGACCAGTCACTGGGAATATGAACTCTTGATTTTTAAAAATAAATATAAATGTAAGACAATCCAGAAGCACTGCCTTCCAGACAATGTCGCGGCTTGCAGAGGGCTCCAGGGCCAGCCACTGGGCTGGGCCTTCCTGTTTTCCAGCAGGTGAGCGGGTGCAGGGAGGTCTAGGCCCAGGTGCACATCCTCCCCAGCCGCTGCCCCCTGGAGCCGCTGACTGGCACGGTCACCTCTTCACACAAAGCAAACCACAGGCTCGAAATCAGGGTGCTGCCCAAGACCAGGTAAAACACACCTACCTACTTCCCAAACGCAGCATTTGAACGTAAAAGCTGGGCCGTTTCCTTCTGTCTCACAGGATTTTGCCCAAACCTCCCCCAGCAGCTACCTAAATGTACAGTTGCTCTCTCACCTGTGACAAGGAATGTGCTTTGCCATTTCTGTGCCACCAGCCTTGTCTAGCCTGGTCCCTCGCGCATGGAAGGAACGCCAGCAAGTTTTGAATTAATGCATGAAATTGTTTTTAAAGGCTGAAACGACTGGTTCTGATTAAGTTGGTGATGTTTCGCCACTTCCTACTGTGAGCCCTTGTTGAAGCTCGGTGTGAAGTTTATGAATGTGGTGTAGCCCTTAGACCCTGAGCTTATTGCACATAGAACTTTTATTTACATTTGCATTTCCAGGTCATCTAACAGTTCCAGGCACCTAGAAAATAGGTGCATACAAGGTATCTAGTTTATGCCTAACCTGACCGGTGATGGAAAACACTCAACAAATACTTAAAATACATTATCTCACTTAATTCTCACAGTCTGTGAAGTATGTATGTACGCATTATTATTGTGTAAATAAAATTTTGACATTTAAAGGTAAAATAACTTGTCCTAGGTTATACAGCTGGTTTGTAGTAAATTGTTGACTCAATGCTGAATCTATTAGATTTAAAAAAATACTTGCCAATAGCTACTCCATGGTATTTCTTGTTATAACACCTAAGCAGGCAGAACTATGACTGATCAAAATAGATCCCTAGGGCTTTTAGCCTTCTCCAAGTTTCTCAGTTATCATCAGAGACCGTCTTGATAATATGGTAGATCAAGACTTACAGAGCAGATGAATTTGAAGTTTGAATGGAAAAAGGAACTTAATTCATCTTGCTTTACACAAATGTGATGGTTTGGATATGAGGTGTCCCCCAAAAGCTCTTGTATGAGACAATGCAATAAGGTTTAGAAATGAGTGGGTTATGAGAGTCTTAACCCAATCAGGGAATTAATCCTCTAATGGGATTAACTGAGTGGTAACTGTAGGTGGCTAGGATGTGGCTGCAGGAGGTGGGTCGTTGGGGGCATGCCTTTGGGGTGTATATTTTATATTTGGCACATGGTGTTTCTCTCTGTTTCCTGATCCTCACGTGAGTGGCTTCACTCTGCCACACTCTTCCCCATACGTTCAGTCTCGCTCCAGTGCTGAGGCATGGAGCCAGCAGTCTATGGACTGAGACCTCTAAAACTGTGAGCCCTCCAACGTTTCCTCCTCTACAGTTGTTCTGCTCAGGCCTTTTAGTTACAGCAGTGAAAAAGCTGATTAAAACAACAAACAGAACTTCCCTGAACATTATAGCTAACTGTTTAAGACCGTGCATGGTTGGGGAGGCTTGAATTCAAATTCCTGCTTTTGTTGCTGTGGGCATTAGGAAGTTGTTTGACCTCTGTGACTCAGTTTTTCCTCCTGCAAACTGGATGCCAATAACCCCTTCATAAAGGAGTACTATATTGGTGATAACATGAATATTCATAAAGCAGTTAAAACAGTGCCTGGTATTAAGTGCACTATAAAAATTACTTGTTATCACTGTTGTTCTTACTGGAGGTTCGAAGCAGCTCACCTGAGAGTCTATTATAATACAGTGACTAGGATTGGGTTCCCAAATAACTCTGGAAAGTTTTATAACCCTCTGTGCCACCGTTTCCTTATGCGTAAAGTGGCCATATGACTGTTTCCTACCTAAGAAGTCTTGCAAAGCGTAAACAAATTAACAGACAAAGCACCTGGAGCGCAGCCTCCCAGGGGCAAGCCCTGGCTGCCCCTTGGCTACCTGTGTGTTGTCACTGTGGCAGGAACCAGCTGTGCAGAGTGGCTTAGCAATGCCTCCCCTGGTGGGCCCAAGACCCCGAGTCCCCTTGTGTGCGTGCGAGGGGCAGCCCTGGTGAGGGCTCATCCCCCTGCCGCGGGCTCAACCCCCTGCCGCGCCGCTCGCCGCCCTGTGGTCAGGGGTCTGCATCCCGAGCAGATGGAGAGCGCTTACCGTGGGTCCTGGTGTTGCTGCTAAGGTGTTCCTGATGCCGCCTGTATTTGTTCCTGGGAGACTGTTCCCAACCACTGTGGAATTGGTGGCTTAACGCATCAAATCCATTCTTCTACGATGTCAGAGGTGAGAAGAAGGAAGTCAGAGGGTCGCTGGCCGTGGTCCCCGAAGGCCTCTGGGGAATGGTCCCTGCTTCGCCCAGCTTCCCACAGCTCACCATGTGCCTCCTCCCTCACCTGGCCTCCGTTCTCCCCCTGCCTGTCTTCTGTGTGTGTCTTATGAGGACATGTCACTGTGTTCTGAACCCACCTGTAGAATTCTCCAAGATCGTTAGTCATATTCACAAAGATAGTTTTTCCAAATAGGGTCTTGTGAACAGGTTCCAGGAATGTGGGGTAAGGGACATGATTCAGCTAGTTACATTGCTGTGACAGATTATCATGAACTTGGTGGCTTGCTTCCTAGAGGTCTGATACTAACCTAAGTCAAGATGGGACAAAGTCAAGATGGTGGCGAGGTGGCCATCCTTCCGTGGCTCCAGGGCTGATGGGTTGCCTTGATTTTCTGGGTTCTGGGAAGCTGCCCGCATTCTTCCTTTGTCTTCCCAGCTGGCCTTGTTGCATGTCTCTGACCCTCCTTCTTCTGTTGTCCCATCTGTC
Source organism: Sciurus vulgaris (assembly GCF_902686455.1). Lineage (NCBI taxonomy): Eukaryota > Metazoa > Chordata > Mammalia > Rodentia > Sciuridae > Sciurus > Sciurus vulgaris. The sequence continues at coordinate 141,794,890 of NC_136470.1, forward strand.
CCAGATCACAGCTAGGAAAGTCCCCTCTTTGAGAACTCATGCAGCTGCTTTGGGCCCTGTCCTAAGTCATCACGTCTGCAAACTCCCCCTGGTTGTTGAGGACGATTCAGAGGTGGGAGGCGAGGACCTGGGTGTCTTTGGAACACCGCTCTTCTGACCCAGACCCAGTGGCGTCTCAGAACCATCTTGAAGGCCTAGCTGGAGAACGGCAAATGCTGCTGCCCTCGAGGAGCTGGAGACAGGCCTCGCCAGGACCAGCAGTGCCTGCTGCCTCGGCCCTGCCAGGCTGCTCTGCTCTTCACGGCTGCCAGGACCAGCTTCAGGTCAGCCCTGACGGGACCGGGTCAGTCTGAAGAGACCCATGGCTGAGCACCTGCTCTGAGCATCCTGCCGCAGCTCCTCCAGGTGCCACCCTTCCTCGGGGTCACCAGCAGCCACAGGAAATCACTGTGTCGACTTTCAAGTTCTTCAAGTGCGTTGACGCAAGCATTTACCTGGGGGCAGGACGGGCCCCAGGATGGCTGCCTCCAGACCTAACGCTGTGCCCGGCCCGCAGACCCACACTGTGGCTCTCCCTTCAGCAGCTGTAGGTTGCTGAGGCAGAAGAGTAGTTCCTCCTTCTCCGTGGAAGTGACACTTCCGGCCTGGGTCTTCCACCAAGTTCATCCTGGGCTAACTGAATAAGACTCATTGTACATGGTATGGAACAAACTTCCTTTCAAAATATATTTCAATAATTCAATCAGAGTTGCTTTTCACTGCATGAAACTTAGAAAATTGATTGAGAAACTTTTTCAATCTGCTCAATATGCTAGACTGTTACGGAGACAGGCTTAGTCTCCCCGTGTGATGTTAATTCTCTTGGACAATTTCATTTGCCTCCATATGTTGAGATATTTAATCATAATATTGCTATTCTCCATCCAGTTGCATGATCTAATATGTCGTTTCCTTTGAATGTCCAGTTAGTAGTTGGCCTAAATGGGCCAAAAAAGGACACACACAGACACACATGCAAGATACTGCCTTTGTCATGCCAAAGGTAAAACAGATTGGTGACAGCAAGCAGGTTATCAGGGAGACCTTAGGAGCAACCGCCATGACTCCCTGCAACTTGATTGACTGCTCTGGGTATCAGTCTCTAAATTTTTGTTGTGACAGTTGAGAGATGAAATTGATCCTTATTGTAAGCACCATGCAATGTCACTCCATTGAGCAGGTGGATGACAAATGCCTGACTGTCAAAATCATATATTATTACTTTATATGATTATTTAGGGTGCTCGATAGTGAGTTTGAGCCAGGCACAGTGGCACAGGCCTGTAATCCCAGGGGCTCAGAAGGCTGAGGCAGGAGGATCACAAGTTCAAAGCCAGCCTCAGTAACTTAATGAGACCCCAAGGAACTCAGCAATGCCCTGTCTCAAAATTAAAAATATGTATCTATATAAAGGACTGGGGATGTGGCTCAGTGGTTAAGTGTACTTGGCTTCCATCCCTGGTACTCCATACCACCAAAAAAAGAACTGTGAGCTAAAGTAAAGACAGAACCTCAGTGCTGAACTTAGTATACTGCTGTTTCTCTCAAGCTGTAAAGAGTACCTCAAGGTTGACCTGGAAGAGCAGAGAAAGCCCAGTCTGTAATGTAGATTTTTATTTTTTGGGTATCAGGTATTGAACTCAGGATGCTTAACTACTGAGCCACATCCACATTCCCAGCCCATTTTTCATTTTTCATTGTAAGACAGGGCCTCACTAAGCTGCTGGTCCTCCTGCCCCAGCCTCCCGTGCAATGTAGATCTTCAACATTTATAATTATGTATTTCAGATTTGAGGTTTGTATTACTCAGGGTCCAACTAGAAGTGTAGGAACTGCTCTAAGAATCTAAACCAGAGGGATTTGGTGTGACAAATGATGGGACAGCCGAAGGTCAGGTAGTGCCCAGGGAGGCCCCTTGAGGTAGCTGTGTGAGGAGTGACCGTCCAGCCCAGGCTGCAGGGTCAGGGGGAGCGTGGCATTCGAGGGCTGCAGCCCTGGGCGAGGAGACTCGGTACCCCGTGTGCTGGAAACTGGGGACATCTCTGGGGACAGAGAAGAGGCAACGACCCTGAGCTTGCCTCTCTCCCATCCATCCGTGGTCCCTCCGGGCCTCCTCCTGACTGGGCACAGTCAAAGTCAGCTGATTCCCGAGCTGGACAAACGCAGGGTGTGGGTCGACCCCTGTGAGAAACAGCCAGGCAGGTTAAACATGCTCCGGGTGCTGGAGACCCGGGTTGACTCTTGGCCAAGAGGGCTTTGCCAACTCTCAGGTAACCCGGCTCTTAGAAAACAGCCCGTAGGACACAAGGTGTTCCTGAGAGCTCAGGACTCTGTCCACCCCTGTGTCCACACCAGCATGGAATCACACAGCTTTTATTTATTCTCTGCTGGCTCCCTAGACCTCCCGGAATTGCTGCAGTAGCCTCCAAACTAGGTCCTCCATGTCTCATGCTGTCAGAAATTCCCGATGGGCTCAGCAATAAAGATTCTCTCCAGATTAAAGCTGGATGATGTCATTCTTCATCCACTTAGCTGCTCAATGCCTGCTGGTTGCTCCTGGAGTAAAGATCCAGGTCGGTAAATCGACGGAAGTCCTCTGGCCTGGCCTTCCCCACCTCCCAGGTTCGTCTTAGGTGGTTCCGATTTCCTCCTTCCCTTCACCCCCATCCTGGGCTGGTTACGGTTTTTTAAAAATGGACCTTCAGTGATTCCTCAGTGGCCATGACGGTTCCTCCCTCTGCGTGGACTCCTGTCCAAGCCAACCCTGCTTTTCTGTCATATCTCGGCTTGTTACTTGGATACCCAGCAGTCATGTCACGATTTTCTATGTCACAACAGAAACCAACGAAGGAAACACAACCTAGGAATCACTCTATGAAAGTGTGTTCCAGTCATAGAAAAGAAAGGCGGAGGAAGAAAGGAAAAAAGAAGGGGAAAAATCAGCATTTTGCTGACAGATATTAGATTGAAATAAACGGAAAACAAATCATGTTTTTGAATGGTACACCTGTCATAAAAATACACGAAAGTTGTCAGGTAGATTAAAAAGTTATGAGCCAAAATATCATTATGGGAAATGCATAATTTCAAATGATTTCATGACAAAGAACTTAAGCACTAACTCAGGAAAAAACTTCTTAAAGAAAAATTGAGAAACAGATTTAGCGTAAATAAATAAATATCACCATCTTACCAGATGAAGAGCTCTTAGGAATTAATCAGAAAAACGTTCGCCGTCTACTAACAAAAGGAACAGAGACTCTGTGGAGAAGGTGTTCACAGAAGGCTCAGTTCAAGCCTACGTGGCCGCTCTCCCCTTTGGTCATTGGGAACCTCACTCTCCTGTCATCCTTTAGAAGGACGCGGGGTGCAAACACCCCTTGAGAAGGTCTGACAGCAGATCACTACCAGTTCGCACCTCTGACTTCCTAATTCTGGTTTGAAGATGTTCTGTGAGGAAATAACCTGGAGCTGACAGGTGCCCTTCCCCGGAAGGCCGTAGCAGAGCGGTCATCCGGAGGAGGATGGGGGCAGTCCTCGTCTCTCCAGCTCCCTGATGGCCCCAGGGCCTGCAGGTGGCTCACTTCATTCGCTGAGGGAACTGGTGGTCACTGGAATGGCTACTCCAGATTCTGGGAAGTCCAGGAAGCCCGTGCTGCCTGGCTGCAGTCTTGGGCTGGCGTGGCTCCCCGATTCTGCTTGTCCATTTCCCCCAGTGCTTTCCCCCAAAATGCCCTTTGCCCAGTGGCCACCATGGCTTCCATCCAGGCCGCTGGTGACCATGGTTCTCCTCTGCTCCTGTTTCAGATCCCGTTTCAGATCCCACCCAGGAGGACTGCTGGGTGGGGGCCAACTTCCCTGCACGGTGGGCGCTTGGAGCAGACGGCCCCGAGGCTGAGCCCAGGTGCCCCTCAGAGGCCCGGGCTGGAGAGGCCCAACCCCACAGTCTGCAGAAATGCACTGTGTGTACAGAAAATTCTTCCTGTCATTATTCCCTAAACAATACAATTTATATACTATTTACGTACCATACATATGTATGGATTTTTCTAAAATTTTCAACATGCTGAATTACACATACTGATTTTTAAATGTTACACCAACACTGAATTCTTGTGAAAAACAAAAGTCATGACCTCTTTCATAATTTGCTAGATTCAATGTCCTAATGATTTGTTAATGACTTACATTGTTTAAAAATTTTTTTGCTACTGGGAATTGAACCCAGGGACACTTAACCACAGAACCCCACCCTTTTTATTTTGTATTTTGAGACAGAGTCTCACGCGGTTGCTTAGGCCCTGGCTAAGTTACTAAGGCTCGCTATAAACTTGCAGTCCTCCTACTTCAGCCTCCTGAGCCACTGGGATTACGGGCATGTGCCACCGTGCCCAGCATGACTTACAGTTTTGTAAGGTTGGGATTATCATTCCAAAATGTTTCATAAAAGGACCCAATAAAACCACCTGAACCTCCATTTTTCTTTATAAGATGATCTTAATTATGATTTCATTTCTTTTTTATTTAAAGCTCTATTCTAATTTTCTGTTTTTTCTTGTGTCAGTTGAGTATTTTTACATTAATTTACGTTTCAGTTTTCAAATTTATTATCATAAAGTTCTTCATAATATTTCTTTACTATCATCTTAATGTCTTTATACTCTGTTGTATCTTACTCTCTGTTGTATTTAGCTTCTCTTTCATTCCTGGTATTTAAATTTATGTATTCTTTATTTTTGTAATTTATAAATATAGATTTGTATCAATTTTATTGTTCTTTTAAAATATAGTTTTTGTTTTTATTGATTTTCCTTTATTTTTCTCTTCTATTCCAATGATTTCTAGGCTCAATTTTATCTCCTTCCTTCTGTGACCTTGGGTTTAATTTGCTCTTAATTTTTCAGTATCTTGAAGTGGAAACTTAGAGCAAGAGTTTATGCCAAAAGGGATACAGAGGCAAGTTTAGTTTGGCTAAGAAGGGCCTGAGGGGGAACTAAAGTCTGGTTTCTTTGGGAAGGGAGTAGGGAGACTGTATCTGGATCAAGTCTGTGGAGTGCAGATAACAGAGTTGAGATCTCAGTTTCCCATACTGTATAGACTAGAAATTCTGCAACCTTCATTTGATGGAGCTCAAAGGGTGGAGAGAGAGCGAAAGATGATTTGGGGGTGGAGCTCATGGTAGAGCGGGTGCTTAGCATGTGTGGGCCCTGCGTTCAATCTGCAGCACCCCAAGTTTTTAAAAGTGGTAATTCAGATTCTTTGTATCAAGAGAAAATTGAAGTGAATTGCCTGGTTCAGAGCCAGAGATGAAGCCTGGGGCTCAGAAGAATCCTGGCTGGGTGCGAGGTCTCCATCTTACACCTGCAGAAGTGGGTTCTATCTTCAAGAGATCACAGCAGCAAAGAGCTGCAGGCTCACCATGAAGCCTGGGTGTGTCGGAGCCGAAGTGAGTGGAACCTGGACACGAGAAGGAGCTGCAGAGGGAGGCTCAGTACGGGCAAGTCTCCAAAGTCGTCGGCCGGCTCCCAGGTCACCGGCACGCTTTCTCTGGCGGTGCTGCTTCCGACTGGTTGCAGAAGGTCTCCGGAGTGGTCAGCGGGATCCTTGAGCTGTAAATTACCACAGAACACAAAATGAGCTGCCGCAACTTCTAAGGAAAATTCAAGAAGCTTCTCAACAAATCTCATTTAAAATTCCAGGGACATCCAGGAAGTTAAAATTCATAGCATTTATTTTGTCTACAAAGAACCTTCAAAGTCGCTCAGAAGAAAGATGAACTTCTCACCTAGACCTTATCTTCCAGGTCATGACACCCCCTTGAGCTCGGCAGAGGAGCAGACGGTGTCCTGAACTCAGCAACTTAATAAAACAGCCCCGCTGCACTTGCCGGTGCAAGTCTGCCTGGAAAACAAGCCCCACCGCCCGCCAGGGAGACGCCCCCTGCTTGCGGGAGCGCATTTCAGTCAACCCGTTTCAAGCTTCGCTTTTATTTCTGGGCTCTCAGAAGCGTGTGAAATGGTGCTAGCATCACTCCGAGGCCCTGTGTCTGTGTTAGAGTTGATGTCCCTAGTTCCCTGGAGACCGGACCTGTCCCCATGGGGCCTTGGGTGCCGTGGGCAACACTGGAGAGCAGGGGTCAGCAGGACCTGCGCTGCTGGTTGTCTGGTGTGGTGGACAGGGATGTTCTGACCTCACCAGGAGCCGGGGGGCAAACCCTCATCCTAGGAATGGATCCCACACTCGATGTCTCAGGTGGAGGTCGACTGTCCCGTCCCTGTGCAGCGACACCCGCGGTCCCGAGGCAGCAGGACACAGGCCTGCGCCCAGCTGTTCACAGGGATTGAAGGTGCGTATCTGACTGGGGGATGCTGAAGTCTCTGGGGTCCCAATTCTTTGTACCTGAGTGATTTACGGTTCAGGCCACTTTCCTTCAAATGCAGTGTGATTGAAACCTGCAGCTGGCTCCAATTCGTTTTGCGTGTTTTGATCATTAAACTGTTTTTCCAAAAATCTAAGAAGAAGAAAACAATGTTGTCATCACACCTTCCTTGTTAGACGCAGAGCCTTTGCATCCTTTAATTTTCTGGCCAAGGAATAGGTGCTCAACCAGTTTGCCAGCAGGGACCCTGTCGGCAGGGCTGTTTTCTATGTTCACTCCTCTATAGAAAGGCAGGAGTTTTTACGCTCTTTTTTTTTTTCCCTAGCAAAATCTCTTTTTAACAACATAATCTTACACAAATTCCTAATGCAAATTAAGAAGGGCTGAGCTACCCTTACCTCCTACTTCCATGTGACACACTTACCTCTTATCCTACCAGTCTGCACAGGCAACATCTTTGCAAAATAAGAAACAGTGTTGGGAAAACATAATAATCAGCTGCAATGATTACATAATCATGCTCCTCCTATGGACAAAGAGGGAAGTTACTTAGATTAAAGTTTTGGATACTCGGCAGCAAGCCCTGTGTCAGTTTCTAATGTTCTCTTTTGAGCAGATACATGGAATCCAAGTCTGGCACAAAAGGGTTCCTTTGGGAACACCAGTTTACAGTATTTGATTGCCTGAATTGTTCAAAACTTGATTGTGTGTTAATGGCGATGGGCAATTTCTCTTTTCTATCATTAAATTAACTTTCCCTAAAAAAAAAAAAAAAAAAAAAAAAGACGCAGAGATCATTCAATTAAGGGTGAAATACTAAAATCAAAGGGGGATATAAAACAAAATTATCTTTAAAAAAATATTTGACATTTATTTTGGCCCATCAAAAGCATCCTTAAAAGTTTAACTCTTAAAACAATTTAACATCAAGAATGCATAAAATAAAAAATAGTATTGAAAAGAAACCGATTCACCTTTCACTTTCGTATAAAACATGTTTGACATAGGGGATTAAAAGATGCACAGCCGTCCAAGACTACATTTGCCTTTGTGCTGTATTCTCCCTATAGAACCTACGTCTCATGTTTTGCTCCTTACATAAAAGGCAAAGAGTAGTCAGGAAGACATACCTGTTTGTAAAACATTTGCCAAATGTGCCACGAGTATTTTTTGGTGCATTGCACATGGCAGGAGAAATGGAGCCAACAAGTCCTGCTCCAGAGGATAGAGGGCAGGTCCTGCCACATACCGGGCGCTGTCCTAGGAACGGAGTCCTGGACCTCGGGGCTTCTGTTTAGTGGGGTGTGGGGTATGAAGCCTGGCGAGAAAGGGGCTTCCTAGAAGTCCCAGGGAACAATGGTTACCCTCAAGACAACCCCAAATTAGAAGTCACGCTCTTCCAGGGGCTCCCTAGCTCAACGTGGGATTCTGATGACTTAACCAATTGGAATTATCCATTACTTTCATGGAAACAGTCATTTCCAGGCTTTTACAAGATCAGTGGAACTTTGTATACTTGTGCATAGAAGCTTCCCATGTTAAACAGGGAGAGGTAAAGGAGTTTGAAGTGTTGGAAAGGAAGAGGCCCAAGTCTCCATCATCCTGCCAAGTAAGTCTTTCCTTAGATCCCGCTCAGGACTCCACGGCTGCAGACTGGAAGTCACTGTTGAAGACACTGTGGGCAGAGAACACAATTTGCTGCAGGAACAAAGCACCTATGATATCAAATGATTACTGAGTAAGTGGCCAGAGAGGACAGGAAACAGGGGTAGTCAAAAGATTTTGTAAGACATGAGACTAAGGCTGCCATCTAGGAGAAAAGCAGCCTTTGGTTTGATAGAGGGAAGCAAAGTGAGGTTGTCTCGAGACAGAGTGACCTGCAGAAGGTGCGCCGAAGTCAAGGTGTGGGGGAGGGGCAGGCCCGGTGACTTGTGTCACCGTGGCAGGAGCCTATGACAAGTCACCAGGGCAGAAGCAGAGGACAATGTGCAAGATGGCAGGCTCCAGTGAGTCACAGGTGACTGGCTACTAAACAGGAAGATGCAGAACCACCTGGAGATAGACCTTCCCAAATCTGAGCTCTTCGCTCATGGCTACCTAGGTGTACCTTGTCAACTGTAAAGCACTGTGCACCTTTTACTTAGGAATCCTGGGTCATTGTGCAGGTCGCTACTGTGCACAGTCAGACAATTTCCGCTGGAAGCACTGAGTGATGGTCAACGGTTCTTCTAACTCAAAGACGGATGACTTCTAAACTTAAGTGTGAGCGATCATTGTTGTGTGTGTATTTATTTCTGTTAAATTAAAAATACAAGTCCATGCAACTGCCCCTTTTTAACCGGTCATGTTCAAATAGCCAAACTCAATTTATTATTTAAAAATAGAATTGCATTAAGAATGCTCAATAGTCCTTCCATTCTACTTGAGAAGCCATAACTCGTGGGGAAAATGGACTTTGAGCGCACTTAAGAAGGGATAGGAGAGCAGCATAAATCGTATGCATGTCCTTCCAGAGAGGCATTGATGTTTAAAACTCTTACAAATAATGGTTTATGGTAGTTGCTTTAGAATGAGAGATGAGTATGTTACTGCGCATGTATTTTTATGGTTTCATAAAGCTAACCTCTGCTTAAATGTATAAAGGGGTCATTGTGTGAACTAAATGACTTTTCTTCCCCTGGAGTGGGTTTTAAATATCTGAGCTTGGTAAACACTTCCTTGCTTGTCATTGTCCTGAATTCATAGGGACAATTTTGGAAGGGTTATTTTACCATTTGATCAATAATAATCAAAACAAAAATTAAACATATCCCTCTTTCTCCTTTGGTGCCAGCAACTTAAGCTTCACATAGATTTAAAGATGAAATCTTTATAATCTGAGGAATTTTCTCAGTAGCAGTGAGGAATTGCACACCTGTTAATGAATCCAATTGATCTAGTTTTTGCTGATTCGTCTACTCCTTAAGATTCTCCTTAACACACTTAAAAGATACCATCTACCAAGTAGGTGACTTAATGGTCGTTATGTATGGAGGTCCTCATTAACTCCTCTTTCAGACTGCTCAGCTGATGCACTCTGAGCTCCTGAGTGATGTTTCTGTTCCCAACTCAATATTTGCTGAATCAACTACTACATTCTGGATAGCATTCTGGCTGAAAAGATGACAAAGATGAATTATGTCTTAGTTTAGTTCCTCAAAGGGTTTCCAAACAAGATAGAAGTCAAGACGTAGATAAGTAGCCAGAATTCAGGCCAGAAGAGATGTCTAAACAAACGACCATAGACGGGCCAAAGGGAAACAGTTGGAGTAGCCCCCTAGTTCACTGGAGATGGCTTTTAAGACCCCCAAAGATCCCTGAAGCATAGATCGTACCAGCCCTGATATACAATGTATTTTCTCTGTATACACGTCTGTGATGCACTTTAATTTATATCAGGCACAGTAAGAGTGTATCAATGACTAATAATAAAATTGAAAAATAATACGTTCTACTAAAATCTATGTGAATGTGGTCTGTCTTCTCCTCCAGCCGTACCGCAGGTCTTGCCAACCTCAGCTTCAGTTTCTTTCTTTCCTTATCAGCTCAGAATTCTCACTTTTCACTCTTGCTTTCTGGCACTGCCAGCATCACAACTCCTACACGTCAGAACCGGTACTGAGTGAAATAAGGGTTGCTTGTCCAGCAGCCCTGGGAGGACAGCCAGGACGGCCACTGCGGAGCAGGCGGAACATACAGCATGGATATGCTGGTCACAGGATGACTCATGTCCCTGGGGGGATGGACAGGACCGTGCGAGATTCGTCACACTCTTCGGAGCGTGCACAGTTTAAAACTGAAGAGTTGTTTATTTCTGGAAGTTTCCATTCAATGTTTTTGCGCTGTGGCTGACGAAGGATGGCTGAACCACAGAAAATAAGATCTTGGGTAACAAGGGGCTACTGTGCTTTCTACGTCCGAGAGATCAAAGCATCCATGGAGGCGCTACCTGCTAGTGAGCGGGTTTCGGCAGGCAGGCCGCAGAGGAGCCTGAGGAGGAACAAGAGCCTGAAGTTGTGATATTTTGGGTCCACAGTGCTGCCTGATCGTGTGGACTTCCTCCCAGTACAATGACTCATCACCGTGACTTTCCCAACTGGCCCTGCAGCCGTGACCGACCAGCAGCACTTAGTGGGAGCCAGATGGCAGCTTCTGGAGCGCACAGACATGGCCTCAGGTACAATCTCACAGCTTCTAGTTTTACGACCTTGAACAGAGAGCATACTATTTGGATCTCAGTTTCTTGTCTTTGATATGAGAATGGCAAGAGTTGACTTCAAGTGCAACTGGGAAAAATGACTTTAAAACTCCCGTAGATGGCAAGTGCTAAGAGAACTACATAGAACGATGTACTACAAAAACAGTGTAAGAAGGAATTCTAGAAAATGTTCAGTTAACCCACAGGAAGGCAAGGAAAGAGCAACAAGATACAAACCAAAAGCAAATGATAAAATGGCAGGCTTAACCATATTAGCTCCAAACCCGAAGGGGTCCAGATGTCCATCAGTGGGTGAGCGGTTGATTAAAGCTACTGTGTGCCAGGGAATACTACTCAGCAGTTACAAGGAGGAGCCCCTCAAACAAATGACTAGGAAAGTCTCAGAAAAACCAGCCTGAGCAAAAAGAAAAGAAATCCCCAAAAGGTAATCCTAAAGGTTACTGATGGAATGATCCCATCTATGTAACATTCTGGAAATGACAACATTCTCAAAAGGGAGAATATATTAGTGGAATGATTTAATATTTGATCATGGTGATTAATTGATGTCTAGATTAATGGGTAAATAAATTATGGAATATGGACAATAGAATTCCTGCATTAAAAAGGAGATTCTGTTGTCTTCTAGAGCGTGGGTGAACTGAGGGCGTCACGCTACACAAAATAAGTCACTCACAGGAGGACAGATGATACATGGTTTACTTAGGGAGGCATTATCAAATCCATAGAGAGAATGCGACAGGCAGGTTTTGAGTGAAAAGGGAACATGGAATTACTACCTAGTGTTATGAGTTTCAGTTCCACCAGGTGGGAAGAGTTCCACGGGTGAATGAGCGAAGCGGGATGATGTCTGCCCCTCAGCTGTGCACCTAAGAAGGGCTAAGTCGGAGGCCTGGGGACAGTGTGCTTTCAACAGTTTCACGGTTTAAAAATTAAGTGGGCTTTCTAGAGGCTTGTGCTTGGAATGCTGGAAGAGCTGGGATGTGTCTCAGTGGAGAAGAACTTGCTAGAACACCAAGGCCTGATTCAATCCCCAGCACCCCTCTCCCCAGATGAAGGAAGGACAGACACTAAATTAAACTTAGCTTTAGTACCGATTTCTCCAGCACCCGCCTCTCTGAATTCATGTCTCTCACTTCTTTAGCTAGAACCTTGAATTTGGGAGGGATCCTGAAGCTCTGGGAGACCGGGTCTTGCACTCCTATTTTGTGTGTGTGCTGGACCCAAAGCCAAGGCCTGGCACAGGCTAAGTGCACTTTCTACCACACACGCCACTTCTTATTGTGCACAGGAATCAGAGAGGTTGGTGAGAGGACATTGGACATTTTTTTCCTATTTAGATAGAAGAAAGCCATTTCCTGGTATTCATAGATCTCTTTTCTTATTTGACAGCAAGTTTAAAGCATCCAAGTTTGATAAGATGATAAGCATTCCCATATTGTTGCCTGGTTACACTGGCATTAATATTCTTGAGGTAATGAAAAAAATGGAAGCGAATTATCTCCCCCCACCCCAGTAAGCATTGTGTCTAGTGGAGAATTTTCCTTTCAATTGTTTTAGTGGAAAATGCATTCAGTGTTCTTCATATTCTGTGCAGAGTTAACACATACTTGGCCATAGAAACGCGTGCTCACACATATCATAGGGACACGTTATCAGAAGGCAACTCCTTATTCTCTACTCTTGCATTTCCTGAAGAATACCTCGAGGGATTTGAACATATCATAAAAACATCGTATTGTTAAACAAGTTTGGGAAACTTTGAGTAAGCAACGATAAGCCTTTACTTATGACTGAACTTCTCAGACACCTTGTGCAATAATTTGTACTTTTCGCCTCCAAGCAGAAAATACAATAAGTTAAAATTCTCAGACTTATTTATCTGTTTTAACACTCACTCTTAGCCGCATGATCCCAGGGCTGCTGAAAGACCCTTGGAACACAGTGCATGCTGGGATTGGGATGGATGAGGCTGGGATATTCTACCCAGGAAGAAACCAGAAAAGTTCTTTGCTCGTTTTCCTCCTAAACAGGAGGAAGAGATGAATGCCAAGTTTTCCTTATAATAAAAATGTTGGTACTCTGTGATTTACACTAGGAAGATTTGAGAACCTTAGCTTGGGGAGGGGGTGATTCTCCTTTAACAGGTCAGTTGAGCATCAGACAGCCCATTAGAGGAGGTGAGAGAGGAGTGGACAGAAGGGAGAACCCAGGATTGGGAGAGCAAGGAGAGAGAGCAAGCTGTGGCTGAAATAACATCCCCAAAACATCCTTTTAAATTTGAATCAAAATTCAACCTGTAACAAATCAAACAGGAGGCAGATAAGAATTACACATTAAAAAGTATAAAGTTTTTCAAAAGACTTTAAATAAAGTTGAGTTACTGGTAAATACACTATGTTCTACTAGAGAAAATACAATATTGTAAAGATGCCAATTTTCCTAAATTGATGTAAAGATTCTGTGATTTCCAGATAAAATCTCATCAGGGATATTTTTGAAAATTGACAGTATTATTCTAAAATTTATATGGAAGATAAAATGGCCAGGAAATGCTAAGAGCTTTTAAAGAAGAAAAATGAGAAAAGCAGACTATTTAATCAGATATTAATACTTGTAATGAAGCTTTAGTAATTAACAGTAGTATTGGTCATGGAGAGACAAATCCATCAACAGAATTTGGGAAAGAATGCAAGCATAAATGAAACTTTGATATAGGAAAGAGGTGACATTGTGGATCAATTGGAATGGACTGTGAAAAAATGGAGCCGGAAGTACTTGGTTAGTTGTGTGGAGGGGAAACATGGCTTCAATTCATAAATGAACATAAAAACTGACTCCGTATTAATATTACGACCAAAAACAGGATTCGAGACTTTTGGAAGAAATTATATTCTGAAATATTTCTAAGGACTGCTTTTCTTAGAGAAGATTGAAAAAGTGGGAGGAAAGAAAGAGAACCTGGTAAATTATTACACATTAATATCAAGTATTGTTCTCAAAAGACATCTTAGAGAAAATATTTAAAAAAAAGAAATAACCTGGTGCAGTGGTGCATACCTGGAATCCCAGTAGCTCAGGAGGTTGAGGCAGGAGAATCACAAATTCAAAGCCAGTCTCTGCAACTTAGAGAGGCTCTACACAACTGGGTGAGACCTGTCTCAAGATAACAAATAAAAAGGGCTGGGGATGTGGCTCAGTGGTTAAGTGCCCCTGGGTTCAATCCCCAGTACCAAAAAGTAAACAAAAAAAAAAAAAAAAAGAAAAAGAAAAAACTATTTTAACATATAAAATAATTCAAAGAAGATTAAAATCAAGAATAGGTGTATGCAATGTGTGATCAGCAAAAACTAAGTAGTCTTGCATTGCTCACAACAGGAGAAGATGAAGATCAATACTACTTCCTCCACACTTATGGCAGAAGTGCACATTGAGTCAAATTCTTTGGAAAACAGCTTAGCATTGTCTAGAATTCAACATTTGTCTATGCCACGACTCAGCCTTTCTGCTTATGGTTTAAAGCTCGACACCTGGATACCTGCAGGAATATTAATCACAGTGCCTTCTTCCACAGGAAAGTAACCCAACCGTAAGCATCCCAAAGGCTTTGACAGAAGAAGACAGAATCAGGTTATATAGTCACAGTGGAATATTACATGGCACTAAAAACTCAATGAACTACATCTAAATACCACAGTGGATATAAATCTCAGTGCAGCCAGTTTGAATATAAAAGATTTTTAGGAGACTAAAAATAGTATTCCTGTAAAATGCACAATATAATTTTTAAACATGCATGTATGTGACATATACTTAACATTCATAAAGCAAGAAAAAAAGAAACATTTTCAAGAAATAGCTTTGACGGAAGAATGAATAGGTAATCATGGGGCCAGGTTTGGACAGGAGGATTATGAGTTATTGGGAATAATATAGTCTAGACTTAGGTGTTATCTATTTCATTTTTCCTAGTGAATAAATAAATGGGCTTTCAGTGGACCATTTATGGTACTGTTGATAGTCAGTGCAATTCAGAACCGCTGGTTTTCATAAGGAAAATAAAAAAATAATCACATTCTGCATTTAGAAGGTCCCACTGTCCCCATGAAAGCCATTATTAAAATGGAAACCGGCTGATTCATGAGGCTTCCAGGGCTTAGAAAGACTTTTTGTGCTGGTTCTACCTACAGAATATGAAGAGGTCTTTAGGAACTAACCTTCCTTGGTATGTGTGAAATCATAAAGAATCTTTTTAAGTGCTCGAGTAAGGACTTCCTGGGTGTCCATTGGAGATAAATTTGAATATCAGTAAAATATACTCTTTTTAAGAAGTCTTATTTTTACAGTAATCATCCTGCTTTGCAATCTGTCAATCACTGAATCAAACTCTTGCCCTGTTCTGAGGATGGAGGTCAGACCTGAGAAGACAGAGTTGTCTCTGGCACTGATCTTACCACTGAAGTGAAACTCAGCGCAAGCGGGCAGGCTTACCCTGAGCGGCGCTGAAATCGCCTCGAAGCCGAACCCCAGCCGTCTGAGCAGCAGGAGCTGAAAGGCACACTGAACTGTGGTTTCCCGAGTCAGACTGCTCATCACCGCTGGTTTCCAGTTACACTCGAGTGCCATCTCTGGCCTCCTTGGAATGCTTTAAAATGCTCCCTTTTCTGGCATGCGGGCCTGCCCCCGCCCCGCCCTTTCCATGGGCCTGGTCCAGCCTCCCTGGGTTAGGATTTTAATAGCTGCCTTTCTCAGTCAGGAAGCGGCTTAACTATGGTTCCTTCACGTTGGTAAAAATAGATCTTTCTGGGGACTAGGATCTCCATGTCAATTGAGAAGACCCCTGAGAAGCCCAAGGACAGACAGAAAACATCACAGTGCAAGAAAAGACAACCGTTTTATTTGATTGAGTGGTGATTTGTAGTTTAACTTCTGCAGTTTTTCCAATAGCCCAAAATAGAAGTAAAAGGCTAATTTTGATTTCATTTTAAAGTTACGATCTTTCCAGTCGGTTGCTCAAAGGCTAGGGTGTTATTAAATAATACAAAACAAAATTAAAGAAACCAAAACAAAATAAAAATCCAGTCCAGTGGAGAATGGATGAGCTGGTGCCTCTGAATATTCACTCTGACGAGGCAGACGGCCACTTGACGGCCACTTCATGTTCATTATGCCGTTCACTCCCATGTGTCCATCACCAGGTGATACCGCCGTTTACCAGTGACGAGTTCTGCTCCCTCTAATGTTGAAGTTTGAACACTAGAGAAGCAGCCAAGGCAAGCATACTATGCAGGTTTTATTTAAAGGTGATAATACAGACTTCTCCAGGGAGGGAGAAGGGGGCCATGGCTGATGTTCTAAAATCCCAAGAAGTGAGCGCACCCTACATCTTGTATAGGTTAAGGTCTCGCTTGTTCTCCAGTTCTCTCCCAGCTTATCTTTCCTTCCTGCCTAGTGACTCGGCCTGGTTTTGCAGGTGAGATGTAAAAAGTGAGAAGCGGATGGGGCAGGGGGGAGGGCCAAAGTGATTCAGCCAGGCAAGGGCCCAGGGGTATTGATTAGCAGCTCCTTGCCTGCAGTTCTTGATAAGGGCAGGGAAATTTGGTAATCCATGAGCTCTGGAGATCCTTTGCATTCCATTCTCCCAGGGCAGTCTCCAACTTCCAGAGGCAGATGGCTTTCATGGCCTCCATTTCCTGGATTTGACCTGATCCCCTATTTCTGCACTAATGGACTATCCCCAATTCTGGCTTCACAGGTAGCTTCTGTCTCGATGACACCAGGGATGTTGATTCAAATCTGCTAGAAGCACAGGTCCTTCCTTCAGAGTGTATATCTAATAGGATTTATTCCCTTACCTTAAGGATAAATCAAGATTTTAATATCATAAACCACAGAAAATTTTTTTAACATTATTCACTATAAAATGGAAGTTTGAATATCAAACTATTATGAAAAATAACTTTAGCCCCTTCTCTTTCTATTCAGCCATTTCTTTTTCTTTAGGATTTTCCCATGTGCTTAAAAATTATATAGATAAATCACACAGCCTTATGTTTCAGAGCATTACTACAGAAATGAAATCTAGAATATCTTTGTGAACCAACATTGCTGAAATATGTTTTTAATATCTCCCATTTATCCAAGACCATTTTGGACTATGAATTACCTTTAAGGCCATGGAACCGTTCAAACTGCAGCAATGCTTTGAGGACGAGGAGGAGCTCAAGTAGATCCCATTACGGATACAGCTCCAGTTTTATCCCCCGTCACACCTTCAGCCTGCCCATGGAGCAGGAGCGGGTCACAGGCCACACTGCTGGGAGGGCAGCCACGCTTGTCTTCAGTGCATTGCCAGCAGGTCTCCTTGCTGTGCAGGATCCCCGGAAGACCGGCTACCCCTGAGGCTTGCTTCTAGACCCTGAAGTGCAGGGAAATCCCAGACATTTATTCGGACTCGATTCCTCATGAAAGGCTTTCCTTCCTGTTGCAAGTTAGATATTTTGAAGAATTATTTAAAATTTATTTTTATTGTAAACAAATGGGGTACATCTTGTTTCTCAGTTTGTACATGAAGTAGAGGCGTACCCTTTGTGTAGTCATACATTTACCTAGGGTAAGGGTGTTTGATTCATTCTGTTATTTTTCCTTCCCCCCCACCCCTCCCACCCCTCTTTTCCCTCTATACAGTCCCTCCTTCCTCCATGCCTGCCCCCTCCCACCCCCCATTATGTGTCATCATCCGCTTATCAGCAAGATCATTCGTCCTTTGTTTTTTTTTTAAAAAAGACATAGCTCTAAGAAACACAGCGAGGGAGAAGGAGACCACAGGCCACGAGGCACTCATCCGTGAAGCCAATTTCATCACAACCTCAACAAAAGGTTAAACAGAGAAAAATCAAATGTGTCCAAGGAGAAGCCTGGGGCTGGGACGTGGGCCACATCTGTTGGCTTCCCATTTTGTTTCATTCCGAGTTGTCTTTGTGTTTCACTTGGAGTTCCTAGAGAATTCCACGTGAGGAAGGAAATGAAGGAGAGGACAAAACTAAGCACACCCACGGGAACAGGGACACTGCGAGGAAAGCAGGTGGAGGAGCGGCAACCATGGGCATGCACAGTCTGTGCCGGTGCCCGCCTTGTGCCCACCTTGTGCCCGCCTTCCTCCTGCCCACAATGTCAACGCCGCAGGCCGAACCTGCACTCTTGGTTCATGATGCTGAGCAAACACAGGAGAAGCCAAAGAGCAGACCTAGACACAAAGCCCGCTGTGGGGTTGATGTGTCCTGCCCCTCAGGTAGATGCGGGCCGTCGGGGTTGATGTGTCCCGCGACTCCCTCCTACCTTGCACGGTGCTGAGCTGAGGCGCTGAGCACAGTTCCTCTTCTTCACTGATTTGTGTGGCTTCCTTTCGGAGATCTCAGCCTCCCCAGGCCGTCAGTTTGATGATGCAGGTGACCACTGTTTCTCAGCACCCAGGGCAGAGGCTAGACCACCACCCGAGGCGCTGATCAACACCACTTAATCCATGACCCAGCAGATGGACAACAGGGACATGACAGCAGGGCACGTATTGAGTGCTGGATAATAATAAAGACGATCGTGATAGTGATAATGTTGAAATATTTAGATAACAGGGGGGAAAAAACCAAAGGTCGGTGCAAAATTGTACACCAAAACTGACCCAAGCGAAAACAGACTTTATATAACGGAAACCGACATCATGTTTCTCTTTTTGGTAAAATATGAATTTCATTCTCTCTCACATTCTTTTCAAATTTTCTAAAATGACCAAGTTTTTAATTTCAAGTATGAATGACCAAAGATACATTAAACACGGTCTGTGACGGTATTTGGGAGAAGTTTTTCAAGAGATCATAAAAGAGTAAGGGTGCCAGCAACTAGGAGGTTGAGGCGGAAGAGTCGAGAGTTCAAGGCCAGCCTTAGCAAGTTAGCTGGCCCTGTCTCTAAATAAATAAATGAATGAAGAAACTACATCAGGAGAAAAGGGCCAGGTGCAGCTCAGTGGTATAACACCCCGGGGTTCCATCCCCAGCACAAAAGAAGGGAAAGGCGGTTGCAGGATAAAGTTTGCAGGGTAAAGATCAGGCTCACATGCTAACCCGCCTCCAGGGCACGCCTGCCCCCCAATGTGAGAGGTTATCAGAGGTCACGATCATTAAAAACAAAAGTTTGGGGTAGCTAGTCTATCTCACTTAATAAATTCTACCTCGTAAGGCAAATTAGGCTTGATTCATAGGCCTCTTGATTTGGATTTATTTCATAGTCATTTGAATTCTTCATTGGACACATAATGAAGTTACTCTAAATAGTAGTGGAAGCTAGTTTATGTAAGAACATTACCATGTTTACATTCCTATATCCAGAGTCCTTGTTCTCCTGAGACATAAAGGGAGTTTCTTTTTTTTTAATTATAAATTTTCTATAAGCCAAAGAATGGTAGTGCACTTGAATTTTAGGGAATTCACTAAGGCTCACTAAGTATAGACCAACAAGAAAGCCAGCCAGTGTCCCGTTTTCCCTCGTTTCTCTACGAGAGCTTCAGACCGAGCACAGAGGTGGAAGCGCTGCAGAGTGAACTCTCACCCAGGTGCGCGTATTTGCCACTAATACCTCGTTTAGTGCCATCTGTCTCGTCCTCCTCCTGAAACTTATCGGTGGAACGCATCTTGTTCTGAGGTGAGTCTCAGCTCAACCCGAGCCCTTCTCTCTACGAATTTCAGCCTGCGTTGCTGCCCAGAAGTTGATATTTGCTTCGGATGAAACCTATAAACAATGAAAAGGGGAGGTGTGGCCTTCCAGCATCTGGATGTCACCTTCGCTCCAGAGCCTTCCTTCCTGGCCTTTGCCAGTTCATCCGATTGTCCTCCCAGGCGAACGTTGTTTGGATCTGAGACCCTGGAATCGTACAGAGCAAGCCTGGAAATCACAGGCGTGCCTCCGGGGAAGGCGCACTCACTCGGCGTGAGGGGCTTCAGGGTGGGCTGTTTCTGAGCGCACCATCAGTGTGTTCTTTTTTACTGCAGGGTGGTGTCCCCTGCGTGGTGGCCTGGGTTGTCGATGGGGTCCTCTGAAGCTGTGCCGGGCCTTTCCAGCTGTGGCTGCTCTGACTGAAGTCTAGAGTCGGTCATGGGCGGCACGGCCATGACTCGGTGACCCAGGGAACTCCGGTGGCTGGACTTGCCCGCAGAAGACTCCGGAGGTGGGCGCAAGCGAGCGGAGTCGGGGGAGGGGGCGGGGTGCCCAGGTCCTGGGAAGTGCTCTCGGCCTGGCCCGTTCAGAACAGATGCCAGGGATTGCCAACAGTGTTCAGAATCCATGAACAAATGTTTCCAGCCCCGAATATTGTTCCTTGGGAGAATTTCACCAGAAAGAGAAAAACCTAAAAAAAAAAAAAAAAAAAAAAAAAAAAAAGCAAGTAAACAAACAAACAAAAACAAAAACATCTGGTGAACGTTCAAGATTGAATGCACAGGAGCGTGGCATCCAACTCCAGCTTCCCTGGGCCGGCCCTGCAGCCGGGCGGGCCTTCTACCTGCCTTCCAGGGCCCGGGGTCTCTGTCCTCGGGACATCACAAGCTTGGCTCTGACAGACTTTCTTCAACCAGCTTCCAGAAACCCCAGAGAGACCTGGCCACTTAGCAATTGGGGAACTTTGGGCCCCATTGATGGCTGCTCTTGGCAGGCCAGTGGTAATTCACACAAAGGTAGAGCACATTCGTGACCCTCAAGGGCCGTTCTGAATGGATTAAAGCCACACAGGTGGTTCAATGACAAAAGTCTTCCAAGATGTATTTTCCTTCACCTCTAGAGTAAATATGCAACCATCCTGTGTAAATAATGAAAGAAAATCACACCGGTGAAAGGAAAGCACAGAGTTTTATGATTTGAAGCCAAATGAAATTGAATGAGGTGAAAAAGTCCCAACATCATAGGGACATAATGGATGCTTTTCTAAAATAAATTTAATTTTTTTATCTTCTAATATCCCTTCATAAAATTTAAAAAATTACCAAGACACTTTTCCCATGAGGTCTTGCTCTGTTAGTGGCCTGGGAGTTATCCACTCCTGAGAACTTGCTGCCTGACCTTGACTTCCCTCTATTAACTACAGCCAGGATTGCCCCTGAAAGGGAAGTTTAAATGCTCTCTCTCAGATTGCAGGAGGAAAATGAGGCCACAGTGAACGTGTTATCAGAGATGCAAGAGGGGCCGGAAGTGTAGACCCTGACTGCAGGGACCGTACACTACAGTTGAGTCCCAATCAGTCAACAAGGATGACAGCCCTAGACACGAGAAGGTTGAACAGGGGGTGGAGAGGGGATAAGGCCTGGAAATACAGCACACTCATCAGCAGCCGGCAAGCATCAGGAAAAGTCAGATCAAGGAACTGGTTAGGTCCAAAACAGGCCTTAGAGAACAGGCAGGGGGCCTATGGAGAGAGGAGAGGTCGCAAGACCACAGTAGGGACTTCTGTGGCATTTCCTGATACTCCTTTGTACTCTGGAAGTTAAATTTAAAAGCAGGTGCAACATATTCGTTTGTAGAGATTATTGGGTAGTTTATTAACTTGGATATTCTCTTTGCTCTTTGTACTGTAAGTCAACACAGATTTTACAGCCTTTGAATGATTAAGCAGTGTTTATTTCTGAGTCATCTGCATCGCTCTGATGTTACAGACAAGATGTCTTGCTAGATGTACGTATGAGCTGTTCGGGGTTCACTTTTGTAGAGGGTATGTCTGCCCTTGATATAGGAACATTTTGGGGGCAGGGGAGCTATTAAAGGATTTCTCATCAAGGAAGTATGTTTGTGTTACCCTAAGATGACTGCATGGATATCTCGAAAATTGTCTTCTGAGCTCACTGACCATATTTTCCTTTGCAGTAGATATCTTTTTGTTATTAAAAAGAAAGACGATGAAGAAATCAAGGAAGAAAGAGAAGAAAAATTAAACTTTCAGAATAAATCTGCATCCTTCCTTTAAATTTATATTGCGTTGATTCTTAAACATTGTCCATAAAATGAATCACTATATATGAAAGTATTTGAATCTTTGTACAAAATACTTAAAAGTTCTTACTTTCCTTTTAGATGTTTCATCTTCTGTCTTGTCAATTGCTTAGGCAGTCCTCAACAACTTAAGAAGGCTACTATTCTTTAACGGTTCAATTTAATTTTTCTTTACATGAGCAGAAAAGAATATGAAAGACTATATTGAAAAGGAGATTACTGGTCAGCAAAAGAAACCTGATTTTCAGAGGCAAATGTCTTATTCTCTTTTCCCCTAAGTCCCGTTTCTTCCTCTAAATTGTTTACCCCAGCAATTTAGATGCATAACTAATCTCAGTTTTAAAATCTGAAAACGAGGATTCTTAAACTCCATGATTTTTTTTTTTTCCTTTAGGTATGGATAGTTTATTTTTAATTATCAATCTGCCTGTTAAGTCAGATAATTGTGTAGCAATAATTAGATGTGCCAATATGAAAAATGTAAGAAAGTTGATACTTTTTTTTTTTTTAGGTTTGCAAATTTTTTTTTTTTTTTTTTTTTTCCTGTGCTGGGGATTGAACCCAGGGCCTTGCGCTTGCAAAGCAAGCACTCTACCAACTGAGCTATCTCCCAGCCCTGCAAATTTTTACTATAATTATAATCACAAAAGACCAAGACTATGCTAGTAATCTTTGAATTTTCTCATATCAATTTTAAAATTAGCATAGTAAATAAAATTAAGTAATGCCATGAATATTTAACTTACTTCTAGTGAATGTTTTCCTAAATTTCCCTGATGTTAATTAACCTTTTCTTTTAGGGGGAATCACCAGTTGGACATATTTCCAGTTATTTTTTCAAAGGTAAAAATTACTGTACCTCCTATAGCCTGAACATGTCTTCTTCAAATGTCCTACAGAGGCAAAGGTTCTATGGAATATGTAGTATAAGAAGGAAAAAAGGCAGCAGAAGTCTTGCTGAAGTCCTCTTCTTCTGAATTCATGCACTGTCTTCTTGCCAGGACAAGGAAAACCTCGGGTTCTATTCCCAAAGGCCGATAGTCGGGGACATAACCAAGTTCCACGCACTCGTTCAATGCTCAGCTACAGCTTATCTGCATTTTACGGTGCATACTGCTCCGCACTGCCGAAACTGCTCTTAGGAAGGAAGCCCTTGTTTCTCTAAACTCTGCCACAGCTACTGGAAGACAGTGCCCTGTGGTCCCCCCTCATGGGAATTCCCTGAACGGGAGAAAGAGGCTTTGTCCAGGCAGCTCCTCCGCCAGGGGCAGCTGCATCCATGGCTCCATAAGTGCGCGCCTGCCTTGCTCCTGCTCAGGGCCATTCTGGAGAGCCAGGTGGCTCTTCGTGGAGATTCTCCTGCCCTCCTGCCTGGCCCTGCTCCCCTTCCCTGTCTCACCAGGCGTGGATCCGAAGCATGCTTCTTCCCTCTTTTGCTGTGGGCTGATGCCCATCTCGGCATCTGCTTCTTGGGACACCCACCTCTGACAAGTGATGGTCCTCCAGAAGGTAGTAGAAAAAAGCACGTGTGATTTGGAAATGGGTCGCCTGCAATCCAGCTGGCAATAAGGACTCCTCTGTGGTTCACATAGAAGGACCCACAGCCTTGGCCAACTGGGATCCTCCATTGAGGAGAACGCATTAGCCAGTGTGACAGGCCAGGTGTTGGAGAACTATGGAGAGGATGGTAAATATGAGACCAGTGGACTTAAATTGCTATTGCTAAACTCCTTTGAAGTTCTGGGAGAAGAAAACAGAAAGTCGAGAGCCATTAATCAGCAATTAAATTTTTGTGTGGAAGCCAGAGGGTCTCGTGTATCCTCTACTAAGAGAGGAGCAAATGCCCTTAATCCTAAAAGTAGCCAAGTTCCAAGAAAGGTTTAAGTTAAGGCCAAGGTCTGTTCATTCTGCCATGTGCAGAGTCCTACTTGGGAAAGAATGGAATCCTGACATAGGGGACAGGGACGTTGGTGTTGATGCATGACAATCCTGAATCCCTGGCATTCCTGTGGACTGGCTGAGCCCACACAGAGTTATCATTCCCACTTACCAAGACGCCGCAGGGACCAGCAAGACATCTCGCTCCCCCACAAGCCCGGGTTGAGGATCTTCCCTAACCTTCCTCTTTGGCTGCTAGATCAATGATTTCTTCCCATCGTAAGTAGGAATATTCTGGGTCTGCTCAGGGAAAAAAGAGATGCTTTCCTGGAAGAACTTCAGGACTTAGCTATTATGTATTGGCAGGGCCAAGGAGATTTCTCATGGGTCTCGGGCTGCTGGGCTAAGTTGGATTAAAAAATATACTGAAGAGCAAAGGGTACACACACACAAATTTCATATTCTCCCCCCGCGGGCCTGTCCCTTTCTCCCGGAATACAGAATTTGGTGCACATATCCAGATGACTTTGAGAAGCACAGAAAAAGTGTTGGCTGGCGTTCAGTAAGGTGGAGGGTCAGAATTGCCCTCCAGGTGACGAAAGGAGGAGCTTGCATTTGGAGTGGATGTGAAACTCCACCCAGGGACCGGCAGGGTGGGCTGAGGGCCAGCCGGCACCTGTGAGTTGCTGAGAAGAGCCGCTCCTTTCTAGCCCCAGGCTGGCGTGGGACGTGTGTCCACAGAACTGGACTGTGGTTGCCAGGCAATGACAATAGCTTGTGACAACAGAGACCCAGTGGCAGGGTCAGCATGCAGGTAAGAGTTCAAAAAGGTCAGAGGCCTGTGTGGGGTCCCACGTCCAGTAAAGTAATACCAAAGTGTGCAATAAAGTCTAAAACAAGTACAATGAGGATGCGGACACGCCAGATAGGGATGGATTTGGACACTGAATAACATCAACAGAACCGAGGTCTCCCTAGTTTTCTCTAATATTATGCTCCAAGCATACATTGTTTCCTTCTCATTCCTATTACCTCATGGCCACAAAATGGCTGCCATGCTTCCAGAATCATTTTTGCATCAAAGAAAGGAAGAAGAAACAGGCTTCCTGATGCCATCTTCTAACTTAATCAGGAAGAGAAGGCATCCGTGAATGATCTCCTGATGGACTTATCTCTCCATTACAAATGTAAGTGCCTGCCTTGAGGCTACTCATCAGCCAAAGTGGATGAGATGACCTCAGCAGGCCTGCATCCATCATGGTTTTCAGGTGGAGAAGGAGCAGTGCCTGTTTCCTCCCTTCCTTCCCCCACTTTCTGAACACTCGAGGTTTTTAGCATTCAAGGAAATGGGAAATGACTTTGGGGCATGTAGTAAAGAGAGTCCGACCCTTTTAGCAAGAAGAAATATGATCCAGGAAGAAAGTCGTGGGGTAGGAGTAAAAACGGAAGCAAAGACGTGGGCAAAGTCAGGCTGGTGAATCTCATGATATGAAAAACTGCCAAGAGCGAGCGGGTAAGCGCATACAGGACTGGACTGCCTCAGGCCCTAACGAGAGGTTTTCCCCAATACTGAAGATAGGCCAGGGCCTCCTGATGTCCAGGGGGACGTCTAAACTAATGATGAGAAACGTGGTCAGAAAATAAATCCCAAGGGCTTAAAGTGAGTGAGCACGGAGGACCGAAACCATGGTGTCTTCAGAAAACGTCCTCTCCCCAGACTAAAAAGAATGCAAAAAGGGAAGTTGATCAGCTTAGATAAAGGAAGGGTCCCCTTAAAAGTGTCCCAAAGAGATAACAAGCTCAAAAGAAGAGTACAGGCACATTCTGTCCACCTGCAAGCCAGGAGCATGCGATGCGTTGGACAGAGCTGAGGCCTTCGTGGCCCGGCCCCTGCCCGCCGGGCCGGCGCTCCCCGAAGGCCTGCCACCCCCGTGGCATTCCAGGGCCACCGTTCACTGTCCCACAGCATCACTTCCCCCGGGACTCCACCCCAGTGGCCGGCAGCGTCTGGTCTGCACTGGCCTCCTCTGAGGGCGGTCGCGGTGCGTGTGGGGTGGACGTGGCCATGGGCGCTCTTGCTTGGACTCTTATCTTGCAGGATTCACAGAAGATCCAAGGTCAGGATTAGAGTCTGGAAAAGAGCAGAAGATCAGAGGGCGACTCCTTAAACTGCGGCCCTCTGAGAGTTCAGGGAGCCCGGGGCAGTGAGCAAGCCCAGCTCAGCAGGAAGTCCACCCCATGCTTCCAGGAGCCTGCGGACTCCCCACGGCTTCCCTCCGCAGCCCCAGGCCACCTGGACCTGGGCCTGGCTTTGAAAGGTGAAGTCAGTTAAGCCCTTATAACCAAGCAGGCACGTCCCCCAAGAGCAGAGGGGAAATCGACACCGGGATGCTGATGTGGAGCAGGGCTCCGGGGACAGAGCGGAGGCCGGGATGGAGGACGGGCTGGGCCGCTGGGCACAGTCCTTTGCACTGGCACCTTGTTGCCCTGGAGTGAGGTCAGTATCAGGGAAATGGAGAGCGTCCTTCACAGACGGGAACCTGGACCAAACGGCCAGCGGCCCTGCCCCGCGCAGGAGAGCTGTCCGCGGGGGTCTGCCTGGCTCCACGCCCTCCACATGCCTTGCATCTCTCACAGCTCAGCCTCGGGGTTCAGAGTCCAGAAAGCAGAAAAGAAGTAAAAGCGGAGTGAAGACATTTGGAAGGCAATTTCATAAGGGAGTCAGAAGGAATCGTGTAGGAAGAAAACACCCTTCCAGAAGGGATGAGTTAGACGCTCCACCAGCGCCTTAATGGGCCTGGGAGCTCTCTGAGGACCTGGAGCAACCTCCTGCAAGGCAGATAAAAGACATTTAATTCCGTTACTGCATCTGTGAGGACATATTTGATGAGGTGATAATAGTTATAGGGAGGAAAAAAGATCATTTTTATGTAAAATAAACTAAAATGAGGCTGAACAGCAAACTAACTTTCAGGATGTAAAAGCTTAGTCATATGGAGAACTATTCCTCTTGGAAGAAAATTGATAAAAATCCACATGCTGGAGTCTTTGGCAGAGCTCGGTTATAAAATGGAGCAATGAAGTAGCAAATTGGGCGAGCAGGGTGATGTGCCCTCCCTGGACGGAGCTTCGCTCTCAGCCCAGGGGGAGAGGCAGGAAGGAGCTGTTCTGTGATCTGCAGCACATCCGCACCGCCCTGAGATCCTCAATGGGGAAATGGCAAGTGCAGATGAAAAGCGCCCACGGTAAGTGTCAGTGCGTATTACTTAGAAGAAACTGGAAGCTGGACCGAGATTCCTTATTCTCGTTTTACCGATTTTAAGATCCATGCAGCTAAAGCGGCAGAGGGAGAAGGTGGCCGAGTCGGAGCCCGGTGGTCGCTTCCTGGCAGGCGCACCGCAGAACAGCTCTTCACTCAGCGAGCGCCTTCAGGACAACTCAGGACACAGGCCAGAGTGGCAGTGCGGGGTTTGTAGGAAAAGCTGGAAGATGTGCTCACCGAGGCAGGAAGGAGGGGCTTCCACACGACACCAGGCCCAACCCCAGGCGCCCGGCTGGGCGGGAGGCCTCCCGTTTGGAAGAGGGAGGGAGTAGACTTGAACCCCAGTACTGGACCAGGCCGCCTCCAGCAGCCGGTCCCCAGGCCTGGCCCGGAAGTGCATGAACAGAAGTAAAGCCCAGCGCCATCCCCTGTCCTGGGGAATCTGGAACTTGATCTCTGGAAGTTGAATGTGGAGCGGTGACAGCTGGGGCCAAGGCCTGTGGCCGGTGGGGTCCTGGAGAAAGCTTGACCAAGGGGCACTAAGGCACGGTCACTTGGAAACAACGTTCTGGTGTAGGATGTGTAAAGAACTAAAGTACCTTAACACCAAGACAAAGAAACAAACAAACAAATGGCCCATTAACAAATGGACATTTCTCAAAAGAAGAAAGACAGATGACCAATAAATACAGGAAAGCATGCTTAGCATGTCCAGCGATCAGGGGAAAGCAAATCAAAGCTCCCCTGAGGTTGCAACTCACTCCAGTCAGAATGGCAATCATCAAAACACAAATGACAATAAATGCTGGCACGGATACAGGAAAAGGATACACTCATATTTTGTTGGTGGGACTTCAAATTAGGGCAGCCACTCTGGAAAGCGGTATGGAGATTCCTCAGAAAGCTAGCAATGGAACCTCCGCGTGACCCAGCTATCCCTCTCCTTGGTTTCTATCCAAAAGATCTAAAGCCAGCATAGCCCAGCGAGACAGCCCATCTACCTTTACAGCAGCACAGTTCGTAGGGTCAAGCCGTGGAGCCAGCCTAGGTGCCCACCAGCAGATGAGGGTGTAAAGAAAGCAGGGTGCAGATCCACAATGGGGCGCTACTCAGCCTGAGGACAGAACGCATCGTGGCATTTGTTGGTAAGCTGGTGGAACTGGAGAACATCTGGCTGAGTAAAATACGCCAGCAGAAGTCAGACCAAAATAAGGGGGAAATGAAATAAAGAAGAGTGGAGCAGTCCAGGAAAACAGAGGAGGGTTCAGTGGAGCAGGGGAAGAGGGCAGGGAGGGGCAGGAGAAGGGAGAATGGAAGGAAGACTCTGATATCGCTCTCCCACGTGTGCGCACGACCGTACCACGGGACCCCACCTTCAGCTGCTCACAGGTTAATAAAGCCGCAAATAGTAGGAGAAAGATTGGTGAAGTCCTGGGGAGGGAGGGAGAGGGAGGGGGAGGGAGGGAAGCCCTGGGGACTGGATGAGGGCAGGTATACTTATGTCAAAATGATCATGTGTAACTAACATGAACCAATAAAAAATGAAAATAAATATCCCTTACTCCCCCAAATCCGACCAACTACCCAAAGATTTCTGAGCGAGCACTCCATTCTGTTCCATTGCCTGCGTGTCTGGGTATGAGGGTATCACGGTTTTGATTACCATAGCCATGTGATAATTAAACTCTGCTACACTAAAACAAATCAATAAATATTACGCAAATAAATGAACTCATACACATCTTGTAAAGATCCAGATCATTTCGTTTCTTCCAGAAAGAGAGACCATTTCACTGCCAGAAAGTGACTACTTGGCTTCTGTGGGTCTGATATGCACCCGTCCTAGCTATGGACAATATGGAAAAATACGGGACGTGGCGGCCTCACTGGAGGTCGGAAGAGCGAGGTTTACCCAGCTCCGCGCGGCCGCAGTGGGTCTTCTCCAGAGGATGCACAGCCTCGTGTCTTCTCGACAGTACAGACTTCTGGGTTCCAGGCTCTCTCATCAAGTAGCCTCAGTCTCCGTCCCAGAAACAGAAACCAGCAGGTTGCCGCTATTAACAGAGAAAAAGGGGAACATTTTGGGAGGGGTTGCTGCTTCACTAGGCCGTGATTTAAGGCTTTATTCCAAATCGTGCTGCCTTTGTTCCTGGTGTGTCGATGCCCAGGATGCTCAGATGGAGAACAGGGTATCTTCAGTGCAAACCATTCCTCTGCTGGGTCCTTAGCTACAATCTCTGGGCCTTCGCTGTCAGAATATTAAAACCAAACACTCCCCCACCAAAACAAAACATCCTACTGTGCTCTTGCACAGTAGGATGGCTGTAAGTAATAATACAGTGGACATTCCAAAAAGCTGTAAGAAAGGGTTTTGCAAAAAGATACACAACAGGGTTTGAGGAGACGGGGATATTTAACCTGATTTGGACAATCACACAGTGTATGCAGGTATAGAAACAATAAAGTGACCCCACTCAGATGAACAATATTTGTTTTATGTATCAATAATAAATTTAAATTTTCAAAAAAGGGGAAAAAGCTGTGAAAACTGCAAAAATAGATTCATACAGCTAAGATATGGTAATTCTCAGTACCTGCAGATAAAACATACAGCATGCATACATTTAACTCTATGGAAGAAATGCACATTTACCTAAGTCTTTTTGTTCAGGGTAGGCAAAGAAACCACCTACTTTCAGGCGAGAATGACTACTTATAAATATGCAGTGAATTTGTGTAATATTTGCAGAGCATGTTCTGAGATAGGCAGATTGGATAAATTTGCTAACCAAGGTGTTTCATATAACAAGGAAAATGCTCTACAAATATTCCGCAAACCATTGTCTTGTTTCATTGTTTGAAAATCAAAAGATTAAAAAACTATTAAACCAAGGCTTTGATTCAATTTGTACTTCAATGGGGAATAAGAAATATTTCAGAGCTCAAACATTCAATAATGGAGAAACACACTAAAAGTGAATACACTTTTTTTTATTAAAAAAAATCACTCAAATTTTTGATATAATCTCTGTACTCTCATGCAGTTGCACCTGGCTTCATGGTATGTTTTACTAAACTTGGAATTTAAATTAGGTGTAAGCATATGAACTCTCCTTTCTGATCTTTATGATAAAATTGAATATCTTGCCATGAAATTTGATTCTTTTAGATAAGGAAGAAATTTAGAAAGGATTAAGAAATTATATCATAGCCAATCACAGAAATTCTGAAATGATCACAGCACTAATTTACTATTTTAATGACTACTTCTCTCTCCCCTGCAGCCTCCCCAATCTTTCACAAGCAGTTTTTCTACTTCTTTTCCTTTGAGGAATAAATACTACAGTTAAATAAAAGAACGATAATAACACTTGGCAGGGTAAAGTCTAGTGCTGTTGGTCAAAACCCTTCGTGAGCTTAAAGTCATCTTTCATAAACAGGCTAGAAAATGATGCTGGCTCCCAGGTTTGGCGACTGTGTTGCACACTAAGGTATTGGACTCTAGGATTTAGGACTATTGTGTCTTCATTAGCTTGCTCTCAACTCTCCGTGTTTGGCCATGAGAAACCAAGAAATAATCTTTCTGGCACAATAATTACATAGTAAGAGAAGGGAGCAAAGACAAAGATCTTTTCCAATAATTCCCATCACTGAGATCAGAAGAAACTTGCTAGTTATTCCATATTCTAGTAATCATAGATCAGAAATTTCAGTGGTTAATACTGTATAAAATTTTTGGTATACAAATAAAAGATACTTCGATACTTCATTGCTGAAGTGTTTGTCCTTCTAAAATAAAAAAGGAACGGAGACATTAAAATCATTAGCTCTTCCAAACCAAATTCAATCAATTAACCATTTTAACATTTCTGTTTTGTATCTATTAACTGATAAATGGTAATGTGCTAATGTGTTTATGTCATAAATAATATGACATGTTACGATATTATGATATGAGTTGAAAAATGTTATTCACAGTAATCTTAATTTTTATATACTTTATTATACATTCATGATCAAATCTTGCAATTCATGATTTACAGGATAATTTAGTTTCAAGTATCTCACAACCAAATAGCTTTAAGTTAGCAAAATTAGGATATTTTTATAGTTGCATGAACAAAATATAAATAAAAAGTTATTTTATTAAAAAAAGTCTATCGTTTTGTTGAAAATTCCAACTTCAAGTGTTTACCCAGGTAGAAAACCTTCCTGAGTCCTTCTCTGTCAACCTTCTTCAAAATTCCAAAATCACCCACCACTTCAGCACTGCCTGTCACTGACCTCTGCTTAACTCTCCTCCTAGTATTTATCACCTCCTGATATGTTACAAAATGTATTCAATTTTTATTTTATGTGCTGCTGTGTCCACAGCCCCTGTGATATGCCTGTGACAGATCATAGTCGTTAAATACCTAATGAATGAATGGCCAACAGGCTCCAGTACAAAGTAAGAGCCTGCAGATTAATTCAAACGTTGAGAAGAGTTTCTTGAATTCAATGTCACTTCTTGAAACCAATCAGCTCTCTACTTCAGTAACAGACAACATAAGAAATTGAATTGAAACATTTCCACCAGGGCTTGTGAAACCTAGGTTGAGCCTACAAAAGATATGCAAGACTTTTTTTTTCCATAAAATTATTAAACCTTAGGGAAACAACTTCAAGGAGATTTAAATAAAAATACCATGTTTAAGGATTCAAGACTGCGTACGGCAAAGATGTCATGTCAGTTCTCCTCAAATTAATCACTAACATTCAAAAAATCCCTATCATTTTGTCAATACAAATATTACTGGGTAGTCTAACAGGCAAGAATAGCCCAGGAAATCTCTAGGACAGGAGACCAGGAGGGCAGATAATAGCAGCAGTGCCACCTGACAGACCAGTAAGTGCCTGGGAAGAGCCAGAAGACCAGGAGAACTAAGTAGAAAGCCCAGAAACTATCCTGGATTGTGTGCATTTTAACACATTAGAGGATCACATCCTATGTGGCTTTTCCAGCAGAAAAAAGAGAAACCGAATCTGCAGCTCACTTTACATTTAAAACATTACCTTCTGTATCCTGAAGACCTAAATATGAAAGGTCAAAAAAAAATATTTTTGAAAAAAGTTGTTGGAACTATCATAAAGAATTTGGGTAAAAGTTACTTTACATAAAATTTGAAAGATTTTTATAAACATGATACAAAATGTATGTCTCATAGGAAAAATGGAAATATTCATCTGCATTAAATTCTAAAACATGTGTTTGTCAAAACAGCACCAAGAAAATTTTTAAAACTCTGAGAAGGTAATTTTCACTCCTTATAATCACTGAAAACCTGATATCCAGAATATATGAACACAGAAATTGCTAAGAAAATGACATTAGGAAATTGGATAAAGGCCTAATAGAACATCTACAAAATGCAATTTTAGCTAATAATCATGAAAAGATGCTCAACTTTGCTAGCAATATAAAAAAGCAGTTAAAACTACTGGGATTCCCATACCTCGTCCAGTCATTAGAGAAGACAGTTAGAGTCCAACACCGTTCCCATTGGCAGGAGCGTGACACAGCAGGAACTCCTGCACACTGTCAATACGATGCACACTGTGGTCCAAGCACATTTAGAATTAGATTGGCATTCCGCAGGAAAGCTAAATACATATGACACTTGATCCAGGGATTCTATTCATGAACTAAATGCATAATAATATCAATAAAAATTATAGAAGTAAACAAAATGTCCATCAGTGGTCTAATGGAAAGTACACTGTAGAACAATCTGAAAATGGAATACTACCCAGCAGGGAGCTGATAAAGGAAGGCACTACCCCAGGCAGCTACCCAAACCTCCAGCAATGAAGCAGAACAAAGCAGGTGCTACCGAGAGGCATTTAAGTTTATAAAGTTCAAAAACAGGGATCTAGCCATAAGTGATGACTTTATTTAAAACCAAAGGAAATGTAAAGACCATCATCAAGTCAGCGTGACAGAGACCTCTGGGCGAACGGGAGACCGTCGGGGATGGGGGGTGGCGCAGGCCCTCTGTTTCTTCACCTCAACAGTGGAAACGTGTGTCTATGTTTTATTGAAACCCTTTAAGTGAACACACATACACTCTGTGTCGATGATATTTTTATAGCATTTCTACATTCTTCTGTGTAGATGGTATTTTTAATAAAGAAAATGGAAATTCCCCAGTGACACGAGTCATTTCTCCTACAGTCCCCAGATGAATTACCGTGCTTGTCCAAAAAGCTGCATCCAGATATGAAGTATTTGGTTATAATTTTTCTCACTCTAACACATTCCAGTTTTGAACTCTTGACTCTTCAAAATGTCAAATATAATTATAATGTGGTATTTTGTTTAAGCATGTGCAATTAAAAGGGCACCATTGAATTGTGGTACTACGTAAGGTTTTCCAACTGCGAGAGGTACAGAATATAACTTTATGGTGTATATTTGCTGCTGCTGAGGACAATTTCATAGGTTATATAATGTTAGAAGGTTCTCCTTCATCCTACCAAACTCTGCATCTGGGTTTACAGGTTTTAAGTGAATTCTAGTTTGGGAGAGAAGTCAAGTTTCGGCTTCCAGAACCCCAGGAAGAATTCCCTTAGGAAATATTCCCAGGCATGAAATAGGCAGTTTGAAGGCAGAGTTGTCAGAACATGATTGCTATTTCTTCATGGTTTTGTAGAAGTCAAGGTAGAATTTGGGCTGTTTGAAGAGAAAGACATCCTGTCCATTTGGTTAAATATGAGTGTCAGCAAGTAGAGAGAGTTCATAGCAACAAATGATAGTCCTACATGGCTTCTCCTACACTGTCTTTTACAGAAAGCTCTCCCACCCAATGTATTTCATATCTCAGCATTGTCTTTTTTCCCACGATCCCTAAGACTGTTCCATTTTGTAAAATGAGACATGTAACTTTGAGTTTTTCTCCCTAGATAGTTCATTCATACAAGATCCTGTGCAGAGTCCAGGGTTAAACACAGTATTTAGAAGTGTTTCCTCTCTTGCCACATCTTGCAAAACATACTTTCCTTGTTAGTTTATATATTTATGAATAGGCACATTTATCTGAAGATTCGAATTAATCATTATTTCCTGTGACATAGCATAAAATGGGCTTTTATTTTGACACTGGCTAGGACTACTGAAATCTAGCCCCTTTCTGTGTAAGTCATGAATATATTTTAAGACTATTTTGCAGTGAATATATAAGTAACTGTGCTTTCACCATGTAATACAATAGTCACAGTATTCACTGAAAAGCCATGGTCTAAATTTAATTCGACTTGGCAAAAGACACCATTCCTTCTATGGAGGATACAATCATTATGTATAGAAATTTACATAGGAAAATGTGCCTAATACCTCTTGAAGCTGGAGTTTAATATATGCAATCAAACTGGATCAAGATTTCTGCAAATACTCTATGGAAATTTAAAATATTTAGAGCAAAACTAACAATTCTTACTCAGACATCCATAAACATGTGAATGTATATGTGTGTACATGTCTACTTATTGGTTTATTTTTTGTTCACTTTGAATGATAAATTGTAATGAAGTCAGTCTGATTCCAAGAAAACAAAAAAAATATACGATCCTGTTGATATATGAAAATAGGTCCCTGTAAAACCTATTAAAATCTCCATATCTTATTGTTGTACTAATAGTGATGAATCAAAGTAAGTGATTTTATTATGATGTTTATATTTGTTTTGAGGACATCATATTGAAACATATTATAGGTATAAAATATATTGTATAATGTGTCATATGTATATAAAAGTATTTAGACCTTTTATGTACACCATAATAAATTTTCACAAAATAAACATACCTGCACACAGAGGACCTAAATCCAGAGACAGAATAATTCACACCCCCTTCCAGTCACTACTCTGTCCCCAGAAGAAGCCACCCTCTGACTTTGAGCACCATAGATTCACTCTGGCTGCCTTTGGACTCGGGTAAATGAAATCGCATGACACTCAGGTCTTCTTCCACTCAACATGAGGTTTGTGGGATTTATCCATGCTGCTTTGTATATTTGTACAAGTGTATTTTTCTCATATACATTGATGTTCAGCAGGAAATAATGATTTGAAGACATAGTCTGTGATGACTAGGTAGACTAAGCTAAAGTAGGAACGTTTCAAATACTCATGTGAGATTGACTCAAGCCCAGTCACTGAACAGGGCATGAAGGAGACGAGGAACTAGAGGAAACTAACAGCAGCAGTTCTTCTAATTCTTCCATCCTATACTGAAAAGCACACTCTCTGCCTCCGCTCAGGGGCAAACCTCTATCATCAGGCCATTTACTGTGTTTCTGATTTAGTCATCAGTTGGTCAGCTAGCCCTTTAAGCATAAGAGAAGAAGTATTAGTCCCCTTTTTTCTTACCCTTATCTCTTCCTGCCTGGCTTCTAGATGTGATTCCTGAGCCTCAGCAACCCTTCTAGGACCATAAAGAAGCGAGCGTGAAAGTTAAAAGGTAACACACTAAAGCCCCCAACTAGGATATTCAGAAACTTTTGGTTAACCGTTGATGTCTTAAAACAATCTTAAGACTCGTTGTTAAGTAAAAATCGAAATTTCCTCATGTTTTTGTACCAATATTTGAGTTTTCTGTTAACAAAGCTAAATAGCATACCTGATACACCACTCATCTAGAAAATTAAGATAGGCATAGGGAGTTGAAGAATCTTGCTTGGTCTCGGAATTACACCACATTTTACACTTCTTCTTCTTTTTTTTTTTATTGGACCTGGGATTGAACCCAGTGGCACTTGAACACTGCTCCATGTCACCAGCACTTTTTTATATTTTACTTTGACACAAGGTCTCCTAAGTTGCTGAGGTTGGCCTTGAACTTGTGATCCTCTGCCTCAGTCTCCCAAGTCATTGGGATTACGGGCGCACACTAAGTTCCTTAAACATCAACACGTTTGGCTGAAAGCGTGAGATTGGGCATCCAGTCTACAAATGAGTCCTGTTGATACAGTAAACACTTGAGATTCCTTCAGATGCTTGGTTTCTTTAAAGAATACTCTGAATTTCTTGCTACCATAGTGCAACTTGAGAAAACATTCAAATACTATAGTGTGGCCCCTGCTGAGCCACTGGTGGTAGGTGTGGCTAAAAAGCTGGTAGAAATCCCCAGCTCACGGTGGACTGCAAAGGTGCTTATCACACTGAAGGTAATAGAAAATGGCCTTTTACATCTGTCTTCAAAGAGGTACAGACCACTGTGATCAGAGTTTATGAAATGACTGTTGTCCCAGGAAGTATTTCCCACACAGACTCTTTCTTGGTCTCTAGTTTGGGAATTAGATTTGTGGGGAGGGAGGTGGAGATGCAAGTTCAAGAGCATGTAAGTCACTGTTCTTCCTCTTGAAAACCAATCACTCCTTTATTTACAGGTAATTATTCTTATTTGAACCACACGTCTCTTTTTCTCTCGCTGGTTTTCTGTGGCTGTGTCTACATCGGAATAAATTTGAATTTACGTTATGTGTTTTACGTTAGGCTTGCAACACTAATATTTAACAATTAGACAGATCTCTCTTGGTGCTGTTTCCTGAGCCCTTGGGAGTCTACCATGCAACAGAGCATTTTATTAGCAACTTCTGTTTCTTATGCTGAGATGAGACCATATGCTACAGAGCTGGCTTAAGCAATGCTGTCAGGAATGCACACTCCAGCTTCATTTTTAGTAACACTTAGTAGAAAAGCTGAGGAATCACAGCAAAATGCATATCAAAGCTCTTGCTTTTCTTCCTTGGAGAAACACTGGCTTTATGCAATTAAGGGTCTTATTAATGAGTTTTTATTATTTTATGTTTTATAGCCAACAAATCTGCCTTTCAGAGGCTTAAAGTACAATTGTACAGTATTTGTGAAGTTAAAAAAAAAATCTCTGGATGCTCCAATCTCCTACTTTTGTTGAGTCTAGAATACTCTAATGGACCTCACTCACAAACTAAAATCACTGTGGCATGAAAATGACGATATTCCAGAAAAGCCCAAAGCAGCAAATTATGAGTATTTTTTCTCCTTATAAATCACTGACTATAAACAGGGGTAATGTACCCAATATTTCCAAACCGATCTACTTTGTACATTTTCCAATTTATGTTAAAACTACAGTATTTCAATAAGTTTAGGGAGATGAATAGGAATATAAAGTCTCAGACATTTATTTATGGAAATAAATATGCATGAATATGCACATTTGCCCTGATGATGAGTTACGAGGCCACAGGGCCGTGGACACTGTCCGAGCGCCAGAAGAAAGCCTGGTGCAGACGGGAAGCTAGCCTCTGACCAGCCTGGCCCCACACCGGAGTCCTGTTGGTGAAGGTGCAAATTTATTTTCGACAATGAATCGAATGTCCTCTGCACAGATGGGGTTTTCTTTAACCCCACGGCGTGTCTTTTGCTGCTTACATTTCCTGGAACCTCTGTGTAACCAGTCCGTGAGTGCTGAAATGCCTCTTCATGAATGGCAGGCTCTAGAAGGGTTGGGATCTAACCGGGGAAACAGTACCTATTTGTAAGTCCGTCTAGGTGATGTGGACCTGTATTCCTGCCACAGACCGCCTCACAGAAGGGATTCTGGAGCCTTCTCCGGCCCCCGCCTCCCACGCCTGATGAAGGGGCCATGTGTGCAGCCCTGCAGGCCGGGGCTCTGCTAAGTGCTTCTGTCTCAGGACCAGCCGCGGAGTCTTCAGAGCAGAGCACACTGGGCACACTCTGGCAAGGAGAAAGAGGATAAGGGTCCCAGTTAATCAAGGACTGCAGAAGCTTCTCGCCATTGGGAGGAGCCAAATAAGACGTCGATGACTGCGAAATAGAATAAGAACGACCTCTGTGTGCCGTCAAATGAGGAAAGAGAGGTGGGGGCCAGGGGTGCGTGGTCTGCTACATGCCAGAGGGTGGGGTGGGGGGTGGGCAGGCACAAGGATGTTGGGGTAGCTCCGGATACTGGGACCTCTTGGTGTATTCAGCATTTAATTTTCAAAGGAATTATGTCAGTTATGTCCAATGCAACTGAGTGAAAAAGGGCAAGTCACCCCTCGCTCCCACCACCCCGGAGGCCACTGGGATACAGAGAATCTGCAGGTGGCTGCTGACGTGGCCCTGGCATCAGTCCATGATAGACTCTCAGTTTCTCAGGTTTCCCAAAGACTGGATGAGACGGAAACCCATGGAGATAATCAGAAGAATGTTCAAATCCCATTTACTATTTGAAGAAAATTATTGTAAAAAATCATAATTTATATGTTATTTAAAACCTGAAAATTAAGATAACTATCTGTGATATTTATATGCCCTTTGAGTTTTGATTGGCCAAGCAGAGCTTGGGCTTTATTTTTATCTTAAATAATTCGCCTACAATTGGTACCAGTGAAAAAGTGGCTTATGGTGCCTGGATATGGTCCCCTTGACGGACAGGAGTGCAAAGTTTGCGACTGAAAATCATAAACCAAATACAAGTGTCCACTTTCTCCTCAAACATACAACTGTACAAAAAGAATAAAGAAAAAATTCTGAAAAAGTCCAGGGTGGCTGCTATTCATGTGTATTTGACTTGTGTGAAATATCATTACAAAATAATTCTAAGTTTTGGTTCTTTATCAATTTCAAAATGCTATTAGCTTGAAAATGGGAGTGAATAGCAAGTTGTGTTTGCACTGTTGCTCAACAGTGGCACCAGTGTAGCTGTTAACAGAAACACCAGCTCTGGGTTCTTGAAATGGATAGCACAACATATTTGTTGTGCGATAGGTTCAGAGATGCATCTATTGCATGAAGTGTGACCAGCTGTACTGAGGCCATCGTGTCAGATGATCAGACAGTCCAAACAAATGAAGAAAGTGAAAGTCATTGACTGAGCCACTAACAAATCTGATTATCATTGTTAGTGATTAAAAAACACTAAAATGATTAAGAAAATATTGACTTATATTTGTTTACATGATACAAAGTTACAGAGAGGTTAGAAGAAATGCTGATGTCAGTTAAGGATCTCAACAGGAGACAGTCAACCCCAGATTTGTGGCCTCCTCTATTGACACTATGAGGCTGGAGGGGAGCAGCTGGGTGCCTTCAACCACAGGTGGTCCTCCTTCCGGCCCTTCACTCCTGGTGACAAAGGGCCAGCTACTGTGCACTTCCAAATTGCACCTCACAGCCACCCTGTCCCTCCTCCTGAGCTGGCGCTGCCCTTGTCTGGCCCTCCCCACATGCCCCCGGGGACATGGGGCTCACACCTCTTGAGCAAGCTTCCTCCCACCTCCAACATCCTAAAACTGCTTCTTGGAGCAAAAGTGATCAAGGTTTGCTAAGCGAGCACTCAGGGCCCGGAACCCACCTGGCGCCGGCCCCTCCGGCACGAGGCACAGGTCAGCAGCACCACTGGGCCATGCTGCAGCTGCTGGTTCCTGCAGCTCTTCCGCTCTCCCGGTGTGGGCTGGACATACCATCCAGAGTGTGTATCCTCTGACTTCTTCACCAGGTTTACTTGCGCCAGTTCTGTGAGATTCAGCAAGATGGTCACACCTTGAGGGAGAAAGCCATGACCCTCCTCTCCCACCCCTCACGCCCAGGCTGGGTTAGACATAGGTGGCTGGGTGCTCATAGCTGTTTCCAGAGTTTCCTGCCAGTTTCTGCCTCTCAGCGCTTACCTGTACTTTATTGTTGTAGTTGATTATCTTTCTGTCTTTAAGCCGTGGACTGTGAAATCCTCCCAAGGAGAGAAGCTGGGTCGGTCCTAGTCTTGGTGATTGCTCTGTACCATGACCCCAGGGCTTGCTAGAAGGAAAAGAAGGACCCAGAGAACTGAAATTCAGCACGGCAGGGTTATAAGGCAGCAAATGTAGGGAACATCACGAAGTCTCCAGCTCAGAAATCCATCTGGGGATTTGCCTTTCATTCCTTCTAAAAGGGTTTAAGAATCTGTTTGGCCGTGACTTGCCTGAATTGATGCAGGGATCATGTAAGAGGAACAGGTTTATGCAGAAGAAAATGAACACAGCCAATATCAAATGTGGCGGGCGAGACCCGGGGCCCAGGGTTATGCCACATGCATCCAAGATGGTGATTGGCAGAGAGCCAAAGGGCATGCTGAATGTGCCTTGAGAAAAACAGGAAGCATTTGCCATTGGCTGTATGATAATTAGTTTAGCCACTTAGCGCGTGGACAGATATATCTTACATGTGTGATTGAGCTTGTGATCGCTTGACCTTTAATAGGATTGGATGGACATATCTGATTACAATTGCTTATGCATGAGACTGCTTATATATTGAGGGTGTTATCCGAATAAAGTGGAAGCTGCTTCATGAACTTCTGAAGTGTACGTGTTGTTTGTTCCACTGGTCGGTGGCAAGCGGCAAGTAGTGGCCCGAACGGGGATCATTGAGCTCTCAGGTAAGTAATAAAGGAGAAAATTTTTCACTAGCACAGTCAACTAGCAGTCAACTAGCAGGTTTCCCTATTTGAGAAAATGGTAGCCTTAAGGTTTAACGGAAGGTTCCCCTAGTGAGGGAGTGTAACGGAAGGCTGTCCTAAGAGACAGCAAAGGACGTCCTATAGTGAATGAATATGTGTAAGGTGTTATTTGTGCTACCTTTTCTTGTTTGGTTTCTGTTTGTTGTTGTGGTGGTGATATGGACATTAGTTCATTTCTGTCTGACTTCCAAAAAACCAAAATTTCAAGAACAGTTAAGAGAAGGGGAAAAAATATTAGAAACTGTAAAAGAAGAACAATCAAGTCAAGCTTCTGAAAGAGAAAGTAGATGTTCAGACTCAGAACAGGGATGTGACTCTTAAGAACAGGAGCTATCTGAGACAGAGCTAGAAAAGAAGTTCTCTCAGTGGCATTTAACCCCTACTGCGCCACGCCTTCCGGTGTATAATCCAGATTACCACTTTTTTCCAAGTTGTAGGGGCTCATGTACTTGCTGCACAGGGGCGGCCCCCAGACAGTGGGCTGATGTAGAATCTCGATCAGTGT
The DNA here is from genome assembly GCF_902686455.1 of Sciurus vulgaris. Lineage (NCBI taxonomy): Eukaryota > Metazoa > Chordata > Mammalia > Rodentia > Sciuridae > Sciurus > Sciurus vulgaris. The sequence goes on from NC_136470.1 coordinate 141,835,760, forward strand.
TCCCAATATTCCCAGTATTTGAAGATGAAAACAAACAGAGATATCATCAAATATTAGATATAAAATCAGTAAAACAATTAAAAGAGGCAGTTATGTCCTATGGAGTACAAGCTGCATTTACCATTTCTTTATTAGAGAATGTTGTAAGTCAAAATCTTACTCTGACTGATTGGGGTGATTTAGCAAAGGCGTGTTTATCTGGGGGACAATATCTCATGTGGAAGGTGGCTAACCAGGAGTTATGCTCTGATACTGCCCGACAGAATGCAGTTGCAGGGAATTCTCAATGGAATCTAAACATGCTGACAGGCCAAGGACCATATGAAGGGCAAGGTAATCAGATTAATTTCCACCCTGTGTGTATCAACAAATTAGTGCTGCTGCCACTAAAGCTTGGAAAACGCTTTCAGGTGCTGGTGATCTTCAAGGACAGTTATCTAAAGTTATTCAAGGTCATAATGAACCCTATGCTAATTTTGTAGACAGATTGATTCAAACAGCAGGACGTATATTTGGAGATGTGGACCAGGCTATGCCTTTAGTCAAACAGCTTGCATATGAGCAAGCAAATAAATGGTGTGAAGAAGCAATAAGACCTTGGAAAAACAAAGACCTTGGAGCCTACTTACAGGCTTGTAGGGATATTAATGAGACTTTTATTCAAGGTCAGGTGATGACTGCAGCGCTTGCACAGGGTCTTAGAGGTAATACCAGCTCCCGCCCAGGCCAACAATGTTATCAATGTAAACAATTTGGACACATGAAAAAGGACTGCCCCCAGGGTCCTGTGCCAAAACTATGTCCCCGATGTATAAAGGGGAAACACTGGGCAAGTGACTGTAAATCAACTAGAGACAAAGATGGTAACCCTTTACCTCCAAAAAACAGGAATCAGGGCCCCTGGCCTCGGGGCCCACAAATATACGGGACTATCCAGTCTGTGCCTCGGACCCATTACCCCTTGACTCCCCAGTGAGACAAACAAGAGGAAGCGCAGGATTGGACCTCTATGCCTCCGCCAGAGCAGTATTAACTCCAGTGATGGGAGTACAACAAATACCAACTTCAGTTGTCATCCCATTACCTAAAGGAACAGTGGGATCAGTTCTGGGGAGGAGTTCTTCTGCTTTAAAAGGATTAAATATTGTCCCTGGAGTTATAGACCCTGATTTTACAGGAGAAATAAAAATCCTTACTTCTTCACCAAGAGGTGTAGCAATAATAGCTCAGGGTGATCACATAGCACAATTGTTGGTCTTACCCAGCTGCCCTGATCAATATCCATCAAAGAATATTATTAGGGGAAATAAAGAATTAGGTTCTACTGGCCAAAATAGGGCCGTGTTAACACTGGATTTAAAAGATAGATCTATGACAAAGTTAGTGATAGAAGGCAAAAGTTTTGAGGGCTTATTAGATACTGGGGCTGACAAAAGTATTATCAAAATTACAGAATGGCCCAAAGCCTGGCCACTTCAACAGGCAGATCAGACTTTAAGGGGATTGGGTATAGCTTCCAATCCTAACAAAAGTGCAGCCATATTAAAATGGAAGGATGAAGAAGGTCATAGTGGTACTGTCCAACCTTACATCCTCGAACATCTCCCGGTAAACTCGTGGGGGAGAGATATCATGGAACAGATGGATTTACATCTCACATCCGAGATCCCATGTAGTAATCCAAAAGCTAATCAAGTGATGTTAGCCCAAGGACACATACGGGGAAAAGGTCTTGGGAAAAATAGTCAAAGACCTATTTCACCCATTTTAGTTGCTCCAAAACAAGATAAAAAGGGATTGAATTTTCATTAGGGGCCACTGAAGCAATTAAAATAACATGGAAATCTGATAAAGCTGTCTGGGTCCCTCAGTGGCCCCTCTCAAAAGACAAATTAGAAGCTGCCCAGCAATTGGTTAACGAACAACTAGAGGCCGGACACATCAAACCATCCACCTCTCCTTTCAACACACCAATATTCATAATAAAAAAGAAATCAGGAAAATGGAGGCTATTACATGACCTAAGAGCAGTAAATTCTATAATGGAGCCCATGGGACCTATTCAATTAGGATTACCTACTTTATTGACTATCCCAGTTAATTGGCCCTCCACTGTAATTGACATAAAAGATTGTTTCTTTTCCATTCTGTTACATCCCTCAGACACCAAAAGGTTCACATTTACTGTGCCCTCACTTAATAACAGTTCTCCTAATAAAAGATATGAATGGATAGTCCTCCCAGAAGGCATGGCCAATAGCCCCACTATGTGTCAAATATATGTAGGCAAGGCTATTGAACCCATACGCCTAGCAAACCCTCAACTTTTAATCTATCATTATATAGATGATATTTTGCTAGCTCATAAGGAAAAACCTGTCTTAGAGCAATGTTATAATTCCTTACTAAAGTCACTGGAAAGATGGGGCTTACATATTGCCATTGATAAAGTACAAATGACAGACACCAAAAACTTCCTGGGATCTATCATAAATGCAACTATGGTTAAACCCATAAAAATTACAGTTTGGGTGGACAAACTTAGAACTTTAAATGATTTTCAAAAACTTTTGGGTAATATTAATTGGATTAGACCTTACCTTCATTTACCTACCTCAAGTTTGGGCCCCCTGTTTTGATATTCTTAAAGGTGATTCTGACCCCCTTTCTAAGTGGGTGCTTACCCCTATGGCTCGAACAGCTCTCAAGCTTGTTGAAACAGCTATGGAAAAGGCTCCTCTTGATCATATTGACCTAGCTAAGCCTTTATCATTCATTGTCTTGGCCACAAATAAGTTACCCACAGGAGTGTTTTGGCAGAAGGGTCCTATTCTATGGGTTCACATGAATTATGCCCCTAACAAGGTCTTATCCTTGTTTACTGAATCTGTGGCAGAATTAACCCTTAAGGCATTAAAAGTATCCCTTTCCACCTTTGGATCACATCCCTCAATAATCACTACTCCATATACTACTGATCAGATACAATATCTTATTAATAATTCAAATTCATGGGCTATAGTCTTTCTAGTACTTCTGCTTGTTTGACAATCATTTGCCATCTGATCCTCTTCTCCAATTCTGGAGTCAACATCCTATAATTTTTCCTAAAGTCACCCAAAAAGAACCTATTATAGGAGCTACCCTTATATTTACTGATGGATCAAAAAATGGTACGGGTGCTATTACCATAGATAATGTTACAGAAACATTGCTGTTTAATACTCTATCTGCACAACAAACGGAACTATTAGTAGCTATAGAAGTATTCAAAACCCACCATGAGCCTTTTAACCTATTCTCTGATAGCAAATGCGTTGTTAATGCTGTTCAAAATTTAGAATTAACTGGTCTGATCTCCCTCACCTCCACTATTACTAAATATTTACAATGCTTACAAAAACTTATCTGGGACAGAAAAGATCCTTTTTTTATTGGGCATGTTCGGGCTCATACTGGCCTTTCAGGTCCTTCCTCTAAGTTTACACAATGATCTAACAGACACGGCCACCAGAGACCCACACATCTTTAATATGCTTTAATATGCTTGAAAAACTTTTCATTCCAAATTTCACGTAAATGCTTCCACTCTACGTACATGCTATAAAATAACTAAGGCAACAGCTCGGGACATAGTCAAGTGTTGTGCTAAATGTGCTACACTTATTCCTAACCCCTCATTGGGAGTAAATCCAAAAGGGCTTCAGCCCAATCATATTTGGCAAATGGATGTAACTCATTATTCAGAATTTGGAGAACTACAATTCACCCATGTGTCAATAGATACCTTTTCAGGATTTATTATGGCCTCTGCTCATACTGGAGAAAAAACCAAAGATGTGATAACACACTGTTTACACTCCATCCTAGGAGTTCCCAAACAAATTAAAACAGATAATGGTCCTGGATATATGTTCCAGGCCTTTAAACAATGTTGTTCCACATTTGGTATTCAACATGTCACAGGAATTCCCTATAATCCTACTGGACAAAGCATTGTTGAGCGTGCCCATTTAACGCTTAAAAACATGCTTTATAAACAAAAAGGGGGAATAGGGACATCACACAGATCCCCAAAAGAAAAATTGTCTATTGCCTTGTTCATCTTAAATTTTTTAAATCTGGATTCTGAGGGTGGATTGGCTGATAAAAAGCATCTACCTCAAGTGCTCTGGAAGGACATTCTATCCGGACAATGGAAAGGCCCGGATCCGGTGTTAATCTGGACCTGAGGATCTGTTTGTGTTTTCCCACAGGACGCACAATCGCCGATTTGGGTGCTGGAGAGATTGGTCAAGGCCTCAACAGAGACCCCAAAGCAGGAAGAAGATGAGGAGGCTTCTCCCACTGATGGTGTTGGCGATTCCTCTCCAAGTTAATGGAGGAGACTCCTGTGAACTATGAGGGATAGTGAAGATGTGGCCCTATCCTGTACCCCTTCCAACTCTTCTATTCTATATCCTCCTATTTTTACAACAATTGGCCACATTTCTCCAGTCCGTTGTTCAATGGGGAAAAGAAAGGTTTGGGTTTTTGTCCATGGGAGGTCTATTGTGTGTTGTATCTGTTCTGTGCATATAGTGTTTATACAAAATGCATATACATCGGCGCAGAGAAACAGCCATTATTCACCAAGCTCTCGTTGCAATTGATGCTGGCTCATCCCCCCAGGTCTGGTTAAATATGCTGGACTGGTAGTCAAAGAGGGGAAAGATTCATGGGGAGCACATACCAACCTAAGACAGGAAATGAGGGCTCGAGCCCCATTGTCCGATGACAGGTAAGGATGTGGCTCCATCCTGGACAACCTAAGACAGGCACGGTCTCTTTTATAAACAGAAAGGGGGAAATGTGGTGGGCGAGACCCAGGGCCCAGGGTTATGCCACATGCATCCAAGATGGTGACTGGCAGAGAGCCAAAGGCGTGCTGAATGTGCCTTGAGAAAAACAGGAAGCATTTACCATTGGCTGTATGATAATTTGTTCAGCCGCCTAGCGCGTGGACAGATATATCTTACATGTGTGCTTGAGCTCGTGATCACTTGACCTTTAATAGGATTGGATGGACATATCTGGTTACAATTGCTTATGCATGAGACTGCTTATATATTGAGGGTGTTATCCGAATAAAGTGGAAGCTACTTCATGAACTTCTGAAGAGTATGTGTCCTTTGTCCCGCTGGTCGGCGGCAAGCAGCAATCAAACAAGTCTAAAGCTTGCAGCTGGTTGATTCTATGCAAGTTATGCAAACATGCAACTCCGTTTTTCTTTGCTATCCCAATACTTGACATGGAGGTCACGGATGACCCATCTTCCTCTGGGCAGGTTAAATGCGGTGGTCATGCTGAGAGTAGACATACCGAGGAAGCATCAGCTCGAGTTAAAGGAGCCCTGTACAGTGTCACCTTGTGGTCTCGTCTCCCACAGTCAACTCAGGACCAGAACTACTGAATGGAAAATTCCGGGAATAAATAACTCACAAGTTTGAAAATAACTTTTATTGTAGTATAGTGTTATAATGGTTCTTGTTTTTACTAGTAGTTATTGTTAGTCTCTGTCTGTGCCTGACTTATAAACTTCACCCCTGGTGTGTACGAATGGGAAGAACCCAGCGTACAGAGTCAGGCAGCCACAGGGTCTTGGAAGGTGTCCCTCTGATAAGAGGGGGGCTGTGCCTCAGGCACCACGGAGCTCTGGCCCTTCTCCAGAAAGTCGGCCTGCCCTCAGGCCCGATCCTCTGCGCCTCCTGCTTCTCGGGCTCAGGAATGCGGCGGGTGCGTTGGGCAGTAGTTCACAGTCAGACATAACCCTTCTGATGGCTCAGAGATGTTTTCCTAAGATCCTGACTGAGGAGAGAACATTGAATCCACATGTGCTGTCTCCTCTTGCTGCCGCCGACCTCCAGTCATCGACATCCGGTTCTGTCTTTAGTTTTTAGATTTTTTCCTTTCTTTCTGTTTTCATGTGCCTTTCCTGGTTTTTGAATCTTCCAGCAGATGCCAAGACCGCCTCGGTGCTGATCTTTCCTCCAGGGCTTTAGTTCACAGTGTGGAAGGGTCAACGGCTACCATCACTTTCCTCTGTGAAATAAAGGATGATCACTGGCTGTTTAAACAAGCATTTTTAAAGCTGCATTTTACATTTTTCTAATTGAAGAAGTACCTTTTACAAAATGATTGAGAAAACCTCTTGACTCCTCTGCTGATACCATCTCACCGTGGCTCAGGATGAGCGGGCAGGCTTTGTGCGGGTCGGGGTTCTTTCTGCCCATGCTGAGTCCATTCACTTCTAGGCTTGGTTTGAAATGCATGAGTGTGCTGGGGATGGAGGTTGGGGAACTAAGGACACCCTCTGAGTTCACTAGGAAGGAAACAAGAATCCAGTAGGACTTGCCTTGGAGTTATTATTATATTCACTCATGGTCACCTACCAAAATAAAAGGACCCTATATTTTGGGGGGAAAAAGGAATGATTAGAAGCTCTGATTAGCCATAATTTCTATCCTTAAAAAAGAACCAAAATATTCTGTTCAACCTTAAACCCATGTGAACTTCTTGAATCTCAGCTGCTTTTATTTTACAACTGGAAAGTACCAGACCCGCCCTGAAAAGCAAAACAACAGAAGATTACTTTATCCTTAAAAAAAAAAAAAAAAAAAACTCATTAAATAAATACTGGTTTTGAAAAGAAAATCCCAAGCTGCAGACATCCACACCCAATATCTAGTTAACCTAGGCCGAACGCCAGAGAAGAAGAGACAAAAAGAGAAGATGGATTCCAGCTTGCATCCACCTCATGACAGGCGTGGAGCACACCACCGGACCCAGCTGCCGAGAGCTTGCTTAGGACGCCAAGTGCTTCACTTCTTTGGCTCTAAGTAGTTAATGGACTTTTGTCGCCATGTTTGAGTATAAAGTGCTGCTTGAATGTTTCTCCTTGGTGTTCTCTCATTCCCCACCGATGACCAACGATCGAGAGAGGGTGGTCAGTTCCACCACGATGGCCTCCCGGGCTCCTTGGCTTCTTTACCTCAAGGGTGAGTGAGCGTTTACGTCCAGTCACACTCCCTCCTCACCGTCCTGCATTAAGAACATCAGCCCGGCAGGTACAGAGGGATCTGTGGACGCCTATGCCTCAAGTCTGCCGTCATCTCTTCAAACGTTTTAATGTTAATATGGAAAATCAAATCATTCTCTTCTTGTATTTACTAATTGATGTCTCTATGTTCCAGAATTCTCTTTTATGAAACTGATTTGTAATGCAGTATTATGAAATTCGTTATGAATGTAGAAACATACGATGGTGGACACACAGTCAGAGCTAGTGTGTATTGACTAGGCCATTGGTGACTTTCCTATTTGGGGAAAATAGAGTCCTAGCAAAATAGGTTTTGATGATAAGGGTGAGAGCTTTTCTCCACAGAACATCACCCAAATATTTTACACAATACCTATTGTTCAGAAGTCAGCTTTGTAAATAATATGGAGATGTGAAAGTTACTCCCCTAGGGGCTGCGAGGTGGGGTATCCTTCTAAAGGGTTGAGTGACATGCTGTCACCACAGCCTGGCTTACAGTTAAGTCACCTTCAAAGCAAACTCCAGAACTGGGGCTAGAGCTCAGGGGGAGCACTTGCCTGGCTTGCAGGAGGCCCTGGGTTCAGTTCCCAGCAGCGCGCGCGCGCACACACACACACACACACACACACACTCTACTCAGGACTTGAAGCAGAGATGAAATTGAGTTGGGTCTTCCAATTATGTTCTTTCTGGAAACTATCAGCCAGAGGATCCCACCCTGTTTTCATGTGCTACAGGATTCGTGTAGCCAACGATGAAAATGAGCAAAGATGAGACCCAGGAAAGGGGAACTATTTTAGTACCACGCCATCACCAGGCACTCTGGCGTCTGCAGGTTTTTTTAAGAAATGATTTTGTCTCATCTTATGAGCTTCTCGGGATTAGGAAATAAAAAGTTCAGAATACAGAAAGTAGTAAGTTAGGCATTAGAAATCAAACCTGCCAGACAATGCCAAGGATGTCAATCAGAATGACAGCAGCGTCTTAATGATGTGGGACGGACACATTCCCCGCCTACCTGTGCTCTGGTGTCCACCTTCTTTACCAGTGAGTCCAAACTGGCTACTCCAGTTGCCTTTCCAGAATTAACAGAATCATTTTAATCCTTGAGATGAATTTTTAAAAATTTTCCCTTTCTAGATCGAAGCATGAGAAATGCAACTTTAAAAACGCGACCTTGGTTTTCTTTCTTCTCTGTCTGCGCAAACCTGCTTCCAGCCTCTCGATGGGTCGCTCTGACGGGGTCTGACTGACGGACGGGCTTCAGGACGGAGCCGCCCATGCCGGATTCTCATACGCCGGGGTTGGAAGGAACCCTCACACGGCTTTGTCTGACTCCCTCATCTGCGAGCAGGACACGCAGGACCCCAGAGGTGGAGAACTGGCTCCAGGTGGCTGGGGCTGGGCAGTGGAAGGGTCGTTGAAGGCTGTGGGGGGAGACCTCTGGGAGGTGGGAAAGCTGCTTCTGTGCATTATTCCTTTAGCTGTTTGTTATGCAAATGCTCTTTAAAAGTGGCCTTTTCTCCTCCTGAACCATGGGAACAAGACTCACCAGGCTGGCCTCGGCAGTGCCAGCTGCTGTCACAGGCACAGGTATCCTTTCTTGGGCAAGGACTGGGGTACAGAATTTCTTGTCCTCTTGTCGTTTGCAGTACTTTGGATTATACCCAGGGCCTCCCGCATGCTGGATGGCGAGGGCTCTACTACGGAGCCACACCCCCAGTCCTCTTTGTGTTTGAAATTTTATCTTTGAGACAGGGTCTCACTAAGTTGGTGAAGCTGGCCTCCCACTTGTGATCCTCCTGCCACAGCCTCCTAAGTATCTAGGGTTACCAGTCTGTGTCACTCTGCCTAGCTCTTTGATGCTCTCGATGTACACAAAAATAAGGAACGACAGGCACTTGCTATTGTGATAGGTGGGACACCAACATGTAACCTTGACGATGCCAGTGATGTGGAGATGCAGGTGCAGAGAGGATTTCCTGCCGCAGGTAACAGCCCAGCTTCAGCCCGGCGGCAGGGCCGTGCACCGTCAGGGGGGCCGGGGTGCTCGCTGGCCCCCTGCAGCCCTGCCCAGAGCGTTCATCTCAATGCTGCTGAGGAATGACTTTGGCCACCCGCCTCCGATCCGGTCTTCCTTAGTTCCTGCCTGTTTTTAAGCCTAGCATTGGCTTTTCTGGAAACTCTGTGTGTGTCTGATAACATTTTGAGAATTCCTTTAAGATTTAACTCATTTGGGGTTAGTTTCAGTGGCTTCTAGTGAAAATGCTGGGGAGACATTACCTGGTTTGGGGGGACTCTTTGGTGAGTGCGCTTGCTGGCATTAGGCTCCACCATCAGACAAGTGTCCAGGGTGAGCTTAACTCCCAGCTGCCTGGGTCCTGCCTTCTCATACCAGCCTTTCCAGAATTGCATCTACGTAAGCAGCAGCTTGAGAGAGTAAGAGATTCCATTTGGGCTGAGGATGAGGCTCAGCGTGGAGTGTGTGCCCACCATGCACGAAGCCCTGGGTGGGCTCCATCCCCAACACTGAAGAATCCCCTCTCGTTCCTTTCCAGGTGGTACAATCAGACCTTCCTCCGCCAGGCAAGCTCCGCCAGGGCTTAATCGAAACTTCCCTCTGGTGTAGATCTTTTAAAATTTACTAAAGAATCTTCCGTGAAGTTTGAGTGTAGATCCTTTTCGTTGACTAACATTTTGTTATCTTCATGTATTTCCTCCCACCAAGCATCCCGGATCAGAAGGGCAGTGTTCGGGAACGCTGGATCAGAAGCCTGCAGGACACAGGACACAGTCTTTTTTCCTGATGGCTCGTCACTGTAGCAAGCACTCCATCCTTCTGGGCACCAGATTCCCCAGATGCAAAAAGTAGGGAGGCCAATGGGGAGATTTGCTCTATCTTCTTCTCAATTAACCAAAATTTGCAGCATGGGCCACCTTCTGATTAAACATGGATAAAAGGGGCAATCAGAGAAGACGGGGAAGTGTCAAGCCCTTGTTTTCTTTTGCGGAGCATGAAATAGAGCGAGTTAGCTTCAGTTTTCTATAGTTTTGCTCGATTAGATAATCATTGCCTTGAGAAGCCAAATACACTCAGTTCCAAAGTTTTAAAAGAATTCATTCATTAAAATGAAGGCTGGACCCAGGCATAGGTAGAGTGATATTTTTATTTTTATGAAGCACTGGACTTGTAACTTTCCAACATCTGTGAGGAGTTAAAAAACAATCAGTACCGTCCGTCGGTGACTCTGGAGCCAGCAGAACATGAGTCATGTTCAAGTGCTTTATGGTCCCACAAAGTCATCAAACAGATTCTCAAAAGTGTTTGCAGTAAGAACCGCGCCTCTTTTTTTTTTTTTTTTCTAGGCATGGAAAAACCACGTAAAATAGGCTCTCAATGAAGCTGTAATTGTAAGTAACAGACACATAATTTATTTTGAGAGACTGGGTTACCATTAGTACATAGTTGGACACATTTTAGTCTGTCTCAAAAATGCAAAAAACCTCCCTAATCATTTATAAAGAAAGGTCTCGATCTCCGCCCTGCACAGAATATGAAATATTAAGGATTCTAATAATAGGGATGTACTTGATGCTTTCTTTTCCAACACAATTTATTTGCTGTACACAGCCTCTGCTTTACATCTAGATGGGTGTGTTCTGCCCTCATTTCCACACGAGGCAACGGAACACCTTGCTCCTTCCAGCTACTGAAGTTGACTCTGGAGCCTTTTCCTCCCTATCTACTGTCCCCTTGGCAAGATGGGGTCCAGGACTTCCAGGTGCCTGTCGCCTCCCTGCCAAGCCTGCCACAATGCCACCCGAAGCCACCCTTTGTTGAAAGCTGACTGATAAAACTGCTGACCAACAGCTGGGATGGAGCAGTGCAGGGTGGGTATGAGGGAAGAGGCAGCTTAGCACCTGGCTCCCCTTGAGTGCTCCTAGAAGGTCGGAGGTCCATTCTGCTTCTAATGAAATCCTGGGAAGACACTGAATAAAGGCCAGCCTCCCGCGGCATGAAGACAGGGTGTGTTTAGACAGGCCCGATTCCCAGAAGGTACTTCATTTAGGCCCTAACCTGTCAAATTTCCTTAGGAAAGGAAAACGGCTTTGATTCAACTTTTCAAACTAAGAGTACAGGGGTGATCCCTGCTCCGGAGTCACCTGCAGCTGCACATGACAGACTCCATGACCTTCTGAAGAGGAGCGGGACTTCTTAAGAAAGTCTGGGGAGATGGGCAGGAAGTGTGACCCTCCTCAAAGACAGGCGCCCCAGCAGGGGTTTGGGAGGAAGCTCGCGCTGGAGGGGCAGCCAGCAAGGGGGCTGGAGGGCTCCCTCAGATCAGGGCTCCCGTCAGGCCTGGCTGCATGAACCCAGGCTGTCAGGCGGAGGTTGGCCACAGAGGTCCCGGCAGGACTTCAGCTTGCCCTGTGTCCTCAGCTCTGGTACAGGGACCCTGCGAGAGCAGGCAAGGTGGCTGTTTTACTCACTACGGGATCCCCAGCTCCTAGAGAGTCCCACACACGGAAGGAACTCAAGACACACTTCTCACAGGAGGGGAGCGGGGAGGAAGGAGGGAGGAGCAGAGTCCCACATTGGTGGGAGGACACCTGGGGTGTGTAGTCGTCAGGGTTCGACATGCATGAGTTTAAGGAACCTGTGTGTTGTGTGTACAGATGGGTCCACAGCATTCGGGGGTGGGGGGTAGAGTGACATGACAGTCCCACCCCCTACCCCACTCTCCCGAGGTTCCCTCTGCCCACTGACCTCCCTCTCAGGACTTAGCTCCCCTCTCCAGTACCCAGACCTGTCTGCTTGTCCAGTATGCTGCCTGAGACCTGGATGTAGCTGCTGGTCCTCAGCTGGTGTCCTGCATTCATTCTTGCAGTTCACCATGGATCTGTGACCGGCCCTGAGATACCAAGGCTGCATAAAACCAGGTGCTCCGGGCCCCCAGCAAACCCTCTATCTCAAGAATGCTCCAGGCTGGTCACTGCCCAGCTTCTAAAGTCCTGTGAGATTACGTTTTCAGAGGGGCCTAGAAGGTCACTGTGAGGAGCTGGCAGCAGCAGGGATTCAAGGACTGGGAAGAGGAGAAAGGGGGAAGTCGGTGGGGTCTGGGAGCCGGAGGGGGATGGGAACCGGAGTTCTCTACTGATCTTAAAGCCCGGCCCTGAGTGCCCCCTGTCCTGAAGGCTCCCCGTCCCAGCCTGGGACACATTTAGAGAAACCAGGCAAATTGCAAGCCCGTCTCAGTGATTTCTCACTACGCAATCAGTCACCCTGGTGTCCCCTGTGAACCTCCTGGTTTGCAAGCCCAAAAGGAAATGGTCCCTTCCAGACAGGACTGTTACTGCCGCCTGTCCTTGGCTGGGGAAAGAGGAGCCGCCCCTTCCTTCACGGCCCTGGGGCACGCTGACTGCTCCTCGTCCTTCTCCATAAACGGCCTTCAACACAGTGTGTGCCCTGTAGATTGTGATTGGGGTTAAGGGAGTCACGTCTGGAGTGCTACGCAGACAGCATGGCCGGGATGCACACAGCCATGATAAGAGGCGGCCCTGGGGACGTCATGATGATCATAACGCCACTGGCTGTACTGACAGGACCAGAAGTGCTCCCAGCTGCCCATCCGGAATCCGCGTGGCGTGGTGTTCAGGGGTTCCATGACCTCTGTGGCTGGTTGCAGAAGGGGAGGTAGACCCATCACAGAGACAGCCAGGCCTTGGTGGCTGGTGAAGGTCAGGGGGCGAGATGCCCAGGGCGTGGCAACCTGAGGGTGGAACTTGGAAGAGAAGAAGTGATTGAAAGAAGCACCTGAAGGGGGCGCCCAAGAACTGGACGCTGGACAGAGAGAAGCCCAGCGCCCCCAGCCCCACCCTGTCTCCTACTACCCGGTCCCGCCTGATCCTGGGGTCCCACACACACTCAGTGGCTTGTTTTAAATTGATCTGGGCGTAAGTGTTCTTTGTGTTTCTTGAGCCCAAAGGATCTTGACTGGGTTTTGAAAATACTTTTAAAGCATAATTAATCATAGTACAAAAAATGAGGTAGATATCATCCAGCTGCAGGACTTCCTTTCAAATGCGGTTCACAAATTTCAAGCAAAGCAGCTCTTCCAAACCTGGATGGACAGACTGTGAGCCCTGGGGTGTGATGGAGCGGCCTCCACGCAGGCCACCACCCGTCCACGTAGGCGGTTGCGGGGCAGCAGGGGCCTGAGCTGAGGGCCAGCGGCAGGGGAGGGGTGCAGGGGGAGGTGCCACGGGACGTCAGCACACAGGGTGGGGTGGTACATGGAGAGGCAGGAGGTCTGCCGGACATACACCTGGGTCCCTCCAGCTCCCTCCTCAAGACGGAAGTTCTCTTAAGATCAGAGTTCTTTTGATAGATGGAAATAGATTCCCAATTAAAACCTGGAAATACAAACTGGTAAAATTTAAAATTTTCTGCTTTTTGAAAAACAATTGAACAAAAGAAAGATATGTCCCAAAGAAAATGCTTCTGCGAACCTCCGTCTGAGGCCGCCATGGGCTCCCTCCATACGACACAGGGCCAGCCCTCTGCGGCCGGGGACGCCCCACACCTTGCAGTGCAGGCCGGCTCTGCCCCGGGGGGCCACAGGCAGGAGGGAAGAGGTTCTGTTTTGAGAGCTTTCGTCGGAGGGAGACGAAAACATCGACCATGACGTGTGTCCAAAACGTTCAAGCAAGAGTGACACATGACTGAGCGTGGATCCTGGTGATTAATGATGCACACTCCTCTTGGGGTGAAGGGGTGTCGACTCCCCAGGACGCCTGGGTCTCCATCTCAGCAAGGGTCTAGGAATTCAACCTATGTGGGACGTTTTCAAAACCACAAAAAGAAAAAAGGAAAAGAAAATCTTGGAGGATTAGATCACGTTCGTGACTTTTTGGAGTAGTGTTTAATCATTTGACTGTGGAAGTAAAGTCGTTAGAATGATGTACACTCATATTTTAATTTCCATAGACTAATGCGCTCTTAATTTTTCTTTTCTTTCCTTCTCTCTCTCTCTCTCTCTCTTTCTCTCTCTCTTTCTTTTTTTCTTTCTTTCCCTCCCTTCTTCTTTCTCTCAATTTTCAAGTCTGTTCTAATTAATTGACATAGGGTTAAACAGGTTTTGTTTAGTTTGGTTTGAAGGTGAAAATATTTCTTAAAAAGAGCCATGATACTTCACTGAAATGCATTTATTGCAAAAGTGGGTTCCTCAAGTTCAATTGTCTGCAGCAATAGGCAGGTAATGTGAATGAAGCAAGAAGCCAGGTGGGACTTGGCCTGCAGAAACACCACTTCTGGGTTTCAGTCTCAATGCTTAGCTTCTGCATCAGAGAGACTGTAAGGGGTTTTATTTATTCAAGAGAAACCTGACACTTACATTTTTATATTTTAAAAATCTTCAGTTTATTCAACTAAAAATAAAGGGTTTTCCCAAGGGGCAGGAGGGAGCGGGTTGCGATTATCACTGAGTAGTAGCCTTCCCTCTGGTACTTGCCTTCTGGTTCATTTTCAAAGGACCCTTGGATACTTCTGTGAAGTGTGAGTCTATTGTGTTCTATCTCTTGCTCTAAAGTCTTCAAATCGAAGAGTTTTTAAGGGAGACACACTTTCTTTCCATATCCTTCCTTAAGCTCCTGGAGACACCCAGTGAGTGCTATTTGGAACTCTAGCTCCAGTACAAAGAAGGACTCACTACTTCCGGTGTCAGCCCAGATGAGTAAGAGGTTTAGAGTAATTATCCATCCTTAGAATAAAACCAGAGCCAAGCAAACCGGAAACCAACAGCTATTCTTAGGGTCGTTGGAGAACTGAATTTTGAAAGCACACTGCTGCTGGAGACTGGGTAGGTGGGGTGGCCAGAGAGGTGCCTACCAAAGTACAGGAGCCGACCCCGGGGCTGTGGGTACTTTGCTTCACACAGCAAAGGGGGTGAACGTAGGAGACGGAGCTGTGTTTGCTAGTCAACTGATATTTAGGGAGAGAGGTGATTTTGGACTATCCTGTAGGTCCAGTGTGATCGCAGGGTCCTCGCGGGCGGAAGACAGAGGCAGGAGAGAGCTGCACAGATGTCCTGGGTCCACAGCAGTGGGCGACAGAGGGTCGAGTGGGCCATCCCAGGAGTGCAAGGGGCCTTGAGCAGTGAGGTGTTCCTGCTGCTCAGCTCCCTCCAGCCTTCCATCTTTGCTGAGAGGGTGAAGGAGAGGTACCCTGCAAGCCCAGAAGGTCACAGCCTAGAGAATGTCTGAGACTGAGTCCCGAGTATCTTCCCCTCCCCAACACCTCACGCCACACTGGCAGGACGCCCGTGTGACAGCAGAAAGTGCGTTCGAAAGAGCTGCAAGAGGGAGGCTCCATGAGGGGTGCACAGGAGACCAAGGTGCAGGGGGCCGAAAGCAGGAGACCAGAGGAGCACCGAGCCTCAGCACCCGCTGCTGCACAGAGACGACGCACAGTCTGAAGCCCGGCCAGATCAGCACAAATCAGGGCCAAGAGCTGGTCCCCAGACTCCCGTTTCTCGGTAGAGTACACCTGGCTTCCGACAGGAACTGTAAGGCACGCGGGAGAAGCAGCAGCATGAGAACTCAGGTGAGCACACAGGCTCCAACTGCAGAAAGGGAATTAAAAATAACCGTGATTAAAAATAGCGTGATACGTATGCTCAGGGCTCTGTGTCAATGTCCCAGGGTTGCCGTCACAAAATGCCAGTCTGGAGGGTTAAACAGCAGACATTGACTCTCCCACAGTTGTGGAGGATGGAAGGCAAGCGTCAAAGTGTCGTGGGGTTGTTCTGTCTGGCGTCTCCATGACTTGCAGGTGGCCACCTTCCTGCTGGTCCTCACATGACTGATCCTCTGCCTGAATCCTTCCCTGGTGCCCCTTTGGGTCTCAATTTTCTCTCCTTATAAGAACATCAACCAGATTGGATGAGGCTGACCCTAAAGGCCTCTTTCTAGCTTAACCTTCTCCTTAAATGTCCTCTCTACAAGACCAGTCACATTCTAAGTTCCTGGGGGCTGGGGCCCTCCTCAGAGGAACCTGGGGAAGGTGCACGATTTGGCTTATTCCTGGTTCTGATAAAAAGGAGAGGCTGTGAGAACACATCAGTCATATGAACAGAAAGATGGGGTCTACGCAAGAATCAAGGAAATTCAGAAACTGAATTCACTGTAGTAGGAGTGGAAATGGCTTTGCTGGGCCCCACAGCAGACAAGACCCAGTGGGCTTGAACAGTCACAGGGAGCTTTCCAAACCCAAGCACCAGGAAGAAAAAGGGTAAAGAGATATGAACTAGAACCCCCAGGAACTTCAGGGCTGTTTCCATAGGCATAACACACGTGCACTGAGAGCCCCGGAAGAAGAAGGAGTGCAGAGACGTCCCTGAAACAGTGACGGGCATCGAACCACACGGTGAGAAAGCTGGGAGAGCACCCAAAGTCCAACCACCCAGCCAACCACCCCAAACCAGCAGAGAAACCTAGTCTTCAAGCCTGTTGGAGTGCAGAAAGCCAAGGGCAGGAAGAAACCTCGAAATAGGAACTGGGTTATTTTTTGACTTATTAAGTATGACTTCAGACTTCTCATGAGAAATCATGCACACAAGAAGAGATGGGCTCAAATACGTGAAGTGTTGAAATAAGGAAAAAAGAGAAAACCAAGCAGCAATTCCATGTGCAGCACATGCATCCTCGAGAGTAAAGGAGAAATAAAGATTCTCTCAGACAAACAAAACCGAGAACCTCGTCACTCCTGTCCTACAAGTTTAAAGCTTTAAGAAGTTTGCCCAGAAGAAGGGGATAATTTAGGTGAGAAATTCAAAACTACAGAGAGAAGGAAATGAGTCAAGGATAAACAAAAGTAAAATAAAATGCGAGGCGTTTCATTCTGAGCTGAGTTAAAGAGCCTTTCAAAGCGATGATAACAATGAATTGGAAGGCGAGGCCTAGGTAACCATGGCCAGTGAGACCATTTCAGAAGGGCCGGTGAGGGAGGCGCGAGGAAGCCATGGCGTAAGTTCTGCCCCCTGGAAAGTGGTGACAATGATTTAAAGATAGATCTGGGCTCACTGAAAAGGGATGTTGGAAATTCTAAGGCGACCACTGAACAGATTTTGGAAAGAAGCACACTCAGTACAGAAGAGAGGTGATATGGAGTCACGTAGACTGTTCAGTGGAAAGCAGAGAAAACAGAAAAGGAGAATGACCACCAGGGGAAGAAGATTAAAAAAGATTGAAAACCGTTATAAACATGGAGATGTCAATCCAACAATAAATAACCACAATTACTTTAAATGTGAATTGTCTAATCACGTTGATTAAAAGTCACAGATTGTCAGAGTGGGCATAACACACACACACACACACACCACACACCTGACCTGGACAATGTATACAAAAACCCACCTTTACCCAGAGTTTTCAACTCTGTGGATATTCAACAAAATCGACTTGGTACTTATGCTAGGTTAGAAATCATACTCTAAATCTTCTCATATAATTTTAGTATTATTAGTATCATTATTGATGTTAATGATATCATTAATAATATTAAATAATATTATCACCAATCATTCCCATATGAATTTTCTCAAAAGTGTAGAACTCTAAAACTATAAATACTTATTTAAAAGATTCCTTGCATAGTATGTTTGTTGCTCAATTTGGGTTTGATAGCTGTCCCCCATGTGGGAGGGTGGGACATAACTGGTTAAATATGAAGACTGAGATGTTAAAGGTAGAATGGAGAAAGATGTTTCTTGCTAATGCTGGTCAATAGAAAGTTGGATTAGCTTTCTAATTTCTGGCAATGCTGACCTCAAAACAAGGGAAAATTTCAAGACTCCAAAGAAAAATAACTGCATTAGTCAGCTCCAGCTTCCATTGCCAAACCTCATAGATTCAGTGAGTAACAGAAGTAGTCACAAATAACACATGAGTCAAAGAAGACTCACAAGACATCAAAACACATTTTGAATGAAATTAAAAAGAAAATATGACTTATCAAAATGTGTAGGATGCAGTAAAAACTGCTCACAGAAGGAAATTCACAGGATTAAACACACATATCAGAACAGAAAGAGAAAAAGCTAAAGGATCAACAACCTCAGCATCCACCAGAAAACAAGAGAAGAAAGAACAACCTAGCCCAAAAGTAAACTGGAGGGAAGAAAGAATAATTATAGCAGAAACAGATGACATTTGAGAACAGGAAAACAACAGAGAACATCAATGAAATCAAAAGCTATTTCTTGAGAGTTTAATGAAATCGCTAACCCTCCTGCCAAGCTGACCAAGGGTGAAGGAAAGAAGAATCCAACTGTATTGAAATCAGACCGGAGTCAACATTGACATTCGCATGGAAACTAGCGGATAAGGAGAAAAGAATGAGTTACAAACAGATACAACAGACCAATCCCTTCAAGAACACCAGCCACCGAACTCAAGAATAAATGACAATTTGACTAAGTGTACATATAGGTCTGGTAATCACAAACATAAAGAAATAGCTGAATGAGCATAACATATAACTATATATAGTGTACAAATGTATACTAATTAATGGTAAATATCAGCACAATCATGTGTAACACTTTATAATTAAATTGAATTAATAATTTAAAACCTCTCAATAGGAAAGCACCAAGCCAAAATTGTTTCTTTGGTGAATTCTACAAACACTGAAAAAGAAATATATGAATTCTCTACAATCTCTTTCAGATATGAGTAGAAAGAATGCTTCCTAACTCATTCCATGAGGTCATTATCACCTTAATAACAAAATCAGATAAAAATATAACAAAAAATAGCATTACAAACCTATGTACCTCATGAACATAGATGCAGAAATCCTCAAAATGTATCAGCAAATTAAATCCAACAATTCAAAAAGGAATTATATGTTGTGACCAAGTGATACTTATTCCAGGTATGCATGGTTGGTACAGTATTTATACTTGCTCAGGGTAATTTAGCCCTTCAAGTGGTTAAAGAAGAAAAACCAGGTCAATGGGAACAGAAAAAGAATTTGACATAACCCAGTATCCATTCATGATAAACATGCTCAGAAAACTGGGAAGACCAGGAGACTTCCTGTAGTTGGTAAAGAAACCCTCAGGAACTGCACAGCTAACACCATACTTCATGGTCAGAGTCTGAGGCTTCTCCCTGTGACCAGAAGCAAAGCAAGAATGTCCTCTCCATGACTCCTGCTAGACATGGTGCCTCTGCAATAAGACAAGAAAAATCAGTGGAACCAATACAGATTGAAAAGAAAGAAAAAAATCATATCCACAGATAACATGGTTGCCTATTTAGAAATCCCAATGACAAAAAGGTTGTGTAACTAATAAGTGCACACTGAAAGATCAAAGGATAGAAGATTGATACAAAAAGGCAATTGATAACCTGTATACCAGCAGTGAACAACTGGTCTTTGAAATAAAGCAGCCCATTTATAATACACCCCAAGTTAAAATGCTTAGATATGAAAATAATGAAATATGTGTATGAACTGTCTGTGGGAAACAACAAAACACTGATGGCTAAACTCAAAGACCTTAATGAAAGAAGAGATATTATTTATACACATCATATGTGTATAAATTTTAGTATCATTAGTATCATTATTGATGTTAATGATATCATTAATAATATTAAATAATATTATCACCAATCATTCCATATGAATTTTCTCAAGAGTGTAGAACTCTAAAAGTATAAATACTTATTTAAAAGTTTAAAATCATAAATAATTTAAAAATTTAAAATCATAAATAGAGGGAAGGAAGGATGGAGGTGCTTACTTCGGAACATTCGATATTCAAAAATTTCCCTGTGTTTAAAATTAATTTCCATCCTTGTAAGAAATTTCAAAAATAAACTTCAGCTGAAGAAAAGGAAAAGTCATCAAACTGCCATGTGTTAAATAATTTTTCATCACATGAATATGGGAATAAAGATTTCGTTGAGGTAAACTATCAAGAATTTGAAATCTTGATCAGGACTATTTTCAAACATAAAACTTCATAAGTTATAGTATCAGAAGTCTATCATTAGAGTATTTGAGAATTATTTTAATTTTAGGTTTTATAAAATTATTTGATAACTATTAAAATCACTGCAGCATTTGCATTTTATTGTTATCCTAATGCTATAATAAGGAAAGTGTAATGAATGCTTACACGAATCTCCACTTATAGGTGCCTGAGTCTCCTTAGATTCGCCTTCAGGTGAATTATACATTTTATTGTACTTGACATGTACTTGATGTGAATTAGGGGATGTGCTCATTCAGGTCAGAGGCTTTTCCAGAACCAGCAACAAGGACCTCAGCCAGGACCCCATCAGAAATACAGCCCCTTGGGACATGCCTGGACTACGGAGTCAGAGACGGAGCCTGGGATTCACCCACAGGGGACTCAGATGCAGCCAGCGATTGAGCAACAGGGGCTTTCAGCAAAAAGAGGGCTGGGGTGGACCTGTGTTAAGCGGGTCCCCAAGTGCACAAGTTGGAAACCATGAGCCTGCAGCAGAGAGAGGGCAGGACTCTAGAGGTGAGAGGGACCAGAGGCTCCACCCTGGAGAGGGGGCGGGGCTCCTGGGAAGGGGCGGCCCCTCCCGTCTCTGCTGTGCGAGCTTCCCTGCCTTCCCACTTTCTGCCATGGGATGAGCAGCAGGAATGTCCTGGCCAGATGTGGACCTTGCGCATGCTAGGTGAGCGCTCTCCAAGAGGAGCTCTCTTCAGCTTCTGGCCAGATGTGGACCCCTCGACCTTGAACTTCCCATCGTCCACAACTGTACGAACAAAAGGAAGAACAACTTTTGCTCATTATAAATCACCCAGCCTCAGGTATTCTTCTATAGCAGCACAAAACCGACCAAGATACCTGGTGTGAGAATGCCTGGACCCTGGTTTTGCTTCCCAACGCTTGGTCAAGAAGGCTGGTGAGAAGCAGGAGGCCTGGAACGGCCCCCTCGAGGTCAGAGTGAGGAATAAATACCCAGGAGCAGACGCTGAAAACCGACTTCCTAAGCTGGGGGCTGGGGAGGGGCAGCTCAGCCCGGGCACTCAGGGAGGCCCAGGGAACTTCCTGCACCCTCAGACAACTCCAGGGAGGTGCAGGGAAGGAGAGAAATGTGTAGAAAAGGCTGAAGCTTGCACTCAGAGTGCAAGCTTTACTGAAATGAAGTGTCTTCAGCCAACAAGCCCACACCCTCTTCAGGCCCCAACACGGACCAGCTGACCCAGCTCACGAAGTCCCAGATCAATTTCAAAAGAAAAAAATTTTTGCAAAGCCGTACAGAGAGGACAGGCTGCAACAAACCACATAAAGTTACCTGATGTTTGATTTTGTTATTTAGAAAATATTTCAAATAAAATATTTGAAATAAAATATTGCTCCAGATCGCCTTTGTCAAACAGCTTCTCAAACATGAAAGCTGCTATGGATTTAATGAAAGACGTTCACTCTCAGTGGTCAGAGATGACGCAGTGACAAACTAAGACCACGCGAGGGCAGCAGAAGCACATTTCTTCCTACAGGCTGCGGGTTAGTGCTTGATAAGCTTCAAAACTCAGCCCTGGGCAGGAACACCTGTTTCCTACTCTTACCTTTGTTGACAGTTATTCTCTCCCACGTGCCTGATTAATATTCCTGGAGAGTGTCTTCAGCGTAACTGAAATAACAAAATGTTTTGCACACTTACTCTCTTGGTCTCTTTCATCAGGAATATTTTTCCATGTCTTAAAAGAAGGTCGAATGTTTTCTCTGATAAGTGGATGACGATATATAACGGGGGGAAGGGGGGGGGAGAGAAGAATGAAGGAACTTTGGATGGTGTGGAGGAAAATGGGGTGGGGGGGGTGGGGGACAGATAGTAGACTGACACAGGCAGAATCACCCTGTGTACCTGTATGATTACATGAATGGTGTGAATCTTCATTGTGTACAACCACAGAAGTGAAAAGTTGCACCCCATTTGTGTACCATGAATCAAAATGCAGTCTGTAAAATAATTTAATTTTAAAAAAAGAAAATGGAAAATAAATAAATAAATATGAAAAATGGCTTAAGTAAGTCATGGGCTCAATTTTTCACCTCAAATGATATTTTGAGTTCCTGGAAGTGTCTTCCAAATCCCATGCATAGGCGTGGGCATGCACATTGTGTGAGTGTGTGTGAGTGTGTGTGCATGTCCACCCGGAGACGCTAGAGTAATAATAAAACTGGCCGCAGGCCCCGGGGGGCGAGCAGGTGGAGCCCTTCTGGACCCTGGTAGCGCCTTTGCTTTCCCGATAGAGTCCTGTGGGTCCACTGTGCGCCACTTTGGGTAACATCTTGGGCAAGTGCCATCCTTCTTCAGATGTTAAAAAGAAGTTTCCAAGTTACTGTCATCCCCCCTCCAAGAAATGTTGCATTTTCTGTCATTAGGAAACCTAGCTCCGTTCGAAAGACCAGTTCCCACATATTTGTGGAGTATAATGATAAGAATTAAAATTTATGTTTTCCATATATAAATACACAGTAACTCATTTTCATTCACTTATCAAGCGTTACAAATATCCTTTTCATTTTTTTTATATATAACAGCCAATGTTGAATGTGGTAACTAGTCAGCTATTTGCCAAATTTTATTGCTTAAGTTTCTGGGAATTTCATGTAGATGGTAAGTCTATTTTAGGAAATTCTGAAGAGAAACTCTATTCAGTTCAAAGCTACTGTCAGTATGAAATAACCTAGCTAAGTTAATTGGGGATTTATCGTGGGCTCTGTGGACAATACAACTTCTCTGCGCCACTGCTTGGGAGTTCCCAGTGGAGAACACACACTGGCCCTGTGTCCATGGAAATTTTACTTGTAGATTCAAACCCAAGGGAAATAAGAACACGTGTCCACTAACAGACAAGAATGTCCCTGCATCTCCACTCACATAATGAGAAGCTAGGAAAGATGACAAATGGGCACCTGGCACTCACTACTGTGTGGGGCGGAGGAGACCTGGGCAGTGTCCTGCCAATAAGGACCGCCAGCCGTGTCTGCGTGGACCACAGAGACTCGTAGATGGGTATGAATTTTTCTTTTCTATGGTAGAAATAGATGACCATGAATTTAGTGGCTTACAGCAAAATTTAGTGGTTTATTCTCCCTTTTCACCGGGGTCTGAAAGGGGTCGGTTGAACTTTGCTGAGCATGGCGTTTATGAAGTGGCTCATAATGTGGTTCCGTTGTCCAGCCTTGACCCTCTGGTTCTGAGCACGGGAAAGACAGGGCATACCCATTACAGAGTTCCATGGCTGGATCGTCTCCAGACAGGCTGACTAGCCAGGTCATATTTTCCTGAGGGCAAAGAGTGGCAGCAGATGTAAATGTCATCTGCCTTATCACGCCTGCTGGCCGGCGTGGCTCCGACCCACTGCCTCCCTGGACCACTGAATCATCACATGCCGTCACTCAGACGGGGCAGGACCCTGTCATGAGTCATGATCATGTCTGCCATGCGAGGAGCTTGCTCACCTCAGCAGCTTGCTCCCCTCCCCTCCACTCTCCCCGTACCTGCAAATCCGCCCCATGGACCCTCTGACTGGTCCTCCACTCCCACCTGGAAGAGGCTGGATTCACAGTTGTCCACTCTCAGTGGCTATCACTATAATCCCTGGGGAAGCCCCAGATTCCCACTCGTGTCTGCCCACCCTCGCTCTCCGAGGCCCATCCTGGTGGACTTTACTCCCAGGCTGAAGAGGGCACCAGGGGTCTGAGGCCACCTGGCCTAACAAGGTGTTTGCCTTTCCTGGCTGAAGTCTGGCCAGGAACCAGTGTCAAACTCATAGCTGTGAGGCTGACGGTAAGTCCTAGGCCACCCAGTCTAGGACGCAAGGACCCCGTGAGACTGTCACCGCTGATCCACTCTTGCAAAGGCTCTCTGTCACACAATTCAGAAACCTATCAGGTAACCCACTTCATGGAAGAAAGTTCTAGCTTAGGAACAGGGCCTGCAGCTTTGATCATTTACTGGACACCAGACGTCCCTTCTCCAGTTGTTTAATTTTAAGAACGTAAACACCACTCTTAAAATTTCTAGGTCAGCATCAACAATGGTTGAGTCATACTTACTGAAATCAGCGGAATTCTAATGGAGATATGCTGATTAAAAGAGGTTCTGAACCCTGAGCACTGAAGTCACCTGGAAAATTTTTTAAAAGGAAAACAGATTATTGAATCAGAATTTCTAATTCAAAAAAAATCTCACCAGTTGGTCCTCACAGTCACCCAAGCCCGGGAATCCCAGCTCGAGGGATTGGAAGACCTTCGCAGGGGTTCCCTGGGCTGTGGGGCCCTCTCCCCTCACAGCTCCGGGGCATCTGCCACAGCCGGGAGGGGTTCAGACATGGTTTTGACCTTAAACCTCAGTTAAACTCCCAAAGCACAGAGACTTCTGCAAGCATCCTGGAAGGAGGTCAGCAGACAGGGGCAGCATGCCCTGATGAGAAACTGCTTCTAATGCACAGCCAACAGGGGCAGAGTTTCTGCAGAACCAACACTTCTCAGGGGAGGATTTGGTTCTGCTTCCTTGGGATGGTCTTAACGCTCTAAGAACTCAGTTATTCCCTTCAAATTCTTCCCCAATACAATCATATTATCTAAACATTAAAAGACCTTCAAATGCCACCTATATTGGTCACTGGTAGGTAGCTGGGATCTGGAGAAATACCAATTCATTGTTTCAGATGCTGCAAGAATTCTTCTGGACAAACGCTCAATTCTTGTCACCTCCTTGAGCTTCAGAATAGCCATTCCTTAAATCTCACAGCGAGAACCACTGTCTCTACCAGAATCCCAGGACATGCCAACATTAGATATATGCCATTCATTTAGTGTATCACTAATACCTGTTTTTAATTTTTCTAGATTTCTCAAGACTCCTTTAGAAAAAAAGCTCAGTTCTGTGAGGGCCAGAACTTCACTTACTGGAGGGTCAGACATCTCATCATTTCAGAAGGTACTGGATGCCCCCCAAAGCCCACCTCAGTCCTACAGCATAGCCGTCCCCATGGGGGAGAGTCCTTGTTCTTCCTTCCCTGCCTGGTTCCAGACTGTTGCTGAAGCCAGTTGTCTCAACCCAGCTTTCAGGACGCTCCCCTTTGAGACCCCTGGCTGAAACACATGGAAATGACTTCTCAGTGCCTATGACCTCAGTCATTCTTCACAGCCATTTGGTCAGTCTGGGCCTATTCGCTCAGTTGGAAAATTGACAGAACTTTATAATTCAAAGCTTCGGCTGCCACAGGCCTATATTCTTCCTCTTCTCCTCCCAAGTCCTCCAAGTGGAGATGTGGTATTAGGAAAGGGAAGCAACAACCTTTGTACTTCACTTGCGGCTGCCTCTGGTCTTTGGCAGCCTGCAGGTGACGCCTCCTCCGAGGGTCCTGAGGCCACAGGTGTGCGTCCTCTGGAGGAGCCCTGTGCTCTCAGCAGACGCTTCCCACCTCTGCAGATCCAAGCCTCCTGGGAGTCTCACCTCAATGGCGGCTTCCTGGACTGAGCCAGCAAGATGGTGCAGCCTGGTGTCCCTCCACTGAGAGGAAGCTCACCCTTTCTCCCAGGCCCACGCGGCTGCCCTGCCGTTGACTCTGTCGTCTCTCTGCCGCTTGGATTCATGCAGCAAGCTCTTAACCCTCCCAGACTTGAGTTGCTGCCTTTGTGTGTGCATTTGGACATCCAGGGGTACGAGTCTGCTTCCCTGACATTCTTCTTATTGTGTCCTTCCCTAAAATCAATGTTGTCTTCGTCATTGGTCACGTAACAGAAAACTTTGTCCTCTGATGGTCCTGGTTTGGTCCTCTGCTTCACAAACTTCCTTTGAGAGAGAAACCCACCGGCCTGTTCTGAGTCAGACACTGAACGGCTGCGGCTGAGGAGGCAGGATCATAGTGTCCTCGTCTGCTTATGCTTCTGTGAGACCTTGGGGAGACGGCGTAACTTACACACCTGTCACTCACTGACACGCAGGATGAGAAGACCGAGATCCAGGTGCCAGGAGATTCGGCGCTTGGTGAGGGTCTGCTCTTCAGGGACAGTGTCTTGTTACTGTGCCACTCACGGGGGAAGTGACGAGAAGCTCCCTGAGCCTCTTTCACAAGGTGCGGATCCCACTCAAAGTTGGGATGCTCCGGACCAACTTGCCTCCAAAGGCCCTCCCTCTCAGGGATGGAGCGTGTACTGAGTTCCAGCATGTTAATTTTCAGGGTGCACCAAAATTCAGACAATAGCCTATGGTTCTTGCTTGTTTAGGAGTTTCTCTGGAAGCAGAGCCTCTAATCATGGGCCTTGGGAAGATTTAGTAAGGCTGAGCTCAGAGTGCAAAGGGATGGTTTCACGTCTGCTGCATTTACAAAGTCTCTTTCTCCAGGGATAAACATTAAGAAAAGCTCAGAAATCTGGATACAAAAAGGGGACTAGATCGTTAATAAAATGCTATCGTTATAAATTCTTTACATCTAACAAGATAAATAAAACAAGTGTAAGCAAATTGATTCAGTTTTTAAAGTCATTAAAAGATAAATTGGAAAATGGAGGTTTTATTTTTATTGGGGCATTGTAGTCATACATAATGTGGGATTTGGATTTGTTGTTACATATTCATAGCAGTCGACATTTGCATAGCCAGTTATTAAAGTCATCCTGCAACTACAGGAAAGGAATTGTGTTTCATGTGTGTGTATATGTTCCACGCCCTTTGATACGTTCCTGCCTTTCCTGAGACACTTTATCTGAGTCTCTGTTACGCGTAACCAAATGACCCAGGCAGCATGGAGCACCGAAGTCCTCGGTGAATCCTCAGACAACCACAGGATTTCCCTTTCTCCAGTCCATGTCTCCTGAGAGCAAGTGGGGCACACCCCAAGGAATGGGAGAAGACTCCAAAAGTTTCCAGAAGAGCATCTTACGTCAAAGTGTAGGAAAAGCCTGATGCCTGACTGTCCACTGAGTCATCGTGACAGCAAATGAGACAGAGCCAGCAGCTGGGCACCCTGGTCGTCAGGGACACTGCCAAGGCGCTGGCGATACCTGAGGAGCAGGCTTCCTTTCTGCTGTGTGTTCTTGGCTCTTAGATTTCTTAGAGCCCTTATGGTGCTATTGTGCATGTATTGCCCTCTTTATGAGGTTGCGGAGCTCTGAGGACGCGGTTTTTAACTCATCTCCATTTCTCCCCATCAATCAGCCGGAAGTCTTATAATTAGTACTCAGCAGGTACTTGTTGAATGAGTGAAAAGGATTGGGAAGCGGGACTGACCCAATTCCCAGAGAGAATTCTGACCCTCAGGGATAACTTGTTTGAAAACAAAGGGGTCATGCCTCTAAAGAGAGAGAGGGTCCCTTGGCTAGCACCTTACAGCTGGAGCCGGGTTCTCCTTGGGGTCACCTCCCCTGCTGCCCTGGGACATCTGGCCATGCCTGTGGATGCTGTTTGGTTGTGCCCCCTGGGTAGGGAGTACTACTGGCACCAAGTTAGTTGAGGCAAGGGATGGAGCTAGATGTCTACCGTCCCCGAATATCCACCCCCATGGAGAGGTATCTATCTGGCCCCAGACATCAAGTGCCAAGGCTGATAAATACCCACCTGGAGTTTCTTGAGCCCAAAGCCTTGTTCTTGTTCACTGGATCTGGAAGAGGACTCTGAGCTTCAGTTGCTAATCCCATCAGCTGGCTGTAGGCTCTGGAACTGCAGTGCTCTCTGGTTCTTTCTTTTAGTAAGAGTCTGGGGTCTTTCCTACCTATAGAAACCATATTTCTCACCTTCTCTTGTAGCAAGAATTAATGGTGGGTCTGTGGAAGGAATGGAAGTGCCATCTGCTTTGGGTCCTTTAAAAAGGAAACTCTTGCATAATGATTTCAAATTTAGTTTTGTTATAGTATCTGCTACCCAACGCCTTCAGTTTTTCTTTAGAAAATGTGTGTTACTGACACAAAAGCTTGTGTTGAAACCAAAGGAATCTTTCTTCTAAATGAAGGCCAGCTCTCGAGGGTCTCCGTTCTCTTCTCCCTGCAAGGCCTGACCTGGCTGTGAGGTGCAGGGGCTCCTTGGAGATGTGGATGACATCGCAGAAGATGGGGGGCAGTGGGGTGGAAGGAGCTCTGTCCCTTCACAGCCTCGTGGGGCAGAGTCACCATGGGTACTGCCCTGCCTGCTCTCTGCAAGGAAGACAGGAAAGACCGGGGCCTCTCTGACCTGCAGCACCTTTGGGAATCTGTTTCTGCGGCTCAGCTTCTCCACCAACTGAGATGGACAGTCCTGGCCGATGCCCGAGAGGGAGCAGCACTCTGGGAGGCAGAAGGCCACGTGGCAGCTCAGAATGCTGGGGCAGGTTGTGGAAATGGGTCCTGCAGCCTGCTGCCAAGGAGAAGCCGGCCAGCCACAGCCCAGAGGCCCCAGCCTCCGTGGCAGTCAGAGAACCAGTGGGTCCCACCAACACTGGGGCAGGCGGACCTGGCACTCTGGGCTCTTTCGGTGTGGAAGTTAGGACGTGCGTTAATGTCTTACCTGTTTTTATTGTTTTCAGTGTGCTTGTTGATAAGCCTAGGAACTGTGATTGGGATGTGCACCATTTAGTGAAAACAGGTACTGCTGTTTTTCTGGGAGAATGTCCTACAGGAAATAGGGATGTTGGACCTTAGGTGAGCATTTGCCATCTTAAGAACGACACAGGTGTGTCATTTAGAAAGTCAGGGCCAGCTGGGCTCTCCTGCTTCCGCAGCAGCTGCCCGTGCCCGGTGCTCAGCTAGCCTCTGGTGGTGGACGGCTTCAGAGCTGGCCACTGAGTTGTCCTCCCATCCTTCCAGGTTGCTGCCCTGCTCCCCACCTACCAAGGGAGTGGCTCTCGCTCCTTTCCAGGGAGGGCGTCTGCAGCGGGGAGCGGAGACCCACCGATTCCCAAGACAGATGTCCAGTGGGGTTCCAGCCACGCCGTCCGCGAGCTGAGGTTTTTGAGATCACAAGGATTTCTGAGTCAAAAATGTTGGGCCTCTGGAGACAGCGGAGCAAAGAGTCTGGGGATGAGGCTGGGGAGTGCTCGCTGAGATAAGGTGCTCGCCCACACAGGAGGAGGAGCAAGAGGTGCAGGGGAGAACGTTTTCACAGGGACCTGGAATCTGGAAACTGAGGCGGCGTGTTGTGATGGCCCCACTCCAGCCCCGCTCTGGATGCAGAATGCAGAGCCCGGTGGCTGGGCAGGGACAGAGGACAGCCTCTCTCAAGCTGAGGGACTGAAGAGTCTTGAGGACCCAGCCTCTCAGGGTACACGCAGTCCACCAGTCATCATGGTTTAGTGAGCCGAGGCTAGGCCGGGTGCGGTGGCCCACGCCTGTGGCCCCAGGGGACAAGGAGGCTGAGGCAGGAGGATGGCAAGTTCAAAGCCAGCCTCAGCAAAAGCGAGGTGCTAAACAACTCAGTGAGACCCTGTCTCTAAATAAAATACAAAATAGGGCTGGGGAGGTGGCTCAGTGGTTGAGTGACCCTGAGCTCAATCCCTGGTAACCCCCCAACAAAAAGAGGAGCATAGAATTAATCAGAGAAGGCCACACTCACCTGATCCCAGGTTCCTCATAATTTGGGAATAGCAGAGAAGACTTTTGAAAGTTGTCCGTGTCCTAGAGAGAGACACAGGAGAGCTGACTGGGGGTTTGGGCTGACTTCACAGGTGGGATGAGCAGGAAGCAGAGCAGATTGCTGGGACATGTCACACAGAGGGCACGGGGGGCGGGGGGATGCGGTTGCCATGGTGCAGGCACCTGTGAGCTAGAGGCTGTTGGTACCAAGCAGATGCTAGTACCAGATGGAGAGAGAATGAGAAAAAGAGGTAGAAGCTCTGCCCTTCAGCATATAATATATCAGTAGAAACTGAATTTCCCCAAATAATTTATGTTGTCCCCTATAGAAAAGAAAAGAATTGGCTATTCATCCAAAAGAAATGGAAATCTCACTAGCAACTGAGTTTACTTCTAATTGTTTGGATTGCATTTAGGACTTTAGCAGAAACCGGAGAACAGGTGGAAAGGAGAGTGAAGTCGTCACCGGCTATGGAGAAGTTGCAAAAGTCTGTCTTACACCCCTGAACTTCACGGGTATGTCATTTGCTCAGAGTACCAAAGTTTGTCACCCAAGCAGACCTGTGGCATGGCTCACAGCTTGCTTAGAGCAAGCGACTTTGGAAATAGAAGATGTCCTGGGCATGGGAGAGCAACAGGAGAGGACCTTAGTGCTCATGAAATCTGATGCTAGGTAGGTTAGAAGTTTCTAGATCGTGTAAACATTGCTCCTGCCTGCAATCTCTGTAGTCCTAGCATGATCGAAGCAGAGAACGAGAGTTCCCGCTCTCCCTGGGGCACTTCCAAGACCCGCTGGACGCCGGAGTCCTGCCCTATGGATATTTCTCCCTTACAAACAGACGAGTGATAAGACTTAATTTATGCATGATGCAGTAAGAGATCAGCAGTGACTCGTGATGAAACGGAGCGATTCTGACGACGCTCCGCCATGCGACTTGGTGCACGTGGTCTCCTCTCAGCGCACGGCGCTGTGCTGAGCTCATGCTCCCGGATGTGTGAGACGGCATGATGCCACTGGCACCAGATGAGTCCAGAGATGGGTCTCGGCACGGGGACGGAGTGTTGGGCTGCTGTGCAGGTCACTCCAACACAAGCACCGTGATGCTGTGGCAGTTGGCCTGACAACCGGGTGGCTGTTCAGTGGTGGTCAAAGGCAGGGGCACAGCAAGGCAGCGGCCACTCGCCAGGCTGGATGGAGCACGGGTCATCACAGAAGAGTGCGCAGTTGAGATGCTCGAGTTATTTAGTTCTGGAAGTCACTGATTAATATCGGTGATTGGTTGTGGTTGCCCTCAAAGCACCAAAACGGTGAAAAGCAGAACTGCCAGTCAAGGGGCAGCTGTGTGAGGAGTCCTGTAGTCACCAACCGTGACTGGCCCTTGACTGAGGGGCGGGGGAGAGGGAGGAGGGGAGAGGGAGGGAGGGGGAGAGAGAAAGGGATGGGGAGGGAAGGAGGGAAGAGAGAGAGGGAGAGAGTGGGGGAGAGGGAGAGGGAGAGAGTGGGGGAAAGGGAGAGGGAGAGAGAGAGGAACAGGGAGGGAGGGAGGGAGACAGAAGCTAAAGCAGCCCACTGTCTTTGCCCGGCCCAGCCTGAACATCCTGAGTTGGGGCAAGGTGGGGAAGGGACTGGGTTTGACAGTGGGAGGAGGGGACCTTCTACATAAAGGCACAGGGACCCCAACGAGGCGAGGTGGGAAGTCCTTTGCTTTCCCTGAGACGGCAGCCAGATACAGGGTGTTTGAAGGCGTGGGCTCTGAACAAAGGTTAAAGTTTCCAAATTAATTCTCAGAGCAGAAGACAGACTGAAGCAGATGGTTTTGAACACGGCAGAGCAGGACTCGTGCGGTAGGGTGCTTGGGACTGGCACGCGAAGCTTCCCTCCAACTTCCCAAAAGACCTTGGTGCCAGTTTTGGAGTCTGGGTGAGGACTGGACAGAGGGGAGCGGAAGGAGTTGAGATTAAAAATGCTGGAGGGTTTCTACATGGTAAATCCCATGGCTAGACTAGAGGAGGAGCCGGGGGAGAGAAGCTCAGGACATTAAGGAGCAAATTCCTAAGATGCAAAGACGACCCGGCTGTGAGTTAACTGGCCCGGGAGGAAGAGGGGCTGCCGACCAGAGGGTGCTTCACTCAGTCAGCGCCAAGTTCAGCCAGGCCCCAGGAGCAGGCGCCCCCAGGAAGACCAGCGCTTTCTCAGGGGTGGCCTGGTCTGAGGACAGGGGCGCTTGGCCTCTGCCCCTCCACTGGCCCTACAACGAGAGCAGTGAGTAACAGGAATCAGCCGCAGCGTGGTGCCCGCCGCCTGCTAGGACCCGGCCCACGGCCATGGCCACCTTCTGTGTTCGGTCACTGGAAAGAGCCATCAAAGCACATGTGATGAAGCTCAGTCAGGAGATTTCACATGGAGAAACAATGCAGTGGTGTGGCCTGAGCCAAAATGTACAAAGCCCACAAATATGTATATATGCACACACACACATTATATATAACAAATATACATACATATAGTATGTAATGATACTATTATTATTGATATTATGTGTTAATATCATGTATGACATACATATTATATACAATATAGTATAACACAAATATATACATATATGATAATATGACATATACCATATATAATACATGTTATATATATTACTAATGTATTATACATAGCATATACATAATATGTGTGCCTCATTTTACAAGAATTTAAGAAATCAAATGTAAGGAGCTCACATGAGCCCCTACTCCTCACCATTCCATTACTCTTCCGAGAACACGGTGTTTGCCTTTCCACAGATGTGAATCCCCTGCTGTGGGGCCACCAGAGGGAGACGGGCTCTAAAGCGGCCCCTGGGTCTTGGGTTGGACCAGTGACTGGGGCTGGGACAAGGCCTAGTCCTGAGCCTGGGTGTGCGATCGTGGCCTGCTCTCACTGGCCTGGCCAGGAGACAGGGCTGAGCTCAGGGCGCAGGCCAGCCCTGGTGTTGGACCTGGAACTCGGTGTCTATCTAGAAGCCAAGGCTGCTGCTGGGTGGCAGAGGCCTTGCTCCCGATCAAGCCAGCTGATCACGGAGGTTTATCCAGATGGACTCTGGTAAGGTCATCCACACTGTGCGGATCAACCCCTTTCAAATGCACACTTCCCTTTAAATTCAGAAATTTCAACATCTCAACTTTATCAAGGAACAAAAGAGGGGGAACAGCTTTAGTTTTGTCAGAGCAGAGAGTTTTAATAATTCATTTATCTTTAGAAAAGTTTAGGGTTTTCGGTTACTTTAAATCTTTAAAAATGTTTAGTCATTCATATTTCATAAATGTGAAAGTAATAATTCATAAGTTAAGCCCAGTATTCTTTTGTTATTCGCATTGCTTTGGGAATTAGCATTTTGTTAATCTACGATTCTGTAAGGCTGGATCATACTTTAGAGTGTGTGTTGGAGACCGCCTTACACACCTTTAGAACAACTTTCTAGGTTCGGCTTGTCCTTAACTTGACTTTATGGGCCAGGTGGCTCTCAGGACCTCCGTGCCCTTGTATGTCCAGGACGGCGGTCACCAGCTCTTACTCTCAGAGCTGGTCTCCTGGAGATAGCAAGCTACCTTCAGCAACAGCTTTGCCGGGTGAGCCAAAGAGGCTGCGATAATCAAAGGTGGCAAAGTACCCCCTGCTAGGAGGCTGGAGTGCGTTCCACTCGGAACCCTTTCGGCTGTTTGAAACTTGTTGAGGGAAGAAAATCACTGCCATCAGAGTTTCCCTGGCATGTCTGGCAGTCGAGACTCATTTTATCACTGAATTTTCACCATGACCTCCAAAGGTGCATCATTTCCCCACTGGGAATATGAATCTGAGAGAGGCTTACTAAGTTGCCCCTGGCTGTGTAAATTACCAGATGTGACGTTCACATCCTCTGACCCCGTCAGAGGAAGCTGCCTGTCTTGTCTTGTCTCTGACGGCCGTGGTGCCGGAGCAGGTGACATTTGGTGGCTCTGACGCATAACCTAGGGCCTGCTTTCTGGTACCTGACACTTGCTAGGTCCCTGGCCCTGGTTGTTCTTCAGCACAGAGACTTGGCCACTCCCTTCTGGAACAGGAGCCTCATGCCTGCGATTCACTGGGAACCATTCTCTTGATGTGGTACCCAAAGTTCAAGTTTCTAATGTATATAAAAAGTTACTTTAGTTTGGACTCATATAATGATGTAGAAATTAAGACACATGACGTATCAGCTGAGAAAAACCAATACAGTAATTTATAGTAAGCGTATTATTCAAAACAAATTACAAATTTCAAGACAATTTCTTGACCCCATCTAGCATATATACTGCTGTCTCCACCAGTGTTTGCAAATTAATTTTAATATTGAAGTAAGGCATTTGCAAGGAAGGAAAATCTGTTTTTAAAACGTCATATAATTCAAATTTCATTTGTATGTCTCTTTGAATAACATTGCCTGTGGCATTGCTTCATCTAGTGGCACAGATGGTAGAAATGTGTCTGTATATTCAGTTTTTGGGGTTTCCTATTGATTTCATTCTGATTCTCTGGCCCTGTCAGTCGGGACAGTTTTGGTTACTGAGATTTTAACATATGTATGGACGTGACCCGTTCACTTGCTCTGAGTAAAGTAGTCCAGGAAGCACAGGGTCATGAGAAAGTCGTTAGCCATGACTTGACGAGTTAGCATAGAAAAGAACTCCAGGAAGAAAGTGTCCTTGGCCACATGAACTTGCTCACACCACTTGTGTAAAGACAAATATCAAAAGGAAAAACAGAAGGCCCTTCCAGAATTGCTCTTTAATGCTCAGAAGTGCCCATGGAAATAGCTCCATTTCCTTTATTGTTTTCCATTAAGTGGAACTTGTGAATGATAAGCCATTAAATTAACTTGACTATGCACTGGCTATTAAAAACAGTTCTAAAGACTGCTGAAAAGGAGAGGGGACTGAGAAGACCTGAAGATGTCATCAAGTCCCAGGAAGGCAGCCTTGAAAAGGAGCTCGCGGTCGGAGCGAGGTTTATGCATCCTGGCTTGTGAGCGTTTAGCTCACCTGCTACAGATGCTGTAGGATCGCGAAAGTGAGAAAATATTGACCTCTGTCTAAAACTCCACAGCTCATGCCGTCTTCGTTCTCCCTCCTAAGTTAGAGTGTTGTTCTCTAATAAGTGCGGGTCACGCTCCCTGGAGGACATTCCCCAGACATCTGCCACAGAGTGGCATGGTGACCTTGCGAGTCAGTCACCTCTCAAGCCCATACAGCTGAATTTCTTGGAGATACCAGAGTGCATGCCCCTGGTCTTCTGCTCCTTCTTCTGCTAACTCTACACCCCTTGCAGGTACATGTCCTTGGACAGCTTCATGCCTGCATCTAGCAAATGACAAAAATTATATGCAGCTTGAAACTCATGATGAGGACATGATGATTTCATAGAGAGCCACTGAATCCGACAGTGCTAACTGCTGACTATGTAACTGAATCCGTGGCCTTTCAACTGCTGCTCATGGGAGAGCAGGGTGGGATCTTAGAGCCCGACCTTTGAAATAGGCTGAGCGTGCGTGAAGGTTCTGTGTGCCTGACTTTCACTGTCCGTTAGATAGCTCTGACACTTTACTGCTTCATCTGGGAATGGGCTGGGATGGCCTGATTTTAAAGGCTGCTTTAGGGAGCAAATGTGAGACTATCTTCACAAAGTCAAACACAAAATAGACACCCAGTCACAAGTGACTCTCTTGACAAGTACTGTTTTACATGGCTTGCTTCTCCTGCTGTCCTGGGCCGTCTCCAATCAATGTGTTCTGTGTATGAACATGTGGAAGAGAATATGCCATCACTTCTACTTTTATGGGCTCTTCTGGATTTGGTCTAATCTTAGATCTTAAGACTCTTACAGAGGCGTGTGAAATCCCTCACTTGTGTGCTAAGTGCAGTGAACTTGGTAGAACGTGTGTGTGTCACTGTGCTGAGTGCGGGAGACTTATCACACACTATCTCTTTCAAAATAACACCATACGGCACAATGTCCTTACTGTGCCCACGTGTGAAGGTGCTCGGGGACTCACGTTCCAGCGTGCTCCGTGAGTCGGTGCAGTCCTGGTAGATTGCGTGTTCTTTCCTTTGCGTGGCAAATGGCAGGACTGGTTGGTCAGACCTAATCATGGCACAGCTTACTCTACACTAAGGTCTGGACGA
Organism: Sciurus vulgaris; assembly: GCF_902686455.1. Classification (NCBI taxonomy): domain Eukaryota; kingdom Metazoa; phylum Chordata; class Mammalia; order Rodentia; family Sciuridae; genus Sciurus; species Sciurus vulgaris. The sequence continues at coordinate 141,871,640 of NC_136470.1, forward strand.
GAAACATTCATGACCAAGTTCAGTTTCCGCAAATGAGGTCACAACTCAGAGGGAGAAGCATGCAGGGAGGCATTGCAGAGTCATGACGGAGGTCACGAAGGCCCAGAGAGAACTGATAAAACGAGATCTCGAGTGATCAATGCTAAGTCTATGTGACAGCCACACTGGGGTTCACCTTGCTGTTCTGCCTTTTTATTACGCATCATTTTTGCTAAAATTCAGGACCTGAAATGTCAGATTATTTGAAAACAAATATTGTTCCTTTGGCATTATTTACAGACCTCGAAGTTGTAAACAAATGCTAAGCATTCTCAGATAACACATTGGCCGACTCCATCTCAGAGAATTTCTTAACAATGAGGCATTTCTCTAAATGGTGCAAGATCAGAAAAGAAACCAACCACGCTTGCGCTTTCTGAGAAATTTTGAGTAATACATGCTAACAACTTAAGTGACTATTTCCCAATAAAGCTATTTCTGTTCTATGATTGAAATACTTCCATAAACACCTACCCAGTGGTTATTCAGTGACTTCCCTGAACAAATGATCTTTGTTCATTTCCGTGTATCAACATTACTGATTACAAGAAAAGAATAAAGATTCTGATCCTTTTCCCTTAACAAACTCTACATGACCAAATTGTTGCAAAATTTACAAACTCTTTTCTCTCTGTTCCCAGGATCATCCAGTCACTTCACATTTCTGTTTGGTGACATGACGTTACAGAGGTTGTTTAGCTCTTCCTTTTATTCACCCAAATCTTACATTATTGATCAGCTTTAGGATCATAACATGTACTCCACCTTCATTACTCTAAGGCTCAATATGCCCTCCAGAAATTTGAGAAAGCAGAGGCAAAAAGATTTAAGAAATGTCTGTGAAGAGTGCTTTGCCTAATTAGACAAATGTTTAGAACCGACCTCTCCAGCTTATTAAATATGGATCATTATGCCTTAAGTAACAATAAGAAGTTAGAAAAATAACACAACATTCTAACAAATTAAAATATTGAAAGTCAAAAGTATTTTCACATGAGAAATTACTTGAATAATGCTGATTTGAAAATAAATTAGACCCTCAGCTCATGCTTGATTCCATATGCGATTTGAACATGAAAAGATCAATTCATAACCAACTCCACACGGTTTGGTAATATTTACAGAGTGTAAGTGACCAAGCTGGAGAGTGCTGGAACTTAATTTGGAAATGAGTCTCACCACTGCTTTTGAACTTATCCATCATCAATTGGGAAAGAAAGTTTTCAGCAGCTGCCTGCAATGCATTTCTCTCCTGTTTCACCTAGGAGAGAAAGAGGCTAGTGATAACCTGGCCTGATTCTGCAAACATGACAACTGGACATCCTATAAAAGAGATTGGCGGTGTTTTCTAGAGCGTTCTTATCTATGGAGTGGTTTCAGCAGGATTTGCATGGTTTAGGATCCAGGTACTAATAAAGATATAATCTGACTTCGTGAAGCCTGGCTTACTAGAAACTATACGGGACTTAAATATCAATCTCCCATTACCTACATGCTCAAATAACCTGTGGTCTTTCCTTGGTACTTCATCCATTACTTTGGGTCAGAAAGCCTGTCTAGTGAGAGAGGGAAGTTCCTCCTGGCTTACCGGAGCTCTCCCTACCTTCTCATAAGCTTGAAGATACTAGCTAGCCTTGATAATGAGTAAGACCTTGTCTTGGGAGTAAGACTGATTTAACAACATTTAAAAATATTTAAATGCTAATTTAAAATCATGGTACTTCCTGATAATTAATTTGAACAATGTGATTCCGAAATAATGTAATGGTGCTAAAGATCTGAGTAGTTACAAAACCAAAACAAATTATCTTTTTTTTTGTAAATAGTTATAACAATCATTAGTTTTAAAAAATTAGTTAACTATTCATAAGAAATAGAAATTTTACTGATAATTGTACTTATGTCAATAAATCAAAAATTAGAAGTAAACTGTATGCTGAATACTTGATCTGTAATCAATACTTCATTGCTATTTCAATTCCTCAATAGAAAAAAATAGCTATAAAATGAGATTTCTTGTTACAATCAATAGTGAGGTAGATGGTTGTGTATTTTGGCATTTGCCTCTGGAGTTTGCTTACTCAGGGGCTTTAGAAAACGTATAAGCATTGAAAACGATTCACCTAGAAAGGGGCATGAAATTTTTCATCAGTTTGAACAACTAACTTGAGAGCGTTGCAGTTGCTGTTGACTGCACAACTTTTTCAGACACCTTAAGAAACCCTGCCACAGGGACTGGGCACATGATTGAGTGGCAGAGTGCTTGCCCGGCACGCACAAGGCCCTGGGCTCCAGTCACAGCCCTGGAAAGTTAATCATCCGATGTCATAATTAGCACGATACATTGCTTCTCTTTACTGACAGGTCATCTATGAATTTTTTAAATGGAAGATGAAGTCAACCTCTCTGCATCCCAGAGTTATCAAAGTGTCCCTCCCGTGGCGCCACCGCACCCCGTGGTTAGAGCTTCACGGGGTTGCGTGGCCCCGCCGGGCGGAGCCAGCTGGCGAGCGGGCTGGATGGCCTCCCTGTGGGTCTTCACTTACTTCCTTGACGTCTTGGATCGCTTGCTGTTTCTCTTTCACCACCTCCTCCCCAGTGTCTGTGTGGTTCCTGAGCCCTGGAGATCATGGGCAGATGAATGACGTCCAGCAAAGGGATGATGGGGACCGAGGTTAGGATTCAAAAGCTACCTTAGAGGTAGAAACCGGAGGAACGGACAAACGGTGGAAACGGACACGGACAAGAGGAAGGGAAGGCAGCAGCCTCTGTGTCCCTGAGAGCGCCGCAGACTAGAGAATTGGTTGAGGAACGCAGAGTTCGGCTGTGGCCGCGTTGACTGATCTTCCTAGAAGGATGCTCAGGAAGGCGAGGCGAGCAGGCAGCAAAGAAGTCAGCTCAAGCCAACAGGGAAGTCATCCCTCAACGGAGGAGGAGGATGTCGGTATTTAAGAGGTGGCTGCGGGGACGGCAGCAGAGCCAGCCGAGCGGTCAAGGAAGGAGCGCAGCACCAAGGACACGAAGTCAGCTGTGAAACTCAGGAGCCCTAATGTTCTGTCTCCTGGAAGCCTCCTCACAAAACAAGCCCTTCGGGAGAAGTCCCAGAGTGAGGTCCCTTGTGACTCCACAGGTGCTTCCCGAGGACCTGCGTGGCTTCTCCACCACGAGACACTGCTGGGCAGCTCACCCGAGACTGTGAGACCGCGCACTGGCCGGAGAACTGCGCCCTGCCACCCGCCTCCAGGTGCAGGTGCCGCCCACCTCCAGGCAGGCTCCCGGTCTGGGCTCCCTCCAGGCGACCCCAGGAGGACAGGCATCTTCTCGGAACCACTCCCTGGCACAGAGACGCACACTGACGGCCCTCTTCCCTGTGCTCCGACCCCTGTGGGCACGGTGCTTGCCTGCCCACCCCGTGTGTGTCCGCTGACACGGCTGCTTCCCCAGGAGACCCTGAGCTAACCTGAGACCGCAGAGCTTGGTCACTCACACCTTAACCAACAGCGACGCTTCTGGCCGACACTGGGCATCCAGAGAATAATTGTTGAACAAATGGATTTGTTGTGGAAGGGGAAGCTGCCAGAGAGGTCTACCTGTTCCTGAAATCCGACTGTCGTGGTTCCTTTGAATGTGTGTAGAAGCCAAGGTCATGCCGGAAGTTCAGTGCATCTCACTTGTCCCCGACACAGAGTTTAACGAGGCAACGTGGCGGGGAACGAAACAGTGGCCTCATGGGTGCAGTGAGAATTTTCTGGGTCCACCCGTGTGTGTGCACAAATGGAATCATCGAATGCGACGCTTTTTCTTGCTTATGCTCAGCCTACTCGACATGCCTAAAATAATGTCGAAGAGCATAGTTATGTAAGACCATTGTGTTAGTCAGCTTCTCCTCACTGTGACCAAAATACCTGACAAGAACAACTTCGAGGAGGAAGAGTTTACTCTGGGCTCACGGCTTCAGAGGAGCAGTGCACGGTTGGTGGGCTCAGAGCTCTGGGCCTGGGGTGGGGCGGAACATCATGACACAGCATGGGGGAGGAGCGCAGCTCAGCTCAGGCAGCTGGGAAGTACAGACAGTCGAAAGGGCCAGGGACAGACAGTCCAAGGCCACGTCCCACCTGCCTACAGTTACCACCCATAGTCCTGCAATGGATTAATCCACCCATGAGGTTACCTGCAAATCCCACCTCTGAACCTTGCTGTATTGGGGACCATGCTTCCAAAGCCTGAGCTTTGTGGGGACGGTAAAGACCCCGGCCACAGCAGCACAGAGAAGTTTCTACTTGTCCTGTCCCTGGGCTCACGCTTCCATCTCCTCTTCCATTCTGGATTCCTTTCTGTGGCCTTCTCCCGGGATTGCTGAACACGGGGCGCCCAGTGCCTGCTGCCATGTGGCTGTGACATCACAGATTCTCCCAGGAGCATCACCTGAGTCACTCATTTCAAAACAACTTGATGCTCTGAGATCAAGTGTGGGAGAATCTTTCTTCTTCATTTTTGGTTTTGACTCTCTTGGGGTTCAAGGTGTTTTTGCTAAGCTTTTCATGAAGCAACTCATCTCGAATTATTTTACATCCATTTTGCTCCATGGAACTCAGACATCTATCTGGGGGCTTGGACCAGAAGAAAACTCCAAGGGCCCCACACCGTGCTGTGCTAGAATCACCCACCATCCTCTATGACCTTGATCCTGGACCAGATCAGCCTGTCGTTGCCTGTTTGCCTCTGTGCTTGGAGAGGAAAGTTCTCCCCCAGAAGAGGCCGTTATGTACGCAAACCAGATGCTGCTCTGATGAAGTCTTTATCCTGTCTGTGAACACGGTAAATGCAAATGTTGAGGTGCTGAATTCTTATTTATACATGTAAGTGTTGTAGATTGTACCAACTTAATAGCACCCTGACGGAAATATTTACCACTCAGTTTTTGATCTGTTAAAATAAAACCACAGGAAGTGTGTGTTTTGTGAGTTGAGATGCCGACCGTTTAGGCAACTGTTCGTGAGTCTGAGGCTGGGTCCCTCATCCTTATCCCCTGCCATGATAACACCAAAGTTCACTGCAGATGAACTGGAATGACACTTTTTTCAAAGTGAACTTTCATATGTATTAACTCAGTACGATTTGATGGAGAGTTCTTAAGTTACATTCGTGATATTGGTCTCAATTGCTCTGTAGTCTCAACAGTTAAGTCTTCAGCAAAGGAAACTACAGTTTCAGGAAGAAAACCCAAACCTCCCCTGCTCGATTCCATCTCCTCTCATTGAACATGATGCACATAATGGTCTGTGAACAGCCTCCCCATTTAGACCTTTGTGATTAAGCCACTGGTGATCACTTGGACCACATTTCAGAAGAAATCGTCACAGGGAGGTTACTTTCCTTCAGAGTCAGATTTAAGTTTCAAAGCCAGCTCTGACCCTTTCTTTGAAAACCCCTTCACAAGTCTCTTTTGCAAGATGGTAGCAGAGGCCAGAGTGGCAGCGCTCCCGGCAGGCCTCACGAGCTCACACAACACGGCCGGTGCCTTTCTGCAGCACACTGCTTGTGCGTTTCTTCTTGTGAACCTGTACACACGTCGTCACGGCATGTTCTTAAGTATTTGTCTACAGAGGGTTAAATGTGGCACGACAGGATCATGATTTCCCATCTTTAGAAACTTCCACTGTTTTTACGGAGTTAATAAGTCTAGGAAACTTTGCATTTGAACATGATGTTATTCATGAGGAAAGTTTGACCTGTACTCAAGAGAAAAAGGAAATCAATGGAGAACAACCTGCAAAGGACTCAGGTGTGACTCTAGCAGACATGGCTTCCAATCATCCACTAAAACTACGCTCGAAAATGTGGAGGAAGCCATAAGGGCAGCTGAGTGGCAGCCAGAATGTGTTTGTATACACACACTATTCCCCACCCCAAGCACTGCTGCTTATTCAGCAGCGACAGCAGAAAATAGCTCAACTCCCTGCATTCAAAGGAGCACTGAATTCGAATTTGTTCTGTAAGGCACTCACGCACTGTAAGCAGTAATTTATAAAGCACCTTTCTGGGTGCTGTGGAGACAAAGACAAACCAAACGAAAAACAGGTCTGATTTTCAACCACAGACTCTGGATTTAACATAAATCTAAACATGTATAATACACGGTAAATAAAGATTAGTGCATTTCATAAAAACAGTACTTAGAGCCCAAAGCCCCAGTGGTATGAAGTTTTGCTTCCAAATTTGGGGAGAAGTGGACATAAGGGAAAGCTTTAAGGAATGACAGATGAACAGACGAGATGGACCTTGTCAGACGTGTGGGATGTTTGCATGCAGCCATGATGGAACAGAGGGGAGTGACCAGATGGACAAGGTGGTGTGCAGAAAGTTCTGAACACAGGAGTGGAGGTGGCCATCTTTGTAGGGTGCCGTGTGCACCAAAGATGGTCAGAGACAAGGTAAGAAGAGCAGGCGCGTCCAGGTTACAGATGCTGGACATCCTCTGAAGATACCAGGGAGCCAATTAAAAGACGGGATACAAAACCCCAATACCATTTCCTTGGTAAACCACAGATCCAGAACAATTTCCAAAATTGATCACGATTCCTACAATCACCTGTAAAAAAGCAAGTAGGACAGCTCTTATGATTTCAGTGTAGAACCCTGTAGTCTGTCGAGGATTATGTTACCACATGATAGATTTGAGTACAAATTAAGAATTAAGAAATGTGCTATGAGATTTCTTGACTTTTGATTAAGGTGTATGTAAGAGTCTATGGTTTCACAAAATATTTCAATGCACTAGCAGAAAGAATCCACCCCCGACACTCCTCGGAATGGCAGTAGAGGTGACGGATCTGATCGACACAAACTGAAATCCATACATAAAGTGCAAGTTAAAGTTACATCGTATGTTGGTAAGTTTGCAGAAATAAGTAAATAAACGTCTTTCCTAAGGTCTTTTCTGTAACTTTCATGATGAAATTCAGTTCTGTTTCTTAGGTACCTTAAAAAATTATATTGAAAAGTTTAGAAATATTGGTAAGAAAGTTAAGACCTGACAAAAACATCTTATATCGTGATGCTATGTAATAAAATAAATTGTTAGGGGCTGTGAGTATAGCTTAATGGTATGATGCTTGCCTAATACACACAAGGCTTGGGGTTTGATCTCCAGCACTGCAAAGAGAGAGAGGGGGAGAGAGAGAGAGAGAGACAATATTAAATTCATAGCAAATAATGTGTTTTTATAATATTTCAGGTATTTGAAGTCTAGAAGGATTCACTGGAAATACTTGATGATTTTGAAATATTGGAATATAATGCCACCAGAGTATTTCAGAATAGGAAAAGCAAAGGAGTTTCATGTCTCTGAATTCATAATGCTTATTTTATCCTTCACGTTGCTCCTTATAGCCAATGACATCAAAGAAAGGAACTCAGACTTGGGCGGTCACACTCAGATGCATCACAGTGCGTGATTATGTAACACTTGTTTGACTTTTAAAAGTGAAGGCAGCACACGCCCACCCTGGTTGTCTTGTGGCTGGAGCGGTGCCTCACCCTCATGGGATAATGCGTGTTCATGTGCACATAAATATTCCTTATGTTCTATAATTGCATAAAGCACATCTTATAGAGAACATTTCCTCCAAGGGTCTTATGCAATGTTCTATGAAAACAAGCCTTCTCTAGGTGTGAGTCACGGTTTCTAAGAAAAAGCTGTCCTTGTAAATGATTCCAGTGCTTACAAAACAAAGGAAGGAAAGAGAAAAACCATGACTTCCCTCCAAAGGGGAAGACGAACTGAATGAACTGGGGAATACCATTTCATTTCCTCTTATTTTCTGGTTTGTGATAGTAATACTTTTAAAAGGTCATTATTTCATCAAGAGTAGAAAGTCTAATGAACTTTAATCTCTTTCCATGCACAGGTGGTCAAATGGTGATCGTAAAATTCCAAAAGGCACGATCATAAAATCAATGTGCTCACTTTTGTTCTGTTTTTTTGGCCTCAAGTTTGCCGATGGGTGTTTTATATTCTACATTTGAAATTTTTGCAACTCTCCTTGGCATATCTCTGGTATTTTGATACAATACCAAGGAATTTTATTAAATTTAATTTTCCTAAGGTTATCTAAATTTCCAAGCACAAACAAACATATTTTCTCCCTTTGTTGAATTATCTCTTCAGGTTCTTTCCCCTGATAACCCACACAACCACACAAAAAAAGGACTGATGAATCACAGGGCCCCTCAACACACGGTCGGTGACAAGCAGTAGCCTTGAACTCATTTCATTGCTTTCTTAATCGTTGCTACTCTTTACTTTAAATTCTCTTAACAACTTCTAAAACAATATTTGACAGAACATATCTAATCTGCTATTTAGTTAAGTCTGGGGACTGTGTGAATAAGGATCACACGGAGCACTTTGCGAAACAGCTTTCAGGCAGGCCTCTGATCCAATGCACACGAAGCTCTCGGACACGGTCCTTCAATACCTAGCGGTCTGGGCTCCTTGGGGTGCCGAGGTGCAGAGATCAGGACCTTCTCATCTGCTTCTCGTCCCGAGCTCTGGGTACAGCTTGCCTTTCCATCAGCCTCTGCTCTGTGCCTCGCTCTGATCGACGCCCAGGAGTAAAAGACCCCTAACTGCCCGACAGCTGCGTGCGTAAAGCCCGCCGCAGCCTCACCTTCCGCGGAGGAGACGAGCCTCGCTCACCCTCGGAAGGGCCTGAGGGATTTGAAGCTCTGCCTCAGTTTGTTCAGCAGCATCTCCCGGAAGTGATCTCCCAGGAGAAAGTAGAAGACGGGGTTGATGGCGCTGTTGAGGAAGGCCAGCGGGCGCGTCAGGATGTACAGGCAGCTGACCACCAGCTGCGCGCAGCGGTCCTGCCGCCAGCCGCCCAGGCGCCAGGCGATCCGCACGTTGCGCATGACGTGGTAGGGCGTGAAGAGCACGGAGAAGGCCCCCAGGGCCAGGAGGACCAGGTGGAGGGGCCTCTCCAGCGGCAGCGCGCTGCTCAGCTGCCTGCTCCTCTGCCGCAGGAAGGTGGCGATCTTGTAGGAGAAGAAGCACATCACGGAGAGAGGAGCCAGGAAGCCCACCAGGGTCAGGCACAGGCTGTAGATGAGGTTGTACTGAGGGTCCCCCGAGCTGGCGTAGTCGGTGCAGCTCGTGCCCCCCTCCGTCGTGACGGGGTTGATCACGGGAAGGATGGGCAGCAGTTCTAAGGTGACCAAGACCCAAATCGCCAAGGAGGCCAAGACGGCGAACTCCCGCTTCTGCAGGAGGTGTTCCCGGAAGGGAAACTTCATGAGCATGTATCGGTCGATGCTGATGAAGGTGAGGAACAGGATGCTGGTGTAGAGGTTGGCGTGCAGCACGTACCGGTTGCTCACGCAGAGCACCTCGCCGTACAGCCAGGTTTCCTTGGCGTAGCTTCTCATCAGCATGGGCAGGGTGCACAGGAAGGCCAGGTCGGAGATGGAGAGGTTGAAAAGGTAGATGTTGCTGCTGTTCCAGTTCTTCAGACAGAAGAGGTAGCCGAACACCACAGTGGTGTTCCCGAGGATTCCCACGATGAACTCGATGCCGTAGAAGATGGGAAGGTAGTACTTTTCCAAGGCAGACTCCACCTCCAGCCAGTTCTTGCAGGTTGAATTCCACTCCTAAAGACGAGGAAGCAAGGGTGAAGCACTAGAATGTGACCACGGACAAGACTGCGCAACGTAATGAAATAACGCTGGAGAGTAGGTGACCTCAGCAAGGTGCGCATGGACACAGCGCCATGGGGATGTACATGTGTGCTATATGTTAATTCAACGTTTATGGGGTGACTGAACTACGTGCGAGGAATAATAGCTGTGAGCTGAGCAAAGTTCCTATCTCGGTGTTCATCCTCTTGGGAAAAATCAGGAAATAGCCAAGTGTGGGGGCAAACTCCTGAAATTCCAGGAGATTCGGAGGCTGAGGCAGGAGGATCATGATTTCAAAGCCAGTCTCACAAACTTAGTGAGGCCCTAAGCAATTCAATGAAACCCTGACTCTAAATAAAATATAAAAAGGGCTGGGGATGTGGCTCAGTGGGCAAGGTGGATTTCCAGTACTAAAATAAATAAGTAAATAAAAATTTTAAAAGTTAGAAAGTCAGGAAATAAATAAATGGCATCATATAATAATAGAGGCTATGAATAAAAATGAGGAAGGGTAAAAATATTAGAGTGCTTTGGGGTAGAGAGTGGCAGTGAGCTATGTTTACATATGGTGGTCAGGGACTGCCTCTGTCTGAGATTACATTTACACAGAAATGTCCATGGAGAGGGAAAGAGTCATTTCCACAGCTGGAGGAAGAGCATGTGCAAAGTCCCTGAGGAAGTCCAAGGCAGAATGTGGTAGAGAAGTGGAGAGGAGAGTCGAATTTGCTTTGTTTCTAGAACCTACCACACTCCCCAGCACATCGTCATTGTCCAACAGACTCTGCTGAGTTAAACTGAAGTGAACCATAACCTAGAGAAGGAAAAAGGGATTGTTAGACTTCCAGTCTACAAGTTTTAAATAAAATATTTTAGATTTTGAAATGCAAAACTGAAAATTATAGTAATAGCAATGGTGTCCACTGTTTGCTGAGAGCTGACAGGGTGCCAGGCACTGAGCGCTCCACTTTCCAAGGATTATTTCATTTAATACTCATAAGGATGTCATGAAGGAGGGACTCTTGCTCTTTTCATCTTACACATAATTTCTCTGGTGCTTATAAAATCAAATCTCTGCTCCTGTAGTCAAACCCTGCTGCTACAGCATTGTACATTACAGTGGGTAATTATAAATGAGAGACATGCTTTCTTCACAGTTCTGAAGACTGGGAAGTCCCAGGTCCAGGTGAGAGCAGATTCAGTGTCTGGTGAGTGACCGGTTGCTCTTTGCTCCCAAGAGGGTGCCTTTTGCTGCTGGCAGCAGGGGCAGGAGACAGCCCCCTTGAACCTACTCTTGTTTACGAGGCAGAGGCCTCGTGACTTAACTGTTGCCCGAAGCCTCTACCTCTTACCCCTGTTAGGTTCCAACGTGTGTATTTTGTGAAGACCCCAATACTCAGACCCCAGCACTTGTTGAGGTCATATCCTAGTGGAAGATCTTTGCAGTGACACCTTCTGAATATGGGCCATGGAAACAGCAATCTCATTCATTGAGACCTCAGACATCTTGCTAACTCATCGTTTCGTCCCTGGTCAGAAAACCAGATTGTGGTTGGGTAAGTTATTTTAAGAACTGGAGTTATTTGAAAAATGATAAGGTATTTCAAGAATTTGAGTTATCTGAATAATGTGAAGGATTGCCACTATTCAATATTAAATCCTCCTTATTTCTAGTGAGGAAAGCCAGGTTCAGTTTTCCTAAAAAAAAAAAAGAAAAAAAAAAAAAAAAACTCCTTGTGGAATAGGTTTCTGAGTTTCAGTGGGGATCAAATGATTCCTTCAATACAGAATTTGGGTAAGTAAAGCAAAATAACAGATGCATCTGAACTGCTTTAATCAAGCAGCGTCAAACATTCGGTAGCATCTTCTACCACGGAGGCATCTGGAAAAGTGGCTGGTATGAGTTTCGAATTCAGGTGGTTTACCTGAAGATTGCTGGTGTTGACATGAGGAGGAGGAGGTGAGCCTGGGAGGACCTGGCACACGCAACACCTGCAGGTATTCGCTAAGAACTTACAAAAAGACTCCTTTAAAATCGGGAGCTACTGACTGGGGCCCAGGCCTCTCCGAAAAAGGAGAAACGCCTGATGGAGATTTTGATTGGCCTGAAGACTGCGTGAATAGGTGGCCTGCCAACCCCTGGACCGGGCAGGGGGCCGACCTCCTTGAACCTCTGGATCTATATAAACCCCTAGGCAATAGGCAGTCGTGGGCGTCCCTCTCTTGGGACCCCTCCCTCTTTGGGAGCTCTGTTTTCTCTCCATTACTCAAATAAATCCTGTTACTTTTTCCTCACCCTTGTGCCTGTGGATTTATTATTAAAATTCATGAGACAAAGCGCCCACCTGCAGGCTCCCTGCTACAGTATTTGGAGTGTTTAATTTATGGAAACAAGTCAGGGCATTTTAGGGCGGCTCCAGGGCTTGCTCCAGGTCTGGCTCGTCCTCACGCTCTCCAGACCCAGATGCTGTCCCTGTCCTGACTCTCCGGACTTCCTGTCCCTCTCGGGTGTATTTTTTCCATCAGTGTCAAGCGCTGCTGTGGGATCTGTCTGCAGGAGCAGGTGTGGGTGACTTCCCAGGTTGCACGTGTTCCTCCCTCTCCTAGCGCGGTGGCTGGAAAGACCGTCTTACCAAGAGTGCGGACATCCTGACGCCACTTTCTTTCACCCTACTCCACCCTGGCTCCTCTCCCACCACTCCTCTGTAACAGCCTCCATACCACCAGTGCCACGCGCAGCTTGGCTGGGCTCCGATCGGATTCTCAGCCGCTTCTCACAACCCAACGGGTGAAAGCGCTCTTCTTTGCTAACTCTGTCCACCACAGCACCCTGACTTTCCTTAGCTCACTCTGGCTCTTCTTTGCAGGCTCTTCTGTGGCTCAACTGTAAATGCCGAGTTCAAGCCTCAGCTCTAGGGTACTTTGTCTGCGTTTGACCTCGAAGATCTCATTCACTTTTGATCTTCCAAGACCATCATCCATCCATCCATCCATCAATAACTCTAGATTTACAACCCAGCTCAGACCTATTTTATAAGTTCTGGCTTTTATTCTTATTGTCATTGATTATGTCTTACCAACATATCTGCCTTTAGAAATTCTATGCTAAGTGATATTGGCCCCAAAACAGACATGAAGACCAATGATACAGAATAGAAAACAGACAAACCCCATAAATACAGTTATCTCATGCTGGACAAAAGCACATTGGAGAAAAGATAGCCTCTTCAACAAATGGTGCTGGAAAAACTGGAAATCCATGTGCAGTAAAATTTAATTAAACCCCTATTTCTCACCCTGAACAAAAATCACCTCAAAGTGGATGAAGGACCTAGGGAATTAGACCAGAGACCCTACGCCTACTAGAAGAAAGAGTAGACCCAAATTTCTATCACGTTGGTTAGGAACTGACTTCCTCAATAAGACTCCTAAAGTACAAAAAGTAAAATCAAGAATCAATAAACAGGATGGAATCAAACTAAAAATCTTCTTCACAGCAAGTGATCAAGAACATGATGAAAGAGCCTACAGAACAGGATAGAAGCTTCACCACCTGCACCTCAGATAGAGCATCAATCTCCAGAAAATACTCAAAAAGCTTAGCAACGACAAAAAAAGACCCAATCCGTAAGTGGGCAAAGGAACTGAACGGACACTTCACAGCAGACAAAATACAATCGGTCAACAACAATATATGAAAAAATGACCAACATCTCTAGCAATTAGGAAACTTCAAATTAAGGCTACTCAAATTACATCTCACTCCAGTCAGCATGGCAGTTGTCAAGAATACAAGTAACAATAAGTGTTGACGAGGATGTGGGGAAAAGGCGCACTCATACATTGCTGGTGGGACTGCAAATTGGTGCAACCACTCTGGAAAGCAGTATGAAGATACCTCAGAAAACTTGGAAAGGAACTACTATTTGACCCAGTTATCTACTCCTCGGTATATACCTAAAGGACTTAAAATCAGCCTACTCAATGATACAACCACATCAACGTTCATAGCAGCTCAATTCACATAGCTAAGCTATGGAACCAACCTAGGTGCCCTTCAACAGATGAACAGATAAAGAAAATGTGGTCTATCTATACAATGGAATATTACTCAGCCATAAAGAATAAAATTATAGCATTTGCTGGTAAATGGATGGTGCTGAAGTATGTCGTGTGTGCTAAGTGAAATAAGCCAATCCCCCAAAAAACAAAGGCTTAACTGTTCTCTTCGATGTGTGGATGCTAACACACAATAAAGGGGGTGGGTGGAAGGGGAAAATAGAAGGTCATTGGATTAGACAAAGGGAATGAAGGGAATTGGGGGACGGAAGCCAGGAAGGCAGTAGCGTGAACTGGACATCACTTCCCTACGTTCACGTATGAACACACGACCAGTGAAACTCTGCGTCATGTACAACTACAAGGACGGGAAGTTGTACTCCATGCATGCACGATATGTCAGAATGCACTCCATTGTCACGTGTGACTAAAAGAACAAGCAAACAGAAAAGAAATCCCACGCTAAGGCCTTCCTCTTCCCTGCCAGTGCTGCGGAATTCCCACCACCGCAGTAGAATGGGGCTACCTACCAGGTGTGCACCACCGAGCTCCAAGCAACGTCCCCAAAGTCATCGTCACTTAACTCCAGTAACCAGTCAGCTTCACACTGCCGACTGTCATTTCCGGATGCTTCTCAGGTCCTGCACCACACGCCTCCATCCCCGTTCCAGCCCGGGCCTGTCCTCTGCCTTGGGTCATGTCACAGGATCTCCTCGCCTTTCCTCTGGCCCTTTCCCATCCACCTTTGCTACCACAGCCACACAAACCTGAGCACACAGTCGCATTGCTCTCCAGACCTAAGCCCTCCAACAACTTTCCACAGCCCAAGCCCTGAAGTCCAGACCTTTAGTGGGGACCTCACACGGTGGCCTGCTCCTGGATGCCTGCCGCTCAGCCTGCCTTAGCTCTCCGTGTTCGCCTCTCCTCCTGCCTGCCCTTGAGCACTCAGAGAGTGGTCCGGGGAGGTCTCTGTCTGATGCTTCTGTGACATCCTCCATCCTCCACGCAGCCTTCTGTGAGGCCTTGGTTCAACTGGATTTTCGGGAACTAGCTCTCTGGCGCCAGTCTCCGCCAGCCCCTCCCATCTCAGGTGGTCCTGGCCTGTTGAACTTCCCAGCATTTCTTGCAACTTTGTTTTATGCACTGTTTATCTTCTACATCTGGCCCAGTGACTAGCAGATAGTAGGTGGTCAGAAAATGCTTGTTGAGTGAAGAGATGACTGTAAACATCTGACTGTTGACCAGGGAGTTTTATAAATAGATACCTCAAAGTCGGAGAAGCACTAAGTCCACAAAACTGAGCCCAAAATTGTTCTATATCATTACAAACTATGATAATATGTATAATATGAATGATGTTAGAAATTGGAAACTGTAGTACCAATAGCTATTTTATAGAAAATTGAATGTATGCCTTCTAGGATCTATTGAAAAAATTAAGGCATTTAATTAAGAATTCACACCTGAAATTAAGAAGCACACAAAAGTCTAAAAGGGTTTGCACCAAAGAAGTAGTAGTTTCACTCCTAGCAGTGAGATTCAGCCTTTTCCTGTCCTTTCTCCTTTTAGTCTATGCGGACATTTTGTTTTGTTTTGTTTTTCACTAAACATCATGTATTTGGTGATATTAAAAGTTTTTAATTCTTGGAAATAGAGTGGAAGGGCAAGGAACTTCCTTTCGTAGTTAACGGGCTTTGTTGTTTAGATCAGTGTTCCTTTTCACCACCCTCCACTCGTCCACTGCCGTTTTCGGTTCCCAGAAGCACTCTCTCCCCGTGTCCATGACATGCCCATCTGTTTCCCTCCGGCCTCCGTTTGCAGACTCATTTGTGACTAATCCTTCCTTGCCCAAGTTTTACATGCTAAAAAGTCCGAAGGCTCAGTTTGGATCCCTTTGTTATCTGGGGAGTACTCAAAAAGCTGGTGTGCACACTTAAAATGGAAATTGAGGCAATAGAAAGTTCCCTGGAGACGGGAAGCTGGGGAGTTTCAGCTCTGGACTTCCTTTTCCAGTCATAACCAGGAGCCAGGTCATATTTCTGCCCAGTAAGTGCTGGCTTTTGTCAGGAGTTTATGCAACTTACGTGCAGCAGAGGGTTTGGATGGTCATGAATGGAAACTGTGTCCATGAGGACAGGTGTGACTTGAAGCCAGATTGCCACCGACCACCCCTCAGGCAAGTTAGGGACCTGGTGGAAAGGATGACAAGCTCTTCCGCTTCCCAGAAAAGCAAAGAGATCTGAAGCTGAGGGAGTTAGCAGGGAGGGACAGAGGACGTCAGGGCTGGAACGAGGAAATGAGCGACTGCACTCCTTCCCTCCTTTCCTCCATCCACCCATGCCTTTCTGTTGCTTTCAAAGAGTGGTTGCTTCATTTAAAAAAACAAACAAAAAACAACAACAACAAAAAAAAAAAACTTAAAAATGCATGTAAAACTAATTGGAATAAATAAAATTTTTAAAAAAATTTAAAATGTATATATGAAATACCTATCAATTGTGTAATATCCCATAGATGCATATAGGCAAAAATAAGGGGAAAAATATTTAAACCAATCATGTGTAATAGTAGGGTACCCTTCTACACTTTAATGTTTATTTGAATTTGTATTTATAATAATGAGATGATGTTTTTGAATGATGCTTCATGATTCACTTCTTTGATACATTTGTTTAATACTGGAAGGTTTTTGCTAAGTCCATTATATTCACAGATTATGGTTTTATAAAGGCAGGTCACCCAATACTTGCAGGCCAATTCATCTTCACAAGGAACCACGATTCTCTTCCAAACTGCGTGATATTTATATGTGTGTTTTTAATGTGGCCATCACAATTGAAGAAATTGGGGAAGTAAACTGTTTCTTTAAATAAAACTCCCTACCGAAAGGGAAATTCTGTCATAAAACATTATTAGTCTCTTCTACTATCTAGCGGTTGTAGTCTTGATGATAGGAAATGGAAGTAGTGATAAGTAGCTTTATAACTGATTTGTATGAATTCCTTTAACAGATCTTTTTCTTTAAAAAGTATTGGCCATTAAAGTGAAATCATTAATTCCTAGTCTAAAATATATATCTAAACCTGATAGAATTAATGCACTACAAGCAATGTCTAACTTGGTCACATAAATAAATCAATAATACTCATTTTTTTAATTCGGGATATTTCTTTCACTTTAAATATATTCATCCTTTTGGAAACATACATTTTTAATGACTAAATTTTAAACATATATATTAGATAGTTTCTTTGACTTTAAATTATTTTCTTATAACCATCAAAATAAAACACAGAACATTTGTGGAATTTTAATTTTTTTTCTGCTCCCATAAGACAAATTTATAATTTGAATGAAAATATATATTCACACTGAAAAATATCTAATAACTTAACTGGTGACTTAATTGTCATATATTCCATAAGTTACACCAGAAACTAAATTATCAAAAAGTTATAGAATGACATCAGATAGTATGTGTATTAATTTCTTTACAAATATATTTCAAATAGATAGAATAGCAATGATTTTTGTAACATTTCATTTTCTTCAGTAAGTTATAGTCTTGAATTTTCTTATTTTATTACATATAAATACTAAACTTAGCTTTTAAAATACCTTAACATTCCATCTGATACTTTGTTTTCTAAGCATGAAAATATACATGATAGATTGTTTCATTTGACTTAGGATCTGTAAATTTTTTCTGTAAATTATTGCATTTATTCAAGTGAATTCAATTACTAATTTTTGTTGGAATGTAACTGAGATGTTAGTAAATCAAATAAACTTTCCAAATAAGTAACAGCATTTGGCAGTTAAACACGACATTTAATTCTGTGAAAACACAGCGAGAGCTTCCCTTTCCTTCCTTCTCCCGGCTGCTCCCACTTGAGCACGTCCCCGGAACATGACCTGAACCTCCGCAGCTCACAGGCAGATTTTTCAGAAGCCCCTGCAGCAGCCTGTCGGGCTCTCAAGTGGGAGCCAGGAGACAGAGCAGCTTACCGTTCTGCTGGCGGCCTCTCCCTGGACAGATCCTCCGCCAGCTGTGGGGACAGCTTCTGACCCTGTGCTGTGCAGCCAGACATGCTTAGTGGGATCTAATTTGCATATCATGCCACCAAGATTAATAATTCAAAAGCCAGGGATAACTTATGCAGTCAGACCTCCAAGTCAGAGACACATGCAGGGAAATTTCTGCAGAGCGGAGACGTGAAACAAAGGACTCATTTTGCAGAGAACACATTTATCAAACAGATCTGGAGAACACTGTTGAAATGGTTTTCTCCACTACCCAAACGACAGAGACGCATTCCTTATTTTCATATTTATTTGTGGATTCAGGCAATGAGGAATGGTAAACACTTTATGTTGGGTATACAATTACATCTGGTTTTCCTTCCATTTTCAAATTTTTGGTGAATGCTAGGTTGGGCATGCAATAACTACGCTACTGTTATAAACGATTTTGAGGGAGCTATAAAACTGAAACTTTGAAGCAACGAAGATACATCCTGTCAGCGTACTAGCAGACGGATCTAGGGCTTTTTTATCTTTTCCATTTTACATGCTGCGGTTAAGTTCAAGAGCCACGTTAAACATGCATCAGGTGGCTAGGGATTAGCGAGAGGTGCTGTAAAAGCCACCTCCAGTTTATTATCCCAGTTGAGGCCTGAGCCCCTGGAGCTCAGGCTTCCACACCAGACAGGAAGCACACCTGGCTTCTCCTGAGGATCATTTAGATTCGTGTTCAAGTAAACACTCTGCTTGCCCCGAAGCTTGGGATTGTGCGGAGGAAGTGTGCCGGCAGTAGAACCCAATCTGAGCCCATGTGAGCTGATCAGCAGGTGTTTCAAGGAAGCCTCCTTAGGTCTCCTCCTAGCCAGGGATTCCCCCGCCCCCAGCCCTACGAGCCTTACACCGAGAACCCTCAGAAAAAGAAAATATCAATGTTCTTTAAATAAATATATGTAAATATACTTAAAATCATAGACATGTACTATATACAAATGTGTTCACATGTATATAAATATTTATGTCTAAAATATGTTTATTTATCTGAAAAAAATGTGTCTTTAATTTGTTGAGGTTTGTGATAGCCGGGCACTGTTCTGAATACCCGTGTGTGCATTAAATGCTTAAAGTATGCCTCTGAAATTGTTATTCTTTTTTTTTTTTTTTTCATTTTACAGATTGAAAAACTGAGTCTCAGAGAGGTCCTTAACTTTTCTAGGGTCACAGAATCAGTAAGGGTGACTGAAGTTTAAGCCTCTGCACGTCCATTCTAAAAGCACTGGCTGATCACGGACCCCCATGATAATAAATGGCTTTCCCCTTGATGTATCCAGTAAGTTCTGGGGATTAATGACAGGCACTTTTCTAGTTTTAAGTGGAGAAAGGCTAAAATATAATTTCTGTCTATGAATAGCCGTTGCCAGTGCTGTTAATTTTAGCCATAGACCAACACAAAGGAGCAAAGGCCTGAGGCGTATTTCCCAGGTTTCTGCCACCCACCGACCCTCGCTGTGGGGAGGTGGGAGTGGCCCAGAGCTTCCTCCTCTTCTCCCCACCTCCCAACTACCACAGAGTGGTCTGCACTTCTCCTTTTTCAAAGGCCAGTCATCCAGACTTGAACCTGCTGGCCTGCGTCCCTGGCAGGTCCACTTTGCCAAGGGCCCTTCCCCCAGGACACTCTCGAGGAAACTTGGGAGACATCTCCAGCACTCCCAGTGTTTCCGTTCTTCTTAAAGACTTGGGAGAGATCTCCATACCTCGGGTCCTTCTGCACACGAAACCATCAGCAGAGGGAGCCGACAGGACCGAGGCCCCGGGAGCAGGGCTGGTGTCCTCGCCTGACCCTGCAGCCTCACCAGGTCTCGTGCCCAGAGGGGCCACACACTTAATCTAATGCTTTATGCCACATTTGTATTTGAAATTCGTCATGATTTTGTAACAAACGGCCCCATCCTTTCTTTTTGCCCTGGGTTCTGCAAATTCCGTGGCCGGTTCTGCCTGCAGAAGTACAAATGTCATAGGAAATGACTGCAAACAGCCTAGTAAGTCTCAAGGAGACACAGGTTTTGGGTTTTGCTCTCCTCTTTTTAGAAACAACTTAACTTAGTGAGGTTGGCTGCTTGAGGAGCAAGGGCAGTTGAAGGGCAGTGGAGTTGCAGGAAAGCTGTTCTCCGAGAGGCAGTGCGAGGCAGGAGCTGCAGCCCGAGCCCCAGCAGGACTTCCAGCTCCTCCTGGTCTTGGTGTCTTATCTCTGTGGAGGGATAAGAGGGACTCTCAGATGGCTCTTCTGTGTTTGGTAGAAGCGCCTGGCACGTATGTACCTAGGTATGTGGACACATCTTCTCTGCTTTATAGAAGTTGGCTATTATGGCAATTCACAACAAATGAGAAGACTGTTCTCAAATGATAATTCGACTCAATGTCATCAATGTTAGAACACTGTCTGTCCTGGGACATTCACCTAAAATGACCTTATAAAAGTCAGCGTGAGCGAAAAGACCTGGGAATCATTGTCCTGGCCTTGCCTTTTACTAGTTATGAGATCTTTTTTAAAAAAAATCACATAATTTAATTTCCATGTTTGGAAGATGGGGATAACGATCCCTACGCCATAAAACTTACAATGCTCATCGTCTGCAGTGTGATGGGCTGGAAATACACACCCGGAGCACGATCAGGAAATTCCGTGGGAAAACAATGGGAAAGACAACCAAAATGTTAATTAAATCTACCACCACTACTTATTAACTTCCACTAGCATCTTTTGAACACCTATTCTATGCACTAATTTCTTTAATAGCTGCAAGAATTTAACACACTTCATGATGTTAATGTGATTAGGATATTCAGGGGAGGAACCTGAGGCCCAACAAAGATTGAGTAAATTATCCGCCATTACATAGCCAATGACTGGGCTGTTACTAGAGGCCTTGCTTGCTTGATTCTTCAACCTAAGCTTTTGAACATTATTCTGCCTCCCCAGGGTAAAGGAGAATATTAAGACAAAACCAAAGACCACTGATATTGAATAATTTAACCTTAAATATGGCAATTTTATGTGGTTTAATCTAAAAAAGTTTAAAAGAAGTACTATATTTTATTTATTGACTATAAGATTTATTGGTTATCAAATTTGATTATTCTAAAAAGAATACAGTATTTGAGGCAAAAATCCAGTCTCAGAAATAAACAGTGAGAGTGTCTCCAGGAAACTTGTGCCAGCCAGCGGCTCCCCACAGCCAGGTGCTCCTTCCACCGCACAAGTGGTCTGTGGGGAGAGCAACCTGTCTGGGGGTCACACTGACCTTCGAGAAATCCCCAGCTGGGCACAAGGAGGACCTCAGTCCGCTCAAGGAATGTCCTCCACAGTCGGGAGGAAAATAAGGACACACAACTCTAAGGGATTGGAACCTGGGCCACTGAGGAGGGTACTGCAGAGGTGTCGTGCCGCTGGGCAGAACCAAGCCTTCCGCGCTGTTCCTCTTTCCAAAAATGATTCATAAAGGGAAAAGACAAAAGAGAACAGCAAAGGGAGAGTACACGAGGGGTGGTTTGTGGTTGTCTCTCAGTTGCCAGGAGCTGGAAATCATGTGAATTTTATGAACTAAATTTCCTTTCCCAAGGAGTGTAGACTATTCCGCATGCACATTCAAGCTGAGGCAAAGGAATCTACTTCCTCTAACAATCGAACTCCTTAAGTTACATTTGTAATGCAAAATTTTACATTGGCTTTTCTTATCATGCAATTGAGAAAAATGTGTCCTATTAGTAGTGCTTTAACTAATATATAATATATATATCCATATAAATATCTATATATCTATATCTATCTATATCTATCTATCTATCTATATATATATATATATACTTTTCTGCTGAATGAAAACACATTAAAATGTGGTTGTGTGCAATGGTGCACGCCTGTAATCCCAGCAACTTGGGAGGCTGAGGCAGGAGGATTGTGAGTTCAAAGCCAGCCTCAGCAACTTAACAAGGCTCTAAGCAACTTAACAAGGCTCTAAGCAACTTAGTGAGACCCTGTCTCAAAATACAAAAAATAAAAAGGGCCAGGGATGAGGTTCAGTGGGTTAGTGCCCTGGGTTCTATCCCCCATAACCACCCCGCCAAAAAAAAAATCAAGTTCCTTGAAATATTAATAGTTTACCTAGAAACACAGCAAAATCACCTTTTATCTTTTAGTTTATTCCCAAATTTTAACAGCTAAATGATTTTTTTAGTGATTCATGTGATAACTTACTCATAAATTCTTCTCTGTAAAAATACTGTTGTTTGCTTCCCTAATAAAAATCGAGATATATAAAATACAAGCATTTATATGAAAGATGGAGAGAAATTTCATTCTTAGCCACTGATTATGGTATAATCTTTTTGATCAAGAGATTTTCTGAAATATTGAAATAATGTTCATTTACTAATTGGTTAGTCAACTACCAGTTTCTTCCAGTTCACATTTACTGTACTTTTTATAAATTTACTTGATCCATGTAACAGTTGGCATTAATTAGGAGAACAAAAGTCAGCTTGCTGGTTGTTCTGATGGACATACCGTAGAGGTACTTTCAATCTGCTCCTAATTAACCATTTTCTATCTTGCTTGCTCAAATATATAATTTGCTCCCTGAATAAAGAACAAATTAGTCTGGTTGAATCTCACCGAACATTTTAGTAATAGAACTGAGAGGTTTTCAGAATTCCCAGGAGAAGAGGAATCATGCTCACTAAGTGAGCTAAGTGCTTCCTGATTGTGTTACGGATTCAATAAAGTAAATGATGCGTCCCCTTAAGATATTTGATGGCATGATTCTCTTGTCTTAGAATCTTTACCTTTACAACATACTCATTAATGTGATTATTACATTTAAAGTTACATTTTTATCCTGATTTATTACACTGCAAAACTAATAAAATTTGACTTCAGGGTAGGTTGATATTAGTAATGAACTAAGTGAAGGATTTTCACACTCTACCAACTAAGACAATTATAATCAAATCCTATAAATAATTACAAAATTGTCACCTTTTAAAATACCTCCTCCACCCTGTAGGAATTATTATGTCTATAAGTAGTATTTTTTTCGCATTAACCTAATATTAACTTCTAACATCACTTGTATTATTTATAAGAATTCTTGCTTGAAGTCGGATGTGGAGAAGTGCTTAGAAGCCATTGCATGGAGCTCCTAAGGATGAGGAGGTGACACTCAGTGGTTAGGTAGGAAACTACGGGGGACGTGGACCTTGGGAACCGTGGGGGAGGCCCTGAGCACGAGGGGCAGAAGCACCATCTCGTGGGAGAGGACATGGCAGGCGCCCTCCTGAGAGCCCAGTCTACATCCCTCTTCCTGCTGGGAGAGGAGCCCCTCTCTCTTCCATCCCTAGACCAGGGTCTGCCGTTGTCCACCTTCATCATCAACAAGGAGGCACGGTGGCCAGCTTGACAGAGGGTGTCCCAGCGTGACTGGTGTAACAACCCAGGGCAGATGGGCCCTTCTCACTGTCGAAGGACCTCGAAGCACGAAAGCTTATGCCCGGAGACCTCTCCGTCTACAGAAAACTTCTTTCACTGTGACCAGAGGGAAAGGTAACAGGCATTCAATGTCTTTTTCCGTGGGCATGGCCTGTAACGCCCAATCTCCTTGCACTCTTTTTAAATAAAATTGACCTGTTTCCTTCATTCTACCATTTCTCGGTCCTTTGTCCAACATCTTTAAAAGATACGTGTGTATGTCAACCGGGAACCAAACATGGTAAAAAGTTGATTTGTGGCAGAAATTAGAATAGAGAGAAAATGAAATTTTTAAAAATTGGATTAAATTTAAAAATTAAATTAAAAATTTTCCAGTGAATTAGAGTTTTGATTGTTCAAGATCAAGCACTGGGAGAGGAAGAAAAGAAGCCGAGATTGGAACAAAGCCATGGGGGATGTTTGTCCTATCTCCTGATTTCTGCCTCATTGCTGCGACTCAGATGCCAATGCTTCCTGAATACCTCACATCCCACCTTCTTTCAATAACTGAAGAACATGGTTTGATCGCCTGCCGTGTTCAAGTCATGTGGGAAACAGAAGGCAAGTTAGACATAAAACTTGACCTCAAAGAATATAGGGACTCTTTACACTCAAATCCCTTTAAAATCCTCAACAAATTCTTATCACATGGAAAACTTCTCTTTGCACCCCATGTCACTTGTGCTAGTCTCTAACGTGTTGCTGGAATCCTAGAAGACTGAGTTGACGCAGACTCTGTTGGCTACCTAGCCTTTCCCTAACCCTAGCTGACAGTACCCCTTCTGTTGAGGCTGAATGGGAAATCACCTCATCTGTGACCCTGAGCACTTCACATGGTCGCCTGAGCCTGGACTCACATCGACGCAGTGCACTGGTGGGCTGAGCTGTAGGTGGCAAAGGAGGGGCCTACGGCTGCCTCCCTCAGGTCCAGCCCGAGTTCCCATCGGGCAGGCCATGGCTTCTGCTGTGCCTGAGCCTAACATGCTTCTCACCACGGTGCCCCAGGAACCTGCCCATGAAAGGTGCCACTCTCCGTCTGCCTTGGCTTCAATATAAGGAGCTTTCATGTGAACATGAATCTTCTGTCCCATAGAAAAACTTCGTAAAGGGCACCCAATCCCCTGCCATTTTTTCTGCCCATTCCTGATCCCTTATTGTCCATTCACCTTCTGGTTGTGGTCTGACCACAGCTGACACGTTGACTAGTTGTTTGCTTAGCCTGGCTTTAATGGCTTTATTGTATCTGAACATTTTTGTTATAAACTGCTTCAAACTCACTTTGCAAAATATCAAGATCTAAGCGCTGCGAGTTAATGTTTCAGTGATTATTCTGAAAGACCTGTGTGATCTTACTCCAGACTCAGATGGTGTCCGTTTCAGCTCAGAGCACCCAGGCGTCGGGTGTTGGTGGATTCAGAAGGTAACATAGTGAAGTGGCCGCAGTTCATTTTGGGAATATGTGCATTTGTGATTCTAGGAAGGACCTTGTTCATTGGTGGTTTCTTACATAAATCTCCTCCAATAGCAGGAGGAATACACAAAGAGAACGGGGGGGGGGGGGGGGTGTCAAGACCAAATTCCCAAATATTGCTTCCTAAAGAAAGGAAACCCAGCCCTTTGGAATGTCTGTGGTGGGAATGCTGGAAAGTGTCCTCTTAAAGACCACCCGTGTGCTCTTGGGAAGGGAACCAGGAAGCAAAGTACAGCATGGGCAGGGAGCAGGCCGGAATCCTAGAACCCAGGTCGCACAGAGCAGGGCTGACATAGGAATGTCTGCAAGCGTGATAGGCGTGCGGAGGCCCACCAGCAAGAACCTACGGGAAGAACAGGTCCTTCGCCTACAGTAAGAGCAATAAAGTCACAGCTGATGGAGAACTTAGCCAATTTCAAGGAATCTGCCCTACTTTTCTCTGAACTGGATCGGTTGCACATTTATTTTAATTTAGACAGACTGCTGCTTCCATTAACCTTATAGCTGCTGTGCTATCTACACAGATGGAAAAGACAGTGCCAGAATTTACACACATTTTGTTAATTCTAGTTCACCTACTGTGCCTTTAAGAAATTGCTACTATTTGCCAATCAAAATTTCTAAAGCTCATTTATATGTGTTTTGTAAAAAAGTTCTAAATTTTCAGACAAAATTTTATGTTTTTCTTTTTAGTCACAGTGAAGTTAAAAAATCGTAAAATTATATTTTTTTCTGGGAGAAAAGTCAGTAGTGTGACATCTGAGAAATAAAGAAGAAACAAAGTATCAATTGTACAGCATGGAAAAGGGGACAGGAGCATATTATAAGTGCTGAGGAAAGACTAATGGGAGTTTCCATCTAATTGTGGCAAAGAAGCAAATAACAGGAATATTGCTCACAAATATATTCCAATTCATATAGGAGTAAGTGAGTTTGTGTCTCACACTTGCTGGTTCAGTGCACTGTGATGTTTTCAATTAAACATTTATGTAAGATAATTGTACAATCCCATGTAATTGAAGAAACGAAACAAGAGCGTTCTCTCGTGTTCTTCCTCTGATTTCCCCAGTGCTGAGGTATTGCAAAGCCCTAGCCCCACACACATCGCAACTGGGACGTTGACATTGATGTACTCATTTCCTTCACCACGAGGATCCCTTTGCCGCCTTTTTGCCACCCCAACCCCTTCTTAAATGCCAGTCACCCCTGGTCCTTTCTCCTTCTCTAGAGTTTCATCATGTTGAATGTGGCCTACATGGACCTGTGCAGTACTCAGCCATCTAGGAAAGGCTTCCTTCGGTCGTCTTCATGATTCCCTGGAGATTCCAGGTTGCCGCATGTGTCAACAGGGCTAGTTGTGTGCTTAGTGTTTTAGGAAACGTCCAGCTGTTTTCCACTGTGGCGGCTCCTGTTTGTATTTCTTCCAGCAATGTATAATGATCCATGCTTCTCTACGTTATCACCAGCATGGGGTGTTGCTGCCATTTTTACTTTACCTACTCTGACAGGTATTTAATGATGCCTTGTTGTGGACTGAGTTTGCACTCCTCTAACGGTCAGTGATACCAAACATGTCTCATGTGCTTATGTTCCATTTGCATATCTTTTTGCATGAATACCGTTCATGGACTTTTCCCATATTTGCATCGGACTACACTGTTGTTTGTTTACTCTGGAGCGTGGAGAGTTCTTCATGTGTCCTGAGTGCTCGTCCTTGGTTGTGAGTATTTTCTCCCCGTCTGGAGCAGTACTGCACCAGTGCTGCTCCCCTGGGGTCCCCTGCTGGGGTCCCCTGCTGGGGTGGCCTTGCTACCACTGGGTATGGTGCAAGTCCTGATGCTGCACCTTGGTCTCCTCTGACAGGGAAAGGGAGGTGCCTTGTAACTGCCCAGTGGAAATCAAAGTCCTGATCCCTACTTGATCTTCTCCGACACAGGATGGCAGGGGCCTTGGGGTGCCTCGGTGCATCTTGGCAGATGGGGACACCTAGGCTCCTGCTCAGCCCTTGCTGGTGTGGTGGAGGTGCGCAGTAATTTCTGTGGTGAGCGGTTCAGTTAGGGTGGTCGCCATCTGTAGGTCTTACCAGGACGCCCTCTTCCCGTCCCTCTGGCAAGGAAGAGCAGACTTTCGCTGGGGTTCTTCTGTTGTCTGTGCCCATTGGTCTCACTGGGTTTTCAGTTTTCTTAGTTCCAAGTCTGGCATATCTGAGACAAGAAGAAAACCGAGGGAAGTCACCGAGATGCTCCTTCCTTGGGCACTGAAGGTCCCAGCTTGCTACGCTCTGCAGTCCGTCTTTCAGCATCTCTGCTGTCTAGACAGCGTGTCCAGGGCTTTAGTTGCACTTAGCGGGAGAAGTTGACTCCATGTTTCTGGAAACAGGACTCCTGATGCCGTGATTTGAATTTAAAAATTTACATTATTTTTCTAAAAATAGGAATAAGTCACTGTTATTTTATGTAGCTATATGCAGTGACTGCTTCAGTCTTTGAAATAAAAAAAAATACTGCCCGATAGACATTTGTAAATGTTGTTACATAAATAAAAAAGCAGAGATGTAGTTGAGAAGAGAAATGGTTTTTAAATTACTTGGAAAAACCTCAATGCATAGGTTAAGTAGATTTTAGTTAAGCATTATAAGTAGATTTTATTTAAGCATTATATTTGCTCCCACATTATGTTATAATCTGTCTAAAAAGCACATTAAAAAGTTTCCAAAATATGCCAATGCAACAAGAAAGTTGTTCTGTATATAAAAAGGTTCAAATATCTTTTCACCTTTAATTGCAACATTTATCTTTTTCCAAGAGTCATTTGGAGGGAAAATTAAAGACGTGAGTTAGAAAGTGAGTCCTTGATGAGGATCCTGAGAAAAAACAAGTGGAAATTTTAGTTGTATTTTAAGTAATGAAACTTCTTGTGGGGCTAAAAAATAGTCTCTTTCATATTATGAAATGATACAGAATTTCTTTCATTGTATTTATATCCCAGGAATTTCTAGAGGAAACGTGTATGCATACTCTAAATCTTGTGAGTTAAATAATACAAGAAATGTATGCATGATTGTTGGAGTACTGGAGGGTGGTCTCTCCCCGCTCCTCTTCCCTGAAGCACCCTGGCCCGTGGCACCCTCCCTAGCTGTCATGGCCTCCCCAAGACAGAAGGAGATCACATTCTTTGTCCATGTAACACCTTTAATTAGAAGACAGCATATCCCCTCACTCCTGACTACTATGATAATTTCATTTTTAATAATCTTGATACAGAGAGATCGAAACAGCCGACGGGGAGAGAAAACTCTGAAATAAATGTTGAGTGTGAATTTATTCTGTTACTCCTTGCTGTCACACATTGATCAGCTAAACACAGAAGAACACATGTTCTTTACAAGGAGAACACATGACTCATGATTAGAATCATTGAGTCCGAAGGGGTAATGATTCTGTTTCAATGCCTTTTAGGAGCTAAGTGATAAATGACTGGATATTGCATCTCCTGCTCACATCATGAAATTTAAGAGCATTATTTACGTCATCGCATAAATAATTACTGCACAAGCCTCAGAGGGAAACTGCCTGTGCACATCTTGATTTCCACCTGTCTAGAGTGAAGTCACGCGTGGCTGTGCGTGCAGTCGTCCCAGCACATGAGACGTTTTCTTGATGGTCCTTATTGTACCCAAATCATTCATATGACTGCTGTCACATTTCTGCCAGTTTAATGTGCTTCATTTCAAACTGCGCAAGTGTTGTGAAGAGAAGGAAATGAAATGTAA
Organism: Sciurus vulgaris; assembly: GCF_902686455.1. Classification (NCBI taxonomy): domain Eukaryota; kingdom Metazoa; phylum Chordata; class Mammalia; order Rodentia; family Sciuridae; genus Sciurus; species Sciurus vulgaris. Next base: position 141,900,200 of record NC_136470.1, read on the forward strand.
AAGGAGTTGTCTTGATAACTTGGACCATAAAAGCTTTACAAGTGCCTTGTGGAGCTGACTGAAGTAAACTAAGAAAAGTCTGTTGCACCTTGTGCTTACGAAGGTGCCCACGTAAGAGGGGGACGTGTCCCTCAGAAATGCTTCTTTGCAGCTGGGTGTGGTGGTGCACAGGTGTAATGCCAGCAAATCAGGTGAGTGAGGCAGGAGGATCACAAATCTGAGGCCAGCCTCAGGAGACCCTGTCTCAATAAAATGTAAAAAGGGCTGGGGATGGAGCTCGGTGGTAGAGCGCCCCTGGGTTCCATCCCCAGGCCTGGGAAGAAAGTTCTGCTCCTTATGTCCAAGGAACGTATCCTGGCACAATCGTAGGGAGTCAGAATAACAGGGGCCTTAGGACCAGCTCTTCCCCTGAAGGTCTAAACGGAGCCCATCCTGAGTCTCACAGCTTCTGGAACGGAAGCAATCCCTGCCTCTGGAACGCCCTGCTGCGACATTCTTGAAAACATACCGGGGCCAAGAGCTTTGTGTTTCCAACCTCCCCACCATGAGTCAGGCCAGTCTTGTGATAACAGATGGCAGCAGCATGGATCGCTGCCCACCGACCTGGTCGTGGCCTTGCAAAAATGATGTTAGGCGATATTTTAACACAAAACAGAGGAACTTCAGACCTGCAGTAAATGAGCAAGCTGTTTTGAAATAGCTAATTATCACTCCTCTGAAGCAATGTTTCCGCGTCTACGCACAGAAGTCGCCACACACTTCCTGGGTACCAGGGGTCAAGTCTCACATGGTCAAGTGCTTTTCCAGTTTGGGAGTACAGTTAATTATGCTAAACAGACTGGACTTATTTGTAATGCATGTTTTGGACCTGAATATTTCCTCTGAGATTTAAAAATCCCTGAGAGATCATGTTACAGGCTAAAAATTGCATCTTAATAACATCTATGGTGAAAATTCACTGAGGACTGTAATTTTGAATATGCAGTATTGGGATATCTTTTTAAGTTTTTCCTAACAATGGCATTCACACAGTATCATGGATATATTATTTGCTTGAATTTTTTATTTCTCTATTTTTTCCCCAAAGTTTACTTTCTTGTGTTTCACAGTTGCTATGCCCCCGTGTACTGTGAGAGCTCTTCCTTGACCTCATATGTCTTGAAATCCCACAGCTGACAACTCTGTGATATTTTCATTCCGGGGACATGAACTCTGTGGCTAGTCTCACCCTCTCGAAACTGAGTTCCAAGTAAGGCAAAGCAGGGTGGCTTGCTGAACTATGTGAGCCAAAGATCTGCATGGTAGACTGACTACTTGTATTTGGCAACATCCTTAGAAATAAGTGTGATTTGCAACACACTTGTCTTTGTATGATAAATTGCTGCATATTATCCACCCCTTTCCATAAACAGATACATTGAAAAGTGCTACCTCCTACATATACTTGGTAACAAAGAGATAAATTAGTGACATGTTTAAATTATCCTTGTTATGGTTTAGTACCATACCAATTGTCCCCAGGGAAGGACAGATAAGACAACAGGAAAAAAAAAAAAAAAAAAAAGCCTGCTTTAAAAATGTCACTTAAAAGCATATTTTCTTGAAATTCCATTGCTACTCAGGAACTAGAGAGGAAATGCCCCAAGGACACAGTGAGACTTTACTGGGAGCCCCCATCTCCCTCACCTTTCCTTGAAGACTAATTGATCTGTGGAAGACTAAATACAGGACTCGGAAAAATGCGAAATCCTTGGTGGATCTTGGTTCCCAAGCGCACTCTACTTCAGGTCCTTTGATGTGTGGTCTCTACTGAACACCAAGGGCCCTTCGTTACTCGTGCCTGCAGAGCAAAAGCCGAAGAGTCTGTTTAGTGATGAGACTTCCGGGCTTTCTCTAGTGGATTAGATTAAGGGACGCCATTTCTTAATCCATGAAAGAAATGTGACTTGTCATGTAGGTCAGCTCTGAGATGAGGACAGACATACTGGAGATTGCAGTTCGTGATCGCAGTTTGTATTTCTTCTCGGTATCGTTACCCTGAACTTGCTGAACTTGTTCATTTGTGGTTTTTATTGGTCATGTACAAATGACTGTTTTAGAGTTGTTTGGGGATTTTTATAAAACAGAAAACACCCACTAAGTAGATGATTTCCCCCATAATACTCTAGTTAGTCCACATCTAGTTGCAAAGGAGGCTGATGGTAAGGATGCAGTCCCTGATACAAATAGGAATGCGAGTGTGTGAGGCCTCAGCAAAAACCGGAACTTCAAAATGGAGCAATTCACGAATGGGAGCTAGCATCTGTCTAAGTCTTGTCTAACTCGCCATTTATCTGCCGAGTCTGTCTTCGGTAGGCATGTATCAGGTGTGGGAGCCTCCACACTAGCAGGATCAGGCCGGCAGAGCGTGGGACACGCTCTGACCTCCTGGAGGTCTGACTCCAGGAGCTGGCCATCCCGGAGACTGTTTCAGACAGCCTGGGGCAGGGGGGCCTGTGCAGAGGTGGCTGACCCCTGAGGAAATGCTAACTCTCTAAGCAATGGCTTCCCAGCCTGTTCCTCATAGAGGAAGCCCCCCTGGGCCCCCTTCATCTGTGCGACTATGAACGAAGGGAAGGTGGGCCCCCCATCTTGTCCAAAGCCAGATCTTGGCAGGCTGCATCCGTCACACCCCCTCCCATTGGAGAAGATCATTGGCTCTTGTGTTTATTAATTAGATCAGTTTCTTAGAGACTGATCAAGAGCTGGCACTGTCCTCCGACAGAGACCCTTTCCCTCATCCACGCTGGACGGGGCAGGATCCCCCTTCTTTCTACAACCAGGAATCTGTCATCAAGTTAATGAGCTACAGAGAGAAGAATTTTTCAAAACAAAGAGTGTGTTTGGAAAAAGCAAGCTGCTGTCATCTGGATACGTGTTCTGTGGTGGACCACAAGTGCATCCCAAGAGGTCGGGGCATGGGAAACGGAAAGCTTCTGAAGGAAGGGGTGGGAGGAGCCAGAGAGAGAAAGCCATGTAAGCGCTTGGAAAAAAGATCCCTGGGTGTGGGGTCACCTCCTCAGTGGGGACAGCTGTTGCTAGGCAAGCGTTCTTGTGCAAGCAGTTTATCTGAAATCTTGCAGCTTCAGACAGTCCTCGTAGTAATTCTTGTCACAGGAATAAGTGTGCATAAGGGCACTTCCTTTTTGGGCCTCCTGGCTTCATTTCAGTTGTTTCTCTCTCTCTCCCTTCCTTCCTTCCTTCTTCCATTCCCTCTCTCCCTCCTTCTTTCCTTCCTCTCTGTCTCAGCACAAAAGAGGCTCCATCTTGGTACTGGTGGCTCCATGCCACTCTCTGCAGAGCTCATGACCACCATCTTGCTCTTCCTCCCCCACGGGCTCCTCGGTGGCTCCTCGGCTGCTCATTCCCCACGCCTCCCATGCTCCTCTTACCACAGGCCTGCGCTTCCTTTCGCTCCTCACCCTTAGCCTAATTTCTCACTTTTGAGTGACTGCTCTAATTGTTCAAGACCACGCTTTTCAGCCGGATCTGCGGTGGGTCTTGCTACAGTGGTGGGCAGGCATAGAGTCGCGTGGCCACGTCCCGGGGAGGTGGCTTTCGTCAGGAAGGGATGGGGTGGAGCAGCGAGGGAAGGTCCCCCTTGTACACAGGCGCCTCAGTCCTGGTCCCAGTCCAGAACCTGGCTCCCCCTTCCTGCACCTGTTCCTGTCCCACCCGCATCCCTGGCACTGCAGTCACCTTGTCATCTCTCTGAAGGGACAGGAGAGGTGACTGATTCCTCTTACCTCTCCTTCCAGGCAGGGTTTTGGTCTTTTCTTCACCAGGGACTGAGCCCAGGAGCCAGCGCTCTGCCCCTTTCTGTTTTTATTCTGAGGCGGGCCTCACCGGTTTTGCAGGCTCGCTTAGAGCTTGCAGTGCCCGTCAGCCTCTGCATGTGCCACCCGCCTGGCTGCCAGTCAGTTCTTGGAAATGGAGGAGTTATTGATTTTATGACTTGCTGGAACTTCACATATATTATTTTATTTCAGTTTCTAAAATGAGAAAACAAATTAAATATAGCATCCACATTTGATAGGTAAGGAAACAGAGGCTCAGAGCAGTTAAGCGACTGAGCAGAGTGAGCTGAGTGGTAGAAGGCAGACCTGGGTCTTGTTTGGAGGCACTCTGCCCTGGACTTGTCTTGGACTGCAGAACTGCCCAGCCAGACGGGGAATTAGCAGCTGCACAACCCGAGGGTCAGGGGAACCTGGCTGGCCGAGGTCATTCCCCTTCTGATGCTGATCCTCCAATGCCCAGCTTCCTGACGATCCCCACCCTGACCAATTTCAGGGAGGAACTGGGTGATAAGGAACAGCCAGGGCTCAGCTCTGCTGGGATTTCCTGCCTCCCTGTCTCCAGGCAGAACCCCTTACGGCCCTGCTGCCCCAGTGCCTGGCTGGGCTGAGTGCTTGGGCCTGGATACCTTAGGGGCCCCTAAAGGACAAGGGTCACTGCATATGACCTTTTCTTAAAAACACTTACAGGTGCTGCTAATAAACTACTGAGAAGGGGCACAATTTAGAACACTTTCCCGGGTGTTGGAGGCATTTGGAGACAGTGGCAGGTGCTGTATTTCTTCTCTCTTTTCACAGTTTGAGTTTCATTCTTTGTTGACTTTTTCCCCTGAGCAACTTGGGTTCTATTTCAGATCGATCAGTCGATTGTGCCCTCGTCTTCACTAACTAGCACAGACTGCATTTACTCTCTGTAAACATTTTCTCTTGATGGCTGGCTGCCCGAGTCTCCACGCGTACGTGTGTGCGACGGTGTGGGTGGGTGAGGTGTCAGATGCATCGCGACCGTAGATCCTGTTGACTTAACTTGAATGATCAGCATGTAATAGCTGCACTTTTGCTCTCACTGCACTGATGGCTGAAGCTGTGACTCGTCTGATGTTGGCTCTTGGTTAGCTTCATACTGAAGTCCATTATCCGCTTTATAATGATCCACTTTCTGATTTATTTTGCAGCAGTATTTTTAGACATGGATGGGCCCGCACATACAAAGTGCTTTCTGGCCAGCGTGAGAGGGCCGACGTTATCCAGAGGAAGCGTCTTTCCTGGCCTCCCTGTCTGCGCTTCTGTCCTGTATTCTTAGCCTTCCAACTCAGCCTTCTCTTAGCACTTGTCTGTATCTTGTGGGGCCACAACACATTCTGCCGTATGGACAGAGTCAACGATACTGTCCTGGTCTCGGTTCCAGAGAGCCCCTCACAATGAGAGCTCAGCAGGTGTTAGTGAACTATGTGGGTACACTAGAGAACGGACCGGATCTTCGGTGCCTTTTTCTGTCACATCTTTTGAAAGTATTTTTCTTTGTTCTTTGATTTTAGAATTAAATCCTTTGGAATATCAGCTGAGAGTGTCAAGTGACATATGGTCCACACTAGTAAATCTTACCAACTTTAAGCAATCCACATTTCTGTTTATTTATTTAAACAAATGGGAACTTCAACCAAATGTTTTATGTCAACTATGAAAATATTCAAATCAACTTTTGTGTTGGATTCTTATCTCTGCAGGGGAAAAAAGAGATATATTTAAAGTCTGTAGTAAATGTCCTGCTTAATTTTCTAAAAAATAATAAATCTGTTGCTGTTAGTATTGCTTTTCAGTGCCTGATCATGAAATCACATTTGGTTAATAAATAACATGTTTAAACTCACTATATAGCTCAGTGGTAGAGACCTTGCCTGGCATGTGTGAGGCCCTGTTCTCAACCCCAACACTGCCAAGGAAAGAAAAGAAAGGAAAATAAAAGAAAATAAAGAAAAAAATCATGAGGAATGAAATTATTTGTTGGGCATAATTTTGAAAGTGAAGCCTATTATCATACATATGTATATATGTTGTTCAAATAAACATCATAAATGAAAAAGAAAAAAAAAAGAAAGTGAAACAATGAGAGTTGCTGAGGGATCAGACGTGATACATGAAGGAAAGGGGATAAAAGATCAATGCAAGGCTTTCAGAGCATCTGACTGGAGGGAGGATTCTGTTTACTGAGCTTCGGAGGCGTCGAAGAGGAGCTGCGTTACATTTCATTGTGTTAGATACATCAAATTGCCAATTGCACACGTTTCTAGGGTCCAGGGGAGAGAAAAAGACATGATATATAGATCTGCAAGCCCCCAGGATGCAGATAGTACGTAAGCCATCTTTTAAAAATCTGAGGAATAGCCAGGTACCTTGATGCACGTCTGTAATTCTAGCAGCTGGGGAGGCTGAGGCAGGAGGATGGTGAGTTCAAAGCCAGCCTCTGCAAAAGTGAGGCACTAAGCAACTCAGTGAGATCCTGTCTCTACATAAAATACGAATCGGGGTTGGGGAGGTTGCTCAGTGCTCGAGTGTCCCTGAGTTTAGCCCCCAATACTCACCACCCCCCCAAAAAAAAAAATCTGAGGAATAGCTTATCTCTAGAAAATGGCGAGGTCGCGGGTTGAAACCTGAGGCGTGCCAGTCCCTGGACATTTGAGGAAAAATCAGCAAAGGAAACTGAGAAAGCCGGGAAGCAGAGCCGGGCATGGTGCAGGGACGTGGAGCTTGACCACCGCTTGGCTGATGGGACTGGTAGGGGAAGGGCCTGGGGCAGAGAGGGCGGGCTCCAGGACAGAGGGACAGCGCTGGGGCCCGGAGCTGCGGGCGGGGTCGTGCGAGGGTCGCATCGGAGGGCGGCAGCGCGGTTCCCCAGGTGCCCCGCGTTGACAGGCGGAGCGGCGGGGCACCGGGAGCTCTCTTGTCTGCTTCTGAGTTTTTGTCACACTTAGCGGACGTGCGGGCAGGAGGCGGCAGCAGGGGCGCCCGTGCAGACCGGGCAAGGGGGCAGGAGGCCCTGGTGGGCTTCTCCAGGCGGGGAGGCCTGTGAGGGGGGAGGCCCAGAGACGGCTCAGCGTCAGGGCTGCCCGGAGAGGGGGCGGTAAGGAGGGCCATCGGGACAGGGCGCAGCGTCGCCCGGAATCTAGGAGGAAAGACGAGAGCGCACGAGGACGGCGCGAGGCGAGCAAGGCTCCCGGCCCGGGATCCTGGGAAGGCCGGAGGACTGTAGCTGCGGAGACCCGGGAAGGAGGTCTGGACGCGCGGGAGGGGGATGGATCGCCCGGAGCAGAGTCCTGAGGGCGGTGTCCACAGGACCGGAGCAGGGCGGGTCGATGGCAGCAGAGCGGCTGAGGCGCGGCGGAGAAGGGGGCGTCGCAGGAGTGGAGGGCTGGGCCCTGAGAGGGAGGGCATGGATGCCAGGGCCCCGGGCGCGTGGGCCGCATCAGCGACCGGAGGCGCCGTCTGCAAGGGGCGTGGGTGGCAGCGCAGAGGCCTTTCGCTGAGAGCCCAGTGGAGGGACAGGAGGGGCAGTGTTAGGGTCGCAGAGAATGGGAGGAGGAGGTCTGAAGCGGGTCCTGAGAAGCCACACGACACTTCCGGCTTCCGCCCACGGGTGCTCGGGATGCGTGCACTGCAGAGGCTGCAGGAGAACCAGCCCTTGACAACAGATCTGTTCCAGTTTGTGCAAGATGTAAGAAACTTTCAGGGCACAGTTCGAGGCTCAAGATTAAAGGTATTTCGTTGTGACCAGCTGTGATTTCTGAGAGAAAAGGTGGAAAGGGTAGGAAGAAGGAGGCTATTGGGAGGCCTAGGGCAGTCAGACCTCTGAGCACGTGGCAGCCAGGACACACACAGTGTCCCAGGCCTGAGCTTCTCACTGGCATGGGTGTGCATAGGAAGGACACCAAATCCGTGTTCACTGGCACACGTGGCTGCAGATTCCAGGGAGCCCAGGCTGCGTGGGTAGAAGGACGACCAAGCCAGAGGAAGCCAGGAGCCTGGGACACAGGGGAGGGGGCATGTCGGTCTGCCTGGTGCAGCAGGACCCGGGACCACGGGGGCAGACAACGGCAGAGCCAGGATTGAGTTAGCATTTTGTAAGCATCTGTCGCTCATCACACACTCATTCACATTTTTTCCCACCTTCTAGTTGTTATTTTCTCATATTTGAATTACTAGAATAATTGTAAAAAAGATTCCTGCATCTCACTCTTATCCCCAGGCTGTCTGAGCATTATAGCAACATCTTATCAAGGTCATCTCCTACTCAGAACTCTCAGGAGCTGCCTATTTCTTATCTGGGAATCAAATCAACCCCCTTGAACTTTGATCTCAGACTTCTGGATACTACAATTGTGAGAAAATAAATTCATCATTACATCACAAAGTAGGTGTAATTGATAATGGTGGCCCTCGCAAACTAATACTCTCTTTTCCTCCACTTGTCTTCCGTACTTTTTCGTTTTAAAATTCCTTTTATTCAGCTGGTACAACTCTTGCATTAATTCTCAAGTTTTCTTATCTTTTCTCTGTTATTTTCCATGTGGTTATCTTTTTTGCTGTGTCTACATTTGTGATAAGGTGATTCCATTGAATTTTTTACTTATGCTACTTTATATTCCATATATTTATTTTCCAAGGTATTTTTTTCTGGTTCTCTATTCTTTTTTGAAGGGCCAGTGAGGCAGTTCTGGAGATTGAACCATGTACCGCTCATGCTGAGCTCTTGCTCTACCACCGAGCTGCATCTCCAGCCTCTTGTTTTCTGTTTAGTTTATCCTGTTCTTGTATCATTGATATCAGTTCTTCTTTCGAGGTAAGTGACATACTGATTATATGTTTTACAAGTTTCTTTTCTGCTTCATGACTTATCTCTCCTGATTTCCTCCTTTTGCACACCAATCTGTTTTCTTAGTGGAAATTTTCCTCAATTGTCAAGTAACTCTGTTTAGACTCAATAACAATGCACATAAAACAAATGGAGGATTGTTAAGCTAACCAGTGAACTTCACTTTATATTATGGTAAGCAGTGGTTAAGCTGGTTAAGTCATTTAGGGAAGATCAACACATATTAACCTTTGGCTTTGTTTTGAGTAGTTCAAATAGTTCACAATTTTTGCTGAAATTGGCATAACTTTTGCCAATGTATTTAGAACCAAAAAGGGAAGGAGCCTGAAGGATTCCTGGTTCAGGGTGTAAAGTTTCAGTGTTTGGTTGTTATCGCTGTCACCTGCCTTCCATGAGCCTGCTGCTTCCAAGATGGGCGACTACTTAATTTAAATTATCCTGAAGTTTAAAATGTGAGTTCCTATAAATTTAGATATTTACACCAACTCTTTATGTTTTAATTTCTTAACCAACCATTGAGTTTTGCAGCTTCTTGTGTCTCAAGCTTGAGTCTCCCTGGTTTTCTGTGGCCAGGTTTTCTTGCTTCTCATGGACATGTACTGCTCTGCTTTTTCAAATCTTGTACAGCCCTGTTTCTTCCACTTTTGTTCTTTTTTCCTTGTAGAGTTAGGTGATGCCAATCTTTACTTATATTAGCATTGTTTCTTCAAAGGGCAGAGAAGCACATATATGTTCAACACTCTGTGTTTAGGTGGAAGGGATCACACCTTCCTAGGGAAAATTCATCATCTCTTCTAACCCAACGTTGCAAGGTAGTGTAAAAAAGCGTATTAAAATTAACTTATTAAATTTACTTTTAGGCCAAATTAAACATTTAATTTCACCCTGTTTTTCTTCTCTAGACCTTAATATATGAAAAATCTCAAATTGAAAATGGCATTCTTATTTGTTGTAGCTAGAATTTCTCTTCAATATTGCATTCAGTTTATAATCTGGAGGAGTCATTCCATTACAGAAAGGTAAATTTTAATACTAAAAAAGTCTGCAGCAATGCTAAACTTTCAGGGAAATAAATAATATGAATATTTATTATGCATTTGTTAATTCTTTAAAATTATTCAATAAAATCCATTGACAACTCCTTAAACTCACACATTTAAAACCAAAGGACATGGCCTGCGGTTTGGCTGGTAAGTTTCCGTAGTTCTTCAGTGGGGGGCAGCCGTGACCCGCGTGCTGCCATGCGAGGTGCTCAGCAGGACGCGGGCACATCTACCAGATGTCGTCTGTGTTTTCACATTCTGTGATCACCTACGCACTCTCCGTCTGCAGCATAATAAGATTAGAAAAAATATGTGAAATAGTGGGGGAATCTCTGCTCTGGAGGTTAAAACGCTGGGACCGGATCTGGACTGTGATTCATATTTTCCTCCTCAGGCCACTTCAAGTTCTTCGTCTGTGAAATAAGGTTGCTGGGAGAGTCAAATCAGATAGCATATGCCATTTTGACTCCTCTTGACTGTAAAACACTTTGACATTTGTTATTAAAATTTAATAGTATTTTCACTCTTCTTTAAGGCTGAGTAATATTCCATTGTGTATAGGTACCACCTTTTCTTTATCCATTTGTCTGTTGAAGGACACCTTCCATAGTTTAGCTATTGTGAGTTGAGCTGCTGTGAACATTGATGTGGCTGTGTCACTGTAGTATGCTGATTTTAAGTCCTTTGGGTAGCGGGGAGGTAAGGAAGAATGAGGGAACTTTGCGGAGGTGAGTGAGGGGAGTGAGGGGTGTGGGGGTGGGAAGGGTGGTGGAATGAGGGGGACATTTCTACCCTACATTCATGTATGACTACACTTCCGGTGTGACTCTGCTTCATGTTCAGCTGGAGGAATGAGAGGTTGTGCTCTGTTTGTACACTGTGTCAAAATGCACTCTACAGTCACGTATAACTAATTAGAACAAATTTTTGAAACTTTTTAACAGTATTTTAACCAAATGATTATTTTATCACTAATGAAACCTAGGGCATGTGAAAAGATTCTGACAACTGAAAATACAAGCCTACTGTGCTTTGAACAGTCAGAGCAAAGATTGCTTCTGTAGACATGGGGTCAGAACATACTAGAAAGACAGGCCGGAGCTTGGGGGAGGGAGTGTATTTTCACAGGAGTAGGGTTTGGGGTTCCCAGTGTGTGTCGTTGTCAGAACTCCATGGATGACGTACGGAATCTGTGCATTCCATTGTATATGAACCTTACCTCAGAGACAGCACGGAAACAAATAAACCCTGTCCTCTGCCAAGTGGAACACGCACCAGAAGGTAGAGAGAGCTGTCTGAGGTGTGAGGTGTGAGACCCGAGACGGACTGATGGACAGAGGGTGGTCGTGAAGAGGGGCTGAGGAGGCAGGCACAGGAAAATAAATTGTTTACGTTTGGGTGTTCACTGTAAAAGTCTTTCAGTTTTAAATATTATCCTATTAAAATTCTAGAAAAGACAAAAATCTGAAAATGAAAACACAAACTTTCACAGAAGGTACGCGTTGTCTCCAAATCTCCCTTGAGGGCTCATGGATTGACCTTGATGTCTCCTCCAGTAAATCAGACAGATCACAGCTGCTGCTGCTGCTGCAGAGTCTCCCTCCAAAGAGCCCGAGAAGGACCCAGAGAGAGGAAATGACGCAAGAGCAGAAGTCAGCCGAAAAGAAGAACGACATGGTGGCATTTGGTGGTAAGTGGGTGGACCTGGAGACCATCACACCGAGTGGAATGAGCCAGTCCCGAAAAGTCGCAGGTGGGCTACTCTCTCTGATAGGCGGCAGCATTAGGGAGAGGGGATTTGAAAAAAAAAAAAAAAAAATAGAAGAAAGATCAGTGGAGTAGAGAAAGGGGGATGAAGGGAAGGGAGGGGGGTGGGCGAGGGAGAGACTTGGGCGTGACTCAGACCCCATTCCCGTGTGCACATGTGAACACACACCGTGCATCTCACCACCGTGCACCTCCACTAGACACGGATTCAAAGAACTCCAAGTGAACAGCAGAAAGAGCAGAAGAGTAGAGAGAAGGTGGGGGGGGGGCAAGAGAGGGGAGTCAGGGGACTGAAGGAGAACAAAGTACCTTCCAGGCTTTTATAATTACGTCAGAATGAATCCTACAGTTATGTATAACTAAAAAGAACCAACACAAAGAAAAAAAGGGAAAGAAGAAATAACCAAAAGTGAAAGCAAGAGAAATCAACTCATCTGAATCTCCAAATAAAGTACTAGCTTAACTGATAAAACAAGATAACTCTAAATAGATTAAGAACTAGAGAGAATTCATAAAATAGAAAATAATGGAAAAAAGCAAATATTATTTTTAACTGAAAATGCAAAACTACTTAAGAAATAGAAAAGAGCAGAGATGGCATCATTAAATAATGAACTTGAGAAAACAGTGAAAGAGGAATTAATTGGACAAAAAGAAGCAGTAACCTCAGATACAAACCATAGTGAATGTTTAAAAATGTTCTAGTGACAAGTAATTTTGTCACGAATGTTTCTCCAAGATATAAAAAGCATGGTTTATTGCTTGGTTTCCTTCATCAAGAAAAAAAAAAATGTGTTCTTGGCTCCCTGACTGGACCAGAGCATGTAAGACAGGGAAATCTCAGGCCTGGTGCGTTACGAAGTGAAATACAGAAAGTTGAAATAAAATCTTAGTGAGAGCTTGAAAATCTTTATAATAAAATGTTGAAAATACCTTAGGAAATAGAATTTAATCGATAGCCTGTTAAGAATTTTATTCAGAAAGTGAGATCTTATCACTCTTTATCATGATCAGTTAGCGTGAGTTGACAGCCCTAGCTGGGCAGTCAGTTCTCCTCCGCAGGGGCACAGAGGGCTTTGGGTAATGAGCTTATCTACTCGGCAGACCATCGCTCAGGAGGGAAATGCACAGGGAGCCTCAGGGTCACCCGGGAGAGTCTTCTGACCCCCAGGCCTAGTGAGCAAGCAGGCCACTATTGTGAAGGCCATTTAGGGGTGGTTTCTCATGTTTTGACTTCTGACAAATCCCACACACCTGCAGCCAATGGACTCTCAACAAAGGGACCCAAAACACACGCTGGAGAAAGCACGGCCTCTTCATAAAGGATTCTGGAAAACTGGAGATTCCCACACAGAAGATGGAGACTCTCGCTCTGTACAAAATATCAACTCAGACTTGGTCACAGATCTAAAGATCTGACACTCAGAAATAATCGGAAGGACACAGGGAATCACTTCAAGGTGTGGGCACGGCCAATGATTTCCTGGATACGACTTCACACTGACAAATCAGATGACATCAAACCAAAAGCCGCACAGAAAGGAAGCAATGGACAGAGCAGAGACAATCTACAGAACAAGAGAAAATATGTGCCAGCTGTTCATCTGACTCAAGTTCAATATCCAGAATACGTCAAACTAAAAAAAACAAAAAAAAAACTTAACACATATAATCCAATTAAAAACTGGACAAATGATCTCATTATACACTTCTCAGAAAGAGCAATACCAATGACCAACAATATATGAAAAAATGCTCTGTATTCAGGGAAATGCAAATCAAAACTACAGTGAGGGCCCATCTGACCCTACTTACAATGGCTATTATGAAAACATCTTTAAAATGCTGTCAAGTATGTGAAGAAAAAAAGAACTTTACACCTGTTGGTGAGAATGTAAATTACTGCAGACATGATGGGACCAGATTGGAAGTTCTTCAGCAAACGGCAGACACACTAGCATGTGGTCCACCTGTCCCACTCCTGGGTACACTTGCAGTCGGGCATGACATCAGCATGTCAGGGAGCTGAGAGTCTGCTCACCCCAGCACTGGTCTACCAGACCTGGAGCCAGCCCTGCTGCCCATCGGAAGACCGATGGATGAAGGAAAGGTGTCATGCATGCACACCGAAAACCATTCGGCTGCAGAGAGGAATGAAGTCTTGTAATCTGTAGCAAAATGGGTAGAACTCCTGGACATTCTGTCAAGTAAAATGAGCCAGACACGGAAAGACAAGTACCACGTGTTCTGTCTCACACAGAAGCTAAAACAAGCCAACCTGAAAGCAGACTAGTGAATACCAGATGCTGAGAAAGGCGGGGGAGGGTGCGGGAAAGAGGAGGCTGGATCCCATCGGCACATACCACATGCACGTGTGGAAATGTCACGCAGAATCCCACTAACATGTACAGTAAAAATACCCAGGAATTATTTTATTTTGACTGCCAGGTATTTATTGTACTTTAGTGGGCTTCAGTGTGTTATCTCCATACAATGCAAATGGCACGAACTGATACACTCCAACCTCCCTGGATCCACCCTCCACCACACACACTTTCCAACCTCTGTTAATCACTCTTCTATGTTTAGCCTGACTTTTTAGCTTAGGAGAGAGTATATTCTTCCAGTTCCATCCATTTAGCTGCAGATGACAGCATTTCATTCATCATTATGATAAATAATTCACCGTGTGTATCTATACCATATCTTTATCCATCTATTCTTTATCCATTCATCTTTCATTGGACATCTAAGCTGATGCCATATTTCAGCTATTGTGACTAATGTCATGATCAACCTAGTCAAGTATCTAATATTCTCTAATACTTTCTATTACCTCTTTTAAAAGGAGAACATGAAGCTGCTGGCTCAGAGCATTAATAAGCAAGACCATTCAGACTGCATTTATTAGTACCCTGGTTCTGTTACACTAATGGCAGGTGATGATGCTTTCCTATTTATGATATAGTTTGCTTTTTAAGAATAAATACTTAATTTAATAAAAAATTAATAGAAAAACATCGACAAAATTAATAGTATAGGTGACACATAGAGATGGTATAATCACAAGGTTTCTGTGCAAATTATGGAGACATTCCTACGAGCCAAAGGACAAGGTCTGAGGGTGTGCTATGGATTTAGTAGGACTCAGCCAGAAGTCCCAGAAGAGAGAAGGCAAGCTCTGTCTCACCTTCACACAGTTAATGGCATGGCGCTCTCTGCAACTGCATGGCAGGCCCTCGTGTGGGTGACAGATGGCTTCAGGAAGGCACAGCCAGCTGCTGCTTCTCCTGTGCTTTGAGAGCAGAGAGCTGTTTGTTTTCTCTTCGATTTGTGCTAGTGTCATACTAAAATGTGAGACCTGTCCACCTGCTTGTTTTGACCTCTAGGTTAATTGCATCTTTCCAGCGAAGTTGTTCAAGCTGATTATTTTTCCATAACTGTTAAGAAGGAGAGGATAGACCCAACTCAGATGGGAAGTCTTCTTTTTATCTGAGTTTTTGTTTTTGTCTTGGCTATGTTTGATCAGGAGTGAATATATGTAGCCAAACAACTCTATTTTAGAATTTTAAAATGCTTCTGTAAAGAAATATAAAATCCTTTTTAAAATTAAAGTCATAATTTCAATGTTCATTAGAAGCATATCCCCTCTGTCATATATCCAGAAATAAAACATACATAAATCATTATAGAAAAATGACATATTTCACAATAATATTTATTCGATCAAGAATTTTAAATGAGTGATAACTGTTCAATGAAAAATTATAACCATTAAATATTTGGGTAATTCATGTATGATAATGTTATACATAAATTATCAGATTAAATTAAATTAAATTCAAATAATCAGATCAAGGAAGTAAAACCAATAGAGCAATTAACTAGTTTTAATAACTATTTGGCTCCAAAAAGCAAGAAAAACTGCACTTAACAATTTTTGAATTCTGATTTTTTTTCAGGATCGTAACAAATTGATGGATCTGGAGCTCTGTATGAACGGAGACAGAGCTTGCAGTCATCACTGGTGTTGGGAGATGATCTCTGTAACAACCCGAGCAACTTAAATGCGTCTTGGGGGTAGACACCAGGTTTCGACTTCTGCCTATTCCCTCAGCCTGTGTTTCCCCAGCGGTTAGTCGGTACTCTGAACCCCTGCTCACTCGGAGCCTGCTCAGCTGCGACCGACCGCGAGCAACCTGTTCTGATGCACGGCTGCCCGAACGCAGGTTTCCGCTTCCACTGCGTCATGCGCAGGGCGCACCGTTTCCACCCGCCTGGCGCACGCGGTGCTGGGGAAGGCGTCCCGGGCGACACTGGCATTCCTGATGGGCATGTCTCTGACGGCACAGACACTCTCTCAATTGGGGGCTTTTGCTGTCCCTCGGGGTTTATGGCATTCCTTCTTCACAACCTGGAGAAAGAGCTACAGCTCACCATCTTCGTGCTGGAGATTTGATCCAGTCCTTCCTGGACAGGGACCGTTTTGTTGTGCAAATGCTGTTACCCTGGACTTCAGACACCATGTCTAACCTTCGTTTGCACTGATTGAGTCAAGCATCCAACAATCATAGGTCAAAATCAATTTTTTCCTTGGTAGTATGCTGCCTTCTGCTGGCAGCTCCATTTAAATCAAGTGAATATTATATTTTAAAATAAATATTAAACCCTGAAAGTAATTTGAGAAAGTTTCTCAAATTTGAGCACGAGTTTACCATCAAAAATACCTTTTGGGAGCTGCCGAGATTTGCTTGGCTGTGTACTGAGACCCTCCCTTGACAATGCAAAGCCTCTGCTTCAAGTTTTGGTTTCACCGTTTGCTAGCTGTGCCAGGCGTGCCAGGCAGTGAGAAGGCGGGGTCCAAATCATTCATCGTTTACACCGATGTGTAGGTTATCATAAGTATGGAAAAAATACTTACACATTTCCCCAGAGTAATTACGTCACTTAGAATAGATCTGTAGATCTCAGCTCAAAAATACCCACCAGCTCTACACTGTTGTTCCACAGGTGAGCAAACCAAGTCCAAAGGAGCGAGGGGCCCTTGCCAGGATCATCAGGCACGTGCAGGCAGAAGACCTGGTGGAAATACTGTGCTTGCGTGTGCTTGTATGTATGCATGACATAAATTGGACCCATCTGGCTTTCCTTTGCTTTTGGAACAGCAAACTGAATTGTATTTAAAGATCGGGGCCACCCTGAACCTCGGGGCTCTGCCAGGGAACCTGACAGTGCAGTAAGGTTGTATTTTGGTTTTCTCTTACTTATTTTGTTCAAGTTTCCACATACCCAGTCAAGCTGGTAAAGCTAAAGATCCACACGCAACAGCACCCTTTCGCTGCTTTCCTGGAAGCACTCCGCCCAAAGTAGAAGACAAAACGAAACACGGAATAAGAAATAGAAGCTAAGTCAAGCATGACATGGATTAAAATTGTAGTACTTTAGAGATCACTTACATTAAGTACTCAAAATACAAGCACTTAAAATGCATAGGCAATATTCAGGTGTTAGCTACCCGAAGGGGCCAGAGGCAGCTATCACTGGATCCCTTTTATAACCTGTAACAACTGTCACTTAGCACTTAAGGAAATAGCACCGGCTGCCTGGGATCCAGATCTGCTTGCAGCAGCCCCACCAAAACAACTTCCAGTTCCAACCAGCTACCGCAGCCAACGGCTTCTTCCTCTTCTGGTAACAAGCTCAGCTTATCTTCCACAGTGTATTCGTGGGATATTAAATAGATGAAAAAAGTCCCCTCTGTCATTTCAGATAGCACTTTTTGATAATTTCTATGAAGTTCATAAAAATAAATATGAATTATGTAGAGTTTATATAATTAGTTATAACTATTATAGGGTAATAGCTTATACAGTTTATATAATTAATAAACCAGACTATTTCTATATATAATATGTATATATAAAAATAATCTATATAACTTAAATAGGTAATTTCATGCTTAAAATTTAGGAATTAAAGGCAATACTTTCTTCAATTTTTTCAGAGAAAGTTTTGAGATTTTTATTTCTTACTTGATTTTTTGTTAAGCAAGCTTAGGCATTTTTCTCTAAATTCATATTTAAAACAATGTTTAAATGACGTTGTATGAGTACTGTAAGACTGTTACATAACTACCATTTTTAGTTCAGGCTGGGATCAGTTTTCCGGAGACCACAAGGGGGCAGACTAAGAACGAAGGAGGGAATAATCCTTCATCTGTAATCACTTTTAACCCTGCTGGAAAGGTACAATATTTATTTTCTTTTAACTGAATCTGTATCGTATTTTCTCCCGACTCTGAAAGCAATTTCACTATTTCTTTGCATAGTATTGGAAAACAGCACTAAAAATCTAAACCCATTTTACTGCACATATTTTCTCTCTTATTGTCTTCCCAGAGATAGAAGAAAAACTGTATTGAAAGCATACATTATGTTGGAGGAATAAATGGTCAAGGTTTTCATTCCACTATTTTTCATGAATTAATTTACCCTATTATGTTTTGTTTCCTGGAGAAAATTTGAATAATATTAACCCCAACTCTTAATGTCTTATTTATTTTCATAACTATTACATAGATCAATATTTTAACAATAAATGTTTTGGAGGTCTTGCATTCCCTGGAGACTTATTATGGCCTTGTAGCTTGAAACTTATGACCCTTCTTTGTTTACCTGAGGATCATGTGGTAACTTGGGAAAAATTTCTCACAGGAGCTGTCTTTTTTAGCTAGGTGTTATACTTGTGTATAATTGTGTATTTAGAAGTTATGACCACTGTGTGATCATGATGGGATTAAGCCACTGAAAACTATTTTCCAGGAAGGCAAGAAAATGCACATTTGCATTAATTCTTAATAATTTAAGGAAAATTCAAAGGATCTTTTGATCTCCTCTAAATTAGACCATTTGATCTACTCTAAACTAGATTTGGCTGATATATTAGCCTATATTACTTTTAAATTTAGTTAAGTTAGCAGATCCAAGATGGCGGACTAGAGGGAGGCTGCCTTCCTTGTTGCTCCGTAACTCGGGTTTCAAGCAGAGGATATCTGTTTCTTGGTAAGGCAGTTTTTGCTGCTTATGAATACCCTGCTGTTTACCCCATTTGTCTGCTGTGATCACCTGCAGTCTGCCAGCATATCGACGCCTTTTTTGAGTGCAGATTGCTCACTGTCAGTCGCCTATCATCCGCCATTTGCCTGCCTCTCACCTGTCCATAGCCTGCCTTACACCTGTCCATCACCCAATGCACTAGGTTCACCTCCTGATCGTGCGACAACAGTCAGCAAACTGATCACCGACCGCCAGTGGAGTGCCAGCTGCCTGCTGTTGCCTGGAAGTTCATTGTTACAGTATCTGCAGGTTTGGTTGCACGTTGCTACCGCCATTTTGAGACAACAGCCAGGCCCCATAGGACCCCTGGACGGACTGACTGAGCCCCATCTCCAGGATCCCTCAGCCCAACTGATCACTCCCTGCCTCTGGGGCCCTCTCATCGACTGACTGCTCCCTGCCACCAGGACCCCAGACCAACTGATTGCACCCGGCCTCCAGGATCCCACAACCACACCAAACACACCCGACCTCCAGGACCCCTGCCTGACCACAGCCACACCCTGAGCTGCAGCTCCCCATTTGCCAACACATTTGGAACCAGAGCGGCCATCTTGGATAATCCTGGAAGCCGTAGCTCCGATCTTTAGGTGGGGCAAATCCCATCCTGAGACAATGAAGCTCATTGTAAGGTACCTCTCATGTATCAGGCTACTAAACTCTGGGAGGTTTCATTACTATATGACTGTAGATTTTCTTTTTTCTCCTTATTGAAAAAATTTAAGTTTTTATTTCTTTACTTTTCTTGCTTTCTTTTCCTTTTGTTTACCTGTTCCCTCAGAGTCTTTTTCTCCCTTTTTGCATGCTAACATCCAATTTCTTTTGATTACACTCTCACCCTTTCTATTTTCTAGAACTTCTGTATATTCTTTTCTTATGCCATTAACAGCCTAATTCTACATCCCTCTGCATCCTCTTTGTCCTCCATTTCAAACTGCAGACCTTATTGCAAATTTGTTTGTTTTACTGAAGATAATATTTGAACTCATTCTGTTCAAATTTGGTCTAGGATTGCATAGTGTCTGAATTGGGCACTGCTAATATTTATCTCCCCTTAAAGAAAGGGTTTTGGAAACCTATAGGGCCTCTATAAGCCTATAGGGGGAAATCTGCAATACCCCAGATCTGCACTGCTAGAGGGGAAGATACATGAACAACATGAAAAAACAAGGGAAAAAAATGATCCAAACAAATCTAGATTCTATAGTAATAGAATCCAGTGACAGTATGTTAGAAGAAATGTCAGAAAAGGACTTCAGATTATACATGATTAAGATGATTCGCAAAGCAAAGGATAGGAGAGCAAATGCAGGCAATGAATGATAATACTAATAAACTGAAAGAGCAATTGCAGGAAGGAAAAGATCATTTCAACAAAGAGATAGAGATTCTAAAAAAAAAAAAAAATGGAAATTCTTGAAATGAAGGAAACAATAAACCAAATAAAAAACTCAATGGAAAGCATCTCCAAAAGACTAGACCACTTGGAAGACAGAACCTCAGACAATGAAGACAAAATATTTAATCTTGAAAATAAAGTTGCCCAAACAGAGAAGGTGGTAAGAAATCATGAACAGAATATCCAAGAACTATGGAACATCATGAAAAGACCAAATTGAAGAATTATCGGGATTGAGGAAGGCACAGAGATACAAACCAAAGGAATGAACAACTATTCAATGAAATAATATCAGAAAATTTCCCAAACCTGAAGAATGAAATGGAAAATCAAATACAAGAGGCTTACAGAACACCAAATGCACAAAATCACAACAGATCCACACCAAGGCACATTATAATGAAAATGCCTAACATTCAAAATAAAGATAGTATTTTGAAGGCTGCTAGAGAAAAGCATCAGATTACATATATGGAGAGACCAATACGGATAGCAGCCGACTTCTCAACCCAGACTCTAAAAGCTAGAAGGGCCTGGAAAAACGTATTTCAAGCTCTGAAAGAACATGGTTGCCAACCAAGAATCCTATACCCAGCAAAACTAACCTTCAGATTTGAAGATGAAATAAAATCCTTCCATAATAAACAAAAGTTAAAAGAATTTACAAATAGAAAGCCTGCACTACAGAATGTTCTCAACAAAATATTCCATGAGGAGGAAATGAAAAACAACAATGTAAGTCAGCAAAGGGAGGAACTGCCTTAGAGAAAAACCACTCAAAGGAGAAACCAAGCCAACTTAAAAACCAAAAATAAGCCAAATGACTGGGAATACAAATCATTTCTCAATAATAACCCTGAACGTTAATAGCCTAAACTCCTCAATCAAAAGACATAGACTGGCAGAATGGATTTAAAAAAAAGACCCAACAATATGCTGCCTGCAAGAGACTCATTTCATAGAAAAAGACATCCACAGACAAAAGGTGAAAGGATGGGAAAAAACCTACCACGCACAACTCAGTAAAAAAGCGGGGGTTTCCATCCTTATTTCAGATAAAGTGGACTTCAAGCCAAAGTTAGTCAGAAGGGATAAAGAAGGACATTTCATGCTGCTTAAGGGAACCATAAATCAGGAAGACAGAACAATAGTAAATATTTATGCCCCAAACAATGGTGCATCCCTGTACATCAAATAAATTCTTCTCAATTTCAGGAATCACATAGACCACAACACAATAATTCTGGGTGACTTTAATGCACCACTGTCACACTAGATAGATCTTCTAAACAAAAACCAACCAAAGAAACCATAGAATTCAATAACACAATCAAGAACCTAGACTTAATAGACATATACAGAATATTCCATCCATCAACGAGCGGATTCACTTTCTTCTCAGCAGTACATGGAATCTTCTCGAAAATAGACCATATGTTATGCCACAAAGCAGCCCTTAGGAAATGCAAAAAAATAGAGATACTGCCTTGTGTTCTATCAGACCATAATGGACTGAGAGTAGAAATCAATGACAAAATAAAAAGGGAAATTACTCCAACACCTGGAGACTAAATAATATGCTATTGAATGAAACATGGATAACAAAAAACATCAGGGAGGAGATTAAAAAATTCTTAGAGATCAATGAGAACGACGATACAACATATCAAAATCTCTGGGAACTATGAAAGTGGTATTAAGAGGAAAATTCATTGCATGGAGCACATTCCAGAAAAGAATGAAAAGTCAACAACTAAATGACCTAACATTACAGCTCAAAGCCCTAGAAAAAGAACAGAATAACAGCAAAAGTAGTAGAAGACAGGAAATAATTAAAATCAGAGCTGAAATCAATGAAATTGAAACAAAAGAAACAATTCAAAAAATTGACAAAACAAAAAGTTGGTTCTTTGAGAAAGTAAACAAAATAGACAAACCCTTAGCCACACTAACAAAGAGAAGGAGAGAGAAAACTTAAATTACTAAACTATGTGATGAAAAAGGAAATATCATGACAGACACCACTGAGATACAGAACATAATGAGAAGCTACTTTGAAAATCTGTATTCCAACAAAATAGAAACTACCGAAGACATTGACAAATTTCTAGAGACATGTGCTCCTCCCATCTGAACCAGGAGGACATACACGATTTAAACAGATCAATATCAAGCAATGAAATAGAAGAAGCCATTAAAAATCTACCACCCAAGAAAATCCCAGGACCAGACGGATTCTCAGTAGAGTTCTACAAGATCTTCAAAGAAGAACTCATTCCAATACTTCTCAAAGTATTCCAGGAAATAGGAAAGGAGGGTACCCTACCAAACTCATTCTATGAAGCTAATATCACCCTCATACCCAAACCAGGCAAAGACACATCAAGGAAAGAAAATTTTAGACTAATATCCTTGATGAATATAGATGCAAAGATCCTTAACAAAATATTGGCAAACCGTATCCAAAAACATATTAAGAAAATTGTGCACCACGATCAAGTGGGGTTCATCCCTGGAATGCAAGGATTGTTTAACATCCATAAATCAATAAACATAATCCATCATGTCAATAGACTTAAGGATAAGAATCATATGGTTATTTTAATTGATGCAGAAAAAGCGTTTGACAAAATACAACACTCCTTCATGTTCAAAACACTAGAAAAAATAGGGATAGTAGGAACATAACTGAACATTGTAAAGGCTATTTATGCTAAGCCCAAGGCTAACATCATTCTCAATGGAGAAAAACTGAAACCATTCCCTTTAAAAATGGGAACAAGACAGGGATGTCCTCTTTCACCACTTCTATTCAACATTGTCCTTGAAACTCTAGCCAGAGCAATTAGGCAGACCAAAGAAATTAAAGGGATATGAATAGGAAAAGAGGAACTTAAGCTGTCACTATTTGCTGATGACATGATCTAAAAACCTCCTCCAGAAAACTTCTAGACCTCATCAATGAATTCAGTGAAATAGCAGGCTATAAAATCAACACGCATAAATCTAAAGCATTTTTATATGCAAGCGAAGAAACAGCTGAAAGGGAAATGAGGAAAACAACTCCATTTGCAATAGCCTCAAAAAAGAATAAAATACTTGGGAATCAATCTAACCAAAGAGGTAAAAGATCTCTACGATGAAAACTTCAAAACATTGAAGAAAGAAATTGAGGAAGACCTTAGAAGATGGAAAGACCTCCCATGTTCTTGGATAGGCAGAATTAATATTGTCAAAATGGCCATACTACCAAAAGTGCTATACAGATTCAATGCAATTCCAATTAAAATCCCAATGACGTACCTTACAGAAATAGAGCAAGCAATCATGAAATTCATCTGGAAGAATAAGAAACCCAGAATAGCTAAAGCAATCCTTAGCAGGAAGAATGAAACAGGGGGTATCGCAATACCAGAACTTCAACTATACTACAAAGCAATAGTAACAAAAACGGCATGGTATTGGCACCAAAATAGACAGGTAGATCAATGGTACAGAATAGAGGACACAGACACAAACCCAAATAAATACAATTTTCTAATACTAGACAAAGGTGCCAAAAATATGCAATGGAGGAAAGACAGCCTGTTCAACAAATGGTGCTGGGAAAACTGGAAATCCATATGCAACAGAATGAAACTAAACCCCTATCTCTCACCCTGCACAAAAATCAACTCACAATGGATCAAGGACCTTGAAATCAGACCAGAGACCCTGCGTCTTATAGAAGAAAAAGTAGGTCTAAATCTTCAACTTGTTGGCTTAGGATCAGACTTCCTTAACAGGACTCCCATAGCACAAGAAATAAAAGCAAGAATCAATAACTGGGACAGATTCAAACTAAAAAGCTTTCTCTCAGCAAAGGAAACTATCAGCAATGTGAAGAGAGAACCTACAGAGTGGGAGAATATCTTGCCACTCATACTTCAGATAGAGCACTCATTTCCAGAATATATAAAGAACTCAAAAAACTCTACATGAAGAACACAAATAACCCAATCAACAAATGGGCTAAGGATATGAACAGATGCTTCACAGAGGAAGATCTACAAGCAATCAACAAACATATGAAAAAATGTTCACCATCTGTAGTAATAAGAGAAATGCAAATCAAAACTACACTAAGATTCCATCTCACCCCAATTAGAATGGCGATTATCAAGAATACAAGCAACAATAGGTGTTGGAGAGGATGTGGGGAAAAAGTTACACTCATACATTGCTGGTGGGGCTGCAAATTAGTGCAGCCACTCTGGAAAGCAGTGTGGAGATTCCTCAGAAAACTTGGAATGGAATCACCATTTGACCCAGCTATCCCACTCCTTGGCCTATACTCAAAGGACTTAAAATCAGCATACTACAGAGATGCAGCTACATCAATGTTCATAGCTGCTCAATTCACAATAGCCAGACTGTGGAACCAACCTAGGTGTCCTTCAATTGATGAATGGATAAAGAAACTGTGGTATATATACAATGGAATATTACTCAGCTATAAAGAAGGATAAAATTATGGTATTTGCAGGCAAATGGATGAAATTGGAGAACATCATGCTAAGTGAGGTAAGCCAATCTCAAAAATCCAAAGGACAATTGATCTCACTGATAAGCGGATGATGACACATAATGGGGGCTGGGAGGGGTGCAAGAATGGAGGAAGGAGGGACTGTATAGAGGGAAAAGAGGGGTGGGAGGGGTGGGCAGAAGGGAAAAAATAACAGAATGAATTACCCTATATAAATGTATGATTACACAAATGGTATGCTGTTACTCCATGTACAAACAGAAACAACATGTATCCCATTTGTTTACAATAAAAATAAATGAAAAAAAAATTCCGTTAAGTTAGACATGTCAGTCACCTAACAACCTGCATACTGAAATATGTTCAAGTGTCACTGAAAGCACGGTGTTCCCTGTGCACTCCCTGTCCCTTCCCTGTCCCTTTGCTCTGTCCAGTAGGCAAGCCCCGGCCATGTGTGATGCCTCTTACCTGCAGGGAGTGTCATTCAATCTCATTGCCACTTCTTTCATTTGAGACTTAAAATGTATACTTGGCAATCAATTCACAGAATGAAGATTCTAAGAGTCATGAAATGATGATCAGATCGATGAGCAGACACCACGCATCTCTGCCTGCAGATTCGGCGAGCGTAGGAGAAAATCATTACTGAAATCCGACTTTCCACAGTAGAAACGCCTTCTCCGACCTTGTGACCTGCACAGACCTCGGCTTTAAAGCTGAAGTCTAGTGAGCGCCGCTCAGGACCAGCGGGTTTGTAGGAAAGGAGTTCCATCACTAGGGAGCACACTTCGGGGAACACCAGGATCAGAAGAATTGACTTTTAGCTTTAGCAGATCAGTCTAAAAGAATGCTGAGCTCCATGAATCACAGCTGGAATGCCTTCCGGAAATAGTCAGATCCTGTCTCTCAGCTTTTGGAAGCACAGGGACTGCAGGCTTGCTGAGTCACCTGGCTGCACAGTAAGGGGACACCAAAGAGCGAGTCAAGATGAAGATGGGATGGTGGGCCCAGACCTCTGGGAAACCTGAGGACCTGCCTTGGAGGAAGAGACGCATCCTGTGCAATTAAGACACAGAATGAGGAGCATGTTTGCCTCCAGAGTCTGCAGAGCAGGGTTTCACCCAGGAGAAGGAACCCTCCCTCCAGAGGGAGTCCCTGGGAGTCCACGGAGAGGGAGCCTTTTGAGTGGACACGCCTCGTCCTCGGAACCTTGAAAATGTTCCTTGCTGTACAGAAGCAGGTGAGTGAGTGGGAGGCCGGCTCCAGCCTCCTTTTAGGCTTCTACAGCCTAGGATAAGAGATTTGAGTTTAAGGGGTCTCGAGCTTTCCAAAATGGGATATTTCCAGTGTCATATTATCACAATTCCCAACCCTAAAGGCCTGGGGGCAAGGAGGGCTGAGATGCTGAAGTGCTATTGGAACTGACTCTGGCCCTAACCAGTCTCTCCTTGGTGTGCAGAAGGAGTCCTGAGAGCTCATGCTGGGAGCTCAGTGCTGCCCAGCAGGGCTGGGGATTCAGGGGCTGTGCCAGGGACTTGGAGATATACCCAAGATAACCCAGGCAGTTAGCTGTTCTATGCTTCATCTCTTTTCCATGCCTGAGTCCCCTCTCCTGGCCACCCTCCCTAAGTAAGCCCAGGACAGCCTTGGCTCTCCCAAAGCCTTGGGAACTGAACTTTGAGGGCGACTTCCTGCTTTGTCATTGATTAGCCATGTGACCTTGGAAACCCACATAATTGCCACTCCTTTCTTTTCCTTCCTGGCAAATATTGGCTAAAATAGCCAAGTGCTCATGAAGTTATGAGAACTAAACTGTGTATGCACATATCTATGTACTCATTCAGTTCTATGACGTCTATCTAGGCTACTCGAGGACACGCAGTCCCTACGTAAGGCAAGACATATATGAAGTGCCTTCTAGGTGAGCAGTGTCAGAGGTGGGAAACTGCACCTTTAAACAGAGCTGGCTCTCTGCGTGGGAGAAGGTGCATTCCTCCTCCTGGAGGGGTTTCTTGACTCTACACACCCAAGTCTCATGAAGGGCTAGAAAACAGACTGGTTCTTGTGTCTTATCCCCAAGGACTCAGATCTGACCTCCACGAGTGGCTTTCCACACTCCCTGGAAGGTCCCTGGTGATAGCAACCTGAGACCACTGCACTACGCCAGGTACGAGGCCTGGATCCCACCATTCTGCCTGAAGGCGCAGGTCGGAGAAGAGGAAAGTAGGGAGGAGCAAATGGCTTTGGGGGCTTCTCTCCGCTGCTCCACTCCTGGCACTTCCAGAGCTGACCTCTTCCTGCTTCCTGAAGCCCCTGTGTCCCTTCTTTGACAGCTGTGGGGCTGCGGGAGGAGCCAGGCCCTGGTTCTGCCCTTCTGTGCCTGCAGTTGCTTCCTGGGATGACCAGGAGCATCTCTCGGGCGAGGCCTAAGTCCTCTGTGGATCCCAAGGGCTTGGGGTACTCATTCAGTGTTGGGCTTGGTGTCCGGGCTCCTCGTGACCTCCTTTCCGCCAGCTTCCTGCCCCTCCTTGTCCAGGGAAGATGCCAGGGACGAAGTGAACTCCGTGGCTTTGCCTCCGGCTCCGGCGGCACCGCTTCTCCCACTTTCCCACGCTGGCCTCCTCACTGGACGCTCCCTCCGTCTAGGCTTCAGAGTCAGGGCAAGTGCTCAGCCTCCTTCATTCTCCCCAGCCGGGCACCTCCTCCCTTCTCTCTGTCCAGACAACGAAATCCTTATCTTTGACCATCAGCTGAAGCCGTCAGCACGTTCCTGTCTCTCTGCCACCTGATCGGTTTTATTCCAACATACTTTTTATCTGGAACCCCCTGTGGATCTTTCTGATGGAAGGAAAGATCCAGTAATGGCATCACCCTTTCCAATGATTCTGTTTACACTAAACTTGAAGAAAAACCAAGATCAATACCACTGACACATGATCACTGGACCAGGAGCATCGATAACTCAGAAACTTACAAATATAAATGTTTGGATCCCAAACCAGACCTATTGCATCAGAAATAATGGGTTGGAGCCCATAAATAAGCTCTCTGGGCAATGGCAATGGAAGTTTGAGAAGTCCCATTCACCCCATGGACTCCTTCAACATGGACACTCAGCAAAATATCTTGTTCTTTAAAATCATGCAAATTAAAAACTACAACTGGGATTATTGCTAATATATGTGCATACGAGAAACAGAAACATTGACAGAGTAAAATTAGCAAAATGTTGTTTCATCCAAAGAACATTTGTTAGAGAAAACTTGAGAAAATTTCCTCACTGTGGCCTGAAAAGACTTCCTTTTCATAGAAAGTGAGTGGAGGTACTGAAGTAACTCCATTTCTTCTTTGTGAACACAGGCTAACTTCTCTCTCTGCTTCCAAAACATTTGAAGGCGTCAATACACAAAGGGAGGAGAACCCATGCTCCTTCAGCCCCCTGCAGAGAGCTCCGTGAACTGGAATTCCTTTCCGCTTGCTGTTTTGAAATGGAAAAGGGCGCCCAGGAGCGTTGTTTCCATGAGTGCAGACCACAGGACCCAGTGCTGTGACTGACGGGCCTACTCGAACACCTGCCCTTATGTTAACCGTGCAGGCAAGATTCCAAAAGTCTGGTCTTTGACTGTGGCCAATTTGTGAAAGAATTCTCGGAGGAATTTCTAACCTGAGATCTTGCTAATGTTTTTCTTTATTTGTCAGTTGAATTACTTGCTTGGTTTTCTCACTTACAAAATGGGGGCTATTAATGAGAAAAAGTAAATTAGCTAGTAGATAAGACACTCTGTGCTTCTGGCTATGTGCTAATCTGAAAAATGACATATATCTCAATGTGTAATTATCTTCTTGTAAATAAATAATAAGGTATTAGAATGATTACTACTCACTGCCAATTTTAATGAATAAAAAAACAAGATCATTACATTGAGTGATAAATCCCATGAAATGATTAAGCAGGTGGTTTTCCACTGGACCTGTTTGAAGCCAGGCCAGGCACTATGCAGGGTCATGAGCCAGAGCAGGTGGGACATGGTTGGAGTGGAGTGTGGAGGGACGGCCTGAGAGATGGTCCTGCCTGAGGAGGGGTTTTCCGAGGGAGGGTGCTAACAGCCAAGGAACAGCAGGGCAGAATCCCTGAGCTGGAGGAGAGGATGTGATGGGCCAGACCTGGAGGAGAAGGGAAAGCAGTCGGGGTAAGAAATGAATTGGGGAGTACTAGCCTGGACTGTGGGCAGGACCCAGCAGGGCACAGTCTTCAACCCACCCAGGGTGAGGAGCTTGGGGGGATTTTGAGCAGACTTGTCCTGAATTCCATCTTGAAGAGGTCATCTTTTACTGTACGTTAAGAGCAGTCTCTAAGAGGGGAGGATAAAGGCACAGGGACTACTTAGAGAGCCATAAGAATCTTAAAACTGAAAAATGATGGCATATGATACCAGAATATTAGCAGCAGAGTGTTAAGAAATGGTTGAGTTCTCCAAATACTTTGGAGATAAAACTGAAAGAATTTGCTGATGCATCGGTGTTTAACAGAAGGAAAAGAACCAAGTTTCAGCTTTAAGGTTCTCTTGGGCCTTAGCTGCCAGAGGAATGTTGGACTTTCCATTTGCAGAAATGAGAAAGTCTATGAGAGGCAGTTACTTCCAGAAGAAACTCAGACGTTTTAGTTTAAGTTGTCTGTGTACATCTCAGCATGGTCAGGTAGGCAGGTGGCTCTATACCAGTCTGGAACTGACCAGGTCCCATCTGGACTTAGTTATGAGTAGGAGCTTTCAGCACACAGGCCATTAGGCACACCTGTGGAAGACCTCTCCTTGAGAAGAGATAAGGGACAGAGAGACAGTGCATGCAACTGAGAAGGAGAGGCCTGAGAAGTAGAAGGGAATCCTGGAGAATTTGATGACTCTAGAGCTAAGTGGAGAGGCAGAGGGGCACTAGTCCAGTTCTGCTTCCAGGGCTAGAAGATTAGGATGGACCCCAAAGTAGCCAGGTAGAGTCATTGTTTGTTAAGACAATTTTGATGGTTCCTGAAGAAAGACTGATGACAAGAATATGAGAGAGAACAGAGTGAGCGGTAATAGAGACAAGAATAAGAGACTCTTCCCAAGAATATTTCTAGAAAAGAAAGTAGAGATGTAGGGAGGAAGATGGGTAAGAAAATGATATCGACAAAGTTTCACTGTTGTTTTTAAAGATATGTAAAAGAGAAATATATTTGTTTGTTGATGGGGACAATCCAGTAGAGAGAGAGAAACTCAGGATGTAGGATTAAAAGGGGATAATTACCATAGCACTCCTGGGAATCCAAACAGGATGCAGCCACCTGACACATGGAGGAGACAATTCAAACGTGAAACACAGACACTTAGGTCACATACAGTAACAGGAGGTGAGATAGGCTGTACTAGTGAGCACGTTGATGTTCAAGTCAATGTGGGGTGGGCGTTTGTGAAAGTTTTCTTCAATTGTTTCTTCAATGATTTCTATTTTCTGAGTAAAATGGAAAAGTAGGTCATCATATGAAGACAACAGCAAAGAACCGTTGGATATGTGAGTATCTTTTAGAACAAAAGAGTTGATGCCTAGGGACCCGCAATATGACTGCTCAATACCATGAGGCACACACCCGAGTTCTGCCGACTGGCATGTTTCTGGTTTCTCCTCCATCATGTGTAGCTAGACAGGTTCCTGTGCAGAGTCAGCAGAGAGATGGATTTCTTCAAGGCCAGAGTTTCCACGAAGCAGTAGAGAAAGAGCGTGGACGGTATGCACAGGAGTGGGGCCACTCTGACTGACCACAGAAGGTATTCTGGTAAGGAGCAGAGGAATCACAGGACGACGGGGAGGAGAGCGAAATGTTGTGTGGCCGAGGAACCTCGAGTCCCATTCACCTAAAATATCACCCAGAACGAGGACCCGTGAACAGGGCCTCTGTGTTGAGATCACGGAGGAGGCACACTGGCGGCCGTGACACATTCTGGCATGTATTTTATTCAAGGTGGGAACAAGATTCTTAGAGGAAGCTTGCCAAAGAGTTGCCAGCCAGATGCCTCCTGGGCTATCTAAATCAATCCTGGGACTGTCATGTGGCAGTGAGATGTGGACAGAAACTCAGACACAGGATCTTCTGAGGCACAAGGTGGAGACCCAGGTTCCTTGTGTAGATGGCAAAGACGGCAGCAGTGGTGTGGCCTGCATCAGCTTTTCTATAAAGGGTCACATGATCAACGTGTTCTGCCTTCATCCTCCTCCTGCCCCTCTACTCCTCCTTCCACTTCTTCGTCCTCCTCTGCTTTCTGAACAACCCTTAATGCACAAATCATTCTTATATTCTTATTTATTGCATTATTTATTATTTGTACAACTCAGAGTTGTACAAAGACGTGCCACCAGCTGGGTTTGGAGGTGGAGGGAGTGGTCGGCGTGCAGCCAGGAGTAAACCCCGACCCACTCAGGTCCAGTGAGGACCGCGTGATACATGTGTTCTGTGGTGTTAAAAAAAGAGCAAGCAGAATCCTCAGGTTCTCATTTTCAATTGTTAGATTTGAAGAGAAGGAAAGTACAGAATGTTGGGGATCCCCTAATTCTTTGTTGAAATAACATAATTGTGGAAGTCTTTTTTTTTGTGGACCTGTTTCAACTTGTTTTGAGAAAACACCTGAAAGTGGGATTGCTGAATCATTGGAATTTGGGGGGTTTCTCCCAAAGCAGTCACCCTGATGAAACTGTATCATCACACTCTATCTCATTAAAAATAGCTAATCTAAAAATGTTATGACCCTTATCAAGACATAGGTCAAGCTTTTGAAATGTCAGTTTTATAACAAAGTAAACTGACTCTCTGGCGTGCTTCTCTGATCTGAGTTATGCCCTCATGACTTTAATTGTGAAAATTATGTGTTTAGTGTGAAAACATTACAGATGACTTTTGAGTGGTCAGCTCTCTGGTTCAAAAGCTGTTTGCTTGTAAGTGATCATGTCCTACCACGGAGAAGGGCAAGATGCAAAGATATCAAGGACCAGCCATGGATAATTCATGAGTTGATTTCAAAGCCATGAACACATTTTTTGTGTTTGTAATCAGTACAGAAATTTGGAACCATACATCCAACTTATATTCTTATTTATTGCATTTCCTGCTAAATATCAACTTATCCACGTACTTATTCAGAAAGTAATTATTCCATGATTGTTATTTAACAAGGTATTGCTATTGCTGTGCGTGGCATGTTCTGTCAATTGCCTCTTACTATTTTATTTCTTCACATAAGAATCTATAATTTTCCGAATTACAAAACTCTGTTTTGCAAAATTTCTTGTGGCACTGTCCTGGGAAATGAAATATAACAAATCTATGGTTTAGAGTTTCTAGAATTGCTACCATTTTCCTGATAAAATGGAGTGGCATTGGCTGTGCATCTCTTGCTTACCCCCTCTCTGCCTAGACTGTTCAGGTGTTCCTCAGAAGGGCCATAATTATAAGTATAAACACAAAAGCATGCACTGAGGGTGGCGAGGGACAGAGGGAAGTCTGGTGTCTGTGACTGCATGGCGCTCCTTGCACCTTTCTGGAACACCTGGGACGGTGCTTCCTCCTAACTGGGATGCATTACAAAGCTCAAGGTCGTTGCAAAGGGGCTTGTCACAGATTAATTGTATGTAGGTTTTCTATTGCTGGTCGGCTACATGCACATCTATATTCTTTGCCTGTGACTAAGTCATTGTCCACTCTAAAGATTGCTTCAGTCTTTACTGAACTCCAACTTCTCTCCCTCTCCCAAACACAAAGCAGCTAATTCCTCAGAGTACTGCCATGATTATCAGTATTGAACAGTGAGGCCTTTGGTGCCTGGATTCTAGAGGTGCTTCAGAGAGGAGCAACTGGCAGTGGAAGTAAATGGCTTTGTGCTGAGGACACTGGCCCTCAGTTCACCTCACCTGAGGTGCTTCAAACCCTAAATGTTCTTTGAATAAATCTTGACCTTTCTCTGAATGGCAATGTTTTCTTATATTATCTTCGTGCAATTGTACATAGTAGCCAACACACACACAAGATATTCAAAAAGTAAGATTAGTAACTTAAAGAGGAGAAATGTCAGAAGCAGCACCAAACAATGTAAAAAAAAAAGGCTGAAACCTCTGAAAGAAAGAGAAGCGTAAAGCGACCATCACAGGAAGAATCATACTACCTGTGAACTTGAAGTGGACCATTCCAAGAAAGACCCAATCCCCCAGTGCGGGTTTTCCGAGATTCGGTCTACTTTGATGGCGCGTCTGTTTTCCTATAGATTCTCCTCTAGCCAACTCAAGTACTCATCCAACATCCTGGAGCAAATTTTGAGCTCCGGGAGAGACAGTGCCCCGTGGAAGCCGTCCTCCACGTGGCTGTGGGTCACCGGGACCCCCGCGTCGCTCAGTCGGCGCACGAACATGAACCCCTCATCGCGCAGGATGTCATACTGACAGGTGACCACGTGGGTCCGCGGCAGGCCCCGCAGCCTGCGGTCATCCGCCAGCAGGGGCGCCGCCCTCACGTCCAGGAAGCCGGGGTACTTTCTGGCGAGCTCGGAGCTCCCGAAGGTCGGGGCCCGGTAAGCGTGTCCCTTTAGGAACCGCTGGGGGAGCAGGGAGCTCCAGTTGACCCGCCCCAGCAGGGGGCCCGCCTCCTCGGGCACGTGCCGGTTGCAGAGCATGGCTTGCTCCACGGCCCTGTCCCCGCCGAGGTACTCGTTCCAGAACCGGACCAGCAGAGACCGCGGCAGGATGGGCACGTGTGCGTTCTCCCGGAACGAGGGCGTGTCCATATCCAGGGCCTGCAGGGCCGGGTAAATCAGAGACTGCGTCTTGGGTCTGAGCGGGGCCTCGGGGTCGTCGGAGAGCTAAGGAAGAATTAAGATCGGCAGCGCTCATTATTTTCATTTGAAAGCAATGAAATAACTGTAACAAGACAGCGTGTGCAAATGAATCGTCTCGAAAACAACTTCAGTAATAACTGGAATATACCATCTCGACAAACTTGCAAATATTCATCATGGGTTTCTAGAACTAGATGCTCCTGAGTTAAAGCATGTATTGGACTTTCGGAAATCCACCGGCCTCTCATCCTTATAGGGCAAAAAATCTCAACAAGACCTGGTAGGTTCATGTGGTGCCTTTCCTCCAAGAGTGACAGCGAACTCTGTGTCGCCTCACTCCCTCTCTGCTAATATAAAAGCCGACCCGTCCACTAGTGTGTCCACAGGGTTGCCGCACAGAGAAAGCGTCCCTTAACAAGGACTTCTGACTTGGCCCTGATGCAGCAGTGGCAGGTGGCCCTAGGAGATTTGGGCAGGCTTCCTTTCGTTTGCACTCATCTTCTATTTCAAGCCGAATGCACTAACCTTTGTAAAGATGGGTCGTCTGAAGAGAGGAAGGTGCAAGTATCAGAGTGTGCCAAAAAAGTGATCCATAAAGGATTTTCACAAGGTGTTTTATTTTTTGAAATTATATACTTTAAAATGTACATTTACAAGCTTCCAAAATTCATATTAGGCTGTAAAATATATATTTAAACTTTGATATAAAATATAGACATTGGATGTATAGAAATATTTGGCGCATTGTGGATATGTATCTATATTTTAACTATAGTGATGAAATACCTTTTTGGATATTTTGGAGACCATTTGTAAATATCATTAGAGGTTGATGGATATTTTTAATATAAATTTATGTGTGTGGTTTTCAAAACAATTGTGTGAACTTTTGAAAGTTCATTTTTCCTTGTAAATGAGGAAATGGATGCTTAGAGAGATAAAAAGACCCAGTCAAGACATCTAGAAGTTGCTGCATCTCAAGAAAACTCACATCTCCTGATATCTAATGAAGGGCTTTTTTGACTACATTAAAAAACCCGCAGTTTGATTAGAAATCTACAGTATCAAATACTTGTTTTATATTATGGTCACTGTAAAACCCAAATAAAACAGTCTTTCCTTCTGAAAATGGCATTCAATAGACTCTAGAAGCTGAAACATTTATATAAATCTATCTAACATGAATAATGGTGTTGTTGTTAAATTACTTTAAGTTCAAAGTTTATAATTAAAAGTCAGCTAATAAAATCTAAACTAGTACAGATGTAGTTGATAGATAGCTTCCCCTTCTTCTCACCACTGCACTGAAAAATAATTTAGATTTTATACAATTAATAGCAATGTTTCCTTTGGTATAAAAACAGAATCTATTCTACATATAGTATGGAATTAAAAGGCTATTTACTATTATTACAGTGTTATCATTATTAAGTAATGGACAAATATATCTGATTTTACATATGTATGCAAAGAAATCCTTCGACATCTTCATATTTCTGGTTTGTAAACAGCATAGGAATCTGGGAGTGTGTTAATGATTTTCTAAAACTACTGTGATTATTCCAGCAACAGAGGACAACTCTACTGAAGATTACTTAGTATAGCTGAATCTCTGAAAGGTTTGCAAAATCATTTCTGGACTCATGTTATGTCATTCATCTAACTAGTATATTATTTTACTGATGCAATATATAGAATTTTTAATCAAGGAATTATATAAAAAACTCTCATTTCATTAAGTAAGAAATATCTGTGACAGGAGTAGAAATTGACATAGTGATGTTTGAGGCTTGTTTTCAATATTTTCTTTAATGTTTCCCAAGAATACTACCTTTACATTTGCAGACGTGTTTTAATATGTGTATTCAATCTGTTTATAAGCAGTTGATTTTAAAAAACACAGAGAAATGACCAGCACCAAACCTGTAGGGTCACCGCGGCAGCCAGATTCCCTCCTGCGCTGTCTCCAGACACAGCGATCCTCCTGGGGTCCACACCGTACTCTTCAAGGATGTTTTTCTGCAGAAACCACTTTAAGGCATTGTATACGTCTTCAAATTGGATTGGGAAGCGATACTGAGGTGCTAATCTGTAGCTATGCAGAGAAAACATGATTTTCATGTCACTTTTTAAAGTTTATGAAAGTATAGTGTAGACACCAGAAGTTCACCAAAGTGTGCAACTCTTGAGGTTTCAAACCGAGCACAGCCATCGACCAGCACCCAGGTCAGGAAGCAGGACCTTGCCAGCGCCCACACACCTTCTAGTTATTCTCTTTGACTCCATGGTAGCCACACAACAGCACCGGTTGGTTGCGCCTGCTTTTGCCCTTGGTGGGCATGCACCCCTACGGGTGTGCCTGGGTGTCAGCGGTCAGCATGCCTTTGAGCCTCGTCTGCACTGCTGGGTGCTGCACAGTGCTGCACCGTGTGGATAGATCGCAGCTTGTTTTCACAGTAGCGTGTGATAGGCTAGCCACAGAGGGGTCGATGTTGCACGGTTCCACTAGTCTAAAGCATCCGAAAGGCCAAATTCGTGAAATCAAAGAGTACAATGCTGCTTTCCAGCAGCTGTGGAGAGGGCGAAATGAGCATTACTGATTGGTGGATTCAGCCGAGCAGCCTGGGAAGTTCTGGGGCTCAATGCACACAGGGTCAGCTGTGATGTACTGGTCGCATAAAAGCTCCTTAAGAAAGTAGGTGTCCTGTTCCAAGATCTTGCCACAAATAAATAGATGATACATAAATAAGTATTTTATAAAGTATAAGTATCTTTAAAATACTTTTCAGTTTTAAATAGACACAATATCTTTCTTTAATATATTTATTTTTATGTGGTGCTGAGGATGGAACCCAGTGCCTCACACGTGCAAAGCGAGGGCCCTACCACTGAGCCACCGCCCAGCCCAAAGCAGAAGTATTTTAAAAAGGCTCTGAGGAAGTGCTTGCAGGTGGACCTCTCACAAACAGTGCTGCTCTGAACATTCCAGTATGTCTTTCTTGGTGACATATACCTGCATTGATGGTTATGGAGTTTTAATGTATATTTAAATATATGTATATATTTAGCCTTACTTTATATTGTCAAAAAGTTTTGCTAAGGAGTTAACCAGGGTATTCTCAAACCACAGGTTCATAAAAGAGGCTGCTGATGTGTGTTCTTCCCAGCCTCTGGTCGTCCGTCTTTCTCATTTCAGCCATAGCTCCAGGGATAGAAGTACACCTAATGCATTTGATTGGTGTTTCCCTGATGTACACTAACTATTCCTTTGTTTATTGACAGTTTGGATATCCTTTTCGGTAAGCTGTCTTTTAAAGTCAGGTTTTTATATATTTTGGTTTTTTAAACTTTTATTTGAAACAAAACCATATTTTAATCAAAGGGAATGAAATACAAAAGCTGTTCAGTGTTATCCTAATATATTGATGACTAACAGTTACATCGTATAATGTCAGTTGAGATCTAGAGTTAAGTGAAGTACAATTTAGTGTCATGTACTTAATATTCATTCCGTTTATGTATATGGTACTTAAAACTTTTGGTTTTTAAATTAAATTTTTGGTGCTGTATAATTAAACATGATAATAATATTCATTGACATAT
This sequence comes from Sciurus vulgaris, assembly GCF_902686455.1. Classification (NCBI taxonomy): domain Eukaryota; kingdom Metazoa; phylum Chordata; class Mammalia; order Rodentia; family Sciuridae; genus Sciurus; species Sciurus vulgaris. The sequence goes on from NC_136470.1 coordinate 141,937,207, forward strand.
TGGCACATGTACATAATTCAGTCAATTTCATTTCCCAGTATCTCCCCCTAGTATTTTTGTATTTTAGATAAGAAAAAACAATATGTGTTTTGGCATTTATGTATGTACACACATATAAATACAGATGATGAAAGACTTGTATTAATGTCTTTTAAATAACGTAAGTTCTTAACTTTAATATAATCACTTTATTGAGATATAATTAATAAATTTACTATAAATGTACCTATTTAAATTGTGTCATTCAGTGACTTTCAGTATATTCAAAGAGTTGTGAACCATTTCTGCATCGAGTTTAGACATTTTCATCACTAGCAGAAAGAAAGAAAGAAAGAAAAAAAGAGAAGAGACAGGATGAGAGGCAACCAACCTGCCCCGTGGGTAGTCACTTCCCATTTCCCTGACCCCTGGGTTCCATCGCTGGGCCAGGGCTAATCTGCTTCTGGTTTCTGAAGATCTGTCTATTCTGGAAATTCCACTACGGTGGCTTCTGAGCCCGGGTCTTTGACTTGGCATGACGTCTCCCACGGGTGCAGGCACAGCCCGCCCCGGTAGTGACTCCGTGTTGGTCGTGTGGACATGCTGCTCTCACCTACCCACACGTTGGTGGATGGAAGAGACCGAGGAATGAGCGATGCTGCTCTGAGCGCGTTTCCACTTTCCTTGTGTATGTTGTTAGCACTGGAGTCGCCGGGCAGGGGCCGTAGTCTGCAGTCTGAGGAAGTCCCAGGCGATCTCCCCAAGTGCCCGCTCTGCATCCCCTCTGGTGCAGAGGGTCTCAGCAGCACTTCTTGGCATCTGCCTTTGCTGTGACCACCCTCGTGGGTGCCACGCGGTATCTCCCGTGGGTCCGACTTGCTCTTCCCTAATGACTACTGATGTGTAACGTATTTTCCTGTGCTTATTGGCTATTTTAATTTTCATAGAACCAAAATCATCCATCTTTTTGGAGTGAGAGTTGGCATTTAGTATAAGAGTGTATTCAAGGCAAGGCATTAATTTGCATGAAATGTAAGACTGTATCTTTTAGATTTTGAGGTTGATCAGTTATCCCCATGAATCAAACACAGGCACATCTCATGTTTTTGCCCAACTTGTCATTAAGAAAACCATCTTTAAGGTAAAGTTGATTGGATTCCCAATTACGTTTTACAAGGTACTATTCTAGTTACTGTATTTATTAGTGGTCACTTACAAACAAATTGAGCATTCCTGTGCTGCCACTGTCTGGTAATAGGGTTTCACTTGACAAATGGTCAAGAATGCTATTTCTCAACTTTTCCTTCTTTTAAATAGCTGTAGGCTCTGGCAGGAGTCTACCTAGTTCACTCCCGATTTTACTGGCTGTGAATGTTGTTTTCAAACATGGATCTTTGCTCTAACATACCATTTTACACTACCTGACTTTATTTGTTCGATTCGAGAGTGAAGTGTAATGTTTCAGCCTCCTCCAGGGTGAGGCACCAGGGAAGTCCGTTTTAGGGCTGCTATCTCTTGGTCTTCACAGTGACCCTCTGAGGGAGGACCATTATGATATTCTTTGAAGATGAACTTCAAGACTAGGAACTCGAATCAAAAGGTGATGCAGCGAAAGTCATTATGTCCACGGATAATGCAATTTAAACTTTTGAGAGAAAACTCTTTCCTTTCATCTTTTCCTTCCTGGCCAACAGCCACACACACACACACACACACACACACACACACACACACACACACACACTCTTTTCCCCAGTGCTAATCAGATAGGTCCCTCCTTTGCTCTTGGTGGCCTGCTCAGTGTCCTCTGAGGACACAATGCAGGGCCAGGCAGGGCAGTGGGGAGAGGCTTGCCCTGAAGGCCCAAAGCCGTGACAGAGCAGCCCAGCTCTTACTTGGTCGATACGACGACAGCGTCCAGCCTCTCTGCTGTCCATCTTGAGGGCAGGTCGTAGTTTTTTAAAGCTGAAATAAAAGCAGGACGTGAGAATGGACAGGTAAGGGAGGGTCGTTATGTTGACCCCTGGGCTCATTCTCTGTTCCGGGACCTGTCCAGGTGCTGCCTTCAGAGCAATGGGGAGCGAATGCAAGGTGCACTACCCTCAGAACCACCCCCACACCGCGACCAGAGTCTCAGGGCCCTGTGCTCACCCTCCCGGGCGTCCTGCAGAAACAGGACGGTGGCCCCATTGCAGGTTCTCTCTGCCTACGTCCCACATCTGCCTAAGGTGGCACTCTCATCTGGACCAAGGTGTTCTTCCTCTGAAGCTCAGAGCTCTTGACAGAGACCCAGCCCCGCCTCCACGTCCGCTGATCCATGTTCACTGAAGGTAAACAGGTGAACATCGCGTACTCTGGGACTAAGTGGGTTGAGTGCCTTCCTCAGTCCTCTGACCTTTATCTCAGTGTGCTCACTTCTAAATATATTTCTTTTTTTTACTACAAATCTATGTGTCAAGAGATTTGAGATCTTTGCACACAATTCTGATGATTCTGGCCTATGATATCCTACATCTCTCCCTTTATAATACTGAATTATTAACATATCAACTGATTGCAGGTTTGAAAATAAGCTCCATGAAGAATCTTGTCAGTTCAAAGACTCCCTCAGAGTTCTTAGGATCGTAACTGTGTGAGTGAGTGGATTAGCCCGTGAGAGGGCCTGTGATACCCATGGGGGTGACAGCAGGAGAGAGTTTGATTCTTAAAGTGGCTCAGCAGATAGGAGAGCTTTCACCTCCACATCCACCTGGGCGGATGAAGACAGGCAGATGTGGGAAGGGGAATTTGAAGCTTCAAGCAAGAGCAAAACTTTGCCAGGAGGTCAGAGCAAGAGCATTCGGGAGAGATGGTAATGTCCCCACAGAAGGCTGTGCGCCAGCTGTGTCACTTACCAGCACTTCCCAAGCTCCAGCCTCCTCCGTGGATGTAAAACACACCCCTCCTCTGGGTGTCCGGCTTCCTCCTGGGCACGTACACGCGGACAGGAATGTTGTTGAATTTCGTGTCAGTCACGGTGACGTTTTCATCTGAAGTTGGTGGGGCTTCTCGAAGGCTCATTGTGCTCATGAACAAATCAAAAAAGTGGCAAAGTCCCAGAAACTCGACAAATGTCCCCTAAAAATGAAATTCACACACATCTTTGGAGTTCAAGTTCCAAACGTTAAAGAGATTTATGAACATGTACATCTGCACTGATCCCTAATTAGCTCAAATGAAAGAGGCCAAATCCTGGCACGAGGATCTCCTTTGTCCTTTCAGAAGAAACAGAAGTGCAGAGGCCGAGCCTCCAGCAGTTGTCAAAAGGAAGAAAGGCATCCGGTTAGTCCTTATGCCGTAAAGTGAGTCTGTTTCGAAGCTCTGGGGTTCCAGAGATGAACAGGACGAATCCCTTTCCCAGGAACCTCTCAGGTAAAGGCAAAAGCCAGATCAGTAAGCCTTGCAAAATCACCTACTTGCGGTGACAGAGCTGCATGTGGTCAGCCAGCAGGAGGTACGATTTTAACCACTCTTGAAAGAGAGGCCATGTCCCATAAGAATTTAACCCAACAAAATTTAAAAAGGAAGAGTCAATTCCAGCAGAGGTGCTATGGAGCTGGGCAACGCAGGGCTCTAAGGCTGGAGGCCCAGGGCCTGGGAGGCGGGTTGGGAGGGAGGGAATGGAGGAGAGGAAGGGGGAAGCCACCTGCAGTCACAAACCAGCACGCATACTGAGCCCGACTGAGCGGAAAAGGTCCCTTAATGCACATGCCAGGCAAGCGGGGCTGGGAGCAGGCTAGTGCCCCAAAGAACTCCCAGCGCCTGAATTTTGGAAGTACAGGGTTTATAAAGGCGAAACTCACGAGAAGAATTGAGGCACATGTAGGTCAGAAAGACCCTGTAGAGACAGATATTTTGATTACATGGGAGAATAGTTTGATTAGACATCTCATCCTGTTATACATCAGGGTCATGGTCAGGGACGCAGGAAGGTCCTACCACACTGTCAACACAGATTCCCCTTCAGGAGGCTGAGAAGAAAACATGATAAGCAAGTATACCATGGGGTCAGGTCAGAAAAAAAGGGTTGGTTCTTTTCCGTTTCACTTTAATCTCAGTAATGACAGCTTGCCTGCATGGGGCAGGTAATATTATCACACCCACTCCAGAGGTGAGGAAATGAGCCCAGAGAAGTTAAATAAGCAGCCCCAGATTGCACAGCTAGGAATCATTCATCACAAATATTCTAAACCCTGTAGTTTGACTCTTGATTCATAGCACAATTTTTAATAAAATACATGAATGCATACTCAAAGATTGCCAGGCATTTGAGGGAAGCCAGCCAAATGAATCAGGAAAAGACAGATGAATTGGAGCATAATTTATCATGACAAACAAATAAACAACAGGTAATTCAGGAATAAGAAAATACATTACAATAACTTGAAATGTGCACCCTTTGGGAACTCTGCAAATATATTTTATTCATAAATCACGGGTAGAAGGCAAAATAAAACCCAAAGACTACCAAAGAGGAAGAAAAAATTTCAAAAACATGCATGTGATTGTTTAAATGAATAATAAAAATTATTAATAGCATAACTCAATGAAAAATATCAAAGGTCATGAATTATAGTACAGAGAGACCAAATACCAGGAAGAAATGTCCCCTTCTTGAAACTTGGCTGGCTCTGTGTTACATGTGGAATTAAATCAGCTGTCACTACCTGGGCCGGGCTGCCTGCCTGGTATGACACCTAAGCTCTCCAAATTAAACCACAGCCTTTTCCCATCACACGCGGATGCTTTGCATGACTTCCTGAGCCGGGCCTGTCTGCGCTTGGCTCTCTGCCGGGAACTCTCTCTGCACATCCTCCCCGTGGTTCCTGAGAGGCAGACCCCTCTTCACATGGGCTCCGCTGGTCGTAAACACGGGCCTGCTCCTAACGCCCGCCCCGGTTCCGCTTTCCCCTCACTCCTCTCTTTCGAGGCAGTTCTCAGGATCTGAAACCATTCATTCATTTGGTTTTAATTTATTTTCTCTCCCACGCTGATCCTTGTGTGCCTGACAGATTTCAAGAGTGGAATAAGTGAGAAGCAAATGTTCTGAAAACAGAACTTTAAGAATAAAGGAAATAAAAATGAAAAACTATGGGCAAACCTACCTGGGGTGCAGGAGGGGGCTCTACCTTGTCTGGGGCACCCAGCCATTCTGGCAAGGAGCCAGTTCCTCTAACACAGCAGGGATGTCCCTTCCATTTCTGCACATTATGTCCATCAGGGCCACCCTGGACACGGCCGCCGAGGCTGCCTGTGTGGGGTTTCGCTGGGAACCCGTGTGTACCCTCATTCTGTACCCTGAAACCTGAAGGAGAGTACAGGGAAGTCTGTGGAGAAGCCCTGCCCACAGGCAGACAGCCCTGGTTTCTTTTTTAGATTTAAATACCAGCTCACACCCAAGGTAAGCAGTTCAAAGGACAGCCAGCGTCTTGACTTAATGCTACCTGAATGAATCGTCTTTTCAGGATGCCTACCCAAGTGACCCCTCGCTTACTGTTCTTGATGTTCGTGAAGAGAATTGCAATAGATGAAATACGACAGGAAAGAACAAGCTGTGTTTCTAAGTAATGAACAGTCAAAAGTCACAGCACTTAATTTTAAAAGATGAATCACTCAATCAAAAGAAGAGAATCTTGTAAATCTAACTTCTTCAGATCAAGTGGTGGCACGTGCCAGTCAGAATTCATCAAATTGCAGACTTACCAAATGTACAAAGGTTCTCAGAGATGTGTCAATCAGCATCAGCTTCCACGGCTCCTCCATATTCTCTGGGAGCGGCGTGTAGATATAATATGCAGCCAGGACCCCCAGGAGCAGGAGGCACCACGCCCTTCTTCCCATGCTGCTGCCTGTTTGCCTCGCTGTCTTCAGAACAGGAAAGCACCTCCCCAGCGGCGCCTGCAGCGGAGCTGTGCCGGCCAGTTTCTGCAGCTCCACTCAGGAGCTGCCCTTTGCCTTCTGAATGGGAAGGTGTGCGCTTGGCTGAGGAGGCCCCACCAGGTGACCCAGCACCGATCCCAGTGGGAGCAAGCTCAGTGTTTAATGAGTGACAGGAAAGCTCAGTGTTTAATGAGTGACAGGAAACCTGGCAAAAGTGTCAGTGATCCACTCTCATCTGTTTTGGCAAGTGTGTTGAGCAATCGTGCTGAAAAACGTTCTTTAATTCTAATAAAATCATCCACAGGACACATACGGGATGCAGAATCTTGTAAAAGAGCTCATCGTGGAATGTGGGAAGACCAATAAACATACTTTTACTCTATTTTTTTTTTTTTTTTTTTGTGGTAGTAGGGTTGGAACCCAGGACCTCATGCATGCCAGGGAAGGGCTGAGCTCCAGCCCCTGCCCTGCGAACATAGTTTTTGAAGTGTTGAGAGCCTAGGAAACAAAATGGCCATTGTTTTCACCTCTACAGAATTTACACCACCTTGCAGGGGCAGAAATATTGGCAATTAGTTAAGATAATTTCTTGAGAGGCGTTATGAAAACTAATGATGATAGTAATGATAACAGTCATAATGAGACTTACTGATTACTTATCATGCCATCCAGACCCTATGCTAAGGGACTTCCATACACACTTTAAATGAGTCTGAATGAAAAGTCTATGGGATCGATATTATTGTTTTCCTCTAAATGAGTGAAATGAGTTTTAAAGGGCTAGATAACTTGACCAGGGTCATATAACTTCAAGTATTAGAGCGAGAACAATTTAGGTAACTAAGAGAGGTCAAAGCTTTTTAGAGACGTGGTCCCCCAAGGCCCTGCATGTGTGTGTGTGTGTGTGTGTGTGTGTGTGTGTGTGTGTGTTCTACAATGGAAAAAACAAAAAGAAGATAATAATAATAACAATGACATCCCACGCTGCTGACGCCCGTGCTGTGGACACATTTGTGTGTTTTCTACCCTATCATTTTTCTGCTTCTAATACATCTTTCTTGCTCAAGGTCTGCAATTAATCACTTTTTTTTTTTTTCAAGAAGACCTGATTTCCTTAAGCAGGGAATGAAAGTAGAAGAGAAAACCTTGTAACTATTCGTACTGATGCTAAGCCATTTTAGTATACAGAGCTAGAAAGTACAGATTAGAAAAACACAAACTCAACGATGTTTAAGTCTGACACCATAAGATTTCCCCTCGATTTCTTAATTTCTACAATTACATGTAGTTTTTCAAGTGGACAGTTTGTTTTCATATTACTGAAATCCCATGTACTAATGTTGCAAAACAGAAAAATGACACACAAAATTTTGAAAACTTTAAAGCACTTCAAATGTCTCATCTTTAAAGCAGCATTCTGAGAACATGGATGAAATTTGATGGGCACTTTGGTACTCCTATGCATTCATTTTGGCTATAAAAGCAATTAGTGACAATACTAAAGAAGACTTTAAAATGAATGCAACACACTTGTGGTCATCACCACCGTTTCCATGGCATGGGTTTTTTTTTTTTTTTTTTTGGCAGGGGGGTCACCAGGGATTGACCGCAGGGGCACTCGACCACTGAGCACCTCCCCAGCCCTATTTTGTATTTCATTTAGAGACAGGGTCTCACTGAGTTGCTTAGCACCTCACTTTTGCTGAGGCTGGCTTTTTTTCTTTTTTCCTCCATCCTCCTATCCCAGCCTCCCTAGTGGCTGGGATTACAGGCATGTGCCACTGCGCTGGGCTTGACCTTCCTATGACTCCTGATTATGGCTTTACCATTGAGGGAGCCACTTGATATCTGTCCTCTGAGGACTCCAGTCATCCCGTTCCTCCAGGTAAATAAAGTTCCGGTAGTGACGATGATCGCTAGCATCGACAATATTGTTTGGTTGTCTCCTTTAATCTTCCTCATGAGGGTTGATGAGCTGACACTGTGCACATACTAAAAGTTGCTCAGATCCCACTCATAAAATTTGATTAACTGACCAAAAGCATACAGCTCATTTTCCTGTTCTGCTGTTATTATTTCATATTACTAAGGGAAACTCTGTTTCTTAAATGTGAAATTGTACCTTTGTTCCTCAATGTTCTCTTGAGAACAAGATGGTCTGTATTTTCATTTGTCTTACCACCCCTTACCTGTAGTTTTTCAATACTGGTACCATGAAAATTTGATTGCTGATATTATCTCATATTTGCTTTACATAAAAATATAAATTCTCAAAATATTAATACAAATATCACTATAATCAGTAATATCAGCAAAGGATGTTCCTGCCTTAAATTCATCTACTTGAGTCAGATACTCAATAAGGCCTCTAGAAATTCATCCTGCACTGTAATGCTACCAGTGTGATGCATGGTCAAGTTTATTTGTTTGGCTGTGTGTTCGATTTGCAAAAACATTTTATATTTACTTTAATTTTTAACAGTGAGCAATATCATTTCTATAGCTCTGATTATAACCCACCGTTCTACATTCCTCTCTTTCATTGTGGAGATGAATTTCTGCAAGCTATGCTTCCCGAATTTGTTACCTTTGAATTCTGTTAATTTCTACCAGTGGTAGGCCCCAGCAGGAGAGTGGAAGACAGCAAAGGAGAAGAGTTGAGTTGATACTTCAGACTCCCTCAGAAGCCTTTACCACAGTCAGACAGTGCAGGCTCCAGCATCCTTCTGGACTTGGGCAGGGCCTGTCCATCACTCCCAGAAGGTGCGATCAGCAGCAGCCACGTGGGCCCGAAGTCCCTCTGCACACCTGGCTCCTGAGTCACTGCTTCTTCCTTCCTGTCCACTTGTCCCCAGGAATTCTAGCAGCTACTCACAGCAGCCAATCTCTGAGATTCTTTTTTTTGTAAGTTCTGACATCGTGTAGACCACTATCTAGCTCGATCCCTTCTGTTAGCTACATTCGGCAAGATTTCACTCTCCATGTGCCAATATAGACCATACAATAAAAACTGTATCGTACACCTAGTGGTCAAAATTATATATACCAATCTTCTCTCCACACATCCCTCTTAGTTTATCTTCTGAAGCAATTACAACAAAGGAGAAGTCAAGAAACATGAATTTTATAATGATGCTTTCAAATTTTACTCAGAAAAAGGTGGATATACTTAGCATTGCAAATACTCCAGAAAGCCCTGGGCCTTTAGGTAAATCAGAAGCATTTGAAGCAGTCGTTTGGTGTCCTTTAGGGGCTCAGACTTTGGGAAACGGGTTTGGGATCCTGGCAGGTGAAAGAAGACACAAGGCACAGTTGGGATGGTAGACATGCTTTATTCCAAGGCAGCAGAAGCCCCTAGGCTTGAGTCCCTCCAGAGGCCTGTTTTATAGAAGCCCAGACAGAGAAGCGTGGTTCCCACAGGGTACACAGAGAGCGCATGCTCACAAGCAGACGTTCTTGACCTCGAGTACAGATGCTCCTGAACACCTGATTTGGGGACCTTGGCTACATATAAAAACATAGTTCACCAGAAGCCCCGGTGAGGGAGCCTAACTATAGCCACCTGGGCCTGCTCTACAGTCCAACCGTTTTAGGGTTCCTTGCCATACCATCTATGTGGTTGGTGTCCTCCACCATGACCCCGAGCAGGGAGGGCAGAGCCCTGCATCCACAGACCACAAAACAGTACACGCTGCCCAGCAGGACTGCCTGGCATTACTGAAAACCAGCCCAGTTCCAGCCCATACTCGGGTAGCAATGAATGTCTTTCCCAGCATGTCCACTCGTCCAGGGATGCAGTCTGGATTTGCCAGGGTAGACGGCAGAACCCGCAGGCACTTCAGTGCACCTGGCAGGCAGAGGTGTTTGCTACTCTGGCGTAGGTGTGCATCCAAGTCACAAAGGTGTTGGTGAGGACACACCTCTGGGTGAAAGGAGAAAGCAGTTAGAGGCAAGTCACATCTGTCAGGAGGATGCATGTCAGCCTCGAGTCCTGGGAAAGTGCAGTGGCCATGAGACTACCTTCTAGTCTGGTCTTGAACCTGAGCAGACTCCGTGTGCACCAGCACAAGGGCACTTACACTCAGCCACAGGGAAATAACAAATGCCTCCTTTGAAATCTGTGTCCGCCCTAGGGGATCTGGTCAAGTCACATTCACTGGTCACCCATGGCACCACATGGAGGTCACAGTACAAGCCTTTCCTCCGTGGAACTAACAGGGTCACCCGATGCGGGGGGGATTCATCATCCAGGGCCATGTCCAATCCACAGTTCCTTCGACTCAATCCAGTGGGAGCAGGCAGAAGAACGTCCCCTTGCTTCCCAAACCCATCCTTGAGTACAGCACGCTTGTGGGCTCCTGGACTGTCCTGGGGCCACTGAGCCGGGCAGCAAAGCCCCACAGGAGCTCATCCCTCATGGGTGGTGCTCATTCAGGGCCCACACTGCCCACGGGGGCTACGCCCACCCTCCAGGACAGTGGGCCAGCTGCAGTCCTGAGGCCTAGTAGGTGGCCATTTCATCTCTACCAGGCCTGCAGCCTGCGGGTGTCCAGGCCTGCGCTTCCACTGAGTCCCTACCTGAGTTTCCCCTCGCTGCACATCCGACATGTGAATGGCTGACCTGACCACTCTCTATGTGACAGGCAGGCCATACAAAGTCGTAGCCCTGTCAGGGTGCAAATGGAAGCACCCTGTTTCACAGGGCTATTAGGGAGGTGGACAGTAAGCGTGAGGTTGCACCAACGGCCATTAAGGCAAACATGGCCCTTTCCACCTCAGGAAAGGGCCAGCCTGCCATCGTGTTGAAGAGACACGTCCACACATCACCAGGCTGGCTGTGCCTCTGAGGCATGGAGGGTGTGGAGACTCCGGAGTACCCGCTCCACAGGCCTGGCAGGCACCCGACCAGGAGGCTCCACGTTCCAGGCAGGCCTGCTTTTGGGCAATGCTCAGCTGGTTCTCCTGTCTGCATGCTTCAGGCAGCAGTGCAGGCCAGCCACGTCAGCGGAAGGTGCCCCTTTCAACCACCGAACCCTAGCCAAAGCGTCCACTGCACCATTCCCCGGCTACTCAGAGGCATGGCTGCCACGTGCCCTGTGCCACCGGTTGCTGGTGGCCGCCTCCCAGAGCTCTTGCCACAGAACTCGCCCCCATACCCAGCACTGCTGTCGGTGGGCATCACTGTGGGTGCGTCACAGCTACCATCAACCAGCAGTGTGTAGCTCAGCACTTGCTACACTGGCCTGCACCAATACAGAACCAGACAGTGTCTGCCTCTGGTCCACAGCCACCGCTGTCCACGCAGGGTTCGTAGCTAGAGCTCTGAGCGTCAGAAGCACTGGGCAGTGTAGGGGCCTCACCTGCAGGGTATGGACGTGCTGTGGTTCATACACAGGTAAAAGGCCCTACCCAGCACCTCCTGAAGTTCAGCCTGCAGGACTGACAATGTGCTCTGCTGTCACCGATATGCTGCCTTGGGCTCCATTTGTCCTGGGGGTGATGGCTCAGCTTTGCATCTGTCCCTCCACGGGATGCGTGATGTGCCCTAAGACACCGGCAGCACCTGCCGTGGCCTGCAAGGCCGTGAGAGTCTTAGCTTTAACTCTACTTAGGTGGTAAATTCATTTATTGATTAGCATATATTTCATTTATTGATTTTGCATATTTTGGATCAATCTTGCATCCCTGGGATTAAAGGCATTTGATTACAGAGTATAATCTTCTTTTTAAAAAAAGACAATATTTAAATAAAATTAAAGTTGAAATCTTGAGCACAAAATTGCTGTCATTAGATTTTTTAGTTAATTCTAATTACCAAAGTGAATAATAATAAGGGTTCCTAAGACAAAATCTCAGGTTTAAATACTATCTTTGTTAAGAAATATCGCTTTGACTTGCTCCTTCTTTACCTGTATCCTGGAATCATAACAATTTTTAAATTACAATTTTTAAGTGATAAGATATACTTAAAATGCATATCATAGTGTGTCACTGTGTATTCCTTTAAAAACAGATACCTGCCCCTAGACCTCTGAGTCACAGCCTGGTTTGCCACCCAGAACCTGTCAGAGATAAGCAACCTCAACTTCACGTGGCTGCCCCCTCACCACAGATTTAAGAAGAAGAAATATGGAGAGAGCCAAGAGCAGCACAGAGCTGCCAGGTGAGACTTCCACGCTGGGGAGGTAGGACCAGAGACCCAGGCCCAGACCAGCCGGGCCCCAGCCCACAGTCTAATGCCCCTGTGGTTGACCATCTGTCAGTACGTGGAGGCACCTCTGCCCACTGGCAGGGAATATACCCCACCTGGAGGCCACCACCCCTTGAGGGGCAGCATCCTTTTTGGGTCACTGCATTATCAAGTTCCTCCAAGACTTCAGGCTACTGAAGGCTAGGAGGTGAGTTATTGGAAACCTTCAGGGACACTATAAGTCAATGGGAGGAAACTGTAATACCTCAGATTTGCACTCCTAGAGGGGAAGATAACTGAGCAAAAGAGAAAACAAGGGAAGAAAATGTCCCAAACAAACCTAGATGCTACATCGATAAAATCTAATGACAGCATGCCAGAAGAAATGTCAGAAAGGGAGTTCAGAATGTACATAATCAAAACGATCAGGGAAGCACATGATGAGATAAGAGAGCAAATGCAGACATTGAATGATCGCACCAATCAACTGTTAAAAAAGCAAATGCAGGAAGCAAAGAATCATTTCAGTAAAGAGAGATTTTGAAAAAAAAAAAAACAGAAATTCTTGAAATGAAGAAAACAATAAACCAAATTAAAAACTCCATAGAAAGCATAACCAATAGGATAGAACACCTGGAAGACAGAAGCTCAGATATTGAAGACAAAATATTTAATCTTGAAAATAAAGTTGACCAAACAGGGAAGATGGTAAGAAATCATGAACAGAATCTACAAGAATTATGGGATATCATGAAAAGGCCAAATTTAAGAATTATTGGGATTGAGGAAGGCACAGAGAAACAAATGAAAGGAATGAACAATCTAGTCAATGAAATAATATGAGGAAATTTCCCAAATCTGAAGAATGAAATGGAAAATCAAATATAAGATTCATAGGACACCAAATGTACAAAATTACAACAGACCCACACCAAGGCACATTATAATGAAAATACCTAACATACAAAATAAAGACAGAATTTTAAAGGCTGTGAGAGAAAAAAAATCAAATTACATTCGGGGGAAACCAGTATGCATATCAGCATATTTCTCAACCCAGACCCTAAAAGCTAGAAGGGCCTGAAACAACATTTTTCAAGCCCTGAAAGAAAATGGATGCCAACCAAGAATCTTATACCCAGCAAAACTTACCTTCAAATTTGATGATGAAATAAAATCCTTCCATGATAAACAAAAGCTAAAAGAATTTAAAAATAGAAAGCCAGCACTATAGAACATTCTCAGCAAAATGTTCCATGAGGAAGGAATGAAAACCAATGATGTAAGTCAGCAAAGGGAGGAACTATACTAAAGGAATAGCCAAATAAAGGAGAAACCAAGTCAATTTATAATGTCTTATTGATTGAAGGGCAGAAAGTCAAAAAGTTTCCATCAAATATACCTAGACGAAAATATATCACTTTGTCAAAAAAAAAAAGCCAAAATGACCAGGAATATAAATCATATGATAATAATAATCCTGAATGTTAATGACCTGAACTCATCAATCAAAAGACACAGACTTGCAAATTGGATTAAAAAGAAAGACCCAACAATATGCAGCCTTCAAGAGACTCATCTCATAGAAAAAAATACCCACAGACTAAAGGTGAAAAGATGGGGAAAAACATACCACTCATACGGACTCAGTACAAAAGCAGGGGTATCCATCCTCATATCAGATAAAGTGGACTTCAAGCCAAAGTTAGTCAGAAGGGATAAAGAAGGACATTTCAATACTGCTTAAGGGAACCATAAGTCAGCAAGACATAACAATCATAAATACCTATGCCCCAAACAATGACTCATCCATGTATGTCAAACAAATGCTTCTCAATTCCAGAAATCAAATAGACCACAACACAATAATATTAGGTGATTTTAACACACCTCTCTCACTACTGGACAGATCCTCCAAACAAAAATTGAACAAAGAAACCATAGCTCTCAATAACACAATCAATAATTTAGACTTAACAGACTTATATAGAATATTCCATCTATCAATGAGCGAATACACCTTCTTCTCAGCAGCACATGGATCCTTCTCTAAAATAGACCATATGTTATGCCACAAAGCTACTCCTAGAAAATACAAAAAGAGATACTACCTTGTATTCTATCAGATCATAATGGAATGAAATTAGAAATCAATGACAAAATAAAAAACAGAAACTACTCCAACACCTGGAGATTAAATAATACACTATTGAATGATGCAAGGATAACAGAAGACATCAGGGGGGAAATAAAAAAATTCTTAGAGGTAAACGAGAACAAAGATGCAACATATCAAAACTCTGGGACACTATGAAAGCAATACTAAGAGGAAAATTCATTTCATTGAGTGCATTCAATAAAAGAAGAAAAAGTCAACAAATAAACGACCTAACACTACAGCTCAAAGCCCTAGAAAAAGAAGAACAGACTTTTTCAACAACACCAAAAGTAGTAGAAGACTACTATATAGTTAAATCAGAGCTGAATAGTTCAAATCAGAGCTGAAATCAATGAAACTGAAACAAAAGAAACAATTGAAAAAATTGACAAAATAAAAAGTTGGTTCTTTGAAAAACAAAATTGATAAACCCTTAGCCACACTAAAAAGAGAAGGCGAGAAAAAACTCAAATTACTAAAATTCAGAATGAAAAAGGAAATATCATGACAGACACTTTTGAAATACAAAACATAATTAGAGGCTATTTTGAAAATCTATACTCCAACAAAATAGAAAATCTCAAAGACATCAACAGGTTTCTAGAGACATATGATCTACCCAAACTGAATCAGGAGGACATATGCAATTTAAATAGATTGATTTCAAGCAATGAAATAGAAGAAGTCATCAAAAACTTACCAACAAAGAAAAGTTCAGGACCAGATGGATTCTCAGCCAAATTCTACAAGACCTTCAAAGAAGAGCTCATTCCAATACTCCTCAAAGTGTTCCATGAAATAGAAAAGGAGGGTATTCTTCCAAACTCATTCTATGAAGCCAATATCACACTGATACCTAAACCAGACAGAGACACATTGAGGAAAGAAAATTTCAGACCAATATCCCTAATGAACATAGATGTAAAAATTCTTAACAAATTTTTAGCAAATCGCATACAAAAACATATTAAAAAATAGTGTACCAGATCAAGTGGGTTTTATCCCAGGGATGCAAGGTTGGTTCAACATCAGGAAATCAATAAATGTCATTCACCATATCAACAGACTTTAAGTTAAGAATCACATGATTATTTCCATAGATGCATAAAAAGCATTTGATGAAATACAGCACCCCTTCATGCTCAAAACACTAGAAAAAATAGGGATAGTGGGAACATTCCTTAACATTGTAAAGGCCATTTATGCTAAGCCCATGGCTAATATCATTCTAAATGGTGAAAAACTGAAAGCATTCCCCCTAAAAACTGGAACAGGGCAGGGATGCCCTCTTTCAACACTTCTATTCAACATCGTTCTTGAGACTCTGGCCAGAGCAATTAGACAAACCAAAGAGATTAAAGGGATATGAATAGGAAAAGAAGAACTCAAACTATCCCTATTTCACTGATGACATGATTATATATTTAGAGGAGCCAAAAAAATTCCACCAGAAAACCTCTAGAACTCATAAATGAATTCAGTAAAGTAGCAGGATATAAAATCAATGCTCATAAATCTAATGCATTTTTATTCATAAGTGATTAATCCTCTGAAAGAGAATTTAGGAAAACTACCCCATTCACAATAGCATCAAAAAACAAAAAAAAAAAAAAAACTTGGGAATCAATCTAACAAAAGAGGTGAAAGACCTCTACAATGAGAACTACAGAACACTAAAGAAAGAAATGAAAGAAAACCTAAGAAGACGGAAAGATCTCCCATGTTCTTGGATAGGCAGAATTAATATTGTCAAAATGGCCATACTACCAAAAGTGCTATACAAGTTCAATGCAATTTCAATTAAAATCCCAATGATGTACCTCATAGAAATAGAGAAAGCAATCATGAAATTCATCTGGAAGAATAAGAAACCCAGAATAGCTAAAGCAATCCTTAGCATGAATAGTGAAGCAGGGGGTATCACAATACTAGAACTTCAACTTTACTACAAAGCAATAGTAACAAGAATAGCATGCTATTGGCACCAAAACAGGTAGACCAATGGTACAGAATAGAGGACAGAGAGACAAACCCACATAAATACAATTTTCTCATACTAGACAAAAGTGCCAAAAAACATACAATGGAGAAAAGATAGCCTGATCAAAAAATGGTGCTGGGAAAACTGGAAATACATATGCAACAGAATGAAACTAAACCCCTATCTCTCACCCTGCACAAAACTCAACTCAAAATGGATCAAGGATCTTGGAATCAGACCAGAGACCCTGTACCTTACAGAAAAAAAAGTAGGTCCAAATCTTTGTCATATTGGCTTAGGACCAGACTTCCTTAACATGACTCCCACAGCACAAAAAATAAAAACAGAAATCAATAATTGGAATAGATTCAAACTAAAAAGCTTTTTCTCAGCAAAGGAAACTATCAGCAATGTGAAGAGAGAGCCTACAGAGTGGGAGAAAATCTTTGCCACTCATACTTCAGATAGAGCACTAATCTCCAGAATCTGTAAAGAACTCAAAAACTTTACACCAAGAATATAAATAATCCAATCAACAAATGGGCTAAGGATATGAACAGACACTTCACAGAAGAAGATCTATGAGCAATCAACAGACATATGAAAAAATGTTCAACATCTTTAGTAATAAGAGAAATGCAAATCAAAACTACACTAAGATTCCATCTCACCCCAATTAGAATGTCGATTATCAAGAATACAAGCAACAACAGGTGTTGGAGAGGATGTGGGGAAAACGGTACACTCATACATTGCTGGTGGGGTTGCAAATTAGTGCAGTCACCCTGGAAAGCAGTGTGGAGATTCCTTAGAAGACTTGGAATGGAATCACCATTTGACCCAGCTATCCCACTCCTTGGCCTATACCCAAAGGACTTAAAATCATCATACTACAGAGATACAGCCACATCAATGTTCATAGCTGCTCAATTCACAATAGCCGGATTATGGAACCAACCTAGATACCCTTCAACAGATGAATGGATAAAGAAACAGTGGTATATATATACAATGGAATATTACTCAGCCATAAAGAAAAATAAAATTATGACATTTGCAGGCAAATGGATGATGTTGGAGAATATCATGCTAAGTGAGATAAACCAATCCCAAAAAACCAAAGGACAAATGATCTCTCTGATAAATAGATGATGATACATAATGGGGGGTGGGAGGGAGGCAAGAATAGAGGAAGGATGGATTGTATAGAGGAAAAAGGAGTGGGGGGATGGGGGAAGGAAAAATAACAATGAGACAAACATCATTACCCTATGTACGTGTATGATTACACAAATGGTATGACTCACTTCATGTACAACCAGAGAAACCAGTTGTACCCCATTTGTTTACAATGAATCAAAATAAATAAATTATTTAAAAAAATAAAAAGACAAATGAAAATTTGAAGTTAAATAAAAAAATAGATACCTAATTTATACATGATTAACAAAATTTCTATTTTCAAAGATAATACTGATTTTTCATACAAAATAATGAAGGCCAGACAGTAGGGAATAACACATACAAAATTCTAGGGGAAAATGCATTCATAAATTTTCTAGGTATAAGTTCAGAAAAAGTACTCCTTAAAATAAAGGGGAAACAAAGCCATCACTAGATAAATAAAAATGAAGCGATACCCTTTATATAATACTGAAGTCCTTCAGGCTGAATGGAAATGATAGAACATGGTAATTTAAATCCCCAGGAATGAATGAGACGCATAGAAATGGTAAAATGTGTTCATAGACGTAAGACTATACAGATGTCCCTCTCCGTCTCTAAATATATTTGAACATCTGTTTTGTCTTATGTTATAACATCTCCCAGATGTTTTCACAGCTATTGCTTCCAGGGTATATCATTTTCATTCTGTTATCTTCAACCTATTTGTGTGTATATCTGTGTATTTGTCTTTTTGTCTTAACTACTCTATTTATTGGCTACGTAGACATAAACATATAGCCCTGACAGCTGAGAAAGGAAGCAGTAAATGGGGTTTAACTACAGGAAAGTGTCCATACTTTATCATAGTTTAGTTTTTAGCCAAAAGTAGACTGAAATTTTAATTCATAGCACTGCCACTAAAAAATAATTCAAATTCAAAGAAAATATTTGAAAAGCTAATAGAGGATTGAACTAGAGCACACATTTATTTACACAGTAGATAATCAAAAGAAATAGAAGGAAATAACTTGAGCTACATAGAAAAGAAATAAAAATGATATATATGATTCCAACGACATCAACTATGATAGACCAAGTTCTCCAACAACAAGGCAGCGATTATCAGACTGGATGAAAAAGAACCAAATGTGCAACGTCTCCAAGTGGAATAGCTTAGATTCACAGCCCAGCTATGCTTCCGAGCTACGGGCTACGAAGCTGCTGTCTTTCCTTCCTGAACGCAGGCCTATTTGAGAGATCAAGTTGCTGTTGTAATGAAATATTTTGTGGAAAATAGTGAGTTTACTTAATTAATTGAAATGGGAAATTTATAGAAAGAAGAAATATAAACTCATCTTGGCTTTAGGTATTCAATTTATGACCTCGTCCACGATAGCTACATCTGCTCTGAAAGAATCTTTTACAGCTGTCAGACCAACAGATTTGAAAATAAACCCCAACTTTGCAAGTTAAATTGACTATCCTTCTGAGTCTGGTGTGGGCAATTTGGAATCTGATAAAGAACAGTGAGATCCTGGGTACTGGATTAAAAATATTTGAGTGGATTCTTTAGGTCCTTTCAAAAAATACCCCAAACTTCACCATCCCACGGAGCCTGTCTCATCTGCAGGATGATCGCTTCTCATTCCCTGTCCGAGGGCCACGTCTTCCAGTTCTGGGGATAAGCTACTGACCTCACTTGAGTCAGTTCTCACTCACATCTCCTTGTTTTGCCTCCAGCTTCATAACTATTTCCTTAATTTTTCAGAATAAACTCACCCTGTAATATTAAAATAGGTGTGCTACAAAAGTGATTTATGTTGACTTAGGCTGGAGGTCCCCTGTGAGTCTAGTCAAATCCAGCTACAGCTCCTTCTGTTTTACTACATACGTCACTGAACTCAAGGTGTTCTCTTTCATGAACAATGATTTTTGCTTTAAGAATTAAAGAGAGGAAGCGAGTTGGGTAAGGAAATTATAAAATATGCTAATGAAATAGCAAGTAGTTTTCCTGATCTCAAAAATGTGTGGATTCCACCTAGAAGTGTAATAAATATAAAACACAAACACTTAAAATGCTGCCTTGTATGTCCAGGGGGAGGCAAGGGACCGGGTCTCACCGATTCTTCAACTAGTGTCCTTCCAGTGGAGCGCCATGAATAAGGCAATGGCAGCTGAGTAGTGGAGTTCCTCAGATCGCCCACTCTCTTTATTCTGCATCTGTGCTCCATGATCAATTTTAGTATTGAGTTTAATTATCGAATAATCAGGAAAATCCTTGCCATTCTAACAGTTGTATCCTCTCAATGAAGTCACAAAGCCTTGCTGGGTAAATCTTCATTTGTAAGGTCTTTTGAATCATGCAAACTGATTTTCTGGGAATTCAAAGTTGGGAACCCATGTCTGAACTCTTGTTTTGCTATTAAAGTTTTACTCCGTGTAGTTCAGGAAGGTAGAAATGTGAAATTGCCTTCCAGCTGAAAGCAGAAGTAAACGACCGGGGGAGAGGCCTCGAAGGATGGGCCAGGCCTTATTAAGCAGCGGAGGGGCCCGTTTTCAGGAGGAAGATGCCCGCTGGTTGCAGCAGGAGTCTGTTGGGACTAATGGCACGTTAACTGACTCAGGCTGACTCCTTACTCCCTGCGAGTGAGCAAGATCAAGGCTCAAAGGCGGTTTCAAAGGTTCATGACGATAAACCCGACCACCGTTAGGGATTGGTTAACAGCAGTTCCACCAATGTGATCAGCTCGTGCTTGCCACATAGTCCTATGGGACTCTCCCCTGCGGGAACCCCCTGCCTTGCTGACCTTTAAGCTGATTGGTTCCCGCCTAGCCCCCACCCTACATAAAAGCTGTGTGACTTCCTCAATAAACGAGTTCCTGCTGTGACAGGTCTCCCTGATGCGTCTGATTGTCCTCCACCTGGAGGGCCGGGAGCTGGCGGTCAGTCGGCCCTACCTATCCCGGTCTGACCTTGTTGGGGAGGGTCCCCTTCCCTTGCCGCTGGTCAAGAAGGGCAAGGGGGCTTAAGACCCCGACAGGAGTCTGTATTTTGTAGGGTTCAGTGAGACTGAATCACCGCAGAGTGTGTGGTTGGCAGTCAGGGGACCGCTGTGCAAGGCCAGAGCCCCCTGTGGCTGGGAGGTGGTGCCGGCCAGAGCCCCTGGTTCTCCTCTTCTCCCTGGGACCCACTGTTCTTTTCTCCCTGGGGGCTGCAGGTCCCTGTCCTTCACCAGCTATGAACCTTTTAGGTCAGACACTGGACCTTCAAGGAAGCTAAGGCGTTGGGAGCGGGGATTAAGGGAGAGAAGGGAGAGGTTAGGAGATAGATGTCAGACGCAGGAAAAAATGAAGAGTATACATGAGAAGAGTAGTGTTATTGAAAAAGAACTCAAGGTAAGAAACTTGAAATGTACTAAAATAACCCTTCTTATCTGGGATAAATGTGGAAAATAGTTTTCAGAAATGCCATATTGCCACAACTGGTCCAAAGACAGATAAGTCCGCACGTTGATCACAGTATTGTTTGTCAGCAAACCCCAGTGCAGTCAGGAGCTGGACAGTCAGCTCAGTGCCACTGAAAATAGCTTTCCAGTCCCAATGACCATCTATCACCCTTAAAATATACTGTCAATGCTTTTCTGGTCCGTTAGAAAATGTATGGCATGAGCAAGACTGGTTTTCACATTGTTTGATGCAGGGAGCAAGTTACTGCGGGAGAACATGGAAGGAGTCTAGGTGTGGACTCACTTCCAAGTAAAGCCTCGGGGAAGGAGGGGTCACAAACCTCGGCACCCCTGAGGTGACAAGGCTAGTGGGCTCCTGCTGCCTGGTCACCACATCAGTAGCCCTTTGTACAAATATACACCAGGCCTGTGAAGTTCTCCCTTGAGTAATTATCAGCCTGGGCACAGATGCTCCCGTGCCAATCTCCCTATGGATGAACACAAGATTACATTTCCAAATATGAACTAACCACGGTGTGCTCAATTCGTCATTGCTAAATTTCATACCTTAAAATGTTTTCATGCTTTAAAAATTATTCATTCTGGAAGCACGACTATTATGGGTATTCTTGCTGTCTCAGGCAGCACTGGCACTATTTACTATTGCAAGTACAAACTGTTTGCTTCCATTCTCCATTTTCAACCTGTAAGCTTCTGCACTTACAATTATTCAAAAATATGCAAATCAGGAAACAAATTTCAAGAGCAAAATTTCCAGAACAGAAATTATATACACTTTTTTAAGTTTCCCGGGTTTTTTTTTTTTTCTCTTGAGCAAGTAACTATAAGCTGATATGCACAGTCGCACTGTGGCAGAGCAACATGGAACTTCAGCAGGGGGAAAGCTGGCCGGCTGTGGTTTGGCAGGCGGACACACAGCAGCTCTGCCCCCTGACATCTCACCGGAACTTTAGCTTTGTCATACTGCTGCCTCTGATGCCAGGACTCTGAATACACCAGATGTCGCCACCTTTCTTCCTAATTCCCTCTGCTTGACAAGCGTTGTGGGGTAGGAAACACTGTAACAACAACAGGCTTTAGGGTATGAGCTGTGTTTGTGCCCCACTCCAAAGGGTTAGCGTTAGAGTTAGGGTTATCAGATGCTCTGTCACTGAGCCACACCTGAGCCCCTGTTTTCTCTCAATTAAACTGTCAAGTGTTCAGAGAGCTAATAAAAATCTGAACTTGCCAAATCTGTTACCATTTTCCCCTGTGTGTTCAGCCACACTGGTCTCCAGGGCTCCTCAATATTATCCAGCAGAGGCATATAAATATAATGTGCCCCAAGGACTCCTGCAATCAGAAGCAAAATGGGTTTTCCTCATGTTTTCCTTCTGCTCTTTCTACTTGGGCAACACAGCAAATAAAAAATATTTTCAAACATTCAGATGTTGAAGTTTAACCTCTCCCTCTCATAAAATGTCACATGAACTTCCTGAATACAAATATCACTGCTCAGATTGCACTTCCATAGTCATTTTAAAAATAAATCCTATAATAAGGTGTAGCCTTCCTTCCTCCACAAAATTCCACTGTTTAATTTGTTACTGCATAGGCAGTTGGGAAATTATTCCACTCAGCATACAAAGAAGAACTCTGTGAAACAAAAAATACTCACTGTCTGCAAAGTTTTGTCAAATGCATCAGCCTTAGTATGTTGGTAGGTAGTTAGTAAGCAAACATTTGTTGCATTAGCAGCAGGTGCATAATACTTTATGTATCTAAAAGGCCATTGGACAATGTAAGAATGCCAGTACCTGCATCAATATCAAACCTTACAGCAGTGGATGACTAACAGAATATTTTAAAAAGTAGTGAGAGCTTTTACAAAGTGGACAGCCATGACCACAGGTTTTATATATTCCTTTAATTTTCTTGTCACAAGTACAATTACCAATCAATAACTTTAGTTATGCAAAAATTATAATCATGGTGATAGGTAACAATCTTTGGCACTTACTGTACTCCAGGTGGTACACACACACACTCACACACACACACACTCACACACACACACATGCACACACAAATTATCACCTAATTAGTATCATTATCACAGGAGAGTGTGAAACTGAGACCAAGGAAAGTTCAGGAAGTTGAACAAGCTGGTCCAGACCTCTATGGGAGCACATTAAAACCTCCCCAGACCTAGGCCCTTAATTTCTTTTTACAGATAAGTAATTGAGGTTAAGAAGCTTAAGTAGCTAGCCAAGTCATACCATCCAAGTAACAGTGTCAAAGACACTTTCTGCTCACTGGTTCCATGTGCCCTTTGCTACAGTCTGAATGTTCATGCACCACAGTTTTTGTGCTGAAACTACCTTCCTCCAGCTGAGTGTAAGGATTAGACCCTGGGAAGTGATTTGGAAGAGATCACGCAGAGCCCCCCTGAATGGGATTGGGCCTTTATGAAAGCATTTTTGGGAACTTAGTCATCTTTGCATTGTAGTTACCAGAGTGCCCAACAAGAACAACTGAGAGGAGGGAAAGTTTATTTGGGGCCCAGGGTTTCAGAGGTCTCAGTCCATTGACGGCTGACTCCATTGCTCTCTGTCCAAGAGAGGCAGCACATCAGGAGGGAAGGAGGGGTGGAAGGAAGATGCTCCATTCCTGGCAACAGGGAAGCACAGAGACGAAGAAGAGGGAGGAGAAACAGGGCAGAGGCACCTTTTCGAGGCGTCCAGGGACCCCTCCTCCAGCCATGCCCACCTTCCTACAGTCACACCCAGGAGTCCGTGGAAACTAGGAAGGACTGATGAGGTGACGGCTCAGTCCATCATCTCACCTCTGATCTCCTGCATTAACACGGCCACTTTGCCGGGGCATCTCACATCCAGACCATAACCAAGCTTTTTGTCCCTCTGCCACAAGAGGATGCAGCCAGAAGCCACCATCCGTGGAGCTTCCGAACAAGCTCTCACCAGGCAATGAGTCGTTGGTGCCTTGATCTTGGACTTCCCAGCCTTCAGAACGGTGAGCGACTGATTTCTGGGGTTCATAAGGAACCCCTGGAAGCCTCCTCTTTCCCTGTGGCTCTGTGAATACACCTGGTTCCACGTGAGGACCTTCCTGCCACCTGGATCCAGGCACTGCTGCTGTTCGGTGTTCTTACTCGAGCGCACTTTCGCACTTCATTAGCTCTGAACGCAGAAGGTTGGAAGAAGAACCTGAGCCTGTAGCCAAAAGCCTCCTCATTCCCAGTGTCCCTTCCCTGAATGCGATCTGATGTCATGTCAGGAAAGCTCTGCTTCATAACCCTAACCCAAGCCCACACTCGGGATCAGCAGAAGAAGCAGACTGTGAAATATTTGGATTCCTTGCAATTAAGCAAGACGACAGGACTCTAGCGAGCCAAAGAGGTCTGGTACAAAGTCGCAGGCACCACTTCTAGGTAGAAGAGGTCAAGAGCCACAGGAACCAGAAACGCTCTTTTGGGTGCGGCATCACAAATACAGGTAGTTTGGGTTGCTACGTGATCCAACAGTTCAGATAGACAAGCACCATAACGATTTTATTGAGGAGTAAGCATAATGTATGTTGAGTTTAAGGTGCAATGTGGCTTAAGTCTCTTTTCACATTACATATATTGTATCACTTGGTCCTCATATCAGCATGGGAATGTAAGATCCAACACGACCAGTGGGTCTACCATTGCATGTGGTCAAAGCTGATGATTTTGCCTGGATCCTCTGGTTCAGAGGATCTTTATACCTAACACTCTAAAAATTAATAAGTGGAAATCCAGATCCAGTCATGTCCCTATAATGTTGTAGACACATGTAATACATGATGGATGTTTGTTCTCACATTTTAAGAGAGGAACCCCTAAGGCAATGACAGTTGGACCCTCTGGAGGTGATTGGTTCATAGCATAAGGCCTACATGAAAGGATTAGGGTCCCTATAAGGAGACACTGGAGAGCATTTCTTCTACCACGAGAGGATACAGTGAGAATTCAGCCAGCTATGGAACAAGAGCTGAGCCGTCGCCAGAAACTGCATCTGCTGGAAACTTGACCTTGGACTCTGGTCTCCAGAACTGTGAGATCTAAATTTTCGTTGCATAAGTCATTCAGCCTGGGGCATCTTTGTTATAGCGTCCTGTATTTATCAGCATTCTCTAACAAAACAGGAATAGTATTAGACTGACAGATGATGGATAAAACAGATGACACAAAATAGGAGACTTTTAAATGGGAATTGGTTCCAATGATTATGGGGGTCAGGTAATTCCACATCTCTCATCTGCAAACTGGAAAAACAGAAAACTGAGTGGTGTCACTCAGTCTGGGTTTGAAGCCTTGTGAACTAAGGGAGATGACAGGGCAGTCCCCAGTCTGAATCTGAAGACAGAGAACTGGAAAGAGCAATATGAGTCCAGGAGCCTAAAGGTCAGAGAGGTAGGAGTGCCCATGCCTGAGAGCAGGAGGCGGTGTCCTGCTCAGGGAGGAAGCGTCCTTCAGCTACTGCTTCCTATATTCAGACCCTCAGTAAATCGGATAATGTGAGGTCACATTTTTAGAGAAAGAAGATCTTCTCTGAGGGCACTGATCTAAATCCTCGTGTCCTCTGGAGGCACCTCTACAGACATTCCCACAAACATGATTTGCCAACTCTCTGGGTGTTCTTTAGCCCAGTAAAGTTGGCACATACAACAGACCATCATGCAATCCAAACAGGTTGAGGCAGATTGGAACAGAGAGTGGGCGGTTGCTGTAACAAATGGCTAAACTTGCAGGAGCAACAGGGGAGGCTGGAAAGGTTCTGAGGCAGGTGCAAGGAAAAAAGTGTTGTGAACAGAACAGTCAAAGTGATTTTGGTGAGACTTAGAAAGGATGGAAGAAAGCAGCAGAGAGCGCTTCTGTCTTCCTGGAAGTGACTTGGGTGATCATGAAAACAGTGCTGATAGACATATGTGAGGTAAAGAGCATTCTAATGCGGATCCCTCCACACAGAGTGAGGAATGTCACTGGATAATGGAAAAGAAGTTGATTCCTTTGTAAAGTGGCAAAGAAGGTAGCTAAACGATGCTTGCGTTCTAGTATTTTGCAAAAGGTGGACTTGCAGTTAAGGAAATTTAATATTTAGCTAAGGATATTTCTTAGCAAACTGTGCCAGGTGTGTGCTGGTCCCACTTGACTGCCTGTAGTAAAGGCAAGACGAGAAATTTTTCTTAAAAGTAAACTGGTAAGCACAAAGGAAGCAGATCTTAAAGATCTGGAAAACTCTCAGCTGGTCGAGATTGCAAAACTATGAGACTGCTAAGGTTGTGCCCAAGTTCCCATTTGATAGGGAGATTAGCAGGGACCAGACTTCTCAATGAGACTAGGTATCATTCTCATGCCGGCGAAGGATGGAGCCAGGGTGATTCCAGACCACGGGCTGTCATCCATTACAGACCCAGAGCCCTTGGGCAGAGAAGATGTGGCTGCCAAGTAGATTTCAAAGGAAGGAGGTTCTGGGGGCTACAGGCATAGGACCCCAGCCCAAGACAGTCAACTCAGACAGGAGTCCCATCTGAGAGACAGTAAGGGGCGGGGACCAAGAGAAGGATGCTGAGGGCCATCTTGTGAAAACCACTGTGGGCGATGTTGCCACCCTGCGGAGCCCAGAAGCTGGAGGGCTGAGCCAAAGGGGATGGTCCCAGCCTTAAGCACTGGCGCTGCCTGTCCTGTGAGGTCTTACACCTCCTGCGACCTGTTTTCAACTTCCCACCTATTCTTCCTTTTGATGTAGGAATGTCTGTCTTATGCCTGTCCAACAATTTTATTTTGGAAACACAGAACTTGTTTGGTTTCACTGATTTGCAATAGAGAAATTCACCTCAGGACAAACCACACACTGAGTCTCACCCGTATCTGATTTAGATGATATTTAAATCAGACTTTGTGCTTTAGACTTCAGAGTTGATGTTGGGGTGGGTTAAGACTTCTGAGGCTGTTGAGATGGGCTGTTTATATTTTTCATGTAGCTCCAGGGTGGAATGTTGTGGACTGAATATTAGGGCTTCCCCAAAATGCGCATGTGGAAACGTAATCACGGGTGTGATGGCATTTGGCGGTAGGACCTTCCGGCAGTAACCGGACCAGGAGAGCAGAGTCCTCACGATGGGATTAGTGTCCTTATAAGAAGTCAGAGTGACCTGGCTCTTTTTCCACATAAGGGAACAGTCTGCATCCCAGAAAGTGGCCTTAACAGAACTTGACCATGTTAAAAATCCTCTAGATTTACTAGTTTTTGTCTGGTTTTCAGTTACCACAATTATGGGTTGAAATTTCACCATGGACCTTTGGAAATTCCTTGGCTTCCCCAGAAGAACCCACAGAGAAACAGGAAAAAGAAAAAAAAAACAAACCGGGGACAACACAAACTACAAGGGAAAATGCAAGGTATGCGCCAACCCTGGGCCGGCAGGGCGGGAGCCCCGCGCAGAGAACCTGGGACCCGGCGCAGAAGCAGAGGGAGGGGGAGACCCGACAGACTGGAACCCAGCCACTGCCACCCTCCAGGACAGCAGGCGCCACGGCGGTTTCCCCCGACGGTGACAGCGAGCCGGCCGCTAGGTCTGAAGGGGCGGAGCAGTCTGGCCTCCTGTCCTGGCAGCGCCACTGACCGCTCCTCCAGGACAGGACTCCAGCAGAGCGCAGGGCTCCACGGGCTAAGCTGAGCCCAGATGAAGTCGTGGGGACAGCAGGGGACGTGCCACAGGACCAGCAGCAGATGGAGCTCGGGAGCCGCGAAGTCAGAAGACACCCCAAACCATGGCCACCTTCTGAAAGTGGACATGAGGGGTGGACAGAAAATCCCCGGGTGAGGGAGGGACGGCGGGGACACAGGGCGCCCTCTCCCGTCTTGCTTCTCAGCATGGCGAACACCCAGGGGTTCGCTGAAACTCAGCCTCGGACAGCGAAACGAAGGCAGCATTTCAAATGCAAGACAAGAAATCAAGCACCGCGCCGCCGACGTGCTGCCCAGCCCACTGCGGCCGGGTGGGGACAGGCAGAGGACAGCGCTGGAATGCACGCGTCTGGGAGAGCAGGCGAGTGCAGAAGGAGGCTGATCCTGTGTGAGGCACACACAGCTGGAGGCCAATGGGTGAGAAGTGACCAGACCCCCTGCTGGGGCAGAGGGCTCTCAGCTGGGAGGCCCCAACTCCCAAAGGGCAGCGCCAGCCTGTCCCCGCACACGCTGAGGTGGAGTTCAGTGTGCCTGGCCCAAACCTGCGCACAGAGGGCTCTGCCCAGGGCGTTCCAGGCTGGGGATCTGGAGGCTCTGTCCTGGTGGCTCCTGCAACCAGCCAGGGAGGGCCAGGAACCTGTGGACCTGCGTTCTGCACTACAGGTCCGCCTGGGAGACCCAGGTCCCTGGCGGGGACTGTGCGAGGCTGGGAGCTTAGATCCCCCACTCTGTGCGTGGGATTTTCCGGAGGACCCCGAGACACAGACGCCCAGCAGAGGTCAGCATCGCCCAGCAACAGGGGGTGTGGGGCTCATCCCCAACACCTCACAAAGCGCCAGAGGACAAACTCCAGCCGCCAGCGCCGACCATTCCACTGCGCAGCAGTCCAGGCTGTCTGCACGCGATTCTGGCCCTCAGAGCCCCGGTCTGTCCTATGCTGCAGTGAGGCAGCAAGCTGAGAGCCTCCCACCAGCTCCAGGCCCAGGCCACACCAGCGGGCAGCAGGTGGGAAGAACGGCAGGACCGGCCTGACCACCCCAACCCCGATCCAAGCGGTGCTAAGCAAGGCATTTGACCATCTCAGCAGAAATAAGAGCAATTTTTCATTTAAAATATTTTCCCATTCCCCCCATTTTTACTTTTTCCATCCTATGTGTGTGTGTTGTGTGTGTGAGCGTGTGTGAGCGTGTGTATGTGTGAGCATGTGTGTGTGAGTGTGTGTGTGCATCCTCACTGTGCCGAGAGGTTTCACATACATATATACACACACATGTATATACATAAAATGAATAGGTAGTAAAGGGGACCAGAATCAGAAAGTAAAGGGTCAAATGTTTTATATGCAGAAGCTAGAGCAAAAAGGGGGGAAACGAAGGGGATGGATCCCACGAAAATAGAGGGGCGAAAATAGAGGAAGGGTCTCAGGAGGAGGGATGGAGGGATGGGAAAAGGGAGGAACTGCAAAATGAAATTAAGCAACTGATGCTATGTACACACATGAATGTACCACAGTGAAGTCCACCTTTATATACGTACACATATACACATATACACATATATACACATAATAAGGTGCTAAATAAAAATACATACATGTATACACATATCTATACATAATAAAGTGCTAAATAAAAATAAATGAATAAATGGAAGACCAGTACAGTCATGAAAGGGGAACGGGGGAGGGAGGAGAGAAGGAAATGAAGACCTGCTGGACCTGAATTGGAGCAGATTATATTCCATGCCTGCGTCAGTATGTCAAAGTGAACCTCACTGTTAGTATGACTGTGATGCACTGATAAACACACCAAGAAATAATAACTCAAATATCATTCCAGATTTTAACGAGCAAACAATAATAAGCAAATGACCTCCCTACAGTCCTTGTAAGCACAGTGAGGAAAACCATATTGAAATTGTTTAAATTTAGCCAAAGTCATGAAGTGAATGGACTGTAATGTGAGAGAGTAGCACAAACCAGGATTATAAAACTCAGAAATTAGTTACTAACACACAATGAACAATGGCCACATCGAACAAATGACATCCATACAAAATGGAACGATTGGGTTGGGGGTATAACTCAGGGGTCAAGTTTCACCATGCACAAGTCCCAGGTTCTATACTTGCACTGGGAAAAAAAAAAAAAAAAGAGTAAACTAGAACAGACAGGAGAATGATCAATATAAAAGGGTGTAAAGAATGCAGATAAGTTGCAAGGGAAAGGCAGCAAGAAAATGAGGACATTGAAAGTAAAAAAGGAAGTTAATGCTGCGTACGACTCGATCCCACCTGGGAGAGTTTCGCAAGGTGAACTGATGGAGAAGACAGGTCCGCGTGGTCAGAGGGTCGAGGTGAAGGCATAGCTCGAGCGCAACGGGAAACGTGGACTTTCCTGGGGCACAGAGCTCTTCTGTGCCTCCACTGTGGGAAAACTGCATGACATCAAAACACACAGAATTGCATCCCAAGTGTAGTGACCCTCCTAGCATGACATGTAGATGTGAACGCAAAGGAGACATTAGGAACAAAATTTTAAAGATTTAAAAAAAAACTAATGGTGGATTCAGGGAAAGACGAGCCAACACAGATGTGGCAAAATTTATCACAGCAGAAAAATTAAACAAGGGCATTTGAGGAAGCGTTTTTTAACTTGTAAAACCTTTCTCAATGTTTTGAAACTCTATCTTGATGAGGTAAATTACATATCTGGGGAGGACAGTGGCTCAGAGCAGGTCACCAAGAGGCAGAGAGGCCCACTCACCAAGGCACCTGCCCAGTGGTGACTTCCTCCACCCACCTCCACCTGCTAGGGTCACCACCTGGCAGATCTAGCCACGGTCAGCAACTCTCATCATCTGATCATTTCACCTTCAAACATTCTTGCTTTTTCTCAAAGTGAGCTTTGGGGAGTCACCTCATTCTAAACCATACGACAGGATAGTTATGCCACTGACTCGCTCCAGCAAGATCCTTCAACGAGGAGACATTGAAAATACACAGAAAATTAGTTAAGGTTGGAAGAAACCTGAGTTGGGATAAACAAATGTAATGGTTTGCAAACCTTCTCTTCAACACTGATATCCACTTTTAATTTTCCCCTAAGAAAATTTACATAGAACTCTAGAACTCTACGCATGAAGAATATGAAAGTGGACAGACTGTTGAAGGGAGGCCAGAAAATAGAACTCACGTGAGACTTTCCTAGAAGAGTCAGATTCATGGAAGCAGAGAGGGAAATGAGGGCCCCAGGGTCTGGAGGGTGGGGAAGCAGGGAGATGCTGTTCAGCGTGCAGAGAGGTTCAGTTACGCTCCAAGAACAAGCTCTAGAGGACAATTAACGTGCGGGGTGATGATCACAGCTGATAATACTATACTGACCACTTGGAATTCTATTAAAAAGTCTGTCTTGCATCTCGTCCTCACAGAACACACCAGAAGCCCTGTGAGTGATGGAAATGACAATTAGTCATCTTGAGGTCATAATTTGAAAGTGTTTATGCATATCAAATCATTATCATCTGTTCAACTATACCTCAAAACAGCTAGGAAAAGTAAAGACAGTAACTGGAATGGATCCCGAATTACTTAAAGAGGCCAGTAGAACCTTTCTATAAGAACCTTCTATAAGAGGCTGGTAGAATCTTTCTAGTAGAAGTCTTGACAAAGAGTTTAAAATATTAATAATAGTATTAATATCTCAAAAACATATAATCTTTAATAAACTTCATCAAATTGAAATAAGAAATACATAAAAATTTTAACTCATTCAACGAAGCAAGGCTCATGTCTGGAATTAAACATAATTTAACATTTGAAAGTTGATAGCCACAATTTGCCACTTTAAAAGAATAAAGAAGAGATATGACATGATCATGTTCATAGATGCATCATAAACATGAGGCAAATTCAACACCCATTTATGTAAAAGTATCAGCAAACTAGGACTAAAAATAACTTCTTCAATCTGATAAAAGCTACGAAAACCCTTCAGCTAACATCATATGTATTGAGGACATATCGAACAATTTCCTTATAAAATTCAAAACAAAAGAGTCATATTCTACATTACATTGGAGGCCACAGATGGTGCACCAATAACGGAGAGAGAAAAGGCATAAGGATTGGCAAGGGGAAATAAAACTGTCTCTAGTGATTGAAGATAAGACTGTGTAGAAAAAAACCCGGGAATGTGCAAAATAGCCACTGGAATTACAAGTGAATTAGGATATGATAGTAGAAGACCAATATTAAAATCTATTGTCTTTCTGAAAAGATAGTGGACAAAGAATCGATTCTTCAAAAAGATAAATAAGATTGATATACCCTTAGCCAAACTAAGCAAAAGAAAGAGAGAGAAGACCCAAATAAACACAATTAAAGCTGAAAAAGGAGCTAGCACCACAGACACGTCTGAAATCCATGTGTCATTAGGAAATATTTTAAAAATCATACTCCAAAAAAATGGAAAATCTAAGAGACGTTGGCAAACTTCTAGACACATGTGACCTGCCCAAATTGAACCAGGAAGATAGGAGAAAATCTAAACAGACACATATGGATTCTCAGCTGAGTTCTTTAAAAAGAACTAACACCAATCTTTTTTTTATTATTCCATGAAATTGAAATAGAGGGAGCACTCCCAAATACATTATTTACAGTCAGTATAACCCTGACACCAAAACCAGATAAAGACAGATCAAGGACTAAAACCCCTGATAAACACAGATGCAAAAATTCTTAATCAAATGTGGGCAAATCACATCCAAAAACACATCAAGAAAATAATGCACTAGGATCAAGTGGGTTTCATTCCAGGGATGCAAGGTGGTTTCAAAAGACACCAACCAACAAATGTAATCAACCACCTAAATAGGATCATATGATCATCTCAATAAATACATAAAAGACCTCTGATAAAATCCCAAGCATATTAAAAATGCTGAAGAAACCAAGGATAGAAGGAACCCACCTCAACATTGTGCAGGCCACACGTGACAAACCCAAGCTGACGTCATCTTGAATAAGAGAAACTGAAAGCATTTTCTCTAAAATCAGGAAAAAACCAAGGACACCCACTCTCACCACTCTTACTCAATATGATTCCTGAAACCCTGGCCAGAGAAAGCAGCAAGAGAAGGACGTTAAGGGATACAGGTGGGAAGAAGTCACGTGATCTGGTTCTGTTGATGACACGGTCCTGAATCTAGAAGACCCCCGAACACACCAGAAGACTTCTAGAGCTGATGAATTCACTCAGCAGTGCAGTAGGAATAAGATCGGCACCCACAGATCAGTAGCTTTCCTACACTCCAACAGCAGTTCAGCTAAGACATAAAGAAATATTTCATTCAGAATAATCTCAAAAACTAAGTGAGGCAAAACCCCTTTGAATGTAACCTAACCCAGGAGGTGAAGGATCTTCAATGAAAATTATAGAACACTGAACACAAAAATTGGAAACAACCTTAGAAGATTGAAAGACCTCCCATGTTCTTGGATAGGCAGAATTAATACTGTCAAAATGGCCATACCAGCAGAAGCACTATGCAGGTTCAATGGAATCCCCATCAAAATACCAATGACATTCTTCACAAAACTAGTAAAAAACAGTCGTGAACTTCATTTGTGAGAATAAGAGACCCAGAATAATCAAAGCAATCATGAGCAAGAAGAGTGCTACAGAATTCCCAATCTGAAATCATACTACAGGGCTGTAATAGCAAAAACAACATGGTATTGGCATCAAAATAGACATGGAGACCCATGAATAGAACAGAAGACTCATAAATGAACCCACATTGTTATAGTCATCTGATACTTGACAAAGGCACCAAAAATATATAGTGGGAAAAAGCCATTTTTGCACATGGTGCTGGGAAAACTAGATATACATGAGTAAATACACAAAACTAGATTCCTATCTCTTACCCTACAAAAGTCAACTCAAAGTG
The DNA here is from genome assembly GCF_902686455.1 of Sciurus vulgaris. Taxonomy (NCBI): domain Eukaryota; kingdom Metazoa; phylum Chordata; class Mammalia; order Rodentia; family Sciuridae; genus Sciurus; species Sciurus vulgaris. The sequence continues at coordinate 141,970,738 of NC_136470.1, forward strand.
GATCAAAGACTTAGGAATGAGGCCAGAAACTTTGCAGCTGCTTGAAGAAGACATAGTGCCACACTGCATCATATTGATGCAGGCTCCGACTTCCGTAACAAACCCCTGAAGTTCCCGAAATAAAACCAAGAATCAATAAATGGGATGACTCAAATTAAAAAGCTTCTGCACAGCAAAGTAAAGGATTAAGAGCATGAACAGAGAGTCTACAGAATGGGAGAAAATCTTTGCAAGTTACTCTTCTGACAGGGAGTTAATATCTAGAATATTCAAAGAGCTTAAAAGGCTTAACACCAGAAAACTAACAATAAATGAGCAAAAGAACTAAGCAGACACTCCTCAAAAGAAGAGACACAAATGACCCAGAACTGTATGAAAAAAACTTCAACATCTCTAGAAATCAGGGAAATGCAAATCAAAACTACACAGAGATTCCATCTCACTCCAGTCAGAATGGCAATTATCAAGAATGCAAGCATCAATTAATGTTGGTGAGGATGTGGGAAAAAGGTACACTCATATATTGCTGGTGGGACTGCAAATTGGTGCAACCACTCTGGAAAGCAATATGGAGATGCCTCAGAAAACTTGGAATGGAACCACCATTTGACCCAGTTATCCCACTCCTCAATTTATATGCAAAAGACTTAAAATCTCCTTTCTACAGTGATGCAGCCACATCAATGTTTATAGTGGCTCAATTCACAATAACTAAACTATGTAACCAACCTAGATGCCCTTCAACAGGTGAATGCATAAAGTAAATGTGGTCTATATACACAGTGGAATATTAGTTAGCCATAAAGAAGAATGAAATTATGGCATATGAAGGTATATAGATGGAACTGGAGAATATCATGTTAAGTGAAATAAGACAGTTCCCCCAAACCAAAGGTTGAATGTGTTCCCTGATATGTGGATGCCAATTTCACAATAATGGGGGCAGGTTAAAAATGAATAGAAGTATTATGTATTAGACAAAGGGGAATGAAGGAAAGGGAGAGGCAATGGAAAAAGGAAAGATAGAATGAACTGGACATTACTATCCCATGTGCACATGTGATTACACAACCAATGTAACTCTACATCATGTTCAAGCAGAAGAATGAGAAGTCGCACTCCATACAAGTGAAATTATGTCCAAATACATTCTACTATCATGTATAACTAATTCGGACAAATAAAATATAAAATATTTAAAAAGAAAGTAAAAAGATTAGGGATTGTAGAAAGATGTTACAAGTGTCAGTTTGGGAAACTTATCAGGTATCTATGTAGAAACAAATGGAAAAACTAGATATTAAAAGTAGATTGAAATCACCAAAGTTTACAACGAAACTAGTTGACAGGGTATTCACCCAAAATAACAAAATATATGTGAGTGGCAATACACCTTTAAGGTCTAAGAATTGCGTGTGATCAGCCTCTGTGAAGGAGAACGCAGAGCAGAGCAGAGGCCACCTGATAGGCCTAAGAGCCAGGGAATAAAGTCAGCCCATAGGCAGTCCCTGGAAACACAGGCCGCACTGAGGGCAGCATGCAGGTTGGGAGGGACTGTGCGCAGGCCAACGGCAGTGGAGCCGAGAGGTGAGACGCTGGCTCTGCCCAGGCCCAGGCCAAGACAGGCTGGCTGACTCGGCCTGGCTGCCTCAGAGAGCAGTGTGAGCAAAACTCAAGCTGAGCAGGATCTGGACCAGGGAGTGAGCAGAAGCGGAGGTCCGGATAAATCCAGGAGGGACCCTGAGTTTAACACATCTGAGAGCAGGACACCACAAAGCCCAGCAAGTGACTGTGACTTCAGAAAAGGTACCTGAACTGTTCAGAAAAGTCACCCGTTAAGGAAAACCATATTCATATTTCACAATGTTGAGATTGGACCTCATGCATAGCAACCATGAAATTAAACACAGACATGAACACTAAAATAAATGGAAGGAACAAATAAGCACAGCCAACTATTAATAGAAAGAAAATGAAACTCAAGAAGAAATAGAATGTCCTTTAGAAAGAGATAGAGTATTAACGAGAAAGTGCTGAATTTTGAAGGTGAGCAAAAAAGAGTCAGCATATGGACAACAGCAGTCATGAAACCAAAAGATAGGCCACAGAAAGACAATCTTAAAAGCCATTATAGGAAACCTTCCTGAAATTAAAAGAAAAGTTGAAATACATAATGGGAGACCACAGTGCATATTTGAGAATATCCTACAAGAATGATCAACACCAGGACAACTTCTTATAAAGTCACTGTGCTACGTAAATATGAAAGAATTTACTTATATATCCAGGCAGGAAGATCTGTGTCCAGGGAGGCAAGTAATCAGATCACTGTCAGACTGTGGTAGTTACGCTTTGCGCCAACAGGAAATGCAGTAAAAAACATAAAACATACATCCTGAGGGAGAGTGGGGAACGTAACAGCCCGGCGACACCCGGTGTGTCCACCGCGGCTCGGCTCCGAGTGCTGCGTTCAGAGCACTTCCTAAAGAGCAGTGCAGGGAAAGCTTCACGCAGCCAAATTTAACAGAGCTACCTCGACAAGAGCTCTGATTGACACCACTGGATACAGTGCGTCCGATGGCGGTTAAGAGGAAGAGGATGGGGCACACAGGGCCGTGTTATCTGACGGCTTAGAGAAAGTGTAAGGGAACAGTGGAGAGCAAAGGAAATAGCAAAAAGACAATTCAACGGCTTCCAGTAATCAAAACTGGCGATGACAGTATTCCTGTGGTTTTCTGAGTCTACTAACTACGTAAGGTGAGGAGAAAGGTCTGTTAGAAATTGGGAAGTATCCTCGTTTTCTTATTATGTGTTTCTTAAGAGCCCAGTTTCTTGGATTCTTAGTGTGAAAAGAAAATGTTATAAAATAGAATCAAAGACCCTGTATCCCAAATTTGAGTTGGAAATATCAGAATGAAACAAAAGTTAGTTTATCTTTAAAAGTGTGCACTCATCTAAAATTCCTAGTTTGGGTTACTGGAAAGACCCAGCGCTCAGATTGTGGTACTGAAAGACCGTTTCCGCTAGAGAGAAACAGTAAATGAACAGAAGCAGGAATGTCCAGACAAGTGGATAATCCCAGATCTGTTCCAGGGAGTGAACAAAGTAAGAGTGGAAAGTGCCAACGCACCAGAGGGCAAGAAGCCTCCTGCCTGCCGAACTCCAAGCAAGCGCTGAGCTCCCCGAGGTCCAGCGAGGGGACACTGCAACTGTTTAATAAAGAATTAACCAAGAAGATTGCCTTGGATTCTTACACTATTTTTAAATCAATTGGTTGCTAACAGGGATGACTTCATTGTTTTGAAAAGTAGATGATCACCTTGTATAAAAATTTTCAGCAAAGTAATAGAACTAAAATATTTTGCCATTTCTCTGAAGTATTTTATACCTGGAGAGTCAGTGGCTTTTTAAATTTACTTTTTGCCCTTGTTAATTGTTTTTTTTTTTTTAATTTTATTTGTTCTAATTAGTTGTACATGACAGTAGAATGCATTCACACATTCTGATAGTCATATGTAAATAGAGTATACTCTCATTTTTCCGATTGTCCATGTTGCAGGATCACATCAGTCATGCAGTCATACATGCACATGAAGTAATAATGTCTGTTTCTGTCTACTATCATTCTGTTCCCCCAGACCACTTCCCCTCCCTTCACCCCCCTCTACCTAATATAAAGTAACTCTATCCTTCCCTATCCACCTCCTTATTGTGAATTAGCTTCAGCATTTATCAGAGAAAACATTCAACCTTTAGTTTTTTAGGTTTGGCTTATTTCACTTAGCATGATATTCTCTAACTCCATCTGTTACCAGCAAATGCCAGTTTCATTCTTCTTTAAAGCTGAATATTATTCCATCATATACATATATATCACATTTCCTTTATCCATTCATCTGTTGAAGGGCACCTAAGTTGGTTGCATACTTTAGCTATTGTGAGTTGAGCTGCTATAAACATGGATGTGGCTGTATCACTCTAGTATGCTGATTTTAAGTCCTTCGGGTATAAACTGAGGAGTCAAGTGCTGGTTCCATTCCAAGTTTTCTGAGGGATCTCCATACTGCTTTCCAGAGTGGCTGCACCAATTTGCAGTCCCATCAGCAACCATTTTTCCTTTTTATTTTTAATTTTGAGACAGGGTCTCACTAAATTGCTTAGGGTCTTGCTCAGTTGCTGAGGCTGCTCTCAAACTTGTGGTACTCCTGCCTCAGCCTCCTAAGTCACTGGGATTACAGGCAGTGCCACCACATCCCGCTAAGAAAGTCAGTGGCTTCTAGCATGAACCAATTGTATCATTTTTGAGGAAAGAAAGCTCCACACATACATTCTTGCCAAAGCAACTGAGTCTGAGCCTAATTGAGCCTCTGGGTTCTGAATGACAACTCACAGGAAATACAGAGGAACATAACCAACCGTAAACAGGCCTGTGATCAGCAAAATCCTGATTCTTCAAAGGCCAATATCAATGAAATTGATACATGTCTTAAAAGTTTTCCAAATAAAACAAAAGTTCAAGACCAGATGGATTCTCAGCTGAGTTCTACCAGACCTTTAAAAAATAACTAATGCTAATTATCATCAAATTATTCCATGAAATATAAGAGAACTTCGCCAAATTTAATATATGAAGTCAATATCTCCTTGATACTAAAACCAGACAAACATACATCAAGGAAAGAAAACTTCAGACCAATATCCCTGATGAACATAGATGCAAAAATCCTTAACAAAATATTGACAGACCACATTTAAAAAAAAAAATATTAGGAAGATGGTGTACCATGATCAAGTGGGTTTCATCCCAGGGATGTAAGGTTGGTTTAACATGTGCAAATCTATAAATGAAATTAACTGCATAAATAGAAACATGAAAAATATCTTTAAAAAACACTTGACACAGTTCAGGACCCATTTATCTTTAATCACTAGGAAACTAGGGATAGATGGAAATTGCCTCAACACTGTGAAGACTATATATGACAATCCAAGGCCAACATCATACTGAATGGAAAAAACCTGAAAGCATTTCCTCTAAAATCAGGAACAAGATGAGGATGTACATTCTCAGCACTACTATTCAACATAGTCCTTGAAACTCTAGCCAGAGAAATCAGGAAAGAAAAGGAAATTAAAGGGATACAAATAGAAAAAGAAAAAGTCAAATTCTATTTGCAGATGACATTATCCTTTATCTAAAAGACCCCCAAAAACTTCACGAGAAGTCTTCTAGAGCTGATAAATAAATTCAGCAAGTAGCAGGACACAAGATCAATATCATAAATCAATAGCTATCCTAAACTCTAATATCATATCTGTGGAAAAGAAACGATAAATCAGGAAACTATTCCCTCACAATAACCGTCTGCCACAGTCTTGGAATTACTCAAAACAAGGAGAAGGACTCTTCAATGAAAACTGCACAACCCTCAAAGGTATAAAATAACAAGACCTTACAAATGGAAACACATCACATTTTCTTGATAACCCAATTAATATTGTCTGAAATCAAATGCCATACACCCAACAGCTTTATCAGATCCAGAGCAAGCCTCCCATCAAACATCAAATTACGTTCTCTTCACAGAACAGAAGAGTAGTTCTAAAATAATTCATTTACCAGAAGAGCCAACAGGCTGAGTAAGAAACATGCTAAAACCAGATCCAGAGCAACTCCCATCAAAACATCAATGACGTTCTTCACAGAACTAGGAAGAGTAGTTCTAAAATTCATTTACAGAAGAGCCAACAGTGCTGAGTAAGAAGAGCCATGCTAAAACCATCACAATACCAGACCTCAAATTATTCTACAGAGCTATAGTCATAAAAATGCATGAAACTGGCTCCAGAGCAGACATGATGACCAGTGGGATAGACTAGAAGACACAGAGACAAACCCACATAATCACAGTCTTCTGATACTAGACAGACGTGCCAAGCACCCTGGAGAAAAGGCAGTCATTTTTACAAATGGCGCTGGGAAAATTGGATATCCATATGTTGAGTAATGTGACTAGTTTCCTACCTCTCACCCTGCACAAAAGTCAACTCAAAGTGGACAAAAGAAATAGGAATTCAACCAGAAACTCTGCAACTGCTAGAAGAGAATAGAGGCTCAACATTCCCACATGGTGGTCCAGGAACCAACTTCCTTAACAAGGCCCTGAAAGGAAAGAAATAAAACCAAAAATCAATCAGTGGAATAATATAAAAAAAAATTAATAAATGGGCAAAAGAACTAAACAGGCGGTTTTTAAAAGAAACAACATAAATGATCAACAAATATATGAAAAAAAATGTTCAACATCTCTGACAATTAGGGAAATGGAAATCTAAGCTACACTGGGAATTCCTCTCTCCAGTCAGAAGGCAATTATCAAGAACACAAATAATAAGTGTTTCAAAGGATGTGGAGTGTGCACTCCTACATTGTTGGTGAGATTGCAAATTAGTGCAACCACTCTGGAAAGCAGTATGGCAATTCCTCAAAAAATTCAGATCCCTATCCCACTCCTCAGTACATACTCAGAATATGGAAAATCAGCATCCTGTAATGATACAGCCACATCAGTGTTTATAGCCGCTTATTGCACAATAGCCGAGTTGTGGAACCAACCCAGATCCACAGATGAATGGATACGGGAAACGTGGTGTATACACACCGTAGAGTTTCACTCAGTCACAACAAAGAATGGAAGTAGGGCCTTTTCTGTTAAATGAATGGAAATGGAGGACATCCGGCTGAGTGAAGGGAGGCAGAACCAGAGAATCAAGAGTCAAATGTTTTCTCTCATATGAGGAAGTGAGAACAAAATCAGAAGCTAGGAAGGGAGGAAGGATCCTGTGGAGACAGGAGGAGATCAGTGAAGCAGAGCAAGCAGATTGGGGGCGAGAAGGAGGGACAGGCCAAGGGAGGAACTGTGCATTCAACTGACCGAACTTGCCCATGCACACGTGTGGACATGCCACAGGGAATTTCACCTTCGTATAGATCTATAAAGCACTCATTTTATTAAAAAAAAAAAATTTGTAAACAAATAGAAGAAAGACCAGTAGAATTGAGGAAGGGAAACAGGGTCGGGGAGGAGAGGGAAAGTGGACATACTGTGGACTGAATTGGACCAGGTGGCTTCTGTGCCTACCTACACACATCGGCGTGATGTATAACTCTAATGCACTGATAAAAATCATTAATAAAAATACGCATTGGAAAGAGGTTTCATAGGTCTGAAACACCCTGGCCATATTCTCTGGCCATATTGCAAGTAAAGCTTGTAAAAATCTAAACAATTCAAGCATGAAAACATAATTGAAATGGGTAGAAACTATTTAGAACCCAGAATCTACAATCATAGGAAGACTTTCAAATGTCAGTGTGAGAACAAAAATCTCTATTTCAGTGTTATTATCAAATGAGAAAGACCAGAAGCTTATTCGTGATGCGTATGTGATAACTTTGTTCTTATCACTAGACGCCGAGGCTATATGAGGACTTCACATGCATGTGTACGTCTTTGTGCAGATTTTTAAAATTTTTTTTTGTTTTGTTAATTTCACTGAGAAAAATCACAAAACGTTGTCATAGATAAGGCCAGAGCATCTTAAGAAGTAAACTGAAAGCTGAGCAGGTGACCCCCAGGTGTGTTGGAGAGAGGTTAATAGGTGGCAGCTTCCAGGCCAGATGAAAGGCCCAGAGGAACCCAAGAGCCTGGTGAGGTGCAGGCAGCACGGTGCGCCACGTGCACACACAGACAAGGTGGCGGGGGGCAAGGAGGGACTCAGGGGCCGCCTGAGGGACTGGGGAGCAGTGTGCGCCGCAGACAGGGCCTCTTCGCCTGGGTCACTGGTTTATTCCTGCTGCCCGGCCTGTGAAAGATACCCCTTCGCTTCCAGGACCCCCTTGGTTTGGACCCTGGATGACTCTGTGGCCCCATCGCAAAGCTGATTCCGATCTGAGCAGCTAACACCTGACCTCTCTGGAGGAGGCTGCGGGGAAGAGGCACTGGTGGGGCCCCAAGCACCCACGGAACCCTGGTGTCAGGCAGCTCCTGTGAGGGAGAGGCTGACAGAGCCCAGGGATGAGCTCGCTGCTCCACACTCGGAACCAAAACCCACCTCCCGGCCAAGCCCCAGAACCCGCAGGCCTGGTCTTCCCAGTCGCACCCCATCCCGCAGTTCTGCAAGCCCAGCACCCTCAAAGCCAAAGCCCAGCCAGAGCAAGCAGCCGCCAGCCCTGCCAGGAGAGGCTGTCCCTCACTGAGTCTGCAGCAGGCCACTGGCTCTGGCTCTCTCTGAAGGCGGCAGAGCTGCCTGGGCCAGGTGGCATGTGGGCTGAGCCAGGAGCCGGGAGTGCTGGGGGCTGCAGGACTCTGGCGTCCTGTGTCCCTGCTCCTGGCCACCTCTCAGGGTCTGGGTCCCCTGTGGACCCGCCCTCCCGAGCTCCTGGTCCTCAGTGCATGGAGGGCCGAATCTGCCCTCATTCTCTTCTCCTCGTTGAACTCGCTTCCTGTAAAGAAGCTAGTCTGATCTTTGGCCGTCACATTAATAACAGAGAAGCAGCCCAGGCACGCTGGCTGACCCTGCGGTGTGAGCAAGCGGACTCAGCTGGGCACAGACACAGAGGCCACCCGCTCGCCTCACACGCCCTCCGGCCACAGGGTACGCCTTGGAAACGGTGCTCTGCCTCTGAGATCGGCCCCACGTGCTGTGCTGTTCTCAGTGCTCTGACCACAGAACCCCTGAAGTCCTTTGCTGGTCGATCCACTCATCTCCTGCATCTATGGGTAAATTCACTAACTCACTCCTGTGGTTTAAGAGGAGAACTTTGCCTTCCTCTGTCCTCCTTTTGACTAAGAAAACAATCTGCTTGGACACATGGCCTGGGACACCCATGCCTAGGTCATCTGCTTCTGGCCTGTTTTGTCCTGAAAAGTTCTACAACTTTGATCTCCTGCTAACCCCACTCCTGCAGGGGTCTGACCTTCAGCTCTTTGCCCCTCTGCTTATAGTGGCCATTTTGATCCTTTTTTCTTTTTTAAAGAAATCATAGCATCAACTTGGGTCGCTGGTTGAATGAATTAAAGCCAAGTCCCCAGCACATGTCCATTTTGATATCTTCACAAGGGTCATAATTTCACATTTTTCTGAAAATTATATTTAATGGCAGTCCTAGTTAGTGTGGCATTTACACACTTTACGACATTTTTATAGCTGCAATGTTTTGATTTTGTATTGAAATTGGTAATTAATTCTGATGTTTTAAAGCAGTTCATTGCATTTTTATAATACCAACCCTACTCTAAATCCTACCAGGAGGCACATATTCTAAGAATCGGCCCCTGCACCATATTATTATCATGCCATGTTGCCTTACCCTGGAGAAGGCCAGGCCGACTATAGGACCGAGGTCCTGAGACTCAGCTAAGGGCAGCACAGAGCCTGGCTCCGTGTCCTAGGAGATCATGGAAAGTGGCTTCAGGACAAGTGTGACTCCCTCTCTCTGGTTCCAGGAAGAGCAAAGGAAACAATCGGGAACGTGAGGAGAGAGCCTACAGAATGGGAGAAGATCTTCGCCACCTGTACCTCAGACAGAGCACTAATCTCCAGGATATATAAAGAACTTAATTCATCCTTTTTAAACAATATTTTTTAAAAATTCCACAATGATAGAACCAGTGAGGGACACAGTAGTGACTCAGACGCTGTGAGAGTTCGTGGAATTCACAGCGAGTAGAAAGGTCCATTACAGGCATAGTTACCAAGCAAGAAAAATCATGAGGGTTGCCCAGAGTTATCTAAGTGAAGAACGTAGGGAGTTCAGAAAAGAAGGAGAGTCATGGCCACGTAGTGATGGGCCCGATTTCACACCTACACGTCAAGAGTCCTGATGCGCCAGGTTCTGAAGTGTCTGCAGACCGTCAGACTGACCACCAGAAGCCGAGGTCTGTGACAGACTGTGGACCTGGGGTTCTGGACAGCAGCTTCTCTATTCTGTATTGCAGGAGGTGAATGTAGCCCGGAATCTTGAAGGGTGATGGAGAAGCAGGGAAGGGCCCTGAGTGGCCAGGTGACAGGACTAACGTCATGTGGGAACAGAAAACTGTCACCCTTTGCTGACCAGAAGGGAAGCTTGGAGCCAGAGAGCAGATGGTGGAAATGTGAAGAGTGTCCAGAACTGCTGGGAGGAGCTGGCGATCAGGCTGCTTCATCGCTGGTGGACCTTCTCCCCAGGATGCGCTGCTGGGACCTTGGCTGCTGCTTCTCCGGCTCTGCCGGTGAGCCTGAGCTGCATCAGGCCACAGGTCAGCTGCCTCCCGATCCTCTGCCCTCCAATCGCCAGAAATGGAAGAAGACTGTCACGTTCTTCCTACGCGCCTGGAAGATCTACAGCTACTTCCCATCAGTGGAATGGACGTGGACGACGTGATCACACTGGCCTCCCTCCAAGCCCACACGCCTGCCTTGGGGGATCAGCAGTTCAGTCGATCATAAGCGACGGTAGCTCTTCAGTTCTGAGGATCTAAGGCCAGGTTGGTCTTAGGCGAAGCATTCTCAAATTACGTGAAGAATCTAACGTGGCTCCCCTCAGGGCATCTGCTTCCTCTCCTAAGGACTGTCAGGTGTGAGGGGTTCTTGACAGATCAGAGACTTCCCTGGAAGCACTTCTCAGCCAGGGCGCTGCAGACCAGCCCGTGACCCTCGCTAGGGCCAGCGCTGGTGGCCGTCTCCTTCCCTCTATGGGGACCAGGCAGTGACTTCCTTCCCTGTTCCTCAGGAGGCCCATTCTTAACTTGGCCCAGGCCATTTGAAGCCACCTTGAACGGCCCTCCCATGAGATCAGCAGCTACAGTTTCCCCAGCACCTCTGAAGGGCTCAGTATATGACCTTCCAATAACCTTGCCAACCAGGCAGGACTGGTTTGAGTCCCTCATACACGAGTGTGGATGGGGTGGTGCCCATATGCGGTGATAGGAGGAAAGGACACATTGCCGCCTCAGCAGACCGTCTACAGCAGAGTGGGCTTTGGTGAAGGAGGACGATGGAAGTCCAAGATGTCATGGCGGCAGACCTGCTGAGTCCTGGTCCTTGCCTGCCAAAATGCCCACAGTCTGATGTTGCTTCCAGGTTCTTCTCCAAGTGCAGCGCCCTGTGCCAGCCAGCTCTGTGTGGCTGTGACCAGGACACCCTAGGAGAACCACTGTGGGCGTGACCAGGACACCCTAGGAGAACCACTGTGGGCATGACCAGGATATCCTAGGAGAACCACTGTGGGTGGACCAGGACACCCCAGGAGAACCACTGTGGCAGTGACCAGGACACCCTAGGAGAACCACTGTGGGCGTGACCAGGACACCCTAGGAGAACCACTGTGGCAGTGACCAGGACACCCTAGGAGAACCACTGTGGGTGGACCAGGACACCCTAGGAGAACCACTGTGGGTGGACCAGGACACCCCAGGAGAACCATTGTGGGCGTGACCAGGACACCCCAGGAGAACCACTGTGGCAGTAACCAGGACATTTTATTATAATCATATTGCTAAAATATACCTTGAAATATCTTCACATATGCATGTGTATATATACTTCATACATTGGTTCAATACATTTACAAATTTCATGTAGTATTAAAGTAATCTTGATATTTTTCAACTTCCTGAAACATACTATGAAAAGTGTAAAAGTATTTATTATGGTACCAATTTTTATAACTTTATTCATGCTTAGAATGAAATTAAATCCTGTATTTTGAAAATCTCTAATTCGCATTAGGTAATTTTTTTTAAAAGTGTGATTTGTTTACTGGTAAAGAGTGATCCTAAAATAAAGACATAAAATTCATAAAAAAAAATTAAGGAAGAAGCCTTAATTTATTTTGGCTTATAACCAATTGGTTCCAAAGTGATACCACCTTAACTTGAAAGTGAGAATGACTCCTCACTTCTGCAGGAGCTTTGCACAGGGGTGACTGGCAGAGGAAGAAACGTTTCCTGAAACGGGGGTGCAAACCACAGAAGCCCGTGGGATCGCGATATCCCCTGAGTTTGATCACTAGCGCGACTCACCTCCTGAAAACTAGAGAAGGAGCGGCGTCCACAGTGACCCCGATTACGGAGAGGAGAGTGTTGATTCCAGGACTTCCTGTAACAGGACAGCATCCTGGACACTGATGACCCCAGCAGACGCACCTGCCCTGGGCTGCGATCCCGTCTGTCAGCATGACGTCAGCAGAGATGATGGGCGTGCTGCAGGGCTTCGAAACGCAGACCTGCAGTTACTCCTGCTCAGCTAGAGCGTGCTTGGGTGGAACGCCCACATCACAGCACGAACTTTCAATCACATCTAAATACAAGAAAAATGGATGATTAGCACATTAATGTGCTGAATGGGAACTTGCAAATAAGTGGGACGTGCATTTAGTAGATTGCAATCCAGAGAAACCCAGTGTAAATCGTCGTTTTAGAGTACAGTGGAGAGATGGATGGGATGAGGGGCAGCCAAATCAGTTTTGAATCAGAGCTGCAGCAATTATTGCATTCCTTGGGAAAGAAAGTTACTTTTCTGAACTTATATTCTGCATTTATAAAGTGAAGACAACCGTGTCTAGTCCATCCCTTAATCATAACCAATCCTGGTATAGCACTGCTAGTGTAGACAACTGTGTCCTGTCAATCCCTTAATCATAACTGATCCTGGTGAGGCACTGCTAGTGTAGACAACTGTGTCTAGTCCATCCGTTAATCATAACTGATCCTGGTGTGGCACTCCTAATGTAGACAACTGTGTCCAGTCCATCCCTTAATCATAACTGATCCTGGTGTGGCACTCCTGGTGTAGACAACTGTGTCCAGTCCATCCCTTAATCATAACTGATCCTGGTGTGGCACTCCTAGTGTAGACAACTGTGTCCAGTCCATCCCTTAATCATAACTGATCCTGGTGTGGCACTCCTGGTGTAGACAACTGTGTCCAGTCCATCCCTTAATCATAACTGATCCTGGTGTGGCACTCCCGGTGTGGACAGTGTGTGGATAGAAGAATGAAGAAAGGAGGAGACGCGGGTGGTGGCGCTGATGAGGAGAGGTCATTCCCATGTGGGGGCCTCTTCTGGACACGCTGGTGTCAACCTGGGCTCAGGAGCAGTCACACTGCAGGGACAGCTGCCGATAGTGAGCTTCCATCCACTGTGACGTTGTACTTGAAGAGTGTCGATCGGCTCCTGTCACAGCGGAAATGCTTCGTAGCTCAAGGCTGGCTTCCCTCCCAGGTGCACACTCGGCCTTGACCCGACTTCACGTGCCACCGTGTGGCCGCGCCCTGTGGGGCGCCTCGCACAGGCGGTCTGTGTGGTCTGCAGATGCTCCTTGGCCAGTGGTGTTGTGGTGTTGCTCATTGCGGGACCTGGCCTCGCGGGAGGAGCAGGTGCTCAGGAATGGGGTCCTTCTCAGATCTGCAGTGACACTCAGCATCACTTGGTCCTGTGCGTGGTGTCACTCCATCTGTTTGGGTGTTCCAGGGTCATTGTCACTGGTGTTGATCGTGTCGCAGTGTCTCAGCGTATGAGTGCTTCCCTGATGCATTTGGTCACCCTTTTCCTGGACCACTTAGTGTCCGTGCTGAGAGCAGCTCTTCCCTGTGTGCTGGTTTCCTCATTGTCGAAGTCCCCACACCTGCACCCACAGCAAGGTGTGCCGATCGGGATCAGGATCCATGGACTGGGAGTGAGGGACAGCAGGAGCTTTGTCCCCACACAGGAGGTCCCTTAACAGTCTAGCCACTTATTGCCATTTGCCTGGCCAGCTGGCTAGCATGTGGGCGGTATCCACTGAGTGGGTGGAAATGAAGCCAGACCTGGGGTGGGGTAACCTGCATGACTATGTCCACTGCACGTAGCTTTGCTGATTGGGCAGAAGGCCCATGTCCTGCATCAGCAGCAGGTGGCCATCCACTGGCCAGATGGAGCCTGAGCCCTGTGGACCTGCTGCTTGTCTTTGGCAGCACTGTGTAGACTATGCCACATCGTCAGTTGGTGTGTCTCTTTGCTGGGCCCCTGGCAGCAACCTAGTCCCCAGTTCAAGTTCCCCAGGGATCATATTAGGGTCAGATGTCACGACTAGCATGACCAATCTCTCAGGTCCAGCAAGGGGCAAAGAGGGACTGGAAAGTAAAGATTGACAGACATAGACCTTGAAGATGAAGCTGGGATCAGGTGGAGCCTGATGGAGACGCAGATCTAAAGAGTTACGCCAGCAATCTTTATTCATATATGTCTCATTATCAGGTTAAAGACTGTGCAACCATTATCCTTTGTACACAGGAAGGTTGCAGAGACCAGGACATCTGTGTAGCTTTTCCACGGTTGCAATCCACAGGTGCAAAGTGTACTGTTAGGAGCTGTGTTACTCTCTAGAACGTCCATTGTTTAAAGTTACTGTAAGGCAGGCAGGAACCGGAGAAGCGGAGCTGGTGAAACACTGTGGTTTCTAGCATAACAGATCCTTCCTTCCCGGGAGCTGTGTGCCTGAGAGCAAGGTCAGAGCTGATAGGACTCTTGCACAGCCTCCTCATGCAGGGCATTGCCACAGCAGCCAGGCTTCCTGTGTCCTTGCACAGGAACATTCCCAGGAACCGGGCAGGCCACAGCCGTGAGGTCATCAGGGACCCCAATCTCAGTCACTGCGCTCCCATCCTCTGTCACCGCTCTCCACAGCCAGATCTTGAGTGGGGCATTTCCTCTGAGCTCTGTTCACCCGTCCATTCTGGTTAGTGGGATTTGGAAGCACCAAGTGATTACAAACGAGATAGGCCAGTTAAAGTGGCAGGTGGCGCCTCAGTTACATGATGCCCCCTCTGCCAGTGTCCACTTGCAAGGATGGAGCTGCCCTTCAAAACTGACATATCTGATGGCTGCCTCTGGTGACCCAAGTGTCCAGAGCTGGAGAGGTGGGCGAGTCCATGGACCCCGATCCACAGCGTGGAGCCTGCAGGCCGGGTGATTCCATCAGGCTGCCGGCTAAAGGCTGTAAAGGCGCAGGCTGCAGCCTGAGGATCGTCCTTCAAGTCCTGCTGAGCAGAGCCCTGCCAAAGCTGCAGGTTGCATCCTTCCCTTTGACGAAGGTCAGAAAGAAGGAGACCGCATGCTCTTTCCACCACCCACGGGGCTCTGCGGGGGCTGGTCCCACTTCTCACTAGTGGGGCTGCCAGGACCAGCGAATTTCGCTTGACTGTATCTTGAGCACTTCTTTGGCTTCAAACTGGAGATCCTCCTGCCTTAGCCTCCACGCAGCTGGGATTACAGTCGCATCAACTTGCCTGGCTTGCAGTACTGGTTTTGTGGAACCACCCCTGGGGTGGGGGTAGCTTGGGTGAAAGTGTTCCAGGGCTATGGCTTGAATTTCCAGCTGGGACGGGATATGCCCCTCAGGCAGGGGAGAGGTTTCATACCACAAGCAGCTGAAACGCCAATGTCCACAGTGCCCAAAGACCAAGGGCTCCAACGATTCAGTGGATAAGCGCCATGGGTGCCTGCTTTCTTCTCCAAACTCCTAATGTTGTCAGCTTAACTTTTCCTTTAGCGTGACCTGGAAATCTGTCATGTGTGCCCCAGTTTGCAAGAACTCCGGAAATGAGTGAGCTCCTCGTCTCTTGGCATGAATGGAGGGTCCCAGGCCTCTGCCAGGAGCCCAGAGACCTGGACTCTAGTCCTGCTTCCTTCCCCGAGGTCCATGCACCAGGCAGGCCCAGCCACCAGGGTGGTCAGTCTTCCCGCTCTGTCTCCCTGGGTCCTTCCCAGGAAGGCACACACCCTACGTGTTGATCTGGTGATGCTGCAGGTGGTCTGCCCACTCCTTTTCCCTGTCAGGCGCCTTCAGCGCCATCTGAGTACACAGCTCTCAAGAACGAGGGGGGCAACCAGTGAGGCAACCAACTGCCACACATTCCTTCCCACCTTTTTAATTAATTTTTGTTTGTTTAATTAGTTACGCAAGACTGTAAAATGCACTTTGATACATCATATACAATGGAGTATAATTTTTCATTCTGGTATACATGATGTAGAATTCCACCATTCAAACAGTTACATATGCATATAAGGTAATAGTGTCTGTTTCATTCTACTATCCTTCCTGCCCCCGTGGCCCCTCCCCTCCCTTCACTTACCTCCACCTAATCTAAAGTAACTCTATTCTTTCCTGGCTCCCCCATTATGGATTAGCATCCAATTGGTAAAATAAATGTGATATGTTTAGTGGAATATTATTCAGCTTTAAAGAAGAATGAAATTATAGCATTTGCTGGTAAATGGATAGAGCTGGAGAATATTATGCTAAACAAAATAAGCCAATCCTCAAAAACCAAAAGCTGAATGTTTTGTCTGACATTCCTTTCTTTCTGCCTCAATCTGTGTAGACAGCTCTTTCACATCCATGGTGGGGAATGACTCATGTCTCTCTCTTTCTCCATAAATCACTGATCTCTGTATAGTCTATTTCTAGACCTCTGGGATGGTGTGTCTGCTCTGGTCAGATGCTGGCTGGTTTTATCCCTCTTGTTGTTCTTTTGGACAGGACTCCAACTGTTGGGCCAGTTTCTGAAGCAGGTTCGCTGCATACTGGTTATCAACCTGTCAGAATCTGCTGAGACAGAAAGCTCATGTGGTGCGATGATTTACAGGAAGCTGGTGTATTATTCACACAGAAAGCCAGGGACAACTGAAGCCTGAGATTCACTGTGAGCTGATCCCTGAGGCTTAGGAAAGCCATCAGCATGGACTCAGTACATGCTTCACTGCACCACAGCTGAGTGACCCCAAAGGTCACCTGCCCAGGCTATGTATCTTGGAGGAAACAGGACTCACTAGATTGAAGTGCTGAAGGACATTCATGTGCTAACCTACTCTGAGCTCTAACTCCAGTACCATAGAATTTGAATTGTTTTGGAGGTAGGGACTTCACAGAGGTAACCTAGCTGAAGTTAGCTCACCATGTATTTTCCAATCCAGTACGAGTGTAAATCCACATCTTCAGAAAGGAGGAGATCTACACACAGAAATACACACAAAAGTAAGATAATATAAAGAAAAGGGAGAAGACCATCCAGAGAGTGCTGAAACAGACCTTCCTCATTATCTTCAAAAGGATCCAGGCTGTCAAACACTCTGATTTCAGATTCAAATCTTTTAGAATCATGAGACGATCATTTTGGTCATTTAAGCCACCCAGCATTACTAGCAAAAAAATGCACTCCTCTATTATTTCCAAAAAGAGATTTCGTAGAACTTTTTCCTCTGAAATCAGGAGTAGGCAAGTTTCTTCACTGTCACTCTGTATTCAGCATTTCTTTGGAGGTCTTGAGCTAGACAGTTTTCACTAAGGCAAAAAACTAAAGAAAAGTAAACTAAGAAGAAATACTATTTCTCATGCATAATTATTCACAGAAAAATTCAAAGAATCTTCTGATAACAAAATGTAATAATATAAATGCAGTTGTAAGAGACATAAGACTATCATTTTAATAGCTAAAAGAGAACAAGAAATGGAGGATATCCAGAAATAAATGAATACAAAATCTAATATATAAATTTATGGGAAAAGTAATAAAATGTTATTGAAAGACATTAAAGAATCCTTAATGAATGCAGAGACATACTGTGTTCACGGATTGGTAAACAATATGAGAGTTGTCGATGTAACCCCAAATAATTTATAATTTCAATGAAGTTAAGGAAAGATATCAATCATTTTTATAATAAAACACAAAAATATTATTTCAAATTTAGATGAGAGACAAAAGGTCAAGTCTGGAAAAGATAATGTTATGTAGTTAAGTATAGGTTGGGGAACTTCCTGATATATCAAAACAAAAGAAAGCTACATTAATCAAAATTTGAGGCATTGATTCAAATGTAGGCATTTAGGCACATGGAAATGAATTGAGAGCACAGAAGCATGATATTCTTATGTGAAATATAGGATGATATAGTCATAACAGATAAGTCATAAAAATCTCTAATGGAACAGAGACAATAGATAACTATCTTGAGAAAAACAGGACACATAACATACATAAAACCTGATTTTAGATTAGTTAATTCATGGGTATAAAAGTTGAAACTTCTATAAAAAAAATATAGAAAAATATTTTTATGGCATCCAAGTAGATTTCTCAGATAAGGACTGAAATACATAAAGTAACAAGAAAAAGATTAGAACTCTTTTGTAATTTAACTACACCATATAAAAGAAAGAGCCACAGTGTGGGTATCCATAGTGGTAATTGATATAACTGAGATAAAATTCATATCTTAAATATGTAGTATAAAATTAAGAAACCTCAGATATGTACTAGCTCACACTTTCCCAAATATTTAAAAAATAAAACAGATTTCTTATTTAAAAATGTCATATTATGAGTAGACTTCATTGGCGCTAAATATTAAGGTAGGAAACAGTGAGGACTGATAAGTGGAAGTGATTTGTTTCCCTCTCAGGACACAGAAATCAACATCTCCATGTTAAGACACTAGTAAATACCAGTCATTTTAATGTTAGTATCTGAATAAAATTGAAAATCTACTTATTTCAGTAGAAAAACACTTTGATGCCACTCCAAAATGTCCCTTCTTCATTCTGTTCAGGGTCCTTACTGTTTTTAGTCTGAGGACACCCTTACTAAGGCCCTCCAACACACCACAAGGTCCTCCAATAGAGAGAGACAAAGACAATATCCTTCCTTCCCTGTTTCTTCCTGAGCCTGTGATTTTGATGTAGTAATGAACTAGAAGGGAACTTCACCTCATACTGATCCCGAATGCATTAACAAAACCAATCCGTTTGCCGCAAGCAACTCTAGAAACTATGCCCTGAGGAGAGCTCTAAGATGGCGGCTGGCATTGGGCCAAGAGGTGGCGCATAATCAGTGTTAACATGGCGTGATCTCATGACCTTTTGCCTGATTGGTTGATGTCTCTTTAGTGCTTTGGTCAACAGATGTTCCTCATTCGTGATTGGTACCCATGCTCCAATTGTGCTACTGATTCTAAGCTGATTGGCTGCCTTAGAGTATCTAAGACATTCTCTTCAGCTGGGAAAGAACGCACCTGTAGGAAGCACTTATGATAAGCAGCACCTCTGATAGGACATAGGTCGCACCGCTATGACACACCTCTAGAACGTGCCTCTGGACGCAGGATGCAGGACGCACCTCTAAGAGGCAGCAGACCTATGAAAGCATAGCACCTCTAAAAGCAAGCAAGCCTCTCTTCCTCTAAGCAAGCCTCTCTTCCTCTAAAAGTGAGCAAGCCTCTATTCCTCTAAGCAAGCCTCTCTTCCTCTAAAAGTGAGTAAGCCTCTCTTCCTCTAAGCAAGCATCTCTTCCTCTAAGCAAGCCTCTCTTCCTCTAAGCAAGCCTCTCTTCCTCTAAAAGCAAGCAAGCCTCTCTTCCTCTAAAAGCGAGCAAGCCTCTCTTCCTCTAAAAGCAAGCAAGCCTCTCTTCCTCTAAGCAAGCCTCTCTTCCTCTAAAAGTGAGCAAGCCTCTCTTCCTCTAAGTAAGCCTCTCTTCCTCTAAAAGTGAGCAAGCCTCTCTTCCTCTAAGCAAGCCTCTCTTCCTCTAAAAGTGAGCAAGCCTCTCTTCTTCTAAGCAAGCCTCTCTTCCTCTAAAAGTGAGCAAGCCTCTTTTCCTCTAAGCAAGCCTCTCTACCTCTAAAAGCAAGCAAGCCTCTCTTCCTCTAAAATCGAGCAAGCCTCTCTTCCTCTAAGCAAGCCTCTCTTCCTCTAAAAGCAAGCAAGCCTCTCTTCCTCTAAGCAAGCCTCTCTTCCTCTAAAAGTGAGCAAGCCTCTTTTCCTCTAAGCAAGCCTCTCTACCTCTAAAAGCAAGCAAGCCTCTCTTCCTCTAAAATCGAGCAAGCCTCTCTTCCTCTAAGCAAGCCTCTCTTCCTCTGTAAACTAGCAAGCAAGCAAGAAAGAAAGCAGCCCAAAATTGAAGTAGTTCATTCCCAGTCCGCCTCCGATTCTTCCCCGCGGTCTCTTTGCTGCAGGCGGCAACATGCCCAATGTTCTAAAGAAATCCAGTAGAAGGTGTCATAGAGCCAAGGAGGTGCTGGCAAATTTCAGGGCCTATATTCAAGTGAAGAAGAAAACCAATAGTAACCTAGAACTTTCTTCCCTACAGATTTTAATTTGAGCTCATTTTGAGATACTGCATTACTCACTAGTATAGAAAGGCAGAAGTTTAGGGCCACATTCTGTTGCAGGGGTGCAGCCCTGGGGGACAGCTCCAAAACTGGGCAAAGGCTAAGCCCCAGGAGCAAAAAAGACCCGACTGACTGCTGCCAGCAGATGCTGAACCCACATTCAATTAACTGTCAGTCCCTGCTAGTCAATTAGGTGATTGGAGAATTTGCCAGAATGAAAGTGAAGACGAAGAGGACATGATCCTGGGTCTCGAGGTGTTTTGTGACTTTCCAGACCCAGTGCCAGTATCCCCAGACACAAGAGGACGTAGACCAACACACTGGACGTCTCAAGGAATGCAGGTGAGAAACTGCCCGCAGTACCCACATCACGGAATACCAGGAACAGCTCCGGAGAGTCCTGTGCCCAGTTCAGGGACACAAAAGACTTCTTCAGAAAAAATTGGCACATAACTGGAGATTGGTTTAAAAGGAAGAAATTCTAGGATTACAAAGAGCTTAAAACACAGAGATGAATTTATTTATGATGAAAAATAATTTTGACAGAAAATTAGGAACTTTCCATTTCTTGCAGATATCAGGGAAAGGAGGTGAGGCCTGAACTAAGAGCAGAGAATCGGGGCCAGGCGGAGAGGGAGGCGCAGAGAGCTCACTGAGCACAGGTGTGGCCGCAGGAGAGCTTGACGTGACTTCAGAAGGTGGGGCTGACCTGGCTGGGGGAGGGCAGGTGTGGTGAGGATTTGGCGGATTGCTTGGTGCCCTCATTGGAGTTGGCATTTTATCAGCTGAGCCTATCAAACTGATCACCTCCTGCCCTGGATGGTTCTCATGCTCTATAAAACACTGACAGTGTGTGAAACCCCGTCAGTTTAGAACTCTCATTTCAGTGAGAAATGCAAGTTAAGGCTTACATTCAGTCCAAGGTCAATGATTCCGACGGCCCCTGACAGAGACAGGAGCCTGGGTATGTTCTGTGCTTTCCACAAGCCATGGGGCTGATCTTCTGTCCCTCAGTATTAACCCTGGTCACACATGTGTCATGTCCAGAATAAAGTATCAGCACAGACGTCAGGCCTGAGCCTGGAGAATTGCAAACTGAGACATCTCCCTGTCTCTGCCTCGCTCTTCTCATATCCCAGGCTGTTGGGGCCTTTAAGCTGCTCCTCTGGAAAATGCCAGAAAAATCTCAATGGTGGAACACCCTTCCAAACACCCAACCTGTACTTCTTAAAACAGCAAGGCCATCCAAACTAAAGAAAAGTAAGAGAAACTGTCTCAGTTAATAAAAGTCTGAAAAGACATAACTAATAGATATGATGATGTAACATTGTATCCTATATAGTATCTTGGTACAGAAGGAGACATTAGGTAAAAATTAGGACTGGAAAAAAGTCTGGACTCCACTGCATGCTAAGGTTTCCACATTAAATCACATGTAAGTGCCACACAAATAAATTAATAAAAAGGGTTACTGGAGCAGGGTATATCAGAGCTCCCTGTACTGTCCTGGCAAATTCACATTAAATCTTAAATTGTTTAAGATATTTTAAAAATATTTCCAAGTGAGGGAGAAGACGAAATTTCAGGAATGATGGAGTGAGGTGTTCAATACAGAGGCAGAACGTGCAGGGTCCTGGGTCCGATCCTCAGCCCCTGGGCAGGGGGAGATGAAATGAGGACCTTGGTTTCCACTCCAAAATGATAAAACTGCAAAATTAGCTAAACAACCATAAACCAAAAGTCAAAAAGGGACCAGTAGTGTCCAGCTTCTGAAGGTCTTACTCATCTCTCGTTGTATTTAGTTGAGGTGAAGCTCAGATAAGAGAAGATCTTCACAGACACAGCTGGGTCCAGCCGCATGTGAGTGTGTGTTAGTGTGTGAGTATGCATGTGTGTGCATATGTGTGAGTGTGTGTATCAGTGAGTGCATGTGTGTGTCAGTGGGTATGTGTGTGAGTGTGTGAGCATGTGTGTGTGAGGGTCTGTGATCATGTGCATCAGTGAGTGTGTATGTGAGTGTGGGCATGTGCATGCATATGAGTGAGTGTGAGGGTGTGAGTGTGTGAGTGTGTGAGCCAGTGCATGTTTTTAAGTGTGTGTGTGTGTGTGTGTGAGTGTGGACATGTGAGTGAGTGTGTGAGCATGTGTGAGTGTGCCCGTGCATATTTGTAGGTGTGTGGGTGTGTGGGTGTGAGCATGTGTGAGTGCGAGTCTGTGTAGAACCTTAGGGAGCCCGTTGGCCACGAATGGGTGAGAGCAGGAGGACCACAGGGGAGCTGGTCTGACGGCAGAACTGGAAGATGGGGAGCGGGCGGTCACTACTTCCCCCAGCCAGAGCTGCATCTCCTCAGGAAAGATGTTGTTTCAAGACCGTGTCACATCACCAGGTGGCCCGGACCCTTCCTTACAAGCACAACCTCACACAAGCCCCAATCAGCCTGGCAACCAACCTTCGACCCTCAGGGAGCACGTTTGCTGAGGGCTGGTGGTCACGGCGGAGGCAAAACAGGAACGCGACCTCCTTAAAATCTACTGAGCGCCAACACCTGTCCCTGGGGCACCCCCAAGCAGTGCTGCCAGTCACAGTCGAAGGTGAACCCGCCAGCTCTCTGGAGAGGCCTCTGCGGGCAGGAGGAGCGCCCCGTCTTTCTCTCCGAGAGGACCCTCGCTGTCCCCTGGGAGTGGCCCTCTTTCTGTTCCCTGTCCCTGCTAAGAAACGCGCGCCCCGCCCGTTGCTCTGAAGATCAGCGGAGGGACAGAGCGTGGTCCTCTTCTGGGTGTACCCGGGGGGTTTCCAGGGGCGGCTGGCAGGCCGCACAGCAAATGAGGAGGAGACCCAGGCTCTGGGCGGCTCCATCGCCCTGGACGTGGAGTCCGCTTCTCCAGCTCTCCGCAGGGACTCAGCGGGCGGCCTGGGGAGCGCCAGGACTCCGGCCGGACTGGCTTTGATTTTGGGGTACGCTTTTTCTATCTTAGGAGCTTGCTAAAATCTCTACATTTTTCCTGATTTTTCTGGTCACCACTCCAGGATTTTCTACAGAGGCCGTCCTGTCGTCTGTGACACAGACTGTTTTATTTCTTCCTTCCCGACGCGAAGACCTTTCTTTTCATTTATTATTGTATTATCTAGTTCTTCCAGTAGGATTTTAAATAGGACTCAAGAGTAAGGACATGATTGCTTCTTCCTGGTCTTAGGGGAAATATCCACTGTCTCATCACTAAAGCAAGATACTAGATGTTTTTTTTTTTTTTTTTTTTTTTTTTTTTTTTTTTTTTTTTAATAGATGGTCTTTATCAAATTGAAGAGTTGCCCTGTGTTCCTAGTTGGCCAAGATATTTATCATAAATGACAATTAAATTTTATCAAACATGTATACATTTAATGATATCATTATGTAATTTTCTTCTTTTGTTTGTTCCTATCATGGATTTAAGTAATTGATTTTTTAAAGTGAAGTCAGATTTGCATATCTGAAATAAATTTTACTTTTTTGTGGTATATAATTTTTAAGTATACTATTGGACTTAATTTGCTTATATTTTGTTGAAGATTTCTAAGTTCATAATTGATGCTGACTATAATTTTATTTTCATAATTCCTTTGTCTGATTTTGGTATTTGGTATTAGTTTGGTAACTCAGAATGAATAAGAAGTTTCCTTCCATGTTTATATGGGATTGAAAATATTTAGTGCCATTTCTTTGGTAAATATTTTGTAAAATTCACAAATGAGTCCATCTGGGTTTAGTGCTCTTTTGTAGACAGCAACTAATTTTTAATTCAGTATCATAAAAATGCATAGGCCTATTCATACTATCTTTGTTTTCAGTGTGAATTTTGAGGGTTCAGGTCTTTCAAGAAATTGATTCATTTCCTCTAGTTTATCCAATTGTGGGCACAGAGTTCTTTGTATTTTTCCTTTATTGACCTCTTAATGTTCATGGGGTCAGTAGTGATGACCCCTTTTCATTTCTGATATTAATTTGCACCTTCACTTTTTTATTTGGTTGGTCTGACTGAACTTTACTGAGCTTTTCAAAGCACAAGGTTTTGGTTCTCTTTATTTTCTCAATTTTTTTCTGATTTTCAATTTTGTTGATTTCTGTTGTGATTCTTGTTTCACTTTTTCTCCTGCTTGCTAATTTAGTCCTATGTTGCTCTTCTTTACCTAGTTTTCTAATGCTATTTCTCTTGTACCACATTGCACTCAATGCTACAAGTTACCCAATAACTACTGCTTCTGCTACATTTCATAATTTTGATGTTGTATTTTCCTTTCATTTATCTCAAAATTGTTTTATGGTTTCACCTGCATCTAGAAGCATCTTATTTAATCTCCAAGTAGTTGAATTTTTCAGCTATCATCCTGTTGTGGATTTTTAGGTTAATTCCATTGTGATCCAAGAGCAGACTCTGTATAACTCCCATTGTTCTTTTGGATTTGATAAGGTTGCTTATGACCCAGAATGTGGTCTTTCTTGGTAAATGCTCCACGTGAGCTTCAGACAAATATGTATTTTGCTATTATTGGATGAAGTACTCCACAAATATCACTTGATTGCTAGTGTTGTTTAGTTCGATCACATCCTTATTTTCTCTCTGCTAGATATTTCAATTACTAACAGAAATTACAAATCTTAATTATAATAGTTGATTTCCTAATTCACCTTGAAATTCTATCATTTTTGCCTTGCCATTTTTGAGCTTGCTAAATTCACTTCATTTTTCTGATTTTAGGTTTACACACGATTTTAGGTTTTCCTGATTTTAGGTTTTCCTGTCTTTAGGTTTACACAATCTTGATGCCACCTCTCTCTCTCTCTCTCTCTCTCTCTCTCTCTCTCTCTCTCTCTCTCTCTCTCTCTCGGACTTATTTTACTGAATAAGTTCTCCAGTGGAAGGTGAGAGGAACGTGGTGGGAATGGATGTAACTGTCTTGCGTAAGCCCATTCTGGCCCGTGTCAGGTCCACTTGTGGTCTGCATTGGGGGTTATTTTTGTTTTCAGAAGAACTTTTTCCTATATTTCTTGCTTTCCTATATTTGGTTCTCTGCTGGTACCAAATTGGCTTAGTCTTGTTTGTATTAAAATGTCTTTAGTTTTCCTTCCTTGGATGCTATTCTTTTCAATACCTGATGTCTTCTATGAGAAACTCCTTTTGCTTTCTCTCGTTAAAGATATCATTTTATTATCTTGGTGTCTGTTGCTTAATATGAACATCATCTTTTAATGTTGTTTCCTCCAGTAACATGATGGTTTTCTCCTCCCCCCACCCCCCAGTTTCTTTTGAGATTCCTATTCATTTTAAATGGTGTGGAATAAGTTATCACAAACCTCGTGACTTAAAACAGCATACATGTTGTTCCAAAGGTTCTGGGGACCTTGGTCAGGTGGCCATGTGGACAGGTCAGGGCCTTGGGGCTTCCATGGCCTTGGATCAGGGTGCCAGCTGGAGCCAGCAGCTTTCTCGGGCTCCGTCTTCCAAACGCACGAGGCCATTTCCAGAATTCCTTCCCTCTGTCGCACGAGGGAGGCGCCTTACGGCCCAGGGCTTTCTGCTGTGTTTCTCACAAGCTCTGGACTGGGAGCCGCTCAGTGTCCCGGCTGCTCACCGTCCTTGATGTGAGAGTCTCTTCGCACTCCAGCCAGCAACTGGGGACTCCCCATCTGCTGTGTCTCCTTCCCCATCACATCCCTGGCCAGCCCTTCTGTGACATGCTAGAGAAAACTCCTTGCTTTAACAGGATTGCGTGATGAGCTGGGCCCACCCACATACTCCCCCTGTCTCGGGTCACCTATTAGGGAACTTAATTGTATCTGCAAAGCTTCTCCACAGCTGTACTTAGCTTGGTGCTTAACTGAATAAATAGGAAAAGGTGTGTATCCACCGGTGGCTAGGAGCCCTGGGCGGGCATCCTGGGATTCTGCTCACTGTGAGATTTCTGTCTTTATCTTTATTTTTCAGGAGTTACAGCTGGGGTGACCCTAGATGTGGTTTACTTTGCATTTGCACTGGTTGCAATTCACTGAGCTGCTTGAATTATGGGTTTATGTCTTTTATCAATTTTGGAAAATAATCACTCACTAACTCTCTCAATATTGCTCCTCCCCCATTTCTTCTCTCCTCCAGTCAAACATGTATTAGATCATTGGACATTGATCTCATTTCTTCCTTGTTTTTAAAACCTATTTAGTTGTAGATGGACACAGTGCCTTTATTTTATTTGCTTATTTATATGCAGTGTCGAGACTCGAACCCAATGCCTCACATGTGCTCGGCACGTGCTCCAACCCTGAGCCACTTATCTCATTTCTAAGGCTTTCTCACCTGGGAAATCACTTTGTCTTTCTAGGATTCAACTGGGGTACTTTCCTGTGACCTGTGTTTCCTGGCTTCACATCCATGCTTTTCCTTTTTTGTGAGTGTACCCATGAGTCCTTAATTTCAATTTGATTTTTAAACATCAGAATGGATGCTTGTTTTATTAACTTTCACTTCATATGGTGAGTTCACCAGTGCTGTATACTTGGCTCAGTTTTCTCCAAATTCTTTAATATATTTTAAATAATTATTTTAACATATTTTTGCTCTTATCAGTTCCAATATCTGAGTTGTGTGTGGGTCTGCTTCTGGTTTAGTGTGTGTGTGTGTGTGTGTGTGTATACATACTAGGCACTGTGTTTAAAAGAATCTTATAAATTAATTTTTTTTTTTTTTTTTTTTTTTTAACAAAGAAACAGCACATCCTTACCCCTGTTTTGCAGCTACAGCAAGTGGATGATCGCTCTAAGCTGAGCAGGTACCTCTGGGTGTGGCCAGGTGGCATCGCTGAGGACTTCCTTGCACATCTGGTTTCTAAAGCTGAGCCGTCTCGCACTCTCTCCCAGCAGGAGCCTGGTGGGCAAACCCTGGGAGTGTGAACTCTTCTGTGCTGTTCAGCCTGGCTGGCCGCCACCCTCCCTAGCACGCCACGCAAGAGGCAGCCCTGCACTCCCCGCCTCCAGAGCCTTTATCACACAGCTCCCTGTTTCCTGAAGTCAAGCCCTTCCTAGTCACATAACTATCAGCTTCAGAAGGCAGAAGGAAAGGTGTTTTTTGTTTTTTGGGTTTTTTTTCCTCTTTCCTGATGATATATTCTATCCTTGAAACATGGGGAGGGGAAGGTCTAGATGCCTGGATGGGAGGAAAGACAGGGCCAGTGAAGCTCCTGGAAGTCCCGCCTGTGCGGGGAAGACAGGGCAGGAAGAGCACGTGAAAGCTGGCTGATATTTCAGACTGGGTTGGCTTTCCATTGCGCACACGCCGGATGACTCGTCGTCGGCTTGTTTTCAGCCTCCGAATCCTCTTATCCCTTTTTATCCATGTAGCTCTTTTCAGAAGGGTGACCTTTCTTCCTGGCAGTCTGTGTTCAGATAGATGATAAAGAAGTGTTGCAAGAAGAAATTATGGCAGGGGTAACATGGAGTGACCAAGGGCAACAGCCGCAGCTTCTGCTGAAAACGGAGTGGAGGAACCAGGAGGAGCCTCCAGCCTGGTCCAGGAGGAAACCTGCAAAAGTGGCCTTCGGAGGATGGGAACTAGAAAGACAGAGGAAGGGTATGGGTGGGAAGGACAGCAGAGTGAAACAGGTTATTACCTCCTGCGCCAGTGTGACTGCATGACCCAGGTGATCCTGCAACATGTACGATCGGAAAAATGAGAGACTACACTCCCTGTATGTAGCTCTATCAAAGTGTGTGAATGCATTCTACTGTCGTGGACAACTAATCAGAACAAATAAGATTGTTTAAAATGCCTGGTTTTACTCACATTTGTGTCCTTTTTTGCCTAATACTGAACTTAGAATATTGAAGGATGTGATAAATACTTGCTTAATGAATACATACTTTCCACATGATTATATAACTATGCAGATCAAAAAACTTTCAAGCTTAAGTAAAATGAACACTGCATAAATATTTCTTGACTGGGTGAATTAATCTTGAAATTTGGACAAGAGCATCAGTTTCCACTCATTGTGTCTAAAGCTCAACGGATCACAGTGGATTTTCATTTTCTTAGTAATCTGTTCCCTAGACGTAAGCCTTGGGGTTGATGAATTGTGACCTAACTGGTTATGCTTTGTTTTTAACTTGCTGTCATTAATCTTTGCAAAATGATTATCAGAAAAATGGGCTTCCTGTTTCTTCTTGTGCTCTGCTGAGGACCCCAGTGAAGCGTGTTAGCTGACGTCACAGGGGAAAGAGCTTCTGCTGGCTGCTGGCTGCTGGCATCTGGTGTGGTTGGCGTGGATGCATAGCTGAGTGGACGTACTGTGAATTCAGGTTCAGGAAGGACAGTTGCAGAACCAGTCGCCGTGGTCACCGTGGATCTTGGAACTGAGTGCTCGTCCTCTTGCTACAATGTCCATTCTACTGGAGAGAGTTTACTGTCTACCTTTGTCCTGCTCTTCAGCACTCAGTATATGTGGGGTGACATAACATTGTCACCACTCAAGCTGGTGCTACAGGTGCAAGACTGTGTGCCTCGGATTGTCCTGTCTCTCTTTGCTCATTATATTTACACACCCATGCCAGAAAACACTGAAGAACCCTGGAAAGTAGGGATCATGGATGCTATCATAAATGATTTCACTTACGGCCATTTTCTTCCTGGGGAATTGGGATGCCTTATCTTAAGTATAAATGAATTTTTGTTAAAGTTGCATTTTAAAAGAGACTGGTTTTCTTTAAGAATAAATCAACCATTAATATGTTTAATTAATCACTAATATGTTTATTTGAATCTATATGAAATAAAGGAAGACAAAATTTTTAAGAATCTGTATCTAAAGATTATGACCATATATCATAAGAATTATAGAAATGATATTGTCTGAAAGGAAATTTTGAGAAACTGTTAAATAGTTTGAGGTATTTGACCTTTTGGATATAACCTATTCTCACATGTTCTCCTGAAGCTTACATGTGCATACATGAATTATGTACATTTGGATGCACATTTAGTGCTTTTATTATTTTAATGTTTTTCTTTTTCTAAGTAGTTCCCAAACTTTCTGGTTTCAGAAATGCTTTATATTCTGTGAGTTACCGAGGACCTAAAAGAGCTTCTTTGTGTGGGCTACATTTGTCAATATGAACGCATTAGAAATTAGCCTCATTAGAATTAATTCACTTGAAGGTAATGTGATGAACCCATAAGTTAACCTAAGCAATATAGTTTTATTAAAATAAAATGTACTTTTTGAATAGGAAAAACTTTAAGACAGTGACCTCCTTTCAGATTTTTTAACGTGTCTCTTCCTGGAAGGCTGCTGGGTTCTCCTGTCTGCCTCTGCAGCTGGTCTGTGGGGAGAGTCCACGCCCTGGAACTTCAGGAACATCCCGGCTGTGCTCATGAGGAAATTAGATGTTCCTAAGAGGTGGGCAGCGTGGCGGTATGACAAGTGCCCTCTGACCGTGCCTGAGACCCTCGAGGGCTGGGAGACCACACTCTGAGACCTGCCGCTGCCCTTCCCACCTCCAGCAGCCAGTTGCTAGATTTCAGATGATGTGTGTGCAGTGTCAGAGAAGTCCACTCCACACCGAGACACCACACCAGGATACGCTGCCATCTGGGGACTTGCAGGATAGCGACAGTAGGAAGCTGTAGGGAGAAGACAGCGACGGAGAATAGATGCCCAGAGAGGAGAGCAGAGTGGCACAGGAGGACAGGCTGCCTCCGGGCTGCCGGGAGAGACCACAGAGCCCTCCACCTCCCTTCCTGGGCATCTCCTTCTGGAAGTTCAAAGTTACTGAGCCATCCTGGACACGGTTTGCTCATTTCTGTTAATTTCAAGGGTCTCACTTTGTTCACTGGACAATAGGAGAGAAAGTCACCTACAGAGAGACTGCTCCTGCATCTTTAGTCTGTAAAGTGACCAATACTTATTTCCTGGTCAATACACACATTTTCTGAAAACATGTAGAATTTGACCCTTTCTTTGACAAATGCAAAATAGGATGATGTGGCACATCTAAATTAACAGCGATTCCATGTGCTCATCTACACACATGCGTGTGTTGGAAATGAAATATGGAGAGGTCCGAACATGGTCATGGTAGTGGTCGATCAGCTTGCACTTGTTCAAGGGCGAGCCGTCTGTTACCGTCCTGACTCAATAACTCGAGCAACTCCCAGGAGAAATCAAATGTAACACATGTCAGATAAACAGCCATCACAGTTCTTGATACAATAGCATGGAGAAAATTAATACTCTGAAGTAACACCTTCAATATAGACAGGGTAAGAGAGGGGGGAAAGCCGAGCTTTGACACCAGTTAGACCTTGATTTTACTTTTATTAGATATGTTTAGACATACATGATAGCAGAGGGTATTTTGACATATTACACATACGTGGAGCACAACATGGGACCCGGTTCTTGGACTTATAGGTGACGTGGAGTTACACTGGTCATGTGTTCATCTGTGACCACAGGAAGTGATGTCCCGTTCATTCTGCTCCTTCTTATTCCCATCTCCCCTCCCTTCCCTTCACTTCCCTTTGTCTAATCCAATGAACTGCTATTTTTCCCTCCCCGCTCCTTATTGTGCGTTAGCAGCCCCATATCAGAGAGAACAGTCAACCTTTGGTTTTTTGGATTTAGCTTATTTCAGTTAGCATGATATTCTCCAGCTTCATCCATTTACCCACAAATGCTATAATTTTATTCTTCTCTATGGCTGAGTAATATTCCATTGTGCATATGTACCACATTTTCTTTATCCATTCATCTGTGAAGGACACCTGGACTTGTTCCATATCTTAGCTATGAGCATTGATGTGGCTGCTTCACTGTAGGATGCTGATTTTAAGTCCTTTGGGTATAAACCGAGGAGTAGTATAGCTGGGTCAAATGGTGGTTAGATTCCAAGTTTTCTGAGGAATCTCCATACTGCTTTCCATAATGGTTGCACCAATTTGCAGTCCCACAAGCAATGTATGAGTGTGCCTTTTCCCCACATCCTTGCCAACATTTGTTGTTACTTGTACACTTGATAATCGCCATTCTGACCGGAGTGAGATGAAATCTCAGAATAGTTTTAATTTGCATTTCTCTAATTACTAGACATGTTGAACATTTTTTCATATATATACTGGCCATTTGTATTTCTTCTGTGAAGTACCTGTTCAGTTCCTTTGCTCATTTATTGATTGGGTTATTTGTTTTATTTGGTGTTAAGTAAACCAGTTAGATCTTGATAATGTACTTAATCTTTTTGTGGCTCAGTGTCTTCAATGGCAAAATGAGGAAGCCAATGCATATATTGCACGGTTGCCATGAAACAGGAGGGCATGTGCTGCCAAACGTCACTCGACAATGTCGAGAGGCCGCTGGTAATTTCTTAGTGGAAAGGTGATCAGCACCTGCTCCGTGAAGGGACTGTGAAGGTCGAGGTTAACTTTAAAATGGCACATTTACGAGATGGCGAGCATGCTTGCAGAGACCCATAAGTCTTTGTTTTGCAGCCGTTTTATTGTGATTTTTCTGAGTGTATTTTTTAGTTTATCCTTTGATCTTTAGCAAGCTTCTTGGGTCTTTGAATATTTATTTTAGCAAATCTGGTAAGTTTTCAGTCCTTATTTCATGAAGTATATTTTCTGTACCATTCTCTCCCATCTCTCCCCTCTCTCTTTTTGGCAATAACAAATGCCAGGCCTTTTGGTGTTGCCCCATGAGTCCCTAGCTGTTGTCAGATGAGGGTCGGCCTCTCGGGAAGGGAGTGAGTGGGACGGTGCCCCTTAACTCAGACACCGGGAGCAGGTTCTGTGACGCAGACTCAATTTATTCAGGAAGTGCAGTGGTTTATATATGGAGTGAGAACCAATCATCTTAATGCGACAGCCAGGCCACTGCTCAGGTTACAGGCTCACAATACCATACTACAGGGAAGAGCAGACTTCTACTGGGGACCAGGAAGGCCAAGAGGCACCGGGTCATCACAGAGTGTGCTCATGTGACATGAAGGGAGCCCAGTGTTCTGTGCTCAAGCCCAGTCCTCACCGTGGATCCATGCCTGGTACACCCAGGATTCTCCTCACCTAGCTACCCTAGCCACACTCCATTTTACTTCAATGAGCATTTTATGCTTTTTCAGATGATATAATTTCTTTTGCTCTGTCTTCAAGTTTTGTCTTCTCTCTGTCATTTTCGGTTTGCGTTTATTGAATGCACTTGTCAGTGAATTTGTTTATTTTAGATAGTACATTTTTTTTCGAGTTCTAAAGTTTTCACTTTTGGTTTTATTTTTTTTAACACCTTTAAATTCTTTCTTTAGAATAGCTGCTATTTCATTCATCTCCGAGAGTCCATCTCTACCTCATGGAGGGTGATTGTAAGAGTGATTCAAAAGTCTTTCGAGGTTTGCATCTGTTGACTGTGGTCTCATTTGCTTCTTTGTTTTATGTAAAGTAATTGTAAGTAGCATCTGCTTTGTACATTACAGTCCCCATATGAGGAAAGAGCATCCTGCCCTTGACTTTGAGTCGGGCTTACTTCTCTCAGCATGATAGTCCCCATTTCCATCCATTTACCAGCAAAGGACATAATTTCATCTTTCTTCATGACGGAGTAAAATTCCATGGTGTATATAAGCCACGTTTTTCTTTTCTGTTCATCTGTTGACAGGTATCTGAGCTGGTTCCATAACTTGGCTATGGTGAACTGAGCTGCTATAAACACAGATGTGCCTGTATCACTGCACTATGCTGAGTTTAGTTCTCGGATAAATTTCAAGGAGTGGTACAGTTAGGTGACATGGTGTATGCTGTCCTAGTTTTTGAGGAATTTCCATCTTTTCCAGAGTGGTTGCACAATGTATGTGTGTACCTTTGTCCCCACGTTGTTATCAGCATTTATTAATGTATTCTTGATGGTTGCCTTTTTGACTAGAGTGAGATGAAGTCTCAGTACAATTTTGATTTGCATTTCCCTGAGTGCTAGGAATGTTGAAGTTTTTTTTTTTTTTAAATATATTTGTGAGTCATTGTGTTTCTTCTTTTGAGAAATATTTGTTTAGTTCTTTTGCCCATTAATTGATTGAGTTATTCAATTTTGGTGTTAAGTTTTCTGAGCTCTTTGTATACTCTGGATATTATTTTCCTGTCATAGGAGAGACTTGCAAAGATTTTGTCCCATTCTGTAATCTCTCTCTTCATGCTCTTATTTCCTTTGCTGTGCAGAAGACTTTTAATTCGATGTCATTCCACTTTCTGGTTTTTGGCTTTATTTCTTGAGCTTTTGGGTTCTTGTTAAGGAAGTTGGTGTCTGTGCCAATATGTTGACTTATTGACACTATGTCTTCTTCTAGCAGTCATAAATTTCTATTCTAATTCCTAAGCCACTGATCTACTTTGAGTTGAGTACTGGACAGGGAGAAAGGTAGGGATCTAGTTTCATCCTTCTACACATGTATACTCAGTTTTTCCAGCACTGTTTGCTTAAAAGGCCATCTTTTCTTCAACATATATTTTTGGCACCTCATTGAGTATCAGGTGACTGTGTCTATGTGGGTTTGTATCTGTGTCTTGTCTTCTGTTCCATTGGTCCTCATGTCTCTTTTGATGCTTTGTTACTATGCTCTGTAGTATAATTTCAGATCAGATATTCTGACCCCACAAATGTCATTGCTCTGGCTCAGTATTGCTTTGGCCACCTGGGGTCTTTTACTCTTCCACATGAATTTCAGGATTATTTTTTCTAGTTCTGTGAAGACTGTCATTGGTATTTCAATGGGTATTGCAGAGAATCTAGAGAATGCTTTTGGTAATGTGGCCATTTTGACAATATAATTCTGTGTGTCCAAGAACATGGGAGGTCTTTCCATCTTTCAGGGCCTTCTTCAATTTCTTTCTTCAGGGTTCTTTTCATTGTAGAGTTCTTTCACCTCCTGGGTGAGATTTACTTCTAAGTATTTTATTTTATTTTTCTGAGTATTGCAAATGGGATAGTTTTCCTAGTTTCTGTCTCAGCAGATTTGTTATTGGAGTATAGGAAAGCTATTGACCATTTTGTGCTGATTTTGTACCCTGTTACTTTACTGAACTTTGTCATCGGCACTAGATGTCTTCTGCTGGAGCTGAGTGGCCTTCTAGATGTAGGGTCCTGTCACCAGCAAGCAGAGTAATTCGACTTCTTCTTTTCCTTTTGGCAGCCCTCTGCCCTCCTTCTCCTGCTGATTACTCCATTAGAGTTTTAACAGCCATGTCGCGTGTAGGAGTGGCAAGGGCACACACCCTGGTCTCGTTCCTGATTTTGGAGAAAATGCTTTCAGTTTTCTTCTGTTCAATATGACATTGCCCTTGGGTTTGTCTTGTATACCCTTTTATTGTGTTGAGATAAGTTCCTTCTTTCCCTCATTTCTCTGATGTTTTTGACACAAATGGACGCTGGATTTTGTCAAAGGTGTTTTCTGCATCTACTGCAATAATCATGTGCTAATTTTCCTTAGCTCTACGTCTATGGTGAGTCACATTTAGTGATTTGCATACATTGAAACAACCTTGCTTCCCTGGGTTGGTTCCCACTTGGTCATGGTGTACAACCTTCTCACTGTGTTTTTGAATGTGTTTGCTAGTGTTTTGTTAAGGATTTTAGTATTGATGTTCATCAGGAATGTTGACATGTAGTGTCCTTCTCTTCATGTGTCTTTGATTTTTGTATGAGGATAGAACTGACTTCATAGAATGAATTTGGGAAGGTTCCTTTCCTTTCTTTCTTTCTTTCTTTCTTTCTTTCTTTCTTTCTTTCTTTCTTTCTTTCTTTATTTATTTATTTATTTTTTTAAAGGGTTGATTTTTTGTTTAGTTTTGTTTTTTACCTCTGAGGCACTGGGGATTCGAACCACGGCCCTTGTGCACGCTGGCGAGCGCTCTCCGACATGAGCTATTTTTTCAGCTCCTCCTTTCTATTTTATGAAATTATTTGAGGAAGATTGACATTAGCTCTATATAAAGGTCTGGTAAAACTCAGCTTAGAATCCATCTGGTCCTGGGCTTTCCTTTGTTGTAAGTCTTTTAATTGCTGCTTTGATGTGATTGTTTGATATTGATTTGTTTAGGCTTTCTATATTCTCATGGTTTAATTTAGGTAGGTTGTATGTGTTTAGAAATTTGTCAATATCTTCTAGATTTTATTAAATTTCAAAATAGTCCCCAAAGATTCTCCAGATTTCAGAAATGTTTGATTTTGTTGCTTTGCATTCTCTCTCTCTTTTGGTTAGTTTTACTAAGGTTTTTATTGATCTTATTTATCTTTTCTTGTTTATCTTTTTTATTGCATTGATCCTTTGTAATTTTTATCTTCGATTTTTTTTAATTTAGGCTGTGATTTTAATTATTTCCTCTCTTCTACTGATTTTGCATTCAGTTTGTTCTTGCTTTTCTAGGGTATTGAGGTATAACATTAAATTATTTATTTATTTCTCTGGGTTTTTAAAAATGTAGACACTCAATGATACAAACTTTCCTCTTAGAAATGCCTTTGTACTACCCTAGAGATTTTGATATACTATATCTCTGTTCTCATTTGTTTCTAAGAATTTTTAGATTTTTCTCCTGATTTCTCCTATGACCCATTTCTCATTCTAAAGCATATATTATTAAATCTTCATGTATTAAAATGCTGCCTGAATTTTATATTGTTATTGATTTCCAATTTAGAAATTCTATTATGATCTAATATGATGCAAGGAATTATCTCTTTTTTTTGTATTTTCTAAGACTTGCATTGTGTCCTAAAATATGGTCTGTTTTAGAGAAAGATGCATGTGCAGCTGAGAAGAAAATGGATTTCATTGTGGATGAATGAAATCTTCTATAGAGGTCTGTTAGGCCCATTTGAATAATAGTATTTGTTGTTGTTGTTCTTTTCTGAAGAAACTTTACTTAGTTTATGTCTGAAGATCTATTGGTGAGAGAGGTATGTATATTATTGTATCATACTCCACTTACATGGAGTAGGATTTGCTTTATACACATAGGTACACCGACATTTGGGTCATAAATATTTACAATCATTACTTCTTGTTGAGTGACTCCCTTAACCAGTATGCAGTGACCTGCTTGTATATTCTGGTTAATTTTGGACTGAGATCTACTTTCCCAGATAAGAAAGAAGAGACTCCTATGGACTTTTGGTCTCCATTTACATGGTATGTATTTTTCTGTCCTCTCACCTTCAACCTGTAGATGTTCTTGCCTGCAAGGTGAGTTTCTCGTAAACAACACAGGAATGGGTCTTGTTTGTTAATCCATTCTTCCAATCTCTGACTTTTGATGGGTGAGTTTAGACCATTTATACTGTGTTGTTATGTTACGGGAATCACACAGGAGGTGCAAATGGTACTCAAAGAGTGAGAGAAAACAAACTTTATTTTGCGCCAGTGGGCCCAGAGGAGATCAGCACTCCAAATTCCCCTCACTAGTTTTTCACAATATTTATAGGCTGTCTAGTGTCACAAATGTTCTAATCTAAAACAGTACATAATTGGGCACAAGGTTTCAAAAAAAACTGATATATGACTGTGTGCCTTGCAGGGGCGTTTACACTTCAAAGGGACGTGGTTAAGTCCCAGGAAAAGTCCTTTACATTCCAAAAGGAAGGAGTTAATGGTGCTAATTAGTTTTCCTGAAAAATTCCCACCTAATTAGAGGTGGGAGGGGAACTCTCTCCTCTCTCAGGCACACATTCTTACAGACAGCTTCCTTAGTGTACTTCATATCCAGGCCTGGGTCAGTTTCCCACTACAATTATATAGATGATTTTTATTCCCTTTCATTTTGATTTATTTCTAATATTTAACTCAGACTTAATTTTCCTTTGACTAGTGTTCAAGTGAGATTCATCCTTATGCTGGCTCTGATATTTATTTTTCCCTTCTTGTCAATAAAATATTGTTTCTCAAATCTGTTTTATAATACTGGCTTAGAGGTTATGATTTCTTATCAAGGAAGGTTTTTATTTCATCTTAAATTCTGGAGGATAGTTTTTCTGGATGTAGCAATCTTGGTTGGCAGCTGTTTTCTTTCAGGGGTTGGTATATATTATTCCAAGGCTTTTAGGGTCTGGGCTGAGCAATCAGAAGGAAATCTACCTCTTACCTCTAAACATAACCTGCTGTTTTTCTCTTGAAGCTTTTAAAATTCCATCCTTGTTAGGCATTATAATTATAATGTGCTTTAGAAATGATTTTTTAGTCTTATATCCCTAGGATTCTAAATGCTTCTTGCAGTTGCATTTCCATCTAATTCCTGAGGATTGGAATTTTTTTCTGAAATTATTTCATGGAAGAAAATTGTGCATTCCTTTCATTTGCATTTTGGTGCCTTCTTCTGTCAGTGACTGCTTGAGTTTGTCTCAGTTATCTCAGATTTCTTGAATATTGTTATGGTATCTTATCATCTTTTCTCTTTTGTCAACTTTACTTTCAAAATTATGTACTTTGTCTTTTCAGCCTGAGAATCTGTCTTCAATGTGGTATAATCTATTGGTGATTCTTTCACTTGAATTTTTAATATGATGTATTGAGTCTTTCATTTCCAGGATTTCTGTTTGGTTCTTTTTCAGAATCTCTACCTCTTTATTGAAATGATCTTTCACTCCTGTATTCTACGTTCATTCCTTCCATCTTTTATCTCACTGAACACGTGAGGTATGGACTTTCTGAATTCTTTGTCTAACATTTCCTCCACTGGGATTGGATCGATTTTCAAAGCATCGTGGGAGATCCGGGGCAGCTGGTTCCCTGGCTTTTTCATATTTTTTGGTAAATATGCCAATGTGCTGGATGATGATCTCTTCTACTTTTATGGAAGCAATTATTAGTTAGTGAGCTTCTTTCTCTTAAGTGGTGAATATTCAAATATCAATACTCCCAAAGTGTGCCCTCTGCTATGACCTGTATCCAGCACCACTTGAGACGAGATACTGCATCCGATTAACTGCAATCACTTTAGAACAAAGCCACATGCTAATAAACCCTAGGGGGAAAAACTTGAAGACTTCTTCACGATTCCTCTAGTCCAAGCGTAAAATTGTAGTAATGTTCTTCCATAGGTTAGAAATCAGTGGTTAAAGAGAGTGAAATTACTATTACGCTCTGTAGGGGTTGGGAAGGAGGGAAGAGAAGCAATGGGCCAAGAAGCAAAAGAAAGAGAAAAGAAAATGTACAAAGAAGTCATGGAAACTAAGATGAGACCAAGGAGAATGTGCGGTGTGTCTGAGCCGACACAGGGAATGCCGACGGGCCCAAGAGGGGCACCTGAGACCCGCAGGCAGGGGCAGGAAGGGTGCTCCATTCATCATTTAAAACGTTGGAAGCAAAGCAGCTGAGTGGGCTGAGGCCTGCAAGGTTGAATGGTAGAGGACCGTCTGGCAACTCTGTAAAGTCATAGCTGTGAGGTCAAGACTGACGTGAGAGATACTGACATTCCTTGCTGAGGTGGGCAGGTTTCCTGGAGTTCCCGATCTGGATTTCACCAGGATTTGGTCCTTTAGAAGATGCACACTTCTCCTCTAAGTTTTCCTGAGAGGTAGTGAGCACCCCAGCTCACCTCTGATATGACTCTGGTAGGCTCCTCTCGATTTTCGATGTGTCCAGGTGCTGCTGGCTTTCTGGAGGGTCAGAGGAGATGGTCCCTCATTGTGACTTAGGTTACTCAGGTTACTCCCTGTTAGAGGTGCTGTCTCGTGTGCCTTCCTGAAGCAAGAGGTGCTGGGGCACAGGAAGTACTTCCCTGGTTGATACAGTTTTCTTTCTTTTCTTCCTGACCTGGAAATTGAATCCACTAGCATCTGCCACTGAGCTACTGCCCCAGCCTTTTTAATTTTTTAATTTTTTTAGAATTTGGGACAGTCTTGCTGAGTTGCCGTTGCTGGCATCTGACTCGCCGGCCTCCTGCACCGCAGGCCTTACGGGCTTGCACTCGCAGGCCCTGCTCAGGGGTGCTGCGGTTTTCTCGCCAGATGGTGCTTGTTAGCGCAGAGGCCCAGGCCCCATGTCTGGAGGGTGCGCACCTGCTGGCTGTTTCTGTGGGGGGTGGAGGTGCAGGGCTCAGGGCTGTCACTGGCTGCTGGGGACGCTGAGCACCTGCTCCCGCTGCCAGCTTCTTTGTCATGGTGCTATCCCATTGCTGGGTGGCTGACTGCACCTGTGGGCCTGTGGGTGTGTTATGCCCAGCGGC
The DNA here is from genome assembly GCF_902686455.1 of Sciurus vulgaris. Lineage (NCBI taxonomy): Eukaryota > Metazoa > Chordata > Mammalia > Rodentia > Sciuridae > Sciurus > Sciurus vulgaris. Next base: position 142,010,153 of record NC_136470.1, read on the forward strand.
TCGAGACCCCACAAAGACCATCAGAGACCACGATCAATGCAAGCAACAAAGAGTCATTTATTGGCAAGCTCGAGCCTGGTCCTCTGCGCACACAGTAACCCGGTGATGCTAAGAGGCCCCGAGCTTTTGTTCAATAGGCCTATTTATAATGAAAGGCGAAAAGTTTTACAGTGTTCTTTTTAATTGGCTGACATAAAATTATATATATGATGTTATTTTAAGTTCTGAGTCTCCGAGAGGAGTGTTATCATTATCTTTTAAGTTTGCCTTGGCACCGGCAAGGTCAGCTGCCTGGCCTTTACGGATAAGAGGTGAAGATTCTTTGCAGCTTTTATGAGGGGTTTGAGGGCAATTAGGGAAGAGGCTTTTGTTTACACAGGTGCGGGCTCTTTCTATCTTTACAGGTGCAGCACCCCCCGTGGGTCTGCAGCACAGACTCCTCCACCCCAGCTGCTGCTCTTGGGGGCTGGCTCATCCCTGTGCCTGGGGAGGGTGTCCGTTGTGTAAGGTGGGGAGGCTGCGTGGATCTCATTTCCTCTAGGAAGGCCAGCTGGCTGAGGGCTCCGCAGAACGACTGCCCTGCCCAGCACGGCTTTCAGCCCACATTCAGTCTAGACCGGGAGCTCTCGCTCGTTGTCTCTGCTGCTGTGCCATTTAACTTGGTTTGCTTTCCCTTTTAGCTACCGATAAGGACGTGACTTGTGGGCTGTTCCTCCCCCTCTTTCTCTGTTACCCCTCCGCATAGCCCGTCCTGCTCAGGGTTCTGGGCAAGGAATTCTGTCCTTATTTTCTGCCCCAGTAACCAGACTCCATGCCCCACGTCTCTAACCATCCAGGCTTGAGTTCTGCCTGGACTGTGTCCCTCACCTCCCAGCCGGCTCTGCTGCCCTGCGTCATGGCTGGACTGAGCCGGGTTCGAGGCCCCTGCCTGGCCCACTCGGCCCTCTTCTCCAGGACGATTCTCTCTATTTTCGTTTTATTTTGTATTGATAGGCTACATGGTTTGAAAGCACAGATCTTATGACATACGAAGAATTATTTTTCACAGTCACAAAGCTGGATGTTACAAAACCAATTTCAGATGAAAACATTGCGGTCGTTGACACGGCCTTTAGTGACGTTCTCTGTACTTGCCAGAAAGGAAGTCGGAAATCAGAGACCAGCGTGATTTTCCTTCATGGCGGTGCCTTTGTCTTGGGAAGGTGCAGTAAATGCATTTTGTTTATATGACCGTGGGTTGAACTTTATAAATGAATTTATCTTAAAACATATTGTGCATATATGTAAAATTGACTGACCATTTGTTTATGCAGTATTTGTTTGTGTGACTCTGTGGGTGCATTTTACAGACATATTGTGGATTATAACAATCATGGCTCATACACGCTTCATACACAGTTTGGCAAATGAAATAATAAAAACATTAGATGAGATTTGGGTTTTATAAAGTTTATTATCAAATAAACTTCCCTGGATAGCATGGAATGGTAAGTTCAAACGGTAACCTGGAAACTAAAGTTTCAAGTTAGCCAAGAACCTGACTTCACTTTCAGAAAAAACTCAAGTGAATCCAGTGTGTGTCAAATCAGAAATGGCGTGATTCGTAGTTGTGAGCGCACGTTCACGTTGCAGACTCCGGTGCGTCAATAATGCTGACTTACAATCCAACGCATGACTTGGCCACAGACAAATGGGAAGACAAAATAGGACGGAGGAATCAGCTCCTCTCTTAAAATCCATGTGCCCATCCAGTATGTGAAGACAATTCCAAGAAATGCAGTGGAGTGGCCGACACACACTCGCTTTCAGACCACAGATGCCTATCAGGAGGTCAGCGCACGGCACAGTCTGCAGGCCATTGAGCCGCGTGCTTAGAAGATGTCGGAAACAAACAACAAGATTCTTTCCTGAGAGGACCTGCAGCCTAACTCCTATATCCAGAAGTTTGGCTCCTTTATCTACTAACATTTCAAAATGTGAAAAAATGCTACTGCCTTCAGTTGGTGGCCGATTCTCGCTAGGCCTGCACACCCCGGGATGGGTGTGATGATCACAGGCTCCCAACTGCCCCCATCGGCCATCTAGGATGTGAATCCAGAGAGTCAGCCCCTTGCCTACCCCGCCCTGCACCCCGTCCATCTTGCATCTCCCTAAAGGGATCCGCGCCGCAGTGGCCACTGATTCACTTCTTTTTGATCATGACTTAGGCAAAGCCATGATTTAGCTTGTGGCGAAGGTCAGCCCTCTACTTGGCTTGGATCACGGTCTCTCCAGCCTCGTCCCCTTCAGCCTCCCCCCTCCAGATGTGCGCTTCGGTGGACTCTGGACCACGTGGCCCTCTCCACCCCGACCTCCCTGGACCCACGTCTCTGTCCACTGCCTGCCACTCTTCCTTTCCTCAGTCTCCCTGGTACACACCGCAGGTCCGTTTCTGCTTCTCAGAGCAGTTCTTTGAGCTGGAATTGGAAAATGGCCCCTGCCCTCTGCTTCACCCCAGGGCTCTGCTCCTTCGGTTCCTATGACAGAATTCATTTCCTTCCTTCCACCTCCTTCTTCCTCTGTCAACAAAGCAGAGGCAAAGCTGCCCACCCACAAACGGGCTGTCCTTCTCCACTGCATAACACTCACGCTCCCCAGGATTCCGTCTTCGGGTTTTGTTTTGGAGGTACCAGGGATTGACCTCAGGGGCACTCGACCACTGAGCCACACCCCAGCCCTGTTTGTATTATATTTAGAGACAGGGTCTCACTGAGTTGCTTAGCTCCTCGCTTTTGCTGAGGCTGGCCTTGAACTCGCCATCCCTGCCTGGGCCTCCTGAGCGGCTGGCAGTACGGGCGTGCCCCCTGTGCGCCGTCTTCAGGGTCTGATTCTGTGCTTCCATGTTGACCCCAGCACTTTCCTCCCAGACCCTGCCCCGCGCCTGAAGCTGACTTCTGGCTCCGCGTCTTCACCGATCACATGATTCCTGAATCCCAATTCAGTAAATCCAAGGCTGAGCAGGCCAGTGCGCCTCAGAACCCCTAGGTCAGCGGCTCAGTGGGACCGCACGCTCAGCCCAGGCCCGGGCGCACTCAGACTGGGTCACGTCTAACTCGCACTCGAGCTTCACAGAAAAGGAAGGAAACAAACAAACATCTAGGACAGTGCGGGCCCCAGAAACCCCACAAACCAGACTCCGGGCTGGCGTCCATCACCATGGCAGGAGCTCAGTCACACCCTGTCCCCGCATGGGCTGGTGTCTGTCAGTGGCAGCTCAGTCACACGGTCCCTCAGCTCCCATCTCATCACCTGCTCTGCCCACCCTGTTTTCTAGATTTCTTCCCTGTCACAAATGAAGTCAATGATTCATCGTTCGGATTTCTTTCCGTTGCTTCTTCTCTGCTTGTTCACTGCAGTTCTTCAACTCTGTCACCTTCTTTTGGATTAAACCTTTGTTATATGCAAAGCTGACCATATAAATTATTGTCAAACTTTGACAATATCCGCCGCTTGTTGACGAAGAAGTCTCAAGTTTGCCATCCAAGCTTAGACACCCACATTCTTATTTTCCTATGGCACCTGACTTCCTACCCTTCTTCCTCTCTAAAGTTTTATTTTGGCTGTTCTCACTGCATTTACTTCCCTGAACTCCGCATTCTTAGGAGCCTTTGTCTCTGAACCCACTTTTTTCCTATGATGAAGACATTTTCCTTTCCCATTTGATATTAGTTATCACGTCTTTACCTTTTATCCAGTGAATGCTCAATTAATGCCCTTTTGAATGAGTGAATTCAGATAGAATCAGTGTTTGACATTGATTTCTAGTTGGATTTTATCCCACATTCTACCCTTCTACACATTCTCAATCTTTCCATTCCTTTAAGCACACCCTCATTAGATTTAGTTCATGATCGTTATAAGGAATTAGAATAGCAGGCATCTCCTGTCACCTGATTTAGACTAAAATTTAAATTTTCACCTCTATCCAGAAAGATAACTTAAAATTTATATACAAGATATTTAAACATGAACGTGTTCATGTAAATATCAGAGAAATTGATAAAGAAAAAAAGCTGATTTTAATTGCACTGAGAAGTATGCCTGGAATTAGGTAAACCATTGTCTCTTTATTGAAAAGGAAAAGGGTCCTGACTAACAGTTCCTGAAAAAATGAACTCTGGTCGAACCTGTGAGCCCATGAACATCCTAATACTGGAGCTAAAATCATCTTCAACTTGAGAGTTTTGGCTTATTCCCATCAGTTTTGTGGGATACCATGGTAATGAGGGTATCAGTTATGTATCAAGGCACATACTTTCTCCTTCTCCTTAGTTTTGCAAATACTGAGAATCCTAAGATTCAACCGTGGGACAGTGCAGTGTGTCTGTTAGGAATGTGTCCGTCGCTCTTGTTAATGGGTGCAGTTTCCTGGTGAAGCCAGTGCAGCAAGCAGCAGGGCACGATAGATCTGGACATCCTTCGAGGCATGCATGACAGAGAACCTGGAAGAGTATCCTGCAGAAGCCACATGAGCCAAGGGGCATGTCTGGTTTCTTCCCCCAGTGTGAACAATCTGATGTCCTCTCTCAGACTTTGCTTAGGGATGGCATAGAGCTGGGGGCGAGGAAGGCTTTGCTCCTCTGACAGCGTCCCTCCACTTGGCAGCAGAGGTGGGGATGGAGTCCATCAACCACTCGGCCTGGATTTCTGACTTCACAAGGCGGGTGGCGTTCTAGTCAGCTGTCTGCTGCTGTGGCTGAAGGACCCGACCAGCACAGCTGTAAAGGAGGGAAGGTCTAGGTAGGGCTCACAGTTTCAGAGGTTTCAATCCACAGACAGCAAGCTCCATTCCTCGGGGTGGAAGGGCACGGCAGAGGGAAGCTGCTCACACCATTAGGAAGTAGAGAGAGGAGGTCTCCGCTCTCCAGATACAAAACACATACCCAGAGCCATCCCCGCCACTCTGGTGAGTCCCAGCAGGGGTTAGTGCAGGATTGGGCTGAAGCTCTCACAGCCCAGTCATTTCCCGCTGAGCCTTCCTGCCTCGTCTCGCCCTGCGCTCCTGGGACACCTCACATCCAAGCCCTAACAGGTGTGTCCACTGCTCCTCCTTTATGGGGTGCACATTCGAATTCCTTTCTTCCATTTCAGAGCCGTTGGCTTAAGACTCCCTGGATAGATGGATGGCTGACCAGCTGGATGCTGTCGTTGGAGCCTAGTGAGAGACGACTGCCCTCTGGGGCACCACCCTGCCCCCACAACCCAGCTGTCACGCCAAGCAAGCCGCTCGGGCCTCAGGAGGGGCTGACGCTGGGACCTGGGTTTGCATGAACTTTTATTAACAATACAACATCCACACCTCCTCCGAGGGGCTCAGTTCCACTTTAGTGGACCTCTTGGGGGCACCCGAGGGGAAGCATTTTTGCCAGCACAGCTGTGACAACCTGGAAACATAAAATTCAGGTTCTCAAAGGACCCATTTAATCCGCAGTTCAGACACTTGGAAAGGGGGAACTCAGTTTCCCCTTACACGTTTGGGATTTTTTTGAGGTGGTGGAAAAAAGAGATGAAGTTTGAGATGTTCCTGGTTGGAGGAGCATTAGGTGGGACCACCTGAGAGATTCAAGCATTCTCAAAATGAGAGCGCTTAGCCTCACATGACTTTCCCCCAAATTCCAGACATTTTCCAGAAAGGTCAGCAAGTGCCCATTACTTTCTGATCCAGGTGTACTCTGTACTTCTGAAATTCCAGCCCTGAGGACGAAGAACTTTTCCACCTCTTCTACCAATTTCAGAATGCAAAACAGAGACAGCTGCCTGGGTGAAGAACACACAGTGAGTTTCTTGGCTGACTAGGAGTGTGATGGGGCCAGGCGGAATGTTCTGGTGGGATCAGTGCTGTCCACCCCCACCACTGTTCTGTAGCAACCTGAAGAGCCCTGTGATTCGGAGCAATTTCTGATTTACGACACTAAGAATGTTCTCCCTTTCCTTCTATGACTTTAAACTAAACAACACTCTGTCATTTTAAATAAACTTTTCACATGGTGATAGTTGTTGTTCCTGGTTAAGACCTCTGTTAGTGACTTCTGATACTTGCTGTTCCTCACCCTAGGAACATTTGAATGTAGCAGCTACATTTTCGATATGTTACTTTTTGTAGATTACACTTATTTAGGGCAGTTTGGACACAGATACAACATAACAAAATTGCCAGGGCCCTCTGGACAATATTAAGTGTTCAGCATGGCATGGAAATAATTCACCAATTCTTACAAATATTAAGATCACTACAATAGATAGAAATAGAAAATAGGTCCCAGTGAGCTGTGCTCCTGTGATGGTGTGCAGCAGACACTTACGTATTAAGACATGTTGCAGTATCTGTCTTACAAATGAACTCGAGACGACTAAGCATGATACCTTGCTATACTTAATTTTTTAATTTTTGAGTTGTCAGCTACTTGAGAAAGTCATGGAAGCCAGAGCGTGTCTAGCGTGAAATCCACACTGAAAGATCTGCTGCTGAAAACTCATGTGTTTAGAGGTAAGGACACCCGGTTCCCTGGCTCTGGGGACCCAGCAGCTTGGGGCCTCCACCCCAGAAGTTGCTCTTATTTTAAGCAGAAGGCAGAAGCAAGCCCAGGTCTGGGTGGTGAGATGAGGGTTCACACCGGGCCTGCCAGCTGGCTCTGTGGGTTCCTGGGGACACCTGGACCCCCTCCTGGGGGGTCTAAGCCCACTGTCTCCTTCCCTGGGCTCCCTTCCTGCAGCTACAGACTGGGTCCCAGTCTCCCTGGAAGACGCCATTTCTGTGGTGAAGTTCTTCCTTCAAGACGAAATTCTTGCAAAACATGGAGTGGATCCCACCCGAATCTGAGTTTCAGGAGGCAGTTCCAGGGGCGCGTTGGCCACAAAAGTGACACAGCTGGTAGGTCCTCTGTGTTGTGTGTGCTTGTAACTCATGCAACTGTGTAACTCACGACACTAGGGAGCCTTTTAATTTCAGCTGTGATAGCTGCATTAGGCTTATATGTGAAACTGTGAAATGTTGAAATACAAACCCCCAGAACTACCTTCTGTCCCCATGTCATTTTGTCCTAAGGTGACAAGGCTTTAAAGGCATCAGGAGGATGAAATGTAACACTATGGAAGGCTCTAGTGTTCTCACTCATTTTAAGAAAAAACCCACTCATGTCTAGGAACTACCACGTGATATGACAGAGAGTTTGTTTTTCTCCCTGATTGTAAAGTTTGCCAGGAATTTGGGATGCTGGTAACTGATGGGTTAAGCCCTGTGGAGTGTCATGACGTAGCACTTAGGTGGCATGTCATGCTCATATAGAAGCGTCACAACTGAGACAGGAGAGGCAACTGCACTCACGTGAAAATCTTGCTGTGTGTGGTTGACCAACAACTGGCGCTAAGTAATATATTGACAAATAAACTCCATTCAATGCACGCTTCTCAACCTCAAAACCGGCAGAGGAAAATGCACCTAAGTGCTGTTCCTCTTTCCACCGTCGCACAGCCCCTCTGGGTCCTGAGCTTTGGAGACCCGGTGTCTTCTGGGTCATGGACTAAAACTGTCCTTGCCTCGTGGGCAAACCTTCAGCAGTGACAAACCTGAAGCGGGGAGTCCAGAAGAGGTTCCAGCACTGGGGGAGGGCGGGCGACCCAGGAGAGCCTGGCCGGCTGGGAGCAGCGGGAGGGTGGGTTGGGGGTCGGACACTTAGTCACGCTCAGTCCCGGCCTGTGTGGGAGCTCTGCCTGTGCTAGTTCTGGAGATTTTAGCTGTTTGGAGATTATTCCCCGAGCACACTAGTGTGTGTCACCTTTCTCTAGGAGGGTCATTTTGTGTCTTTAGAAACCCCCCCCCCCGTCACTGAACCATGATAAAACTCTTACAAACGCAACATAAATAGCACACCAGCCCTTGACCGTGCTTGCCACACAACCTTGCAGCCAGCCCCACGGGGGATTAGCCTTTAACTCAGTGTTTATAAACCAACTGTTGATGAGACTGAGTAGTATCATCATCAACCAAATCGCTCAGAGGTTAAAACCACGCTGCTTCCATGAGGAGCAGCACAGGGACCTTCCACGTGCAAGCCGAACTGCACCAAGTGTGCGTCGATGGAGTTGGAGGGAATCTCAAGATGAGGAGGCCTGTCCTGAGTCGCATCAGCCCTTCTTATCCAGAGTGACTAAGGGTGTCCTGGAGACAAGATAGCGAGGTACGAACTGAACAATTTCAGTTCTGCACCAACACAAGGGGGAGGTCACGATGTGCTGCGTCTCTCTTTCTGACTGTGCCCGTACTAGCGCCCCAGCCAGCAGAGCCTCTCCTTGCACCCAGGGGCTTGCTAGCTGTGCCTGGGGTGATGCACGCATGTCCACTGTGTTTCCAGGACTCCCGGGCCTCCCCAGGCTCCCTGCCCTGTCCTACCCCTGCTTCTTTGGTCCCCTGCCTTCTGGTTGGTTCGTCCTCTTTGGGTTTGTACGGCACCAGAATAGGGAAACTCGGCAGGGCTTTCTCCGCAGCCAAGGGAATTTACTGCAGGAACTTGCATGGCGTATGTCTGAGACTGCTTTTCAAACACTTTTTTCTGACTACAAAGATGATATGCTGTTATCCTATTTGAAGAATTGAAGGATGAATAATGAAATTATTCTTTCATTTTTATCATTGCTGCAGATACAGGCTATATAAAAAATGTATCTTCCACATATTTTATATATAATCCCATATAGAACATGTAATGTGTATGCTATGTAACATCAATAAATATATAAACGCCAGGCATATGTCTGTAATCCCAGTGGCTTGGGAGGCTGAGGCTGGAGGATCGCAATTTCAAAGCCAAACTCAGTAACTTAGGAAAGCCCTAAGCAACTTAGGGAGACCCAGTCTCCAAATAAAAAATAAGGGCTGGGGATGTGGCTCAGTGGGTAAGGAGCCCTGGGTTCAATCCCCGGCACTCCCCCCCATAATGAAAAATAAATATATGATTTTTTAAAAAATAGCATATAAATAAATATAAAACAAAATAAATATATGCATTTTCCATATAGATAGTGGTAAAATGGAAAGATGATGGATAGGTAGGAAGACAGAAAGAGATGACGTACAGAAAGGCAGGTAGATGTTATGATGGCTCAGTGTCAGGAATGGAGGAATTAAAAATCTCCTGGGAAGAATGAAGAGGGCATCCCTCCATCCAGCCACGGAAGCTGACCTAGGCCTGAGGCCTTTCCCCTGGAGCCGAATCCTAGGTTCAGTCCCAGAGTGCAGGGCCGGAAAGGAGGAAGGAGCCACCTCCCAGCTGAGGGCTCAGGGACGGAGGCCAAATGCACCCAGTTCCACTTCCTCCCTGGTCTTCCAGGTTTCATGACCTAGTACTCTTTCCGTCGCCCTGCAGGACTTTTGTCCTGAAGATGAGTGGTATATCAGGAATATTTCCTTTCATCTGGTACATTTCCTTTTGAGTTGGTTACTATGTGAGTCTTATCATGAGTATTTTTTTTATGATATTTATTCTTTCTTCTCATTTAGCTTAATTTAGGGAAAATGGTTTTTGAACATAGATACCATGTCATCTTCTCTAAGAATCTCATAATTACATTTCCATTTAGTGGTCATATGTGAATGTATGTGTGTACTTGTGTGATTTCTTTACTGATAAAAGTGGAATGCCAACTTTTCACGTCTCCAAAATAGGATATAAATGTTATCAGAATATTCACAACCATATTTATAATCCATTTCATAAATTTGCCTCCTCCTCCTCCAGTTTGAAAATCTTTGACTCATTAATATTTTATTATCTTTTTTTCAGCCACAGAATGATCCAGAATTCAAAGATAAAATTAAGGCCCAAGCCTTAATCTACCCGGGTTTACAGTTGCTGGATACCTTCACGCCCTCTCACCAGGAAAACAAACACGGGCCCATTCTGTCCCCGGACCTGGCGCTCAAACTGGGCTGCCTGTATTTGACGGAAGATAAGGCCCTGCTCCAGGCGATGAGGAGAAACCGGCATGTGCCTCGGGGGTCCAGGCACCTGTTCCGTTGCTAACCCGAGCGTCCTTGCTGGAGAAGTATAAAAGGAACCACACTTACCCTGAGCCAGTTCTTGGAAAGCTGCACTCTTCATATCCAGTGCTGGTGCACAGCAGAGTGTCCCCTCTGTTAGCCAGCGACTACAGCTGCGGAACCTGCCCTTGACCCATACCCTCACGCGTGAGCACGACATCCTGGGAGATGACGGGACCCGGCGTGGCAAGGCTGGCACTCAGGTTACCACGACCACATGGAGGATGGGTTCCACGGGGCCCGTCACTCATGATGTCACTGTTTAATTCACTTTTAGGCTACCGGATCCAGGACAAGGATGTTGGTTGGTCAGAAGAAAATCTGTAAGTCTCAACAGTGCGCATGGCTAGTGAGGCAGGGTTATAATCAGACTGCAGCGTGAAATAGTGTGTTTCCTGGACAGAATGATGAGTTTGGGATAAACCTACGTTGACATTGGAGGACAGGCTCTTATGTGTCTTTCAGCCAACTGGTTAATTTTCCGAATTTTAGATCTTGCTAAAGTGAAGACATTCACCTTATTATTCCCATTAACTATCACTGACGGCTTGATGCACTCTAAGGAGGGACCAAGAGTAGATTACCAGAAAGTGTGGTCAGGTGAGCCCGGCGTGGCGGCTTCCAGGCACTGATAAGGATGGTACTGGCCTGAGAAGGAAGCTTCAGGAAGAAGAACCCCCAAGCCTGAGTGCAGCAGAACATTACATTTTACTGCTGAGATTTTTTCCCCCGATTAGCTATTGCTCATGTGTTAGACAATAACCTGTTAGTTTTTTCCATTCATTTCACACAAAGTCTGCATATTGCTAGGCTTTTTTGCTCGTGGCCAGAAAAGGTTAAAATCTGGGTTGTGAATTATTCCTGCAGCCTAAATGTTTGGAACCTAATCAAACTTTTAGCAGCACAGACACTGAAAGTAGGTAAGTTAACTGCATGGATTGCCATGTGCGGTTAATGAGTCCAGAAAGTTCCTTCACCAACTGTGCATCCCAGTCAGGATTGTTTATTCCATTATTCTGAATTTCTGGAGTGAAGTATCCAACCTCGCAGAGGCTGTGTAACTACCAGGACCTTTAAGTGGAGAATCTTCAGACTCCTTTGCCTTCCTGGGATGACCGGCCTCACACGCCAGCCTCCACAAACGGTGCGATATCACATCCGGCCATGAGAGGGCGCAACGAGCAAGGTCTGCTTTCCTGCTGTCCCTGGGATGCTGTGATTTGCAAGGTGGTGCTTCCTGTTCTGTGCCTTTTCTTAAGGATGAATAAATTTGGTGCTGTGTAAGTTTAATCATATCTTGTGAGTTTTATTGATAACCCAATTCCAAAACACATCATTATTATGTTAAAAAATTGTTTCTTGGTGTATTTTATTTGTACTGGGATTCATCATGCTATATTGTAGCACATCATGCACATAAGTTGATAAGCCTCATTCCCCAGTATTTTTATCATCATTATTACTAATATTGTATTTTCAGCGGCTCAATTATTTTTTCCAATAAACTTTGAGCAGATTTTACTATGTAAGGCTCTTCCCTGGAATGCAAACCCTCAGAAACACATCCAGAAAATGTTGACTAGTAGGTTTTCTTTACTCTCTGTTGCCCCATGATATGTGCAAAGCTACCACAGCCTATGCAGCGACTATTTATTTCATTTAAAAAACAGAAGGGACATTGGTTAGCTCATCTTACACCAGGACTAACAAATTGCTGTTTGCCTGAATTAACTACCAGTCATTTAAGTCACATGAGCAGGTAGTGTGTGCTCAATATTTGCTCTGTAAACATCGCCCCCCCAGGAAGTCTGTAGGCAAATTGCAGCCTTCCTGCATAGGCTTGCCTCTCAATTCACTCACAAAACCCATTGAATAATGTTCTGTGTAATGGTCCAGTTTTCAAAAAACCCTGAGCACGGAGCATGGGTGAGATCACTGAGGCACTTTCCAGTTCATAAAGAAAACATTTTGAAGTAGATTCTTTAAATATTAAATGTTCACAGAAAGTCAAAAGAAAAACAAGTATGCTGGAATTAAATGTGAATTATAGTAATTCGGTCACCACTCAGATGATTGATATTTCTAGTAGTGAACATCAATTATCTTATTTAACATTTCTATAGAGACATCAAATGTTGATATGTTTAATGTTGACAGTAGCAGAGATGTTTGCAAAGGTGTAAGATTATTTGTCGATTTCATAAAAGAGGGAGTAGTTAACTCTCTTGAGATATAAAGGGGTCACAAAGAACCCTACATGGAGAAAATAGAAACCCCAGGAGTGTACTAAGCACTAAAGTGATTGATAACTTGATTAATGGCCTGTTTAAAAAGGTAACAGAAGTAGATAAGTTTATAGTCAATTTTATCTCATTTAAAATCAGTATATGCAAGTGTTCATGAAAGAATTTTGAGTTGATAAGTTAAAAAGACTATACAATTTATTGTATGAATTCAGTATAAGTTACCAAGTTATAATAAAGATAATGACAAAGAAGTTCTATTATAAATACAGATAAAAAATTCTACATAAAATATTATCAAAGAGAAAACAACAATAAACTAAAAGAATGTCACTGTGTGACTGAGCACGTCTTATTCCAGAAATGCCAGGGTCTCTCAACCAGGGAATGTATCCAAACACTTAAAAAAGGAATAGAGAAAGGCATTATATGTATCATGCACCACCCCATCCACACTCGTGTATGAGGGACTCAAACCAGTCCTGCCTGGTTTGCAAGGTTATTGGAAGGTCACATACTGAGCCCTTCAGAGGTGCTGGGGAAACTGTAGCTGCTGATCACATGGGAGGGCCGTTCAAGGTGGCTTCAAATGGCCTGGGCCAAGTTAAGAATGGGCCTCCTGAGGAACAGGGAAGGAAGTCACTGCCTGGTCCCCATAGAGGGAAGGAGACGGCCACCAGCGCTGGCCCTAGCGAGGGTCACGGGCTGGTCTGCAGCGCCCTGGCTGAGAAGTGCTTCCAGGGAAGTGTCTGATCTGTCAAGAACCCCTCACACCTGACAGTCCTTAGGAGAGGAAGCAGATGCCCTGAGGGGAGCCACGTTAGATTCTTCACGTAATTTGGGAGTGCTTCGCCTAAGACTAACCTGGCCTTAGATCCTCAAAACTGAAGAGCTACCGTCGCTTATGATCGACTGAACTGCTGATCCCCCAAGGCAGGAGTGTGGGCTTGGAGGGAGGCCAGTGTGATCATGTCGTCCACGTCCATTCCACTGATGGGAAGTAGCTGTAGATCTTCCAGGCGCGTAGGAAGAACGTGACAGTCTTCTTCCATTTCTGGCGATTGGAGGGCAGAGGATCGGGAGGCAGCTGACCTGTGGCCTGATGCAGCTCAGGCTCACTGGCAGAGCCGGAGAAGCAGCAGCCAAGGTCCCAGCAGCGCATCCTGGGAAGAAGGTCCACCAGCGATGAAGCAGCCTGATCGCCAGCTCCTCCCAGCAGTTCTGGACACTCTTCACATTTCCACCATCTGCTCTCTGGCTCCAAGCTTCCCTTCTGGTCAGCAAAGGGTGACAGTTTTCTGTTCCCACATGACGTTGGTCCTGTCACCTGGCCACTCAGGGCCTTTCCCTGCTTCTCCATCACCCTTCAAGATTCCGGGCTACATTCACCTCCTGCAATACAGAATAGAGAAGCTGCTGTCCAGAACCCCAGGTCCACAGTCTGTCACAGACCTCGGCTTCTGGTGGTCAGTCTGACGGTCTGCAGACACTTCAGAACCTGGCGCATCAGGACTCTTGACGTGTAGGTGTGAAATCGGGCCCATCAGTACGTGGCCGTGACTCTCCTTCTTTTCTGAACTCCCTACGTTCTTCACTTAGATAACTCTGGGCAACCCTCATGATTTTTCTTGCTTGGTAACTATGCCTGTAATGGACCTTTCTACTCGCTGTGAATTCCACGAACTCTCACAGCGTCTGAGTCACTACTATGTCCCTCACTGGCTCTATCGTTGTAGAATTTTCTAAAAATATTGCTTAAAAAACATGAATTAAGTTCTTTATATATCCTGGAGATTAGTGCTCTGTCTGAGGTGCAGGTGGCAAAGATCTTCTCCCAATCCATAGGGTTTCTCTTCATGTTCCTTATTGTTTCCTTTGCTGTGAAGGTTTTTAGTTTGATTCCATCCCATTTATTGTTACTTGATTTTACTTCTTGTGTTTTAGGAGTCTTGTTGAGGAATTTGGTTCCTAAGCCAACATGGTAGAGATTTGGGCCTACCTTTTCTGCTCTTTGGCACAGAATCTCTGGTCTAATGCCAAGGGCCTTGATCCACTGTGAGTTGAGTTTTGTGCAGGCTGGAGACAGGGATTCACTTCATTCTGCTACATATGGATTTCTAGTATTCCCAGTACCATTTGTTGAAGAGGCTCTTTTCTCCAATGTATGTGTTTAGCGCCTTTGTTTAGGAGGACATAACTGTATTTATGGGATTTATTTGTGTCTTCTATTCTGTACCATTGGTCTATGGGTCTGTTTTGTTGCCAATACCATTCCATTTTTGTTACCTTAGCTCTGTAATATGATTTAAATTCTGGTATTGTGATGCCTCCTGCTTCACTTTTCTTGCTAAGGATTGCTTTGGCTATTCTGGGTCTCTTATTCTTCCAAATAAATTTCATGACCAGTTTTTCTATTTCTATGAAGAATGTCACTGGGATATTAATAGGAATTGCATTGACTCTGTATAGCACTTTTGGTACTATGGTCATTTTGACAATATTAATTCTGCCTATCCAAGAGCATGGAGCTCTTTCCATCTTCTAAAGTCTTCTTCAATTTCTTTCTCTAGTTTTCTATAGTTTTCATTGTAGAGATCTTTCACCTCTTTTGTTAAATTGATTCCCAAAATTTTTTTGAGACTTTTGTGAATGGGGTAATTATCCTAATTTCTCCTTTAGTAGGGTCATTGCTGATATACAAAGAACCAAAAAAACTTAACACCAAATAAATAATAAAATCAATAAATGGGTTAAGGAACTGAACAGACACTACACAGAAAAAATACAATTGGTCAACATATATGTGAAAAAATGCTCAACATCTCTAGCAATTAGAGAAATGCAAATCAAAACCACACTGAGATTTCATCTCACTCCAGTCAGAATGGCAGTTATCAAGACTACAAGCAACAATAAATGTTGGCCAGGATGTGGAGGAAGGTACACTCATACTTTGATGGTGGGAATGCAAGAACCTTTCTGGAAAGCAGTATGGAGATTCCTTGGAAAATCTGGAATGGAAAGACCATTTGACCCAGTTATCCCACGCCTCAGTTTATACCCAAAGGACTTAAAATCTGCTTACTACAGTGACACAGCCATACCGATGTTTATATCAGCTCAATTCACCATAACTAAACTATGGAACAACCTAGGTGCCCTTCCAAAGAAAAATGAATAAGGAAAATGTGGTATATACCTATATATATGATAGACTATTACTGAGACATAAGAAGAAATGAAACTATGGCATTTGCTGGTAAATGAATGGAACTGGAGACAATCAAGAAAAGTGAAATAAGCCAATCCTAAAAAACAACAAAGACCAAATGTTTTCTCCGTTATGCAGGCGTTAATTCACAGGACAGGGGCGGGGTTCAGTTAGGGAAGAACAGAAGGGCTTTGAATTAGACAAAGGGGCTGAAGGGAAGGGAGTGGGAACGGAAATGACGTCAGCGTCTGCAGAGCTCGGGTCTGCTGGCTGTCCGTGGGGTCTGTCTGTCTGGGCTGGGCATTTCTGTTGGAGCCACTCCGTTTCTGGACAGTGGCCACAGAAGCATGGGACGCAGCAGAGTTGCCAAAGGCTCTTCCAACCTGGCTGCAGTCTGGGGGTTGCCCATGGAGGAACGTTGGGAGGAGAGGTTGGGCACAGGGTCATGCTGGGAGGCCAGGCTGGGAGCAGGTGTGTCCACGTGGAGGACGCGGAGGGGGTGGCAGGCCTGCTGGCTCCTCCAGCAGCCTCCTGCTGGGACTGCTTAGCCTCCCGGGGCTGCTGCTGCTCACAGGGCAAGGGAAGGGCAGACCTGGGAGGATCGGCAGGGCCTGGGGTGCGCAGGCCTCCCCTGAGTTCTCTGGCGCCTGAGGCAGTGGCCATCGCGTGGTTGAAGTTTCTACTCTGCATGGACACCCAGGTATATAGGGGGTAACCCATGTTCATAATAGCGGGATCTGGGAGTTTGGGGATTGCTCACTAGGAGGACTGGGTGAAGCTTCTTCGCCTTGTTCAGCCGTGGGTGCCCCATTACCTGCTCTGTGGTGGGCCTCTGCCTGGGCTCCAGCGTGAGTACCTCATGGAGGAGGCTGAGCTCGCTGGGAGGCAGGCAGGGAAGGTCGCAAGTTCCCTGCTTGGTCGCCTTCTTCACCTGCCTGTGGCCACTGACCACAAAGGGCCTCGCCTGTGAGCACAGCTTAAGAACCACACCCAGGCTCCAGACCTCTGCAGGGGCCTCGAATTCCTTCCCATGGACGGTTTCAGGGGTGCCATAGAGGGGAGCGCCCCAGAACCTCTTCAGCTTCTTCTCAGCTGTGACTGGCGCTCAGGCCAAAGTGGAGGAGTTTCACGTTGTCTCTGGCATCCACCGCGACGCTCCCCGCTTCCAGTCCAGGTGCACGGTTCCCTTCAGGTGGCGGTACTGCACCGTCCGCAGATCATGCTGGGGAAGCTCTTAGTGTGCACCCCATCCCTGGGGCTGGGGCCTCCTGGCTTCCTGGCCTAACCAGCTCTCAATCCCCTCACACTGAAGCTGAATCGTCAACAGGGTTTTGGAGTGAAACGCACATTGAAACCACAGCATGCGATACACCAGAGCCCAGGCAGCTGGTCCCCATGAGAAGGGCCCTGTGTGAGGGGAGTCCTTCAGGTCGCACTGAAGGACATTAGGTGGGAATCAGATCTTGACGAAGACAGCAAGTCCTGTGGGAAAGCAAATTCATGACGATCATGACAGCGGGGCTACTTCTGTTTTCTACAAGATGCAAGCGAATAACGTATCAGAACACCCCAATTGTATTCATGGTATTGAATAAATAACATTCCATAACTCTGTCACATAAGTAACCGAGCGGGGAGACCCAGAGGTACAGGGCCGTGTCTGTACACTACTGAAGTCACGCTGCTGCAGATTCACACCAGCGCGGCATCTCTTCCTCACGGTGAGTGGAACCCCCATGGAAATGCTTGCAGAGGATACCCAAAATGAGGTGAGGGAATTAAAATATGTCACTGCAGTCATCAACTAAGCAAGAGGGAAGATAACCAAACCATGAAGCCAGTCACGTCGCATCTAAGCTGGTGCTGCTGTCCTGATGAGGACACAAGCCCTGCCCAACCAGGGCCCTGCCTGGATCTCCAGAGAGAGGGAGACCCCTCAGGAAGGGGAGGACCCAGAGCTGGTGCCCTGGGAATGGGGTGTCTTTCCCCTTAAGGATTTTAGGTTTCCTTTCTTCTCGAGCCTACCTGACCAAAAGGTAGGGAAAGACCAGAAGGCAGGAGAAGAGCCATCCCTGGGGTGATTGCTTGTGTTGAAAAGTGTGATCCTTCCCCTCCCTGGAGGGGTTAGCAACCCGGGGAGGGGGAAGTGCTATCTACTTATTTCTTTTCTTTGATAATCAGCTATCTGTCTTTTGCCCCTGTCTCAGGTGGTTGGCAGGCTGGCTGACTGGAGGGAGGGGAGGATGTAAAGTTTCTAGAAAAGTGCCTGAGACATATAATAAATTATAACTGCATATTTCTGTTGACTGAGAGCATATAAATACCTTATTTTCATATACTAAAACATTTGTGTCTAAAAATTTCCACTCATTTAACCTATTTTAATCCTATACACGGAATACTGTTTTACTCAAGATAGGAAAACATACACAGTGTTTGTGCAGAGAATCAAAGTGCAAATGCATTCTGCATAAAACCTTTGTAACCTTATGTTACAAAGCTAAGCCTTAAACCTTAAAAAAAAAATCCTTTGGCATAAAGTGGAATAAGCAGACAAGCATTTTTCCCTCAAGGACATTAGCTCTGCATCTCTGCGAGTGGGAGGGGCTTCCACTATCAAAATCTGTTCTGGAAACTACTGCTGAATAACAAACTGCTTCAAAACATAGTAGAAAAAAGTATTGATTGGATTATGGTTGTGGGTTCTGTTGGGTCAGAAATTAGGGCAGATACTGGGGTGGGCTGGATGGCTCACCTCTGCTTCATGTCCTCTGGTATCTCATCTAGCAAGATTCAGAGACCAGAGGGGGACTTGGCAGCTGGGGACTGGAATCACTGGGCGTCTCCTTCACCTGTCTGGCACCTGGCTGAGACGTGCAGGCTGAGCTCAGCAGGACTGTCAATCAGAGTGCAAGTCCTCTTCATGCAGCTGTGCTCCCCCCGGCCACAGCAGCCCAGGGCAGTTGAGCACATGACTTGACAGCCGTGCTCCAGGATAAGGCTGCAGTGGGCAAGGCAGACGCCTCCTTGCCTGTTAGTGCTGACAGCCTTGGCGGCCAGGTAGCATCACCTCGGTCCTATTGCACGTTTGAAGTGGTTCCCGGCCTACCTAGGTTTCCAGGTTGAGACATAAACCTCACCTTGATGGGAGACAAGCAAGAGTTCTCCAGGCGTGTTCACACCCCTCAACCCGAGAGTTAGAAACCCGAGCCTGGAGTCCTAGGAGGGCCGGCCTATCTTAGTTCCTTTCCTCACCCCTTGGGCCTCATTTTCACTGACTTATTCACTTTTTGTGAGAACTCACGTCTCCACCTCCCCATCCATCATGGGAATGGAATGTGCTGGCAACATGGTGGCGGGAAAACTCTACCGCCTTTCCTGAATCCAGCGCTGGTCACAGATAAAGCCAATTTTGAGAGAGGAACCTTTGGTACTGGCTGATCAGTGGCAGGGAACCTGCCTAATGTTCTAAACGTTAACAGGACCCATGCTCTGTTCAGGGCAAAGCAGCTGGGCACAGAATAACAGGCCGCAGCTGGGCAAGCATGCTGAGGGCAGCAACCACACCAAACTCCCAGCTGCCCCGTGGCGTTCCTTCTCCTGAGGACCTTGCCCACTGGCCTTAAGCTTCTTCCAGAGCAGTTTTCTGGAAAGACCTAGAGTCAGGGAAAGAGCAGCAGGTTCCTGTGGATTCAGATTGTTTGAGACACATTGTTGGGGGCTGAAGGACTCCTGTGAGAGACTCTTCCTTAGCCTCATCAGGGGTCTTTAGAAATAATGTGGATGGGTGCCAGGACCTTGGGTCAGGGCACAGAGATGGTGGGACTTGAGACTCACTGGACCCAGAGGTGAAGAGGTCCCAAGCCAGGATTCTGCTGACACCCTACATCCTGTCCAGCAGGACATCAAAGCAACTCAGAGTGGCCTTAGCAGCAGAGGTGTGTCCTGGTTCAGCGGGGGTACTCCTGGAACTGTGTCAGAGGTGGCATCTTGCCTGCCCTACCAGAAGCTGAGGTGCCTGAGGGTCCTGCAGGCTGTCATCTGTGGCCAGTGGCCCTGTCTGCGCTTACCTGGATTCACATCACCTTGCCCACTGGCTCCAAATGCAGTCTTCCTTTGTGTGCATTGCTCCAGATAGTGCAGGACCTTTAGCTAAGCTTCATAATTATCACTCTACCTTTATTGAGCCCTTATTATGCTTTACATATTAAAATGATGTTCATTCTCTGTCTTCAACATAACCATCTTGAACTTAAGTATCAAGTATCCCAAACATCACTGGTGCTAAATCTTTATTGGTTTTACATAGTGACAGACAAGTTTAGAAAATGCTGAGAATCTACACACTAATATAAATGGTAATTCTCCAAGAAAGGTGCCCATGTAATAGACTTTTCCAACCTACTTATTCATAGAGCAACTTGGAGTAACTGGATATTTTAAGGAACGCAGAATTGAAGCTTGAGCAGATGGTATATAAATGAATCAACAGAAAATGTGGTGTCCTAACCTTAGAAGATTTGCAAGTAGGCAGAGCTTAAGGCAGCAGTGGAGCTCATGCCCGTGTCTTTGAAAACAGACACTCAGGATATGCAGGGGACGGCAGGCAGTGACGCTGAAGGTAGCTCTGGCTTATTCTTAGAGGAGTGGCATCTACGTTACAACTCTACAAAGGAGGCTGTGAAAGTCTTGATTCACTCCATCAACGTGTGCTGGGTAACATCGGGATGAAGGTGAACGGTTGGTTCCCTTTGCTGTCTGTCGTGCGTGATGAATTCCTGATGACTGAAACCCCCCTCTTTCTTCCCAGGAGTTCCTGGTAGTTCCCTGTTCACACACACACACACACACACACACACACACACACACACCATGTGATGGAGACAATTCGACAGGCAGAGGTGTCAAAGTGAACTTTAGACTCTCTAATTTGTAAAGTCTGCTCCTCGGACACCAAAATACAAATCAAACAGCAACGTGGCAATACTGTGATTGGGAACAGTGAAGCCAGAATTAAGGACAGGCAGTTAGTGTAGAAATAGGGGATCGGGTCAAATCGAGGAAATGAAGCCATGAAGTCACCTGCCTCTGGAAGTTGGAGACTGCCCCTGGGAGAATGGAATGTCGAGGATCTTGGAGCCCACTGATTACCAAATTTACCTGCCTTTATCAAGAAATGCAAACAAGGAGCTGCTAATTAATGCCCCCTGGGCCCTTGCCTGCCTGAATCACCTTGGCCCTCCCCCTGCCCCTGGCTTCTCACTTTATGCAAAACCAGGCCTAGTCACTAGGCAGGAGGGAGAGATAAGCGGGGAGAGAACTGGAGAACAAAAGAGAATTTAACCTATAAAACATGTAGGGTGCGCTCACTTCTTGGGACTTTAGAAGGGACTTTAGCCCTGGCCCCCTTCTTCCTGCTGGGAGAAGTCTGTATTATTACCTTTAAATAAAACCTGCTTCATATGCTTGCCTTGGCTGCTTCTCTAGTGTTCAGTCTTCAACATTAGAGGGAGCAGAACTCGTCACCAGTAAATGGCAGTATCAACAGTACACATCCTTAGAGAGGAGCTCTTTCCAATGACCATGCCCTCTACTCAGCCCAGATCCGCCCTGCTCCCTCTGGTACTGTGAAAGCCCTTTTGCCTATGGATTCCTTCACTGGAGCAGGAAAGAATGTCTGCCTGCAAAACTCTACAGCCCACCATGGCTGCAGGGTGTTCAGCCAATGGGGTTATGTAACAAAAGATGATTCACATTACTGTCATTGTCAGGGTCTCAATAAAGTAAAAAGATGAAAAGCTATTGCTGCCTAATGTTAGGGTTTTTTTTATTTCATAAAACAGTTTGTAAGTGAAATTAGTATTCAATGAACCACTGAGAGGCAGTGTAGTCCCCAAAATTATTTTTTCTTCCCAGGGAAAAATAAAGGTCCTCTGAATGCAGAGCAAACCAATATTACTGTCAGATATTTTAGTGTCCACAAAGCATGAAAAAATTTCAATCTGCCATTTCTCATTCTCCTTATTGGCTCCAGCAATACAACCAGAAACTGGCCATGGACATGGAAAACTGTGTGGTGAAGGGAAAAAAATGGTTTCACAGCAAAACCATGCCGTGGCTATTTATTACCACCAGGAATAGAGATGGAATGGATCTAACTCTCATTATGGATCTTATTTTCAACAAGCAACTTTACTGAAACAAATTTGATGGGAGAATCTGACAATGAGGATTACATGATCCCTGTGAAGGTGTCAGACAGGTTTGCGCTACACAGACAGACGCTTTGGTGAACCAGCAGGGAGAACTGGTGGCCTCTGGCATCTGCAGGTAGTGCAAGCCCCTCTGCGAGGCCTGGGAAAGGAAGCTCAGAGGAGGAGGAGGAAGAAGTCACTTAAACAAAACCCCCCAAAATAAACAAGAAGCATTACCAGATCAATCGCACGTGGTCACCTTGCGGTGGGAAAACAAGTTTGCTCTCTGGTCTTCCTACCCGTCAGGGTCCACGGTCACTACCTGTCTCTCACCAGGACTTCAGAAGCCAGGGAGGCAGGGACTCCAGGCTCCACCTCCTGAGGGCCATGCTCTGCAGCGTGTCTTGGCTTCCTGAAGTGCCCTTCCAGCCTCCTGTGAGGTGCTCCGTGGAAACCACAGCGCAGCCATGTCTGTCCCCACTGGGAGAAAACCCTTCCAGAGGGGAGACTCACCACGCAGACTGGCCCAGCCAGTTTCTGATCCCGTGTTAACCATGCGCTGCCTTGCTTATTGGGCAGGTTTTGCGTGATTTAATATGGTTATTTTACTTGATACTTGTTAACAAAACTAGCTCCATCTGAAACTGCAGCTGGGCCTCTCGCTCCTCCCGGGAGCCTGTGCGAAGCGCCCGGGACAGTGTTAATCAGTGCTACTCACCAGAAGGGCTTTTGTTGCCCTTCCACATTCCAGAGCCAGGCTAGAGAAAACGTCCCCTGCGTTCTGCCTGAAGTACAAGTAAAAACAGAGACACGGCTCTGCCTCTAAGATCCCTCTGTGCGGCATTACCCGGAGAAAACGAGGCTTCCCTGGCCGGGTAAGTCGGGGCACCCACCAACCCCAGCAGCACCGGGAGCCTGGGGGCACCACTGCTGCCCAGGGACTCCCCTCACTCCCCAGGGCTGGGCTTTGCATGCCCGTCAGCCAGGGGATCTTTACCCGTGGCGATTCTGGAACTTCCACGGTTACAAATTCCTGCTGTCCGATTGATCCCATAAGGAGCAGGGCTCTCTGCCCAAGCCAGGCGAGCAGCCACAGGGTAGGAACAGGAAAGGACATTGAAAGGCACGTGCCTCCTATTTAACGTCGTCCTGAAGGTTTTGCCATGGCCACCCAAAATGTGCCTGATTTTTATGAAATCGTTTTTCTTGAATTCTTAGTGACCTATGAGTTTATTTAGGGTGTTAAGGTCGTGAGGACTCCCGGACTCCGAGCAGCTAGTGGAACGTGAGTCCCCGTTTGCGAAGGGGTGTTCTGCAGAGTGGATGGAGTCAAGAGGAGGGGCGGACCTTCTTAAGGCCCCACTAAAAGTCAGACGCTGGTCAGGGCCGCTCTTCTGCTCAGTGTCCCTGATGGGAGCTGGGCCCTCACTGATCCCCTCATGATCATCTGGGTGGGCACCCAGCCCGCAGCCTCCACCGAGGGCGTCCGCACACAGGCGGGGGAAGCGGCACGGCCTCGTCCAGACGAGCCACGGGCATGCCTGCGGGTGCAGCCTGCGCTGAGGCCGTCGTGGTGGGGCTTCTTCCAGAACACTCCATAGCTCCCGCGGGCGCTGAGGCAAGCGCGAAGACCAGCAGAGACCGCAGTAGATCACAGGACGAAGACGACTGGTCACTTCATGATACCAGCGAGCAGATCAGAATGGAGAAGAGCAAGGCCTGCCCTGACGTGCCCTACGAGTTAACCGACGGCCTTGAGAACAAGGGTGTGTCGCCGCGCGGAGACGCGGCAGCCGCGGTCCTCACCCTCAGCGCACCCGGACTGCTGCTGTCACGCTGGCACGCCCGCCCCCGCTTGGAGACCAACTCCCTTCCGACGGGCACAGGCACTGTCGTGGCTTCGACGTGACCTCCACGGGGTCACGCACCCCAAAACGCCGAGCCACGAAGCACGTTCGCCTTGGATAGCAGCTTCTCTGTTTGATCTCAGCCTCCACAGGTGGACAGTTTGACGGTGGTGTTAAGCTCACTAAAATCAGGGCGCAAGCACCCACGCAGATGCAGTTATTCTCAGTGTCCTTTGATTTGATTTGTCAATGGAACCATTGGTGCCGTCTCAGAGTCCTCTGCGTGTAAAGAACATCTGGACAGCTTTCTCATTCCGATTTTGGAGGCTGAATTTGCCACTCGAAAGGAGACAATATATGCCAGAAGATTTTTAAAGATAATAAATGGCTCCAGGAAATGACTATGATTTTAATTTAGCCTAAAAATAGACTGCAACCAATAAGGACAAATATTAGGAATTTTGTTTTCCCAGACTTAAAATTTTGGTAGAAATTGATTGAAAGGCATGAAAAAGGGCTCACAAATATTAAAAGGCTCTTGAGTGAGACTGTTTTAGTGATAATAAAATCTTTAGCTGTTCAAAAATAAAATCCACATTGCTTCTTGGCTTTTTCCCTTTTTAAATATTTGTTGTCAGAAGAATATATTCAAAGATCAATTTTGTTTTCAGCTACTGGTTTTCTTCTACCATCTCTCAGCTCCCGCTGTTGAATGATTTTTAAATTGTGACACTTATTTTTAGACAGACACCAATTCACGTAGAGTTAAAGGATAATTTTAAGTGATCTCTGGTTGCAAATCACTTTCCCCCTCTGTGGTAAGACCATAGGGTTGGTCAAAATGGCCAAGACGGGGCCCGTCTCTCTTCTAGCCTAAGATCAAGAAAAGAAAGAGCAATCCAGGGGCCCCAGTGTAATTTCTTGTCCTGAAGGATGGAACGCTTAAGTTCCTCAGTGAAACATGACTCCTCTTTCCAAAATGAGTACAAACAGGACACGTTCCTGCTAGAGTTTGCATCTGGAATGTCCCCCAAAGTCCTGTGTTCAAGCTTGGTCCCACGTGGTGCTGTTGAGCGTTGGTGGAACTGTAGAAAATGGGACCTTCTGAGAGGCTTCTGGTCATGGGGGGGCGGGGCATGCCCTTCCATGGTCCCCCAGGATCTTCCCTTCTTTTTCCTCTCACATCCCAGTCTTGAGGTGAACACTTTCCTCTACCCAGTGCTCTCTGCCATGTTCTGCTACCTTTCCACAGGCCCAAGAATGATAGGGCAAATCAACCAAGAACCTCCAAAATTGTGAACTAAAATAAACCTTTCTTCTTTTTAATTTGATTTCTCAGGTATTTTGTTACAGTAATTGAAGTTGACTAACACAGCACTAATTGAACTGATGAGAAAAACCATGGCTTAAAGAAGATAAGTGCAATTTAGGCAAAATTTATTAAATATCCATCCTGTTTGAAGATGGTGAGAGTCAGAAGTTACATGCAAGACCCTTGTTATAGCCCATTATTTAAGAAGCTGACAGTTAAGAAATGAGTGTTCTGTTCCAATGTCTCTGGGTTAAGATCAAGAAATTCATTGGATACAATGCTTAATTAAGTACCAAATCACATAAAGGTTATGATCTTTAGAATTATAAGAGATAGAACAACCTAAAACTGGTAAATAAGTTTAAGAAGGATTAAATGAACACTAAAAGTGGAAGTTTCAAGCTTGCTATTTTCAGACTGTATACTTTGTTGATTAGCCTTACTTTCTATTAAAAATGTCCCTTCCACAATGCTACTGTTGAGGTTTTAAAGAAGAAGTTGTGACTTTGGTGTTTGATGCAATGGGCATGCCCCGTACATTTACACTCCTACCCATCTGCAACACCACCATATATTTTTTTCTATAGAAAATATTCTTGGGAGTTTCAATAAGTCATTCAAAGTATGACAAGTTGTGTCAGAAATTTAAAATGTACACACCACCAGTTTATGATAATTTTTAGGATATTAATAACATTTCATTTGGGGGAGGGGGGAAAGAAGGGTCTTAGCCACAGATTTGCTGAAAAGATTGTTATTCTATGAAGAACTCCATTTAATGTGGCTTGTTTCAATAGAAAATCTTTAAATGAGACCAACATATTAAAAGGGTTACTTGAAAAGTTTTAAAGAAAAAAAGAATGGTTTTCTCTTTTTTAAAAAAATCTGTTATTAATTACCAGAATAGGACTTGCACAAATGGAAACAAATGGCTTCGTTTCATAAACCATCCCTTCAAATAACACACAATTCCAAAAGAGAAAAATAAACCCAGATGACACACATCATGTACTCGATGCAGGCCTGGGCCAAAATATCTTTCATCCAAAGAAGTGTTTTGCATATAGAAGTGTAATCCATCCACCAAGAAGAAGAGGATAGCCTACCTGGGTTAAGTTCGTTCAGTTGTATTTGTATGCTAAATCATTTATAAATAGTGTTTTCAAAGACTATAGCTGTTTTGAGACACCTCTAAATCAGAGGTACTAAAGACAGTGTTTTAGTCAGCTTTTTCACTGCTGTGACCAAAAGCCTTGACAAGAACGATTTTAGAGGAGGAAGTTTGTTGTGGACTCACAGTTTCTAATGTCTTGGTCCGCAGACAGCAGGCTCCATCCCTCGGGACTCCAGGTGAGGCCGAGCATCGTGTGGAGGAGTGTGGTGGAGGGAGGCGGCTTGAGACAGGATGACCAGGAAGCAGAGGGAGACTAAGCTCAGCTCACAAAACATAAACCTCAAAGTCACGTCCCCAGGGACCCATCTCCCCCAGCCACACCTACCTGCCTATGGTCACCACCTCGTCACCCCGGATCGGGGGCTCATTCACTGAGTGTTAAGGCTCTCCTAACCCAATCGCTTCACCTCTAAACCTTCTTGCCTTGTCTCACATATGAGCTTTTGGGGGCACCTCACATCCAAACACATGGACAGAGGGGAGGCACAGCAGGAGAGCTTTGGAAGGCACAGTCTAACGCCCAGCGGTGGATGAGCTCGCCGCAGAGCGCCTGCCCCTCCAGCCGTCCTAGTGCAGCGTCACACGATGCTGGGCGACAGTACACGTTCTGAGAAAGGTGCTGGGCACTTCCTCCCTGGGGGAGCATCATATATTGTTCAACACTGACGAAGACGGCTGCCACGTCCGCGGGAGGTAGTGCTGTGGGACCGCCACTCTGCATGTGGCCGAAGCTGACCAGCGGCATCAAGGGACGCAGGTTGTGCCAGTGGTAGCGTTCTGAACTGTGATCTAAGTACAAGCAGTTTGGCTGAACTCCCTGCTAGCGTCCACCTGCATGATTTTAGACTTTCAGAGTAGACTTAGTTGGGAAAACCTTGACAAGAGGTTTTTGAGACCATGAGTAAGAACAGGAGGCCAGAGGAGGCCAGAAGATCTTCACCATGGAAAATAAATTGCACTTGTCTGCACTCCTCACAAAAATAAGGAAGATATGAAAGCACAGTAAGCGGAGATGCATTTACAAAGCCATAAAGTGCTCAATTTGTAATATAACATGTGGCCTCACACATAACATTGTCTAGCTTGTCATCTAGAACAGCCTGGATGTGTCTCTAATAACCGACCTACGAACAAGGAACATTCCAGCAAGAGCAAAGAGCAAAAGCCAGACGATTCCACCCTCCAAGGAAAACACACAGCTGAGCAGCCTGGGCAGAGACCACCTGGAGCTCAGCAGATGCTTAATCCAGCTGCCCATCTGCAGACACGCAGGCAAGGACAGGTGGAGTCCACAGTGGGGGCAGGGAGCAGATGGACACAGCAAAGCAGACATGAGCCACCAGGAGGACAGCGCCATGTACCATAGCGTGGGAAGAGTGGCACACTTAGGGTTGAACTCAACAACAACAAAAAAAAACAATTCAAAAACATGTTCTCTGGAAACTACAAAAGCACAGTCTAACACTAGGTTACAGTAAGAGAACACCCAAGCTACAGGTGCGGCTGCAGGGCACCCACAAAACCACGGCCACCAAAGTGTTCAGTGACACAGGAAATAGGCTAAAAAGGAGAGAGAAAGTAACACGGACAAACCCAGCTCTGCAGATGAAAGCACAGGTGCACGTGCTGAGGCTGCTGAGAGACTGGTGACGTTTACCTTTGCATGACTGGCAGATACCCAGGTGGTCATCGTACTGTGAAATCATACCAACCCTAAAGTTTAGGAAAATGGACTTGAGAAAGCAAAGAGCCCATTAAAATAACCTGCTACTTCAAAAACAAGTGTATTTTTTCATAGAATTTGCTTAACCAATGTTTACTTGATCAATTGAGGAATTGCATAGGCATTTTTCCAAGTTAATCTGCTCAAGTTTATGCCCAGAGTGACCTTAAGTTTATAATTTTGGAAAACATGGAGAAGCAAACCTTCCTTTCCAAATGTGATTATTAAGAATGTGCATGATTCCTAGGTGTAACTCCAGAATTGATCAGATAGGCAGAATTCCATTTTTGGGCAATTACATTCGATTTAAGAGAAATCAAATCTGAATGTTACTGACTCATTTACACGTACCTCATCAAATTACAGTGTCCACTTTTTTAAAGAGATTTGGTAACTTAGAAGCAGTTAAGTCTCTTCTCAGAACTGACATCTCAAACTACCACTCCACTTGCTGGGTCTCAGTCCCAAAGGATTCCATTTATGGCTGGGAAATCCCCTCTCAGAGCACAATTTTTATTATTAATCTTATTTATTTCAATAAAAAGGAAAGTCGAGATTGGTGAACGAAGTGGTAGAGCCGCTAGCTATGTAGAGATACATATTGTAAATGATAAATAGAAAGCAACTGTGTTGGATGGATCTATGGGAGTTTGAGAAGAGATATATTTTTAGTTCTATGGTTTTCCAATATTTTGAAAAGAGATGACGGACCCAAACAAGTCTGTAAAACTGAGTACTGTTTAAATGCTTACAGTTAACACAAAAATGTTTACCATGTTAGTGCTACTCCTAGGTAGGAGACCAGGGAAGTACTGACTCAGCGCTCTGGAGGGTGCTGTGGTCCATTAAGAACCCAGGGCTGATGGAGGGTGGCTTCCTTTTCCTGGGAGATGAGAGAATCCTGAAGGGAGCCCCGAATCAGCCCACCTCAGAGGATGCCGTGGAACTCTAGAGACAAGCCACCAGGCTCACGCGGGCCGCCCCTGCAGGACCAGGCTCACTTCCAAGCACAGGCTGTGTCCGTAACACACTGCTGCTGCGCACACTTTTTATCATTTAAAGCACTTTACGAACATGTCTTAATGAATTCATTACCCTGGAGCCAGTTCAGAACCCTGCGATGAGTGACGAAAGAGCCAGAAGAACTGATTTAGGATGCAAGGTTAGGAACGGGACAGGATCGGCACCTTGGCTAAAGCAGGGTCCTCAGGCAGATGTGAGAAGCTCTGAGTCTGGTTTCACACTGTCTGAATACTCCGGAGTTGCGCGCACTACCTAACCACATGTAAACTTAACTTGCGTGCAAAACCCTGAGACACAGCACCAGACTGAGAGAAGGCTCGGTCCTCAGTGTTGCACATTTAGCTCAGGTGCTGAAGAAGGCTCTCAGGTACTGAGCTTCCCTGCCCCACAGGACACTGGGTGTCTCTTAGACTCTCCTAGTCAGCCCTGCTCCCTGCCAAGGACAGAAGGTAATGTGGAGTCCTGGCTTCCAGAGGCCCCAGAATGGAGCAAGAAGGAAGTGAGAGTGGGCGCTGCAGTGGGGTCCTGGTGCCTTCCCCCGCCCCCAGATCCCCAGGAAATCCCATGCAGGAAGGGCCAAGGGAAAACCCTACACAAAAGATGCCCCCAGGCTCCGTAAATCCAGATGCAGGAAGGGTGCACCAAGGGACATGCATTCTGTTGAATTCCGCGTTTCAGTGCAGATGCGCCACCTCAAGGAGAACTTACTTTACATAAAAATTGCAGAGATACAAAAAACCAAATGCATTATTTTGAAATAATGACTATTACAATAATGATTTCAGTTACAGGGTAAAATCCTGAGGCATAGGCGTCCAGACTTTGCTATTCAAAGCACAGTCCTGAAACCAGAAGGATGGGATCACCTTTCAGAGACCCAGCTTGCAGGCCCCCCGGGGCCCACTGAATCAGATTCTGTTTTGTTGTTGCTGTTTTCGGTTCCAGGGATTAACCCGGGGCATTTAACCACCGAGCCACACCCCCAGCTCTTTTTGTTTTATTTTTTAGACAGGATTTTGCTAAGTTGCTTAGAGCCTTGCCAAGCTGCTAAGGCTGGCTTCAAACTCATGATCCTCCTGCCTCAACCTCCTGAGTCACTAGGATTATAGGTGTGCACCACCACGCCAGGCGATTTTGCTTCCTTAGCTTTAACAAGACCCCAGCTGGTCTAGGAGCACATTAAAAGTTAAGAAGTGCTGCACAAACAGATACCCTTTCACTTTGCTTGATGGGTAGATGGATGGAATCAAATTGATAAAAATTAAAGAATATTCCAGCCCCAAAGTTCAGAGTACATAAATAAGGACTTCCTTCCTTCCTTCCTTCCTTCCTTCCAGAAGCTGCATTTTGCAATCATGCAATAGTGTAACTGAATATTCCACAAGAAATGATTATTTAAGATACTGAATCTATAGATACAAAACTAAAGAAAAGACATATTCATTGAGGCTAGGGTAAACTTAACATATGCTGAATGGTAGAGGAAATGCTAACTAGGAAGAAGAAAGTAGTATAGTTCTAAAGATGCGTGCCTTGGTCAGAGACTGGAGACAGAGAGACACCCTCCCGTCAGCTGTGCGTGTGCCCGTGGCTGCGTCTTGCTGACCCAGGGCTGTCCTCATCCACTCTCCACTTTCCGGAAAGTGACCTCCCAATTTCCATTTGGATACTTATGGCCCCCTCAAGACTGTGCTCGGAGAGGACCATGATCTGCGATAATCCACTCAAAGCGAACCCCAGGACTTGCTCTTAAACTACCAGAAAGAAATCTCTCTTCTCAATTTTGCGTGAACCACGTGAGTTTTGAACCAAGGCAAAACCACCGCAGAAGTGTAAGAATGAATCTAATGAACAGGAAAAAAATGGGAGAGATGGAGAAAACTAGTCCCTGGGGAGTTCCTCTCCAGGTCTGTACACCTAAGCACGTTGAGGTGAGCTGTCTGTGACTCCCCGCCAGAGGAGCCCGGCCTCCTGGACCACAGCTTTTCGTATGAAGTGCAGCCGTGTGGCTGACTATTGCCCTTCGAAGTTAAAGGAGAGATCACTTGGAAGTTGCCAGGAAGACCTCAGCTGGAAGGCAGAGCTCGGGTGCATGTGCTAGCGGTGGTTAGATTCTGATGGGGCCACAGCCCTTACGAACGCAGGGCCTGCGACCCCGGGCAGGGCTTCAGGCAGAAAGGCCCCACCTGGCCCACCACGAGTGGGCCTACTCAGCATTACCTGTCAAGCCTGCGCACCAGCCAGGACTCCAAGTCTCCTTCCACACCCACTCTCGGGGCTGCGTTTCTGCCTTGCTTTCCGACCTTTCCCATCAGGTTTTGGAAGGCAACATTCCTGGGCGAAGACAGAAGTCAAAGAGAGAGTGGGGTGCGGCTCCTCCTGGCCCTGGGGTGTGGGAAGGGCCTTGTGCTCTGAGAGGCGTGGGCTGGAGACTGTCCGCTCCGTCTCAAGTTCAGGTGGACTCCAGGAGTAAGGTCTGGGCTGCACCCGCTGAGCTTTCGCTCTTTAGAATCATTTAGAATTTCTAAAGTGGACACTTGGAGCACCATCTTGATTCTTTTTTTTTTTTTTTTTTTTTTTTTTTTTTTGTGGTGCTGGGGATTGAACCCAGGGCCTTGTTCATACGAGGCAGGCACTCTACCAACTGAGCCATATCCCCAGCCCCCATCTTAATTCTTTATGTTACTCTGTGTCCTTGCAAAGCAACCTAAACACCTTGATAAATTAGATGCTCCAAGGTGGGCTCTCTGGGTCAGACGCTACCAAAAGAGCTGCTAGGGCTGTTTTCCAAACTCAAATCTCAATCAAGTAACTCCAGAGGCTTTATCTTTGAACTTGCAATCACAACATACCTGATTACATAAGTAAAACGGGGAACATACTAAATATTGCTACAGTTCTGCCAGAAGGTAAATACGATTTTCTGTTTTCTATCGAAACAGAGGTAGAGAGTCCAAGGTCAGGACAGGCCATACACGATCCAGAGTATTCAGGCCATTGAGCAATGAGCATAATGTGGTTTCCAGTGAATTCTTCTGAGATAAGAAGATATGATTTATTTAGTGTTCAGAGATTATGTTAAAAGTAAAACGGAGCAAGAAGAGATAATATTTCTTGGAAATAAGAATATATATTCAAGAAATACTTCCCCATAGCAATTTGGTGAATAACTATAATCAGTTTCATGAAACCCAAAAGCAGGACTTGGGACATATTTCAGCGTAATTACTGTTTTGCTATCGGTAACAGCTGAGGAGGAGGCACATCTTTTGTGTGTTTTGGTGTTTTTCCCTCTGCTGTCTCTAGCAACCCAGTGACTTGTTCTGTGTTTTTTATTTTATTTTATTACTTTTTGCATTTCCTTTAGCCCACACAGAAGCAAACACACAGATTCAAAAGAAAACACTAAAAAGTTTCAGATGTGTGCTGTCAATGTGTGTTTTTAAGAATACACAAAAGTCTTGGGCCACTCAAAGCGGGGAGACAGCAGAGTGACCCAGAGAGGAAAAACAGGCCACAGGAAGAACTTTCCCTTCAAAGAACAAAGGGAGAGGGGACAGCGGCTTCAGTACTGGAATTTCTACCAGCCACCAACCCTCAGTGAATTCGATTCACCATGAAAACTCCAAAGCTGGAAGAGAAAAAGGAAGGGAGGGATATGATCAGCCCCCTACACCCATGCTCCTGCCAGAAGCTGTATCAGGGCTCTCCAGAGAAATAGAGCCAACACCAAAGGGGTGTGTGTGTGTGTGTGTGTGTGTGTGTGGACACGGAGAGACAGGTTGATTAAGTGATCTTAAGTAATTGGTTGATGCAGTTGTGTGGGCTGGAAAATCCAGATTGGCAGACTGAAGACCCAGGAAAGAGCTGGTGTTGCCGTGTAGTTTGACATCTGAATGGTGGGGTGAGGTTTGGGGGGCTCTTCCTCCAGGAAACAGTCTTTTTTCTCTGAAGGCCTTCAGTTGTGTAAACAAAGCCCACCCACATCATGGAGAACCACTCGGCTTATGCAAACTCTGCCAACTTAATGTCGATCTCATCTAAAGATAGATCTTCACAGCGACATCTAGACTGGTGTTTGAGCAAACATCAGAGTTCCATGGTCTGGCCAAGGTGACTACAGCCCTCCCTCTGTTAACCTGGCACCCATACACGCCATCAAGTCTGCTGTCCAGTCCAACAATCCCAGGTAAACTTCTCTCGGAACAAAGACTGAGGGACTAGAATGGCCCCAATATTTTTAGAAGAACAACTCTTGTTAAGGGGGAGGTAGGGGTGGAGGTAGGCTGTGGGGTGGGGTAGCTGGAGGGAGGTAAGTAGCTGTGCCAGATGTGCTGAACTTGAGATAGTTAATGGAGTGGCCATTTCAGAAGGACAAGTGGATGCCCGAGTCCAGAGTCCAGGAGAAAGGGAGATATAAAATATGTGAGTCTGGTTCCCACAGGCACATGGATGATTGCATGAAGTCACCAGTAAAATGCTGGATGGAGAGAGAGAGAGAAGCACTTAACATTCTGAGCACAAACAGATGAAGAGGACCCAGTCAGGAGGGGAGAGTGTCAGGAAGGAGAGCCAGGAGCAGGTGAGGTCACAGAAGTCAAGAAAAGAGTGTTTCAAGAAGGGTCAGCTCGATGAGTCACTCGTGACAGACCACTTGGAGAACATTCTATGCAAATTACTACAGAAATTTTCCACATCAATATACATTCTTGCAAAAAGAGAGGGAACCAAGATGGCCCCAAAGAGCCTCTTGATCTTTTCTTAAGGGTCAAAAGCCTCAAGTCATGTTTGTCGGCCTGGATTCGCCTCCCCGATAGTGTGGTGATGACCCATGGGGGCCCTTGCTGCTCTGCTGCCCTCACAGAGCGCCCTACCCTCTCTGGAGGGAGTTGGTCACAGTTCCCAAAGGCTGTGGAGATTAGCGCTTCTGCTTGGAGGAGGTTGAGAGGGAGAAGGCCCAAGGAAATGAGCTTGGACCGCATCGCTGTTTTCTTATGTCTGAGCGACGAATCTTCAAGCTTGGAAAGCTGAGGACTGTGCACGGATGGGGGCAAACTGAAGGTGTGCCCCCATCCCTGCCCACGTGCCTAGAATGAGACACAAAGGAGAAGTCTCCCCTCACCTGTTCGCCGAGAGCCAGGCAAAAGCGTGTGCTGAAAGCACCTGGCGAGAGAATCACACCAGATGCTTAAGCCACAAGGGAAGAGAGACTGCCCGGGTCTCTCGTGCCAGGCAGAGGGGTGGGTGTTGGGAGTGGCCGGAAGAGCACACTAGTACGAGATGATAAGTCATCAGACACATGCCTTGGCCTAAATAGTCCTACAGGCTCCAGTCCTCGCAGAGTGGAGGTGAAGACAACCCACCCAGTGTGGTTTAGTACCCAGGTTATAAGCCCAATGAATCACCATACCCCACTGAAGACTCCCAGGTCACCCAAACCCAAGGGGTGCCCCATGTCACAGTGACGTGTGGCAGAGCCCTGAACAGCATGTACCTACCCGCAACTGTGCATCCTGAAGTGACCCAGATTCTCGGAGCTAGGGTTTCCTTCTTACATTTCTGTAGAATTTTGCTGCCTATACATCATGCCAGCGCAAATTACTTCAGATGGTCCTCACGGAAACACTCTGACATATTCAGGGCAAATGGAAATATTTCGAGATTGTCTATAAGAAATCTGAGACTCAGATAAATCAAGTAATTTCTTCAAAATCACACGCAAGTGGTAAAGTCTAGGCTTCACGTGGGCCCTCTGCACATGTCACACAATTTCTCTGCACTGAAGTCGTTTCCTTGGAGACCTCGAGGATCTTTGAACAAGGAGCATCAATGGTTGACCTGGGCTGTCGATGTGACTGGGTTGGGAGACGCCTGGACAATTAGTAAAGCACACTTGTGAGCGTGTGCGGATGTTTCCAGAGACAGTCGGCACATGGGTCAGCGAAGCCAGAAGGGAGGACGGTCCTGCACGCAGGTACAGCAGAAGCGGGGGCTCGCACCGACAGACTCAGTGCTTACTCGGTGGGTGCACCTTCGCTGCTGCCGTGGCCCCCGCTCGTCGGATCCAGCTTCTCCGGCCTTTGCGGGTGGACTCACGGTGGTGACTCTCCAGAGAGCGTCCAGGCCTCCAGCCTCGCCCGGGCTGCATCGTTGGTCTCTCTTGTTCTGAGACTCCTGCTTCTTTTACTGAGCAGCTACTGGTTTCTCCAGCTTTCCAGGCTGCAGATGGCCCCTGTGGGACTGTGCAGCCTCTGACCATGTGAGCCAACCAACCTCCTAAATCCCGACTTACGGTTACACTGCAGTCTATCTAGAGAACCTCAAGGGGCATTTGAAGGGAAAGATACAATTGCCTTAGATTGGCTCTCTCGGTCAACACAGGACTGCAGACTCTCCACCAGATTAATACGAAAGGCATCTGGTGTTTGTGGAGTATCTTCTTTATTCCAAGGCCTAGTCCAAACACTTTATATGTGTTATACCATTGAATTACTCAAAACAGACAACATTTTCCTAAAACATCTGTACTATGTTGTGCTAAATGAAGAGAACATGATTAAACTAGGTGTTATGTAATACTCCGTTATCATAAATATAAGCAAAAGAAAAGTGAAATTCATACAGACATATTGCAAAATGTCAGGAAACAAAATTTCAAAAAGATCAACTAAGGATAGTTCTCCCCAGCCCCATACCACCCACTGATAAAAAACGAGAGAGGACAGGGAAAACATCCTAATGCTATCAATAGTCAGCCAGAAGTGAACTTACTCATTTGAGAATAGGGGGAAAAAAACCACCCTGAATTAAAAATAGAAATGGCAGAAAAGGGCAAAGAAAAGGAGGGGAGCCTAAAACGAGGAGTTGACTTAACTCAGGGAGAACAAAGGAAGGAAAACAAAATCATCTCAGAAATTAAGTCCGTCTTGCAGGATGCTCAAGGTCTCGTCGTTTTAAATGCAATAAGGGACGTCGAAGGAAAGCGGGAACATGACCAAGAGAACAAAAATGACACACAGGAAAAGTGAAAAGAGTCCAAGAAAAAGAGGAATGGCAGACGGAAAGGGAGGAGTACTAGTCTTATTACCAGAGTCACTGAGAAAGGAAAGTCAAACGATGGAGCAGGACTAACGTGGGCGCCAGAAAATGTTCCAGGAAAAAATCCTCTGACTCTCCACTTTGAAAAGTGTCCTCTGGGACCTGGCAAAAACTAACCCAAAGCGGTGAGCTCTAGGAAACTTCCCTGGCAAGATTACCTGATGCCAGAGGGCAAGATAAAATCCTTAAGGCTCCCAAAGCAGAAAGTAGGAATCTCAGATTTACAAATTCAAGGAACTTGATTGACGTCACATTTTTCAAAACCCAAAACCAAACAAGAAAACTGACTCAACCCTTATAGAAATACTAAATGGAGAAAAATGTAGAAAGATTTCATATGCACCGAGCTGCATCAAATATCGATCACAATAAATGTATCTCCAACGCATAAGAATCTGGGAGATCCTGTACCCAACATGCCTTCCTGAGGAATTTGCCAGTGAGCGCACCCCAGTGAATGGCTGGGAATAGACTGAAGAGGAGCATCTTAAAACACAGAAGCAACTACAAGCAGACTAAAGCGAACACGCTAAGGGTAGAAGTCAAGGATATGCATGTTTCATATGGTGTCAAACTAAAAACAGTAGAACAAGTAAAGAAAGAAACTAGATGAACTGATTCTCTAAGTGACAAAATTATTTACCATTATGAGTGAAAATACAGGTATCAAAAAAGTTATTTCTTAAGACTCTCAAATGCAAAATGAAATCAGCCAGATTTTATGGACTTTATAAGCACAGGCATAGAAGAATAAAAGCATCTGAACGTGGCCCAGGGGACACACAGACCGCGGAAGCCTGTGTGGGGAGGTCGGGCACTCCATGGGGAAGCTCAGCCAAGTCCTCAGCGCAGTTAGCTGAAGCAGCCTGTAAGGAGCATGAGAAAACGCTGTTTTCCTCTTCACTGTGAGGGGTGAGCACACCTGAATGTCTGTTGCATCATTGTAAACTTTCTGTGTAGATTATTTGACTTTTCAAAATTCAGTTTCTGTTTATATTTCAGAAAGAGTAGGTAGGAATGTGCAAAATAGATTTTACATGTTGTATCTGGAAGCAGGTATCTGGGCACTCATCTTAGTATCCCAAGTGTCTTTTAAACATTAAAACTGGCTTCTAAGTGAATAACGGATGGAGCAAGAAATGGGCGAATGGATGGGTGACGCTTATTCATCAGGGCCTCTGCTTCTCCCACACAGTGAGACTCCAGCTGGAGGACAGAGCAGTCAGCCTGGTGTGCAACAGCCCAGCCTGGCTTGTGCTTTCTATCAGTGCTATCTCTTACTGGGCCTCTAAGGCTGGACATTCTACCTAATGAACCTCTGTAAGCTGGTGCCTGGACCTTAGCACTAGACCCACAGAATGGGACAGATCCTCTCCCTTAAGAGGATAGACAATTTCAGACCCTGATGTCTATACCTGGCTTGATGCCTTCCACATTCCAAAGTTACACGGAAAATTACACAAAGTCTTAAACTGGGCATTAACTTTTTATTTTCCATTTGCTTCTAAAGTTGTTGAAACAATATCATGTATATCAGACTACTTGCTGAAAAGGAGAAAAAAACGAAAAGAAATAAAAACTAATGTTTAACATATGTTTAAAACCACTCCAGTAAATTCTTGAGGGTTATTTGGTTATATAAGGAAAAAACTTCGTCCAAGCTACTGAAAGTAATTTGCAAATGAAATTGCACAATAATATTACTAAAAACTGAAAATTAGAGCAAAATACTTCTTTTTTGATCATGCGAAGATTTCTCAAAGAGATGCAGACAGAATGTAATGTCTCTTCAGGAAAACAGTATTAAAGGATTTTTTTCATTCTCAAAAAATCAAAGTCATATTTTCCATTTGATAAAGTGTGACTTGAATTTGAAACATAATGCTATGTTTGTCCTATCTGCTCAACTACAAGACGATTCGGGGATTAAATCATCATAAAGACGAAAACATTGCTTTACAGCAGGAACGCCATACCTTCTTCCCTTGGTGATACCCACTGCTTAGTGCAGGGTTCAGGCGCCGAGCTGCCCGAGCCCGCGTCCCGCTGCCCTTTACTCCCGCTCTCTTGCTTCCTGGTCGACACCATTCATTTGCATCATTTACCCATCAGCTCTGGACATAGGACTTCAGCTCCCGTGTTTCCACCCCAGTCCACTCCTCTGACAATCTGACTTGTTCACGTTTAATAGCTTACTCTACCACAAACACTTTAAACTCAGTAAGTACCCGATTAATTTGTCCTTCAGTTTATTCTTTTAAAGCCACTTTCTCTATCTTGACCTTGTCCATTTCATTACCCAGGTACCACACTCTCTCCTTCCCCTTCGCCAAACCCTCTTGATTCTGTTGTTAATTGAATGTTAAATAATCTCTCCATTCCAGCTGTCACTTGGTCCTAACTGGTGCTCCCTGGACTCCCGAAAGTTTCCTTCAGCGGGATCCATATTTTTCATTTCTCTTCCCTCCCTCTAACTATCCTCTAAATGGGTCCTATTGTGATCTTTTAGAAATTCTGTTCTGTCCTTGTCAGTGTCCTCAGTTCCTCTTCATCATTATTAAGATGAAAGTCCAGATTTTGTAGCATGATCCTGTCTACTTCTCCCAATTGATCTCCTGCCATCTTGCCTCTCAAACACAGGAGCTCAGGTAATATCTGTTTATCACTGGACTCAATGTCTGGCAGAAGCAGATACTTGGTAGATATTTTTCAAGTGAAAGAATAATTTTTTTAAGACTAGTATTCCCTTAGTCAATAGTATTCTTTCATGCTTCTTAGTTTCTTGCTCAAGTCTGGAAAACCTTCACACCCTCACCCAGGGCTGCTTCCAGCCGCCTCATCTATCAAACGTCTACCTACCTGTCCTTCTATACTCGATTGGAGCGTCACTTGCTCCCACGTGTCCTCACCAGCCCCTCCCTTCAGAACAGAGGAAGTCCCTTCCTCCTCTCTAGTACCAAGATACTTCCGTCACGGTGATGCTATCACACTCTGTGACAAGCGGCTGCAACTAGCTCGTCACATATCTTCTGTCTTAATGGGTTTTAAGGTAGAAACTACATTTCATTCACCTTATACATTCTCAAGTGTAGCACAGAAATCAACGCACAGTAACACAGAAGATGTATAACAAATGATTTTTCAATGAGTTAAGGAAAAAGGGATGAATTGAAATAAAAATTACTTGGGGAGTTTGACCTCATCTGTCATTATTGTACAGCTAGTGTTCACAAGAATAAATATTTCCAAGTATCCTATTTATATAGGTGTATTCTAAATGATTTATTACATTTTAAGGAAGAATAATTCCATCACCAAAAATCTTTCAAGACTTAAGTTTCTGGAAAAACTATCCAGAAACCCTAAAACTAATCACAGAGAGTGAACATAATAAAAAATAACATAGATAAATTGGAGAAGGAGATATTTCCCTGCTCAAAAATAAAAAAGCTCTATTTTTGTCCAAACATAAATTTTTCAAGTCTCAGTGTACCATTGCATGGTCTAAAACTAAAGTACCCTAATTTCTAGATCAAACGTGCTGAGTTAAGCTTTAAATCAGGGTGCAAATGCTTGCCCCAAATTACTGTAACAGTTTATCTACCCAAATTAGTGGGCAACAAGATGCATTTGGAACACAGATATGTGTAGCATTCCTCAAAGAGCCCAAGATTGGATTTTAAGCAGGAGATATTCCTTCAATTTTATCAAATCAACATGTACTTACAACAAAATCGAGAATTACATTTGTGGGGAAAAAAAGCAAAAGGAGATGTTAGCATCTGGTACATTGGATATAGTAGGTAACCATTTACCAAATAGGTCTGTTACTTATTTGTTGTTGAATAAAGTAGGGTAAATCAGTTATTTCATATTCCTTAGGCAACAGACAGGATTTGAGAAGCAATCTACCCAATTTCCCCCTTTTTCCTTATAGAAAAAAAAATCTGTATTAACTCCTTTGACAGATAAATGAAAGAATTCCTTGTGAGAATGAATTGTTACACATAGAAATTATGAAGTAAAAGGCTACTTGCATTAAGAATATAAATGTATCTATAATATGCACACAAATAGGAGTTTCATACGTAACTAATATATTCATTCCTAAAATGTTAAGGATAAA
The DNA here is from genome assembly GCF_902686455.1 of Sciurus vulgaris. Taxonomy (NCBI): domain Eukaryota; kingdom Metazoa; phylum Chordata; class Mammalia; order Rodentia; family Sciuridae; genus Sciurus; species Sciurus vulgaris. The sequence goes on from NC_136470.1 coordinate 142,050,179, forward strand.
ATGAGAGCTGCAACTGTGCCCCAGAGATTTTTTTAAGTAGGTCTAGAATTGAAAGAATGTCTTTTGGGGAGACTTGCTGGGCCCAGGGACGAGGCACCTTGTCCCGAGGAGCTTCTTGCAGCTGGAATGAACCTCTGAGGCAGGTCTCACCACATGCCTCGAGTTTGCCCAGTTGAGGAAGCCAGACTTTGACTCCCATGCCCAAGGCTGACCCAGGCGCCCGGATGTTAGATAAAGGGGACTCACAAGGGCCCCAGCACAGTTCTCTGCAGAGACAAAGCCCAGGAAGCTCCTCGACCCTGTCCTGCCACCTGGGGCGTGAATTCTCAGTTATCTCTTCAGAAGCCCAAAGCCAACAGATGGAGTCATCCATCCGTCCACGCTGCTGCTTTCTGCCATCTTTGATCCCGTTAGGGAGAGAACAGAGAACCCAAAGCTCCATTCACAGCGCCTGCTGTGGTTTTACTTTTCTATAAATAGCCATGGAACAAAATCATCTGCCAGGAGAAACTCTAAGGAAATTTCGATACACCGTTGACATTCAAACTGGAAGGACTGTTAACAGTTTTCCAGAGCTTAAGAGCCAAGCTCCAAGACAGTCAAGGATGGCTTGGAACTCCCACAGTCAACAATAATGTCCCCTTAGCCTGCACCTGGCCACAGGCTTATGGGAAGCCCTTCTCCTTCTTCTGTAGTTTATTGAGGGCTTACCAAGTAGAGGCTAGACGCCAAAATACAAGCTTTACTCATGTTACTGCTGCCGTTTTGAGGGGAAATTTTTAAATGAGTCTCTTCCATGCCTAATCAAAGCTTTTTCTTGATATTTATAGTGTGACTATTCAGTGAATTTGGATGAAAGATTTATTCTGCCTTTAAGATTGAAGATATTTCTCCTACCACTACACTAGTTAAACCCATCTTTGGAAGATCCCTACATTATTCTGTGTTTTGTTTCTGTAATGAAATGATGGAGGCAGGCCACTTTGTAAAGAAAAGAGATTTATTGTGGCTCATGTTTCTTAAGGTGAAAGGTCAAGGGGTGATGATGCATCTGGTGATGACTTCTTGCTGGCAGAGGCCAGGGAGGCCCATCACGTGGCAAGAGACAGGAAGAGTGCACATGTGTGTACTGCTCAGTCTCGGTCCCTCTTCTTAGGAAGCCACCAGGACTCAGCCACGGGGCTCCCCCTCACCCCACAGGCTCATCTCCTCCTATCCACCTCCCAAGGCCCCATCTCTGAATGCCACATTCAAATTAAATTTCCACTGTCGTAATACCTCCCAGTGGGAGTGAACTTCACCATGAGTTTGAAGGGACAGATCATTCTCACACCTCACCAATCTGCAGCAGATCATAGACATTATTACTAGCAAAAAAGGCGAGTTAAGATTTTATAGGCAGAAAGCAACTGAGAGGGAGAGAGAGGGAGAGGGTAGACTGAATTATTTTCACCTCTCCCCCAAATTCATATATGAAGCCCTAACCTCTAATGTGGCTGCATTTGGAGACAGGTAATTAAGGAGACAGGTAGGACCCTGTAGGAGGTAATTAAATTTAGATGTGATGATAAGGGTGGACTTCTAATCAAATAGGAATGATGTTGTTTTATTTGTTCTAATTAGTTGATCATGACAGTAGAATGCATTTATACTTCCTGATAGATCACTCATAAATGGAGTGTAATCTCTCATTTTTCTCTTTTAAAAAAATGTCTTTTTAGACCTTTTGCCCATTTATTGATTGGGTTATTAATTTTTTGGTGTTAGATTTTTTGAGTTCTTTATCTATTCTGATTATTAATACCCTGTCAGAAAAGTAACTGGCAAAGATTTTCTCCCAATCTGTAGGTTCTTTCTTCACATTCTCAATTGTTCCCTTTGCTGTGCAGAAGCCTTTTAATTTAATGCCATTCCAATGATTGATTATTGGTTGGCAAGCCTTCTCAAAAGACTGGGATATGGAACAACCACTCCTTGGTATTTATTGGAAAGAACTATGAGCAGCATATTATAGTGATTTATGCAAACAAATGTTTATAGCAGAACAATCCACAGTAGCCAAGTTATCGGATCAGCCCAGATGCCCACCAATGAATGAATGGATAAAGAAAATGTGAGACACACACACACACACACACACACACACACACACACACACAATGGAGTTCTACTCAGACATAAAGAAGAATGAAATGGTACCATTTTCTGGTAAATGGATGGAACTAGAAAGCATCATGCTAAGTGAAATGAACCAGACTCAAAAAGTCAAAGGTCAAATGTTTTCTCTCATCTCTGGAAGTTAATGAGAAAAAAGGAATATGGAATGTAGTTGATCCTATGAAAATAGAAAAAAGATCAGTACAGTGGCATTGGGGGATCAATGGGGAGAGGGGAGAGGAGGGAAAGAGAAAGGACTGGGGAACGAAGGTGACCAATCTACACTACGTGCACATATGGATATATTACAATGCATTCAAATTTTATACCTTACTATAAAATATAGTTATATAAATGGTTAGATAAAACATAGAAATAGAACGAAGACCAACAGAGTAGAGGAAGGGGGTCGGGGGCGGGAGGAGGGGAGGGTGAGGGGAAGTGCTGGGGATTTGCAGCAAACTATATTACATGCATTCATAATAGTGAACTCCACTGTTACGTGTAAACTTACTGGTATTTCCCTTTTGTGAGAGAAGGAAGGACAGCAGGCAGGAAGGAGGAGCGCTAAGCTGTCAGGCAAACATTCATGGACATAGCGCTCAGAAAATCGCGAATTCCCTATTTTATAGTTATCTCTAATCTCAGTCAGTCAGGACTCTAAATTCTTATTTTAAAATAATGTTCTTATGCTAGTTAGATCTGAGAATTGTGCATTATATAAAATAAAGATGTTCAGGACACACGGGCTTACTGTGTCTCCAGGGACGGGAATCAAGCATTTGTATTTTTTTTTTTACTATCACAGATGATCCAGATGCACATCTTGGTTAAAAACCTGGTGTTCCTAAAAGAAAATCAAAGACAACAAAGGAAAAATATAACCACAGAATTTGCCAAATAAATGAATATAAAAAGAATAAACCAGAACAACCAATTTGAAGATGCAGTGCTAGAAAATAGCTCCAATTACAATATCAGCAAAAATATATACTTACAGGTAATAGTAATAAGATTTTCAAATGCTCCTACAGGACCCCAGAGAAGATGGGAACAGAGATAGGCTATATCCTCAGGAAGAAATATTTAACACCATATGGTGTCCAGCAGAACCATCTAAACAGAAAAAACCTCACTTAAGTTCCTCTATAAAAATAACAAAGAAAAATCTCTAGGAAAGTGATGAAGAGTATTGAAGGATTCAGTATCAGAAGTTAAACCATCATAAAACTATAATAATTCAGCCAATACATGAATATCTATATATATGACTTAAATCCGTATAAATGTATATATGCCAAAATGCACACAAAATTAGTTATAATAATGAAAACCAATAGTTGGGAAAGGAAAGACTTTAAAATAGACCAAATACATATAGAGATCTGATCTTTAAAGAAGGATATATGATTTCTTTAATAAATGTCCTAAACAGCATACAACTTAAATATACAGAAGAAAATATGGGAAAAATTTTTAAATAAACTTGAAGAATGTTTTTCTAAATTTGGCATAAACCCAGAAGCCAAATAAAGGATTGATAAATCCAACTTCCAAAAAAGTCATCACACTCAAGAAAAAAATCCTTAAAAAAGCAAAACTAGGGGAAAATATCTGCAGCTCCTATCACAATGTGTCAACTTTATTAATAGGTTATAGACTGTTAGAAATCAGTACAGAAGGATTGACAGCCCGACTGAAATGTCAGCGGCCACGAACAACAAAGAAAAATACATAAATAAAAAACAAACTTCACAGAGCTCTTAACCACATTCAGCTAGAGACATTTTCTGTTTGTAGGATTGGCAAAAATCACAGAGTTGGATTAAAAGCCAGCAAAACAAAAGGAAAACTGCTGGCAATGGTATTAAAAAGTAGACATTTTCGTACATTCCCACTGGGAGTATAAATTGAAACAGCCTCTGAGAAGGCTGATTTGGCATCGCTGCTCACATTAAAAATCTGTGTGCATCTTTACCATGGAGAAGCCAGTTCTATAGACATAACCTCATTTGTATTGGACACTGATTTCTGTTAGCTGTTTTTCCACTGCTTACAAGATGATTGAAAATAACCAAAGTAATTTTACTATGGGTGTGACTGAAGTAGGAAAGAAGAAATAAGAAATAGGCAGGAAGGAGACATGAAGGAAGGGGAAGGAAATAAGATCTTAACCCAGCACTTCTGTATCCTTTCCAGCCCGTCTCTCCCTAAGCCAGTCTCTTCCCGGTCCTGTTACTCCCCAGTTCCTGGGAAATCTGTGAACGTACCTGTTAATTAACTAAATAAATAGATGAAGCCAAGAGAGATGCCATATTTTGAGGAAGCTATAATTTAGGAACTTTCCAGCCCCTTCCTTCAAAGGCTTGGATGTCAAGATCCACCCTGAAAATGTAGGACTAAAGAACAAAGAAACAGCATACACAAACAACTAGAAAAATATTATCTTAAGATCAAATGCCCTCACTGCATGTTAACTGGTTAAGTAGTTTATGCTGGCTTAGGTCTCACATATGCATTACAGTAGGTAGAGGACAAACTAATAACATAAAGAATGTTAGGATAAAAATCAAGCACTCACACTGATTGTTTGGCAGTAAATAACCTAACTTAGTTTTAACTCAACTTGTTTAGGTGATAGAGTCGACCTTTAAGGTTAAATCAAAAACATAATAATATGAGCCAAAGATTAAGTACATGTTTTGCTTAGCGGTTCAGTAAACTTAGCTTAAAATAAAATAGAGCCATTATGCTGACAAAAGGTCTGACACCAAAGGGAAAAACAAAGGCCAGTAGGAAAGAAGAAAATGTCTTTCACTGTAATATGCTTATGTGAGTAACTTTAAGTAAATATAGAAGTTGACCTTAATGCACTCCCTATGTTAGATGCCTGCTGGGGAGTGTGGTTAATGGCGAATCTTGTGGTAATTTCTCTATAACTTGGATCTTGTTTAATCCTGCTTTACTTAATACTATAAAAGAAGAGCTAACATAAATCTGAGCAGCGCTTGCTTCAGGTTGCTCCAGGGGTTCAAGTCCTTCCTCTGCGCCAACTCCTCCCATCCTTCGGGGAACCACGAGTTGCTGGGGCTGCTCCCCCCCCCCCCCACCTGCTGCTCCCACTCTGAAGACCTGGTCTGCCTGAGGACCCTGAGGGGGACCAGACACCAGGGCCTGCCTTGGGTCAGCAGACGGACGTCGTCCTGGACACCTGCCTGTACCCACCCCTCACCAGCTGTCCTTTACAGAAGAGCCAGCTACCCCGGAAGGGGGTCTCACCCTCGAGGAGGGCGCGTGCTCCCTGAACGTGTGCTGTGCCTCTGCCTGTCGCCTGCCGAGAACCCTCACTGTGCCGGGGTGCCGCCGCTCCTGAGTGCAGCTCCCCTCCTCCACGGGACTCCTCAGATCCCTTTCGGGTGTCACGTCTCCTGTGACACAGCTAAATAAGTTGTGAGTACACATGTATTCAACAGAAGAGTTGGATACCCTTTAGACAGATAAGGTATAACGGTGGGTATTGCTGTTATCAAAAATCCAGGCACAGAACACTATTCATGCTGGTGACAACTGATGCATGGGACGCATCCTTGCTTGTAGGTGAAAGGGAAGAGCTCCACTAAAATAAACGGAAGCTGGGGCTGTTGAGTCTCACTGGTAAGGACGTGGTGTCGGCAGAGAACAGTTTGAGGTCGATTTATGCTTCACTGCATATAGTTTGAATATTTTTATTTTTATGACATTTATTCATTTTTTTTTAAACGAAGTCACCCAATCTACCAATCCGTCCTTCTGGCTCAGCTCCTTGAGCACACAGAAAGCCAACGCCCCAGAGAGTTGCCCAGGAAGTGCCAGAAGAGCTTGCTCAGCACTGATCTCCAGCAACACACCCCAGTTCCTGGGCCTTGCCGGCTGCCGGCTGCCTGGCCCCCTTCAGCCCTCCGCTGGAGTAGCTGCGGCTGCTCCCGGCTCTTGACGGTTTGCATCAGGAGGGGCATGGCCCCCAGGTGGGCTCCGGGGACAGCCTGTCTGCCTCACCGTCCCCTGCACCTGGGAAAGTGTGCACCCCACCCCGCATCTTCCACAGGCTTCCAGTCCCGTGGATCCGCAAAACCAGACCTGTCCCGTCCTCTCGCCCCTCTGGCGACCACAGGCTAACTGGCCACACCTTGTAGGCAACCTACACAGACTGGTCACCATCTTGGTCTTTATTTTTTGGAGCTCGGGATCAAACCCCGGCTTCACACGCACGAGGCAAGTGCTTTACCCTGGGTGACATCCCCAGCAATGGTCTTATTCCCCAGCAATGGTCGTCCCTTTCAAACGATCCATTTTGATGACATCTAGATCGTCGTAGCACCTAGAAAACGCAGCCGCGTTACCGTCTCCCTCCTCCCGCCCCTGCTTCTGCGCTCCTTTCCCTCCTTTCTCCCCCGGAACTCTATCCAGTGGGTACTTGTTAAAATGGTGAATGGAAGAGGCAAAGGCCCTTGCCTGCTGGGCCCCTCAGTCTAGGGCAAGAGCCCAGACTGTGCACGTGGAAGTGGAATAAACAGACAGAAGGACTCCGGAGCAGGCTCCTTTGGGAACGATGATAAAAAATAATGCGGCTGGGACGGAAGGGTCACCCCCAACAGGGTGGTCAGGAAAACCTCCCCACTGGGCAATATCTCAGCCATACTTGAAGAACAAGACCCATGGAGAAGCATGAAGGGCTAGGGGAGGACTGTTCAGGCTTAGCCACCTGAGGGCTTTAGATGGAAAGAGGTTTGATTTCTTCCAACAGCCACCACGGAAGTAACCAGAGCACACTGAGCAAGGAGGTTGGAGCCAAGACCGCCATGCAGGGTGTGTTCCCCTTGGCAAGGAGCTGGACTGTGACATGGGCGTCCCCTGAAGCACTGCAGCAGAGGGTCGGCAAGCACGCGAGTGTGCGTGTGGGCGGTGGACTGCAGGTGGGGGCAGAGGGAGGGAAGCCTTGGGAGCTCCGGCCCGCGCATGTGCTGGTGCCCGAGGGCCTTGCGAGGGGATCAGGTCTCCAGCTGCAGCCGCAGGAGTGGGACTAGTGTCCCCACCAGAGACACTTGTCCTCGTCTGCTTTCTACACACCAGGACACAGCCATCCACAAACACAGAGGCAGGACCTCACCAGACACCGGGCCTGTTGGCACCTTGACCTGGGACTTCCCAGAGTCCAAAAGACCATCTTCTACCAATACTGTGAGAAATACATGTTTGTTGTTGGACTTACTCAGCCTGCAGTGTTACAACAGTGCAAACTGACTAACGTATCACACGCACATAAGGATACACGCAGGCATGCACACAACACATATTCACACACCTGCAGACAGGCGTGCATGCATACACGTATTCCATCTATCCATATATACACACAAATACACATATGTGACACACACATATACACACACTCAACAGGCCTGATAACAACCCGTGTGTTTTCTATCAGAGAAGTCCACTTCTCTGCATTAACTCACTTGATCTTCCTTAACAAACCCACGAGTTGTGTACTGTCACCAAGCCACTTGTGACATGAATACTGCAGCATCTAGAGGTCAGGTCATTTCTCCAAGTTCACAAAGAGAGTGGACAAGGGTCAGAACAGGACACAAACTCAGGCAGCTCTAAACTGAGCTCAGAAGAGATCAGAGGCAGAGATGCTTGGGGGAGTTCGTAGAGAAATGGTTCCATAGCCAGGGAAATGGGTGATGTCACCCAGGGAGAGCAGTAGGTAAAGGAGAAGCAAGTTCAGGATGGAGCAAGATGCAGAAAAGGAGGCTAGGGATGGCAGACTAGGAAGACGGGAAGAAAACCCAGACGTCTGGTGCCCAGTGCCTCTCCAATGCCATCATATGTTCAGACGGTCAGCTTGGTGTAAAATTTCTATAAGGAGCTAGGCAGAAGAAGAAAAAAGGTAAGGGAAAGAATTCAGGAAAAATGTATAATCAAATCATATATGCTTGTCATGGGGGTCCAAGGAGTGGATTCCCAGAGGCAAGTGGAGTTGAAGTTCTAATTATGTTTCACATGAAACTTGGCAGGTCCAGCACAGTCCAATAACCATATTACCAAAAAATGGTTGAACATACGAGGACAACAGTAAAGGAGCATATTCCCCAAATTCCAGAGTGGCCACCATTACATGTTGAATGATGGCAGAGAGCTCTTCAAAGGAATGGCTCTGTATTTCACCTTTATCCCTGGCACCAACGGCCACCATAGGTACCCAAAAAGGCTTAATACATTGAACATATCAAGGGCTTATTCATTTGGGAGATAGTAATTGTGGGGGGAAGTGCTATTTTACATTTATCTTTAGTGTCCCTGGATTTGCAAAGTTTGCTATCTCTGAGTTAGTTAAAATATTCTTTGCCTTTGCCCAGCCAATCAAAACAAACCTTCAGCTCTACTAATGCAGTCTAAATGATTGGGGGTATTCTCATTATCCACAGAGCTCAGTCTTTGAAGGAGCTTTGCAAAACCACACCACACAGTAATAAATGTGTAGAAGAATTTGACATTTAGAAAGCTAGTATGTAAACCTACAAAATTCAGACTTCTAAGGGGAAAACTAGATTTTTTTCATCATAACAACTTAATTAAATTCAAGATGGGTATCCAACTACAGAGGGGGAAAAGCAATCCTTTCTTATAAAGAATTTATTTGCAAGTCACAAAGAAATAAGAATATGTTGTCACACTTTTCTTTAAGTGGAAATGCCAAGTGACTAAGAGAGAGAACGGCATCAATTAAGCTCCTTAAATCAGAAACACTTTATTGATTTTCCACAAAATGTTTTCATTAGGATAAAGAAAAGTCTGGATTTTTAAAAAAGAGAAGCTTGGATTTTTAAAGCCATATTTTTTTAACTGATGGGAAAAAATAATGCCTAATGCAAGACCATTCAAGGTTTTACAAAAAACTCCCCACCAATGTTTAAAGAGTTCTCAACTGTTCCTTACGGTGATACGATGCTATTATTTTTTCTCCCCTTGGTGGGAACAGGCAAGTAGCAGAATAGATAAAAGTGATGAACATGAAAATTCAGAATTTGTACTTAGTTGGTGTCTAGGTTAGTTGAGATGGAGTCTGTATGAGTTGATTTCTAGGTTGGTTGAGATGGAGTCTGTATGAGTTGATTTCTAGGTTGGTTGAGATGGAGTCTGTATGAGTTGATTTCTAGGTTGGTTGAGATGGAGTCTGCATGAGTTGATTTCTAGGTTGGTGGGGATGGAGTATGTATGAGTGATCTCTAGGTTGGTTGGGATGGAGTCTGTATGCGTGGTTTCTAGTTTGGTTGAGATGGAGTTGGTATGAGTGATCTCTAGGTTGGTTGAGATGGGAATCCTAACAGTTCTCCAGAACCAGCCTCTGCATGGGTCCCCAAAACATCACCTGTACCCAAGAGAAGGGAAAGGATAAATCTTTATGAAGAATTTGAAAATTGTTGTAATTGGCATTTTTCCCAAAGTGATGGTCCTAGTGAAGATAGGAAATCACTGTGGCTTCTTACTCCTCAAGGTCCTTGGGCCCACTGAGTCCATCACAATGATGAAAACTGGAGGACACCAGCTTCACGGTCAAGGTCTGAGAGGGACACTCACAGGCGAGCAGAGGAGGACAGGAAGGAGTGCAGGTAAGTGCAGCTTAAAGCAGGCCACGGTCCCCTCCCAAAGGAGCCCAAGGCCTGCAGGCAGAGCCGACCACTCTCTGAGTAGAAAAATGAGCAACAAGGAAATGATCAGGCCACGGGCAACCCAAGCGCTGCTGGCGACACTGCAGAACCGCGCAGCGGAGAGAAAGGAGAGAAGGAGAACCGTCTGGCGAAGCACTTCCTTCTTCATGACGGCCTCGCAGCCCAGAGGTGTGGAGGGCAGCGGGCAGCGTGAGCTGAGGCTGGGAGGCCGCTGCGGGGCTTGGCTCCTGCGCCCCTCCCACGGCCACAGCGGGAGCTGCCACCCAGCACCAGGGGAGAGAAGTACGGGTGAGCGCGCGTGCAGCTGCACACTGCGTGGACACTAAGAACAACTTTTATGGTTTTTCATAAATGCTCTCAAAGACTTAAAGCCAGCTGTGCCCCAGGAGAACAGGCCGGCTTGAGAGGGAGAGGTCCCTGGAGAGCGCTGCTTCTCCAGACTGTGAAATGGCATTTTTCTGATATAAGCAAGTTTGGGGGAAACAGGGAAGAATGACCCATAGACAGGCTGACCAGTCCACCCTGGGTTTCCTGGGATTATCCAGGTTTTAGCCCTCTGGGTTCTGCATTTTGAGAAAACCCTCAGTCCTGGGAAAATGAAGAAAGGTTGGTCATCTGAGAAAGAAGCGACAATTTCTCCAAGATTTTTCAGTTAGGGGATTCCAGAGGTAGTACTCTGACTTTAGTTTGGAAACGGAATCAGGAAAGAGGAGTCAGTCAGGAGCGGCTGAACTGGCAGAGATGGACTCGGGTAGGCGGCTGGTGGCAGAGCTCTAAGCCACGCTGAGCGCCCACCGATAGGCAGCCTGGCCCTGGAGGCCTTGATGTAGTCCAGAGATCGCTTGATGTCCAGCAGCTTTTAAAATATGATCCCTTTGCTGAAACGAAACAACAAAGGCATGAAGAGCAGAGAAAGCTGCATTTCTCAGATCAGAGTCCAGAATGATGGCCGCCACGTTGCTGTGTGGTGGCAGGAGAAAGCTTGGCAGTGAAAACTGAGTCCTAGTGAAACATCCAAAACCATCGTGCCCTGTGTGACTCATGGCATGGTCCCCTTAGCCGCCTCCCTAGCACTGTCCTCTGGAGGAACGTATCATCATCAAGTGATGAGGCCCTGCTGCTGCTTTGTGGCGCTTGGCAGGCCTAGGCTCACGCGTGGGTGGTTCGCGGTGCAGGCCCCACGGAGGAGCGTCCTGGGCTCTGCTGAAACCATGAGTCGTGAACGCATCATGATGCCTGTTAACACACTCAGCGCCTTCTTCAGCACTGGAAATCCAGGGGAAAGGACTGTCCGGGAGGCCCTGGTCTGAGATTGCAGTGTTACGAGGAGCAGGTGAAGAGGATCACCCAGAGGGCTCAGGAGGAGGTGCATGAGGAAAGGGGAATCCAGGCTGCATGGAAGGGGCACACCGAGCAGGTCAAGGGCACAGTCAAAGGGTGGAAGGTCAAAGTCCAAACCTTCAGAGATAAGAACAAGAATAACTAAAGGTCAAAGTATCGGCATGAAAGCGGGTTGCTAAAATAGAGTGAAGGAAACACACTTGCGAGGAAGATGGGGGATATTCCTGGGGCCGGATGAATCGAAGTGAACAGTGATTTCATCCCGAAGTACGTCAAAATTGGACGGAGCCCTGGGAGACCTTGGGATTCGGAGAACCATCGCAACAGCCCCTACTGCTGCCGCCAGTCCACCTGAGGTCCGCGGTTCCCATCAGAGCAACCCTTAGTCTTGTGCTAAGTAGGAGGAAAAGTCAGTTATGCAGAGAACCGAGGTTGGGGGGTTATTTTTACTTAAATCCATTATTATATGCAGCGCTAAGGAAACTATATTAGCATCATAAATGCTGAAATCACTACTGCAACTCAAAATGCCAAACGTCATGGCCCTGGGGAGAGGGGCGCGGGGAAGGTCTCAGACAGGATCGCTGAGGAATCACCTAGGTGCCTCAGCATCAGCAAACCTGATCTTGCAGTGCAGACGGTCACTTCAACCACAGGATGAAAGGTGAGAAAAGCAGGTTTCCAAGAAATGAGCACCACTCGACAGCTTGGAGGCAAAAGGCAGGACCTCGTGGGGGTGCTGGCTGTTTTACCGTAGTCCACCCGTGTCATGGCGCGAAGAACAGGTAATGGACTCCAAGCTGGCTCTCTCGACCTTGCAGCCCGGTTGCCACCCGGTGTTCACCTACAAGGTTTCTCCTCAAGGTTTGTGTGAGCTTTAGCTCCGGGCCACTCGGTTTTATTTCCCATTATGCCCTCAGTGTGAACACTGACGGAAATCGCAGACATTACAAGGGCGCTTTCCCAGTACTGGTCATCGTCCTCACTCTTTCCAAGACTTTGGCTCTGGTGTTTTCGCTGATGCGAACATACGCACTGTGCCAATCTCATCCTGAATACTTCATAGTCATCAACCTATCTAACCTTCACCAGAAATCTATAAAGCTGAGGCTATCTTCATCCTCACTGTGTCACCGTGGAAACCAGGCACCAAGAGGTCAAGTAGCTTACCCGAGATGAAACTGTGGCTTGAACCTTAGCTGTGCTTAGTTCAGCCGGTGTTTTCCAGAGCTGGTCACTGAGCCAGCAGCAGCAGCACATGGGACTTGCTAGAATGCAGAGTCCTGGGCCCCACCCCAAACCTGATGAGTCAAAACTTCCAAGACCAGACTTGGGATTCTGTGTGTTTTAATCAGCTGTCCAGGAGACTCTGGTTGAGGCCTGGTTTGAGAACCACAGGGAGACCCTGCAATGATGGAAGCGGTGGCCTGGCGACTAAGCCTGTGTAGGTGGCCAAGGTCAGGCTGATGCCTCTCTACCTGACTGGGAGCTCAGAATGACTGCTGCCTCACAACATCTACGTTGAGTTGTTTTCTTCGGTGCCTGAATTCTATCCAAGTAAATCTGCAACAGAATAATGTTGTGGCACAAGCTAGTTTGTGGTTCAGGGTAGAAAAACTTCTCTTCTAGCCTCTGTCCAGCCTTGCTTCCACGTCTGTCCATCTTCGGCCTCCATTGGAAAGGATGTAGCAACAAACCGCACCTTTTCAGTCAGAGCTTGGTCTAGGTAAAAGGTCACCCGAATTCTTCCATGCGGTAACTGTGGACACAGCCAATCACTCCGGCTGGAAGTCTGCAATCCTACCCCATGTGAACTGAGCACCCCAAATTTTGCACAGCGGTCACTATGAAAGGACTCTGCCTTTTTCTGAGTTGTAATAATGTCTTTCCAAATAAAATGAGAAGATAAGATGTCATCGCTTCTCACCAGCTGGGTCCCTGTTTCCACCCATGTGCCTAAGTCTCTTTCCTATGGTGTAGCTGGAGTGACGCTCTTAAAACGTGAAGCACAAACTCTGTGGCTTTCTGGTCTTTCTAATGTAGTATTTTCCAAAGTGTAATCTTCTGACAACCTTAGTTGAAATCTCCAAGGACTTTTGAAACTACAGTTTCTTAAGCGCAATCAGCCCCTTTGCAAAAGCCCAGTTCACACACGTTTTACCAACTCAGGTTGAGTCTTCCACAGGCTAACGCTTGAGATGACCAACTTAACCACAAGTAAGACACAAAACTGAAAGAAAAACAGAACAAGAACGCCAGAAATGTCAACCAATGCTGGCAAACATGGTGATCATAAAGTCAAGCACAAAAGCCACCAGCCCTCTCCCTGTTGCTCCAGCTGCTAACAAAGTCAGATGCTAGACACAGTTGTGCACATAATGGCACACATGCTACAAGGTTGCTACAGGTAAGCACAGGTGTCGGGCCCTACCTGAGCACTTGTCCTGCTCGCCCGTCTAATTTCTGTGGCCTTTGTAAGGAGGCGCTTCAGTGAAGCAGTTAACACAGTCCACGCTGTCTTTACACAATTGTCACCTTGTATTTCAGATCATTCCTTCAGGAGACTGCCACCTCCCAATTACGGGGTTCTTCAGAGCTGAAATAGCTTTATATCTCTGTCAATTTATTACTGCACCTGGCCCATAATAAGTGGTCAATCAATAGTTGTCAAATTAATGAACAAGAACATCTAAAAAGACAAAAAGAACAAGATTTTACAAAGGTTTAAATGAAGCACTTTGAATCCTCTAAGCACTGCTTCGGAAGTGAAATATGTCATTTGAATCTACCATTAAATTGTATGATTTTCTTCTGGAAAATGTGTGCTGTGTTCAATGTCGAAGAAGCCTGAATGCAGGTCCGATCTCCCTTCAGAATCCTCTGGCAGCAGCGTTGATGGCGAGGAACTGGTGAGATGCTGTTGCAGTATACCTAAGGCTAAAGACCTGTGCTTGATGTCATTAGCGGCTGGTCCTCCAGGAGCCCTAACCAGCCCGAGTGGCGTGGAAACCTAACATCTGCTCTTGACCTCCGGCTGGGCTGTTTGTGACGCACTCCAGCTTACCCCTTCAGAGGACTGTGAGGAGGGGGATCCTGTGGACACCCGAGGGTGTCTGTGAAGTCGGGGACCCACGGGGCCGCTGTGGGAGCTGGACATGATTTGGGGAATGAGCCCATCCGCTGTGACGGTCCCTCACTCCCCGAGTGGATCTTCCACTCCAGAGCTGAGAACTCCTGCCGTAGTGCCCGGCCCGCCTCTCCCTTCAGCCCTCCTCCAAGTCCCACCGCAGTGACGATCTTTGAAGAGAGTTTTCATCCAGGTATCCTAGAAAAGGTAGATATCCTCTTTAATAAAACATTCTACAACTAACCAGCAAGTGGAAAAATAACTACATCAAAAAGAACACCAGGACGTAAGCGGCTAGTTGTTCCAAAGCTGATGCTCTGTGCATTTTCTTCCAACTTGTGGACAATTCCAACATCCCTTATCCGAAATGCTTAGGACCAAAAGTGTTTCGGATTTTGGATTTTTTTTTTGGAGTATTTGTGTACATACATTGGAACCTGACTGTATCATGAAACTCATGCACCCAGCCCAAAGGTGATTTATACAGCACTCTCATTGCCTGCATGTCAACTGTGAGTCCACGGGGTCAGCTGTGACCCCACCTGTGCTGTGACCTTGGCACTCAGTTTCAGATTTCATGCTTTCACATTAGGGATGCTCCGCCCATCCTGTCTTCAGCGATCAGCTGACGTCTTCCAGGGTTCAGGTGGGCAGGCCTGACACTGCCAAAGAAACTCTGCCTCTGTCGGCGCCTTTGTGCCTGGCCTTCCAGCTAGATGGTCCTTGAAGACTTGTGGGCTTATTTCTTTGAACACCGCTTACAGTACTGCGACCTCACGACCTCTCTGGAATTCCTCAGAAATGAAAACGGTCAGATCTGAGGAGGACAGAGTGGGGGCGGGATGCGCATCCAGGGTGAATGGGAAGGAGGCCAGCCTGCTTGGACTGCCTGGTGAGGGACTCCAAGGAAGGCTTGGGGCCACCGGGCCATATTCCCATCCAGTCCCACCCAGAGCTTGTACGGAAAGCACAGCTTGTCACCAGATGTTCTTCGATTGCTTTGGTGAGCAGAGCTCCCAGATGGCCAGGCCTTTGGGCTCTAGACGTTAGCGCTCTCTAAAGGCATTTCTACCACGTGCAGCACAGAGTCGGGCTGGGACCAGAGACCTAGGGTCCTTCTGGGCACTTCCCAGTGAATTCAGACCAGGATCACAAACACCATCGAAACAGGAAGAGGAGAGCGGCGGCAACGCACCACTGCTGTGAAACTGAACCTCACGTCACGGCTGCGCACAGGGACCAGCCCTCCCACAGGTAAGGCCTCCCCCTGCCGCGTGGGCACGGGGAGAGGTGAAGGTGTGGCTCAGAGGTGCGTTTCCATGGAGCTGTCTAGCCCGACACAGACCCGGGGCCTCCCTTCCCTCACGTCCCTGCTGCTGTCTGACATTGCAGGTTAGGATCCGGTCAATGTCCCTTGCTGCCCCTGCAAAGCCCTCCCCTCCCTCTGCTCTCTTCCAAGCCTCAGGCTCAGCACAAAGCTCTTCCCTGTGCCTTTTTATCAGCAGGGTGAGTGCTTTAGAACACCTCATTATCCAAAAAACTGGACGTGGTTAAAATTAAGTTCCTCTGAAACAGTTTCAAAAATACTGCACATGGAATTTAATTAGGTCATAAATACTTGAAATGTCCTCCACTTTAAGATATCACAATCGGGGATCCAGGAACGTCTGGCCGGTGAGGAGCATCCAGACTCGACGGAAACCACGGCCACTGGGAGAGGAGGGAGGCAAATGTGGCTTTGACCCGGGTCACCAAGGAGAGGGATGCTCTTGATGCCTCAAGGGACATGGCCCAGGTGGACTTGCACTGCCCTCCTCCACCCGCTGAGCAGCGGAGATCACAGCTGTGCGCCTCTGCACTTGGCTCAGTATCACTGTGAAGCCAAGATTCCCTGGGCGACTTCTCCTTTGCCTGTCCACAGCTCTCGTTTAGAATGAGTCTGCTGAGGTCCCTCTCCGCACCCCCACCATGACGTCCTCCAGAGCAGCGGGTGGCTTCCTCCGCCTTCCCTCCCACCCTGAGCAATGCAAGAGCTCAGCAGAGTTTAGCAATCGTGCGACCACCAAAGCAGGCTTGTGGCTCTGGGCACTTCACTCCTATTGGAAAGCAGTAAATGAGGACGAGGAAGCGACCCATTTGTAGGCCACTCAGACTTCACAGGACTCAAGCGTAATGCTACTTGCCAGTGAAATTAAAAAGTGATACTTAAATTCTCTTTGATGCCCTTTTTTTCAAAATCTTTGAGGTTGGCTTTCCATTTAAAGAGAAAATCTCTAGTGTAAGTCGGAATGAAACTTCTAGATGGTGATATTTTCCAGTCCTAATTACTTGATAAGATCAAAGCCAGAGGGGGATGTAGCTGAGTGGAGAGAATGTGCCTACCCTGCTCCAGGCCTGGGGTTCTTTTCCCAGAACCACAGTAGAAAGAAGATCAAAGAAACTCATAGCTGTTAACTCTTTCCTGGCCTTCACGAATTCTCCACCTTCATTGAATCAGTTCAGTTTTTTCTGTAGCCAAAGGAAACACTCCCGAGGCCAATCTCCATCTCTGCTTAACCTCTACCTACTCTTCTTCTGTTACCTTCTGGGGACTCAGTCTTTATTCCCAGAGCAGAGCTCTCAGAGCCTCAGAGCTAGCACGAGCTCATTATGGGAGCAACTCGACAAGGGGGACAGAGACACAGGTGACACCCAGCGTTCATGGTGAAGCTCCAAAACCAAGAGAGAAATTTCCATCACTTCCTGAGGAAATAAGGTAACACAACACACGGCTTAATTTCTTGTTAGTCACAGGTCTTTAAGGTACCATATGATTAGTCTCCAGGGCTCAATAATAATCAGACACCAGAGACAGGATAATCTGTTCTTCAGATGAGGAGACTGAAATCTGGGCTGCAATTCACTGTCTCAGACGAGTTTCTACCCAATGTCACAGGAAGATGGTGGCGTCTGACCTCTGGAGAAGTACTGACTGCTCACTACTGTTCCTTAACATCAAGACACAGCCAATTCCTCCCTCTAAAAATGCTGCAGATGACAAATACATTGGTGGTGATTCCTGTCCTGAGTGAAGGGATGCTCAGCTCCCTCCTGGAGCATCTTCAGAGAGAGGAAGCTGAGCGCCTCCGGGGCCCTCACCTCCAGGCCGTCCTCAGGATACAACACCTGCTCCTCACCTCCAGGCCGTCCTCAGGATACAACACCTGGTCCTCACCTCCAGGCCGTCCTCAGGATACAACACCTGCTCCTCACCTCCAGGCCTTCCTCAGGATACAACACCTGCTCCTCACCTCCAGGCCGTCCTCAGGATACAACACCTGGTCCTCACCTCCAGGCCGTCCTCAGGATACAACACCTGCTCCTCACCTCCAGGCCTTCCTCAGGATACAACACCTGCTCCTCACCTCCAGGCCGTCCTCAGGATACAACACCTGCTCCTCACCTCCAGGCCGTCCTCAGGACACCCAGCCTGACGGAGAAGAGACATGTATGTTGTTGCTGCCCCCTGTGTGCAAACAGGACCCTCTGCCCCCAGACATGTGAAGCCCTGGCTCCATGACTCTTTGAAGGCTTCAGAAAACCAGCCTCCTGGAGGCCTGCCCGCACCCCTCCAGGGAGCTGCGACCCTCCCCCAAAAGCGCTGTCCCTCCCTGTCTGCTTCTCCCTCATCTGGGAAACTTCAGGATTCGGGCTTTTCGTGCATTTCGTGCATTCTCTGTCTTCTCGCTGAATGGGACGCCACGTGAGGACGGGAGTCCCCTCTCCCACTCGGAAAATCTGCCCTTGCCTAGGATGGGCAGAAACAGCTACTCAGGAAGAACCTAGTAACGGAAGGAATAGATAAAGGACCCAGCACGGACTCTCATCCTCATTAATGCCTTACAGCTGCTGAGCACCTCTCTGTTATTCTTATGGGCCTGAATTTATTTTCACTAAAACCACAGATGCATTTTTAAAACACATATTTGCCACAATCCAAATACTTGGAAACAATTAACTACACAGATTGTTTCAGGTGTGGATAAAATGTCTCTCAAAAAGAGGGAGATGCCTCCAATGACCACCATGGAAAAACGGAACCTTACCCTCTCTAGGGTTGGATTTTTTGCCAACAAATCATCCTCACTACACATATGAAATAACACTTCTTAGGCACCACGAAAATAAACAGTAAATAAACTCAGGTATCAATTTCAGATTTATTCGACTATTTAGGTTGATAATAATCAAGATATGTAGGTTTATTTGTGAACATTCCAAAACGTTAGAAATATCTACAAACCCCTGAATTTAAAAATCTTGGAATTGTAAATTATCGTTTGTTTATGTCAAGAACTACAGTGCCAGTGTCCAGCATTGTAATAACCATGTCCACTGGGGTCCTGCCATGGTGGAAGTCCAGCCCCGCCTTTGGTCGACATTCTGGATTCCTGTCTTAAGTAGAATGGCTGGTTCTGAGAAGCGCATGGCTGAGCAGCCTCAACACACGCAGGAAGTGGCAGCCCTGCGCAAGGCCTGGCTGGCCAGCTTGCCCCCACCGGACTCTGCTTCCTCTCCGTGCAAAGAGGACGTCGAATCCGCTGTTACTGGGGCTGCGGTCAGGAGTCACCTGATCTCACATCTCTGGATTATAGAAGAAATAACTTCTAATGTAATTCTCAGGTGTTGGATACCAAGAGTCTTACTGATCTCTCCAATCCCATATTTTATACTAGTGTCCCCACTCCCCACCAAAAAGTAATAATAAATTAGGCTTGTGTTGAAAAAGCATGACAAGGGATATTATCCAAAATAAAAAAGTGTGTCAGAAGTGAATCTTCGACTGCTGGTTACGAGTGTTATTCCTAATGGTCTAGCCACTAGTCAGAGATAAATCTGGAGATAACCCCTTGTCTGAGCACAGAAAGAGCGGCTTGGGGCCTGGACCTGCATTGACGCGTGACTGCCAGCGTGGCTGGGGTGACTTTTAGTGATACGTAGCCATTCGGGATTGAAACCGTCAGAAGGGCTGGGGCGATGGCTCAGGGGACAGCATCGCGAGGCCTGGGGTGGATGCCCTGCACCGCAGAGGGAGAGACGGCAGCAGGTGGGTCTCTCCTCGTTAGGATGAGTTCACCGCTAACTAGAAGTGCAGCACCCAGCCCCATGGGGCTCAGGCAAGACGGTCTCCAGCTTCTGGCCTCCTGCCAGCTAACCTAGACAGAAGAAGAGGAGGGCGCACAAGGCGAGGTGAGCAGCAAGAGCGAAGGCAGCTCGGAGAAGCAGCACACTCCACGCGACTCCCAGGCCGGGTTCAGAGACGGGAGAGCCAGGCCGTCGGTCAAAATCATGGCCAGCAGCGAGAGGTCTACTCAAAACACAAACTGCATCCAAAAGAACCACTGTTTTAAAAAGATAATGTAAGAGAATGAACACGAGGCTTTCAAAGAAAGATGGTAAAACTGCAGAATGTTTAGCAAGAAAAGCGAAAACCTTCTAAGAAGAAAACTTTAGATTGTTCCTGAGACAAAAGCCTACCCAGTTCTTAGACAGAACTGGCCATCATAAGTCTGTTAATTTTTCGAGAATTAATAATCTACGCATCTAAAGTTACCCCAACAACAGTAAGACCTGGTTTGGTTTTGTTTGTTTGTTTTGGTTTGAGGTTTTTTTTTTTTTTTTTTTTTTTTTTTAATCAGGCTAATTCTAAAATTCATATGAAGAAATGAACAGGGCTGGGTTGTGGCTCAGTGGCAGAGTGCTTGTCTTCCATGTGTGAGGCCCTGGTTTCGATCCTCAGCACCACATAAAAATAAATAAAATAAAGGTATTATGTCCATCTACAACAAAAACATATTTATATTAAAAAGAAAGAAATCAACAAACAATAATAGCCCATAAATCCTAACATTTAGTTCAGCTCCCTGACCTCCAGCCCTCTGTGAGTGAAACAAGATTCATCAAGCAAATATCCATAGAAACTCTAGTCAAGGTCACACACTGACTACTTGTTGTTTATTTCAGTAATATTTCAGTTTTCCTGCAACTGGAGGATCCGGCAAATAAGAAGTCTGGAGCTGGGCCGGTGCAGCCTGCAATCCCAGTTACATGGCTGGCTGAGGCAGCAAGATTACAAACTCAAAGCCAGCCAGTACACACACACACACACACACACACACACACGCCCACGCATACGTGTGTGTATAACTGTGCTCACCAAAAATTGTGGTACTAAAATTTGCTGACTGGGGCTGGGGTTGTGGTAGAGCACTTGCCTAGCATGTGTAAGGCACTGGGTTCGATCCTTAGCACCACATATAAATAAATAAAATAAAGTCCATCAACACTAAAAAAAAATTTTTTTTTTTTAATTTGCTGATCTCAGTAAATGCTTCTAAATCTACTTCAGGAGTTCGCAGCCTTCCAAAGCAATTCACAACTAAGAGACGAGTTGTCACTTTTTCAGTAGAGGTTCAATGTCCAATGGGGTCACCACAAATACTACATCAGGAAAGTCCAATACCCAGTGCGAGCCTGCTCCTCTCCAGTGTCTAGCAGTCTTGACAAAGTCCCTCTCCCCTACGACCTTCAGCCAAGGCTACCATTAGTCTGCCCCAAGAGCAAGGCCATGTGGAAGAGGACACTGCCCAAGGCCCAGAACCAACGCCCCTTGGTGGTGGCCCATGATGGAGGAAATCTGGCTTCACTCAGTTCAACTAATTGTGTTCCTTCTTGCATCTCATTAAGAGAGGAAGTGATGACAGAAGAAAATCTGTCCCAAAGACCTAATAAAAACCACAGGCAGGCTTGGAATCTGAGTCTAAATGGACATTTCATAAAAAGATGGTACGACCTCTTTCCATGTGTTGATGAAATATTATGTTGATGCTATACAAAATAGATCTAAGCAAGAAACTCCAGGCCCAGAGCGAATTATTAGTCTGGTGAGGCCCTACCAGAGAAAAGAACAAAAAAGTACTTTTTAAAAAATAATATGTTTTAGTTGTCAATGCACTTTTATTCATTTATTTTGATGTGGTGCTGAGAATCGAACCCAGTACCTCACACATGCGAGGCAAGCACTCCACCAGTGAGCCACAACCCAACCCCCAAAAACACTATTAAGAAGCTTGTTATAGCATCATGAATTAATTCTAAAAACCAGAATTATGTTCAAACTCTCAGTGAGAGCTGGAACTTTAAAAAAAAATTCAGGAAAGGAAAGCAGGTAATAATTTTGAAATTGAGCAAAGACTGTTTGTTCCAACCCCCAAGAGTTGGGAAGGTCCCAACTCTTCCTTAGCATAACTCTCAGGAGAACAAAGAAATACATGAAGACACTTAATGATCAAAGAGAAGCAGAGCAAAAAGAATTAAATAAACTATTGTTTTTTGGAGACAGATAAAAGTGATTTTTCCTCTGAAAGGCATTAAGAGGCAAATTAACTGTAATGATCCTTTTAGGAAACATGATTAACCAAGTAACAGAGGCAAACATGGTCAGCGGAGAATTAAACAGGCCTAAGGAAGAAATTAAATAATATTGAATAATGATGACAATGACAATTTGTCTACACTTTTTTGCCCATTGTGAATTAGCATTCGCATATTGGGGAAAACATTTGGTCTTTGGTTTTTGGGGTTTGGCTTATTTTGCTTAGCATGATATTCTCCAACTCCATCTATTTACCAGCAAATACTATAATTTCATTTTTCTTTAAAACTGAGTAATATCAAATGTATATACACATACACAACACATTTTCTTTATCCATTCATCTGTTGAAGGGCACCTAGTTCCATATCTTAGCTATTGTGAATTCAGCTACTATAAACATTGATGTGGCTGTCACTGTAGTATGCTGATTTTAAGTCCTTTGTGTATAAACCGAGGAGTGGGGTAGCTGGGTCAAACGGTGGATCCATTCCAAGTTTTCTGAGAAATCTCCATACCGCTTTCCATAATGGTTGCCAATTTGTACTCCCACCAGCAATGTATGAGTGTACCTTTTTCCCCACATCCTCCATCTGAATTCCTTAACAAGACCCCTAAAGTGCAAGAAGTAAAATCAAGAATCAATAAATGGGCTGGATTCAAACTAAAAATCTTCTTCTTGGCAAAAGAAACAATAATGTGAAGAGAGAGCCTACAGAATGGGAGAAAATCTTTACGACATACCCTTCAAACAAAGCATTAATCTAGGATATATGAAGAACTCAAAAAATAACACCAAAAAAAAAAAAACCAAAAAACCAAATAACCCAATCAATAAATGAGCTAAGGAACTGAAAAGACACTTCACAGAAGAAGAAATATATAAAAAAAAAATTCAACATCTCTAGCAATTGGAGACATGATTTTTCTTAGAGGGTCAGTGAAGAATGTTTGGACTTGACGACCATCTGGTCTTCGGTTACAGCTACCCAGTTTTGCCATTGTATCATTGAAACGGCCACAGGTATTACAGAAGTCACGGGTTTGTCTCTATTCTAATAGAATTTTACCTACAGAAAGGCAGGACACTCTGGGAGCAGAGTTCCCCAAACCCTGCTACAGAGGAAGGCTATGGTTTATGAGCAGGCGGAAGCGCAGAGTGAACCTGAGTTCACTAAGGGTGAGTCTGAAAACCTTGCAGTTCACGTGAGGGTTGCTTGCCTCACTCAGGATGCCCATAAAATACGTCCTCTAGTTTCTAAATTTTACATAAATAGATCACGGAGTAAGTCTCTTCCTGCAACATGGTGTTCTTGAGAAATTCCATGTTGATACCTCTCTAGTCTCTAGTTCATTGCTTTAAACTATCACCTAATATCTTATGGCATCAATAGATCACAACTCATCCCTTTTCCTGCTGAGAGACATTTAGATTGTTCTCAGTGATTGACTATCAAACAATTCTGCAACTATCTTATATAAATTCCCTTGAACATGGCTATATTTTCTCCTGGAAATGAAATCACAAAGTCATTAAGTATAAGCACATTCACCTTCACTGGATAGTTCCGGGGGCAGGCAGAAGCCCACATCCAAACCTGGAACCTGTGGATATTGACCTTGTACACAAGGGAATTAAAGTCGGAGATGGGAGTAAGGTTGCTCCTCTGTTGACCTACGATGAGGAGTGGATCATCCACGCAGACTGTTAGGTGGTGGTGGTGATAAGAGAAATGCACGGCAAGGTCGCAGGCTTTAAGTCACTTTCAGAGCCTTCTTCCAACTACTTTCAAAGTGGATGAGAAAAGAAAGTGGCAATTAATTTGTAGAAAAGAAACAAGAAAGGGGAGCTAATTAGAGAAATACACCAAAATTAAAGTTTTGCGGGCCTGTCTCTTGACAGCTCCATTGAGTCAGTGCACAGGTCGGAGTTATGGCCACAGGTGTCTCCTATGTCTGGGAAGGGAGACTCCTTTAGCAGTGCGGGTGCACTAAGGTCGCGTCTGACCAGCTCCTGACCCCAAAGCCCACAGTAACACAGAACTGACTTGTAGATGAAGCCCCCCATAGGACGGCCACCATGACAGTTCTGGATAGGACCAAGGAATGCCAAAAGTCCCACCTCCGACGTGAAGGAGGAGCCAAAACCCCAGCCCGCAAAGGGTGCGCAAGGCGAAGCGCAGATCTGAAGGCCAGGCCAGACCGCGGCGAACTTGAAGCAGCCGCCCCTGCTGATCCTGCTGGAGAGGACCTCCCCTCTGGAGGGCGCCCCGCCTGAGCCGTCCGCTGGGCCGCCCTCCCTTCACTTCCATTTACCTTCGCTTACAGGAAGAGCCTCTTGGACCATCTTCAGTGTCTGACCTTAAGTTCTCTTTCCCCGGAACGCAGAATGAGGTTTGGGGTTTCAGCTCCCCACTCTCCTGACACTGGCGCAGTGAGATCCCAAAGGTCCCTCAAACACAGAGCACAGACAGGACCCAGGGCGACGGCAGCATGAAGGACTCCACCTGATGGTGCTCTGGGCCCCTGGAAGGAAAGGGCCAGCCGCCAGGGAACCGGAGGCCCCCACACTGAAAAGGAGGGCAGGGACACTTCGGGGCCTTGGAGAGCAGCGTAGGCCTGGACACCTGCATTAACCCAGACCTCATTTGAGAAGATGTTTCAGAATATTCTGAATCCCTTGCCGGCCCTCACTGTTTCTAAAGCGCCCTTGTGCATGATAGCTATTTTCTGTTAACATCTGTGCGCTCTTCCCGTATGCCTTTTATTTATAGAGGCTCTCAAGAGCTGGTTTGGGAATCAGGGCAGTATGCAGGATGCTGGTTTAAGAGAACTGTATTCTAAGCTCCCAGCAGTTGGCTTCAGATGGATCTTTGAAATACAATGCGTTTTGGAAGGTGGAAACTGACTATTAATGCAATCTCACACAGGCAGCAGATGGAGTTTGTTTTTATGTGCTCTGTACTCCCAACTCCCTCCACTTGAAGTAGACTTTTTTGTGGCTTCCAAAAGCATCTACTCCTTTTTATTTAAATATCTATTTGACTTTAATGTGTGAAAATTAAGAAATAACTTCATAAAGATGGTTCGGTTCAGTGCATAGGAATTCCCTGGGTTGTTTGTATCATAAAAATGAATTAGAAGTATCACTCATGTGAATACAATTTCTCCAAAAATTGGGAAATGGGTTGAATAGCTTTCTGCAATTTAAAAACTCTCAGGAGTTATTGAAGAGAAAGTATAACTTTGAAAATTAGAAGGAAATATTCCTTGCCCTGTAGAAATACAAAGAAAAGGAAAGTCGCTGCCTAGTGTTGATTCTCTCATACAGGAGCTGAAGCAACAACTAAAAGGACAAGAAAATTGAAGGGTTTGAGCATTTAATAGAAACATCTCATCAGTAAACACCTCAACAAAAGAAGAGGTGCAAAGTTTTTGACTCAAAGTCATGGACAGATTTTCCTCCATTCAGAAATTTTGAGATAGCCAAGAAAGCAGTATCTGCCTACTTTTAGAGAACACTGCTAAAAAGTGTCTCTTTGAAATTAACCATAGAACAAAAATATTTCAAGAACAGTTTGTAATATTAATGCAATTATACTTGGTATAGCCTTTTGCAAAAACCGATCGAATACATAGATGATATAGGAGTTGGTTAAACTATTACTCTTAACTACGTTTGTTAGTGCACTAGTCATGCATGCTAGTGGGGCTCACGGACAGGACCACACACCTAAGGAACGTGATTCACCCCGCTCCCTCCCCAGCACGTCCTCCTGCCTGCCCACTCCCCTGCATCTGCTCTATGGGTCTTCCTTCTACTTATTTTTTGTTTTTCTTTTTTTAATTGGTGCTTTATAACCTTCAGCTAATGCTATCCCTCTACAGTTTCCTTCCAGATGAATTGTTGAGCCACTCCCTATGATTGTGTGCGTTACTCTCTGAGGGTTGACTTCATTTCCTTCAGGGAGGCTGGCCGGTGCGGATGCTCCAGCATGGCTGTCCTTCCTAGCACAGTTTTCTGCCCACAACATGGGTTGAACTGTGAGATTTCTTCCACGGTCTCCACTGCTTCTGTCCCTTTTAGCTTGGGCTGCTTTGTGCTCCAGTTGCTGCTAAGACAGCAAGCTTATGGGCTTCTCCTTTCCTTCTTTCTCTCTTTGTTACCCTTCCCTGGTCAGGGTTCGGGGTCAAGGAAGTCTGTTCTTCTTTTCTCCTCCAGAAGCCAAATTCCAAGTCCCTCCAAGCCTCAAGCTGTCCAATGTTGAGTTTTAGAGTATTTACTGTGTCACCCACTTTTCTGGTCAGCAGTTCTTGCGCTGTTTCATTGCTGGGCTGTGCAGGGGTCGAGGGCTGCTGCCTGAATCCACTCTGCCATTCAGACAGTTCCTCATGTACAATCCTAATGACATCAGAGAAAGCGTCCAGTGCTACTGGAGCCTTGTCTGAAGTCTAGAAAAGATGTGCTTTAACAGAACGACAGTACTGAAGAATGCAGATGGCAAAGAAGTTGACCACATGTAGACGTAAACAATCTGGATTTCCGCTGATTTCTCAACCCAGACCCTAAAAGCCTGGAGGGCTTAGAATAATACATACCAGGCTCTGAAAGAAAATGCATAGCAACCAAGAATACCATTCCTAGGAAAGTTAAGCTTTGGAATCAAAGATGAAGCGAGAACCTTCCATGATAAACAGAAGCTAAAAGAATTCATGATAAGAAAGGCTATATGACAAAACATAATAAAATATTTCATAAAGAAGAAATGGAAAGTAAAAACAAAAACAAGCACAGGGAGGAATTACATTCAAAGAATAGTCAATTAAAGTAGAATCAAGTCTGATTTAAACATTAGAAATAAATCATGGTTTGGATGTGAATTGTCCCCCAAAAGCTCACATGTGAGACAACGTAAGGTTCAGAGGAGAAATAATTGGGTTTTGAGAGTCTTGACCTAATCAGTCAATTAATCCCTGATGGGATTAACTGGGTGGTAACTGGAGGGACTGAGAGTGTGGCTGGAGGAGGTGGGAATTGGGGCGTGGTTTTGTGATATAAATATTTGTATCTGGTGAGTGGAGTCTCTCTCTGCTTCCTGATCACTGTGATGTGAGCTGCTTCCCTGCACCACCCTCTTCTGCCACGATGTTCAGTCTCACCTTAGACCTGAGGAATGGAGCTGGCCTTCTATGGACTAAGACCTCTGAAACCCTGAGCCCCCAAATAAAAAGTTCCTCCTCTATAATTGTGCTGGTCAAATCATTTAGTCACAGCAGCGAAATAGCTGGCAGATCCAGACAGGAAATAAAAATAATCTCTCAGTAATAACATGGAATATAAATAGTAAACGCTTCAATCAAAAGACATAGGTTTGTAGATTGAATTATAAAACAAGACCCAACAATATGCTGTCTACAAGAGACTCAACTCACAGGTGAAGACATCCACAGACTGAAGGTCAAAGGATAGGCAAAACATATCATTTACATAGGACCCATAAACAAGCAGGGCAGCTCTTCTCATATCAGATAAAGAGGACTTCACGCCGAGATTAATCAGAAGAGGCAAGGAAGTTCACTTCACACTGGCTAAGGGAATCATCCATCAACTAGATATAATGATCATGAATATTTATGCCCAAACAATGGAGCATCTTCATAGACCAAACAAACCCTTCTCAATATACATGATACAATAACACTGGGTGACTTTAACACACCTCTCTCACCACTGGATAGATCATCCAGACATAAACTACTAAATACTTTACTGAACTAAAAAATACAATAATATGGACCTAACAAACATTTACAAAATATTTAATCCATCAATGACCAAATTCACTTTCTTCTCAGGAAAACATGTAATGTGTTCTAAATAGACTATATTTTAGGTCACAAAGCAAATACAAAAAAATATAATACCTTGCATTCTATTATATCATAATAGAATGAAATTAGAAATTAACAAAAAAAAAACCAGAAACTAACACTTTGAGATTAAATAATACTTTTGAGTGATAAGTAGATAGCAGAATAAGTGAGGAAAGAAATTTAAAAATTATACTGAATGGAAAAAACTGAAAGCATTTCCTCTAAAAACAGGAGCAAGACAAGGATGCCCACTCTCACCACTCCAACAACATAGTCCTTGCAACTCTAGCCACAGCAATCAGGCAAGAGGAGGAAATCAAAGGGATACCAATAGGAAAAGAACTCAAATCCTCTCTGTTTGCTGATCCTATGTTTAGAAGATCCAAAAAGCTCCACCAGAAGGCTTCTAGAGCTCATCAATGAACTGAGTAAAATAGCAGGATACAAAATTGGCACATATAAATCAATCACTTTCCTATACTCCAATGATGAATCTTCTAAAGAAGAATTTAGGAAAACACACAATAGCCTTGAAGAATAAAAATAAAA
Organism: Sciurus vulgaris; assembly: GCF_902686455.1. Taxonomy (NCBI): domain Eukaryota; kingdom Metazoa; phylum Chordata; class Mammalia; order Rodentia; family Sciuridae; genus Sciurus; species Sciurus vulgaris. The sequence continues at coordinate 142,078,356 of NC_136470.1, forward strand.
TTTAAATTGGGAATCAGTCTAACGAGAGGTGAAAGACCTCTACAATGAAAACTATAGAACACTAAAGAAAGAAATTGAAGATGACATTAGAAGATGGAAAGGCCTCTCATGTTCTTGGATAGGCAGAATTAATTTTGTCAAAATGGCCATAATTCCCAAGTGCTATACAAATTCAATGCAATTCCTATCAAAATTCCAATGACATTCTTCACAGAACTAAAAAAGCAATTATGAAATTTATTTGGAAAAATAAGAAACCTCAAATAGCCAAATCAATTCTTAGCAAGAAAAGCAAAGCAAGAGGCATCATAACACCAGACCTCAAATTATACTACAGAGCTATAGTAACAAAAACAGCATGGTACTGGCATCAAGGCAGGCATGAAGACCAGGGCAACAGAATGGAATAGAAGACACAGAGACAAATCCACATAAATAGTTACCTGATACTAGACAAAGGTGCCCAAAACATGTTGGAGAAAAGACAGGCTTTTTGACAATGGTACTAACAAACAGGAAGTCCATATGTAGTAGAACAAAATTTAACCCCAACTCACGCTGCACAAAACTCAACTGAAACTGGATCAAAAACCTAGGAATTAGACCAGAGACCCTGCACCTATTAGAGGAAAGTGTAAGCCTAACTCTCCAACATGGCAGCTCAAGAACCAAATTCTTCAACAAGACTCCTGAAGCACAAGAAGTAAAATTTTAAAAATCAATAAGTGGGATGGTATTAAATTAAAAGCTTCTTCACTGCAAAGGAAACAATGAAGAGCACAAAGAGAGAGACCACAGAATGGGAGAAAATCTTTGCCACATGCTCCTCAAATCGGACATTAATATCCAGAGTACACAAAGACCTCAAAAAACTTAACACCAAAAATACTAATAACCCAATCAATAAATGGGCAAAATGACTAAACGGACATTTTTCAAAAGAAGATATACAAATGGTCAACAAATATATGAAAAAAGTGTTCAACCTCTCTAGAAATCAGGGAAATGCAAACTAAAATCACACTGAGATTCCATCTCACTGCCACCAGATCGGCAACTATCAAGAACACAAGTCACAATAAATGCTGGCGAGGATGTGGGGGAAAAGGTACACTCACACACTGTTGGTAGGACTGCACATTGGTGGCAGGACTGGAAAGCAGTATGGAGATTCCTCAAAACACTAGGAATGGAGCCACCATTGACTCAGCTACCCCACGCATAGGTATGTATCCAAAGAATCCAAAATCAGCCTGCTGCCATGTGGTGAGGCATCCTACCACAGCAACCGTGAGGCCATGTCCGTGTTTACAGCAGCACAACTCACGAGAGCCAAGCTAGGGAGCTAACTTAGGTGCCCTTTAACAGATGAGTGGATAAAGAACACGTGGTGTAGACGGCAAATTACTCAGTCCGAAAGAATTACCTGTGGCATTTGCCAATCAATGGGTAGAACCAGAGACTATCATGTTCGTGAAATAAGCCAGTCCCCAAAAGTCAAAGGGGAATGTTCTCTCTGATATGTGGAAGCTAATCCAAAATAAGGTTGGGGGGACAAAAATAGAGAAGGAAGACGAATGGAGACGTCAAAGGGGAATGAAGGGAAGGGAGCAGGGATGGGCCAGGGACCAACAGTGGAATGAACCAACCTCACTTTCCTGTTGCATACGAATGCACCACGGTGACTCTCACCACCACGTACATCCACAAGACACTGACTGAAGAAAACTAGTAAAAATAATGCCAATGGCATTTGTACTGGAGAAAACTGCGTATGCTTTTCCCTGGGGCTTCTGTGTATCTTAATCATTGATCCAAGAACCCTCAGCAAAGCGAACACATTCCCTTCCCATACCACCACTAGCTCTTCATGTGCCAAGATTTTAAACACTGCCACTAGCTCCTAAAACGTATTTTTAAAAGCCTGTTGAGAATGTATTCAAAATCCTGCCATGAGTTCCTTCCTCCAGGGAGGGAGAAGGGCATATTATAAATTAAACAGAGATAACATTCTGTGTCTGTTCACCTGGACTGTGTTGATACTTTCCTCTCCATGCAGATAATCCACTCTCTCTGTCGCTGGCTCTTTGTGGTACAAAATCCGTGGATATTTGTCACCGCCTGCAGCAACAACTTGCACGGGTCTTATGGGTGGTGGACTGGAAACTGAGCTACTTCTATCTTTCTCTTTAGTGCACTGCTTTCTTGTTTATAGAGGATAGAGGAAATGAGGCTTACTTGCTTTGAGAGGAAAGAGAGAGAGACCCTGCTTATCAGAGAGAAAGAGACTTTGCTTAAGAGAGACTTTGAGAGAAGGACAGGCTTTGCTTAGAGCTTAGAGGAAGAGACTTGCTACACCTTAAAGTCCTGCATCCTGTGAACTAAGGGTGCGTCTGCCTAAGGTGCTTTAGTGATGCGTCTCAGTTCTCCGCTCTGTGATCTGCCTTCCACCGCGTCTTTCTACTAGCTGCCGCCGTGTTCCTTTCTTTCTTCTTGCCCTCTTCCTGCTAGCTGCTGCTGCGTGTTTTTCCCTCTAGCTACTGCCGCACGTCTTCTTCTACTAGCTGCTGCTCTGTGTGTCCTAGCTGCTTCCGTGTGTCGCGCTGTCTCGCTCCGCCTACGCTTATATCACCTCCAGGAGGCGGAGAGCAGGGCCACACCTGTCATGCAAAGATTAGGCCAGACGCTAGATGTCCGAGCAGGCACAATTAGGAGTGCTCGAGAACACATGCACATACACTGTGTGCGTGGACGATAAATCACCTGAGTGTGCTTATGTCAATTAACCGCCTCGCTGCCGATGTGATCAGGCGCCATTCTGGCGTCAACATGGCACAGCCCCCAACACTCTCCAACTCAAATATCGAACACTCTAAAGAGTGTTTTGGAGTGTTTGTACTCCAAAAGAATTCTTCCCTCAGTTCTCCAAATTAGTTCTTCTCTCCTATAAAAATTCCACAGAAACTACATTCCAAAGTAGTTCCTACGTATAAACTAGTTCATAAAGAATATGATATGGCATTGACAAAAAAAATAATGAAACACTCTTCTTACTGATAATTGTATTCTAAAAGACAAATTTTGGAGAGAATATCTACCTCCGAGAAATATCTTTCTAACAGTGGATTATCTAATACACTCCAGATGGTACATGATAAACTTATTCTCCCATCATTTTAAAGGTCGTGTACACATATTTAATCTCATTCTCATGAGCATGTGGAACTTAAGTGAAAATTAAGTAAACAATTTATTGAAATGAGACAATATTCCAAACAGAAGAAGTGCATGTACATTTGAAATTATGTAAAGAGCAGTAGATCAAGTTGGGAACATATTTTCTGATGTAGAATAAACTGAACCGTTTGTGGCTCTAAGTCAATGCACTTTTGACCCATTTCTGCCCTGCAAGGTTCACCCAGACAGCAAGAGCTGCCAGGCTCTTTCTGCAAGGGTGCCGGCACTACAGGAGTCCCCAAGAGGCATGCCAGGGTGAAGCTGCTTGTGCTACAACATTTTGTGAAGTTTAGCAAACAGCTTTTCTGTTTTTACTTGCAGACCTCCCTCTGGTCGAAGCCGGGCATTGGCTCCAGACACAGTGTGGTGAGGCAGGTACAGTCACTATTATCCAGTGCTTCTTGACCAAACTACTCATCCTGACCCTTCTCGCCTCAGTACCTACTTCCCCCAGAAGACTCGTCACGGCTGTGCCAGTGGCTGTCACACTTCAGCCTGGGTCGGATTTCCTGGGAGAGTGCACTAAATGAGATTGCCGCCCTCCCTCCAGTTGCTGGTTCCGTAACTATGCAGGAGAGTCTGAGCCCTGGTCACTCCCTGACACTCCTGCATCCCATTTCAGCTTGCACTACGACCGTCGCTGTGAACACCTCGTGGAGCACTTAGCACAACATGGCTATGTAAGTGATCCACACGTCGCCTGGGCTGAGGTTAATTTTGCTTTCTCTTTAGAGAACTTGGTGAAAGGCCTAGCGGCTCAGCATTCACATGTGATGACCGTCATGTGAACAGAGGGATGACCCCTCCGGTGCTTGAATCCCAACCCCTAGATCCTGAGCATATATTACCTGATGAAAGGGACGTGGTAGATGTGACTGAGGCTCTTGGATGGGGGATGATTCTGGATTATCCGGGGGGCCCAACATCACACAGGGTCTCTATCAGTGAAAGAGGCTGGAGAGACAGTCAGAAAGGGCACGTGATGACAGAAGCAGAGGTCAGAATGATCTCACAGTCACTGCTGACTTGAAGACGGACAGGGCCACATGCTAAGAACGCAGCTGCCTCTGAAAGGCGGAAGGGGTTAGCATAGCCTGTCCCCATGCTCCAGGACTGATGCAGCCCTGCTTCCTGACACATCTTTGATTTAACCCCATGGGACACATTTTGGCCTTCCTACCTCCACGACTGTGAAATAATACATGTGTGTTGTGTGAAGACACTTGTTACAGCAGCAGTAGGAAACTAATACACCGAGGAAAAGTACCTCCCCTGATTCAGTTCAAGTCCCTCCCCTTTGGTTGGTCAAGGTGGCTTCCTGATCCTCCACACCTTCTGCACTGGTCCTTATGCAGAAGCATGGATGGCAACATTTGTTTCTTCCTATCAGGTCTTCAATACTCATTGCAGACGATTTTCAGCCTCTCTGATAGCTCAAACTCCAAATTTAAATATAGACTCATTATAGTGTAAATACTGATCCCTTTAATTGTTGTTTTGTTTTGTTTTCTGGATTAATCATCAGTTTTTAAAAATTATTTATTTTTTAATTTTTATGGACTGCATTCTGATTCATTGTACACAAATGGGGTTTGTCTTTTCGTTTCTATGGTTGTGCACGATGTAGACTCACACCATTCGAGTAATCATACATGTACACAGGGTGATGACGTCTGTCTCAGTCCACCATTTTTCATACCCCCACTCCCTCTCATTTCCCTCGACATAATCTAAAGTTCCTCCATTCTTCTCTCACTCTTGGAGGAACTTTGTATCATGTTTTGTTTTTTTTTTTAATACCATATTATGAGGTCTCTCTCCTGCCACTGAATTCCCAGCAACGTGTCGCCTGTAAGTTTGGGGGATCAGAGGTCCTTCCCCTCTCTTCTCATAGCCTTCGTGTGCTAGTCCCCTGGCCTACTTTAAAGGCAAGGATTATATGGGCCCCTCTGGCCTTCTGCCTGAAGAGAAAAACTTAAAGGTCAATCGCCACTGGAAAAGAGGTCACCAGCTGTGGCTCTGTGGACAGTGTAGGTCACACAACCAGCCATCCGTCAGGGCTGGCCAGCCTGGGATGGAGCCGTGGAGTCTGCATGCACATCAGGCCACACCGAGGGGCCTGGAGGAAACGGGAGGCTTGTCGATTCACGTCCAGGCTTTCCTGGTGGGCTTGTCGATTCGCGTCCAGGCTTTCCTGGTGGGCTTGTCGATTCGCGTCCAGGCTTTCCTGGTGGGCTTGTCGATTCGCGTCCAGGCTTTCCTGGTGGGCTTGTCGATTCACGTCCAGGCTTTCCTGGTGTGCGGGATGCCAGCAGCCTGTGAAGGCCGGAGGAGACCCTGAGAACCCAGGTCCTGACCAGACGACGGCCCGTGTTTTCCTCATCAGTCCATCTGGCTGGACGTGGGATGTGGTGCATATACACGGTGGAGTTTTATTCAGCCATAAAGGACGGAAGTCAGTCATTCGCAGGCTAATGGACGGAGCCGGAGAGTGTCACAGTAAGCAAAGTGAGCCAGATTGAGAGTACGGTACATCTTCTCTGCCAGTGGGGGTGCCCATCAGCCAGCGGGAGGCTGGTGAGGGAAGAAAAGGGCACCCTGAAGCAGCAGAAAGAGCAGCCGGGCCAGGGAAGAGGGTCAGGGGAAGGAGGGGGAGCGACTGGGGAGGAAAATGGATCGAATGATTTCATATGCTTGAATCAATAAGCCACAGTGCGATCCACCATTTTGTGTAATTAATATGCACCAATAAAAACAAGAATAGCATAGAAAAAAAGAAGTGCATTCCAGGCACAAGAGCCAAAGACAAGGTGTTGTCTGCAGCTAAAGAACCGGGAAACATTCCTTGGTGGAAGAGGAAAGACTGACAGAATGGAGGGTGGGAAGGAAATCGTCCCACATTGGACTCTGTCCACTTCCCGACTGCTATCGAGGTCACCTAAGGCCCCGCATGTCATCAGTCTTCCTACCTCCTAGTAGCAGGTCTTAAGCTGAGGGCGAGACAGTAGCCCAGCCTGGAAGGGACTCCTCCTCCTCCAGGCCAGTTTCCAAGTCATCAATCTTAGTAATTCCTGAAAAAGGAAGGAGAGCAGGAGTCAGGTTAAACTCAGTGACAAGGTAAATATATGACTTAAGCTGCTTTTCTACATGAGCTAAAATTTCAGAGGCAGAGTTTGTTATTACGTTAGGAGGTCTTAATGATTCTGGCAAGCAAGAAAGCAGATGGAAAGTTCCACTGGCTAGCTAGCATCCTTTCTAAAACACTCGTGGAAGGTATCCATTACAGAGGATGGAGAAATCCGTGAGAAAAAAGAAACATTGAAAGATACTGTTTTTGTTGAGGTCGAATGTCCTTTTTCTCTTTCTCTTTACTTGCAGGGAAAAAAAGAAATCAAAGCTTTCTTACTTAATAGATCCATGAATCAAGATACGGGACCTTTGCAGACGGTTGAACGTAAGCTCTGGCCAGGTGGAAGTCACTGGCACCCTTACTCAAATGCTGTGGATAACAAATGACCATAGACTTAGTCCTGGAAGTTTTGGAAGCCTAAGGTGAAATTTGGTGAGTTCTCGGTGAAAACATTAAAATATCCTTTTCAGATGTACTTTATCACAAGAAATTGGAAAGCTGATGAGAGCAAACACTTATTGGTTCTCTGTGCACATACTGGATTTCTGCCTATGACAAGCTACCCTGGAAAATTTAGACTCTCAGTTGGTTTTGCCCAACTTGGTTCATATCAATCCAACAATAATCATTTAACACCCTCTTCTTTCTTTATAACCAATCAATATGTGCATTTTTGACAAAGTTGCAATTTAACTGGGCAGCCTATGGCCAGCAAAATAGATACCCAGTGAAGAAAAACCTTGATCTCCTTGGAAAGATGCGTGTTTCATCGGTGTTTTATCGAACATACGTACACACGCCTTTGTGTGAGGAGCTCAGTTTCCATACTTCTTGTCTTTGACCATTCATGAAACACAGCTCCTGTTACAAGGTCATAATTACAGGGAAGTCCTAGAACGTGAGTAGCTGTGGTGCCTATAATCCCTTCCAAATAAAGCTCCTTCCGCATGGATCTCTCTGTCCCTACTGAGCTGCATCCTGGGCTCCGGTCCAAGCGCCTGTCTTTGACTAGATGCCAGGAAAGCCAGGGGCTTCTGAGACGCCCTTGCGTTCTGCGCTGGGAAGGGGGCGGTTCTGTAGGTCCGAGTGACCCGTCACTGCTCCGAGTCTCTTTCTGAGCACCCTGGACACCCGGCACGCAGCACAGCTTGCCAGCTCCTCCCCCAGAACATCCCCTCGACCACGCCCCTCCTCCACTGCCACCCTCCCTCAGGCCACCGTCATCTCTCTCCTGGGCTGCGAACATGGCCTCCTAGCCCAGCCTCTCCCTGCCACCTTGGCCTCACAAAACCACTTTGCCCAAGCAGCCCGAGGGCTCTTTGCCGGCCTGCATGAGGCGGTTCTCCGGCTGTGCTGGACTCCACGTCAGTTGAACTTCACACCCTGAACTGCTTCTGCCCGTCTGCCTCTGGGCATCTTGCTCTTCCTCCCGCCACTGGGCTCCAGCAGGGCTGGCCTCCATTCCTTCTTTTGGATAAGGATTAAGACAGGGAACTGCGTTATGAGATGAAGTAAACTGACCTGTTTGGAGAGCATTGCTAACCCTGACTTCTTGGAAGGTCATATGAAGAGCTGGGTTCATGACTGAATCCATTTTTAATTTCAGCCTTGTCTTTTGGGGCCTAGTGCAGGGACTTGGTTTAAAAGGATGGTGTCCTATAATCCCAGTGGCTCAGGAGGCTGAGGCAAGAGGATCATAAGTTCAAAACCAGCCTCAGCAACCTAGTGAGGCCCTAAGCAACTTAGCAAACCCTGTCTCAAAATAAAAAATAAAAAGTGCTGGGGATGTGGCTCAGGGGATAAGCACCCTGGGGTTCACCCCCTGGTACCAAAATAATTAAAAATAAAATTGGAATGATGCATGATAGCTTTTGGATTTGAATTTAAAAACAATTGTGCCACAGTGTTGATAGCCATGGACCATGCCTGTCCCCATTCCAAAAACATAGCCTCCTGTGGCGTGAGATTTCAACAATCTTTGCATGCATGCGTGCATATATATTAGGACAGTGTGTTGGGACTTTTTTGTTGAAGAAGTCACATACAGGTGCCTGTAAGACTAACTGCAATGTTTATCCAAATCTTTCTCAAAACACCACAGACAGTAGTGAAGTGGGTCCTAATGGAGTCTGTGTTTGCGCATCGGCCTACTTAATAAAGTTCACGGGTACCCCCTAAGTGATATCTGCAGTGGTATTCTGGGTCCTTTGCCTACATGTGTAGAGGTGGAAAGACTGAGTTCACGACACACAATCCCAGTGAGGGTCGAGCAGGCGACACTAACCTTCACGTGCTGCTCTGTTGGTGATTCTGCTGCTATTCTGGTCCCCGCTCATGGAGCTACCGCCGCCAAGTGGCCCCGAGAGCCAGAGGCCGCGGCGTGCCTTAGGGGGAAAACACCTGCGTTCTGTGGATTAGGGAGAGCCACTGTGCTGTCGGCACAGAAGCACACGAGACAAAGTTAGGTGTGGAGTGCAGGACCCAAGAGTAGCAACGGAAGCCTTGAGGAAGCCCGTCTTCCCACCAAGAGCTGTGACATCAGCGCTCACATGGACACTGGACACTTGACCCCTGTAGATGATGATAACGTCTGCATTTAAAGTCTAAAGCCAAGGGAAACAAGAGCGAAGCTTGCCAAACTGGCCTCGACAGCAAACAAGACTTGGAGGGCAGTTTAAAACACACAAACATGTGTACACACATATGTGTGTCATGTATGTGTACATGGTGGGCATCTATCTTCCAAGAATTATTAAAGGAAGGGATCTTGGCAGAGGTGAGAGGACTTCCAAGCCCAGGATCACATGATGAGGTTCATTGTTGATGCTCATGGTTCTTAGTTGACTTTGTATATAAATACGTTGAATGGATCGAGTTGAGTATTTGCCAAGGTAAGTGAAAATCTAGCTCGTTTATGCACATTTTTGTCACCGCCCGTGGCAATTTGTTACCGCCTGCAGCAACAATTGCACGGGTATATATCAGAGGTGGACTGGAAACTGAGCTACTTCTACTATCTTTCTCTTTAGTGTACTTTCTTGCTTGTTCACTTGTTCACTCCCTAGTTTATAGAGGAAGTTTTAGAAGAAGAGAGAGAGAGGAAGAAAAGGCTTTGCTTAAAGGAGAATCTTTGCTTAAGAGAGACTACACTTTCAGAGATCTATATCTTCTTAGTTCTGCTGCTTCTTCTTAAAGGTGCATTCTGCATCCTGCGTCCTTCACTCTGGTATCTAGAGGTGTGGCTTTACTTCTCCGTTCTGCAATCTGCAACCTGCGTCCTGCCATCATTCAGAGGTGCTGCTTATCCTCCGCCCAGCGATCTAGAGGTGTGGCTTAGTTCTGTGTTCTGCAATCTATCAGAGGTGCTGCTTATACACTGGTGCTTCCTATAGGTGTGTCTTATATATCTAAGGCAGCCAATCAGCTTAGGATTAGCACAATTGAGGCACGCCCCTCAGTACCAATCAAGAAAGAATGAGGAATATCTGTTGACCACTAACACAAAGGAGACATTAACTAATCAGACAAAAGTAGATCACGCCTTTATACCCACCTCTTGGCTCAACGCCAGCTGCCATCTTAGGGTTACCCAAACATGTCTTCTGCAAATTTTGCCACAGAATATAACTCCGAGATTTCATTTTCAATGCATGATGCCTTCCACCAATAACCATCAGCGGGTTCTGCTAGATACTTTCCACCAAGGCCATTTGGGGGATCAGACCCAGAATCTGTGATTAGGATTAAATAGTGCCCATAAGTATAAATAGAGCGGTCTCTGTTTTTAGGCAGTTTACTTACTACAAGGTATTTTGTCTAGTACTTTGGATATTTTTGAATATCTACCTTGTCAGAAATAGAAATGGCTTTTAATTTTCAATTAATTGACATATCACATAATAATCAATCACATAAATTAGTCACATAAATAGTTGACTAATCACATTTACTGAAGCCCTGTTGTGTTCCAGGCCCCATGGCGGGGCCTCTAAATGCAGCAGAAACCAAGCACCTCCCTGCTCAGAGCTCACTGGCCTCAAGGATGAAGAAAGAGTCTCACAGTCAAGCAAAGGCCCAGCCTCCCTTGAGAAAGGGACAGTGCCTTCTACCTGACTGCGTTTGAAAGCAGACATCCCCCAATGTGTGTGTGCGTGTGCATGTGTTCATGTGTGTGTGTGTGTGTGTGTGTGTGTGCATGTGGAGACATCCCCGATGAGTGTGTGCACACAAGTTTGCACGCATGTGTGTGTAGGCGTGGGCATGTGTGTGCGCACGTGTGTGTGCATGTGTGTGTGCACACATGCCTTTAGACTCAGAAATTTGGTGTGCCTGGTCTCCCACTTGCCAACGCCCCCTGCAGATCTTGGCCCTTGACCCCTTGGTCATCGCATTAGTCAATTCCTTGTTTAATCTTCTCCATTTGTATGTCCATCTCTTTCTCTTGAAAACCCTGACTGGTACAAAGGGGAAGCAAAAGTTATACAGACAACCATGATGATCAAAGAGAAGAGAACATTCTAGAAGAAACAGGGCAGCACAATGACCCGGAGGCAGACTGTGGATCTAAGAGACCTGGCGTACAGTTCAGAACAGTGAACGCTTACCAAGCACTCGTGTCCCCAAGTCCCCTCCCAGGGTCTCATGTGACCCTCACAGGCACCCTGTGCATGGACTCAGTGATTATCCCGAAGGCACGTGAGACCACTGAGGCCCAGAGCAGTTAGCAACCTGCTCGAGGCCACACAGATGGAACGGGAAGAACCAAGTTCCAGAGCCCATGTTCCTAGCCCCTCTCCCTCCCCACAGGACCAGGAGGGGAGTAAGTCTGTGGAAAAGAGAAATGGCAGGGTCAGGCACAACCTCAGAGTCCCTGCAAGTGAATTCAAGCTTTCTCCTAGGGCACCAACAGGAACCAGAGGAAGGCTTGAAACAGGAGCAACAAGAGGAGATCGTTGTTTTAAAAAGACATGAAACGACGGCGGGGAAGGAAACGGAATGGAGGGAGTAAGACAGGTGGTCTTACTCCGATAGAAAATGTCTCCACAGCACTTAAGAGAACAGTGTCAGCCACGCCAGCAAACCTCACACCAGCTGCTTCGAGCTGATCTCTGCCCACAGGACAGTCATGAAGCTGCTCCCTTGAGCTCTCTCAGGAGGCTGCCCCAAGAACATTTGGAAGGTTCCTGGACCCTTAGCACAGCAAAGACGGGAAGGAGTGTGAAGGAACACAGGGCTCAGGAGCCTGTAGGAGGCCAGCAGAGCCCCAGGGGGAGGAGGGAGACATGGGCAGAGGGACGGAGAACCGAGAGCATGCACTGGACCATGTGCAGACGTGTAAGCCAGGCTGCGTGTGGCGGGCCAACCAAATCAACTGTTACTGGAAATCAAAATAGTGTTGCTTTTCTGCAGTCTAAGCTGGTACGGAAAGTGTTCTGACGGCCACCCATGCAGCCTCGGGCCTCTTGAATCACACTTTTCCAAGGGGACCATCACTTTCTTAGACACGGCACCCGGGGAGAGAGCACAGGAAATCGATGGTGGATTAAGGCCAAATTGTGCATAAGCATGAAAGTGGAGACCATTAAGAGTCCAAAAAGATACATTTTTAAAAACTTCAAAATGCATACAGGATTCTCCGATTCATTTAATTCTCCATATGTAGTTGATAACATCCAGTGTTTTATCACAGGGTAACCCTCAGGCTAAGCAGTCCTGCTCTGAGAACCCATAACGAAGCCACTTCTCAAGGCCTCTGGGCTGCTTCCAGTGTTGCCGTCCTTTTAAAGGTTGCCAGTTAAGCACCACTTACGAGGAGCTGTTCCCAAGGTTTTCACTTGATTGACAGCAATACTCCTTAAGGGAGGACAGTGTGACGTCCTAGATTCCCTCAGAAAGAACATCTGTGAGGACACCAGCAACCTGTTCTGTGGAGGAGGAGTTTCTGAAGACTTTCTAACTGCCCCACAGGGACCCATGTCAGATCTCAGACTGAGTCCCCCGAGTCCTCCTCATATAAGCACAGAATTCTAGCTCATTTAGCTCAGTGTCTCACATTCCTGGGGTGTGATTGCCAGTTCTGTGTTTACCAAAGTGCATGTACAGGATCCTGTAATTTTTTAACCACCTATTGGCAGAAAGAATCACAAAGTTGTTGAGCTCAGATTCACACCTCTGAAGAACATTACTTTGGATTTTAGCCTATGTTTTAGATCCCATCAAGTTTCACACATAGGCAAAGAACACAGCTTCCAGGAAAAAGTCAGTCATCAAGAGCCTGTCTGTCTAGAAACGTGTTCCTTGGACAAAAGCAACAGCCTCCAGGTTGGTATGTTTGTTTTTCCAAGACCATAGGAGATTGACTTCAAAATTTTTCCAAATAAAAGTATTTGTGCACAAATGAGTATATACTTCAATTCCAAATTTCATTTTTAAATATATTTGTGCATAACTTTCAGCTGCTAAGCACAGATTTCAATTGGCCAGACTTTGTTATATCTTCATGACTTGCTAGCCCCCTTAGGACTAGTTCTGAAACATAAAATATTTGGGTTGACTTTTTCTTTTACCCTAGATCAGAACTTTTGAAGGTTTTAATTTAGACTTTGGACCAATAATTGGAAACATAGGGCATGACAATATTGATTATGGTCACATAGACTTGTATGGATCTCTCACAGAATGTAGTATAAATGGATCCAGGAGGGGAAAATTCTTGTTTTCTGGTAAAGTCATTGAAAACTTTGGGACTTTTTTCCATCTACAAAATTTTGCTTGAACAGAATTTCTTTCCTTGACATAGCTTTCAAGAATTGTTTTATTTTTAAAACAATATGAACCCAGCAGAAGAATGAGCCAAGAACATCAACAGTCAACTCAAAGAAAAGGAAATGACCTTTAAACATCTGAAAAGGTGTTCAATTTCATGGTAGTAAGAGAAATGCACTTTAAGATGACAAGAAAAAGCCTCCACGTTTCAGTTACCAGTCTGGCAAAGATTTAAGATGGTTATACACTATTCTGATGAAGAAGAATGAGGATACACACTATGACCACAGATGGTGAAGGTGAAGTCTGTTCAACAGTAGAAGTCAACCTGACAATATTTGTTAGAAGCATATAAATCCCCTGCAGTGAAATTCTACTTCCAGACATTTTTCTTATAGAATTCCTATAACACATGCATAAAGACGTAAGCATGTGGTTATTGTGGTTATTACAACATCACTGTGTTACGGCGAGATTGCAATAAATCACCAAGTCCATCTTAAAGTAGGAGACCGAACCATCTTTATTCACCGGCTGGCAGGACAGAGGGGGCAGGCAGCAAGTCTGCCTTTGACCCCTTCCAGGGGTTAGAGTGTATCTTTTATACCATAAGTAAAGCATGTCAGTACATTAATCACAAGTGGCTGATGCTGTGATTCACAATTACATACATCATGAGATCTGGAATCATAAGAAGAAGGGGAAGTAGGTCAAAATGACCCTAGTTGAGAACAAGTTAAGAATGGTTACTAACATCTAGACAATCATTTTCTGACAGGATACATTGTCCAAGAAAAATGGAATCAAAAAGAGAACAATTTTAGATTGTGTGAGAAAAACAGAAACATTTGTGTTTCTAGGCAAGGTGTGCTAAGCAGCATCAGGATGGCAGAGTTGGTTTTCTCATGGGAGAAGCATTTCTTGCATGACAAGGAGTCTCAGGTAAAATGGAATCTGTTTGGTCATTACCCTATGGCCTGGCCTGTAACAACTGCATTAGAATACTACACACTGATAATAAGAATAGGAATAAGCTACAGGAAATGACATGAAACCAACTCCATATTATGTTAACTGGTAGAAGAAGATACAATATGTGGACACATCCTTGTATGGGTAAAAGACCGGAGCTGTGAGTATGCAGAGAGGGAGCTGTGAGCACCAGACAGGGAGCTGTGAGCACCAAATGGGAGCTGTGAGCATCAGACAGGAGAGCTGTGAGCACCAAATAGGAGCTGTGAGCATCAGACAGGAGAGCTGTGAGCACCAGACAGGGAGCTGTGAGCACCAGATGGGAGCTGTGAGCACCAGATGGGAGCTGTGAGCATCAGGCAGGGAGCTGTGAGCACCAGACGGGGAGCTGTGAGCACCAGACGGGGAGCTGTGAGCACCAGACAGGGAGCTGTGAGCACCAGACAGGGAGCTGTGAGCACCAGATGGGAGCTGTGAGCACCAGATGGGAGCTGTGAGCACCAGACAGGGGAGCTGTGAGCACCAGATGGGAGCTGTGAGCAACAGACAGGGAGCTGTGAGCACCAGACAGGGAACTGTGAGCACCAGACAGGGAGCTGTGAGCACCAGATGGGAGCTGTGAGCACCAGACAGGGAGCTGTGAGCACCAGACAGGGAGCTGTGAGCACCAGATGGGAGCTGTGAGCACCAGATGGGAGCTGTGAGCACCAGACAGGGGAGCTATGAGCACCAGATGGGAGCTGTGAGCACCAGATGGGAGCTGTGAGCATCAGGCAGGGAGCTGTGAGCACCAGACGGGGAGCTGTGAGCACCAGACGGGGAGCTGTGAGCACCAGACGGGGAGCTGTGAGCACCAGACGGGGAGCTGTGAGCACCAGACAGGGAGCTGTGAGCACCAGATGGGAGCTGTGAGCAACAGACAGGGAGCTGTGAGCACCAGACAGGGAACTGTGAGCATGCAGGAGCTAGCTGTGCAGCATGTGAAGCCCAGGAACCTGGCAAGCACAGCTCACCCCTGGGGACAGCTGCAACCCCAGCCAGATCAAGGGAAGTGGAAACTCGCTCTTCACCGTGTGTCCTTTCATGCTGTCGGGATTCTTTTTTACTATCATCTGCACTACTAGTTGTATTTAAAAAACAACATTTAACAACCAAAAAAAAAAAGTCTCAGAAATCATAACCTCAGCTTATTGAAGTTGAATTAAAAAAAAATGCCAAAGTGGACAAACTTCAAAACATTCAACTTGATCAGAATGGAATAAACCCTTCATAAATACATGTTGTTGAGCCTGAATCGCAAATTCATGATACATCATTGAAAATGATCTGGGCCCTGCTGGTCGAGATGACAGATGATTCACCACCCCTCTGCCTCTCCCCTGTCCATCCACATGCACTGACCAGGACCTTCTTTGCAATGAAGGAGCCCGCTCACCCGCGCCTGACTGACCCTTTCCGCTGCCTCCACACTGTTCTCCCCTCTCCTCTCTCTCCTTTGGTCTGGGGTTGGCCAGCTCATCTTATAAAGAGCCAGACAGTAGATACTTCAGGGTTTGTGGGCCATGGAGCGGAATCAAGGATATTATCTATGTGCTCATATTTTAAAAAATAAATTCCCACAAACTTACGACAAAGCTCAGCGCAATACAATACTCATTGGAGAAAAGGCTTGTCACTCAGTTTGGAGACTGCCTCCCCAACCGTCCACGCTTGGTACTCCCACTTCCCACGCTGGGGTCGTGGTCTTACCTCCCCCCTTAGGCAGCAGACCTCAGCTGTCCCTCGGCATGTCGCCTGCTGCGCGCACCTAGCTTACTGATCAGCTTGCCACCTACTTCCCGGGGCCTATCCTGTCAGGGAGAGGACATCTGGTTGGCAAAACCGAGTCTGTTGCTCAGTCCTGGTCTAGACTCCTCGCCAGGTAGAGAGGAGAGGGCAGGCATGACCAGATGCCTTGGGCTGCAGCTGCCCAGATCACACCCCTCAGCTCTGGTGCAGGAGAGGCGAGAGGCCACGTAGGAGGCTGTAGGGCCGCGCACCTGGCCAGTGGCTGCACACAGCCATGATGCCTGCGTCCTGAGTGCTCGGTCTGGGCCTCGGGCTGTGGGAACACTGTTGGTTTGTGATTTTGCCTTTTGTTTGTTTGTCCTTTAGTCTGTCAAGAGTGCAAGTAATGTTTTAAAGAATATATCAAGTCCCATGCATCCAACAGTATCTGAACAACCTTCCTAAGGAGCGTCTCACACAGGGCAACTGGGCATCCGGCCGCAGGCACTCAGGGAGGTGCCCCTCCCGGGAAAACACCTCTCCACGTATTGCTTTGTGGTACTGTCTTTTGGTTTTGTTTTTTGTTTGTTTGTTTGTTTGTTTGTTTAGTACTGGGGATTGAGCTTGGGACACTGGACCACTGAGTCACATCCTTAGCCCTATTTTGTATTTTATTTAGAGACAGGGTCTCACTGAGTTGCTGAGGGCCTTGCTATTGCTGAGGCTGGCTTTGAACTCACGATCCTCCTGCCTCAGCCTCCCCCACCACTGGGATCACGGGCGTGGCCAGCACGCCTGGCTATGGGACTGTTCTTAAGTATTGACAGTAGCGAGCTAATTGTCACTCACCGCTCAGCTAATTTAGACTGAAAAGCACTAAAAAGAAACGTGAAAGAAATTGTAAGACCCAGAGCAAAACCCATGGAGCCGCAGACGTGACTGCAAGCTCTTGGGGTGGTTGCCTTGACTCGTGTGTGCTTAGGTGTGCCACAGTGTGCTGCCACACGTGACGAGTGGTGTGGTGGTGAGAAACGGACGCTCACCCAGCATCTCACAGTCACCGCCCTCTGGTAGGAGGACCTACAGTTTTCTCTCTTAGCAAATTTCTAGCATTCAGCACAGAATTGTTGACTTTGATGAGCAGGCTGTACATCGTAGCTCTGAATTCATTCACCCTACACAACTGTGATTTCATACCCTGTGACCTACATCTCCCCGTTTCCTCCTCTCCACCTATGCCTCCTGGCAACCAGCACCCTATTCTGTTTCCATGCATGTGATTGGTTTTTAAGATTCCACACTTGAGTGAGATCATGCTGTATTTTTCTAAGTCTGGCTTATTTCGTTTAACATGTCTTCCAGGTTCACTCATATTCTTGCAAATGGAAGAATCTCATTTTTAAGGCTGAATAATATCCCATCATATATGTAGACCACTCTTTCCTTATCCAGTTGTCCGTTGATGGACACTTAGACTTTTCCCATATCTTGCCTATTGGGATAATGCTACAGTGAACAAACACATCTCTACAAGGTGCTGAGTTCATTTCCTCTGGACTATAATCCAGCAGAAAGATTGCTGGGCACTATAGAATTTCTATTTTAATTTTTTGAAAAACTTTCCTGCTGTTTTCCATAACAGCTACATCAATTTACATTCCTTATCTACGGTGATCAAGGTCACCTTTTCTCCACATCCTGACAATGTGTGTTGTCTCCTGTCTTTCTTATAATATCCATCCTGACAGATCTGGAGTGATAGGTCTGTGTAGGTTTGATTTGCAAGTCTTTGTGATGCATTCACATTGAGCACCTTTTCATATACCTGGGGAATAGAACATTTTTATGTCTCTTTTAGAGAAATATTTGTTCAGGTCCTTTTCCCATTTTCAGTATCGTTGTTTGCTATGTGTTTCTTGATCCTGTTTTGTCAGATACTGAGTTTCGTGAGCTTCTTTTGTGTTCTGGATACTAACGCATTATCAGCTTCGTGGTTTGCAGACATTTCTCCCAGTCCATACTCTGCCTTAGGTAACTTGATGTTTCCTGTGCTGCGCAGAAGTGCTTTGGTTTAATGCAACTCCAGTTTCTTACATTTGCTTTTCACATTTGGTTTACATATCCAGTTCTCTAGTTTGCATTTATCATGCTTTCCAAGGGTAAATGAAAACACTATGGGTGTTTAATTCAGTTACATAATGGGGTGTCAGAAATCCAACTCACTGTTCCCTTAAAAACAGATTACGTCCTACAGCTCAGCCAGAGGGCTTCAACTCCAACAACTCCATACTAATGATGAGTCAGTCTGAAAGTAGTGTGGTTCAGACCAGAGAAGCCACTTCAACTTAACCACAGGAAAGGACTGATACCAGAGAGCAAGCCAGCGGCAAGACACACTGAAGTTCTGACTCCAGTTGGTCTCCTTTCATCAGCCAAAGTCATCCCTCAACCCGTTCCTCAATCTTCTTGTTTTCCTGAGATGAAATCCTAAAAAGAAGTTATATTTGTTCCTAATATTATAATTTTTATTAAAATGTATGAAAATAATCTTTCACTTTGAATAATCTTGTCCAAAACATCATGTCCAAGAAAAAAATCATTTTAATAGTCTTGCTTGGTAACAGTTATTTACTTAAGTTGTCTTTTTTGTAAAAGTTTTCCCCAATATTATTTCTTTTGGAGAATTAACTGCTGAATCCCTCAACATTCCAAAATTGTTCTTTAACTGCTGTTTTTCTTTGCTATTTTTTCCTTCATATTTCCTCTTTCCTAAGTGGTCCCACGCTTTCTTTTCACTGCATGTTTTTCAGTCATAAGTCTCTGTCCTTCTCTGAAAAAATACATATCATTTTCTGATTATTCCCCATTTCTACATGTGTGCAACCATTTCTGAAATATGCCAAACCTGAAGTCTTAAACAGCGTGGTCATCGAAGGGAAAAACCCTACATAAGGCCCTGTGTGTAAGACAGCGCACCTCCACCACCATGGACAGCCACCGTCAGGGAATGAGGTCAGGTCTACATGCCAACTGCTATGCTTTGTATTATTCGACACAAAGCTAACATCACGTTTAAACTCTGTCCCAGTGACTAATGGACCCAAAGCCGTTAAGTGCTACTGATCAAAACAGTCTCACGTTGTTCAACGCATTTCTCTGAGAAATACGTGTTAATATGAAACACATTTCTCTGTAATCCTTTTTCCTTAAGTATTGAAATACCCAAACCTTAAAGTTTATTTCTTGATAGCTATGCATTCAAAGCTCTTCATCTTAGCATATGTGCACGAGTCCCAGCAGACATAGTGTCCCTGGGAGCCCTTCATCTGAGCATGGCATTGTCACAGCGGGAGAACGTCCTCAGACTCCCACGGGTCTCCATAGGTACGTGCTCTGTGCAAACCAATTCCCAAGTGTGTGTCTGCAGTGAGCGACCTGTGCAGGGGCATCTCCCTCGGATCACAAGCAGCTGGCTTACTCTCTCCCGAAGATGTGGAGGCCCTGAGCCCGAATCCCTTGGCTGCAGGGTCAACCCGCTCTGTGACATCTACCTGGATCTTATGACAGCCGTTTCCCCATCTCAGGCTGCAGGGCCAACCCGCTCTTTAACATCTACCTGGGTCTTATGACAGCCGTTTCCCCATCTCAGGGCTTGGGGACCAGGGTAGGGATGCAGACCTGATGGCCATGCTGCTGACTGTCCCATCCGGAGAAAGTCTTTGTCTCTGTCCCAGGAGCCTTGTTTATTCTGCCAACACCCATGAAACAGTAATGAGTGATGGTCTCGTTTATTAGCTCTTAAGTAGGTCACGTGTGTATGTGTGCGTGTGTGAGACTGAATCTCAAAACAATTTACATGTCAATAAGTACGCTCTAGCTCCACTTTGTCACCAAGGAAACTAAAACACAGGGGGATGAACTCCTGTCATTTCCCCAAAGTTGCACAGTTGGTAAGCGCTGGCATAGGATTCAGAACCAGGTGCTTAGTCTGGAGAGTTCATGCAATACTTTGTTACTTCTTTAAAAGACACAGTATTTTACTTTTATTTCACATTTCAAAACACTTTTAGCTGCTTTTTTCCTTCAGGTAGAGACTGTGTTAAAAATTCCCTGAAATGTTTATCTTTACTCAATCCTGTTCCCAATGTGATGAAGCATAGCTTATACATATTTGTATAAGCTAAGAAAAAGAAGTTTCTTTTTTTCTGCAAAAAAAAAAAAAAAAAAAAAAAAAGTTTCCAGAATTTCTGTGTCTTCATGACACAGGGAATTTTTAAATGCACGGCAAGATCCTCCCTCGCTCTGGACCCCCGACCCAGCGGTCCGTGTGTGCCCTTCCAGGTGAGGCCCAAGCGCCAGTTCTCCCAGGGAGAGCTGTGAACAGCTGTACACGGCTGCCGCCGTCTGGCAGTCTTCCTCTCCCTGGAACTTGGCCCCAGCCCTTGCACTCTTCTCGTCCAGGCGAAGGTCACCTGCCCCTCTCCTTCACAGCCTTGAGCACGATGCCTAGTACTGAGGGCTAGGGAGGGGCTGTCTTTAGTCTCTGATATTAAAAAAAAAAAAGTTTCAATAATAAAACACTATCTGAAACTTTTAATCTTATTTTTGCCTTCATTTTTATTTTGACATAATTATCCCTATTTGTTGGGATGCAATGTGACATTTTGATCCTTGGATACATTGCATAATGATGAAAATAGGTTGATTTTTAGCAATGACATTTGGGCACACTAAGACATGTCTTATACTGCTGTGGCTGCCTTACAGAAGTGAAGTGTTTTTATTTCCACTGCATGAATAAGTGATGGGAAAACCGAATATCAGACATTTCCAGACTGCTTTGATCTCACATCCCTTCTGGCGTTACAGCCCTGGTCTGCCTTTCTCCAGCTGCCTCCTCTCTCCAGTTTACTGGCTGCCGGGTGAATCTTCCTCATGTCCTACTTCCTCTGCACACAACTCTACGCAAAGGCTACCCTGACTGTAGCATAAATCAGACATCCTTAGCCTGCCACTCAAATCCAGGTTTCACCTCAGTGTGCTTAGCGATCCCTATTGCTTACAGGAGAACGTGGCTTCAGTCAGAGGGACATGTTCCCTATCCCTCACACACGCTGCAAACGCATCTCCTGACTCAGCTTCCGCTCCCAGAGGGGAGTGCGCCTCCGTGCCACACACCTGCATCTTTCTCACTCTTTAGGAGCAAAGTCTGAATCATCTCTGCCTGATGCTGTGGTCAGGAACACCATCTCCATTCTCAAATGATTTTTCCTGGGGAGCCATGGTAAATCTAGCTTATCGCATGCTCTCTTTTTATACTCAAAGTATGATTGTGATTCATATCAAAATGTTTGCACTCCTCAGGTCCGTATTCCAATAATGTTGTCGCTGATCAAAACATTTCCGGATCTCTTCTCTAGAAAGTCAGCTAAATCATTTTACAGTCTCTTCTTGTTTTTATAAAAGAACAATGATATACTCAACTCGTCACCACCTTCTTTCCCCAAATCAGCTTCTGATCATTTCAGCTGTTTGCTTTTCTTTCAAAGGTAAAAGTTGTCCAGCATAGAGGACATTCCAAAAACTGCACCGTAAGGTTTGAAAGCAATGCATTCCTTGCCGTGAGTGAAAAGATCAGCCTTCCTTTAGGTCACTTAATACGGGAAGGACGAGGCTAAAAAGCACAGCTGTTGACTTTAGCAAGTTCATATCACCCTGCAGAGTCTTTTAGGGTTTATTTGCATCACTTTTGGCATTGGATTAGGCAATGATTTTTCTGGCATGACATAAAACAGTGAACTTTTTATAATATTTCAGAGACTGCAATAACAAGAGAGCACACTCCACTTCCTGCAGTCGTGGACAGCTGACGCAAGCCCTTCCTCTGAGGCCGAAAGAACAGTGGAGGCTTTTTGCTAAGGGAGAACTTCATTTCATCAGTGTCTCTGCCCTTTCCAAGAGACCCTGGTCTCCGTGGCCATGCACGTGTTCAGTGGCCAGCCAGGTCAAACGTGCTAAAGTTGTCCCTCTGTGTGTGGGCATAAGGCCACTGTCAAATACATCTTCAGATGGAAAATGAGCGATGGCACTTCTACGTTAAACAAAACCTCACAGAAGGGCTGAGGAAAGATGGCGTGCTTCTGGTTTCCATTCGGTTCTGCTTGTGGAAGCCAGGTCTGTTTCAGCCCTTAAATAATCTCTGACTCTGCAGAACCCAAAATCACAGTAAGATGACAAGACTCACAGCAAGAGCGCACTACATTTCCCATGACATTTTACAGAACAAAATCCAGCAAAAGTTATTTTTACTTCTGAATTTTCAAAGAAAAGTTGATTTTACACATCTATTTTATTTATTTACATAACTATAGAAAGAGTTTAATGACAAGTTATGTTATGATTCCTGCCTCCTACGTTCCCAATGATTGATACAAAGAAATTGTAATACAAACTCAGAAATCATAACTTAAAAATCAGTAAGGAGGGAGGACTAGGGGTATAGCTCAGTTGGTTGAGTGCTTACTTAGTATGCCCAAGGCCCTGGGTTCAATCCCCAGCTCCACCAAAAAGAAAAAAAAATCACTAAGGAATCTCCCCCTCCAAGTGTCTATTTTGACACACTCATGCTCATAGCCAACCCCAGTTCTCTGTCCTTTTACACAGGCCGTTCCTGTGTCTTTAACAGCTCCTGCTCCACCTGCCCCTCCCCTCACTAGGATGGAGCCTGGCCAGCAGGGACCTGGCTTCCTCCCTGTAGCGCTCCTTGCTGGCGCAGCACAGCAGCGGCCCTCCTGAACACCACCTGAGTGCTGGACAGTCACTTTGCTCAGAGCATCTTGACACAGACTGCCCACATCGTACCAGTAACTGGACTCTCACCTGGTTGGGAGTTCATAACTGGAATGTGACGTTTGAGAGACATTAGCTCTTACTCTGCTTATAGGGAACGGTATAATTTAAATTCACATATTAGTAAAGTAAAACCTCTGAAGAGTCAATGATTGAGGTATTTATCTCAAGAAGTTAGAAAAAGATATCAAATGAAGTTGAAGAATAAGAAGGAAAGTAAAGGTGAGAGTAAGAAAAGTAATTAAGAATAAGTAATGAAGAAAAGGACAAAAATACATGAACTGGACAACATACATGCAATAAAAGATCAGTACCAAGCTGGGCAGGTGGCGCATGCCTGTAATCCCAGCAGGTTGGGAGGGTGAGTCAGGAGGATCGCAAACTCAAAGCCAGCCTCAGCAACTTAGGGAGGCAAAA
This sequence comes from Sciurus vulgaris, assembly GCF_902686455.1. NCBI lineage: Eukaryota > Metazoa > Chordata > Mammalia > Rodentia > Sciuridae > Sciurus > Sciurus vulgaris. The sequence continues at coordinate 142,101,493 of NC_136470.1, forward strand.
AGAAACTTAGTGAGACTCTGTCTCAAAAAAAAAAAAAAAAAAAAAAAAAAAAAAAAAAAAGAAAGAGAGAGAGAGAGAGAGAGGGAGAAAGAAAGAAAGAAAGAAAGAAAGAAAGAAAGAAAGAAAGAAAGAAAGAAAAAGAAAAATCAAATAGAGATGTGGCTTAGTAGTTAAGCACCTCAGGATTCAATCCCTGGTACCAAAATATATATATATATTTAATATCAAAACTTAATTAAAGACAGCATATTATAGCAACAGGGTAACATCAATGTTTATAGCAGCTCAATTCACAATAGCTAAGCTATGGAACCCACCTAGGTGCCCTGCAATAGATGAATGGATAAGGAAAATGTGATATATATACACGATGGAATAGTACTCAGTGATAAAGAAAAATGAAATTATGGCATTTGCCAGTAAACGGATGATGGAACTATAGACTGTCACGCTGAGATAGATAAGCCAATCCCAACAAAATAAAGAGCGAATGTTCTCTCTGACATGCAGGTGCTAATCCACAACAGGAGGTGGGGGAGGGGAGGAACAGAAGTTCTCTGCAGAGCTGGGCTGGGGCTCAGTGGTACAGACTCGTCTTGCATGGGTGAGGCACTGGGTTCGATCTTCAGCACCACATAAAAATGAATAAATAAAATAAAGGTATTTTTTTAAAGTTCATTGGATTAGACAAAGGGGAAGGCGGGGATGGGAATAGGAAAGACAGTAGAACGGACGGGACGTCACTTTCCTGTGTTCACATATGAATCCACATCCAGCAAAACTCCACAGCATGTCCACCACAAGAATGGGAGGTCACACTCCAGGTACGTATGACATGTCCAAACACACACCGTCGCGTACAACTGAAAAGAACAAATAAAAGGATTTCTGAAGTTGGTTACAGAGACCACTATATAAGATAAGGAACAAAACAGGGAGCATTAAGTCTGGATGAATTCAGAGACATATTTTATGAAATCTAAGACCCACAAGGGTCAGGCGGGGGGCGGGGCGAGCTTCTGGGCAAAGTAGAAATAAAAGGTAAAATAAAAATTAAAGACAGGGATTTCCTGACATTGGTAAAGAATATCTACCAAAAAACTAAAGTGAACTTCGAACTTCACTGTGAACTGTTGAGAACTTTCCCTTGAACTTGAATGTGCATGAGAAATCGCTGTCACGGTCATGGTTGGTGCTCAGCCTGGCACCAAGAGTCCTGCCCGGTGTAAGACAGAGCCGGGGCAGGGGTGATAGGCAGAAGGACCACCAAGGCGCTGTTCGTGCAACGGCACGCTGGCTGCAGTGAGAGCCAGCAGCGGCCCGAGGGGCCAGGACCGGAGCCCTGGCCATGCACGACCCTGCTCGTGAAGGTCAAAATGGCGGGATTCACCGTCAGTAATGGAAATCAGGGGGCTGGGGATGAGCTCAGTGGCAGAGGCTTGTGTAGCATGTGTGTGTGTGTGTGTGTGTGTGTAGAGAGGGAGGGAGAGAGACAGAGAGAGGACAGACACAGAGACACAGAGGAGAGACAGAGAAGATAGAGATTTGGAAATACAGAATCTAAATTGACAGGAAGCGGAAAGTGGGGTGGTTAGTGGGTTAGGGCTCTGTTTTTGATCTGAATGCTGATTAATCTCATTTTTAAAATGTATTTTATAAATAACATTTTGCGTTGATCAAAATAATGGTTGTATTCCAGAAATGCTGTCTCCCTTTAAAACTGAACCGTAGAGAATTGGGTGAAGCTATGAACTTAGTCGCAGATGACTTTGGATAATCTTTTAATTCTTCCTCATTATTTCTCACACTAGTGACGTAGAGATCGGGTCTAGACCTGGTATGGGAAGATCTCGTCTAGTGCTGAGAAGAAGAGACGTGATTTTGGGCCCGCTTCCTGGCGGAGGCCATGGAAATCTTTGGGAAATGAATAAGGACTGCTAAGTCCTTCCACCAATGAGAACCCAGGACTCCAAGCGATCTCACTGTGTCTTAGATTCCAAAGACACAATGGAGGAACAGTTGTTTGGTAATGACAATGAGAACAAAAAGAAACGCAGAGTTGTTTAAAACCCTGCTTTCTCTTTATTTTGTGTTGCTGGACGTCACTGCGGGTCCTAAGACTAAGGAGGCTCGTGGGCTGGGAGGAAGCACGAGGAGAGCTGGTCTGTTACTAGGAAGGTTCTGAGGCACCGCAGAACCTTTGTTCCAAGTTCATGTTTACTAAGACCACAGAGCTCTCTGGCAGGCCACTTTTGCCCACGGTCTAACCCAGAAGCATGGAAACTGAGTCAGATGCTTGGTTTAACCAAGAAGTCTAATAGTCCGTTTACGTGTACAGAAAAAAGCTATTAGAAAATATGAAGCACTTTTTTTTTTTTACAAATCTATTTCCCCCATTCTAGAAAAATCATACAATGAAATAGCTTTTTTCTGCTATAGTAAATGACTTTCCCTCCCATTTCTTCCTCTCTTTCTCTCTGTCTCTCCCTCTCTCCCTCTTATATCTTCTCTTCTCCCTCTGAAAAAAGTCTGATTTTGCAAAAAACAAACAAACAAAAAAATCAACACCACCAAAAAAAAAAAAAAAAAAAAAAAAAAAAAAAAACTGGCATGTGGTTGCTATGGAAAAAAGTAAATAATAGATACCATGAATACAGGGACACTTTTGGAAAAACATCTGGTTATAAACAAGTGTTGAATTCTTCTGTGGATCAAATTGGGCAATTTAGCTACTTCTCTCTAGGACACAAAGAATGTGAGAATCACAAAAGCAGTGAGGTCATCCTTGGAAGTTGACCCAGTGCAAATTCCTCCATGAGCGCTCCGGCAGGCTCCCTCGTGGACAGGGTCTTTCTTAAGGTTAAGGTCTCTGCGGGGTTTTGTTGGTTGGTTGGACGGGTCACGGGTGATTGAGTGACTATATGTAAAACAACGATCTGAGTCTAAACAAACCTTGACGGAACCTCTCAAGAATCAAATATTAGCACAAGTTCAATAAACATTTATACACTGTATGCACATGATACATCGTGACTCATTTGTCTCCAAAATTACATTTCATATTCACCGTTGTTGTTATCATTTCCAACATTTTTTATTTCTTTGTGCAGATCCAAAAATGTCTCATGTAGTTCTTCAGCCCAAAGAACTTTATTAAACAATTCTTGTAGTAAGATTTTGCTGATCATGAATTTTCTTGGTTTTGTCTTGTATGAAAGACCTTTATTTCTCCCTTATCCATCAGCAGTGTGTTAACTGGCACTGATTGGGGGTTGATGGTGTTTCCACTTTGGTTCTATTTTTTCCCCTCTTCAGAATGCTGTTTCATTGTCTTCTGCGGGGGTCCTTTCTAACAAGAAGTCTGCTGCGGGGTGGCTCTTTTTCCTTTTAAATTACCTTTATCTTTGGTTCCCGACAGCTATTGAATGGATGCCCTTCCAGCTGCTCTCCTCCCTCCCTCCTTCCCTCTCTCCCTTTGCTCTTGATACTTTCTAACTTTCCTCCTGGCTTCTGGGCTCTGGGGTTTGTGCATGTCCTGATTTGGGGAGATGCTTGGCCACTCTCTTTTTGAATGTCGCTCTCACTGTTTTCTCGCTCTAGGATTCCGGGCTCAGGTTAGGCCGTCTAACATCGCCCCACCCTCTGTGGATGCTGTGTGTTCGCTGTGTTTTCACTGGGGTCCTTTCCCATGGCTGATGTTCACATTCGCCGCTGTGTTCATCTCTGGCATCTCCATTTCATTCTTTCTCACGGTTTTCATTTCTCTGATAAACAGCCCCTGTGTTGCTGTGTGCTGTGGACCTTTCACACTGGACTCCTAACATACCCGCAGCGTTGGCTTTACTACACTGCTGACAGCTGCCCTGGCTGGGTCATGTTCCCAGGTGTTCCGAGCTGCAGCTCAGCAGACCGTGGCTTGTAGGCTGCTGTCCAGTCTGACAGCTGAGTGTTCAGGGGCACGCGGCCACACCAACCACGTGCGTGAGGTCCCTGGCTGCTCTTGTACTGTAACCGCAGGGCTGACACACGTGACCCACGCCTGATGGCCCATGGAGCCTCAACTATTTACTATCTGGTCTTTTAAGAATGAGTTTGTCATTTTCCATATTGGCTACTAATTCACAGCTTAGCCTTCAGCAAGTCATTAAGAAATTAGGTGATTTCTTCTTATCCGTTTGTTTGTCCTTTCAACCCAGGACAGTTTACCTCCTCCCAACTTTTTTTGTTTTTTCAATACTGGGGATTAAACCCAGGGGTGCTCTACCACTGAGATGCACCCCAGCTCTTTTTAATTTTTATTTTAAGACAGGGTCTTGCTAAATCACCCAGGTTGGACTTCAATTCACGATGCCCTTGCCCCAGCCTCCCGAGTAACTGGTCCTGGGACTTTGCCATATTTTAATGGAGTCATCTGTCTTTCCTCAGCTTTCAGGCAGTGTGACCCAACTCTGATAAGTTCAAAAAAAGTTGCAGTTTTGTCTAATTGCTGGCATTTTGTGGATTACTAGTCTTTTTCTTACTGTTTAGAAATGTTTTCCCCCAGTTTCCAACATTCTTGCTGAAGCTCCACAACAGACTTTTAATATGCTTTGTAGATTTCTAATTCTAATCATCAAATAATTGGTAATCCATATGTGATACAGAGGCTACAGACGGGACGTCATTGGACATAACCATGTGGACTGTTAGCCAGTTGCTGCTGTGACCAGATCACCTGATATGAACAACTTGGAGGAGGAAAGGTTTCTTTCGGCTCACGGCTGTGGAGGCTCCATGGCTGCCTGGCCCGAGGTGAGGCAGAGCATCATGGTGGAAGACAGGTGGAGGAGAGCTGCTCAGCTCATGGCAGCCAGGAAGCACAGAGCGCGAAGAAGGGCCCTTCCAGGGCACACCCCAGTGCCCTCCTTGCTCCACGAGCCCCACCTGCCTGTGGTTTCCACCACCATCTGACACCCACCACACTACTCATCAGATGCACTGATCCACCATGAGGCTCAGCCATCGTGATCCAGCCGTTGTCTGGAAGTTGACCTCTGAACCCTGCTGCATCGGGGCCGTGCTTTCAAGCACATGAGCTTTGAGGAACAGTCCAGATCCAAACCATAACAAGGATCATCTCTAAAACTTGGTGCCAAGTTTAGAAAGAGACCCAATCTGAAGCTTCTGGGACATGAGAAAGACCAGCCACTGCGAAATAGCTGTTTACAGCACCACTAGCCTTGTTGCTCCTTGGAAAAGATTAGCAAGAAAAGAAAGAAGGCCTTTATAGTGACTAAATTATGACTTGTCTGAAATCAAGGCAGCAAACTGTTTGATACATTAACTTTATTTTCTGTATTCTTGATACTCGGGCATCTGGAGTCTCACTGACAAAGGAGAGATTGCTGCTCCCATGGATGCTTAATTCCTACAGTTAACACAGGCTCACAGTGGGGCTACTTTCTATTAGTTCCCCACCATTGGCCCCAGTGTGAGTCCCAGATCTCCATGGAGGCTTGGATACTCCTGAGGTGGGCTCAGTGGAGGCCGGGTACATACTCATCTCAGGGCTGTGAAGCCATCTCTCACCAACACAGCATAGCGGCGTACCTGGGGTAGATGCTGCGATCCTCTGAGACAGCTTCCCCGCGGAGTCCTGCACAGGCAGCTCTCTGATGCAGGAGGCACTGGCCCCAGGTCCCTCTGCAGATACCAGGCTCCACATGCTCACAACTCCATGTAACTGTGTGCTCCTGGGCAGCCTGGCCCAGCCTCCTGCACACTCTACGCCACCTCCACATTGCATATGATGTTGTAAGTGTCACAATGCCAATGCTATATAAATAGCTCTATAAATTGCTAGCTTAGAGAATAATGCCTGTTCAGTACAGATGTGATGTTTCTTCAAATACTTTCAATCTGTAGTTGGTTGAATCCTTAGTTACAGAGGGCCAACCACACAACCTGCTTTTCTGATCCTTGGCTGCTATCCACAGACTGGCTTTTTTGGATTGATTTGAGAGTGTGGAAAAACTGGAAATGTCTCTCTAGGCCAGTGCTACAGGACCATGTAATTCATGGGCCCACATCCACTGGACTATAGACTGTTCTGGAAAATAGATTATGAACTAGCCAACAGGTCAGCACCCTCATGCTGGATGAGCATCGATCCCTGGTCCAATCAGAAGTGGGAAAGGTAAAGGCACAAAACATACCTGGCCAGAGAGACCCAACCCTTCATCAAGGGTCCGAGGATGGTCGAGAGTGCATGGCGGACCCCTGAGTACCAGCTACAGTTGAATATCCTGTGGCTGCTAGAGATCCCCTCCCCTCTGTCGACTAAGCGACATCGTCGTGCTTGGCACTGGAGCAGTTGCTAGAGACCCCAACAGGACCCCTGGCTCTGAATCTACTCGGAGGGAAGGCTGGTGGTGAGGACTGCTGCTCAGTCCCCAGCCTCTGCCCTGCAGGCACAGCATCCCTGGCCCCACTGGTGGTTCTGCTGACCCACGCGCTGACGACCGTGAGCCGCTTCCTGGCTGAACGTTTATTCCTTGGGGTAAGGTCCTCTGAGCTCGTTTTTGTCCCTGCTGAGGCAGCATGCTCCGGGGAGGTTAGGGCTCATGTCCCCGTTCCTTAATCCACAGCTCTCATGTCCCCCGTTATCTGGACTAAATTCAGATCCCCCAGCTAGACCCTCCCATCCTGATCCAGGTTTGCTTCCTTCCCTCTCCAGGACATTCTCAGAGTGACTTATAACCTGGGCCCCACTTGGGACAACTGTTCACACCACCTCCGAAAGCACAGGTCCTGCCCACTTGCCTTGTGCCTTGGTTCCCCTAGGACTGGACTCCTGCCCAGTCCCCACCTGGCCAGCTCAGGGAATGACCCCCACATTGGCTCTCTACCAACCTTTTCCCCAGAGCTGATTTTGGGGCCCTGGCGTAAACTGACCTGTGCCGTCTGTGTCAGTCTGATGCTGGGTACCACCATGCCTCCAAGGTGAACTCCAGCTAGAAAAGCAGTCCCCAAAGAGCAGTTGGGGGACCAGAAGCCGGAGGATCAGCTCCTTACTCACTAAAATGCAGGACAGGCTCTGGAGTATGTGACTGAGTACATCCGCAATAAAGCAAAACTTTTCTCTTTGTGTATTTACTTTTTACAACTTCCCCCATGTGATTCTGATACACGTTTGGACTCCCTGGACTAATCATTCTCCAGTCACTTGACCTTCCTGAATCTAACTGTCTACCTCACCCTGGGGTGGGGAGGCACAGCTCTCTGGGTCCCTCTTTCTAATTTTATCAACATTCACCCTTGCTCCAGCTCCAAGAATTCCAGAAAGCTGGGCTCTATCACCCTGCTGTATGAGGGCAGCTCAGTGTGCACATTCAGCTTTTATACCTCTGGGGGAAATGTGGCGTCTGGGCCTGTAAAGTTAAGGGCTGGATCGTAGATTCTGGGTCTCTCTGCCAAGTTACCAGACCCCACTGACGTGCAGCATCTCTGTACTAGCCCATGTGTCAGGCGACACAGTGATATTCAGGGGTGAAAAGACTGGACTTCAAGGGCTCTGACCCAGGTAGATTAATTCACTTGATGGATTAATTCATTTGATGGATTTTGGGGTGGCAGCTATAGGCAGGTGGGATGTGGCTGGAGGAAGCAGGACACTTGGGATGTGCCCTTGGGGACTGCGTCTTGTCCCTGGCTCCTCACTCTTGCTCTCTCTGATTCCTGGCTGCCAGGAGCTCAGCTGCTTTCCTCGGTCACACCCTTCCCCCATGATGTTCTGCCTCACCTAAGACCCAGAGCGAGAGAGTGGGCCAACCAAAGACTGAACTTCCGAAACCAAGAGCAGAAAATAAACTTTTCTTCCTTTAAGTCGTTCTTGTCAGTCTTTGGGTCACAACAATGAAGAGCAGACCAACAGGCGTGGTAATGCACAGCGATTATCATCCCATCACATGACGTAGCCAGCAAGTCCTGCTCCCTTCTGGAGTTTTTAGAGATGAACTACAACATGATGTAAGTGCAGACTTCAGAACCAGCCTGCCTGGTTTAAGTCCTGGCTCCGCCATCTGTTAGCTGTGTGATCTTCTACCTGTCGCTTAACATCCTGTGCCTCGGTTTCCTAATCCTGGAGGTCATTAAAGAGTCAAAGAGACTGCGTCCCGTGGGAAACGTGATGCTCAGTGTGCACGCAGGAGGCCTGCAGCCAGCGCCATGAATTTTTTAAAGCTGCAGGCCATTCATTAGAACAGTTTATACTGAAGACTGTCAACTGTTCTATACTTATCACAGGGCAGCTCCTGTCACTGACCTGCCAGGACTCTTGGGTCTTTATTCTCTTTCCTTGTACACTGAAGCTGGGTTACAGAGTCTTCTGTTGCTCTGCTTCTAAGCAGATTCGCGGACTCTCTTCCGAGTGCCACGACCCAGATGCGTGCTAACACCAAGAAAGTACTCGAAAAGTTAGAAGGTGAATCGGCAGCCAACTGGATAGTACACCTCAGCCAGCACCCTCAGGAGCAGCCTCAGACTCCCACGCAGAGTGTGAGCCGGATCTGCCTTTTTTATAAAAAGCCAAAAATCCAGACCTGTATGGTCAATTTAGAAATGTTGTCAAAGTGAAAAAGAAGGAAACAACTGTAAACTCTCAGCTATTATGTTGCCAACACACATATGTAAGCCCACATTGGTAGACAGTTGCCTATTCACTAACTCTGCAATAAAAAAGAAAGAAATGTAGAACACAGAAATGTGTAGGTATCAATGCAAAGAGAAGCAAGAAAGCAGGTTACATCAAATTAAAGACACACGAGTTCCTCCAAAACTACACACTTATTACATCATTTGTCAGAATTAAACAATAAAAAAGAAAGGGAAATTGTATTTTATCCCTAAAGTCAATGTGAGGTTTGTGGAAATACCTGATAATGATCCTCTTCTCTAACATGAAATAGAATATTCCTCCATAACAGGAGGAGAGCAAAGCAGAGCGTGTAAGAACCTGCGTGCAGGATCCAGACGGCCGGCCAGGGCCAGATCTTTGCTCTGCTCTTTGAGTGAATGGCCTCCGGTGTCCATCATCTGTCTGTGCCTCAGTTTCCTGATCTGTGAAGTGGGGATAAGCACAGCACTTACATCAAATGACCCCATTAATAGCAAGAACTTAGTGCCTAGCATAGCAGAGAGTAAGCACTGTGTACTTCTGCCCCCCTCCACCCCCAAGGCTGGGCTCGAACCCAGGGCCTCAGGCATGCCAGGCAAAAGTGCTTGACCACTAAGCCACGTCCCCAGTCCGACACTATGTAGTTCTTAAAGAAATGAGGGTTTTTATTCAACTAAAACTTCAAATAAAACTTCCTAACACTTCTATTTTTTTAAATACCATCTAAGGCAAGCTAACATTTAAAAAATACCCTCTAAAATTTCACTGAAAGGGACCAGATTCACTCCAATGCTTTAACAGGAACTCAGTGTCCAAGTGCGTCTTACTGTTGGTGATGACTCGCCTGCCCAGACGCGTCCTAGCAAAAGGAAGGGACGCAGGCTGTGGTGGAGGCGCGTGCGTCTGAGAAGCCTGGACCGGATGCACAGAGGCCTCCTACAGGTACGGACAAGTTCGTCCTCCTCCGCAGCAGAGCTCATGTAAAAGTCATACTGTTTATAAGGTCCAAGATTTCCTGACGCCCAGCCACAGACCTCAAATTAAAGAGGCCCAAGTGAAAACATTTTGTGATCATGTTATTCTAGTTAGGAGATGCCTAAGCACTGGGCAGGACGCCCAGGACCTGAGGTGCAGAGGTTCCCATGCAGGAGGAGCAGAGGAAGCTCACTCTCCAGCCAGGCCTCCATCCTGGAGGGCCTCCATGCTACAGGGCCTCCATCCTGGAAGGCCTCCATCCTAGAGGTCCTGGGGGGCGAGGAGCGCCCCCTGGAGTACAGCGGCCTGGGGCTCTCCTCTGGACTTCGGTGCTAACGAGGCAGGTGAACCTGGGCAAGAGTCTTCCACTGTGCGCAGAAACCTGTCAAGCCATTGAAGGGGCTGGTTTGGCTGGACGATCTTTAAGATCCTCTGGTGGTCCGGCCTCCTCTACACTAGTGTCCAGGGCAAGACAGTGCTTAAAGGTGTGGACTGGCCCAGATGAGGGTCCGAAGCTGCACATGTGGTTCATTTTTTCAATGATTTCTTTGTTTAAATAAGAAATATCACCACGGACTTCAGTATATAAACAGTCCAAAAGACTGTTTGATGATACAGTCGATCCTCTTCCCTGGGTCCCCGCACCTGCACTCGCTCCCACTGATCCCCGGCTGTCCACGTGTTGTCACCTCCGGTCTCTTTAAATCACAAACAGTAGCAGATATACATGCCATCGGCTCTTTGTTTTTCATCAAACATGGTACATTGGAGCGCATTCCATATCAGGATACATGGATCTTGTCCCTCCTTTTTAAGGCCACCGAGTTTTCAATTACATAGATAAATGCGATGAACACCCGTGGCAGAGCTGGGATTGCACCCGGGAGCTCATGTCAGGCAAGCAAGCCCTCTCTCACTGGGCTGCACCCCCAACCCCAGGCCGTGCCCCTATTAATGGGCATGTGCACTTACAAAATACTTACCAACAGTGAGGTGCTCTGAGCAAGGCTGATCACATGCTCTGTATGGACCCCCTCTACGTGTGGGAAAGTGAGGAGGGGTGCTTGGCTTTTTCCAGGGATTCTTAGATTTTTCATGAAAGAGATAAGAGGAGAATTTTGCTTTTGCCCAAGAAAGAAATCTCGGTTCTCATTTTTCAAGTTAGATTTTCTTGCTTTACGTTAACAAGAAACAATTTTTATTTAATTTTGTCTCTTTTTAAAACAAAACTTAACACAAAACTTTTGGGGTCATGAGATGGTTCCAAGGCTCTCCGTGGGAAGCTGCTCATTGTTCTTGGTGCTTGCTGTCTGTTGTTAGTGGGCTGGTTTTCAGCAAAATTGCAATAACATGTTTGACAGGAAACAAATGCCAGACAGATTTCCCCCACAATGCTAAGCAGACTTTATAAAAGAACATATATCCTAAGACTACCTCAGTCTGAAACATGTTGGCTTGATTGGTAAAGAAAACAAGGATTTCATCATTTTCTTTCTTGGATCAAATACAATAAATAGTTTTGTTAATCCTAAACACTTTCCAACTAGTAAACTCAGATTCGGAGACAATCTTGTCTTCACTAGTGTCTGGCCAGGAAGGCAGCATGACCAAGAAGGACCTGTTGGCCGTGGCTTTTCCTCTGATGGATTTGCTCACACAACCTGCAGTTTAAGCCAACAGCACACCGGAGAGATTAACTCTCATGAGATTATGTCGCTGTCAAGAAATACGCAGTGAGTTTTTTACCTGGCTTGCACAACTGTAGGAAGGACGTGGGGGGCATGGTGGCACATAATTTGTTATGAATCTGCATTCCAATCATCCCAGGCCTTACCAACTTGTGTTTTTCAATGGGGTCAAATTAATATAATGACTTCCATTTCATCGGCTTTAGTCCCTCTTTCCTAAGACCTGTCCAGGGGCGGGGAATGGCTCCCTCTACCCTCTAGGTTCTTTGGCTGAGCTATGAATTAAATGACAGAAAGCAGATTAACAGAAGAAAAGCATCTTTAGTTATAGGCATGTGTGGGAGTCCCTCAAAAATATGAGCTTAAAGGACCGGATTATTGAAATTTATGCAGCATTCTGAGTCACAGAAAGGAGGAGAAGCCTGAGGCCTCTGGGGTGACAAATCATGGGGGGTGAATAAATGTCCCGTCCACAGCCCACTTGTGCCAGGGCAGTGGGACAGGTCATCATGAGACTGAAGAAAGCACCCAGAGGCAGCACGCAAGGCCTAGGCTTTACCGAGAAAGGCTCATGGGAAGGCCCAGTGGTGGCAGGTGGACAGGCAGCACCTCCGTGCTCCCTCCCTCCACAGTGCCCTGTCTGTGGCAGCTGGCTGGATGAGTAACACCCTCCTCTCCACAGTGCCCTCTGCCCAGCTGCCACTGAGAGGGTGTTCTCACATTAGGCTGCAGAAGCAGGGACGTCACCAGTACCAGCTGGCTCAGGGTGCTGTGTGACCAGCATCCCAAGGAACAACTCTCCTGGCACATGTGGCAAAAGCAACTGCTGCAGATGGTATTCACTGGCCCTGGTGCCCAGTGTGTCTGCAGGGGGTATTCACTGGGCCCAGTGTGCGTGAGAGCCCCAGGTAATATGTATCCAGACATTGTGGCTTAGGCTTGACTGTTACCTTAACTTGGCGAGGTTTTAATCCTGAGGCTGTCCTTGGTTGGTGCAATGCTTCTCTACGAAAGGGCCACTGTGGAGAACTTCTGCTGTGTCTCTAGTTCCCTAAAATCACTAACTTAAAACAACCAGCGTGTCAAAGAGGTGTGTAAAGAAGTGTGTGTGGGTGTGGCCTATGCTGGTGCCCTTCACATTTGGAAGTGGCGTGTCCTAAGCCCCAACACATGATCTCCTGTGATATGTCCACCCCAGCCAGACAGCTGCCCCCAGCTCAAGCAGATGCTTTGAGTTTCCAGGCGATCCCCCACCCATTCAGATACGACCCCCACTTCTTCATTCCATGCTGCCTGAGAAGCAGTGGGAAGGGAGAGCTGTGGAGGTGGCCATGCCACCTTCTGCTCTGCACATGCGCCACTGCAAGATAAGCCAGCTCTGGAGGAGTCCACAAGCCCTCGTGGTGCCCTTCCATATCCAGGAGAGCCTGGTTCATACAGATTCCCTGCAGAACCCTCCACCAGTCCTGGCCTGGATTTGGTCATCGGAGCCCCGTGCCAGCTCCTCAGACATACTGATCCAATGGCATTACCTGGAGTCCTGTTCCTTGGGTCAGGTGGTCCAAGGACTAACTGGGGTATCCAGGGTCTCAGACAGATGCAGGCTACCTTTGCCACATTGGCACTGCCCACCTCTGAAGCTCTTGGGTGATGTCCTCTTATTGAAAACAGACCCAATCCAGACCTAATTCATCAGACCTACTCCAGTAGTCAGAATCCTGCCCATGTAGTTAGGACAGCTAGGACCACTGCCCCACACTCCCATGCCTCTCTTCACCACCACATTATATAGCAGAATAGACCCGTGTTCCATGCTAATGAACCACCACCTTGATCCTGTAAAGTATCTTAACACCTCTCTACCATAAATTAAGAAACGTTCCTAAGTAGACAATTATCTACACAACCAAGTCATATTCGTCTAGAGCCTCTGGGTTTTTAAACATTCCCTGTCCCTGTCTCAGAATAAAAGTAAATAAATAAAAGGGTTGAGAATGTGGCTCAGTGCTTTAGTGCCCCTGGGTTCAATCCCCAGTTCCAAAACCAAAAATCAAAAAAACAGAGAGAGAGAAGGATTCTCCATAAATATTTAAATTGCAAGAGTAGAATCTCTTAGATTTATTAAAACATTGTCTCCATAAGAAATTGACATCTCATCAACAAATATGGTTTTTAGTCTCACCTGAACAGCAAATTTTGGAGAAATCAGTAAAATGGCAAAAATACGAACCAACAAATTTGTAATCACTTTGTTTCTGCTGCCGAGTAGCTTCTTTTAAATTGTGTGAGTGTGAGTGAGTGCCCCTGAATGGGGATGTTTCATATCTTAACTATTTTAAGGCTGAAAATTACTTAGTTTGATATCTAATTGTTTCCTCAAATTAAATAACTCATTCCCACAGCAAACTAAGGAACCACTGAACTCACTGAAAGCTGATAATTAAGCATAAAAAGTAATTAACATGTGTGCTTAAGAGAATAAAACAGAGCTAGGGATATAACTCAGTTGGTAGAGTGCTTGCCTCTCAGGCACAAGACCCTGGGTTCAATCCCTCCCAAAAAAGAAGAGAGAATAAAACAGATTTCAACCAGGACCCAACAAATCACCCTGCAAACCAAGAATCCACTCTTCCTCTCTTGTCGCCAGTCTGGTTGGGGTTCAGCCGATAGGTCCAGGTCAATTCTGGTAGACACACAGACCAGTTGGACCATCCCGAGACTGTCTCACCAGTCAGACAGACGGATCTGACGGGGTCATTAGCTAGAGTGGCCAGGCAAGTCCCTTCTGAGGAAAGCAGACGGAGGCCGAGGAGTAGGGCAGGTGCCAGCACTGGACAGCAACATCAGACTCAATCTAAGGGGCTTATATAAAATCAGAGCAGGAACCCAGGCCAGACGTAAGGAACCAAGAACAGGAGCAACCAGGACATGGAGTGCCAGCAGCAAGGAAGAAAGGGGCCAGGAAGCAGAGAATGACTTGTTTCTGCTCCACCATGTCTGAAACTTCAGCTAGAAATGAGTCTGCAGATGCACAGAGTTATCTGAACCCACTTACCCACTGATCCAGCACTTGATGTTGGCCATCAGCTGGAAACTTGGATGGGGCTATTGGCAGAGCCCCGGGGCCATTTGTCCTCACTGCCATGCGGGTTCCAACAACAGGCGCTCCTACAAAGAGGCAGAAGCAGCCCTGCCTTCCCAGCCAGCCTCCAGCCGGTCGTTAGCCACCCAGACCCACGGAAGGTGGGAGGCTGGCAACATGGCGGGTAGAAGAGCTCATGTGGCAGAAGGTAGCCTGTGTCCATTTTCTGGAAATCAATCTGCCACACCCCAAATGTAAGACATGAGAGCGACTTCACGCTGCTCATAGCAAAACCGGAGATGGATGAGATGGAATGATGCCATCAACATGCGGAGGGTGATGAATTTCGACCCAGAATTCTAATTCCAAGAGCACTCTGAGTAACGTGCATGTGGGATGGTGGCATCTTCAGACGTCGAGCTCCACGGTATCCAGGTACTTGTTCCCAGAAGGCTACTGAATGTGCTCCAAAATGGAGTCTTGGACCAACAGGGGAGCAGTAAGCTCTAGAAACCAGAGGGTTCCGCACAACAGAGGCAAAGGCATCTCCAGAGGAAGAGGAGTCGGTGATGATAACCACCTGCCAGGCGTAAGGCGCTCCCAGCCCAGGTCCCGGGAGAAACTTCCACACACACTCGATTGACAGAATGTGCTACATCCGCATGAAGAGAAGGGCTACACAGGGGGCACTCCTTTGCATTAGAAAAATAATGTCTTCATAAAACTCAGGAAAGGAGTCAATAGCAAGATTAACAGTGCAGTGCTGTTTACCTCAAAAAGCTAGGAGAGCCAGGACCCGGGACCCACAATCCAGTGGCTCTGGGGCCTGAGGAAGAGGGCCATAAATTCCAAACCAGCCTCAGCAACTTAGCAAGGCCCTAAGCAACTCAGCTAGACCCTCTCTCAAAATAAAAACTAAACGAGCTCCGGAGTTAAGAACTCCTGGGTTCAATTCCTGGCTCCAAAAAGGAAAAGAAAAAAAAAGAAAGGCAAGAAAAAGGATTTTTCATGTTTTCACCATAAAGAACAATCAATGTTTGACAAGCTAGGTATGTTTAAACTGACTTAAACCTTACACACTGCACACGTGTATCTAAACCTCACACGGTACCCCGTTGCCATGTACAATTCTCGTATCAGTTTAAACACAAAATTTTATAGAAAGCAAGGTTCATCATCAACTTTAAAAGGAATATAAAATTGAGCAAGAACATAATCAGCTGTGATGAGCTATCACCCAGCTGTGGACAGCAGTTTATACTGATGGACCTCAGCAAAATGCATGCAATTCAAATGGATATTATTAATGAAAGTCTGGAGCAGGCAGGGGAAGCTTCCTCGTGTGTGGGAGGGGTTGTGAGAGAGAACACCTTAATTTCCCAGGGTGGGAGGAGTTCCTAGAAAATGTCTAAAACTGGGAAACCTGAAGAAGCAATGTTCTATGGTATTCAGATATATGGAGAAGAAAATCAGCTAAAGAAATTTTAAAGATATTCTTTGGGATAGGGAAGGGAGGCATTGAAGACTTACTCATTGAAGGCTTTAATCATAAGGCCTGGAGAAATTGTTTATGTACACAAATAATACTGCCAAAAATACAGATGAAGTAAGTAGCAAAAAACAAACAGAAATTTATCAAATAATGACGTGTGTCTCTGTAAGCGTCCAGTGTCTGAAGCTGGCGCTGCCGCTGGTGCTGTCTGGTGGTGGGGATGATGCTGTTGTCTGCTTGGTGGGGCGAGTCTTCCTCTAGTCTGGCTGCACATTAGAATCGTCCCCTTCCTGATCCTGACCCTTTTGCTCAATGGCCCAGAGCGAGGCCTGTTCACAGGTGTGTTCTTACAGTCCTAGGCTGAGATCCACTGCCGAGATAGGCTCAGTAGTATCTTTGTGCAAAAATCCAGATGATAACTGTTTGGGGCTTTGTGTGCCACGTATGGTCTCTGTCATGGGGCCTTTTGTTTTGTTCCGTAGCCCTTTAAAAGCGTGGCGCCCAGGCCTGGCTGCCGTGGGCCAGCGGCTGGCAGGCAGCGTGAGCCCTGAGCTCCCGGCTCCCCTCAGCACTCTGGCTCCCTCGCCGTTCCCAGCAATCTCAGTTAAACCCCTGTTCACGTTAAAGTTTTTTCCAACCAGAGACCTTACATAATTAACAATTAAAGAATAAAAGGTACAAATTCAACCACCAACGTGAGGAAGCTGGGGTGATGGCAGAACAGGTAACTGTTTCCAGGTAAGTAGACAGCACACAGAGGGCAGGCCCGTACCCAGAAGCAGAGTGGGGCTGAGACACAGGCACCACCTGGGCTGGCAGTGGACGGTGCCCGTTCTCCCTGTCTGTCTCGGTCGGGAGTCTAGATTCATCATCACGAGATCCCAGAGATCCTCAGGACCTGGCGGCCAACATTACTGCAGAAAGCAAGGCCACAGCATCCGCCCAAAACCCAGGCGCAGAGGAAGCCTGTTCCTCGGCAGGTAGCGCCAACTCCACGCAGGTGGCGTGTTCTAGCTCTCTCCACTGCGGACCAAGCGGCCCACCAGAAAGTCCCCTTGCTGGCTCCCACGGGAGAAGGCCACCTTGCTGCCCTGTGAGGCCTGCCAGTCACCTACCACACTGACCCTCCCACTCCTCTTGCCTCTCGAGCAGGAGAGCCAAGGCTTGCCAGGTCTCCAGTGTAAACATGGGCCGGAAATAACAGGATGGGCCCAGAGGAAAGGAGGTACACAAGGAGCACCAGAAGACTTCAAGATATACCATCGTCCTCAGAACGATCGGAGGGTGCACTGCAGTCCTGCAGCAGCAGAGACTAGCTCATAACAATGACAGGCTCTTGCAAAGGAGAAAAGTGAGAGCTTTAGAGCTATTAAGTGCAGAAAAACTAAAATAAGAAATGCAACGGCAGATCTGGAATGTAAAGCGGGAGAATTGTCTCAGAAAGCTGGAACCAAAAGACAAAAGAGACGAATTGTCTAAGAAACTTATACCAAATAGTAGGAGGCCCAAAAGATACAGGAGAAACAAAGGAGAGGAAGATCATCACAGGAATAACGTAGTAACTTTCGGAACCAGAGGACAACGTTCCCCAGATTGAAGGGGTAATCGCATGAGCACACAGAATAAAATAGACCAAAGCACATCAGGCTGCAATCAGACTCCAGAATAAAAAGGCAAAAGGCAAAACACTTTTAGAAATAGAAAACAGGTCAAGGAAGGGAGGATTGGAAATCAATTAGCATTATCGTTTCTGCAGCAAATGGGAGCAGACAGAAAATGGAGCAGCGCCTTCAGTACTCTCAGTGGAAATGATCTGCTATTTACAGGGTTTCTTCCACCCACTGTCATTCAAACTCAGAAGCTGAACCTATGTTTCGAACACTGAAAATGTTTGCCTTCTGTGCACTTCTTCCCGAACACACTTCAGTGGTCACTAAGCCCAAGGAAGAAAGATAAAATGCACAGAAAACAAGACCCTCATGAGGTCAGCCGTGCAGACCCCAGAGAGAAGCCTGTGCTGCAGCAGAGAACCAGTACCAGCTGTGGAGCAGGTCTGCAGACCCCAGAAGAGTGACCCCGAGCCAGTGTGGCCCCCACGGGTCTGAGTACGTAGAAAGCACTAAAAGGTATCCAGCAGATTCCGGCAGCCGGGGAGAACTCTCTATGGACACACACAAACTAAGCTAAGGAGAACACACCTTATCCCCACGCAGGATAAGACAAGTGATTCATAGGCCACCACAAGACTCAGCAAGGGGTTCTATAAAGTAATAATAAGGTAAAACCCGGCTTCAACATAACCAAAGTTCTGACATGATTGGATTGGAAGGCTGGAAATGGGAATTAGTAGAAGAGATGGAGCAAAAAGAGTCAGATCATTTTTAAAGTAAAAATACCAGTTGATGTCTAGACTTGGTGAATAGAAAGCAGAGTTTAAAAGATGAGCTTACTGTTTGGAACATAGTGGTAATACCAAAAAAAAAAAAAAATAGCTTAAAATGTATGACCTCTAGATAGCAGGTGAATAGTATACAGAAACACCTTTAATTAAAAATGTTATTTTAACAAGAATACACTATATAAAACTAGGTGCAAATTATCAATAACAGCTTAAACTATTTCCTCCTTAACCAGGGTTACATAGAGCCCATTAGAGCACAAATCAGAAACCTACAAACAGCGCTCCTTATGTCAATTCTAACTACAAACATTTCTTGGTTTATTTAATTTTTACAGTAAATATTCAATTTATATCGGTAGTGAAAACAGCAAGAAACAGAGCATTCACAGTGAGATAGTTTCATGAAAAGCTTGCATGCTCATGCATTTTATGAAGGGTGTCTCTGCAAGAACGCAGCTGGTGCTGGGAAGAGAACTTGAGAGAACCGGACGGCAGAGGGCAGAGGTGAGAGGGTGGCTTGCTCTCTTCTATGTGCTTTTGCATATTGTCTTTATAATATCCTCATGAACGAATTAGCTTTATGTTAAAAGTAAGGGAAATTTGGTCATTATGAGAAACTGCCTGTGTGACTTACATCCAACATTTTATACAAAGAAGTAAATATTTGCATACATTTCCTTGTTGTGTCAATAACACACAGGGAAAAGAGCAGTCTGCAACACAGAGGTGTCGAGTAATGGGTTCATTCTGGAATGTTCTGCATCTGGTGCCAGCGTGATAGGCAGAACCTGGCACTCGAGAGGGAGCAAGTGCAGTTGAGGCGACTGAATGGATGAGCCTTGGACTGGGCAGAGGCTGCGGAGCGGAAGGAGCAGCAGGCAGTGAGAGCGACCCTGGTGGAAGAGAGAGATGGAGAGAAGGCTAAGATGCCTTCCACGGGACTCGCACTTTCACAGGCCTCTCTAAGGAAAGTGGCCCTGCATTGGGGACAGTCACAAATGGCGGCATCTAATCCCTGTTGGTTCCGGGTCCTCTCCCTCCACGGCTGATTGGCCCAGCGTGGGTGCCTCCCACCCCAGCCACCCACCCACGAGTGTGGGTGTGTGTTCTATGTCTGCATCTCCTTAACGGAGAGGAAACAGCCACGTGTTCACAGGAAGGAGAAGGCTCGGCCAGTGAAGTCCAAGGAGCACGAGGAAGACACTCATCCTGGGCAGGGAGAACAGCCACCTGGTGAAAAGGGAAGTGTGACACGCCAGCCCTAGTGGATGCACAGCCACGAGGAGACCTTACGGGTGCTGGTTCACTCACAGGGCTCAGATCACTTTTATAGTGTAAGGATAAACCATCAAGGAACTTCAGTGAGCTTACCTCGCTGACACAGTTCTGAAACATGAGTGTACCTGTCGCAGCTCGCTCAGCGCTGTCTTGACCGGGAGTCACCATTTTACTGGCTTCCAGTCCAACAAAGATACACGGCCCCAAGTCTGCTCTGCTTCACAGGCAGGGTGGGCTTTCTGGAGTGAGGTTCCTAAAACATGTTTCAGATGACTGTGGAAAGTCGAAAACATGGCTGAGTGAGAGGAACTGACAGTTTGTGAATCTTACTTACTGCTAATCACGTCAGATAAAATAACTTCTGGTGTCTTGAGAGTTCTTTTGTTTTTTTTTCCTTTTCCTTCAGCCTTAAACAGAATCATTTGTTCTACACACACTATAAAAACTTCAGCATGATTTCCATTCTCTGGAACCAAAGTGTTTCTGATGTCCTCTCTCTGTCGTGGCCCAAATAATTTCTTACAATAATCTTCACACTTAAAGAAGGGGCCATTGAGAAGACCCTCAGAGGAACTGTGTGTTCACTCATTCCAGAATCAGGATGGGGCCTTTGGGGGGGGTCCCTGCCACAGCTGGAAATACTGCTGGTAGGAGCATAAGTTAGCACACTCCAGAAAACTGCTAGTCTTTCCACTAGTCACACAAATGGACGCCCTCTGACCCAGAAACTCACTCCAGGCATAAACCGAAGATATGCACAAAAATGTCCACATCACTGCGAATCGCGATTGCTCCGCGTTATAAGTCAGCCGGATGTTATCACCATTTGAATAAACTGTGGAGCAGCCACATGAAGTGGCACAAAACACAAACAAATAAGAATGGTCTGCAAATACACATAGGAATACGGATCCACGTCACCAAAAAATGTTAAGCAAAAGAAACCAGACACAAGAGTACATCTGTACAACTCCATTTGTCACAAGTGCAATGTGAGCAAAATTAATATATTCCCCCTAGAAATTCAGATTGTTACCCTTGGGTGGTGGCCATCAGAAGAAACCAAGAGATCGGAAGGGTGGGTAATGTTCTGATGTTTGATCTGGTGTTGTTCTCTCACGTGGTCAACTTGTGGCGATTCACCGAACCATACATTTATGTAGATGTACAGTTTTTAGTGTTTATAATTCTATTAAAATTTTAAATTATATTACCTGGTTATGAGTAGGATTTCTTAATAAAAATTGAGTGCTGTGCTTCTGGTTTGTGCATTTATTTTTAGAAAGCTTCCTCGCCTCTCCCCTGACACTCAGCCAGGAGGATGAAAATCCATTTGTTCACTGGAGACCAAGCTAACCCCGTTCTACCACAGGTCCCTGCCTTCAAGGTCCCTCCCTGCTCCTCTTCTTTCATGGATGGATGGAAGGTGGAGAGACAGACGCAGAGAGATGATAGAGACGCATGACAGATAGTGATAGAGATTTTTTTAAAGGCTGTTAAAATAATCGCAGGGGGAATGTGCCGCCCGCGGGTCATGAGGGACCACTCCCGCCTACCTGGTGGGCCAGCACAGCTGGGGAGGGTCAGGACCACAGGTTCGCTGTGACCTGCTGAGCTCCTCGGGACTTGGGGACGGCATAACTGTGGCTCGACAGACAACTGCAGACAGAGACCCCCACGCGCCCCTGCCAGCTGGAGTCCAGGAAGGGCTGCGTATTCTAACACGTGACGAGTGGTCCCGGGTGGAAGCGATCTCTCTTTTTGGATTCCTCAAGAAAGGATCTTCCTAAGCACCAGTTTCTTGTTCCACCCTCACTCGCCTGTCCAGGTGGGTGCATTTGCCAGGTAGTGAATTCCAAGTAAAGAGCCATGGGCCTCTCTAGCACCCTCGCACTCCTTCCTTTTAAAGGAAGGTCACCGTGAGCGTTCCTGGGGGACGGACTCGGCTGCTGAGGGTGCTTGCCACCGGTGACTTCCACAGCCCTTCCTGAATGCAGCTGGGGAGATGTAAGTCCCGGTAGTACTAACTGGGGACCTGTCTGAAGTCCTTTCTTATCACACGCAAGCCCCTTTCTGACAGCCGCGGAGCTGATATTTCAATTGCCAACAGCCTGATATTATTTTTCTCCAAGTTTTTTTTAGAACAGAGGAAAAAAAAAAGTGTATCAATCATACTACTTCAGATGCCGTAAGAACGGAGGTTTTACAGCTATTGGGATCTATTTTCATCTGGGGCATTACATGTCCTCTTTCTGCACTTCCAGTTCTCAGGCCATTTCCCCCAAAACCCTTGCGGCATGTGTCACAGCTGCGATGGTCCTTGGGGCCCAAGACTTGCCTCACATTCTTTATGTGATGTCAAATAGCTCAACGAATATTTTTATGTGACTCCTGTGTGCCAGTTGCTGGGCCAGACGTGGGAAGGTTGAAAGTATGAAGTTCTTAAAGCAATGCTTGTGTCCTGGACATTTTAAAATTGAGTTTCCTCATGGAAACATTTTCAGTCTGAGGTCGGCAGTCTTAATGGAAAACAGCAGCCTCCAGCGCCTGGTACCAGTGTTCGTTTAGATGTTGGGCCAGATGCCCCCCTCTCACACCTGCATAATCCAAGGCTCGGAGACCCCCCTGCAGTCAGGCCACGGACCCAGGCCTCTCCTGCCACCATGCAGCTGCATGGCGAGGGACCCTCAAAACCAGGGGTACTGTCGTTATTTAAGTGAGGGAGGATTAAAATCAGACAAGAAAGAGCAAACTACATGCACAGAGATGATCCAGATCCTGCTCAGTGAGAAAAGAGCACCAGGACTTCAGTTTTAAATTTGCAATTAAGAGAAAGTCCATTTGGGGGGCCGCGTGGACTCTGTGTGAATCATCAGAAGACGCCCAGTGCAGGGAACAGGCTCTCAGCCGAGCCTCGGAGGCCTTTGACTCTCAGGTAGGGGCTTCAAGCCGTTCATGTAGATGTGACCTGCGGCTACCACCGAGGATCCCGCAAGCTTCCGTCTGCCAAGTCGCAGGCCCGGGAGAAGAAGTGAGGCGTGAATGTGAATCCGAGGACTCTAACTCGGGAAGCAGGAGAGGCCCCGAGAGGATTCTAGCTGCTCTGGTGATCTCAAGTCTCTTGGCCTGGATAACCGTCTCTGGGAACAGAAAGATGCATGACAATGATCACCGAACCTGTGGCTAATCATCGGGAAACCAGGGAAAACAGGAGAGGAGCCAGGAGACCGGAGAACGGAAAACGCTGCTCCAGTTTTCAGAAGGGAAAGAAGGTGGGTTTATTGAATTATAGATCAGAGTGCTTGACAAAAAGCCCAGAGGATCTTTTTTTTTTAAAGGCACAGGCACGCCTGGGAGATGGAGTTAGAATAGCTTCAAGACATCTCGTAGACCAGCTCCCTTGCTGGTGCTCAGTTTGGGTTTACAGTGTGGGTGTGCTTGTGCGGGGAAGGCGCAGATGAGCTGCACTCCAGCGAACTGTCAGCATTTCGCTATGTCGCGTGAGCTCCTGGAGGGTGCGAGCTGGATGGTAGAGCGATTAGCTATGAACGGGATCCGCATTCAAATCACGCAGGCTTGCCTAGATGTGGCTGGAGCTCTTTCACCTTGATCTTGGTCTCATCCATATTTTTCTAATGTTGGCAAAAATCGGTAACCTGCTAGTCTCACCTGACTTCCTTGGGTATCTGCTGCCTGCCCTTGAGCAAGCGCCCCACGCTGGTCCTTTCACGCCTCCACAGCTGTACGACGCTGGTGTGTGCATCGAGTCTGCGATTCGATAGCCACGACTGACTGGTCAAGGTGACGTGTGCAAACAAGCAAATACTCAGGGCATAACCTGAGGAAGGAAAAACTCTGCCTTTCAGAGGCTTGCCTGCAAGTTCTTCCTCAGGGTCCCCTATGTTAGGCACGTGTGAATTGACTCAACCAAAGGTCAGAAAGTTTAAATGCAAAATAAAGAATAAATCTCAACTCTGTAGTTTGGGAATCTATTCCTTTGGGACTGTAAGGCCCCCAAAAAGGAAACCCCAACTCTGTCCCATGGATCGACGGCAACCCCAATCAACCGCAGGAGGCGTCACTTGATGCAAACCGCAAGAGGTGTTTATTCCAGCGCGCTGGGACCCGACTCGTGACTCACGCAGGAGTCCAGGAGTCGAGTCCCTAGCAGAAAATCTTGCAGGTTTATAAAGGCAGAAACCACACATTGGGAGGGGTTGCACATCAAAGAGGGAAAAGGGGGAAAAAAAAGGAAAAATGGGGAACAAAGCTGCCAGGAAATTTCAAAGGGGGTCTGAGTTGTCTGATAACATACAACATGTTTCACAATGTTTTACAACAGGGTGTAGATTCTGGTCAATAGTTTCTGGTAATCCTACTGTTTGAGCACTATCTGGCTATCAGGCTCAATTTACTCTTTTACTCTCTGTTTGGGGCTGTTTCCTGGAACAGCTTTAAGGGCTTTGTTCCCATTACTGGGAGGGAAACCTTAGGGAGTTGAGATAAAACAGACAGCTTTAAAAAATGTCCATTCTTTCATTTCCCCATTTTCTTTTCTGGTAAGTTCTAATCATGGAACTTCTGTCTCTATATACTCCTCTCCAAAGCTATTTCCTTGGCGGAGGGACTGGTATTGTTGCCTGAGCATTAGTACCTGTACAGCACTTATTCTTTCCCTGATGAAGGTGACTAGGCGATTTCAGGCAGGCAAGAGTCCAGGGGGTGGGCCACCAATTAGCAGCCCCTTGTTTGCAGTCCTTGATAAACAGTCCTTGATAAAGGCAGGTAAATTTGGTAATCAATGGCCTCCGGAGATCCTTGACATTCCATTCTTCCAGGGGCAGTCTCCAACTTCCAGAGGCAGATGGCTTCATGGCTTCATTTCCTCGATTTGACCCGATCCCCTATTTCTACACTAACTACCTATTCCCAATTCTGGCTTCATTCCCCCCTTTAGCTTTAGGAACCCATAACTGCTTGTTAAGGAAATGAAAAGGGGCGTTGGTCATTCTGGCTGCTTCGAAGCTAAATGGGAGCAGCGAGGGGCAAGCAGTTTGGAGTTCCTTTTTTTTAAAAAAAAAAATCGGGTCAATCCAGGGGTCCCAGGAAGAAGCCTGGTTGGGGAAGAGCAGTTTGTAAAGTCATCTGGGGGTGGGTGCTTCTATGATAGAAGAACAAAAAGACATGAGTACTGAAATGAGATTAGTACAAAGTAAATGTTGCAGCATCTGAAACATGCCACTGAGTATCATGAAAATGACAGAAGTCAATCTCTCACCAGGAGGTGGAAGAACTGAGAAATGGTTCCCATAACTAGGCCTAGCAAAGGCTGGAGAGGACAGGCCTTTATTTGGGGACTTTAACATTGTCCAGGTTATCAGGAATGTAAACACAACATTTAACTCTTAATGTCATAGATGTCCCCAGAAAATATAGTTAAGCTACTTAATGTCATCTGATTTTGTAAAATATCCCTTTATTGGTATAACCTGTGTTTACTAGAGATCTCTATACTTCTGTTACTTAGGAATAGATAATTATACTAGCAAACATAGATTAAGTCTACCTGTGTAGCTTAGGAAGGTCTGCAGGCCTTAAACTGACTAAAAACTTCTGACTCTGGCAGTTTCTCTTGATAGTTATCAGGCTACATCTGCTGAAGAATCTTTCTTTCATGTGTAACTTCCAGTCTTTATTCTAGTTGGCTAGTACAAGTGTACATCTTAAGTTACATTTAACTATTATTTCCTTTAAATGCCCAAGAATGGCTATATTTTGGTTTTAACTGTTTTGCTGGGTATCTAAGATCAAGCTGGTCAAATTGACCTGGTTCCTGTCTTGTTAAAGAGTCAGCTGAGTTCCCACAGGGGTCACTCGTACAGAACTTAAGAGCGGCTTCCTGGTTCCACCAGTGACTTTGGTTAGGCAGGGTCTCTTGATGAGGTGACTTCTTTTAGAAGCATCAAGGGATGTTTCCCTTTTTCCATGACCCTCCTCTGCAGCAGATGCACTGGGTGATTTTTTCATCCTCTAGTCTCAACA
Organism: Sciurus vulgaris; assembly: GCF_902686455.1. Lineage (NCBI taxonomy): Eukaryota > Metazoa > Chordata > Mammalia > Rodentia > Sciuridae > Sciurus > Sciurus vulgaris. The sequence continues at coordinate 142,127,104 of NC_136470.1, forward strand.
ATCTCCTTGATCAGGAGGTTGTGTGACCCAGAGTTGCAACGCTCCTTAGAGAAGTTCTCTTATTCCCTGGGTTCAGGCTGACGTTGAGGGCAAGACCCAAATATGGACTTTTCTTGACCTCTGTATTTAACTCCAATCTCTAAGTTTGATCTTAATTATCCAGCAAGCCAGTCTCACCAGTCATAAAATAAGAGTAATGGGCTTTAACTTCAATGTCTTTAACTTTACAGTTATTTACTCTTTTATCTAACTGGAGTCTGCATTAGTACTGAAAGTTACCATATCTATTCTATAGGTGATGGCTTATTATCACAAGTTACCTAGGTTGTGTGTTCTTGGAGCAACTACTTCTGCACAACATTAACAGGTAACCGTTTTACAAAATGAAATTAGCAAGAGTAAAAATATATTCAGCTTGTATAATAGCTATCTTGAATTTTTATTGAGAACTACATTCTATCCCCTATTTGAGATCACAGTACTTTTACAACAAGAACCAACTTTTTGACTATAACTTTAAATAAGCTGAAGTCTGACTTATTTTGGAGTCACTCTAACATGCAGTAAGGTGGGAGGCAGAGCCTTATCTCAGGTAAGGCAGGGCTCTTTACAGATCTTAAGTGTTCTAATTCTGATGTTGATCTTTGCTTCTTCCTTAAATATCATTAAGTAGTTTACATATACTGTTTCCTGAGTCTATATAAACTTTATAATTAACACAATTTAACATAGTATCTAAAACATGAATCAAAGAAAGGCTGAGAGAGCTTTTAACTTTCCTTTTGTGATTAAGTGGCAAAATGTTTTCATGTTTCTTTCATGTTTCACAATATTAACCTTTAAACAAATCAGACTCTAATGTTTAGAAATACATTTACATTTGAAATTCTTTATCTCAGTGTAAAAAGTAACAAATTTTTCACATACCCTATTGATAGCAGGTCCTATAATAGAACATTAAATGATAGAAATAAATCCCCAATAAAATTTACTCTTTATAAGTTTAAGATTACCATTACAGACAAGTTTAATCTGGAGAATAGCAGAGCTTGATAAATTCCCTGCTTTAAAAACTTGTGGTCCTGAAAAATATGAACACATTTAATATACAACTAGTGACCATTTCACAATTACCTTGACACTTTTATCTTACCAAATTTAGTTTTTAAAGAAAAATGTAGACTCTGTAACGTAGTACTCTATAACAGTTGTTTAACCATAATTGTACACACCCCAATTTTTAAGACTAATTGTTCTAAAGAAAAAACTTAATAGACACAAAGTTAAGAGTAAATTAGTGTTTCAAATCCTTGTCATTTTACCATGTCATTTTACCATATAGATTAAACTTTGGTTTATATCAGAACATTAGTATTTCACCTTAGGAAAAACCTTAAATAGTTTTAGCTGTCTCACATACATATAACCAACTTAGTCACACACAAATTTGTTGAAACTTGCCCTTTACTTACACCAACTTTCTTAGCACTTACTTAGACCCTCATGTATTTCATCACACAAGCACTTTCTTACCCAGAAACATTTCCTTTTTCCTTTTACTAAATATATTTCCATACCCAGAATCTTTTATTTTCTCTTTCCTGTTTGTTGACCCCTTTTTGTTCACATTCTGAAACAACTCTTATGAAATTTCTGAATTTAGATAAATTACTCTATTTTAATAAGATTAAATATTCTGTTATTTATAGTACTCTAATTGAAACACAGTTGAAACTTTTGGGACCCTTTGTATATAGAATTGCACTTGTTAGGACATAACTCTTAGTAACTTTTGTTTTTAGTTTAGTGATGACACAAAGCAAGTTTAAACCCTTTTATTTACCAACCTATGAAAACACCAATAATGTTTAAGTATGATACCCCATGGAATTTAAGGAGTTAAAAGTACTCGATGTTATTTAACAATTAGCATTTTTACTTTGTAAATTAATCTACAAACACTTTAGAGTAATCCCATACATGTTAACTCTAATTCACTTATTCTGTAAAAACCAAGATATCAGACAAGTGTCCTATACAGTACTTGCTGTCTCTTTCCTGTTGAAGAAAAGTCCTAGAAACAATTGATATTAGATACTTTATTAACATCAATATTTTATTAGCTTGACCACCTAGAGACTTGTGAGTTACTTTCAATGACATTTTGCTTTTATTAGTTTACCCAATTTGAACCTTTTTAAATCACGTGAATTAAAAGTATCTGGATCCATTTTTAAATTTTAATTTTAGGAGCGCTCAGTTTTGATACAGACAACACATGACATCAGACAGCACAATATACAAATAACACAAAATCAAGGCCTTGTAACTTTATAGGTGAATCTCCATTGCAATGTAACAGATGTTCAAAAACTCTAGTTGAATAAAAATAGAACTGATCAAAAAATCATGAGCTCAAAAAACATATAATTAAAAAAACAAGAGTCCTGGAAAAATGATACGGCCGTTAATTACTTTAGTAAAGTACCATAGCATTTACTTTGCTGGAGTTTTAAAGACTCTTTCTTTCTCTGGGTTTGAGACTGGTCTCCTACTGAGCCTTTAGGCTTCTTTTATTTATATTTCAATATAAGCCTTGACTGATATCTGGAAGGATCTAACAGGTTTTAACAGAAACTTTGTGTCTAAGGCATTTTAGCCATCTCATCAGGACAGGTTGGATGTTAAAATTATGAGACCTTATTTTTCATTACTTTTGAGACTGAAGCTACTTTGCTAAGTTACCCTTCAGGGCTGTCGGGAGGGGGAGTCCGGAGAAGGAACCTTTGGGATCCACCCGAGAGTAGCCCGGGCCGAGAACCCCCCAGTTGTTCCAACCCTTCCTCCACCTCCGCCACAAACACACAACAGAACCAGATACAGACGGGCGCCAACCTCTGATCCACCAATTGAACCCAATCAGTGCCCTTACCGACGGAGACTACCAGGCGTCCCTGGCTCTCCCCCACCCTTAGGGCGTCCCCCAGGGCTGCAACCTGTGGCCCCCCAGGCACGTCTACCGGCCACTGTCCGGCCCCTCTCACGAGTCACCTAACGGTTGCCACCGAAACCGAAAGCACGCTCACAGAACCAGACCAACTAGCAAAACACAAGACAAAGACAGACAACTTCGGGGTACCCCTTCTTACCTCCAAGGTCGACTCCGCGGATGAGGGGGGGCCGTCTTATCCCAGACGAGCCCCCAAATGTAAGGCCCCCAAAAAGGAAACCCCAACTCTGTCCCATGGATTGACGGCAACCCCAATCAACCGCAGGAGGCGTCACTTGATGCAAACCGCAAGAGGTGTTTATTCCAGCGCGCTGGGACCCGACTCGTGACTCACGCAGGAGTCCAGGAGTAGAGTCCCTAGCAGAAAATCTTGCAGGTTTATAAAAGCAGAAACCACACATCGGGAGGGGTCGCACATGAAAGGGAAAAGGGGAACAAAGCTGCCGGGAAATTTCAAAGGGGGTCTGGGTTTGCTGATAACATACAACATGTTTCACAATGTTTTACAACAGGGCATAGATTCTGGTCAATAGTTTCTGGTAATCATTCTGTTTGATCACTATCTGGCTATCTGGCTCAATTTGCCCTTTTACTCTCTGTTTGGGGCTGTTTCCTGGAACAGCTTTAAGGGCTTTGTTCCCATTACTGGGAGGGAAACCTTAGGGAGTTGAGATAAAACAGACAGCTTAAAAAAATGCCCATTCTTTCAGGACCTGCTGTTTTAAAATCAGGACTCCAAATGATATCCCTTCCACTCCTCGGAAGCCAAGGTAATTTACCTTAGTGTCCTTATAATATTAAAGGGACTGACTGTCAAATTTAAGGATCACATAAGGCTAGAAGGATAGTCAATGTGACATATTGCAGAATCAAATTCACAAACTGAACTTTAAAGGGCAAGGAGCAAACAGACGCTGTGGGCCTGTCACCCAGGTGCTTCATGTTCACCGTCTTATTTGACGGGAACAAATGTGAAGCTGACACCCCAGTCAGGGGGACATCTGCAGTGTGGTGAAGGACACCTAAGCTTCCGGGCCACTCAACTTGCATGGATGCCTGTCAAAGCTGCTATGGAGGGACGCAGTGATGGGGCTGACAGAAAGCACACACACCCAACTAAATTCGAATTTCACATAAACAATGAGCACTCTTATTTAAGTATATCCTCCCAAACATTGGATATACATCCTACATTTGTATTTGTAAAATAAACCCTATGCAGGGAGGACTCGGTCACCCCAGACTCAGTGACATCTTCCCTGCCCTCATGGTGATCTTAGATCCACGGCGGAGTTGACAAGCTCCTAGCCCTGCTTCCATGTCCACTGGTTCCCAGAGACAGCCTTGTCCCAGGAGGACCTCGTACAGCACTCAGAGTCTTTCTGACTCCAAGTGGAGAGAACGAATGGACTCTGCCCTGCTCTCTGCTCAAGGGGCAGCTGCGGACCTTGTAACACTTCTTCACGTCCTCCCACCCCATCTTGCCCTCCGGCACAGGAACAGGCAGCTTGGACCTGCCCAACCTGGAGATCAGCAAGCAAGGGAAGTGGAGGTTGAGATCAGAGGGTCGCCCGTCACGGGGTCCATTCTGAAGCAGAGCCATCTGAGCAAGAAGCTGCGCGGGAGAGAGCAGTGAAACTGTAGAACCCTTGCTAGACCACCAGCGACCTGTCACTGTAGAGTGCCACCTCGTTGGGTCTTACACTGTTAGGAAGTTAGGACGGGAGGAGCGCTTGAACCAAGCAGCCCGGCAAAGAACGCGAGCAAGTTGGGAGCATTTCAGGAGCTGATCAGACTGATTGTAACATTCGTAGTATTTATGTACTTTTATGTTATAACTTCTGATTCTAAATGTCACCTTTGTGCCTTATTCATAGCTTCATGCACTTTGCTCCCCACCTTTATTGGTGCATCACAGTTGTACGTGATGGTGGCCCTGCTGTGAAGGTCCCTGCCACCCACGTATAGCACTACAGTGCAGCCAGCATGGCTCCGTGCCGCTTCCTCCCTCTCCCTCCCCTGCTCCGTCCCTCCACTCGACTGGTCTTCCTGAAGTGTCAGGAGGTCCCCTGGACCCCTTTCCTCTTTCCTCTCTAGCTTCCACACAGGAGAAAACATAACAGCCTTGGACCCCCTGAGTTTGGCTTATTTCACTTCACACTATGGTGTCAAGTTCTACCCGACTTCCTGCAAATGACAATTTCATTCTTTTTTAAAATTTTTTATTCGTTCTAATTCGTTGTTCATGACAGAATGAATTTCATGCACTTTGATAAATCATACATAAATGGAGTATAATTTCTCATTTTTCTGATCATACATATTGCAGGATCATATCAGTCAGGCAGTCATATATGTACACAAGGTAATAATGTCCATTTCACTCTACTGTCCTTCCTTCCCCCATACCCCTTCCCCTCCCTTCACTCCCCTCTACCTAATATAAAGTACCTCTATTCTTCCCTTGCACCCCCTCCCCTTATTGTGAATTAGCATCTGCATATAAGAGAAAACATTCGGCCTTTGGGTTTTTGGGGTTTACTTAGCAGGAGACAATTTCACTCTTCTTTAGAGCTGGCTCAAATGCCCTTGGTATATGTACTGGATTTTATTTATGCACTCACCTGTCGTGGCTGGCTCCACGGTTTGGCTATTGTGAATCGAGTGGCTGTAAACACGGGTCTGATGTGTTACTGAGGTATGATGACTCGGATTCTTTAGGAAAAATACCGAGGAGTGGTTCGGCTGGGTCACAGAATGACTCTATTCCTAAGCTTCTGGGGAACCTCCATTCTGATTGCCACCAAGGTTGTATTGATCTGTGGTCCCACCGATGACATAAAGGTGTTCTTTTGTCTCCACATCCTCTCCAGCCTTTATTACTGTTTGTGTTCTTGATGATGGTCATTCTGACTGGTGTGAGATGAGATCTCACTGCAGATTTGATTTGCACTTCCCTAATTGCTAATAATGTTCGACATTTTTTCATATATTTGTTGCCATTTGTATTTCTTCTTTTGAGAAGTGTTTAATTCATTTCCTATTTACTAATTAAGTTTTGGGTGGGGAGGGTGTAAGTTTTTGAGATCTTTATATATTCTAGATATTTTTTGACTTTTTAAAAAATCTATTCTAATTAGTTATACATGACAGCAGAATGCACTGTGACACATCTACATAAATGGAGTGTAACTTCCCATTCTCCTGGTTGTATGTGATGGAGAGTTACACTGGTCATATAACCACACATGACGTGCATAATAATGTTTGATTCATTTTATCATCCCTACCCCATGTTCTGGATATTAATCCCCTCAGAAGAGCAGCTAGCAAAGATTTCCTCCCATTCTGTAGGTCCCCTCCTCACACCCCTGATTGTTCCTTTGCTGTGCAGAAGCTTTGTAATTTGATGCAATTCCATTTATTAATGCGTGGCAATACTTTCTGAGCTTTAGGGGTCCTATGGAAAAGCCGTTGCCTGTGCTTACATACTGGAGAGCCGACCCTGTGTTTTCTTCTAGTAGTTGCGTGGTTGGACGGTCTAACTCTGAGGTCTTTGATTCATTCCGAGTTGAGTTTTGTGCAGCGTGAGGGATTAGATCTAGATTCATTCTTCTACATATGGATAACCAGTTTTCCCAGCACCATTTGTGGAGAAAGTCTCTTTTGTCCAGTGTAATTTTTTTTTTTTTTTTTTGGTACCAAGGATTGAACCCAGCGGTGCTTTTTCTGGGAGCTATTGGCGAGCCACAACCGAGCTAAGTGAGCGAGCGGCAGTTCAGCAGGTTCCCAACCTGAGCTGCATTTTTCCCCTAACAGAGCAGATCCTGTGGGTCCTTTAAAAAAGGCGTCGTGTTTAAAAGGGTACTAGCACTACGAAAGATCCGTTAGGCCAGTTTTTTGAAGTATTAGTTTGAGCTCTTTTTTCGCCATTCATTAATAATTGGATAAAGATGAACAATTCAGGGAACAGCTGTACAATAAAGCAAATCCCAGTGAGGAGATGTCACTCACTGTAGAGTGCTTGACTCACATGTGCGAGCCCCTGGGTCTGTGTCCTAGCACCACCAAAAAAAGAGTTTGAAATCCGGAAAAGCAAGGTGAGATACACAAGATAAGAACCAAGGGAGACTCATTTCTGAAGGAAAGGTCAAAGGCCCTGGGTGAGTCGTGTGAAGGACCAAAGTCCTGACTGACAAGAGGGGAGACCGAGGCACTAGCCTCTGGACGCCTGTGTGGTCTCGCCAGACCCCTCAAAGTGTGGCTTCACCTCTTGAGTTCTGCCAAGAGCCACTGTTGTGCCTAGTGGCTCGAGACCCCACAAAGACCACCAGAGACCACGATCAATGCAAGCAGCAAAGAGTCATTTATTAGCAAGCTCGAGCCGAGCCTGGTCCTCCGCGCACTTGGTAACCGGTGACGCTAAGAGGCCCCGAGCCCTTGTTTAGCAGGCTTTTTATAATGAAAGGCAAACAGTTTTACAGTGTTCTTTTTAATTGGTTAAGAAATAAAATTGTATACAATGTTATTTTAAGTTCTGGGTCACCCTGACCTCCGAGAGGAGGGTTATCATTATCTTTAAGTTTGCTTTTGTGCCAGCAAAGTTTGCTTTTGGGTCAGCCACCTAGCCTTTACAGATAAGATAAGAGACGAAAATTCTTTGCAGCTTTTATGATGGGTTGAGGGCAATTTGGGAAGAGCCTTGTATTTACACAGGTGCGGGCTCTTTCTATCTTTACACCACCAACAGAAGTGCCATGGTATATGCTGAATCCTTTGTCCCTTAACTCTAAGTGACTCAAGTGACCAGGGGCCTTGAAACAACAAAGTCTTAAAAATCAGTGTGGCAGGAGGAACTTTCCCTGAGATCCCATCCCCAAGATGGGGACATACTCAAAATGATCTCCTCCCCTGGAGTGGTGGGTGAATCTATGAATATGACGAACTTCACTCCTATAATTAGGTTGCTTTATATAAAGAACAATGAAGAGATTTTTAAGATATAGGGAAGTCCCACAACAGTTTACTTTGAGATTCTTTGGTGGGCCTGTCCTAATCAGGTGGGTCCTTAAAGGGGTCTGGGTTCCTTCCTCCTGAAGAAAGTGATTCAAAGGGTGTGGGTGCCAGTGATACCGCCATTCACCGGTGACAAGTTCCGCTCCTTCTAATGTTGAAGACTGAACACTAGAGAAGCAGCCAAGGCAAGCATATGAAGCAGGTTTTATTTAAAGGTGATAATACAGACTTCTCCCGGCAGGAAGAAGGGGGCCATGGCCGATGTTCTAAAAGTCCCAAGAAGTGAGCCACCCTACATCTTTTATAGGTTAGGGTCTCTTTTGTTCTCCAGTTCTCTCCCCGCTTATCTCTCCCTCCTGCCTAGTGACTAGGCCTGGTTTTGCATTAAGTGAGCAGCCATGGGCAGGGGGAGGGCCAAGGTGATTCAGGCAGGTAAGGGCCCAGGGGGCATTAATTAGCAGCTCCTTGCCTGCATTCCTTGATAAAGGCAGGTAAATTTGGTAATCAATGGGCTCGGAGATCCTTGACTTTCCATTCTTCCAGGGGCAGTCTCCAACTTCCAGAGGCAGATGGCTTCATGGCTTCATTTCCTCAATTTGACCCGATCCCCTATTTCTACACTAACTGCCTGTCCTTAATTCTGGCTTCACTAGGGGGTCATGTGGCAAGGACCTGAGGGTTGATTCTGGAAGCTGACAGTGGTCCCCACCAACAGCCAGCAAGAAAACTACACTTGTGCTGCACTGTCACAAAGAACTAAATCCCCCAACAACCTAAATAGTCCTGGAAGCAGAATTTTCCACATTCAAACCCCTTGGTGAGACAGCATCTGGCTGATTTCTTAATTTTAACACTTGGGATTGTTGTCACACCAGATTCTTGGCCCACAGAAACTGAGAGAAGTTGACTTGTGTTGTAACCAACGAAGTTTGTGGCACTTCCTCATACAGCCACAGAAAGCTGGAACAATCAGGAAACTCCATTGCTGCTGTGACTTAAGGAACCCTAAGGCGAGTGCTCTCTGTGACTACCCAAATCTAGAGCAACCGAAGTGGGACTAAAGCTCCTTAAGCAGATAGGGGCCTCCTTCTGCAGCCCCTCCTTAATCGTGCCTACCAGTGAAGCCAGAACTGGGGACAGGCAGTTAATATAGAAATAGGGATCAGGTCAGATCGAGGAAATGGAGCCCATGAAAGCCTTCTGTCTCTGGAAGTTGGAGCCCGCCCTGGGGAATGGAATGTCAAGGACCTGCAGAGCCCATTGATAACCAAATTTACCTGCCCTTGTCAGAGACTGCAGGCAGGAAGATGCTGATCAATGCCCCTGGGCCCTCACCTGGCTGAATCACTTTGGCCCTCCCCCTGCCCCATCCGCTTTTCACTTCTTACATCTCACCTGCAAAACCAGGCCTAATCCCTAGGCAGGAAGGTTAGAGATAAGGGGGAGAGAATGGGAGAATAAAACCCATAAAAAGGACAGGATTTGCTCATCCCACAGATTCCGACTTTGGCCCCTTCTTCCACCCGGGAGAAGCCTGCTTCTACTTTTCTTTAATAAAGCTGCGTTTCCACTCCACACTTGCCTCGGCGTGCTTCTCCGGTGTTCTACTTCAACACCTGAGGAAGCAGGACTCCTCACCAGTAAAGAGCGGTATCCCCAGGACTACCCGCATCTGGGAACGGAGGGGCAACCAGCAGGCACGTGGTTCCCCGTGAAGCAGAACGGAAGGACTGTTCCAGTGCATTAGGGATGTTTAGAGTGAACCACCATAGCAGGCAGGGTCCTTTCTAACTGATGTTAAAAGAGAAAGGCTGGGGAAAACTCGGTGGTTGAGCTGAAAGAATTGACATTTTTTTAAGCTGTTTTATCTCAACTCCCTAAGGTCTCCCTCCCAGTGATGGGAACAAAGCCCTTAAAGCTGTTCCAGGATATAAGATTACCAGAAACTGTTGACCAGAATCTACACCCTGTTGTAAAACATTCTGAAACATGTTGTATGTTATCAGCAAACCCAGACCCCCTTTGGAATTTCCCGGCAGCTTTGTTCCCCTTTTCCCTTCCGTGTGCGACCCCTCCCGATGTGTGGTCTCTGCCTTTATAAACTTGTAAGATTTTCTGCTAGGGACTCGACTCCTGGACTCCTGCGTGAGTCACGAGTTGGGTCCCAGCACGCTGGAATAAAAGCCTCTTGCGGTTTGCATCAAGTGACGCCTCCTGCCGTTGATTGGGGTTGCCGTCAATCCATGGGACAGAGTTAGGGTCTCCTTTTTGGGGGTCTTACATTTGGGAGCTTGTCCGGGATCTGACAGCCCCCCCTCATCCGTGGAGTCGACCTTGGAAGTAAGAAGGGGTACCCCGAGGTTGTCTGTCTTTGTCTTGTGTTTTGTTAGTTGGTCTGGTCCTGTGAGCGTGCTTTCGGTTTCACAGCCATTCGGGGACTCATGAGAGTGGCCGAACAGTGGTCAGTAGATGTGCCTGGAGGGCCACAGGTTGCAGCCCTGGGGGACGCCCCAAGGGTGGAGAAGAGCCAGGGACGCCTGGTAGTCTCCTACGGTAAGGGCACTGATTGGGTTCAATTGTTGGATCAGAGATTGTCAAGATCGCGCCCGTCTCATTCTGTTGTGTGTTTGTGGCGGACAAGGTGGAGTAAGTGGGTCCTCGTGTCTGTAGCATTTTTGTTGTTTGTGTTTCTAACGACATACAAACTGACGATGGGACGGACTGTGACAACCCCTCTTAGTCTGACATTAGGACCTTCTGCTCCTCAGAATGGCCTGCTTTTAATGTAGGATGGCCAGCAGAAGGGACCTTTAATCTATCTGTCATTCTTGCTGTTAAAGAGATTGTTTTTCAGAAGGAACCTGGAGCCCATCCAAATCAGCAGCCCTACATCGTGGTCTGGCAGGATCTGGTACAAAATCCACCCCCCTGGATTCGACCTTGGGTTGCAAAACCCAAGCCCCGGCCAGCAGCACAAATCCTAGCCACCCAATCTCCCAGTTCTGGGGGGAAATCCAGTCACTCAGACCCCCCCAAGAAGATTTATCCCAAAACCCAGGCTGACCACCTTCTCCTTGACTCACCTACCCCATACCCTCCCGCCTCAGTCCCCATAGGGGGTCAGGAAGAGCCAGAAGAACCGCCAGCCCCTGCAGTCGCCCCCTCTGCTCCCCCTAACGAGTCTCTGCCGGGGGCCTATGCAGGGCACCACAGGGCCTGCACAGTGTACCAGGAGCTGCCACGGAGTAACTCCCGACACCACCGTTGCCCTTCCCCTAAGGGCTTATGGGCCCCCACCAGTGGCAACGGATGGTGGACCGGCTCCTCTTCAGCCCCTCCAGTACTGGCCTTTTTCCTCCGCAGACTTGTATAACTGGAAAACTAATCATCCTCCCTTTTTAGAGGACCCCCAGCGCTTATCCGGGCTGGTGGAGTCTTTAATGTTCTCTCATCAGCCTACATGGGATGATTGCCAGCAGCTACTGCAGACCCTTTTCACTACTGAGGAGAGGGAGAGGATTTTATTGGAGGCAAGGAAGAATGTACCAGGAGCAATGGACGACCCACCCAGCTCCCCAACATCATTGAGACTGCCTTCCCCCTCTCCAGGCCTGACTGGGATTTCAACACGGCAGAAGGTAGGGAGCGACTGACAGTCTATCGCCAGACTCTAGTGGCCGGCCTCCGTGGGGCAGCGAGACGCCCCACTAATTTGGCTAAGGTAAGAGAGGTTATCCAGGGGGCCACGGAACCCCCGTCAGTATTTCTCGAGCGCTTAATGGAAGCTTTCAGGTGCTACACCCGTTTGACCCTACCTCTGAGGGGCAAAGGGCTTCCGTGGCCATGGCTTTTATAGGGCAGTCAGCAGTAGATATTAAGAGAAAGTTGCAGAGAATAGAAGGGTTACAAGATTATACCCTACAGGATTTAGTTAAGGAGGCAGAGAAAGTGTATCATAAGAGGGAAACTGAGGAAGAGAAGGAGCAAAGGAAGGAAAAGGAGAGAGAGGAAAGAGAAAACCAAAGGGATCATAAGCAGGAGAAGAACCTAACATGGGTTTTGGCCGCAGTAGTAGGTGAGAGAGGCCAGGAACAAACACAAGACAGGGCTAAAAAAAAGTATCAGGTAACCTGGGCAACTGCACTCCATTAGACAAGGATCAGTGTGCCTACTGCAAGGAGAGAGGTCATTGGGCTAGAGAGTGTCCTAAGAAGAAGACCAGGCCCTCCAAGAAAGCATTAGCCCTAGAAGAAGAAGAAGATTAGCGGGGACGGGGCTTGGAACCCCTCCCCGAGCCTAGGGTAACACTAGAGGTGGAGGGGAAGCCAGTTGAGTTCTTAGTAGATACTGGGGCTCAACACTCAGTCCTACTCGAACCGTATGGGCACATCTCCCACAAGAAATCGTGGGTCATGGGAGCTACAGGGCACCAGCAGTACTCATGGACTACCCGAAGAACGGTAGACTTAGGAACGGGACGAGTAACCCACTCGTTTCTAGTCATCCCCGAGTGCCCTGCGCCTCTACTTAGGAGAGACCTCCTAACCAAAATGGGAGCTCAGATTGCCTTCACCCCTGATGGCCCAGAAGTGACCCGAAGCAAGAGAATAACTACTGCCCTGACTATGCGCCTGGATGATGAACACAGACTTTTTGAGAGACAGGGAGCAAAAATATGTCACATAAATAACTGGTTGAACAGGTATCCAGGGGCGTGGGCCAAAACGGCTGGAATAGGACTAGCCGCAGAAAGACCACCCATAGTTATAGAGCTTACGGCCACATCTACTCCTGTGGCTGTACGTCAATACCCTATGACTAAAGAGGCCCGGGAAGGAATTAGGCCCCATATCCAGCGCCTCCTTCAGCAAGGTATCCTAGTGAAGTGTCAGTCACCATGGAACACTCCCTTGTTACCTGTTAAAAAGCCTGGCACAGGAGACTATCGCCCGGTACAGGACTTAAGGGAAGTAAACAAGCGAGTACAGGACATCCACCCCGCTGTACCTAACCCTTACAGCTTGCTGAGCTCTCTTCCCCCGGATCATATTTGGTACACTGTCTTGGACTTAAAGGACGCTTTCTTCTGCCTGCGACTACACCCTTCCAGCCAAAACATCTTCACATTCGAGTGGAGGGACCCTGACTCTGGGACAACAGGACAATTGACTTGGACTTGATTACCCCAGGGGTTCAAGAATTCCCCAACCCTCTTCGATGAAGCTCTCCACCAAGATTTAGCCCACTTCCGTGCCAGCCATCCCCCGGTAACACTTCTGCAGTATGTAGATGACTTATTACTGGCCCGGGCAACAGAGGAGGAATGCCAAGGGGGCACGGGACTGCTGCTAGAAGAACTTGCCCACTTAGGATATCGGGCCTCCGCCAAGAAGGCCCAGATCTGCCAAAAGGAGGTAACGTACCTGGGGTACGCCCTCAAAGGGGGGCAGAGATGGCTGACGGAGGCCAGAAAACAAACTATGACTCAGATACCCGTTCCTCGCTCACCCCGCCAGGTGTGAGAATTTTTAGGAACTGCAGGGTTTTGCTGCCTGTGGATCCCCAGGTTTGCTACCCTGGCAGTTCCCCTCTATCCTCTGACTAGAGAGGGTGCCTCATTTGAGTGGGGTAACGACCAGCAGCAGGCCTTTGATGACATCAAGAAGGCATTACTATCTGCCCCAGCCCTGGCATTGCCAGACGTAGCAAAGCCCTTTGTCCTATTTGTGGATGAGAGGAAGGGAGTAGCCGAGGGGTGCTGACCCAGCCTCTAGGGCCATGGAAGAGGCTGGTAGGCTACCTCTCCAAGAAGCTAGACCCTGTTGCTAGTGGCTGGCCTGCCTGTCTGAGGTCCGTGGCAGCAGTGGCAGTATTGGTGAAAGATGCTGACAAATTAACTATGGGACAAAAGCTAACGGTCATTGCCCCTCACTCCCTGGAGAGCATCATCAGACAGCCCCCTGATCGGTGGCTGTCCAATGTCCGCATGACGCATTACCAGAGTCTCCTACTGAATGGAGACAGGATCCAGTTCGGGCCGCCTGCCATCCTCAACCCAGCTACCCTACTACCTGACATGTCCACCCAGGAGAGTGTGCTGCATACCTGTCAAGAGATACTACCAGAAGAAATGGGGACCCGAAGGGACCTCCAAGACCAGCCCTTACCAGACGCTCAGCTGACCTGGTTCACTGATGGAAACAGCTACATAATAGAAGGTAAAAGGGTAGCCGGGGCGTTGGTAGTGGATGATGAACAAACTATCTGGGCAAGCAACCTACCCAAGGGGATGTCGGCTCAGAAGGCTGAGTTACTAGCTCTGACTCAGGCTCTGCGATTGGCAGAAGGAAAAAAAAAAATTAACATCTACACTGACAGCAGGTATGCCTTCGCTACTGCCCATGTCCACGGGGCCATCTACCGGCAGCGGGGGCTGCTGACCTCAGCAGGGAAGGAAATCAAAAATGAAGAAGAAATTCTAAGCCTCTTAGAGGCTGTTCACCTTCCTAAGAAAGTAGCAATTATTCACTGTCCCGGACACCAAAAAGGGGGGTCAAAAGTTGCTGGAGGAAACCAAAGGGCTGACAGGGAAGCCAAGCGGGCGGCTCAGGGACTTAACGTCCTATCCTTGTCGGGGAAAAACCGAGGTCTCACTGTAAGGATACAGTACACCCCTCTATTAGGAACTTTGAATATTCAGAACTAGACCTTGAGGAAATGGACAGATTAGGATTTCGCCTGGAGACTCCAGAGGGGATCCGGGAAACCTCAGAAGGAAAAAGAATCCTCCCTGAAAAACAGGCGATCATTTTTCTCAGACACCTTCACAAGTTAACTCATCTGGGCCCAAAACACTTAAAAACTCTTGTCCAGTCTTCACCGTATTACATCATGAAGCTCGGGGAGCTTGCAGATACAACTGTAAAAGAATGCAAGTCTTGCCAGATGGTGAATGCCCCGCCCAGCAAGCTACCTCACGGCAAACGGCTCCGAGGAGACCGTCCTGGGAGTTACTGGGAAGTGGACTTTACTGAGGTAAAACCAGCCAGGTGTGGATATAGATACTTATTAGTATTCATAGATACATTTTCAGGATGGGTTGAAGCCTTTCCTACCAAGAAGGAGACTGCTCAGGTGGTGGCCAAAACAATACTAGAAGACATCTTCCCAAGGTTCGGGGTGCCCAGGGTAATCAGGTCAGACAACGACCCTGCGTTTGTTGCCCATGTTGCCCAGGTATGTCAGGGACTGGCCAAAATCCTGGGGCTTAATTGGAAATTACATTGTGCTTATAGGCCCCAAAGCTCAGGGCAGGTAGAGAGAATGAATAGAACTTTAAAAGAGGTCATGACTAAATTATCCTTAGAGACTGGCATAACAGACTGGACAGTCCTCCTTCCCTTTGCTTTGTTTCGGGTGTACAATACCCCTGGCTCCCTCAAGCTAACTCCTTTTGAAATCCTTTATGGGACTCACCCCCAACTCATTACCATACAACACCTTCCTTCCCCAGAATCTTACCCCTCTCAATCTCTGTACACCACATTAAAAGCCCTTGAGACTGTGCAGAGGGAGGTGTGGAATCGGTTGGCCAAGGCCTACAAGCCTGGGGACCTAATAAGTGCTGTACAGGTACTAATGCTCAGGCAACAATACCAGTCCCTCCGCCAAGGAAATAGCTTCGGAGAAGAGTATATAGAGACAGAAGTTCCATGATTAGAACTTACCAAAAAGCAAATGGGGGAATGAATGAATGGACGTTTTTTTAAGCTGTCTGTTTTATCTCAACTCCCTAAGGTCTCCCTCCCAGTGATGGGAACAAAGCCCTTAAAGCTGTTCCAGGATATAAGATTACCAGAAACTGTTGACCAGAATCTACGCCCTGTTGTAAAACATTGTGAAACATGTTGTATGTTATCAGCAAACCCAGACCCCCTTTGGAATTTCCCGGTGGCTTTGTTCCCCTTTTCCCCTTCCGTGTGCAACCCCTCCCAATGTGTGGTTTCTGCCTTTATAAACTTGAAGATTTTCTGCTAGGGACTCGACTCCTGGACTCCTGTGTGAGTCACGAGTTGGGTCCCAGCACGCTGGAATAAAAGCCTCTTGCAGTATGCATCAAGTGACGCCTCCTGCGGTTGATTGGGGTTGCCATCGATCCGTGGGACAGAGTTAGGGTCTCCTCTTTTGGGGGTCTTACAGAGCATTAGCTTAGCAGGCTTGAGGTCCTGGGTTCAATCCCCCATGCTGCCAAGGATCAAAACTAGGAAGGAAAGATGGAAGAAAATCAAAACCCACCAAGGGCCTCCAGCATTGCATGGCTCGAGCCAGCCCGTGGAACTTCCATGCACTCACAGGGCAGTGTCTGCTCACCAGGATAGCTCTACCCAGGCGGCTGTCATGAGAGGAAGGAGGTTCTTCATCCGTGTAGTTCTCCTGCCCTGTGTGTCTGAGAAGCAGATTCTCTTGCCCTCCTGAGCTACAGCAGGACAACTGTTACAGCTCTGGGGTTCCCCTCCGGCCAGAGCCTGCCCAGCAACTGAGCCCGTTAAACCCGCTGGCAGATTCCATGACCAACTTGACTTCCACGATGTTTTGTAGAACCCAAAATAAGGCCACTTTGTGGAGACATAAAAATCCAAGTGGGATTAGCTGGCAACAAAATAATAAAGCACAATTCTGAATATGTGAAAAAGGCATATTATAGCGGACTTTGTAGACTACCATTTTGTGTTCAGCCAGGAGCAATAGGAACACAAACACGGGCCATCCCCAGGGACAGAAAGGTAGGAGAGGAATCTGCAGTGTAAGGTCAGAATGAGAGGAAGTATGTAAGCAGTCTTGACCCTTCAGTGTGTGAAAATTCTTCAAACATTCTGGAACTCTTTCAGCATGAAGCAAAATAAGATCTTCGGTTTGCAGATATACAGCCGAATCGTTAAGTTAGTATTTCTCCAGCTTGCTGCTCACTATGCTGCTTTTGCCAGGAGGGAGCTGGTGAAAGACTGCCTGGGAGCCAGGGGCCATTAGGTCCGAGGCACTACCATGACACGGGACAGGGTCCTACCCCATTCACAGCACGGCACCCAGCTGGGGAATGGTCTCTGAACCCCACCCCTGGAGGAGAGTCCATTGCTTGCTTTAGCCCTTCAGCATGACTTTGGCTTCTCACACCTCAAGAACACGGGCAGGGGCGTCAGTCACCGCTGGGCACACACCCCTCCTTCTGCCAAGCCTGGCACCAGAACGACCCCATGCTTTTTACATTTTTTATTCTTTCTAGGTAAGCATGACAGTAGAGTATGTTTTGACACATCATGTGCACATGGAGCATAACTTCCCATTCTTGTGGTTGTGCATTATGTGGACTTTCACTGGTCGTGTGTTCGTCTGTGAACACAGGAAAGTGAAATCCAATTCATTCTGTGGTCTTTCCTTTCCCCATTACCCTCCCTTCCCTTCATTCCCTTTTATGTAATCCAGCGAACTTCTATTCCTCCCTCCCCCTGCATTGTGTGGTAGTATCCACCTACCAGAGAGTATTCAGTCTTTTATTTGGGGGGAGTGGATTGACTTATTTCACTTAGCATGATATTCTCCAACTCCATTCATTTACCAGCAAATGCCATAATTTCATTCTTCTTTAAAGCTTAGTAATATTCCATTGTGTATATGTACCACATTTTCTTTATCCATTCATCTGTTGAAGGGCACCTAGGTTGGTTCCTTAGCTTAACTATTGCGAGTTGAGCTGCTATAAACATTCATGTGACTGTGTCACTGTAGTATGCTGATTTTAAGTCCTTTGGGTATAAACTGAGAAGTGGGATAACTGGGTCAAATGGTGACTCCATTCTAAGATTTCTGAGGCATCTCCATGGTGCTTTCCATAGTGGTTGCACCAATTTGCAACCCTACTAGCAATTTATGAGTGTGTCTATTTTCCTACATCCTCACTAACAGTTATAGTTACTTGAATTCTGGATAATCGCCATTCTGACTGAAGTGAGACGAAATCTGTGTAGTTTTGATTTGCATTTCTCTAATTGCTAGAGATGATGAACATTTTTTTCATATATTTGTTGATCGATTGTATTCTGTGAAGTGCCCGTTCAAATCCTTAGCTCATTTATTGATTGGGTTATTTGTGGATATTTTGGGTGTTAAGTTATTTGTGTTCTTTGTATATCCTGGAGATTAATGTTATATCTGAAGTGCAGGTGGTGAAGATTTTTCTCCCATTCTGTAGATTCTCTGTTCACATTCTTGATTGTTTCCTTTGCTGTGAAGAAGCTTTTTAGTTTGATTCCTTCCCATTTACTGATTCTCGATTTAACTTCTTACACTTTAAGAGTTGGTTGAGGCAGTCGGTTCCTAAGCCAGCATGATGGAGAGTTGGGCCTACATTTTCTTCTGATAGGTGCAGGGTCTCTGGTATAGTGCTTAGGTCCTTGATCCACTTTGAGTTGAGTTTGGTGCCAGGTGAGAGATTGCAGTTTAATTTCACTTGGTTACATGTGGATTTCCAGTTTTCCCAGCACCATTTGTTCAAGAGGTTACCTTATCTCCAATGTATGTTTTTGGCACCTTTGTCTAGTATGAGGTAACTGTATTTGTGTGGGTTTGTCTCTTTGTCCTCTATTCTGTACCATTGGTCTACATGTCTGTTTTGGTGCCAATACCATGCCATCTTTGTCACCCTAGCTCTGTAGTATAATTTAAGGTCTGGTATTGTGATACCTCCCGCATCACTCTTCCTGCTCAGGATTGCTTTGGCTATTCTGGATCCCTAATTCTTCCAGGTGAATTTCATGATTGCTTTCTCTATTTCTATGAGGAATGCCATTGGGATTTTAATTGGAATTGCATTGAATCTGTATAGCGCCTTTGGTAGTATGGCCATTTTGACAATATTAATTCTGCCTATCCAAGAGCATGGGAGATCTTTCCAACTTCTAAGATCTTCCTTAAATTCTTTCTTTAGTGTCCTGTAGTTCTCATTGTACAGGTCTTTCACCTCTTTTGATTCCAAGTATTTTTTTTGAGGCTATTGTGAATGGAGTAGTTATCCTAATTTCTCTTTCACTAGATTCATCACTGGTGTATAGGAACACACTGGGTTTATGGGTATTAATTTTATTTCCTGCTATTTTACTGAATTCATTTATTAGTTCTAGAAGTTTTCCAGTGGAATTTTTTGAATCTTCTAAATATAGAATCATGTCATTGGCAAATAGGGATAGTTTGGGTTCTTCCTTTCCTATTTGTATCCTTTTCATTTCTCCTGTGTAGAGTTTCTAGGACTATGTTGAATAGAAGTAGTGAAAGAAGGCATCCTGTCTTGTTCTAGTTTTTAGAGGGAATGCTTCCAATTTTCTCCATTTAGATTGATGTTGGCATTGGGCTTAGCATAGATAGCTTTTACAATGTTGAGGTATGTCCTACTACCCCTAATCTTTCTAGTGTTTTGAACATGAAGGGGTGCTGTGTTTTGGCAAATGCTTTTTCTGCATCTATGGAGATGATCCTATGACTCTTGTCTTTAAGTCTACTGATGTGATGAATTACCTTTATTGATTTCCATATGCTGAACCAACCCTGCATCCCTGGGATGAATCCCACTTTATCGTGGTACACATCTTTTAATATGTTTTTATATGTGATTTGCCAGAATTTTATTGAGAATTTTTGCGTCTATGTTCATCAGGGATATTGGTCTGAAGTTTCCTTTCCTTGATGTGTCTTTGCCTGGTTTTGGTATCAGGCTGTTACTAGCCTCATAGAATGAGTGTGGAAGGGCTCCCTCCTTTTCTATTTCATGGAATAATTTGAGGAGAATTGGTGTTAATTCTTCTTTGAAGGTCTAGCAGAACTCAGCTGAGAAACTGGGTGGTCCTGGGCTTTTCTTAATTGATAGGCTTTTAATGGTGCTTTCTAATTCATTACTTGAAATTGTTCTGTTTAAATCATGTATGACCTCCTGATGCAGTTTAGGTAGGTCATCTGTCTCTAGAAATTTGTCAATGTCTTCAATATCTTCTATTTTATTAGAGGATAAGTTTTCATAATAGTTTCTAATTATCTTCTCTTTCAGTAGTGTCTGCTGTGATATTTTCTTTTTCATTATGAATTTTAGTAATTTGAGTTTTCTCTTAGCTATGGCCAAGGGTTTATAAATTTATTTTTTCAAAGAACCAATTTTTTGTTTTGTCAGTTTTTTGAATTATTTTTTTCCAATTTCATTGATTTCAACATATATATTTTTTACACATTTAGAAATTGAAAAAGGTATAAATAAAAGAATGCAAAACAAAACTGAAATATACTATTCAAACATTCCAGTCTTCAATAAACTGATGCATGAAAAGTAATTGGTTTCAAAAATGGTAGAAAAGTGAGGGAAAAGAAAACAAAAAAAACAAAAACAAAAAACAAAAAAAAAAAAAACAAAACAAAACGATCTCCATGAGCCATTGTTTCCGCTGGGGCTCAGAGGTTTCTCGGCTTCCCTCCCCAGCAGTTAGGTGGGGTCGTCGGCTGTTCTGCGTGAGGCAGATCAAGGCCAAGCACCAGACCACGGGCAGCGCCGGGACCTGCGGGCGGCGTGAGGCTGCACACTGGATGGGCAGGTCTGGCCACTAAGCAGCTGTGGTGCAAGAGGGGTGGGCACGTCTGGTGCCCAGCTGTTGTGCGCAGGGAGGATCAAGGCGCCTGACCTGCGGGAAGGCCAAGAAGCTGCCAGCCACGGGTCACGTCTGGGGCCAGGGAGGGACTGGGCGACTGGGGAGCTGGAGGGTCCCAATGGGCACCAGACTGATGCTGGACCTGGCGGGACTGCACAGGGAGGGAGTCGGGGACCAGGCTGGTGCCAGGACCCGGCAAGTGCCTGCCCAGGCAGGTCCCTGGGATGGGAACCCAGTGGGTACCTGGACGGCTGGCTGGGCGAGCAGAGGGCAGCCGTCCAGCTCTGACCCGCTGTAGCCCGTCAGACCCCAGCCTCCGGGCTCACGGCCTGGTGACCCCGCTCCTGCCCCTCCAGCTGGTGTCCCGGGTCTGCCTGTCCAGGTCGCGCTAGGCTCGGACGCGCTCTGGGACCGGGTTCCAGTTTCCTTAGGCTCTGCCGCACCGCGGTACCCGCGCTGATTTTTTTTTTTTTTTTAATTGGTTTTTGTTTGATTCAATTTCATTGATTTCAGCTCTGATCTTACTTATTTCCTGCCTTCTGCTTTTGGTGTTGATTTGCTCTTTTTCTAGGGCTTTGAGATGTGATGTTAGGTTATTCATTCATTGACTTTCTGTTCTTTTAATGAACGAGCTCAGTGGAATGAACGTTCTCAGCGTCCCAGAGACTGACATGTTGTGTTGCGGTTCTCACTTACCTCGAAGTATTTTTTTATTTCAACCCTGATTCCTTCAGCTGTTTACTGGTCATTCGATAGCATATTATTTGATCTCCAGGGTTAGAGTAGCTTCTACTTTTTAATTTTATCATTGATTTCTAACTTTATTCCATTATGATCAGATAGAATGCAAGGGTTTTTTAAATTATTTTTCTAAGAGTTGCTTAGTGGCCTAAGATATGGTCTATTTTAGAGAAGGATCCATGTGCTGCTGATGAAAGTGTATTCACTCGTTGATGGATGAAATCTTCTACATAGATATGTTGTCTGAATTATTAATTTTATTCTTAGTTCTGGAGCTGCTTTGTTTTGTTTTTGCTCAGAGAACCTATCTAGTATGAGAGAGCTATGCTAAAGCCACCCAGTATTGTGTTGTGGTCTGATTCTTAAAATTGAGAGGGGTTTGGTGTACATAGGTGCTCCATTGTTTGGGGCATAAGTTTATGATCGATATGTCTTATTGTAAAATTCCTTAAGCAGTATGAAATGTCCTTTGTCCCTTCTGATTAACTTTGGCTTGAAGTCCACTTTATCTGACATAAAGATAGAACCCCCTGCTTGTTTAAAAAAATTGATGTGCCATTTGTGTACAATGAATCAAAAAAAAAAGAAAGAAAGAAAAATAAAGATCCATTTGAATGATATGTTTTTCCCATCCTTTTACCTTCAGTCTGTGGATGTCTTTGCCTATGAGGTGAGACTCTTGGAAATCCAACAGCATATTGTTGGGTCTTGTTGTTCAGTCCAGTCTGATAGTCTGTCTTTTGACTGATGAATTTAAGCCATTTACATTCACATTCAATGTCATTATTGAGATATGATTTTTATTCCCTGTCATTTTTATTTATTTATGGTTTTTAGTTGAATTAGTTTTTCCTTTGAGTATTATTCTAGTGTAATTTCTCCCTTTGCTGGTTTTCACTTTTATTTTTCGTTTCTTTTTCATGAAATCTTTTATTGAGTATGCTTTGTGGTGCAGGCTTTCCTAGTTGTGAATTGTGAATTCTTTTACCTTGTTTATCTTGGAAGGTTTTTATTCCATCAGTTCTTTTTTTTAATTTTTATTTTTACAGACTACATTTTGATTCATTGTACACAAATGGTGTACAACTTTTCATTTCTATGGTTGTACACAATGTAGATTCATACTATTCATGTAATCATACATGTACATAGGGTAATGATGTCTGTCACAGTTTACTATCTTTCCATCCCCCACCCCCACCACTCCATTTTCCTCTATGCAATCCAAAGTTCCTCCATTCTTATCTTGTGCCACCCCCCCTTACCCCCTCCCATTATGTATCATCATTCACTTATCGGAGAAAACATTTGGCCTTTGGTTTTATGGGATTAACTTATTTCATTTAGCATGATATTCTCCAACTCCATCCATTTACCTTCAAATGCCATAATTTTATTCTTCTTTATGACTGAGTAATATTCCATTGTGTATATATACCACAGTTTCTTTATCCGTTCTTCTGTTGAAGGGCATCTAGGTTTGTTCCACAATATAGCTATTGTGAATTGAGCAGCCATGAATATTGATGTGGCTGCATTACTGTAGTATGCTGATTTTAAGTCCTTTGGGTATAAACTAAGGAGTGGGATAGTTGGGTCAAATGGTGGGTGTAAGGAATCCCACGGAAACCACACCGGACATGGGAAATCACATAAGGGAATTTATTAAGCAAACAGAGTGTCTCCCTGCAGGATAAGAGAGGAAAAGAGAACGGAAAGAGAAAGGGCATGCGGTAGAGAGAGTGGAAATCGAGGAGGAGGAAAAGCAAGTGTGTAGGAGAGAAAAGCAAGAAGGGAAAGATGGCGGTTGAATTCCCCTGGGGTAACAGGGGACCAATAATGGAGAAGGACACTTGCAAGCTGACTGATGAACCAACAGCTAGCTAGGATGTTCACAGATTGATAAGTGGTTGGGAGGTGGGGAAAATGACTGCAACGGAATGGGCGGGGGAGCGGCTTTATACGTTACAGTGGGTCTGTTCCAAGTTTTCTGAGGAATCTCCACACTGCTTTCCAGAGTGACTGCACCAATTTGCAACTCTACCAGCAGTGTATAAGTGTGCCTTTTACCCCACATCCTTGCCAACATTTATTATTGCTTGTGTTTTTGATAATAACCATTTTAATTGGAGTTAGATGAAATATTAGGGTGGTTTTAATTTGTATTTCTCTAATTACTAGGGATGATGAGCACTTTTTCATATATTTGTTGATCACCAGTATATCTTCTGTGAAGTGTCTGCCCAGTTCCTTAGCCCATTTATTGATTGGGTTCTTTGTTTTTTGGTGTTATTTCATCAGTTCTGAAGCTTAATTTTGCTGGATATAGGATGCTTGGCTGGCATCCATTTTCTTTCAGAGCTTGATATATATTATTCCAAGACCTTCCAGATTTGAGGGTCTGGGTTGAGAAATCAGTTGAGATTCAGAGGTTTCCCTCTAAATGTGACCTGTCAGTTTTCTCTGGCAGCCTTTAAAACTCTGTCCTTACTCTATTTGCTAGGCATTTTCATAACAATGTGCCTTGGTGTGGGTCCATTGTAATTTGTATATTTAGGGTCCTGTAAGCCTCCTGTATCTGATTTTCCATGTCATTCTTAAAGTTTGGGAAATTTTCAGGTTATTTCACTGAAAATATTGTGAATTCCTTTGGTTTGAATCTTTGAGCCTTCATCAATCCCAATTAATCTTAAATTTGTTCTTTTCATGTTATCTCATATTTCTTGTAACTACTGTTCATCTTTTCTCCATGACCAATTTTATTTTCAAGAATATGAATTTCCTCTTCATTGCCTGAAACTGTCTTCCAAGTGGTTTAGTTTCCTGGTGATGCTTTCCAATGAATTTTTAATTTGGCTTATTGATTCCTTCATCTCAAGAATTTTTGACTGAGTCTTTGGGATCTCTGTCTCATTATTGATGTGATCTTTCACTTCCTATATTTTCCCGCTGATTTCATTTCTTGTGTCACCTTTTATCTCACAGATTAGTTTAACCATGAATTTTCTGATTCTATCTCTGATATTTCCTCCACTGTGGTGTTAATGAAGTCTGCTGTTGAGGTGTTCTGGGTTGTTTGGGATGGTTTTTGCCCTTGCCTTTTCACATTGTCTGTGTGTCCATCCATATAGATGTATCTGAAGCTGCAGAGTTTCTACCTTATGAATTGATAAGCTGTTACTGGTATCTCATGTTGGTGAAGGCAGCCCAGTGATAGCAGCCCTCTATGCAAACAACATATAGATAGCACTGGACTATGTACTTAGTTCCTACTTGATATCTACAAAGTTAATTGGTACAATATGCAGAAATTGGATAAGCAATTTCCATCAGTAAAATCAGTAAATAATCATGAAGTGTGTCTGACATAAAATCCGATAATAGGTGTTGTCTGTGTCTTCCACCATACTAATTATTGCTCTGGTATTGGTGATGGGGCATTAAGAGGTGTTAAGGATAGAGTTGATCATGAGGAAAGAATAAGACAGGACAGTAGAACAGAGTCTGCAATTTCCAAAGGTGAATTGGGCAGATGCAGTAGAAACTTAGGGGAGGTTGTTAGTGATAAAGGGGAAGAAAATCTAGAAGTAAGAATATAAAGGGGGAGGGAGAATGGAATCTGGCTGTCAGTAATAGGAAAAAGAGGGAGACAGGGAGATAGACTAGTGGCAAAGACTGTACCAAACATTCAAAACATGCTAATCAAAACCCTAACCCTCAAAATACAGAGCATGGGAAAATAACACCTTCAAAACAAAAAGACTAGAAATGAGGAGAGACACACGCGTACACGTATGTGTAGGCGTCCTTGGATCAATCGGTGTATGTTCAGATAACACGAACCAAACACAGAAAACCAAAAGCAAAAGGTGAAACTAGACAACAGCAAAACAGAAAATCTTGGTGAAAAGTCAGGAAACCAAGAAGCCATTTCCACTATGGTGGGCAGAACAGTCAGTGAGTATGTGTCTTCTTCGCACTTCTCCTTGAGGTTAACTGGCTGTGGGAGTGTGGGTGGTGGGCCTCGGCGCCCCTCCCTTTTATTGTGTTGCTCAGGGTGGACGGTTGGGGTTTAAGACTTGCAGCTTCCCTCGTGCGAGAGTGGTGTGGGCTGGCCAGGCTGCAGCCACGTGGCGCGGCAGCAGGCTGGGTCAGCGGGCCTGGGTCTGAAGTGGTGGGCCAGCCAGGCTGGGTGGAAGTGGCTGGCCACATCTGGCGGGCCTAGCTGGCCTGGGCCAGGGGATCATGGCCAGGCAAGGGGCCTTGTGGGCTGGGCAGGCCTGGAGGCAAAGCAGCAGCCTGGCAAGGTGGTCTATGGGCCGGTAGGCAGAGCAGTGGGCCGTGTAGGAGCTGGGGGAACAGGGGTTTGGGAGTCAGTGGGCTGGGGGCAGGGACCCCGGGGGCCCAGGCAGGTGCTGGACTGGGGCCGGGGACCCGGTACCTGGTGGATGCTGGACCAGGCAGTTGCCAGGATTGGTCCACCGGGCATGTAGAGAGCCAAGTGCCTGCTCTGACTCCCACCCTCCAAATCCCTGACCCTGTGGCTGGCCTCGTTAGCCGCGCAAGCTGCATGACTCACGGGGTCCAGGAGGGCCAGGTTCTCGCGACCTCTCCGATACATGTCCCCTGGTGAACTGCTGTGTCTAGGACAACCGCACTCTTGTGCTGAGATGAACGGCATCACGTAAACATCGGCAAGGTGAGGAGCCTGGCTGTTATCAATGTGTCCCGCTCCACCCAGATGGGGTGCAGCCCCCCCCGGGCTCCCTGTGGCTAGGTACCAGACTGGCCCAACTCCAGTGCTGCCTAACACGGAGCGGGAGGTGGGGAGGGCGAGAGCCGGCGTCTCAGTCAGTCCAAAGAGCTAACTTGAAATTCTGCAAAGACACAGACGCATTCAAGCAGGAGCCCTGAAACTTGAACCTCATTTGCTTTACCGAAAAACTTGCCAACAGTAGAGAGGACTCAAGGCCGGGGTGAGAGGGACAGAATCGCCGGTCCCGGCAGCTGTGAGCATTGAGCTGATGCTTGTCCTCACAGGTGCTGCGGGATTCTGTGACTGGTGAGGACAAAGGCATGCCCATGGCTCGTCACACCTGCCAACTCGGCCTCAAAACTCTAGCGTGCCCTTCAGATCATCTTTGACATTTTTCTCAAAGAAATTTCCTCCTTAAATGCCCAAACTTCATCTCTCTCAATGTAAAATTTTGACTGAAACTTGTATAGGATGCATTTGCTTATGTTTCCAACTTAGTGCAACGTTTTAAACAAATACCAAGCAGACAGAGCATTGTGCTACATCCCAGTGCAAGCGCTGGAACCTCGGAATCACACCCAGGAAAACTCCTGTGCCAACAGGGGGGTAGTGATGTGTTCCCACGCTGAAGCAACTGTGCACGACACCTGTTCCAGTGGCTGAGTGATCGGGTACGGCTGTTATAAACATTTCTTCCTAGTCAAGTAGCTAGCGTACAGGTGTTTTTGCATGCTGTGTTTCAGGGAATGGGTCAGAAATTTGGGATCAATAGGTCACGTAATTTTTATTTAAACTAGTGGGAAATGGGTTTGTAGTCAATGTTTTCAAAAAGAACATCCGATTTTCAGATTATTTACATTAAGCAAAAAGAGTCCAAATGGTTTTTCATTCATACATTCTGGAGAATGTCAGACATCTCTTCAAGTTCTCCCCCTGCCTCCCTTTCTGTGTGGAAATTCTGGAACTCGGAGTAGCCCTGTTGGACCCCTTGTCCCCGCTCCTTGTGGTGGGCTGCCTCTTCCCTCTGCGGGTCTTTCTGGGTCACGTTCTGTCTTAGGTTTTCTCTCTCGGTTCACTCGTTCTTTGTGCCCAGCTTGTTAAATCTCTCCATTGCGCTCTTAATTTGCATTACGTGTCTCTTCATTTCTAGAAGCTGGATTCGGATCATCTTCAAATGCATGGCACTGTTTGTTCCTTATCCCTACAGATCTCTCCAGGGGTGCGTTCTGCTGCTTCCATGGTGATCACGGTCCACCATCGTCCGAGGCTGATATGTCCGATGTCTGGGGCCCTCGTTGGTCTCCTTCTGTTGGTTGGGTCCTGTGCCGCCTCCCAGTGAGCCTGGACACTGTGGCCTGAACGCTGGCCACTGTGGCTGCACGTGCACTTGCGGGAAGATGAACATACTTCCTCCGGAGAGGAGGCCTCTGCCTCTGCTCGCCACACCTGTTGGCGCTCAAGACTTGAAATCCACTCCCTTGTGGCCTGAGCCCGGGCTGGGAAGAGGTTGAGGGCTCTTCTGCTTTACCCAGGGACGCTGGGGTCTCCTCGTGCGTTGAAGAGTCTCTGATTTGTCTCCCACTTCAACAGTTGGGGACTTTGATTTTTGTCCCAGTCACTAAAGACACTTTCAAACCTAAGCTGACTCTTGAGGCCACGAGGTCCTTGGGTCTTTCCCTCTGCCTTCCCGTCTGCCAGTGCTGTCCTGCGTCTTCATTGTCAGCTCTTCCTAGTTTTTAAGAAGGGTTTTTAAATGACTTATTTGAGCTTTTCAGTTCTTATCAGAAAGAGAATTTCTCCAAATCATCAAGCCTGCAGATACTGGAAACCGGAAACCACATTTCAGTTGTAAAATACTCAGAGCGACAGACAGAGCAATGGTGACAGAGCGGCGGCACCCCAGGGCTGTGGGACCGGGAGCCGCTGTGGGGCCACGTCCACGGGAGTGAGGCCCTCGATCTGGGTTTGCCTTCACCTGGGTTTGGCTGCAACTAGGGAGGCGTGGCAGACGCCAGGGAGGCAGTTCTGTGTGCTCTAGTGGAAGTGAGACCGGAAGACGCACCCCAGGCCCGAGGAGCCAGCTGCCCTCCCCCTGCCCCCCCACCCAGCCACGAACTTCTCTGAACTTCCAGAGAACTGAGGGTTTTTGCTTAAAAAAGAATTTTCTAACAAAATGTTGATTTCCTCCTGAATTTGTTTTCGTTGTTGCTATGAGAAACCTTTCTGGTCAGTTCTACTTACTCACATAGCAGAGAAAAAAAAACTGATGAGCTTGTTATTTGGCAGCTGTAGATATGGAGGCCAGTTAGCCAGATCTCAGCTCCTGGAGACGTGGCTATGGCGCGCAAGCCTCCCACAAGCGCTCCGCCAGGCCAGACCTGGGTCAGCGGCTGGATGTGGGGGCAGGAGGGGTGCCTGTCAAGCCGCCTCCCACTGTCCAGGCAGCCCTTAGGCCTGAGGAGAGAGGGGCCTCCAGCTGGGACTCCTTCCCCTAAAAAGGGTATAAATAAAGAGGAACGTGTTCAGAAGTGCATGCCGAGCTGTTATCACTTCTCCGCCTAATTTTACTGGCAAGAGCAAAAGAGAAGTATCTGGCTATTTTTTCCAGAAGACAAATGTTAAAATTGTATAAACGGCACATGTGAAAAGGTCAGGGAAAAACGTGTGCGAACCTGTACTGCTCAGGTCATTCACCCAAACGAAGGCTCGACCCCCCTGGGAGGGCTCAGCTTGGCCGCCTCCAAGCTGTGGACACCTGGTTGTGTGAGTGTGCGACAAGGTCCCCACAGTTCTGTGGACAGTCTACAGGTTTTGGCCAAACCTGCGACTCGGCATTTGTCAGACTAAAGTGTCTGCAGACGCACGGCGGCGACGCTGCGAGATTTCATGTTGAGAAGTCATCCTCTGCCACACAGGGGTAGCCTGTTTCCTGCATCAACCTGCCGAGCGCAGGCCTGAGGACGACATTAGGCGATATTTTTAAACGCCGCCTGCATACTATGCATCGCACTGGGTGCTTTGTTTTCAATGCTGCTGACATTTAAATCCTGGAGGTTGGGATCAGGAGGACAAATCCTATTTCACAGGTGAAGGACAAAGGTCAGAGAGGCTGGCCATGTTCCTGTTCAAGAACACGCCGGAGTTGAAATCCTTGTCTGTGCAGCAGACGTGCAGAGGATGGGGCGGCTGGAGGCAAATCTTAAAAGGAAACAAGCAAAAAGTAAATAAGAACATCCCCAGAGTGCCTCGGGGGACCCCGGTGGCGTAAGCAGCCTTGGCAATCCTGGACCATCTTCGGTGGTGCTAGCGGTCACTGCTCTGGAACCGCATGCTGACATAAATCATTAAGGAGGAAGAAGTGTCTGAGCTTTCTCATTTCTGGGTGAACTGCCCCTAACAAAATTAAGATACTTTCATGTAAAAATTGGCAGCAACGAATAGGAAATCAACCCAATAGCAAAATGCTGTGCTCCGTTCTCCAACAAAGCAACTCTGTCCTGTATCACAGTGCTGAGTGCTTGGGACAGATACACGGATTCAGTCTCTTCCCAAAGGATGGAAAATCTAATGGAATTACTACACTTTGGCAATTTAAAGCTTTATAATTTGAGAAATAGACTAGGAATCAGGGTTACTTTTTTATATTAATGGAGACACATATTACTCCTTTTTGTTTTGAGATGATTGCTCAGGTTGGTCTCAAATTTTTGAACTCAGGTGATCCTTCTGCCTCAGCCTCCCAAGCAGATGGGATGACAGGTGTGCGACATCACACCCAACTGAATGCAGCTGTATCTCTTTCTAGTGAGGTGATTCTAACCAGCAGGTGTTCTTCCTAAGCTACTGGTTCTGCTTCGATGGAAAAATAAATTCATTTGCAATTAACATCAGTATTGATGTTAAGTATTCATGTTCTTTTAAATTATTTTCCAAAATGATAGTCTAGTTCTACCTCCTCATCTTATTTACTCTACGAATTTCTTTTATGCAAAGTAAATAACTGAAGCTTCACTCCCACTCTAATCTAAAGACACCAAGTTTGTCACTACCAAGTTCTGAGGGGTTATAATTTGTTATATGCAACATGACAGTAGCCACATGTCATCCGGTCCTCAGTCAGACATCTCGTTGCCTGCAGAGTTCGTATTCTTTGGTTCTCCCAGCTCAGGCACATTGTAGCATAGATTTCCACTCCATCACAAGCCACGAGCAACCGAGGCACTTGAGAACAGTTTGCAGGTGAGAGACGGTAGAGCATCCATCCAGGTGACCAGGGAGCCCAGATACAGCTTCCCATCTCTAAGAAGAAGAAAATTAAAGAGGAAAACACCAACCGGTTACCGACTACGAGCACGTGGCTGGCTCGTAGAGTTTCTAGAATGCCACCAATGCTGCAGTCACAATCCTGACCTCGAGGGACTCGGCCAGCAGCTCTGAGCAGAACTCTGCTGTGATCCACGTCACTGCCCTCTGAGGTTCGGGAGGGGACGCCAGTCTGCAGGACCTTGGAACGAGGGCCGCCGAGTGCCACGTGTTCTCTGTCTCACAGCTCAGCCCGAGCTCCCCACGATGTCCCACTGACCTCACTGGATTAGCATTCCAACTGGACGTGTTGCTCCACGCTGTCCGCATCCCCCCAGCAGAGGCTTGACTGCGGCCGCTGGCCAGGTCTTCAGTCCAGTAAAATGAAGGGATTGTTCGGGGAATGGTCCTTTTGCTGCCAGATTCTTTCATCAAGATGAATAACTCGAGTGAAATAGCCAAAGGAATTGTGTGCTTTCTCCCATTCCAACGAATTCAGCTAATCGTCTGCAGATGCAAGGAAACATGTACAGCCTCGAGTGCACTCGCTTGCTACTGCTGCAGCCAAACTTGCATCCTGTGCACATGAAGGAATTTTTAAAGTAAACATCTGAGTTACAAATCTGTCGAACTAAAATCCTACTAAAAACAAATGCAACCTGACCCAAGCTGTGGCCCGTTCCTGAGCCTCTTCGCGTGACACTGATGTTGGAGTAGAAATGATCAGTATGCTCAGGTCTGGGGAGACCTTCCAGAAACAGAGAAGCCAAAGCTGTAAGGTGTATGGTCCACGGTGGGGAAAGTGCCCCTCACTTTCCCAGTGCGGACCACCCTATCCAGCTTCCGAAAGGGTTGTCTGCTTTTAGCTCATTTCCCCCCCAAAACTAAAACGTGTCTGAGGGTTTAATTTGGGCCCTTACTTTTACAGCTCCATCTGCCAGATAGAGCCCACGACTCTCTAAACATCAAGTATCAGGTGGTGCCTGACTTCAGCGCCCCAGCAGGAGCCGCGTGCCCTCAGGTGAGGGCCACCTGACGAAGCAGCAGGCAGCCGACAGGGAGTTTGTCCTCTCCTCGGGGCAAAGGCGGTTCCTGCAAAGACCGTGAATCCAGTTCATGAGTCCTTTCCTGTTCGCACCACGTGGACGCTGGCGTTCACATCAGACACAATCCCAGGTCAACATCAGCCAGTGGTGGAAACAGGTAATCCGCCAAGTCTCAACATGGGCTTTTTAAATTCCTTTTAGATGTACGTGACAGTGGAGTCTGTTTTGACACATTATACATACATGGAGTAAAATTTATTCCAGTTAGGATCCTGGTCTTGTGGCTGTATGTGATGTGGAGTTTCACTGGTCGTGTGTTTATATATAAACATAGAAAAGTTAGCTCTGATTCATTCTGTCTCTCCAGTCCCATCCCGGCTCCCTTCCCTTCATCTCCCTAATCCAATGGACTTCTATTCTCCCCCACGCACACCCTCCCTTATTGTGGGTTAGCATCCACATATCAGAGAGAACATTTGGCCTTTGTTTTTTTGGATCATCTTATTTCACTTAGCATGATAGTCTCCAGTTGCATCCATTTGCCAGCAAATGCCATAATTTCATTATTCTTCAAGGTTAAGTAATACTCCATTGTGTATATGTATACCACATTTTCTTTACCTGCTCATCTGTTCAAGGGCACCTAGGATTGTTAGCTATTGTGAATCAAGCTGATATAAACATTGATGTGGTTGTGTCACCGTAGTATGCTGATTTTAAGTCATTTGGGTATAATCCGAGGAGTGGAATAGCTGGGTCAAATGGTGGTTCCATTCCAAGTTTCCTGAGGCATCTGCATATTGCTTTCCATAGTGGTCGCACCCACTTGCAGTCCCACCAGCATTGTATGAGTGAGCCTTTTTCCCAACATCCTTGCCAACATCATTACTTGATAATTGCCATTCTGACTGGAGAGAGATGGAATCTGTGTAATTTTAATTTGCATTTCTCTAATTGCTACAGATATTGAACATTTGTTCATATATTTGTTGACCATCGTATTTCTTCTGTGAAGTGCCTGTTCAGTTCCTTTGCCAATTTATTGACTGGGTTATTTGATTTATTTTTTATTTTTCATTTTTTAATGCTATTTTTTTGTGTTCTTTATATATTCTGGAGATTGATGCTCTCTCCGAGGTGCAGGCAGCAAAGATTTTCTTCCACTCTGTAGGCTCTCTCTTCATGTTCTTCATTGTTTTCTTTGCTGTGAAAAAGCTTTTTAGTTTGATTCCATCCCATTTATTGATTCTTGATTTTATTTCTTGCGCTTTAGGAGTCTTGCTGAGGAAGTGGTTCCTAACCCGACATGATGGAGCATTGGGCCTACTCTTTCTTCTAGTGGATGCAGGGCCTCTGGTCTAATGCCTCGGTCCTTGATCTACTTTGAGTTGAGTTTAGCACTAAGATGTTTTGAGGTCAGCAGCAGAAGATGAAACTTAGGTCCAACTTGGCCACGTGTAGCTGTATTAGGAATGGGAATCTGGGAATGAGTATGTGTACAGACCATGTTGTGTCTGAATAGACTTCATCAGTTTCAGGAGCAGTACAGTATTTGGCAGTTGTCTCCAATGTATGAGCCCTCCACAGCCTTTGTGTTGTGGGTTAGATAGTACATGTCCCCCAAAAGTTCACGTGTGGGATGATGCAAGAACCTTCAGAGGTGAAGTGACCAGGTTATGAGAGCCTTAGCCAATCAGGCAGTTCAACCCCGAAGGGGTTACTGAGTGGTAACTGAGGGCGGGCGGGGGTGCTAGAGCAGGGGGGCACTGGGGCCCTTTTGGGTGCCTTTGGGGTTTTATTTTGTATCTGGAGAGTGGAGTCTCTCTCTGCTTCCTGATCACCTTGTGAGCTGCTTCTCTCTGCCACATTCTTCTGCCATGATGCTCTGCCTCACCTTGAGTCCCAAGGGACGGAGCCAGCTGTCTGTGGACTGAGACCACTGAAACCATGAGCCCCAAATATTTCTACTCTAAAATTGTTCTTGTCAGGTCTGTTAGTCACAGCAGCAAACAAGCTGAGGACACACTTGGCGTGGGTTCCCTCCGGCCTGGGGCCTCATGACCATTTCACTCCCCCTGTGTATTTCCAGTCGTGAACAGGAAGGAAATTTTTCTGAAAGTGAAAATCAAATTAGTTATTTGGCCCGTTTATTAGCTCTAGAGAAGACCTTTGGGAGAAAACAGTGAAAACGGGATTTGTGGGTCATGTCTGAGTCCTTCTTCCCTTTACCTTAGGTGTTGTGGTGGCTGATGTAGAATTGGCACTGCCGCCCGAAGGCCAGCGGTTCCAGGCTCGGCCTGTTTCTGAAAGTCGTGAGCGTGCGCTGGTGTTTGTGGTGGCTCACGCAACCCTGGCGGCTCAGTTCCAGAGGTCCCAGTGTGGTTGGTACGTACTTGCGTTTCTTTCTGTAACTTGTCTTTTGTGTTAAATGAGATTATAGTTAGGATTTGGGGGCCCCCATGAGTGTGGAAAGTTCTCCACTTCGATCATATTTCTAAATTACAGAGAAGGCAATGTAGGAATGACATCGTATGCCTGCCATACCCAGAGTAAGTTTTGCTTAAAAGAGCGGGAAAAAAAAAGAAAGAAAAGAAAAAGAACACTTATGTCAGTCTTGCATGGCCAGGGAAAGCATGGAGGTCCTCTCCGTCTCCTGAGCAGACCTCAGCACGCAGGGACCCCTTAGGACCGAAGGTGGAGCTGGACCGGGAGCGGGCCCATCCTCGCCTGGCATAAGATGACCGGCCCTGGGTCCAGTCTCTGCCTCCCATCAAGCTCAGTTTTGAATTACAAAATGTACTAAGCCCTGCTTAGAAAGCTGCTGGAAAACATGTGGAATGTTTTATCCTGAAATGTGGTTGTGATTTAATGGCACCGCCTTAAAAAACTGCAATCGTTAGACAAATCTAGGCTGATTATCTTGTTTTGCCAACAAATCGCGGCACATGGGCTTTATGTGACGAAGTGGAACCCGTCACCATTGAGGCAAGAGTGTCAGTTAAAGGAAGCAGTGCTTTGGCAGCATCTTTGAGCAAAACATACATCTTCAACATTAAAGGACAATTATCTTCTGAGCACAATGAAATGCAGTTGGAGTTGGACCTGATTATTAAACAAGAATAAAAAGAATTGTTTTCTCATAAAACCAGCCCAAATTTTTCATGAACAATTGAAAAATCATCACTGAACTATGCAGAGAGGAAATAATATCCAAGTTTTGGGTTACTGGAATTATTAAGGCTGCTTTTATGATTACTTTAAATGCAATTAACATTTTAATACAAAGTTAAAGCCATTCTCATTTGAGACAGGCCTGGGTTCTTTTTTTTCCTTTCTGCCCAACTCAATAGAAAAATCCAGTTAAACTTAAAAGATGTTAAATTATTCTTTTCTCTTGAAGTCAGACTAGTATTGACATTTTATAGAATATTTGTGAGACCCTGGAATTCTGAGCCTCTTTCCAAGGATTGAAACTTCCCAAGATACTCTGGTGAAGAAGAGTTGTAAATGTGGCAAAGCTACTAACATGGAACATTCTTGGTACCTAATTTTCCTCAGTGAATACTTAGGCCCCTACAAACTCCATGTAAACTCTGATTTTTGTTT
Source organism: Sciurus vulgaris (assembly GCF_902686455.1). Taxonomy (NCBI): domain Eukaryota; kingdom Metazoa; phylum Chordata; class Mammalia; order Rodentia; family Sciuridae; genus Sciurus; species Sciurus vulgaris. The sequence goes on from NC_136470.1 coordinate 142,162,261, forward strand.
CTTTTCTTCATTTGCTCCCTGAGCTGTGCTGTTTAGTCAGCCACTGTGGTGCAACAGAACATCCTGAGATCGTGTGCATTAGAGATGTGCAGCACTCTGCTATGGACACACACAGATGGAAGAACCATCGCCATCGCAGAGAAAAAGAACATTGATATAAAATCTCATATTTTAAGTTTTTGCAACACAAAAGCAGCGAAATGTATTTAACAAAAATCACTAATCCAATCCTGTTAGCTCCAGTCCTCACGTGTACATTAGACTTCTAGGATCTCTGTATCCTTGAACCTGCATCTCCCCTCCCCCACCAGGACCCATTCTTCTATTCTTCCTCTGCACATTTGACCTGTTTGTGTTTTAAAGGTTCCACATGTGAATGAGATGGATGAGATTGGCACTATTTTTCTTCTGTACCTGGCTTATTTCACTTGGCAGGGTGTCTTCCGGGTGCAGTTGTGCTGTGGCAACGTCAAGATCACCTTTGTAAAGGCTGAATACTACTCCATGGTCTCTAACACATTTTCTTCATCCACTCATCTGTCCACAGACACTGGGGTTGTTTCCATATTTTAGGAATCAAGAAGAGTTGTGCCATACACAGGGAGTGCCGACATCTTTGCAAGGTCGTGATTTCCTCTCCTTTGGGGATACACCTACAAGGATTACTGGGTTCTTTTCCAAATTTCTGCAGAAACCTCCCACTGTCTGCCATGATGGCTGTTCCAATCTACAGCTCCACTGTGCACCAGAGCTACCTTTCACCATACCCTCCTCGGATTTCTTAACTCTTTTTTTTAACATCCATTTGAGTGGGCATGAAATGACATCTCACCGTGGACTTAACTCTCATATCTCTGATTAGCAATGTTGAGAACGTTTTTGTGTATCTGTTGGGCATTCTTCTGTCTTCTCTAGAGAAAGTCTTTTCAGGTCCCTTGACCATTTTTAAACCAGGTTATTTGCTTTAAGCTATTGAGTTGTAAGGGTCCTTTTTAAATGTTAGATATGAACCCCGTATCAAACTCGTGGCTTGAGTCAGGCACAGAACCAGCGTGGCTCTGGGGAAGAAGAGGCATTCCAGATATTTGGGCCATGGGAAGAAGGGCACATCTACAATTTAGGTCCTCGGTCCAATAAGCAAAGTGACAACTCAGGCGCCTGAACACAGGGTACCTCCTGGTTCTGTCTTAGGGCCCTGACATAGTGGGATGCAGTAGTGAGCCAAGCTTTCCGAAGGCAGGTGCAGCAGCAACCCAGATGCAGAAATGGCGCATGCAGCTGCCGTTGGACCCCGAGAGGCAGGGAGCACTGCAGTTCTTGCTCCGTTCCCGGAGAGGCGAGCACCCCTGCAGCTCGGGTTCCAGAGGACTGGTCCCCACCCAGGAAGCAGGGTGCCATAGCTGATCTGCCCAGAAGGGGCAGATCATCCTCCCTGAGGGAGGATGCATGTGGGGTCAGCACTGGGCTCCTCGGGGGCCGTCCTGCTGTCATTTGGGTTCACAACTTGGAAGCTGTGCAGCTGAAAGACTCTGGCTCGTGGTCTCCGAGGGGCTCGGTGGAGATTCTGAATGAGCAGCCATCACGGGGGCCTTCTGGGCCTGAAGGCTGCCTCCATGTTCACTCCAATGGCTGTGGGCAGGGATTTGCTCCTGTTGCTGGGGGCATCGGTCTGTGGGTCCCCCAAGGGGGACTTAAGTCTTCTTAGGACAAGCAGTTGGCTTGCCAGAGAGTACTGGGGAAACCCTGTTCTTTCTCATTCATCCTTTTCTTTCTTCTTTCTTTTCCTTCCTTCTCGTCCTCTCCCAGTCTGGACGAAAGGCGAGCCCCAGACAGAGCTACCCGGTTCTGACACGGGCGGAGGCACAGAACCCTAAAGCCCTAATGTTTTGGTCACGCTGATGGATCCGGGAGAGAGTTCACACTGGTCACCCGGCCGTGGGAAGAATCCCTTTTTCTCTGTTCTGCCTCTTGTGTTGCCAGAGGGCAGACTTAGTCTCAGAATCATGGGACAGGGGAGTCCGGACTTGTCAGACCCTGGAAGGAAGAGCTATTGTTCTGGTCGTAGGAACTAAGAAAGGAGCCCCTGGGAGCCGGAGAGGGAGGGGGAGAGGGTGGAGCAGAGGCCCCTTCCACGGGCAGCACAGCAGGCCTGAGAAAGGCGGTACACGTGACCCCACTGAGCCCAGGATGTCCCTGAGAAGAGGAACCAACATTATGCCAAAGCTTTTTAAAAACTGAATTCACACTGACAAGAGCACATACGGGAAGCAGGACAGAACCTGGCGTCTGAGCTGTAACTGGGTGTCATTGGCTTGTCAGTCAAGAGCACGCAAAACCATTCAACAGAAAAGATTCAAAATATATGACTACTCGTCAGTGGCAAAAATCAGTGAATCGATGCACATTTTAAGATTCCTTAGAAGTTGGAATCATCAGATAGAGACTCTAAAGCAGCTATTTTAATTATGCACCATAGGTGAGTCTGAACAGTCTTGAAATAAATGGAAATATAAAAATCCTTAGCACAAAAATAGAAACCACATTAAAAAACAAGAATTTTTACTGAAAATGCAGTATCTGAAATAAACTGTCCTTGGGTGCTGGCTAGCTGCCTGGTGGTAACGGAGGCAGCGAACGTGAGGGTGGGTTCATGAGAGACATCCGATCTGAAGATGGAGTGGAAAAGATCAGAACATGTGAGCAGAGCTTCAGGACCCAGGGGACGATGTCAAAATATCCAGCATGGGTCGTGGATTCCCAGAAAGAGGAAGCGCAACTTGGTGTGGAAAACTTTGTTTTTAAAAGTGACTGAAAAATCCCCCAGATTTGGTGAAAGATAAATTTACAGATTCACGAAGCTCACCAAACTCTAAACATGAAAAACTTAGAGAAAATCATGCTTAGATATAGTTTAATAAAGTTGCAGAAAAACCAAAAAATCATGGAAACAAAGGACAACAAATGCATAATTTTAAGGGAATGATTATTTAAAAGATTGCCAGTTTCTCAGGAGAAATGATGAAAGAAGATGGTGGGGAAACTAATTGCTGAAAAAAGAACTGTCTACGGTTTTCTATCAAATTCTACAACAAAAAATCCTTCAAAAATATAGACAGTCTCGGAGGAAGGAAAACTAAACCGATTATTTTTCCAGTACATTTTGGCTAAAAGTAATGCCCTAGAAAGTTCCTTAGGCTGAAGGAAAATTTGAGAGGCAAACGGGGATTTTCCAGAACGGAAGAACAGAAATGACGAGCAGAGTCAAGGAAGTCAGCTGCCTTTCTCCCCTGGCGTTTCTACCATGAATGATCAAAAATCAAAATCGCTACGGTGCTTAGTGGGCTTTCCATGCGCGTAGACGAAATACACAAAATAGTCACTGTAAAGAGCAGGAGACCTGCTTGATTACTACACCTCCACAGTTTATCTGGAGTTGGAAAGAATGCTGTAAGAAAAGGAGGGAGAGGGAGATTTATATATAAGCACGTGCATTTGTGTACTGTGTTTCACACATGCGTTTATGTGTGTATATACACACACACAAATATGCATATACACACATCTATGTGTGTGTGTACACATTGGTTTATGTATGTATACGTGTACACACGAAATACCCTACAGGGGTTACTAGACACATAACGCAAATGATACAGACAAAAAGACAATAGGTAGATTTAAGTGGGATAAAAATGATCAATCTACAAAAAACATGAACATTTGAGGAAAAAAAACCAGACAAAATGGCAAACAGAATGGTGGATCTCCATCCACCGATAACTGTTAAAGGCAGTAAGGGAAAAACTCAGCTGGAGACATGAACGGTATACGCTGAGGTTAATCATCCAATGGTTAAAAATAGGCCAGAAATGACGCATCCTGCAACCTGGTCGGAATTCAGAGTGAAGAGCAGACCGCGGCGGGGGCAGCCTCGGACAATGCCAGGGCTCCACTCACCAGAAGGATGTGACAACTCTGGCATGGGCCTCCGCTTGGGGCTGTGCGCAGCCCGTAGGGTCCCTGCTGCCCGAGAGCGCAAGAGCCTGCGTGGGCGGTGCCGCCCTGTGCGGACACCGAGGGCTCTGCAGGTGTGCCCGTGCTTCCAGGTGAGCTCCAGCCTCTGGTGAATCACGGGGCACCTCCCTCCCTCCCTCTGAGGTTGGATCCAGTCAAGGGGATGGCCTGGTAGGAGTAGCCCACCCCTTCTGAAGAGCTTTCTCAGTGACCACAGGAGACTATGTGGCCTGGGAGGCCACCTCCCGCCCAGGTGAGCATCTCAGGCGGGGCCTGGCTTGTCCTGTGGGACCTGAGCAGAGGGCACAAGCAGGTGGTGCCAGGCCTTCTGATTGTCTAGCGGGAGATGATCATGCATGCTGCAGCGAGGTGCTGCCTCTGATGTTCTCACACAGTGGGAAGCTCCGAAGCACAGGAAGGAGAAGCCAAAGAAGCTGAGAGGAGGCACAGATGGATCCAAATTCATGCTGGTCCATTTCAGCACTCCTTGGAAAAACGCCAAACAAGACGGAACATCAATAAGGCGTAAAGTATCTTGACCAACCCAATCTAGTTTTCACTTCTAGACCTTTCCCTAACAACAGTGGGAAGTACGCTTTCAATTGTGGATGAAACATTCACATTTAAAAGAAACGTTCTGGGCCATAAAACCAATCTTAATAAGTTCAAAATTTAAAAGACATGCAATCATACAAAATACATTCCACAGCCATAACAGAATTAAAGTAGAAATCAAAAACAGGTACCTGGAAAATGCTCGATTATTTGGAAATGAACAGTGTACTTGTAAATAACCCATATGGATCAAAGAGGAACTCATGGGAAATGAGAAAACATTGTGACCGAGTGAAAAGGAATAAAGCATATTAAAGATTTAGAAGGGGATTTATAGCAGTAAATGCTAAGACAAAGAAGGTGTCAATTGAAGAACTTAAGTTTTACCTTAAACTGGAAAATAAAGAGCAAAGTATGAAAAAGAACAAACCAGAAGAAAAAGCAAAAATCAGTGAAATTGAAAACAGACAATACAGAAGATTAAGGAAGCCAAAAGCTGAGTCTTTGAAAAGAACAATAAAACTGATGAACAGACCAAGAGGGAAAGAGGAACACACAGATTAAGAAAGGTCTAGAATGTCGGGTCACAGCGGAGCCACAGATGTTAAAGGGACAGTGAACCCGGGGACAGCTCCACCCACAAGCTTAACAGTTTCAACATCAACTATAAAAACTTAAGAAATAGATGACCTGAAATGTTTTAGATCTATTAATGAAATTGAGTCTGTAATATAAAACATTCCAAAGAAGAAAACCCCAGACCCAGGTGGTCTCCCTCAAAGACCCTACCAAGTGTAGAAATGGATCAATTCTACGTGAACTCTTCCAAAAACTAGAAGGATTCACTGCAGCTCCTTTTACGAGAATAACCCTGCAATCAAAACCAGGCAGGAGAAGAAAGCTGCAAAGGTACCTTAGGAATATAGACAAGGAAATCCCCAAACCAAAGTTAGTGAATGGAATGCAGTTAATAATTATTTAAAAAGACAAAACACCACCACCAGTTAGAACTTGGAAAAGGAATTAAGTCTGATTCAGCATTTGAAAATTAATGTGGTTCACTGTTAACACACGAAAAAAAGAACAAGGTTGTATCAATAAATGCAAAATATTTGACAAAGTTCAACATCCATTTATGATCATTCTCAACAAACTAGAAATAGAAAAACTTTCCTAATTTCATCAAGGGGTCTACAAAAAAAATCATAAAGCTCCATCAAATTTAATCATGAAATATGATGAATGCTTAATAAGACTTAAAACCAAGATGTGCCATCTCACCGTTCCTATTCAATTTTGAACTGTAAGCCCAGCCAGTGCAGTAATGCAAAAGACTAAATAATGATAAATTTCCTACAGGTAGGAAACAAATAAAACTGTCTCTAATCACAACTGCTATAGATGTCTACATAGAAAATTTGCAAAAAGACCCTAGAACTGAAAAAGATAAGTTTAGCAAGGCCAAGAACACAAGTGAATGCACTCTGTCCCTTCCCCGTCAAGAACTGATTGTCCACAGGTGTCCGGGTGCACCTCGGCTCTGTCCTGTTCCACTGCTCTGCGTTGGTGGTTATGCCAGTACCATACTGTGCCGCACGCTGCAACCCCCAACCTTGGAAACTGGCAAGGGGTGATGGGGGATTAAGAAAGACACATATCAGGCTGAGACCAGGTGGGACCCCGTCCTCTGATGGAGGAACAGTGACCCAGAGCCAGCTCAGCACATTTATTATATATGTTTTATCATCAAAAGGGTTTCTGTGAAAAAGCTTCTTCAAAGCAGGCAGGCTTGAACGTCAAACTTGCAAGCAATTGCAGTTATCTAGTTGCTCTCATAATTCTCTCTCTGGCAGGCAGTGTCTGAGCTCAGGGTCAAGACTGGTGGTTTCATGCCTTGCACAGACCCTCCTCAAGCAGGGTGTCGCCATAGCAATGGGGCAGTCTTGTCCTGCACCTTGCACAGGAGGCTCCCAGAGCAAGTGCATCTGCAGCCACCAGGCAGACAGAGAGCATGACCCGTCACTGCTCTCCACAGAATTATTTGGTGACTATAGTCTTCTACTTTAATTTTAAATCAGGAAGTGTAATGTCTCCGAATATTTTTCTTGCTCAGAGTTGTTTGGGCTATTCAGGGTCTTTTATGTTTTCATATAACTTTTAGGTTTGTTCTTTTCATTTCCGAGAATTCCATTGGATTTTTAGGTAGGGATTGCATTCAATCTATACTGCTGTGGACATTTTAACACTATTGATTCTCCCAATACATGAGCCCAGGTGATCTTCCCATTCATCTGTGTGGTCTTCAATTTTTTAATCAATATTTTATATTTTTCATAAGTGTACAGGTCTTTCATTTCCTTGGTGGAATTTATTCCTAGGTTTTGTTAGTTGATACTACCATAAATGGTATTGTTTTCTTGACTTATTTTTCAAGCAATTATTATTGGTATAAAAATGCTACTAATTTTTGTATGTCGACTTTTATGTACTGTAACTTCATTTATTAGTTCCAATATTGTGTGTATTAGAGAGAGATTGCAATCAATCGATCAGTCGACCTTTGGGATTTTTTTTATATACGCATGATAACGTCATCTGCACACGGAGGTAATTGTACTTTTTAAGCCGTTCTGGTGCGTTCTCTTTTTTTCTTGCCTGCCCCCTCTTGAGGATAGTTTCAGTACTGTGTGGTATAGAAGTGGTGAGAGCAGTGCCCTGGCCTCGCGTGGATCTTAGGGTAAATGCTTCCTTTTCCCCACTGATAATAATGCTAGCTGTGGGTTTTTCACAAATAGCCCTTGTTAATGCTGAGAGACTTTCCTCCTAACCCTAACCTTTGTAAGTTTATATCAGGAAAGGATATTGTACTTGGTTGACTACTTTTCCCACATTAACTGAGATGATTTTGTTTTAATTCCTCTGATGAAACTTATCACGTAGATTGAGTTGCGTATGGGAAGCCAGCTTTGCAGGCCACTTGGTTGTCACGTGCAATCTGTGACGTGCTGTTAGATTCCCTTTGCTAATATGAGGCTATTGCATGGATGTTCCTGAGAGAAGCTGGCCTCTATTTTTTTATTATGATCTCTTTGGTGTAGGTACCCAGGCGATTCTGGTCTCATATGCTTAGAAGGATTTTTGGAAGAGTTATCAGTATTGGAAATAATTCTTTGAGTATTTAGATGAATTCAGCCGTGAACTTAGTAGGTCCTTTGATTTTTTATTTGTTGGGTTGCTTTTAATTGTTACTTTAATCTATTTTTTCTTATTAGTCTATTCAGGATTTCTGAATAGCTTAGAGACTCAGTCTTCGTTGGTTGTAAGAATGTTTCCATTTTCTCTAGGTTATCCAATTTGTTGTCATAGAGCTGTTCAAATTAATCCCTTATGATCCTTTTGTTTCTGAAACTCTGTTGAAATTTTTTCACTTTCACTTTTTATTTTTTAATTCATTCTCTCTTTCTCTCTTCCTGTCCACCCTTAGTTTGACTAGCTAAAGGTTTGTCAAATTTGTTTAGTTTTTCAAAAAACCAACACTAATTTTACTGAATTTCCTCTATGGTTTTTTGTTTGTATTTTACTTATTTTTATTCTGATCTTTATTGTTTCCTTCCTTCTGTGAAATTCTGGTTTAACTTGTCCTTCTCTTTCTAGTTCCTTGAGACGTGGACTATTTATTTGGGCTCTTCCTTCTTTCCTAAAGTGGACATTTGTTGATTAAAAACTTCCCTTTCAGCCCGGCATGATGGCACATTCCTAAATCTAGCGACTGGTGAGGCTGAGGCGGGAGGATTGCAATTTCAAAGACAGCCTCAGCAATTTAGTGAGGCCTTAAGCAACTTGGCGAGACTGTCTCAAAATAAAACATAAACAAGGGGCTGGGATGGCCGGGGGTTCAGTGCCCTGGGCTCGATTCCCAGGCACAGAAAACAAATGCCTTCCCTTTGAGAAGTGCTTCTGCTATACTCAGCAGGTTCAGGTATGTTATGTCTCCATCATCATTTGTCTCGATTTGTTTTTTGGGTGTAGTTTTTTTTTTATTTACCTTTTGGTTTCTTCTTTGACTCAGTGGTTGTCCAGAAGCCTGTTGTTCAATTTATACATATTTGTATCTTGTCTAAAAGTCCTTCCATTGCTGATTTCTAGTTTCATACTATTGGGGTCAGAGAAGTGCTAGATGTGACTTCAGTCCCCGTAAAGGGGCAGACTTGTTTTGCAGCTAGCCTGCAGCCTCTGCTGGAGGAGGGGACGTCCGTGCGTACTGGGGAAGCCGAATATCCTGCTGCTGTCCTGTGGGAAGGCCGATGTGTCTCTTGGGTACTCTTGGCCTAAGGCACAGTACACATGTGACAGTCCTTTATGGTTTCGCCTCTGGAGCCACCGGTGCTGAGGTGGGAGGTTACAGTGGTCCGTAATGGTGGTGCTCTCCCTTTCTCCCTTTATGACTATTAATATGGCCTTACCGGGTAAGTGTTCCAATGTTGGTGTACATACATTCACAGCTGCTGCGTCCTTGGGGGACTCGAGCCCTGCATCATTAAGTAGTGGCCTTTTGTCTCTTGGGACAGTTTGGACTTGCGGTCACTTTGTCCGAAGGCAGTGCAGCCTTCTGCTCTCTTCCGGTCACTTACAGATGGGCACCTGATCATAATGTGCTCTGGTGTTCAGCTACGTGTGTCCCTGAGCTTCGGTGGGTCTCTGGTAGGCGGCATGCGGCTGAGGGCTGTGAAAATCCACCAGCCATGCTGCTTTTGATTGAAGGACTACCCACTTTCCTTTAAGACTCCTGCATCCATGGGTAAGAACTGACTCTGGCCACCTCCTTGATCCTTTTTGGTTGTATATGGCTCTTGGTTGTTTATTGCTTCACCTCCTGCCACCTAACTCTGTGATTTGATAATTTTCTGTAGTACTAAGCTTCCGTTCCTTTCTCTCTAATATATGTATTTCTGGCTGTAGGTTTTATTTTGTGTTTGGCATGAAGCTTTCATAAAGCGTCTTATAAGCAACATTTTTAGACCGATAACGAGTTCACTTCTGTTACACACAGAAATTCTAGACTTTTCTCCATACACAATTTGTGTTTTGGATGTCACAGTTTACATCTTTTTATACTGTGTATTCCTTAAAATTTATTTACCTTTGGTTGTTTGTTTTTTGTTTTTGTGTTTGTTTTTACCATTTTTGGCCTTTAACCTTTGTACTGGAGGTACAGACCACCATTATACTGTTGATATATTCTGGATTTGACGACATATTTACCAGTGAATTTCATACTTTCATGTGTATTCATGATAATCATCCTTCCATTCCACTTGAGTACTCCCTAAGTGTTTGTGTAAGAAGGTCAGTGATACCAAATTCTCTTACGTTTTTGTTTGTCTGGGAAAGTCTTTATTTCTTCACTTATTTCTGAGGGATGACTTCACTGGTTATAGCATTTCTAGATGGCTTTTTTCCCAGTGCTTTGCCTATGTCACCCGTTCACTCCTGGCCTACAAGGTTTCTGCTGAGACCCCTGACAGTTTAATGGAAATTCATGTGACTTAATGCTTTCTCTTGCTCCTTTTAAATTTCTTTCACTTTTTCAAATCATGATCATAATGTGCCTTGGAGGGGCTCTCTTTTTGCTGAGTCTTTCTGGGAACCTTTATGGATTTCCATGCCCATTTCACTGCCAAGACGTAGAAAGTTTTCAGCAATTATTTCATGAAACAAGCTTTCTGTCTTTCCTTGTGCCCTCTTATTTTTCTTAACCACATGTGATATTTGCTCACTTAATGGTATTCCAAAAGTCTGACAGATGCTACACTCCTTCCACCCTTGCTTCTGTTTTTCTCCTAGGACATTTCATGAGATCTGTCTCCGGGTCAGTTATCTATTCTGTTTTGTCTAGTATGCTGTGGAAGTTCTCAGTTGAAATTTTTATTTATTATTGAACTCCAAGATTGCCATTTTTTAATGATTCCCACGTCTTTGTCCAATTTGTCTTCATTTCATGCATAGTTTTCCTGATTTTATTGGATTGTCTGTCATATCTGAGTTTCCTTCAATTTATCATTTTTAATTCTCTGTAATTTACTTTCGGGTGAATTGCTGTCTGCGTGGTGATGGAGCTCCTTGCTTTCTCGTCTCCTGTGTTCGTGTGGTGGCATCTGTGCCCCTGGTGGTACGGCCCCTCCCCCCAGGTCACTGAATGACTGCAGCTGGGAAGGCTTTCACCGGCAGGAGCTCCAGGCGGCTGGCAGAGAGGGTTGCGCTGTGCTCCTTCCATGCAGCCTGGTGCCAGAGTCTCTGTGCCGCTTCTTTGGTTTTGATGGATATTCTTGAGACTCGTGTGCCTTGGCAGTCTAGACTGCAGGATTCTGTGGCTGTGACAAAGCCTGGTAGCTTACTAGGTCAAGCGATTTAGGGATCCTCCTAATTTTTTCTTCCTTGTGGTAGGGAGTCAGCCAACGGGACCCCTCTTGGTGTCAGGGTTCAGTGAGGCCAATAAACACTTACAGTGGCACTGGATCCAGGACTCAGACACTCCGTAGCTGTGAGGCCAGGCTCCTGAGCTCAGGGTCTTGCAAACCACAGATCCCCTGTTCAAGGTACAAGTGGACGCTGCTCTCCTCCTATGCTGAGGCCTGTTGCCCTGAGGTACAGGGACGTTGCTGTGTCTCCGATCTTTGGAGGCTGGCACAGCAGTGTCATGTCTCCAGGAAGGGAAAGGTTCTCTGGGAGTTTGTGCCCAAGCCACAGCTAAAATGGGGACCAAGACCAAGCAAAGCACAGCAGGAATAGGGCTCTGGGGGATGAGATGTTATGTAGGGGACTATGAGCCCTGGGGTGGTAGACACAGCAGGAGCTCAGGTTCTGTGAGGCCAGGTGCAGCAGCAGCAAGGATCCAAGAATATGAAGGGACCACGTGGCTAGGGCTCCGGAATCTGAGTGGCAGATTCCGCTGTGCTGCACAGCGCAGAGTCAGAGTGCTTCCGAGCTGGGACTGCCAGGGAGGATGCCACCCGGCGGCTGGGCGTCTCTGGCTGTTCCACCTAGGTGGGCTGGCGCAGCTCAGCTGATGTGCCGCTTCTCTGGTAGGCGTCTCCTGGGCTCCAGGAGACTCAGCCACGGAGCTGCTGGCTCCTGGGGACAGGGTGCTGCATTACCTGTGGTGCCAGCAACATCACCGATCTGCTGTGCTGGGGGCTCGTGATCCCCAGGGGGTGGAGCGCAGCTCCCCCTGTGATAAGGGGCAGGCGGGCCACCCCACAGTGTGCTGGGGGCGGCGGTCAGCGGGGGGCAGAGTGCTGGCTGAGCCCTGCACCAGAGCAGGGCTGGTAGTTGAGGGCTCCGCGTCCCAGGGCATGAGGCGCCGCTTCACCTTGTCCCTGAGAGGAAGGCGCCTCGGTGACTGGGAAGAGGGGCGGCGGCAGCAGCGGGGTCCCGGTGGGTGGGGCCCAGGGGCAGCCGTGCTGGAGGTGGCCCCGCACTGGGTGGGCCCGCGGCAGTGCACCAGGCCCGGGTGGAGGGCCGCAGTGGCCGCCTGGTCCCGGAGGACACGCTCCAGCAGCGGTGCTAAGATGGCCCAGAGCAGTGGCAGCACAGGCCTCAGACGGGTGGGGCGCAGCTTCTGCAGCTCCTCTGGGAAGCCCCGCATGTGGGCCCAGCTCAGCTGGCCTGGGCTGTGAGGACTGCAGGTGTCCACAGTGGTGACAGGGACCGATGAGGTCCTCCTGCTCACCTTTCTCTGCAGGAAGACGTCCCTGCAGTTCGGAGCTATCTCAACACGGGGAGGCGGAGCTAGAGAGAGTGTTCCTTTCCTTCTCTAGACCGTTCTGGAGAAGGGAAGGAACACTCTATACTCTTTTTATCAAGTCTTTCCACACCAAGCTTTGTTCTCTTGTGATCATCCATCTGGGCTCTGCCGGATTTCTGCTGGGGTTTTGTGGGTGCCCTTCCTTATTTTGGTTGAAATGTAGGTATTTTTTCTTTGGGGATTTGTTGGGGGAGGTGTCAGAGGATGAGCAACAGGAGCTTCTAGCTCACCATCTTGCTAACATCACTCTTAGATGGTGTTGTTTTTAAAACCAAAGCAACACTAAACGTGAGCCTGTCTTCCCCTGTGGCGGTCTAGGCAGGCCCTCTGTGTAGACAGTGTGGTCAAGGAAGCGGCTGCTCTTTTGCCTTCTTCTCTGCACCGATCACCACTCCAAGGTGCCAGCTGCGCGGCCTCATGGTACTTTCTGTAGACTGCCTTCAGGACTGGAAACATCACCATGCAGAGAGCGATGGCACAGAGAGGACACAGGTTAGCTTCCCTACTCCTGGGTAAATGATCTGTTTCCGTAAGTGTTTTCCATATTCCCTGAGCTGTTAGAAAGTGACATGTTCATCATCAGGTGTGGCCACGTTTTTGCCATTCTCAGATGCAAGGAAGCGCTTTCTCTCCTACAAGAAAAACTCCGTTTTGTGTTTAGTGGAGAACATATTCAACCACCGTGCTGGTTGGCACTCCACTCCGTGTACATGTCGGTGAGATTGGTCAGGAAGTTCTCCTGCCTGCTGGTCTCTAAGTGGATGATTGAGTTTCAAATAGCCGGGGTCAGTGCTGTTTTGCTCAGTTATATTTTTGGATGGACAATAAAGGTTAAATGCATAAAGAGTGGCTAATAAACGTAATAAAAAGATGTAGGCAGCATCCCTTCTCATGTTGGTTAGGGAAACTGGGTTTAGACATTTGAGGAGTCGCCCAAAACTCCAGCTATTTTTCCCACTCAGGCTTGGGGTGAATCTGCCGGCTGGTGATGAGTTACCAATATTCTACTGCCACCTACTTTGTAGAGGGGAAGAAAGCTGATGTCTGTGACCGTTTTCAACGCCAGCTTCTGCAGCGGGAAGGTGAGGAAGTCCTGGAACCAGGACACCTTGTGTACTGGATGCCGAGAAGTCCTGGGCGTTCGCAGTACTGCTCTCCCAGCTCCAGGCAGGGTTAGCAGAAAACTAAGATGCATGAGCAGTAAACGGCGTTCGCCTGAAACCTCAGTGTCAGGAGGCTTTGAGGAATTAAAATGCCTATTCTGATTATTGGCAACGTCTTACTCTTGACATTTTTTGGTCTATGTTTCCTGAGCCCGCCTCAAGTGAATTTAAGAAGAAAGGACTTTATTCTGTCTTGCCCAGAGCTATCTCCATGACTGAATCTTTCCCACATCACATTTCCTAAGTCCCTAGGGATAGTCTTGCCCATACTTTTAACTTTTAGGACTTGTCATTCTTTTTAAAGGCAAAATGATTTATTCTTGTAGTGCATTAGAATTTGATGAAATCTTCTCATGGTGGTCAGGAGTACGCTCTCTTTGCTAAATATAGGATTCCAAGAATAATGGAAAGGCGTTTACTTGTGGACTGCAGAGTCTTAAACTCTGTCCAGTTTGGCATCCTTGAAGCTTGGTCAGAGTCTTGTCAGTGTGGAATATGTCACCATGGTATTCCAGCGGGCTTCTCATGGAATATCTTACAAAGAAATTCCAAATCATAAATAATCATGGTCCCTCCAGAAAGTTACTTTTAAACTGCTGAAGATAAATCTCTTAAAGCATATTTGGCTACTTAGGTCTTCGATTTTAAAGTAAAGCAAACCCCTCAAACCCTCCCCTCGTGCATTTGGCATGTCGGCTTGAGGTTCAATGTGACACAAATGCCAGTGTCCGGATCAAGCCTCTGTGACAAAGGATGCAGTGGAGTGTCCCGTTCTAAGGGCAGTGTTGGCCAACTGTGGCCAGAGCCAGATCACTGCCCTACCTTTTATGGTCTCTGAGTTGTTTAAATGGTTGAATATATAAATCAAAACAAACACATTTTGATACATTAAGATTATATGAAATTCAGAGTTCAGTGGTCATAGCAGGGTGTTTATTGGAATGTGACTCTGCACCCATCATTTCCTATTACCTGGGCTTGCTGTCACTTCTAAGGTCCTGTTGAGCACTTGTGACAGGACCACAGGGCCCGCGAGTCCCAGCATATTCACTAGCTGAACTGCTGAGAAAGGTCGCTGACCCCTCCCTAACAGCATGGCCCTCGGCTGCCTTGTTCATGGCTCTTCTCCAAGCGCATTAGTTGATCTTTTGGCAGACGAGAAAGACAAAATCCCCTCTCCAGGATGACTGGTGGTCCCTGACTCTTTTTATCGAGTCTGGAGTTTATTTTGGAGAGAAGAAGGTCTCATACATTTTAGAACTCTGTTCAGTGATTTTTAACAAAAGAAGAAAAGGAAAACTTCCTTTTGTGAAAACATGGTGGAGCAGTGAAAACCATGCCAAAAATCAGATGCCCACCCTGAGAAATTCCTTCATTCATTCTGTTTGTACTCAGTTCTGCAACCTATTAGAAAATGTAGCACCGAATGTATGCAACACGTGCAGATACGAGCATATGAAACTTTCAGGAAATTGTTGAGGTCTGTTGCTTTTTCTGCTATTAGAGAGACTAGGCCTGGAGAATCACTGCATTTGGTACTAGTGAAGAATGGGCAAGAGAGTTCTAATACAACATGGTACAAAGCCAAAGACAGCCGAGGGAAAGGAGCAGAGGGAGAATCGAGAGGGCGATTGCTGGCTTTTTGCACGTGCTTTGGATCCATCATCTGCCATGGCTCTGATTCTCTGGACTGAACCACACCTCAGATTCCTCCCACATGAGCAGGGACAGTGAAGCCTCCCACTCCAGAACTCAGTGCCCAGAACACGCGTGTGGTGTGCAGAGCTTCCCACGGTGGCCAAGGGCCTAGCCAGACGCAGCGTGTGCTCCCCCATGAGGTGGGGGGCTCCTCCCAGCACGGCTGCCCTCAGACCACTCGCTAGTTGCTCCTCCTCTGCATCACATTCAGGGGTGGTCCCCGAGGTTGGCCGCGGTCCCCTCGAATGCTTCCCCTGTGCTTGCAGCTCCCGTCCACCCTGCGTCCTCTTAGAAAATGCTCACGGTCCTGACCACGTCGTGCCACCCTCTCTTCACTCGCAGGACAACTTCCGACAGCCCCAGCGACAGGGGAGGGCTTCTCGGATCTCTTAGGTGCATCTCTGACCCATGCTCAAGAAATCTGGGTGAATTCTGAAAACCTCACTGGGGGTGGCCTTTGGCATAGCACCTGAGACGAAAGCACCGTGTAGCACTCAGTGACCCAGCTGTGACAGTGGGCATCACAGCAGGACTTGGGCCTTGGCCCCCTCAGGTCTGCACCGAGGGGGTCCTCATTCTATCTGCTCCAGCCCAGCTCTCCCATGGGAGGACCCTGGGGGTCATGAACCAAAAATGTAAGCTTCACGCCTCGTCTCTGCTCCCCACGTCGGTCCTCGGCAGTTCTGGCTCCTGCCTCTTCTCCATCTCTACATCTCTCCCCCCCACGACCGCTACTCTTCTTGAGGCTGGACCACTGCACTTTCCTGCTGAGGTAGTTTTTCTATTTCCTTGGAGCTAGAATCTGTGGACTCATGAGAGGACTACACACTGATTTCAAGTTATATCTAAATCTTTCAAAATCGCGCTTCTACATGGTGTGTCACGAAGGTACTGAAACATTAGGATCTGGGGTCGGGGATGCTGCTCGGTGGCAGAGCACTTGCCAGCGTGTGGGAGCCCCTGGGTTCGATCCCCAGCACCAAAATTATCTGAGGGCCTGGAGTAGTATTGTTGATTGACAGAGAGCGCCGCGACCTGCAGCGCAGCCTGGGTTGGATGCACTGGCTTTTGCTGGAGCGGAACTGGTCCTGGTTTCTTTCTACCTCCCTCCCTGCATCTCTTCCCTTCACGACAGTCGTCACCTACTCCACTAGGCCGTAACCTCACAAAGGAAGCGGCTGGGATTTTAGTCTTCCTCACTGCTGGTGTCCCTCAGTGGACGTTCAGTTGTTTAGTTAATCAGTTAATATGAAGATTATGGCTGGGGGTAGTAATGACTGTGGGACTATTTGGCATCTGCCTATCTGTCGACGTGCCTGAGTGTCCTCTAAGTCCCTAAGGGTCATGATTATCAAGAGCTACGTGATTTGTAACTGCTTTGGCTTGGAGTTCATGTGGGAATGAGGTGAAAGGTGGTATAGTCGATGTATTAAGAATGAGGGGTCAATAGCATGTAAATACCGGAAAAGTCAGTGGATAATGTCAACGATATACAGATGTGGGAAGATCAAATTCCACGTCGTGATGTGAAGGGAATAAGAGACATTTATTGTCATATTAACTTGAAAAATCTCAAACCTATGAATTTATCAACAGTACCATTCAGGAAAAGAATAAAAAGAGGATGTTTTAAAGAAAAATGCTGGGCAAACTGTAGTGAAAGGTAATGAAGAGGACGAACCATCCTAAAAGCATAGGTAAGCGACCGCAGTCCACCCAGGTCATGCATGTTCAGGAGTTGAGATCAACTTCAGGTCCCTGCTCCCAGCTCTAAGTCTTGGCAGATGGTGCCAGCGTTCCCCTACAAAACAGGTATTATCATTTAATGTCACATATTTCTTGTAAATATTAAATGAGGTCATATTCAAAGACGAAAGTGATTTATAGACATAAGAATCTTTAGAAGTAAATTGCATTGTTAAGTATGCTTAGAAAGAGAACGGTGAAACTCTTAATCTTGGCTATACTATGGACTCTCCAAATTTTATAGTAGTATAAGTGTAAACTGAAGCAGGAGGAGGCTGGGAAATGTAGGGTTTAAGAGCATGGGACTTGAAGTTTTATCAACTCAGTATTGTGTCCTGGCTCGGAATCCTTTAGCATCCTTTATTCTCAGTGATCTCATCCAAAAATTGGTTATAATTTTTGTATCTACCTCACCAGAATATTTTTGAGAATTGAGCAGCACATATAGTGCCTTAGGCATAATATGCTCTAAATATAAGAGCAACTATTGACATTATTAAATTGAAGTAGGAACAGGTGACAACATAACTTTCAGTTCTCTAATAATTTCTTGCAGGTCACATAAAAATGAGAAAATACATAGAGAATCTCTAACTCAAGACCGTTGTAGATACTCATGTCATAAAAATTCCTAAGACGAGCAAACATTCTTCATAAGAGTTTTCTTTGATAGAAAATGGCCCCAGTAACCACGCTGGGAAAATGGGAATAGCATGCTGCGGCCATCTTTCCCTGGTTGATCCTCACTGAGGCCTGCAGCCCAGGCTTTGGTGAGAAGCTGTGGTTGGAAACTGGCTAAAGTACATAAAGCCAGGAGGCTGGTCAGGAGGATCTTTGGAAGAGAAGCAAACTGCATGCCAAGAACCCACAGACGTACTCTATTTCCAAAGCAAGCGTCCAAGTTTAGACACCACATGTGAATTTCAACTTTAAAAATCTCGTCAGCTCTGCAGAACTAAAGACTGTGTCCATGCCATACATACTTCTAGAGTTCCCTGTGGTTGAGTGTCTGATCCTGTAATTCTACCTTGGAACCTGGTTTACTACTAACTATGACTCACTTGAATATTTGGCATTGGACTTCTAAGGGAGGCAGCCACACTTTGTGATTAGACATTCAGTCTGTAGATCTGAACATCCTGGGTTTGAATCAACTTTGGCTTCTCTGCGCAGGAGCTGCATCACCTGGGTAACTTTATGTGCCTATAAAATGGGAAGGACATGAATATTTTCCTTTTAGGTTTCTGGGTGCCGTTGTGGAATAGAAATGAGTTGGTATTTATAAAATGCTTATGACAGCACTTGTCATGGGGTAAACCTTCCAGAAACATATGCTGTTGTCATTATAAATTATTTCTCTAAATCAGAAATTCTCAGACTTCAGCAGCAGCAGAGTCGTGTGGAAGGCCTGTTCACACAGGGATCCCTGGGTCCTGCCCCAACTGTCCCTGATTGGGTAGATCTGGGATGCAGCCTGAGATTCTGTGTTTTTAACATGGTCCTGAGTGATGCCGATATAGCCCCTCCCAGGAGAGTATGTTGAGGATCATGATCCTAAAACTTCTATTCCAATTTCTCATCCAAAGCTCGAATATAATGTAACTAGAAAGAGTGAAACAGCCATCTTAGTTATGATAGTTCAGTGTAAGTCTGAAATATTGGAAGCTCTGTTTAGAATTGCAGGGGTGATTAAGTGGTCAGCTTGGCAGGGGAATCTGGCGGCAGCTCTGCCCCGAGATGAGAAAGGGGTGCCGTCTAAGTAGATAGAGCCACGTTGAAGTCCCGCTCTCTGATCGTCCCTTTCAAAGGGGGAGGGGTCTGTGAGGTGTGTTCGTGACAAAATCAAGCCTTTAAAAAGGAGATCTTGTCACTTGCCACAGTGTGGATGAACCTAGAGGACATAACGTCAAGTTAAATAGGCTAAACACAGAAAGAAGAAAATGCATGGAATTGCACAGTGGAGTCTTCTTAAAAGTTAAATATGCAGACAGTGGTGGGGGAGGAAAGGGGGCTTAGACGTAGATCAGAGGGAAAGGGCAGGCGGAGGGAAGGAGTGCGGAGGTTGTACACCATCAGGACTGTCATCTCGTGGCACCGTGGAGGCTTTACTGCTTCAAGAGCAGCCAGTCTGCCACACACAGAAAGTAACTGAAACGATGGGTACGTTGATCTGCTTCACTATGGTGACCACTTTACATCCACACGCGCACGGTAACGTCATGTTGCACACCTTAAATACACACAAGAAAACTTATTTTCAAAGGTGGTAGGGCGCTGATTCTCCAGCGGGGCCAAACACTGCCTTCAAACATCAGGGGCCACAGGTCATCCCTGATTTTCAGCCTTCAAACAGAAGAAACTTCGGGCAGCCACAGACCCATCCGTGATTAAAGCCATTGCCGTGCTGGGGATTGAACCCCAAGGCAAGCACTCTACCAACTGAGCTCTCTCCCCTGCCCTCCCCTGCCCCAAAAGTCACCTCTTAAACGAAAAGAGCCACCTGTCCACAAGTGGAAGAGCTCAAGGAGGAAATGAAAGTACAGCAAGGGAGCCTGCCCTGCCCGCCAGGCGGTCCTGCAGGGAGAAAGCCCAGGGAATCTGAAACCCAGGAGAAGGGACAGCCCTCGCCACAACCAGAGGGCGGGTCTGCTAAGGCCCCCGGAGGCGATCGCCCCGCCCCGCCCCCCTGCCGGTCCGACCCGCTGCCACCTGGAGGGAGCACCGCCAGGCCAGAGCATTGGTCGCCCACCCGGAGGTGACAACCGCTGCCTTGGCCGATGCTACAGGGGACGGAAGTGGGAGCGCATCGGAACCGAGCCTGCAGGACGGGGCGCCGAGGTGCGCGGGGGACGCGCAAAGGAGTCACTCTGGGACCAGGGACGGAGGCCAGCTAAGCACGCTCGGGAAAGACGCTGGACACATTTGCCTAAGAAAATTTGCAGAGAAACTCCTGAGAGCCAGGGCGCGCTGGAGTGCGAGTCCCGATCCTATTTAAGTGAGCTTTAAGGAGAACTGACACACTCTCGAGGGAGGAGAAAGGGGCCCACAGCCTTGCACAGCAGCCCTCTGGCGACGCGGCAGCCCTCAGCACCGAGGCTGCAGGAGCGCCTCCCCTGAGCTGGTCCCGGCTCCAGAGCCAGTCGGGTGGGAGCAGAGAACTTTTTCTCATTTGGTTTGGACGCGATTTTCTATTGTTCGCAAAGGTTTTCTGCCTCTGCCGATGTCACAGGAAGATTCAGGACTGAGAAAGAAGAGCTCAGGTAAGTTTGGGTGAGCCCACACGTTCCTTTGTGCTTCTGATTCTTTAAGTCGCATGTGGCACAAATGTGACCTTTGTGTGCTAGCTGAATTGTCCCTTCGCTTGCCAATGTCATGATACCAAGGTGGACCTTCTGTCTTCCATCATACAGAGAGTATTTAAATTTTTTTCCAGCAACCAAAGTGGGCATGTGATTAATCCAAAATTAAATTTTAAAGTGGGCTAGACTCTTAATAATAATTCCATTATTTATGTGAAGAAACAAGCAATTTAGCTTCCATTTATTTGTAGTGTGTTATACAGTGAAAGGATGATTTCTGGCTAAATCCAAAGGAAGAATTCTATTCCAAGGAACAGATTTATAAATCACATACATCACTTATGTTAGAAAAACAGTAAATAGTAAATATTTTATTTTAACCCTTATATGTTCTGAACTCTGAGAGAATTAGATTTGGATCCCCAACTCGCCCCACATGTGGGTAACAGATATCTTTCCAGCAAGATGAGCACATTTCTTCCTTGGTTAGCTCCTCCACCCTTGCAGAGGACGTGAGGAGGACAGGAACCAGGAAAAGAAGCAGAGGGATGTTCCCGAGCAGAGCCAGAGCAGACCACATCATGCCTGCGCAGGTCGGCACAGTCACTGCAGTATGGCTCCAAGACTCGGCCCTCCCAGCTGGACAGTTCCTGCTGCTTGTGGTCATTAGCTGGCAGCAAAATGTCCAATGTGTCTTTTTGGCAAGGACATGAAGAGTTAGAAAAAACTTATTCTCCTTTCCAGTGAATTATTATGACCCTTAAAAAATGTTTTTGAGGAAGATTTAATCAAATGGAAAACATGTTATACATTAAACGTTAAATGTTAACACAATTAAGTTTGATCATCTATAGACATACACACATGTATACACTTAACACGTATAAAGAGACTAGAAAGGAAATGTTGGTTTTAGGTGAGCGCTGAAATGATGAATGAATCTTTCCTTTTTTTTATTTAAAGTTTCCAAATTTTCTAAGATGCCCCTGTGTTTTTTTTATAATCAGTTGTTTTGAAAGTTAGTCTAAAAAGGCTCTGGTAGAAACGGGAAACAGACTAATGACTTCAGTGGTCACAATACGCTCATTTGGGCTCTAGATTTCCCTCTGATGACCCCTGGATAGTACGCATTGCTGCTCTGCATTAAGTGAGAAAATGTGAAGCGTTCCCAGCAAGAAACCTCCTGCTTGACCGTAAAGCTCCACATGAGGCCAGCTCACGCTGTGGTTTTGAAAGGGTCCATTTTACCTTTTCCCACAGGTGTGAGTGAAATTCACCCTTTATGACTCTTAAAGTTCTCCCCGACCCCAGAGTCACTACGTCTGTGTGGTCCTGAAATTTGCTTGAGCATGTTTTCAACTCTAACATGATTTTTCTTTTCTTCAGGATGAGGGTGAAGGCTGTCTTGCTGGTCCCCTTCACTGGGGTCCTCTTGGTGGCCACCCCTGGGAGCAGGGCCTGTCCCCGCCGCTGTGCCTGTTATGTGTCCACAGAGGTGCACTGCACGTTTAGGTACCTGACCTCCATCCCAGACAGCATCCCACCCAACGTGGAACGCATCAACTTAGGGTGAGTGGGGTCCTGTCTGAGCCCTTGTCAGTGACTTGTCCTGCTGGTGACTTGTCCCAGAGGCCCCATGACTTTGGGAGATGAACTACTAATGTTTTAAACATTTTTTGTTGTGTGTGTGAAATGATCTCAGGAGAACCTTAGGGAAGTTTGGGGGACAATAAAGACTTTTTCCTGCTAGTCCTTAACTAGGAGAAAATTCTAGAACCTGAAGAGTCTCTTGGTAGGTTTGGAGGCTAATGCTTGTGGAAAAAATTTCACTCTGAGTACATTTTTGCTAGAAAATAAAAGTGTTCCTGTTGGCAATCAGCATCATGATGTATTATAAGAGATGGTGGGGCAATTAGAACTGTCCTATATGCAAAAGATGTGGATGGTCCATGACCAGCTTTGGTAAGACCTCTGAGCAGTTAGCAAGTGCCAATTGATGTTAACCATAGTTTATTTAATATGCATGCCTAATTGAATCGACTCAGATGACAATATTGTAAAGGTTCATTAAGAGATGTGTGCATGTGTAGTGGTCAGGTTCATGAGGAGGTGACTGTGTGCATGTATAGTGGGGTCAGGTTCATGAGGAGGTGTGTGCGTGCACGTGTAGTGGGTCAGTTCATGAGGAGGCTTTTCCGCACATGTAGTGGGTCAGCATCTTCTAGGTGACCTTAGCACATCATTCGCACATGTGCCCAGCTCCACTTTTGGCACTAGCATTCAAAAGGACAGTAACGTCCTTGTCCTCCAGGAGCTGTGGTTGAAGGGACAGTGGCAGCGCAGGCGGCATGCCTGGGGAACAGCTGAAGCCTGCAGCCCCTCACTGTGCCCTCACTGTGCTACCAGGCTCAGCACCACCCCGGTGGTGTCCATCCCTGGGCCTTCACCGCCGTGGGAGCGAATGGTTATCTGCCCTTGGTGGTGATGCTGGCCCACGAGGTCTGCTGGTGTTACTGGGGGTCACAGGGAAGCCGAAGGAGGAACTCATGATCACAGCAGACCAGAAGCTGACCCCTGGGCTGTGGAGCCCGGATCCTAAGCACTGCTGACTGCGTCCCCCTGGGAAAGCCGGTGCGGTCACAGCCCTCCATCTCCAGGTGTCCAGGGCGGTGGAGGGTGTGCCTCCTGACGGCCCTGCCAGTCTGTGAGGGTGGAAGATGCCGGTGGGTGGGCAGCCCTGGACAGCGGGGCCGCACCTGGGAGCCCAGGACAGGCACGAGAGGGCGGTGTCGCAGCTGGAGAGCTCCCTGAGCTCCGGCCGCGGTCTCTCGGAGCAAAGCAGGGGCAGCAGGCTCGCGGGCAGCTCAGCCACACCTGGGACGACGTCTCATTTCAGGTACAACAGCCTGGTCAGGCTGACCAGAGCCGATTTTTCTGGCCTGAGCAAGTTGGAGCTGCTCCTGCTGCACAGCAACCGCATCCACACCATTGCGGACGGGGCCTTCTCGGACCTGCGGGAGCTGCAGGTGACTGGGGGGAGGGGCGCGAGGGGGAGGGAGGGGAGCAGAGGGGAGGGGCGCGCAGGGGGAGGGGCCAGCGGGGGGAGGGGCACAGGGAGGCCCTCCTGGACCGAAGCCGGGGGTCCTCAAGGGCGCAGGTGAAGAGCTGGTTTCCTTTTTAAACGCACCGCACGTGGAAATGAGAATAGCATGAAAAGTCCGAGGGAGATTTTCTCAGACCTCCAACTAATAGGGGAAACCACACAGGGGCTACTGAACCTTTAAGGTTTTATCTTCGAAAGACTGTTTCTAACCCTGTTTCTCAGGGAATGGAGGCTTGGACCTTAAAACGAGGCCCCTCTTGGACGTGTGCGTTTTCTGTGAATGCGTGAGCCATTTTCCAGCTTTACTTGATTTTCTTGCGTCCGCTCTGCCTTCTTTGAAAAACGCGGTACGAACGATCACCGAAGTAAGCGAGAGACCCGAAGGCAAGAGGAGTCCAGGGACAAGCGAGGGGGACCCAGGCAGGTGTTCACATCTGCCCCCGGAGGACCCAAAGCTCCCGGGGCCGACTCACAAGATGGGGCACTGCACTGCGTGAGACTGCTGTTAGGGGAAAGCACAGTCCTGGCTGATCTTGAAATCAGGAAGCAATGTGTCAGCGAACCCCATAAAGCCCACCAGCAACGGTGCCTCATCAGAGAGAGGTGTGGGTCTCCCAGCACCTGGTGCAGCTCCCACCCAGGAGGGGCCTGGGGACCCCGCTTCTCAGGCTCTTCCAGGGCAGCACAGGAGACTCCAGTATGTTTATTCTCTGGCCCAGGTTTTCAGGGAATATTGAGGAACTCTGGGTGACATCTGGGACAAAGCTCATCTGTGTAGCCAGCTTAACTTATTTATTAGGACACGGGGCATTCCAGAAAAGCATGGCCAACAGTGATGACAGCTTAGACTGAATCAGGAAAGTACAATGAGGAATTATTGCTTTTACCACCCTCTTTTTTTTTTTTTTTTTCCTGGGGGGTGGGGAGTGGAGTATGTTTGGCTCATAATCAGAAAGGGAACTGGAGAAAACTCAAGCAAAATTGAAATGTTCAAAATCATCTTAGTTTCAACTCAAAATTAATTAGAATCATCACTCAAAATAATCAAAAGTACAAAATACCACAAACTCTCCCCATTTGATGAGTGGATAAACAAAATGTGGTACATGCACACAATGGAATACTAGTCAGCAATGAAAAGGAACAAGAGGCTGATGAGTGCTGGGGCAGGGTAGGCCTTGAGCGATTTGCTGAGTTAGAAGAGGCTAGACATACAAGACCACATGTTGAGGATTCCGTTTATTTTAAATGTCTAGAATAAGCAAATCCATGGAAACAGAAAGTAGACTAGCAGTTGCTTAGGCCTAGGAGGAAGGAAAGAACTGTTAATAAGTATTGGTTTTTATTTGGGGAAAGTGAAAATTTTCTAAAATTAGAGAGTGGAGATGGTTGTACAAGCCCACGAATGTAGTAAAAGTCAAGGAAATGTACACTTTCAAAAGGTGAAATTTCTGCCAGGCATTGTGGTACATGCCTGTAATCCCAGTGGCTCCGGAGGCCGAGTCAGGAGGATTGCAAGTCAAAACCAGCCTCAGCAAGTGAGTGATTCCCTAAGCAACTCAGACCCTGTCTCAAAATAATTTTTAAAAGGGCTGGGAATGTGGCTTAGTGGTTAAGTGCCTGGGTTCAATCCCTGGTACCAAAAAAAAAAAAAAAGAAAAAAAAAAAAACCTTGAAAAAATAAACTCAATTTATATTCTATATTCTATTATTCTATTCAGTTTCAAGAAATCTTAAATTTACTTGAAGTACTTTTAAAAAGTTTTTATTATTGAAAATTTCAACCATATACAAAAGTAGAAGGAAGGGCATATGGAACTTTGTGAAGCCTGGGCCAGCCTCAGTATCACCCACGCGTAACAGACTCATCTTGCCTGCACCCGACACTGCATTCCACTGAAGCAAACCCATGGGGTTGCTTCTGTAAGCCTTCGATCTGTATCCAAGGAAGCTTTCAAAAGTAACCACAGCATTGTTGTGTCTTTCCGTTTAGCAGTGCTCCGCATGAATATCCTAATTCTTCTGATACTGCCAGACTTAACTGGCAGCTAACTCGTTTGGATTGGGCTCCTAACCAGGTGTGCACGTCACATTGGATTGATCTCGACATATGCTTATCCCCTTTTGTGAAAATTCCTCTGGCAAAATAAACATGTTCGTCTTCTTTTTAAATTACAGGTCCTAAAACTGAGCTATAACAAAGTCCGAAAACTTCAGAAAGACACTTTCTCTGGCCTCGGGCGCCTGGCCCGCCTGCACCTGGACCACAATGACATCGAGTCCGTGCACCCCGAGGCCTTCTATGGACTCGGCTCCCTACGCCTGGTGCAGCTGGAAGGCAACCGGCTCACTAAGCTGCACCCAGACACCTTTGTGTCTCGGCGTTTCCTCCAGGTGTTCGGGACGTCTCCCATTAAGTACCTGTACCTGTCTGACAACCTCCTGCCCACCCTCCCCGGAGAGATGCTCACCTACATGCCCGACCTGGAGAGCCTTTATCTGCACGGGAACCCCTGGGTCTGTGACTGCCGCCTGCAGTGGCTGCCTGGCTGGATGCAGGAGAAACCAGGTATCTGAGTGGTTCCCTTCCTGTCCTGATGAACAAGGGGCAAGCTGGAGGGGTCTGTGGGTCGCAGAGTCCTAGGGGAGTCAGCTGAGAGGAAGGGAACGGTTCAGGGCCCCAGTCTCCACAGCTGGTCTGTGCTCGTGCCAGGAGGGTGACTAGAGGTGGGTCCTCGAGGCCTGCCTTCCGTCCACTGGGCCCTTTACGCAAAAGTTCTGCTGCTCTCTGCCCGGAGAGTGCTGCTGGCCCATGTGCCAGGTCCTCCCTCGGGTCCTGGCCGGTGCTCACTCTCCCAGCCCTCAGCCACTCCTCACCCCAGACACAGGCCCTGAAGACCCGGGGCTCCTTTTGGACACACCACGACGGTTTAGGGCCGGCCCTGCCTCTTCTCCTTCCCTGTTTCTGCTTGGGCGCTCCCACCAGCAAGCTCTGGCCAGCCCACTCGGGGGCAGCTTGGGCGCCTGCACCCACCCGCCTCCTCAGAAGGATCACTCCACACCTCTGCACTTCCCTTCCTAGCTGGATGACATTGGGTCCCGTTTGCTGGTCTCAGACGCCTGGACCTGTCAGCGTCACTATCTGTGCCTGACCTTGCGAGGCACCTGGAATGCAGCAGGTACTCGAGGATCTCTGTTACGCAAAGCGTCTCCCATCACGGCTGTTTCCATGGTGACTGCAGATGAACTCGCCGCCCACCCACTAGGTGCTCACAGTCTTAAGGTGCCAACATGGACATGCAGAGTGACTTCTTAGGCCTTGAAAGGGAATGTGCGCGTGCATGACTCCGCCGCTGAGCTGCCCCTGTCTTGAACCTCACAAGTCCCGCGCTTCTCTTAAGGGCTGTGCCCCTGCTTGGTGCACAAGCTCCCGCGTGGAAGTTCACGTCTGCGTTCCGTGTCAGGCACCGTGCTGTCCTTGTGGAAAATCCCGGTGACCAGCCGTCCACCCGGCTCACCCCGTGATAGTCACAGTACAGGGAGTGCGAGGCCTGACTCCCGGGGGACGGCACCGGTGGCTGGGAAAGGCCGCCGGGTGCCAAGACTGGCAGGCTCTGGCCTCGCCCGCACAGCCAGCCTTTAGCAGCTCACCCACTGCCCAGCCAGCGCTCCCCACCCCCACAAGCCCTGCTCCTCCCTGCCGGGTCTGCCTTGGGCAGTGGGGCCATCCACCCAGGCACCAGCACCAACCTAGGGACAGGGCTCAAAGGCCACCGTGGCAGCAAGCCTGGCCTCTCTACCACCCTCATGCCCTGTTCTACCACCCCGCCTCCAGTTCATTAGTCCCCGCATCCTGTCTCCAGGCCTGTGTCACCGAAGTTGGACCAGGACGCAATAGCGTGTATTTCAGTCTATGTTCTTCAGATAAGAGGGAAAAATTAGTTTTCTAATGATATCCAGGGCCTTGTTACGAAACAGGTCTTCTCTTCTGGGACAGGTGTTCTGTGATTGTCTCGAGCACTAAAGCAGGGATCTTCCACTAAGGACCGAACATGAGCATGTCATTTTGTTTCCCTGGATAGAGAAATGATTCATCCCAACTCACATTTAATGAGTACCAGGTACATATCAGGCACTTTCTAGGCCTGGAAAATACGTCAGTGAGTGAGGCAGATGAAACCCTTAGCCTGTGCATGCTATGTTATAGCAGGAAACATAAATGACATTGTTTTTAGAAATTATTTCAGAGGCAGAAATCATATAAACCTATTAAATATTCAAATTTCAAATTATTTCAATTCGTAGCAAAAATATTTCTTCAAAATGTTCACGTGTAGATGTATAAAGATGTCACAAGTGATAGTAATTCAGTTGTGATTTTTTTTCCCCTAGATGTAATAAAATGCAAAAAGGACAGAGGTCTCTCTGGTCTGCAGCAGTGTCCCGCTTGCACGAACCCACAGGGCGCCAAGGGAAGGCCTTTGACTCTGGTCCCAGCTGCCGCTTTCCTGTGTGTGAAGCCGGCCATCGACCCATCCCTGAAATCAAGGAGACTGACGATTCCAGAAGACGGCAGTTCTGCCTCCGTCTCTCCCCAAGATTTCCTGGCACCCTTAGGTTCCCTCACTTTGAATATGACCGACCAGTTTGGAAACAAAGCTAACGTGGTCTGCAGCGTTCAGAAGCCCTCGAGGACATTGCCTGTGGCATTCGCTGAAGAAAATAGCCACCTCATCCTGAATATGTCACTTTCAACATTTCTGGTGTGCGACATGGATTCCAGTGACATTCAGGCAGTGTGGCGAGTCCTGGCTTTGTATAGCGATGCCCCTCTGATACTGGAAAGGAGCCACTTGCTCACTGAAACACCGCAGCTCTGTTACAAATACAAACAGGTGGCTCCAAAGCCCGAGGACATTTTTACCAACGTGGAGGCTGACCTCAGAGCAGATCCCTCGTGGTTAATGCAGGACCGAGTCTCCTTGCAGCTGAACAGAACGGCGACCACGCTGGGGACGTTACAGATTCAGTACGCAAGTGACGCTCAAGTCACTTTGCCAGTGACAGAGATGGAGCCAGTGAAACACAAGTGGACCATGATTTCAAGGAATAATGACACCAAGCTGGAGCACACCGTTCTGGTGGGTGACACCATTACCCTGGCCTGCCCAGGCCAAGGGGACCCCAGCCCACACTTGGAGTGGCTTCTAGCTGATGGGAGCAAAGTGCGGGCCCCTCACATTGGTGAGGATGGACGGATCCTGATAGACACGAGTGGGAAGCTGGAGCTCAGGATGGCCGATGGCTTCGACGCAGGCACGTACCACTGCGTGAGCACCAATCGCGGTGACGCGGACGTCCTCACCTACAGGGTCACCGTGGTAGAGCCCCACGTGGAGGCTCACAATGGCGGGGATCATTACGTGGTTTTTGCTGGTGACTCGCTGGATCTCCCGTGCCACGCTACTGGGACCCCAGACCCCTCTGTTAGCTGGGTTCTTCCAGGAAGCTCTGTGCTCGGGCAGTCCTCGGGAGGCAAGCACCTTCTTGACAACGGCACCCTGAGAATACTAGAGGTGGCCCCTGAAGACCAGGGCCATTACCGCTGTGTGGCAGCCAACCCGTTCGGGGTGGATTTTCGGCTTTTTCAAGTTTCAGTCAAAATGGAAGATCAGAGGCCCTTGGAGCAGGGCGAGGACACAGATGGGTCGGGACTCGGGGAGGCCAGCCCCAGCGCCCTCCCTCGGGAGTCTGCGGGGCGTCCGCTCCCTCCGCCTGCTCCCGTGGGGGCCGAGGCTGGGAAGCCAGTCTCCAGAACAAGTAAGGGCAACGAGGGCGAGTCCACCCCGCTGCGGCGGGGAGGGTCGCTGCGCCCGCGCCCGAGGGAGCACAGGAGGCACCTCCCCGCCTCTGCGCGGAGGATCGACCCCCGACGCTGGGCAGCACTTTTGGAGAGAGCTAAAAAGAACACTGTGCCAGAGAGAGGAGAAGGCACTGCCGTGGGGCCACCCACGCCCGCGTCCCAGCCCGCCAGCACCCCTGGCCACGAAGAGGGCTCTTCGGGTGCGCTCCCGCCAGGAGAGGCGTCCATGGACCCCGCGGCTGCAGCTCCCGATGCTCCCACAGGGACGGCGACTGCTGGCCCCAGAGCAGCGACGCAGGGCCTTGTGGCAAACGGAGCTGCTGGCACAGGCGTCTCCCCAACGGCGAGTCCCCCTGGGCCACCCGAAGACCCCATGGATCTCCCACAGTCTACGGCTTCTGAAACCGCAGCCACGTCCGCGCGTGTGGGTCCATCGGGATCAAGCAGAGCGCATGGGGCGGCCAGCCAGGGCCCAGCCCCGGTCCTTCCACCACTGCCAGGGGTGCCTGGATTTCAGGACGCTGGTCAGACACAGAGACCCGGGCATTTCCAAAGGGCTCCTCCAACAACACAGAGGGCTGTGACCGATGGGGTCTCAGAGTCGGCAAGCACCACAGGTGGCCGCCAGATCGCTGTGACAGGAGCCGGCGGACCCCGGAGCCATCACGTCTATCCTTCCACTGCTCACGGACTTGGGGCCTCCAAGCTCCCTTCGGAGCCGCAGGTCACTGCTCATCCTTCATTTCAGATTCCTAGAAGTAGCACAGCTGGCGCCCCGCTCCCCAGACGCTTTGGGCGACGGAGGAAAATTTGGGGCAGAGGGCGAATTATCAGCCCATACAGGACTCCGGTCCTCCGACAGCACGGGCACGGCATGGCGCGGCCCGCAGTCAGGGGTTCTGCCGGGGAAAGGGCTACCATGCCTTCGGCCCCGGAGCGCCAGGCCAGGCGCCCGGCCGGTCCTCCCAGAGAGGGGTTCACTGCCGCTCCAGCAGCGTCTTTTCTAGGTTGGACCCCCAGCACCCACCCCCACGCCAACACTGCCAGGGTCACGGCAGAACCATCCACGGCTCTGGTCCAGAATCCTTCACTGTTATCACAGAACAAACCAAAGGTAGACGTGGAGAAAACACCACCCACAAAGAAACATCTCAGTGCTGAAAGTACCCAAGGGGCTCCACCTGGTGCCGTGGTGACGCCCGCCCCACCGTCCACAGCTCTGAGTGAACCTCTCACAGCAAACAGTAGCTCCCAGCCTGCATCCAGCCCTGGCGAAGCCAGAGGACCATCGTGGAGTATACCACGTCCAGAGCCTGTCACCAAGCCACCAGTGGTGCCCACTGCTCTGCCCGTTACAAGATTCCCAAGAAGGGAGATTCCCTGGCATCAGATCTTTGTAAATAACCATAAACAAAAAGGGATGTTAAAGTATCTGCATACCCCTGGTTTACAGAAAAGCACAGCTACCAAGCTTCCTAGAGTATCTCCTGCTTTACCCACAGATAGCATTTCCCCCCTCCCGTCTACAACATTCTCGGCAAGACTGATGCACATTCCACCTGTAACACTGGCTGCAACTCACCACAGTGCCTGCGAAGCACCCAGACCTGGACGTGGCCCCCTGGGGAAGGAGCTGCCCCTCCCACTCCTTCACCCCCTGCTCCCCACTACTGCTAGCAGAGAACCCAGCACAGTGAGCTTCCGGCCAGTGCCAACAGCCACGCTGGCAAGTCCCCTCTCTGCTCCTCCGTCTGTCATCATCTATAAGACCCCAGCAGCAGGGCCCAGGGCCCCAGAATATGCAAGAGAACAGGAGCCTCAAAGGATTGGGAATGGCAGGGACATCTCTCCAGGCCAGAGCACAGGCTCCTCTCTCTTGGCTGCCGCCACACCTGCTCCAGGGGGAGCTGAGACATCGGCTGAGTCCATTTCTCCTTCCACCAACCCGCCATTGGACAACACACGTGGAATCTCCAGCACAACTGGCCTCCCCCCAGGAACCGCCCACCCGACAGGTATAACTGAAGAGCCGCCCCAAGAGACTGTTCAGACGTGGAGGAGCGTGATGGCTTCTGCAGTGTCGCTGTCCAGCACATCACCCCAGGGTACCACGGCCAGGAGAGCCCACACTGGACCCTCAACCGGGCCACCACTCCTGAGCAACGGTGCTCCTCGCCTGCCCATCCCCGCCTCCCTGCCCCCCACTCAAATTGCACTTGCTGACACATTGGCAACTCCTGCCTTCAAGGTGATGGCAGGGACAGCGGTCACACTGAAGGAGTCCCCGAGGCACCTTGCTAACCCACAGCAGTTAGCAGGGGTCACAGCTCCTCCCCAGCAGCCAGATGCCAAACCCACAGCTGGAACAGCCCACCTGACCTACCCCAGCTGGGTAAGCCCTGCTCCGATGCCGGCTCTGATAACAGTTGGGTCACAGGATTCCAGGAGGGCTCCCCTGCCCTGGGCAGAACACCAGTTTGGGCCCAAGTCCTATCCAGAAATTGCTGGAAAGGGCACAAATCCAGTCACAAGCAAAGTGCCCGCTCTGAGCTTGCCAGAGGCCACCTCTGATGCTTCAAACTGGGATGGACAGAAGATGGACAAGAAAGCAAGTCAAAAGCTCACAACTTCCAGACGTCTTCCGCCTGACTCTTTGTTGAGGAATGTGTTTGAGAAGCCCAGGATAGTTGGGGGGCACGCTGCCAGCTTCACCGTTCCGGCCCACTCAGATGCCTTTCTCCCCTGTGTGGCCACGGGGAACCCCCCGCCCACCGTCCACTGGACCAGAGTCTCATCAGGTACTGAAAACGGTTGTCTCATGCTTAGTCATCCCTAATCATGAAGCAGGAGAGAGAGTTGTGTTTCAGGGTTACACCGCCAAAGACAACGCCAGTTACACATTTCTTCAAAACGCAGAAACCACAAATATCCTCATTTGACCTTTGCATCATTCATTAGGAGATTTTAAAATAATTAAGAACTGATTTTTAAATACTTTGAAAGCAGGTCTCCCTCAAAAACATGATCTGAAAATGGCAGAGTGGTCATTGGGTGGAACTTTCTGGCTTTTAAAATATGTGAATTTAAAAAAGTTGAGGAATAGCTAGCAAGCTGAAGCCTAGTTTTAACTTAAAATTATTTATTCTCAGCAGCTTAACAAGAGATAGTTTTATGTTTGCTATCTGAAGCTTGATAACAGGTGGCTCTGAATTTCTTTCTCATCAGGGCTTGAATTGTCTACAGGGACACAGAACAGCAGGTTCCAGGTGCTCCCCAATGGCACCCTGACCATCCAGAGGGTCAGCATTCAGGACCGTGGACAGTACCTGTGCTCAGCGTCCAATCCACATGGCACAGACCATCTTCACGTCACCTTGTCCGTGGTTTCCTACCCACCCAGGATCCTGGAGGGACGTGCTGAGGAGCTCACTGTCCACTCTGGGAGCACGGTGGAGCTGAAGTGCAGGGCAGAAGGCCAGCCACGTCCTGCGGTCTCCTGGATTCTCGCCAACCAGTCGGTGGTCTCCGAGTCATCCACAGGAAAGAGGCAGGCCCTGGTAACACCGGATGGAACGCTGGTCATCCGCCACCTGAGCATTTATGACCGTGGCTCTTACAGGTGTGTGGCCAGCAACCCAGCTGGCCAGGACTCCCGGCTAGTTAGGATCCAAGTCGTTGCGGCGCCCCCTGTCATCCTGGAGCCCAAGAGGCAAGTCCTGGTGGGGAGCTGGGGTCAGAGCCTGGAGCTGCCCTGCACTGCGGAGGGAAGTCCTCAGCCCCGCGTCCACTGGGTGCTCGCCGACGGCACTGAGGTGAAGCCCCTGCAGGCCCCTCACGCCAGATTGTTCCTGCACGCCAACGGGACTCTGCACATAAGGAAGGTCGCGCTCTCAGACAGGGGCGCTTACGAGTGCATCGCCACCAGCTCCACAGGCTCGGAGCGGAGGGTGGTGACACTCAGAGTGGAAGGACACGAGACCAGCCCCAGGACAGAGGTCACCTCCCAGAGGCGGACCCAGGTGAACTGGGGGGACAGACTGCTACTGAACTGCTCGGCGGCTGGGGAGCCCACTCCCAAAACTGTCTGGAAGCTTCCATCCCAGGCTGTCGTGGACCAGCGGCACAGGTAAAGCCATGGGGTGGGAGTGGTCTGCTTCATCCGTTGAGCTCTAGTACCTCCTGAAAAGGAAGAGGTGATCAGCCAGGCCTGAGGCATCTTGGAGAAGGCACAGGCTCCACAGACAGGGCTGGCCCTAAAGGAATCAGATCCATTTGCAATCATTTGAATATAAAAACCTGTTTTCTTACAAGTCTAAGGGACAAATTCTGAGCTCACGCAGTTAAAGCGGAATAGCGTTCTCATTTGTCTTCATACTTGTGGCAGTTATAAGGTGGTAACTATGTAAATGTACTCTATCCAAAAGAGGAGAGGACTGGAGGCATTTGGGGTTCAGCTGCATTATTGTCTTCCTCAGAACCTCCTATCAGATGCTCAAAATCTGAAGTAGTTTCTTCCTCCCTGAAATCGCAAAGCACTTTGTGAAAGTCCAGGCATTCAGACTTTCACAGGGTGTATGCATTAAGGACCTCTGCCCACCCCACTGTCAGACAGACAGACACACACATACACACAACTTGTTTATGCTATTTCATAGGCACAGTAGTATGCACTTTATAGCTGCCTTCCTGCTAGGGTTGAATCCTACTTTTGAAAAAGAATGATTATAGCTTATGTGTTAATTTTTGCCACTTGCATGATTTTGTACAATGGTTTTCCACAATAGGCCAGAAAAAGAGGGGAATGAAATATATATATTTATATATATATATATTTATATATATTATATATTTCTTATTATTAGTTATATATTATTATATATTATATTTTTATATGTATTATAGGTATATGTATATATTCATTAGTAGAAAATACCTATGTGGAAAAAGTCATAAATAATAGAGATTAATTTATACTCAAGTGTAGAAGTTGTAGATTTTCTCCTAGTATCAAAACAAGTTGATACCGAATATAATTAATGAATTTTTGAATAATGAATTAATGAATATAATTAATGAATTTTTTATTTTAATTTAAAGTTAATGTTAATTCTCAAGTTTTTCAAATAAGTCATCAAAATTACCTAAGTATTAAATTGAAATTAGTTTAGGTTTAAAATTTTTAAATGCTGAGCAATGAAATGTGAACTTTAAGAGGCACATGTTTATATTGGTTATCTACTGTCCACTTACTGTGTGTGTGTGTGTGTGTGTGTGTGTGTGTGTGTGTGTGTATGTGTGTGCGCATTTCCAATGCCTTATCAGCTTTTGCATTTAATTTCACAATATCAGCCCTCTTTTTCCCTTCAAGTTATAGAAAACATTTCTCTGTTAAATAACCCTTCTCTTTTTTAAAATTAATGCATTTAAAATAAATTCTATAGCACATAAGGATGATTTGCATTTAAAAGAACAATTGTCATTATTCTTGATAATTTTGAAGGCAAGTTCAACTCTCCGTGTGCAATCTGGTGTAGGAAGTGTTGGATGCGTTGCATTTATACTTATGATGGGAATTACAGATAAAGTTCAGCATTTAGGCCATACAGACTGAAACTGGCATTTGAGAAGCATTCCGTCCATTTTTGAGAGTGGAAATCTTGTATCTGGAGTTATGAGAAAATGTAACACAATGTCTTAAAGGGCAATTCCAAAGGAAGTCTGGGGAGTGTTCCAAAATGCATTACTAGCATCTCAGAATAAAGTTTGGTCAGGAGAGAAACAGCAAAGAAGTCAGGCAGGTGGTTTACCTTTTGTTTGGGGAAAACACTTGTGGAACATGGGAATTTTCTTATTGTGGGAAAGGCAAGAGTATATAAAGTTGCGGATCCTGTCCTGGGCCCAGCGCAGACCCTGCATTCTGGTTTTTAATAATGAAATGGAGCTTTTTGCTAACAGAACACTTCGATGACTATTTTACAAGTAATCTATGCAAAAAGGCCAGGTTATCTTCTTTTACTCAGATGCACCAGATAGTCATCAAATAGAAAAAGGGCACTTCTGTTGCATAAAAGCAACACCTCTACAAAAAAAAAAAAAAATCCCCTTATCTTCCCGCTTGTGAGGGTCAGCGGTTTGAGTTCAGATGGTAAAATGAGAAACGTCCATCCCAGCTGTGCTGTGCAAGCCTGCCCACCATGCCAAAGAAGCGAAGCTGCTCACCCGCCGATCATAACGCCTGGACCCAGCGCCTTCTGCCCGCAGACGGGCACTGCTAGGCCTGTCTGCCCTCACTGCAGCGCAGCCACTGCATCCTGCGCTGCAGCTCAGAACTGTCTTCTGCCCTCTGACGCCGTGCTCCTCGCGAGCAGTAGGCTGGGTTCACGTTCAGGTCGGGCTGCACTCCAGACTGCTGTGGAGCCTCCGCTTTAAGAACATCCCAAGAAAAACAGACAAAGGGATCCCCAGGCGACCTGCAGAGCACTTCTTGGAAAGCCGAGGGGCTGGCGCTTGTGTTTAAAAATTGTCTTTAGTCGTCTGGTTTCTCTATCAAGACATCATCTTTGGGCATCTTTGGGGGTGCGTCATGGAAACCCAGTACATGCAATGCATACAAACGTGTGATCAAGCAAGCTGTGTGTCTCTTCAAGCATGAATCGTTCCTGTGTCGCGAATGTTGTCCTTTCCAGTCACTTGAGACCACGGCAGGCTGTTTTGACCATTAGTAACCCTGTGGGGCACGGGAGACAGAAGCGCTCCCTGGGCTTGGGCTCTGCGCTGCTTCTTGCGCCTCTTCCCATCCTCCTCACCCGGCCCTTCCCACTCTGTGGCTACCACTCTGCTCCCTTCCTTGCCGAATTGACTTCTCAGCTCCACAAATGCGAGGAAACGTGTGGCAGTGTCTTTCTGTGTCCGGCTTCTTCACTTAGTGCACTGACCTCCCTCCACCCGTGGCTGTAAATGGCAGGCGTGTTATGACGAGTCCATGGTGAATGTACCCCGCACTGTGTCCGTTTACCTGTGGATGGGCGTCTGGATGGTCTCACATTGTACTACTCTGGAGAGAGCTGCGGTGAACCTGGGAATGCAGGCACTTTGGGGGTAACGATTTCATCTCCTTTGGATGTACACCCCACAGAGGGATGGCGGGGGTATGGTATTCTCTAGGCTTCTTAGGGATTTCCATTCCGTTTTCCCTAATGGCTGTCCAATTTTGCATTTCCACCAAGTGTCCAAGAGTTCCCCTTTCTCCACGTCCTCTTCAGCATTTATTACTTTTTGTTTTTGAAGACAGCCATTCTAATTAGGGTGTAAAACCATAGCTTGTGTAGTTTTGATTTCCATTTCCTTGGGCTAAAGCTACTGGGCATTTTTCATACACTTGTTGGCCATTTTATGTCTTCCTTTGAGAAGAGTCCATGCAGATCATTAGCCCATTTTCAGTTGGATTTTGTGGTTTTTTTGCATTTTTTTGAGTTTCTTATATATTCTGAATAGCAATCCCTTGTTTGATGAATCGCTGGAAAAGCTTTCCCCTTGTTCTGTGGGTTGTCAGTTCAATTTGGTTACTTCCTTTGCAGAAAGTTGGGAGTTCCATGTTATCCCATTTATTTATTTTTTTACTTTTGTTGCCTGTGTCTTTTGAGTTACACATACACACACACACACACACACGTACTACCTAGAGCAAAACCTGGCAGTGTGTCCCCAGTGTTTTCCTGTAGTAATTTTCTAGCTGCAGGTTTGCCATTTAGATCTTTGATTCATTATTAATTGGTTTTCGTGTATGGTAAAAGGAGTGAATCCATTTTCACCCTTCTGCATATGTATATTCAATTTTGAAAGCACATTGTATTGACGAGACTGTCTTTCCTCTACTGAACGTTCTTGGCACCTTTGTCAGAAATCAATTGGCTGCATAAACGAGTTAATTTCTTTGTTCTCTATTCTGTTCCATTGGGTTATATGTCTGTTTTTATGCCACTGCTGTGCTGTTTTGGACACTGTATCTGTTAGTGGGTTTTGTTTCTGTGACAAAATACCTGACATAAACAACTTGGAGGAGGAAAGGTTTACTTTGGATCAGTTTCAGTTTTCAGTCCACAGTCAGCTGATTCCATTGCTTTGGGCCTGATGAGATGCAGAACATCATGGTGGAAGGGTGTGAGGAAAGAAAGCTGCTCAGCTTGAGGCATTCAGGAAACGGGGGAAGAGGAAATGAGCACAGAAGGGGAAAAATTCTTCCAGACCATGTCTGCAGTGACCTTCTGCCAACCACTACCTACCTGCCTACATAGCCCATTCAACTACTAGTTAATCCACGATGAGGTCAGAGCCTTCAAATATCAGACAGCTTGTCATTGTTGTGACCAAAATACCCGACAAGATCAACTTCAGGAAGAAAAGTTTATTTTGGATTCATGGTTTCAGAGTTCTCAGTCCATAATCAGCCAACTCTATTGCTTTGGGCCCAAGGTGAGGCAGAATACCATGGCAGAAGGGTAGCGGCAGAGGAAAGCTTCTCAACTCATGGTGGCTGGGTAGCAGAGAAAGAAAGGGAAGGGGCCTCAGGAAAGATGAACCCTCCCAGGGCATGCCCTCAGTGACCAGGTGCTCTACCGCCATGATGTTCTTCCTCACATTAGGCCTAACGTGGTGGAGTTGGTTGATCATGGACTGAACCTGTGAAACTAAAAGCCCAAATAAACTTTTCCTCCTCCAAGTCATTCTGGTCAGGTATTTTTCTCACAGTGGTAAAAAGTGGAACAGCAGAGAAATTGGTACCAAGAAGCAGGGCTGTTACTATTGCTGACTTGACCCTGTGGTTCAGAAGCCTTTGGAATGGGTTTGCAGAGTTTGGAGAATGTTGGAGATATAGGCAAGAGAACTCTTAGAATTCTGTGTGTGAAGCATGATGGGTAATTCTAGTGGGAATTCAGAAGAACAGAGTGTAGATGGGAGTGTGGACAGTAAAGACTGTGCTCATGGGGTTTCAGAGGGAGATGGGGATTCTTTCGGAATTGGACTAGAGGTCATTCATGCTACATGCTGGCAAAGAACTTGTCTACATTTCTCCCATTCCCTGAGATTTTGTGTGAGGCCAAATTTAAAGGTGATGGACTAATTAATCAGGCAGAGGAAATTTCAAGGCAGCACAGCATTCAGGCAGTGACATAGATATTGCTGGAAGCTTTTAGCCAAGATTACTGCAAGAATCAGAAGCAGAAAGCAGAGCAGAATAATTTTAAAAACTTGCAGTTCCACCAGGAAATTGAATGTAAAACTGGGATCAATGAAGTTGTGATTAAGATTTCAGTCACTAAAGAGATGCTAAGTGCCTTGCACAGAGACAGTAGGAAAGATGACTTCAGGGGATCTTAGGAGTCAGCAAGACAATGCTCACTGCAGGCTCAAGGGTGTAGATGTGAAACTTGTTTCAGAGGCCTTGGGGTTTAGGGAGTTGTTTCAGCATGCTCAGCCACCCAGGCACTCCGGTTGCTGCAGCCACGGTCCAAGGAAGCCTGGCTACTGCTTAAGCTGGTGGCAGACCTTGGCATTGTCCATGGAGTCCTGGTTCTGCAGGAATGCAGGATGCTAGAGTTCGGGCATCCTGAAGTCTTCCTCTGAAACTTCAAAGGAATGCCTGAGAGACCATGAAA
The DNA here is from genome assembly GCF_902686455.1 of Sciurus vulgaris. Classification (NCBI taxonomy): domain Eukaryota; kingdom Metazoa; phylum Chordata; class Mammalia; order Rodentia; family Sciuridae; genus Sciurus; species Sciurus vulgaris. The sequence continues at coordinate 142,201,162 of NC_136470.1, forward strand.
AGTGTAGCAGGGTGAGAATCCCTGTGGGCAGCCCTTGAGGGAGAAGTGTGACATTGTAAAGGTGAAGCCAAAGCTGCAGTGGAGACCCCCAGGATTAAGAGATCCCAGAAATGTGGATCATCTGCTAAGGAAACCGCTGGCTCTGGAGAGAGGCATGCCAAGAGGTCACCAGGGCTGCAACTAGCAAGCAAAAGGAGCAGGGCTGCCAAAGCCGTGGAAATCACATCTCACTGCCATGCACTGCAGATGCTAGGTGTGGGACTACAGGACTCGCTTGTCGAGCTGTGCTTCAGTCTTGCTGCAGTCATATCTCTTCTTTCTATGCCCCATATTCCTCCTTTTTGGAATGGGAATGTTTACTTGGTGCCTTTGTATACTGCATATATGTAACTTGCTTTTGGTTTTTACAGAGACTTACAACAAAGAGTTTTGTGTCTGAAAGGAGACTTTGAATTGAACTTTGGGGCAATGCGGAACTGTTAGGACTATGGGGACTCTTGTAGATGGACCTAACGTACTTTGCATTGTGAGAGGAACATGAGTTTTGGGGAGACAGGAGTGAAATGTTATGGTTTGTATGTTCAGTGTCCCCCAAAAGCTTCTGTGTTAATGTAGGCAGTGAAGTGATTAGGTTACAAAAGCTGTGACCTAATCAGTCCATCCTGGTTTGAATGGACCAACTGGGTGGTAACTGTAGGCCTAGGGGGCGTGGCCGGACGAAGGGGTCCCTGGGGGTGTGCCCTGAACAGAGTCACCTTCCCTGCACCCTTTACTCTTTCTCTGGGCTTCCTGGCCACCATGAGGTGAACAGCTTTCCTTCCACCATGGGGTGCTGTGAACTGAGACCTCTGACGTTGTGAGCCCAAATCAACTTTTCCAAGTTGTTCTGGTCAGATGTCTTGGTCACAGTGATAAATTACTTCCCAAATCTGAACACTGCTCTCTTGGTGAGCAGCCTTCAACACATGAGATATTCAAACCATGGACATGAAACCTGATATCCAAATCATAGCTTTGTAGTAAGTTTTGAAATCAGGTATTGTTATGCTTCTGACTTTCTTTTAATGTTCAGTTTTTCTTTTTTAAAATTTTCCCCCTCCCTCAGAATCATTTTAGCTATTCTTGATCCTTTGTGGTTCCAGATTCCATATAAATTTCAGGAAAATATTTTTTTTCAGTACTGGGGATTGAATTCAATGCCTTATGCATGCTAGGCAAGTGCTATACACTAAGCTACATCCATAGTCCCTAGAATTTTTTTTTCTGTGAAGAAAGTCATTGTTATTTTGATAGGGATTATATTGACTCTATACATCCCTTTGCTTATGTTGACTCTATATATCTCTTTGGGTAATAAGGTCATTTTAACAATATTGACTTTTCCATTCCATGAAAAGGCTGTCTTTCCATTTGTGTCCTTTATAATTTCTCTTGTCAGTGTCCTATGACCTTCATTGTAGATAGCTTTTGCTTTCTTGCTTAATTTATATATATATATATTAGCTATTATGAGTGGGATTGCTTTGATTGCCCTTTTCAGGAAGTTAATTATTGATATATAAAAAAATTATCTTTTCTATGTTGATTTTGTATCCTAGAAATTCACTATCAATTCTAACAGCTTTTTCATGGAGTCTTTAGGTTTTTCTGTGTATAAAATAATGCCATCTGTAAATGTGGATACATTTTCTTTCTGATATAGATGCCCTTTATATTTCCCTTGCCTAACTGTTCTTGCTAAGTGTGGTGAAAGTGAACATCCATGCCTTGCTCCAGATCTTAGAGGGCATGCTTTCACTGTTTCCCATTCAGTATGATGTTGAAGGTTGGTTTTTCATACATTGATTTTAGTATTTTTGGTTATATTTCTTCTGTACTTCATTTGTTGAGAGTGTTTATCATGAACATTGAATTTTATCAAATGCTATACCTACATCTATTGAAATGATATGGTTTTTGTCCTTTTATCTATGTGTTTTGTAACATGTATTGATTTGCATTATACTGAGCCATCTTTGCATCCCTGGGATGAATCCCACTTAATCATAGTATCTAATCTTTCTTATGTACTATTGAATTTGATCTGCAGATATTTGAGAATTTTTGCATCTACATTCATCAAGGATATGGGGATATAGTTTCCTTTTTAATATATTTTTGCCTGATTTAAGTATAAGGGTAATGGTAGCCTTGTAAAAAGAGTTCCGTTTCAATTTTTTTTAATACTGTTTAAGAAGAATTGGAATTATTCGTTTAAATGTTTTGTAGAATTCAGGAGTAAAACCATCAGGTTCCAGACTTTTTTTTAATGGGAGATTTAATTATTGCTTCAATCTCATTTCCCACTCTGTTCATATTTTCTATTTTTTTTAATTCTACTTTGGTAGGCTATGGGCATTTATCCATTAATTCTAGGTTTCCGGTTTTTTGATTCATAGCAGTTTCTCATGTCCTATTTCTGTAGCATCATCAGATGTGACATCTCCTTTTTCATTTATGATGACTTTATTTGGGTCTTCTCTTTTTCTTGATTAGGTAAAAGTGTGTCTATTTTATCTATTCTTTCAATAAACCATCTCTGTTTCGTTGATCTTTTGTACTTTTTATTTATGCTCCAACCTTTTTTTTTTTCCTTTCACTATATTAGGGTTTGTTCTTTTCTGAGTCTTTAAGGTGAGTCCTTAGGTAGCTTTTGTAGGGAACTGTCTTCATTCAGATGGGACGTAGGATGTCAGCTGGGTAGGTTCTCTGGTTTTAGTGGCAAGGAGCTTGAAGGGTAGTCTGTGTGATGGTTCATCTTGGCTGTCGGCATCCGAGTGTCTCGGCTGTCTGGACTATGGCGGTTCAGGCAGGCAGCCGTGACTTTACGGTGGATAATTGAAGGCGCTGTCCTCAGCCTCCAGAGTCAAGTATTGGTGGCCCTGGGGATTTTGGTGGCAGCTGTAAAAGTCTTGGTAGCGTGTGATGTGAGGACGTCCCCAGGTCCTTCAGGGCAAGCACTGGTGAAGCCAAGGGCTACAGCACCACAGTCATGCTTCCTGAGCCGCAGGACGTGAAGGCCTTTCCCAGGATACTCAGGTGCCTGGGCCCGTGGCATCAGCAACGGGATGGGAACGCCTCCAGGTCCCATGGGATGAGCGCGGTGATGCTGGGGCTTCTGGAACACACGGGGCCTTCCCCACGTCCCCTGGAGCAGTCGCAGTTGGCACTGGGGTTCACAGCACCATCAGCTGTCTCCCTGGAGCGCGCGCCCCAGAGGATACCTCCTCCCAGTTCAAGGGACCGGCACAAGCGGTGCCAGGGCTTCTGACACCAGCAGCTGAGGTCCAAGGCCCTGGGCTGTGCTGGAGACCTTCCCGAGGGTCCCGCAGATGCGCAAACTGGCGGCTGCAGCCCTGCAGGACGTGGACAGAAATCTCTCAGGTCACATGGGCAAGCCTTGTGGCATTGGGAGCCACAGTCCTGGAGCTGCAGGACCAGATGGGACCTTCCCTTGGTCCCAGAGCTGAGCTTGGAGAATGCCTGTTCATTTTGCCCTGGCAGCCACCATCCTGGGGCTGGGAAGATGGTTGTTCCTCGTTCCCACAGTGAGTTCAGTGGGCATGGGCAGGGCCTCTGGCATAGTGTCCTGGAGCCACGGGATGTGAACAGGACAGTGCAGGTGAGGCTTGGACTTCGCACCAAGAGCTGTAGCCCCAAGGCTGTGGGCTGGATGGAGACCTCAAGTTCCCACAGGGCAAGCGAGGTGGAACTCGGATCTATGGCTGTGGCAGCCACTGGTCCCGAGGCTGCAGGACGCGGAGGGAGCCGCCTCCAGCCCCATGAAGCACACCTCAGTCAAGGTTTCTGGAGGCACCAGGAGTCCGGCTGCCAGCCCTCTGGCAGGATGGCATCTGGCGATGGCGACACAACAGTGTGGCTCTGGGGGCCGGGGGAGCAGGCCCAGTCTCTCTCAGACCAGCCAGGTCCCCAAGCTCACCAGCCCATCAGGAGCCGTGCGTAGCCCTTGGCCAGGGCCGCAGGAGCGGGTTAGAGCAGCAGGCTGCTAGTGCCACCCCTGGGCCACCTCCCCGTTGGTGCTCCGCGGGCTCCGGTCACTTCCTGCCCACGTTCATAACGTGCTCCGTCTGCTCTCCACACAACACATGCTCCTGTTGCTCTGGTCCCCTCCATGGTGGAGCCCGTTTTGCATCAATCTTCACCAAGAATTTTATTTAACTCAGGAAGAACTTCTTTCCAGATCCTCTAAAAATACCAGTTTAAAGCAGCAGCAGCTACGTGTCACGCATGGCTCTTCTTAGATGTCACAGCCCCCAGAGTGCCACCTTTGGGGGCAGTCCCTCTGAGTTGGTGGTTCTCGATGGGGCACTGCCCCTACTGGTGGCACTGGAATCGCCTGAGAATATTTCGAATTGGAAACACTGATGGTTTAACAAGCAATCTGTGTCCTAAAAGCCCTTTAGATGATTTTAGTGCCGACTAAAATTCAAGGCTGCTTCTCAAACTCAATTGTTCATAAGTAACCTGGGGAGTTTGCTGAACAACAGGTTCCTGGTCCCTGGCCAGATTACTGGAAGGTGAAGCCAGGAAATAAGCACCACAAATCGCCCCCCCCCCAAGTTCTGCTGCAGGTGAAGGGGGAGCTGCACTGAAAACGTCCCTAGGGCAGGGGTTCTGAGACTGCTGCTTGTGACCGACAACTGGCAGACTGGCAGAATCCCGATGCCTTGAGCACACCCCACACCAGTTCAGTCAGTCATTCTGAGACCGCTACCCAGGTATGAGGAAATTTCACAGGAAGTTTTAATGTGACCAAGTTCAACGCTTTTGGAAAGAAGTAGGGCTCCTTCGATAGCAGGTGTTGCATAGTGGCGAACACAGGTTCCTCTGAGACCCAAGGCAAGCTCTCAAACCCATCAGCCTTCAGCTATGCAGTGACAGTGGGGGGCACTCTTGAAACAATTTAGATGTCCATGAAAAGCACGTGGCAGTTCTTTTTTATTAATGTACTCAGTGTGGGGATCATATCTTGGTTTATATGCCAGAGAGATCCCTTCCACACTCGAACAACCAAAATGAACACCAGCACCTCTTGCAACATTCTATACATAACACTCCCCAAACCTCACCTTTGCTGCAGAAGTATAAATGACTTGAGGCTGTTTGACTTGGCAGGTAACTATGCTGTGAAATGAAAATTAGTTCTTACTTTACTTTCCAAATTCATCTACTTACTTAGCCCATGTTGCCCCCCAAGTAAGAAAAACATGCACGATTGTTCTCCATGAGTGTCCATGATCTCAATCAAGGATACAATCAAGATCATAGTCAGCAAAGAGGAATTTGTTTTTTCTGAGAACGGATTTTGTTTTTCCAGGAAACGTCTGCCATCTGGTGGTGAAATGTGGAAATGGCAGGCTGTGGACTGGCCTGCAGGGGTGTCTGGAGATCAGCCCAACGCTGAAGTCAGTCATTCCGCAGCTGCCCTTACGTTGGCATGCTCTTTATGACAGAGTAGAACTTTCTTCTAACCAAGCAATTCAGTAATTGCTTCGTTACTAATAATTTTTCAAAAACATCTCCAGGAAATAATGTAATAACTTTGGACAAAATTTTTTTTCTTTACTAATATATATCACAAAACAATTTTTGTGGACACGTTAGTGTAAAATAGTGAGGGATCACGGTATGCAGGACTCATATTTCTAGCATTCTTCTCACCATTAAAATGTCTTTAAAAAATTGCCACACAAAGGAGGCTTTTGAAGCCTGGGAAAAACACTACCCGGTTGTACTAAATTGTACCTGTCCAAATTTCAGCAAACGATTGAGACAGCACGCAGCTAGGCCTGATTTAAGTTTTCACTGCAACAGAGTCAAAGTCCCACAGCCAATCCTGGGCTCACACCTACATGCGAAGGTTCTCGCCGTGATGAGCTCGGCCGTGGTGGTCTGTGTTGCGTAGGAAACGTGCTGGACACCGTCCAGTCTGTGTTGTTCTGTCTGTGAGGCTTGGGAGGAGCTCACCCGCACGAGGCGACTTATACCTCCCGTGGTAGCCCAGGGATGTGTTCGACGTTTATGTCAATTTTTAAAACGTCTTAAAAACAAAACAAAACAAACAAACAAACAAACAAACAAAAAACTGCCACTGCTTGTTAGCTGCGCACTCAACTCTGTCCCTGCTCTCTTAGAATGGGCAGCCGAATCCACGTCTACCCAAATGGATCCCTGCTTATTGGATCCGTGACAGAGGAAGACGGTGGTGACTACGTGTGTGTGGCCAGGAACGGCAGGGGGGACGACCTGAGCCTGATGCACGTCAGCCTGAGGCTGACACCCGCCAGGATCAACGGCAAGCAGCACCTCGCCAGGCAAGTGCGCCAGGGGAAGGACTTCCGGGTGGACTGCCAGGCCTCGGGCTCCCCGCAGCCTGCCATCTCCTGGAGTCTGCCCGACGGGAGGCGCGTAGACCAGGCCGGGCTAGCGGAGGACGACGGCCCCAGGACCGAGAGGTACAGGCTCTTCGACAACGGGACCCTGCACGTGGGCGCGGTCGGGGTGGCGGAGGAGGGAGACTACACCTGCCACGCGCAGAACACGCTGGGGAGGGACGAGATGCGGGTCCGCCTCACCGTCCTCACCGCCGCCCCGCGCATCACGCGGGGCTCCCCGGCCAGCGTCAGGGTGGCCGCCGGGGACACGGCCGTGCTGGACTGTGAGGTCGTGGGGGAGCCCAGGCCGAGGATGTTCTGGCTGCTCCCCTCGGGCCACACGGTCTCCTCCTCCAGCGGCCGGTACGCCTTCCACGCCAACGGGTCTCTGTGGGTCCGCGAGGCGCGGACGCGCGACTCGGGGGAGTACGTGTGCGTGGCGCGGAACCCCAGCGGCGGCGACGCCCGGGCCTACGCGGTGGAGGTGGCCTCGCAGCCTCCGCGCATCAACGGCGTGGCGGCCCGCAGGACGGTGGTGAGCGCCACGGCCCTGAGGCACTCCAGGAAGCTGCTGCACTGCCGCGCCGAGGGCCGGCCGCCGCCGCGCGTCCGCTGGCTCATGCCCGACGGCGTGGAGCTCGCGGCCCCCTACCGCGGGGGCAGGCTGGCCGTGCACGCCAACGGCACCCTGGAGATCCGCAACGCCAGGCCCTCGGACGCGGCCGACTTCACCTGCGTGGCGCGCAACGCCGGCGGGGAGAGCGAGCTGCTGGTGCGGCTGGCCGTGCGCGACCTGCTGCGCAGGCCCACCTTCCGCAGCCCCTCCAACCAGAGGGTGGCCGCCCCGCTCGGCCGGCCCGCAGCGCTCAACTGCTCGGCCGACGGCAACCCGCCGCCGGAGATCATCTGGATGCTGCCCGACGGCACGCGGCTCTCGCCGGGGCGGCCCGACTCTCGGCACCTGATCGCCGGCAACGGCTCCCTCCTCTTCCGCAAAACAACTCGGCAGGATGCGGGCAGGTACCGGTGTGCAGCCAGGAACCAAGTGGGCTACATCGAGAAACTGGTCGTTCTGGAGGTTGGGCAGACGCCGGTCATCCTGACCTACGCTCCGCGGGCCGTAAGCAGCGTGGCTGGGGACCCTCTGTGGCTGCACTGTGTGTCCGATGGGATCCCCAAGCCACGCATCAAATGGACCACGCCGAGTGGCTCTGTGCTGGACAGGCCTCAGGGCAACGGCAGGTACACCCTGCACGAAAATGGCACCTTGGCCATCAAAGCTGCAACAGTCCAGGACAGAGGGAATTACGTCTGTCAGGCGCAAAACAGCGTTGGCCAGGCACTGATCACGGTTCCAGTGAGCGTCGTGGCCTACCCTCCCCGAATCACAAGTCGCCCACCCAGGAGCATCCTCACCAGGACAGGAGTGGCCTTCCAGCTCCACTGTGTGGCCCTGGGTGTCCCCAAGCCGGAAGTCACCTGGGACACGCCGGACCACTCCTCCTTCTCAAAGGCAAGAGAAGGGCTTCACCCACAAGGCACCCTGGTCCTTGAGAATCCCCAGACCTCGGACTCTGGGCTCTACAGGTGCACAGCAAGGAACGCACTTGGTAGTGATCATGCAGCAACTTACGTTCAAGTAATCTGACAGGAAACGAAAATAACACTGAACAAAGTCGACGTCAGCACAGAATTTATTTTTTGGAAGAAGTTTAATCAAAGGCAGCCAGAGGCATGTAAATGACCTGGGATACATTTACAATATTAAATTTACAATGGACATGCAAAAAAAGACTTATAAATTAATGCAGTATGAACTGATACTGATTTCTTTAATGGATCTCAACACAAACTTTTAACTTAAGGCACTTTTATTTTGCCAACAAATAACAACAAACATTAAAACAGTCCACTATAAAATAACAAATGGCTAATGCACCTGATTTTTTCAGTAAAGAAGAGACTGATTTTCCTTTTCCCACCAGTTGCCTAGAGGCATCTTCTATCAGTGTTGCAAGCATGGCGCGCGGTTGGTCGGTGGAACAGATTCATCTGCAGCCCTTATGCACATTTACCATCTTGATGTACCAAGTTTGTCGTTGGTTTAAATATTTTGCTAAACCTACAGAAAACAAGCACTGAACTGTTTGGATGATGACTTTATCATTGTTTGCGATGAAGATTCTCATTGATGGGGAGTACAAAAATGTCTTAACTGCATTTAAAAATAAATGCAGGCTAATTTCTCCACATGTAAAAAGCAACTTGACATCCACACACCATAAAATGTGAAAAGGGCGCTGATTATATCTTTGTCCAAATCTGTCCATTATAAAGGTTTTACAAATACAGCGAAGCTCCTCTAACTAGGATCTAGCTCGGGCACTCCTGGTTCGGAACTGTTAAAGGGAGGTTCTCCGAGGCAGAATCTGCCTCTCAGACATTCATTTCATCATGTGATGGGTCCTTATGTGGTGGGAAAATGTTTGGGAGTTGGGATCTCTTACGTAATGAAATTTCACTGTATTAAAAACTTGATCGACCCTATAAAAAAATGTTGCTTTTTGTAATTCACTATATTTGTATTACATGCTTAATTGAACCTGAATTAATTTGGGGGACATTATGATTCACTTTTCTAATTCTAGAGGCTGGGGTTTTCCCGTATAATTTCTCCAGCATTTATACCTGTTATTTTAGAATTGTAAGAGTCATAGATTTCATACAGACAGCTCAGTCCACTGAGACACGCTGGCCCTGCCGATCATTTGAGACATGAGGATGGCCTCCCTTCAATGTGTTTTCAGCATATCCGCTGTCAGCTGGCTCCATCTCAGAGGTCACCCGCTTGCTGTCAATCTCGGTACCCAGTGGGTGGTGAGGTCAAAGGCCACCCGTACAGTGATCTCCCTCTACTTCTGGACCAAGACAGGTGTAACAGGATGGAGGCCCCTGATTAGGCACAAGCCTATGATGTAAGTGGATGTGTCTAAGGGGTCCTCACATCCAGGTGTTTTGATAGGGGTTCCCAATTCCATTAGATTCCAAGGTCTTGTCTTGAACAAGCTGGGGTCTCTATCTTAGTCTAGTTTCCTCTCTGACACTTACTAAGCAAATGACAAGGTTCTGTCACAGGGCTTTCCCTTGTGAACCCTTTAATGTAAACTACTATATTTGCTACAAAAGAAAACAAATGTCAGAATAGAGAATTCAATGTGACTAACATAAAGTTCCAGTTGCTTTCCTTATAACACAGCAGAAAAGCAGCTCTTGTTTTTCTTAAGTCTTCCATAGCATTTCAGAACTAGAGGGCCTTGGCCGTGACTTGGCTTCCTCACCTTAAAGAACACGGCCACAAGGTGCTCCCCATAGCCTTCATGTGCAAAATGATTAATAAATTAACTTCTGCAAAATGTAAAGTGCATACAAATGCTATGCAATTACAACACTCGCTCCTGACACAGTATTGCTGTTTGCAATACTGAGCTACAAAGATGAATGGTTCAAACTGAAAACTGGCATTTAAAAATACCAATGATTCTTAAAAACAAGGATCAAAGACAGGACAGGACTTGCTTACTAGGCACAACATTTGCATTTCAGGGGTTCTGCCCTTCAGTCACCAGACATATCCACTACTCCAGAGAAAAATAACAACTTCATGAACTGAGTATGATTCTGGAGAGAACAAATCTGATCTACACAACCAACTGAAATGTAAAGATACTTCTTCGGAAAGCAGATAGGATGTTAATTTAGTGAAAAGAATGGTCTTTAATGTTTTGGCAAAGTCTGTTCCAGCCCAGGGTAAACCCAGAATAGGCAGGCTGGAGTGAATGTTCTCACAGTGTACAAAAGCGGTTCACATAGATGTTGCCATTGCAGAGGAAGATGACATGTATTTGAGGTCGTTTGCATGAGTCAAACTTTGCACTGAGTAACTCACCTAGATACAAATTACTTATATAATGATTTGCAAAAGAAATTATCTACTCAAGTTGAACTTGCTACATTTTAAAAAAGTCATTCTACATGGTCTGTTCATTAGACAAATCTATTCACAGTACGCTTGACTACATGTAAAATTATATGGCAAAAGATGAATTAACACAGAACATGGGAAAACATCCCCCACATGTGTTTTTTAAAATGCCCTGCAATTTTCACATTCAAAATTTTATGCATCTAAATCTAAAAAAATATTATATGGAATACTCTTAAGTTACACAAACTGATAATAATTTACTGTATTTTTTTACTCTAATAGGAGCAAATTACCACATACTTGAACAAAGTTAAAATAGTTACTATTTCTTTATAATAAATTTAATGTATAATTTACTTGTGCTTTTTGCACCAATTTATAAATACAGTATATGCATTACACAACCAAGACTGACACCAACATTAATAATTAAATTCAAAGTAGCAAATACTTACCATACAAAATTAACTGCAAATACACCTTTTAGGAAAACCAGAGTCTTCTGGACTTTGAGGCCAGAGTCTCTACAAACCATGTTAAGTCTGAGCACTGTGGAATCTCGGGTCAGCTGTGAGATTTTCTTTTCTCTAGTTGGCATAATGTTCTGGAGACCAAATCTGGATATTTTCCCAAAACTGGCAGTAAATACAGGGAATGATTCCATGGTGTTCCTTCCAGGTGTTCAGGGTTTACATGTTGTACCTTCATGAAGACTCTGGTCACTGCTCTCACCACTGAAAACAAGTTGCTTGCAGCAACTTCCAAGAGGCTCCGGCAGAAGCCTGGATGGCAGAAGTCCACTAAGCAACAATGTTTCAGCACCTTTGACCAAAACAAAAGCAAAGCAAAGTCCTACACAAATAAGAACAAAGTTTATAAAGTGCTTATGAAATTACAAGTATTTCAAATCAGAATGATGCAAATTAATGTCCTGTTGCCCATCACAGGTGAATGCAGACTGAATGGGTTGCTTCCTGTCAAGACCTGATCTGCCTTTCACATCAGTAGTTGGTCCAGCAGTTTCAAAACAGCAACAAAAAAAAAAAAAAAAAAAAAAAAAAAAAAAAAAATCACTAATGAACACATAAATATTTAAACCCACCATAATTCATTCTTTCTGCAAATATGAGAGTGAAAGAAAAAAAAAAAAAAGCACCAATTTAAATGGTCTGCTGCCACCGTCCTGGAGTAGGCCTGTGTGAGCCACAGACCCGCTGCTAAACTTGCTCCAGCGCTGAGTGCAAACCACAACCTCTCCTTTGCTTTGTTTAAATATCTCCACGTGAAATGTAGCATAAAATATAGGAAATCAAAGACCAAAGGGACATTTCTCACACACTAAATCTGATTTTCTACTGTTCTGTACTGACAAACATAAAACTGAAGGTTCTCTTCCCAACTCAGAAGTGTGACGGGTGCCCATAGGGAGTCACTCCTTGCTGTGGCTGGTTACCTGATGAGAGAAAGAGTCACAAGATATCACAGGTCAAAACCGGCTGCAGGAAATGCTTTCCGCTTACTGCTCTCGGCACAGCCTCAGGTGCGGGATCAGACCACCTCCCATGGGACATCCCATCCCTGGCAGCCCCTCATGGAGGACCCGAGCAGTACCACTGAACTCAGCAGAGGGGCCAGCTCCACATGAGAATCCCACGCTCGCCAAGGCCTGCCTTGGGGTTCCGGGAACTGGCCCATCCAAAGTGTCTCCCTCTGAACTCAGGAAGGATGGGTATCGTCCATGCAGACCAGGACTCACTAGAAAGGCCCTCTGAGCTCACAAAGGACGGGCACTGTCCATGTGGATGAGGACTCACTAGAAAGGCCCTCTGAGCTCACAAAGGACAGGCACTGTCCATGCAGACTCAGTAGAAAGGTCCTCTGAGCTCACAAAGGACAGGCACCGTCCATGCAGACTCACTAGAAAGGCCCTCTGAGCTCACAAAGGACGGGCACTGTCCATGCGGATGAGGACTCACTAGATAGCTGCTTCTGGAGCTGACGCACCAGGGCTGCTGTCTGCTGCTGCTGCTGGGTCTGCTGCAAGCCCGGCCGGGGGAACTGCAATTGCAACAGCAGAAAGGACAGAAGTGAGGCCCAGAGCCAGTGGCTGAGGAACACGGTGACACCCTGGGTCAGCGGGCCAGGAAGGCACCTCCCGTACTTGAAGACACAGTGGCTGCCCAGAGCGTGCCTGTCGATGTTCCTGCACACCCTGGCACGTCTCGGGAAGAGCAGGTGTGCCCCACCCATTCAGGAGCCCCTCTGCCTTAGCTGGCCTTGATGACAAGTCCTGATGCAGGAAGGCCACACTCCAGAGGTGCCACAGCGGTTCAAAGATCAGTGTCAGCTCACCTTTACTAGGTGGCGTGAGATCAGAGTGCACCACTCTGGTCTGACATAGCACCCATTAGCCACCACGTCCCTGTCTGTCCTGCCCCTTCAATCTATCCTTAATTGGAAACAGCAGCTTTCAGACATTGGAAATAATTATAGGTTTCAAATGGTTGGTTGCAAAAATGTCTAAGTTGATTAAAATGTCTGGGTACACGGTGGATTAATATGGGACTTGTTCAATAAATACTTAGCTGCCTCTCTCGGTTCTTCTAAAGCCTGCTTCAAATAGAGCGACTCAGACTCTTGCAGAGCCCAGGAAGTACCTGGGTGCCTGGAAGCTCCCAATGTGTGTGCACAGGTGTTCTTGAGTTCTGGCACATGGACGGTGGTCTGCGGGGGCTTTGAGAGGCAGTGCAGGGCTGGGGACGCAGCTCAGGGTGCTTGACCAGCACGTGCAAGGCCCGGGGGTTGATCCCCAGCATCACTTGAGAGGTCCTCAAAAGGAGGCAGGGCCGCTTGGGGAGGCTACCAACTGAAGCTGTCAACAGGGACCAAGAGAAGGAGCCAGAGCAACACTCAGACCAGCTGCCTCGAGGCCACTGCCAACCACCCTCCACCAAGGCTCCCCACCTCTCTGTGACCCTCGGCGCAGGTGGAACTGTGTCCTCCAAAAGGACATGATGCAGTCCAGCCCCCAGTACCTCAGTGCCCAGAGACCTCCTTGGTCTTTACAGAGGTGAGGGAGTTAGGGAGAGGCTATAGTGGGGTGTAGGCCAGGGCAAACGGCGTCCCTCTGAGGAGAGGGGAGCAGCACGGTAGACCCCGCTCACGCGCTCAGGAGCAGCCCTGGTGACGTGGAGTCTCGGGCTTCCACCTCCAGAGGCAAGGCACTGACTGCTCCCGGCAGCAGTTCCAGAAGCCAACACAGCCCTGGGCCGCTCCTGCCAGGAGCCAGGGGCAGCGCTGCGCCCAGCCGCCTCCGGGGGCTCCTCCGGGGATTCCTCCGGGGGCAGGGGGCAGCCCGGCCCTCCTGCACGACTGAGCGGGCACGTCAGCGGTGCACGGCCACAGAGAGCAGCTCGCAAGTTGGGAGGGTGTGCTTGGTGCCTTCACCGGTCCCTCGAGAGGACGGGACCAGAGCTCCCAGGGAGTCAGCCTGCCACCGCCGCCCACACCTCCCGGGGCAGAGGAAGGGACCCAGGGCCGAACACGGGCAGCAGCAGGCGCGGGGGCTGCTCAGATGCTCATCACGAGTAAAGGGACGCCCAGTGCAGATGCTAAACCCGGGAGCAACCCCCAGACAGAAGGGAGTACGTGGTTCTGTTATGCTGCCGAGGCTTCGGGCTGCTGCTGTTGCAAACAAGATATGGGTTTAGCATAGACTTCTATTCCTTTATTGCAAGACCAACGAAAGAGTAGAAGAGATCTCGAAACGTCCTCTACAGCATCATGTTTGAAACTGTGAGTGGGTGGCCACGCAGAGCCCCAAGGACTGACTGCAACGCGGCTGGACTGCATTCGTGGACTTCAGAGCGCACGGACGACATACCGCAAAGCTGCCCACGTCCAGGGCTGCCGACCACCCCATAAGCCTGATCCTGAAGTCCAGTGATCCAGGTGTGGGCATTTAGAATTTTAAGAATGCTTTACATTTCCTTGCCCCTCTTAAGAATCACGCAGTTATGATATTTTTACATTTGTACTGTAATCGTGTTAGACTACAATATACTGCTCAAAATACAAAAATAAGACCTGTGCTTATCAAGATAGCATTAAAGTCTTGGGCTGAAAAAAAGAACCTCACGAAGACCTACTGTGGATTCTACCATCTCTAAAAGTACTGTGAGTGAAGGTCTCTGTTTCTCTGAAATTACTTTCCTGTGAGCACGAGGGGAAAATCAGATGCCGTGCTCTGAACAACTTGCTCCTCCATAAGAGTCTTAAAGATCATTTCTACCCCTTTCCTATAAAGACAGCTTCCTAACAGAATCAACCTTGTTTACTGCACACACGAAAAAAATTACTAGTACATTTTAGGCACATGGTACTGACATCCATCTGTGCTTAATGAAGCATGACTCTCTAAGAATAAACTAATTTCATACCCTTAATAAATATTTCATGCATTTCCTATGAATCATAAGTCAACCAGAATGAGATTTGATAACAGGTGGGTGAAAGGTCAAGGGGAAAGACCACTAGGAGAGAGCCTGTTATATCTGCTTAACCGCAGGCGTCGCTCTGGGTTTTCAGTTGAAGGCTTCACTATTTTTTAAGGACATGTGCCCCCAAGCTAAGGTCAACACTTTAGAAAAGTAAGACTCAGTCTCAGGGTGGCAGGTGCACACCAGTATGAATAAATAGACATTTCAATATGCAGGGAAAATACAGGAATTAAATACATAGGTTAAACAGATTATTTATAAGCCATTTATCATGTATTTCATAAGATTATTTGTATGCATGCCTCAATCAAAATTTAAAGGGCTAAAGATGTGAAATAGCCTGCTGTCACGCAGTCAAGAACAGCTCAAGGCCTCCTCAATTTAGTTTGCTTTTCTGTTAACAGAGGCATTATGCAGCCATTTGGTAGGCAAAGAAGTTTTAATTCTCTAATTACTGGATTCCCTATAATCATTAGTCAAGTGCCCGTCCATTAATTTGCATGAAATGTCTGAGAAGGTGTAATTATATGAGAGTTATTTCCACTAGAACGTCACACAATCCTGCTACAAACAAGAGCATCACAGCATGAGAAGTCCTCGTTTTAAGTTAGAAAGAAAAGAAAGACTAAGAATTTGCCAGGTCAGCATAAAATATTTCAGACACTCAGTATGACATATTTTACAGAAACGCAGTTCATCTTTTGACTTTCTGGCCAAACACCAACAGGATGCTTGTCGTATACAGAAGGAAAAGAGTGAGCCTGCTATTTTTTATATTCCCTGATGTTATGACACACCTAGTGGAAAGCGATGTTTAAAATCACCAAATTCAATCTAATGGATGCCATACACAACACAACACTGAACAAGGTTGCAGGAAGAATTCAAATTTTTCCTATATGTTACCTTTCAGAAGCCAAGGGTCAAACATTAGGCCTCATATTTATAATGCAACAGCTGGCACTCTGGCACAGGCCTATAATCCCAGCTGCCAGGGAGGCAGAGCCAGGGGGACCACAAAGTCCTGCCTGGGCAGCTCAGGGACACTCTGTCTCAGGGCTGGGCGGGACGTGGCTCAGGACTCCTGCACTCGCCACACCTGTGCAAGGCCCTGGGTTCAAGCCCCAGCGTGAAGAACACGTAATCAATATCAATACTAAAATGAAAACCTAGGGAAAGACAGGCAGATGGGGAAGAAGGGAAAGATCTCAAAGTAGAATACCAAGGCAGGAAATAGTAAGTTTGAAGATCCCCATTCTGCCACTCCCACAGCGACAGTGGATTCAGATAGGAGTGACGTGGGCGGACGCTGAAGGCCAGGTGAAGGTCTGGTGAGGAACAAGATGAACTGTACCAACTACCCCGACTGCCTGTTGGCAGAGCCGTGCTCAGTAACTCTGGGCAGAGCACTCGACCAGACACCACCCCAGAGGGACCAAAGTCACCCCCCAGGGACACACATCTTCCTGCGTCCAGTGTGACTCTCTGGGAGGGACGACACCGCGGGGCTCCTCAGACACACAAAGCTGGTTCTAGACTCACCACCCAAGCAGCTAAGTCAACAGAGCAACACCCGCAGCCCAAGTGTCCCCACGTCCCCAGGGGCCACCATCGTGAAGAGGAAGCACGCGGCTGGAGCTGGTCCCAACGGAAGGCGGGCGAGGGTGCAGGGGAGCCAGACCAAGGCTGCGACCTCAGCCCGGAGAGACCCTGGGTCACCACCACCGGCGTGGGCCGCTGGCAGCAGAGCAGCCCTGTGTCCACGACCTGGTTCCTGATCCTACTGACCACACCCTGCGTGCAGCTCAGGAAGGGCGGGAGGGGGCGCAGGCCGGCGGCGGCCGGGCTCTGGCCACAGGGTCACCGTACCATTCCCGGAACATTTCTGTTAGTTTGAGATCATCTCAAAGTAACTGTTCTAGGGTGGAAAAGTAGGTCCAGAGGGTCCACAGAGCCTGCGGTGTGGGCGTGCGGGCGCCTCAAGGGTCAGCCGACGGCCACGTGCCGCCCCACTGTGGACAGGGCCACAGGAACAGGCACCAGGCGTCCGGCGCCTTCCAGCCTCTGCCTGGCCCGCCCGGCGCCTCCTCCACCTCGGGCTCTGGAGTGCGGGTGTCTGTCCAGGCTGACCGTGTCACACTGGTGCCCGCTTCAGACCTTCCTTCCCGTCCTTCCTAACGCCCGTCTCCTGGCCGCCGTCTCCTGCCTGACTCCACCTCGGTGCCTGTGCTGACCGTGGGCAGCAGCACCCCTGTGCCAGGCACCAGCGGCCTCTCAGGCGGAGCCCATGGCCTGCCGGGCAGTGCCGGGCAGCGCACCTTCCCGGTCCCTCCCTGCCTCCTGGGTGTTCGTGATCAGATGCTCCAGGACGACGTGGCCCGTGCTGGGCTCACCGTGGCTGTGGTAAAACGCTTCTCCCAAAAAAACAGTTACTTAATAGGAAAAGAAGACGATTTAAAGAAAAGCTAAGTGAGTAAGGAAGCAGGGACAGCACACCATCCCTGCTACCCGCCGCGGAGCAAAGCGCTCCGGAGGACGGCAGGGCCACAGACCGCACTTCCCACCCGGTCTACGTCACTGGAGGAGTGAACCGCACGATCCCTAGCCGCCTGAAGACTCACAGCAAGTCCATGTGTGAAAACAGTTCCTTCTACACCATCGAAGAGCACACTCTGGAGAACGCGCTCGTGCTCTCTGAGATTATTATAAAAATGAAAGTAAAAAATAATTTTCTAAACAGATAAACTATGTCATCACCTAACACTGCTTATTTAAAAAAAAAAAAAAGAAGAAGAACCTGCATCTCCATGTAAGTACTTTAGTCCATGGAATGATCCCAAGTTTTTAAAAGAGGAAAATGCTGTAACCTATCAAACCCCAAATAATTATGTGTACCTTTCCACGTAAACGAACATACCAACCCCACACCACCACCCTGGCAGGGTCCCAGAGAGAAAGTCCACTTGCCCTCTGCGGGCACAGCACCTGCCTCGCACCCCAGGGGACGGCAGCCATTGGCCGACCTCCTTTCATTCCTAGAGAGAAGCCGCTGGAATGTTCAGGCTGCCCGATCCTCCACAGCCTGCGGCAGAACCCGCAGGTCTGGTTCCAGGACACAGGCCTTACCAGAGGCTGCTGGGGCTGCACGGCCTGGAGACCCAGGGTCTGGCTCTGCAGCTGTGAAGACTGCTGGGGCGGGGGCGGCTGCTGGGGCTGCGGCATCTGAAAAGAAAGAAGAAGGTCACGACCTTGGAAGGAAAGGTCAAGGCCACTTCTGGGGCTCCGCTGGCAGATCATCTCACTACCTGCTGCAGTAAAAATGTGCAGCCTACCAACGGTGACCTGCTCTGAGCAATGTGTCTGTAGGGGCTATCACCATCCAGACATCACTGAGCACACCTGCGTGACCCCAGACGGTACGGTGTGCCCCCCAGACGTCACAGAGCACACCTGCACTACCCCAGACGGTACGGTGCACCCTCCAGACGTCACCAAGCACACCTGTGTGACCCCAGACGGTACGGTGCACCCTCCAGACATCACAGAGCACACCTGCGTGACCCCAGACGGTACGGTGTGCCCCCCAGACGTCACAGAGCACACCTGCACCACCCCAGACGGTACGGTGCACCCTCTAGACGTCACCAAGCACACCTGTGTGACCCCAGACGGTACGGTGCGCCCTCCAGACGTCACAGAGCACACCTGCATGACCCCAGATGGTACGGTGTAGCCCGCCACACACCCAGGCCGCAGGGTGAGTGTGAAACACGCTGCATTAAGCTCAAGAGAAGATGACGCACTCCAAGTGTGGCACCATGGGCTGCCATGAACAGCGCCCTGTGACAATGCATGCAGCGCAGCCCAGGAGCACACCTGGGACCAGTCACATGGCCACATGCAAGTCCCTGACTGTGTGCCGTCCACGCGTGATTGGCAGTGCAGTGGGTTTCATTCCACCATTGCCACAGGACATCTGTGCTGCAGTGTCACCAGGGGACGTCATCTCCTGGGACCACCTTTACTGACCAACATGGGAGTATGACTGGGTCCTGCCTCTTCCATCCACCCCTGGCAAAGCCCCCTTCATCCTTCAAGGGCAAGACCCGAGTCTCCCTCCGTGTGTTCCTCCAGACCACCAGCCCTGGACGCCTGTCTCAGGCAGTCGCGGCTCACGGCCACACCGTCTCACGCTGACCAGAGCCAGCCTGGCACCTGCTGTGTGGCTCCTTCATGTCACGCGCCCTCTGCGGGCACACCGCCTGCCTCACGCCAGGTGGGACAGCACCCACTGGCAGGTCTCCAGGTGGGACAGCACTCATTGGCAGGTCTCCTTTCATTCCCTGTGGCGTATGGCAAGAGACCCCCGAGAACTGGAGTTTTTTTTTTTTTTTTTTTGCGGTGCTGGGGATTGAACCAGGGCCTTATGCTTGCAAGGCAAGCACTCTACCAACTGAGATATATCCCCAACCCTGGAGTTTAATTTTTTAAGGAAGTTTGGAAGAGGTTTCAGCACAAATGACCAGCATAAAATTAGAAACTGGCTCAAATACACAGCTGCTGGACACACGGACCAGACACCTACCAGGCAGGACACAGAAAAATCTAAGCAACTGCTTCCTCTGCGTGACCTTTACCATGTCCTCCATCCACACTCTTTCCTGGGGGTGACAGACCCAGATATTTTTTTCATCCTTTTCATTTTTTGAATTTGGTCTACATGCTAGGCCCCAAATTACCTGTCTTTTTAGAGAAAGGTAATAAACAGCCAGTGTCAGACACCAGGTGACGACAGTTGAGGACGTGGAGACCCCAGAGCCCCGGCCAGGGCCGCTCCCACCACCAGCAACTCACATGGAATCAGACACTCAGCAGGAGGAAGCCAAGTCCCTGGGGCTCTGTGACCTCAGAAGACTCCTCACAAGAGGTGACCCCAATTCAGTTGTCAGGTTGTCCTTCACAGAGGTGGCCAGTCGCCCAAAGAGGAGAGACACCATTCACAGGGAAAATCACTGTTTTTGTCAGTCTCCAAGGAATGTATTGTTGATGGGAACAATTACCCCGAGGCACACTCGGAGTGACTGAGTGCACACCGCACCCAGCGGGGACAGGTTTCCCACGTTTAGGTCTGAAGAACACCAAGGAGGAAAGCGGCAAATGGACAGTGTAGCAATTTTCCTTGGTGATTCAGAAATGAAGAAAAGAAAATTAAAATAGAGGGAAATACAAATAGCAGTGCCCCCATAATCTGAAATATATCCTAAGAACCATTTTCCTAGAGGAAAATGATGACTTAAGAAAATACTGCTCTATTAATAATCACATGAATAAGAAATCAATAGCAACATTACCAAACTAGTGCCTCGCCTGAAGTTTCTTATTTAATCCTTGCTGCACCTTGAGGGGTAGAGACTAAGATCATTCCTTTTATTTACCACTTGGAGATGACATCTGCACCTTGGACAGGACTGGACATCTGCCAGCCACACTCCCCCAGATCAACACCCGTGTGTTACCAGGGCCAAGGCAACTTTTTAAATGTTTTATTAGGTCGAAACTTAGGATGCAACTAATGACATCTTACCACAGATGGCATGTTATGAAGCTCAGGTCTACAAAGAATCTGTGTCGGCTTCTGCTCGTCACCCAGGGGTACCATTAACCAGAACTCTGCAGGTCACACTAGACTCTGACCTCAAAACCGCTTGAGCTAGGGTCCAAGTTCTCAAGGAGATGTTTGTTCTTCCTTCCATCCAGCGTCAAGCCTGGGACATGCAGACTCTGCATGTCCCTTCCTGCACGGCAGGTTTCCTTCCTGTTAACCACGTGCCCTAGGGCACCCCAGCTCCACAAGACACCCCAAAGTCGAGGTTGTCTTCTTTCGTGGTATACATGAGACAACAAGCATCTCAGGGCGGACAGGTGGGAAGGTGGGAGCTCGGGGTCCTTCTCTCCAGGAGTCGCCAACCCCACACCAGGACGAGGTGGCAAGTAGTGTGCAGCCGCCCAGTTAGCAATGAAGAGACAGGGCAGACGAAGACGCAGCCCACATTTCTTAGGGACACGGAAGCAAGGACGAGTCTCCAATACGTGGATGATAGGGCTCCGAGTTCTACCAGAGACGCCAGGAAACTCCCTACACCCTTCTGATTTCACGGCCTGATCAGACCAGATACATTCCAGAAACTTCTTGGATTAAAGACCTCTAGGAAGGCCTGGCACTTCAGGCTTTGTTTGCATTCTTTTCATATGCATGGAATCAGCATTCCATGGCAGGTCCCTGGTTAAACAGCTGCTGGGCCGGCCAAGGCCACCCCAGGACCTCCTGAGCCAGAAGGCAGACACAGACTCTCCGGCCCAAGGCGGGGCAGAGGCCCGGAGAAAAACCTGCCAACTTGGAATTAAACTGCACCAGTTTAGCTCCACATGCGGAACACACAGGGCCCCTGGGGCTCGGCAGTCACGGTCAGACGCCTCTGTCCCCTCTTATCACTGCTGCGTACCTGCCCCGTGTGAGGACAGTGCTGCCCCGCCCCGCCCGTACCTGCAGGAGTCTCTGCTGCTGTCGAGCCTGCGGCTGCCGGGGCCTCGTGGGGTCCTGAGGCAGGGGCACGGAGGGGAGGCTCGGGTGTGCAGGCGTCAGCACGGCGTCCATGGCCCCGCCCACCAGGGGGCTCTGCTGCAGAGCCTGGTGGCTCATCCTGGCAAAGAAGAGCGCACCTGCACATCAGTGCCACCGGCACTCGGCCCACACTCAGGCAGGCCACCCTGCTCGACCGTCACTCGCACGTTCAAACAGAAAAGGGCCAGCGGCTCAGACGGAGACCTGACCACTCGGGTCAAACAGCAATCTGGCTTCTTCAACAGCAGTCGTGAGTGGATTCATTTTTTCATGAAGCAGTTCTCATGCTAAGTATCACTAGCTGAACACGCGACCTGCACTGTGCCCCAGGACAGCGCCTGAGCTCAGCGTCCTGCCCCCGCCCTCTTTAAAAGTGAGAGGACAGACCTGGAGAAGGAACATCCCTGAGGTGACTCAGAAAGCAGAGGGTGCAGGTGGCAGCTGAACCCAGCACAGCTGGCTTGGAAGTTCAAACTCCTGAGCTAATGCTACGCTGCTACCAGCTATAAAAGCAGGAAATTAAATGAAATTGGAATTGCTCCTGGTTGACACTCAGCCACGGATGGGCACGCCTGGGCAAAGTTCTGTATGATACTTAATTCTTCTGGAAAGTACCATCCCACGGAGTTGTCTACGATGACTACAGTGCTTCTGTATGTGCTGTACAATAAGATGGCCACTAGGACTAGTGATGTGAACATCAGGCCTCAGTGCAACACAATGGCGGGCTTCCTTTCAAGTACCCATGTCAACACAGGCCTGTGCTACTGCTCAGGCCAGGGGCTGCCCTGTGGCCACATCTGGCTGCTGAACACATGAAATGTGACTCCTGTGAAGGAGAAGTAAAGGTGCGCTTCATTTAATTAGTTTACATTTAGGTAGCCATATAAACATAGCCGCTCTAGCAGTGGGCTATGGGACCTGATTACAACAAGAGCCACAGAGTCTACCGGGTCCTGTTTCGCAATGTCCCTGAGTGGGAAGAGGCGGCCACTCAGCCGTGATGAACCCCAGGTCACAGGCCCCGTCAGTATTGCACGCACACGTTGCACAACTCTGAGTAGTGGACTCCGGCTGATGACCAGCAGTCTCTCAGAGGCTTTCAGTGAGAAGGTAAGGGACAGGGACCGCCGGAGCTAACCGACCAGCCAGGGCCACCCAACAACACAACGCCCACCATGGGAGAAGCAAGCCCAGCTGGGCCTGAGTGGAACGCAGCACGCAGACGAGGCGCCTCCTCCCTGGCCTCTCCGCGGGTGCCACCGACAGGCAGGGCCAACGTCAAGGACATGGAAGGGGCAGCCAGGAACCCCCGGTTCCGCCCGCTCTCCCAGTCAGCCCCCCTCGGTCACATCACCTCTGGGCGCCCGTCAGGGGCTGCAGGTAGGGTGGGGCCTGCTGCTGGACGTAGCCGCTGGGCTGCTGCTGGATCTGCCTCAGTCTCTCCATGAGCGCGGGGCTGGAGTGTGCGGCCGGGTAGGCCCGGGAGCCGTAGCTGGGGGACAGGACCACGCCGCCGGCCTGGGGCTGCGCTGGCTGCGGCAGAGGCACCTGTGTCCCGTACATGGTGTAGCCCTGGGACATAGTCTGCAGGAGGAAAGGGAGAGGTCAGCACTCCAGGTTTCCCTCGCTGGGGAACGTGGGGCACATGACCCCCAGAGGACCCCTCTGAAATTCCCTGTTCTCAGAGGCTCTTAGGACTCGAAGTGTGAGGAAGACTGATCTGAAGGCAGGGAGTCTGGCCAGAGTGCCAAGGAGCAAACAGGCTGTGCGCCAAAGGTCTCAGTTTGAAACTACGTGAATTGGCATGTGGCCAAACTGGGTCTCGGGGTCCGCTGCTCTGTCTGCAGGAGGAAGGATGCGTTTCTGTGTGACAGGCAAGCATCCAGGCCTTCAGTGCCCGGACACAGCCATGTTCAGCAGACCCCAAGGGCAGCCAGAAAGCTACCCACGCTCCATGGAGGACACTTTCCCGATCTGTGACTGTACCTTTCTGGGTCTGATGAATGTACCTATCATAACCAACCAGGTTCCAAAACACAAACAAAATAAAAACGATTGGCACCAGGAAGGACAGCACAATTGGTGGCTGGTAGACACCTTCTTGCCCTGGCTGGAGCACAGCCCGCCTCAGTGCACCGTAAGTGAATGGGCAGCCCCGGCAGGCGTCCCAATGCCCGGGCTCCTGACTACCTCAGGCGGAGGGCAAGAGCGCAGGAACGACAAGTGGAGGAGAAGAGCTCAGCTTCGCTACACTTAGAGGAGCTATACCTTTCAGCATGTGGTGTGTGGTCTACACCTGTCTGCATCCTCACCTCCTTCATCTCTGTTTCACAGAAGGAAACCAAAGGCTAACATGCGGAGGGGAACTGCCAGGAGCTGCTGAGGCTGGTTCCAAGGCCCGCAGTCCTGCTACTCTGCCGGACTCCTCATCCACGATGTCTTTGAGTATGACAATCTCAATGATGAATTATGTCACAAGTAACTCTGACTGTTAAGCATTTTATATCTATCATCATCAAAAGAAGTTTGGATTTATTTACGTTTTTAACTCAATAATTCCCCTAAAGTGTTTCATGCCCCTTAATTGATCCTAAGACGTGCTCAACAATTATTGGTACAATTTTCTTGAAACATCAGGTATGACCCATAAGTAGAAGTGACCCACCAGTTCTGGGTCTGTTAGGGAGTTGATGGCCAGAGTCTTTGCCTCCATCCATGGACAAAGAGCATTAATACCCCAGCAGACCTGTGAAGCCGATGTGGGTACCTGTGCCTGCTGCAGCCCTGGATACTGAGGGGCCTGCGGGGAGGGCCGAGCCTGCGCAGCAAAGAGAGCAGCCTGGTCCCCAGGTGGGCCCTGCAAGACAAAGCCAAGGCAAACTGGAGGTCAGCACGGCGAGGCCTGGGTTTGAGCTTCTGGCCAATGATCCCACTGACGCTTGACAGCAAACCTTATGACATGGATACAGAAGTCACTGACCCCAAGCTGCAGTCCATGCTATTCCCCACCACAACCCTGTGCATCTGCAGGGCTGAGCTTTTCTTAGGAGACTATAAAGAGACACAAATGGGAGCCTAAAAGACAAGGGTGTGCACAGCAGAGGCCCAGCCGCTCTGGGGTGAAGGGAGAGCGCCGTCAGGGCGCAGGCGTGAACTCAAGGCTGCCTGGCCCACAGGGGAAGAGAACGTGTGTGCACACCAGTGTCTGTGAGCACACAGGCTCTGAGGGGGAGCTCCTGCACAGCGACCTGGAGGCTGCCCGTCTGCGCGGGTTCGAGGACACACGTGCCCCTACACCTCTGACAACCCATCAGAGTACGGGGGTCGACTTTCAAGCTAACTGCAGATCCGAGTCCATTCAACGAGGTGTGAAATAAAGCCTGTTAATGTCTGCTCACCAGTCTTAACCCGTGTCTTGGCCTTAGGAAATTAATACGCTGCGAAGAGGAGCTATGTGCTTGGGGTATGCTTTGGTGGCAGAGGTTCTTGTGGAAACTTGCAGTGATGATCACAGAAAGAAGCCTGGTTCCCTGCCATCACTGGGTATTTTCAGGATGGACAAATTGTCAAGACTGAGGTTTACTTAGGATTATTTTACTATTGGCTTATAATAGATGTCCTCATTTTAGAAAGTGCTGAATTATAGTTTCAAAAAACTATTTTAATGCATTTGGGGGAAAGTGTGGATATTTCCAGCAAGGAGAAAGGGATAGATGTTCAGTTAGGAGGGAGACTACCACCAACTAGGAGGAATGCAACACAGGGAGGGCCGGGCTCCTCCTTGTTCTTCGGGCGGAGAGGACAGCTCCAGGCGCTGAGTGACGTCACAAGCACCCCCATGCAGACCTGCAGAGCCAACCCAGACTCCAAAGCCAGGGCGCTGATGACGTGAAGAGAGGCCTCCACAGGTGGTACCGAGGACAAAGAGACCCCAGTGCTCATTGGAACCTATTCTTTAAGGACACAGAGTCTCTTAAAGTCAGCCCAATGGAGGAGAACTTCTCTTAAGACTTGTGGACTGGCGAGGATGTGGGGGAAAAGGCACACTCATACATTGCTGGTGGGGTTGCAAATTAGTGCAGCCACTCTGGAAAGCAGTGTGGACATTCCTCAGAGAGCTTGGAATGGAACCACCATTTGACCCAGCTATCCCACTCCTTGGCCTATACCCAAAGGACTTAAAATCAGCATATGACAGAGATACAGCCACATAAATGTTCATAGCTGCTCAATTCACAATAGCCAGACTGTGGAACCAACCTAGATGTCCTTCAATTGATGAATGGATAAAGAAACTGTGGCATATATATACAATGGAATATTACTCAGCCATAAAGAATAATAAAATCATGGCATTTGCAGGCAAATGGATGAAATTTGAGTATATCATGCTAAGTGAGATGAGCCAATCTCAAAACACCAAAGGACAAATGATCTTGCTGATAAGTGGATGATGACACATAATGGGGGGTGGGAGGGGTTAGTGTTAGGGTTAGGGTTAGGGTTAAGGAGGGTGGCAAGAATGGAGGAAGGAAAGACTGTATAGAGGGAAAAGAGGGGTGGGGGGGAAGGGAAAAAATAACAGAATGAATCAAACAACATTACCCTATGTAAATTTATGATTACACAAATGATATGCCTTTACTCCATGTACGAACAGAGAAACAACATGTAGCCCATTTGTTTATTAAAAAAAAAAAAAAAAAGACTTGTGGACGAAACATCAAAGCCAGATGTTTCCATCAAACGGTGTGTACTCCAATCCCCACATGACATCACTTGGGGTTACTGATGAGGCTTCTACCCCTCCTAAGGTGACCACACATCCACACGTGGATGGATCCCAAGCTTCTGAGACTACCTACCACATGACCTGCACAAGACAGCTTCAGTAAGCATCTGACTTTGCAGAACAGGGCTTAGGAAGATACTGTTAGACCCAACAGTATCCCCATGGGTTGGGTCTAAGAAAAACAGCCCAAGTTCTCTGTGTGGTCACAAGAGCCCAAATCTGTTCTCCCCAAACTCTGCAGATGGTCCTTGATCCTCCAAAACCCATGCCGAGGAATCATTAATCTTTAAACATGAACCCTTTAAATCAATGCCCCTGGACATGACACCACATAAGGTCCCTGACACACATTGCCGGGCTTCGCCGTGAAGACAAAGACATGAACAGGATCATTTTCACAGTCTAGAGGAAAATGGGACTACGTCTATGTGAGTTGGCATCTTGGATCCGTAGGCAGTCTGCACATCCTGCCCAGCTTTGGCTCTGTGGGAAGCAGGATGTGATCTACACGTGACAGCCAGATGCAGAGCCAGAGAACAGACCTTCCTAACCCTCCTCCTCTGCCACTGCAGAACCTTAGAGAACACACCGTGACAGACAGATGGGTGGAAAAGCCAGAATACCCATGAGTGCCAATACTGACAGCGTGCCAAGCTGACGAAGCGCCAGCACTGTGAGACTGGGCAATACTCATTCATCTCACTGAATGTTAGTCGAGGTCATGGAGATTTAAGAAATATGAACCAAAAATCATCTAATGAACCATAAGCTAACATTCAAGGAAAGGCACCATGACTTCAAAAGAAGCAGGGTGAAAGAGATTAAAAAAAACAAACCTGAAATACAGCCTCACACTCTAGAATTCACTTTAGACATCTGCTGAAGGGTGAGCTCTTCAGGTAGGTCTCCTTCCCGCCTCCCCCCAACTTCTCCCAAGCTCCTACTGAAGAACGGCAGAACTAAGTGAGGCAGGCCCTACACGGGGGCTCCATTTCTCCCTCTTCACCGATCCCGCTTAGCAGAAGCCACCAGAGGCTACATCGGCTTTGCATTCTTAATCATGGAGAGGACAGTCCAGGAAGCTGGCTTTGGTGGAATAGCTGCCTCCAGCTAGGCACCCTCTGCTTACAGCACATCACTAGGACAGCATGTGACATCTGCGTCCCTAGGGCTCAGGGACCTGACTTGCATGCACTAAGGGAACGATCTACGACAACTGGACCTTCTAGTGGTCACAGAAGCCCATCCCTGCATCGCTGAGATAAGCTCCCGCCTCTTCATTTTTATGCACTTTGCTTTGGGCTTACCTCTATAAAGAAAGTGTAAATCCATGATACTTTCTGAAATGTTCTATAAGAAGCTGTGCTGTTCCATGCTAACTCACCTTCTTAACTTCCATGAGAACAATGTTTTCTCCTACTGCTGGATTTTTAACTAGACAGAAAAAGTATCTAAGGTCAAAGAGACGCTGAACCCAGAGCATAATTTGAAATTTATGCATCCAGTAAACTTAGCATTTTTGAGAAATCATTTTCAAACATACTTTCCATTTCTCTGGATCTTCTTGTCTCCATTAGCAACCACTCTGTCACTTGGGCACACGTGACTTTCTAAAGGAGAACTGGTCTTACCACCCGTTAGCAGCCAGTAAGCAGCAGGGCTTCAGAATCAGGAGTGTCCCAGCCACCTGATTCACTAGTGATGATTTCTCCAAATTCTCAATTACTGACTTTGCAACAGTGTTTAAGGGTGGCAAAGAGACAAATTTTATCTGGAAAACCACAGCCAGATTTTGTGACTGTTTCTGAAAATGCGGATTAGGGGAAAATAACAAAAGGCATGCACACAAAAAACCAGTGGGCTGTGGTTCTGAGTCACCAGGCCAGAGGGATTCACTGATGACTCCCAGCTGCAGAGGTCACCAGGTCACGGTGCCCAAGGCTAAACACCCACGGTGTATGCCTGAGATGGTCATCTCGTCTGCTTTGATCACAGGTGACAGATTCAAGGAAAATTCCACAACTATAAGAGGTTCTGTTAAACTCGTTAAAGGTGACAAACTGTTCAGCTCGACACTGTATTACTTTTCACTTCAAATGTAACTTTGTTGGTTTCAACACTACCATTAATTGCTAATTCTAAAGTCAACACATCTCAAACAATAATGAACCTTTACAATGTATTCTATTTACATGTCTGTAAATGATGAATTTAATGAGTCAAGTATATTTTCATTAAATTCTAACATGAGAAATTAAAGAAAAATTAAAGGTAAGAAGACAACAAAGATACACATTTTTATTAACTTGAATGAGTATAAAAATCATAGAACCTTCCTTTGACTTCAAATACCTAGGACACTAAATATTTTGTCTGTAGTAATACTTTAAGAAAGTAAATGATCGATGCAATCTGTTTTCTATATGAATGATTTATCTGAATTATAAGTGCCCTACCGCAAACATAAGCTATATCCAAAATAGTTTTAAATTTGATAGTTCAAGGTTTTAAATGAGTAAAATTCTCATCTGTTCTCTCTAAACCACAAAGTATCAGGAAAAATCGATGTTTTCAGATTTTCCTCTACTCAAACTACCACTGGAGAAATAACAAGTATTTAACAGAACCAGTACTTTCAAAGTGTGAATAGGCAGCTTAGGATATTTTCAGCCACGTACAGATAACAGGACTCACTCACTGGCGGTGAAATGAGCGGACCTACACCCACATCCGAGTGTGCGCTCTCGTTTATTCCAGTGCTTCTTGCGTTCACACTGTGGGTTGGCTACCTGACACAGAAACCTATGAGTAATTCAATGCAAACATGCATTCTTAGCCAGCCCAGGCAAAGCAACAGAGGCGAAGTCTTAACATGCACGCACAAGACCTGTGCTGAAAAAGAAAAACGTCTTCTGCATACCGGAAAGAAAAACAGAGATGATGCGTTTTGTTAAGAATCTGGACACAGCCAGGGTGGGATGGGATGAGAGGGGCTTTCACAGCCATGGTCCTCACTGCCCGGCGCTGGCCTACAGATCAGCATGCCATGCGTCCCTCCACTAATGAGGCCCGGTACCACAGGGAGAAGCACGGGCACTGGGACAGGTCGTGCTGCCTGGCTGGGCACCACGCGGGTGTGTGATGGGTCATGAGGTGACCAGAAGGGCCGAGTTCAGAAATCAGCTCCATGAAGCGGAACAGGGTCCGTGCATTCATGGGTCTGTTGCACAGTGAAATGAGCCCTGCAGGAATTAACAGCTGCAGGAGAAAAACCCACTTCTCATTTTGATGGAGAAAGGAAATGCTCTAATATTTTACTTAAAAAACAAAAATGAGAAAAAGAAAGAGAAAGAGAAAGGAATGACAGCAGGGGTGTTACCATGGCGTTGTCAAAGTCTTCCAGAAGGGAGACGGCAGAGGCACAGAGGTCCTACAGGGGGGACAGCGAGAGACGGCAGACAGCAGAGGTGAGACACTGCACCCAGAGATGTGGGAGCCAAATACATTGGAATACTTCATTTAAAACAGTGTAAGGAGGCAGGTACAGTCTGGGCCCAGGCTCGCTGATAGACAACATTCTAACACTCAGGACAGGACAGCGGACCTGGAATTTAAGTGCTGACGGAAAAGGAGTAGGGGAGAGACCCAACACGGATCTCCACCATGAGCCACACGACCGGCGGGCTCTTCAGCACCCAGAGCCACCAGCAGCTCGCGACCTGGGGGTTGCACTCTGCAGGCAGGATGGTGGAAGAGGAGCAGACACTCTGTGCCCAGTGAGCCCGGGAGACCTGCCACAGGCCGGCCACTCCCAGCAACCTCAGCAGACCACAAGCCCGCACTCCCCCATGGGTCACACCCCAAGTCAGGGAATCCGACTTAGAAAAAGGACCGACTGCCTGGAAGAACTGCTGCCTCTCAGGTAAACGAGTCCCTTGTTTAAACATTTTGTCATTGGATTCCAAAGGACACTGTGGCTGAGGTGTTAAAAATTCTTCTGAGCTGAGTTCCAGGGACAGATGCAAAGCAAAGGGCTCTCAGAAGAAGCGTTTTGCTACTTTTACTAAGGATCACAAAGCACAGGAGGAACTTCGCGTGCAGGTAACCACGGTCCTCCCCATTTTAGGACTGGGGACATGATTCACCGCATCTGTACGTTGGCCTTCAGGCTCGATGGCCACTCCGCATTAATGGTTCATTGCCTTGCCCCTCCGCCTAATCTTCTGCCCTCCCTCATCAAAAACAAGCTACGTGCACCATCCTCTGGCTCATTACATTTGCCTAATTGCAATTTCAGCAAATGGAATCAGCAGCTTCTGCACTTTTCAAACAACAGAGAAACAGACATGAAGTGATGAGCAAAACAACCACGTCCCTGACACGCTTCCACCCAAGGAACGCGGTGGGAGGGCTCAGATGCAGCTGCCAGCACCGGAACGTTCCCTGCGGAGCAGGGACTGAAGCGGGGGTGCTCTGCCATTGAGCTGTGTCCCCAGCTGTTTTTATTTCAGACAGGGGCTCCCTGGGCTTCTGAGGCTGGTCTCAAACTTGCGATCCTCTGGCTGCAGCCTTCCGAGTCTCTGGGGTTACAGCTGAATCCATTTTTATCACTGAGATATAAGTAAATTAGCCTCTCTGAGTAACTGCATTAAAGATAATCACCAAAGCTCAGGGTCTGTTTCAACAAGACTCTTTTCCCTATCTTCAACAAATAAGAGTATCATTTGAAGCACGCTCAATTTATATGATCTGGAAATTGACATAAGGGAAAACTTGAATAATAAGCAAAGTAATAAACATGCCTAAACTCACTGTGATCAGGAAAACGCAAACCAAAATGTCCCACTGCCGTACCACTTTGCCTGCTCTGCTTGGGAAAAATACAGTCTGCCAATGTCAAAGACTGGTGAGCGTGTGCAGACAGGAGGCAGCTAGTACCGAAGGATCGCCTCCACTTCGGAAGCCAATCAGCACTTGTGCCTTCAGGCATGTAACAGTGGGTATAATTAAGATTTCATCCACATGCAGTTTCAAGACAATCCTACCATACCCTTATGTACTTCCAAATCTGCAAAGCAACCTGTGCAACGTTGAGGTCGATGGAGCAGAAGTGTGTAGTGAAAGGGTGAAACATTCCTCGGAAAGAAAGACACTGACGACTCTACTGAGGAAGCACAAGATCCTCTTTCATATCTGTACTGTTTCCTTTTTTCACAAAATGATCTACAGCAAATACGGCAGAACAGCATGATTTAGCAAAGCCAGAGGGGCAAGTACAGTAGTGGCTCCTATTTTCTATTCCTGAATTGCACTGAAGAGCGAGAGGGAGGGAGAGGGAAGGGAAGGAAGGGAGCGTTTCCCGCTGGGGTGTGGATCCGCAGGCTGAGGTCCACCTCGGGCCAGCAGGGGCTGCTCCAGTCCACTCGGCCTCCGCCTCGGAAAGGCATGCTTTCATGGAGCTGCAGAGCCACTCTGCCCAGGCTCCGAGTCAGCCGCCTCCCTTCCTTGATCACCTGGCTCCCTCGGGTGGGTGTGCAGAGGATGAGACCTGCCCACGGCTGACAACCTGATCTGCTCACCAG
Organism: Sciurus vulgaris; assembly: GCF_902686455.1. Classification (NCBI taxonomy): domain Eukaryota; kingdom Metazoa; phylum Chordata; class Mammalia; order Rodentia; family Sciuridae; genus Sciurus; species Sciurus vulgaris. Next base: position 142,233,079 of record NC_136470.1, read on the forward strand.
TTACCCCCAGCCGAGCCTGGGCCTTCTTATCCTATGTCATGAAAGTCCTTGGGATTCGCTACCTTAGACCTAAGCCCACTGCTTTCTTCCAAATTCCTCTCTGTTTAAAAGCTAGATGCATCTTTGGTCTATCATCCTTTGGATTCTTAAAATTAAACAGTCTGGCATTGATGATTACAAACAATGTCAAAATGATTTCATGTGCTGAAGGAGAAAGCGGGATAAAGCGACACCACAAATCAAGGTTATACAACTGAGTCCTTTTTCTGGGGAGGGAAGTTGAATGCTGTCAGAAGAGAAGAACCGAGTGCAAGACCGGGCGACCGGAAAGCATGCCAAGCAGCTCTCTGCACACTGAACCAGTGTCTCACTCTGAGAGCCCCAGCGACACGGCTGTAACAGGGAGACGAGGGTGTGCCTCTCTCGGCTTAGAACACAGCTAGACAGTGGGAACACGGACTCCAATAAACCAACATGACCACTAGGAAAACCAGACAACACTCCGTTTACTAGCTAGTCTGTTCTACTATTGTCAATGAGCAAGACAATTAAAGTAATCATGCAAATAAAGCATTTAACATGCCTTTATCTTCATGCTTAACATATTTAAGGAAAAAAGATTACTTTTATGGGATAAGAATTTCAAATAAGAAAACCAGGAACATAATACCCAACAGCGACAGCAGGAGCCGCCGTTGACATTTCCTGAGCGCCTACTCCGAGCTGGCCCCTGCTCTGAGAGCCGCCTCCTGCCCCTTCACAGTCCCACATCCCATAGCCGCCTGTGAGGAAGCGTGCGTGAGCGCTGGTCTACAGAGGAGGCTGAGACACGGCGGGCAGCAGGACACTCCTTCCAGGTTAGGGACAGTGAGAGGGGACGGAGGCCACGCATTTCCTGGATGGAGACTATAATTAGGAAGAATGAAAACAGGTTTCCTTGTCAAATCGTCTTTGTGCCTGTGCTCAGACAGCACAGCTGTAAAAAGACACACTCAATTATAATGATTATTAGATCAAATAATTTGACTAGACCCTAAAACAACATCTTCAGACATTCTTGAGGAAATAGAAGATGATCCATACTAGAAAATTCCAGGACTGCCTGGCACTCACATCCACTCTGTGCAGTGGAACGAGAGAGTCATTCTATAACAGTATTCTAGCTTCATCATGGACCAGCTAAAGTTGTGGGAAGAGGCTAAGAGGTCCCGTAAGGACTGAGACACATCCAGAATTCAGGAATGCATGTCTCCTCTGCTGCATCTATGTTTCTGAAATAATAGGAGCAGAAGTCCCATGGGAGCCAGCCCTTCTGGAAGCACTCAGAGGACCAGCTGAGAGGAGCGAGCGTGTGCGTAAAGGCCATGCTGCTGGGGCTCAGGCTACCGCAAGCTCTGGGCTGCTGCAAACAGCTGCTCAAATCCTGCATCTGTGCATTTAAGGAGCATCTCAGACATTTCTCCCGTGTGCTCAGTGAATAAAGGGGATAACACACAATACTGACAGGCCAAGGTTGATCTCATAAGAAGAGTAGGCAACCACTGGCCAAGAAAGCAGCCCCCACCAGGGCCCGGAAACCCCTCACACTACGAAAGTGCCTGCAGAAACTCCAAGATCAGCCGTGAAGAGTAAAATGAACGAGAATCTCAACGTGTTGCTACATCTAGGGAAAAGGACTTCTGGAGTAAGAAAACTGCCCAGCACCACACGCTCTAACAACCCATGAAATTCTGCTCTGTGCCAGATTTTAAAGAATGGCTACCAGGAGAAGTTTCTCCTGCCACTAAATGGGGTTGAGCTCGCGGCCAGGCATATCAACAGCCATGCATCATCTACTGGGGAGGAAAGGCGCTGGCATCTCCGCAGAGCCGCCTGCACGCAGCCCCGCGGGAACCCAGGGCGCATCTCCACTGCTCTTGCAGGATGAGTTTCCCACGGTGCACGAGCCCCTCTTCCTGACATCAGTGCCGTCTTCCTCGGTTACCAGCCTTGAAGAGGGGTGAGAGAGACAGGCATGCCTGTCTGTGAAGCTGGGAGACTTGAGAAAGAAGAGTGTGAGGGGAAGATGACAACCACACACCACAACAGAAAACACAAGAATGTAGAGGGCGGGGGCGTGACTGTTGTGTGACCACTGTTATGAAACCAAGCATTTAAACAGTAAATCAAGGAAAGAAAACAAATCTGACATATGGCAGAATGCACACACAAATCGGGAAGAACTGAGTGCACAGCCGTGGGCTCCCACGAGTGCCAGTCAGTCGGCCCCGGGTGGTGCGCAAGGAGAGAGTGGGGGAGCCTGAGTCTCCGAGGAGGCGGAGGGAGTGACGGCAGCAGCAGGACATGTGGTCACAGCCTGCCTTCTCCAGATGTGCAAGGATGTCTTGTGAGTAAACAGAGTTTATTCTATTAAACTCCCTGGGACATGTTTGCTTGATGGGAAAGCGCTGGTCACAGCTATAGGAAGTGGAGCTTTAAGAGGCGGCACATCCGCCTGTGAGTGGCCCGTGGCTCAACCCAGTGCGCAGAAGCCCTTACGGTGATTCGAAGCTGAATCCAGCAGGAACAGCTGAAAAGTGGGCTATAAATAAGGAAAAGAGTAGCTCGTGACGGCAGGGTGACGTGAAGAACTAAATAGGGCAGACTCTGCTTAGGCTTGATTGCTATAAAAGGGGGCTAACCCCACTCTACTGCGATGGTTTATCAACATCTAGCAAATTTTTTATTCCTCTCAATAAAGATCCGAAGCACTACCATAACTATTTTTGCTTATCCCCAGGAAGAGCTAAAGCCTGAATGATGTTTTAAATGGCTCCAAACATGTTGCTCATTTAAGCAAAACCAATGATGGTTTTAAACATTTAATCAAGTTCTCATGATTTACATAAGAAGCAACTTAGACCCATCTTGCCCAATGCCCAGGGTTTAAGCCAGTAACTAGAGGTCAGAGAGAGCCCACAAGCAATGATGCCTGTCCACATCCTCTGGTAGTTCTAGTTTCTTCTCCTTGGTCCTTCTTTTAACTCAGGTAACTACAAATCTTTTTTAAGAATGAATGACTAATCTCTGCCAGGTCTGGTGGCAGACACCTGTAATCCCAGGAGCTCGGGAGGCTGAGGCAGGAGGATCTCAAGTTCAAAGCCAGCCTCAGCAAAAGGGAGGCACTGAGCAACTCAGGGAGACCCTGTCGCTAAATAAAATACACAATAGGGCCAGGGAGGTGGCTCAGTGGCTGAGTGCCCCTGAGTTCAATTCCTAGTAACCCCCACACACAAAAAAAAGAATGAATGACTAATGTCGCCACCTCCAAGCCACCAAATCACTAAGTGGCCCAAACGTGGAAGTGCCACGAGTTATACAATGGGGAAATGCCTAGAAAATCACCCAAAAGGCAAAGGCTATTTTTAAATAAAGCACTCAAATTTCTTGCCATTTCCGGTTTAGTGATTTTTCTTAGAGCAGGGCACATCTTTAGATGGCTAGTCCATTGGAGGAACGCAAAGCTACCTGAACCATCACAGGCACTGGGGGACAGGGCAGCTGATAAAGGGTGAGACATGCTCCCTCGGGGTCAGTTCTTGCCCACGCTGCAGTTCAGAAAAGTCAGGAAACACGAAGTACACAGACACCAGAAAACAGTCACCATCTCACCTCACTCCTTTTACCTAAATATACTGTTCAGATTCGCAGATTTCCTGAGTCTACACTAAGTTTTGTGCAACTTCCACTGATGCTAAACACCATCTAATAAAAAGGGCACAAAGATAGAATTGTGAGTTAAGAACTGAATGTGCCCCACTCTGAGTGCCAGTTGTCATTGCTCACTGTCTGCTATGCAGCTACAGACCTTATTAGTGATTAAGAAAATAATAAAGTCAAGGCCAGGCACTGTTGGAGAAACCTAAGCAACATCCGGGCATCAGAGACAAGCTGGCAGAGACAGATCTAGAGATCACACCCGGCAGAAGAGCTGACAGGGAGCTGCAGCAGGAGAGCCCAACAGGAGGCCTGCGGGGAAGGCACCTTCCTCTCATCAACCAGAAACTCTCGAGGCTCCCTTTTATTCTGAGACACACTTTTAATCCACCTAACCTGTCCTGACTTCTGCTTTGATCCACGGTAATAAAATTCGAAGGAGGAACATGACTTCTATGCAGTGAAGAGGACAGACACCTGCAGGTTCACGTGTGTATGGGAATGGGACATGCACACAGGGAAGACGCACCACATGCCCGACCTCGTCCCCAGCCAGAGGAGGGAATGCAGGGCACGCCACTGGGGGCCTGGACAAACCTGCTGGAAAGGCCGGGCCTGGGCCTGCCGGAGAAGCCTCTGTTGCTGCTGCTGCTGCAGAAGCTTCATCTGGATCAACTGCTGCTGCGAGGTGACGGCGTGGAGGGAGGGTGGCTGCATCATGGCTCCTGAGCGCCGCTGCAGCATGTTGGACAGGGCTTGCTTGGTGTTGGTTGGGACGAAGGAGCCTGCAGGGTCCAACCTGGAGCCACCTATGAGGCAATCAAAGGAAGGGTGTTCTCAGGCGGCTAAGCAACAGCTCTTCCTTATCAACGTGCAAGAGATCTCACAGTCCTAGCCTCAGTCTGAGAGCAGAACGGAAGACAGGATAGTGTCCTCTGTGCCGCAAGATGTGTGAGATCTGTGAAGAGCTGCAGCACCTCCGAAAGACAGAGAGAGTGACAGCCTGGTTCCAACACCACGGTCCGACTTTGTGGAGGCTGCACTGTGGAGGACACAATGACATGCCTGAAACACGGAGGATCTGGCAGATTCCAGAACTATGGGGCTCTGACTCACGCAAGGCCCTCAGAAAAAGCTACCTGCATGAAACACATCCATAGTGCATTCTGGCCAGTGTCCTAAGCTGGGCACACAGACCTTCTCGTGATTTTAAACAAATTCGAAGCTCATGTTGTTTAAGCTCTTTACTATGGCAAAATAAGAATGTCTGTTTTATAGAACAGAGGCGTGAAAACACTTTAAAGACTTCAGGGCTGGGACTGTAGCTCAGTGGTAGAGCCCTTGCCTGGCACGTGTGACACACTATGTTCGATTCTCAGCACCATATATTTACATGTAAAAAGTAAAAAAAAGACTTTAAATGCTCTGAAACTTTAAATACCAAGAATATAAAGAAAAAAACATTTCTTTTCTGAAGGCTGAAAATCAAATAAACTGGACACCATGATACTGTTGCTTGAGAAACCAAAGGAAATCCTTAGCATGTTTGCATATAGTTTGTCAAATGCCATCATGAATTAGAAATTTTCTGGCTTTACAATGAATGCCCATCATTCCTTCCCTAAAAATACTCTACATTCTTTGATGTATATGGAATGAGGAAAGTTGTGGGTAAATAAAGATGGCACCATTTCTGAAAGGCAATTTGTGTGATGGAAACAAATATTCCAAGAGGGTTCACTGGGAACCTGTGCGGTTACAGGCTCTGTCCCGTCAGCAGTGTGACTGTGGAAGTGACTCAGCAGCGTGACGGAAGACCCTTCAAGCAGCACAGCAATGTAAACCGAGGGACACAAGGTGACCCCGCTGCGGCAGGGATGACCCTGGCACTCCACCTGCATGAATCATGACTTGGACTCATCTGTGAAAAAGGGGAAACTTGCTAAAAGCAGATGGTGATGTGTTCCTTTCTCCCTTGTGTTCCTTTGTTTTGTTTTCTGAGACAGAGCCTCGCACCCGCCCAGGTCCCCAGCCTCCATCCTGAGTGGCTGGACGGCAGGCACACACCACACGCCTGGCTGCCGGTCCACGTTCTGTTGATCTTCCTAACTCGTGTATGACTGGTGCTCCTAAAGGTGAACTTAAAACTCGGCTGGGGTCCCCATGCTTCCCACGGCTCCTCCCTTCACCTTCCACCCAACGCCATTCTGAACTGAGTGCCACTGTTCCCTGGCGTTTCCTCCCACTGTGCCCGTGCTCACCGGGCACCTGCTAGGAGGAGAGGCTGGGAATATGCTTGCGTGCCGGGTCTCTGAACACACGTGCATGGAATCCTACTGTACATACAGCTGCAACGTCACGGTGTTCTCCTCTTTATAACCCAGCAAATGCACTTAGACCCTCAGGAATCACTCTTCTTCCAACCACGTCCTTGTGTGGTGCCCAGACCTAAGGGCCCTCTCCCACCCTGACAGACTAGGGAAGGGTTGCTCCTACAAGGGAGCTAACCTCCAGGCAGACAGTACCGAGGTTCCTCTTCAACATCTAAAAAGCTCAAAATGGCTAAAAAGATGACACAGACCTTGCCATTAATAAGAGAAAATCAAAAAAGACACTGGTAGGCTGGTTTCCGCATTGATTGCCAGGCCTGGTTTGATCACTCCATGATCACAGTGGTCTGTGTTCATTCATTCACAGCCTTTTATTTCTTTTATTTTTTGAGATGGAGTCTCACCTCATTACCCAGACTGACCTTGAACTCTTGGGTCAAGGGACCCCTGCCTCCTCCCTGGGTAGCGGCTGCAGGCATACACCACTGAGCCCAGCCAACAGTCGGTTTTTAGGAGGCAATGCAGTCTTTGGGGACACGTTAGTGACTGTAACAGAGAAACCCCGGCCTTCAGGGGGCTTACCCCCTGGGGAGCGAAGATAACAGACCAATAAGAAAGCAAGACACGGGCAAGAGCTGACCTCCGAGGAGCAGGGACGGGGAGGGGCATGCAGTGCAGGCCGGCATGTGATTGGCCTTTCCAGCAGGGCAGCTGGCACTGACCAATAGCCTCCCTGAGGAAGGGGCACCTGCCCAGACCCACAGCCAGCATCCAGTGCAGAGCACACGGGCAGAGCAAGCACGGATGACCCAGGCGGAGTATGCAAGTGCCGGTACCGCACGCCTGCTGTGCCAGGCCACCTTATGGGGTCGTGTCCATCTGACATTTAAATTTACACATGTACCTGTGTGCATGACAGATTTACTTAATGCCTTAAACGATTATAGGCATTTTGGTCCTTCAAATTAAACTGATTTCTAATTAAGAGATGCTTTTATTTAAAAATCCTTCTGTTGAATCTCATTGGGCTTAACAGAAAACGATTTTACGATCAGGTGCATTCACTGTAGATGTGGTAGTTTTCCTTGTTGATTACCTCAATGTACCTGCTGAAGTAAAGTTCCAAGTTGTTCCATGATATGATTTAAAATTCACATTAAGACAAAAGACACTATGATATTGTCTAATCTTCTAAATGCCACTAAGAATTATATCTGATTAAAATGTTTGCAAATTTCACAACATAAAGCTTTAAGCAACTTTATATCTCATAGTTTAGACTTTAATTAATGGTGATTTATTTTAACACGAGAAGAAAATTATAAAATCAGCACATATACTCAAAACTAAAACAGCTTTATGTTTTGAGATGGGGTCTCACGAAGTTGTCCAGGCTGGGCTTGGACTCCTGGGCTCAACTGGTCCTCACGCCTCAGCCTCCTGAGTAGCTGGGACCCCTGCCCTGAGCCAACACACCCAGCTGGAACCTTATTTTAGAAGAAGAAAAACCCACTTGGAGTGGGGGAATTATGGAGATGTCAACTAAACACAGCTCTTGCCATTCACAAGCTTCGTGGAAGTATTGCTCTAAAAGCAACGAGGACCCGGGCTCCGTCTCTTCTTGGAGAGAGCCGCCTGGGCCCTCTGCGCACCTACCTGGAGTGAGAGCCTGGTTCTGGAGGAAGAAGCCAGGCGGCTGCGGCTGGCCCACGAGGCTGTAGCCCCACAAGGCGGACTGCGGATGCGGCATCATCTGGGAGGAAATGGGGGAGTGGTTGGGAGGCACTCGGTATATGCTGCTCTGTGGAAATTCCTTCAAAGCAAAGACAAAGCAGAGAGTTCACCTCCATACGCCACACAGCGATTAATGCAAACTCTTCCTATTTGGTATTTGAGATGTCTCCTGTCCCAGGGTACAAGCTGTTTTTATAAAAGGGAGGCTGGAAAGCAAGAATGAGCCTGTTCTCAAAACACTCATCTGAGCATCTGGCTGATGATGCGGCCAGCAGGCTCCGGCCTGAGCGTGCCCCCCAGCACCACCGAAATGAAATAAAGTCAAATAAAAAGCACTTGCCTTGCAGTGGCAGAGATGGAAATGATACCTTTTGAACGATTTTTTCAAATACTGAGAGTGGGGCTGGGGTGTAGCCCAGTGGTGGCGGGCTCGCCTAGCACGCGCAAGGCCCTGTTCTCAATCCCGAGCACCCAAGAGCAAAACCGAGCAGCGGGGGAAGCGCTGAAAGCGCACGCAGTCTCCACTGCGGGACAAGGCCCGTGGCTGAGGGAGCCCTTGCTGCTGGGTCTCTGGAGACTGTCCTCCCGAAAGCCTTCCTGATTCCTTGGGCTCTGCCGAGAATCAGGTCGGAAGGTCCCACGGTTGGGAACAGATCCTACCAGACAGTCTTGCCTGCAGCTCTGAAGACAGCACCGTGCTTCCTCACGGCCACTCTCGGGCTCCAAGGCTCCCCGCCAGTTCTCCATTTCCCCACTCCCCACCCTTCCCTAAGCGAACCCTGCAGGGTGAGGGACTGTGAAAGTATACCCAGAAGTGTCAGAAGTACACACCCCATAGAGAGGACGTGGGGGGAGGGCAGGAGCAGGGGACCTGGCCAGGCTCTCCTGGGTTGCGCTTAGGGCTCCTGAGGCCACAAAGAGCAGAAGTCCATCCCTGTGGACCTGCATGCTGGGAGGGCCCAGCAGGGGGGGCGTGAGCCTGACCACATTAAACGAACCCTCAAGGGGAAGCGATATCTACAGGAGGAGTGTTGGAGAAGGGGGCACTGAGGTCAAGCAGCCCCAGAAGACAGTGGCCATTTCTAGAACAAGCCAGCGGCTCACCTGGTCTTGACACAGGTGAACAATAACTGCCCATGAATGTCTAAATGTGAAACTGAATATCTCATACATTATGCGGCAAGAACACCCTTGGATTTTAGAGAAAAAAATCTCAAATTCCTGTCCAGTGTTTTCCAGGTGGTTTGAGTGGAAAGATACTTTGAACATTCTATCTCATGCTCTATAAAATCATGCCTCAGTTATTGTCCGACACATCTCTTTTGTTTGAAAGAAAACACTGTTGTTGGTAAGGAGTACCAACAGGGGAGTGAGAGGTGAAGTATTTTAAATCAGCTTCACTTCACCTCCTATGAAATATGAAACAGGAGGGTAGGTACCACAGGTGGAGAAACCCGGCAGAGCGGCCACACCAGGTGGCTCTTAGGGAACTTTCCCTGCTGGAGACATCAACCACCCAGAGTACAATAAATATTTTAAAATTGCCTAGTCATAAAAATAGTTAGAGGATGGGGTTTTATAGGGTCAAAATATCAAGATTTCAACCCCGAGGAAGCCATGAGGCACCGCCCGGAGCCCGACAGTACTCAGCAGAAGGCTGAACTCCAACAGCCCTGCCCAACGGAGGGGGCGAAGCACAGCTTCAGCTCCGCCACCCTGGCCCCGTCCCAGCGTTCGGACCTGCGGTCAGCGCTGACCAGGCCTGGGGTGTGGCCCCGCACACTCACATCCACCCGGGAGCTGGACTTCGCCTTGCGCTTCCTGCCCTTGCTCTTCTTCTCTTCCTCGGTCGCGGCTTTCCCCTGGTCCGAGAGCTCGGCCGACTTCCTCTCGGGCTCCTGAGACACCGGCGAGGCAGGCTCCTCCTCCTCCTCCTCGGGGGGCAGGGGCAGCGGCTCCAGGTAGTAGCTCCGGGGCTTGGGCGTGGGGTGCGTGTGGTACAGGAGCAGGTGGTGCTGCTCCTCGTACTTGGTCACTTTCCGGTCCACGCGGACGGTCCCAAACCAGGCCCAGGACAGAGGAGCAGGGTTCTTCTGGCCCTCCAACAGGTCCCACGGGGACACCTTCTGCTTGGTGGAGACCTGGAGGCCCTATGGTAAAACAGCGCTCTGTGACGCCGCCCTCGGCGCTCCTGTGACTTACAGGCCAGGCTTGCTTGGACAGCGGCCCAGAGAGCACCAGGCAGCCGGCATCAGAGACCCAGGACTCAGCAGGCAGGGTGCCCAGCCTGGCACCCCAGAGCGGTGGCCAGGGCTCAGGCCCCGTGCTCACCTCCACGGTTCTCTGTCCCACATGCACTCTGTTCAGGCAAAACAAACTAGCCTGGTATACTTTACCATAAAACGGCATCTTGCATTGAATTTGTTTTAGCAAAACAAATAATAAAGTTCTAAAATATACTGAAAAGTTCATCTTTCTTACTGGATTATGGCCAGTTCTAAATCTCCACAAGCTGTCCAAACCTGTAGGACTTGATTCAATATGGAGACCTTTCATGCACTTAGTAAACCAGTCCCTGGATAAAGTAGTATCATGTCTGAATGGAATATGGTAGCATGTTCAAACAGTCTTTCAATTCCAGCTCATCTCTGATGACCCTAGAAGAGGAATGCTATTCTGATTCGGAAAACCAAACTGTCTTTCTTCTAACATTGGCTGGTGATGTTTCTTAGTACTTTCCCTCATATACCAATTTGAACACGTTTTCTCTCAAAATGGCCCCCAAATAACCATCTAGTCATGCCACAGGATGTGGGCTTATCTACACTTGCTCTTCCGTGGGTGACTTTGCCCAAAACCAAGGCTAATTACCACCTGTAAGATAGCATCAGTCTTGAGGAGACCCCTGGGCAGGAATGCCCCACGTCCAAGGGCACTCCAGCCGTCTCTCCACCAGGGAGCCCACGCTCAGCTGGCTTGTGATCCAGACTTTTCTGTGACCATGCTGGTGCTGGGTGCCCAGGTGACCCTGAGTTAGGGCAGCACCGCCTGTCCCTAAAAGACACATTCCTCCAGGTCTCCCCACAACCCCTCTGCCTGCCTGCCCCATGCTCTTCCCTGCCCCCTTCCAAACCACCCAGGAGTCCACTACTCCAAGGAGTCTGCTCCAACCTCCTCCCCCGATCTGAGCTGGCAGTCCCTCCTCAGACCCCCTAGTACACTCTCAGCACCACAACCCACAAACCTCACTGGTAATTGTCTACCTACTTCCTCCTGAGGGGACAGCTCTGTCTTTTATCTCTGTGACTGTGGAATATCTGTGGTTGCTCACTGTTCACTGAGAGAGTAACTGACAGCTCTTCTTACATGCAGAGAACCTGCTTTAATCTTGTATATAAAGCAAGTGCTTCGTTAATATTGTTTGGTAAGAATACGAAATGCCATTTAAAATAATTCTACTCAAAAGATTTTACATAGTGCATGAAGATGTTTATCAATAAAAATTGTCTTTTCTAAGTCCACTCTTCTTGCACTCTGCAGTAAAATAAAAAGTGCTCTTTGCTGGCTTTTGACAGTAAGTTTTTACTTAGTTTTCACTTGGTAGATTTCAGATATTTCCTTAAACCAAGGTAAACACTGTAAATTAAGATCAAAGATTTGACCTGTTTATGTTATGATGTCAATGACCACTGTATTTAGATGGCAAGAATATGCCTTAAAAAAAAAAATCAAGGAAATGCAAAACTGAGGCGGCTTATACACCGTCTGGTAAGATAAGAAGCTGTACTGGTTCCTGTGAAGAGCTGCGCCCATGCACAGGAAAGATCATTTACTCTTGCCTGCTTTTTATCTATGGAGTCGAATCCTGCGATCTTGTTCCCCTTGGTGTCGATCAGGGAGCCCATAGGCTCACAGGTGATGACGTCACACGTCTGCTTCGGCAGAGGCAGCAGCTGCCGGACTTTGTCAATGCTCTCTGATCGCTTGTCTCCCAGCTCTTTCTGAAAGGGGAAAAAAAAAAAGAAAGGAAGAAAGGAAAAAGGAGGTGAGAAAGAGAAGTGGGCCGGAGATTCAGAGAGGGCGGTGAAGGCACAAGTCGGGGAGAAGGAAGCTCCCCGGGGACCTTCCCACTTTGGAGTCAGCGTGTTCTTTAACCCTGGACGTGGTCTGTGGAAGAGCGCCAAGTCAGGCTGGCCTGTTTCGTTTCTTCTATTTAAGCACAAATAGAACACACACGGGCAGGGTTGTTACACAAGGAGCATCACAGTGCTGAAGCGACAGAATCAGGGTGCCATCTGCAGCCGGAGGACAGGAGCCCCGAGCCCAGTTCTCGCTGTCCAGGGCCAGACGGCAAGGTAACCACTGCTTTCTTCCTTATCGGCTATTTTAAGATCAGCGGATACACTTTCTTTGTCGTACGATTTACTTAGAGTTCGTCTCGAAGACTGTGTTAGTGGTTAGTCAGATGCCTTGGATTCACAGCATCAACACAGAGGCTTGTTTTTCAACTACACGCCCACGTCTGAGCTTGGACATATCCTAGATCCAATGCTGGCAGTTTGGTCATACATCTGATAATGCATTTCTAATGTCTCTTAAAAATTTAAACACTGTTACTGTTTAATTTTTTAATGAAATTCTTCAGGATGCTTGTAACTTTTGGGTATTGGTAAGCTGAAGTAAAATAAACAGCAAATACATTAAATTAATCTGAATGCAATGAATATTTAAATTAATGAGTAGTAAAAAGAAAACAACATGCACTCATGCACTTGGTAATAAATCCATAACAACTTATAACTAGGCTGACCACAGACTTACTTTCAGCTTCTTGACTAGATTCATGTATGCGCGCTTGTTCTCCTCGGATCCCCCTGGAGACGCACTTGACAGGTCAGAAGCTAAGGTCCCATTGATCAAAACTCCCAGCATGTCAAGAACGGTCGTGAATAACTCACTAAGAGGGGAAGGAAAACAACTGCTTTCACCCTAAATCAAAACTAAAACACACTTAATGAACTGGGCATTTCTACTGTTGGCTCACAATTTTTAATGACACCTGACTCTATAGGAAGTAACAGCATTTGTCATCAGTCTGTCAAAGCTCACGCCAGGCAGCATGCAACAGAATGCACATGGAAGGCAGCAACGTACTTGTTGGTGTGCATGTCGACCGTTCCCGAGGTGATGGTCTGCAGCAGCAGGAGGGCCCACTCTGTGGTCCACTGGGTGCTCCGCTGCACCGTGTCGAACATCCCTCCCACCTGGCACGCAAAACACAGCACAGGAGAAAGCCACCAGCCCTCACTTCACGCAGCCAAAAAAGGGAGGTGCTCTACCGTACGATTATAGATCCCTCCAGCCTCTCTCTTACTTAGCCACACATCTATCACTATTATTTGGCTCTTTCAACATAGGTTGGTCATTGAAATATTAAAAGGGTAATACCTAAGTGTGGCACCGATACAGTGAGCTTTCTGTTCTTCCTAATCTTTCATGATATTAAATTTAATGATGCAATTGTAGTTGGATTAAACCTAAATACAGTCAAACCCTTGAATCCAATCATCTGCAACTGGGTGCTCTTCTCTTCCCACTGAGCCTAAGCCTGAGATCAGAACCGCTTGGAATAGACCATATGCGGATATGAGGATGAGCAGGGGCTTGTCCCACAGACCTGCCAGGTCCCACGTGAGAAGACCTCGTTAAAAATAACCACCAAAACCTCAGGCCAGACACTGCAGGGCAAAAATAAATGCAAAGGAACACACAGCATGGGGGACATCTCCGTTTCCATGCAGCCCCCTGTGAGATGGCCTTCCTAAGCAGCTCCGTGGGAGGCCTCCCAGGACTTGGGGTTGGAGGCCTTTCAGGCTTTAAGGAAATGTCTTGAAGGCTATAGCTCATCTAGAGCTACCCGCAGCAGCAACACAAACTGACCCAGTGGGAGAGGCACCGGGCGGGCGGGTGGGTGGGGATGGAGGAGAGGAATGGCCGCCTGGAGGTCACCCCAGGCAGGAAGGGGAGCAAGGAGAAGAGAGGCTCGAGGGAGGGGCGTGGCCGGAGGCAGATGGCAGGAGGCCTCACCTGTCCTGCAGGCCATGCTCGCTGGAGCTACCATCACACTCGTACACGGGCAAAGGAGGGGACCAGACGCGCCCCTTACCAAGTTCAGGCGCAGCTGCAACGCTTCATGCATCATCTGCCGAGCCTTGATGTCATCTTGGTACCTTTCTTCCCTCCAGTTACTTAAAATCTAAGATCGAAAAAAGAAAAAGGAAAAAAACCTTTTTCTCCATTAAAACTGAATCTTTCTCACATTTAAAGTAAAACTAAACTTTTTCCTGACAGCCAAAAACAACTTCTGCTTTAACAAGGAAAGCTGCATAAAATTCCAGCTCTGCCCCTCATCCTCCAGGCAGACAGAAACCTGGCTATTTCTTTGTTTGTTTGCCTTTCAAAGTGGGGAAGTAGATCTTATCTAACTGTATATACTAGGTCTTGGAAAAAGCATTAGAAGGCCATCAAGTTAAACCTTATCACATTAAAAAAAAAAAAAAAAAAAAGATTCCACTGACTTTGTGAAGATAGACGCTGAAGAGGGAGAATTACATTTTACGGTGGTAACAAGTGAGATTCCTAGGGCTGTGCTGTGAATCCTAACAAGTGTATGACATTGATCTCATTGTGAGGAGGCTTGCTATCTTAAGGGACACTGAGTCCTTGTACTCTTCTGAAAAGTGTGGCATCGTGGACACCAACCATGAGCAGCATTTCAATTTAGAAAGGGAGCTGCTTCTTCATTTCCTCGCTGACTCAGGCCAGCGCTGAGGACGGGAAAGCTTCCTGAGGAAAGGCCGGCCGCAAGTGGCCACACCCGGCCCAGATGACCAGCAGACTGGCTAGCTAACTCAGCACAGCAGCAAATGCTGCAGCTAAGGGAACACTTCACAGAGCCGCAGGGAGCCACGGTGGAGCAACCTCCCAGCAGGTGACCTGACGGCACACTTCGTGCCAGGGGAGAGTGCTCCAAACCCCAGGGAGGCTGGGCCCCCAGGCCGAAGGTAGGGCACAGGGCAGCGAGGGACAAGGGTCCTTGTGCAGCTCAAGCACAGCAGCAGCATGAATAAAACAAGTGTGCCAAGTGGCCAAAGCAGGGCAGGGTATAGGGACAAAGGTGAGCGTGGTCTAAGGAGGCGACATCTGAACCAACATCTGGATGCAGGGAGGAGCAGGCCAGGCCGGCACCGAGAGGGAGTCCTCCCAGCTGAAGGGAAGAAAAGGTGCACTTGCTCGGGGAGCTGGAGTAACAGAGACACGTCGGTGGGCCGTGTGGACCGAGCAAGGCCGTCACCGGGAGGAAGCAAGATGGAAGAGAGATCCCCAGGTGGTAGGGGCTAGTTAGCCCAGCCTGAATTTTTATTCAAGGTATTAAAAGGAACATGGGAGCATCTTAGACATGGAGTGTAAGTGCTTTGCATTTTAAAAGCATCCTGTCCAGCAGGGGAGAGGTGGCCAGAGACCCAGGGAAGACCGTGTGCTTCTCCCTGTCCATGCGCTGCAACTGGAGAAGAGACATGGGTCCCTCAGGCAGCTGCCACAGGACACTGGGACAGGCCATCTCACACACCTTCTGCTCACTCGGTGCGATGCCACGCACTGCAGCTTCCAACCGGGCTCTCGGGTCCTGCGCAGTACAGAGATCGCAGGGCCCCAAACGGCTCAGAGGAACCATGCCGGGAAAGCCCACCCGCAGGGCTCGCGAAGGGACAAGCACACCTTCCCACGTGTGAGTGACTTCTCGTGCACTTGGCTGGCATCAACCCAGCCCTCGCAGGCCAGTAAGATAGTTCCTGAGCCTGCAGAGCTCAGGTGGGGACCCTGCCTGGGTGGGCAGCTCAGCTGGAGGAGCGGCAGCCACCGTGCCTCCAGGCTGCAGGTAACATCCTAGGTTTAGCTCTTCACTCCATGCCCGTTTACACTATGCTGTTTAAAATGCGCTGTTAACCTGGAGACCAGGATGACAGGCAGGAGGCAGAGCCCCTCTGGGCCTTGGATCCAAGTCTGTGGGCCCTCAAGTACCTTCAGTGCTTGAAAGGAAACAAAGGGACGCTGTTGGAGAGCTGCTGGTCTGCCTGACATCAGGCTGTCCCTTACCTGGTTAACTTGATTCTGGAGGGACGTTAGCAGACCTTCACGTTGCTCATCCTGTCCCTTGAGACAGGTAAGGACCAGCGAGAGGAAAGGTTGTTGGCTCAGAAGAGACATGCTGCGGGGGAAGGAGAGCAGGTCCCTCAGAAGCTCGGAAGGCCCGCCTGCCTGCGCAGCTCCACCCACGCTGGCCCTTTCCTCCCTGGGTCTGCTCTGCTGTATTTCCTATTAGGTGAAGAGCCTGCCTGGAAGGTTCAGTCACACCTCTGCTGATGAGATTACAGGCACTAATGCTTCTAAATGAGCTGACAGGCTCTAATGCCTGGATCCACGCTGCGGGGAGGGTGCTGGGTTTGTGTTTTACACCAAACCGCAGAATGTCAAAACATACATCAGCATTAAAATAAGTTCATTCACGGAATAGAAAGAAGAGTTGAGAAATTCCTTACACAACATGTTTATTTAAACTCTAGGAAACAGTTTTCTATGTGTGTTATGAATATTTTGGAGTTTTATCTTGAGGTTTTTGAGACCAAACAGCAGGGTGGTGGTAAAGTGAGGATCAGCTGTGAGGATTCCCAAAATGGGGTTCTTGCTAGTGACCGAGGTGCCTGATATCACCACAGCTGGATAGGGGCGTCAAGGTGTCTGGCAAGAATTCTATTTTAAATTGGCATTTCAACAAAGTATCTGCAATTAGAGAACAATTGATGAATCAGTGCCACATTGGAAAGAAAATTTTCTTAAAATGATACCTAGGACAAAATATTTAGCTTCGTCTCACAGGGGCAGAACAGCACGCTTTCAGCCCTGTAATACCACCTGCCTGCCCTGTGGGAGGGAAGTCAGGCAGTATAGACATGACCACCACCAGCAAATGCACTTTGCAAATCAGAACTGTGTCTTCTGGTAGGTGGAAGAACTTGGCAAACCAAACACATGCAGAGTTGGGTAACAATGATTCATTTAAAAACGTAATCATCGGAAACGTTTTCTTGGGCATAAAATAGATCTAGAAAAAATTGGTTTTGTGGTTTATAAGTTTCAATGTCTAATCGAGCACAAGAGCCCTAAATGTTAGAAATACTAGAGAGTACTCCAAGGTTCAGCATGGCAATAATTATAAGTAATTTTGGGTATTTTAAACATGGGTATTCTAATTAATTAAAGAAAGTTAGAAATAATTAAAAATAAAATCCAGAAAGCAGGTGGCTCTACAGATCTGACTCGCTGATCAGAAGTGGGACTTGGAGTCAATGTTCTCAGCTCAGGAGGGACCTGGATGCATAGACGGAATTGAGAACTAGTGCACCAAGTCTCTACCGGAACAGTCTAGGAACAGGGACTTTCCTAAGAGAAGATTTCCCATTCTGTTTGCAAACTATGTTCGGGCGGGCGTTGGGTCTAAGGGCCACTCTGGTTACAACAGCTGGACTTCCTTGGCTGCCTGTCAAACACACGGAGGGCACACCTTGAGCCTACCTTTTCTGCTTCTGTCTGTCACGCTCCTTTTTCGAAGAAGAACCCAAGTGCTGCCCCTTCTCCAGCTCTTCCCCAGCAGCCTTCAGCACCCGCCCCTGCACAGAGGTGGGCAGTCTGGCGATGAGGGGGGCCACCAGCCACACGCCCCTGCGTTCAGAGGAACTAAAATCAGAAACAGGCGTTACACCTGAGCAAGCCTGGGTCTCTGTTCTCGCAGTACCACAGAAACCCCAGAGCACCAGAAGCAGACTACCTGAAATCCCTTTTACCTTTGCACCACCTTCCTGCTCACACGTGCCGGTCGGACTTACCCAGGGAGCAGAAAGGTGCCTGCTCGGGAGGGACCGTAAACCCAGCTCTCCTCCAGCATTTTTCTGATTCTGGCTCTCTGATTCATAATGACCCTTTGGTCCAACGAACAACACTTTCATCATGGTCGCGACATGAAATGTCACTATGCTCAATCACATGAATCACGATCGTTTTAAGATTCACCAGTAACATTTTCTATCAAAATGATGAGATACAAATCTTCCTGTCACGATTAAAGGATTATTTTGGGATTTCACATGCCTGCCAGTTCTAAATCAGAACCCAAATTACCGTGCAAAGCTGTCAGCTACTAAACATGGCCCAAGTGTTTCCCGGGTACTGAACACCCAGAACACAGCAGCCCAGGGAAGGGAAGACAGGCATCCGACGTGCATTCACCAGTGCTTGCAAGGGGTCTGGGCCTACCCAACCAGATACAGAAAATGCCAAGAACTCCCCCACCCCAGCTCTGCCCTCTGACCTATTAAATAACAGGAACTGTCACTCAGAAGTCATTATTCTCTTCGCATTTTCTGCTCCTTAATGAAAAAAGTTACTGAGCTGTGCAAATGTGATTTACCATTACGTGTGTCAAGTTAAGACAGCTCGATGGAACTGCAGAAAATACCTGAGGAACGTCTTGATTCCGTTCTGCCTCGCGCTTCCGGTGTCACCGCCCCCGAGGCCGTTCGGGTTGAACAGGCCCATGCCCGAGTGCGAGGAGTTGTTGTTCAAGTCGGCAGACTGCTGGAACACCTCTATGGTCGCCTTGGCAATGTTGTCCAGCAGGTTGTTCATTTCAGCCACTGAACCGGAGCCCTAGGGTGGCCAGGAGGGCAGCGCACACGGCCTGGTTAGCCCAGGCGGCCGCCGGGCTCGGTTCTTCCCACCCAGGTCCCGACAGACACTCACAGGGTCCTTCAGGCACTGTTTGATCATTAACTGAAGTTCCAGCCAGGACTGTCTCAACGTCCACTGCTCCAGATTCTGGGGAGAACGGAAGATTCAAAGTGCAGACCCCAATTAACCAGCAATCAGTCCTGGTGGGATTCACCCTCTCAAGAAAAAGCAGGATGATCAAACATGATAAAAGAACTTAAATGGGTAAAAGGCTTCCGATCCTGTTACGTATACTCAAAGGGACAAACAGCAGCATCAGTATAACCTGCCTGACTCAGCTAGGAGCCAGCGATGAACAAAACTAGCATTTCAACTCTCAAAATCCGGTTATCTAACCAATCCCATTCCAAAATGATTTCACTAATTCTTGAATAACACATTTAAGACTGTCCCTCCATGAAGATCATCTCTCATGTAAATATAGTACAGACTTGAAACACCAGTGTTTATCTGATGAGTATATACGATTTGCAGCATCTATTTCTACCCAACACTAAACTGTGCCCATTCTACAGGAAAGAAAACTGGGCAAATGAAAATCGGAGCAAATTGACCTTAAGGATCAGAAGTGACAAGGAAGGAGACAGCTACTCTTGGTCAACGCAGCAGGGCGGAGGTACCTGCAGGATACGCTTGATGTGCTGCCTCTGTAGGTTGTCGCCCTCCGCGCACTCCTTGAGGCCGTGGGGGTAGCAGATGAGCTGCAGCAACTTCTGGGCTTGCATGTTTGAAAGCACGGGGTCCAATATCAGCTCTTTGTCTGTACATAATCTTTCAGGCTCTTTCAAGCAATGTTCTCCTACCCACTCCTGAAAGGAAGAAGGCTGTCAGGCCGACAGGAACGACTTTCCATGTTTATGTAACAGACACTTAGGTCACAGAGCAAAAGGGCACGTGAGACTGGGAAGAGTCTTCCCATAAAAAATCACATGTGAACATGTAGCTGGAAGAAATGTCAAACACAAAATTTCTAGCATTATAACTTCTTAAAAATACAAAGTGGAAACTAAATGAAGAAACAAACTTGAAACAAATGTGCAAAAAAAAGAAAAAGAAAATACTGGCATGTGTTTTCAACTGGTAAATAGAGCTTTCCTCTAGGTTACTGTTTTTTAATAAGTTTTTCAAGCTTTTGATATAGTGATAATGATTCTATGTTATAGATGTTCTTCATATATACAAAATACATTCTACTGGATAGATAGCATAAAATATTTAGAAATTTTTCTCCTTATACTATTATGAATATGTTACCATTATAAATAAACAATTGTGCACATCTATTTACCATACAGTTATTTATTATAATTTCAGAAATGCACAATTGCTGAGTGGATGAGTCTACCAAGACTTAAGGAGGCTCTGTGCACATGGCTAACTGCCCCCTGGAGAGTCTCTACCCATTTAAATTCTTAGATTTTCTTCACCATTTTTTCAAAGGCAAATTCTTGCACTGAATGGGTTTTAAAACCATCAGTGTTCAGAGCTTGATCTGACCCACATCTGCTTCAGATGAAGCCTCTTTCCTAATCACCATGCCGGTGGCATGATGCGAGCGGTCCATTAAATCAGTCGCTTGTGGCATTTATGCAATCGCACACCCTGGCTCCACATCGGACCAGGGAAATCGAGCTCAGGGGCAGGTGCCCAGATGTCCTCACTTTTTCCCTAGGAATCGAATTGTTCATTCATTCATTCTTCACTCTGCACTATCGGGCTGGGACCTCTGGGGCCTGCTGTCAAAAGTCCACAGCCCGCCAGCCACCACCTCCTCCTGCACGCACCCACCCATTGGCTTTAGTCAGCTCCAGGTATCAAAAAAAATTGCAGATGCGTCCAGGGACACCAGTGGGCACACAGAGCTGGGAACCAAGGCACAGGGACTGTCAGCACCTACGCACGGCTTAGCTGACTTCTGTCATGGTGACCACAGCCCTACAAAGTACAGAACACGGTCCTGAGGACTTCGCCTCTGTGATAAAACAGAGTACCTAAGGACTGGAGGGGCACACCTGGGAACACTGAGGCTGGTGAGCAGGCAGGAGGGGTAAGGACATGGTTCCCAGGACACTTCCGTGGAGTGCGACCTTGGGCAGCATGTTGTTCTGTGACAGGGCTGCGGGGCGGAGACTCCACACTGAATGCAAACACAAACGAACCCAGCTCGATTTCAAATTAAGAATGTACTCATACTAAGAGAGAAAGTCCAAGTGGATTTTTTTTGTCTTTTTTTAATTTTTAAAATCCGTCCTAATTAGTTATACATGACAGTAGAATGCATTTTGACATCATACATAAATGGAGTGTAACTTCTCATCTTTCTGGTGTGCCCGATGTAGAACTACACCAGTAAGGTAATCACATATGCACACAGGGTCATAATGTCTGACTCACTCCACTGTCCTTCCCACCCCCAGAGCCCCTCCCCCTTCACTCCCCTCTGCCTAATCCAAAGTATATCTATTCTTCCCTAGCACACCCTATTGGGGATTAGCATCCACATATCAGTGAAAACTGTCAGTCTTTGGTCCTTTGGGACTGGATTATTTGACTTAGAATGATATTCTCCAGCTCCATCCATTTACTGGCAAATGCCATTACTTCATTCTTCTTTATGGTTTACTAATATTCCATTGTGCATATGCGCCACATTTTCTTTATCTGTTCATCTGTTGAAGGGCATCTAGGTTGGATCCATATTTTAGCTATTGTGAATTGAGCTGCTATAAATATTGATGTGGCTGTGTCACTGTAGTGTGCTGATTTTAAGTCCTTTGGAGTGGGATAGCTGGGTCAGATGGTGGTTTCATTCCAAGTTTTCTGAGGAATCTCCATATTGCTTTCAATAGTGGTTGCACCAATCGGCAGTCCCACCAGCATGCATGAGTGTACCTTCCCCCACATCCTCACCAACATTGATTATTACTTGTATTCTTGATAATTGCCATTCTGACTGGAGTGAGATAAAAATCTTAGTTTTGATTTGCATTCCTCTAATTGCTAGAGATGATGAACATTTTTTCATATATTTGTTGGCCAATCGTATTTCTTCTGTGAAGTGTCAGTTCAGTCACTCTGCCCATTTGTTGATTGGGTTATTTGATTACTTATTTTTCCTTTTTGGTGTTTTTTGTGTTCTTTATATATCCTGGAGATTAGTGCTGAGGTATGTGTGGTAATGATTTTCTCTGTAGGCTTTCGCCTCATGTTATTTATTGTTTCCTTTGCTGAGAAGAAGCTTTTTAGTTTGAATTCATCCCATTTATTGATTTTTGATTTTACATCTTGCACTTCGGGAGTCTTGTTAAGGAAGCCAGATCCTAAGCTGACATGGTGAAGGTTTGGGCTACTTTTTCTTGTATTCGGTGCAGTGTCTCTGTTATAGTGCCTAAGTCTTTGATGCACTTTGAGTTGGGTTTTGTGCAGGATGAGAGGCAGGGGTTGAATTTCATTCTGCTGCACATGGGTTTCCAGTTTTCCCAGCACTGTTTGTTGAAGAGGCTCTCTTTTCTCCAGTGAATGTTTTGGCGCCTTCGTCTAGTATGAGATCACTGTATTTACTGCAAACAGTAAAAAGGAACTGCAAACAAACTTTCAACTCCTCTGGGCAGGGCTGTTTTGCCCAGTGGCAGATGCTAACAATTCTGAAACTACTTCAGGAGCACTCTGTAACTAAGCAATAGATGACCGATGTCATGAGGAGCCAAGTTTCTTACTAGGGAAGGGCTGATAAAAACATGCACTGGGGCAAAGGGAGGCTGGGCTCTGCAGGCTGCAGTGGCACGGGAGGCATCCGGGAACGCAGCTGCACGTGTGTCCGTTCACATCCCTGGGTGTGCTTTCTCCCAGCTCTGTCCACTGCGAGGGCCCAGCAGCAGGGTTCTCACAGCCATGAGTATGCAGGGGCCCAGACCTTGCTTTATAAGCACCACTCTCCTTGGGGGAATGAGTGATCTGGTCTCGAGGCAGGTCAGGTACAAGAAGGAGCAAAAATAAGAAAATACTTATAAACAAACAAACCAAAATGACAAACACCAGGACAAGGGAACCCCACTGAATCTCCCCAGAACCACGTGAGCATTCAGATTCCCAGGGACGGGACCTCATGACCCAGTGGATCATAAGTAGGTAGGCGGGGAGGGGGGAGGGTCTTCCTCAAGCAGGATGCAGACTGACGTTGGAGGAGAGAGCAGGCGCGGCGCATGGCGGGGGAGACCAGTTTGGACAAGGACCAGGATGGATGCTACGGGGGACACGGGAGGGGATGAGGAATGGAAGGTCTGCACGTCTCCAGCGACTCCCCAGAGGCTGCCAGGCAGAGGGGGCGTCGCAGATCCCACAGTGGAGACAACCTGACCGAGGCCAACACACCGGGAGGCCAGACGCTGGCACCTTCAGAGCTGGCCACCTGGAGGCCAGACACCTCTTCCACAGTCCTGAGCAGGGCGCATGGCCTGCAGCTGATCCACAGGAAAACCCAGACGGCTCAACACTGCCGTCACTGGGACCAGCCAGGAACGTGCCCAGCAGGTGACAGAATGTCACCACACCAAGACTAAATTTGCTGAAATGTTAGTGACCACATTTTGGTCATGGTAGAAAATGAAGACTGGAGCATTCAAAGGTGAAGAAGAATGAATACACCACCTCCTCTCACGGGTCTAAAAGACACACGCTTCTGTGCATCACTGTCCACGTTCCCGCACACACAGGTTAACGAGCCACATGGCCAACGTAAACAGTGACTCTGTCTAAGGGATAGAAAGGAGCTCTTCAATCCTGCAACTTCTCAGCAAATCTGAGATCATTTCAAAATAAAGTTAGCAGGGAAAAAACCCCACCTGTGTACAATAACGAACACCTTTCTCCAAAAGAAATGATATATTCTGAGTGAAACCGCAAGTTAGATTGCAAGAATACCTGCTGGCAGATGGTCCTCAGCACGTAGCGAGCGTATTCTCTCAGGTTGGCAGTTTCTATGGAGATGCTCTTCGCGCAGGGCTTGGAACTGTGAGAGGCGGTCCAGACGTCCTCTGCTGTCCCTTCCCGCCGCAAACTCCTCATGGTGAAGTCGTCGTTCTTTAAAGAGCTGACGCTGCTATTGCCAATTTTGGCATCTCCTAAATAAGAGTCACAAAAGCGAAATCGTGAAAGTTCAAAATGCCACCAATAAACGAGAAGCAAATGAGGCTCGTGCTGGGGGTCTGAAATATGTGAACGGCATTATTACCGCATAGCTGGTTAGTCAGCAACAGAGAGGGCGAATCAAGGAAACAGCCTCAGACGCGAAAAAAAAGTAAGCCCAAGACTCGTTCCTTCTTTTGTTTAAAGAATGAGATATACTTCCAGCAGACGCAGACCACCACGGAGCGTTGGTTCACCGACACTGCAAGCATGGACGTACTCAAACTCACTTCTCTCCCAGACAAGGAAGACACGGTTGCTCACCCTTCTAGAGGCCCCTTTCCATTTCTCCTCTTACAATGACTTGTTTTCTATCCAAAGGGCAAGAGCAAAGGTTGCCTGAGCCCACCTTCCTGCCAACTTCTGGACAAGGGAGAGGTTTCCCTGGAGTGGAAGAGGCCAAGCCCACTGAGGCTGCCCTGGAGGGCAGGTGCGCTCCATGACCCACGTCTCCGCCTTCCTCTGATAGCCACGCGAGGCCGCGTCCCTGGCAGTCCCCGGCAGGCTCAGTGGATGCCCCAGGAAACTGCGTCCTCCTCACAAAGTCCTGGGAGCAGAGGCCACACAGAACACGGCCAGGGGCTGGAAGCCTCCCGCCCTGGGAGAGGAATCCTGCCCTGCTGTAAGTGCTGGGAGCGACATGGTGGGCAGGAGGGAGGCCCAGCAGCAGCAGGGCCCTCAACTCCTGCCAGCTTCCCACCCACGGGTCCTCAGCCATGCTTCCTAGAGCCTAGAGATGAGTTTGGGTTGGCCCTTCACCACCTGAAACAAGTCAGTGGGCCAGGTCAGTGCAAAGAGCCTGTGAGGACCCACCGGCCATCCAAGGAGATCTCTGACTACTGGGACACATCTGAAACATCAAAAGGCTTAATGGATATTTACTCACAGACTCTTACAAGGAGGAGAGGAAGAAATAATGCACTTTGCTCACCAATACATCACCATACATTTCTCATTATAACGAGATACAGATCGTACTGTTCATCCACAGGACTTTATTTAATTCAGCGGAGATTTCAGAAACTGAAGGTCTTGAAAGACCAAATTCTAAAAGCAGCAAAATCGAGTGTGTCCTCCACCCTTAGGTACTAAGCACACTATAGCTACGCCTGGAACTAGGAACCACAGCGGTTCGACAGTCCCACCTCCCACCTCCACACACAAGCTGGGGGATGAGCCAGAGGACACTTGGTAGGGACACTAAAACCAAAGCCAAACGCCTCTGCAGGCCCAGGCGAGGGTCTGCACAGCACTGTCAGTGGTGGGACGAAGTGGGTGACTTGGGAGGTGCTGGAATCTTCTGCAGCTGACTGGTAACAGAGCACAGAGGCACAGTGGCCACGGCTCTGCTGGCATTCGCGGGGCTCACACTGACCTCTCAGCCCGGGAGGATTGCCCTATTATCTGAATACTCAAAGAGGTAGGCAGATTTTACTTGGGATCAGACCAGTCCTACAAATTCAAGAGCCTGTGTCCAGATGGCAGCCATCTTGGTTCTGCCATCAAAACATCTGCCACTTACAGATTCATGCTTCTCAACTTAGTTCACTGAAAACTTAGTTCTCGGGCTGGGGAGATGGTGCAGTTGGTAAAGTGCTTGCCTCTCAAGCACAAGGCCCTGGGTTCAATC
Organism: Sciurus vulgaris; assembly: GCF_902686455.1. NCBI lineage: Eukaryota > Metazoa > Chordata > Mammalia > Rodentia > Sciuridae > Sciurus > Sciurus vulgaris. The sequence continues at coordinate 142,258,498 of NC_136470.1, forward strand.
CCGAGCACCACAGAAAACGCAGTTCTTGCTAGTCTCTCTAGTGAGCCTCAGAAATCCCAGAGTACAAGACCCCTGTGACAGCTGATACCAGTTCATCACTAATACAAACGTCCTTGTGCTTGTCACCTCAGGAAGTCAGGAGAAAACGTGAACTGGTTCAGGGTCACCAAGGGAAGCAGAAGCACCAGGACAAAGGCCCGGGTTTCCCAAGCCTGGCAGAAGCCACAAGTCAACCCAGTCCCTCCTTGGGTGGTACTTCTGCCAATGATTGACGGCAAGGCAACCCTGTGGGTCCCAGAATCTGTTGCACGTCAGAATGAGACATTGAACAACTACACAGAATAAATGTATTTGTATTTAAATTCCCCCAAGGTCACTGTAGGGAGGGACAGAAATGCTAAGAGCCCCATTGCCCATGGACTTAGGGAAAGTCAAGTCACTTTTTCCAGGAGAAGAGACAAAACAAGTCAGGTTTTTAACATTAGTTAGATTTTGACCAGAACACAAATGATCTTGCTCCATTCCTGGTGATCAGCCAGGACTGCACAGGGCCAGGATGGTCTTACCGAGCATCATGATTGCTTTTAAGACAGCAAAGACTGCTCCCACTTCGATGCTGTTGTGAGCAGCAGCGAGGAGGTGTCTGTCGCAAGACGACCTTATTCCAGGGAAAGGTTTGCCTGTGAAAACAACAGCAAGCCCTTAGCAGCCTCACCGCTGTCATTAATGATCTGCAGTCACTTGCAGGCAGCAGGGCCTTCCAGCGCTGGACTGGGCGCTTAGTTGCCATTGGCCTGCTTTAATTGATGCTCCTGGGTCTGCTAAGACACACTGCCAGTATTCTTGCTTAACCTTTTCTTCTTAATTATTAAAACAATGTTTTGGCTCCTCAGAGAGATGCAGAAAAAAGATTAGCAGGATTCCCACACAGACGTATCCACATCTGTATGAAGGGATTTAAGGAAGGGCCTTTACTAACATGCTGGGACTCAACGCTCCCCGTAGGAAGAGCCAGCGAGCCGCCATCCCCTCAAGCTGACACACACAGCGCGCCGCAGGCCACGCTGCCCACCAGCACGACGTGGCCTGAGCAGAGGAATTTCATTGTCTGTAAACTTGGCTTTGATTTCTCAGTACTTCCTGGTGTCACATAGACGGAAGGTGCTCCAGCCCTCCTGGTGGGGCCCCCTCACCCTTCCTCACCCCCAGGTCAGGCCCACGGAAACCAGGGTGGAAATGACAACGTGGACTGCCCACTTGGCCTTCAAAACCAGAGCACCAGCCCCTATGGGTGGTGACGCGCCTGCTCCGCAGCCAGCTCACCAGCGGCTTGAGGCAAGAAGCAGGCCTGCGGCGCGCGGAACAGGTGAAGCAGGAGTCGGCAGGTCATCCTCGCCCCGGGCTCTGCGTCCGCATCTCCACAAGCTGGGAACAGGAGCAGAACGCAGACCTCAGGTTTCTACGCAGCCAGGTCTCCTGCTAGAACCTACACGGAGCCCCCAGAGCAAGAAAGGCGAGGCGCGGCCAGCCCTCCCGAGAGCCTTAATGCTCCCGAAGGCAGGTAAGGCCGGGCCTCCCGAGAGCCCCCAGTGCTCCCGAAGGCAGGTACCGGGAGAGCATCTGCCTGTTCCACAGGGACCTCTCCAGCCAGCCACACCACTCCCAGCGAAGGCACAGCTAACCTCTTGGGCCCGCCCCGGGCTCTAAGAGCCAGACCTACCCTCCCGGGCTGCTCCCCAGGCCGCCTTACCTGCCGCTAGGAGAGAGGGAAGAGCCACGTGCTGCACGACGTCTTCCAGGGAGAAACACTGTCGTGCTATCAGAATAGCAATGAAAGTAGCTAATGAATCATGGAATGAAAGGTCACTCACCTTCAAGAAAAACATTGACAGGTTTTAATGCCTGACACCCTGCTCAGCAACACCAAGATCAATATCTAAGAGAATGTAGGCGATGCCCACAAGAGCCCAGGCCCCACGCGACCCACGGGACACCGCCGCCCGGGGCCTGCTTCTGTGAGACAGAGCACGACCCCGCCCACACCCCAGTGCACAAAGTCACTCGCTATGGCTGATGCTCCTCAACTGGAGGACAAGGCAAAAAACACAATCGGGACACCACTAAAAGGTGTGTGCAACTAATACTGCTCAGCAGAATGTACCCCAATAGGTGAGGTAGGGGTAAGCCCAAGGAAGCGAGGGGAAAAAGGGGGTCCCCGCGAAAAAACAAGGCTTGCTCAAGTTTTGGTCTTCATGTGAAACTAAAAAGGATGCTCAGTGTGACTGAATGAGTCATAAAAACTCAAAAGTGCCAACTAACTCCAAAGAACAAAAGAAAGAGGAGGAATTGTCATAGTGCGATCTCTAACTTCACAGATTTCACAAGACAGCTGCAGAAAGTAACGGGAAAAGTGGTTGATCGCAGCCTTCAGTGACTGGCACCATGCGCCAGGCACCACAGCCAGTAGTCTACCAAACTCACCTCCTCTGATAGCACAGCGCCCTGAGGTTCACACTATCATAAAACCCATTATCACAGAGGAGAGATCGAAGCAGAGTACAGAAGCACCAAAAATCAAAAAAAAAAAAGACCAAGAGACTGAGTAAGGCACTACAGTCGAGATAAAAACGTGTTTTTCCGCTGGGAAAGCAGGCCACCACTAATGAGTCAGTCACATGCATCCGAGTTTAAGGCCACACTGGGGGTGTGGAGACAGGTCTGCCCACCCTGTCAGTCAGCAGAACTAAGGAGTAAGCCCCAGCCAGAGGCACGTCAGATGCACGGAGCTCTTCACATAACGCACGCTAAGGAGTGACACGGCCTCTCCAAGAGGAAATTACAGGCAGGAAGGAACAGAATTGAGACAGAGTTCTAAGGAATTCACGCATGGATGTAACCTGCCCACTGAGATGACCAGTGACAAACGGGGTGGGGGATCTCTTCATCATGTTCAGCCTGGATGTCCGAGCAAGACCAGTGTCCTCTGAATCTATACCTGGGCATTTCTGGGCAATATAACAAAACCTACACTCTAAGACAGAGACACATATATTGGATCTTCACAACGAAAAGTGCTTCAGTTATGTCCCATGCTGTGTGATAAAAATGAAGAGCAAACAGCTCTGCAGTGCCCATCCATATGTCAGCTACATGGAAATTTCAGAAAACTTCTGGCACCTCTGCTATAGATTAAGTCATCTATTTTATTTCTAACTTTTTATGTATTAAATATTCTTGGCAACTACACTATTGTTTATTACTTTTGAACAGAGAAAGAAAAAACCTATTTATTTATTTTATTTATTTTATAATTGAGTCAAGTGCATAATAGTTTTTACCCACTAGCTAAATTCTTAATTACACAATTTTAAACAAACAAGAAAACTTACATCCACAGTGCAAAGTACATCATTAAACCCCCACACGTGATTGGAAGAACAACACAGAGCCTTCAGAACCCCCAGCCACTCTGAGCTAAGGACAGTGCAGCAGGCAGTCAGCTCCGAGGAGAAATTGGCTATGTCGTTAATCCTGAGAAGGAAAGAGCAGACAGTGAGCCTGGACGGCAGGCCGGCGGGCCCGTGGCGCACCTGTGAACACCTTTCTCTACCGACAAGCAAGCCTGTCATTCTCTTAGAAGGATGAAACCAACCCACCTGTCAATTAACCTAGAATCTGAGCAGAGGCAATAGCTTCAAGTGTTTTTGAATAATTGACGCTGTTAAGCAACAAGAAATAAGCAGCAGGTGTGTGAATTAGGATTTTTTTTTAGTTCTATGCACAGACCTGGGCTATGAATCCACCTTCTTGTTGTGTACTGTGAGCACACAGTAGTGGGATTCCTCACGGGCCCGCTGCACACCCTCCACATGACTCAGCCACTTCACTGCCTGTACCTCGACTCCCCTCTCCTCCCTTCCCCAGCCCTACCCGCAATGCTACTGGTCTCCCTTCTGTTTTCATGAAATCACTTTTTTCCTTTTTATAAGACAAAATAAAGATACTATGTGATATAAGTAGGTCCAAATATAGTTTTTTTCAAAATACAGGTATTTTTATTTGTATGTTTTTGAAAATGGATCATTTAGCTTAGTAGACCATATCTAAAACATCCTATGCCCAAGCAAGAAGCCATAAGCAGGTGTTTCTCAGGTTAAGAGAATTTGGGGACAGAGCAAAGTCAAATACAGAAAAAAGAAAATGGCTTGGGGGAGAAATGACAGGCAGGTGTGAGCCCAGGCAAGTACTGAAAACCTTATTTCAGAGAAGCATCAAGTCAACCAAGTCCTCGGTTGGTAATGCACTCCGGGGTACCCATCTCACCTCCCAGCATCCTGGTGGCCCATGCAGACGTTCATGAGCGTGTTGCAGACAAAGCTGTAGCGATTGGCTGCATTGTCGCTGAGGACCTTGCCCAGCATTGAGTAGTTGATGCTTCGGGCTGCAGGATTCTCGATAAAATCCATCATGAAGTCTGGGTCCCATCGCAGGTTGGAATTTGCAGGCATCACGTTATTATATATGGTCTGCTTTACTTTAGAACAGGCACTACTGAGGTTACAAGAAGAAAAGTTAAAAAGGAAAAACAAAAACCAGGATACTAGGAAACTCATTTCACTTACGACAGCTGGTAACTCATCTTATTTAGCTTCTACATTTTATAAGCTCTAAAAATCACAGAATTTTCTAAGATTTCCAACAACTCACTCTTAAGAATAGCTTCTAGATGTTATTACTTAAGAATAAAAATGGGTTCAACTGCACATCAGAAAAATATGGTGTTGTCCTGATGGCAAATCCCAAAGAACTCTTCAAGGCGCCCTCTGTTCAGCTGAGTTCACATGCTGAGGGACAGGGCACGGCTGAGAAAGGAAGGCTCCCGCCTTCAGGGAGCTGGCAATATGCAGGGGGTACGGGGAGGGGCAAATTCTACAAGAGCAAAGCACCTGTTAGGTCATCCCTGAGCTTGTCATGCTGTGTCGCTCACCAGCAGAGATCTGTTGACGGCCTGGTTTATCCTGTGGAACTTTCAGGTTTGAGTGAGCTACATCTGAGCAGAGACAGGAGAGCCACCAGGCAGGGAGAATGACCTCCTCCAGGGCTGAGGCCCATCCAGCTTCAAAGCTCAGAGTCTATGTAATCTCAGCCACTCTGCCCATCACTACAGACAGCAAACCCCTGAGCACATTCAGATTCTCTATTCAAGAGCTCCTCAGTGCTGTTAAGATTGTTGGGGCAGGAAACAGACTCATGGCTACAATGACATGCAGCTTTTCTATGCACCTACATAAGCCAGGAATGAGGGCCTCAAATGAAAAAAGGCACGTGGACTCTTCATCCTAAAGTGTCGTCACTGCCAACAGCGGTCAAGAAACAGACCACTCAGCTCAGAGTCCACTAAAACACAGCTGCAGTTCCCCTCAGAGCCACTTTGGGATCCTGTCTAAAACGCCAATTCCTAGGTCTCTGAGTGCGTAGGTGCGCTGAGCCCACGTGCTTAACAAGTGCTCCCAAAGGCCGCTTATGTCAAGGACGCTTGGGGACACAGGTCTAACGGAGAGGACTAAAAGGACAAACTAAACGGTAGTAATTGCTATCGTCTCCATTTTGTCCTCTTTCTTTCTTCTGTAAAAACTCATCAGCCATCATGGAGGGATATAAGTTTGCAAAACAGGACTGTGGTGTTTGGACAGCAAGTCATCGTGTCAGGGCTGTGGGGCACCCTTCTCCCGTCTCCACCTCGCTGCCCTCTGCACCTGCTTCGCTCTCACTTTCGTGTTCCCACTAAAAACGCCACTCAGGCCTGGCACTCCTGGCTCCCTCCCAACCACATCCCTCATCTCTGCTCCCAGTGCCCTTGAGTCTTAGTAAAAGGGACTTCTGCACACTTGAAAGTTTTACCTCCTTGTCATTCAACTCTTCCCTCATCTCTACCGCTTTCTCTGTGTCTGTCCTTGGAAACCCTGCGCTCTGCTCTGCTTCCTGAGCTCCACCCTTCCCCTCTGGGAGGCAGAGTTCCCCAAGGGGACTGCATCGTTCCTCTGACTCTGTGGCTTCTGGTGATGTCTCCTCAGCCTGTATTTTTAGGTTTCCTGTCATTTAGTACAGGCTTTCCAGGTGAGTCTTTGTGCTGTAAGAAAATGCGGGCGGCCAGCCAGACCACCCTAGTCCTCACACTCGGCTGCCTACACAGAGGGAACCAAGCCAACGGCTGAGACGTTTCCTTGGGCAGCTGCAAGGAGCAGAAAGACGTGTGGGGTGAAGGCAGCAACGCACCCTGAGGCCACGACGCCTCTTCAGACCTCGGCCTGCTCGCATTACTTACAACCAGGGACCATGCTGGGTGCCTAGGGAAAGCCACTTCCACCTCTTGGGCTGCTGTGAGGGCCCGGGGTCCCAGTGCAGGGTCTGGCAGATGTCATTGGGGTTATAATTTGCCGTTCCCCAAAATGTTCCTCTCACAGGGCTTCATGGATGGGGTCACAGACAAAACGACCCAGTTGTTGATCAGTATGCAAATGGAAACCTCTGCTTGTTTGTCCATTTTTTCCTAATGCCAAACTACAAACAGATCCCTGACTCTGTAGCGGCGTGTGCCAGTAGCCCCAGCCCGACAGAGCCCCACACGGGAGGGTCACTTGGGCCCAGAGTTCAGGATCAGCCTGGGCAACACAGTGACAACCCATCTCAAAACAAAGAAAGGAGAAACAAGAGCCCAAGAAAGCTGCCTTGCCCCTGCAGCCTGTGGACGCTCTGGAAAGCGTGCCCGTTACCAGCAGGGTCCTCGGTACGCCGCGTGGCACGGCTGATCCCCCAAGTCCCTACGCTCCGGTGACAGGGTTTGAACCAACTCATTCTGCCTGCTCACACGGCACTGAGGCAGCCGCGGTCAAATAAGCTTTGGGGCCCCTCTGGGGAAGCTCACCACACACGAGGGCTGTCGCGAGGGCCACCCATGAAAGAGAGCGCTCAGGGAAAGTACAGCCTGAACCTGAAAACGCCCCGCGGAGCGGCCTGTGGAGCGGGCTCCCGAGACTCCCCACACGACGTCCGCACGTGCGTGGCCTTCCCTTCAGTAACAGTGCCTACAGATGAGCCACTGCAGCCTGAAGTGCCGCCTCGGGGTGCTCCGGAGCCCCCGGGCTGAGGGGTGGGGCGGGAGCAGGCAGACTCTGCTCCCGGGGGTCTCCTCGCAGGAGCCAGACCACGAGCCAATACGTGATGCCCTTGGAGAGTCAGGTAGCCAGTCTTGAGGACATCTAAGGTTCTGCAGGTGACCGAGGGCAGTCAGGGAGGCACGGAGAGGAGGTGGCGGTGAGCGTGGATGTGGGAAAGCACCACGGGCCGGGTAAGGGCAGGAGGGGAGGCCCTGGGGGCACGAGTTCGCAGGCCTGGGGAGGACGGGGCGGTCAGATGGGAGCATGCAGGGGAAGAGAGGAGCGGAGGAGAAGGGGCGCGCCACGTCTAAAAGCAAGGTGAGGTCTGAGTGTCACTGAGACGCGAGGCCAGGCTGGGAACCGTGAGTCACGCGTGTGTTAGAAGGCGATGCTAGTGGACCTGGTGAGATGCCGCCGCGGTCAAGGGGGCAAGCAGGAGCACCAGCTGGGAGGACCCCGCACTGGGCCTACCAGAGACGAGCACGGGGGCAGGGCCAGGGATGTCGAGAAGTGGTGGACCCAGGAACAGCGGATCAGGGCTCACAGCTCGTGAACAAACTGGACCCGCGGCACAGGAGGCCAGGACAGCCCACTGACCACCCTTCCCGACTCGTTCCGGGTCCCAAGTTTGTTTTTACCAGTTATTAGATTCTCCTACAATTAATTCTCTACAGTGACTTTCTAACACCTGAGCCAACGGAGCCACCTGAGCAAGGGCTGAGATCCAGGGGACAACAGGGAAGCGGGGATGCTCCTTGAAACAAGAGGTCGAGGAAGCAAGTTGAGAACAAGCAAGAAACAGCTGTGAAGAGGGATGTGACAGCCGGGAAATCAGAACGTCTTCTCCAGTTCATCTCAAAACTGCCAACAGAGCTAGACTCACGGTACTACTGTGAAATGGGGGATTATGGCTACAGGGAAAGGCGATTCACCGGGAATTCTGGATAAGGGCCTGAGAAGATAAAAACATCTTTTATACAAATAAGATATTCTAGACTCGTTAAAATAAAGTGTTTCTTAAGCAGTGGGATTTATTGACAGGAAAAACATTCATGAACCAATAATTGTAGCATTTATGAAGACTGACTTTGCAATATTTGTTATAATTAACTTGTATACCAGGAAACATGAGATGGTAATTACTAAGTTGAGCCTAAATCAAATATAATGCAAAATACAAAGTAGGCTATCTTGCATTTGATACATGTTGATTTAATGCTATTCAGTGAAAATACTGGTCATTTTCTTTTTTTATAAAAACCTCATTCACAAATGAAAACATGACTACTAAACAGTAGATTTTTTTAAGAGAGGGGGAAAAAAAGGAAAAACCGCTTGGAAAAATTATGGAGGGGTCAATGGGGCTGCAGAACCTTCCATGCCTGAGCAGGAAACAGAAACAGTTTGTAACTTCATGATGTGCAAAGGGTACTAAATCCACCCAGTAACACAAAAAGTCAGATCAAAAAAATGGGGATCGCAAAGCCAAGAGGAATATAAATTCAGAAAAACATCAAGCACTGCTTCACTGAACCTCCTACAGATGGATTCAAATTGAACTTCAAATTTAAAATGTAGATACATTGAATACTTATTTCAATATGGCTTACTGAAAATGAACTACACCTGCAAACATTATAAAGAATATAAAATTTTAAATAAACATTTTTTTGATTGTTGAAGACACAAAATTAGTCACAGTTGGACAGTTTATGGCCCAAAGTCATTTCAATCTGGGGTGGGGGGAGGGAAAACCTAGACTGACTTAATAACACAGTTTAATGATCTACCTTTCGTTGCCACTATGTATATTCATATTTAGTTTAGGCAAATCTTGAGCATATTATTAAAATCAGCACCTGATAAGAATACTCAACTTAAATCATGAAGAAGGCTGATAATACTGACACACACAGCTGGGATCCCTCTACTCCTGGACCTTCCTCTACCCACCTGAAGAGGTCTCCAAACTTGCTCCTGAGGTGGCTGCAGGACACGTAGAGGTCGTAGAGGTAGGCGAGGATGCACCTCTCCGGGGAGGAGCACTCCGAGGGGTTCACCACGTGCTTTACCACACCACACAACCTGGGGGCAAGACCAGGAGGGATGAGGCCCGCACCCCAGGGCGGCAGGATGGCAGAGGCTTCTGCAACAAGGTGCCCGCGAGTTGCTCGAGGACACAGCTGAAGGGCTGATGTTGGGATCTGAGGGCACCCTGACACACTAGATAGGGTCAGGTTTCTAAAGGCCAACGGAAATGTCACTGACAACAAGAAACCAAAGCAACGAGAGCCGGTGCCCGAGGTGACACGGGCGGGAAGGCGGAGTGCGGGACCTGCCAATTCCATGCAGTCACAAAGCAGACTGCGCCTTTCTAAAGAAGCAGCTCTCCAAGCAGGGACCCTGGGAAATCCATTTTCGTGAGCTGGATCTGGCGTCACTTGATGAAGTCATGGTTTGGAGGCAAACTAGCAAATGTACCTCGGCTTATCTAAGAAGATAAAACCTCTGTTTTAGTGACATCCTCTCTGGCAACTTGGGGTCATAAGCACCACCTGGTCAGATCCGAGCCCTGTCCACATCTTTCCCACGCCCAGGAGCACTCGCGGGAGCAGACACTCGGGCCCAGCTGTGGGAGTCGGGTACCTCTGCCGAGCCTTCTGCTGTGGGGCTCCGCGGGACACTGCACAGAGGGTCACAGGTGACCAAACCAGTGCTCTGAACCGCCACCCTCACCGTACAAAGGGGCTCCGAGGCACAGAAGGGTGAAGGGCCCCCAGCAAGGCAGCGGCTAGTGCACAGCGGATGCAGGAGAGCTTGGCCCCCAGGCTCGGCCACTCCACCACTGAGGGGACGCAGGAGAGTCTGCAAGCTCAGGCGTCAGAGGGGGTCCCAGGGACTCGGTGGAGAAGTGCCCAAAGCCCCCCAAACCCTGCCCAGGAACAGCGACAGGCGGGGCACCCTGCAGCTGATGACAGCTGACAGGAAAATGCCACACAGTCACCCTTAAGAGGAGTGACTGCAGCTGTCGACTGCACAAGCAAAGGAACTCCTGGCTCCCATGAGGCCAAGAGTCGCCCTGTGACTGGAGGCATCCACACCGAGAACCGGCCGGACGTCCGTGCGCAGCAGTGTTCCCACACTTCTCTGACAAGTACGAAAGCCTGACCCAATGCTGGGAAAAGGTATTTACCCTTACTCTGCATGACCAAGGAAGAAGAGCAAAGGTCAAACGTGGTTCCGTGAATATTCAACAGTTCCTGGATTTAAAATGTCAAGACCAGGGATACTAAAATCCATTTCAACTAACAATGTAAAAAACAATCAGGGGCTGGGGAGATGGCTCAGCTGGAGTGCTTGCCTTGCAAGCACAAGGCCCTGGGTTTGATTCCCAGCACCACACAAAAAAAAAAAATCAAAACACTTGTCACGAGGCTGAGACGTAGCTGAGTAGAACAACTCTTGCCCAGCACATTCAAGGCCCTGGGTTCAATTCCCAGCACTGCAAGCAAAACAAACCAGCACTGTCACAGCAAACTGAAAGATCTCGTGACCAACACGTGGATTTCCAGGTATGATTCAGCTTGAATAGTGTGTACCAACTCCCAGTGAGGAAGGCTTTCGTTATAAGTTGTGAGATTCACTCACTATGTTGTATTGGACACACTGCTACACTACCAAACACTTCATTTAAACACCTGAGTCTCAGTCCAACGATATTAAAATCCAAACCTCAGGCTGGGGTTGTGACTCAGTGGTAGAGCACTTGCCTGGCACACATGAGGCCCTGGGTTCAGTTCTCAGCAACACACAAAAATAAAATAATGGTATTGTGTCTGCCTACAACTAATGTGTGTGTGTATGTGTGTGTGTGTATGTGTGTGTGTGTGTGTGTGTGTGTGTGTGTGTAATAAAAAATTCGAACCTTACAGCACAATGGAAGGTTATTAAATTCTTACATATTTCTTTAATTCTAAGATAGATATGTTCTTTCATACTAAAGTGTCTGAGATGTTTCAGATCTCACTTTCTAATCTAGGTGTACCATTAACATATAGAAAAGGTAGCATTTTATTTGACCCAGAAAAGCTGCTGTTCGACCTATGCCACCTGACAAACAACACACATCAGTCACATGTGCTAGATTGCAAAAGAGTTAATACTAAACCAAGGACCTTCATGATTCTTTAGAGCACAGGAGAAAGATGGATGAAAGAAAAATGGGTTGCGGTCTTTGTATAAAATCCCAGCAGTAAAATGGGAGTGGACAGAAAGGACCATGCACAGGTTTTGAGCTCACTGCCTGACCTTGGTCCCCGCAGCCTTGTCTCTGAGGGGGAGAGCAGGTTTAACTCAGACCCACCTCGTAAATCCTATCTCATAACACACACACCAATGCAACAAAACACACTAAGAACAGAGGAAGTCGTTTGTTCTCAATTAGTTCTTGTCAAAAGATGCTACTCATCAAAATGATTGAAACTGAAGAACCACACTTCCCTGGCAACGCATGCAAAACTTATTGGGTGTTGGATTCTTCAAAAAACCAAAATTACAGGGGCAGAGAAGCTATAGGCATTCGCTCTTTGTAATGAGCCAGGATGCCGAGCAGCAGGAAGGATTTGGAAAGCTATCAATGACCAGAACTGAATCTTAGAAACCAGGACACGAACGGGGAGGCAGAAGGGAGAGGAGGAAGGAATTGTGCTTGATTGAAAAGAAATCCTATCTCCTTCTCAGATAACGCTTTTGTGGCAAGAGTATTCCGTCAGCTCTGTTTTAACTGAAAGAGAACTAGGTGCTATTGTTCACTTACTATTACCACAATATTTCATCACTAATCACACACTTTAGGACCTGAAAAACAACGGCTTTCTATATACCAACCCTTCAAACACCTGGGCTGTCTGGTCGGGATTCAGGATCAAACAGCTGTGATACCGCCGGAGCACAGCCACGATGCACACACACAGCCCAGTGGTGTAGCTTCCCGCCAGGCTGGAGGACTTGAGCAGCAGCTCGGCTTCCACGACACTCAGTTCATTCAGTAGCTGCAGGAAAGAGGATGAAGACAAATGCAGGTGCCACAACACAGAGGAGAACCCTTCCCCCCGCCACGGGCACACTGTCCTACACGTCACTGCCCCAGAAAATGCGTCGTAGGGATTAAACATTTTTTTACGTTAAGCCTGTATCAACTTATAGGAGGACTTTCTGTTCTTCTGCCTGGACATGAGGGTGTGTATGATCAGGAAGTCCCAGTGCTGAGGCAGCCACTGGAACCCTGGGCAGCCCAGAGCTTGGAACAGATCAGGAAAGCCAACACACTACAGGCCAAGGAAGCTGAGCTTAGAACCCACTCCCTGATAGCACTGGGAATGGGGAAATGAAGGAAGTCAGACGTGCATGAGGAGCACAGAGGAACAAATCCAGTTTTAAGGACTTTTTCCCTTTCAATGTTAAGATATACCCCATTGTAGACAGAAAACACGCTTTCATCGTTGTCTAAGTAAAAAAAGAAAAGACAATACCGAAAACCCTCAAAGCACTAGCATTTTTAAATGACATGCACTTAAGTACCAGTTATAGTTATGTAACTAAAAACAACGAACCAAACTGTGATTAAAATGCTTGGTTGAAGACTATTATCTCAGAATGTCTCGATTATTAAAAATGCACTGGGTCCTGTGTTAACGTAGAACAGCTGGTTCAGTTTAAATGGACAGAGGGGCCCTACAGAGGCCAGGAAGAGTGGACTCGGGGAGGTATGGGGACAGATGGTCAATGGGCACTGAGTCACAGCCAGAAGCAAGAGGTTCTGGTGCTGTAGATGATGGTGTTGCATCACATTCCAAAGAGCGATGAGAAGGATTTTGAACATTTCCACCATAAAGAAATGATAAACATTCAATGAGCCAGGTCATGGTGAACCTGATATAAACATGACACAAGGTATACATGCACAGAAATATTACACAGTACCCCATTTATTTATATATTATATATTTACTCATATATTATAAATATATATATTCATTTATATATTATATATATATATAATCTCTATAAAACTTTATATATAATTTTTATGGTTTTATATGTGAATTTAAAAATGAATTTTGGCTAGGCATGGTGACACAGACCTGTCATCTCAGCCCTCAGGAGCTTGAGGCAGAAGGGTCAATTAAGATCAGCAGGAGTTTGAGACCAGCCTGGACATCACAGTGAGACCCTGTCCCCAAAATTTTTTTTTAATTTAAAAACGATATATTTTTAAAACATGAATTCCACACTGCCTGGTAGGTTTGCTCTCCCACAAGTTCGGGAGACGTGGTCGGACACCTGGATTGCGAAGTCAATAAGCCCATTGATGTTCAGGGCCGGCTCCATGAGGTCGAAGATGAGCTGAATGTGGTGAGCCAGAGGCAGGTGGTAGGACGTCCCCGAGGCAAAGCTCGTGATTTGTTCCAGCACGTTGCTGGAGATCTGTGCAAAGAGAAGAGAAGGCGACCACATGACCAGCATTCCAGATGGTCTTTGGCTTCATAGATCATCCTACTTTTCTAAGACAGACCCTGGAATTTATGCCATTCTACTAGAAAAAAATTAAAACATATTTCCACCAGATACAAGTCAAACAGCTTTCGATGTGTCAAAAGGACAATCAAAGGATTGATAACGTCAGCACTGCAGTAGGCATTATGTCACGTATCACTGATGTCCTAGGGTAAAAGTGGTCACATGATAAAAACAAGCTCTTGGGCTGGGCTGGGCTCAGTGGTGGGAGGCTGCCTAGCACATGTGATGCACTGGGTTTGGTCCTCAGCACCACATAAAAACAAGTAAATAAAACAAAGGTATTGTGTCCACCTACAAGTAAAAATACTTTTTGAAAATTTTAAAAGTTCAAAAAACAAGTTCTGGAGCTGGGGTTGTGGCTCAGTGGTAGAGCACTTGCCTGGCATGTGTGAGGCACTAGGTTCGATTCTCAGCACCACGTTTAAATAAATAAATAAATAAATAAATAAAATAAAGGTCCGTTGACAATTGAAAGTATGTTTAAAAAAAAACAAGTTCTTATGAGGAAGGCAGCCTGACATTTAAAACTGAACAGTTTGATGTTCCCACATGTTTATACAATGCATGTATAAAATTCAAGAAGGCTGAAAATGCATACTGCACAAAAGAGATTTTTGAGGAAACAGTGACATTGGAATGCATAATAAAGTGGTCTCAGATGGGTACCTGAGATGTCACTTGATGCTGATCGAAATAGGAAAGAAGTTGGAGTTTGGTGAAGACAGTCTCCAGAGTTGGAAAGGCTTCTTGTTTGTTCTTTCTGGCTTTTTGTCCTTCATCCCCAACTAAATAAAGATAAAATACATAGGTTATTTTCCACTTACTCAAACTCTTGACTTCTAAGTAGATACTTTCTATTGAAGTTTTTTTTGGGTTTTGTTTTTTTTTTTTTTTTCCATTATCTAACATCACTGATCCCTGGCTAAAGAGCTCACATCTCAGTCTGTGTACATAGTGCTTAAAAAATGAAGTTGATGTATTAATTCAGTCCTTCCCTAGGACCAAAACCAATAATAAAAACAACAGACTTGAGGACATAGATTCAGCTAAGAAATCCAAAGGCACCTGTTTGCTTCTTTAAAAGAGGTAACAAATTAGCCGTGGTTCTTAATATTTATTTTAATAGTATTTGTATGACTAACAATATAGTCATAATTATGTATTTTCCTTATCCACTTCATGTTAACTTGATTTCATAACATATATTATTGATCTCTTGATGCTTAATTTTCACTGGAAAAATCTTTACGTCCTGATATTATTGGTCATTTAAACCAATAAGTCTAATAAAATTCACAATGTTTTCGTGCAAATGCAGAAGGAAGTTTCTGCAAATTCAAATGGAAATGCTACTTAAAGGAGATTAGAAATTCCCTGGGCACGACCTGGCTGGTGGAACAACACTATTAATGGGTTGGAACCCTGAAGTCTGGTTTTGCAGGTGGGGTGGGGTGGGGGTGGACAGCTTGGGGTGGAACCCAAGGTGATGTACCACTGAGCTACATCCCCCGCCTTTTTACATTTTTATTTTGAGACACGGTCTCACCAAGTTGCCAAG
This sequence comes from Sciurus vulgaris, assembly GCF_902686455.1. NCBI lineage: Eukaryota > Metazoa > Chordata > Mammalia > Rodentia > Sciuridae > Sciurus > Sciurus vulgaris. Next base: position 142,273,792 of record NC_136470.1, read on the forward strand.
GCTGGCCTCCAACTTGCAATGTTCCTGCCTCAGCCTGTGGAGTTGGAAGTTGCTGGGATCATAGGCATTCACACCACTCCCAGCATCAATATCTTATTTTATGTTTTCCCTGAACTCACATAAATGCTAACCCAAGCTCGTTGCTCCCTACCACTCCTCATTTTTCCAGGAAAAAAAAAAAAAAAGAGGGAGGGTAAATTTTCACGAGCTCCTGGTGCTCACACTGTTACATGTAGGGACTTACACGCAGATTACTGGCCAGGGGGCGGTTTGCTGCATCCCAGACCAAAACCTTCCTGGTTGAGGAGCTTTATCTAAAATGAGGGAAAGACAAGGAGGACAGAGGGAGAGGCTGCTACCGGTGGTGCTGCTATTACTGACAGTGACTTTCTCTGAGGCCAGAGCCAGAAGTGCCTACTTCAGGGACTGCTACAAAGATAGCGCAGACTACAGTCTGGCTCAAAAAACCGAAGGAAGGAAGCCCAGTCCGCACGAACGGCCACCCCGCTTCCTTCCCTTCGCACCTCCTTCAGCCATCCAAGCCAGACCCTCCACAGGACCTGGGAAGACCCTCTGCAAGTCACTGAGACCAAGCAGCAGGACAGTCGCTTAAGGGAGATTGTCCCCATCCCTTTCACACCAAAAGGAGTCTCAAGTATTGTTTGCTAGCCAGTTACAGGGCTTCTAAATTCAACCTGCTCCTGCAATTCATTTCCCCTTTTCTCTAAGATAGAAAACAGCCCAGCAACAGAAATAGTCTTCTTAGACAGGGCACTTTCCTCTGCAAGCTCAGGAACGAGAGTTTCATTTCCACAGCCCCTGGCTACTCCCCCTCAGTGCTGGTGCACCAGCCACGGAAGGGGCAGGGAAGGCACGTCAAGAGACCCAGGGGCACAAAGCCCTGCTGCCAGGCTTCTGCATGGACCAAAGGAAGAGGCTGAATTCTCATGCTTTATTTTCTCTAGGAAAGATCTAGCACAGACGAGCTCTAGGGATTCTGCCTGATAAAACCTTAAGACTGGAGCCCCTGTGGAGAGTTCCACAGAAGAGTGGCTGGGGCTGAAAATCAGAGTGGGTCTGAGAGGTGGCCTAGGCCACAGGCAGGAAGAGGGCTGCTTGCAAATGCAGACCCTCTTTTCCTTCGTGTTACCAAAGTATTAGAGAAAGACACCGGAGAGGAAAGATATACCATGACATCATATTTTAAATCATATGACTACAGAGTGACATAAACCTTCAAAGGGTAACTAGGCAGATGTGAAAGGGGTAATTACAAAACTCCAATTGTGCAAGGTGTTGACATCATATAAAGACATGGCTTCACTATGAAAACGCCTAAAAAACATGGAGGGAGTTCCAAGGGACGAGGCTGTTGCCTTTAAAGGCCCAATTATCTTTTCTACCCGAGGCCGTTGCCTTTAAAGGCCCAATTATCTTTTCTACCTGACATTATCTGGTGACATCGAAGCTGCCATACCCATTGCAGTTCCTCTTCTGGGTCAGGTAAGAAGAGACCGGCAATTACACTGGATGGTTTCCACCACCGTATGCACGTAAGTGTCTGCAGCAAAGCAAACTGCGAGCCAGCGCAGAGACGGAGAAGACCAGGGAGTGGGCACTGCTCAGGGAGTGGGCGCTGCTCGAGGCCAGGGCAGCCAGGTCTCCCTTCAGCACCACCCTGGAAGCTCTGCTCCAGGTGCAGAAGAGCACAGGACTGAGCTCACTGCGTCTACCTTTAGACTGGCATGTCAACACAGGACCGCTGCTGAGGCCTCTGGCTCCAAACACTTAAATGTGCTTATTCACCTCTGCACGGGACAGTCACTGGTGGGAGGAAACGCCCTGGTGACATGGCCCCGGGCGCTCCGATAAGGGCCGCCGGCAGCGTGAGGCCCCTTACCGCCTGTCTCCGCGGTGCCCTTCTTGTTCAGGATCTTCAGGATGTCCCTGGTGATCTTCTTCAGTTGGTGCCGCGCCTCCTCGCGCTCCTTGCCCACGCCGTAGAGCAGGATCGTGCGCTGGTTACACTCGTGACTCGAAGACTCATCCTGGAAAGCAGAGCACGTGGGGCATCCAAGCGCCACGCACGGGCCGGCTGCCCCGCTCGCCCCTGAGGCCCCCCAGCAGTGTTTGCCGGCGGCCACAGGCTGGACCACACCCTGCAGACCACCTCCACCTGCGCTGGCCTTGCTTTCCAGTCTGGACCTTGCTAAAGCTTAAAAAGACAAAGGTGTCAACCAACCTGACGTCTTAATAGGAGCATTTGATGAGGGCGAACTCCACAGAGTAAGTTCTGGCTGAACACAGTACTGATTTCCTATCACCTAGCCTACTATCTAGTCGAACTTCTTCGAAAAGGATAATGCTATTTCTCACTAAGCTTGATTTTAGATACGCAGCGATGGCTTACCTTTTATATTTAGAGAAATCTCTCGCTAGATCTTCAAATACTTTAGAAAACTGTTTCTTGTACTTCTGATGTTAATTGAATGCAACACATTTATGTTTATTCTCAGGTGATCAAGCAGTTAAGAGCGGGGTTTCGGTGTGGGGACTGACCCTAAGCGCATACCTGGCCGCAGCTGGACTTCTGGCTGTGCCCCACCTCGACAGGGAATCCGGCTCCTTTCCCACAGGGAAACCAGCTGCTCTTGACCTGACAGAAGCGCCTGGCACCTCTGTGCGCTGCTGAGCCCAGGGCAAGGTCCAGCATGCGACTGGCTGTGGACACTGTGCCTTGGCTCCCCTGGGCCCCTGGCCTCCCTACCCGGCCTCCCTGCAGCTCCGCCCTTCACCACGCCTCTCTTCCCTTCTCTTTGCACATCCCTGCCCAGGCCAGGGGCTGATGCTGCCTCCCACATCGTATTCTGAGGAGCTTAGGGAGGCACACTCCTCCTGGGGACAAGAGGGCACTGTGTCACTATTAATAATGGCCGCAGCCAAGAGCACAGACTTGGGGGCCAGGGGCCGGGCCACAGTGCCACTTCCAGGGACTCAGTGCCAACAGCGTGTGCCTCTGCAGACGTGAACGAACCCTGTGCGCCCGTCAGCCTCCACATGACTCCCTGCCTCCTCCAAGCTGCCCCTCGTTCTGCGTGCACACGCCTGCCTTCGGCCATGCCCCCTTCCTAGTAGGCTCTACTAGAAATCACTTACCTTTCCACCTGCTGATCTCTCTGGAGAACTACAAACCTCGGGCAGGGCCCGTCCTGTGCCCTGGCAATTGTTTCCAGCTAAGGCACATGTCAAAAGACCCTCATGTAAAAATGACCCACCAAAGTTATTCATCAACTCTAGACGGCATTCACCTCGGTCAAGACAGCATGCGAGGGACGCTGAGAAGATGCAGGATAAACAATGCCTGTCTTCAACGGGCATTCAGGTCATGAAAGTAAGTGCAGAGTCAGAGGTCCACACAGGGAGAGTGGGGAAGGAGTCCTAGAAAGATCCACATACCGATCGCGACAGCACAGGACGGCCGGGCCCCACGCACACCAGCGGCCCAAGCCTATGGTGAGAGAGCCACAGTCATGCCACTGGACAGCTCTGTGATCCTGGTTAGGGAGCCCTGCCTGCTGTCAGAACCTTCCCCTGAGACTGGGGCGCCCCACATCCCTGGTTAGTGTTCTGGGAGAATAACGGAGATAGGTGTGTAAGACGCCACGGGCAGACTGTACCAGGCTTGCGGCGAGGATGCAGTCCAGCCTCCATGCCTCGCGGCAGCACCCAGCACCCAGCACCCACCACCCACCCCACTGTGTCGATCGACATTCCCCACAGACCCTGGCACGGTTCCTTCCTTAGCCGTTTCTGCCCAGAGCCTCCATCAATCACCCTTGCTGAAATGCACAGTGCAGCGTCAGGTCCCCAACTCCGTCTCCCAGCCATTGGAAGCCACGCCACAGAAGGACTGGGAGGAGGAAGGAGCTGGAGCAACCATTACAAGTCCATTCCTTCATTTTCTAGGTGTCTGTTCCATGTTGGTCTCCCCAGCTAGACTGCAGACTTTGTGAAAGACGGGTCTTGCTGCTTTGACTCCTTCTTATGTTCTCCTTAATGAACACCAAGTTGGCATTTACTACTTAGTGAGTATGTCAAATACAAAGCACAGACCTAATGAAAGCATAGCTAAAGGAACTGAGCAAGGGCGAAGGTAGGAACAAAAAATAGCTTTGTAGGAAACTCCACCTGACAGTTAAGTATAGACATAACCGCAGGCAAGAAGTGAGAGAAAAACAAAGTCCAAGCAAGAGTGCCGGCCGGCAGGGGCACCTGTCACTGCAGCAGCAGGGAGGCTGAGGCAGGAGGACAGCCTGGAGACGGAGGTCAGCCTGGGCAACCCAGCAAGAATGTGTCTCATAAAAAACAAAAGTGGACCAGGGCCTGGGGATGTCATTCAATGGTAAAGCAGCCCTGGGCTCAATCCCCAGGACAAAAGAAGTAAGGAAAGAGGGTCCGAGTGGGAAACAAAGCAAATCAAAGAGAAACACGAAGGGTGTGGGGAAGGGCCGGGCCTGGCCCGAGGACTGCATGTGCATCTCATGGGAGTTCAAGACAGAAGCGCTTGAAAAGTTGCTAAGGAAACTGAAGAAGAGGCCAGGGGACATCGTAAGGGCCAGGAGGATGGCATGTATGCCAGGAAGGTGAGGGTGGAAGTGTGCCGCAGACGCATTGACCTGGGTTTGACATCGGTGCCAATTCAGGGGGAGTCGGGCCAGGCAGTGTGGCCGGTCCAGCAGGGCGCAGGACATCTTCCTTACCTTCAGGGCTTGGGGCTGGTGAGGACTTGGAGCCAGCGCGGCGCCCCGACGGCCAGGCTCTCAGAGCCGGGCAGTGGACATGGGAAACTGGACGTGGACAGTGCTACAGTGCTGGGGAGGGGACTCTGGCTTCCGCTGAAAACCCCCGGGAGCCCCAAAGAAGCTTCTCCAGCACCGCAGCAGCAGAAGGCTGGGACGGGGGAGAAGAAGTGCCAGGAGGAAACCCTGGAGCCTGGAGAAGCGACCCAGGTGACGAGGAGGCGAGGGCAGCAGCGCAGAGACGGGGTTCAGGCCGCCAGCAGCGGCAGACGCTCCTTCCACAGCTTCCTAAAACCTGGAAGTCTCCACAAAGACATCCAGGAGGGACAGAAGGCAGCTTGTGAGGAGGCAGGAGACAGGGCAGGCAGGCCCCCTTCCTAGGCGCCCAAGAGAACTGAGAAAGGCAGGAGGGGCTGCCGGATCCACCATCTCGCCGCCTGCCGGGCTCCGGAGCGGCCCAGGAAGCCCCTTGAGGGGAGGTAGGCTGGCGGGGAATCCCGACTGCGTTAGCGTGCCAGCCCTGAAGGGAAGCAGCCCTGGACGCCAAGCTGCTGTCCTTCGAGGGCGTGAAGATCTGTGTGTACCAAATGTCGTACAAATAGACAACACACGAGTCTTCGCACAGCAAAGGAGAAGAAAGCCAACCTACGAAGGGACTGACTACTTCCCAAGGCACCAATGGGTTCCAGTCCTGCAAGCCGGCATTTAAACATCAGCGGCACAGTTGCCGGGAACACGAAGGATCTGAGGTCACCACCACAGCTGGCTCTGTGACTACCCTGGGGAAACAGTGAGTGCACAGGAAGAGAATCACTGGGGAGGCCATAGAAGACAGGGCCTTTCTTAGGCCCGGCCGCCCACTGCTGTGGAACTGGACAGGCTCGCCCCCTGCAAGCCGAGTCCTGACACTCGGTTCTGACCCGTCCCTCTCGCTCCCCAGCTACAACCTGCACTCACAGGGACCAGGCTGAGCAAGAAACTAGGCAGGCCTCGGAGACCCGGGGAGGCGGGTGCACTGCAGGATCAGAATGCGTGTCGTCCACCTGAGGCCCCGGGAGGAGGAAGCAAGTCACAAGTCATTAGAGAGTGACTAAAAGGGGAGGTGACGGTGGGGGGCTCACGAGAGCTGAATGTTTAATAATCCAAGAATGTAAGGGTCACTCAAGTTCCAAAGAGAAATGAACAACAGTCCCACTTCGAATGTGCTTCCTTTATGCCGACCACTTAGGAAGCAAGGGGGGGCGACTGTCCTGCGCCCCGACTTCCCCAAAGTCCTCTCGTTGTTTACGAGTGAACAGTCAAATGGAAACCGCGCAGGCCATGGGAGAAGCGGCCTCACCTCCACAGAAAGCAATGACAGCAGTCCTTAAAAACAATGACCTTGAAATTTTTAGTTTATTAAAACAAAAAGCACTTAAAAGATGCTTTCGACCATTATTCCGTTCAGCTCACTCTCTCAATATGTTAAACCATTCTCCCTGGAATAAAATAATTTCAAATAAATGTCATGCCAGCAGTCAGCCCTGGAAGCTGGCAGGAAGCACGGGGGGTGGGCGAGGAGGCGGAGGCGACGCTCGGGAAGCCGCAGCTGCTTCTCATAGGAAATCCCTGAGGGGCGCTTCCGCAGACCAGGAAGCAGGAGGCAGGTCTGACTGGGTCGCATGGCTCTTTGTCCTCCCCCCGAGAGCCCACAACACACTCGTCCTCGGTGGCCGAGCAAACCCTAAGGCCAGGCACGGCAGACCCTGGGACCGAAGGAAGGCGCATCCCCTTCGCTGAGGACCTCAACGCCCAGAGCCTTTCGTGTGTCTGACTTATACGTTCACGTTCCAGGGAAGAAAGCTAAGCCAGCTACCGCAGAGACACCCTGCTTGAAATGTGTCCGTGAAGATGCTCCTCCGTGCCACAGAACCCACAGTTAGAGGCACGTGTATCAGAACTGAGGAGCCCAGAGCTGACGGGACGTCTCACTCCAGCGCCACACTCCCAGCCACCGTTGGTTCCACAAGGACCACAGAGTCCTGCCCTTCCAAGGAAGGGTCCCTGGGCTCACAGAAATTCTCGCTGAAACAAACACTTTCAGATGAGCAGAGAGTGACGACCATCTTCAATGGACGTGCTCAAATAAACCGATTAAACCACCTGACAGTAAAAGTTCTGCCCACTTTCTAAACCATCTCAACCAGAGGAAAAACCTAACTTAGCCTTGTTCCCAGCAGCACAGTAACAAACAAGGATGGCAGCGATGTTTACCCGTGGGGTTGGCATGACCAGCTGGCTTTGCCCCACGAGACCATGCTCTTTCAACCTGGAGACACCTTCAGGGTCAGGGGGCTTAAATGGGTATTTGACGATCTCCAGTGAGAAAATGAGTATCGTGAGAGGCTTCATAGACGTGTGTGTGTGTGTGTGTGTGTGTGTGTGTGTGTGTGTGTGTGTGTGTGTGTGTGTGTGTGTGAGAGAGAGAGAGAGAGAGAGAGAGAGAGAGAGAATATGCATGTGTCTCCGTATGCGCACGGGGATATTTACATAAAGGTAAAAAACAGCAACCAGTTTCTCCTCCTTTTCACTCCTACCATATCTGTTGCCCTACTGGTTTCAAAGTTAAAAACTGTATGCAGTAGGACACAGGGATGCCTTCACACTGTCCTTTCCCCAAAACCCAAAGCTAGGTAAAAAGAAATTTCCAAAAACGTTTACATTTGAATTCTATTCAAGAAAAGCAAGAAGGATGATTTTTGGACTAAGCCTAGAGATCCATACAACTGCTTTCCTAATGTAATTGTAGACTCTCATCATTTATAATGGGAGGAAACTGTTTTGCCTACAAAGGAGCTAATCAAACACAGATTTAAAGTAATGACATTATTAACCAGAGGAAAAAACCAGGGCGAGAGGCATGCACCCCTCCAGCACACATTTTGAGTTAATGTGATTACCTCTTAGCAGGTAACAGATCACCCAGTGTTGGGCACAGTGTTTTCAGGTGAAGAACTAACCGAGAAAGCAAGCCTGCAGCTTTCTCCAGGAGGCAGACTTTGAAGACCCAATTTCAACTTGGATGTATAATTTGCAGGGAAAATAAACCAAAGAACTCTAAGTTATTAATCAGCAACCCTGTGGCATGTTCTGACAAGAAGCCAGGAGACTTCAAATGGCTTTTAGAAGATGAATTCTCAGTCACCCTTGCCCCCACATTTTCCAGGAAATAAAAGCAGAAGTCCTAAAAGCAGACAGATGGACGTTCAGTGTCTGTTTAGCTTTGGGCTCACAGTGTTCAAGGTAACCTCTGATTTGTGAAGTTCTCTCTTCCTCTCTCTCTCTCCATTTCTCTCCAGAACGCTCTAGACTTCACTGTTGAAACCTCTGCAAATTCTCTATCACCAAGATGTCTGGCAACTAAATTAAGACACCAACAGGAAGACACGAGGAGCCAGTCTGCAAGCTGCGCTGAGCTCCATTCCTGGAGACGTCCAAGCCCGCAGCACCGGCCGGGAACCAGGTACGTTGCTGGAGAGGTACTGGGCAATGCGTATTCACACCGCAATGTGTGTGCGCGTGTTGCCTAAGTATGTTTTAGAATTGCAAACCTAAAATAACTAACATAACGAAGATACAAATTAAGAGGAAAAATTAAAAGACAAGTCATATTACCAGTGTAAGAGCCGACAGTCACATTCTACGCTAAAAAAATTATGCAAAGCATGAATAGAAAATACAAATGGCTTTACTTATTTTATCTTGACTAAAAAATAATGTTTAGATATAGATGGAGCTAAAATTCTTGGTATCAAGAATACTTTTTAAGTAACTTGCAATCTGTGCAAAAGGAACATTCCCAAAACAGAATTGCTGATACTGGCAGCAGCTGGGAAGAGCAGGAAGGAGCAGGGACACAGGGTGACAGTCAGTGACATCCTATTCATGAAACTGTGGTCACCTGGCTTTTGCTTTTCTTCAAGTGCTAAGTAGGTGGGGAAGGCTTTGAAAATTAAAGCCATACTGTGACAACAGGATTCTTATTTTATACAAAGGATGGGCGGGGGGGAGAACCTGTTACTATTTGGAGGAATTTGTGCTACTTTCACTTATTATGTTAAATATTTTACATGGAAGTTTTGTTTTTGATTTAGATATCTGTGCTTTCAACAGGATCACATCAGGTTACCAGGAACACTGTTTTATTAGAATCAGTTCTATTTGTCTTTGGTGAAACAGATTGCAAACTTCATCTCGAGTTTTTGAGACTGAGATGAGAGGCAGCATGTTCAAGTCACAAGTCAGTGGTCAGACTCTCTCCACAGCAGCCTGTGGGGCACCAACACGAAACCAGACAACTGGCTGCGTTCGATCTTAGCTACCATTACACTCAGGGACCCAGACGGCAGGGCCCGGCTGTCCTGGGAGTGCCGTGACGGCCACTGTAGGGCCACTTCCTTCTTCTTCTGTTCTTTCATTTCCCCCTGTTTTAAAATTTAAGCTGAATGATATTCAAGAAATGTACCAAAAACTTTAAACATACTGAGTCAAGTTGAAATGATACACATGGGTTGAGAATACCTGCAGCTAGATAATGTGCCTCCATGAGGCCAATTTTTTAACGGACAGCTGAGCAACACAGGGCGGGAATATCTTCCAGTGTACGGGAAAATGCCGTGGCTTTTTTCTGGTCTCAGACTCAGTATTTTACTTATTTAATAAGTTTCCCAGGAGTGAATTCAGTTGCATTTCTTTCCGCTCATTAAAATCCTAATGGGCAGAGACCACTCACGTCTCCCTGGAGACTTTTGATGGTCCCAGAGTGAAGGAAGCCAGAACAGGCTGGTGCAGGGCAGGCAACAGCGAGCACAGCCCCGAGGCAGGAGGCAGGGATGCTCCAATGCAGGTGGCCGAGAAAGGCCAGGCCGGCCACAGACCACAAGTGCGGAGCACCCCCACCGCCAGTGAGCGGCTGCCTTGCTGGGCGGTGGTGGAGAAGCAGCCTGAGGCTCCTGTGGCCCCGACAGTCTCCATAAAAACCAGAAAGCTCATTTTTTAGGGAAGGCCGGGGGATAACAGCAAAACCTGGGACTAAAACGAGCCTCCTCTGTCCCCTCTGCAGGTGGCAGAGGAAATGCTAGCCGGGGACAACCTCACCTCTGCCCCGGGCAACGGCAGCCTGTGCGCCCGGGACCACAAGATCACCCAGGTCCTCTTCCCGCTGCTCTACACCGTCCTGTTTTTCGCTGGACTCATCACCAACAGCCTGGCCATGAGGATTTTCTTTCAAATCCGCAGTAAATCCAACTTCATTATTTTTCTTAAGAACACCGTCATTTCCGATCTCCTCATGATTCTGACTTTCCCATTCAAAATCCTCAGTGATGCCAAGCTGGGCCCCGGGCCGCTGAGGGCCTTCGTGTGCCAGGTCACCTCTGTCGTGTTCTACTTCACCATGTACATCAGCATCTCCTTCCTGGGCCTGATAACTATCGACCGCTACCAGAAGACCACCAGGCCCTTCAAGACGGCCGGCCGCCACAGCCTCCTGGGGGCCAAGGTTCTCTCTGTGGTCATCTGGGCCTTCATGTTCTTACTGTCCCTGCCCAACATGATCCTCACCAACAGAAGGCCGAGGGACAAGAATGTCAAGAAGTGCTCTTTCCTCAAATCAGAGTTTGGCCTGGTCTGGCATGAGATCGTCAACTACATCTGCCAAGTCATCTTCTGGATCAATTTCCTGATTGTCATCGTATGCTACACGCTCATCACAAAGGAGCTCTACAGGTCCTACGTCAGGACGAGGGGGGCAGGCAAGGCGCCCAGGAAGAGGGTGAACGCCAGGGTCTTCATCGTCATCGCCGTCTTCCTCCTGTGCTTCGTGCCCTTCCACTTCGCCCGGGTCCCCTACACCCTGAGCCAGACCCGGGAGGTCTTCGACTGCACTGCTGAGAACACCCTGTTCTACGTGAAGGAGAGCACCCTGTGGCTCACCTCCTTGAACGCCTGTCTGGATCCCTTCATCTACTTCTTCCTCTGCAAGTCCTTTAGGAATTCCTTGATAAGCATGCTCCAGTGCCCCCCTTCTGCACTGTGTCCATCCCGAGGAGACAGGAAGAAAGCAGAGGGTGCTGGTGGCCCGAGCCAAGAGACACCAATGTAAGCGTCCCCGGGGCCGCCTCGGCCGCCAGGGCCAGAGCTCCTCCACGGAGCGCACCCAGCCAACCACGACCACGAAGTGGTGGAGCAGTTGGTGATCCCGACTCCTGGAGCCAGTGGCGTAGACTAAGGAGCCAGCTTTGCCCACCGTCCCAGCGCGGATGCCTGCCTTGAAGCTGGACAGCGCCACCGAGCTTCCTGGTGCCACGCTGCAGGCGGAGCAGAAGCCACGCTCTGCAGAGCCCCTGCAAAACGACTCCTGGATAACAACTACCGCAGGTTCCAAATGCATTGCTGATCTCGACTGTGTGACTCATAACTCACTGAAAAGGAATGACAGATCTGAAACAATCCCCTGACCAAAAATGATACCTGTTAAGATATGAGTACATCCTAGTCCCCTACCCAAACCCAGACCTCCTGCGATCCTTAGAAAATCTTCAGTAGGTACACAAATATAATAACCACTGGCTTAATATTACCCAAATCCATACAGATTTAAATGAATTGAAATGGTATTTAATGGAACTGAATTGTTTGAAATGTTTGTTAGGACAATAGAGACTTAAGGTATACCATTCCAATAAAGAACAGTTATACCTAATAAAATCATTAAAGAAAGGATAGTTACTTTTATGATATTATAATACTAAAAAAATTACACTAGCATTTCCTTAACACTAGAGAAGAAAGTTTTACTAATATTTTGACAACTTCGATGAATACAATACCATCAACACTTAACCTTTATTAACTAGCTTCTAGAAATACTTGCTACTTGGGTTAATAAACATTTTCCCTTAGTAAGAAAAATGAACTAAATATGATTACAAAGTTGTACTGCTTAAGTACTAAGTGAAAGTGACTGAACTTTTTGGGATTAACCTGTTTGCATTTGTGTGTATAATATAAAAATTCATATTAACCTTATCTCCTTGTTGGAATTTCATTGTTCAAAGTTCCTAGATACCACGGCTCCCCCACCCCAATATGAGACATCAAACACCTCACAAACCGTGTTCATCACGTGGTGGCCGCCAAGCGTCTCTGGGAGGACCTGCTATCTCAGCAAGCTTGCAGGCCGTGCCCATGTAGTCTGATCACACAAGCCACGCTGCGTTGGGCTGTGTTCTGGGGCGGTGCTGGACACTGAACCCAGGAGCACTTGACCACTGAGCTCTAACAGTCCTGTCCATACGCGGCAGGGTCTTGCTACATTGCTGAGGGCCATGCAAACTTGCTGAGGCTGGCCTCGAACTTTCAGTCCTCCTGCCTCAGTCTCCTGAGTTGCTGGAATTACAGATGTGTGCCTCCCCATACTAGGTATTTATGAATACATTTTCAATAATTGACACACTAATGGTACACATTTATGGGGGATGATGTGACGTTTTACTGAATATATACAATGAGTAATGATCAGATGAAGATCACATTTCATAAAGTAAGCAAAGTACGTAAGACACGGAGTCCACATCACTTGCCTTCACCATGAGATAATTCTCAAAGATGGCACAGTGCCAACACGTGAGTCACAACATCAGAGGAAAGTAAGATGGTAAAAAGCTTGCTGAACTTCAGTGTCATTCAAACCCACCTCGACGTCTGCTGGACTACACTGCAGTGCAAAGCTGATCTCATTTAGCTCCTGAGTGGCATCTGTTCTCCAGCAGCCACATTATCCTTGTGTGGCACTGCTCCCAGTAAGCACTGGATGTCAGCAGAGATGCAGAGATGTGGGCCAGAATCACACACGAGCCATGTCCTGCTGGGCACCGAGCAGCGGTCAATTCTGCCATGCAAGTTCCCTTTCATCAGACGCCCAATTACCACGCTCTGTGAAGTATTTACACACAATACCAGGAGATACAGCCAGGAGGTGTGAGCTGGCAGAGCATCTAGAGACTGCCTACCGTTAGCAAACCTTATTTTGCCTACGAGACGAAGGGAGGACACTGGCCCAGCTCATCCCCATCCGGGGCTGAGACTGGGTTAAGACTGAGTCCTTGTGGTGCCATGGAGCATGCTGGGAGAGGACGGTCTGGACAGGCGACCTGACCAATCCTTCCTGCAGCACACTCCTTCACTGAGATGAAGCTGCTCTAGAGGAGACAGGAAAAAATAGAAATGGCGACCAGGATTATGGTATTTTTATAAAAAGAGCTGTAAAGACTTGGAAACATCTATTTCACAGGTATGAATGTGTACGTATATGTCACATGAAGATTCAGGTCAGACTCAGCATCACACGTTGTTGGCATCCCTCTACTCAGTCAGTGGACACCGTGTACTCCTGTGTCACCATGGACCCATCCAAGAGAGTCTGAGGGATCGGAAGCTGTCCATAGAACGTGTCGCTGTCCGTAGAACGTGTCGCTGTCCGTAGAACGTGTCGCTGTCCGTAGAACGTGTCGCTGTCCGTAGAACATGTCACTGTCCATAGAACATGTCACTGTCTCCAGCTCTAGAAAGTTTGATGGATGCAAGAAACTCCATGTTTCATAAAAACTTCTGTTTTTCAAAAAATGACATCAAATTTGTGAGCACAGGTGCAGAAGTGAGAGGTGCAGAAGAGACGGGCAGAGTCCTCCCTTGGCTGCCAGTGACGAGCAGCCGCTCCGGTGGTTTCCCACAGGACATCTGCATCAGGAGTCAGGGGCCACGGCCCGCACCCAGCCCGGCCCACCACTGATGCTTCCACGCAGCCTAGACCTAAGAGTGCCCTGCACGTTGTCAGACGCCAGTGGGGAGAGAGCTCAGGCAAGGATCCAACCTCAAGCCATGTCAATATGAAATTCAATCTGGAATGTCTGCAGATCAGGGCTGGGGCGGCCGGGGCTTCATCTGCAGCTGCTTCCTGATGCCAGCAGGGCTGTGCCACATGGACACAGGCTGCATAGCACACAAAACCAGAAAATGCCCTAACCAGGAGGAGATTGTGCTGGGTGCGATGGGGTCTGCCTATGATCCCAGCGACGCCAGAGGCTGAGACAGGAGGATCACAAGTTCTAGGCCAGCCTCCACAAATGACTGAGGCCCTAAGCAACTTAGTGAGAAACTGTCTCAAAATAAAAAGGGCTGGGGATTTGGCTCAGTGGCTAAGCTAAGCATGCCTGGGATCAATCCCCGGTCCCAGAGACAAAGAGGGCGAAAGGGAGAGAACAGATCCCTGACCCAGCACTTTAAGAGGAGGAAGAAATGCCGCATGAACAGCACACTCTCTTCACACAGGCAGGTGTTCCTAGGCCTGTGCTGCTAAGAGCTGGACAGCTGGGGGGCAGTGCCCAGGGTGGGGCGGAACACTGCCAGCTGGAACTAACGTTCCACTCACTGCCAGTCAAGAGGTCCTGAGGACGAGCCAGCCTTCAAAAGTGGGAACAGGGTATGAGAAGGACTTTCCAGGAGAAGGAGAAACGGGCAGCAGAAGAGGAAACGGCGCTCCTCCCCCGCACCGCAGCTTGGCGATGTGCGCATGTGCAGCGGGCAGCTTGGCGATGTGCGCATGTGCAGCGGCAGGGCTGCAGAGCCCACCCTCTGGGGCAGGCACTGGGAGAGACGCGCAAGGACACGGAGGGGCATGGTGGCACTGGGGAGGGACCCAGGGCCCCACACATGCTAGGCCAGCACTCCACACAGGCCACGCCACAGTCGTCCTCACTCTGAGGCCAGTGCCACCACGCTGCCCAGACTCGCCTTGAATGTGCCATCCTCCTGCCTCGGCCTCCCACGCAGCTGGCATCACCGTATGTGCCACTATGCCTGGCTTACAGCATTGTTTCTAAATAACAAAACCCAGAAATTCATTATCAAAACATCATGATAAATGTGTACATTCTTTAAAAAAGTCCTATCAGCCTACATGCACTAATACGAAATGAAACAAAAATTCATTGTGTGAATGACTATGTGTGAATATGTAAATATATATATATTTTTGTGCGTGTGTGTGTGTGTGTGCATGCAAGGAAGATTAAATTTCACCTTTGCTACATCCCCACGTGTTTCTGAATTTCCAAACACATGCTTCCTTTAGTCAGAGCGCGTGTCCAGAATGTCCCAAGGTTCACGTGTTGAAGGCTTGCTCCCAGCTGTGGGCTACGGGAGACACTGGAAACACTCCAGGTGCCTTTGGAGGGCACGTGCCCCAGGAGCCTTCCGATCCCGGCTCCCTCTCGCCCTCCTCGCTGACCCTCTGCTTCCCAGCACCAGGAGACCAGCTCTGCTCCACCATCACTCCCCGCCATGCCCACCTTGGCAGGAGCCTAAAGTGAGGAACCCAACAGACTGTGAGCCAGAATAGATCTGTTTTCTTTCAACTGGATCTCTCTGGAATTTTGTCACAGTGATGAAAACCTAACACACCTTTCACAATAAAAAAATCAAATACTATTTTAAATAATATTTTGAATGTTTTGCTTGTTTCTAGTTACGGGCAGAGATTTTCTAGGGTTGACTTATAAAAACAGATCATCATATTGACCGTTTAAGTATGTGACTTATTCAGCCCACTGTCACTTTTGGCTGGTCTAGTATGGAATTTTAGAATGATTTCACATGATCTGAGGAAGCACCTTGGTAGGCTTTGATGGGAATTAAAAGTCTCTTCTAGGAATGAGCTTCCCACTTAGCTTTCGTCCAGAATGAAAGCAAACACTTCCCCTTCTGGTCATAGTTATTCATATGGCACTGGCTGCCGCACTACAGCGATCCTTGGACTCTCCATTTTGATCCACTGCAAACGTCTCAGGAAGACTAGGGATGGAAACAGCAGTCCACTGCATTTGGCAGGCCGGATTCTGGGACCTCTCCCCACATCCTCTTTGACCCCCGCATCGTCCGCTTTGAGCCAAGGCAGGTTCCCAGGGCTCACTGGAGCCAGACCCGGGTGGTGGGGGATTCCCGGCCTGCTTAATTCCTGCACCTCCCATTTCCCACCCTCAAGATGGACCCAGTCTCCGAGACTGTTACAAGGATTAAATAAGGCAACGGTGTGACGACACAGCACAGCTAGCGGGCGTCTGTGGGCTTTAACTACATTTCCTTAGAGCCCAACAGGACTTCACCTCCCAGTTTACTCCCATTGGACAGGCTCCTGGTTTCTGGGTGCTTTCACTGTATCTTCCTTGATTCCTCCCATCTTTTGTGAGCTGCCCCCATAGGTATCACAACTTGATTTAATTAAAGAAAACCTTACAGGATACCTACCACATGATAGGTGCTTTTCTAAGCTCATGATAAATGTCCTCTTAAGAACTCTATAAAGCAGATACTGTTTTTATTTCCACTGTAAAGAGAAGGCAGCGTTCACACATGAAGCAAGCAGGCTGCCCCAGGTCACAGGAGTTCTAGGACCTGGAAGCGCAGGGGAGCCCAGGCCCTGTGGCCCGAGGAGGGGCCCTTGCTGCTCTGCTGAGCCACTTCCACGTCCCTCGAGGGCAAAGCCCTCCTCAAGCAGGGAGTCGTGGAAGATCCTGATCATTCACTGCAGTGCACCCCTTGAAACGCTCACGTTAGAGCAACGTGCTCCCATTCCTGTGGAGAGGGCACCGTTACTCATCGGTTCCTCTTTTGCAAGTTTCTCACACTTTGGCATTTCAAATTTTGGCCAAAACATGATTTCCAGTTTTCACATTATAAAATCCCCTGGTACAGAATTTCCCTTGTTTAAAGTTAAACCATTTCAAATCTTCATCTAAATAATGGATTTGCAACGGTAAGGAAATTTGCAGTTAATTACATAGGTTAAAGTCTTCTACTAACAGCTCTTATCCTCTGCTGAAGCAAAGAAAAAGACACAAGATTAGGTGCAGGGGCACACGTTTGGAATCTGAGCAGCTCAGGAGGCCGAGGCAGGAGGATCATGAGTTCAAAGCCAGCCTCAGCAACTCAGCCAGGTCCCAGGCAACTCAGCAACATCCTGTCTGAAAATTTAAAAAATACAAAGGACTTGGGATGTGGCTCAGTGGGTTCAACTCCTAGAACCAAAAAAAAAAAGAGAGAGAGAGACATGTTTAAACTGTGCCCCTCTACACCTGTGAAATCTTGAATCTTTATTGCAAGAGATCAATAAGTTCAAGTGCAACAGAGCACTTTTCCAGACCATCCATCCATTGGGAAGGGCCAACCCGAACGGTTAGACATTGCAGTGCCACAGTTAGAAATGTTCAGGGACATGAAGTCCTCATTCTCAGAATCCCAAGCCAAGTCATCCAACAGGGTCCGATCAGACCAATGCCACAGACTAATCCAACTCTATGGTGACACTGTGGCAAGAAATATGAAATGAAACTCTCCGTAAAGAACCCCACAACCCCAGAGCCCCGACTTCTGCTTTACTGTTGCCTGTCTGGCAACTACAGCATCCTGGACAACTGGCCTCTCTACGCTCCAACGCAGGCCAGGAACAAGCTAGAGATGGGGGCCCAAGGCTGGCTCCTGGGGTCCCCAGGCCCCTGCAATGAGCACAGTGTGAGTGCAGGAGAAGCCACACACACACTGTGTGCTTCCCCTGCAGCCTGCTAGGCGGGCGCCACGGCAGGCAGGGCCGCTCTTGGGTGCTTCCACGTGTGGCCTCAGTTCCTCCTCTCAGCAGCACTGGGGGGCAGACCGCTTTCAAACTCCTTACACACATGAAGAGCTGTCAAATCACGCATCTATGATTTAAAACCAAGTAACTGGAAGGTATGGGATTCTGACCCCACAAGTCTCCTTCTAAGACTCAGTTTCCCTACTTCTTAGGAACTCTGTTCTTGCTGAGACTCTAGGACCAAAAGATGGATGTAAGTAAATGCCTGTGGGCATACAGAGGCCATGCTCCTGAACAAATTCCTAAAAACCCCGATCAGTGAGGATGCAGACGATAGCTTTGTCATACTAGCCAAGTCTTACTTCTGCTTGGTCGCACTGGGGTTATTTTCTCCCTCTTATCACACACCAGAGGCAAAGTCCACGGAGCACTTCCGCAGACCAGGTAAGCTGAGCCAAGCGAGGAGGAGAAAACGCGGATGACTGCAACTGAAGCTACTGATTCCGCGCACAGTGATCAGCCTAAGACCTCTGAACCGAAAGGGTGTGTGAGCAGGGCGAGGGGAACGTGAGAGGTCACAACAGACCGCATTGCAGAAGCAAGCCGCGAGTGGAATGGGGAAGGAAGCTGGCATAAGAAAGCAGAAGGCTGCTTCCCAGCACTTCGGGCTGAGCCAGGGCCACTGCAGGCAGAGGACACGGCGCGGAGCATCGCCCTGAACAAGGTGAATCTCAACGCTTCCCGGGAAGGGTGGGTAGGGGTGGGACGCGCAGAGGAGGCTGCGCCGGGCTGCCCGGTGTGCTCGTGCCCTCTGAGGGGGTTTGTTTCCCTGCCGCATTCAGAGAGGCACTGGTGGGTAAGGTGGCGCCTGTCACTTGGATCTCACAGTGAGGAAGTAGCGGTATTACTAAAGTGCCGGAAATGTATTATGTGCCTTAAGGATTCTAGCGGGAAGGACCTCACCCTCCGCACAGGTGTGGGCAAGTGCGGGACAGAGCGGGTCGGGCGTGGGGCCAGCGAGCCTCCTCCTGTTCTCCTTTGTCTGTGTGCAGCCCACGCTGGAGCCCACCAACACCACCTGGACCCAGGGCTCCAACGGCTCGGAGCGATGCCCCCGGGACGCGCGCGTCACACAGCTGGTGCTCCCCGCCCTCTACACAGGGGTCTTCCTGGCGGGTGCCCTGCTGAACTTGCTGGCCTTCTGGGTGTTCCTCCACGTCCCCAGCTCCTCCACCTTCATCGTCTACCTCAAGAACACCGTGGTGGCCGACCTGATAATGATACTCACACTTCCTTTCAAGATCCTCTCGGATGCGCGCCTCGGGCCCTGGCAGCTGCAGGCGTTCGTGTGCCGCGTCTCCTCCGTGGTCTTCTATGAGGCCATGTACGTGGGCATCACGCTGCTGGGCCTCATAGCCTTTGACAGGTTCCTCAAGATCGTCAGACCTTTCGGGAAATCCTTTGTCAAAAAACCTGCTTTTGCAAAAACAGTCTCGGTCTCCATCTGGCTCCTTTTCTTCTTCATCTCCCTGCCAAACATGATCCTCAACGACAAGGAGGCAACACCAGTCTCTGTGAAAAAGTGTGCGTCCCTAAAGAGTCCCCTGGGGCTGCGATGGCATCAGCTGGTGAACTACGTGTGCCAGGCTATTTTCTGGACTGTGTTTGTCATGATGCTTCTGTTTTATGTGGTGATTGCCAAAAAAGTGTACGACTCTTATAAAAAGGTCAGAAGTAGGGATGGCAGGCACAAGCAGCAGCTGAGGGGGAAGGTGTTCGTGGTCCTGGCTGTCTTCTTCTTCTGCTTTGCTCCCTTTCACTTCATCCGGGTTCCCTACACTCACAGCCAAATCAGCAGCAAGATGGCCTGTGCACTGGAGAGCCACCTGTTCATTGCTAAAGAAGCCACCCTCTTTTTGGCAGCAACTAACATTTGCATGAATCCCTTGATATACATATTCTTATGCAAAAGATTCACAGAAAGGCTGCCCTGCCCGTGGGGGAGGAGGGCCCCCGCATCCAACCAGGAGCAGCAGAGCAGCCAGACTGACCACATGACCCTGGGCTGACCACAGCTGCGGGCTGGCTGCCACTGGGCCACGAGACTTTGGAAACCAAATTTAAGCAATAAAAGAAAGAGATAGGAATAAATGCTTTCTTGCATTTTATTAACCTTAGGGGTACAAAAAAGATGTGAATTTTAACTCCACATAGATTGACTCATAAGCAGAATGAGCCACGTGAGAGGATGAAAAAGAACGCAAAGGGCCATCAGAGGTCACCCTCTCAGGGAGGTCCTGAGCACCATGGAAAAGATGGGGGGAATGCACACCCCGAAACCCCCCTCCCAATGCCATCTCACACTCACTCACTCACACAGTCCAAACGACCCCACTGCCTTCACAGCTCCCAGATCAACCCTCGCTGACGGAAGTAACAAAACCGGCTTGCGAAGTGCACTAGTGGAAGCTGAAGCCAGGGGTCGAAATGGGTGCCAGACACAAGGGGTCTGAGTCCCTAGGGGTGGAGAGACCGAGGTCCTGGAGGAGGGTCTTCTTCAGGCAGTTACTACGAGCCTGCTGTGCATCCCAGCAGCACGCGGCAGAGCCAGGGCAGGACCACGGCATGCAGCAGCCACTCCACGCCCACAGCTGCGCAGCCCCAGCTCTCCGCTGGGCGTGCGGGTCCGGGTCCTCAGGCAGGTCTCCTCACTAACCAGCTGCGACTCTTGACTGCACGGTGGTGAGGATTCCTGAAAGGCAAGCGTGAAGTGCACGTGCTCTTCTAGTCCAGGTGAGGGATGTGGCTGCTGACCCAGTCAGTGACATCCACACTGGGGACATTTCCAAGGCTACTTATTTTTATTTCCCTTCATATATTTTCTTGAATTCCGTTGTGGGTCAAAAGAAAAGTGTGGTTTCTGGGATCGTTAATGCTACTTTGTATCTTCTAGAGAAAACATACAGAGGAGGAGCCCTCCACTGTAGATGCCCCAGTGACCCAACAGCAGCATCCCCAGGTGAGGCCCAGCGGGCCTCCCGCCATGGCCTCAGGCCCCAGCCTTCCTACCTTCCTGGAGCCTCTGCTCCCACCCCTTGACCTTCACAGTCCTCTGTCCACAGAACGTGCCTCACTTCCTGCCTGCACAGGCAAGCCCCCTGACTCACCTAGAAAAGTCCCATCCACCTGCAAAAGCCCAGGTGGCCATCACCTACTGCAGGACTCTCGCAGCCAGCTCCCATGCCACCTGGGCCCAGCTGCCCTCCATCTGGGTGCTGTCCCAGCTCCACTTGTCACCTGCTTGGCAACTGCACCAAAGATGTCCCTATGCTTTGCCTAGCCTGAGTGTGTTGTTGAGGAGAGACGGTCTCGTCCTACACTTAGTCAGCGCATGATGAAGCAAATCAAATGACAGATGGTCACGTCCTAGAGCAGCAGAAGTCAGTGAGTTCTCACGATGTTAACACACCACGATGTCACTTATTGAAACAAAGGCTCCAATCTCTCAATGCTCTCCAAAGGCTCACACACACGCAGGCCCAAGAGTGCTGGTGCCCCGGGATGCTCACCTAAGACTCACTCACACTCACACACACACACACACACACACACACACACACACACACGCAGGCCCAGGAGTGCTGGTGTCCCAGGCTGCTCCCCTAAGACTCACTCACACTCACACACACACACACAGGCCCAGGAGTGCTGGTGTCCCAGGCTGCTCACCTAAGACACACACACACACACACACACACACACACACACACACACACACACACGCAAGCCCAGGAGTGCTGGTGTCCCGGGCTGCTCACCTAAGACTCACACACACACACACGCATACACACGCAGGCCCAGGAGTGCTGGTGTCCTGATTCACTAGGGAATGATCCTAGTGAAGCAGGGTCACACAATGGAGAGGGTGTAGCTCGGGGCTCAAATCCAGCACATTCATTTTTAAAGCCATTGACAAAAGGCCTCCGTCATGCGCTCTTGGTGGCGTTTCAGTAAAATCTGCGATGGCAGTATATTACAGTTTTCAAAATTCTCCTTTAGAAAGAAAGTCTCTTGGTGCCTGAGTTTTAATCTCAAATAAAATGAACCCCCATCACTGCCGGAGCCGGAGCCATCACGGAAGCCCCGTTACCTCTGCAGGGTCGCTAGAGTCACAAGGAGACCCCAACACCAACACTAATACCATGAAGGCATCTAAGCATCCCTGGTGAACAACTGCCACCCATACTTCTCACAACTGACACTTTCCATCTCTGAAGTGGCTACAGCCAGTATATACAATATTTTAGAAAGATCTTTCCCAATAGAATCTCAATAGCAAATCTGCTTCTGTAAACACAAATATTTCAACCCATTGTAATAATTTTACAACCGAAAGCAGAGTGCCTAATCTATTCAATAAACTATTCATCAAGAGCTTAGAGAAGAAGTATGTGGGAGCTAGCCTAAAGTGACAGCCACAGAACCAGGAACTTCCCAAGCCAGCCAACACAGGCCTAAGTCCGAGACAGCTGCAGGGGGCGAGGAGACCAGTCTCCAAGAACACACGTGGAGGCGCCAGGAAGGAAGCAGCAGCTGAGCTCCGCCGCAGCCTGGGAGTGCAGAGCAAATGGAGCACGTGCGTCAGGAAGAAGCTAGGCCAGCTGTTTTCACTGGATATGTCGGGAAGCATCCCCCAGTACCCTCCAGGAGCAGGGGTGGCCTGTGGCCACCACACCTGGAAGACTGTAGAGAAAACAGGCAGGTCCCTTTAGGAGTGGGAGGGGAGAGCGACAGGAGGGCCCGCCCCGGGGTGGGAGAAGGTGCGCCTTTCGGAAGAGGGGCTCCCAGCACCGCATTCGAGATCTTAGGAGACCTGCAGGGCACGGCACCCGGCCCAGCAGTGCCTACGCGCTGCGGCTTAGTGAAGTGCCCCAGAAACGCAAGGTTTAGAGGGGACATATCGGTCACGAGAGCCCTAACCAATCGGTGTGTTCACCCCCTCATGGGCGTGCCTGAGCGGTAACTGAGGCAGGTGGGTGTGGCGAGGAGGTGGGCACTGGGGTGTGCCTCGGGGGTACCTATTTTGTACCTGGTGAGTGGAGGCTCTGCTTCCTAACCACCGTGTGAGCTGCTTCCCTCCACCACGCTCTCCTGCCCGATGTGGTCTCACCTGGAGCCCGAGGAATGGAGCCCGCTGACTAGGGACTGAGACCTCTACACTCTCGCGCGCCACCTCCTCTGCGATGGCTCTGGCAGGCTTCTGCTCACAGCAGTGAAGAGCTGCCTGAGACTGCAGCCGAGCAAACCGCCCTCGGCTGACAGCCTGTGAAGTGCAGAGCTGATGAGTCACGTGACATGCCACGGGAACGCACCCTGACATTTTGGATTCCATGTGGACCACACGTGGCTAATGGGAATACAGGACACGTGTGTCCACACAGAGCCTATGAGTACCAGGGCTAGTGTGAGGGATCTGAAAGCAGATTGATATGCCCACCCAGAGCACCTGGCCCCGTGGGTCTGCGGAGGACCTGGTGTAAGCTCCAGGTGAGGGTCTCTCCGCAGAGGTGACCGCACATCAAGAGCCACTGTGAGCAATGCTCCTTATGGTCACACCTCCGTCAAGGTGACTGACAGCACCACTCTTGCATGACCAAGAGCCAATGGGTCCACAGGAGATAAAATCCTTAAAGAGAGCAGGGCAGCGGTAAGGTGGCAGGCAGAGTTGAGGCCCCCACCATGCCTTACCAGGGCTGGTGTTGGGGGAGCGGCAGCTGCTGCCACCAAGGACAGCAGGGGTCAACTGGCCACAGCACAAAGAAGCAGCTGTGTTACTGCCACCTGCACACCAGGCAGGCAGAGAGCCCGCGCCTCCGTCTCAGAAGCCAGTGAAGTGCAATTGCTACTTCCACGTTGGAGATAAGAAGTTGGGTGCAGACAAGTCAGGTATCCCCCAAGGGGCCGTCTAACCTGCATGCAGCTGGGCTGGGGCACTCATGTGCACCCTGGCTTCTGAGCTCATTTTCCAAACCATGGTATGTATAACCTCAGGAGGAAGCTTCAGGCTTCTATGTGGTATTTCCTGTGAGTTTGATAACTTCCGCAGCCACCCCCAGACTCCCTGACGCCACAAAAACAACAATCCACATGTGGGCCGTGAGCAGCCCAGGCGCTGCTGGCTGCACAGCTCCGACCCAGAGGTGCTTGAGAACCTCCCAGAACCTCCCCCGGAAGCTCACGCTCATTTACTGAGGGCCAGCCATGAGCCGGTCACCATGCTGGACACTTGCAGGGATAAAAGTGAAGCACAAAGTGCACATGCTGTGCCCCCTCGGTGCACAGCGCCTGTCAGCACAGGGCAGACCTGCCAGCAGGCACAGGCAGGTGGGCTGCGGACTGGCGTGGCGCTACCCTGCAGGCCTCCCTGGCTTATCCAGCATGCTGAGCGGAATTCCGCAGGCTTATGTGGCGCCCAGCAGGGAGAAGGCGGGAGGCCGGCTCTGGAAAGAGGAGCAGGAGTTCTAGAGCACACAGCTGCCACGGCCTCGGCCTCGGAGCAGGAGGGCAGTCCCCGCACCCTCTGAGGACTCCAGGGGAAGGGCCCCGGTGGCTCTGTGTGCCCGGATCAGCCGCTCCCGTCGTTCACCCAGCACCTGTCAGCGGCGTCTGGAGTGGCACACTGGTTAGAAATGCAGACCACAGTGAGTGCAGGTGCCCGGGGAGAAGCGTGGTCGCCTGACCACACCTAGGGGAAAGGGCACCAATGCAGGTGGAGAAACGGAGGAAAAGCTCACTGGAGATGAAAATCTGAACCACAGCTGAAAGAGGAACGGCCCTCATCAGGGAGCACAGCCTCTGCATCAGGAGGAGGCCACACGGCAGTCGTGGGGTGTCCAGAACCCGAGGTGTGGCAGAGCAGGACAGGGACCAGGGCTCTGGAGGCTGGCCAGACCCTGGGCCAAGCGAGCAATGTCCCTGAGGCAGGCAGAGAAGGAGGAGGTAAGAGCCTCGGTCAGAGCAGACAGAAGTGGAACAGGGCAGCCGCTGGGGCGGGAGGGGCAATCCCATGGACGGGAGAGCAAGAGGGAGTCAAGGGAAGGCGAGAGTCCGCAGGAAGAGGCCCTCTGCGACCCTAAGGCGCAGGAGCTGGAGGAAGCGCACTTGACCTCCTGTTTTCCCATAGAGGATGGGTCAGCTAAGAGCTCCCCGGAGGAAGGACAGCAGCTGTGTTAGCCAGCCTTGCCCCAGGGTTCCTGAGGACAGGTCAGCAGGTCCTCCCTAAGGTGAGCCGTCCCCTGACCCAGTCGCACAGGAACAGCGAAGGAGCAGGGGCGGGGTCAAAGGTGGTGCCACGAGGGGCAGGACCCTGCTCCTCAGAAAGTGGGTGGCCAGCACCCCAGGCCTCCCTGCCTCCCGTGTCTGACCAGTTTTAATGTGGGGAGTTTGCACATGACTTCGCCTAGTGATGTCCACCTTAAGCAGCTTCATCTAATGTGGATCTTTTGGGGGGCAGGGTGCTGGGGATTGAACTCAGGCAAGCTCTCTACCAACCGAGCTGCATCCCCAGCATCTAATGTGGATCTGAATACTCGTGCAGCTTTGTTTTTAGAAAACATTATCTGAATGTATTCAATGTGTATTCTACGAATGTTTTTATCTTCTTATTCCATTTGACTGTGCGACTGAATTTCGTCAGCCCAGGAACGCCTGAACACTGAGGGACGCGCTGAGTGCAGGGACCTGCTGAGACCCTCCCTGCTGCCCGAGGACTCAGCCGCACCCCCACTGTTTCAGGGTGGAGGGGCCCTCATTTCCTCCTCTGCCGAAGAGAAAGCTGCCCACACAGATGTAAAAGTGTTTCGAGGGCTATGTGCTTCATCACTAGAGGGAAACTAGGAACTTTCTAAAGGCAACTGAAGTATCGAGGATGCACCGCAGAGCCTGGGCTGAGGAGAGTTCCGGGTTTCCAGCCATTCCGACTCGCCTCTTCACCTCCCCTTGGCCTTCCCACAAGCAAGGCGTGCTGCTGTTCCCTGTGATGACCCAGCTCCACACACCGCAGCACTGCCCTGCGCTGGCACCGCAGCCTCCCTCCCGCGCAGCCTCCCCAGGCGCACTCCAGCAGGGCAAGTAGGTGGCTTTGCCCGCAGTTTGTCAGCCACTGATCGTGGAAGCTGGGGTCCATGCTGGACTCTACCCAGCCCAGCCCAGTCCTGCCGCAAGCCAGCATGGTCTCTAGCAACCTTTCCCCAGCTGGGACCTCAGACAGAGTACCAAGAGGACAGGAGCCAGATGCAGGCCAGCTCCAGACTCGGTGTCCAGCCTCTCCTTCTCTCTCATCCACCATTCCACATGGAGTTCTCAAGCCAGAAAGGGCGAGCACTTCGTGTGAAGCCGACCTAACAGATGCAAATCATTTCAGGCGACAGATGATTAAACACAGTAATTCAAACATAGGGACCCAAAGATAGCAATCTCGTCACAGGCACATTAAAGGGTTTGCAGTAATTACACACGGCACAGATGCACAGCTCCTGGGTGAGCTGCAATTAGAAAGATGGTGTGCAGAGACGGACCGGTAAGATCTGGTGGAGATTTCACCACAGCCCTTGCCGTATGCTCAGGCTACAGGGAAAAGGCATGGGATCCGAGAGAAATCCCCTGGAGCTAGGTTTCAATGACACCCCTCTTGTTCCTGTTTGGTAATAATGAGCGACTGTGCTACCAGAGACTTCATGAGCCTTTTCCTTGAAGAAATGGCCACCTCTGAGGTCAGAGGCAGGGCAGCGAGGTTACAACCAAATGCCAGGCACTGCAGCAGACACGGTCTCTGCTCCACACCAATACCAGGAGAAGAAGGGAGGAGGGGGAAGCAGTCGCAGCCACAGAGGACACCAGGAGGCCCAGCAGCCCGGCGACACAGCGCCCACCGTCTCGCACGGGGCGCAAGTGCCAGGAGCCCGGAGCTCCCTCCAAAGACTGGCCCCTCGGCAATTCCACCCGGGGAAGTGAGGACACCTTCTCTCCCTCGGCGCCTGTCTCTTGAAGAATATGTTTTGAAGAGCCAAAGAGGTTATGAGGATGCTCATCCGAGTATCTAGGATTAAAGGAGAGTTTAATTTCATAGACACTGAAGCCAAGAAAGGTTGAATGAGCCACCCGATATTCCAAAGAAAAGTCGAGTTCCATTCTAGGACCTGTCAGGTCACGATCTAAGGCTCATGTCTAAAAACAGGATCACGGACACTCCCTTCTGATGTCCAATTCTAAACCCTGATGTAGATAGGTGGACCTGTCTCAACTGCCTCAGGAACATCGAAGGCTCTCCTTGCTACACATTCCACTGCATGGACCCAGCAAGTGCAGACTGAACCACTCTTCAAAGCCAAGAGGAGCCAGGCACAGTGGCGCTCTCCTGTAGTCCCAGTGACTCGGGAGGCTGAGGCAGGATCGCAAGTTCTAGGGCAGCCTCAGCGATTTGGAGAGACCCTAAGCAACTTAGTGAGACCCTGCCTCTAAATAAAAAATAGAAAGGGCTGGGATGTAGTTCAGGGGTGTGTGTTGTAGAGCACCCCTGGGTTTAATCCCCAGTACTGCTGAAAGGGGGAAAATAAAGTTCAAGAGGATTAAAGGAAAAGTAAAAATAGAAAAGCAGAGGAATTCGTCTGAAGAATGATAGTCTAAAAAGCATAAAATCAAATGTGACATGTGATGACTGAAATCCACTTCAAAACAAATGCTAAAAGATAATATTGAAAGTTGTCAAAAATTTTAATGTGCAGTATTTCTGAATTCATTATTCCAACATTGATACCTCGACTCATAATACTGTTATGATAAAGTAAGAAAACACACCTCGGATTTTGGGAAATACATGCTAAACTCAAGTTTGATTCATCTGCTATAATGACTGCACCTAAAACACACTTTCCCATGAAGTGTATGCATACGTGTGGGTGGGGATGAGGATGTGTGAAAACTAGGTGAGATCTGATTGGACCACTCCTTCGCCGGGTGTGTGGGTTTAACAGCTTTAAAAATAATGCCAGGAGGAAATAACCTCACTCTTGGCTGAAACAAGAAGGAATTCTTTAAAAATGCAAGCATTGCGGTGGTGGAAACACACCCATAGGCACAAAGGATGTTGCCTTGTATTCAAAATAAATCTGAGGTTCGACTTGCGGAACGAAGTCACTGAAACAGCCGCCTGCACTCACCAGGACCTCCCAGTGAAGCAGCCAGGCGATCATTACTGTAAAATCTCCCGTGGCTCTTATGAAATGCGAGACTTGCTATGAAAATCAGCAGGAAAAAAACTCCCCAGTCCACCTTTCCGTGCTGCGAGCCGCTCTTCTCATCGAAGGCCACGCTTTCTTGGTGACTAAGCGCGCACGACTTCCCTTTGTCGAATGCTGGGCAGGACCAGCTGCAACACGCCCTGGCGGAGGGCTGGCAGAGACACTGGGAGACAGATGCCCAGGCTGCCTCCTGTTAACCTGCTGGTTACCGCACCCAGCCTGCATCGCCAGCCAGAGCCGCTGGACCACCATCCCCAGGGGGGCTCGCCCAGCTACTGAGGAGGGGAGGCCTGTGGTCCCAGCCCACCCCGGGGAAGGACACGGCCCCACCCTCCCCAGCAGCCACCACACACAGCCAGGCACACCTGGAGGGGTCTGCAGGGTGAGGAGGGCTGGCCCCAACCCTTCCACACTATACCTTTTTTAAAAGGCACTTAAATCCAGGTGATATAATCCATTTTCCTTTCAATTTAAAAACAAAAAATCAAAATCATCAGTAGCTTTCTAGAAAAGATAGGCATTTTTCCTTAAAGTTTAAAAGAAAAAAGAAAAACAATCTTAAGTTCACTGACCCAAGTAAGAAAGTCAACCCAGGTACGAAAATTCAAGGCACAGAACCGAACAGAAGGCCTGTGTTCTCGTAAGGGACCTTCAGAGGTCCATCTTGGTGAGCTCCCTACTCGCCGTACCCCGGAACTGGGATGGCAGTCCCAAGGACACGCAGGCCAGCCTTCCTGCAGCGTGCTTGGGAGGGTTGCAGGGATGTCTCCCTTTGAATCGATGCTTTTAGGACCTGGTCATTGTTCCGCCACTGAGCTTTTGAATTATGAGTGGCAGATCATTCATTATTTATGCACCATGATAAAAAGAAAAAGTTCAACCCAAAGTAAGGTCTGCAGGGCATAAACCCTGCTGCTCGACAGCTTGGACAGGCTGCACATGCTACAGGCAGAATCCAGAGTGGCACAGGCAGCCGCAGCCCAAGCAAAGGGTTGCTGGTCACCCCGGAAAGTGTTCCCAAGATTGAGCCAATTTCCATTCAGACACCTTTGCTAGGACTACCTACTGATCCGTCACACGCATACCCCTCTGTAGACAAAACGGAAAACGTTAAAGTTCTAGATCTCTGCATTTGTGTGTTTAGGAAAAGGAAACTGAAGGAATATAATTTTGATACCCCAATACTGGAGATTGGATGTATTTGCTTTCTGTACACAGAAGGAAAAAAAACAGGACATACACTTCTTATTCCATTTGACTGTGCGACTGAATTTCGTCAGCCCAGGAACGCCTGAACACTGAGGGACGCGCTGAGTGCAGGGACCTGCTGAGACCCTCCCTGCTGCCCGAGGACTCAGCCGCACCCCCACTGTTTCAGGGTGGAGGGGCCCTCATTTCCTCCTCTGCCGAAGAGAAAGCTGCCCACACAGATGTAAAAGTACATGTACGTTATTTCCTTAAGTCATAAGTAAACACTGATAAGCATTATAGATGTGCGAGCATCAACGTTTTCATCCGCCATTACCTTTGTAACTGCTGTTCATCTATGATAAATAGTAAGTTATTGATTCCATTTGGTAAAATTAATTTACTTAAATGTTGCATTCAAATACCAGAACCTGAGTTTTTTTTTTTTTTTTTTAAACTGGGAAGTTTTAAAATTAATTACAAAAATTTTTAATTATATACATTTATCACCATGATGTGCTTTTAAAAAGAATACAATTTATTTTTTCATTTTGAAGAATAACATTCATTAAACCAGTTTCCTAGCTACCTTTATTTTAAATACTTTGGATATTTATATTCATAGATGTGTGAACATAAGTCAATATTATAAGTGCATTTGAATTTTACTCTCTAAATAATGTGTATAATAATATTTTAAAGAATTTCTCATGAGATAAATTTTTGTTCCTTTCTAACCCAGGATCGACCCAGCTGGGAGGCTATAAATACTATTTTCTAATAGAAAAGCCCCAAAACAAGCAGAGAGCAACCCAGCAGCTCTGAAGGGGCGCCCAGCAGGCCCAGCCTGGGAGGCGGCGCCCACTCAGGACTCCTGCCGCCAGCTCCAGCCCCTGCTGCTCCAGGTGAGTCACCGTCTGATTGCTGCAGGTTCAGGAAGCGCTCTTCCCAGTCCACAAATCTCAGCTACTCCTCACTGTGAGTCATTCGCATCAGCGCGAGCAGGTCTCTCCGGTCGTCCCTAGGCAGGCGAGTTTGAAAGGGAGCCGCCAAGGGCAGCCTCGGAGGGGCTGCGGGCACCCACTGGCCTGGCAGGAGAGGAGATGCTGGCCTGCTGCACTGCGCCAGAAGGCCCCCCTCGCTGCCGGCCGTAGTCCCAGGCCGCCTCCTCATCAGGGCCAAGGAGCCCACCACGGCTAGAAGACACTGGATGGGCAGATGGACAGCCAGCAGCGCAATGAGAGGTAAGGAAAGCTCTCGATTCTCCCAAAAACGTCAGCAGGTGGGACTCGGCACTGACACGACTGTAATTATACTTCTCCCTCGATCTGAGGTTTGAAGGAAAAGCAGAAATCAGACGTGGGTTGCGTCAGACCCTGGCCCCCAGGAGGCCCCGCGCCCTGGGGGGGCGCGCTTCAGCTTCCAGCTCCCCGGGCAGCACCGGGATGCCCTCTGCACCTCCCGGGCCAGGGCACCCGTTCAGTGGGTCGCCCTCCACCCAGGCTTCCTTGGAGAGTGAACACCAAGGCCACACATAGCTGCTCCCCAAGACCCCACACTTCAGCCTGTTTCCTGATCTTCTATCCACATTTCGTTAAGAGATCAAAGCGGGGGGAGGATCCTTTTTGTCCCAGTACCTCATTTTGAAAGAACGAGTCTCGGTCTTTCACTGTGCCACAAAGAACAGGGCAGACTTCATTCTGATGCCTGGAGACAGCGTGTCAGAACAGGCCGGAAAGGCCGGGGAAGCCGCCCGCACCTGGTCACAGGCAACGGCTCAGCCATGTTCCCCTCGACTGTTGGGCAACCTGGCCTCCAGGGAGGAGAGGAAAAGTGAAATGAGCCTTCACCCTCCTAAATTAGAACAAGGACTTTAACCCATGAGGTCCCAGGTTTCCAATTCTGCACATGGTGATTATTTCAAAGTCGCCGTCGGTGGAATATCTGCTGTTTAAGTTTTTATAGGTGTTCCCCATCTGGGCTGATGGGACGAAGTGGCTGCAGTGAGGGGTGAGCTTCAGGAGGACTGGGCTTTTTCATTTCTTAGGTTAAGCTTTATCTACGATAGAGCATATTCTCGAGTTGAATCTGTTGTCATGTTAGGTATGATATTCTTAACAATGGTTTCCTTTCACAACTCTAATTTGAGACTTCAATTTATAAGCAATATGAACAACAAAAAATTATTGTATGTTGGGGATAAGCCAGACACCCTGCTGAAGGCTGGTTATTATTTCTGCCAATTCCAAGTGAACTGTCTCCATGAAGCTAGGCACTAAGGGCGCGTGTTCTGAGTCCCGGCCTCAGGTCACTGTTCCCAAACCCTTTGAAGACGTCTGCCACAGGAATACGTGGGAGGGAGGTGGGCGGAGGAGCAAGCTGGCTTCCCAATTTTCTATTCAGGATACAGCCTAGAAGCCCAGCAGATGGATTGCAAGTTCAAGACCAGCATCAGCAACTTAGCAAGACCCTGTCTTAAAAAATAAAAAGGACTGGGGGTATGGCTCAGGGGTGAAGCACCCCGGGTTCCATCCCCAATTTAAAATAAACAAAGAATGTAGCGCCAGAAGACCGCAACTATTTCACAAGGACTCCGAGGGGAATGTTTTAATCTGAGATGGTCTGTCTGCAGAGGCCCTGGAAGGGAGCGGAAGCTGGGTGGGCGCTCCCACTAGGGCCGTGCCCTGCGGAGCTGGCCAGCTCTGCTCCTTCCTGGGTAGCTGAGTGCTTCACTCCCTGTATGAGCAACCTTCACGCAGGCGCCAGGAGAACGCCACAGGCACTTAGGGCAGAAAGACCAGAGGCCTGTTTGCTCTTGGCTGCTCCAGAACCGAGAAAAACCACAGCAGCCCGCATAGTCCCGCAGAGCCCATAGAGCATGCGTGCTAAACCAGCAGAGAAGCGACTGAGTCCTGGGTGCAGCTGCCCCGGGAAAGACACTCTGCACAGCTGGGGGTGGGGGGCAGTCTACGTTTAGGGTGGAAAGCCCAGACTCAGGCAGAACAACTGGCCACCAGTCATCAGTGTGACCCGGGCAAGACTCCGAGTTCCCAGAGGTCCCTCCTCCTGCGCGGGTACTTCGCAGAGGCCCCTTGTCCCTCTGGATCCCCTGAACCAGGAGATGAGTTGAGGTGCTCGGCTTGGTTATCAGGGAGCCCCAGGCTCCCCTCAAACGCCCAGCACTGCCTGAGAGGAAGCCGGGGGGGCCAAAGCAGAGGCCGCCCAGAGCTGTGCCAGCCAGCGGGGGAGCTCCTCAATCCCAGCCTCCCTGGGTCTGGGGTTCCTCCCTTGCAAGCCCCCCCCCCCCACGTATCCCCTTCTCAGGAGGGAGGCTTTGTGATACAAAAGCGGCCACCAGCCGTGGCTCCATGGTGGCCATCCGCAGCAGAGGCCAGGGCAGAGGTGGCTGTCACCCTGCCGTTGAAACGAGCAAGATGAGCCACAGGATGACTTCAAGGTGAGCAGGATGGAGACCCAACCTTCCGCGTCAGGCCGGGCTCCTACCTGCGCTAGCGCTGACTCCCAGCCTTGCCACCTGGGCCCTAAGAACTCAGGCAGAGGCACGCATCATCTCCACCCCGCACCTGCCCAGCATGCTGTGCCTCCTTATCATACGTATTAGCCGAAAATGGAGACGTGTGCACTAGCACACATGTACAGAAGGACGTCCTCCTCCACGGCCATTCCTAAGAACTTCACCATCTCCCGAGAGCGAATCCTTCAACAGCTCTTTCCTCCTGCTTGTGACCTGGGGTCCACCCAGGGCCTGCACGCGAGACAAACACTGCCACTGGCCGCACTGCCCTGCTCCTGTGATGCTCCACATGGGGTCCGCGTGGCATGCACTGTCCTCCGGGTTGGACAATATCCAGTGCACACCAGGGCTGACTGTGTGCCGAGACTCCAGCACGTCTTGGCAGATGCTATTGAGGGGAGAACTCCCACAGCTGAGATGCGCACCTAGTGTCCACTCTACAGCGTGGCATCCTGAGGGCTGGGCAGCACTGGGGCCTGAACCAGCTGCTGCCAGGGCCACGCTCTCACTCACTGCTGCCCAGGTTCCCAGCACACTCACTGCATCTGTCAGTGACCTCCTCTGTGGGTGGCTGAACAGGTAAGCAGATATTGATTTCCTGTCTATTTGCCATACTATTTGATGGCAGTAAATAACTGGATGCTGCCAGGCACGGTGACACACCCCTATGATCCCAGCAACCTGGGAGGCTGAGACAGAAGGACCACACACTTAAGGCCAGCCTGAGCAATTTAGAGAGGTCCTTATCAATTTACGAAGACCCAATCTCAAAGTTCAAAAATGAAAAGAGCCAGGGACGTGGCTCAGGGTTCAGCGCCTAGGAGCTCAAACCCAGTACCAAAAACAAACGGGTAAAACGGCTATAGCCCAGGGTGGGCTGGGCTGGCAACCCGCCGACACTGCTCTGCCTCCGAGTTCTCCCGGAGGGACACCAGATTCTCATCCTGTGGAGGCGACCGGGCCTGCCTACCTCGTGTCCCCGGGCTGTGGTCAGGGCACAAGCTCAGGAGCTGCGGCAGCCTCGTATGACACCACAAAGAACGATGCTGGGCACCAAGTTCTCGACAAAGGCCAGATTCGAACAAAGGGCCAGGCTACGCAGGGCCCCATCGGGTCCACGAGGACTGCTTTCCAGCGGGGAAACTAAGGCACAGAGGGCGGCACCTTACCCAAGCCAAGCGATCTGAAAGTTGAACCCAGTGTCGTCTCAATGAGTTAAAATGCAGGGAAGGAACTTAGAACAGCCCAGGTGCACAAGAACACCAGCCAGGGCCAAGCCCTCTAGCCCCCTCTCCCCTGCGCGCCTCCTGAGAGAGGGGCGTGTGCACCTGGGCTGCCTCGGAGGGTCTGTGCAGCCTGAGGGGCTGGCAAGCTGGAGAGGCTGCTGGCTCTCAGCCTCCAAGCGACTCTCCAGGGAACACAGAGCAGCCTGAGACCCAGCTGTGCAGTCCAGAGGCCAGAGGGTGCCCCCCGCTAAGTATGCGGAGATTTCGCCTGCCCCCAAGGCAGATCCAGGACAGACGAATCCACGGTCCCCGCACGACAGGAGCTAATGACATAGCTGAAGAAAGAAAAATGGCCACGGAGGAAGACAAGGGCTGGGACACGCACTCTGGAGTTAGGCGTGTGGCTCTCAGGCTGAGAGTGCGGCGCCAGGAGGCCCGGCTGGAGGCCAGCTGCCTCTGGGGCACTGGCAGCAAGGGCTTGCCACACTCCTGGGCACCCAGCCTGCCAGTCCTCCTCACACCTGCCAGACTCAAAGATCATAAATAAAAACAAAATAAACCATTTTAAACAAACTGCCTAGGAGGAAATGGGAAACACAGTAACACGACTCACTGGGGTATTTGCCAAGCAGCCACATGGTGCCTGGGTGGACTTGCATCTGGGGCTTGCAGGAATATGCCAGCTTTGAGCAGGACAGTGGCCTGCAGGGGGCACCGCCCTCCCGCTCCTGGTCTTGGGAACGCCTTCCTCCTGGCCTGCTAGCAAGCCCCCGTCACTCGGTCTTTAACCCGCTTGGTTAAAACAAGCAAATACGGGTAGCTGTGACTCTCGGCCTTCTTTGTGATCGCCGAGTCTGGCACATATAAGGAGGGCGAGTTTGGACAGGAAGGCCACCGTCCCAACAGTGCAGCAAAATGAATGGATCAAAGGACAGTGGGCGGGTGCCATCGAGGGACTCGGCGGTTCTGCTTGGTGGCACCAGGCCGTGTCAACAGTGCCCTCCAGAAGGTCCCTCCACACCTCTGTCCCAGCAGGTCACTGTGGTCACCTGAATAAGTGCAGTATCTGCTAACCATCAATATCACCTCTTCTATTCTGCCCAAAACAATCGTTCCAACTCCACACTGTAAATGACAAAATAGACGCACAGAAGGAAAACCTACCCACCCCATGCCCCGGGGCCAGCACCACATCTCAAACCTGACCTGTGCTTCACTGGAGACCCATCCTGTACAAGGCATGCTGGGACAGCAGGGCCTCTGGTTGTGTTCAGCTTACAGTCCATGGGAAACAACAAACTAACAGGTACCAATCGGCCAGTGCAGAAACCAGCCTGAGCGCTCCAGGGGTGGACCCCAAAACGCAGGTGCCCCTCTTCCCAGCCCGCCCCTTCAGGGAGCCCGTTGAGACCTCAGAGGCCCCGGTCAGTGGCCTTCCTCGTGGTCCCCAGTCAAGTGCCCACGTCTGCTCTTCTCCCCGCCCCTCCTGGGTTGTGCCCTGGCACTCTGGAGGGCAGAGCGAGATATTCATGGAGAGGACACTGGCAGGGGCCTGCCAAGGTGAGACGGGGTCAGAGGGGACACGCCTCGTGAGAACCTCTCGTAAAGTCCCGTGGGTCTGAGTGTGAGCTCTGCCTGCTGGGTGCCCTGTCAGATCGCGGGGTCTGAAGGATGCAGGGAAGCTCAGGCGGTCAAGAGAAGGACAAAAATGCAGGGTAACAGCTAAAGTACGGCCACCAAGCAGGAGGGTCAGCAGCAGGGTACTTACACTGGACTTGGGAAAGGAAATCGAGCTGCGTGTGGGCTCAGTGGCACAGGGGGTATGAGGAGCTTGCCTCCTGGGCCAGCAGGAGGGATGGCCAGGACAGAGGCCGTGGGCACACAGGGCAGGGCAGGGAGGCTTGAGCTGGGCCCTGGACAAGATTGGAAGCCAGGGAGGGCTGAGACAAAGGAGGACACCCAGCAGGGGGCTGTGAGTGGCAGAGGAAATCGCAGGTGGGAAAGGTACGATAAAAGCACAGGCAGGTTCTGTCTCTCCATCTTTATACAGCTGCCCAGAGTGAGTGTGATCCAGATAACCTCACTCGCTTGAGGAAGACTATTTTTTTAAAAAAGATGACTGATACCAGAAGTTGATGATGTACTTACACAGGAATTACTTTCACGATAACATGTGCATGCGCACGTCCTGAAGTAACTACTGTTCACACATTGCCACGGCCGTGTGGGGCGGGCTTTAGCTCTCACCCGAGGAGAAAAGGAAGCCGAGGGGTTTCCATGCTGATACAGACTGATCTGCTCATGCCCGTGAAGGTAGGACAAGCCCGGGACCACGTCCTACGTGACGTCTTTATTCCATTAACTTGGACAACGTTACGCTTTGGTTCGGCTGCCACTCAAAGACAGGAGAGCTAAGCTGATGGCCGTCCTGGTGGGAGAGGCCTGGAGAGCACCTTTCTCACACAGCCACATGAGGACCTGATCAGAACGCCAAGGTGACGACCAACTGCCACCACAAAGACCAAGCTCTGGCCACAGGGCAGCCCCGCCCCAGGAGCATGCTCACCGGCTCACAGAAAGCCTCTTCTCCTCCACATAGGCTGGAGATGGAGACTACAACCAGAGGACAGTCTAAAGCCCCTCCGCTGGCTACTGAGACCACAGCCCCATACTGTTCCACTCAGCTGCCTCAGCACCATGATCTAGAATCATCTATGAGTACCTTACACTCGGCCTAAACGGGAAACATACATATTTCAAGTGAAAAAAACTGCAAAATTTGACTAAATTAGACTTGCATTATTAAACAGAAAACAGCAAGTTTGCCAGGAACCTGCTTTCACGTTACTATGGTGTTGACAGTATAAAGCAGACGGCCCAGGGTTGTCTCGACGGGTTCCCAGGACAGTTAGGAGAGGGGTCATGTGATTATTAGTGTCCCTGTCTGGTTGATGACAAAGCTCAAGCTCTGAGTGGTGAAATGCACAGAATCCAGGTCCTGGAGGCCCCAGGGGCCGCCCACCAAGCACACGACCAGCTTGAGGCCTGAGGGCAGTGCTCATTGCCAGCTTTGCCACTCACTCTTCATGTGACTCTGGGAAAATTGCTGAATCTTTCTCTTTTTTTTTTTTGAACCAGGGATTGAACCCAGGAGTGCTTAACCCCTGGCCACATCCCCAGCACACCTCCCCCATTTCAATTTTATTTAGAGACAGAGTCTCACTAAATTGCTAAGGCTGATTTTGAACTCGTGATCCTCCAGCCTCGGCCTCCAGAGCTGCTGGGATGACAGGCGTGCGTCACTGCACCCAGCAAAGTTGCTGGACCTTGTTGAGGTTTCTCTCCTACACTAAGGGAAAAACCAGGAGTAGGGCTGAGGTTACAAAAATGACACAAACCACATCCTTGGGGAATTTAGTCTAGTCTATACCCACCCATCCCACAAGAATACACACACACACACACACACACACACACGTGACGCAAGGTCCCCTGAAAAAATGCGTGAAGTTTCAAAGAGCCAAAAACACACCTAAGTAGGCGACAGGCGCCAAGGCAGTGTGAAGACCAGAGGGCAGCCCCTGGCAACCCTGATGAAGCCCCGCTGGGCTCTGCGTCCCCAGGCCCAGAGACCTCCCCAGTGGTGTGAATGCATTCATGAGACGCCTGGTGAATACGATGACCTGATTCCATTACAGGAAGAGGCTCCTCCCTAGCAGCAAGGCAGCCCTCCTCCCCAGGCCTTCAGGAGAGCTGCTCCCTGGCCGCGCCCCCCCCCCCCCCCGCCACACACACACACACACACACACACACACACACACACACACACGTCTTAACTGGAAAAGGTTCTAGTTATTGGGGACCGCAGGACGGGGTCTTCTGTGAAGTTTCCATCTCTGCTGCTGAAAGTGGGGTTCCCAGTGACCGGCAGGCACAGGGCCATTTCCCAACAGGAAAGTGTGAACATGACGCTAGAGGCGGGATTCTCGCAGCTGCCAGGCAGGACTTGCACAGCGCTGTCCTTGAGAACCAGCACCACCAGACACCAAGTCCAGGAAACCACTCAGGCAGCTGCTCTTGACCAGCAGGGCAATAGAGAGACTCACGGAGCCAGGGAGAGTCTGTGCAGTGCTGATGCCCAGCAGGGCCCTTCTGCCCACTCTGCCTGACCAGGAGAGGTTTCCCAAGCTGGTACAAGTGCTGGGATCCGATCAGGTCGGGGGCACCGCAGGCCCAAGCACCCAGGCAGCCGCTTCCCTTCCAGCCCTGCCCCCCACTCCTTCCAGGCAGGGGGCAGGGGCTTTGCGGCCCGCGCTGGCCCTCACTCCACCACCAGGAAGTCTGTCTTTCCTTAAGACCTGGAGTCTCAATGTTTCCAAGGATAAGCGCAGTTTAACAGTAAGGGGGTCATCAGCAGAGCACTGGGGACCAGCGCCGCTCAGTCCTGGGGTGTGAACTGAACGATAGGACCTCCTGGAACTATTCTCTCCAGGTGGCTAAAAGGTTCCAGGAGGACCATCTAAAAAGCACGCTAAGTGATGGTCACTAACACAAGGAAAAGTCGGAAACAGGGTGTGCAGGGCTGGGAGGGCAGGGACTGAGGGGCAGGAGGATGAAATCCAAGCAGCACGTGCCTGAGTCAGCTGGTGAGTGTGACCACAGAGGATCGAACGGTCACTGGGCCAAGGGTCGCAGAGTCAAGTGACCGCTGGACCTGGTGGGCAAGCTCCTGTGGGGAGGCCGTGGGCAGGGGCACCTCGTCCTCAGGCACAGGGCGCTGAAGCCGCTGGGTGGTCCCTGCTCAGCACTGCAGGTCTTCCCAACTTCACGACAGGACCCAGATCTGGATTCCTACGTGGAATTTTCTGATGTTTTCAAAAACGTTCAGGCCAAATAAAACTAGGAATCTAGTTTGGAAGCTGAGCAGCCCCTCACAATTTTGGCAGGAAAACAAGCCCTCCCTCTTCCCGACCTCCACAGTGAGGCCCCAGAAGCATCCTCTATTCAGACTCCACAGCAGTGCGACAGGAGGAACCGCAGCTTCCGTTCTAAGCAGATTCTGCAGGGACCCCAGCTCTGCCCATCACTTGCTGGGTGAGTCAGGGCAGGTTGATTAAACTGTCTGAACCTCATTATCCTCCTACCTGTGGGGGGGTGGGAGCGGAATTTCTAGGTCGCAGAGGACTGTTGGGAAATAGCGCTGACTTCAGAGTCCAGGACAGAAAACACGGAGGACGTGGGATCCTTTCCCACACCCTCCGGCAGGAGCACAGCAAGACAGCCAGGGACGCCACGGAGGGTGGCTGAGGGCCAGCAGAGGGCCTCCCAGCATTGACTCCATCTCCCTCGGACGGCGGGGAACTGGGCCCGCCACCAACACTGCGTTCTCAGGTGGTGTCATCAGCTCCTGGGGAGCTGGAGGCGGCAGGGAAGGTCCCGCCCAGGAGCAGCCCTGGAAGCCAGCCCCACCCCCTGCAGCAGGCGGCCTCTTGTGACACCCTGCAAGCCTGGGACGCGCAGAGGAAGCAGAGCCTCTGCAAGGGTCCCGCAGGGAGCCGCCAAGGCAGTGGGCGGAGACTCGCCGCAGGGCAGGCGTGAGCACAAGTGCCAGTCAAAGGACTCCAGGAGGGCAGCTGAGGCCACAGACCGCAGGGCAGGCAGCGTTGGCGGGAGCAGGGGCAGGGAGGAGGCACGGCAGCGGCGGCACACGGCGGGCGCAGACCTCACCCACGCGGGCACCCTGCCAGGCTGCTCGTGCCACTCACCCCACTTCCCACAGCCACTTCATTCCATACGCTGGAGGGTCAGGAGACCGGCGGCGGTGAAGCCCGGCCTGGAGACAGGGTGGGCAGCTGAAGACTAGCTTCTGGCCTCCACCAGAGCACCAGGGGCAGGGCAGGGGCTTTTACTCCCCAAGCTGGGGAACTAAGATTTTAAAATGCCGGCACTGGATGACACCTTGACGAAACCCTGCATCAGTCCTGTGTCCATGTCCACCTGTGCCCTCTCTGTCCCTCCTATAACGGGCTTTTTTTTTTTTAAAGTGAGAGTTTTCTGAAATTGCTGCCCACTTCCTCCTCTCAAAAGCATTACTCAGCCTCTGTCATAGGCTCCTGCCCTCAGCAGGCCCTGCACGGCACACGCAGACCTGGCCACAAACCACCGCCTCTGTCCCTGAATGCCAAGCAACAGCCGGCGCTGTGCTGTGGCCCTGAGGTCCCCACAGGATGAACTGCCCGGCTACTCTTTCCTGGCAACGCTCAGGGCTCTCTGGCCACTACTCCACACCCCCTCTTCCTGGGACTGGGCCTTGAAATGCCCACAGTAGCCTGGCCACTCACTCCAAAATGCAGTTTCGTCCTGGAGGGTCACATCCGTTCCCGCTGCAACTCCCAGCTCCAGTTTGCAGAATCAGTAAAGGAGATGAAGACGGAAGAAATGAGCCAGCCAAGCAGACAGGACCATCATTTACTGAGTCTGGACAGCAAATGTGATTCCAGAAAACTCAATGTCATGCCCAAAATAACTAAAATTCCAAATCTTCCATAGAATTTCAACAAGAATTCAGAAAATGGGAACATAAGTCCTGAACAGGTACAAATTACCAGCTGTATCTCGTGCCTCTGGATTAAAGTTCCAATTTCAAAAGAAGGCACTCATAACCCAGTCATACTCTTCACAAGCAGCTGGCGGCCCTCCCCCGCTGGGGAGGGGACTCTGCCTGTGGCCCCTGCACTTGGCCCCCTTCCTCTCCGTGCATCTTGTCCTTAGTCTTGAAGATCCATGCTCTGCGGCCTGGGGAGAGTCTGCCTGGCTCTTTTCCTTTCCTGAGCACTCGTCTTCTGCTAACTTGAGGTATGACTCACGTTCCCTGACTTGTCCACGTTAAGCGTATGAGCCCAAGGTTTCCACTGACAAGAGAGGTCCCTGCAGCCAGGGCCTCCACAACCTTCATCCCCTGGAGAGCACCTGGTGCCTCCCCAACACCAGCAAACGCTCCTGACCTTCTGCTCCACAGACCTGCAGTTTCAGGACATCTGGCCTAAGGCACATGGCCTTCCGTGTCTGGCTCTTCTTCCCTGCAAAGTGAGCCTGAGGTCCTGCCACAGAGCTGTACTCCGCCTCTTCTTGTCCAGCAGCTCCCCGTCCTGTGGCGGTGCCACACCTTACTACCCACGGGCAGCCTCCAGGTTCTTCTCTGAACTGGTGACAGATGGACTTCTGCATGGGCACCTCTTTCCATTTCTCTTGGTGGGTGCACACCTGGGGGAGGAATCACTGAAACTGGTTGGTTCCAAAGTGGCGATCTCACGCTAAACTCTCCCTGCACCCTGCACCGTGCAAGGGTCCGGTTCTCCACGTCCAAGAAACAAACACACTTGCTACGGTCTTTCCTGTTTATAGCCATTCTGTAGATGCTCAATGGCATTCCACCACCGTCTTGAATTTCCCTGCTGACTAATGATGTTCAGGGATCCTGATGTTCTCTCAGTGACATGACTAGACAATCTTGGCCAATTTCCAACAGGGTCATTTTCTTTTTAATAAGAAGCTGTGAAAGCGCTGTGTGTTCTGGATGTGAATCCTGGACTAGAGTATGGTAGGCAAGCACTCGTCACCGACTCCCTGAGCTCTCACTGCTTCTGCCACAAGGATGGTGCTGGGGAAGCCAGAAGAGACAGCCACATAGCTGGGGGACAGAGAAGCCCAAGGCTAAGGAGGTGCTGGCGGTTTCCTTAGTCACTCTCCCCAGGAAACAATCACGTATAAAAAGACAGCCTGGTGTCGCCTCCCATGGTGTGAGCATCAACACAGGGTCAGCACCCAGCAGGGGGGTCTGAGGGACCAGGGCTCCCCTCAGGGCGGGCGGCCCTGCTCGGGCTGCATGCCATCCACAGCGCCTCCCCGGACGTCCTGCCGTCCACAGCACACCCACCATCTCAGCTCAGCGTTCATGCAGGGAGCATCTCAAGATCAAAAACAGTGACCTGTTTAGCCAGAGCGAGACACTCAAACCTGGTCAACAGCCTCCCTCCGAGGACCAGCCATAAGCTGGTGGCACTCTGAGCCCAGACAGATTTTACAGTCCATTCCAGAGAGGTCATGTGGCCTGACCGGTGTCACACAGCTGGTTAGTGAACAGGCAGAACTAGAGCCCAGAGGCCACATAAAGCCCTCACAACACCGGCCAGCACAGGGGCTTCCTGAGCACGGGAACGATCCCACCTGGACACGAGTCCCAGCACACAGGCACTGGATGAGTCCAGACCAAACCACCACCACCACCGAAAACAATGAGGGTCGGGGCAGCGTGGAGAGACAGACCTGCAAGCGTGTCTGAGTATGTGCCCGAGCCAGGCGCCGTGAGCACCCTCCAGGAGGACGTACACCCTCCTCCACCCCTGCAGGAGGGGACACTGAGTCACGGATCTGTTGAGCTATGTCCCCAAGGTTCACAGAGGATTCCAGAGGGAGAGTAAACACAGAGACGATCTGCGTGTTGAGGCAGGCTGATGGAGGG
The DNA here is from genome assembly GCF_902686455.1 of Sciurus vulgaris. NCBI lineage: Eukaryota > Metazoa > Chordata > Mammalia > Rodentia > Sciuridae > Sciurus > Sciurus vulgaris. The sequence continues at coordinate 142,316,023 of NC_136470.1, forward strand.
CTCAAAAATGGACGACTCTCACGTGGTACCACTGTACCCATGCAGAGCATGTGCCTTCTGAGTCCTGGTGGATAATGACTTTTTACTGAAAAGGTAAACATGTGGTATATTAAAACTCCTGCCGGGCATGGTGGCACAGATCTGTAATCCAGCTGCTCAGGAGGCTGAGGCAGGAGGATCTCAAGTATGAGGTCAGCCTCAGCAGCATGGCAAGACCCTGCCTCAAAATATGAAAAAAAAAAAGGGCTGGGGATGTAGCTCAGTGGTAGAGCACCCCCAAGTTTCAAAACAAACCAAAGGAACCAAACCAAACCAAAGAAAATTTGTCCCAGCTGATTTTTATTTTATTTTTTGCCATTTTTCTTTTCCTAGAGATCAAACCAGGGGCCGTCGATGCTGACCCCGCACCCCAGTCGCCCCCCAGAGCGTCCTGACATGCATTTTTGGTTATGAGGCATCACCGAAGAATGGGGCTCAACCTGACACTCGCCAGACTGCCAAGTAAGCTGCTGCGGGGAGAGGCGGAGAGTCTCCTCCCACCAGGGACTCTGCACTGCGTGACAGCTGGGGGCGCTAATGGTCACAGGACCACTAACGGCCAGCAGCTAGCCCGGCTCCTAAGTGTGAGGCGGCAGCAGGAGGGATGGTGTCTCCCAGGTAATGACCTCGCTGTCCCTGCCGTAACCTGGGCTTCACCTGGGCGCTGCCTCTAAGGCGGCAAGGACTGAAGTGACCTCAGGGGGAAGAGTGTAAGCACAATGGCTTTCCAGATTCAGTGGTCTAGAGCAGGGTCACTGAGGCCCCCCAGGGACGCCAGGCAACATCCACCCCCTACTGCGTCACGAGGGCCACCATGCCATGGCAGTGAAGCCCGACATCCTGCACGCCTTCGTTTTCTCATGCCCACTTGGCAAGCAGAGCCAAGACATAAGTTAACACGTCCACATTCTGTGCCCAGGAGTGACCTGCCAGGACTCCTCATAGTCCCTACGGCTCCCACGGTGGCCCTCCAATAGGACAACCTGAGCCTGGCTCCTCACATGGCAGGACGAACGCACACCTACTAAACGCCAGACTGCTCAGTGTGGTGTGTGCAAAGCAGTTCACTCTCAGGAGAGCTGGCAAAATCGCTCTTCTCCATTCACTTCATCAAGTGACCGAGCCAGCAGTGTCTTATGGGGCTTTCTCCAAATCTGTGCTGGTTGATAAGTAGCCACATGGCATCTGAGTAAGGAATGAACCCGTGGAAGGTAGCGCAAGGGAGAAACTGAATTTTGTTCCTGGGCTCATAATTTTAAGTTATGTGTGGTCAGGGCCAAATCTGCCCCCTGCCCCCACGGATGCACACAGAGGGCAGATGCCTGTTCCCCTACAAACAGCCACAACACACACACACACACACACACAGAGCCACCTGTGAGTCAGCCACGGGCAACTTCCTAGGGAAACAGAGTTCTCAGGCGACCCCCGCTGGCGAGGGAAGGCGCGGGAAGGCCGGCCGTCTGGCTCTCTGCTACCGCCCGCGGGCTTCCCCACTCAACAAGCAAGTGCACCTGCTCAGCAATGACCACGGGACACAGTGGCCTTCACACTGCCAAGCAGCTCCTGACTTTCCTTAGGAGAATCACCAGGCCACCCAGCTGGGCCGAGCCTTTCACAGCAGTGAAGGACAGGACAGAACCCCCTGGTGAAAGGACGGGCTGCGTTCTCACAACTGTGCTCCTGGATGGGGACGCTGGGCACACCCCTGAGTTCTGAAAAGCTTCCGGTCAGTGGCAGAGGAGGGGTGACGGGCAGCCAGCAGGAAGCACGTGACACAGACCAATCCTAAAAGCAGCCAGCCGATCTCTCGGTGCTGCCCTGAGAGGGTCAGAGCCGCACGCAGGGGGTTCACACTGCCCTGCGGGCACCTGGTTTGGCCCTCCACTCGCCGGCTACTTCACTAAACAGCCCTCCGGAGGTTTTAACGATCTGCTTAAGCTCTGCCATCCATGTGGCATTGTGGATGAAGTAACCAGGCCTAGGCCTACCCTGCCGATTCAAGAAGGCCCATGTTCCACAGTGCTAGCCCACAGAGACACGGGGGCAGATGCTGCGGAGGTCACAAAGTCAGCAGGCTGAACGCCAGATGGTCGCAAGGCCACAGGGCAGTCCCTCACCACTGCAGAATGCAGCCTCCCCTGCTGGACGTCCCCACTTATAAGGCAGACGTCTTCTGGCATTCTGATTTAAGGCTCCATCCTTAATAATAACCATAATTGCCAGGTAGATTATCATTTAATAAGAGTCCTGGTTCATATAATTAAACTTTAAGATATTATAATGACACAGTGAACAAACTCGCAATCCCCAAGGCATGCTGGGAGGAGGGTGGGGCTTTCTATTCCATGTGGACCTGCCCATAGGGGGCAGCACCAAGAGCTGCACCACCCCACGCCCCACCTGCGTGCACGATGGCTCAGAGTCGGCGCGTGAGCACCCTCCCGAGGCACAGTGATCACTTCAGGAGGGCAGAGCCCACTCCACTTCAAGCAGGCCCCTCGGCTGGACCCTCTGACCTTTCTGCTTCCCTAAGGGCTCCACTCTGGGAAAGTCGGAAGTTACTGCCCGTCGTTTCATTGGGAAAACCAGTCCAAGCAGCTATCTGACCCTGGTTCACAGTGCACTAATGGCTTTGGTACTGATCTGGGTCTTCTGGTGCAGAAGCAGCCTAGATGGCAACACTTTATGAAGTGTCTAGAACAGGCTGGAACGCTGCGGCTCAGGACACCCTGTGGAGTTGGCACGGTGATCCAGGCAGCAGCTGAATCAGGCATTCAAACTCGTAAAGCTTAATAATACTGTGGGCCTCATAACAGGCTCGTCCAGGGACAAATTAGTAGCCTGTGCAAGAATATTTAGGCAGGGAAAACCAGTTTTTAAAAACATAGCAAGGAATAAAAGCAAAAGAATCAGAACACGGACAAGGCTGATCAGGAAGAACCTGCACCTACGTTTCAGGCAGCAATTTAAGAACCTGTTTGGGGATTATAGTCGTCCAAACCATCTCCCCTAGTTCAATTCTTCAAAGAAGGGAACGAGAATACATTCTAAACTGACCGTCTTAGAGGGAACCAGAGATAAATTTATACTGGTACCTAAACAAAATTGTCCCAGAACATAATTGTAACTACATTAAATATTATTAACTAATAATATTTAAAAGTTCAGAAGTGACCTTCTTTCTAACCTTCTACCTAAAAAGTGAACTTGTAAATTGTGTTAGTTGGGCTCTCTGAAAAGGTAGAAGGCAAAATGAGACTAATGACAAGAGGTTCCCTGGGGGCGGGGCTTCAAGGGGAAGTGGGGAGAGGCCAGAGGCAGAAGGGCCTCCGTCAGCCGTGAGGAGAGAGGGCAAAGGCTGGGGAGACCCAGGACAACACACAGGCGGAGGATCCCAAGACTGCCCGCCCACGCCAGCCGGGCGCCCTGCGGAGGTGGACAGGAAGCAGTCCCGGGAAGCTGGCATCTGCAGGAAGGTGGTGGGTGCAGAGCTGAGACAGGATCAGGGGGTTTCACAGCTGCCACATAAATGCTAGTGAGCCATTTCCACATCCATGTGTAAGATGGAGCGTAAGAGAGAAGACTTCAACCCCAAGAACCCAGAATTCAAGAAAATCAAAACTCAGACAATAAACACAACAGGTATAATCTAGCCTTGTAAATAACAAGACTAACAGGCTGCAATTACTTCAACGAGCTGCATTCCTTGGTCATAAACTTAAATACTAAGAAGCAGAAAACAAAACCAGCATTTTTCACTGGACCATACAGCAACGTTTAATTGTGGATCTTCTTAACCGCACAAACACATTTTACTGAACAATACACTCGACCGTATATAATAGTTGTGGATTTGTAATCCACACCCAGGTTAACAGCGGGAATTTCACCTACCTACAACTTAATTAACTTCTACTGCATGAAATGGGCCTAAAACAATCAGCAAGTCAGACCTATCCTACCCTAGACTTCACCTGTTACTTTAAAGACAAATTTTCATTTTACTTAAAAAAATGTAAAAATATTTATTTTTAAAGAATCCTAAGTCTTATAAGGGAGTCCCAGGCAAAAACTGAAAGCAGTTCACTAGTTTTGCTCCTTCCCTACTCTTGACACCGCACAGCTTCAAACCAGGTATGCGGGGCTGGGCTGGGCTGGGCTGGGCTGGGCCGGGCCGGGCCGGGCCGGGCCGGGCCGGGCGGGTGGGGCCGGCAGAGTGTGGCAAAGACCTCGGAGAAAACCTCACCATTTTATCTCCTTGTTACAGGAAATTGCAGTTTTCTGCCTTAGGTTGTTGATTCTGTTGATTCTGTTTGTGAGGCTATCGCACACGAAATTAGAAATCAGGGTGATCTGCACTGGCAGCCCTCATTTTCCAAAGGGAGGCTGAGACTCAGAAGGGCGACCTGCCAGGGGCTGTGGTGTGGGGAGGCCACCCGGTCTCTAGCCTCTTGAGGCATTAACAGGGTGCTGGTCACCTTTCAGCCCAGCCCTCTCGCAACAGGTAAGCCTGCCACTCACCCTGTGTCCCACTTCTCCTGCAGATGACGAGGCACGCGGCCCAGAGGTTCCCACCTCAAGTAACTCGAGTGCGGGGCCCCGAGGGAACGCCACCCTCCACGACGAGTTTGGCGCCATCGTCCTGCCCGTGCTCTACCTGGTGATATTCGTGGCCAGCATCCTGCTGAACGGACTGGCAGTGTGGATCTTCTTCCACATCAGGAACAAAACCAGCTTCATATTCTATCTCAAAAACATCGTGGTGGCCGACCTTGCCATGACGCTGACCTTCCCGTTCCGGATCGCGCACGACGCCGGCTTTGGCCCGCGGTACCTCAAGTTCGTGCTCTGCAGGTACACGTCGGTCCTGTTCTATGCAAACATGTACACGTCCATCGTGTTCCTCGGGCTGATCAGCATTGACCGCTACCTGAAGGTGGTGAAGCCATTTGGGGACTCACGCATGTACAGCGTGACTTTCACGAAGGTGCTGTCCGGCTGTGTGTGGGTGGCCATGGCTCTCCTGTCCTTGCCGAACGTCATCCTCACCAGCGGCCAGCCCACCAGGGAGAACGTTCACGACTGCATGACACTCAAGAGCCCGCTGGGCGTCCGGTGGCATCAGGCCGTGGTCCAGGTCAACAGCTGCCTGTTTGCGGCGGTGCTGGTGGTCCTGATCGGCTGCTACGTCGCCATATCCCGGTACATTCACAGGTCCAGCCGGCAGTTCATCAGCCAGTCCAGCCGGAAGCGCAGGCACAGCCAGAGCATCCGGGTGGTGGTGGCTGTGTTCTTCACCTGCTTCCTGCCCTACCACCTGTGCAGGGTCCCCTTCGCCTTCGGCCACTTAGACAGGCTCCTGGATGACTCTGCACACAAGATCCTCTACTACTGCGAGGAAATGACGCTCTTCTTATCCGCGTGCAACGTGTGCCTGGATCCGATAATCTACTTCTTCATGTGCAGGTCGTTCTCGAGACGGTTGTTCAAGAAGTCCAACATCAGGACCAGAAGTGAGAGCATCCGTTCACTGCAGAGCGTGCGGAGGTCGGAAGTCCGCATTTATCACGACTACACCGACGTGTGAGCCGGCTGGGGCTGCCGGGGCCTTGTACAGTGTGAATAAACGTCGCTTTTCGTTATGCCTGCTGGGGTCCCTCGAAACACGAACTAAGAAAGGAAACCACCATGATGTGAAATGGCGTAATTTGGAACTGAGGGAGGCAGTAAGGCATGGCCAAGAGCAGAGGGCGGGTCAGTGTTCGGTGACCAGCAGGGCTCACGACTGGAGGGGAAAGAGCCACAGCCAGGGCAGCCCAGCACAGTCCCCAGGACATGCTGCTGGCCCGACCCTTCTGCAGAGAACACAGGTATAGAGGGAAATCTCCTCAGCCTCGAGGGTCAGGTGTGGTGGGCACACCTACAACCCCAGGAGCTCAGGAGGCTGAGGCAGAAGGATCATGAGTTCAAAGCCAGCCTCAGCAACTTAGTGAGGCCCTGAACAACTCAGCCAGACCCTGCCTCTAAATAAAAAAATAAAAAGGGCTGGGGATGTGGCTCAGTGGTAACACGCCCCTGGGTTCCATCCCTAGTTAAAAAAAAAAAAAATTGGGAAAGACAATTTGACTGTTTATAACTGAGTAAATATTGATTATGAGGCCTTCCAAGGTCTTCAGCCAAGGTCCCCTGACTGTGGTTAACAAGGTCTTGTGCACGTCAGAGAAGGCATGGAGTGGGGGTCGGGGTCAGGAGGAAGTTCAGCTGGAAAAGCACCAAGTTCAACTCACTGTTTTTCAATAAGCTACTTCAGAGAAAATGTGGCTGAATATTAAGAAAAGACTGCTCTGGACAGTCCTCTGAAGTGACATTTGCCACTATTAAGCCACCCTCAGGAAGTGTTTAAGTCCTCCCCCGCTGAGGGCAGAGAAGAAAACAGAGGCTTGGCAATCCAGTACATTCCCTTCATCAAACATTCACTTAACGATCTTTTTATTTCAGGAGAACTTTTAGCAAAATGCTCTTCCCTATGACTGAACCCAACCTCTCACAGGGATGCTGCCCCAGAGACACTGCAGTGAGCAGACGCCACGGGCCAGCCCGCCCCGCACGGCGGCCCCACCTTGGAACCGACCACAGAATTCCAAGCTAGGGAACAAGAGTGGTCTACGCAGCAATGACCCTGTCCCCGCCAGCACGGGACAGCATCCAGGAACCCAGACTGCCCAACAGGCGAGGCTGCCTGCAGAGGGGTTGGTGGGAAAGGGGTACAACAACCATCTGACATCTTCTATCAAACACCCATCTCCCCACCACGCTGTCCACTCCTCATCGCAGTGGACGCTGGGGTACTTGAGCCCACACTGTCCACTCCTCACTGCGGTGGGCGCTGGGGTACACGAGCCCACGCTGTCTGCTCCTCACTGTGATGGATGCTGGGGTACACAAGCCCAAGCTGTCCACTCCTCACTGTGATGGATGCTGGGGTACACGAGCCACTCTGTCCACTCCTTACCGCGGTGGGCACTGGGGTACACGAGCCCATACGGTCCACTCCAAACTGTGGTGGGCACTGGGGTACACGAGGCACGCTGTCCACTCCTCACTGTGATGGATGCTGGGGTACACGAGCCACGCTGTCCACTCCTCACTGTGATGGATGCTGGGGTACACGAGCCACTCTGTCCACTCCTTACTGCAGTGGGCGCTGGGGTACACGAGCCCATACGGTCCACTCCTCACTGTGGTGGGCACTGGGGTACACGAGCCACACTGTCCACTCCTCACTGCAGTGGACACTGGAATATGTGACCTGCACGCACCTCACCTGCTCACGTGCTGGCCGCTCTGGCTGCGGGGTGACCCTGGCTGGTGAGGACAGGCGTGTTCTAGATCACCAAGGACAAAGGCCTCCCACCAGGGGACCCTCCTCTCCACCAAAGCCACCCTCCCACCAGTGGACGTGCTGAGTGTGCAGCTCCACCGGGAATGGGGAGCATGGCCCTCCTGGCCCAGGCCTCCATTCCAAGAGGTCTTCACGGCATTTCAAAGCCCTGTTGAAAGTATGGGCACCTCTGATGGGTGGTGGCTTTGTTTCTCTAGAACAGCATTTAATAATCAAGGCACCTCTCGAAACACTGGCTGAGACTAGGTAGAGAGCATCATCATGCCCACTCTTGAAAAGTCACGTGCAAAACCCTCAAAATCACCAGCTTGTCCTCCACACTGTCCCAGAATCATCTATGCAGACAGACCGCATCACTGACAGGAGCAGGAGAACCGCCATAGGAACAGCACAAAGCGGGGTCCGTGGCAGAAGGCGGCACGTGAGATCCCACTCACAACAGAGAAAATGAAGAGTCTACCTGATTGTTTTTAAAAAACTGCTAATTTGGAGCCAGGTGCGGGCTCCAGAGGCTGAGGCAGGAGGGTCACAAGTTCAAAGCCAGCCTCAGCAAAAGCAAGGGGCTAAGCAACTTTGTGAGACCCTGCCTCTAAAGAAGACAAAAACAGGTTTGGGGATGGGGCTCAGGGGGTCAAGTTCAATTCCCCAGTACCCCACCCCCAAAATTTGTTATTTTGGAAATATTCTCAAATATGAAATATAAAATCTCTTACTCAAGGCTTTGGGGTTAAATAGGTTGAATATCCCTTATCTAAAATGTTTGGGAAAGAAGTATTTTAGCTCTCAAACTTTGGAATATTTGCATATAGTTGATGGAAGTATCTCAGGGACCCTCTCAAAACTCACCCACTCTGCCCACATCTCGTGCACACACCTGCAGGTGGTAACACACCGCGTGTGCAATGGGCCTCTTCACTGACCGCAGTCTAGCACGAGGCCAGTGTAGAATCCGCCACTGTGGCATCACACTGAGATTCCAGATTTGCAGATTAGGGGTGCTTAATGTGCAGTCAATACTTTAGGATCCTTTTTATAGCAATAAATACCATATTTATTCTTCCTTTTATTCAGAAGAAAAACAGAATTTTCTAAAGGGTATTTTGACATTCTTCATAAAACTGATACTCAAAATAACTCATCTTGTAGAAAACCTTTCCAATTGCATATCATGGGTCCTGCTGTATTTATGAAGCCACTTGACAGACACTTCCCACCACCAAGACAGAATTCTCTCGGCTAAAGCTTTAAGAGAACACTGCCTAGGAAAACGCACAAAAGCAGACACACATTCAAGGAAAAATACTGTACGTGTGCGCATAGGCGCACAGGCAGTACACTTTAAGAAATGCTATCGTCACTATGGGGAAACGTACTACGCCAAGGGAAACATAAACTCAAGAGGACAAATACACCTGGGGATCACTTCACTCCTAAAGATTTTTTTCCGACTAAACATAAGAAACTAACAAACAAATCAATAAAGACTTGCTAGACACGCACCATGTAAAACAGTGTTCAGCGCGACAGAAGACAACCTCTGGGTGATCTCGGTGACTTCCTATCCTCAGAGTCCCCCAACCTGTCAACACCAGCCAGCATCTGCAGGCGGGAGCTGAGTGCACACCCAGCCCGCCAGCACCCCCTGGTGGTGCACTCCAGACAGGTGGAGAAGGCTGCTCACTGCCCTAGGCCGCAGCAGGGCAGCCGCCTCCAATCCGCTTCCTTTAGACTCCTTGATCCTACATCCTAGGCTGCCTAGGACAGGGTGAGATGGAACTCTCCAGAGGGAGCCATTCAACACACAGGAAGTCTTCATACAGCTATAAAAGGGAAACCAAATGAAAAGGGCTGCAGTAACAGGGATTTCAAGGGGAAATGCTGTCGATGTTGGGGGCTCTTTCTAAGTGAGCAAACGGAAACAGTGACTTACTGATGGTTTCAACAACACACACACACACACACACACACACACACACACACCCCAGAACTGAAGAGGGAAGAATGAAACTTTCAGTGTTCAATCATCAAGAAAGCCTTAAGACTCAAACAGCAGCTTTCACTTTGAATGCTCTTAATGTTTCTTATAAGCCACAGGAAGAACCCACCCAGAACGGTAAGGATGGCAAAACGTGGCTCGTGGGCCACACAGTTCTTTCCCACTTCACTCAGACACTAAGATAAAGAAATAAATTAGAAATCCCATTATTAGTGTCATAGGTGAATATTCTTAGTAAAGTCAACAGTCTGGTTTCTATTTGAATTATGCAGGAGAATGCCCAATGGTCAGTCTGGCCACCCCCACAACTGGCAGAAACGTCTGATTAGATCAGCCTCGCTTATGAACACAGTCACAACTGTCACCAAATTTCCCAGAGCCTCCAAGTCCAAGGCTAGGTCTAGGTTTACAAGCTCCAAAGTCTTGTACGACTGTCCCCCACACACAGACACTAAATGGCACTTCAGGTCACCAGGGCTAACGGACTCCGTGCAAAAAAGGGGACCCATCCCTTAAACCACGACAGCGTTTAACACTCTGAATATCTCCAGCCAATGCTTCAGGGGCTACTACCAGCCTAAACCAAACTCCTTCCACAATGCTGACGGTCACCCGTCAATTACCAAAAACAAGCTTTCCCAGAAGCCTTTGAACGGAGCCCTCTCCTTGGATGTTCCTTACAAGCATCTATCTCCTCTGAGCCTTGTGGAATTGCTGTGCTCCTGAGCAGACTCACCTTACAACACTGCATCTCTGCACCTTCACTGTCTTGAACTACCTGGAGGGCTCCTTCACCCGGCAGCTCCTCCCTGGGTCGGCTCGCCCTTCCGCCGCGGAGACTTGCTGGGAAAGGTGCCCTGCCACTGTCCAGCATTCCCACAGCAGCTGTTGCTCCTGTGTTTCTATTTACACTTGATGAGAATTTCACTTCCTGAATTGTCACTTTTCACTTGTTTGATGTGTGTTCACCTTTGACGGTCAACCCTCCTTTTTCTGTAAAACGTCAGGCCGTCACTGCGGGCCAACGAGGCAGGCACCACAGCTCCACTGCCTGTGTGTGAACAGTGAGGCGGGCATGCAGTGGCTGTGACTGAGAGGTTGTAAGAGAAGCAGGCGCTTGGCCACTGCGCTGGTTACTTAAACCACTATCTGTGAACTGGAGAGCTGGCAATGAAGTCTGTGCTCCACGCGTTAACGCCGCGGCGGCTGAAATTGAGTCACGCTGCTGGGAGGTGGGTACTGCTAACTAAATCCTGTAGGCTAAACATAAGAATGTCAGGCTGAGCGATCAGGACTGCCGGCCTCTGTGGGTGAGCATAATCAGAAATTTGTAAATGATAAGCAATGCAATTTGCAAATAGCTTCGGAGACACCACTCATCATTCTGTGTGAAGAAGTCGGATGCCTGCGCCTACACATTCAATGGTGGGAACTCAAGAGCAGCCACGGCTGTGACCCAAATGCCCTATGTCACCCCCCCAGCGATGGGGCTTTCCGCGATGAGTAACACCTCGGGCATTGGCAAACGAGATGAACAAAGCGCCATTCCTACACAGTATTCACAGAACCAGGCAGTGATGTGTTTTCCATGCACAACAGATATAAATCCCAGGCTCAAATACTGAAAGGCAGGTTCTGAGCATGCAAAGCTGCTTCGCACTGGAAGACACCGCCACCCAGGCCAGCCACCACCCACCACATCGGAACACTCCCTGAATCTGACAGAAGGACCTCTGGGAGACCCTTGCCCTGCGGGACACTCCTGCGAAACCCTGGTCTATATTCCTACAGTAGCAGATGAGGAGGACATACCCCACGTTCACGCAACGTGGAAGCCCAGGGCTCCAGCTGCCAGCAGGAGCTAAGCACACCACAGAGGGACTGGACAATGTTCAAAGAAGAAATGAGGCCATTTTTTTTTTTATTTCCACTTCTGCATAATCGCAAAAATGGGGAAAAAAAATCAATGATTTCTGTGAAGCTTCTATCTGAACTTCACACAAAGATGCCTGCTTTGAAGTTCAATGTGTTCTACAAATATTAGTTAAAGACAGCTCTTTATAGACACATGGAAACAAGTACAAAGAACTCATGGGGCAAATTAAAAACAGATAATGATAAACTCTTGTACAGTGCTCGCCAGTCTTGGCCCAAAGCCCTTCACACAGATAATTCCTTAATCCACACAATACGCTATGGCAGGCACACTGCCCACTTCACAGACAGGGACGGGCGCACCGGTGGAGACTGGGCACGTGGCTGGGAAGAGAAGGAGCAGAGACAGTGTGAGCAGGGAGTCTGACCCACGTCCACGCTGTCACGGGGGCTGCACGCGCCCCTCTGCACCTCCGGACCCGGCACCTGAAGGGAAACCCGGGTCCCCTTTGGGTTGCCACTGACACGCCCACACCAGCCAGAGTCTACCAGTTCGGCCCAGAAACACATCTCTCCAGGCATTACCAGTGATCACCAAAGCCTGCTTAATTACTGAGGTTACCAAACGCTTTTAACTCAAACCATACCATCACCTGCAAATGAGGCGTGGGTTGGAGTCGGGAAGCTCTCCCGACTAGGGCCTCAAGCTGTGATTTAACAAGCACACTCGATCACGCAGGCGGAATCGGCTCGTTCCCTCTCAGCAGGAAGATCCTGACACCCTGGGGAGTGGGCCCTCCTGAGCTAGCGCAGCAGGCGTGAAGCGGGGCAGCGTGTACAGGGGCAGGCGGGGCCCCACACCCACGACGCACATGTCCATGGTGGGCTGCAGACCAGGAAAGAGCTCATGGGGACAACCGTCTCAGCTGGAGCCGGGCCCCGCGGTGAAGCCTGCTCCCGCCGGGCGACCACTGTGAACCCCAGGGACAGGAGCAGCAGCCCCTCAAGGAAACCCAGAGGGAAGCGTCCTGGGAGCTTGGACGCAAGGCCTCCTGACTTGGTGCTTGTCCTTGAGATTTTGCTTAAAGCCAGAGAGAACATGGCCCACCCAAACAATCTTTCCGTTTTCTCTTATTTCCTGAAGAGGTCATCGAAATTCTCATTTATATTCTTTCTCTCCTTCAAAGCAAAGCTCTCACAAACCCTTCTTAACTCTATTAGCTCTATGTCCAAAATGTGCCTCAGTCTGATTTCAAGATCTCCTTGGAGATGGTGGCTGCCCTCGCCCTTCCAAGGCACACCATGCAGGGGCCATCAGGAGGCAGAGCCCCCAGAGGGCACTGGCCCCCTGTAGCCTCGGCCAAGGGCTAGACTCATGTCGCCTGCAGAAGTCCGTGGCTCTCCTGCAAGAGGCCACGGCTGCAGAGCCCCTTCAAGCAGAACACGGGTCTGAGCTGATGGTCCAGTCCCCTGGTGTGTGACCCAAGTCTGAACCCTGATTCCTGGCTAGCGTCAACTGAATTTGTCCCTTCTGATGTGTCACACAGTGTGACTGGCATCCTCGTCCTACCCGCCCACCCCAGCTCTTCCTGCTGCTATAACAAAACAAACGGGGTGATTCTCAGACAGAAGAAAGGGACTGCTGCAGACCTGGAGGCTGGGAGCCCCTGATCCAGGCTCACGCAGACGGGGTGCCACAGACAGCCCGGGCCGCGTCCTCACAGGTAGGAGGGCGAAAGGAGCGACCGAGGCTCACTTGGAGGAGGGCCCTCCCAGAGGCCCCTCCTCTAAATACCAGCACAGTGAGGGCGGGACTGGACACAGGGATCTTGGAGGCACACAGAGGTGCAGACCACACCACCGCTGCGTGAACCAGGGTGGCCCTTCCAGAGCCCAAAGACAGAAATTCAGCGTCAGTGGTTCCTCCAGCTGGTCATCTGCCTGGCCCACGGGAAACAGCCTAGAGAACACACCCAGAACACAAGACTTCCCCATCGGGCCACCAGGGGTTGGCTTTCGAAGGGTCACCGTGGAGCCTGCAGCGTGGGGACCACCAAGCTCTCAGCACAGCATCGGGCAGAGGACACCCAGGATGGGGGGGTGGGGCACTCGGCGGATCCCGCTCATGCAGGCCTGCAGTCATCTCCTCTCAGGATGGCTCCCCCAAGTCCCGATGCCACGCGCCCTCCGCCCACACCTGCTGAGCCCCGTCCCCGGGAGCCCCACAGTGTGGACAAGTCGCCTCTGTTGCCAGGACCGCTCTGGGAAGGAGGATCCTCCGCTTCACCCCAGCCCAAGCCTCGCGGGGACTGCCCGGCACGTCCCAGCTGCTTGTGCGGGCTGCCTGGAAAGCAGGACCCTCCCAGCGCCAAGTGGACGAACTGTCTCAGAAGGAGGCCTGCCACCTCCGAGTCACCTGTCCCAGGTGAATCACGAAGCACTCAGTCTTCAGACACCCACAAGCGAGCTCCAGAGCGTGTGGCCAAGAGCCACGCGATGACTTGACGCTCCTGGGATGACACCGTTTATCAGCTCAGGCTCGCTCTCTTCAGATGGTCCCATCACCACGTCGACTTCACTTATAGTCCAGAGGACGGGGTTGAGGGATGCCCCGTCGCCCCAACACTGTGGTGACATATTCACTCAAAACACACCCTAAGCGCCTCCTGTGGTAGTGGACCCTGGGGTGCCAAAGCACAGAGGCAGCGGGGACAGCTACCACCCATTCTTGAGAGACGTGATATGAAACCACCAGCCACAGGCTTCAGAAGTATCAGGGACGCTCCTGAAGATGGGGACAGGAAGGGAGTCTTTTTTTTTTTTTGTACTGGAGATTGAACCCAGGGTGCTTTGCCCCTGAGCTACATCCCCAGTCCTTTTTATTTTTTTTATTTAAGAGAGGGTCTCGTTAAGTTTCACTAAGTTGCCTAGGCTGGCCTCAAACTTGTCAGCCTCCCACCTTAGCCTTCCAAGCTACTGGGATTACAGACATGTGCCACCGCACCTGCTCTCAGGTGAGTCTGGAGAGCAGATGGGCGCTGAATGAAGACAGTAAGACATGATGCATTTTCGAGACCTGCGGTATAACACATCTCCTGCTTCTGCTTCCTCAGCATCTTTCCCAAAAACTACATACATAAAGTTCAAAACTTTGATTCCTGGCCAACAGCAACTGAAATCTATTTCTCTTAAGGTTTACATTCAATAAGAACATCGACCAAAAAAACCCTCTTTGAGCACACTGAGTAATTAGAAGTGAAGAACTCTCAGCTAACTAAAGGTGTTTAACTCCTGACGGGACCTCGGACATCAGTGCTCACCCCCAAGTGGGGTTCGCCACCACCCACAGAACTCGGAAGGGCCAGGGCAGGGCTGCCCACTCTGTCAGTGGCTGCGTCCTGCTGTCTCCAGAAGGTGGCAATGTTGTGGTAGAGGATTTCCCCAACCTCACGGTGATGGCCAGAGACTTCATGTGCCTGCCACCCACCAGGAGCAGGGGGACAAGGGGGACAGCACCTCAGGACACAGGGCTCCATCAGGTGCCATGGCACAGTCCTGCACTCTGGCCCCACTCCAGTGGATGAACTGACCCTGGTGGGACAATGCCTTTCAGAGGGACACAAAAAGCCCTGGTCTGCTCTAGTGTTTTCCAGTCAAATTGTAAAGAGGCGCATTTTCAATTATTTTACTACAAATCCCCCAGATTGCACAGGGCTGAGCCCGGAACTCCTCCGCGTGACACTCCAGGCCCTCAGGTCCCGCCTGGGCACCTCAGGCCTTGCCACCGCTGCTCCTCAGTGCCAGGCTGGCCAATGCTGCTCAGGTCCTCCAGAGGGCGCCCACGCTCGGTTCCTTGCACGCCCCATGCTGGCACTGTCCTTCGGCCTGTCGGGGGCCATGTGCTAGACTCCTCCCTACTCCTACCCGGAACTCCACTGCCCAGGGGAGCCTTCTGGGGTCAGCCCAGCCCTGCCTGAGAAACAGGCACTATGATAGACTCCTGGCCATGAGGCCTTCCTTTAAAAAAAATCACATGACCCAGTCAGTAGCAGCTACGGGGTCAAAATGAATTCTTGGGAAAATGCTCATATTTATGTAAATGACCATCAATGGAATGGCCATGTGGACTGTGGATACTAAAAACCTACAAGAAAGAAGAAGGTCCAGCCACCGGGCTCACGGGAACCCATGTCCAAAGAGCAGGTGGGGAGGGGCTGGGGGGCCGGCCAGGAGGGGCAGGTGCCCTGCCTCGCTCTCCACCCAGCAAAGCAACTGGGAAGAGCTGGGATACGGCCTTAACCTTTAACCTTGAGGTTGTCTTGATGTTTACTTAAAAAAGAAAAAAAAAGTTTCTAAATACATGTTAAGAATCACATGCTGTCAACATTTGGGATCACAAACAAAACAGGACGTTGATGGGATCAAGAGGAGAAAAGCCAGCTTTCACAGGCACAGGCACGGGCGTCAGGCTCGCTGGGGTCACGGGTGCTGACTGGCTCCCTCTGCAGTCTGGGCACTTGGGGTTTATATATATATAGGCAGGTCCTGCCTGGAATCAGAACTGGAAAGAGGCTTGGTGCCTGTGTGCAGGTCGGTGGACTGGGACAGAGCCACTAGGGGTTTTGTGGACAGTGCTGACAAAAAAAAACAAACACAAAGAGCTACCAGGAGAAATCCCGCAGAGCTACAGGGTCAGGACTCCACAAGAGGAGACTGGAACAGGAACTAACTAGTTCACACGAATCGAAACACACAGGTCCGAGGAAAGCAAACACCAACCACTTTAGCTTTTTCCTTTTATTTACTTATTCATTTAGTTTTTGGCACAAGACTCCTGGAAGAAGGGAGCATGCCCCTCTTGTAATTACCGTTATTTTCTTATTCCTTTGTATTATGTCTGGTGTCAAGTGCTACATAAAGCCAAGGTGTTTGTGCTGGTAAAGGTCACCAGATGGCTAATTTAAAGAATTTAAATGTAAGGATTTTAGTCAATCAATATTGCCTGGCACACTGAATTCTCCCCAAACAATGAGACACTACGTCTACTTCTGGTAGAGAAACAGGCCTACAAGCTGATCTGTGCACTCAACCCTAAATTCCAGCAGGACCTCGTGGGAAAGTGGTTGGAGGGGAGTCACTTGAGAACGATTCACAAGCATGGTGAGCGTCTGCTGGCTCCGTGCTGCATGAGGACGGGTTCCGGGCTGGGTGAGCGGGGTGCTGCACAGGTAGAAAAGGTCCTGCTCCTCGGACACTCCCACTAGGAGGTGACACTCCCACTAGGAGGCGACAGCAGCGGGCGCTCTTGAGGACAGATGGACTTCTGCTTAGCTTTCGGGTTGTTTTGGTTTGTTTTTGCTACTGGGGATTCAACCCAGGGGTGCTTGACCACTGAGCCACGTCCCCAGCCCTTCCAGATCAGGGCTGCTCAACCAGTAAAGTCTATACCTGTACTCCAAAACCTGGAACATCCCAAAATCCGAAGGCAGGCTCTGGTCCCAAGCATTGCAGATAAGGGCTCTGGGCCTGGGCCAAGCCTCCGCCCTCTGCCTCCGGTTGCCTCAGGCTGTGGCTGCGACAGTCTTCCTCTCTCCAGTCTGTCTCTCTCATCGCCACACCCTGGGAGCACCCTGGCCTTCAAAGTTTCTGTTTTCACGCCACAAATCCACAGAGGAGTTCTAAGTGAGGAAAAGGGATCTGGGGCTCAGGCAGGTGGGCGTGCTGAACAGAGGGAACAGACTGGGAGGCAGGGAAAGAAAGGTCCCTCCAGTGTTATGACGGAGGCCCGAGGCAGGGAGGAGGAGGCAAGGACACACACCTGCACGTTTCTGAAATGCCAGGTACTTCTGAAAACGGCAGCTCCTAGTCAAAACCTCAGGATTGTGGCTCGGCTTCTCTGAGGCAGAGTCTTGTACAAGCCCCACAGCAACCATGACATCCAGGCAGGTCTGTCAGCCAGGCCTTCAAAAACTGCTTCCAAGACCACAGGTGAGCAGGGGGAACCCAGAGGGCTTCTCCCTTAAAGTTTCCCCTAACATGGAAAGAGAAACCCCAAAACCAGCCCTGTCCGCACGCCCAACCTACTAAGGTCGACAGTCCATCCTTCTCATGCAATCTTAAGAACACAGCATAGAGCCAGGAGCACTGGCCATACCTGTAATCCCAGCAACTCGGGAGGCTGAGGCAGAGGATCGCTCAAAGCCAGTCTCAACAACTTAGTGAGGCCCTTTCTCAAAAGAAGACATACAAAGGGCTGGGGATGTGGTTCAGGAGTCAGGCACCCCCGGATTCAATCCCGGGTACCAAACAGAAAAACCCACAATATGAACGATGGCTCAGATTCCTGGGCCCTCGGTCGCCCATCTCCCCACTGCGAGGCAAGCGCCACCTTACCCACTGGTTCCACCATTGGCCCTGGGTCCGCTGACCATGGTCACCTGTGCCGGTTCAGCGCCTTCTCTTGACATTTCTCGTCACTCATAGAGGTCTGCGTGCACACTGTCACCCTCAGCAAGTCTTAAAGACAAGTACACTTGTCCTACGCACCCCGCTCTCACACCCGATGAACTCATGATCAGCAGTCAGCTCTGTTCTCTGGTGTGAAGAGCAACTGGGACGCAGCACAAGCTGAACTGGGGGAAGTCCAGAGGCCAGTCTCGTCGCCTCGGACTACCTGAGCGTCCGTGTCTGTGCCAGCAGGAAACTAACCCTGAGGGCTGCGGCGTGTCCAGTGAAAGGCTCCAACAGGAAGCGCTCCGAGGCTGGGCCTGCTGGTACACACGCGGCCCCAGCGATGCAGGCCCCAGCCTGGGCCACTTAGAGAGGCCCTGAGCAGCTCCGAGTGAAAGAGCTGGGCATGCAGCTGGGGGTCAAAGGCCCCTGGGGTCACTCCCCAGCACCAGAGCGCGTGCTCCCTGAGGAAGGGCATGCCCGGCACCCGTGCCCTCCTTCTGGGGGGCAATCTGGCATCCCGCTCTACCGTCCTTCCCTGGGACCTGCCTGTGAGACTGTAGCACAGGCCAACACAGCACGGTCAGGTCATGTCGCCCCAGGGTGCTGGTCCTACACGGCTCGTCTGGACCTGAGGCTCTGGCATGTGAAATCGGAGGAGACCTGGGAGGGTGGAGTAGAGCACAGGCTGGGGCGCCGACAGCCCCAGTTCCAGCTCTGGAAGTGACGGGACCTGACCTGGCCTCCCCAGGGCTCCCTTTCCTCATTCTTTAAGAAAAAGGTGGGGTGGGGGCAAGTAGTGGGGCTACACAGCCGCAGGGTTGCCCTAAGCACTAGATGGGCATACGGGTGCCAAGGACGGCGCCTGCACGATCACCCTGGCCCGTCCACAGGGAGGCCATGCCAGCCCGTGCCCACCACCCCTCCTCTGCAGGGTCTCACACGGGGTCCAGCTCACCCACCTGCACCCTGGCAGGGCGACCCCTGAACTAAGAGGAAATGCGAGCAGCTCCAGTCAGGAAGTCTGATGTCCTCCCCATCGGGCTGGCGATAGGTCTGCAGAGCAGCCCTTGGGAGCGTCAGGAGGCAGAGGAGAGGACCAGGACAGTGGGCGCCTGCCACTGGCCCAGTGGACAGTGCCGCCTGCAACACACCAGCTTAGAGGCCGCCGTGCCCAAGCATCCACCCGACACAAGTGCCCCACCCAGAAACCTACAGAGCAGCCTGGTAACAACCGGCCATGGAGGACCCCCTGCGGCCAACCATGAGCGCAACTGCAGACAGGCAGCTGTGCACAGGCAAAGGGAAGGGCAGGGTGAGCCAGGCCCAGGGACAGCCTGAGTGAGCGCCTCCTGGGTCAGAGCTGTCACACACCCCACCAAGGAGGCCTGTGCAGCTGAGGCCTGAGCACAGCTGCCTCTGTGTCCACGTCCCCACCCCAGGGTGCCACAACCAGGCCTGGGGAGGGTCCAAGAGGAGCTGCGTCAGCACTGAACATGTGCGGACTCCTTGCTGCCACAGGCCCTCAGCAAGGCGCCCACCACCGTTACAGAGCATGCACACTGTGTCAGGTGTCACCGGTCATCTGGAGAGGACTTCGAGTGTACAGGAGGATGCTGCCATGGTCTGGCAGGAGGGGTCCCCAACAGCTCACAGGAGAGACGATGCCAGGAAGCTTGGGGCCACGAGGGCCTTGACCCAGCCGTGCACTGACCTTCTAGTCGCGATTTGCTGGGTGGCGACAGCGGGCGGGCAGGCCTGGCTGCAGGAGGGGCCAGTGGGGCGTGCCCTGGGGTTTATATTTGTCCCTGGTGAGCCCTGTCTTCTTCCCACCTGTCAGGTCCTCGCACCCTCCTCTTGCACACCCGCTCAATCACATGCTGCCTCACCTTGGACCCAGAGCTGTGGAACTGTGAGCCCCACAGTTTGGGGCTTTGACCTGAGACTCCGACGTATGAAAGCAGAAGAGACCTGGGAGGTGGGGTCAGAGCACAGGCTGGGGCGCCAACTGCCCAAGTAAACTTTTGTTCCTCTAGAGCTGTCTGTGCCAGGTCTTGTAGTCACAGCAGCACAGAAGCTGACTGACATACTTGTGCATGGGTTACATGCAAACGCCAGGCCATTTCAGGTAAAGGGTGTGACTAGGCTTCCGTGGACTCTGGCATCCAAGGTGGGTCCTGGAAGCCATCGGGTGGTGTGCTTACTGGAGGTCACTGGTGTCACAGTGCCCCTTACCAAAGGCTGCCTCTGCATTCCCTGGCAGCACCCCTGGGTACCCAGCTCTGGAGGCCTGCACCAGGTGGCTGCTGCAGTCTCCTCCTGGGCACCTGCACCACACAGACCCATGTCCTGCTGTCCGTCTCTTTCCATGTGTTGTGTTCAACACAGAGTTAGAAAAGAAGACCTATTAGGTGCTTGGTGTCTGTCCATTCGCTGGGTGACAGAGGGATGTGGGAGAAAGTAGCAGAAAGTTAAAAAGAAGAAAGCTGCCATGCGGGGCGGGTGTTTGCAGGCCTGGAGGAGAGGAGCTGGGCGGGGGCTGACGGCACTCACGCACTAGGGAGGGCGCTGCCTCCTGCTGCTTCCCTTCCCTGCTCGCCACCTCTAACTGCCCGCTGCAGCCCGGCGGCGCCCACCCGCTATCTCGTGGTTTCTGTCAGTTCCTGGTTTTCGGCTCCTGAAGACCAGCAGGACGCTGTGCAGCTGCGCTCTCACCTCCGCTGCAGACCCGGGCTCTGAAATGAGCGCTGCCTAACCCCCAGGCGAAGCCCCGGAGCAGGTAGGGAAGGAACTCCTCGGGGAAGCAAGCTGAGTGGATGGGAGGGTGCTGGGCAGGCGGCGGCCACACTGTCCTGGGGCTCCCTCGCAGCGGCCACGGGCAGTCAGGGTTTGTCTGACAGCCCTAACTGGGTGGTGTGTTCATAGATTTGCTTTCTCGGGCTAATCTGGGGATCTGTGCCTGAAATATTATCGTGGATGATTTTCTGGGATTTCTAATTGTCGTTGTCAAATATATCTCTAACGGAGAGACAGTGACGGGCAGGCTGGAAAGGTGCTCATCCAGGACAAACGTTTCAAAAGCTGGTAAATGCATATCAAACCCTTCTCGAGACTACGAAACCCAATACAATATTATGTGGAAGTCCGAGTGAGTGTGTTTCGTTGCCAATTACATGCGTGCACAGAGTTGTGTCTATTTGTACAAAGGACAAGGTTCGACATTCTCACTCGTGGGAAAGTTAACCCTCCTAGCAACTCATTGAATATTTATTGGTCTTTAGGTGGTTTTTTTTTTTTTTTTTTTTTTTTTTTTTTGCGGTGCTGGGGATCGAACCCAAGGCTTTGTGCTTGCAAGGCAAGCACTCAACCAACTGAGCTATCTCCCCAGCCCTTTATTGGTCTTTATGGAAAATTATCAGCCACAAAGATACCCTATGCATAGCAAAAGGTTCAGTTTATAGTCTATTTATGTCTATGACTAATCACTAAAGTACTTCAAGTACTTTAAACATTATGCATTCAAATTACACATGGGGACTTATAGCACAGAACACAGTGGCAGCATATTCCACTGATCCCATGCAAACCCTCTAGTGTGTAAGTCGCCTGTATGTGTATTGGGGGGCAGGGGTGACTGGGGACTGACCCAAGGCATTGTGCACGAGGCATGCACTCGGCCACGGGGCCACATCCCCAGCACTTTTCATTCTGACACAGGGTCTCACCAAGTTGCTGAGCCTGGACTCTAACTTGTGATCATCCTGACTTGGCCTCTTGGGCTGATGCACCACCGCACCTGGGCAGGTATATTTTATACAAGGACAATTAATCCTGCAGAGAAAATAACCCCACTGGAAAAACATTAATTGTAGTTTGTAAATTCATCTCTTTTAAAACATAAAAAACTTGAAAATCAATTTTAATACTAAAAATAGAAGTAATGTTAAAAATAGGGGAATACCATAAAGTACCAAAATAACATATTTCAGGATTTGTAAATACGCAAAATCCTAGGCCTCAACGAAAGTGACAAGCACACAAGTGAACACTTCCAAGTGCACACGCGCTATAGACTGGCTCCATTGCAGGGGTGGACGCTGCTGCCAAGCCTTACGAAAGCACAGGGCCACCGAGACACTCGACTCACGCACAGCCCACGAGGGGAAGTGGGTGCAGCAGGGAGGCCAGCAGCTGGGGTGCTGCAGCGCCCCACACTTGAGGAAGCAGGCACCAGGGTGAAGCCTCCGCAGCAGGCGGAGCCTGACTCCCCGCGCACCCCAGGTCCCCACACGCACGGCCTGTTGCGGGCCCTGCCCGCAGGACTGCCGTCGGCCAGCTGCGCCAGGGCTATGCCAGCTCCTGCCACTCCACCACGCCCACGTCCTCCCACGGGGCCACCAGTCATCAACCCCACGTCCTCCCATGGGGCCACCAGTCACCAACCCCACGTCCTCCCACGGGGCCACCAGTCCCCAAAACCCAGTGTCCTACACCCAGCCCACCAGTCCCTACCCGGCCATGTCCTCCACCTGGCCCACGAGTCACCAACCCCCCGACCTTAGACCCTCTCACCCTTCTTCAACGACTTCCATCCTCAATCATGAATTTTAAGACATTTAAATTCCCCAGCCTCAAAACCGTCTCCTCCAGTAGGCTGCACAAGCTTTGGCAGAAGTCAGGAAACACGAGATTCTGATCATCACTGACATCCTCAAACCAGGCGGGGAGCAGGCGGGGAGCAGGAGCAGAGCGGTAGCCTCTTGCAGCCGGGAGAACAGGGGGCACTGTAAAACTGCAACAGCGCCAGGGAAGCCTCCCGGCGGCCAGTCCACCTGCTCCCAGGCGCCAAGCCAGGAAGCTCCTGAGCCGTGACTCGGCCGCACAGAGGGAACCTGATGGTATCTGTCAAGCCCATGGCAAGTCAGTGTGGGGAGCACTCAGTCACAAGCATGAGCCCTCATTCCCATGTCAGAAGGACCTGTCCAGCTGGCTGCAGGGGTGATGGTCTGTCAAGCCGCTGGAAAACAACTTGGCCCCTCTGAGCAGTGGGTCAAACCAGATAAGACAAGCAAAACCGCCTTGCCACACAGTGTCTCTAGACCTTAACACCTGAGAATCACCTGGAGGGTCTGTTTAAAAAAAAAAAAAAAAAAATTAACTATCACCTCTCCCTGGGCCCTACCCAACGAGAGCTGTAAATCACTAAGTCTGGGTTGGACCCTTGAAATGTGCACTGCTAACAGATTTCCTGCTGGGGCTGAGGCTGGTGTGCTGAGGGCCACACTTCCATCTGCAGGTGAATCTCACCTTCAGGTACCCCTACCTCACTGATCAACTGTCCCAGGGACTCCTGACCTGGGCTAGTTGATTAGCGAGCAGCATAATGAACGAAATCCTAAGAAGCCAAGACAGCACTCAGCCGCGTCCTGCCACCTACCACAATGCAGCGAACATGCTGCCGCCATCCAGGCACTCCAGGCCCTCAGCTCCCCTACCTGCTATCAGTGTGAACAGTTTTGACCAGGATGGGGGGCTGGGTCTAGACTCCGACAGACTCGGGTACTTACGTCAACTCCTGAGCAGGATACTGGCCCCTGGACTAAGGGTCACTGGAAAGCGCTTCCAGGGTGAATTGAGGTGGGGGCCTCTGCGGCCCAGAGGTCAGGTTTCCTGCCTCTGGCCCAGCCCTTCCTGGGCAAGGAGACCAGCTGCCTGGCAGCACCAGCGGTCTCCGAGTGCCAAGGACAGCCCGGCGGGGGACAGTTCCTGCCCACACCATCATTCCGTCCTTGTCTTCTTGGCATCCTTACCTGAAGAGGTGGCCAGTGCAGGAGGTGACAATCACAGGAGTCCCTTCGACAAATTTCATCCCCAGTGCAAGACTGCCACACCTGTCTAGGGGCAGTCCCAAAGGAGGGCCCGCAGCCTCACCAGGCAACCTGCCAGACAGGCCAACTGCGGCAGGACCTAGGGACTCCGAAGCTCTGGGGTGGAGCTCGGCCATCTTGGGGACTGGGGAGCACCTCGCTCTGGCCTGCGGGTTGAGAGATGCCAGCCAGGAGCCAGCTCCACTTTTCACCTGGACCTGGGAGAACTGTGAGGGGCGCCCTTGACATCTCACACGTCCTGCTCAGAAAACGAACTACATGGCCGCCTCGCCGTGCAGCCTGGACCTAGAAAGGCCGCACGGGTCAGGCCAGGTCTACCACGGGTTCCAAGGGAGCTCCCAGGCTGCTGCCGTGCCCTGGCCCCGCAGATGCTGAGACCCACCGCCTCCTGCCGGTCCCCGCCTGCAATGCACGGTGCCCACCACCACCCCACGTGACATCGGGGGACATGCCCTGGCGGGCAGCCTGAGGGCCAGGCTCCAGGTCAGTGCCCCTGCACCGGGGGTGTTTCCTGGAAACGGACAGGCGGAGTAAGTGATTCATTCATCTTCATTTTACGGTGACCGTGCGGCTGTCCTCAGGAAAACCATGTGGACCACAGAGCTGCCCATCCGCCTGTTCTTCCACCAGCAAAGCAAAGCGCTGCTCATGTGTCCTCGGATCTGGTCCATCTTAGATTCCTTGGAAACCTCTGCCTTCGCGCACCGTAGATCAAGTTGCTGCCTTTGACTCCTCCCTGCCGCCACCCAGCTGGTGTGGCTGGAAAGCACCACAGGCCTCAGTGTCACCCCGGCCTTCATCTTTCAGATAAGGGAACAGGGTGAGGGCTTCTACCCAACTACACAGCACCTGCTGCGGAAGTTAAGCCATCAGGAGAGAAAGGGAGAGAAACGGGGGAAAGGGAGGAGTGGGAGAGAGAAGGAGAGACCGTGGGAGAGGGATAGTGAGGAGAGAGCGGCAGAGGGAGAGACAGGGGGGTGGGGGAGAGGGAGAGAGACGGGGGAGAGAGAAGGAGAGACAGTGGGAGAGGGAGAGATGGGGGAGAGAGAGGAGAGAGACAGGGGAGAGAGAAGGAGAGACAGGGGAAAGAGGGGAAGAGAGAAGGAGAGACAGAGAGGGATAGATGGGGGAGAAAGGGAGAGACAGGGGAAAAGAAGAGAAGGGGGGAGGGGGAGAGGGAGAGAGAGGGAGGGAGGGAGACTGGGAAAGGGAGAGAGGGGAAGAGACAGGGAGAGAGAGACAAGGGAGAGAGAAGGAGAGACGGGGAAAGGGAGGAGAGGGAGAAAGAAGGGGAGAGGGGGGATTGAGGGGGAGAGGGAGGTGGGGACAGGAGAGGGAGGGGGAGAGGGAGAGAGGGACAGGGGAGAGGGAGAGAGAGGGAGGGAGGGAAAGAGACAGGGGAGAGGGAGAGAAGCCACGTGGCCTCCAAGGCCAGCGGAGTGGGGGCACATCATCAGTTCCCGTGACACTCAGGGGTGGGCACCTGGGAGATGACCTGGAGTCCAGTTTTCCAGAACCACCCCCACCTATGTCCACCACATCACACAGAGCCAGTGGACTCCAGGGCTGTCCACTCTTACAATGAGAGAGAAACCATGCTGGAAAGGACTCAGCCACTGCCCCCGGGGTCCTTCCGGGGAGTCCAGCCCTAGGGTCAGAGGTCAGGGCCAGCTCACTCGCTTCCCCTGATGGCCACTTCTAGGCTGCTGTGCCGGACGGGAGACACCCCTTCCCACACTAAGGATAGCTCCGTCGTTCATCCATTCAACAGGCAGGGGCTCCTGGCCACACGGCAGCCGTGGCCCCGAACGCTGGGGACCCTGTCCGAACAGGCACGGCGACCATGCACATCGTCACCGTCCCCGGGGCCCACGGCTGCCGGGCTGTGCAGCACTCCCGGGGCACCGTGGCTTATGGAGCGTATGCTATTTCCTTCAGGGGGTGTCAGAGAGCCTGATCTCATCACAGCCGGCCAGCACTGACTTGTCCCGGTCCTGACACCAGCCGCCAGGGCCTGGCAGCCCTGCGCCTGATGACAGAACAGGACACGGACAGGGCGCGTGGCTGCGGTGCCAGGCCTCCAGGGATGAGAGCCTTTCTCTCCGCCTCCTGGTCTGCCCACCAGGCCCACTAGCATCCCTCTGCCTGTCCCCACTGTAAACGGACCTGCGGGCACCACGGTGTGGAAGTGAGAGAAGGACGTGGGAGCACAGGCCTGGGTGAAAGCAGAACCAAGGCCAGCTGTCCCCACGACCCCGTCTGCCAGCTGCCTACGGTGCCGCTGTCCTCAGGACTCGGAGGCAGGGTGCTCACCCAAAGCACAGCCGCGGAAGAAGGGCGTGGTACCCCACGGGTGGACGCATCCCTCCCACAGCATGCATGGGGCATGCTGCCCCTCACACCTGGGTGCCGGCCAGGGCCCTCTCCTTGGCGTGGGTCACCTGACCAGAGTGACGCCGACGTGCCTTCACAAACCACAGCGCAGCACACCAGCGCCATGCCCAGAGTCTTGGTTCTGCCCGGTCAGGAAGTCCACGCTCTGCCCCCTCTAGGGGAGACAGCCAGTCCTGCCTCCAGGAAGCCAAGGAACAGAGCGTGATAACGAAAGTGATGGTTCTGGAATCAGTCTCTGGTGTCAGCCTGACTACACCACCTTCTCTAACAGCCTCAAGAAGCTCTCGGCTGACTCGGTTTCCCTGTGCTCACCGGGTCCTTGTGGAGCAGACACCAGCTCAGGCCACCAGTAGCCCAGAAAGGGGCTGGCATGAGCCAAGCATGCCACCACCTTCTTCTCAGGAGCAGAGAGTGGACCTGACAAGACAGACGGATCCCAACCCCACCTGCCCCCAGGGCTCTGCCTGCTCGGTTTAGTCATCAGTGAAACTAGAATCAACACGGCAAGCTAAAGAATCATCATGAGAATTATCAGACACCTGGTACAAGGTCGGCAATCAAAGCGATTACAGTCACAGCTGGGCACAGTGGCACACACTGTAATCCCAGACTCAGGAGGCTGAGGCAGGAGGACTGCAAGTTCAAGGCCAGCCTCAGCAATGCAGAAAGAATCTGTAGCAAAATAAAATAATAAAAAAGAGCTGGAGATGTGGCTCAATGGCAGCGGCATGTCATCCAAAGTAGATTTATTAACTTGCACTCCAACTAAATCCACGTCACGATGCCAGTCATTCCATTTTCCTGCCAGCTGGATGCTGACAGGCTCTCCTGGGGTTTTACTGTGGGCCCTTCCAGTGGGTGGGAAGAACGATTTGTGGTCATTTCAACTTTCGTTTCCTTAGACTAATGACACTGAACTTCTTTTATGAGCTACGCATGTCCCTTGGCCACTGGTTTTAATTGCGTCACCTCGTATGACTGTCGGAGAACTTCATAAGGAACGTTCCTTAAAGTCTCCGTCCTTTAACAGATGTGTTGCATGACTACCTCTTCCTGGCTATGGTCCTCCTCCATTCTCTAAATGGTGCCCGGTGAAAAGTGGAAGCTTGAAGCTTTGATAATATTTAATCGATCACCTCTTCCTTGTGGGGTGCGGGCCTTTTGTGTCTTGAGAAATCCTGACAGATGCAGCTGGAGAAGGTACTCCCTGGCCTGGTGCAGAAGCTCTTGGCCTTGGTCCTACCTTAGAGTGCGACACGTCTCCAAGGGCTTCTCTGAATCCTCCACTGCACCTGGTAGCAGCCCTCTGGGGAGAAGGGTGGGCCATACACACAACCTGCCCACTCACTAACGCCCCGGGCCAGAGACGCTCACTTCTAAAGCCTCGGATGGGCCCGAGCTCAGTCTCGGTGACACCCTGGCCAGGAGCTGTGAGGAGCACCCGAGGGGGCAGGCTGGAGTCGCCACTGAGCACGGGCACAGCCTGCCCGGGACCAGCCTGTGACCAGGGCAGGATGATCCGATTCTGTTCTGTGCAAGCAGCAGCTCAACTGCACTGAGAGCAGGGAATGGTAGGCTGGCGAGTCTCTTCTCTGAATATACGTCAGATTAACTGAATCACCAGTCATCGGTGTCGCTGAGTTCTCTGACGGAGCGGGCTCCACGAAGCAGTGACTCACGGCAGCTCTGCTGAAGACTTTGAAATGAGTGAGACCATTTAAAGATATCCTCTCGGGGGACGGGTTTTTATGGCCTAAAACACTGTGTTATTTTCTAGATTTAGATGGCTCTGAAAAATGTTTCCCTAGAATTTCTTCTTGAAGGCGTGTCCACTCAAAGCACGAAGAGGCCATTCATGCTGTTCAGACAGTGATTCCTCCCCGGCTAGTCCACACAGGGCCATCTTCACCTATTTCCTGAGATCCTACGAAGAAAGCGCAAGACTGACAAGACCAAAGAGCACTCCTCATCCCACGGAGCTTGGAGGCCAGTGCATTCCCAGGATAACAGGGCACACGCGGGGGACCCAGGAGCCCTCGGAAGGGAGCACTCTCACACGGCTTCCTGGGGACACCGGGCCCTGGTCAGCACGTCCATCTCCTCGTGCTCTGCCCGCGGGTGCACTACACTAGGAAGTGGCCCTGGCTGGTCAAGCCAGGCCCCCACACTCCTTAGCGCCTCACACAGTCCCTCTGATTACCAGTCTCTCTGGTGCCTGAGGAGTCAGACCACCCGCCCTGCGTGCCGGTCATCCACACTCAGATAGGGCTGCCTGGGCCACGGCCTTCCAGAACCGCCCTGCTCTCTGCCTGTGCCCGGAGCCTCGGGTGGAGAGGAGGCCGGCGTGGGGCTGTGGAGGTTCCTGCTTCCCGGCACTGACCACGACCCAGGGAAACAATCCTAACTGCAATTCACGGAGGGAAGACACCCATCAAATGCAAAGGAGAGGCCACTTCCCGCTGGCCTGCGGTCATCTTGGAGATGTGCACTCTGTACATGCACAAAGCAGCTAATGGGTTTCTCCTCGGCTTCAGAGCTCACCACCGGCCACGCCCTCCGCTCGGCACCTCTGTGGCCACACGCCATCCGTCACCTAATTTCACGCTAAGTGAGCACAAGCCCCCTGGGAGCCCAAGTCAAGTTCTCACTGAAGAGCAGGTCAATCCCAGCAGCATGCTGGGCACCAGCTGGGCAGCAGCACTGAGGCCTCGGAGGCCAAGGACGTCCAGGAAGAAGGAAACGCGAGAGGCCCGGTTCGTGGGGAGGGCGGCTACACGCAATCCCTTTCAGCTACAGAACCAAGGGCTGCTGCTCAGGAGGAAAAGGCGGAGCTTCAAAAACTGCCAAGAGTCGTCACTGGGGCCACTGCTCAGGGGCGGGAGGAGGCGGCGGGAGGAGACCCCAGCTCTGCCGTGCTAGCTGCCTTGCTCCACTTAACACTACAGTGGTGCACACCTGTAGTCCCAGCAACTCAGGAGGCTCAGGTAGGAGGATAGCAGAGGCCAGCCTCAGCAACCTAGCAAGACTTTCTCAAAATAAAATATTAAAAGGCCCCGAGATAGAACTACGTGGTGGAGGGCCTGGGTCCTCCCCAGGCTGCAGTGCCATCGTCTGTACTATTCTGCCTCCAAGGACCCTCTCACCGGCTGTTGCCACAACAAGAGGCATGCAGGAGACCACGGCCACTTAGCAGGTGAGCGAGGGACGTCACCCAGCAGCAGAGCAGAGTGTACAGCAGGGGACCGAATCAGGGACACAGTGGCTGCATACCACCCGTGCGTGCCAGGGCCAAGTCTCACTGGTGCGCGCCTTCAATCAATTTGCTCTCTGGTTCTTTCGCTCCAGCACCTTCAAAGAAGACTTTAAGTTTCCACTTGGGGTTCTGGGGAATGTCTTAAGGAAAACTGGATCAACGGTGAAACATGCAGAGGTCGCAAAGCTGGTGACATTTTGGAAAGTCAGTACGACCCAAAAGGGCATGAAGTTCAAGATCAAAGCACACAGCAACTCTACAAACAGATGTTATTTAAAGGCTCCATGACGGGCGGGGCTGTCAGTCCTGCGAGGGCAGCGAATCGCGAGCGAGCACCGCCTGTGCACAAAGCCTGTGCACAAACGTGCTGCACAGAAAATGGGATCACAAGCTTAAAGTGAACCCGACGCCCATCACCCCCAGGGCTGGGAAGGGCCCGCGGGCAGACAGGCTCAGCAGTGGACTCGCAACAGCCAGGGAAGGGAGGGAACCGGGCCGGGCACGGGGGTCACTGGGGTCCCAGAAGCCCAGGCTGCACGGAGTGGTCGGCCCTCTCTGACCCACTTCACCAGGCAGACATGCACCCCACGCGGTGCCCCACTGACCTGTCCTTCAACTGGGGGGACGTGAGCAGCACTGCCTCAGGAAGCAGCTATCAAGCTGAAGTGACTTAACGAGCAGAGTGTCCAGCACAGTCCTCCTGAGAACACGTCCCATCCAACCTCCGCACTGTCAATGTGGCCTCCATTCTCCTGGTAGGGACTCCCTTCCAGAGGCCAGGGCACCAGGTGGCTCCGACCCGACCTTTTAGCTTGCCATTTACAACAAAGCAACTGGCTGCCGAGGACAAAGGTGCCGGTGAGCCTTCCTCCTCCTTCCCACTTTAGTTTCTAACGCACCTGCGTTTACTTTGCATCCCTCACATATTTTTTAAAATTAGGTTTATAAAGAGACGAGGACTCGCCACATCCCTCCACACTGGTAGAGGCCGGTCCCAGGCTCCTGGACCTAGGTTCCATGAGATCTAGGCTGTGTCTGAGTGCCAGGGCCAGGGCGGCCAGGCCTGCACTCGCCATAGGGCCAGCCCCGGGAGAGATGCGACTCTTCCCACAACGCCCTGGGGCAAGCTGCAGCCCAGGACTACTCAGGCTAGGGAGAGGAATAACCAATGCTCAAAAGCCACCACTCTCGTGACCTGGGATCCAACGTTCCCAGGACGCAGGCTGCAGGGCAGCATGCGCCATCCAGCCTCCATCCCTGGCCGCATGCATCCCCAGCTACTGCCCACAACACCTTCCGACCTCTCTGGCTTTCTGGCTCTCGTCAAATTCTGACGGTGTCCCAGCCCCACACTGCTCAGTCAGCAGCGATCCTTCAACGTGCACGTGCTGGTAAACAAGGCCCAGCCATCGCTATGTGCTTCAGGAGGGGGCTGAGGAGGCGCAGGCCCACGGAGCAGCGGCCCAGGCACCAAGCTGCTCAGAACAGATGCAGCAAGGGAGGCCCGCCTCTCAGAGGTCAGCATTCATCCTGCAGCCGCAGGGGCCGGAGGCCAGTGCCTCCCCGCAGGGCAGTGGGAAGGGCTGGAGCCCTGCAGGACACTGGCCTGGAGACGGGAGGCCCTGGGCACCCACCGGAAGAAGAGAACCACAAGGAACGGTCTTCCCACGACAGCCACATCAGAGAGCATCCTGCGGTCCCTTCTGCCGTGAACCAAGCGAGAACCAGCACAACGCCAGGTCCAGAGCCCTCGACTGTGCCCCCAGCTGTTCTGCCTCCTGATCCACCCACCCGCTGAGGAGGCCCGAGGGAAGGTGGGGCAGCGGCTCCCTGCACAGTGCCACAGAGAGCACAGGAAGCCCCGCAGGCCACCAGGCCACCAGGCCCTGAGGACTGGGACAGAGGAACTCTAACCCAGGCTTGAGGAGACCCAAAACGCAGATGGACACAGACCACACCGGACTCCATGCCAAAGCCAGGTTTTCTCCAAGCAATCGGTACTTTTTGGAAATAGCAGAAATCCTCATCCCCCACACCACCAGTTCTTCAGAGTTCTGTCAGCCTTCCATCGGAGAGGTAGCACTGATGACGGGGTGCAGCCACAGTACTCCTCTACGTGCCAAGCGCTCAAACAGTGTTCCTTACAACCATATTTTGAAGTTGATGCTGTCCTTACTTTTATATAGACTATCCCAAGAAAATGACTGCTGAGACAGAGAGGTTGAGTAAGGTGTCCAAGGACACACAGCTTGGGTAAGAGCGAGCCAGTGTCCTGGACAGCAACATAAGCAAACACACGTAACTATGTAAACATACTGTCCCTCCCGTCCCAAGACTCCAGGTCAACCACGTTCCAACGGTCTGAAGGGTTAACATGCGGTGGCGAGATCCTGTCAATATTTGAAGTACAACAAGCCAACTGGCACACAGCGAAACGAGGGTCACACAGAGGTGACGAGCCAGCGCTGGGGAGAGAAGCACTCCCGGCGGGTCTGAGAAAGGGCTGCCTGGCCGTGGCTTGTGCGGTCACCCAAAGGCGGTGCACAGGGTGGGCGGGGCTGCTTCCCTCTGCCTCACCGACTGGCCTCCCATCAGCAGGCGTCCTGGCCAGGAGCACGCAGGCCGCGGCCCTTGACTCCACAGGGGACATGTGGGCTGGCAAACAGCAACAGAGCATCCAGCAAATTCAAACCTCACTCTCCCCACCACCTAGGGGGCGGGGGACGTGTCATTTCCCACCAAAAAGCCCAGAACACACTAATAACCGCCAGCGGAACTAGCAAAACCCACGTGACGCTGGCTTGTGCGAGCCTGTCCTCCCTCTCCAGCGTCCCCTTACTCCAGTGGCCTCCTACAGACCTTCAGGGGACACGCACTAGGCACTGCGGGTCGATGCTGATGGCAGAGCGGTCATGGCCCGGGGCAGCGACGCGGTGCGGCTTCAGGGTCCTGAGGGCTGTGTGTTTGACCACGGTGACTTTGAGTCGACCGCCACAAGGCCCGCCTTTCCTGACCCTCTACTGCAGAGGCCACGGCAAGAGGAGGCTTAGCCTCATGCATCCTTTCCCACCGTTTCAGTGAGGGAGGCAGAACTGGACCGAGGAGGAGCACGGGGCCAGGGAGGAAGAGCCCTTCCAGGACACGGCCCAGCCCACTTCCTCCACGCGGCCCCTCCCAGAGAATGTTCTGTTGCCACCGGGCCCACGGGACCTCATCGCGGCCCAGCACCTGAGGTGGCGGCTCGCCGGCACCTGCGTCTGGAAGCCACGGGGCGAGACGCACTCAGGCCAAGCCACTCATTATCCCCGGGCGTCTTTAAAGAGTCGAAATCTGTGACATCAAAGACGCTTTTGCTCAGAATAAGATGAAACATTTAATTTTAAAAGTGGCCCCACACTATTCAGTATGACCTGTGATTTAAAACCTGTGACCTGCTTATTTCTGGAAGCTTCCATTTGATATTTTTGAACCATGATTGACCTCAGATAACTCAGACCATACAGAGCAAAACCACAGGATCAGGGGAACACTATACTCAAAAGAATGGAAAGGAAGGTCTTGAAGGAATATCTGGTCACCGGCATTCACAACAGCCTATTCACAGTGGCCAAAGGGCGACGCGACCAAGTGACCATGGAGAGAGGAATGGATAGAAGACAAGTGGTGTGCACACATGGTGGAGTATTACTAGGCCTGAAAAAGGAATGGAGTTCTGGCACAAGCTACCACATGGGGGGCCTCAAAGGCACTGGGCCAAGAGAACCGAGTCAGACACGCCAGGTCCTGCTCACAGGGAAGTCGGAATGAGACCGGAAGCAGAGGGCAGTCCCCCAGGACAGAGGTGAGGAAAGAGGAGCTGCTGCTGCAGGGCTTGGGAATTTCTGTTTTGCAAGATGAAAGTGTTCTGGGATGGACAGAGGTGACGGCGGCCCCAGGTGTGAACGTGGCCAGTTCAGTGGACGATGAACTTGGAATGGTCAGGGTGGTGGAGTCTGGGTCACTCATCACCGCACGTAAAGGGCTGCCCTGGCAACAGCTTCTGAGCGGCCATCTCTTCAGCCACGTGCAGCAGAGCGGTCTCAGGCAGCGCCAGAAGGCGGGACAGGGGCAGCGCCGTCAGGGGACTGGACAGCACACAGACGCCTCCCACACTCCAGGGCAGGAGGGAAGGTGCCGCGGGCAGGCGCCCGCAGAGGAGGCTCCTGGCCCAGCACCTGGGCGGCACCCTGACCAGCGAGCTCCTGAGACAGGGCAGACACGGACACCATGGGCGCAGAGGTGACGTGGCCCACACGGGGTGACCTTGAGGTGGACAGCCGAGGAGACCGCACTCATCCTCCTGGGAGCCCGTATCCCCGTGTGACCCGGGTGTGACCTCCGAGTGAGAAGCCTGGGAAGAGCGTGTTCAAAAGGACGCGTCCAGGGATGTGGCCAGGGAGCGCCCGGGAGGGACAGGGCTCTCCACGGCCAGGTCCCAGCGGAGGGAGAGCCCGAGCAGGGGCGAGGAGTCCAGGACGCCAGCCCAAGGCTGGGCAGGTCCACGGCACAGTTGGAGAGGGTGAGGACAGCCAGCCCGCTCAAGCTGGGAAACGGGCAGGTGCCGTGACGCCCAGTGCCCTCCACTGCTGCAAGGGATGCCGGGCTCGGTGGGAGCCCGTGACTCACAACTAGAGGACGCTACCCCGCAGACGCAGGAGCTATTATTACTGCAGCTCCGCAGGAAGGTCACGCCAGGCCTGGGAAAGCTCGCGCCCTCGGCAGGGGCCTGGCCCCGCTCCCTGCTCATGTGCAGCCCTAGGCAGAACCGAGTCAGACCCACCAGCCTGGGCGCTGGTGAGAGCTGGCCTCCAAAGAGGCTGGACATCTGCACCTCCTGACGCTGCAGCGCCTGGCAAGCAGCCAGCACTTGAGAGCACTTCGGGGGAGTCGGTCTGAGAGCGGGCACGGCATTTCCTGCCGGGCAACAGGAGCATCCCGGCAGAGGCAGAGCGCTGTCCGCAGCTGCGGCCAGAGGACGGACGCGGTGCTGACCCAATCTCGCCAGCAGAGAGCCAACGGGGCTGGGAAGAGCGGTGAGTGGAGGCCTCTAGGCCGCACAGGGTATGCAGGAGCCTGTGGTCCGAGGCCCGGGGCCTCGTCTCAGCAGCGCGGTTCCTTGCCCTTGGTGGCTGGGGTGCAGGTTCACAGGTGAGCCTGCGTTCTCCAAGGTGGAAGGGGAACTGACTCGAGTCAGCTTTCTCCGCCAACATCTTTGCGCTTGACGCACTGGGGCTTCTGCAGCAGGCACCAATACGCTCCTGCTCAGAGGAAGACGCGAGCCAGCCCGCCCCAGGGCAGTGCGGGTGCTGAGCCACAGGGCTGAGGCGCATCCTGCGGTGTGTGCCCGGCCCTGCACGGCTGGGCTCTGAGGGCCTCAGGGCAGACAGCCCGCCAGAGCTGAACCGCTCCAGAAAGAGAACAAAGAACAGGAGGTTTGGGTTGAGCGCAAAGGCCACATTCCCACACAAACTGAATCCAAGGCCGGGGCTGGCGGCCAGTGCAGACGCCTCTTCCCGGAACAAAGGCTGGACTGGCCGGGTCGCACAGTTGCTGTGCATCTCTCATCCCTGTCTTAGGTTCCACTGTCCATTTCCTTGTTCTTCTGACTGCTTCCTCAGAGGCTGAACCAGCACTGAAATATCATGAATTTACTGTGTCTTTTGCTTTAGTCTGTGGTGGTTAGGACAAAGAATACAACCTCCATTGTTTTCCTGTAAATCGCACAGTAGATTCCAGAAGATTGTGACTAAGAAATAGTTCTAATATGTTAAAATGTAAGTCCTGCTTAGAATCCACCCTGGTCTGGGTCCAGCCTATCTAGCCATAATCTTTCCCCCACACACACACAGTCCTAGAACAGAGCCCCGTTTTCTGGAGAAACTGTAGCTTTACAACTGACAAGAAGTGGAGTTTGGGAGAACAGGGCATTAACTGCAGCATCTGCCACATGAAAAAAATTTAAAACCACTAAATTTAGTATTAAAAAAAACCCTCGACTTTTCAATGAACAACTCTCTAGTGTGAAAATGCGACTCTTAAGTCTTCAGTGAAGACATCATGTCAATGTCATACACGTGTCCGTCACTTACGACTGAAGGGAGCCAGGGCCACTGCGTGTCCACTAGGATCCAGCCATCAGCCACACAGTCCCACTCTGTCGGGAAGCTATTTCTTGGACTTTTGTGCCTCCTCAACAAGAGACATTTCACAGATGGTTAGGAATCAAAAAGAGAACTGAGATTGCCTGAGAAAGAAAATTTAGAGGAAAAGCACTTTTTGGAAAATAAACAAGATCTAGGTGCACCTGTGTTCTGCTGTATCCACTTAGAACTAACACAGGCATATACATTCTTTCCATTTACAATTTTACTAATAACTTTCAAATGTCACCATTAATCTCATGAAACTATCATGTAGGGAGGTAAAAAATATATATATATAGCCAAATGTCAGCAATGTTATGATTCCACCTAATGAAAAAGAAAGGAGAGCTCCCTTCTCTGCCTCTTGGCTAGGATCATATGTAAACGGGCAAAGGCTACAGAGTCTCGAAAGCAAGCCCAGAAGTCAAAGGAAGAAAGCATACATTGCACGTCACCTGCATGACAGGGCCGCCCACCAATGAGCACCCTTCCAGGCGCTGAGCCCCAGGGGCACGATCGGCTCCTCGTCCCACACACACACACCAGACCCAGTGGCACACACACACACAGTGGCACAGGGACAGATTCTCTCCTGGCATCCAGGCAGGTCAGGGATTCATACAGGATGCCAGGTCCCAAGAGGGGACTTAAAAGTCATCCTGACCTTCCCCCGCACCTGACCAGGACACACCCAGTAAAGCTGTGTCTTACACACACAGCAGAAGGGGACCCCGGGTGTGCGGGGCCGCCCTGCTGGCTGTTCACGAACCATGGCGTTACTCACACTGCATAAAACAGCCTCATTACGTTCACAGAGGCACCTGGCACCCTGGGAAAAGGAGGAGGCTTTGCAAACACACAGTGGAATCTGAATTTGCAGTGACCTTTAACTCTTTCACTGTTGGACCCTCCTCTGTCCCACCACCTACTAAAACAGACCAACAGACAAACATGGGCGAGGCCCCCTGGTGCCTGGCACGCAGCCACCACTCGGGAGAAGCCGTTCCCTTCCCATCCGGGGATGTGGCGTTCAGCTGCAGGCTCCACGGGCAGAAGCAAGACCCACGGGAAGGCCAAACAGAAATCACAAGCCCAGGAAACAGAAACCTTTCCAAGTTCACCTCCTAACACGCCTTCAGAAAGCCAGGCATCCTGCCCAACACTGGTAGTAAGCCTGATCAACGTGTCCAGCACCTACTGCCTCAGTGACCTACTTCCACACAATGGCCACTCCTTACCGGGCAGGACAGGGGCCTGCAGCCAGGGCCTGGAGGTCAGGGCCAGGCCTGCGAGCTCCACTGGATCTGAAAGCAGACCAACGACTGATTTATATTCTGTTACACTGAACCCTTGTGCTGTTCTGATCTGAATGAGCCCTCTACTTGGGCTGATTTAAAGCAGCACACACAGGTCACCTGGTAACACGCTCTCCCACCGCACTGCCTCAGTCTGGGCACTTTCCATCGCACGACAGCAGAGAGTCAGCTCCTGTCCTCACTGAGAGTCCAGTCTCGGTGGGAGGAAGCCACAGAGTTCACAGCGACAGACACAAACTTCCAAAATTCTGCTGGCTGGCTGAAAGAAAATGAGTGAGTGAGCTGTGCTCTGATCATCTGCAGGAATAGAAAATGGTAAATGGTGGTCAGATTGACAGCAGCAACTCTTAAGCCCCGGATGACATGCTGTCCCAGACAGGCCAGACACCCCTGACCCGAAAGCCAGGAGCCCACAACACGGAGACCGCAAGCCTTCTGCGAATCTTCAGATCACGCACGTTCCACCAGGAAAATCTACGCAGGTCTTCCAGATGCAGGACTCTGAAATCTGCAACGTTTCTAGTCTCAAGAATTTTCATGGGGGATAATCAAGCTGCAAATGATAAGATATATATGTCCTCACGCTGACACCAAAATCACAAAATATTAGTTCAAAAAACTCCAAGTCTCATGGACGGGCACGCAGGCTCCTCCGAGAACACACGCAGGTGCTGCCAACAGCGTAGCATGGGAAGTGAGGACGAGGAGCAGGACAGGCCCTGTGGCCTGTCGTCCAGAGTATGGCTCAGGGCAGGGGACCTGCCACAGGCTACACGCTCCTGCTGAGGTTGAGGTCAGAGTCTGAGGTAGATTTTCAGCATCAAGAGTAACAAAATGAACTTAAAAAGTCAACCTCATTAAATGCTGTTGGGTAAAAATGGACCATGAATAAGAACTATGATTATTCCGATTTTGTTGATCCAAAGCTTGCAAAAGCACAGTCACCTATTCTAATCTATTATGCCATAGAAAGTGACGATTCAGAAAAATGTCATCTTAAAACACTCATGGTCCTGAAAAGACCTGTCATTGGACAGTAAAGGAAATGAACTCTGTAGTTTGACCCCAGCTGTGTAAATAAACTCATTCACCAATCCAGTGAGCATCCCTGGGCATCACGTGGCAGGCCAGCTCCAGCCTGTCCTGACTGAGCCAGGAACAGGAACAGCGAGCTCAGTTCTCATGAGGCCTATCTCTGGGGCAGGGAGGGGGATGACTGTGGGAAGGAGAGGAAAAATCTGAAAACTAATATTATTTTAACTATAGAGACAGGAAGAACGTGGCCATGGAGAAGGGCCAGAGAG
Organism: Sciurus vulgaris; assembly: GCF_902686455.1. NCBI lineage: Eukaryota > Metazoa > Chordata > Mammalia > Rodentia > Sciuridae > Sciurus > Sciurus vulgaris. Next base: position 142,354,125 of record NC_136470.1, read on the forward strand.
CCCCAGGCAGGGTGGGGCTGGGAGGAGGGGGGCTTCCCAGGAGGTGCCCTCAGCAGACCTCCCGCCAGGCAGCCACAAGGTGCCAGAGACAGGCCAGGGCCCAGACCCTGGGGGGCTCAGCCTCCAGGACCCTGCCGCTGGGCACTGCCAGTTAGAGAGCCAAACCTTTCACGAGTTATTGTCACAGTAAAGAAAGTACCTGCCCAGAGTACTACCAGGCACAGGGTGACAGAAAAGAGGGTGGTTGAGAAGTTATGCTTTTCATTTTGGACTCTTTTCACTGGATCAAAAATACCCAGGTAGCTCAGTAATCTGCATCTCCCAGGAATCCTGGCTCATTTGCATACATCTGCTGAGAAGCAGGAAGCTGCAGTGCCTGAGGATGGGAGGCCTGTTCTTCATGACATGGGCGTTTTAGAGTCCAGGCTGGCTGTTCTGGAGACTGGCCCACCTTGTGGAGCACCCATGCTTGTCCACCCATGATCAGCCTCGGAAGCAGTAAGCCCAGGGATGTTCTCACACCCAGAGGCCCACAGTGTCGGGTCCCCCTCCACAACATGAGTCTGAAACCTTTCAGGGACCACCAGGAATTCCCACTCAGGAGACGGTCATGTCTCCATCATCCTGGAGGAGGAGAGTCTGTTCAGACCTCACGATGCTGTTCACCACTGACGATGGCCCCGAATCTGGCGTGCACTGAGGGTGCAGAACAGTGACATCGGATCCTGCCTTCCTCCACCCCTGCCAGCTGGCACTCCTGTGCAGAGACGAGCTTCCTGTCTCCGCCCTCCCTCCGTCTAATTCTGCATGTCTCACATCGCTATCGGCCCTGGGATCTGGTTTGGGTTTCCAGTGCATCTTCACCTACTGCTCTCACGCTTGTTGATGCCCACACCGTCCCAGGCCGAGTTGGCTCCCCAGGGGAGGAGGACAGGCTCGGGGGAGCCAGTCCGGCAGCTGCACGGGCTGGAGGGTTGGGCTCACCTCCCTCTGAGGGCTGCTTCCTGGGACTGGGAAGCAGGGACCTCAGAAGCGAAGCCCTCAGCCCTCCCGGGAGAGCACTGCTGGGCCCCGCGCCCGGGGACCTGAGCACCGCCTGCATCTTGGTACAGAGGAGCACCCGACAGAGGCGGGGGAGGGCCGGGGCGGCGAGGTGGGGGCACAGCCCCAGGCACCTGCCACTTCGTCTCCAGTCTCCCCGCCAGGCACAGGGTCCTCGATGCTTACAGAAACGGGGCCCCAGGAGACAGCCGCTACCCGTCACGAGAGGGAGGTAGAAACTGGAGCACAGAGGCACTCTGCATCTGTCGTGGCCTCACGGCTGCCAAGAAACACACCACAGCCCACCCTCGGCTCTCACGTCTCCTCGTCACGCTGCACGCACGCCCAGCACGCACACGGCGCAGTCAGTAAGCCCACCTCTCGTCTCACAGGCCTGAGCACAGAGGCTCCTCATCGGGATGAAAGCAGAAGCGAAGCTGGGCACCAACCCAGGAGCTCAGTTCTTCTCTGTCCATGTGGGGACGTTACCAAGCCACCCGCCAGGAAGGGCTGCTCCAGGGGTTCTCGGCTGGAGAACGTTTCGAAACGTCTGGAGACAACCTCAGGGTGCTACTGGCACCTCGTAGAGAGGGGCCGGTGCTGCTGGACGTCCAGCCCTGCACAAGACAGCCACGGACAGGCAGCCCCTCAGTTGGCCTGTGCCAGGCCTCCCCCCACTGTCAACAGGTCAGTGTCCATGTGTCACCAACTCCAGGTGGAGCCCACCAGCCAGCAAAGAGGAAGATGGGGTCAGGCCTGGTCAGGAGCTCAGCCAGTGGAGCAACAGGGAGTCCAGGGGGCACCCAGGCCAGCAGCAGGTCTGGCCAACCCCCCGGGAGAGTCCCGAGCACCTGGAGTCCAGTTTCTCTCTCTCCTTGGACATCAGCACTGGAGACAGTGGAATCAAAATGAAGTCAAAACACATCCATTTTAAAGACCCTAAGAAAACTGGCAGAGGAGGAAGAGGTTCTACACGCAGCAGTGCTAGAGAGTGCGCGAGGCGTCCGAACCCTGCAGAACTCGAATCGCTCCTGTCCTGCTGTCCCCAGACAACCCCTGCGGGCGCGTCCTCAGGACAGGCTCCCCGTGCCTCCCTCAGCAGGCACACTGGACTGGGGAGGTCCACAGCCTCCCCACCCACCTGTGAGGAGCAGCTTGACCGCCGTGAGCACGGCCTTCCCCTGTGAAAGGGCAGTGACGTCACCCCCGCAGGCTCCATCACGTCGCCCACGGCTCGGGCTGTCCCCCAGGTGTCTGAATGCTACCCCTCTAGCTCTCTCTGCCCCAAACTCACCCTCTCCCCGTCTTGGCCTGGCTCAAGCCACTCCATTTGTCAATCTTCCTGTCACCACCCTAGGACGCTGCCCTGATGCCACCATTCCTGAAGGTACTGGGTACTCCTGTCACACCACGAAGTCCCCCTGTCCTGCTCTCGCTGACCTGAAACTCCTTCAGAGCGCTCTGGGACTAGGTTCCCGCGGTGCCTGCAACACATGCTGGTGGCGTTAGTGAACCCAGAGCCTTTGCCAAAGGAAGGAGGACCTGGGCGTGCAGAGCCACGGCCGCAAGGTCTTCCCTGAGGAGCCCAAGATCCCAGTGAAGGGCAAGGACCCAAATGCCACCAAGAGGTCAGAAAAACAGGACAACTGAGAAGAAGACAGCAGACACAGAAATCAAGCCTCTGGTAGCTTCCGAGAAGTGCAGAGGTACAGACAGGGGAGACAGAGGGCCTGCTGGGAGGAGAAGCAAGGAGACGCCCCCACTGACCCAGAGGAGGCAAAAGCCAGGAGGGCTGTGAGGAGAGAGCGTGGCTGAAGCAGCCACGGCGGGCCCCCGAGGGAACACACAGACGCACAGGGAGCGCGCTCAGTCACAGCCAGGAGAGCAACTGTCGCCTGCCAAGCTGCCTGGGTCCTGGAGAGGTCTGTGCCTCAGAAGCAGGCGGCACTGCCACCCGCGAGGAACCACAAGGTTGGAAAAGACAGGCAGGGTCGAGAGTTAGGGCCCGTGCTCTAAATGCCTGGCCCGTCGCGGAGCATCAGAGGCCAGATGCCCAGAGACAGCCTAAGAGCTAAACAAGAGTCGAGAATATTTAGTATCTAAAAAATGAAGACATCCTCACGTGCAGAGTAAATAAAATGCTATGACGTATGACTCCAAGACCAACTAACGTCCACACGTGAATTCCCAGCAAGCCACACAGGATCACAAATTGGCACCCAAAAACCAACCAAGAGGTCACACATTAGGGCGGAGGAGGCAAAGGCGGCAAAGGCAGCAGAGAACACGGCTTCGGGAAGTGTAGGGAAGCACCCCGTGGTGACACACATCCACACTGCTCTGCTGATACCAGGCCGGGAGAGGGCGGAGGGAGGCTCCAGGGCCTCCGCGGGCAGAAGGCAGGGAGCAAGGGGCTCCTGGGGAAGGGGACTGACTCAGGGTGATCTGAGAGCAGTCCGTTCTTCATGCACACTTTATCACTAATTTTGAAATATTTCAAAGATGCACAGATAAAAATGCAGAAACTAATGTCGGCAGACCCCAATGCACCAGTGGATCAGTGATTCACGTTGAGCATCCCTAATCCAAAAACCTGAAATGCTCCAAACCCAAGACTGTGAGCACCCACGTGACCAGGAGTGGAGAACCCATGCCTGACCTCACGGGATGGGTTCCAGTCAAAACACAGGCTACGTGTCTAAGGAGCAGAGGAAACACAGATGGATTCTGTGCCCGGGCAGGGGTCACAGCTCATCGTGCGCCAATACTCCAAACCCAGAATGTCTCAGACCTGAAACACTCCTGGTCCCAAGCATTCGGATGAAGGCCACGCACCCAGCATTTAACAAGGATAATGACATATGCTGACGTCTGACCACCCCACCCCACCACCCCTTGCCCCACTTCCTCTGAGGCAGGTCAGGTGCTGGGTCAGAATGCATCCTTCCCGATCGGCACGGGCAGCTCTGCCCTGGCACACACATGATACTAGCCCACAGAGAACGTGACTCATCATTTTATTTCTAAAGAAAGACTCTCATGACCTCTTATGAATGTTCCAGGTAAATATACAATGATCATCTTCTCTTGTTCTCAAGCAGGTTGATATAAATATATCTATTTATATTTCTAAGACAATACAGTTGGAATAATCTTGGTGACATGTGTCACAAATGAACTCTAAGACCCCAGACTTTTAGGGTTACCTAGAAGGTAACTAATTCCTGTCTGGAATCCCATCTACAGGAAAATAACGAGACAGTTCCTCACCCTCTTCATTCCTTAAACATCTCCTGTGCACTGGGGAAAAATCCAAAGAATTAAGAAGCATGCTACTCAAAGTGTGGTCCCTGGACCAGCTAACATTATATATCATCCAACCCCAAACTAAGAACCTTAGTTCTCTTTTTGGCAAGATCCAAAATCTACATGCACATTACAATGTGAGCAGTGCTAGTCCACAGAATTCAGAACGTGACAACACAGGCCACAGCCAAAAACTCCAACCTGCAGGCCGCCCGACACCCTCTTCCTGTCAGAAACGATGGCCTGCACATGCCCACCAGGCTCCTTACACCACTGGGTACCGACTGGGGACATCCTTATCCCACACGTCACAGGCAGCTCGGGACACAACCCGAGGGGAGGCTGTCGCGCATCCCGCCGTGCAGAGGTGGACCCAGCGTGACTCCTGGCCCCGTGTGGCTAAAGAACCAAAACTTAACAAAAGAACATTAGCATCAGGCCTATGGCTTCCCGGCTAAAATGACAAATTGTAAATATGAAGAACTGATAAAAGATTCAGTATCTAAACAGAGGAAAACGTAGACCAATAACTACAAACACTTGTGCCCATCACTCTCAAGCAAAGAGTTTCTAAGTTTCCCACAGAGTCTGCAACCAAGGCAACGGTCATCAGTGACGGCCAGGACCAGGCACAGGAAGACAGCAATAAAGGTAGCTGCCGAAATAGTTCAGTCACGGAAGGCGGATTTTAAAAATAGGTATGGACACTTCCCCAGTAAAAACAGTCTAGGGCTCGTTTAATTCATTCTTCTCTTTTTTCCTCCTGTAATACAGAATCCACAGCGATGAAACACTTCGGCTACTTGGAGAAGACCAGCGCTCACTGGGCCGCATCGCTTCACTGAAAGGAGACCTCCCTTTATGCAAAGCAAATTGAAAGGTAATTGAGAAAAATGCCAAGTATTATTTCTGTCTAAATGTTATGAGGGAGTAATTTCTCTTATGCAGAGAAAGTGGATCTATGCACATGACTAGGATGGTTGGTACAGAAAAGAAGCAGGTCACCAGGTTGCCAGGCGGAACAGAAAAACAGATAACAGAAAGCAAGAGGGGCTGGGGAGACAGCTCAGGAGGTAGAGAGCCTGCCCCAAGCACACGGCCCTGGGTTCTCAACACCTGCATCCCCCCCACAAAAAAAAAAAAAGAAAAAGAAAAGAACTCAGAGCTGGCTGAGCGTGTTCTCATGAAGATATCACTCCCTTCCGGAGGGGCACTGCTCTGGGCAGGCAGCAGAGAGCCCTGAGATGGTCATGCCCTCTCCATCTCAGTCCTGTCGCCCAGCACAGCACCAAGGGGCAAGGGCACACAGGAGCTGGATCAGATCTGACCTCTGGAAAGAGAGGGAGGAGAGAGAGGGAGGGAGGGAGGAGAAGGGAAGGGAGGAAAGGGAAGAGGGAAGGGAAGGGAAGAGGAAGAAAGGGAGGGAGGGAGGAAGGAAAGAAGAGAAGAAATGGAGGGGAGAGGACATGCTGCTCCCATTACGCCTGCTGTGGGCCTCGGGAACCCCACCTCCCCATATTCAGTTTTGCTACCAGAAGGTCCAAAGCGAGGGCAGCAGAGGGGACTCGCATTCCTCCTCAACAGCTCCACCTAGGGAAGCCCAAGACCTGAATCAGGACTTCTTTAACCAGCACAGCCCACAGAGAAACCATTCTTAAACACAGTCTCTGGAATTTAGGAAGCACTGCTGCCTTCCCAAAGCCTCAAGGCTCACTAACGACCACGTCACTGCAGAAATCCAGCAGCAACCAGGAAGCCACCACCGGGCAGAGCTCGGCCAGCTGGGGAGCTCCGGCAGCGGGCAGAGGCCCGGGCACTCTGCAGCTGCTCACCGGCGGCCCTTCTGGTCTGTCACCCCTGCTGCCGCCTGTCTCTCCTCCTCCAGGGGCTGGGACACACTGGAGAGAACAGTGGCCCAACAAGCCAGCACAGGAAGAGGGGGAGGCCTGTCCCAAGAGAGTCCTTCCTTTTCTTTCCGAGTCGTTCAGTTCTTACATATTTTTGCAATGTGTGAAATCAACATCAGCACGTGACTATTCCCTCCATTTGTGAAATGACCTGAAGTCCAGCAGGGCCCTTCAGCAGGACACTAGATCATCTCTCCTAAAGAAAGGAGACTGCTCAGACACCACAAGGTCAAAGTGGTGCTGTCTGTCCTATGATCCTGTCCTGTTTTTCAAGCAGTACCTATTCCTGACTTTTGGCCTGAAAATACACTTGGCCTGGCTCGCCACAGCCTTAGGGAGGCTCCTTTGTCACTCATTTCTTGACTGATCAGTGTCTGACCTGCCCTGTAGAAAAGGCTGCACACTGTGCCGACTAGAACATCAGAGGGAGGCCCTTCCCATCAAGACCCCTGGAGTAAATGTTCCCAACGCTTCCAAGGTCAAAGGTCGGGTCGCGGAGTGTGTGGGTTTTCAGCCCATCACTCATCGGGAGTGCACCTTGACGACCAGGCCCCGGCCCTGGCGTGAGCCCCAACCCTGGCGTGAGCCCCCGCCCTGGCAGAACAGAGTGGCTCAGGCAGAAGGCGCCCCTCCCAGCCAGCCTGGACCCCAGGCCAGCAGGCCTCACACCCCCAGCAGACACTCATCTGCGACTACCTCACAATTGCCCAAATAGCAAGAGAGTCCGAGAAAAGACTCGGGGCTCCCTCCAGTCCTGAGGCACGCCTGGGTCAAGCCCCCTCTGCCAAGCTCAAAGGGGACCAGGAGGCGGAGGCCATGCCAGGCATGGCCAGGACGGGCACGTGCAGATGTCGGGCGTCCTGAGGAGGCAGATAACAGCACCTGGCCACCAGGAGGCCTTGCAGCTCAGACATCCCTGCGTCCCGGCCCCTGGGGAAATGACTGGCCGGCGTCCAGGAGGGACGGGGGTGCCTCTCCTGGACTTGTGGGGACGCTCCAGGACCAGGCTGTCACAGAGCCTTCCGTGACTGTCAGGAGGGGAGGAAGCAGCTCTCACTGAGCCATTCCTGGGGGATCCTTCTCGCCTCACTGCACAGTCGTATGTCACAGAGTTCACGTTTCTTCTTCAAAGTGTGATCACTAAATTCAAGTGAGTCCCACAGGGACTGCCCAGATGACCGAGGGGACTGCGTCGCTAGCACTGGGACACCAAACCAGACCTGAAGCCCAGGGCAGCAAGCGTGCTCTCCAGCTATGAGGGACTGGCTTCTAGACAAAAGTGTATCCAACTGCCCGGGGACGCTCCTGAGCACACGGAGGGCCTGTCACGGGCAGTTAAAACCGGACACCAGGTTCCTCCTCACTTCCCACGTGAAGCACGAGCTTAGGCTGGATGCTAGACGTCCCCAAGGCCCACTGTGACAGGTCTGGTCCTCCGTGGGGCTAGGGAGGGGCCACAGTGGCGCCCAGAGGGCGTGGCCACTGAGGACATGCCTCCGGGGGTGAAGGAGGTGTCGGAGTCCAGTCGCCTCTCTCTCTTGGCTTCCGGCTCCTAACATGAGTGGTTTTGACGCACGCTCCTGCCATGACCTGCTGCCTCAACACAGGTCTAAAGGCACATGGGCTGGAGACCATCATGGACTGGAACCTCCAAAACCCTGAGGCAGACCAACCGGTGCTGAGTTGATGGGCTCAGGCATTTTGTTACAGTAACAGAAAGCTAACACAATCCGAAGCAAGATTACGTGCAGGAAGGCCGCAGAAAAGGGACAGCCACAGACCCATTACACCCAGAGCCAAGCACGCAGGGGCTAGAGGAAGGAGAAAGAGTAAGAGCTGATGAAAGGGCTGGAAGAAGAAGTGATCAGTTCATTTTTTTCTTTCACTGGATTCTACAGTCTGGCAAAATCAAACGGATGTAAATATTCCTGGTTTGCCACATGGCCCACGAAGGGAGCACACGCAGAGACGGTCTCCTGGAGAGCGGCAGAGCGGCTGTGTGGGCGTGCGCCTGGTGTGGCGGCAGGTGGATTTCACGTCCCAGTGCTCCGGGTCACACCTCCTTGATTTAATGGCACAGTCCCTCGCACGACGTGCCGAGAGCACAATGCCAGCGCCAGGAACCCAGGACAGAAGGACACCAGGACAGAAGGACTGGCCACACAGACCAGTCGCCCTCGCCACCTCTCCCAGGCCTTGCATTCCCAGACCACAGGCTCCCTCTTCTCACGAGCAATGGAACCATCTACTGTCCTAGGCACCAGGCTCAGACGTGAGGGCTGACCAGGACGTGGTCGGAAAGCCCGCGCAGTGCAGGCTGCACACAGAGACGCAGCAGCCAGGGAGCCAAGAGTGGCCAGGCCACGCACAGAACTGTGGGCAGAGACCGAGGCTCGGGGGTGACGCTCCCTAGGGGAGCTGATGTCCATGCTGGGGGCTCAAGGAAAGACCCAAGGGAAGAGAAACCCCACAAGGAGGTCACGGACTCGGGGGTGGCAGGAGGCAGAGATGAGACCAGCAGGGCCCACAGCAACTCCAGGTGATAGAGCCAGAACCTCATCCCGAGGCAAGGACAGGCTGCCGGAGGGTCAGGCGCCGGAGAGCCGGTCACCCAGACGACATGGGCTCTGAGCACCAAGTAACCACCTGAATCAACTCCAATCTTCCCTGTGCTCTAGATTGATGCTTCCCACATCCACAAAGAAAATACTGGGTGCAACCCAGGAAGGTTCTGGAGATACCGAGAAAAAAGCCTCACGAGACTTTCGTATGTAATTCTGAATTTTCTTGGAATCATATTCTTAAAAAAGTAAAATTGACTGAAATTAAAATTAACAGCACATTTAACTTACTGAATAATTTGTTTACAATCAATATCTAAAACATTAGGTATTTTACACTTTTTTATACCAAGTCTACAAAACCCAGTGTGCATTTTACATCTGCAGCACCTCGCGAGCTGGCCTGCACGGCGTGGCGGCGCTCGGCAGCCGGAGCTGCTACTCCAGCGCACGGCCACCAGGCCACACAGGACAGGCCTAGAACATACTTCGGAAACGATTCTCAGAATTTTTGTAGAAATATTGTCATCTGCTTGTCTTTGTTTAAAAGCTTATAAAAATAAAACAATTTTTCAACAGTAAAAACAAAACACAGAAAAGTTCAATTTTGAAAACATACCCACAATCACAAATTTAAAAATGCCAGCTAACTTTTGGATTATATGCTTGTAGGATACTGTTTTATGTCTAGAACACAGGTAGAGCAGGCTTAGGAGGAAGGGAGGGAGAAAGAGGGAAAGAGAGAGAGGGAGGGAGGGAGAGAAGAGAAGGAAGGGGGCAGAGGGCAGGAGGGGACACCTGGGCAGTGGCAGGGCCCACGGGCAGTTCCAGAGCCGGGTCGACCACCCCAGGCCCTGGCTGTGCTCTCCCACCGTGGGAAGGACTCTCTTGGAGTAACTGGGTCACCTCCCTCACAGGCCTCTGCCACCAGGAGCTGCGAGATGCTCAACTCCACCAGCCTGCCGCCCCTGGGCCCGCCCTGCTCCCGCAACCCGCTCCTCACCCAGCAGGTCATCCCTGGGCTGTACCTCCTGGTCTTCGTGGCGGGCATCCTGCTCAACGGTGTGTCGGGATGGATCTTCATCTCCGTGCCCAGCTCCAAGAGTTTCATCGTCTATCTCAAGAACATCGTGGTTGCTGACTTTCTGATGGGCCTGACCTTTCCCTTCAAGATCCTGGGTGACTCAGGCCTGGGCCCCTGGCAGCTGAGGGTGTTCGTGTGCAGGGTCTCGGCCGTGGTCTTCTACGTCAGCATGTACGTCAGCATCGTCTTCTTCGGGCTCATCAGCTTCGACAGGTACTACAAAATCGTGAAGCCCCTCCTGACCTCGCTCGTCCAGTCGGTGGGCTACAGCAAGCTGCTGTCGGTCATGGTGTGGGCGCTCATGTTGCTGCTGGCCGTCCCCAACATCATCCTGACCAACCAGAGCGTGCGGGAGGTCGCAAAGGTACAGTGCATGGAGCTCAAGAGCGAGCTGGGGCGCAAGTGGCACAAAGCATCCAACTACATCTTCGTGGGCATCTTCTGGCTGGTGTTTCTTTTGCTGATCATTTTCTACACGGCCATCACCAGGAAAATCTTCAAGTCCCATCTCAAGTCCAGAAGGAATTCCATCTCCGTCAAAAGGAAGTCCAGCCGCAACATCTTCAGCATCGTGTTTGTGTTTTTCATCTGCTTTGTGCCTTACCACGTAGCCAGGATCCCCTACACAATGAGTCAGACCGAAACAGACTACAGCTGCCGGTCAAAAGAAATCCTGCTCTACGTGAAAGAGTTCACTCTGCTACTCTCTGCCGCAAACGTGTGTCTGGACCCCATGATTTATTTCTTCCTATGCCAGCCATTTAGAGAAATCTTATGTAAAAAATTGCACATCTCATTTCAAGCTCAGAATGACTCAGACACTTCCAAAACCAAGAGAGGAAACACGATGCACGACAGCACAGACACTCTGTGAATGTCGCCTTCTGGTCAAGCCCGTGAGTGACCACCGCACAGGCAATGGGAAGAACCACGAGCAGCAAGCAGGCCGTCCTCAGCCGCAGACCCGGCACTGCTGTCCAGAGCCAGCGTGACTCATTAAACCCATGGCGGAGAAGCAAGTATGTGCCCAAGCTATTCTGTGACATCAAAGGGGGGGAAATCCCTTCTGCGGGTTTTCCGAGTACTGACCACTATTTTTCTTGTTAATAAGTAGAAAAAAAATCATACATGCAGTTATTCAATCTTATTCTATAAAATGGCAGGTTTAAATTTACATTAACTAGGCTGGACAGTTAAAAAAGTAGGATTTTAAATGGTAAATAAAGAAAACAGGAAGAATTCCAAGACAATTCACATAGGTGTCTTCTTTCTTCATATGCACGAATAAAGTTAGTAATGTATGTGATCTTTGTCAACAGCAATCTTAAAGACCAACCTAAAAACAGGCAGAGTTTGATAAAGGGCAGTTTGTAGAGAAAAAAATTAAGCTTTCTCTAATATGAAGCAGAAAATCACTTAGGAAACCCCTTACTCATGCATCTCAAGGCATTTCCAAAGAAAATAGATATGACTTATGTGTTCTTCAGTAAAATTATAATTTTTTCTCATGCAATGTTAAGGATATTAGATGCATGCTAAGTATATCTTATAAAAGACTTACTAAGGGGCTGGGGTTGTGGCTCAGTGGTACAGCACTTGCCTAGCATGTGTGAGGCACTGGGTTCAATTCTCAGCGCCACATACAAACAAAAACTTATCAACTAATAAAACTTTAAAAAAAAAAAAGACTTATTAAGTCATCTAATAAGCTGAAGTTCTGGTATTAAACTATGTCTAAGAGGGCTCTACTAAGCAAATCAGACCCAGCAGGTACTGCCAGCAACTCCCTCTGCTCCACTGGCCAATAGGATAATGGAAATACACACACAAGAACAGAACATTATTCTCCTGTGGGGTCAGGAGAGAGAGTTTTTTAGAAAGCAAATGGATTTGATATAAAGAAAATCTAGCCAAGTGTAGTAGTACACACCTCCTAACTACTCAGGAGGTTGAGACAGGAGGATCACAGGTCTGAGGCTGACGTCTGAAACTTAGCAAGACTCTGTCTCGAAATAAAAATAAAAAGGGTGGGGGGTGTACTTAGGAGCAAAGCACCTCCTTTATTCAAAGCCAATATTAAGGAACTAAATAGGAAAAATAAAAAGAAAGTCTAAAACATAAAATAAGTACTGGCAAATTACGCATAAAATGAAAATTCATGTATCCCATTTTCTAGAAAACAGAAATACATGGAGATTTGGTATATGGTTGCTGTTTTAAGAGCTACCAAGCTAAATATTTTTCTGTTACGAACTGGCTAGAAGACATTCAGTCAATCCTTCAAAGAGTCTTCCCGAATGTTTTATAAGAAGTGTTTGCATTTCTCTTATCCTTTACTGTCTATGCACCAATAAAGAAAGTTATTCTCAGTACTGTCAACTTTTCCTTGATAGTCGCAGCCTAAGGGGACACCACCAGACCTTCTCGTGGTCACGGGCTTCCTGACGTCTCTTGCACAGGATCAGGAAGAGTCACTTAAAGACTGCCAACAGTCAACTTGCCACTGACACTTCAAAATAAGCATGCTGTGCTCCAGGGCCTTGTCACGTTCAGGCAGAACCTAGAAAACAGGTGCTACGTGGAAGAGCGGGGGAGCCCCACCAAAGGTCTGCTGCCCACCTTCCTGGCAGTTCCTTCCCCAGTGCACAGCCAGAGGAACCACCTCAAAAAAGCACCGATCCCCCCTCTGCGGTGCCGTCCTCGGTAGAAGGGCTTGCTGTCCTCGTGTGGGTCAGCAGACTTGCAAAGTCATCGGGCTGTGCTTACTCTCCACGACTCCCACTGGCAGGGCAAATGAGGGCATCCGGGGTTGACAATGTCCCCTTCTGGGCCACAAGAGAAAGTGAAAGCATGAAGGAGAAGGAACTGCTCCCTGGGGCACTTGCGTCACCTCCTCAGCAAACCCTGTCCCTGGGAAAGTCACTCTTCCTGCGGTGCCAGGCCTGACTGCCTTGGTGAGCACTAGCCTGGGCAGGCCAGTCCAGCCCAGGCAAGGGTGTCAGGAAGCGGTGTGCAGGGTGGACAAGGGTGCTCTTAAGCGGCGCCAGGGAGCACCCACTCTGTTGCACCTGAGGCACAGAGCAGCAGGCAGACATGAAGGTGCCCTGCCAGCACGCAGGTCACCAGGACCGCTGCGGCTGGACAGTAGGGGGCACTCCCCAGCTCCCCTGTGGACAGTAGTGGCACAGGACCTCCTGTGTTCAAGGTGCCTGCAGAGACAGAGAAGGCTGCAAGTGGCGCGAGAGTGGCGGCCAGGATGGCGGTGGCCCAGCGCAGGCCTGCCCAGGGGACCACTCCTAGCTCAGCCGGTCACATCCCCATTTTCTACAAGAGACGCAAAATCACCCAGTTTTTAAGTGTTGGGCTAGCAGCTAAAAGAAGACACTTCCCTGAACAGCAGGCCAGCAGCCACCCGCAAGGTCTGAGATGCAGAAATCTAACAGAAGGGCCCAAAGCATCCCAAGACCTGCCTGCGCGGCCAGGAGACAGTGACACCGTGCGGGCTCAGCAGGAGCACCAACACCTCCCTGGGTCACCTGCAAGACTCCAGTGGCATGTGGACTAGCATTTCATGTCAGGACACCCCCAGAAAGAACCTCTCCAGTGAGATACGGCCCTCCATCCAGGGCTGCTTGCAAAGGGGCTGAACCCCCCATAGCTCCACTTGTACCACATCACTAACTGTTGCACTAACTTGCCTGCCATAAATACATAATGTAAATGTTAATTATAACATAATTATGGAAAAGAAGTTCTTACGCAAAAATAAGGTGTTTTCCAAAGCAGTTTGGGGGTTTATAGGGAACATGAGATGTTCCTACGTACCTACCGCCACACTAGCAACAGAAATTTCAGGACAAGCAGGGAGGGATCTCAGAAGAATGCCCCCCAACAAGAAAACCCAGGAGGAGCGTTTCACCGAGAAAACGTGCAAACCCCGGGGCTTCCCTTGTGCTGCTGGGACCCTCGTTTCTTTGCGAAGGTGCTCACTTATTATTCTGAGGCTTCTCCCGTGTTCTCCCGTGTTCTCCCGTGTTCACGTGTCTTCCTTCCACACCACCCCACCCACTTCCACACATTGTCCCAGATGCTTCGAGGACTTGCAATGCAGAACTTTAGACCCAGGGGAGCTTGGGCCGTTACCCCCTCTGGGTCCTCAGCCGTAACCCTGGCACTGCAAGTCCGGGAGGCGCGGGGCGGTATGTCCCCTCCCTCTCCCGATCCTCTGCACCTGATGACAACTAGATCTCCCCCAAAGCTCGTGGCCAAGTCCGCAGGGCTTACTGCCCTGTCATGCCAGCTGCTGACACACAGGGACACCAAGGAGAGGCTGTCCCCAGCTCTGCACAGTCCTCACATGACTGGAAAGGCTGCACAGACCCTCTCCTAAGCTAAGAGCCTGTGGCTAACCTGCGGGTCTTAGGATGCTGATTATTTTGTTCTTGCTACGCCCTCAGCTTCCGGAAGGACCAGCAGGGCTTTCTGAGGCTTACTACTAAAGGAGAAGCTAATCCTCACGTTGTTTGTAAAGTGAAAGCCGATTTCAACCGATATCAAATCCATTTGCTGATTAACAAGAACATGCAGCTACCCAGAAAGTTTTGAATTACATGATCAACTGTGCTTTTTGGTCTGGTTGATATTACAAACATCAGGAGAAAATACAATCTTAAACAAGAAAACCAGAGTTGCAATCAATGGTGTTCAAAATAAGAGATTCTTAATCAGAAAATCTTGGTTAATGGCTTACAAAATGCAATGAGAAGTATTTAATATCTACTGAAAATGAACAAAACAGAAATCAATCTAAGCTTATCCAATGATGTGGTGATTTTTTCTTTTTTTTTTTTTTTTTTTTTTTTTTTTTGCAGTGCTGGGGATTGAACCCAGGGCCTTGTGCCACAAGGCAAGCACTCTACCAGCTGAGCTGTACCCCAGCCCGGTAATTTTCCTTGTAGGCCAGGAGCCCTCCCTCTGCAGGCCTGCCCCACCCGGCCCCGACCTGGACTCCAGGGCTCTCCTCACACCACAGCAGAGACCTCACCCTGCAGAGGTCCCGCAGTGCCCCTGCCCCCTTGATTTCAGGCCCTCACTGCCTCTCGCCCAGCAGGACCACCGTCCTCCCGAGTGACTTCCTGTCTGCTAGCTCCTCCTGACCCGAGGGCGGCCAGGGTTGCCTCATGACTGACATGGCAGCCCCTTCCCCCCAGAGTGCCTGTAACCCTCCCAGATCACAAGACAGCGGGGAGCGAAGCTCTGGGCCGCAGTTCTGCTGTCCTGACAGAAGAAAATCTGAAGTCAGGCACAGGAAGTCAAGCAAGAGAATCTTACTGTGGGTGGAAGTGACGTAAGGCTCCAGCAGAGAGCGCTCTCAGAGGGCGGTGGGTGGCCTCGGAGCAGAGGCCAGGCAGAGCCGCTTCCAGCCTCCCGCCGTGCGCCCCAAGAGCTGGGGCCACTCTGGAGCCTTTGCCACCAGAGGCGGCTCAGTGGAAGAGCGCCCGAGTTCAATCCCCAGAGCCCCCCAAAGTAATAAAAGTAGACATGAAAATAAAACCTCTCTCTAATCACATGGGTCATCCTCACATCTGAGCTGTGAGCCTCAGGCAGTCAGGAAACAGTGAGCTAAGACAGTGGGACAGAGAAGTGCACTTCTAACAAGCCTTCCAGACAGAAAGCAGCCCAGACAGAGGGCAGACTTGCAGACATGCGGCTGCTCCCGAGGTCGTTGATCATGAAGATCTCCATGTGCATGATGTCGGGCTGAGCCCATACTCCAGAGGCTGCGACTCCATGAGGCGGGTGGGAACAGTGGCACCGAAGTTCACGAGGTCACCGCACTAAGCAGGGGACCTGCAGACCTGATGGCCTACTTCATGGCCACTGTCCCCACCCAGCACCTTCCCATGGCAGAGTGCCCGAGAGCTAGCTGGGTGGTGTGGGGCAGGCCCTGATTTCCCCATGCCTCGGCTTCCCCGTCCGTAAGGGGTATTACCTCCTATGCCTCATGGTTTGGTTTTGACTTTAAGAAAACAAGCCGCCTACGAGGCTAGAGGCTCGGAAGGCTGAGGCAGGAGTATTGCCAAGTTCAAAGCCAGCCTCAGCAACTTAGTGAGGCCCTGTCTCAAAATAAAACACAAAAAGGGTTAGGGATGTGGCTCAGTAATACAATGTCCCTGGGTTCAATCCCTAGAACCCGAAAAGAAAAGGAAAGAAAAGAAGGTCCCGACCCCCTCCTGGCTGTGATAGTGCCTAAAAAGAGAATTTCAAAAATGATACACATCAACAAGAGGCACTGTGCTGAAACAGTGCTGCCTGGTATTTGTATTCCAGAAAATCAGGAGTAAGACGTATACAGAGAGCAGAGCTGACTATAAAGACACTCTTTTTCCTCAACTCATAACCTGTGGGACAACTTAGCATCTTATACATAAAAGTCCATGAAAGCAACAAACACATCATTTCTTAAACAGGAAGTATGACCTTGATCGAGGTGAGGAAAAAATAACCTGTCCTCGCTGCTTCCTGCCGGGCCTGTGAAGCACCAGGTCCGTGACAACACGCAGGTTCCTGGAAGGCTACCCAGGCACCAGAAAACAGTCCCCCATGAAATGGAAAGCAGAGCTTGTGGAAATTCAGATGGAACCACATTTAAAATCCCCGGAGGCAGAGGGGAGAGGCCAGGACGAACCTCCACATGATGCGTGGCCACCACGCTCGGTCCTAGAGGGACCCAGTGCAGCTGTGCTGTCCACACACCGGCTCCCATGGCCAGGAGGGCCCAAGTCTCCAGGCAGCTCCTGTGCCTTCCGATCCTGTCTACAATCCTAAAGTAAACGGAGGAAGTCAAGAAGGGAACACACGGATACGCCTACCTAGGGAAGGGCAGAACGGACTTCACCAAGCCTGCACGCCAGTTTCCTTCACTGCACACGAGCCTGCACCTGGGCCAGCGGTCACTGCACCCTGCCCAGTGGAGAGCCCTGTCCCGACTCCTCCCTTACGGCCTGTGCATGTGTCTCTTCCACAAGTGTGTTGTTTTTCCTTTTTTAATTTTTTTTGGTCCTGGAGATGGAACCCAGGGCGCTTGACCACTGAGCCACATCCCCAGCCCTTTTTACGATATTTTTTATTTAACATTAGGGTCTCACTATATTGCTTAGGGCCCTGCTAAGTTGCTGAGGCTGGCTTTGAACTTGTGATCCTCCTGCCTCAGCCTCTAGAGCCACTGGGATTACAGGCATGGCCACCCTGTGCGGCTCACAAGTGGGTCTTCACACACATCCCAAGATGGAACACTTCCTTGCACCATGACAACTAAAGTTAACGTTGGTACTTAACCAGAAAACAAACTCAAAGCATGAGAAACAATTGCCTTCTACTTTACAGGCAATCTATATTAAAATCAGCAAAAGTTATAATTACCTGAATTTGGAAGAATGCCCAGCATATCTGAATCAAATGGCCATTATCACCATGATAACCTTAAACTCACCCTAAATTCACTCTAGCTAGACATGTCTCATTAGTCTTTTGGGAAGATTTTTTTTTTTTTTTTAAGTTAAAGAGCAAATACCAAGGAACTGGGTTTAGATTCTAAAGAGTGCTCTTCTGAATTTTTTTTTTTTTTTTCAATTTGGAAAACTGACAAAGAGCTGTAAGGTGAAAGAGAGGAGAAGCGAGAACGCCCACCAATGCAACGAGGCTCTGGAAGAAACCAGCCATCACCACCCGGCAGCAGCCCTGACTTACAGATCCACTCTGGCTGCACACTTGCAACTCTGCAGACCGTGCTTGGATCGGAAGCTCATGCTGCCTCCCACAAAAGCCAGCCTTACAACAATGCCTAGGAAAGGGCTGCGGCGTGGATGAGCGGCTCCTTCAGAGGCATGGGCTTCCATGGGGTCCCCACCCAGCCAGGCCCCTTGCAGTCTTCAGAAGACACCTCCTTACCACAGGAAGACAGATGCTTGACCAAACAATCTAATAATCACTAAATACCTGTCTCAATTCATGAAGCTGTTCAGTCAAACTGCCAGATACTCCAGGTTCATAACTTGGAAAAGCAGGCACAATATATTCTGGAATGAAGAACTGTAAAACCACGTGAACAATAACATTTTAAGTGCTGTAAACTGGTGAGTGTTACTATGTACACTGAAGAAGTGTTTCTTCAACACCTTCCTGTATCTTTAACTCATAATATACTCAAAGCATAAACACTGACATTCTTTGAAACCATGAAGACACAGAATTTATCATGGGTACTTAAAAAAATATGAAAAATAAAGGCTAGGTACTACAACAGACAAATGAAAGTCTTTTCTCTAAAAAATATTGACCAATCAAGTTGTTTAAGAACACATGTAAAACTGACTGGGGTGTGCTTCTTCAGGAGACTTCCACGCAGTTAAAGCATATGCAAACCACAGTTTCAGCTACGTCAATCTGCAACATTTTAAAACCACACAAAAAGGACAGGAAACTTTAGTACAGCCAGCAACCGGCACTGGGCTCTTGCTGCTGCAGCTAACTGAACAACTCGCACTTCTCTGAAGACAAGGTACTAGGTCAGCTCAGGCTGGAGAAAACACACCAGGTATGTCTTTCTAAATACTTCATCTATTCCAAGCTTTTCCATAGAAGGCAAGCTGGTGGCTCTCAGTGTTTACAGAGTACCAATTGTTAGACTCTAAATAGATCCTGCCTGAGAACTTCTCCATAGTCTTGTTCTATCTGATGACCCATCCACCTGTCTCCAAAAGACAGCTCAGTCCAAACCAAACTAAATAGCCTAGTGAGCAGAACTACTCAGTCACTTGGTTCTGTAACTGAAAGGACAATGGCCATGTCCAGGTCTTTACAGCAGGACGCAACAGGTCTCAAAACTACGTTCCTCTAGAAACATACAGTAGGTCATTTCAAACACTCTGCCCTGTGACTCACATGGAAGATCTAGTGGGTTTGCCAGCAATGGGGACTGTACAGGGGCCAAGAAGACACTTTGGGTCTCCCCTTGGCCTTGCTGACGACCTTGGAGTCCTCTGAATTTCCACTGGCTAATACCTGGTTAGCAAAATACTTATTAGGCCCTTGGTTCTCAATCTGTGATAGAGAACATGGGACGTCAGAGGGCATACCTTAAGCTCTACTCAACATAACTGAAAATCCTAAGCCAGCCAGTGTTCTCTGCCATCTAGACGGATGTCACAGAACCAAATGGGAGGCACCCCATGGTTCTCAAGCACTGCTGGCTGAACAGCCCCACTCGGTATTTCAAATCAATCGCTCACCTATAAAATTTGTGGTCAGTTCTAGAATGATAATCAATCAACAAACTACCCTAATTCTCCTCTCCACGTAGCTGGGCAGGCGGTGGGGGGCTCGACACACACCATGCTACTACCACCTGCATAACATTCGGAATAAAAGCACCAAGGTCGAGATCCCACCACCCCACAAAGGGACAAAGGCAAAGGTAGGAGATGAGGCCAGCACACACCGGCACTAGTGTTCGACTCAGAGAGGAAAAGCACGCTCATGAATCCAAGGTGCACATAACTGGCAACCAGCAAAACTCGGGGCACCTAGGAAGCCTGGGATGGCAGGAGTCGGGAAGGGCCAGGATAAAGGCAGGGAGCTAGAGGATGACGCCCCAGGACAGCTCCTCGTCTGCTCCCTGAGCAGCACACAAGGGCCAGACCTCGGCCTCCTGGCCTGACTGGATGGCCTCAGGAAAGCTTATGCCCATCACTGAGGTTCTGGGATCCCACGGTTCTTTCACCTGCCACAACGCAATGGCAGAAGGACCTGTTCCCAGGCAGTTCTGAACAGGGAATCGAATGGGGAGGGGGCACAGTGGCACATCACACGCTGAGCACATGCACGGTCCTGGCCTGCAACCCAGCGGCGGGGGAGAGTTGGAGGGATGATGGGGGTCCTAGGTTATGGGACTACAGCCTAAGTTGAAAGGAGAGGACCCAGGCTTAGCTTTTAAATGTACACATAGTAAATGAAGTCCACACTTTTTATTAGGGCTCAGGGGAAAAGTCAAGAATGTCTTACTTCAGTTCTCTTACCTGAAAACCGCTCAGAACATCAGACCCTAACCCTGTGTGAAGACTGGTTGCTGGTGGTTAACAGCTTCCATCATAGTCTTCACTAGTGTGTGACAATCTGAATTTGGAGTGGTTTTGAACATAGCTTCTGAGATCCTGGCTCTAGAACTCACAGCTACATACCCGCTGGTATGCAACCTTGTCTGGCTAAGGTTGCTCCTCTGCAAAACACAGATGGGCACAGCTGCCCCACGGGGTGAGGAAAGGCTCCTAAGTGTGTGAAGTCATCACCAGGCGCGACTGCCGGCTGCACTGTTCCCACTGCTGGTATAAAACGGCATCACTCCCGACCTGAAGGGCTCCATCAGGTGAGGGAAGGGCACGTGACTCATACGTGAAGCCTTCATTTAGGAACCGTAGCCATATCATTCATCGCTTCGTTCATCTGTTCTACGTATTGTTTCATCCCAAGATTGACAGGGTGGGTCATTAAATCCTTGAGAGAATTAAGATGTCCAAAGACTTCCAAAGCTGTGTGTCCGTCATTTGTTTGTTTTGAGATTTAACGTCTGATATGACTTTCTAAGTCAGCCACTATGCTCAGTGTTTGGTACTTTTACAAAGTTTATATATGGATCAGGCACAATGGCACAGAACTACAATCCAGTGACTCAAGAGACTGAGGCAGGGGACAGAAAGTTCACAGCCAGCCTCAGCAACTAGTGAGACCCTACCTCAAAATAAATTTTTTTTAAAAAATTAAGGGTTGGGAATGCAGTTCAGTGGTAAAGCACCCCTGGGTTCGATCCCCATTCTCTCCCCACCCCCCACCAAAAAAGAAGAAAAGTGCGTATATGTGTTATTTCCACTAAGGCACAAAAGTAATACTCTGGTCTTTAAAATGAAAGTAAGTTGGTGCTGCCCACAGCAACGGGCAGCACCTGAAGAGAGTCCCCCGCCTCCGGGTGTGAGTCCGACCAAACACTGTCAGAGGACCCGCCCCCTGGCCCAAGCTGACAAGCTCCTCCAGGCTATGGGTATGGGGAACAAGGCAAGATTTTTTTTTTTAAACCTTTATTTTGGTACCAGGTATTGAATTCAGCAGCACTTGACCACTGACCACATCCCCAGTCCTATTTTGTATTTTGTTTAGAGACAGGATCTCACTGAGTTGCTTAGTGCCTTCCTGTTGCGGAAGCTGGCTTTGAACTCATAGTCCTCCTGCCTCGGCCTCCCCAGCCACTGGGACTACAGGTGGCGAGATCTTAATGTCTCTATCAACACTGATTACAGCAGTTGTCAGGGAACGTCCCTTGCTTCTGGGCTCCGGACTGCCCGACACCTACCGTGAACGGAAAACCACCAGTACTGAGTCAGATGCTCTGACAGTAACATAGTGGGGCCCCTCCTCAGGGATGTCATCATTGACGAGCAAACATCCGTGTTCCAGAAGCTTCTAAAATACACCTTTCACAAAACGATGCAGAAACACTGCCACAGAAGCATCTATTACTGTCCAGTAGCAAGAAAACCAAACCATACAAATAGCTTGCTTTTCTGGTAGCTACATTCTAACAAGTAAAAAGAATAGGAGGAAGTAATTCCATTAGTGTATTGAACCTAACATCCCCCAAAAGCACTCGACACGTGCTCAGTGTAAGACTCTTAATAAGACACTACGAATGCATTGCTAACTTGGTATAGCTTGTGTAGAACTGTCCGAATGGTGCTTCTTGGAGGGTGTTTTCCATGACACTCTGTACTACATCTTCCACCTCCCATGCTTGGCATCACAGATGTCTTCCACTGCGCACTGGAGCAATCGGAGGGAGATAATAAGCATCAATCCAAGACCAGAGTCTAATCCTTAAGTCTCTCTGCTGAGAAGACAAAGGAAACGAACTTTTGTTTCTGGAAATGCCCTAACGGGTCACACGGCTTTAAAGAGGCTACTTTTTAAATAACACTTTCAAAGCTGACTGGTTTGTGGCCTCCCCAGCCTCCCTGGAGCTTAGGTCCTCCCAGCAGAAGTGAGGACAGCCAGGCACCAGTGGAGGGCTGCGGCTCGCCAGGCCACCAGCTTCCTCTCTACACTTCTCCGAATCTCCGCTCCCTCACGTCCTCTGCATGGTGGTAACAGGACTGCCAGAGCACTACACTGTTGGCCCAGAGCCAAGTCCAAGGCCACGCACAGCAAGGAGACCCCGGGCCTCCCCCAGCCCAGGGCGCTCCCCCGGCCACACGGTGAAGTACAGTACTCCCCCAGAACTGCAAAGGACACGTATTGGGAATGCAAATGTTTTTAAAGGAAATAGTTTCTGATTTTAATTGCTAACATTTCCTCCTCTTTTTTTTTTAACAAATTCTTTGGATTTTTATTGTTTTTAGTTGAAACATCCTTCCTTTCCTTGAAAATGATGAACAGCTCGTCCTTCTGTCCGGTTTACAGAGACCTGGAGCCATTCACCTATTTTTTTTATCTAGTTTTCCTCATTGGAATTATTGGAAGCTGCTTTGCGACCTGGGCCTTTACACAGACTCCCCCCAGTCACAGGTGTGTGAGCATCTACCTGATCAATCTGCTCACCGCCGACTTCCTGCTCACCCTGGCACTACCCGTGAAGATTGCTGTGGACCTGGGCGTGGCCCCGTGGAGGCTGAGGATATTCCACTGCCAGGTGACAGCCTGCCTCATCTACATCAACATGTACCTGTCGATCATCTTCCTGGCGTTTGTCAGCATCGACCGCTATCTCCAGCTGATTCGCAGCTGCAAGATATACCGGATACAAGAGCCTGGATTTGCAAAGATGATCTCGGCTGTGGTGTGGCTCATGGTCCTTCTTATAATGGTCCCAAACATGGTGATCCCCATCAAAGACATCCAGGAGAAGTCGAACGTGGGCTGCATGGACTTCAAAAAGGAGTTTGGAAGAAACTGGCATTTGCTGACCAATTTCATATGTGTCGCGATATTTCTGAACTTCTCGGCCATCATTTTAATATCCAACTGCCTTGTAATTCGACAACTCTACAGAAACAGAGATAACGACAACTACCCGAACGTGCGCGGGGCCCTGGTCACCATCCTCCTGGTGACCGCGGGCTACATCGTGTGCTTCCTGCCCTACCACGTGGTGCGGATCCCGTACACCCTCAGCCAGACGGAGGTCATCTCTGACTGCTCCACCAGGATCTCGCTCTTCAAAGCCAAGGAGGCCACGTTGCTGCTGGCCGTGTCCAACCTGTGCTTTGACCCCATCCTGTACTATCATCTCTCAAAAGCATTTCGCTCCAAGGTCACTGAGACTTTTGCCTCACCTAAGGAGACAAAGGCCCAGAAAGAAAAACCAAGGCGTGAAATTGACGAGTGAAAGGCGGGCGTCTCATGCTACTGCCTCCTGCCTTACTGGGTCTTCGAAGCTACTTGTGGTTTGGAAAGGTGGGAAAAAAAGGAATCTTGGAAATAAGAAATACAGACAGCAAGCAAATGTGGAAGTCAGAAACCCACTTCTAAACGCAAGCCGATCTCGCTCTGCTGCCAGTGTTGACACTAGTCAAGTCCGGGTATTTATTCACACGAGAAAACCAAAAAGTGTTGTTGGATCAGTGTCCACCCTTGCAGTGTCCCTGAACTTGAGAAGAAGTCCAGCACAGACTCAGAATTCACTGACGTATCCAGAACTGACCTTTCCTGAAAACATGTAAAATAACCTCCCTGTGAATTGCCAGGAAGTCCCTCAGCAAAACAACTTTAAAGGACTTTAGATCACCTAAAAACTTAAACAAAACCACCTGTTCCCTGATTTATTTTAATTCATCACTTAAAAAAAAAAAAAAAAAAAAAACAGTAATCTTTCAGTCTGCTACTCCTCCAGTTTTTAACATCTAACGTTGTAATAGCTAAAAACTTCTATTTATAAAAAAGCTTGCCAACTCATGGATAATTTTTAATGTGTTATATATGCTTATATTCAATCTGCAGATTACAAAGGCTTCCTACTATTAGTAATGATAAATCTAGTGATTTCATGGTTTTATTTTGTCATAATATGAAACACATGGGCCTTATTTTATTTTCAAAAGGAGTTGTTAAATTATAGTAGCTACTGAAACTATTGTTTCCAAACCAGAAACTCACGGGGAAGGTTTGGAAAAACAGCACCAGATGGGCTCAAAGAGACACACCAACTCCACAGAGTAGGCCACCAGAGAAGGACGCCCAGGCTGGGCCGGGGCCAGCTCAGGCCCAGGGAGAGGAGCCTGCCCCACAGGGGGCCTGCGGCTTGAGGTGCAGGTGACACCAGCTCTCAGGGTCACAGCTCTGACCAATTCTCTCCATAGCCAGTGACACAGACAGTATTCAACACGTGGCATTAAATGACAGAGTCAGTGGGAGAAGAATGGAAAAGCGCAGGTAAGTTACCCACACCCACAGTCAGTAACAGACTGCATTATCCACCATGAGTGAGAAACAGGGTCCCGGGAGGCAGGAAAATAAGCTCAAGTATATTTTCTGAATCTGAAGTGAATAATAAATGACAAAACATAGGAAGTGTCTGTTAAAAAGTGCATAACAAGGTAAGTGCTGGACACCCTCTGTCCTGCTGATAAAGACAGCAATGCCGCCAGCACCGCAGGCGGGCGCGCAGGCTGGAGAAGGCAGCCTAGACAACGCGCCCTGCTGCTGGGCAGGTCACACCTCACCCGCACAGTGTCACGGTGAGCAGGAAGCTGGCTCATCTTTCTGAACCTTTCGTCTCTCCTTGGTGGTTACTCCCCAGGGCTGCGTTCAAGTGAAGAGGAGACAAAACATTTTCTTTCTTACCATGTTCTTCCCAGCCTCCTCACGTGCATGAAGGGTTGGTCAGATTTCCCCTTTTTTTTGAGGAACAGAACCACATTCTCAGCAGCAGTTCAGTGTCAACATTGTACAGCACGCCCTTTACCTCCCCCCAGTTTCTGAATTATACTCCTAGTACACGGGGCTGAGGACAATCAGTGGTGGAATCCCGCTGGGTACAGTGGCACACACCTGTAATCCCAGTGACCCAGGAGGCTGAGGCAGGAACATCGCAAGTTTAAGGCCAGCCTCAGAAACTTATAGAGAATGTTGCCTTAAAATTTAAAAAAATCAAATAACGAAAGTTCTGAGGGTGTAGCTCTGCGGTAAAACACCCGAGTTCAATCCCCAGTACTTTAAAAAAAAAAAAAGGTTCTCTATCCTAAACACAATGTCAAGCAGTTCTGCTATGATCGCATGACAGCTTTACGATGTGGACTCGACATGACAGCTGGTCACTGACTCACCAGGCTCCCTCTTCTCAGGGAAGTGGACCATCGTTGGAATGCCATCAGGCAGGCGAGCAGCGGAATAAAGAAGCTGAAGCCTCATGCCCTGCTCAGACAGCCAGATGCCGAGCCCGGAGCAGGCCACCTGCAGAGCTCTGCTTACCCAGGGGCAGGGCAGGAAAGCCCCGGCATCTCCAGCAGTTTGCCGCAGTAGCTTTATTTGTCTCTCCTCGTTTGCTTCTTTTCTTTTCCTTTTTTTCCCTCTTGTCTCAGGGATTGAACCCAGGGGTGCTTAACCACGGAGCCACATCCCCAGGCCTTCTTAGATTTTGTTTAGAGACGGGTGTCTAACTTGCGGAGGCTGGCTTTGAACTCACAATCCTCTTGCCTCGGCCTCCTGAGAGGCTGTGATTACAGGCGTGCACCGCTGTGCCAGCCTTCTTTTTTCTTTAAATCTACTGTTTACCCTGGAGTCATTTCAGACTTATAGAGAAGCTGCAGAGACAGTTTGAACAGTTCCCCCTGGTTTCCCCCTGTGCCCCCCGTGTTATGCCTTATGAAACCATGGTACCTTACTGAAACCAAGAGGCAATGCTGACACATCATTATTAAACTCCAGGCTGTGATTCTGGATATCTTAAAACCCCGGGCAGCATGGTAGTTCATCCACAAGCCCTTCAAGAGGCATCTATAGTTCAAGGCCACCCTCTCTCCTGCCTGTGATGAACTGCCCGCTCCTTCCATCTATGGCGGTGGGTGACGCCTACTGGTAAAGCCCAGAGCTCCTGAGCTGTTCAGACAAGGTGGACCAGACAGTGGACACGTTCTGACGTAGCCACGGCCATGAAACACATGCCCAAAAGGAATCTTTAATTGTGATGAGACAAAAACATGGATTTAGTAATTTGAGTCATTTTAGAGGATGTTCCAAAATACCAAAAAAGAAGTCTCTTAAACAAAATATGTAGCCTGCTGATCAAAACCCTAAGACGGCCAGAGAATAACATGCTCACGCGCCACATGCCTCACAATTACAGTTGTGATACAGAAAAGCACCTTATGAAGAAAATGAGGCCCTGGGATCACACTTACAGCAGAGCTGCAGGGAACGCCAGGGAGCTTGAGGCTGAGCTCCTGCGTGCTCACTAGTAACAGGACACCCGGCACGCTCCCCTTGGGCAGGGCGGCATGGCCTGGGAGACCCAACGCTAACTGCCTTCCATTCTCCATCCACAGGCCCAGCAGGCCTGGCCTGGCCACAGCCCCTGCTGTGACATGGCCCTTCCCAGAGGCTCCTTCCCACCACTCCTCCTAGAGTGGAAGGGACCTGAGCCCGCTCACCTTCCCATGGACACCGGTGGCACGGACAGGAGGGCTCCCCATGCTGTGCACACTTGTCCCTGTCCCGACTCACTCATCTTTCCTGCGCCCCAAATCCCTACTCATCCGCGTAATACCCACAGCACCTGCCGCCACGCAGCACACACGCGGCTGCTCAGCAGATGCCTTTCAGACACGAGTAGGAGATCACGTGTCGACGTCCTTTGCAGTGACGTGGACGATTTCACAAAACCGTACTAACACAATTCTGTTGAAGCCAGCCACTAATATCACACCACCAATCTGGACACCTCTGCACATGAGCCATCTGATCAGAACCCCCACCAACAGGGCAGCAGAAGGAAAGCTCTCCACTCAGGAGGTGTGAGTCCCACACACAGGTGAGTAATTCGGCACTTGGCAGTTAAGGACCTTACAATAAAGCAAGCAGGCTGTAAGCCGGTGGAAGGACGACTTACCAGAGGTATAGGAAAATGCGTTGCGTACTGCAGGTGACGGAGGAGGTCGTAATTAGATGGGAAGATCAACTCCCTGGGCTTCTCCCTCTTGGCCAACTTCTCTCCGTTCAGCGACGTTCTTCTGCCCAAGGAAGGGGTGGCGTTCTCGCAGGACTCTCCAGGCATGGGAGAAAAAATCTAAGTCATGTAAAACAAACGTGGGAGACTGTCAATGAGAGAGGGAAACCAGCCCTCAGAGCTACCTTCCAGGCCTCCAGCGCCTGGGAAGAGGCTCCCTAACAACCCTTTCCCCGCTTAACCACTGAGAACGGACACGCAGAAATTCTGTTAATTCCGACAAAATTCGTAGTCAGATCAGTAGGAATCGGGCAGAATCCTGCCCCACCTAGAAGGAAAACAGAAACCATTCACAGGCCAAAAACGAACACGTGAGTGCACCCAAGGACCAGAGACGGAAGCAGCTTGAGGCGCGTGTCTTCCGCACAGGCTGCGCTTGCTCCAGAAAGCAGGGACACCACAACAATGAGCTGGTAAGACTGACGAACAGCAGGCACCAGGTCTTACATGCACCCCAGACAACATGGTTTCCTGAAGAGCCTCCTGGCAACCACGTTATCCTCATCCTGATACAGTGAAGACTGAACGTGCAGGTCCAGAGCACAAGGCTGCTGGCCAGGAGCGCAGCCACGCACAGCAGAGCCCCGTGCAGGCACGCCAGGGAGGGTTGACCTCAGGGTGCACCCGGGAGTGACACTCGGGAAGGAGGACAGCAACTCGGAGGGCAGGGAGGTGGCCCCTGGCCAGGGTGGGACGTGCAAGATCACACGCCACAAGTGCACAGGCACTCTGCAGCAGGGCAAGAAACAGGGTGGACACCAGCTGGCAGAGTGGGCAGCCGAGTATGTAAGAAGCAAAGACGGAACCTACTGGGAACTCCGAGCCGAAGTCTGCTTTGAAGTCACTCTTGTCCACTTCGTCAAACAGGTGAGCAGCTCCTGGATCGATGCCCATGTGCGCCATGATGCTCTGCTCCTGATGGGGCCAGGGAGAGAGTCCTGCTCTAGGCACTGAGGCCAAAGGGCACGCTCGACACCACGGTGCGGTCTGTGACCGTCCAGCTGCCCCCACAGAAGGAAGCTTTAAAACGTGTGTAGCTGGGACAGCCACGTTATTCCCACCCCGGAAAACTGTCCTGGTATGTTGGGGGGAGAGCACCCAAACCTCCTGGTGTAAAACAAACTGGATGCGAGGTCCTCCCCGGGCTGCTCCCGGTCACAGACCCCACTTCCCTTGGCAAGAACACCTAAGCTCGTACCTAGGAGGTGAGTCACCTAGATACCCAAGGACAGAAGAGGAGAAGGAAAAGCTGAGGAAACAGGTCAACAGGTAAGAGAACTTGAGTTTTTGCCCTTACACCTTCTTGTGGGTACCAATTAAGATATAAAAGTATTTGTAATGAAACAAGAACTTTTAGCATCCTGAACCTTTTGGAAATCAAATCTTAAGTGCACAAACTATGGATCCAAGCTATGATTCTAACACCAGGTTTTTAAAAGTCTGGGCAGAGGATGGGCACACACAACAGGATGAACCCTAGAGAACCAACACCAGGCTTCATTGTAAGGAACGGTCACTATTTTCCACTATTGCCTGTGACCACTGCTGTATTTTTTATCTTGAAAATTTAAGTATCTGGAACAATATCCAAAAAATCAACACTTGTCAGAAAATCACAGTTATGCTCACAGCATAAAAGAACAATCGTAAGGCTGTGCGGCGACCACCATGCCTCTCCCGCTAGCTCAGGACGGGCACGCGCACTGGCTGCCCAGCAGGAAGACGGTCCTGGGAAGGGGCCGCCTCGCTGGGGATGCAGCTGCAGAAGGAAACTGGAGGTGGAGCATCTAAGACTAGAAGCACCTCATTGTAACCCGGGAGAGCCTGCAGCCTGCTGGGTCCGTCCACCGGCCTTCCAGTGCACAGAAGGAAACTCTGGGACAGATCATGGCGCATGTCCCTTCTGAGTGAAGAGGAGACACATAGCGGCTTTGTGGAAGGAGAAAGCTAAAAGCCACGGTCCCGCCATCCCGATCGCCCGTCAGGAGGGCAGCGCCAAGGCTGGGCACAGGCCTCCGGGCCCTACCTCCAGCTTGGCCTCGTGGTCCTTGCAGTAGTGCTCATCTGCGTTCTCGCCAGCTGGTGACCGCAGCCCCGCGGAGGCGGCGACGGCCAGGTCCCCTCGGGATATGAGCGTGCACATGTAGGCGTCGTGGGAGAAGACGTCGTGGCGGATGAACTCGCAGAAGAGCAGCACCAGGTTCACGAACTCCACCTTCTCGCACTCGCTGTTGGGATCCGCTGTGGAGAAGCACACCCACTGCTCCTCGCACCAGGGCCCGCTGGGGGCACAGCGCCTCTGCCTGGCCTGTCACCCCTGCTTGTCCTGCAGGCTTACTGCAGCTGCAGCACCTAAGCTGCGGGCAGGTTCTGCCTGCTCGGCCCTAGCTGGCACGCAGTGCCCAGTGTGGTGGGCACAGTTCAAGTTCAGTGGCAGAGGGCCCTGACCAATCCACAACCAGCTACTAGTGGGGAGCCTGGCCAGAGCCCTGGCCCAGCCCTTACTACCACGAGCCTGGGGCTTGGTGATGTCCTGGGTGCGCCTGCGCACTCCTGGGGCACGTGTGTGCCCCGTTTCAGAGAAGGCTTCATGATGAAACCACGACCAAGATGGTATTAGAAAGAAAAAAAGGAGGCGGGTTATCCGGGAAGAAAAGAACAGAGAGAAGGAGAATAAAAGAACACAAAGACGGAGCCCTTATTCTTTTTAAAACTTTGCAGCCAATCTACTTAATTCACATTATGACTTTGAATATTAAAACTGCATTCAGGAAGCCAGGCAAGGTGGCACATGCCTGTGATCCAGCAGCTCAGGAATCTGAGACAGGAGGATCACAAGTTCAAAGCCAACCTCAGCTACTTAGCAGGGTCCTACGGAATCTACCAAGACCCTGACTCAAAATTTTAAGAAATAAGAAGGACTGGGATTAGCTGACTGGTGGAGTGTCCCCAGCTTCAATCCCTGGTACAAAAACAAACAAAGAACCCTGCGCTCTACAAAAGCTTTATAGCAACCTGCACCTTTGGGATAAGGTTAAGGCTAAACCTGCAAAGCTTGACCATGGTACCATGAGGCTCCCCAACGACAGGACACCGATCTCTCCCGAGAGTGCTAGGCTCCCCTCCCCAGACCTGCATGTCCCAGGCAGCCTCCAGGGGAGGCAGCACAGCTCTCCCACGGCAGAAAAAGCCGCCCTGAAACAGCTGCGCAGACAAAGGAGGTGTCCCACAGGCAGGCTGGGGAGGGAGGCGCGCCAGGGAAATGGCCCCTCCCACCGTGCTCCCTGCTCACCTCCTGCCTGGCCTGTGCTCCCTCGGGGCTCCCCTCCCACCTTCCACTTCTCTGCTTCCTTCCCATGTACTGCTGCGGGCTCCTGCCCAACACCAGCATGGCTCCAGCACTGGTTTTCCTGCAGCCTAGAAAGCCTGGTAACTAACAGGGGGCCACTGGTCCCCAGGAACCTCAGCACCAGGATCACCCGACCCAAAACAAGGCACCTCAGCGGAAGACACAGAAGCAGCACCGTCCTGCTTTCCCTCTGTCCTTCCAGACTGCTCCCTCTCCTGCCTTCTCTCCCGTCTGCCTCTTCCCCTGTTTTGACGTTTTTCTGTTGCTCCATCTCTACTGGCCATAAGGTCCTCTCGGCTATGTTCTGCCATATAAAAATCTCAAAATAACATCAAGCCTACACTGTAACACTAGGCCTGAAAAGCACCGCTCAGGAACATAATCCCCCCAACACGTCCATCCGTGGTTCAAACAGGACGGTGGGGCCATCATCCCCAAGGAAAATGAAAGACAGCTGGGCGCGAGGGCACACGCCTGCAATCCAGTGACCAGGAGACCCAGGTGGGAGGACTGGAGGTCGCACACCAGCCACAGGAAGCTAGAGAGACCCTGCCTCAGAACTCAGAATTGTTTCAAAAATGGCTAGGGATGTAGCCGGTGGTCAAGCACCTGTGGACTCAATCTCCAGGGAGCGAGAGAGAGAGAGAGGGAGAGAGAGAGAGAGAGAGAGAGGGGGAGAATGCTCAAGAGGGAAAATCCAAGAACGGGAGGCATCACTGGGCAGCCAGCCATCTGCGTACATTATCTCCTTGGACCCAGGTCTTAGTTATACAGCATAAATTGCTTAATTTTCTCCCTTTTGAAGAGCAAAAGTTAGAGTGTTGGAAAAATAGAGAAAACAGGTTAAAAAATAAAAACTTTTAATCAAAATACACAGGTAAATGTCACAGCTCCTGTTTTGGTAAGAAAGTTCCAGAAAGGAGATATTAGTACATTGAATTTATGAAAGTGAGATGACTTAATTTTTGTTATTAAAATCTAAAAATTTTAAAGTTTGTGAAGCTCAACTGATTTTAAAATTGTCTAAAACTTTCCACTGAATAAATGCTACTAAATTTTCTTTAGTAAGACATTCGTGATATTCAATGCCAACAACCTTTGATAAGATGTGAAAAAAAAGGTGGGAGGTTCCAACCTTATGGAGAAGCAAAGGCTTTTCTACTTACACAATGAGGGGGCCTGTGTATCCAAAAACCTTAGCAGAACATTCTGGAAAACAGGCAAACTAGATCCAGCAAGGGAGGCAGAAGAGATGGACTCCTTCTCATCTAGGACTTCTGATTCACCACATCTCTGTGGGTTAAAAATAAACAAGCACAGGAATCACACAAGGCCAGAACAGTCAGTCAGAGCAGGTCATGAATCTGTCATTCAGTCAGCAGTGGACTCTCAGAACATGCACAGGTGGGTTGAGAGTTCTGCACTTATTTGAACATCATGCATCACAGGCAAATATGATTTCTAAAAGCTGTAGAGAACTCCCACCCAGAATAAGTCAACTGACTTCAAAGAACGCCACTCATGGGCTCTGCAAAGTCTGCACGGTACTGAAGGAGCGCCCACTGAATACATAGCGCAACCTGGTGAGCCAGTGCCTACCCTTATGCAGAACTCGTCTTACTGTAACAGCTCAGTTTGAGTGGACTCTGCCTGAAGTTTCTATCCCGTGTTACTGAATCTGGTTCCTCTGTGTTTGTGTTCTCATCTCGAGACTGTATTTACTAGTATGCGTGGCGGCAGCAAAGGAGAAAGCAAGCACAGCTCTTCCAAGGCTCCTCTGCTTGCTCACACTTCACCACTACAGTGGCCTGGGACCACTGGGGACTTCCGGGCTTCATGCAAATACCTCAAGAAGATGTTCCGCTTTCACATACTTAGACAATGAGTTTATAAGACGATCAGAAAAGAAAGACTCTACAAGAAATCAAAATCTCATTTTCTATTCTTTTTGACATCCACTGATCCTTTCCATTTCATTATCTATTATTTAATATTAAAATCATTAAATATTAATCAGGTTATTATTTCTCTAATCTATCCTCTTTGTAAAGGTCAAATTTTAAAGATCATAATGTTTAACAGAAATCAATTATTCTTAAACATCGCGGAGAAGAATATTTTTAGACGTAGATACATTTAGGTCCATTAAATTTGCCAAGCAATTTACACGAGAATCTCTTCAAAGTGACGTATGTGTGCACGTGCATCACAGAACACAGGAGAAAACAGGTGCAAAAAGGAAGCACTCTCGAAGGAGCCGTGGTGTTGGAGAAACTCCAGTGTAACTCCTGATGTTGACTCACTGCAGTTCAACCGGTAGAAAAAAGCAGGAGGGGCGCTTCCTGGCTCACACGGGCACTGTCATCTGCCACACCCCATCAGCACCACCCGCTCCAACACAGCAACGCGCTCTTGCTGTTCTTGACGAACTGGGACCTTCCCAGCAGAAGGAGAGATGCCTGTGGATGTTCTTCCTATTTCATCTTTTAGGATTTGTGAGCTAGAGGGATGGAAAGACCCAATGGAGCTGGAGCTGGGGCCCCAGGACACGGGGGCGAGCTAGGGCAGGAGGCAGGCCCAGGGCACGAGCTTCCACAGGACACAGCAAGAGCATCGGGTGTGGGACTCAGTGACCTGTTGAGATCACTGATGCTGAAAGATGCCCCTGGCTGTCATGGAGGGCAGCAGAGGAGAGAGGATGTGGCGTAAGGCAGGAGCCCGCAGGGTGTGCGGGCCAGGGATGCTGGCCCTCTGCAGATCACACTCCCGAGGCACCTGCTCCGGTGCACAGGCAGGAACGGCGGCTCATGACAGACCCTTCCTCAGAGGCCGCCGCTGGTGCCTCAGCTCTGACTCTCCTCCTGCATCTGCACCACAGCTTTAACGGCGGACATGTCAAAACCAGCGCAGACCCACGTCCCTGCCTCCTGACCACCACTGCTTCAAGGAAGGGTCTCGAATGTAGCCCAGCGTGACGGAGCCCACGGCTCCCCCAGCCTGGGCACGCTGTGCCCCGGCTGTGCACATTTACGTGGCTGTCCAAAGCTCAGTCTCGCAGAGCGAGACCCCGTGGCTCCACATCCCAGGGTGAGGTTCGCGCTTTAGTCCAGAACACGGATTCCCGGCCGTGCCAACCTCGAGAGCTCCGTATGCACTCCTCCTCGTTTCCTCAGGAGAGGAGGAAACAGAGCCAGAGGAGAAAAGCACCCCCCACACGGCATGTCAGACCGCGGCATCCGAGAGGCAGAGAGGAAAGGCACCCACCTCCGCCTCGATCTCCGCTTGCCTCTTCTCCAGGAGCTTGGCCACAGCCATGGCCCTGTGCTTACCGGACCGCTTGCAGCTCACGGCCCATTCACACAGCAGCGTCACCACGGCTTCGTCGTTGGGGGCGACCTGAGGACCGAGAGAAACAGGCGCCAGCACGTCAGATCCAAGTTCACCCGACCGACCGACCCCTCAGGAGGCAGGCAACGGAGGATGAGAGGCATGGAGGCCTCCCCCAGGTTTTATTGCAGGAGTTTCAGAAAGTGCTTCCAAATCATTTATTTTTATTTTTGTTTTTTAGTTGTTGGTGGATGTTTATTTTACTCACTTACTTATATGCGGTGTGAGAATCCAACCCAGGGCCTCACACGTGCAGGCAAGCATTCTACCACTGAGCCACAACCTCAGCCCCCAAATCATTTTTAATCAGCACATAAAAACTTCAGCCACAAGGAAGGAGGTAACTTACTAAGAAATCACCTACAATTCCAGGAGAACGAGGTTTCCTCACACAGGGTCACATCCTGGCTTCTCCAATCCCGAGAACTCAATCTCATGTCCAGACAGAAAGAGAAGTGACCACTGACCCCAAGAGCAGCTGCTGCCAAGTCGAGCAGTCCATGGTCCAGTTGACACCCAGGACCTCGGCCGCTGGCTCATGTCCCACAGAACCCCCCAGGCCAGGTGATTAGTGCCCAGCCCATGAGAAACCAGAAGGAATGAACCAAGGGGAGGCTGGAGGTGGGCAGACCATTCCACCAGGATCAGCCTCCCTGAGAAGCGACCCCTCAGAGAGACCCGTGCACAGCCAGCCTGGGTCCCTGCCGGGCTCCGCACGGTGCCTGGAACCACCACCAGCCCACAGATGGACCAAGGGGACAGAGGGCGAAGGGACTCAAGGCCCATGTGACAGGAACTCTCACTGGGGTGGAGGTGAGGGTGGAGACAGCAGAGACAGCACTTCCATGCAAACTGTCCTTTCCTTTCCAAGTCCCCACACCAAGCATGGGACACTGGCCACCAGGTGTTGGCACCTCAGGTGTACGACCACCACATTGGAACCAGCAGACATCACAACGTCAATGCTTCCTTCCACTGAAGGTCCCACGTGAGACTGAACATCTCACTGCAACCGGGAAGAGAGCGCCCGAGACCCTGCATGTGCTCGGTGGCATCTCGGTGGCTGGGCGGGAGGGTCGATGGCTTCCCGCTGTTGAAGGAACTGTGAGTTACCAGGCACCCTGATGACACCGGCCTTCGGAAGCCAGGCGGCAGCTCCCGGGAACCCTCGTCGTCGCCTGCACCACTCTGAAGACCAGCCAGCTAAGCAATCTGTGCCCACAACTGCAAACGATGCCCAGGGGCTGGAGGAAGACCCGTCACCTGGGCACCCAGGTGGCAAGAGTCTGAGGCCACAGGAGACAGGAAGGCCTGGTTCCTCAGCCTGGAAGTCCTGCTCCCCCAGAGGCCGGAACCAAGAGCCACGCAGGGCTGACCTGAGTGGGCAGCGGGACCGCTCAGCAGGGGTGAGGTGTCACACAGGGGTGCCATGGAGTGCGCCCGTGACAGCCACGCCGGGAACACAGGTTGTATCCACACGCAAGGATGGGGATCTTCACTCCATGCTTCCACAACGTAGAAGAAAAAACACTATTTCCATGTCAAAGAAAGAAAACTGCAATGGGGCCTTAGAGGAAAAATGCAAGAAAACAAAAATAAACGCGAAGGACAGAAAAGACCCATCTGGACCCTGCGGGACCCTGCTCCCCTGCAGCCTCGAGGGACAATCGAGCTCCACTCCGGGACTGTGTGGGGCAGTGGCCTTCCACCCACTTACACAGGTGACCTCCTTTGCCTCTTACAAGCCACTGAAACCAGAGAAGAGAAGCCAAGGCCGACTCCACGTCTAGGCCCAGAACTCACCTGCGCTGCCGGACACCCGCTGATGAAGGTCCCAGCACAGCCCCACCTGCTGCCCACAAACCCACACCTGCTGAGCTAACTCGGCTCATCGTCCCTGGGGAATCCTGTCTTGGGTGCATTCTCATAGAAAAAGGGCACCACCTCAGGCCAGGAGCCGGGGGTCCTCTCCCTCAGGACGGCTCCTCGGCTCACTGGAGTCCCCAGGCCACACCAGGCCTCACCTGGGCCCGTGCGGCAGCTCCTCCCCCAGAGGGACACAGCACTGCCCCCCGTTCTGCACTGGGGCCTGGGTTCCTGCCGACCAAGCGGATGGAATGCCGCCCCGTGTCCTGTGGGGTGTGGCAGACGCTGCTGCTGCGGGTCACTTCTCTTCGCCTGTCACTACTCTTCCTGTGCGTTTGGCAGGAAGCAGGGCTGGCTCCTGACGGCCGCCTCTTCACACCTGCACACCTGACCTCACGTGGCTTCCGTGGCTTCTGTGGCCACGAGCGAGTCCCTGGGCAGGCTGGTCCAGGAAGCCCTAGGCAGAGCTGTTCCACACTGATGAGCGGACTTCTAGCTGAGGGCAAACACCGGGCCGCTCTTAGGCACAAAGGGCACAGAGTTCCTGACGCGTGGAGAGGGGAGTGGCAGAGCTCTGCTCACGCCTGGGCATCCCGCACCTTTCCAGCCCGCCTGACTGATCCCTGCACCGTGCTTCTGGATATGCAAATAAACTCACCCTTTAGATCTCTGTCATTCAAAGAAACTTCAACTTATCTCCTTTTAAAAAAAACCATCCAGCTAGATTACAATAATTACGATGCTCTTTCCCCTTTTGTGTTCTTATCCCATTAAATCATTGCAAGGCCACAATGCTAGATTAAATTAGCAAAATCATGTTTTGAGACCTGCTACAAATGATTATGACAGTGACTTACACAAAAGTGCTGAAGATGAGCTGAAATTACATGACCTTCCAATTTTCAAAGAACGTATTTCACCTCCACAAGAAAAATATTCCCAATGTGTGGCTTTATTTATACTCTTGGACATTTTCCAAGTTTTGAATGAGCAAATATTGCTTCTAAGCTAAAGAAATCAAACATATATATATATTTTTTTTAAACATCCATAATGCAGTATCCTTGATGCTAATTCAGAATACAAAATACATCTAGAATGTCTAACAAAACTCCAGATGGCTTTAAAAAATAATTTAAAAAAGATGGACTGGAATTTAAAAGACTCTGAGAATGGTGGGGGTGGGCAGAGGGACGGCCACCTGGTGGCCTAGGCGGCTGTGGTCCAACACGTTCCCGAGATGGCAAGAGGCACTGCGCAGACCTGCCAATCACAGCGCTCCCCACTCTCGGCGTGATGTTACACTCTGGATGTGGACCTCTGACCGGCAGCGAGACCAGGCAACACTGAACACAAGGAAAAGTACCTCTGTCAGGGATGTGTTAAGGGCCAGGGACGTAGCTCAGTGGAAAAGTGCTTGCCTAACGTGTGTGAAGCACTGGGTTCAACCCCAGCACCACGAAACACAAAAACAAAACCAAATTATCAGGGATGCATTAGTTATGTCCTGAGCTCAGCCTTATAAAATGTCTGGCATGCTCAGAGAGTAGGGAAAAGCAGTAAGACACGCGCAGGCACTGACCGGAGGCACTGACCGCAGGGACAAAGAGAGGTGTGGCTGCCGAAGGACACTGTCCCCTGAACGAGGGGACCAGCAGCGCCAGCGGTCGGGATCTCCAGGGAGGGGATAAGCCCAAGTCTGCCCACGACTCTCAGATTCATCAAGCAAACACCAATGCCACCCGCGCCTGGTCACCTCCACACATGCGCTGTTTCTGCGCAGGCGTCTCCCGCAGCTCCTTGGGGTGGCCGGCTCTCTGGAGGGGCCTGGGGCAGGTTCTCCTTGCCTCGCACCCTGGGAGGCAGCACTGAGGACCTTGAGAGCCCGTAACACCCAAGAAACAAAACAGAAGCCAGGGAAGCAGGACTTCCCCTCTGGTCTTTGGTTGTTTTTAAATGCAGTTAGCAGTTAAAGATAGCACAACTCTGAATTCTGAGAAGAAATGATATAGATAAGGAAACAAGGAAGCCACTCCATCTGATAGCAAAACCAACTGCCATTCGTCTGCACTGTGACAATAAGACACAAATCTATCGCTCAGTTAAATCATCAACATCTACATATCACAAATGAAGACAGCAGAGGAGCCTTAGAAATCTGTCATTGTATGATCATGTAAATCACAGGTCAGTGAATTATAATCACACAATACACCCTCCCAAAACCCCCCGGAGAGTACAAATATCTCATATTAAAGTAATTAAAACACTATGCTTAATTTGCAAAACTCACATCTATATGGGTACAATGAATGGCACTATTTGCATTTTATGAAAAATGAAGGAAACAAAAAAGTAAGAAGGGAAATACAGATTGCCAGAAGTCACCAGCCCTGCAGGCTTGACCACCAGCTGCCCAGCCCTGAGCACAGGCACAGGAGCTGGCCATGTGCCACCACACCGAGGGGAGGTCACTGACCGGGCCACTGCACCCACAAGCAAGCAGGTGCTGGGGACAAAGAAGAGTCCAAAACCAGGACTCCAACCCATCCCAATGGCCCAAAGCAAGTGGAATAAACAAAGGCCACTGTTCAACTTGAGGATCTGAATTCTCTAATTTAAATAATGTCTACTATGTTAGAATTATCAAAGAAGCTTCCAGAAAATTAGATACCACTCTTATACACAAATGTGCCAATATTAATATGTAGAAAATCACACAAAAGTTGCTCCCTTCTGCCAAATCTGCCTCTGGAACTTGTTTATTCTGCTCTATTATTACTTGAAACAAAATGTTTTTTAAAACGAAGCAACACAGGCCCGGAATGAACATGTCAAGATGGCGCCAGGGACAGAAGGAAAGAAGCCTTCAGAGAACAACCTGGAAATTTAACTTCGACTTTACACATCCTGTACAAGTCAGAATTTTTGATCCTGGAAATTTTGGCACCTTCCAAGATCTAGGGTTTTCTTCCCTAGTTTTGCATTTTTTCTGTTTTTAAACAGGAACAGTTTCTGAGGGAGAAGGTTAAGGTCAATGGGGAAATTCGGGAAAGTTGTTCATATTGAATACTTCAAGAATAAAATCACGGTTATTCCTGAGAAACAGTTCTCTAAGAGGCATTTGAAATATCCTACCAAGAAAGACCGTAAGAGGAAGAATCTTCGTGACTGTGTGGCTGCCTCTGACAAGGACACGTCAGAGCCACTCAGGACCCAATCTTCACTCTCCCTCTGAGGAGCAAGCACATGAGCCTGATCATTGTTAGCCTCTCTAAGCACCGGTTTCCTCATCTATAAAGTAAGAGATCAAAAAAATGTATCTCGGGGATACCAGAATGGCCGCCTTCTCGCTCCCGGGAGAAGTCTGTATTACTACCTTTAAATAAAACCTGCTCTATAAAAAATTTTTTTAAAAAAATGTATCTCGTGGTGCACGCCTATAAGCCCAGCAGTTCATGAGGCTGAGGCAGGAGGATGGTGAGTTCAAAGCCAGCCTCAGCAAAGCAAGGTGCTAAGCAACTCGGTGAGACCCTGTCTCTAAGTAAAATGCAAAATAGGGCTGGGGATGTGGCTCAGTGGTCAAGTGCCCCTGAGTTCAATTCCCTCCCCAAAAAAGTACCTGGCATACCACAGAAAATCTGGGTGGCCTATGTGCACAGAACCTGGTGTGTAAGGAGCACTCAAACCGTTAACAAGCTGTGTACACAGCTGCAGTTTAAGAGTCCCCCAAAGGTCTGTGTGCTAAAGGTTTGTTCCCAGGCCACGGTGCTGGAACCCCAAGACCTTTCCTACCTCTCTTTGCTCCTAGCCAAGAAATGAGTGGTTCAGCCCTATGGTGCGCTTCCTCCATGACATGCCATCAAAGGCCCAAAGCAATAGGGCCAAGAGATCACGGATGAATCTGCTAAACCTGGAATCCAGGATACACCTTTTCTGTTTCCAAGTGGATTCTCTCATGTGTTTGTTACAGTAACAGAAGGCTCTATCTCACACATGCTCCGAAGTAACCAAGAGGCTCACCCCAAACAAGGTGAACTAACTTAGAGGCCCTAAGGCAACAGCAAAGTCTGAGCGTGTGGACATAAGTTCGTTTTCCCAACTATGTTAATATAACTGACATTTTGCTAATAAATTTATTTCAAGAAAGAAGAAAGCAGTAGTTATAAAAAATTAGCAGTGCCCCTCTGAGTGTGCAGGAGAAAGCACGTTCACCTCTGAAACAAGCCACGTCCACCTGGCCAGGGTCAGCACTGATGACATGATCATGGATCCATGGGGCCACCCCCATGCATGCACCTCCGTGCCTCGAGTGCCACCCCCGAACCTCGAGTCCTGGTTTCAGAAAGTGACTTTCCCCCTTATCTTACAACAAAAAGCACTGAGCATTAAAATGAGCATGATCCGTTTTTCACCATGGAACCGCAGCTGGCCAGCCTGGGCAGGCCCAGCCCTCCGGCGGCTTCCCAGCAGAGGGAAAGGACTGCGAAGGTCAAGAATGCAAGGAGCCCGACAGACGCTGGCCGTGCCCCATGACAAGTGGACTTGGGATGGACAAGTGCCGGCCAGAGCCCCAGGCCAGCACAAGCAGCCCCGCCGTATCTGCCAGGCCTCCCGGGTGCTGAGCCGCCTCTCTGAGCGCCGGGGTCAGTAACAGCAGCAGCTGGGGCTCACAGACACATGCCTGCACACTGGCACGGCTTCCCGCCGCGGTTCCCTGCCATCGGCGTCAGGAAGGAGAATGCCCACTCACCACGGAGGACACGGAGGCCCATCCTGCAGAAGTGGGCCGTCAGTCCCCCAGAGACACGCACCGGCCTGCGGCCTTGAGGCCGAAGCTCCCTGCAGCGCACTGCCCCTCACTCTGGGGGCCCCAGGCCGACCACAGGCAGCGCCCGAGTCGCCAGCGTCCTGACCCCACGCATCACAGACCCCAAGGGCTTTCACAAGCTCCCGAGGCCGGCCACGCTCAGACACCCGAAGACTGCACTGCCAGGCCAACACAGGAGGGTCCACCACTGCACCACCCTACCCCTCCAAGACACTTCCCACGGAGGCGTCCACCGCCGCAGCTCTGTGACAAGCTCAGAAAACCAAACTCAGGAAAAGCCCAGGAGACGCCCACGGAGCCCCTGCTGGCCTGGGCTGGCAAGGGGCTGGGAGCAGAGGTGACACCCCACACCTGGAGGCACAGAGCGTGGACAAGCACAGCCATGTGGGACCCAGGTCTGTGCTCCAGGTGTCCACGCCCACAGAGCACTTTTGCCGCCAAGGGCAGGCCCAGGCTGGGAGGGCCTCTGCCCAGGGCTGGGGGCAGCACTGGCTCTGGGCTGGGGACTGCTGCTAACTGAAAGGCAGCGGGACCGCGCACAGAACAAACACGAGCAACGAGCACGAGGGTCGGGAGCAGGGAGGGGAAGTGCAGCTGCTGTTCGCCCAGCTGGTCTGCCTTTTCATCACACAGGACAAGTCTGCTTCCTGGGGCCGCAGGGACAGAAGTGAAAGGCAGCTCCTCCTGCCCCTAGGCACCCAAACTGCAGCTGACTCGCTCACTCCCCTCCCAAGCAAGGAGGAAGCCGAGGGGAAGGAAGTGGTCTGTGGCTCTGCAAGGCCGGGCTCCTGCCTGCGCCTGTGGCCTGGAGGCAGATCACGCCTGACAGACTGGGCTGTCTGTCAGGTCCCACAGGCAGGTCCCACAGTCCCACAGCTACTCCCTCGCTCTCGTCTCCCTCACCCGGAGAGAGGGCTCTGCCCCACCAGGTGGTCAAGCCAGTGCGGCAGGAAGAAGTTGGCAGCCACCGAGAGCCGACCTGCTGCTGCCCGCACAATGTCTGGGTCCTGGGGACGTCACCCACAGAGCCTCACACACGGCAGTTCCTGAACGGCCTGAGGAGCAGGCGACAGTGAGCCTCAGCCTGAGGAGCATCCGAGACGGGGTGCCCTGCTCACACGGCCGTGCCCTTCCCGGTCACCCTGGTCCCCGCCCTCCTGGATGTCCTGAACTCCACACCCTGCCACCAGGCCACACTGCCTCCTGTCCACCGTGGCTCCTGAGTCTCTGAGCCCACAGAGCAGCAACTGAGAAACCAAGCAAGAATAGGAGACCACCAAGGCCTTGAGGTCTGCTTTCACCCCCTGTAGCCCAGGACCCAGGCCCTGACCAGGAAGCAGGAGCAGAGGCCGCGGGGGAGCAGGCAAAGGAATGAGGCACTCCCGATAGACAGTGAAGGCACCCGCCAACCTGGCACCCCACAGGCCAACTGCAGGCAGGACCCAGGTCTCAACGTCCTGATCCCATGCATCACAGTAACAGAGCCTTCACCAAGTAACAGAGCCAAGTACACTCAGCAATCTCAACCGCAGCTCTCTCCCCACTCCCCAGGGGGAAGCAGAGATGCCCAGTTTTCCCTTCAGCTCCAGAGAAAAGGGCATCTGGGAGGGTGAAGCTCAAGTTTCCCACACAGAAGTGGGAAGCCTGCTGTGCAGCAGGGGAGCACACCCAGACAGACTTCCGAGTTCCGGAAGAGCACACTGCGAGCCCGCTGTGAGCCCGCTGCAGCCCGAGCTGGGCCTTGTCCTGTCTACCCTGCTGTCAAAGTCCAAGACACATTGTGAAACCCAAGAAAAGGAAGTACACTCGCAGGAAGAGAGATGGGCTTCTGTGCCACCACGCCACTTCACGGACAGCTGGTTCCGTTGGCCCGCCTGGTGAAACACCAGCAGGGATTTATTTAACTCTCGCTCACCGTGGCAGTTTTTGAAACATGCTTGTAACAGTGCTTCGCGATTCTCAAAGTGCTCGTGTTCCCTCAGAGACAGAGGCCAAGTGCTCTGAGCTTACTGGACGAGCACGCAGGCTGTCACGCAGCCTTTACTAGCTGGCTCAAGGTAACACGTGGGTCAGGTCAACACAGTGCTGCAAGGGCTCCCGTATGAACTCCAGAAACACACGGTGAGTCAGCGGTCAAGGAAAGAGTGACCCCTGGTGGAAGGGAAACAGAACTGCCATTTACACGCCGACATACACTCATACTTTGATGCGCACTTTAAAAATTAAAGTTAGGTGAGGTGGCATACACCTGGAATCTCAGCTACTTGGGACAGTGAGGCAGGAAGATGGCATGTCTGAGGCCAGCCTGGGCAACTCAGCAAAACCATCTCAAAATAAATCAGGATGGGGATGGAGCTCAGTGGCAGAAACTTTGCCTAGCATGTGCAAGGCCAAATGTATAAGTAAAAGAACTAATTTAATGCTAAATATTACTGAAGGGTCTGTCCTTTCAGATGTTCAGTCAGATTAGTGGGTGATCAGCCTGAATGACAGGCTAAAAAATGTAGCTTTTGTCTTACTCATAAGACAACGTCAACCAGAGAACAACCACACGCTCACTTGTATCAAGTGTCCCCAAAGTCAAGTCAACACTGAACATAATCACTGCCGACCAGGGCAACACTCCAGCTGGGCACGGGAGCCAACATCACACAGACGCAAACAGACACACATACACAGACACACACCCAGACACACACACACACACA
The DNA here is from genome assembly GCF_902686455.1 of Sciurus vulgaris. Taxonomy (NCBI): domain Eukaryota; kingdom Metazoa; phylum Chordata; class Mammalia; order Rodentia; family Sciuridae; genus Sciurus; species Sciurus vulgaris. The sequence goes on from NC_136470.1 coordinate 142,397,428, forward strand.
CACACACACACACACACCACTGGCTCAACGGGTTTGCGTCAAGAAAAACTTTCAGTGCACACAAATTTCTTCATAGTCCTCCACCTACACTGTCATAATTACTGTGCTTGTTATTAGACAAAGGAAGCTTTTAAACACGTGATCTGAAGCTCCAGTCCCTCTGGCACCCCAACAGCTGAGTGAGGCACCCACTCTCCACTGGGCTGTGAGGGAGCCCTACAGCATGATCTTCAGAAACAGCAGTCACTTCTGCCCTGACAAGACAGCCTCATTATCATTTTCTCCAGTGGGCAATTTGAGTTTCCGTGGGCCAACCTATCCATTAGACCCCTGGCCGACCCCAGCCTGAATGGTTTTGATGGACGTGCTAAAAACCTCACCAGGGAACGCTGGTTGTTACCCAACACTTGGCACAAGAAGCTCAGCAACACAAAAGGATGTTTGAATTTTGGGTATGCTATTTTTCTTCCAAATAACACACACCGATGTATTAAGATCTCAGAGCTCTTGACACTTCTCATCTAAGTGTCATCTAAGTGTCTCATTCTACTACAAAGAGACTGTGAAGTGTCCACCCCAAGAGAGCAGACCAGCCCGTAACTTGCCTCAGGAAGCATGGAGTTATGCAGACCCACAACAAGGGTCCCTCCCAACATGCTGAAACACTCCATTCCCGCCCACAAGAGAGAGAGGTGACACACAGGTCTGTCCCTGTCCTTGACACTCTGACCCCGTGTGGCACCTTTGAGAATCAGGGCAAGGACGCACAGAACAATTCCCAAAGAAGGAGCCCTGTAGACGCTGCACCAGGCTCACAGAGGCAGGGGAGGGGGCTCGGGAGGGGCTCTGATCCACCTCTTCCTCCCCCAAAGGCCAGGTTAAAACCAAGGCCACCTGGCTCAATCGGCAGGTGCTCCCAAAGGCCAGTTGAGACTCAGCCCTGCTGACCCCAGGCCCAGCCCACGCTGGCTGCGCTTCAGGCATTGTCATTGCGAAAGGAAGACACTTTTAATTCTCCCGTGTAAGACTGAGGGAAAAACAACTGAAAACGCTATTTACCGAGTAGTGCATGAATGAAATGATCTGTTACTAGGAAAATAACGTATGATATTGTGCTTGTGCAATGTCAGGTGTCAGCATGGCTGGGCTATGCTTCCTAACAAAGCTTTGGTCAAATAGCAGTTGAGATGTTGCTGCAAGGTTTTTTTGTTGTTGTTTTTTGTTTTGTTTTGTTTTTTGTTGTTGTTGTTTTGGTTTTTTTCAATGGGATGAGCATTTAAATTGGCAGACTTTGAATTAAGCAGACTGCCCTCCATAACGGGGGTGGGCCTCTTCCAGTCCACCGACAGGCTGAAGAGCAAGACTGGGGTCTCCAGAGGAAGAAAGAATCCTGCCCCCAGACTCAAGCGGCGACACCTGCTCCTCCCTGTCCCCAGCTGGCCCAGCACACGTCGCACTTGCCACTGCCAACAATCATGCAGCCGATTTTAAAACGTAAATAAATAGCACTCTCTCTCTTACACAGATAAGAAACATGCACACATGTACACTCTCTCTCTCTCGCTCCTCTTCTGGCCCTGACAACACACTGCAGTTTTCAAAGACCCTAACCGCAGATGCTGGTGCACTGCCCTCTGCTGGGCTGAGTATTAAAACGCATCCCCAAGTCACAGTCAAATCATCTCACGGTCCTGATAGGTTGAAGGATGTTCTGCTGGACTACATGAAGAGGATGGTAAGGGTCTGAGAAAAATCGTCCACTCAGTCTACCCAGGTAGACCAGCCCAGTGCATGGCTCGTGTTAATAACGGCGAGTCCAACAAGAAAAATGAGCGCACAAGCCTTCGTGAAAATCACACTTTAAAACAGGTTTTGTCAGAGTTTACTGGATGACGAAGAAGAAAACACACTGACAACATGAAAGGCAAAAGAACAGAAGAAACTGACCTACCTCTTGAGTGTCTTTGTTTTGGTTTGCCCAGAAAATCTTATGGTAAAGTGTTTCCATCGAGTTGCTGGAATCAGTTCGGTCAAAACAGTGCCGATCCAAGACTTCCAACGTGTGCAGAACCCGACTAATAGTCACCCCTAGATGAAGAGACGAAGCACGCGGTTAAGAGGGCCGAGGAAGCGACAGCAGAGCGCGAGATCATCGTGTTGTGGGCAAGGGGGTTCCCCAGAGAGCTGCCCGGGACCCCGAAGCCGACACCCTGGACAGGCAGGCTCTAAGAGGCACACACTGAGAATGTCCTCAAAGGCCACCGGAGAGCGCCAGTAAAAGCTCCTCGTCCTCGCAGAGAGCAAGGTGGGAACCCGGAGGTGGCAAGGCCCACCGGGCGCATGGCTGGCTCTCCCTCGAGGGCCGTACCTGCGGTCGACTCCTGGCACTTGTCGAAGGACCACCGGACTTCCACGGCGCGCCCTCTCTGCTTTATCTGCTGTTCCACCTCATAAATCCTTGCTCGAACCTGAAAGACAGTCGCTTCTAGCTAACCGGTGCTGGGAAAGGCGTGGCGGTGTCTGAATCACGCCAGGGTTTTCCGCCCAGGCAGAATGTCCGTGGTGACAGCGAGCCGGGCTGCAGAGACAGACTGTGCCCAGGGACAGCCTTTCAAATTCACAAGTGGTGACTCAACGCCAGCTCTCAATGACAAACGTCCACAAAAATGCTCTATGAGCATTCATTTTTAGGATATTGAGAAAGGGTGAAGGTTTTTAAATATTCTCTTTGAGGCATTGTCTAGTCGGGAAAGCAACTAGCAATGCTTTAGTAATTCAGAAAACTGCTGCTTGGTCTAAAAAACAACAAGGATCTTATTCTAAGTGTTACAACGCTATGGTTCAAGTTGCATAATCCCTTCAAACAGATCAGCAGCCCCATCAGACCCCAGAAAAGTCACTAAATAACACGCTGCCACCCCAGGAGGCTCAGTCAGATGGTAGAATCACCACCAACTGGCCTGGGACAGGACTCTGAGCAGGACTGCCCAGCAAGAGGGTGACGGGAAGGGGTGACTTCCTGAACCTCGGTGGCTCAGAACTGGCAGAGAAGCCTGAGGTCTCCCAGGGGTGAGGGGCAGAGCTGGGGGAACTCCAGCCAGACACTAAGCCAGGCGGGGCCCTGTGCCCAAACCCTGGGGAAGGAACACCCACCCGCGGGGCCCGGCCCACCTGCTGATTGAACGCCGTGTTCCCACCCGGCATGGGGAGGCTGGACGGGGCCACCTGCAGCAGGTCCAGGGGCGAGCCTGGGTTCACGCTCTTGCGTTCGTTTGTGGAGTAATTCCACACCAAGGCACTTGGGCAACAGAGAGTGACCGTCTGCAGGGGAAGCAGGGGAGGCAGGTGAGCGGGAGGAAGGGTACCAGAGCCTCACAGCAGCCACCTGTCACAGCCCGCCCGCCTCCCCCCGCTGACACACCCACGCCTTCCGTTCCGGCCGCCCAGGGTAACCTTTCAGGTAACGTTTAGAGTGAGACAGAACAAGAATACGTCACTTCCAAAGTCATAACACCTGAAAGAAATGAGCTTTTTTTAAAGGCTTTCATGTAGGAGCTCCATGACCGCTGGACCGTCCAGGGCCGAGCCAGCGTCTCAGCCCCGCGGCTACCTGCGCATCCCACAGCGTGTTCCTCTTTGGCTGTTGGCTTAATGACCCATTTACAAGCACGGCCTGCTGTGAGCTGGTGTGCTGGACGCGGCCATCAGGCCGTGTGGGCTCCGCCCAGCAGCCCACACTGGTCACCACACCCTGCCCACCTGTCCCCACTCCACGAGCTGGGTGGGGTCTTTCCCAATCTCCCCAAGAGAACATGAGCCACCCAGCAGTCCTGCATGCCAGGGACACCGACCAACCAAATACCCCTTGTCTCCTGCTCCCAGACTCCCCCCAACCAGTTTACTCTCAGCTTAGAAACACATTCGGACCCCGACCATCAGGAAACAGAAGCTTTGGCGAATCTCCACTGGGGGCTGGGCATGGCTCAGTGGCACAGCACTGGCCTACCACAAGCAAGGCCTGGGTTCACCCCCACCACTGAAAAAAGACCATAAAGGTGCACACAAATGTCGTCGTTATATATATTTTACTTTTTAATACAGGCCTGATGTGTATTTAAGTGAGTAAATATATCAAATGTCACATCTACATAAAATCTCCACATACCCAGCAGCCACCAGCTGGTCAGCAGCTGGTGATGCCCCAGCTGGAGGTCGTAGGGGCTCTTCTACTCTGACCCCTCCAATACCAACCTGCACACAAGACACAGGTCCTTGCTCTGGGCCCTGCCTATGCTGGAGCCTCTGCCAGGAACCTGCACCATGGCTTCTGCTGGACGTTCCTCTAAGTGCTCACCCAAAGCCGGCCCATGTAAAACCCGCCCAAGGCAGGCCGGGCTGAGGGTCCCTCGGTGACTGCCTGAGCCCGTGCCTGTCTCCGTCAGCCCTTGTCCCATCAGGGACACTGCTACTCTGTGACTCTGCCTTCCCACAGGGCAGCCAGCTCCAGCAGAGGGGAGACCCTGCCTTCAGGGCCACCAGAGTTCCAAAGGGCGCACTCAGAGCTCAGGACACGTGAACGGGGCAACCCCGTGGGGTCCCGCAGGCAGGTGGGCCTCACCCAGCAGCCAACACAGGCTGCGCCATTGAGCAGCAGCCAGGGTGCCCACCAGGGAGCCGCACCCAGTCAAGGTTCAGAGTGAAGAGACAGAGCAGCCAACCCGAGGCTCTGCAGAAGCACTCCCAGGAGAGTGCTGCAGATGACAAGGCCAGCCGGCCTGTGGGACCCGGGGATCCTTAATTGAGCTGCTTTGTGGCCCCACCAAAGGACAACCACAATGACTTTCCTCTAGGAAGATTGGCAATCTCTCTGCTTGATCTCACACGCAGTAATAAAACATAAAACTGTAACATGAATGACTTGGTTGACGGAAAAAACCCATCTGTGACACAGAAGTTGAAGTGCCATCCCCCACACAGGACAGACGGGACATCACAGGGCCGCAGACTCACCTGCAGCATGCAGCTCAGCCCGTACACCAGGGGCCCGTGCTGTGCACAGGACAGGAAGTCTGAGAAGGCCAGCTGCATGGGGCTCATGCCGGGGCCGGGCGGGCCGGGGCTGGGCGCCCCGATGCTTGAGCTGTTGGGCCCTATCATCATGTGCGGGGAGTGGGCAGCAAGGAGGCTGGGGCTGTCGCTCAGCAGCAGGGACAGACGCCGGGCACAGAAGTAGGCCAGACGTCGGGACAGGTAGGCTGACTGCACGAACTCGTCCGAGTACTGCAAAGGAGAGGAGAGGGCGCGTCACCTCCCGCTGCCCCAGCAACCGCCCAAGGCAGACTTCCCTCCATCGGAAGCAAGGAAAAAACCCACAGAGCAAGGCTGGGACTCAGACGCAGGGCAACCACACGCGTACCTTCGAGTTTTCCAATGGTTATTGATAAGCAGGCAAAACTAAGAAAGTGAAATGCTGCATTCAGCCGGACACACCCATTTTATCGTTTTGACCCGTGACCCACATAATAAATAATCACTACGCACACCCTCCTGTCTTTTCACTGCGAGTCTCAAATCTGGTGAGTGTTTTACACACAGGGCACGTTGCGGCTCACGCTGCCACAGCTAAGGTACTCAACAGCCCATCCGGCTGACGACCCAGGACAGGCCTGGGGTCTGCAGCACCGCAGGGCAGCCAAGAGGGAGCGCACTGCTCCCCAAGGCCAGGTGACCTCCCCGGGGAGCCGCTTCTCCTGGATCCCACTCGGATAATGTGGGTCTCATTGCAGCTCAGAGACATCGCCAAGGTGAGGGGATTCCACCTGCCAGGGCCTCAAAACATCATCAGAAGAGCCCCTGCACCCTACCGAGAGGTGTTGGGTTTTGATCTGGTGGCACTCCGTTCCCTGTGAACAATGAGGGCGCTACTGGGTGCTGGGGGCGTTTTCCCACATACACATGGGACCACGCCCCAGGGCATCCCACCTCCAGGCCCATCCACAAGAACGTGGCCCGATCAGAACGAGGTATCGTCCATGCCTATAAAATCGCATCAAATGAACTCCACTGTCATGAGTAACTAAAACAATTTAAGAATTAAAGTTAAAAATAAATAAATAAATAAAATGATGTATAAAATCTTTAAAAAACGTAAAAGTCTCTTCTCAAATCACATGCCAGGGGGCAGGTGGTCTGTCCTTCTACTTCCAAAGGGAACTGTGCCCTCCGCCTCTCGCTGCCCGAGCTGCCCACATGTACCTGCAGCGTCAGTGGCAAGAGGAGCTTGAGCAGGTCGTCGTCCATGGGTCTGACCTTCTCCAAGACGTCCAGGATCCACGTCAGATATTCGTGCTTCTCCAGCATTCCTTCCTTAAATGAGCAAAGGACAGTCACACCGATGACATCAGAGAGACACCACTGCATGCTTAACGGGCGCCATTAAGCCTCTAAGGTTATTCTTTCACTGTTACAGTGACACGGTCTCACTGGCCACAGTCCAAATTATGACCCATGAAGAACTAGTTTTTAATAAGCCTGGTCTTGGGCTTTTCTGTATTTTGGTATCCCGATAAATTCTAAGTCAGAAAAATTAATTCCCAGGTGAAAGGACGTTCAAAGGCACTCACAGGGCACATCAAGCCCATGGTGAGATTTCAGGAAGGAAACTTGATAGACAGTGACAGGTGGGAGGAAGCAAAGCCCCGGGTGGGGGTACTGCTCAGGGGCCGAGTGCCCCCGAGTGCTGGTTGACTTGGTGGGGGGACCCTGGGTTCCAGCCCCAGCCCAGGAGAGCAGCCGCAATGCCTGCTCACACACCACCTCCAGGGAAGCCGGGAAACCCCGCCAGACCCCAAGCCCTTCACCACACCGTATGGATAAATGGAGGAAATGCACAAAGATGTACACGCAGTCCAACACAGTTACACCAGCAACTCCGCAAGGGCCAGGCTGACATAGCTCCTGCTGAGACCATGTCCCTGGAACTCATCTGTGACTCGAGGGATGGAGCCCAGGGTCGGGGGCATGCTGGGCATTGCTCCATGCCAGCAGGACCACTGCTCTTGGCCTGACCCAGAAGCCTTCAAGTGCACACGCACACGAGCGTGCGTTCATGACACTCAGACACGGATGTGACACCACATGCTAGCTTTGTATTATGATCTGCAGAGTTAAAGAACCTTCTAAATAAAAACAGAATGACCCATTTTCTGGAAAACACACACACACACACACACTTTCAAGGCATTCTGGAAATAACCTGGCAGCGTGAGATCCTGCTCTTCCCCTAGTACAATGTATGGCCCCACAGAGCCACCAGAGCAGGCAGCAGGATTTGTGTGGAAATATAACACTAATCAATTATCAATTACAGTGACACCTTATTAGACATGACACCAAGGTATTGTTGATTTCTGATTTTAAAGATACTGAGAGTGAGTCAAAAATGGTTAAAAGGGTCATCATGAAAAGATTTTAAAAGTTCAGACCAGTAAAACGAACTTTAATCAGGACAAAGTATTTGTCTATTTAAATATGTACATATTTTTAAATGAATAAAAATGGAATTTTGTAATAAGGTACAAGAAATGGTGAATACAATGCTCAAAACAATTAATAAGAAGGAGCTTTTATGGATGCCCCGTCCCTCCTCCCACGCCTTCACCAGTCCCCTCGCCAGGTGTCTGCACGTGCCTGCGTGTGGATCAGTACTAGGGTGTGCTGCACATTTCAGAATATGGCAAATTAAAATACAACAAGCTTTTTAATGTTGACATTAATGTTTCAATCACGTTCACCACTATAAGACCTAATTGTTTTCTATAGAAGAGTTACTAATTTCAGTGTTCCTACCATGTAAAATAATCTTTCCAAAATATTAAACAGATGTTTGTTCCAAAATGCGACTAAATTCTCAGCTCAGAAAAGCTCAGGGTAGGCGCTGACTGGCACAGCCCTAGGACAAGTGGAACCAGTTCCTGAGGGTTGCTTTCACTGACTTAAAAACTGGCAATGTGGCTTCACTTGAGGACGATGTGCTTTCCTGGTTTGAGCTCTCGGGAAGTCATGTATCACCTGAGTATTATAATAAAGGTTCTAAGAGGGAAACGTAGAAAACGCACACCCCTTCCTCAGACTAACACCCCAGGGACTCAAAGTCTGTGCTCATGATGTGGCTTCGGCCTCAGCCAAGCACCCATCTCCCGCCACCTTGCCAGGAAGAGGCAAACGGCCCCTGGTGCCCATCTGGTCGGTCGGTCGGGAAGAGCCTAGCTCCTGCCCTGGACTGTGTGCATTTCCAACTGCCATTGAACCGAATGAGACAGACCTTCTCTGGAGTAACTCAGCTCTGAAGGAGACCTGTCAGGAGACAGGAGGCATCGGCAGGGAGCTGTGTGTGAACGAGTATCCAATTTGACAAAATGAGATGCTTACAAAGACTACATTTAAAAGCACAATTACAAAGTAATTAATGGCCTTAAAAAGCTGACATCCCAAAAGGCTGGAGAAGAACATGCAGAAGAGGCCATTGTACCGGGGCAAATGTAATGGACGTGGGAGCTGTCGGATTTCTTTCTCAGAATGTATGGGTTCATAAAAAGACACAATGAACCCGCACAGGACAGTAACTACAGTCCCAGAGTCGTGGACAGACCACACACGCATCAGGCACGCAGCACAGCCTTGGCGGGCTGCAGGCTGTGCCACCCAGGTCTGCACCCTCATCAGGCAACGCACATCTGCATACAGAACTGGCTCGTTTTAAAAGCACGGCACACAGCCTCGCATGCCTGGGAGGAACTACCTGGAACATGTGAAACGCCAGCTTCTCGTTGTACTCCCACTGCCTCATGGCCTGCTCCACCTCCGGGGGCACAGGGACCGGGCCATCGCTCGCGTTGGACCCCATGTGGTAAAAGTCGGAAATCTTGGCCAGCTGCTCTCGAAGGTACCGGGTAGATATCTGTGTCCACTCTGCATTTAAAAAAAGAAATATTCTGAATTCTAGACACGATGATTTAAGAATCATACTCTTTCTCTTTCTTTATCTTGAGAATGTGTTTATAAATCCAAAATTGGCTGCTGGGTGCAGTGGCGCACACCTGTTAATCCCAGTAACTCAGGCAGCTGAGGCGAGAGGACCAAAAGTTGGAGGCTAGCCTGGGCAACGCAGTTAAGACCCTGTCTCAAAACAGAAGATAAAAAGGCTGGGGTGCACCTCAGTGGTGGAGTGCCCCTGGATTCAATCCCATGTTGGAATAAACAAACAATCATATATAACATAAAAAAGGTTTCTGCCTGGGCCAGCACTGTCCAGCGCCCAGAGTCGTGCATGCTGGTGTCAGGTGCCTGCCTGCAGCAGCCAGTGAGCCTGGCCAGCTCTCAGCAGGAGAAACCAGACCTCCTGAGTTTCTGTGACCCCTGATCCAGGAGAAGAGACATCCACATCTGATCGTGACCCACCTGGCAGTCCTGTGCTACGACAGTTTGCAAGACAAAAATACCAGTGCAAAGCAGGAAACAGCAGAGGAGGCGTTCCGAAAGCCTCACGTCTTCAGAAGGCGGCAAAACCTCAAAAGGCAGCTCGCTTGGGGTTCAGCTTTTCTGGGTCCAAGTCGGATTTCAAACACGCCTAATTAAGACGCGCTCCGGCTTTTTGCCAGTCTGTGAGAGGACCCACCCCTGCCGGGAGAGGTGGGCCAGCAAAGCTTTCCCAACTGCACTGCCCGCGGGGTGTGCTCTGGATGCGGGTGTGGCTGCCTGGGCAGCATCAGACCTACAATGTCCGACTCCACGCTCCTCACCAGCACTGTGCCTCCGCGCACAGCAAGAGTGGAGTCGGACGCAGTGAGGACCAAGGGAGTATGGGACACCAGAGAGGATGCGGAAAAAGTAGCATCAGAAAAATGCATTGCTAAGATCATTCAAGAATGTCTGCCACGGGGGCACAAGTTAAATCAGTGCATTGCCTTGGGCAACCATGAGGGATGTGGTGCCATCTCCAGCCCATGCTGTGGATAAACATGAAATGCTTGTGGCCACATCTCCCCTAGGATTAGCGAAACAGCACTTCAGAAGAAGCCATGTGACATAAACACACCACACAATGCTGTCCTCCTCCCACCCTCCTTCCCTTGACAGAAATCAAGAGCAAAAATCAAACCTCAGTCAGTACCTGAGCACTCTGCTCTTACTTGGTGAGTACTGCTAAAATCCTGGACAACGGTACCCAGGGATGACTCTGTTGCGTCTTGTTCTAATGGTATCTTCTTTAAAATCAAGATGTAAATGCACACGGAGGCTGTTAGACTCCAGCAATGAGCCAGCGATCGAATTAGACATTCTGCTCCGAGTTCCAGTGTTTCAGAAAGCACCACTGATTGCAGACGCCATCATTCAAACCGATCACCCCACAGAAAACAAAGCTTCCAGCTACCAACACCACTGTCGTCTTCTGCCCCGACACGACCAGCCGTGTCATGACACTCGTGTGTCCACACGATGCCAGTCATCAGGAGGCGAGTTCAATGACGAAGGCACACAGCCCAGCCTCTGCTGGCGGGCAGCGTGGCCCTATTCTCCACCCCCAGCAGGGCCCAGCCGCTCGGCCTCAGGCCAAGGACGCACACACGCTCACAGACGCCACTTCACCTGGGGCACCTTCCTATCAGGTGTCTGAAGCACAGGAGGAGTGCGTGTCTACCCTACAAAACCTGCAGACACACAGAGTCACAGAGCTGTCCCTTGGTGTCCACAGGAACTGGTTCTAGGACCCCACACACACCCATGACCAAAATCCATGACGCTCAGTCCCTTTTGTAGAAAGGTGTGGCGTTTGCATAAAACCTCGGAATATGTTAAGTCATCTCAAAATTACTCCTAACACCCAACATGGCGTAAATGTTACGGAGGTTGCTGCTGCACCGTGCCCTTCAGGAACAATGACCAGGAAAACGGTCTGCGTGTTCAGCACGGGAACAACAGGCTTCTGCTTTCCACACGTGGTTGGCTTGATCTGTAGACTGGAAACCCGCAGATGCAGAGGACAAGGGTATCCTTCCATGTTTTCTCCTTCGTGTTCCCTTGGATGTTTTCACAAACATTTGCATGTCCTCTCTTTAAGAAATGGCTGAATACACTCTTCTACAAGGGGATTCATGAATGTGGCCCTCCCAGTATGTGCCTTAATATGATTAACCAGCATTAAAGCATCACATCAACCACATCGATTTAGAGGCTTCGGCCATAAGACGTGGTGATTAAATAAAAACCCAGACAGCACCCAGGATTGCCATTAGCAACCGAAGACAACAGGTGGCCGTCTGCACTGCACACCCTGTCCTGTGGACAGCCGCACAGTGCCATGAAGGGGCCATGGGGTCAGCGGCCACGCGGGCCTGCTCTGAACTTGGGCAGGGTCGTCAGCCTTGAAGGCGTGACACGATTGCAGCAGATGCTTTTTTTTTTCTTTTGTGGTCCTGGGGATTAAACCCAAAGGTGCTCTACCACTGAGTTACATCCCAGCCCAGTTTCCTTTCTATCTGAGACAGGGTCTCGCCAAGTTGCCCAGGTGGGCCTTGAACCTGCGATCTCCTGCCTCGGCCTCCTGAGTCACAGGGATGACTGGTTCACACAATCACGCCGCAGCCAGGAGGCTTTCAGCAAGAACAGTGCCTGTGGGCCAGCCCTGTCAGCTTCTCCTGCACCGGGCCTGCAGGAGGGACACGGCCTCAGCGACAAGAAGAAAACAGGACGAGGATCGCAGGGAAGATGTGGGGAGGGGAAGAAAGGCCCACAGGGAAAGAACACCAAGAAGGCTGCCAAACAGGGCCATTCAGACAGCTTAGAAGCCTCGGCCCCATCCGTAGGTCGCTGCTGCCTAGAAGAATCCAAGTTCCAGGAGGCGGGTTACTGAGCGTCCGTGAACAGGGATGCTGCTGGGAGTGGGGCTGGGGGTCTTCTTCCTGAAGCTGTCCGTCACCCTGAGAGCCCAGAGCACAGCTCCTTCCTGCCCATGCCTCCTAAGAACCTGGGGTGCCTCAGAGCTGCAGGCCGCGCAGGGTGCACAGCAGGCCAGCAGCACACAACAGGAGACCCCAGAGGCAAAAGCACACTCCCCGACAAAGGCCGTGGGGAATGCAGAGCCTGCCAGGTCCCGGAGGTTCCTTCCCAACCTCCGGGACCTGCAGGGTGCCCGGGAGGCCTGGGGCGGGGCGCAGGAGGGGCCGCCTCCTGAAGCAGACCCAGAGCACTTTTGCCAAGGCAGCGAGGTGCGCGGAGGTGCCTGCCGAGGGACGCCGTCTAGGGAGCACACAGAACTGGTTTGGGCAGCTGAAACAACAGGCTTCAAATCAGGATGCTCTGGGCCCAGATCCCAGCTCCACCACTCACTGGCGTTGGACCTGGAGCGAGGCAGCTGACTTCTGCTGAGTCGCCATTTCCTCTCGGCCAAACCCGGATTCGTAATTCGCACCCCTCGGCGCTACTGTAAGGGTGAGTCACTAAGCACACAGCACCCAAAGCAGAGAGGGACAATAAGCAGCAGCGTCGGCGTCACTGTCAAGATGCAATGTTTCCAGAAAGAAAAGAGAAGTGAGACCTGGCTGCTGAGGGGCAGGGCTGCCAGGGACAGCCTGCCTCAGCTCCGCCCATCAGCTGCCCTCGGACAGTGCGACACCCAGGGCCCCAGGTACGGCGGAATCCATCAGTGTGAGTTCACAGCTCAGAACACCTCCAAGGGCTCACACCCTCAGAGGAGGAATCTCCAGCCAGGAGTTGGAATCTTCCTACACCGTCCACCTACCCTCACTCCCTCAGCCCGCCCCGCGCAAGCACTTCCGGCATCACCTGCACTCCCAGGTAGGTTCACCTGAGCCCACTCAACAGCACACCCCGCCTGGCGGGGGCTCTTCCTCCTCTGGTGTTAGAATTCCCACTTCTCGTCATCCCTGGGAAAACGCGCCTTACGCAGAAAAGTCAGGACGTCTATCAGACACCACGCAGTCCCGTCGAGACAAAGACCCGATCGAGTTCCTTCCCAACTATCTGCCTTTCATTTCTCAATACAAACTTCCTCCTTCGTGGTTTAAACTGATCACCGCACACATCAAACACCACCACAGGGAAAGCGCTGGATTCCCCAGCACTCTACGTCGCAGTTAAACACCAGCACCAGCGAACCAGCGCTAAGGAAGGTCTCGGTGAATACCCCACTTTCCATTCTTTTCTAATAAACTCCCCTGTGGTGTGTGTGTGTGTGTTTTGTGGACACTCCTCTTCCTGGCTACAGTCTTCCTGTGTCAAGCCCGTGGGAACGCGCTACGTGAAATGGAGGCAAAAGAGATCATTTTCAAACCCTGATTCTGCCGGGACCGAGGGGCACCTGTGAGGTCCTCACTGGACGTGGCACTGATGGCTCCTCTGAGAAGCCCTTCCTTAGAAACTGTCCCCTCGGCTAGACAGCTGCAGTACGAGGTCCTCGAAGACTCAGGAGGAGAACATCTAATCAGCCTGACTCTGGTGCAGACAAAATGGAAGAAAAAAGAATCAACTTTGGCGCGTGTGAGCTGCCACATGCTCCATTCCAAACATCAGTCAGAAGGGCTGAAAGACCTCACACCATTTACACGCTTTCCGTCGTTCAGATGGGTTGCTGGTGAAAGAAGACCATGGGGGGGACACAAACAAATTAGAAGAAATACTGGAAAACCTTATATTTGAAAACGGGCTTGGACGGAGAACAATGATGATCTATTACAACTCGATAATGAAAAGGCAGACAGCCTGATTTAAACTGGGCGAAGAATCAAATAGACCCTTCTCCAAAGAAGCACACCCGAAAGACGCTCAGCATCATCAGCCATCGGGGAAACGCAAGCCAAAACCACAGGGGCCGCGACAGACCTGCCACAAACTGGCCGGGAGAAACGGCACCCTCGCTCCTCACTGGGGAACGTGACCACTCTCACGAAGGCTCCGCGTCGCCCGTCGCCCCAGCCACGGCTACACAGGCGTATGCAAATGTGCACGGACCACCATGGCCCGGGAGGCAGGCAGCAGAAAGACCCGCACGTCACTCTAGGGAGGGAAAGGCAGGGTGCGCTCACCAGAGGACCTCCCCTTGCCCATAAGGGCAGCGGCAGCAGTGACACAAGCTGCAACACGGACGAACCCTGAAAACCAGCGGAGAGAAAACAAGTGGCCGCCAAGAAACACGCTGACCGCAACGTCCAAACAGGCCTGTCCACAGGCCAGGAAAGTGGCCTGCGGTGCTGAGAGCGATGGCGTCCTTCACAGAGGGAGGTGTCCCGACGCGGTGCGCCCGGTGGCCAGAGGGAGGGGTCCTGACGCGGTGCGTCCGGTGGCCTCGCCACTCGGTGAACATCACTCCTGAAATGTTCTATACTTTAAACGGAGTGACCGCAGCACGATTTACCTCGGTGAAGCTGTTACCTATACATGTGTAAACATTAAATGTTTTCTTGAAACATTCAATGACCAGTAAGAAACCACCTGCAGCATGTCATGGGACAGCTCCATGAAATTAAGTGCTCTCCCCGGGAGGGGTGAGAAAGGGCGAGGCGGCTAAGGTGAGGGAGTGGGTGCGGGTGGGCCGGGCTTCCCGCACACTCCCACACCTGCATGTTGGAAACAGGGCATCACCCAAGGCTCACAGAGCTATTCTGTGGCGCCCCAGAGAGAGAGTCAGAGGGGCCCCGAAATTCCCTACTCAGCCGCTGTTGGCTCGGAGGGAGGGGGAGCTGGCTTGCTGACTGGCAGCCTATGAGAATGGTCCCATGGAAACCGCTGCCCCAGTATGAAGGGGACCGACAGCCGGGCCACCGGCCAGACGGCTGTGTCTGCGGAATGACCAGTGGCTAGTCTGGTCCTCTGGCTGGACAGCAGGAAATGAGGGGAGGGTGGGGAGGGGGGGGCTGCCGGTGCCAGGATGCCTCAGAGTGACAGACAGGCCGCTGGGTAGGCTTTGACGCTGCTCCCCTCAGACAGACACCCGTGTGTCACCGGCGCTCAGCCGCCAGGGCCAAGCACCTGTCTAATGCACGACTCTGCAGTGCCGTTTTTAACTGGTTTTATTTATTGGACAAAGAGAGTGCAAGGCACAGCGTGCCAAGTCCCACTGCTGAGGGACGGAGAACGCGCAGGACTAGACCAACACCAGACGGGCAGGTGGAAGCCGTGGGTGTGTGCTCTGCTGCGGTGCGGTTACAGGGAGGCCTGAGAGCTGAGACCAGATGGGACAGGTGGCACAGAGCTCTGCGCTGGCTCAGGGCGGGGCTGGGGGCAGGAGCATCCGAGCTGCTTCCCAAACGGTGGGGGGGGGCGGAGCGGGAGGAGCAGCTTGGCCTCCCAGGCAACGCAGACAGAAGGAAAGCCCAGGGAGTGTCGCCAGAGGCCAGCGGTCCTCAGACACTGCACCGACGGCCACTAGAGGGCACTGGAGAGACACCCAGCGCCAAAGGACTTCAACTCCCTGTCCAGAAACCTGCACTCTGACCAGCAGCCCCAGGACTCTGACCCGGGCAGGAACAAAACTATGGAAGATGGTCTTTCATCAAGACGATTCAGTGCCACCAAAGGGTACTGAGCACAGCAACAGCAAGCCCAGGCATGCAGATCCAGACTCTCAGGAAGCTCCAGAAGCAAACGTGCTATCCAATGGGAGGGGAGGAGGGGCAGGAGGAGGGAGGTGATGGAGGACAATGCCCTCGGGACAAAGGCGGCCCCAGGGCGGTCTCCACTGGAGGCTGAGCAGACCTCAGTGGCACCCAGTGCAAGCGCGGGGTGGGGGAGTCAGCCTGTTCGGCCAACTTTCTGTTTTAATGAGACCTTTGATTTGATATCCTTGTAGATCCCCATGTGGTCGTACGAGAGGGGACATGCCGGCCCCTCACCTAGTTTTCCCAAAAGGTAGCACCTCGTAACGTATCACAAATGGGACACTGACACGGACACTCCACCAACCCTTTTCAGTGAACACACTGGATTTTTAAAAATTGAAGATACTCAGTGAAAATAAGTCAAAGGCAGGTGGATGCACAGGGCCGGGCAGGTGAAGACAGGGATGTGGTGACATTGGCCCATGTGGGATGCACATGGTGAGGACAGAAGTGTCCACCCACCTAGCAGACAGTGGGGACAGGCAGGCGGGTGCCGTGCAGAGTGCAGGTGTTGTGAGCACTCCCGGGTTCCAGGCCCTCTGGCCGGGGGCGTGGGTTAGCTCACAGAAGCCGACGAAAGGCACCAGCCAACTCCTTCCTGGCTCCAGTCCCTGGTGGCACTGAGGCCATGGGCAAGTCACTCAGCGCCCAGATGCCTCCTTACTTGTCCCTAAAGAGGGCTTGTGCGTCCCTTGGCCTACAGGGTTGTCCTGACACGTGGCTGGCACAGAGGCAGTGCCCAGGGAGAAACCAGGCACAACTTACGGGCAGGGCAGGGAGGAGGCTGCAGAAGAGGAGGAAGAGCCCTGGTCAAGGAGGACCACTTGGCCAAGGCCAGAGGAAGGCAGGATGAGCACCAGGGAAGTCTGCAGAGGCACGGCGGCGTGGAGGGAGTGGTCGCTCCTCTGTGAAGCCTGGGGCAGCGAGAGACCTGCCTGCGGCAGAGGCGAAGGTGGCACCCCACTGTGAAGAAGGGCGCAGGCTCCACCCAGGAGTGACCGACGCGGGCTGGGGAAGGAGGGACCGCACCCCCATGGGAAAAGGACCTCCAGAGGCGAGGCACCAACTGCAGGACACTGGGACAGACAGCTCCCCTTGAGAGCCCAGGGAAGGAGAACAGGAGGCCAAGGCCCCAAGAGGCCAAAGAGGCTTCTCCCGCGCTGCAGGTGGCACCCAGCACGGGGGCAGTCAGTGCCCAGCTCCTCTCCTGCTGGAGTACAGATGTGCTGACTGCCACACCGAGGGCCTTTTCTCCAGGTGTCCTTGTCCCTATCAGCCCCACACAAGCATCTAATCGAGGCCCGTGGCGACCACACTCCTACTTCAGCCCCTAGGAGGAGGATTTCAGCTCAACGCAGCAGTCACCCCCGCTCTCTCCACACCCCAGTCCCGGGGCCTCCTGCTGGCCGAGGGAGCCACGCTGAACATCTGCCACAGGAGGCTCACCTCCTAGAGGGCACAAGGTGGCGACCTGCTGGAAAGGCGGACATGGTCGCCACGTGGTCTTCCAACCCACTCTCCAGACTTCTGCAGCTGTGAGCAACAGCCTGGCCGCGGTGAGCGAGCACAGCAGGGGGCGTCCTTCCACAAGCCACGCTGGGGTCCCCACCTCCCAACAAGGGGAGACAACAGACCTTGCCACTCAACCACCTCTCTGTACCCCTCCAACAGGCGCAAGGGACAGGACGATGCTCTAGGTGGGAGATGAGGGGCCTCCAAGGAGGGGAAGCCCTCCAGGGACTCGAGGGAAAGAGAGGCGGAGGGGCAGGGCTGGTGACAGACAGCTGCGCCACTCCTGACAACTCCCAGGAGGCATCACAGCTGCCAGAACCCGCTCCTCAGCCCCTCCTGGCTTCTACCATGGAGGGGTCCCCCAATCCTCTGCAGGGCAAAAATGAAACTCTGCTCCTTCCACTTTGCTGTGGTTTAAGTCTCAAGAGAAAAGCAGTGCATGCTTACTCCCAGGTCCTGCACGCAGGTGCTGCCAAGTCTCTACTTCTGAACAAGCTTCAGGCAGCTACAAGCAGTTCTGAGGACGCAAAGACAATAGGCTTCCTAGGGTCAGGTGACCTTGCACACTGACTCTGGACCAAAATGCTCTAAGACAACAAAATGCTTGTGCATCAGCAGGCAGGCAGGCAGGCAGGCAGGCCAGCAGACAGGCAGGCAGGCAGGCAGGCAGGCAGGCAGGCAGGCAGACAGACAGACAGACAGACAGACAGACAGACAGGCAGACAGGCAGACAGGAAGGCAGACAGGCAGGCAGGCCAGCAGACAGGCAGACAGGCAGGCAGGCAGACAGACGGGCAGATGGGCAGACAGGAAGGCAGACAGGCAGGCAGACAGGAAGGCAGACAGGCAGGCAGGCCAGCAGACAGGCAGAAAGGCAGACAGGCAGGCCACAGACAGACAGGCAGGCAGGCAGGCAGGCCAGCAGACAGGCAGACAGGCCGGCAGACAGGCCAGCAGACAGGCAGACAGGCAGACAGGCAGGCAGGCAGGGAGGCAGGCAGACAGGCAGACAGGCAGACAAGAAGGCAGACAGGAAGGCCACAGGCAGACAGGAAGGCAGACAGTAAGGCCACAGGCAGACAGGCAGACAGGAAGGCAGACAGGCAGGCCAGCAGACAGGCAGAAAGGCAGACAGGCAGGCCACAGGCAGACAGGCAGACAGGAAGGCAGACAGGCAGGCCACAGGCAGGCAGGCAGGCAGGCCAGCAGACAGGTAGACAGGCCAGCAGCCAGGCAGACAGGCAGGCAGGCAGGAAGGCAGGCAGACAGGCAGACAGGCAGACAGGAAGGCAGACAGGAAGGCCATAGGCAGACAGGAAGGCAGACAGGCCACAGGCAGACAGGCAGACAGGAAGGCAGACAGGCAGGCCAGCAGACAGGCAGAAAGGCAGACAGGAAGGCAGACAGTAAGGCCACAGGCAGACAGGCAGACAGGAAGGCAGACAGGCAGAAAGGCAGACAGGAAGGCAGACAGGCAGGCCACAGGCAGACAGGCAGACAGGCCAGCAGACAGGAAGGCCACAGGCAGACAGGAAGGCAGACAGTAAGGCCACAGGCAGACAGGCAGGCAGACAGGAAGGCAGACAGGCAGGCCAGCAGACAGGCAGAAAGGCAGGCAGGCAGGCAGACAGGCAGAAAGGCAGACAGGCAGGCCACAGACAGACAGGCAGGCAGGCAGGCAGGCCAGCAGACAGGCAGACAGGCCGGCAGACAGGCCAGCAGACAGGCAGACAGGCAGACAGGCAGGCAGGCAGGGAGGCAGGCAGACAGGCAGACAGGCAGACAAGAAGGCAGACAGGAAGGCCACAGGCAGACAGGAAGGCAGACAGTAAGGCCACAGGCAGACAGGCAGACAGGAAGGCAGACAGGCAGGCCAGCAGACAGGCAGAAAGGCAGACAGGCAGGCCACAGGCAGACAGGCAGACAGGAAGGCAGACAGGCAGGCCACAGGCAGGCAGGCAGGCAGGCCAGCAGACAGGTAGACAGGCCAGCAGCCAGGCAGACAGGCAGGCAGGCAGGAAGGCAGGCAGACAGGCAGACAGGCAGACAGGAAGGCAGACAGGAAGGCCATAGGCAGACAGGAAGGCAGACAGGCCACAGGCAGACAGGCAGACAGGAAGGCAGACAGGCAGGCCAGCAGACAGGCAGAAAGGCAGACAGGAAGGCAGACAGTAAGGCCACAGGCAGACAGGCAGACAGGAAGGCAGACAGGCAGAAAGGCAGACAGGAAGGCAGACAGGCAGGCCACAGGCAGACAGGCAGACAGGCCAGCAGACAGGAAGGCCACAGGCAGACAGGAAGGCAGACAGTAAGGCCACAGGCAGACAGGCAGGCAGACAGGAAGGCAGACAGGCAGGCCAGCAGACAGGCAGAAAGGCAGGCAGGCAGGCAGACAGGCAGGCCACAGGCAGGCAGGCAGGCCACAGGCAGACAGGCAAGCCAGCCCCGCCCCAGAACCCAGTCTCACCCTGGTTTTCTGGAGACCCAGAACTAATGTACAGTAGTTTCACTTAAGCAAATCTTGCACTTGAACTGTGTTACACTCACAAAGACACCCCCATCACTCACTGACCCGTAAATGTTTTCTATCCAATTCAGTCTACATATTCCTTGACTCCAAAATAACAGAGTGAAACAGGCTCCTGAGCCACTGTATTCCAGAGAATTCACCTGGAAGACTGGACACGCTTTGTCTGAAATGATTCTAAGCTTAAGCTGATTGGATCTAGGACGGCCGGAGTGACCAGCAGGCCAGTTCAGCTGCACCGTGCCCCAGCATCACGACACTTGACAACTGCCATGACAACGGTCAGAAAGAATCATAAAAGGGGCAAAAAGAGGTGGTGCCCCAACCCCAGAAAATCCATGCCCACTCTCAAGGAGAAGGTAAGCGCCTCTCCGACAGAGCCACCCCTCCAGTCTTCTACTCCGTACCTCCCGGGCAGGAAGCCCATCCCTGATTGTCCCTCCCATTCCTGCCAATGCCTGGGCTGGTCACTGCTCCCCGTTCCAATGGGGAAAAAGACCTGCACCGCCACACTGCGGCATGGAACTGGCTGTAACATCTGGGAAAAGCCAGAGTCCGTCTCCACAGGACGACAACCAGGCGGACAGGGCTACAGAGCAGCACAGGAAACCTGATTAGAACCAGCAGACGTTTTGTGAATCAGCAGAGGACGGTGGTGATCAGGGGAGCTTTGTTCACCAGGTACAGAGCTTCAGTTCTGCAAGACCAGAAAGGCCCACATCCACACACCACTGCAGCGACCCTGCGCTGTAAATCAGGAAAGTTGTAAGTGCAATTGACTCAAAAGTTACCAGGAAAAATAGTAAGTCTTCCAATTTTCACTGTGAACGATGACTCCACTTTTGTTGAGCTCTCATCAAGCAAGTACTTGGCTTAGTGAAAATCACGGTCGTGTCATTTACCTAGGGATAACAAGAGCCAGAGCACCACAGTGGTAACGTGGCCCCTGAACTTGGCCCAAGTCTTTCTCATAAAACAAGATGTCTTCAGAATAAGTTTCAACAACAAAAAGCAGACAGCACTAATTTGGGGCTGGGATCTGGCTTATCAGATTTTTGTTTCTATCAAGCTGCCCTTGAACATGTCCACCATTCTCTCTGACTTACTGTGAGAACAGCAGCCCACTGCCCACAACCCCTCTCCTCTCCTCTGAAAGCATTACTCCCACTCTCCTGCCCCGCTCCTGGTACCCTGACTGAACATGGCACAGCTCACTCCTGATCCTAAGAGCTGTCCCCGGCCCCCCTGTGCATGGTGACAGGGGCCGCACTTCCTCTTCCCACAAGACCTTCCTTACGTCCTCCTAAGGTGTGGTGGGTCTCATCTGTATTTATTCTCAGAGGAACATGGAGCAGTTGAATAAAATGAGAAAACCATCCGTCGGCCATCATCAGAATCCACACGCAGCCAGAGACACCCGTGCCACATGTAGAAACATTCACAGGCAAGGGCATGAAAGTGAGCACACGCACGCCAGGGACTGGGCGTGAGCACAAGTGAGCACACGCACACCATGGGCAGGGACCTGAGCACAGCGAGCACACGCACACCACGGGCAGAGACCTGAGCACAGCGAGCACACGCACACCACGGGCAGGGACCTGAGCACACGCACACACATGCTGGCTCTCAGGGAGGGCCTGGCCAGACCTCCTGGTCTCTACACTGTTCTCCAATAAAAGTACCCGGCTCCTTGGCACGATGGCTGAACGCAGGATGAGGACTGGAGTCCAGATGAGGGGCCAGGAAGTGAGGAAGGATTCCAGAACCCACACAAAGACGGGGAGGCAAGGGACTCTGAGCCCCTGGAGAGGGCTGCATGGGTCACGCCAGGAACCTCTGTCCACAAATACCGTGGTGGTAGGAGCCAGAGCATGAAGTCAGACCCCCCGAGCCCAAGGGCCTGAGTACGCGGAGGCAGGGGCCAGGCACGCGAGATGATCCTGCACTGCCTCGGGTGCCTGGAGTCACGCCAGGCACGCCTGCCCGTTTCCAAAGAGGGCCGTGTGGGAAGGGCCTGGGCTAAGCACCTGCCACACCTCCTCAGTCATATGACGGGGTCCGCACACCCGGCCCTGGGTCACGGTGACCGCGCACGCCCTGGACGCACCAGGAGGAGAACGTCACTTCACCTCTGCTGTCTGTCTCCGAACAACCACAATATCGTCGAGAGAAAAACACAGAACACATTCCAACAGAGGCCCCCTAGAGTGTGGGCCTGGGGGCTCCTTGAAGCCATCGGTCACCAAAACAGAGGCTCCCAACACCAGAAGCTGGCAGGTGTGACAGGTCACTGTAACATGCTACCCGGGGACCCAGCGGGAGGAGGGTGGCTAGGCAAACACAGGGGAAGGTGCAGATCTCAGGAGTGGCCCACCGCAGCTCACGGACCACGAGGAGGCAGAGGAGGCACCGCCTTGCTCGGAGCGAGGTTCCCGAGCACCAGGCCCTTCCGCCTCTCTGAGGAATTTGATGGTCTTCCTACACGCCTACGCTCCACCACAGTGGTGCCTGGAGGGACCTGCCCTAAGGCACACCTCCACAAAGCATCGCATGCACGCCAACACACACTGGGAGAGGCTGCAGACGGGCAAGTGTCCATAGGGGGGAACTGGCCTAACCGACACGGCACGTCCTGGCAGAGGACCAGGAAGCCTGCCCAGCGAAGACAGGAAGTACTGCTAGCATGCCGACTCCTAGGCGAGGAGGAGGGAGAGGCCAGACGCACGCGCTGCACAGCTTTGCAAAACTGAAGCCCCGCAGGTCAAACTCACGGCTAATCAGAAAAGGTTCCGAGGACGGTGCGGGAAGGGCCGGCCCCTGCACAGCTCCGGCAGGGCGACGCGTGGACGCACCAAGGCTTCCTGTACCCCAGAAGTGAGGCTGTGTCCAAAAGTAAGTGGAACCTAAGGCAAGAGACAAACAGAGGCAGCGTGCCTGGCCACAGGAAGGGCCCGCGGCTGGGGCGCGTTCTCAGTCGGAAAGGACCTCAGGGAAAGGAAAGCCCGTGACCCTCTGGGTGGCCTCTGTGATCCCGCTTGGTCACCTTGCTGTGCCCCTGGAAACCATCCTTAAGGCCACAGAAATGAAACAGACGTAGGATCGAGGAAATGAAGAGGAACCCCTTTGTTTTTTATTTTGTCATTCATTGATTTCTACTCTCAGTCCATGATGGTCTGATAGAACACAAGGCAGTATCTCTATTTTTTTGCATTTCCTAAGGGCTGCTTTGTGGTATAACATATAGTCTATTTTTGAGAATGTTCCATGTGCTGCTGAGAAGAAAGTGAATCCGCTCGTTGATGGATGGAATATTCTATATGTCTATTAAGTCTAGGTTATTGATTGTGTTATTGAGTTCTATGGTTTCTTTGATTGGTTTTTGTTTGGAGATCTGTCCAGTGATGACAGCGGTGTGTTAAAGTCACCCAGAACTATTGTGTTGTGGTCTATGTGATTCCTGAAATTGAGAAGGATTTGTTTGATGTAAGGGATGCACCATTGTTTGGGGCATAAATATTTACTATTGTTATGTGTTCCTGATTTATGGTTCCCTTAAGCAGTATGAAATGTCCTTCTTTATCCCTTCTGACTAACTTTGGCTTAAAGTCCACTTTATCTGATATAAGGATGGAAACCCCTGCTTTTTTACTGAGTCCATGTGCGTGGTAGGTTTTTTCCCATCCTTTCACCTTTAGTCTGTGGATGCCTTTTTCTATGAGATGAGTCTCTTGCAGGCAGCATATTGTTGGGTCTTTCTTTTTAATCCATTCTGCCAGTCTATGTCTTTTGATTGAGGAGTTTGATTGAGGCCATTAACGTTCAGGGTTATTATTGAGAAATGATTTGTATTCCCAGTCATTTGGCTTATTTCTGGTTTTTAACTTGGCTTGGTTTCTCCTTTGAGTGGTTTTTCTCTAAGGTAGTTCCTCCCTTTGCTGACCTACATTGTTGTTTTTCATTTCCTCCTCATGGAATATTTTGTTGAGAACATTCTGTAGCGCAGGCTTTCTATTTGTAAATTCTTTTAACTTTTGTTTATCATGGAAGGATTTTATTTCATCTTCAAATCTGAAGGTTAGTTTTGCTGGGTATAGGATTCTTGGTTGGCAACCATGTTCTTTCAGAGCTTGAAATATGTTGTTCCAGGCCCTTCTAGCTTTTAAGAGTCTGGGCTGAGAAATCTGATATACCTATTGGTTTCCCCCTATATGTAATGTGATGCTTTTTTCTCACAGCCTTAAAAATCCTATCTTTATTTTATATGTTAGGCATTTTCATTATAATGTGCCTTGGTGTGGATCTGTTGTGATTTTGTGCATTTGGTGTTCTGTAAGCCTCTTGTATTTGATTTTTCATTTCATTCTTCAGATTTGAGAAGTTTTCTGCTATTATTTCATTGAATAGGTTGTTCATTCCTTGGGTTTATATCTCTCTGCCTTCCTCAATCCCAATAATTCTTAAATTTGGTCTTTTCATGATGTCCCATAGTTCTTGGAGATTCTGTTCATGATTTCTTACCATCTTCTCTGTTGGGCAACTTTATTTTCAAGCTTAAATATTTTGCCTTCATTGTCTGAGGTTCTGTCTTCCAAGTGGTCTAGTCTGTTGGTGATGCTTTCCATTGAGTTTTTTATTTGGTTTATTGTCTCCTTCATTTCAAGGATTTCCATTTGGTTTTTTTTGAGAACCTCTATCTCTTTGTTGAAATGATCTTTTGCTTCCTGCACTTGCTCTTTCAGCTAATTGGTATTACCATTCATTGCCTGCGTTTGCTCTCTTATCTCATCCTCTGCTTCGCGAATCATCTTAATCACGTATAATCTGAAGTCCTTTTCTGACATTTCTTCTAACATACTGTCACTGGATTCTATTACTATAGAATCTAGAGTTGTTTGGATCATTTTCTTCCCTTGTTTTTTCATCTTCTTTATGCATCTTCCCCTCTAGCAGTGCAGATCTGGGGTATTGCAGTTTCCCCCCTATAGGCTTATAGTGGCCCTATAGGTTTCCAATAGTTCTTCTTTAAGGGGAAGATCAATATTAGCAGTGCCCAGTTCAGACAGTATGCAACCCTAGACCAAATAGCCCCTATGAGGACATTAACAATATTGTCATAATAAACAGAGTGGGTTCAATTATTAACTTCAGTATAACAAACAGATTTGCAATAAGAAACCCCTTTGATAAGTGGCAACAGAACACAAAGTCTCCCTCCCTCCCTCTCTCACACACGTGCACACACACATGCGCATGCATCCAGCCTGGGCCACTGAGGAGACTTAGACCCCATGATCCAGGAGCAGTGTGCACCTCCGCCACCGGATGTCACCCCTCTCAACACAAAGCAGCGGTGCTCCGTCCAGAGCTGGCTGACTGCAGGACGCAGCAGGAGACTCGCAGAGTGAGCCCAGGGCAGCTCTGTGCCAAAAAGCAAAGAGAGGCCCAAAGACGGATTCTGCCAGGTCAAGGACACGAAAGAGCCTGAGGGCCTCCCGGCGGCCGGCTCTGGGACAACAAGGACCACAGGGTGAACAGGAGCACCCCTGGCTATGGAACCCAGCATGCGTCCAAGTCCATGAGCCTGGGACGGCCACCAACCGTACATTTTTTAAAAAGAAGAAAAAACAGAGAAACTCATGTTTCACTGCTCGGGGTACAAATATAGCAGTTCTTAATCCAAAAAAAATGGAAATGACGCAAAAAAAATCAGCATTTATTCTACTATTTTTTAAAGAAAAAAACGGTATTTCCTCAGAGTTGATGAGAGGAAGTCCTTTTATTCTGAGGAACACCAACCTCTTGCCACTCCCAAGGAGTGACCGCCTCGCGGCTGGCTCATCCGCGGTGCCGACGTCTCGCCCTGCGCCCTGCTCCTCCCACCACAGGACGGGTTTGACCAGAGAGCCGGTGCCGGCCGTCGGAAGCCCTATTCTCACCCTGAGCAAAGTATAAATTAAGTCGAGGTCATTTAAGCTTTTCTGATCTTCAGGGTTCTTTCCACAGTAAACAAGGCCGATACCTCCTTTCTGATGACAAATGAGATACAAGGAAAACCGTGACAATGGGCAGCCAGTCTCGACGCTCGTCCCTGGAGTCAGGAGAGTTAGCAGGCGGTGTCTTCAAGGACCCGAACCAGAGCGAGCTGCGTGGCTCAGAGAGGAAGCCAGGCCATCGGCTCTGACGTGCCCATTTCTGCAGACCAAACGCCTCAGCGAACGCGTCACAAGTTAACGGTTCACAAGGAAAGACGGGCAGCTGCTGCTTCTTTGTACGGGGGCAACAGGTCAGCTCCCAGGGCAGAGCCCCCGAGGGATCGCTCCTCCGACTCTGGCCCCGCTCCCCAGAACCTCAGGCAGCACCGAGCAGCATCCTGGGCAGCCTCTGATCCACCTGCTCCCAACAAGGCCCCAGACCTGGGCGCTACGTGTCACGTCCCCATGCCAACGCCAGCCACGGCGGCCAGCATGAGGCTCACCTGCCACTTCTTTCTCTGCCTCTGGTTCCACACAGCCTGGCCCTGGCCCTGCTCCTCCCGTCCCTCAGAGAACAGTGACCCCTCAGTTGCTGTCCTGCTGGGACGACCTTCCCCAGCCACACTGCTCACCTCCAGCCCAGGGCCGGCCTGCTGGGCCCCAGCGCCCTCTCCTCGCAACAAGAGCAGGAGCAGGAGCAGCAGGCCCCCTGCGCAGGCCTGGGCGTGAAGCCAGCTGCTGGGGGCTGGCGAGCGACGGCCGAGACTCAGGTGCCTCCCACACCGCTGGGCCGCTAAGTCTGCGAGTCAGGCTGTGATGACAGACAATGCCCACCAAGTTCCCAGAACAGGGCTCAGAATGATCAGTAAGCACCGCCAGCAGCAGCCCTGTGGCAGCCGGACGCATGGACGGCCTGTACCCACCGCATGCCCAGTGGGGCCTAGACCTTGAGCCGTGGACCCCGGGTCCTGCCAACCTCCCCACTCCACAGACAGGAGCCAGGGAGAGGCCACAACGGTGACTGCAATAGGGAGCCCTCCAGGCCACCCGCCACCCACCAGAGGGCCGGCAGGTGAGCCTGGCCGCAGCACGACCCACGTGTGGGCCTCTTCAGACACCACTCGTGCCAGGGTGCCCTCCCCGCACCACCCACCCAGCCCAGGGCAGCCTCCCGCAGAACGGAACTGCTAAGCCACTTCCCCTGTGACCCTCCTGCCACGCGCAGCTCCGCAGGCGCTGCTCCCCTGGCACACAGCCGCACCACACTGCCACCAGCTGTTCCTTCGGATGCTCAGATGGTTTGGACAATGATGACAGATGATGTCTATCAGCCCCTAACTGGGACCACCTGGGGGGCAGTGTCCACATTCTCCCTCTGTCCCCACTGCACAGCGCAGCACCAGCACGGGCTTCAGGGGGGCTGGCACGTCTGCAGCCCACGCTCCTCGTCTGTGACGTCCCTCTCTCACAGAATGGGTGAATGAGAAATCAGAAAACAGACAGAACACAGGGCACCGCAGACATCCACTGACGGGACGGGGAACACAGTGTCGCTGCAGACCAGACACCACAGTGACCCCGGCAGCCAGCCACAAGGCCAGCAGGGCTGGTGAGGCACTGACCACTCCCACAGGCCACAAGAGCCAGGGGACAAGGCACGGCCAGGAGGAAAAGCTTCCTCAGCACACCCAAACCTCTCCCCAGCACAGGTCAGGAGGTGACGCACGCTGGGCCAGAATGAGCCCGAAGGTCGCGGGCCCGCTGCCTGCAGGACCAGGGCTGCGTGAGCTCAGTGACCATGCCGGGCCAGCAGTGAGACTCCTCCCAGGGTACGTACACACCAGGCAGGCACCAGGCTCCGTCCTGGCGGGTGAAGGCACACGGCCTCTGTTCAAAGACCCCAATAGCTCAAGGTGAGGGTTAGCCTTTCGTTTCTCAGTGTTAGACAGCTTGTTTGCAATGCTTTTCTCTGATGAGTTCAAACATGTAAGACAAGTAGATATTCTCGCTCCCTTAAAAACAAAGCTCAGTCCCTCTAAATACGCTGCTTCCGGGGTGCCTTCCTCACCGAGCAACACCCGCCACTTTGACAGCATATCCCAAGTGCGGCGTCACCTACAGCCGCGTGCTTTCTACTTCTTAGATCTCATGAGGAATACAAATTACCAACTCTTCCCTTGAGCTTCCCTAATTCACCTGCATTTCTGCCCTAATTTGCTCAGATCTGTTCAAGACAATATTCCATCAGCCACCCCCTGAATGACTCAGGAAGTCACCCACAGCCCGCGGCCCCGGCTCCTCCCTGGTGCACACACGCTGTGCCGCATACACCTTTGCTGGCCGCGCGTTCCCCGGGCAGCAAGCCATTCAATTTACCTTTCAGATCTGTGCCTCTGGGCACTGTGACAGTGAGGGTCTGTGGGTCACCTCCTTGTGGCTGCTGGCCCACTTAAATTTAAAAAAAAAACCCTTCAATAAAATCAAACAGCAGTGCTTTATAGCTCTGCTCCAACACTGAACGTGGGAAATGAAAATAAAACATATGTTTCTATTACAAAGGAATAAAAGCCATTGCTACTGAAAACAACTTTACAAACCCTAAGAACAATCATCAAACAACAGAAGCCGTAAAACCAACCCTAGAAGAGGGCGACGCTTGATAGTCAATCTTGCCCCAAATGTGCTGAATTCTCCTTTTCTGTGTCAAAGCCAGAGCACAGAACCTATTACTGCAAGTTAATCTTCTGCAGTGGATGCGATTTAATCCAATTCTACTCATATATATGTGTGTACTTGCTGGCTGTGTTGCTGGCTGCGAGTGTGAGCTGGCTGCATTGAGACTGTGTCTACGCGGCCAAGTGCTTCCAAATGTACTGTGCGATTTGCTTACAGAAGCTGAAGGGGCCGGAGACAAAGCAGAGCACGGGAGGCAGCCCGGGCACAGCACTAGACCAGACCCTTGAAAACTGCGTCTTCTCACCAGGAGCCACCACTCACTGCCCGGGCATCTGAGACACGCACGTAGGAAGAGGGTGCACTCACTGAGTCGGCTGCTTCCTGACTCAAAGCACAAACCTTGCAGTGGGGAACTCTGGCAGACACCCCGACCTCAGCACCAATGAGGGGCCACACGCCCGGGTCCAGCAGATGCCCAGGGTTCATGGCTCCTGTGGGTCCAGCAGATGCCCATGGCTCATGGCTACCATGGGTCCAGCAGATGTCCAGCTCATGGCTCCTGTGGGTCCAGCAGATGCCCATGGCTCATGGCTACCATGGGTCCAGCAGATGTCCAGCTCATGGCTCCTGTGGGTCCAGCAAATGTCCAGGCTCATGGCTCCTGTGGGGGTCCAGCAGATGCCCATGGCTCATGGCTCCCGTGGGGGTCCAGCAGATGCCCATGGCTCATGGCTACCGGGGGTCCAGCAGATGCCCACGGCTTACCGCTACCATGGGGATTGAACTGAGGGGCACTCGACAACTGAGTCACGTCCCTAGCCCTAGTTGTACTTTTGGGGGGACAGGGTCTCACCGAGCCGCTCAGCGCCTTCCTTGCTGAGGCTGGCGGGTCACAGGTGTGCACCGACGCACCCAGCTAAAGCCCAGGTCATTTTTGCTTGCTTGTTTTAACACAAGATGGTGCTGACCTCTCAAGATGATGGCCACAGAATTCAGATCGGGTTTCCTTGTTTGTTTTGGCTGTGATCTCAGAACAAGCTCCACCCTGGCTCATCAGGGCTGCCGGCACCACCCCAAACACTTCATGTCCAACCCCTCAGGGCACAGCCTGGTCTGGACGCTGGCACTTTCTACCTGGCTCCTCGGGACTTTGTGGAAGGGTCTCCTTTAAGAACATAAGCATGCTTCTCTTCCATAAAGAATGATCTGCATATGTGACCACTAAGTGGGCACCTCTACCCGACGTCTCTGCACACTTCTTACCCAGCATCCCACCTTCACAAAGCACCACCTCAAGGTCTAGTCCAGTCACCAAGCCAGGGACGCCTCTAACTGAAGTGGCTCCCCAGCAGCTCTCCAGCAAGCGCTCACCCCGGCCAGCAGGACTCTGGACACCAGGACCTGGTGGTGAATGAAAGCAGCAAGGCCCTCGGAGGCCTTACATTTCATGGTATGTCCTGGGAGGAAGGGGTAGTGACACACAAAACTTTTAAAGACAGGGTTTGAGATAATGAGCAGGAAGGGGAATAACACAGGAGAACACAGCAGGGGAACCAGAGGGGAGAGAGGAGGGACTACGCGCTGGGCGGCAGGGAAGTCTGCAGACACACGCCCGAGCCATAGCCTCACACAGGGGAAGGGGCTACACACTCCAGGGAAGGCCAGCTCAAGCAGGAGGAACGGAGACGCAGCAGCACGGGGGAAGGTGGGCAGGGGCAGCCGGAGGGCCAGCAGTGGGCGGCCTCGTTGACCACAGTGAAAATCTCCATCCTGCGTCCAGGTGCAGAAAGAAATCACCATTCAGTCACACAGAGAAGCACATGGCAACCTGATTCCGAGCCACAGGTGTCACGGCAGTTACTGAGAGGCGAGCAGGGGACTGGCCGGCGTGCAGATGTGCTCAGCCAAGAGCCGATGGGGGCTCGGGCAGCATTTCAGCACAGTGGTGATGGGGACCCAGGTGTGGGACGTTTTGGAGGTGATAGTGACAGCACTTGCTCACGGGCCTGAGTGAACAAGACCCAGCTTCCCAGCCCAGCACAGGTGACTTCCAGCACACCGTGGCCCGCCTAGCATCCACCACGCCAGGCTGTGCCTGAGGGGCAGGCAACAGGTACCTGCAGGATCAACAGAGAAACGTAAAATGTAGCTTACTCTCTACTTACCCAAATTGGGATCAGTGGCCTGACGCTTCTTAATCTTAGCTTCAGAAATGGCAGAATAATAGGCACAAGTCATCTTGATCAGCCAGGTTGCTCGAACCATTGGCACTGAGTACTTAGCTAAATATGCAAAAACATCCTCCTTTTTACTAAGGATGGGAACCTAAAAAGAAATGACAGGGTTATGACAATCACACGCCATATCACTGCACACAAACCTAGAGGCAGGAAGTTACCTACGGCTGTAAGAGAGAGTATCGTTGGTGGACTTTCAAATGGTGCATTCAGTTTTTTTAAAAAGGAACATTGTAAGCCAATTTTCATTCAGAAAAAAAATCAAAACTATTTAGTACAATGGCAAAACAGTTTCATTCGCTGTGCTTTCTTATTTGCCAAACAAATTATCCTAAAACTCTCAGATGCTGAAAGCTACTCATCAGAGTAAGAAAAAATAATTCCATGAGAGTCTTCCAAAAACTTCTCTCAAAATTGGAAGGCACAGACCACGTGTAAAGTTGTCCCCACTCTATATTTTATCCAGGAACACTTTTTTATATAAAGCTTTCTAACTGCAACATTTTGTAAGACTAACAAATTCCAGAAAGCTTCTAAAAATGTCTTGAGCCCAATATTTAAAATTGAGGCCAAGATGATGGATCAGCGGATCTGCTTGATAGACAGTGGGCTAGAGACGGCGGGGTAATTAATTCAGTGCTTGGAAGTGGGCACTTGAGGCAGTTCATGATTTCCTGCAGACCAGAGGTATCATTTAGCAGATTAGTATACCAAAGAACCACTGAATGGCTGGAAAGAGTTAACTCATCCTTCTAGAATGCTTCATGAATACCCGAGGAATCGCCTGTTTACTCACATAGTCTACTCCACTGATGAATGGAGAGGACAGGGGACAGAGTACGCCAGCCAGCCATGATGGCTACTAGGGAGCACAGCCTGGCAGACACGGTGTCCTTCCACACCCCTCCCTCCGACTCTTCACTACAGAACTCTAAAACTTCAAGCCCGTCCGCCTCAGCGGTGAAGGGTTTAGCAGAACAAGCGCGTCTCAGATTGTAACCAGGAGGACTCTGCTGCCCTTCCAGGGACTTCTCCAGGCCAGCCAAATGTTTCTAGGCAGAGGTCTTGCCCCTGAACTCAGGGGTTCTGGACACCACAACCATAGACCCCAAGAGTCCTGATCTCTCTCCCCAAAGGCTCACTTGAATTTGTGCTGAAAAGCAAGACTTCGACCCAGGCCACTGCCCCACAGCAGGGTATGCCACTTTTGGTTCGCCAAACACCCCCACAGCCTGCATCGCATGCTACAAACTTGGCCATTCACACTCCTCCCAGGAAATGTGATTCTAGAATTAAAGATGCATACTTTGTACATGACCCCTGGACAGGAGCTAACCATTGCACCTGGCTCTCCAAAGAACACCCGGCTGCTCCAGGGCTGGAGGAAAAGCCGCCTGGGCTGCGCAGCAGGCTGCAGGGTATCCAGCCTGGATTTCACAGGCCGCGGCAGAGACTCCTGACCATGGACAGATGCCGCCTTTGTGCCAACTTTCTGAAGTTGCCCAGTGACAGGCAACCAGACTGCGCAAACACCAGTGAAAGGGACACAAAAAGCGTGTGGGCCACAGCGGCAAGCCCCCCTCTCTGCAGACCACAGAGACGTGTTAAGGAGGGACTTCCCTAGCTTACATGGCACCTCCATCACAGAGCACGGGGCTCTGGTTTACTGGCTGTCGTGTCAAGACAGGGACAAGAAAAGCAGGGTGCAAGCACAGCACCAGCTGTCACCAGAGCACACGGGACGGTGGCGGCCCTTGTGTTCCAGCTACGCCGCTGAGGTGCCTCGCAATTCAGACACGCCAAAGGTCCCAAGACCGAGGTCTGCAAAGGACATTGCAAAGAAAGCATGGCCGCTGAAACCACTCCCAGGAGGCCTACTGGGTTTCCTTTGAACCACAACTGTCAGGAACAAAAGAAAAATTAACTGTTTCAATGAAACTGCACACAAACCGAGTCCTGGATCCCACATGAACAGCACCGGGCAGACTCTAGCTCACGGACCTGCGGGCAGAACCCCCAGAGTCCAGGCTTCAGAGCTCGGAAGAGCTTCATGACGGAAGTTGTTTAACTCATGAAGAAGCCACCTATTCATGGCCCTGTCAAACCCACATTCAGGGCAAACTCGGGAGGGAAACGTGCTTAGGCCATGAGTTCCCCACAGAGACGGATTCCATTTCTTCAGTAGGGAAACTACCTGAACTTAACTGGGGAATTGAACCTGGGGCCCCTGGACTGCAGTGTGGTCCTTAAACTGAACTGGAGCTTCATCCAGATGGTGGGAAAATCGAGACATCTGGCATGGACCCTCCGGCCCCCTCACGCCTGGACACGCCACCACAGCATCTTCTGGTGGCTAAGTGGGGTGGCAGCAAAGGGGACCCACAAACCACAGGCATCTGGGTCCCCTGATGGAGCAGAGGAGAGACAGAGGGAGAAGCAGGGCGCTGTTCCAGGGCTGGAAGAATGTCCCAGCTGCTGGAATTCCCTTCCCAGCTCGAGCGGCAACCATGATGGAGAGGGAAGTCCTCTGGAGACGTCTCTGTGGCTCAGCACTGCAAGGCGGCTGCGCTTTCAGAGTAACAGGAAACCCAGCCAGAGACGTGACCACGCTACAGGAAACCATCCGAACCTGGATAAGGTAACCCAGGATCCAGGCAGGTAAATCACGTTTGGGGCCTTAAGCCATGGCAAAGGTAAACAGCCAGAACGCTGGAGGCACCTGGACTTTCCACTGGGAAGAACACGCAGGGAACGCATCCCGCAGCCAGCTCAGAGCGCCCTCACCACCTCGGAAGAATCAATGCTGAAAACGGGAAGGACGCCCGAGAGGCCCAGGAAGCAGACATGCTTCAAGGAAGGTCTGATGATTTCATAAAGAAAACACGCACGTTTTCAAAGAAGGAGCGTCAGGGCTCACCTGAGGAACACCTGACTTGGCCAGAGGCAGCTCCTAACAGAGACAGAACAGTGACGTCCACGCTGCACCTGAACTGTCCCTCCTGAAGGACCAGCAGCCCCTACGCCCCGAAAGCAAGGGCAGCAACGCCCCCTCAGTACCGGCTCTGGGGAAGCGTCTGAGACCTGCACTCCACAGACGTGGAACAGGGAAAACCTAAGCAGGTCAGGCTGGCTGCACAGAGGAAGAGAGCTGGCGGCCACCACCCAGCGGACCCCGAGGAGGCCTTCTGCAGCGTCCCCATCTTCCACAGGCCACAGAGAACTGCTGCTGGCTCAGCAGCCAAGACGCACACGCTCTCGAAGAGCTGCTCAGGAAGGTTCACAAGTGCACAGGAGCTCCCCCCGGGGCCCCGTGCACTGCGGACGGAAGAGAGTGGCCAAAGCCAAGGGGCTTCAGGGGAGCGCAGAAGACCAACGGACTGTTCCAAAGCTGTCTGTGCAAGAAGTCCGATCCAGACACGGAGATTTCTCACTTCTGTTCTACACTGCAAAGGACGTTCTGTATTATTTGGACTATGAGATTACGGAATCTGTGCATCGATTTCCCACTTGAAAATGATCAAAGGCAAAGATTTTAAAGAGCCTCCCCTCCGTCTCCCCACCCATAAAAAAACACTGGAAGCTATGAATAAATCTGCCCGTTTTGTTCAAAAACTTTTTCAAAAAACAAGCACACACAGAATCATAATCATTCTCTCACTGGGTAGGAAGGAAACTTGGCTAGAAGCATTTGCATAGGTATTTTTAAAGATGAGGAAATAACCTCAAAGCAAGGATCTTTTTACTGAATCCCGAACATTTTGACCCAAGAAAACTAAAAATATAATGGAAAAAAGGTGAAGCCTCATTGCCTGTTCTTGGTTTAAAAATCTTGTCTACCTCAAGTCCCTATAAACTGCTTGCTGTGTGGACCGTGTAGGTTACACACGTCCCGACACCGCATCCTCTAGAAAGGCAGGACAGCATGGAGGCAGCGTGCCACAGGCCAGGCACCAGGCCCAGGACTCAGCTCGAGAGGGGACGGGGGCACAGAAATATACACTGAGCACCATCTCGAAAAGCTTCATCTTTACAAGACCATAGTCAATTATAATGAGGTAAGAAATACTTAATACCTTTTTTGCCAAAATAGCAAGTGGTTTATTTCCTGCTAAGTCAGAGAACCAACTATGAATTGCACTCTGAGATCGAGCAGTAACCAGCCAATAATTATCTTTAGCATTAACTTGGGGCTTCTTCTTTCCGGTATCCTGGAAAGTGTTAAGCTTTAGTTTCTCAGCTAATATGCTGCTAAAATAAGCTCCAATCTGTAGAAAGAAGAAGACAAAAGAAAATAGAGAGTGTAAGGACATAGAGCAAGCATCTACATTCTACATATTTATTGTAATTGAAAATCTTCATTAGTCCATCAGAAAATAAAATATTAATTTACATCCTTAGAGCCAAGAGTTGTGAGTTCCATAAGCTCTAATTCAAAAGCCCACAGAGCTCCTTCATTCCACAATTAACAAGACGTCCACAGCAAAATGAGGAGCCTTCAGAGACGGCTGGCAAGATCAGCGACACCTGTGTGGGTTCCAGGAGGCGGCTCTGCTCTCCGCGCTGGCCGCGACCTCCACTCCTGTGCCTTGCAGGCCGGAGGGGGCTCCCCGAGAGGTGCTGCCAACCAGGGAGCCAGCCCGGCGTGGCGCGGTCATCTTTCCTTTTCTGGCTTCATATTAACAGCACATATTTTTAAAAAGGAAATTCTACTTATACTTGATGCTTTAAAAAAAAAAAAAAAAACAGCTGAAATAAACTTAATTTACTTAAACACAAAATTTCAAAAGA
Organism: Sciurus vulgaris; assembly: GCF_902686455.1. Classification (NCBI taxonomy): domain Eukaryota; kingdom Metazoa; phylum Chordata; class Mammalia; order Rodentia; family Sciuridae; genus Sciurus; species Sciurus vulgaris. The sequence goes on from NC_136470.1 coordinate 142,432,817, forward strand.
TCTGATTAAATGAGGCATTTAGCATTTTTGAGTGGCTGTCAGTTTGATGAGCAGGAATCCTCAAGGGAAAGCCAGCGCCACCTGCCCTGGACGTGGCAAAGGCAGCGTCTGCAGACTATGGGTCACTGTCTTCTGATCCAGACTGTAAGGTGTCGAAAGGGACAGAAAGGAAGAGAAGGGTGGGCAGGGAACAGAGCCGCATGTGACAATCAGGTGAGTCACAGAAAGCCACTGGAATTTCCAGGAGTCCTATACAAACGTCATGTTTTGCCCCCTGAGAATTTTGAAATAATATGATACAGTTAACAGTTTCTAATGAATGTCCCCAATAAAGTTAGCAAACAGTGGCAACTACGAGGAAGATAAAATCTCCACCCTGGTGAAGCAAAACAAGCATCACCGCCTCAGAAACACTCGTGAGGCAGTAAGAAGTCCATCGCTGGGGACACAGCTGTCGGCCACTGGCCAAGTCCATCTACCAGCATGAAATGCTGGCACAACATGTTCTGAATGTGAGCCGGCATTCCACAATCTTGTGACTGATGGAGGATAAAAATGTTTTGGTGAGTTGGTGGTAAAAACTAGAATGAGTAGAAAAATAAATCTGAGCTCTTCTTAAAACAACTTCTCCTGCTTGTCCTGTTTCAAGCCAGTTTGCAGAACTTCCACTGAACACATTAAGGGCAAAACTACAACAGATCCAGCTGTTCGTAAACAAGACACCAACAGCAGCCGACTGCTTATAATTTTAACTTTCCCAATTGATATTTGGTCTTTGCATCAAGGGCTCCAAACACCTACCACTACAGAGTGTTTTACATTTACAATGCGCATTTTAATCCCAATAAAGGTAATAAAGTTGAAAAAGGAGTCTAAGCAATCCAATTTTTAAATTAAACCCTCTTCTATGTACTTAACTGAGCAAAAGAACATGGTAAATGCTCTTAATTCCTGCTAACAACTTTGTAGAGAAATTCATACCACAAAGTCAAAGTTCCCAACTAAGCAAGAGGGAAGATGAGGCACATCAGAGCTCTAAAAAGCCCAAAGCACAACCACAACACGCAATTTCACTGTAACGGCAACCTGCTGACATTATCCAGAAACCAGGGAGCATATTAGAAAAGCTTCACTCCCAAATCCCTGCACCTACTTCCAAGTGATCAACTTGGTAAGCCTACGTGTGGTTCCAAAGCTGCTTTAAGTGACTACACATGGGCAGACACTATTTCTGTCTTTCTTCTGCGTCTGGCTCATTATGCACACGCAGTGCGAGCCTTCCCTGTCGGTATGGAGAGCTCCTCCATTCACTCTTTAGAGACACACAATCCGTTCTTCACGGATTGTTCACCATTCACTTAGTCAAGCTGTTAATGGACATTCGGAGCACCTGCTCCAAAACTGAGCTACTGTGAATCCTGCTTAGTGTAGATGGCCTTCGGTGCTTGTTATTTCATATGCAGGTACAGATTCAGGGTGAACTGCCAGGGTTCAGACTGGATGATTCTGCACTGTGAAGTATGGCCAAACTGCTCTCCCAAGGGTCACCCCAATTTATACTCCTTCCAACAAGGTGAAAGTCAAAGTCAACACTTGCTTCCATCCACCCAAAGATATATGGAAAATAATGCATTTGAAAGAATATGGGGGAAAGTTCAGAAGTCATGCTATCCTTCACATAGTTCATATTTCTGAAATCAAATTCCTCTCAGAAGACCTGAGTCCTTGCACAAACCACACAGGAGAAGTGGTAGCAGAAGTCGCAATGGGTGTTACTTTTGTGTTTGATTATTTATATTGACATAGAACTTGACACCGAGCACAGAGGACAACTTAGCAGCTCGCATCAGGAGGCAGAAAGCATGCACACTCTGTCATGAACTACACCGTGTCCCCCAGGGTCACTTATTTAAGGGAGGGGCACACAAGGGGTAACCAAGGTTAATAAGGTCACCCAGTAAAGCCTTGGCCAACATGACATCTCCTCGTGGGAGGAAGACAGAGCAGGGAGCAGCACACAGCAAGCACCACGGGAGGGCGGCCAGAGGCAGCTCGGGGGAGGCCGCGGGAGAAGCAGACCTGCACCTCGATGGGGCCCCAGCGGCTGCAAGGAAACCAGCTGCTCTGGTCTCCGCACCCACACTCAGGGGTTTCGTCACACAAGTGAGAATGCTCCCTCTGACCCGGGATGTGCTTCTGGGAACCGACCCTACAGAACAAAAGCCACATGCTCAGGTGTGACTACAGCCTCTTCATAATCAGCCAGAAGAAATGGGCCACAGGCTCGTCACTGGGCATACGGGTGTCAGTCAACTGCGGCACACAAGTGAGGAGTGCCATCCTCCGTGAATTATCACTGCCAATCCTTCAGGCAAGGGCAGGGAGCCAGCTTTTAAAAGTAGATCGTTCAGGGCTGGGGACGGAGCTCAGTGACAGAGCAGCCAGCAGCACGTGCAAGGCCGGGGTTTGACACCCAGCACGGCAAAACAAAGAGCTAACAGACAGGCCTGGCTGTCGAGAAGCAGAGCAGCCGAGGAACCTGAAAACGCTCCAGAGACTGACGGGGTGAGGCTGCGCGACCACGCACACTCAAAAAGTAAATGCAAGCGTCACACACAGCTGCCCAGAAGCTGCGAACCACACACAGCACACACGGAAGGGCACACACGGGACAAAGGCTGGAAAGGCAAAGGCAACGTGCTCGGTCAGTGGACTGTGCGGAAAATGCATCCGTCTTCTTTCACGTCTCTTAAATGACGTTCAGTGGAGAGCAGACTGCCACTTATCCATGTGCGCACGGACACTCGTGGACCTGACAAAGAGAAATCCAGGACGGTACACAGACTTTTAACATGCATATCTCTGAAGAAAGGAAAGAAAGTATAGAAAGTTACCTAGATACATTTTTAATTTTTTTGTATATCTGCTTTTAATTTTATAACAGTGAAAGTATTTTAATATCCAAGCAATAAAAATAACTCAAGGGACTTTTTTATGAAAAAGAATCAATCCCTAAAGAATACAGAAACAATTCTATTTATATATCTAACTGATAACATCTCATAAAAAGATATTGAATTCAAGAAACTTTTGAAAACAACATTCTATCTGTATATATGCACTGTGTGTGTGTGTGTGCACGTGCGTGCGTGCATGTGCGTGTGTGCATGTGCGTGTGTGCGTGCGTGGGTATATTCAAGGTACTGGGAACTTAACCACTGAGCCACATCCCCAGCCCTTTTCATTTTTTTATTTTGAGACAGGGTGTGGCTGAATGGCTGAGGCTGGCCTCAAACTTGCAATCCTCCTGCCTCAGCCTCCCAAACTTTGGGATTATAGGCAGGGGCCACCATACCCAGCGTGACCATATATTTTTAATGAAAGTTAGTCTAAGGACAAAAAGTATTATTTAAAAAATGGTAAATTTTACATAGTAACTTGCTGGAGTGGCATAGTTTGGGTATAGTTTATACTTCATGTATACATAGAGCAAACAAATACATATGTTGCTACTGCAGACAGCCGGGGTTCTCACTGGGGGAGAAGATGAAGATGGAATAGGAAAAGATAAGGAAAGACCCTGTGGAGGTGGCAAGACAGGTGGGTAGGAACGACAGGCAGAAAGAAAACTTCTCTGCCCTCTCTGCCCACGAAGGGCGGGGAGCGAGGCCACTGCAGTGCTGGACCAGAAAGGGACCAGGCTGCTGTCCTCGAAGGGAGGAGGAGCCACAGAACGGCCGGTCCCAGTAAAGGGCCCCGAAGGCCAAACCAGGGCCGTCTGAGCGGCCCAAGAGGAAGGTGGTGAGTCCCAGCACACCGAGTTCAAAACAGTGAAACTGCAAAGCAGCCCACGGGTGGGCAGAGAACCAAGGTGACAGTGAAACAGCGGGACGCAGAGGAGGCTCTTTACAAAGAAGGCGGCTGAATCCTGAGCCGCACTGCCAGTCACTCCACAGGGATCACCCAGGATGCTAAAAGCGCCAGGTGCGGTTTTACCAGAAGTCACCATGGGATATTCACATGGTCTCAAAGCACCACCGTGTTGGGGCTGGGGGTGTACTGGGCACAGCACCCGGCTCAATCCCTGGAAGGAGGGAGGAAGGGGAGGGGAGAGGAGGGGGAGAGGGGAAGGGAGGGAAGAGGGGAGGGAGCTGCCAGTGGAGACCTCCATTCCTGAGAGGAGAGACTGCCACTTCATCAGGCAGGAGGGTGACCCAGGCCCTTCACCAAGTGACCAGACAGGGTAAACTGGCAGCAGCGGCCTCCTGACAGGATGCAGCGCAGTCTCCTCACCAACCCAAACAGATCTGCAGCACCGCCAGGACTGGAAGGAGCGGCCTCTCAGGCCAGTCTCGGATGGATGGCGTGGGGAAAGCCTTCAGAAGAGGCGGGAGGATGGGGAGGTGGGTTCCAGGCTCTGCATGGTGACCCACGGCAGTGCAGGGCCCTGCCACCACGGGAGGGAGGGCGCCTGGACGTGGCTCTGGCTCGGAAGCACCAAGCCAGCAAGGTCCCGAAGGGTGGCCCCTCCCCGTGGGAGGCTCTGGGGAGAGGCGGCCTCACCTTTGAGGGGTTGATCACCAGGTTCCGGGCAGAGCCGTGCTCGTCCCCCGTGAAGGCCGGCTGGTTGCTGAAGCCCTGCTTCACGTTCACCGCTGTGAGCTCATCCTGCGGGACAGAGAAGGCACCGATGAGGAAGGGGCGGGACAGGCGGCCACAGGGCACAGAGGTGGAGGAGAGCAGCACTGCTGCAGGGCAGGCCCCGGCTCCTCCTCTGCCTCTGCTGGCCCCGAGCCTGCGAGGCTTTGACTGTGAATCACACGGAGGAAACAAGCAGCACCCCTCCCGCACTCCACAGTGAGATCGCGAGACCCCGCAGCCTGACTCCTCCCTGGCCGCCCCGTGCGGGGCCGAAACGGTGGGCCCAGCTTGCCACCACCCAGCGACGAGGAGAAGGCAGAAATGAAGGTCCCGGAACGCACTGACCAGCGTGCCCAACCCCATGGCCCACCTGGAGGGAGGCCCGGAGCTCAGCAAAGCTTTTGAAAACATTTGGGCTCACTGGATCCTCCAGCTCCGAGGGAGACGCCAGGCATGGCCCCTTGTGCCCGTTTCACAGATGTGCAAAGGGCGGCTCACTGAGCCCGTGCAGACGCTGGGCAGAGCCAGCCCCACCTGAAGTACTCTTTCTAAAAGCTAGACCAGCAAGACAGATTTCCGTGCCACCAAGCCACCAAAGAACAAACGCCACATGAAAATGTGGTCTAAAAATACAGAGCCACAACTCCTACGCTCCTCGAAAAGATCTCCTACTGGTGGCCACAGGAGAACTTCCAAGGTCACATCGCATCAAAAATAGCCCAGCCTTTAAAAAATTAAAATAAAAAATAGGCCCTCCTTGGAAGGAGGGACTGTATAGAGGGAAAAGAGGGGTGGGAGGGGTGAGGGGGAAGGAAAAAATAACAGAATGAATCAAACACCATTACCCTATGTAAATGTATGATCATGCATATGGTGTGACGTTACTCCACGTACAATCAGAAACAACATGTACCCCATTTGTTTACAATAAAAATAAGTTAAAAAATAAATAAATAAGTAAATAAAATAAAATAAAAAATAGGCCCTCCTTGCCTACACAGATTACCCGGGTCGGGGAACCAGAGAGACCAGAGAGAACGAGGGAGAAGTCAGAGGACACAGAGCGACCTGCTCCCCCATTCCAGAGCCAGGAAATGGCGACAGCACCGGTCTGGAGCCGAGCACAGAACCGAGAACACGCCTCGCCCCACCTACCTGGGCCGGCGTGCACTAGAAGAGGCTCTGCAGTCCAGACGCAGGTCACCACCGGCACATCCGGCCAGCCGCGCAGTGGCCTTGGCCGACAGCGGAGGCCAAGGAGTGCACCCCAGCTGGCCGCACTGCATGTGCTCCGCCACTGTGGCAGGTCTAGAAGACCCCATGATGGGGACGTAAGGTCGAGGAGATGGTGGCCCACCCAGGTGAGCTGCCCCCATCAGAGGACATCTCAGGCTGCTCTGCGCCTTCAGATTCGTGATTTGAAAATCGAGGGCACAACCACGTGGTGCACATTTTTAAGCCACAAAGATTCCAGCCAACTTCCATAACCAAACACACTAAGGACGCTTTCTGCGGTCGCGCAGCCTGGAAAAGAGGGCCTGAACAGGGTCACGGAGCGGAGGAGGAGAAATGCACGGGCCTTTGCCTTTCATTTTCCACCACGTATTACCAGAAACCGTGACGGAGAAACAGCCTGTTTTCACTAAAACCATGTCCCGGCTTCGTCAAGAGGCCAGTGTGAAGCTTTCAGGATGAAGTTAGTCCCACCTGTGTCCTCTCGTAATTTTACTCCGAACAGACCCTGGCTCAGTTAACTGCTTGCTGTATTTACCTCCCGAAGGATTTGCACCCTGATGGCCTATTCCTTAACATTTCTGCCAAGACGGAATACTGATGGCAAAAATCCAAACAATGACTCAAGATTCAAATTCCAGAGTTTACTCCTGTTGTCTAAACAATGCTTCTCAGACTTCCATAATGCACCAACAGACCCCTCTAAAGGAAGACCGCTGTCTCTATCCTGAGGCAGCTGTGGACTCCAGTTTGGGGAAGTGGCTAAGAAGACACGGATACCTGATGTCGTTAGGTAGTTTTAAGAGACTCACAACAGGGCTGGGCTGGGGCTCCGTGCTGGAGCTCTTGCCTTGCAGGTGTGAGGCACTGGGTTCCAACCTCAGCACCACATAAAAATAAATAAAATGAAGGTCCATCAACAACCCCCAAAAAAGAGAGAGACTAAGAACAAAAGGCGACCTGTGTTACATGAATTCAAGCAACAAACTTCTATGACACTACTCTGCAGGCCTTTGCCAAGTCTAATTAGGCAAAAATAGAAGAGACAGAGTCCAGATTTCAGAACAGCCTGCCTCTAAAACCCCCAAGCCAGAATCTGTAAGGGACACAAATAGCTTCCTCTTGCTCTAGCCTTGAACTTCTTCAAAGATTTTTCAAAATAAAAGAGTAACAACCACCAAAATTCCTATAATGCCTTTCCTTACAGTCTTGACCTTGCTGTTATGCCTTGTGGACGGTTCTTAGAACAGAACCACCAGCTGCTCCTTTGCACATCTGCAAAGGTGAGACAGCCAGGGACCTGGTGCACACAGCGGTCAGTGAGAATCTAGGGCTAGGTGTGCACACAGGGCACCAGACCAGAGTGCGGAAGCTCTTCCAGGAAAAGGACCCTTAACAAAGGCTGAGGTCTTCCTCATTGTACAACATGCAGAACAGAAGAGCAGACCATTCTATAACCATTGTGTAGGAGGCGACCATGAAATCAGAGACGGTCTTAAATGGATTTTTCATCAACAGCATCTGGGGGAATAAAAGTCGTACGTGTGTGTAAGGCCAAATATTTTCTCAGCAAAGAAACAAGGAGCTGAAACAGGACCCCGACCTCCCCTGTGGCCCAGGGTGGCACCACCCAACAGTGAGCTGCTCACAGCCGGGGAAAGACGCACGACTGACTTGAGTCCAAAGCATCCTGACCGTGGGGAGGCAGGAGCCTCACCCCCTCGCAGTGAGTGCAGCTGGAATACCAGTCTCAGGACGATCCTGGGAGACAGATGCCCAACACCCAGGCAGAAACAGAAACAGAGCCCAGAAAACAGTCCACATTACTACAGGATGCCAGCGTCCACTCTGCGTCTCCACGACCTACGGTGACAGGAAAACCAGAGCCTGGCACTGCGCGACCTCCACACGCCTTCAGAAACCTCCTGCGTTGACCCTGAAGGTCCGAGAATGAGCTTGTGTTCTGGATCGCTTTCAGAGCAATCTTGATTTTAATGGTGTGTTTCATTAGGAGAGTGAAAACGTCTTGATGCCCGTTTGGAAACCGCATAAGCTCTTTCTCACGCAAGAAACAAACGGTTCCGAGAGGCAGCATTTCCGATGGCCATCTGAGAGGAGCACAAAAGGCACACGTTCTTCACCTCTCCGCGCGCCACCTGAGCAAGGACACGCGCAGACACCCCGTTTTCTCAGCCACCTAGTTGTCCAGCAAGCTGAGGAATACTCGGTGATTTTGACGGAAGTGTCCGCCAGCGACGCGATGACACAGAAGTGGAGAGACGCCCCTCCACGCGCTGGCCAGGCAGGCGGGGTCAACGCCATCACACCCAAAGTTTCTCATAAACAGTTTTATAATTACTCATCCTAACCTCGTCCACCTCCCCTCAAAAAAGCCTTCTTTCAGCCCCAAAGACACTAGAACCTGGCTTAATTTTTTATTCTTCTAATTGGTGAGTTCCGATCTGAGAGAATCGCCTTAGCAGGTGGACATTCAATGTTCTCATCAGTACGTCACAGTTACACCTAAGAGTGGGGCTCGCTCCGAGGTGGCGCAGGCACGTGGGGTGCACTCCCGCCCCCGCTCTCCTCCCCTGCCCGTCCCGTCTGCTGTCTCAGACCCCCTTTGGAAGAACGGGGTTATGAGGATGCCCCTCCCAGATGCATCTAACGGCCCCTGGGTAACAGCAGGTGCAGGAGGTAAGGGAAGACCCTCCATCCCCACTCCCATCACGACCCACCCGGCCCTGCACCCCTCAGCACGTGCCTGACGCTTACTCCTCCTGAAGAAGCATGGTGGCTCTCCAGCTGTGGCCACCCACACAGCAGAGCGGCAGCTACTCCGTGCAGCCGGCCTCCGGGTACGGTGCAGAGCTGCTTCCCAAAGCCTCAGGCGGCTTCCCACGCTCCCTGGACGGAGCTAAAGCGCAGGCGGCACAATGCTCCAGCCCGAAGCAACCGCTCTGAACTCTCCTCCACCTCACCCTGGTCCCAAATCAGAGGAGGAAGCCAGGCCTGGCACTCGAAGCCTCCAGCACCCAAGCTCAGCACTCGGACCTTGCAAACACAACGGGTAGAGAGGAGCCGAGTTGACTGCGGCCCTCACCCAGCCCTGGGGCCACAGTAACTGACCTCTCTGCACCCTGCAAAAGGAGACAAGAATAGCTCACCAGCTGAGGTTGCGTAAGACAGAAGATGCAGTTTAGCACCGAGCCCGACCCATCAAGTGCCCTGTAAAGGCGGCTACTTTTACACTTGAACTCCACTTAGTCGACTTGTTACATGCCCCTGCACACACCTGTCTTTTCCACCCGAGCCTTGCCTTACGCAGTTCCCACTCCTGGGGCAGTACCATGAAATCTTTGCACTTTTCTAACCTCAGCTCTCCCGCCCCCAGCCCCCTTCAGCCAACAGGTAATTAAATACAGCCTGTGCCCAGTGCGGGCGACCCGCAGCAGGCAGGAGAGCTGCGGCTCTGGGGCAGGCGCCACACGTGTGCTCTCTGGGAGGTCACACTGCTGCCCCGGGAAAGGCCCTGGGCCGGCTCTGGCCGGCCTGGAGTCTTGTGATGGCAAAGCTCAGCACTCGGCACGAGAGACGAAAAATTAACTCTAAGGAGACTGGAGAGTTTGGGGTGCTGCTGTGATCCCTAGAGCAGCCATTAAAAAAAGTAGTACAACAAAATTCTCAATAGGCAAATTAAAAGTATAGAGCATAATAACCCAACGAAAGCAGAAAAGGACACCAGAAAACAAAGAGTAAAATGGTACCAATTCCAACCATAACAAGCATGATATTAAATGCTGACTAAATGTCATGGACTGAGATTCCAACTAAAAGGCAAGGGATTGCCAGGCATGGTGGACCCTGTAATCCCAGCTACTCGGGAGGCTGAGACAGGAGGATTACAAGTTCAAAGTGAGCCTCAGCAACTTAGCAAAGCCCAAAGCAACTTAGCGAGACCCTGTCTGTAAAGAAAACACAAAAAGGACTGGGGATGTGACTCCGTGGTAAAGTGCCCCAGAGTTCAATCCCTGGTACAAAAAATAAATAAATAAATTGGCAGCAAAGGATTGGAAAGATAGCTACCATCCAAACAGCAAACCCGAGAGCCTGAAGGAGCTACACCAATGTCAGATAAAGCAATCTTCAAGAAGCTGTCAGAGACAGAGGGGAGGTCGTAACAGGAAAAGGGCCACTGCCAGCAAGGGAAACAGTCCTTGCTGATGAATGCCTGGCAAGAAGACAGAGGACTTCCATAAGTCCACTGGGCTTTTGAAAAAAATCAAAGAAAAGACTACTGTCCAGGATGAGCCTGGAAGGAAGGAGGAGCTACCAGGGTCCTGCGGGTGGCAGGAAGGACGTGGTCTTCACCACAGCAACAGTACAGGCTTTACACGAGGGGACAAATTCACCAATCTGCACAGGTCTGCAGCAGACAACTAGAAGCTTCTGAGAAAGCAGGGCGCAGCCTCCCAACTCGGCTCCAGAAACCAACATCCAGTGCAGACCAGCCCAGGGCATGCAGAGAGCCTGAGGGGCTCATGGGTAGAACTGAGTCCCAGAAAGATACGTCCGAGTCCTAACCCCGGAGGAAGGGAATCTGCAGATGTGAGAGGGCCAGGATGGGGTCAGGCACAGCTAGGGTGCATCCCGTCTAGCATGGCTGACACCCTTGTGGGAGGAGGGACTGAGGCAGAGGAAGACAGCAGCATGGCGACTGGCTGAGACTGCAGCTAAGCAGCCACAAGCCATGACTGGGCCACCAGACCTGGAGGAGGGACCAGGGCCTGCTGACATGCTGGTTTCCGACTTCGAGGCTCCACGCCTGTGTGCGCAACACCCCACCATTCCGCCCATCCCGTCCTGGGTGCCTGGGCTCAGTGCCCTAGGAAGCCAACCAGACATGCAGGACAAGGGATACTTTGCTCCTTCCCTCAGGGCAACGCCGCCGCCCCCAACATCAGGATCCAGGCCACCTGGCGGCGGCCCAGGGTCCATCGCTGTGTCACAGGAGACGTGACTCCAAGGAAGGGTCTGAGGAGTCCCGTGGAGGAGGGGAGCTGCACTCAGGAGCGGTGGCACCCCTGGCACAGTGAGGGTTCTCTGCAGGCGACAGGCAGAGGCACAGCACACGTCAAGGAGCACACGCCTCCTCGAGGGTGAGACCCCCTTCCAGGTCGCTGGCTCTTCTATAAAGGACAGCTGGTGAGGGGTGGGTATGGGCAGGCGTCCAGGACGATGTCCGTCTGCTTACCCAAGGCAGGCCCTGGTGTCTGGTCCCCCTCAGGGTCCTCAGGTCAACCGGGTCTTCAGAGTGGGAGCAGCAGGTGGGCAGGAAAGTCCCTAGATGATAGGTCTCTTAGAAGGCCATCTCACGCGTTCCCTCCTTCCTTCTGCCTCCTCTCTGCCTGTCTTTTTAGTTCCCCAGGTCTGCCTCCACTGGGCTCTGCAGAGTGGGGAGAAGCAAGGCCACAGCCGCACCCCGCCGGCTCCAAGGGACAGGGCCTGGTCTCCAGGGCAGGGGAGGAGTCTCTCAAGGGCACAGCAAGGTGGAGGGACTCTTCACTGCAGCCAAGACGTCTGCTGCAGAGAGCACTGAGGCCGGCTCCTCGAGCAGAGGCAGGGCCCCTACAGGCCACACGTCCCGCCCCGCCTGAGAGAGCCCCTCACCTCCGCCAACGACCCGCGATGGTACTCGGGCCACACCAACCACACCACAGCGTCACACTCCAACCGTGGGGACCCCTGCAAACCCAGGGGGCGCAGGCTCGACACAACAGCGGCCAAAATGGAAAAGTAAGAGGAACCATGGCACCAAGGCAGCACGTGGGTCCCTGCTCAGCAGCCGCGCCCTGCAGAGGGGGACCCCGGAGCTGAGGGGCACAGTGCGGGGTGGTCAGGAAGCCACCAGAGCCAGGCCCCAAGGGTCCGAGTGCTTTCAGGGCAGAGGGTCTCAGAAGAGCCCGGTGTTCCTGACGACCAGCCCAGAGCCCGGGCCCTGCTGAGGTGGAGCCCAGCCGCCGGCCTCATGCCAACGAGGGGATGGCCCGGCTCCAAAACGCGGCTGGGCACACAGAACCTGCGGGGCGGCAAGCAGAGGCCCCCAGGCCCTGGCACGGCCGGAGCAGCGGTGTCCTGCACCCCACCTGGAGGCGGCCTGGCCGGGCCACTTCCCCCGGGAGAGCCTGTTCTCAGTGGGTCTCACCCTGTTCCACTGCCACCTGACCCTGTTCTCAGTGGGTCTCACCCTGTTCCACTCCACCTGACCCTGTTCTCAGTGGGTCTCACCCTGTTCCATCCACCTGGCCCTGTTCTCAGTGGGTCTCACCCTGTTCCACTGCCACCTGACCCTGTTTGCAGTGGGTCTCACCCTGTTCCATCCACCTGGCCCTGTTCTCAGTGGGTCTCACCCTGTTCCATCCACCTGGCCCTGTTCTCAGTGGGTCTCACCCTGTTCCACTGCCACCTGACCCTGTTTGCAGTGGGTCTCACCCTGTTCCATCCACCTGGCCCTGTTCGCGGTGGGTCTCACCCTGTTCCACTCCACCTGGCCCTGTTCGCGGTGGGTCTCACCCTCTTCCACTGCCACCTGACCCTGTTCTCAGTGGGTCTCATCCTGTTCCACTCCACCTGGCCCTGTTCGCGGTGGGTCTCACCCTGTTCCATCCACCTGGCCCTGTTCGCGGTGGGTCTCACCCTGTTCCACTCCACCTGAACCACTGCATCATCAATTCTTATTCAAATCCCATCGGGGCACCCAGGTTTGCAGTCGCGAAGCACAGGGGGCGCTTAGGTCTCTGCAAGCTCATGCTGCCCAAAACACTCCTGGCGGCGCCCCGCGGCCCAGCACCCTCCCTGCCGTCTTACCCAGGTCAGTTCACCTGCCGTCAGGTTCCCACCCAGCACCTCGTGCCAGCGTGCAGGGCCAGTGGAACCGAGGCAGAGAAGGAGCACAAGCCCTGGTTTCTGCCCGCCAAGCTGACTGTCCGGCGAGCTGGCTTCTGCTCACCGCAGCCTGGCCCCTTCTATCCACCCTTCTCAGGGGCCTCTAGGACACACCCACCCAAGGAAGCTGCGATGGACGGCGAGGGACAATTCCTCCAGGCCGCTGCTGGCAGAGGTTCCCTTCACCGTTCCAGCTCCGTTGCTCAGAGACACAGGCGACTCCTATATTTGAGTCAAGAAGACACATCGCCTCGCAGGCCCCAGGACCACCTGTCTGACAGCCTCCCTCCCGGCACCTCTGGGCCTCCAGCCTTCTCATTTCCAGGAGGCCTCTTGCTGCCCCTGCCCCTCTTGCACTGGGCTCAGAAACCATCCTGGCGATTCTGGCCGTTAACAGCCACCAAAGCGGCCCACAAAGAGGCCCATGACAGGCTGCCAAGGGGAGAGTCTCAGTGTGGACAAGCAGGTGGCCAAGGCCACAGAGGCCCTTCTGGCACAAAGACTGTCAGGTGAAGGGGCTGATGCCAGCCACGGGGGTGAGGGAAGGTGGGGTCTGACCAGCCCTCCCCACTCTGCAACCCCGTGATGACCTAAACGCCTGCACGTCCCTAAAGCTGGGCACAGCAATGCGTCCCTCAGGTCCTCAAGCACAGGACGCGCCATCTGCGCCCAGCGGTGCCCCAGAGCCTGGCCCTCTTCCACCCGACTTTCTTCTTATGCTTCTTGGAAAATCTGTCACCACTGCCGATTCTTCCCTGGTCCTATTTAAAGGCCCGATCGGTGGGGCTTTCCACTTCAGGCCTTGGTGACTGAAGCCGCCTCCCGCGCAGCCTCCTGGACTCCACTCCCCCACGCTGGAGTCAGCAGGCCTGAGCTAGCGCAATAGATAAATGCAGCTGCAGAGTCCGCGTGGGCACCAGCGCCTGCTCCACCCAGGCACCCCAGCCTCCCCGCACCCTCCAGGGACACCTGCGGCGTCACCCCAGGCCTGCTTCTGGGCTCCTGCACCATCTGCAGCCCTGCCACATAGGAAGGAGCCTGGCACTCGCTGCGAAGTCCAGCCCCAACACCAGCACGGACGGACACCTGGCATGAGTGCAGGGCTTCCTGTGCCTCCGTTTCTCCATCTGCAAACAGCAACGGTAATGGCACCCGCCCCCGAGGAAACCCAGACAGACACAGCACTCGAAGAGCCCCACAGTGACAAGTGTTGCCAGGGCACAAGGCACCTCAGACACTGCGCTGAACGCAGCCTCGTCCTCCATCTAAAACAGGTGATCAGAACTAACGTTCTGGCCCTTTTCAACACTGTTTAACGCGGGTCGGTGAGCCAGACCTGAACTCGCAGCGGTGCTGTTCAGAATGTGAGTCAAAACCGCTACGGGTCCCCAGGAAGAGCCGGGCCCCAGGGTGTGAAGACCTCCAGGCAAGGAGACGTGGCCCTGCCTGCCCCCAGCCATCCAGTACTGCGCTCACACCAGCCTGCAACAGACTGGGACCAGTTTTACAATGACCAGCCCTCCACCACCGCTACGCTGAGAGCACCACCGGAGGCCAGGGAGCCTGTTTCTGTTCTCATCGACGCCCCCAGAGTACCCCGAACACAGGAGGCATCCGCAAGGACCAAACCGAACCGATAAAAATGCACCAGGGAGACAGCAGACTCACAAGTGACCTGGAGCAGATCTCCCAGGAGCGGCAGAGGGGTAAACGGTGGCTGCAGCTCACAGAGAATCTTGGAAACTGACCCACGAGGAGAACAACTCTGACCCCAGAAGGTGACACCACCTTCTGACTGAGCACCGAGTAGAGTTCACTAGAAATGAACTAACAAGCCCACGCGATGCCAACATCGCCTCCCCACAGGACTCGGTAAAGGTGACCTACTTAGCGCTGCCGCGGACAGTCCTGGACGATGCTCCGCACCACCGTCACCTGGCACCCCAAGAAACCCAGGCGCGTGGCAGACCCGTCACAGGCACAGCCCGCCATCCTGCCAGGGCCCCGAGGGTCCCGATCCAGCGAGATCAGAGACTGACCCAGGAATGCAGTGGCTGGGAGAGGTGAGCAGCGAACTCCGCAAACTGACGGGCAGCGAGGCAGGGCGTGGGCGAGCTGGGCAGGTGGATGGGGTGGAGGCTGGGCAGTTCCTGCTGGCAGTCTTGGTGCATCCAAGGACTCTGGACATGCCCGCAGGACTACAGGTACTGGGAGCTGCAGAGAAGTCCAGCCTCCCCGGCCTTCTCCAAGGAGGGGCTCTGGAACATGGCGGAAGCCCTCCAGGCCCTGGGGTCCGATCCCCGCCCCCGGGTCAGTTCAGCCTGGCCCACTGACCCCGGGCTCCCTGAAGTTCCAATCCCTTCAACTGTCCCAAAAGCCGGGGCCCTTTCCAGCTCAAGGTCCCCTCCACGCCCACTTCCCTGAACTCTGGGCCTTTCCAGTAAAACCCAGCCCCTCTCTCCAGACTGAGGACATGCCCTCCACAGTGCCCCCCACAGGCCTGTTCAGCACTTAGCTGCCCTCTCTCCACCCACGGTTCTCAGCAGGAGGGACCCAGTCTCACAGGCCTGGCCCACACCCAGGGCCAGGTCCCAACATGGGGGTCTCTAACGACCATGTGCTGGTAACTGCTGCCAACAACCACCACCGACCCCTCCCCACACCCAACTTCCCGAGCCTCTGATCACCAATGGGGATCAATGAGACATGGCCCCTTCCTTGTGGAACTTACCCTGGCTCAGGGGGTTGAAGGCCAGCAACAAAAACAACAAAGCAAAAACCGACCCGTGGGGGGCTGAGGAGTGAAGGAGCACCTGCAGCAGGGACCACACGTGCAAACGTCCTGAGGAGACAAGCAGCACCACAGACAGAAGGATGAGAAGGAAAAGCGGCCAGAGCTGCCCAGCGGTAACTGTCCCCAGGGGCCGCTCTTCCTCAGTGTCCCCACGTCCAGCCCTGGAAGTCCATTCCTCAGAGTCAGCCGGCTCCTGTCACCTACAATCACTTCGACCCACAGAGTCTGAGCTTCCACTGATACAGGTGCATCTCGAAGCTACAGAGGCTTCTCCAACTGAAAGCACTCAGAGACACTCGCCAACTCCTCCCCTTGCACCTTCCCACCCCTGGGAGAAATTAGATTCCCCGCTTCCCTGGGCAACTTGGTCTGGAAAGCACTATCCACCCACCGACCCGACGGCTAAGCCAGGGCTTCCAAGTCCAAGACCTCTGAGTTCTCGGGGTCTTAACTCATCTGAGGTCCATTTCTCTTCATGTTCTCCAACCAGAACAAATATCACAACAGACTGAATACGGAGCCAGACCCAGAAAGCCAGACATCAAGTAGATTTGCAAGGAAGAGGACACACCCAGGAATAAGCCCACGCATCTACAGCCATCTGCTTCCCTTTGGAGCCTAAGAATGTGCACTGGAGGACAGGCAGCCTCCTCACACCGGGCAGCCTCCTGCGGAGGTCCGAGCCTCGCCCTGCCTCTCACCCTGCCTCTCTCCCTGTGTGAAGATCAGCACAAATGGATCCAAGACCTCAACCTAGACCAGGGACCTGAAGCCACAGGAGGAGAACAGAGGAAGCGCTGCTAGGTGTTGGTACAGGCAGAACTTCCCAAACAGGACTCTGAAAACCATGGCAAGAACTGACAGACGGAATCACACAGAATTAACAGGCTTCTGCAGAGCCAAGGACACAGTGAAGACGGGAGCTGTGGAGAGGGTCGGGGTGAGGGTTAGAGGACTAAGGCCCAGAGCACACAGAGAACACAAGGCGTGACACAGAGAACCAGTGGCCAGTCAACGAACGGACAAAGGGGCCGGAGCCAAGAAGACGCCTCCCGAAGCACAGAGGCCACGAGCACGCAAGGCTGCCGTCAGGAGGAGCACTGGTGGCCCCCTCGCCCCAGTCAGCCGGGCCCTGAGCAGGACGGGGGCACACGGGAGTGCGGCCACGATGGGACAGCGCAGAGGGGCCAGGCCTGGCTCGGAGGCGGAGCCTTGCCCAGCGCACAAGGCACCGGGTGTAAATAAGTAAAAGTCCACTGACAACTAAGAAATACGTTTAAAACCCACCGCCACACGCTCACCAGCTGCCCGCTCCCAAGCTCGGCCCGAGAGCCTCCCAGGCACCTGGGTCATCCGGCCTCCCCACGGCGGATCAGCCTGGTCGCCCAACAGCAGAAAGCGTGGTACACTGACACAGGAGTACTACTCAGCCAGAAAGAAAAACAAAATGCTGTCATGTGCAGGAAAATGGATGGAACTGGAGGTCATCGCGTTAAACAAAATAAGCCTGACTCAGAAAGACAACTACACATTTCCTCTCGTGGGTGGAATCTGGAGTGGCTGGGGTCAGGGACTAAAGCAGGAGGCCCTAAGCAACTTCACAAGACCCTGTCTCAAAATAAGAGAAGGAAGGGGCTGGGGATGTGCTGAGTGCCCCTGGGTTCAATCCCCAGTACAAAAAAATTAAAAAGTACAGTAGAGGGGGTTATTCAGGAAGGGGACAGGGATGGGGAGGGTAGGGGTGGCATGTTATATACAAGTACCAAAACGTCACAATGAAACCCATTATTTTGTACAATATATGCTTATAATTTTTAAAGCTTTGCCAGAATATAAAACAATGCCACTCGGTTTTCACTAATTTTTTGGGTTTTAGAAAAATTAGTTTTTATAAAAAACAATTTTAACATGAAATTGATTTGTTATTTTTAAATGGATTAATATGTATTTCTAAAATTTGTTTTTGTTTCTAACGCACTGAATATTGAGAACTGCAAGTGGCATAAACAGGAGCTCACACAGATGCTCCATGCTTGGGACTAAAAAGGGGTCTCAGGGCAGGTGTGGGAACCACTTCCTCAGCTATGGATGCGCCCCTCTCTCAGCTCGCAGTTCCGTCCAGATAATTCCCCCCAAACCCTCCCCTCTGCATCCTTCCCAAGCCTCCAGTCCTGTAGGCCAACAAACAAATAAAAACAAAAACCCCGAAGCTGTGAACTTGACCTTATCTTGAAGAGGGTCCTGGTGGACATAATTCGGGTGGGATCATCCTGGATCATCTAGGTGGTCCCTAAGCCCAGCAGCGGCTGTCCTCTCAAGAGAAGCCCAAGGACAGCAGACACCAGAGCAGAAGGCCATGCTGATGTGGCCAGAGGTCAGAGGAGGCGGGGACCGCGAAGCCACCAGAGAGGGAAGAGGAAAGGAAGGTCCCGCCTCCCAGGGGGCGGCCTCCGCACCTGGACTTCGACCTCAGGACTGAGGAGTGCTTCCTGCAGGCCACCCAGGTGTTCATTGCAACAGCAGACCCCAGAAATGAGCCGCTTGCCCCCAGGCCTGAAGGCGAGCAACCACTGGCAGGTCAGCCCTGCCTGGTGACCCCCAGAGCCCCCATCTCCTCGGCTGCCACCCTTTGTCCCCTTAGAGCCCACTCACTTAACCCCCGTGAATGGTGCCCACTAGGTCACAAAACCCAAGCCCTCACGCGGCCACAGAGGCCCAACGAGGCCCTCCTTCCCTCCCAAGCCCCACGCCCCGCACCATGCTCTGCTCATACCCCAAATTAACTCTGCTCCCGGTCCTCAGGCCAACCCCAAATGGCCTCCTGGGCCGGCTCACCGACGGGTCCCCTGGGGTCCCTTCCTGAGCTTCTCTCCACGGGCACCTGCACAGCTGCGTTCCTCCGCACAGCCATCCTCCCTCCCACCGCCTCCCGCCTCCCACTGACCCGGCCGATGGCCAGCAAGCCACTCACATGTGCAGTCATGGGCGTCCAGGGGAGAGGGACAGAGCACCCTGTGGAAACCACCTGGACAGAAGCTCGGAACCCTCCTGCTCCCAGCTGCCCTCACATCCACTCCTGAAGCTGAGGCCCTGGGGCCAGGTACCCAGCAGGAGATGAGAGACTGGGGTCCTGTCCTCCTGAGACCAGGCTGCACGGGGCCTGGCAGGTGCTCGGTGTCCTCTGCTGAATGACAGACCCATGCATACACATAATAAAGTCTCCCTAAAACATGGAAAATGGAAACCAGTAGCTACGCGTTCCTCCTCCTCTAGGGCTGAGCACGGCCAGGGGGCTCCATGCCCTGGCACCACCCGAGTCGGCTCCCCGGCCCTGGGGGCTGGCAGAGCCTGCATGAGGACAACTCCCTCAGGAGGCAGCATGGCACACACCACAGCTGCAGGGGAACCGTCCCCAGCACACTATCCTCGAGGGCCAATGCCAAAGCTGTCCCCAGAGGCTGGACGTGGGCTGGGAACCTCCCAGGAAGAAGCACAAGGGGGCCCAGCTTCCAGAGCATTCTCCCCTGCCCAGCAAATGCCACACCAGGTCTGGCAAGTCTAGGAGGGTCAGACAGGTGTGGGAACAAATCCGGGCACAAGCCCCTGGCCAGGCCTGCTCTGACGGCCCCCAGAAGACAGTCTGGAAGTCGGCTTCCTCTTGCTCTGAATGAGCACGTAGAACAGCCCCACCCAGATGGCATAGAACCCTGACCCCCCTGCAAAACAGGGCAGGGCTCCCCACTCCCAGCAGGACCCTTCCTGCCAAAGCAGAGAAAGGTGCCCGCTGTCTGTTCCTCTCCGCCTCCACTGGGTGCTGGTCAGAAGTCACCACCAAGAGGCACGAGGGACAGGACTCCTTGTCTCGTACCTGTGCGCCTGTTAAGCCAGAGGGAAGAGAGTTCTGGGAAAGCGCATCCCCGCGGGGAGGCCCATGCTGTGATTGACCCAGGACGCCAAAATATGAATGGAAGGTGTGGCGGCAACATTAGAAGGCTTCTGGCTACAAGACACTATAGCAGCCCAGCAATGGCCCAGCAACGTGCATTTCTACTGTCTACCCTCCAAGTCCAGAGAGGGGGCCCAATGTCAGCTGGGCCGCTTATTGACTGCAGTCACTGGATCAGCTCCTTTGTGCTCACTTTTTTTTTTTTTTTTTGGGTGCTGGGGATCGAACCCAGGGCCTTGTGCTTACAAGGCAAGCACTCTACCGACTGAGGCCCCAGTCCCTGTGCTCACTTTTCAGCCACAGGTTTGTTGCCTATGGTCACAACATGGGTGCCCCAGCCCCAGCTATCACATCCTCTATTACCTTTCCAAACGGAGGAAACAGGAGAGCCTCCAGAGCAACAAGAGAGGGCATTTCCCTCCTGCGCCCACACTTTGGTAGGAGAGGAACAGATTCTTCTCCAGCGGTCCTGTAGGAGATTTCCATTAAAGCTCTGGTCAGAATTATTATTTCAAAGCAGGATGAGAAAGAGAGGAGCCGGCTTTTTTTTTCTTCCAGTTCTTAGTGGGAAGAGAGGCAAAAGCAGGGTAAGAATGGCAGTGAATTGGCTGCAAAGGGTCCGCATACACTGCGTCCACTGTGCTGGCAAATGTTAGCAGAGAGACGCTGACCCAGAGGCACACCTGTGATCCCCTCAGCTCGGGAGGCTGGCGTGGGAGGATCACAAGTGAGGCCAGCCTGGGCAACCTGGCAAGACCCTGTCTCGAAACTAAAAACTAGGGCTGGGATGTGGCTCAGTGGTAGAGCACAAGTGAGGCACTGGGTTCGATCCTCAGCACCGCATATAAACAAGTAAAATAAAGATCCATTAACAACTAAAAATAAATTTTTTTAAAAATTAAAATCTAAAGAGCTGTAGCCGGTGGTAAAGTACCCCTGGGTGCAATCCCCACTACTAAAAAAAAAAAAAGAAAACATGAAATGAAAACATATCTGCAGCACCTGCCCGCTTCCTTGGAGTAGGCACTGAACTCCCACTGTGGAGGATTTGGAGCTGCCGGCTCCTAACAGCAGGAACAAGCCCGCCCGGCCCACCGCAGTGTTCATGTCTGCTGCTTGATGAAAATTTCAGTTTACAGGACTCCGTGGAATTTAAAACACTCTACATGACCCAGTATCATTCTCCCAGCTGCTTAACCGTCCCAGCCCTACACACCCGGCAGCATCCCAGGGGCACAAGTGCAGTGTCCACCCATGAGACCCTTCTGCCTACCGGACAGCCACAGGGGCTCTCGCGGCTTGGAGCAGCAGTAATCATGGACTCGGGAGCAGGCAGGGCAAGTGACGGTTCTGGAAGGCTGGGGAGGGCGGCTCCCTTGACCTCGGAGCTCAAGGTCAGCCTCCAGGGCACAACACTGAGAGATCACAAAACAAAAAAGGAAAGAAGAAAGACAACAACAAAGACCCATTCCTGCAAACCCAATCGGGATGAAGCAACCACTGTGCTGTAGGTCACTTCTCCAAGGACAAATGTGCACTGCAAGTTTATGGGCACAGCCTGGAATGCAGATCAGCATGAGGAAATAAAAGTCGTTCCTAATCCCGTGCCCCAGTGCTGAATCTGCGCAAATCCCCAGAGTTCAGAGTGTAGACAGGTGGGGCCTTCAGGAGGTGACCAGGTCTTGAGGGCTTGCTCAGTAAAGGCCCATGTGCTACCTCAGGAGGAGCCAAGCCTGCCCACCCCTCGTGCACCAGTGATGCAGCAGGAAGGCTCTGAGCAGATGCCAGACCTCGATCCTAGATTCCCCAGCTTCTGAAACTACAGGAAATAGATATCATTTTCTCAAAATTTAGGAAATGAAAATGACCTTAATCTACATGCGACCCAACCTTCATTCTGCTGTCACAGTGAAAAGCACCCCAGAGGCAGCACCTGTCTACAAGTGACTGCCGATCCCTCCAGGTAAGACGAACATAGGTGTTTCAAGGAGCAATCATGCTACTTCATGACCTACTGACATGTTTTCCTTCCTTATTATGTAAATCTTCCAAGAGAGAGAAAAAGGAAGAGCATCTTGAACCAACAATCCCAACCACCATCACCAGCTTCAGAAGCCGCTAGAGAATGGGAAGCCCAGCTCTGCCAGACCACTCCTGGGAGGGCTGTGAGGAGAAAGGCCTCCTCCGTTCCCCCAAGGCTGCCTCCACAGGCCTCGCCCAGCACACCCAGGGAGACGCTCTGCCCAGCTGCTCGGCCCCAGCAAGCCCACCTTCCAGTCCTGCCTTGGGGCCGCTCCGCCTCACAGTGGGGTCCTGCAGCAGAACCTCTGCACAGCTCTGTGGTTCCCAGGCCACTTACGCCACACTCTACAGGGCCTGGACTGTGTGCTGGCCTGCGCACAGCTGGGGTGACACCACTAACTGGCTCGAGAAAGCCTAGGACTCTTCCTTCACATCCTCTCCTACCTAGTGACCCAGCGCCAACCTGCACGCCTGACTCGCTCTGTGGTCCTGACTCCCTAAAGGACTCACTCCATCTCCCAGGTGTCCCCCCAGAGAAACACCACCCAGCTAAAGGAAACAGGCTACACCCACATTAACAGCACTACAGGAATCCCCAAAGAGCCCAGCTGAGAACCAGGCTCCAAACAAACCCCAAGGCCCTGACAGGTTCAAACAAGGGCTTGGGGACAAAGCAGACCTGCTCTCCAGACCTGGACGTAGCCAAGCGCACCTGGAGGGGGCCCTGTGCCTGTGCCATTACCCGGGCGTGGACCTCTCCTCTGCCACGGGCCACTCCCAGCTTGGAGACCAACCTCGGCTGGGGCCCATGCTTATCAGAACGACTCTGAAGGGGTTAAGCAGCTGAGCTCCTCTGCGTCGTCCATACCAAGAGGGAGCAAGACTCATGCAGCGTGTCGTCTACAAGGTCCTCACACAAATGGGGCAGCACGCAGGAAGAGGGGCAACCCACCCACGAGTCCCCCTACGGGCAGGGACTTGGCTGCAGCAGGGTTCTCACGCTGTGCTCAGCACCCACCTGGACAGGCCATTTACACGCAGATGCCCGAGCGCCTTCCCTGGAACCCAGCAGGTCTGGGCAGAAGAGAGGCGCGCACTCTACATAAACCAGCACCCTTGGCCATTCTGGGCAGGTGTTGCAGGCCCTGAGAAGTGACCAGGAAAGCCCCTCCAGCCCAACCCCAGAGTGATACAGCAACACCTCCGGGGGCAGCTGCAGAACTGGCCCTCTGACCCAGGCATCCTACCCTTCTGTCCTAAGGCACCTGAGGCAGGAGTGCGACAAAAACGTCCATCCCCGGAACACTGGCATTCAGGAAGGCCTGCAGCAGGCCCTGGGGCCAGTTGATTCCTTCGGGGTGGGGCACTGTCCTGTGGTCTCCCAGGCAACTGGTCAACCTGTCCTGGCTTCCCAGCCAACTTTATCAATATCTCCCCCTTATAAGGAAGCATATTTTTACCTCCCTCTTCCACCTCCCAGCTGTCTCTAAAATAAGTCTGTGTTCTAGGAGTTTGTGTGCTAATAACAAAACCAACAGGAGTCACCAAAATAAAGCAAGCACTGGGGCAGTTAGGTCCATCTGTGCACCCTCACCGGTCATTACCCAGTGCTGACATGTCCTACAGAGCTTGTCATTCCAAAACGTGACAGGTGGGATGCTTACGCTCCTCTCCAAGGCCTGCCTTCCTCTCAGGAAGGGAAGCTGCCTGAGGGCAGGGGCTTGCGGGCCTCTCGTCCCCTCCGTGGGAAAGGCTCTGAGCTAAGAACCAGGACGGCAACGCTGCTGCAGAGAGGCGAGGGGGGCTTCTGAACCAAACCTGGTGCCTGCAAGGAGAGGCTGCCAGGAGGGAGCAGGGACCATGGATGTACAGCAGGAGGCCCTGGGTGCAGCAACAGAAGCCGGCCTGTGCCCAGCACAGTCGGTGTGCCGCCACGTCCCACACTCTGCACACAGCCGCTCACTGGACCTTCCCAGCAATCCCATGGAGTGGGCACAAATAGGAGCAGGTGAGGATCCGACCGAAGGTGGCCAGCAGGGAGCAGAGCTCAAAGCCGTGCAGCCTGGCTGCCGGTGGATGCAGGGCAGAGCAGAGGGCGGCAGGCCCAAGCCCGGTGTGCCTCCAGCAGCAGCGCAGACACGGGCCTGGGCTTCCTCACTGCTTCCCTCAGATCTGGGCTGAGACGGCACAACTCCTAAGAAAAGCACACCGGCCCAGGCTGAGCTGGCACCCCGGGCCTCACAGGTGCCTGATCCAGCCCCACGCTGGCATGCCCCCAGCCTGCAGAGTGCCTGCTCTGGAGATCGAGGTTCTCAAAGCAGGCTCTAAACCAGCCACAGCAGCAGATCACATGGACTCTTGCTAGAAATGAAAACTCCAGGGCCGCCCTCAGACCCACGACTCCCAGAGAACCAGCTATCTGGGGGCTTGGGTGGGGTCGACTTTTGCGATGCTGAGCATCACACCCTGGGACAGGCAAGTGCTGAGTCAAAGGCTGGGCCACTGAGCCGCACTCCAGACCAGCGGCAGAGGGGCTATGCCTGAGGCTGGGGCTCCTCTCCGGCACACTGCTCTGCACCAGGCCCTTCTCCCAGAACCACCCTGGGCTCCCGACGCAGGAACCCCTCCACTGCCCCAACTCAGTCTTCTAACCCATTTAATTTCCTGGACACATTTAGGATCCAACTGCTAGCCCTCTTCTGCCCCACGGTAGCACTCCTCTTCTTCCTGTATCAGATGAAATGTCACCTCCAGTAGACACAGAGGGTACTTTTACCTTTACCAAGACTTTTTCTAGCACCTCTCGGTCACCAGATTGCCTTCCACATTCATTCATCCCACATTCATCCCTGTATTCCAACAAAAATATAGGTGCTTGCCACTCCAGGAACTAACTGCCCTCTGTGCTGGGTGCCTCATCCCTGTCCTCAGGAAGCGGCCCCATCAGGGGGCAATGGCAAGATGCAAATATATCATTACAAATTATATGCCAGCAAGGCCTGAGCGGGTCACCAGGCTGAGACATGGGTGATGACAGGGACGGGCCAGCCTGAGGGGCGTTCACGAGGGCAAACCCGCTAGTGCCAAATCTGCTGGCTCCACGCAGTTCTCTTGAGCGATCCACGGCAGCCTCCAGCAGCCAGGACTCAGCAGCATTCTCGTCCCCACCCCCCAAGGAAGGCAGCTGGGGTCCAGGGGGAACCAGGCAGGTGAAAACAGGAGGGACTGGGCTGGTTCCGTGGCAGAGCACCTGCCTAGCACGCAGAAGGCCGTGGGTCCAATTCCCACACCACAAAAGAAGAGTGCCAAGGTATGCCAGGGGCATGTGAAGAGAGCCCAGGCTCAGCCCAGCGGCACGGCCCAGAACCAGCCTTCTTGATCACAGGTTGAGGCAGCAGGCCAGGTGTCCAAGAGGACAGACGGACCAGTACATGCAAGTGCCCCAGGACACAGAAAAGTGGGCTCGAGGCCAGAAAGGGAGTCAGGCACGTGGGTGAAGCTGGGGAGGACAGAGAGGCGGGACCTATACTTGAAATCAGATCCCACTGATGGACATACGATGCTGACATATGGATAAGACACAAGGGACAAGGAGGAACCAAGAATGACCCCCACTTTCTGGATGCCCTGTGTAAAAGGCTCAGGGCCAGTTTGTTTCCACAGGGCCAAGAATCACACAGTCCTGTGGGACGACACGGCAAGCCCTGAGGGAAGGTAAGCAATGAGCCCTGCAAGTAAGCTCCTGCTCCTCCCTGGGCCGCTTCGGAACCAGAACCTACAGGGTCCTCAGGAAGGTCCTGTCCCACCCGCGGGGAGCCATCTCCACAGCACTACAGCCACGCCTAACAACAACGGCAGTCGTGCCAAGCAGCTTCAAACGGCAGCTTCTACTGGGATGAGGGCTTTCTCACACAAACATAAGAGAGACATTCCACAAGTGTTCACAGGTGTCTGAAGAGCACAGTCAGACTGACTTATAAAGGGGAAGTTACGGGACCCTTCCAACTGCCAAGATGCTGACCCAGAACCCAAGTCCCCAGCTGCCCAACTCGAAGCCTGCACTTCCTCTCTAAGGCCACATTCCCACCACAAGGGCTCCAGTGTCTCTGATGGACAGCAGTACAGTTTGAGAGGCAAAGACGGACTTCCCAAAGTCCTAACAGTTATGCTGATTTGAACACTGCATAATTACTATTTTATGTGTATAACAGCTATAAATCAAAAATATGTATATGTGATTGATATAAATTTTACATATACACAGTGCAACAAATTTGGGAAATCATTCTATTACCTCCTAGGAAGCACAAAATGATTTCTTAAAAGTTAATGTAAGGGGGTCGGGCACGGTGGCACACTCTGTAATCCCAGGGACTTGGGAGGCTGAGGCAGGAAGATCGCAAGTTCAAAGCCAGTCTCAGCAACTTAGACCCTGTCTCAAAAAGTTTAAAAAAGTAAAATGTGCTGGGGATGTGGCTCGATGGTTAAGCGCCCCTGGGTTCAATTCCCAGCACCAAAAAAAGAAAAAAGTTGATGTAAAGGAAACATTCAAATAAAATACAGTGGTACAAGGATCGGGAGGAACCCCAGAACAGCTGAAGTAAGGAAACCGCTCTCCAACCCCCAAGAACAGCCACACATCAGATTCGATGCCACATAAAACTCTTTCTGCTCAAGAAAGAGAAGATACTTGTTGCCTTGGAGAGCGGGAGTGACATCAGAACGCAGTTTACGTAAACCCTCCTTAAGGCAGTACTGGTTCTGACGCAAAAGCGGGATTGGTCATGCATCTCAACTCATTCTCCACACCTTGCTTAAATCAGTTAAGTTTCACTTTTTAAAAGAAACGTATTAAAAATAGCCTTTAGGGCTGGGCTCAGTGGTAAAGTACTTGCCTGACATGCATGAAGCCCTGGGTTCAAATCCCTCAGCACCAAAAAAAAAAAAAAATAGATTTAATGTCACTTTTAGTTTTAGAATGCCACAAAAATGAATCCTGAAATTCAAACTTATTCTTTTCAGAATCACAGAGGCCCCAATCCTGAAATGAATGTTGTCCTTAAAAATAAATGATAAATAAGCCCACATGACACTCTAGGCTGCTGCCCCATTACTGGGGTGCTGCCGTCAGTGGCCCTGACCTCTGCCAAGATGTGGCCAGGCATCACAAAGTGAAGGACCAATGGACGCTGTGGTCCACACCAACCTCTGACGAAGCTCCTGCCAGTCATCTTTAAGTTACCTTTCTTGACACTTGGTCCTTCACCATATCCTCTATTCTTTCCAGTCCTTTAATTAACTTCCTTCTGAGTCAAGGTTGCAGGGTGAAGTTGTGGGCGGGGAATAAACCTGCAAAATCTCATCAAACTCTTGTCTTCGGTTAAGCCTCTGCTGGGAACCACCTGTGAAACCTTCCCAGCTCCCGCAGATGCCTCCCCCAGCTCAAGTGATGTGCTCAGGAGCAGAAACTCCCTTCAGAGGGTCATTTCTCAGATACATCGCTGTTAGCAGAGTTCAGCCAGGCCTAGCACTGCCCCTGCCTCTATTAGTGAAATAGGTACATTTATCAAAACAAGTTTCACAAACCCCTCCTTGCCTGATGTACAAAGCCCTCTCTGTGAAATCAGTGGGCCCATAAACTTTTAATGGAGGGTTTTTAGATTCACTGAAAGATAGGTTCTAATGCAGGTCACTTTGCGTTTAGCTGTAGAAAACAGAAGCTGGGTGGGCTGCAGCTGGCAAACTCTGAAAGCAGAGCTGGGTAGCAGGTGATTTAAAAAAAAAATAAAATAAAAAAGAAAAGAAAGGAAAAAAAAAAAAAAAAAGGCAAGTCCCTGGGCAAATTGTGTAGCCAAGGGTGATCATTATTATAACCGGAGAGTTGTTACATAATTACTTGTTAACTCCTGACAAACATACACATAGCTACAAAATGCCATGGTTACCCTAGTCATTGAAACTAGTGTACCTGGTGGAAGAGTCAAGGTTTCTCCAATTAATTTCATTCAAAGAAATAAGCAACCCAGGGACTGATTCCCTTCCAAGATAACTAGCCTGCTTTTACATATACAAAACAGCCTCCAGCAATTAAGCCAATAGCCCTAGGGACAAAAATCAGTGTTTCTCCTTCATACTGATTTTTTAAGGGGAAAAGGGGTACAGAGGTATATTCAGAGAAATAAATATACTTGTCACCTCTACAAAAACGACTTCCTTTCCAAACTGGAAAATTTGCAAAGGGTCCCTCCCCCATCCGTCCCTGCTCCGCTGGCGCACAACGCAAGACCTCGGTGTCGGATGCACTGCATTCCAACATTTTTCAAAAAGTTTACCATGATTTACCAAAGCGGCGGAGAGGAAAATAAACCAGACAGAAGCGGAGGAAAGAGAGCAGGAGGGTTTCGGCAGGGAAGAAGCCCAAGCGCCCGGCAGCGCAGTGCCAGGCCCGATAACCGGGAAGCGACCCGGCGCCCGGGAGCGAGCGCCCAGTGGAGCGCGGGGAACGACAGCCGCCCGGTCTTCGTCGCCAGGGGTCCCCAAGCCCACCAGCCCGGCCCCCGCCTCCGATCCACCCCTCCGACCCTTCCCCCGCAGCGCCGGCGATGGCCGCTGGGCCAACTTGGCCCCGGGTCAGCGCTGCAGAGCGCGGCCCCGGCAGCTGCGGAGGCCGCCGGCGCCCTTACCTCCTTCTGCTTGGGGTCCTGCGGGTAGACATCGGGCGGCCCGAGCCGGGGGCGCTTCAGCGGTCTCTGCTCATAGCTGAGAAGCCCGAAGGCGGCCATGATCTCTCATGTTAACCGGCGAAATGAATGAGAGTCGGAGCTGGAGCAGCCGCCTCTGAGCACCAGGGAGCAGCACTTTGCAGACAGACTCCCTCTCCCCGCCTCGCTCGCCCGCTCGCTCGCTGTGGCGCTGCAGGCAGGAATAAAGCAGGTTGGATGCTGCCGCTGCCCGGCACGCAGGCACGCACTGATGGGGGCAGCCTCCGGCGGGCACCGGCTGCGCTGGAGCCGCGGGACGCACCGCCCGGGGGCGGCGGCGAGGCTGGAGGTCGGCCAGGGTCCTCCGCGGCGTCTGCCTCCCGTCACCCCCCACCCTGTCCCCAGGGGGAGGAGCAGCTGATGAGAACGTGTGACTTTTTTCACCAATGGACCCAAACCCACCCCATCAGGGCACAGGATGGAGGTGGGGGAGGGGCACGGAGGGGGAAAAAAACTTTTCTTGGCGCCTAGGCGGGTGGCTCAAGTGCTCGCCCAAGGCGAGGGTGGCCCTCCTCCCCCGCGGAGAGGCTGCGGATCGGCCCGCCCCCGCCCCTCCTCCTGGCCAGGGACCCTTCCCCGCCGCCACGCGCCCCGCAGACCCCGCCACCTGGGCGCAGACCCGGCGGTGCGGAAGGGAGGGAGGCCTGGGGGCGGGGGAGGCAGGGATGCGGGCGGGAGGCAGCAGCCGGTGCCTCCTAGACGCCCGCCAGGCTCCGGTGGCGCATCCGCGGCTCGGGTCCCCTCGGCGGCTCCCCGCAGGCGCCAAGGAGCACTGCCGGCGGTCGCGGCTGCCGCGGCGGCTAGAGGGGGCCGTGCTCGCGGTGGCGCGGGGCCGGCTTAACCCTTTGCTGCCCCTCCAGCGGCCGGGGAAGCGGGCCGAGGGGGATGGCTGGGGGCGCGGACGGGGACGGCCAGCCCGCAGGCGTCGCGGCGCGATCGGGCCGGTCCAGCGCGCCGCCCTCCGGGCCGCAGCGCCTCCCCGCCCCCACCCCAACAGTTTACCTGTTGGTCCCCGGCTAGCGGGCCGGGGCCGCCGCGGCGGGCGCACTCCAGCGGCCGCAGCCCCCGCGGTTCGGGGCGGGAAGGGGAAACGGTTTGGTTTTACTGGGGAGAGGTCGGTCTCGCCCGGACCGGCTCCGGGGACGCCGCGAAGTTTGCCACTGACGGGGGCGGCGAGCGACGCCGGCTCGCCGCCGGCGTTCTCGCCCCCACGGCCCGGGAGCGCGAGCTTCCGAGTTGGCGGACGGCGGCGCGGCGGCCGCACTGAGCATGCCCAGCTCGGCGGCCGGACCGCGGAGGAGTTGGCTGCGAGCGCGGCGGGCGCTCCAATCCGCCTCTCCGGGTTTTCGCAGCCGCAGAGCGCGCAGCCCGCCGGCCCTGGCGCCCGAGCTGGCCGTGGGGTGAAGCGGGGCGAGGGAGCAGGCGCCCTGGGGACCCCTGCGGGCCCCGCGCTGCGCCCTCCGCTGCGACCTCTCCCGAGGCCGCCGTCTCCGTGGCCTGGACCGGAAACCTCACCTGCGCCGGGCGCGGGGATGGAGTGGGAGGCGGCGATCCTCCAGGGGAGACGGTCACCCAGCCCGCCCGCGCTCCTCGCTTGCTCCCGGGCGTAGGCACCGGGATGCCGGGCCACCTGCCGCCAGCACTGCGAGTCCAGAGCCGCCGAGGCGGGCCCGGCCTGTCCTGAGGGACCCCGCGGGAGGGCCGCCCGGGAGGATGCGCCCGCACTCGGCCAGGAATGATGGCTGCCATTTATGGGGCCTTCGCCTGGTGTCACGATCTTGACAGTCGAGTCTGCTTCCTACGTACAAGGCTTTACGGTAGCCTCCTTATGCAGGAAGAAACTGAGTCAGCTCCGGGAGGTTCCAGGACTAGTCCAAAGCCCCAAAGCTAGCCCACCACTGCCTGGTCTCAAGTTTCTGACCTGTCCACCCCCACTTGGAGTTGGAAGCACTGGGTGTCCAACCTGCCCTCGCCTGATTGTGTCAAGGTCCCCACAGCTTGAGGTATCTCCTGGACTCCTGGTTCCCAGTTCTTTGAATGATGCATGCAGAATCTACCCCGAAGCCTGGCACACAGGTGCTCAGGAGGCATTGGTTGGATCTGAATGTAGAGTTACCTCTCCTGACTTCAAGCGCAGGGGAAGGAAAGAGGACGAGGTGAATGAGGCAATACCTCCAAACCGGCTCTGAGGTGAGGCAGGCCTGCCATTTGGGGCTTTCTCACTGCCTCTGAGCGAGTACTTCTAGACCACAGTTACCTCCCCGCCCCCGCCCCGCCGCCCCGCCGCCCCTAGGCACTTCCTGATGGACTTTCCCGCCTGCCGCAGGGACTTCTAACGTTCTGGGAGTAACTTGGGAGCACCAGTTGTCCTCCTGACACATGCATCTTATCAAGTCTAGCTCTCTCGCGCTCTCGTTTGAGAGACAGGACAGTCTTGTTTGTGTTTAACTTTGTTAGGAAAATTATCAAGCATACCAAAAAATAAAGAAACTGTGCGATAAGCCCTCAGGCACTCATCTCCCAGCTGTAAGAAAGTTTTACGGTTTTTGCTGCACCTGTTTCCCGTCCCCAGTGCGCTGATATACACTAGTATTAAGGACAGTTTGAATTCATTGTTGAAACTCGGACTCAGCATGGGACCTGGTACATGCTGGGTATTCCAAAAAGCACTGGTAAGAGGGGAGAGTATTTATGATACATCATTAGTGGTACCTTATGAATACTACGTGATGCTACTCAAGCACTAGTGGGAGATGAACCCCAAATTCTTCCCTTATGACATTGAGGCAAATGTCTCCACTGAAACACTTTTTAAGCCCTTAAAATCTTATCTGTGCATAAAGATTTTTTTTTACCATGTTATTTTTGTTTTTTTTTTTTTTTTCTTTAAGACAGGGTCTCTAAAAGTTGCCAAAGCTGGACTTACCTTCTCCTTCCTCAGCTTCAGTAGTACCTGGGATTACAGGTGTGCACCACCTTACCCAGCTTGTACCCATGAGACTTTTCTCTCAGCATCAAAATGTAATGGGAAAATGGACAAGGAATAGCTCCCTCCCTGTTTTACCTTTTTAAACCATACCCCCCACACCCATGAATTGACGTGAATTGTTTCACTCTTTCAACACAAAAAGTACATAAATAAAACAGTGACTGATATGCTGAGAAATTCCCCCCAAATCATTCTCTTACTGTGTAAACTACCCATGAACTTTGGACTCGCTGACCTGGCATTTGAGATTTTTGCAGTTCATCCCCACTTACCAGTAGAGCTCTTCCCCTCACTCCCCTGGTCCCTGTTAGCCCACGCCTTTCCAAGTGTGGAATTCCCCGCCTTCCCTTCAGACATCCCCTGTTGCAGCCAGCTCTCAACTCCTCAGGTTTAAGGTGGTCCTTCGACCCTTTCAGTGCCCATAGCACTTAAGTCTTACTCTTCAGTTACTACCTCTTCATTTATTGGCATGCATGCAAATACATCACACTGGATATCTTGTTCCTCCATGCCTACTTTACTGTCTTGCACTCCAAAATTAGTCTTCAAGCTGATGTAGGCCAACTTAGCCTGGTGGACTTAACCTGGAAGCCACTGTCAGGCTGTGCTTGAATTTCCGACCTGGTGCTAACTAATGTAGCAGACAGGCACAAATTGTCCTTGAATAATGTGAGTCCCATTTGATCTAAGCCTAATCCTCAGTCTAGCAAAAAAGATGAATTCTGGAACATGAATTCTATAGTCATTGAGGGGAAAGGGTGAAATGCGGTTGGAGAAAGACGAGTTGTAAAACGTTGTAAGCATTCGGGGCTGTTCCTCCAGGTCCATGGCAGCAGCTGGAAGCCCCAGTACACATACTGCAGAGGACAAGTGTCCGATGCCTAGCTGAGTGGTCCCCCCAAAGTTCTTTTCATGAAGCCTGTGGTGAAGAACGGCATTTCTTTGGCAAAAGGCACAGACACAATCATATTTGCAGAGCAGATTTCAAGCATGAGGATGAGGAATTTTCAAGAGCAGAGGCGGAGGGTTGAGCCATCGGGATCTGTGGTCCTGTTGTTCCCATTCTATGGATCAGCAGGTGGACACCAGGGGCAAAGCTGCTGACCCAAGGGCCCTGAGTCAGCAAGCAACTAAGTCAGATCAGACCTAGACCACTCTGGCCCGCAACCCATGCTCATGATCATCAATGTGCTACATGCATTAATTATCATTCACAAAACACATACAAAAGTCATCCTCAGAGAAGCAAAATTCCTGACAACTCACTCTGCAGAGCTGTGTGCTTCCACTCAAGTGGAAAGAAACAATTCTCAGTGTATTACTTGTAGGTGAAGTAATTAAAGTTGCTGGGTTTTCTCATGGGCCGGATGCTTGTCCAGGTGTATATGTTACTGTTTTGCTAACATTGTCTGCAAGCAGTCTTGCTTAATTTCAGTTTTTCTTATATCCCGATTACATTTAAATATATTTGTGTTATGCCTACTTCTGAATCAATGAAGAAAATTTCTTCTTTAGCCTCTTAAAGTAAAGGAAAAATGAAAATGACTTGGAAGGTGGGTATTAATTGTGGAATATTTCATCCAAATTGAGTTTTTAATGGCATCTTCATGCTTGTATAGATGAAAGAACGTAGGCATGAAGAGTCCCAAGTAGCAGTGACCAGTGGAATTATTGCCAGCCAGATATGCACTTTATAATTTTCTGGTAGCCACATTTTAAAAAGTAAAAAGAAATGGATGAAAATAATTTGAACCATTTATTGCTTAACCCAATATAGCCAAAATGTTATCATTTCAATATGTGATCAATATAAAAAAATGTATTAATGAGATAGTTTTCATTCTCGTTTTAGAATAAGTCTTCTAAAAGTGGTACATTTTATACTCACAGCAGCTCGCATTTCAGACTAGTCACATTTTATGTGTCCAATGGCCCCATGTGGCTAGTGGCTACCAAATTGGCTAGCCCAACACTACAGGAATGTTTCAGTCCTAAGGACTTTGTGACATACAGTACCTTAATAAGATTACCAGGGAAGCAGGTGGGTTTTCAGATTAAGAGGACAAAAGTAATAAAAGGAATAAAACAAGAGAGAGCTAGAGAGAGAAAGAAGGAAAATAAACACAACTCAGGAGGACAGTGCATATGCAAAAGGCAGAGGGACAAGGACACAGAAAAATCCGGGGATTTAAAGCAAAGGATGAAATGGGAGTTTGCATTAGGAAACTGAACTGATGACAAGAGCAAAAATCTAACCTCATTCCCTAGCACAACGGTGTCTGCCACGTTAAGGAAATGAAAGCCGACTGGTTGCTTTCTGGACTGGAAGCACACACAAACTTCGATCACTGTTAATCAGGGTCACATCTTCAACTTTCAGCAGCAGAATCTTAATTTGCTAGCTAATCCAGAAGAGTTCAAGCTCTACAAGGTAAACAAATGCTAACCACAGTCATGCACTCAGTAGGAAATCAGAATGCTGGTTTACTGATCCAGGAAGCAGACCTTTCCAGGGACTGAAATAGGAAAATCCATTTTTCAGAGCACCCCTGGCTAGTTTTAAAGCTTGTAGTAAAACTAGATTAGGATGCCAAGGTTTGGTGAGCATAAACTCGCAGTGAAGGGAGTTGGTGATCTCCAGGGAGTCCTCATTGTGATAGACCCCAGGAGAACTCAGCCTTCTGGTGACAAAGACAGAGGCCACAAATGGGCCCGTGGGTGCCTTCCTTGAATACGCAGACAGGGCGTGGCAGCTAGTGCCTTCATTACTTGCTTTACAGCAGGGGTTCCTGGGGGCCCACTAACAGGAGCTTGTGCGATCTCTCCTGAGCTCTCCAGGAAGATCTGCCTGCGCCAGGTCCACATCTCCCGTGGCATCAATCTGCCAGAGCCAAGGAGGACCTGCCACCTTGCATGGGGAAGTTGTCACAGCCCAGCTGACCAGTTTCCCTCAGAGGCGGCTCACCTGGCTGGCTCCTCACTTGTGATAGCAGGACCCCTGCAGCGTGGAGACCTCTGGTCACCAGGCCTGGCTTCAGACGTCTGCGGAGAGCCGAAGACGCTAGTTTTGACTTCCATGATAGATGCCACGTTTTTATTGTTAACTGCTGAGAATCACATCTCCATCGTCTGTTAGTTGCAGATTGTAACTGCTCTGTTAGGAGCCTAACATCTGTTACGAGTTAATCCCGTAATTGTCGATCATGAAGCATTTCTGGGTTTTCAGGATTACTTCTTCTCCCAGGTCTAGAGGCAAGCTCTTACAATTCCTCATATACCCACCGCAGTCCGACAGAGCACAAAAGCAAGAAAAGCAAACTGGACTATAGATGAAGTTTTGGTATTATACAAAATTTATTGACGGATTACAATGGCGAACTCAAGGGAATACGATCAAATTTTATTTAAGAATAAACTCTTTTTTTCCCTACCTACTGGACATATCAAAGACAATTTGGTATCTACTATTTACTAAATCTAAAGTTTAAATTCTAAGCAATAAAACATAAACTCAGCCGCCCTGTGCTCTCAGCAGCATTCGGGGAATAGTAGAACACGGATTGATTACACGCATCCTTCAAATAATAGTATTTTATTAGTACTATCAAGCCATTGGCCAACACTCTCACCACCAGGCCTTCTCCCAAGGCTGCTAACAAATAGCAAAACCTCCCAGTTTCGTTTTCATCTGCTTCCGTTTCTTCTGCTCGCCCTCTGCAGAGCTGCTGTCAGTCAGCCACAACGGTCAGCCAGAAGGCAGATGCGAAGAGAAGCCGAGTTCCTAGTAAGCCCTCAAATAGGACTTGACTAATCTAGAATTGACTGTAAATGATCTGATACAGGCGGTGACTTGAGCCTCTCCATCTGCCTCCCAGTTTGTACTGCTACTTGGGCCTCTGCGCCACTCCCTCTCTACTGCCGCCCTCACCGTCCAGGCTCCGCTCTCAGCTTCAGTTCCAGCCCAGCTGCTCGCAGCCTTTCGCTCCTGTTTACTGCTGCTCAAGATGCCCCGAGTTGAACTGAATGTCTTGTTCATTCCTGCTAGGAGGGCTGACCAAGTGACATAGGAATCCAGGGGTCAGGAGAAAAGGAAAGGCCTCCTGGCTGCAGGGGCCGTGTGCAGATCTGCAGACTGAATATGAAAAGTGTGTCTAGGAGAGAATGTTGCAAATCAAGACGGAAACGTGTCAAATCAGCAAGAGCCCAGAAGAGTAGGGAGGTGGCGGTTCAGGTAAACGAGAAGCAGCTGTGGTCAAAGTGGAAGAAGGGGCATGGGGTGGTCTCAGTGTATACCTCCTACAGTTAGGGCTGCTCTAGCGAAATACCATAGGCTGGAGGCTTAACAACAGAAACCTGCTTCTCACAGTTCTGGAGGCTAAGTCCGAGATCCAGGCGCCAGCAGATTCAGTTCCTGGTAAAGACCTTCTTGCTGGGTTGCAGACGGACCTCCCAGGCCTGGGGTCTTCTGACCCAGGCATTGATCTAGTCCCACTCATGCCCTGAGTATCTCCTACAGGCTCCACCTCCAAAGGCCGTCACACTAGGCACAATCCCTCTGTCCACAGGAGTGCATGCGTGCGAGAGAGTGATCGGAGCGTGGCATACCCAGCTTTTCAACAGAGACTCAGTGTTATCTCCATCCACACCTCGGCCTTCTCGTACACATGTCTAGATTCATTCAGCTCTTAATGAATCTTGAGCATGGCCTTAGTAGGAGACATCACTATTTCATACTTTGGGTAAGTCTCATACATCAAATGGTCTACCCAATACATTGTTTTCCATTTAAAACCTAAGGTATGAGGTTATCAGGTTAATTTGTCAAAAATCTCCATTTTACCACATTAGTACTTGCTGAAAATTCTTACTACCTTATGAAACAAATTCAAACTTCAGTTCTAAAATCAAGGACTTTCTCTAATGTGCTAGATGGGTCAGGTGACAATGGGCTATGCTGGGGGCCGTCAGCCAGGGATGCTCTTAGTCCCTCTTCTTTAGTGTTACCCAGGATCCCACACCTGAGTGACAGGAGCCCAGCAGGGCCTATGCTGCATCTGGAACAGTCTAGCCCAGACTGACTGAGAAGTCAAGTTCAACACCAGCACCGTGTTCTACATGAGATTGTTGGTGCCCCAGAGCTGGAGCCTTCCAAAGTTCTGACTTGCTCAGGGATAAACCTTAGCAGGGAGGAACAGGAATCGGACACATGTGCATTCTGCACCACCACAGGACCACATGGCCTGGCAGAGCACGAGTTCCCCACTCTTGAGGAGCCGAGGACAGGTCTGGTGGGCCAAGCCAGCATCCTCCATTATCAGAAGGCTGCAGCATCCCCAGGCAAAGAAGGAACAGAATAAAGGAGTCCTACCTGCCACAGTGGACCTAAGTGATGAAGGAAGGAAGCAAATGCCCCCTTCCCCAACACAACCCAGGAGCCCGTTCAGGACAAACCACCCCTGCCAGTTTCAGTAAGCAAGAGAGAATGTCCTGAGAGCCTGAAAAACTTTGACTCCAATTGGATACAAAGGTCAATCAGGTAGTTTGGTTGTCAAAATCAGTGGTCTGGACCAGTTCTGGCCCTAAATCTACAGTGAGACCTTCCTGGATCTGGATCTGGATCTGGAACCCAGAGCATTCCAGGCTCCTGGACAGACAAGTGGAATCAAATCATACGCAAGTGCACTGGCTCCACCAACTCAACCCCATAGATCTTTCTCTGCATCTATTGGGTAGAGTGTGAGGGAAAAAATCTAAACCCTCCATTTCTTTGACACATGTATACTAAGATGCTTTAAGTGCTGGGGATACTACAGTGCTGTGACTGAGCTGATGGCACTTACAGTATAAAGAAGAGACTGGCAATCCAATAACCCCATCAACTGATACAAAATCCTGACTTTTGTATCAACTGATACAAAAGCTCCAAAATGGAAGGGCCGGAGTCATGTGCAGGGAATTTCCATGGATGCAATGGAATCCAAGACTTGAGTAGGATTAACCAGGCCAGAAGGAAATTGGAAAGATATTCTAAACAGGAATAGCAGATGTAAAGATCCTGTGGCTAGTGGGTCTAAATGAAAGCCACCGTGTCCAAAGAGAAGAGGGGGGAAACCTGTGCGATGTCAGGCTGGAGGGGACGAGAGGCAGACCATGCGGACTGCTATAGGTTGTTAAGAACTTTGTCTTTGTCCAAGAAGATGGGACGCCACTCAATGATTTTAAGCAGAGAGATATGCTGTGGTGGGGGGTGCACCCCTCTAATCCACGCAACTTGGGAGGGTGAGGCAAGAGGAGCCAAAGTTTGAGGCCAACTTGAGCAACTTAGTGAGACCCTGTCTTCAAAATAATTTTTTTAAAGGGTCTAGAGATGCATCTCAGTGGTAGAGTGCCCCTGGATTTCATCCCCAGTGCTGCAAAATTAAAATAAAAGAAAAAAAAAAAAAAAAAGGAGGCGAGAGATCCCAGGAAGATTGACATGATGAAGAGCTCACTGTGTAACATGGGACACAGGTCGGAGGAAGCCACCAAGCAGACGCAGGAGGAACAGATGATTGCAGGCCCCATCAGGAAATGACATCTGGCAGTGGGAGTAAACCCATCCGAGCGATATTCAAGACTAAACCGACAGAATTTAGGGATGGTCACACATGGAGGAGGACAGAGAGAGATGGTCGAGGCTTCTGGGGTCAGAACAACATCACCGGAGGTGCCGGTCACTGGAGGAGAGCCCTGCTCTGGCACTGGGGATGCCGGTAGGGAGAGCAAGAGCTTCGTTTGGGACCCGTGAGGAAGGCAAGGTGATGGGCACTCCCAGTAAGCCCGATTCTTGGCATCTGTGCTTACGTAATCCCTTTTCCTTGCGTGTGGCAGATCTAGTGTTTTGCGTCTAGAACGAGACAAAAATGGCGTGACGCCACTTCTGGAATGAGGTTATAAAAAGACTGTGGCTTCCGTCTTGTCCCCGCCCCCACCATCTCTCTCAACCCTTGCTCTGGGGGAACAAGCTGCCAGGCTGTCCTGGCCCAGTGGAGAAGCTCCCTGGAGAGGACCCGTTGTCTCAGCAACAGCTGCGAGGGCCTGCGGCCACCCACACGGGAAGGACTGTGCTTGCAGGGGTTGCTCCTTCATTTGAGCCCTGTGGTGACGCAGCCCTCCCCAACTCCTTGACTGCAACCCCCAGAGAGACTCGGAGCCAGCAGTTCTGGCTGTGCCG
The DNA here is from genome assembly GCF_902686455.1 of Sciurus vulgaris. Taxonomy (NCBI): domain Eukaryota; kingdom Metazoa; phylum Chordata; class Mammalia; order Rodentia; family Sciuridae; genus Sciurus; species Sciurus vulgaris. The sequence continues at coordinate 142,471,361 of NC_136470.1, forward strand.
CCCCTGAATTCCTGATCCACAGAGACTAGGAGATAATAAATGTTTGTGGTTATCTTAAGTTTTGAGGATAATTTGCTACAAAGCAATAGATAGTTAATACAGTTGACTTTTAATAGATATAAGAAAATAGGTTGAAAGTGGGTTGGAAGCTCAGAGAAGCCTAGACTAAAGATATCGACTTGAGATTTCTGTGCATTTAAGGAGAAAGCTTGAGGAGAAGGAGAAGCCACTGGCAACGTGGCTCGAGGTTCACTCTGCTGGCCAACTAGGGACAGATGGGTGTGCAGAGGAGAGGGAGAGACAGCCAGAGATGTGGGAGGAAACGAGGAGAGAGTTGCCTCATGTAGGTCAGTCTATGAAGACAGCGTGTTGAAGAGGGAGAATGGTCAAGCAAAAGAAGACACTGACCTGCTGCTTTAGTGAGGCGGTGCGTAGCCCAGCAGAAGCTGCTACGTTGGACTGGAAGCCAGAGTGATCTGGACTGAGGCTGGGAGATCAAGGGCAGACAGTTCTCTACAGAGTGTGACCTGAGAAGCTTAGAAGAGAGATCAGGTAATAACCGGGGTGGGTTATGACTATTATTTTATTTTTAAAGGAGATAAATGTGCAGATGTATAACAAAAATGAGAGGATTCCAAGTCAGGGGAAAAGAGCAAATATTCGAGACAGAAAGAAGAAATAAGATAATGTGGTTTCCTAGAAGTTTAGAATAGGGTTTCCCTTAGACAGAGGTGGGGCAGGCCATCTACTAGAGCAGAAAGGAAGACCCCAAGAGGCTACGAGAGTTCCAGGGATGGCTCCTGCTTTTCTCTCTCTGTTTCCTTTCCTTCATCTTGTCTTCTCCTTCTGTTTTTTCTTTCTTTAGTGCTGGGGACACAGGCCAGGCCTTATGCACGCATGCCAGGCGAGTGCCTTCCACTGAGCTGCACGCCCGCCCTCCTATTTTCTGGCTAACAGCGTGGGAGGAGGTGACCCTCCCATTAAGAAGAATGGAGAAGTGAGGAGGAGGCTTCAGGAAAGGCGAGGACAGTCACCTGAGAAAACCAAAGGCAGAGAGCGTGTGCATCCTACGGACCTGTTTGGAGTTAATGACCTTGAACGTATGGTGAGATCAATCTGCCCCTTGGGTAATGTTCAATTGCCTGGATGCAGGTCCAGAGAAAGAGCGAGGTTCATCCAGGTGCAGAGCTCGGACAAATGGAGGCAGCAGAGGGACGGGAGTCTGGCAGGGTCCAGAGCATAGGGCATGAGAGAGCCTAGCAATACTGCCCACAACACACACGCTGGATGACGGGTCACAAACAGGGAAGGCCAGTGGGCCAGGGAGCCAGAGGACAGGCGGCACAGTCACACTGCAGGGCCGTGACGCCGGTCGGATAAGCGTCTGAAGGGAGAACAGAGCAGCACACAGAGTCATCATTTTGGACGTGACATTGCCCGAGGAGTTTCTGTGGGGCTTGGGGGTGGAGATGACAGAGGGTGCAGGGAAGGACAGCACCTGAGTGGCCAAACTTTGGGGTTCTTCTTTGTATGTATTTATTTATTTTGTAGTGCTGGGGATAGAACCCAGGGCCTCACACATGCTAGGCAAGTGTCTGGCTCTGAACCACACCCCTGGTCCCTTGGCTGAGGTCTGGACAGGCCACCCACCTAGACACTGCTGTCATCAGACTGAAGGGGCTTCCGTGCATCAAGGGGCAGGCAACTGGCTTGCCTGTGGGATGGGGGGGGGGGGGCTCTTTGCCCATTGCTTATCTACATGATAAATGAAATGACCCCAGCAATGGGGGTAGCGAGTATTTGAGTGCACAAGGGCACAGTGTTAACAGGTGAACGGTCCTGGGGGGTAAGGCAGACCCTTCTGCTGCTTCCCCTCTGCCCAATACCTTTTTCCTTTTTCTTCTTTACTCACCAAGTTTGGCTTTGTTCTGGGTGAGACATGCCTGCCTGCTAACTGCATGCACCTTCCTAACTTACCTGACCTCAAGGGAGGTCACATAACACTAGCCAATGAGACACAGGGTTAATTTTACTAGTGATCCTGCGATTATTTTTACTTCCCCAATGCAGATATCACCCCTTAGCTCCTTCTCTCTTCTTGCCTGAAATTCAGACATGATGGCTGGGCAGCAGTGGCCATATAGCAACCAAGAAGGTATAAAGGTGAGGAAAAAGCAAAGATAGTCACAGAGATGTGAGTCCTGCTTTTGACTGGCGCACCAAATCAATACAACAGTAATCTACATCCAGATTTCTAGTTCTATGAGAAGAAATGAACCTTCCATAAGGCAACTAATGCAAATTGACTTCTCTGTAATATGCAGTCTAGTGCATTTTCCATAGAGACACCAACTACCTTGTGGAAGAAGGAGTGTGAGAAATTAGCTGCCCCAGGAGAATGCTGCAGGAGAAGAAGTACCCTCAGGGAAGGGACCCGCTCTCCAAAGGTAGGAGGCAGGAGGTGAGGGAGGGTTAGAGAAGAAATTGTTCAGATAGGGCAAGTTGCTAGTGATGGGAAATAGGGAGGAGAGGAAGGTTCCAGGAAGGTGAGACAAGAAGGTGCATAAGGTCTCATGAGGATGATAGCAGGGAGGCAGGTCATCTGTGCGGGCATGAACCCCGGCCAGGGCAAACAGAGGCCATGATGGATGAGTCTCCAGGTTGCTTTGAGGCAGAAGCCTTGAATCTTCTCACAGGAATTACCCAACGACTCCCAGGTACCGTCATCTCTCCGCATCCTTCTGGAAGAAAGGACAGTATCATCCCCCTGACCTCTCCAGAGAACCCGCATGCAGGTTCAAAGCTGCATAATGAAACCTGGCAGTTTCCCTGGATCCCCTCCAAACCTCTCCAGGGGCAGGAACAGAGGTAGCCCCGGGAGGGGCAGGGACGGGGCCACAGGGCCTTCCCGGGCAGACCGAGGGAGACATTTTGTCCTCTCCTCTGGTAATTGGCCCACAAGGACTGTTATCTCCCCCGAGGAGGCTGGTGTTCCCTCCCTGAGCCCTTCTAGTCTCAGAGCAGAGTGACAGCCGTGTGCCTGCTAGATCATCCACGTTGCCATAGCAACAGGCTTGGCCCTGGAGCCGCGGGTTCGTGGCAACATGATCAGGCCTCTTTTAAAGGTGGCAGATGCAGGTTTGACCAAGAATGCAGGCCAGGTAGGTGGACACGAAGGTCTGGAGCCAAGAATCTTCAGGGAAGGAACTTGACCCCAAATGGTCAAAATCCTGAAGAGTCTCAGGAGGAGTATATGCTAAATTTCATCAGCCAGCAGTGAAACAGAGGCAGAGTTCACTCGTCACGTCTAAGGGGCGTCCTGCTGGTGGGTTTCATGGAGGGAAAGAGGGGGTCGGTGGGTGGTAAAGGGACAGTCAGGGGAGAAGCCACACGAACGGGAGGAGAGGGTCTGTCATGCCTTCTCTGGGGCTGCTGGTGTGGAGCGGAGCTCTGGTGGACCCAGGCTGGCCCTGACCTGTCCAGCCATGGCTGACTAGCTTTCAACGCCCATTCTGGCTGAGTCAATGAAATCCACTCCAGTGGTATTCTAGGACCCCACCCTCAAGTCTTGCTCCGTCCTCTCTCTTGAATGAAATTCCCAGCATCGCTCGGTGCCCACAACCTACAGATACCACCCAGGATCTGACCCGTCTCCTCAATCCAACATGGCTCCTAGTGGGTGCTCGGCTCTCAGCTGGGCCTGGAAGCCACAGCTCTCTGGCTGGGGCCAGGAGCACAAGTCCCTGAGGAAAGGATCTCTGAGGTCTTCTCTGTACTCCTCGCACAGCACGGAGTGTGCCACATGACAGGAACCTGACAGACATCCGTGAGTGAATGATTGAATGGATGGACCATCGCCCAGCTTCCCAGCCTTGACCACTCCAGGCCCCTGGCACCCTATGGCACCTACCATTGGTGGGGTCCTGCTTCTTCCAGGATAGACCCCTGGTAATCAAGACTGCCCACCCAGTTGTCGCTGAGAACATCTGACCTGGGGTTCCTGGTGACTTCCCTGGGCGACCTTAGACTCAGTGCCAGCCAGGCCTCCTGCAGGAGCTTCTGTACCTGGGTGGAGGGGCAGCACCCAACCCGAGGTCCTGACCCCGTCTGGCCCACGTCCCTCCCCAAGGACTGCCGCCCTGAGCTGAGGAGCCCAGCCCGTGGAGGTGGCCCACGCAGCCTGGGCGTCAAAGGTGGGATTATAATACGGCCATTGCTCTCTGATCTCCGTGGAGGAAACGGAAAGCCTCCCCCAGATACGCCGGCCAGTGCACGTCTGCTTTCCCCGCAGCACTCCACGCTCGGTGACACCGCTTGTGTCACAGCTGGTTTTCGTCTGGCTTTCCCATTGAGTGACTCTCCCTGCTGCCAGGGCTTTGCCTAGTTTACCTAACACTTAAACAGTAGGTGTCCAGGGGCTGCTGGATGGGCGATGCGTCCCACGGACATCCTCTGAGCAGGCCCTCTGTGCACCGGGTGCCCCGTTCTGACTGCTGCAGACCCCATTTCCTCCTTCACCGGCTCCACCTTCCCCTGGGCCGGGTGTTCCTCTGACACCCCCCACACTGTGGAGGCTCCGGTACTTCCTTTGCTGTCAAAGCCCAGTGCCAGCTCTCGCCCCTATCTGCCCAACCCACTCTGCACCAGGGAGGCTGCTGGCTGGGCGCACGCTGCACTGCGGGCCCTGATAGCACCCAAGTGTGGGACGCCTGGGGCTCCTTGGTCTCACCCACTTCCCCAGACAAGACGCTGCGGGTCTTCCGGAGACTTCTAAAAATGACCCTTTGGTTCCTGGCAGTCGCCCCCAGGCCTAGAACCCAGTTGAGCCAGTCTCGCTGACAGGCCCCAGGCTTTATGGACCTGGGCACCAATGGACAGAGCTCAAGGGCGCTGTCTTGTTTACCACCTGCCTGTCGTCCACTGAGGTCCCTGATTTCACTTTCCATAGTCCCCAGGGAAGTCTCTGCACCTGCCCCAGCGTGACTGGACACGTCGGAGCCTCCTGCGGGCACAGCTGAGTGGCAGCTGCAGCGGCCCCAGCACAGCCAGTGTGGATTCCACCGCGTGGGTGGCGAGGAGCCGTGAGGGCCTGAAGGACAGGCAGGGGAGGAGGCAGGGGAAGGACCCTGGGGTGCCTCTGGCCACTGTAGTTTACCCCCCGGGTCCTGTTGGAACCGAATCCACTGCCCTCCCACTTCTCTGAGGGAGTCAGTAGCCGTCTCTGAACAGTTCTGCCCTCCTCCTTCCTGAGCATGTGGTGGACACGTTCAGATCGCGGGCGTCCACCTAGTTGGTAGAACCTTACTTGGGGTGAGTCGTGGAGGGCGTTTCTGGGTGAGCGCGACCTTGGAATCCAGGGCTGAGGGGAGCAGGTTGCCCTCCTTGATGGGGGCGGGCATCGCCACCCTGCTGAAGACCTGAACAGGGTGAAACACTGAGTAGGAGAGCACCACTTCCCGGCCTGCGTGTCTCCAACAGGGACAGCAGCCTTCTCCTGCCCTTGGACTGGGGCTGGGACTCTGCCATTGGCTCTCCTGGTCCTCAGGCCTTGGGACTGGCACAGGAACGGCACCGCCGGCTCTGATGGGTCCTTGCCGACTGCAGGTCTTGGAACTTGTCTATTTTCTGGAAATGCCAGACTAATCTGTAGGATTTCACTGCAAAGGGCGTTGTCGAGCACCAATTCAGAGACTAATGAGTTGTGCTCGCGACAGTGGGAAGAGCGCTCAGTGGCAGGTGCGCCACACTCTGGACTGCCCCTCTGGGTGGACGAGTCAACGTGACAAGGAACTGCGCAGCTGAAGGGGCGCAGTGGTGGTCACCAGGGACGGGGAAACTACTGTGCCCATCTACCATCTCTGGCAACCCAGGTGGTGGCTGCTCCATCAACTCGGTCCCCGCACGGCTTTGAGGAGCAGAGTCCCTACCGTTGTCCCGAGATGGGCACGGAGAGTGGATGAGCTGGACATCCAGGTCTGAGCCACTGAGCTGGGGTCCTTGCCCGCACTCCTGGCCTAGCCTAGCGGGTGACCTCCCTTCTTTCCTCCTCTGTTTTCTTAACAAGTGATCGATAACTTCCAAGAGACTCTTGAAGCCTTTTCTCCTGGCCAAGAGCTACAGAGGGTTCCTCAGCCAGGAAAAATCCTGAGAAACAGTCACGGGGACAACTCTCGGAGTCCAGCAGAGCCACTGGCTGTGACCTCACTTGGGCAACCATGGGGCCGGAGTCAGGCCGCCGTCCAGCTAGACAGCACTGGCTTTCTGTGAAGCAGAAATAACCTTTAGAAATGTTTTCCTCCCGTCTTTGGGAAAAGGAACTCCAGGCCTGACCCCTCTCCAGCGCCCCCGTCGGTTCCCCTTCTCTGGCGAGTGGCGCCATGATCAGCATCCGGGACTTTCTGGGTCAGGGTTTAGGGGTCTGTGCACAGGTCCCCCCTCACTCTGGCTTGAGTTTCTCTTTTCATCAGTTTGTCGAGCAAAGTGAGACAAGTACTGGCCCTTAGGGTGGGCTACTGTCCTCTCGTACTCTTCCTGAGCCCACAAGGTTGGGCTGGGGCCTTTCCAGCTGCATCTCTCTCTGCCTCTCTCTGTCTTTCTGTCTCTCTCTCTCAGGCCCCAGGGTGTGGGTCTAGAGGCACACAATGGGGCAATACAAAGCTTAGGCCATTTTTGTGGGGGTTCTGGGGACTGAACCCAGCGGCACTTAACCATTGAACTACATCCCCAGCCTCACCCTCATCCCTTTTGTTTATTCTTATTTTTATTATTATTATTTTTTTTTTGAGACAAGGTGTCTCTGTTACTTACGGCCTGGCTAAGTTGCTGAAGCTGGCCTCAAACTTGCAAACCTCCTGCCTCAGCCTCCCGAGTCCCTGGGATGGCCGGCACTCACTGGTTTTTTGTCTGAACTCATTTCGATGTTGTCACCAAGTGTTGCGACGTATGTTACGTTGACTTAGCTAAACTAGAACTGTGTTCTGCAGACTTCCCTCCCGCGAGTACTCCTGAGACTACGTGGACCTAAAGAGGCATTTGGTGTAAGATCTGGATGTTGGAGGCGGAGCCTCCTTGTCCTCCTTTGCATGCTCAGCAGGTGGGTGCAGGGAGCCGGGCCTCCTGCAGCCACGGGGTCCAGTCTGGCTGGCTCACCTCCACGGCGCAGTGTGGCTGCCAGGACCCCAGCCCTTCCAGCTCCTACCAGTTCCTCCTCCGCCTGTCTGACTTCTGCATCAGGTACCTGTGTAGCTCTGCGACAGGCCCCAGGTCCCCTGCAGGACTCCCTGTGGCCTCTGGAGGTTTCAGCTCCTCCCAGGGATTTCCACCATCGTGGCCTCTGCCTCCTCACGTGCAGCCTCCCTTCCTGAGCCTGCTCCACCAAGCAGGGTCAGCTTCAGAGGCAGGGCCTGCAGCTGCACGTGGACGGCTGTGTTGCTCCCGCAATGGCGTCAGATCCGATCCCCACAGTAAATCACTCAATGTGACGCTCTTCATGCTTCTGCCTCCCCAACGGCCACCCGACGCACACATGCTACTAGGAGGGCCCTGGTTGTGTTTCCTCTCGTTGTCCTTGTTTGCCAGCTTCCTCAGGACCACTCTGTGGGGGACAGGGATAGTTAGCAGGTGGGGCAGGCTCTCCTGGGTCTTCTTGGCCACATTTGTTAAAGTGCCCAGGGCAGCGATACGAATAGAAATCTGAAAGTCCTTAAAGTGGCGGAAATAGCCCATGTGAACTTGTCAGCCACAGGACAAACAAGGTCCAAAACACTGTGTTTTAGCCTTTGAGGGGACCAGGACACAAGGAGCAGAGGCCGCCCAGAGGAGGAGGCCTTTCGCTGCCCTCGTGCGTCACATACCTAGTGGTGTCAGAGTCTGCTGCTGAGTGAGATAATAAAATCAGCTGACATTTGAAGGTTTTTTTGATATCATGTAGTTTTCTAAGGGCAAAGGGCATAGGAAAATGCTAGGTTTAAGCATGCGGTAAGTGTCACATGTCATCGTTCCAAGCGCTTTAGACGCAGCAGTGTTCTGGGCCCTGGAGTGGCCTTGTGTGGCAGTGAATGCAGTAGATGCTGTTGGCCCTCCACCCCACCAGGCAGGTGCACCACCTCCCAGCTGCCCTATATGAGGGTCGCTAAGAGTTTACAGCTCCTCTTTCTCCAGGGAATTGCCTTCAGTCCAAGGAGTCAGCCACCTGGGAAACGACCCCCAGCGGGACCATCAGCTGCCCATGACTGAGGAGCTCAGGGGCATGAAGTCAGCCCTCGCTGCAAGGTCGTCCTGCTTCACTGGCTAGTTCAAGAGCTCCCTGTGGATCAGACTAAGCTGGACCCTGGTGGAGACCACGCCTGCGTTCCCTCCCCGTCACACCCTGTCCTTCTTACCTCCCTCCCTTTCTCCTGAGGCTCTCTCAAGAAGTCACAGATCCCCATGAACCTTTCCTCAGGTTTCTTCAGGGAACCTACGCACCCGTGCACAGCCCCCCTCACATGCATACCCATAGGTGCGGGCCTGAATGTGCCCTACGACCCCCTTACCACGGAATCAGTCACAGATGATAAAAACGAGGAATATCCTAGGACTGATCTAGGATCAGTTATCTGTTAATGGAAAAAGAAACAACATTTGAACATTTGAATCATACACATATATTTCTTCATGTCAGTGAAATTATTTTTGTTTTCTTTATGTCTCTACATAGTAGGAGGTTTAAAAACATAAATATATAAAACCTGACACATATTAATATATTTAAAGGCTATGTATGTATCTCAGTGTTTGTGCGAGGCTAACCTACAGCCTGATGAAAAGAAAGCAACATAAACTGCAGGTGATTCAGGGAAGCAAAATATCCACCCCAGGTCTTGTGGCCTCCGCTGGTTCTTGCATTACCAAGCTGTTTCTAAGGCCTGAATCCCAGCCTGAGCGCCACGTCTCTCCTTCGTGGGTCAGAGGCGCACCTTCCCCTTTCCGATCCTTCCTTTCTGTTTGCTGAGAGTCACCAAGTTGGGGCCCCAAGGCCAGAACGGAGGTGAGTGAACAGGGACCCTGAGTCCTGGGCGGAATCGTGGCTTTGTCATGCGCTGCCATCAACCTCAGGTAAGTCACTTCTTGGCACTTTGGTTGTCGCTGCTGCAGAAGTGGAGGAAACAGCGGCTTCTGGGCAGGATTCCGGCCACGAGAGGCAGGACTTGGTGGCAGCCGGCCCAGCCCTGGAGAGACCAAGGCAGAGGAAGGGACCATTGCAGCAGGCGAGCTCGGGGCGGTGGGGCCTCTCCACAGGGCCTGCCCAAGAGGACCCGCCCACCTCCCCCACCCCCTGGCTCCTGCACTACTGTTCCTGCTGCGCTGCAGAGGTGGCAGCAGTGTTGGTGGCACGCCTGAGAGAAACCTCCCTACCTGGCGACTCTTCACCCTTTACACAGCGGAAGTCGCCTCCGGGCCAGGACGCGCTCCAACACACTAGCAGGCAACAGCACAAACCCAGGAAGTTTGACCGTGGTCCACGACCTCATTGTTCCGTTGTCCTAATGATGCTGGTGGCTTTTTTCCCAGCTCAGGATCAGATGACATATCATTATCTTTTTGTTGTTCTTCTATATGAGATTTTTTTCCCTATTCCATGATTGCCAAGATTTTCTTCTCTTTTCTTTTAGAAGTTTTATACTTTTAGTTCCTATATCTGTTATAAGTGGACACTTTATTTATTCAATGACTAATAATGTATTAGCATTGTTGTTTATTTGACACTCATATTGTCCCAGTTTGACCAGTGTAAACTCCACCAGGTCAGCTCCCTTGTTCTTAAGGTACAGGCCTGAAATCCCAGGGAAATCCCAGCTAGGGAGGCTGAGGCAGGAGGATCTCAAGCTCAAAGCCAGCCTCAGCAACTTAGCCAGGCCCTAAGCAGCTTAGCGAGGACCTGTCTCAAAATGAAAAGCAAAAAGGGCTCATTATGTGCTCAGTTGTAAAGCACCACGGGGTCAATCTTTGGTTAAGACAAAACCAACCAAAACCGATTCTCTTAATTTCTTGAAGACTTCCTTGTTTCCTGGAACAATAAGACATCCAGGCTCCTCTTGTGTTTTAACTGCTCCAGCCATGGAATCAACCAATTTTTCCAGAGTCCTCAATCCTTCTTAGTGTGATTGTCTATCTATCTATCTATCTATCTATCTATCTATCTATCATCTGCCTGCATATCTGTCTATTTATCTACCTACCTACCTACCTACCTACCTACCTACCTACCTACCTGTCTGCCTATCTATCTATCTGCCTGTCTATCTACCTACCTATGTGTCTATCTGCCTACCTACCTACCTACCTACCTACCTACCTGTCGATCTTGCAGTTCTGGGAATTGAACCCAGGGCCAGGATGCTGGGCACATGCTCTACCACTGATCTACATCCCCAATACAATTTTTTTTTTTTTTTTTACTATGACATTTTAAAACCAAGATTTAGGTACTAGGTTACTTCTATATTCTTTTAGAAGACAGAGCCAGGGAAATATCTCTGTCTCTGTATCTCTCTATCCATCTAGATTATTCTAGCTCCAGTACAACAGATATTTCAGGATTTTTCTTCTTGTTTGTCACTTCATATTTGCATCCATCTTCTCCAACAGTGAGCACCCTGGCCCCCAACATAACATGCATTTAATTATTGCATGTTAATACACATAATAATTATGTAATTCTACATAATTCTATAATACACAAAATAGTTTCTGAGTTGCTATAAACACAGTCTACAAAAAGCAAACTGAATAAAAAGATTTTAAGATTTTTTTAAATAATTTTTTTGTTTTTAGATTAAGGGTATTTAATCGAAGTATTGTATTCAATTAGACTTGATTCTACTGTATTAATCCTTTTATTTTTCTTAATACTAGTCATTTTGTTAATTTGAAATATTGTTAATTGATCTTTATTTGCATTTAGTTTTCATTTTTTTCTCACACTTGTTTATTTAATTTTATTTTTGAATACGTTAAATATTCAATGCAACTATACAAAAGGTGTACTCAGGGAAGATTCTGTTTCTCTCCTGTTCCTTCCATTCTATTCCTGTCTGCCATCTGTTGGTATTCAATGTGCATTTCTGGTTTATTCTTCCTATATTCCCCCCTCCCCCACTTTCAATTCTGTTTCTGTGGGGTGTATGTGTGTCGATGTGTGTGTGCGCACGCATGTGTGTGAGATACTGGAGATTGAACCCAGGAGTGCTCTTTCAGTGAGTTATGACCCTAGCCCCTTTTACTTTTTATTTTGAAACAGGCAGGCCTTGAACTTGGGATCCTCCTGCCTCGGCACCCTACCCCCTAACCCCTAGTAGCTGGGAATACAGGCATTTGCCACCACACCTGGCCCTTTATTTCTTTTTGAAGAACCGAATTTTCTTATTCGTGTGGCATACTATACACACGCCTTTGTACTTGGCTTTTCTCAGTCGGTAACATACCCTGACAGGCCCTCCTGTCTGCTCGCTCTCCTGACTCATGTTGCCTGCTGCAGACCTCTGCACTGTGTGGATTTCCTATCTATTAAGCCATCTCCACACCGGGGCATCTAGATTGTTTATAATCTACTTTGCAACTGCAAGCGATGGTTGCAATAAATAACCCTGGGCATGGGTATTTTTGTACCATTAGAGGTGGTGTTGGTGTGGAGACTGAAACCACAGAGTAGTTAAAATAGAAGTTTAATATTGAAATCACCAAGCTCTGGTAGAATAACATAACGAGGTGAAGAATGCTTACTTTAGCTCACTTTAGGTTGGTAAACTTTTTCTATTACGGACAGACAGTAAGTCTTTGTCACAGCCATGTGACAATGCACAGACAATACACAGGCAAATGGGCCCCGGTGTTCCAAAACGTTTCATTTACATTTACCAAACAGGTGGTGAGCTGGATTTGCTCGACCCGCCATAATGTGTGCTTTAAAGAATGCCCAGCGTGGAGGGGCCACGGCCGCGCAGAACTGAGCAGGGAGCCCCTCCCCACCGAGTCCAGACCCGCTTTGATGCGCGCCGGGGACAAGCTCTCCACGATGGCCAGGCCAGCAGCACGCAGGCACCGGAGGCAGTCGGGGCCTAGGCCCCGACGGACAGGACGTCCCCGGGGGCCGGTCACGAGGCCGAGGCTGCGAATGGAGGTCGCTGACCAGCAGCCACTCTGGCACTGTCTGAGGCCCCGCCCCTCGCCCGCGACTGCAGACCTCTGGGGACAGTGCGGAGCGAAGCAGGAGCCAGCCCCGCACCCGGACCAGAACTGCCCTTCCTCCCGCCGCGTCCCTCCTGCGCCCTCTGCTGGCAACGCGCCGCACGGTGCTCTCGGTTAAGCGCCGGGGACCCAGTCCTGCTTGGAGCAGGCCCTGCGGGGCACCTGGAGGCCGAAAGGCTCCTAGGCTAAGTTCACCGAAGCCAGATCTGCGACCCTGAGAGGAAACACCTGTTTTGCTCGAGTTGGACACGTGCATTTCTCTCGGGGTTATCACTGCGGTGTCCCGGGAATGTGTGAGAGTGCCCGGTGTCGTTACAGCCTCGCAGCGTGAAGTCCTATCTCACTCTAGTTTTAATATTAATAAAGTTGGACATCTTTTCATATGCGAAGCCTTTTTGTTAGTTCTTCGCTCCTTTCTTCCTTTTTCTGTAGGGTTACCAAGTTCGTTCTTACCTAGCATAAAGCAGGAAAGCAATCTCCTGTAACTGCAAATTACACATTAAAAAAGTTTTGCAAGACATGTTTTGTTGTTTTCTCCTAAATTAGAGACCAAAGTTCAAGTCTAAGTTCAGTTTATGTCCATATTTATCGCTTCCTTCCTGTGGGAAAACCACTGGAGCTGGGAGCAGAAGAGCAGGCGTCCCTAGGGGAGCTTTGGTGGCAGTGGGAAGCTGACTCGGGCTCACTGAGACTGGAGTGTGCATCAGGAGGGCAACACTGCCATCTCAAGACTTGCCTCTGCAATATCCACGAGTCTCTTCTGTCTAGGTGCCTCAGTTTCCCGAGGTAGACATGATAGTGTGTATCTCACAGGGTTACCGTGCGAGCTACATGAGGTAGTATATGCTTGCCTAGCAAGCTCCGATCCCTGGGTTCCACCCCAGCACCAGAGGAAGAACACAACCATGAAGTGAAAATAACGAAAATGACCAGTGACAAAATGACAGAAAATTCAGAGTGCTCTGGTAGCATGTATGTACTCATTACATTTCAGCTGAATTTAAGTATTATGACAGGCATAACAAATACTTTAATCATGTGCAGTGTATTCAGTTTAATAAATCTATAACATTTTTTCATATGAACTCCTTAATCGATGAAATAGAAGTCAATGCTTAAATAAATAGAGCAATCACAAATATAGAAACCATTAATTCCAAACTGGTATTTGCAATTGTTAGATATATAAAGGAAGAACTTATAAAAATATGACTGTATAATTCACATACCATTTCCATCCATTGGTGGTTTTAGATAACTCAAAGCCATAGGTCAAATGGGAAATTACAGATGAATTGGTAGATTTGTTTACGAATTTTCCTTCAGTCTTTGTTCATTACCTACTATATACTTAGAATTAAATGTTGAATTCAAAGATCACACTTAATTTGAAATATAAAATATCAAATGCTTAAATGTATTTAACAAAGATGCTCAACTCACTATGGTACATTCAAAGAAGTCAGCAAAAATATCCTAGGAACTATGATCTGGAATGTTCCAAACACCCAATTATGTATGCAGTTTTAAAGAAAACATGTGATTCATTTTTCCTTATTATAGTTCCAAATACAACTTTAGGGAAATTCATAAAAACCAGAAAAGAAAAGGGAATCAATATCACACATAATTCTATAAACTGTTTTGGGGTTGTATCATAGTTTTGAAACTTTGAAATTATTTGTCGGCCTTCCGCTACGTGGAGGTCTGGTTTCTAGCGTAGGAGGGCTTGCCCCTGGGGCTGTGGGAAGCTGCTCTGTTGCTGGTGGGCTTCCTCTTGGGTAGGTGATGCCCTGTTCTCCGGGCTGAAGTTGCGGTCTGCAAAATCTATTGTGAGGTGTTGGGCTACAGTACCTCCAGGTTGGTGGTGTGTGGCCATCTGGGGATCCAGATCACTGTGCTCAGCACTATGTGGAATGCAGACTGTATTTTCTAAAGAAAAAAACATTGGATTATAACCTTCTCCAGTGCTTTTCCTCTTTGCTCAGGTAAGGAAGGCTAAAGTCCGTTGCAATTTTGACAGAACTTAAAGCCTCGTCCCACCTTAAAGAAAACTGATGTTCAAAATCACACTTGCAAAACATTATTATGGACTGATTTTCTGGTTTAAAAAGTGCCTTCCTTTCTGAAGGACTTCCTGCAATCACTGTTTCATGCTGCTCTACTCGCTGAGCATGGGCTATTATGAATTCTTCTCATTTTAGTTCCATAATGCATTTCAATTTTCAATTGAATTTTCCAGAAATGTATTTGAAGTATAAATTTTCCAGAACGTATTAACTGAATACACCTCTAACTAGCTCAGATTTCGGCCCTTGTTGAGGACTGAGGAGGGAGCAGCCTAATTCTGCGCTCCTTCCATTGACACTGGTTCCGTTAGGACACAGCTCAGCGGACGAGGCTTCCAAACCTCGATCATGTTGCTGGGTTGAGAATAGCTGTAGTTTGTGTTGAGAGTCGTGTCAGCCACAAGAATCCAGCATTACTCTGGAGATCTTACGTGGATTTAGGTCTTTGAGTAGGTTTTCCCTTGTCATCTTCTCCTTGTGGCCCCCGTCATTATTGGTATGAAAATCATCTCAGAGACTTCAAATATGAGAGTAAAATAAAACACAAGTTTAAAATGTGGAGTCACAGCGCGGCCTCATTCTCCAAGGACAATTTTTTCCTGGTACATATTTAATTGAGGCAAAGTTGGTGCCTGTTTAGGGATTGACTGCATTTCCTAAAATCTGTGAATGATATTAATATTCAAAGAGTCCCAAGAGATCATCTGCAGTTGGACACAAAGCAAGTTTTCAATGAATGACTTTCAGAAAGACTGCCCGGCAGTTTTATTTTTTTCTGGTGAGGGTATAGATTGGTAGAACTTCCCTAGGAAGCAATTTTGTATTCAATGGTTTGATGTATTAATTCCATCTGGGTATTTATCATCAAGAAACAGTGAGAGACATGAAGATGCAGAGAAGCTTACCATGTTAATTGGGATGGAGGTGAAAATTAGGGAAACCCCCCCCCCCCCCGGGGATGGGTTGAGTCAACACATTCCATCTTGTGATGGTGTGGCAGAGGCTGCTGGCCTCCAGTCCCCACTTCCCTCTCTTAGCCACCAACAAGGCCAGAAGGGTGTGGCTGGCAGTTGTAGTTAATGCCGCTGTAATCCAGAGCCTCGCTGTCGCAAAGCGGGCTGCTGAGATGAGAGCAGAAGTCCTTGGGTGGCCCTTCCAGGTGCCTGGGCAGCTGCCTGGACTCAGGTGTCTCCATCATTGATATGATTGATGGCTGAAAGCCCAATAGCCATTTGGGGAGAGAAAAGCCAGGAGACTGTGGTGGCTGCCATTCTGGTAGCCTTGAATCATGGTAACAAAGCCAGCAAGTAGCACCTGTCTCCTTCCAGACTTCTCATTATTGGGGAAAAAAACCCACTACTCATTTATGCTTGTCAGACTATGTTCACAGCAGGCCAGTGCAGTCCCTGATGTGGATGGAATGTTGTGCAACCATTTAAAATGGCCTTTCTGAAAAAAAAAATATAATATTAAATGAGAATATCAGATACAAAACTCCATATGTGGTATGTCCTGCTTGTTCTTAAATTATAATATGCATTATATATGAATAAATAAGACTATAAAATACATTAAAATGTTAACCGTGGCTTTCTTGGCTTTTGCAGGTTATTTATTATTGTGGTGATTTATGCTTTTTATGTTTTCTAAATCTTAAACATGGAGATTTTTTTAAAAACGTTTTTAAGATTGCCCAGTACATGCATGATTAGTTCGAGTATAAATTGGCTAAATGTGCACTTTTTAGAAAGAAATGGATCAATGTAGATTAAAAGCTTTTATAGTTTTCTTACTCTTTAAATATTTATTTCCCCTCTGTGATATCTATCTTTGTAAAATAATATGAGACTCAAAGAATCATGCACAGTGATGTTTACTGGAACATTATTTACGATGCAAGTCCTAAAACATGGAGACAAACTCCACGTCGGGTGAGTGGCTGAAGGAAGAGAGATCCACATTTATCTCGAGTGCTCAGAAGTCATTACGCGAGCAGGAGAGAGAACATTCTGGAACTAGTTTCAGAGCCTCCAACCCCCACTCACTGAAGGACCTGGTAGGGAGTGTAGGTGGAAGGCAGGGGACCCTGGTTAGAAAACACCTCCAGCCTCAACCAAAACTCAGTTTCATCTGAGTCCACAGTGAGGAATAGCGTGGTGGGAAACGGGCTTTTCCTAGCTTAGGCTAACGTGTCAGGAGCTGAGCCAAAAAGCAAGACCTGAGTCGGCCGAGAGGTGGAGGGGCTGTGCTCCCTGTGGGCTCGCCGGGCTCCCCTTCCCACTCTGCGAGCAGCGGCTGCTTCCCGGCGCTCTGTGGGCACGCTCCTGCTTCCGCGCCTGGTGGCACCCTCCCGTCCAGCCGCCCACCTGCAGGTCTCCCCGTCTTCACTCCCAGGTGGACAGTAGGTTTGATGCCCGACCCGTGGAGGAGGGAAGTCAGTAGGCAAACGTCCCAGGCCCTTGTCCTTTGGAGGAACCGTCTGCAGCCACCTTCTGTCCAGTCTCCCCAGGGGGATCGAGTCTCCGGTGCCCTCATCAGCGGCCAGTTCAACAACACACCTGCTTCAGCTTTCCTCCCTTGCCCGTTTCTTTCTTATTCTTACTTCTTTACTGTTTTCCTTTTTAGAAAAATATGGTGTAATATTTTATTTACTGAGCTCTCTGAAACATGCCAAAATTCTCATGGCTACTGGAACTTCCCATGCTAAAGTTTAACATGACAGATTTCTACAACGATGAATCTATGTATGAAAATTAAGTTTACATGGTAAAATCAGGATACAAATATAAGATAAATATCAAATAATATCATATTTTGGCTTATTACAAGCCATAACAGTTGTGACATCCATGCTTAAGAAAATTTGTGCTGTTAATAACCAATAAATGTAAAATATTATAGCTAGAATTAACTATACCCAATAGTGTACCTGATTATGTATAGTAGTGTAGTCTCAATTACATCTAGGAGTAATTATGAATAGCAAGTATTCTTTATCTTAAAGTTCCTCTATTGAATCTATATCTTTGAAGGTCAGGGGTTGTAGTATCATCATGAGTATCAAGCAGTGACTTCCATGAATCCAGTTTTCAGTGATGAAAACCAACAGCACTAAGCTAGGTGCAGTAGTGTATGCTAGGAAACCCAACAACGCAGGAGGTTGAGGGAGGAGGATCTCAGGTTTGAGGCCAGCCTTACCAACTTATCAAGGCCTTCACCAACTTAGTAACACTGTCTCAAAATGAAAAACAAAAAAGGTCTGGAGATGTGGCCTAGTGCTGAGGAGCCCCTGGGCTCAATCCCTAGTGCCAACCAACCAACCAACAAAGCAGCAGCTATTCGAACTCATGAGCAGAATGGAGACCACCGTAAAGAACAGAAACCACCATGTTACAGGATACTCACCACATGTTTCTCACCCACAGTTCCGCAGAAGGGCCAAGGATTATTCAACAACTTCATTCAATCAATCAATCAATCAATCAATCAATAGATTTTTGCACCTCTGTGACACCCTGTCCTATTTTTGCTTGGACATTTTCATTTCCTGGAATCACCTCCCAAATAAACGGCATGCTCCCAACCCTTACCTCAGTCTGTATTCGTAGGAAAACCAAGCAAAATGGATGAAGTGCAGGAGGAAAGGAGAGAACCCAACCTTGGGGACCCAAGGACTTTAAGGGCGATGACCCACTTCCCTGGTACAGTTGACCAACATAAAAAAAAAAAAAAAAAAAAAAAAAAAGATTAGAACAAAACAGCTCGCGTGGGAGCACAGAGCACCGGCGAAGGGGAACCTCGCCTCACTAACCCCCGGCGCACAGGCGTGTTCTGGAAAGAATGGCAACACATCACACTTCTCTTTGGGTGGATTGTAGCCCAAAAAGCTGGAAGACCATGGATCAAGAGGCCGCCACATGTGCCTCAAGGAGTCCCTGCTCTGCTGCAGGAAAGTCGGGAAGCCGTTCAGGAATCCCCGCGTTCAACAACGCGGGGAGCTACCTATAAACCGTGACCGTCCAGACTGGATGGGGAGGAAGGGGGACATCTAAAACGTCAGACGCGCTATAACTCCCGCTAAGAGAAAATCTGAAATAAAAGGCCAGATTCACTCACTCCTCTCCAGCATTATGCAGTCAGCACATTCCAGAAACACCATAATTAAAAGGCACTTAAAGGGGTGTCCACATGAAATAAGGGGATGGCAGGAGACACATCTTAATAGACTGAAAAAAACTGAGCTCTTTTTTTATTTGGCTTTTTACATGCATTTGAACAACACTGAATGACTGGACTGCCGGGAGAGGTCCCCCCACTGAGATTCATGTTTATTCATGAGGCAAACCCGGGGCCGCTAGACTGCTGGCCTCCGTGAGCCCGGATGATGGCGAGACCTCACCGCTGTGTCACCTCCGCCTTCCCCAGGACGGGAGTGAGTCCCCCAGAATCGAGGCGCCCCGTGTGTTTCCGAGGGCTCTGCCCGGAGGGCTCGCTGGTCGTGTTGGCCGACACCCTCCTGCTGGACTCCAGGGTCCAGAGCTTCCACCACTCGGGACTCCAGCCCAGCCCGAGCTACAGATGTTTCCGGCAGGGCTGCGCTTCAGAAGCTCCACAAGGACCGGATTCCACGGCCTGGTTCCACGGGGCCTGGGGTGCTGTTTGCTAGGTAGAGGAAACACTGTGCTGAAAGTGAGGGCAGCACAGATCCTGGCCCTAGAGCGCCCGCCTGGCAGAGCCCTGCCACTCAGCCCAGCAGCTGTGTCCCCGGCACCCTCAGCGCCTCTGCGCACTCAGACGCGGCAGATGCACAGGCCCTGCCACCACTGTCCAACTTGGAAGCGATTCTCTCTCTATTTGAGAAAGGTGTTGGCTTTTTCATTGCTTTATTAAAAAGCATCAAAAATAATTGTTAGTATCTTGAGCAGAACAGACAGACACACTATGCTGATCTTGGGTTCTTTGGCCAACGGGATTTATAGGAGACAGCAACATTAGGGGGCATTTAAGGGCGCACTAGGACCCGGTCCCATCCTGAACTCTTCACATCCTACACTTACATTTTATTCTTGCAACTACCCAGTGAAACAGCTTCTAAGATCCCTGTTTCACAGAGGAGATAAACGTTAATATCGGCTAATGGCTATTCAGCAAGAACTGTGTACCAAAAATAATGCTGAGGCTTTACATGTGTGCTCCCTTTACTTCTTGCAATAGCCCTTATTTTCCCATCTTACAGATGAGGAAAAGTGAGGCGTTAGAGGGGCTGCTTGTAAGGAGAGTGAGCATGGTAGGCCTGGTTGCTTACTCCTTGCTGTCTCAAGGGAACCCTGATCAAGTCTTGGTCAACCCTGAGAGGGTTCTTTGCTGTAGTGATCACTGGTTTTGTTACATAAGCTGGAGCAATGGACCATGTCCTGTGACTTGTGGGGTTACTTTGTACCAACACCACGGCTGGTGATGGACATTTGTTTGCATGGTTGGGTCCTGAGCCTTGCTTAGCATGGCAGGTTGCCCCGGGGTGTGTCTAGGCTACCATTCCTAAGACCCAAGTCCCTTCCCTTGGTAGCGACATTCCATGCATGCTATGCTTCTCTGCGGAGAGGAGAGGGGCTTCGGAGCTTGTGCCTGGTCACTCTGGACTCTAAAGGTGCACATCGTTCCCCGATACTTTTGTGCTGTATCCTTCGCAACAAGCAAAATTCCTTTACAAACTGCTCTTGGATCTTGTGAGTTCTTCACCAAGCAAAGCACCACCCAGGACCACACACTTAAAAGGTCTAGAAATGGAATTCAAGAGCAAGCAGTCTGAGTTCCGCCTCCTCTGTCAGATCTACCACCATCTCCTAGCTCATGGCCCCTGCTTTCACCATTGGTGCTGTTATTACCTTTCCTTCATCACTCCTTGCTTGCTTTCTTCTCTCTCTCTCTCTCTCCCTCCCTCCCGCCCTCCCGCTCTCCCTCCCAACCCACTTTCTCTGTAACTGGAACTCAGGCCTCCTACATGCCAGGCAAGTGCCCTCACTGATCTATACCCCAGCCCTTTTTATTTCTCATTATAAAACAGGGTCTCACTAAATCGCCGGGACGGAACTTGTGACCCTCCGCCTTAGCCTCCCGTAGCTGGGATCACAGGTGTGTGCCACCGTGCCCTGGCGCCTTTTCTGTTTCCTAAGGACACTTGCTTTGTTCTCTTTGATGAACACACATTAGTTAATAATCGGAAGGGTAAAAAACTTGGAAATGTCCGTGGTTGAAAGACAGGAAGAAGAAGAGTCAGAAATAGAAACATGCTAAGTGAAATCAGCCAGACTCAGAAATTCAAGTGTTCTCTCATATGTGGAAGTTACAGAGAAAAGGGGAATGAGAAAGGAAAATCTCCAGGAAATAGAAGGGGCATCAGGAGAGCAGAAGGGGGGACCAAGGGAGGGAGGAGAGAGGGAAAGGGGAGGAACAGCAGAGTGAAGTTGACCAATGACGTAGGTCTGTGTGTGACTGCGTGGCGACGCATTCTGATTTTATGTAACTGTGATGTACCAGTTCAAAAATAAATAAATACAAGGGAAACCAATAGAGCCAAGGAAGTGTTTCTGGGGAGGAGGAGGGAGGGAAAGATGAAGTACTGCGGCTGAAATGTTATGCAGGCTCAGGAATACTTCAGAACAAACCACTGTTAGGTATACTTGTAATGCACTGATAAAGACACCGAAACTTAAACAAAGAAGGCAAATCAGAGTAGTGCGATATAATGAAGAGAAGGAGCAGCGAGTAAATAAGAATCTTACAGGAGAAAACCTTCCCATCTGGAGGTAGACAAAGATTTATTGATCAAGGTTTGTGAACCACAAATCATGAAAGGGAAAAGCGATAAATGTTGGGGAAGAAAATCCTCATGATCATTTGGATATTCTGCTAAGAATTATAGAAGGCAACTCACACACTGAAAGAAAATAATGCCTGATAAACATCTGACAAAGGACTGGTATCCAGCATACATAAAGAACTCCTACAACTTACTACCAAGAAAGTGTTAGGAATGGGAGAAATATTTGAATAGCTATTAAAAAGGAACTATAGGAAAAGCATAGGCAGATTCTCAACATGATGATCATTAGAGAATTCAAGTTAAAGTCACAATGAGATGTGACTCCACATCTACCAGAGGGTTAAAATTAAAAACTGAATACCTAGAGCAACAGAACTCTTGATACACAGCTTTTGGAAATGCAACCAGTTTAGAAAAATTACTTGAGCAGTTTCTTAAGTCTACATACACCCTAAACTATAGCACTTCCACTCTTAGATAATTAGTCAAGAAAAATGGAAACATATATCCACCTAAATATTTGTATATTTGTGTTCATAGTGACTTTATTCATAATAGCTGAAAACTGAAAGTCACAACCCTAATGCTCAGCAGCAGGCGAATGGAGAAAGAAATCATGACTCATCAGTTCAATGGAACGCTTCAGCAACGGGAACTCACTAGCGTGGACACAGTGTGGGTGAATCTCAAAACTGTCACACTGAGCAAGAAAAATTCCTGTGGTCGCCTCGATCTGGGGAGGAGCAGACTGACTGCAGAGCAGCATGAAGGAGCTTCTGGGGTGATGGAGATGTCTTATATCCTAATTGTAGGGGTGCTTCCGTAGCCATGTACATCTGTCAGAACTCACCAAACCATAAACTTAAAGTGGACACATTTTATGGACTGTGTTGTACCTTGATATTGTCGAGTCAAAAGTGCCCTTTTGATCGAAAAAGGAATTGTCAACTCTTTTGAATGTTGCTGAGAAACAAGGCGAAGGTAACTGGGAAAGGCCATTGTATCTGTCATTGGTGGTGACTGGGAGTTTCAAGAGTATGAATTCAATGGTCTTGGGGTCAGAGACTAGACTGTGGATCAAGAAGGGAGCACTCGGCATGCAGAACAAATCAGCTGGCTTGATCTCTGCAGCTCCAGTCACAGGCTGGCACGGGCCGGTGCTGACCATACAGCAATAGAGCCCAGCCTGCAGGAAGTGCCATCAAGTCACCAATAATATTGTTTCCTAGGGACAGGTTGTAGCCTCAGGAAGAGGGATGTAAAGATTCCCGTTTTCTTTTTCTCTTTTTTGGGGGGAGGAGGGATATTTATTTATTTTTATTTTTTAACTTTTTTTAAAAAATATTTTTTATTTTTACAGACACATTTTGATTCGTTGTACACAAATGGGGTACAACTTTTCATTTCTATGGTTGTACACGATGTAGAGTCACACAATTCATGTTATTACACATATACATAGGGTAATACTGTCTGTCTCAGTCTGCTATCTTTCCTTCCCCACCCTCTCCCACCCCATTTTCCTCTACGCCATCCAAAGTTCCTTCATTCTTCTCTCCTCCCGCTCCCTCCCCCCCTAATTATGTATTGTCATCCACTTATCAGAGAAAACATTCAGTCTTTGGTTTTTTGGACTTGGCCTATTTCACTTAGCATTAGATTTTCCAACTTCATCCATTTACCAGCAAATGTCATAATTTTATTCTTCTTTATGGCTTAATAATATTCCATTGTGTATATATTCCACATTTCTTTATTCATTCATCAGTTGAAGGACACCTAGATTGGTTCTACAGTTTAGCTCTTGTAAGTTGAGCTGCTATAAACGTTGATGTGGCTGCATCACTGTAGAATGCTGATTTTAAGTCCTTTGGGTATAAATCGAGGAGTGAGATAGCTGGGTCAAATGGTGGTTCCATTCCAAGTTTTCTGAAGAAGGATTCCCATTTTCACAAGAGGATTTTTTAAAAAAATATCTTTTGGTTGTAGATGCACACAATACCTTTATTTTATTTATTTATTTATTCACTTTCATGTGGTACCGTGGATGGAACCCAGGGCCTCACACATGCTAGGCAAGCGCTCTACCACCGAGCCACAACCCCAGCCTGGCGGGGACTTTAAAGATGAAACGTGTATTTATTCATTTATGTAAAAAGTTTTTAGATGTCGATGGATGGTTTTTATTATCATTATTATTCATGTATTTGTGTGGGTGCTGAGTCAAACCCCGCGCCTCACCGTACTGGGTGAGTACCCTACCACTGAGCCACAACCTGCCAGGTTTTCTTTAAGGAAACATTAACCTTCCATCTCTTTTCGCCTTAAGATTCCCACACTGACACCCGGCAGCAGTCCCCTCTGACTAAACGAGACTCCCTCTCCCTGAGTCCCTCGTCCATCTCGTCACACAGGGCTGGCGTCCTCTGCTCCAGGAAGCTGTGCCCGCAGAGGGCTCCCTGCCTGTGCTGGGTTTCCCTGCCACCGGCGTGGAATCAGATCGCTGCAGTCGAGCCTCCTCCCCTTCACCTCCACCGGGTGCCGCCCGCCAGAGGCCATTCTCTAGCCTCATGCCCATGCCCAAGCCGCCAAATATCTCAAGCAAATCAGACCCCGCAGTCGCGACTTCCTGACAGGCTCTCCCCTGGCTCTTGCCCCTGCCTGGGATCTTCGGGGTGGTGGATCTAGCTGCCCTGCAGGCGAGTCTTCCCTGTGCCATCCACAGGTCTGACGCCGTGTCTACCCCGGCGCATCGATGCTGCCTCTGGCTTCTGAGAAACCCGGCTTCCTATTTTTTGTGCTGGGGTCCTGCCCTTCCCTGCCTTCCTCCTCTCAACCTTCCAACCCAGCAGCTGGACATTCCCTGGAACTTCTGGGGCATTCCTCTTTCCCGTCTGGGCGAAGCCCTTCTCCCCAGTGGGCACACATGTGCCTTGCCTGGGAGCCATGCTAAGGTGGACTAGGGGTCAGCAGGTCTTGCATTTCTAGCAAAGTCCGAGGGACGCACCACGTGTAGCAGACTGTCAGCACAGAGCCTGCCCCAGGGCAAACTCGCTCCAACCCAAGCCCTCCGAGGTGGCTAGGCCCCTGCGCAATGCTCCTGAGTCACACTTAAGAGCCACAGGGCTGAGCGTCCAGCGAGGGCCCCTCCAGCTTCACCCTGGTTGGAAGGGAAAGCAGTTCTGTCAACTTGCTAGAGACGCTTAGGAGGAACGAGCCCCGAATGTTGCAGGTAATTGGAGGGCTCGTCTTCCACGAGGAACAGATGGTGAGAGGGTAACGTCGCGTCCGGAGAGAGGCCTGTGGCATCCTGCGGCTGCCGGGCACCTCTGAACCAGGACGCCGTGTCTCAGGATAGTCATCTCTGAACGAGAAGCAAACTTTCAGTCCCTCCAGTCCCGAGGAGCCCGACCCGTGTCCCCTCACCTGCGACTGTCCGCCTGCCCCTGACAGTCAATTTCTGGGACCCCCCCCCCCATGGGTGTCTTCGATTCACCCACCCCAACTCACTCAGCTGAGCCAGCACCTCACTCGCTGAGGGGTATCAGGCGACACCCAGGAAGATGACAGTCCGGTCCTTCTGAGGACCGAGCTCACAGACCCTGGCGTGGTTCTCCTCCTTCCCTACTCTTCCTGGGATTCCCCGGAGCTGGGGAGTTTGGCCAACAGCATGGTTGGTTTGGGCCTGACCATTATGGGATTCCTTAGCTGCACTTTGTGATTTAATCGCCTGCAGAAAAGAGGCCGTTTATTTCTCCTGATAAGCAGCAATAAATGGCACTGAATTTCAAGTTTTCCATGAGTTGCCAAAGATCCTCCCCTGAAGCACGTGTGGTGGCATTAGAACACGGAAGGGGAGGTTTGCCTGCCTTTCTTTCTTTCTTGATTTATTTCTTTCGTTCGT